>NC_052633.1:15684962-18084962 GCF_016161935.1 Mauremys reevesii
CGCTCCTCTCCGCATTCCACCCTGCTATCCGCTCCTCTCCGCCAGCCACTCTGCTATCCGCTCCTCTCCGCCAGCCACCCTGCTATCCGCTCCTCTCCGCATTCCACCCTGCTATCCGCTCCTCTCCGTATTCCACCCTCCTATCCGCTCCTCTCTGTCAGCCACCCTGCAATCCGCTCCTCTCCGCCAGCCACCCTGCAATCCGCTCCTCTCCGCCATCCACCCTGCAATCCGCTCCTCTCCGCCAGCCACTCTGCTATCCGCTCCTCTCCGCCAGCCACGCTGCTATCCGCTCCTCTCCGCCAGCCACCCTGCTATCCGCTCCGCTCCGCCAGCCACCCTGCTATCCGCTCCTCTCCGCCAGCCACCCAGCAATCCGCTCCTCTCCGCCAGCCACCCAGCAATCCGCTCCTCTCCGCCAGCCACCCTGCTATCCGCTCCTCTCCGCCAGCCACTCTGCTATCCGCTCCTCTCCGCCAGCCACCCTGCTATCCGCTCCTCTCCGCCAGCCACCCTGCTATCCGCTCCTCTCCGCATTCCACCCTGCTATCCGCTCCTCTCCGCCAGCCACTCTGCTATCCGCTCCTCTCCGCCAGCCACTCTGCTATCCGCTCCTCTCCGCCAGCCACTCTGCTATCAGCTCCTCTCCGCCAGCCACCCTGCTATCCGCTCCTCTCCGCCAGCCACCTTGCTATCCGCTCCTCTCCGCATTCCACCCTGCTATCCGCTCCTCTCCGCCAGCCACCCTGCTATCCGCTCCTCTCCGCATTCCACCCAGCTATCCGCTCCTCTCCGCCAGCCACTCTGCTATCCGCTCCTCTCCGCCAGCCACTCTGGTATCATCTCCTCTCCGCCAGCCACTCTGCTATCCGCTCCTCTCCGCCAGCCACCCTGCTATCCGCTCCTCTCCGCCAGCCACCCTGCTATCCGCTCCTCTCCGTCAGCCACCCTGCTATCCGCTCCTCTCAGTCAGCCACCCAGCTATCCGCTCCTCTCAGGCAGCCACCCTGCTATCCGCTCCTCTCCGCCAGCCACTCTGCTATCCGCTCCTCTCTACCAGCCACCCTGCTATCCGCTCCTCTCCGCCAGCCACCCTGCTATCCGCTCCTCTCCGCCAGCCACCCTGCTATCCGCTCCTCTCCGCCAGCCACTCTGCTATCCGCTCCTCTCCGCCAGCCACCTTGCTATTCGCTCCCCTCCGTCAGCCACCCTGCAATCCGGTACTCTCCGCCATCCACCCTGCTATCCGCTCCTCTCCGCCAGCCACTCTGCTATCCGCTCCTCTCCGCCAGCCACTCTGCTATCCGCTCCTCTCCGCCAGCCACCCTGCTATCCGCTCCTCTCCGCATTCCACCCTGCTATCCGCTCCTCTCCGCCAGCCACCCTGCTATCCGCTCCTCTCCGCCAGCCACCCAGCTATCCGCTCCTCTCCGCCAGCCACCCTGCTATCCGCTCCTCTCCGCCAGCCACCCTGCTATCCGCTCCTCTCCGCCAGCCACCCTGCTATCCGCTCCTCTCAGTCAGCCACCCTGCTATCCGCTCCTCTCAGTCAGCCACCCTGCTATCCGCTCCTCTCCGCCAGCCACTCTGCTATCCGCTCCTCTCCGCCAGCCACTCTGGTATCCTCTCCTCTCCGTCAGCCACCCTGCTATCCGCTCCTCTCCGCCAGCCACCCTGCTATCCGCTCCTCTCCGCATTCCACCCAGCTATCCGCTCCTCTCCGCCAGCCACTCTGGTATCATCTCCTCTCCGCCAGCCACCTTGCTATTCGCTCCTCTCCGTCAGCCACCCTGCTATCCGCTCCTCTCCGCCAGCCACCCTGCTATCCGCTCCTCTCCGCCAGCCACTCTGCTATCCGCTCCTCTCCGCCAGCCACTCTGCTATCCGCTCCTCTCCGCCAGCCACCCTGCTATCCGCTCCTCTCCGCATTCCACCCTGCTATCCGCTCCTCTCCGCCAGCCACCCTGCTATCCGCTCCTCTCCGCCAGCCACCCTGCTATCCGCTCCTCTCCGCCAGCCACTCTGCTATCCGCTCCTCTCCGCCAGCCACTCTGCTATCCGCTCCTCTCCGCCAGCCACTCTGCTATCCGCTCCTCTCCGCCAGCCACTCTGCTATCCGCTCCTCTCCGCCAGCCACTCTGCTATCCGCTCCTCTCCGCATTCCACCCTGCTATCCGCTCCTCTCCGCCAGCCACCCTGCTATCCGCTCCTCTCCGCATTCCACCCTGCTATCCGCTCCTCTCCGCCAGCCACTCTGCTATCCGCTCCTCTCCGCCAGCCACTCTGGTATCATCTCCTCTCCGCCAGCCACTCTGCTATCCGCTCCTCTCCGCCAGCCACCCTGCTATCCGCTCCTCTCCGCCAGCCACCCTGCTATCCGCTCCTCTCCGCCAGCCACCCTGCTATCCGCTCCTCTCCGCCAGCCACCCTGCTATCCGCTCCTCTCCGCCAGCCACTCTGCTATCAGCTCCTCTCCGCCAGCCACTCTGCTATCAGCTCCTCTCCGCCAGCCACTCTGCTATCCGCTCCTCTCCATTACCCACCCTGCTATCCGCTCCTCTCCGCCAGCCACCCTGCTATCCGCTCCTCTCCGCCAGCCACTCTGCTATCCGCTCCTCTCCGCCAGCCACCCTGCTATCCGCTCCTCTCCGCCAGCCACCCTGCTATCCGCTCCTCTCCGCCAGCCACCCTGCTATCCGCTCCTCTCCGCATTCCACCCTGCTATCCGCTCCTCTCCGCCAGCCACTCTGCTATCCGCTCCTCTCCGCCAGCCACTCTGGTATCATCTCCTCTCCGCCAGCCACCTTGCTATTCGCTCCTCTCCGTCAGCCACCCTGCATTCCGCTCCTCTCCGCCAGCCACCCTGCTATCCGCTCCTCTCCGCCAGCCACTCTGCTATCCGGTCCTCTCCGCCAGCATCTCTGCTATCAGCTCCTCTCCGCCAGCCACTCTGCTATCAGCTCCTCTCCGCCAACCACCCTGCTATCCGCTCCTCTCCGCCAGCCACTCTGCTATCCGCTCCTCTCCGCCAGCCACCCTGCTATCCGCTCCTCTCCGCATTCCACCCTGCTATCCGCTCCTCTCCGCCAGCCACCCTGCTATCCGCTCCTCTCCGCCAGCCACTCTGCTATCCGCTCCTCTCCGCCAGCCACCCTGCTATCCGCTCCTCTCCGCCAGCCACCCTGCTATCCGCTCCTCTCCGCATTCCACCCAGCTATCCGCTCCTCTCCGCCAGCCACCCTGCTATCCGCTCCTCTCCGCCAGCCACTCTGCTATCCGCTCCTCTCCGCCAGCCACTCTGCTATCCGCTCCTCTCCGCCAGCATCTCTGCTATCAGCTCCTCTCCGCCAGCCACTCTGCTATCAGCTCCTCTCCGCCAACCACCCTGCTATCCGCTCCTCTCCGCCAGCCACCCTGCTATCCGCTCCTCTCCGCCAGCATCTCTGCTATCAGCTCCTCTCCGCCAGCCACTCTGCTATCAGCTCCTCTCCGCCAGCCACCCTGCTATCCGCTCCTCTCCGCCAGCCACTCTGCTATCCGCTCCTCTCCGCCAGCCACTCTGCTATCCGCTCCTCTCCGCATTCCACCCTGCTATCCGCTCCTCTCCGCCAGCCACTCTGCTATCCGCTCCTCTCCGCCAGCCACTCTGCTATCCGCTCCTCTCCGCCAGCCACCCTGCTAGCCGGTCCTCTCCGCCTGCATCTCTGCTATCAGCTCCTCTCCGCCAGCCACTCTGCTATCAGCTCCTCTCCGCCAACCACCCTGCTATCCGCTCCTCTCCGCCAGCCACTCTGCTATCCGCTCCTCTCCGCCAGCCACCCTGCTATCAGCTCCTCTCCGCCAGCCACTCTGGTATCATCTCCTCTCCGCCAGCCACCTTGCTATTCGCTCCTCTCCGTCAGCCACCCTGCAATCCGCTCCTCTCCGCCATCCACCCTGCTATCCGCTCCTCTCCGCATTCCACCCTGCTATCCGCTCCTCTCCGCCAGCCACCCTGCTATCCGCTCCTCTCCGCCAGCCACCCTGCAATCCGCTCCTCTCCGCCAGCCACCCTGCAATCCGCTCCTCTCCGCCAGCCACTCTGCTATCCGCTCCTCTCCGCCAGCCACTCTGCTATCCGCTCCTCTCCGCCAGCCACTCTGCTATCCGCTCCTCTCCGCCAGCCACTCTGCTATCCGCTCCTCTCCGCCAGCCACTCTGCTATCCACTCCTCTCCGCCAGCCACCCTGCTGTCCGCCCTCTCCGCTAGCGACTCTGTTATCCGCTCCTCTCCGCCTGCCACCCTGCTATCCGCTCCTCTCCATTAGCCACTCTGCTATCCGCTCCTCGTCAGCCACCCTGCTATCCACTCGTCTCTCCCAGCTACTCTGCTATCCGCTCCTCTCCGCTTTCCACTCTGCTATCTGCTCCTCTCAGTCAGCCACCCTGCTATACGCTCCTCTCCGTTAGCCACTCTGTTATCCGCTCCTCTCTGTCAGGCACCCTGCTATCCGCTCCTCTCCGCATGCCACTCTGCTATCCGCTCCTCTCCGCCTGCCACCCTGCTATCCGCTCCTCTCCGCCAGCCACCCTGCTATCCGCTCCTCTCCGCCAGCCACCCTGCTATCCGCTCCTCTCCGCCAGCCACCCTGCTCTCCGCTCCTCTGAGTCAGCCACCCTGCTCTCCGCTCCTCTGAGTCAGCCACCCTGCTCTCCGCTCCTCTGAGTCAGCCACCCTGCTCTCCGCTCCTCTGAGTCAGCCACCCTGCTATCGGCTTCTCTCCGTCAGCCACCCTGCTATCCGCTCCTCTGAGTCAGCCACCCTGCTATCCGGCCTTACCTGGTTCCAGCCTGGCCCTGCCACGGGGGTGGGCCTGACATTGCCTCCAGGGCCATCCCTAGTGGGGTGCGGCCCAGGTCCTATCCCACCCCCCTTCCCTCAAGGTCCTGCCTCCTTCTGCCCGTGCCCCACCCCTGAGCGATGCCAGGAGTCCGCAGAGCAGGGCTGGTAGTGCTGCCGCTGTCCTGGGCTGCGCCACCATGGTCCTGTGCTGGGGCCTGGAGCCGGCAGCAGCGTTGCCACACACTATCCTGTGACGTTATTGATATAAATTGGGACCATACAGAACATGGGTTGCAACCAAGGTCCTATAGTGGCACCAAAACTTAGGTAAAAGGGGTCATATAAGGTGTCTAAGACTAGGTTATGGGTTGCTGGTTATGATTATGCTGTCTGTGTGCATGTATCATTTTAGTTGAAGTTATGTATATTGGCTCTATACTGTCTGTATTTCAAGTTGGTGCTGTGCTTCTGGGTGATATCCCAGACAAGCTGGTGTTAGCTCTGCTTAGCCTGCTTGATGGCCCATTAAGGACCATCAGCTACACAACTGACCCATGGAGAGAAGGCAAACACGCCTTATGACTCAGCAAAGTATGCAGGGACTGGCCCATGTGACTCCAGACTCCATTTTGCTGTAATTTTCCACAGTGAGGACAAAGAGGTTCTTACACCTGTAAAAGCCTATATAAGGCCAGTGATGAGCTGCTAAAATCTTAACAACCGGTTCTCTATAAAGTTCTGATTTAAGGGATGTGCCAGAGCATGTATTTTTTTTACCAATAGGGTTACCATACGTCCATATTTTCCCGGGAGGAATTTTTAAATTTTAAAAATTCCGCCCAGACAGCGATTTAAGAACTGAAAAGCCTGACGTGTCCAGGAAAATACAGATGTATGTTAACCCTACCTAAAGTTCTTTTTTAAAAAGATGGGCCTGAAGTAGAAATGAGCTCCTTTTCACATGTGTGGGTCCCCACCACTCCCTTGGGGTCTGCTAGGGTGACCAGATGTCCCTATTTTATAGGGACAGTCTCAATTTTTGGGTCTTTTTCTTATATAGGCTCCTATTACTCCTCACCCTCTGTCCCGATTTTTCACACTTGCTGTCTGGTCACCCTAGGGTGTGCACATGTGTGGGTCCCAGCTGCTCCCTGCCCCCCTCATTGAAGCAGGTGTGCAGGGTTACTGCCCTGGGAACTGCAGGGCACCAGTGGACGTGGGGCTGGCTGCAGACAGGGGCGTGGGGCAGGGCTAGCTGGAGGCGGGGAGTGTGACAGGGGCTGGCTGTGGGTAGGTGATGCAGACGGGCTAGCAGGGGGTGGCTGCGGCAGGGGCTGGCTGTGGGCAGAGGGTGGCTGCGGCAGGGGCTGTGGCAGGGGCTGGCTGTGGGTAGGTGATGCAGACGGGCTAGCAGGGGGTGGCTGCGGCAGGGGCTGGCTGTGGGCAGAGGGTGGGTGTGGGCAGAGGGTGGCTGCGGCAGGGAGTGTGACAGGGGCTGGCTGTGGGTAGGTCATGCAGACAGGGGCTAGCAGGTGGCTGGCTGCAGGGGTGGCTGTGGTGAGGTGGCTGTGGGCAGAGGGTGGCTGCAGCAGGGGCTGTGGCAGGGGCTGCGGGCAGAGGGTGGATGCGGCAGGGGGTGGCTGTGGCAGGGGGTGTGGGTGGATGCGGCAGGGGGTGACTGTGGCAGGGGCTGTGGGCAGAGGGTGGCTGTAGCAGGGGCTGCGTGTGGGGCTCTGGGCAGAGGGTGGCTGCGGCAGGGGCTGTGGCAAGGTGGCTGTGGCAGAGGCTGTGGGCAGAGGGTGGGTGTGGCGGGGGGCTGTGGGCAGAGGGTGGGTGTGGGCAGAGGGGGGCTGTGGCGGGGGCTGTGGCGGGGGGGGCTGCGGCAGGGGCTGTGGGCAGGGGCTGGCAGCGGCAGGGGCTGTGAGCAGGGGCTGTGGGCAGAGGGTGGCTGCGGCAGGGGCTGTGGGCAGAGGGTGGCTGCGGCAGGGGCTGCGGCAGAGGCTGTGGGCAGGGGGTGGCTGCGGCAGGGGCTGTGGCAGGGGCTGCCTGTGGGCAGGGGGTGGCTGTGGCAGGGGCTGCGGCAGGGGATGTGGGGGGCTGTGGCAGGGGCTGTAGGCAGGGGCTGTGGGCAGAGGGTGGCTGTGGCAGGGGCTGGCTGCGGGCGGCTGTGGGCAGAGGGTGGCTGCGGGTGGCTGTGGGCAGAGGGTGTCTGCAGGTGACTGTGGGCAGAGGGTGGCTGTGGATGGCTGTGGCAGGGGGTGGCTGTGGGCAGGAGGTGGCTGCGGCAGGGGCTGATGCAGGCTGTGGCAGGGGCTGAGGCAGGGGCTGCTGGGGCAGGGGCTGTGGCAGGGGCTGTGGCAGGGGGCTGGCAGGGGCTGGCAGGGGCTGTGGCAGGGGCTGTGGGCTGGCAGGGGCTGTGGGCAGGGGCTGCGGCAGGGGCTGTGGGCAGGGGCTGGGGCAGGAGGGCTGCGGCAGGGGGCTGTGGGCAGGGGCTGTGGCAGGGGCTGGCAGGGGCTGTGGGCAGGGGTGGCTGGCAGGGGCAGGGGCTGTGGGCAGGGCAGGCAGGGAGGCTGGCGGCTGGCAGGAGGGGCAGGGGTGGGCGGGGCTGGCAGGGGCAGGTGGCTGTGGGCAGGGGCAGGGGGCTGTGGGGTGGCTGTGGGCAGGGGTGGCTGCGGCAGGGGCTGGGGGGCAGGAGGTGGCTGTGGGCGGGGCTGGGCAGGAGGTGGCTGGGGCTGTGGGCAGGGGCTGTGGCAGGGGGTGGCTGTGGGCAGGGGCTCCGGCAGGGGCTGTGGCAGGGGGGGGCTGTGGGCAGGGGGGGCTGTGGCAGGGACTGTGGGCAGGGGGTGGCTGTGGGCAGGGGCTGTGGGCGGGGCTGTGGGCAGGGGTGCTGTGGCAGGGGCTGTGGCGGGAGACACAGACACTCACACGCGGGGGAGCAGGCCCCTCACCTGGGACTCAGCAGCAGCAGCCAGAGGTCCAGCAGCAGCAGGCCAGGAGGCCCAAATGGCTCCGCGCAGCAGCACTCGGCGGCCGGGAGGAGGATTTACACCCTTCTCAGCCAGAGCCCATCAAAGCTTCCTCGCAGGAAGCTAAGCCAGTTCTAAAACCGCTAAACCGCTAAATTCGTGCGTGCAAACAGGTGGGAACCAGCTCCAGCTCACCCCTGTATAAGGCTGATGCATCATCTCCATCTTGTCTTCAATCCTGCTTCTTACCTCTGGAGGGACTTTGCTACAACCTGAAGCTCTGCACAAAGGACTGAATGACCCATCCCAGCGGGGGATGTTCCAGAGACTTGATTTGAACCTGCAGTTTACACCATCACTGCTGCAAGCCTGAACTAAGAACTTTGCCATGGCTGTATGTAATTGATTCCATTTAACCAATTCTAGCTCTCATCTCTACCTTTTTCCCTTTACGAATAAACCTTTAGATTTTAGATTCTAAAGGATTGGCAACAGCGTGATTTGTGGGTAAGATCTGATGTGTATATTCACCTGGGTCTGGGGCTTGGTCCTTTGGGATCGAGAGAACCTTTTTCTTTTATTGGGGTGTTGGTTTTCATAACCATTCATCCCCAGGACGAGTGCACTAGTGGTGATACTGGGAAACTGGAGTGTCTAAGGAAATTGCTCATGTGACTTGTGGGTAGCCAGTCGGATGAGACCGAAGTCCTCTTTGTCTGGCTGGTTTGGTTTGCCTTAGAGGTGGAAAAACCCCAGCCTAGGGCTGTGACTGCCCTGTTTGAGCAATTGGTCCTGATTTGGCACTCTCAGTTGGGTCCCGCCAGAACCGCCTCGTCACACATCCATGTGCAGAATGAATTTTGTAACGTGCACGAATATACAGGTGATGTGTCACACCTCACCTCCATATTGGTGCGCACAACACAATTCATTCCGCACACGGACAACAAATTAGAGGAAACACTGCTCCTGACTTTCAACCTACCTGTCACATCTTGAATTTCATACATTGACTGATCAGAATAAAGTGCTCTCAAGTGAGCTTCAGACCAACAGTGGTTCATAGTAATTATTCAGCAAGTATTTTAGAAAACTTAGAACATTAGAGGAAATCATGAACTGCCAAGAGACAATTAATGGAGAGAAGCAGCAAGATTAATCCCGTACATTGGATTAGTTGTGATTTCTTTGCCTGATCTGAAAAAAGACCAAAAGGACCTGAGTCTCCTCGCTGTCGATAGCCCCCTGCTTGGCCAATCAGCACTGAGACTCTGAGGGGCGGGAGGCTGAGAGGTCTCACCAAATGTGCCAAAGGATGGCCCAGGTCACCATCAGAGGAGATCACTCTCAGATCCAGCCCCACCTCTTGGTGAGGACCTCCCGTAATGAGAGCAACCTCCCTCCCCCGCCCACACTCCACACACCCCTCCTTGGTAGAGGGAGGGAAGCAGGGGAAAGGGGGAAAAGAAGCAAGAGAAGAGGAGAAAGGAGGGAGGAAAGAGGAAAAGGGAAACCAAAAAGGACAAACCCCAATGTCCCCAGGGATTCCAACCATCAAACCCTAGGTAGGAAATCAAATTCTGGCACCTGAAGCCAGTGTTTCCTGGGCCTAGAATGCTGCCTGCGCCAGGTGGATCAGACTGAACAGGTTCCAAACCTCTCTCAGCCTCTTACCTTGTCAAAGGGAAGTTTGTTTTCGGCACAGTCAGTGGCAGGAAAGGAGAAAACTCCACAGAGGTTCCTCCTCATGCTCACAGCCGTGAATCCTAATTCTCTCTCAGCCCTCGAGGAGAGACCTCGCGAAGGAGACTTGCGGCAGCAAAGCCGGGGGCGGGGTCTCAGAGACTGGCCTGGCCCTGCACCTCGGTCCTGCCCGGCTGATGTCGGGGTCTCTCTCTCTGTGAGGTCACCCCCTCCCCACCACCTTTGCCCAATAGGCCGAGTTCCTGCAAAAGGCCTTTGTGATGTCACTGCCACACCCACCCCTCCCCTCAAAGCTGATGTCCTGCCCCTGGCCAGCCTCCTTGGGTGTTTGACTTGTTTCCCCTGGATCACCGCACTCAATGACTGTTCAGTCTGTGGATGGAGCCGCTACACAATAAAACATCAGTTTTTCATAAATTAGTAGCCTTAAGGCCAGAAGGGACCATTAGAGCATCTAATCTGACTCCCTGCATATCCCAGCCCATCTGTGTATCACAATAGCTTCTTTTTGACTAAAGCACCTTCCCAAAGGCCTCTAGTCTTCATTGGAAGACATCAAGAGATGCAGAATCCATCACTTCTCTTGGCAGCTTGTTCCAGTGATGAATCACCCTCCCTCTTACAAATCTCTGCCTTGTTCCAATGAGACTTTTTCTGATTTCTGCTTCCAGCCATTGGTTCTTGTTATGCCTTTCTTTGCAAGACTAAAGAGCCCTTTAAATACTTGGTGTTTTCTCTCGCGAAGGCACTTGCACACTGCAATCAGCTCTCCTCTAAACAGATTGAGCTTTTCAATGCCTCCTTATAAGACATCTTCTCCATCCCTCAAATATGGCTCTTTTCTGCACCCTCTCCAGTTTTTAAAACGTTATTTTTGAAACGTGGACACCAGAACGGGATGCAGTGTTCCAGTATCAGTCTCACTACAGCTGAATCACTTCCCTTTCCAGCCTCTGTTTATCTATCCATGGATGGTGTCACTGCCTCCCAGGACTTGTGCAGTCTCTCAGCCCCGTACAGTCCTTGGAAGGAACCCCCTTCAGTGTGACAGCCCTTCTTGGAGAGTCACTCTCTCTCGAGGGTAAAGGCCCCTCTGCCTCTGTGAAAGGCATTTCTCTGAGACCTGAGCATGCCTGTCTGCCATGGGCCCCTCAGGGAGTCCCCTCCCTCTGGACCCTGGGGCCTCTACTCCCAGAGGAAGAATGCAACCCCGATGTCTAGACTGCAGTGATGCTCAGCCAGTGTAAGGGAGGGGTTTATTGAGCATCTGAACATAGCACAGGAAACTCTCAGGGCCTCAGGCCTAACCTCCCTCTGCACAGTCCAGCTAGGTCTCTCCTGCATCCATGTGGGCTCTGGCTGTTTTCTCTCCCCAGTCCAGACGCCCCCTCTTTCCAGCCAAGCATCCGATCTCATCTTCCCACAAGCCTCTGTCCTTTGTCTTCTGTCCCAGAGAAACTGGCTGCCTGGGTCTCCTCTCTCTCGTTAGCGCGAGGGGAGGGGGAGAGCTGAGATTTCAGGCTGCTGTGTTATGGCGGGATTGCTGCTGCTATTTGACAGAACCTGAGAATTCAATGGCACAAACAGGGGAACGGGGCAGAGATACAGCGTCAGGGAGTGAACTGGAGAAAATACAGGACGAATTTCTAGCAAGGGCGACGTGTAACTAACCAGAATGAAGAATATTCTCTGCCCCCCTCGTCTAACTCTGGGCCTGACTCTCTCCCGTGCTGAGGCCCCTTGCCCTGTCTCTGGCCGTGTCTGGGGGCTTTATGCCCTGGTAGAGCCCCGAAGGTAAAGGTGTGATGTAGCCTCAGCCCCAACAAGACTCAGGCCCATGTCACTTTCATCCTGGGTTTCAGATGAGTGACCCCTAGAAGTTGGGGGGCCACCGGTGCCCAGACCATGGCCCGGCCACAGAGGCCCCGCCCCTGCTCATCCTCTTCCTCCGAGGCCCCGCCCACTTGCTGTTCACTGCCCTCTGCCCCCTCTGCCCCCTCCCCCATGACCACCTACATGCCCCTCACTCTTCCCCCAAGACGCCACTCACCTGCTGCTTGCTCCTCCCCTAAGGGGGACTACCAGGGGGCCATGGGGCCAAGCACCCATCACTTCCTATCTTAGGTGAGCGGGGGCTGGGGGGTCCTTGGGGAAGGAGGTGGAGCAGGGGCAGGAAGAGGCAGAGAGAGGGAGGGGGCTCAGGGGAAAAGGCCCAGTGGGGGTGGGGCGCAGGCTTTGGGGGAAGAGGCAGAGGGGGGATGGGAGGAGGCAGAGCAGGCCATCGGGTTAAGAGGCAGAGCAGAAAGGGGTGCAGGTTGCGTCCCCACTTCTCTGGAGCTTTGCTTCCAGCACTCGAAAGATGACAATGGGCCCACGGAGGGGTGACTTGCCCCACGTCCCCAGTGTTCCCCCCTGCATGGGTGGTCATTTGGGGGAGGCTCAGCCACCCCGGCCTCTTAGACGGGCTGTGGCTAAAACACAGGCCTTGCTGTGAGCAGGATTTGAACCTGCGCAGGGAAACCCTGTTGGATTTCGAGTCCAACGCCTTAGCCACTCGGTCATCACAGCTGTGAGCAAAGCAGGCCCCTAAGGCCAGAGAAACGCCCAGGCCTGACGTCATCTGAACTGCAGAATTCAAACAGCAAACCTGGCTCCCAAAGCACCAGGGGGAATTTGGGGCGCTCGTTCCTTCGCCATGTGGTTAAGCACCAAACCAGCACCCCCCTGTGGGGTCTGTCATTGTTCCTCTCCACACTGTAACGAGACAGGGAGAGGTCAGACAGTGAGGTAGAATCCAGCTCTGCCCCCCACCAGCTCCTGGCTCTATCCGCCAATGGACTGACTTTCTCGCTGGATTAAACTATTTGTATTGGACTCTTTTCTCTATGTATAAACAGGACTAAGCCACAATTGGACTGTCCAACAGGAGAATGGGCCATGGCTCCCTTCCCCTGGACCCTGGATTTCTCACCACTTCAGAGAAACTTGTTAGTGGAAAAATGAATCACATTCAAATGACTACAGATTATGAACCATTTGCTGTTGCCTTGGAACATGGCCCCAGCCAGCCTTTTCCCCTGAGTCAGGAATGATAATTTATTGGTTCACTCTGATTTGTTTCAGTTTTATGTTAGCATCTATTGGCACTAATTGGTCGGAGCCCGTCACTTCCGGAAGTCCGAAACGTTTCCCCCCTAGCTCCCTTCTCGGTACCTTTGATTTTCCTCAGTCTCCTTCAGAGCACTGGTTTTCTTGGTACCAATAACCAAGACTGATTTCCAGATCAGGAGACGTGTCCTCCAGCTGCTGGAACTTCCCTGTTTCACACCTAGAAAGAAACAGGTTTTTCCCCATTAATCATTATCATATTTTATTGTCGTATTTTACTCTGAATTTCTTGCCCGTGACAAATGCTGAATTGAGGGACTGGAGAATGAGTCTCTGTGTATCCAGCCACAGAATAGCTGCAGCCCCAGCAATGGCCGTGCAAGCTTCCCTGAGGTGTCCCGTCAATGTGCTTCACACCGATTTACCGAGACCAGCTCTGGGGACAGGATGAGTTCGGTCCCGTGGGCAATTCACTCCTCGGCCTCCATGCTTTGATGGCCAATAGATTCCAGTGTTCCTGCTGGTCATTGTTCTGTGGCCATCTGCCCACCTGCCACTGGACCGAGATCAGCTCCCCTCACACCAGCTCATTCCTCACCGGTCTGTGAACAGTCACCACGTCATACAGACGTTTGTTCACTCCTGCCGGGGGCAGAAGAGAACCCAGTGCCCTGGAGGTGACAGGCCCGTACTGGGTCCCCAGTCAGGGCCATCGTCCCTGCCCTGAGGTAGTGGCCGCTCTGGGGAGCTTACGCTGGCACCGATGCAAAGGCCCCGCCGTTAGCTCTCGAGTGTAGCCGCTGAGACTCCCCACCCCCAGCGAGAGCCGTAGCCATGTTGGCAGGAGAAGCTCTCCCAGCGACATAGCCCTGCCCACACCGGCGCTTGGGTCAGTGTAACTGTGTCACTCGGGGGGTGGCTCATTCACACCCCTGAGCGACATACGTTCTACCAACACAAAGGGGCGTAGACGCAGCCTGAGCAGAGAAGCGATTTAGAAAACAGATTTAGTTTTGTAGGAAATGCAGAAACCCGGGTTTGTAATAAACCAAAGGAGATTCCGACCCACGTGTCACCTTCACCACTTTGCAGTTGTGCCCTGGGACAGTTGTGTTGTCTCAGCCTGTGGCCAGACTAATGGCATGTGCAGGGGGGAGGAGCCACACCCCGTCTATGGGGCTTCTGACATCCTAGAGGGGAGAAAGGAGAAAAGACGCTCAGTCCCCCATGCCACTCACACAGGGGGCGGGAACTTCTGTGGTCATTTAAACAGGCTCAAGGGCCCCGGAAGAGTGAAAGGTGTTAACGTGCCCCTGTCACCGTCCAACACTGAACGGGTGAAACAAGGCTTGCGGTTTGGTAGTGAGAGACTTCAGCCCGCTTAGTCCCATGGCAAACACACCTCTCACATCCCTGCTAGTGTGTTACTGAAACACAGAGAGAAAAAGAGACAGAGTTAAAGCAATGGAAATGTAAAGTAGTCAGTAAGGCTTGTCTTTAACAGCATCCCCTGTGCCCTTTCTCTTTAGCTGGGAGAGTTTTTAGAAGGAAAGTTCCTCATGTGACAGTCTTTTGGATGGTTTTGAAGAAGGTAACAGCTGTCCTGGGGAAATCAGAGAGATCAGCTGAGATGGGCTGGAGCTGTCATTGTTGTGGTGTCTCTTGTTAAAGTCCAATCCCATTTTCTAGGTGGCAAGATAAGGCAAACGCACACAAATGGGGAAAGAAGAGAACAGCAAAGATAGAAGATGTAGCTTCTGGCTCTGGCTCTGCTGTTGACTTTGTCTTGCGGCTTCACTGTCATTAGCAGTAGGCAGAGGAGCAAAAGCCATCTCTCACTGTGCCTTAGTGGGTCACAACTGAGAATACCAAATTCAGGCCAAAGTGCTGAGCAATGGGGCAGACATACCCCCAAAATGGTGATTTTGCTCCCATAAGATAAATCAAACCAGCAACAAAAGTTAACTTCTGTTTCACCACACTGGCTAACGAGAAGTCAGAAAAGCAGCCTCCTTAGTCATTCCAGGCTTTATATCGCCACCAAAACCACTGAAATTCCTGATGAGAGGTTATTGGAACCCAATTTCATCAACCGAAAGGGTTCTTCTGATCTTAAAGGACCAGCCACATACCCAGGTCAATAATATACAACTCAGATCTGAGCCCAGTAATCATGCTGTTGCCAGCCCTTTAGTATCTAAAATATAAAGGTTTATTTCTGGAAAGGAAGGAAGGTGAGAGTTAAAATTGGTTGAAGGAATCAAATACATACAAGAATTGCAAAGTTCTTGAATCACGCTTGTAGCAGTGATGGAATAAACTGTTGGCTTTTTAAGTCTCTGGTTGCTTCTGAATCATTGGAAGGTCCTCAGTCCTTTGGTTAGAACGCTCCCATTAGTATAAGGTCATCATCAAGAGGTCTGAGCAGGAAAGAGGCCAAATGGAGATGTGTCCTGGGCCTTTTATAGCTTGTGGATGGAAACCCCCATTGTTTCAAACAAAGCCCTCAGCAGAGAGAGTGGAAAATGACAGGTAACGAGATGGTGTTTGGAGTCACATGGGCAAGTCCCACGTCCATGCCTGATTTCGCTTAGTCACAGCAGAAGCCACGACCTAGACTCCAGATGGAACGTTCCCAGGCAAGTCCATTGAGAGCAGATAGGGGTGTGACCTTATCTAATTGAACTATGACCATATAGACCATTATTGCAACCACTGTCATATACTTGCAACAAATCTTGTACAAAGATGGTGAAGTGAGGTGTCTATGAACAGGTTGTCATTTGCTGGTTATGCTTATGCTGTGTGTATCATTCTTGTATTTGAAGTTATGAATATTGGCTCTGTACTTGTATTTCACTGTTTGCTTCTGAGTTGTATCAGTGAAGCATTTGGCCAGTTTATTGCGAAAGGATTAAGCTTTTCACTTCAGAGAAAAAAAATGCATGAAGACAGTTTTATAAACGAGTAGGTAAAGGCACAAAGCAAACCAACACCAACTGTGACACCCCCCACCCGCCCAAGAAATAGAAACACAAACACTAAATGCTGAGAACCTGCACTGATGGGCTCAGTGTGCAGCTCCCCCCTGGGTTTATATCTGGTGCCTCCCTCCTCTCACTCCCCTCTAACCCTCCGAGGAGCAGCCCCAGCAGGGAGATGCAGCAGGGGAGGGGAGAGAGAGGCAGTTTCTGCAGCCCTCACAGCAGGTCCCGGCAGGGGGAGAGGAGTTGCCAGGGCATCTCTGCTGGGTCCCAGGCACTCAGGGCAGAGGAGCAGCTCCCCAGGCTGGCGTTGTAAATCAGAGACCAGATGCTCTCATCTCTGTGACCCTTTTCCTCTCTAAACCGTAGGCGCCAACTTCCCCCAGTGTCAGTGGGTGCTCGCGCCCCCCGGCCCCACCCCGACTTCACCCTTTCCCCACCCCCACCCCACCCCCATTCCAACCACTTCCCCAAAGTCTCAGCCCCCTCCCTGCCCCTATTGAACCCCCTCTCCAAATCCCCACCCCGGCCCCACCTCTTCCCCAAGCATGCTGCATTCCCCCTCCTGCCCCCTCCCTCCTAGCCGAGCGAAACAGGTGCAAGTGCTGGGAGGGGAAGCGGGCACGCAGTGCGCTCAGGGGAGGAGGCGGAGCGGAGGTGGAGGTGAGCTGGACGGGGGGCCGGGGAGCTGCCCAATTTTTCGGAGCACCCACGGAGTCGGCACCTATGCTCCAGACTCTGCCATCTGAGCTACAGCCAGCTGGGGAACAGGGGGCTGCAGCCTCTGTAACCAAATGCCAATGTACAAAAGTGGGTCCCATTGCCCAGGCTGAGAACTGCAGTGACGTCTCTGCTCAGTGTCAGGCGCCCAGGACAGAGGCAGCTCCCTGGGATCCAGGCCTGTCCCAGCCAGACCAGGGCTGCTGGGGAGTGTGAGAAATGATCCCAGCCTCCCCCAGGGCTGAGCTCTGCCCCTAACGCTCCGATTCTCTCTGTCCCCAGTGACTGTGACTCTGGATCCAGACACGGCTCATCCCCAGCTCGCCCTGTCTGAGGATCGGAAACATGTGAGATGGGGACACACCCAGCAGGATCTGCCCGACAATCCTGAGCGATTTGACACTGAGATCTGTGTGCTGGGCTGTGAGGGATTCACCCTGGGGAGACATTCCTGGGAGATGGAGGTGGGGGATGGGGCACGCTGGGCTGTGGGGGTGGCCAGAGAGTCTGTGAGGGGGAAAGGCTGGATCAGTCATAACCCTGAGAGGGGGGAGGGGGAGCAGGTTTGTAGAAATTTTGGTGGTGCCCAGAACCCGCACCCCAACTCCACCCCCCCAAACTCTGCCCCCACCTGCCTAAGGCTCTGGGAGGGGGTTTAGGGGGGGGAGGTCAGGTGCAGATCCTGGGCTGGGGATTAGGGTGCAGGAGGGGGTGAAGGGTGCAGGCGTTGGGTTGGAGTTTGGGGGCTGGGGGCAGGCTCTGGGCTGGGGCAGGGGGTGGGTGTGCAGGAGGGGGTGAAGGGTGCAGGCTTTGGGATGGAGTTTGGGGTTGGGAAGGGGTGTGTGGGAAGGGGGAGGGGGTGCACCTTCTGGGGAGAGAGTTTGAGGATAGGCGGGAGTACAGGGGTGAGGGCTGTGGGGCTGAGGATGAGGGATTCATGATGCAGGAGGGGGCTCAGGGCTGGGGCAGAGGATTAGGGTGCAGGGGGGATGAGGGCTCTGGCTGGGGCAGAGGATCTTTATGTAAATAAAGCATATCAAAGTGTTTCCTTGTTTATTTCCCTTTCATTTTCCAGATGTGATTTTTGAAGATAGTCATGGAAATTTTTTTCTCCTGAACTGGTTGTGTCACTGAACTCTAATGAGGATATGCATGTATGTCACTCTGGGTTTGTCTACACTGCAATGTAAGCCCAAGGATTTTGGGTCTGGAGTCAGCTGGCCCATGTTGGAGAACCCTGGGCTTGAGCATCTATACTGGTTCTTAACCCTACACTAAGACATTTCTAACCTAGGCTCAAATCTGGGGCTCTGGTGTCCACACTGCAGCATGTAGACCTGAGTCCAACCAACCCTAGCCCAGATTCCCCAACACCAGCCTGAAATGTGGCCGCTGTGGCCCTTTGAGCATGTTACAGTGTAGCAAAACTTTTCTGCCCACCCTTCTTGTTACAGGAAGTTTGAACAGCCCGCCAACACAGAGTGCCGAGGAGTGATTTTGGTCTGTGTGTGCCAAGCTACCAGAGCCAGCAACATGGAGAAGGCACCTTTTGAAGAAATCCTCTCGCTTGCACTTTCACTCCTGCATCAGAAAAAGGACAGAGCTTCCTTGAAGTGCTGGTGAACATGTGAGAGGACTTTTCTGCCCCACCAAAGGTACCTGATGGACTGTATGATGGAGCAGGAGGAGAAGGAGGACCCTGGCATGGCAGACTCACACTGGCATATGCTGCTCAGTATAACTGGCAGAGCTGCTGGTATTCCCTAGGTAGACTGGCACAGGGCCACAAGCACAGACTGGTGAGATCACATCATCCTGCAGACCTGGGATGCCCAGCACACAGTCCAGAGCTTATGCAGGAAAAAAAGGTACTGCTCCTTTAAAAAACAAACCATTTGAAAGAAAGAAAGAGAAAAGAAAATACCAAGCAGAAAGAACAGCCTTTCAAATACATGCTATATTTACAGTCAGGAAATGTGAGAATTCCAAACAATTCAAGGATAGTGTAATAATCAGAACACAGAGTAGAGAGTGTCCAAAATCTGCAAGAATAATTTAAGGCCTCAAACTAGGTTTTTTTTCATGAACAAAGCGACTGAGTTAAGAAAACACAATCACTTTCCATAATATTGAACAGTTTTATTCCCTCTGTCTCTACTTTCCTTACCCCCTTTCCCTTTCTTTCACCCTCCATTTCCTTCCAGCATCTCCCTCCCCAGTAAAGCCTCACGTTCCCTTTCCAGCCTTCAACTTCTCCTCTCCCTACCATAGGCACCACCTTCTACTGGCGCCAGTGGGTGCTCAACCCCCCTCGGCCCCGGCCCCACCCCAACTCCACTCCTGCCCCTCGTCCAACTCCTTCCCCAAATCTCCGTCCCCGCCCCGCTCCTGCCTCCTCCCCCCTCCCTCCCGGAGCTTGCTACAGCTGTGTGGCGGCGGGAAGCACTGGGAGGTAGGCGGAGGAGTGGGGACGCGGCGTGCTCAGGGCAGGAGGAGGAGGTGAGTTGGGTGGGGAGTGAAGGGAGCTTGGCTTCCGGTGGGTGCAGAGCACCCACTAATTTTTCCTTGTGGGTGCTCAAGCCCTGTGGCACCCACAGAGTCGGGGCCTATGCTAACTACAACCCCCCCATCTTCTCTGTCTCCCCAATCCCCCTCTCTAGAACCACAGCAGTGTGTTTTAAACCATCTGAGCTGTCCCCAGGACAACAACTAGTTCAGTCCATTTCTGGTCCATAACCAGAGTGAACCCCAGTGGGATATTGCTACCTCTCCATCTCCAGGCCTCAGGGGCAGACTCTGAGCAGGACTCCAATCCCCACCCAGAAGAAGGGAAGGATTGTCTCCCCAGTTAAAGATGCTGACATGAAAGTAAAGATCAGGGTCTCATTACCAGTATCATAAAATGCCACCCACTCCGCTTCATAGTCCAGATAAACCCCAATCTTCTTAGGTCTCTCACTCAGGGGCATGGGAGTTTCCGGGGAGGTGAGAGCCCGGTACTGATCCCCACACCGCTCTACAGCCCAGATCCCCCGCTCAGGGTTAAATCTGATCCCTCCCTTCCTCCTCATAGACTCTCTGGCAAGACCCACAGCCCCAAATCCTCCATCTCCCACCTCCACCTCCCAGTAATGTCTCCCTGAGCTGAACCTCTCACAGCCCAGCAAACAGAAAGAATGGAATCGCTCTGGATTGTCCAGCACCTCCTGCCGTGCAATTCCACGCCTCACGCTTTTCCAATCCTCAGACACGATGAGCTGGGCATTTGCTGTGTTTGGATCCAGGGTCACATTCGCTGCAGTGGAAAGAGAGAATCATAATGCTAAAGGCAGAGCCAGAGGTGCAGGAATGAGGGACTGGCCCTCCCACTCCCCACGGGCCTTGCCCCCTGCCCCTTCTGCTCCCCCAAAGGCCCACCTCCTGGCCAGGCCAGAAGCTGGAGCCTGACTGGGGAACCTGTGCAGCTGTGGGGAGCCGTGGGGGGAGGTGGGGGGCGAGAGCAGCCCCCCAGATGACCCCCCAGATGACCCTCCATCCAGGGCTGATGGAGGGTCTGTGGCTCTCCACAGCAGCTGCCCGGGTGTCTCTTACCATGGCCTGGTTGCAGCTCTTTGGCCCCTGAGGCCCTGTCCCCAGGCCAGGCTGGAAGCTGGATCTGGGTCAAGGTAAGAGCCATGTGGGCAGCCGTGGGGAGCTGCAGACCCTCCATCTGCCTTGGTGGGGACCCAGGAGATGAGGACATGGGCCAGGGGTAGGGTGACCAGATGTCCTGATTTTATAGCGACAGTCTCGATTTTTGGGTCTTTTTCTTATACAGGCTCCTATTACCCCTCACCCCCATCCCGATTTTTCACATTTGCTGTCTGGTCACCCTAGCCAGGGGCTGCGTTCAACCCTCCCCCATCCCAGGCAGAATGGGTTCCAGCTTCTGGCTAGGCCAAGGGGGCGGGACCTCCGGAGGAAGAGAAGTGGCAGGGGCAGGGCCATGGAGCGGGGTGGGGCCTCATACCCACCTCCCCCAACCCCCAGTTTTAGGAAGAGGAATCCATCACCCCTGGGCAGAGCTCATCTCTCGGGGAAGGTTTGATCTGCCCCGGGTCCTTCCTTCAGGATTTACCCAGCTCTGAATGGGGAGGAGCTCCAAGATTCATAGATTTAAGGTCAGAAGGGACCATTATGATCATCTAGTCTGACCTCCTGCCCAACGCAGGCCACAGAACCTCACCCACCCACTCCTGTAACAAACCCCTAACCTATGTCTGAGTTACTGAAGTCCTCAAATCGTGATTTAAAGACCTCAAGCTGCAGAGAATCCTCCAGCAAGTGACCCATGCCCCATGCTGCAGAGGAAGGCGAAAAACCTCCAGGGCCTCTGCTAATCTGCCCTGGAGGAAAATTCCTTCCCAACCCCAAATATGGCGATCAGTTAAACCCTGAGCATGTGGGCAAGACTCACCAGCCAGCACCCAGGAAAGAATTCTCTGTCGTAACTCAGATCCCACCCCATCTAACATCCCATCACAGATCACTGGGCATACTTACTTGCTAATAATCCCAAAGATCAATTAATTGCCAAAATTAGGCTATCCCATCATACCATCCCCTCCATAAACTTATCAAGCTTAGTCTTGAAGCCAGATATGTCTTTTGCCCCCACTACTCCCCTTGGAAGGCTGTTCCAGAACTTCACTCCTCTGATGGTTAGAAACCTTCGTCTAATTTCAAGTCTAAACTTCCTAGTGTCCAGTTTATATCCATTTGTTCTTGTATCCACATTGGTACTAAGCTTAAATAATTCCTCTCCCTCCCTGATATTTATCCCTCTGATATATTTATAAAGAGCAATCATATCTCCCCTCAGCAGAGTGCAGGACAGAGTCACAAACCCGAGCAGGAACAGGTCAGTAACACAAGTGAAAGGCCATCTGAGCCAGGTCTGAGATGCAGAAACTTTCCTCTCCTGCAGACAGGGCCGCCCAGAGGCGGGGTCAAGTGGGGCAATTTGCCCCAGGCCCCGGGCCCAGCAGGGGCCCCCACGAGAGTTTTTTGGGGCCCCTGGAGCGGGGTCCTTCACTCGCTCCGGAGGCCCCGGAAAACTCTCGCGGGGCCCGGGCCCCCAGAACTTCTTCGCTCCCGGTCTTCGCTGGCCGGGGGTCCTTCGGGGCACTTTGGCGGCAGGTCCCGGAACGGAAGGACCCCCCGCCGACGACTTACCGCCGAAGCAGGGGCCCCCCGCCACCGAAGACCCCGGGCCCCCGGAATCCTCTGGGCGGCCCTGCCTGCAGATGCCTCTCCCCAGAGAGGGGATCAGAGACCCAGGAATGCTGGGGAGCCCCAGCAGATTTTATTCCCATTTCTTTTTCATGAACAGAACCCCTGCTGTGCTCCTCCTTCCTAATATTTAAAGTCAGGTCACACCATAGCATGATTTGATATACCCCTAATTTCAGTTCCTTGGGGAATAATGAAGGCCAGGTAGAAAGGGCTACCAGCCAAGAGGCCATCTCTCTAGAGTGAGGCGAGCCACCAGAAAAGGGTGTTAGGACAGTCTGAAGAAGCAGAAAGAGATTTTAGCACAAACAGTGGTTAAAGTGGAATAAAACACAATGGGTTGCTCTCACAACTAGAGTTGGTGACATTGTTAGGTCAAAACTTTTGTTGGTGAAAAATGCAGATTCAACAACACAAACATTTTCCACATCCATGTCAATTTTGCCAAATTATTTGTTTAAGACAAATAAAAATATTCAAAAAAATCAGAATCTTTTGTTTTGACATATTAAAAATGAAATATTTTGATTTTTTTGGTTGGGAACAATTTTTCATTTCAAAATTTCCCTTAATTTTATTTTTAAAAAAGCAAAAAAAAAAGTTTATAATGCTCAAAATAAAACATTTTCTTTAAATCATTTTTTTAACTTTCTAAAAATTTTCATTTCTGGTCTGACCCAAAACAAATTTGTCTTCATTTTTTTGAAATTGCCAATGAACTGAAATATCCATTTTTCACCCAGGTCTCCTCACGACATTATCTAAGGAGGAAGGAGAAGATCATCTTCTGTTTTCAGCAGAGGAGAGAAAACTGCTATAGAATCAAACTTTAACAAAAACTGACAAAGTCGTCTTTCCCCCTGAAGACAAAGCTCCCAGGACAGCCTGATCACTAGGATAGCTGACAATAAAAATTCCTATCAAATCGTACATCAGGAATAAGGAGGTCTGTGTGGGGAAGAGGCTGTGTTCAGTGCTTAAATTTGTGCCAGCATTGAGCCCCGGCATCTCTAGGCTTGGCAGTTTGTAGATCTGGTACCTCTGGGCTTGCTTCATCAATTATGAATGTAGAAAATACTGCTTGAGCCCCGGAACCTCTTTCATTACACATTAAGCACTGGATGTATATAAGAGCAGACCCATAGAGCAGCAGGTGAAACCGGTGTGGGAAGTTTTGTGCATCTTTGTCGTCTTCTCCCAGAACTGTGCAAATAACTGATTTTTAGGTTTACACCAAAAATAAATAAAAAAATAATAATTTGGGGTCAACCAAAAATCTTAAAAGGTGTTTGTTTTGGGTTGAATGGCATATATTGTTTGACCCAGTATCCTGTTTTCTGACAACGCCAGGTGCCCCAGAGGGAATGAACAAAACGGGCAATCATCAAGTGACCCATCCTCTGTCACCCATTCCCAGCTTCTGGCAAAAAAGAAACTAAGTGATTTGTCCAATGTCACACAGGAGCAGGGATCTGAACTGAGGCCTTCAGAATTCTAGGCTAACACGCTAGCCCCTGGGCTGTCCTTCCCCTATGAATGTGCACAGAATAACATCAGGACAGCATCCCATTCAAGTACTACCTGAGCATGTATTATCCAGAAAAATATTAATTCACTCCTCTCCGTGTTCCCAAAGGAAGATTCCCCAGCAATACAGCTCACTTGGGGAACCATCTTCACCATTCAAATTTCAACCAGAGAAACTATTGCATTATTTCCTATTTGTGTTGTTTTAAACTATTTCTGCAAAGAAAGGGAGCAAGGATCTCTTAGAAAGTGAAATTTGGACATTAACTAAATACAAACTTTATTTACTTAGACAAACTAGGGCTTTTCTCCATCCTGAAACCAAGCAAATCAAATAAAGGTGAGCACTCATGTGAATAAGTTCATTGTTAAGCTGAATCTGATTAATAAAAAAGGATGCATTACAGAAAAAGGGAGGGGGAAGGAAACACTTACCAAGTTCTCTTTGAAGTCCACCTAAATAATAATAATAGTAATAATATTTTAAAAAATCAGAAATAAAGATGTTATGGAAGAGCTTTTCTCCCAAGATTAAATTAAGCCCAGCCACTTCATCAAAACCATCTCATGCCAAGACTTTTTAAGCAGTCTTTGGGGAACGATTCCCTTCCAAACCATGGATAAGGCACCTCTGAAATCTTCCAGTATCAATTATTCTAGCCCTACGTGGGGTTAAAGGCCACATCCTATACACAACCACTACACAGGGTGGGATGGGGTTGTAGGCAGTGAATTTATGTAACGTGATGATCACTGTAGACGAACTCCTTACCAACAGATAGTGTTGTATCTTTATCTTACTGTTAAATTGTTGTTTTGTATGTTACTATATTGTTGTATCTGATCGGGGACTCTAGTACAAAGTCAAGGCCTGCGTGTGTGTGTTGGAGTTGTTACTCGCAGTGTTGCAATACATTTCTGTGATTCCATAGGAAGTACTACAATACTCCAGACTAGAGCTTGTCAAAACTCAGAACGTCTGTCACACTGTTTCATTAGGTGGCTGAGAACGTGGACCAGCATATCTATTCAATACTCTCAGTTTTAATCACTATCTCACAATCTTTCTTGGTGACAAATCATTTGTTGTGTGTTTGAATTCAGCCTGCAGTTCCTGTCTGGGGAGAAAAGTAGATGGACAATGTCATGAGAAGATGCAATCCACACAGAAATGAGAAAATATAACTTACTAATTTTTTCATTCAGTTCACCTTAAATAAAAAGAAAAGGAAAAGGCAATTAAAAATTCTCTTAGCATATAGGAAATGTATAGATCACTTTTCATTATAGTCATTCAGCTCACATACATAGGCCTTGATTTATTTCAGTGGAAGTAATCACATACTTAAAGTTAACCATATGCAAGTGTGATGGCCACCATCTTGGCTGATTCACCAGGGATTTAAGTGGGGACTTCCAGAGCTAAAAAAAAAGACCAAATTGCTGTAGATTTAGCAAGGGTCTGTAGCAGACTCATATTGTATGTAGAGCAGTATGCAGGCAGGCCTGTAACACATTCACCAGTGGGTTGTATAATGCAGAAGGATCATGGCTATTCATTACTATTAACATGTACCTTCCTGGTGGTATTCTAAAGGCCTGAATCTACATTGAAATCAGTGGGGCTGAATTCAACAGTTCACTCGCATGGCTCCAAACTCAGGATCAGGAGCTAAGATTACAGGTCAAAAATGCATTATAAACACCCAATCTGACCAACACTCAGGCACATGAATAAAGTTACTCATGCATGTAAACACTTGCAGGCTTGGACTCAAAGGCACTGGTGACACAAAGAATGATGCTCGTACGCAATGTTAAGCATGTGAGTACTCCCACTGACTTCAACAAGACCATCTGTGTGCTGAAAATGAAGCATAAGTTTAAGAATGTGTCGGCTCAGGGCTCCAATATATTTTTTTTAAGATTTACAGTTTTGCAGAGCAAGGTGTCTTTAGGTCTGATTATTAATTGTTTGAGCTGGTGAGAAAATAGTTTGTGTTTGTTGGGGGGAGGGCATGTGACAATTTGGTTGACATTTTCCCTGCCCCTTTTTGGTCATTGGAAATAAAAATGATGATGATGAAAAATCAAAATTCAGAATACTTTGATTACTGTTCCTCCCAGCCCATCACCTTTTCATTGCACTGGGAGTGGCATGTGTGCAAGAAATGAAAGGACAGACCGTAACATTATTATCAAAGTCTGTTTTTATCCTGACATACCATTTTATAGACAACGATTTATTACAAAGACCCCAATCTTGCAAATGACTGAGCTGCTGTGCCTTCTGAATAGTGGCCAAAGTTCGTGCATTTGATTTTCAAATTGACATTATTCCTTTAATTAAAAACAACAACAATTTAACTGTGTACAACTTCAACTGAGAGGTTAGATTGGGATAAAAATTGAACCTACTAATATTTTCAAGATGTGCCCCTAAAATAAAGCAAACAGAAATAAATACAAACTATTTAAGAGTTTTTTCAATTAACAAAGATTTATATTCTCATTTTATATTGTCTAGATAATCGTTAATTACATTTCTGTCCATATTGTGGATTTTCTGGCTACAAGTGAAAATAAAAATTCAAAGGTTTACAGGTTTGAACTGTTTCTAGAAGTGGGGCCCCGTTCTGCTTCTGGGAGTCTGAGGTGTGCAGAGATTGCAAGAGTAGGCCCTAGAATGGTAACCACTAAAACCACTTGAACAGTTAATATTCATTCGGTTCTATAACTCAGTCTTTAGTCTTTCTACTTTCCTTATCCTTAACATGGATTGGTTTAACTTTCTTCTAAACTGGGACATCTCTCCATTATACCCTTTCCCCTCCTTCTGGCTCCAGTGTTGCCTCTCTCTCTTCCAAGTTGTAGCCACTTCTGCTACCACTGAGAACAGCCGAGCTCCATCCTCTTTGGAACCCTGCTTCAGGTACTTGAAGGCTGCTATCAAATCCCACCTCACTCTTCTCTTCTACAGACTAAACAAGCCCAGTTCCCTCAGCATCTCCTCATAGATCATGTGCCCCAGCCCTCAATCATTTTTGTTGCCCTCTGCTGGACTCGCTCCAATTTGTCCACAACCTTTCTATAGAGGGTCAGGGCAAAACTGGACACAGTACTCCAAATAACAATATCATAGCATCTGGAGGCTAATGCTGATATGGCTGAGGTAGGGGAGACATTTGTCCTGCAGTCTAGAGCCTTCATGTCATGTGAGTTGTTCAAAAGAGCCAGGAAGCAGCTGATGTCTTCCCCAGCACAGGCAAGTCCCTAGCAGGATTTGAACTAGCATGGCCCAGCTTCTGCACAACCACTCTGCAGCCCACCGCAATGGGACCATGCAACAAATAAGGAGTGAGTGTGGCTAGAAAGCACTGCCTGCTGGTAACCTCTGGCTGGTGGACAAGATTTATATTAGCTGCAGCCAGGTGGTATGGATTAGAATAGCCCAAAGGCTGCTGTAATCTAAAGCTGGGTGAATAACATGTTTTTCAGATCTAAGCAATTCCAAATAATTGGTGGGGAGTGGTGCATTTCAGGTTGAACCACAAAGATTTTTTTATTTAGTTAACTCTCAGGGTACGTCTACACTACAAGACTATTTTGAATCAACTTAATTCGAATTTGTGGAATCGACCTTATGAAGTCGAAGTTGTGTATCCACACTAAATACACTAGTTCGACTGTGTGAGTCCACAGTAACGGGGCCAGTGTCAACTTTGGAAGCGGTGCACTGTGGGAAGCTATCCCACAGTTCCCGCACTCCCCGCTGCCCATTGGAATTCTGGGATTTCCCCCCAATGCATGCTGGGGGAAAAAATGTGTCGAGGGTGGTTTTGGGTAACTGTCATCATTGAACCGTCAATCACGCCCTCCCTCCCTCCCTCCCTGAAAGCGCCTGCGGGCAATCTGTTCGTGCACTTTTCTGCTCAGTGACAGCGCGGGCGCCACAGCACTTTGAGCAAGGATCCCGCTGCAGTTTTGGCCGTTGTCAACTCCTCGCACCTTATCGTCCACCTCTTCCACAGTCAGCTGCTGAGAAATAGGGCTACTTTTCAATGGTGCTGCGAGCACTGGTGGACCATGGGGGACGTTTTACCAACATCAATGTCGGGTGGCCAGGCAAAGTTCATGACGTGCGTGTTTTCAGGAACTGTGGTCTGTTTAGACGCCTGCAGGAAGGTAGTTTCTTCCCGGACCACAAAATAAGTCTTGGGGATGTGCAGATGCCTATAGTGATCGTCGGGGACCCAGCCTACCCGCTAATGCCCTGGCTCATGAAGCTCTGTGCAGGCGCCTTGCACAGCGACAAGGAACTGTTCAAGTACCAGCGAGCAGTGAGCAGCGTGACCTGTGACTGTTTAGTTTCTTTACAGAGAAGCTGAACCTGCCCCTGTTTCTTTACCAAGTGACTGTTGACTAGCATCTGCAGTTACATACCCCGCCCACCCCACTTCCCCAACTTCCAACACACGTTTAAAAATAAAAGACATGTTCCACTGTAACTTTACAAAGGTTTCTTTATTGATGACTTTGCGTTACAGGGTTGAAACTGGGACACGGACTGTGCTGGGTAGGGTGTGCAGTGATGTAAAGACCGCCTGTAAACTCGAGGAATGACAGGCTCCTGCTCCCAGAGCGGTCTGCAGTGACGGACTGGATGTTTCAATGGAGCCAGCCATCCCTCCTTTTTGGGACTCTGTGTGCGGGGGCTATGTGGCCTTTTGGCGGGGGAGGACGGATACAGATTCCTCTGCTGCGTGGCTCTGTGGTCCAGGACAGGGACCGTTGCATGAGATCTGTAACCCCCCTCCACCGCTACAAAGTCACGTACCCCCCCCCACCCACACAGAACCTGCAAACCACCTCCCATACCGACCAGGGTGCCTACTGACTGCAGTGTGTGTGTGACCTGCTGCTGATCCTGCCCCCATGTCTGTACCCTGGTAAAGGTGATTGTCCTGTCCAATTACCAACCCCCTTCCCCCCCTTCAAACACAGTCTCCTCTAAAAGAACATGACGGAAACAGTAATTAACAGAAAAGTATTTTTTATTATCAACTAGACAGTTAGGGGATGAAACTGGGATGGGGGCTTGGGTGAGGCGGGAAGGAAAGGACTTCTCAAAATTTAGGCTATGAGAGCTTTTCGGAACTTGAGCACTCTGCTGGGGTGCAGTGACAGTTTACACGGCCTCTGGCGCCCCTCCTTCTGGTTATTTTGGGTGAGGGGGGGTATGGGACTTTGTGGCGGGGGAGGGCGGTTGCAGATACACGGCAGGGGGGCTCTGTCCTCCTGCCTGAGGTCCTGCAGAACATGCACAAGGCGCAGGAGCATGTCCGTTTGCTCCCTCATTAGTCCAAGCAGCGTTTGAGTCGCCTGTTTGTCTTCCTCACGCCACCTCTCCTCCCGTTCGCTGCGTGAGTGCTGGTACAGAGAGAGGCTCTCCCTCCACTGGCTCTGCTGGTCCTTGTCGTCTCGGGAGCACCCCATAAGTTCAGCGAACATCTCGTCCCGTGTCTTTTTCTTTCGCCACCTAATCTTTGCCAGGCTCTGTGAGGGGGATGCTGTGGCAGGTCTGGAAACAGTCGAAGCTGTGTGATGGGAAAAAGGGAGTGAATTCCTTGCAAAGATAAATTTTTGCAAACAATGAACACAGTCTAGTCTGTCTCTGTGAATTCTGGGTTGAGATCCCAGTGCCTGATTGGGCAAAAACCATTTTCGCGGGTGGTTCTGGGTAAATGTCGTCAGTCATCCCTTCCTCCGGGAAAGCTACAGCAGACAATCATTTCAAGCCCGTTTTCCCTGGATTGCCCTGGCAGACGCCACAGCATGGAAACCATGGAGCCTATTTTGCCTTTTGTGCCTGTCACTGTATGTGTACTAGATGCCGTAGACAGAGGCGGTCCAGCAGCGCTACACAGCAGCATGCTTTTGCTTTTGCATGACAGAAGAGATGGTTACCAGCCATACTGTACCATCTACCATACCATAAATTGGTAATAAGAGGTTACCAGTCCTTTTGCACTGCACCATTTGCTGCTGTCATAAGTGCCCCTGGCTGCTCTTAGCCAGGGGCACAAAAGCCAAAATTGGGAATGACTCCCTGAGTCAATCCCTCCTTTTTAGTATCTAAAAATAGAATCAGTCCTGCCTAGAATATGGGCAAGTGTACTAGAGAAGCACTGTATCAGAGAACCAGCGAGGACAGCTGCTCTGTGTCAGATCCTGCATAGATTATGAGCTGTATGCTATTCACAGGGGGTGCTCCTGCAACAACCCCACCTGTTCATTCCATTCTTCCCCCAGCCTTCCTGGGCTACCATAGCATTGTCCCCCCACTTGTGTGATGAAGTAATAAAGAATGCTGGAATAAGACACAGTGACTTGTTAGTGAGAAATGAGTGGAAGGCAGCCTCCAGCTGCTATGATAGTCCAGACAGGACATTAAGAAGTGTGGAGGAGAGGAGCCCAGCATCGCGCTGCTAGTCCAGGGGCAATTGAATCTTTTCTTTACACATGAAGGGTGGGGGCTGATGGAGCTCAGCCCCCTGTTGCTATGATGAGGACGGTTACCAGCCATACTGCACCATCTACCAGGAAAAATTAGGGCCAGGCGCCCTTGATCGACCTAACCGATGCTAGTCAGCATGGTTACCAGTCCTTTTGCACTGCCCCATGTGCCAATAGGCTGATGATGACGATGGATATCAGTCATATTGTACCGTCAGCCACCCATGGCGGGGGGGGGGGAGCAAGGATATTGGTGTTGAGTGCTGCACCATCGCGTCTATCTGCAGCATTCAATAAAGATAGGGTGACATGTAAAAGAGTCAAGAGAGGATTGTTTTCCCTTTCACTTCTGGGGGTGGGTGGGGGCCTGCGTAAATTGCCTAGCTATGCCCTGACCCACCGCGGACACTGTTTTTGACCCTAAAAGCATTTGGAGCTCAGCCAAGAATGCAAATGCTTTTCGGAGACAGCAGGAACTGTGGGATACCTTGCGTCCTCAGTCCCCCCTCCCTCCATGAGCATCCATTTGATTCTTTGGCTTTCCGTTACGCTTGTCACGCAGCAGCGTGCTGAGTCTCTGCTACGCTGTCTGTCCGGAGATTTTTTAAAAATACTTTGGACCAGGCGTAACATTACAGTAATTCCCCTAATTAGATGCAGGAGTCTCCGAGCAAGATCACCCTGAGGATGGTCACTGAAGAAGATAGAGAGCGCATGCTGCGTGAAAGCCAGCACAAACCAGGGCCCTATGCAGCCGTGCTCGGGGAGGCAATGCTCCCTGAGTACCTCATGAAAGCCTGGCGCGGAAAAGTGTGCTACCACGGAGCACCCAATAAGGCAGCTCTCCCCAGGAACCTCCTGCAGAGGCTTTTCGATTACCTCCAGGAGAGCTTCGTGGAGATCTCCCAGGAGGATTTCTGTTCTATCCCCATATATAGAGAGACCTCCTTTTCACATACTTCAGATTCCTGTTATATTAAGAATAAAAGTTTACATGGTTAAAGCACTTACCGACTGCTCCTTCCCCTGATTCAGGGTCCGGGTTAACGGCCGGGGAGGGTTGGTAGGGGATCTCCGTGACGGTGATGAAGAGATCCTGGCTGTCGGGGAAACCAGCGTTGTAAGCGCTGTCGCCTGCCTCGTCCTCCACAAACCCTTCCTCATCTTCCCCGTCCGCAAACATCGCCGAGGAACTGGCCGTCGACACTGTCCCATCGTCAGAGTCCATGGTCACTGGTGGGGCAGTGGTGGCAGGCTCCGTAGCATCCGTTTGCCGCTTTGATTTTTTGGTAGCCTTGTCTGGGGTCCTTGATTTTCACGCGGCGCTGCGTTGCATCCCGGCTGTATCCTCTGTCTCTCATGGCTTTGGAGACCTTCTCATAGGTCTTTGCATTCTGTTTTTTGGAGCGCAGCTCCGAAAGAACAGACTCATCGCCCCACACACCGATCAGATCCAAGAGTTCCCGGTCAGTCTATGCTGGGTCCCTCTTTCTATTCAGAGATTACATGAACTCCTCTGCTGGAGAGCTCTGCATCGCTGCCGGTGCTGCTGAGCTCGCCCCGATGTCCAACCACGAAATGAGATTCTAACTGTCCAGACAGGAAAAGGAATTCAAATTTTCCCGGGACTTTTCCTGTGTGGCTGGTCAGAGCATCCAAGCTCGGACTGCTGTCCAGAGCGTCAACAGAGTGGTGCAGTGTGGGATAGCTCCCGGAGCTAGTAAGTTCGATTTGCATCCACACCTAGCCTAATTCGACATAGCCATGTCGAATTTAGCGCTACTCCCCTCGTCGGGGTGGAGTACCAAATTCGAACTAAAGAGCCCTCTAGGTCGAATTAAATGGCTTCCTGGTGTGGACGGGTGCACGGTTAATTCGAATTAACGCTGCTAAATTCGAATTAAAGTCCTAGTGTAGACCAGGCCTCAGTGAATAAAAAGCTCAGTAAAAAATTAGTTCCAGGTTGACCAAAATATTTTGTTTGACCTGAAATGAAATGTCTTGTTCTGTTTTCAAGCATCTTCTTAAAAAAATAAAGGAATTTTCAAAACAAAAAGTCACTTTGAATCAAAAACTCAACGTTTCATTTTGAAAATGTGAAAACAAAACGTTTCAATTTCTTCAGATTTTTTACACCCAAACAATTTGGCAAATTCAACATGAATTCTCAAAACATTTTAATGGTCACTGAATTTCCTTTTTTCCCCCTAAAAATAAAATTGGTTGAAAAATTCCACCCCTCTACTCTACTCTACAGTAAGACTGGGGTCTGGGAGCCATTACTGATTCCTCTCCAACTTCTCTGCCCAGGTACTGCTGCAACTCTCAGTCAGCATTCTGAGTCAGTACCCCTGACGTCTAGTCACCTAAACATTTTCTCACATTGCCTCTTGTGACGGAGCGATTCTGGCGGGACCCAACTGAGAGTGCCAAATCAGGACCAATTGCTTAAACAGGGCAGTCACAGCCCTAGGCTGGGGTTTTTCCACCTCTAAGGCAAACCAAACCAGCCAGACAAAAGGTCTTTGGTCTCACCCCACTGGCTAACCACAAGTCACACAAGCAATTTCCTTAGACACTCCAGTCTCCCAGCATCACCACCAGTGCACTCGTCCTGGGGATGAATGGTTATGAAAACCAACACCCCAATAAAAGAAAAAGGTTCTCTCAATCCCAAAGGACCAAGCCCCAGACCCAGGTGAATATACACATCAGATCTTACCCACAAATCACACTGTTGCCAATCCTTTAGAATCTAAAATCTAAAGGTTTATTTACAAAGGGGAAAAGGTAGAGATGAGAGGTAGAATTGGTTAAATGGAATCAATTACATACAGTAATGGTAAAGTTCTTAGTTCAGGCTTGCAGCAGTGCTGGAGTAAACTGCAGGTTCAGATTAAGTCTCTGGAGAACATCCCCCGCTGGGATGGGTCGGTCAGTCCCTTTGTGCAGAGCTTCAGTTTGTGGCAAAGTCCCTCCAGAGGTATGAAGCAGGATTGAAGACCAGATGGAGATGATGCATCAGCCTTATATAGACTTTTCCAGGTGTAAGAATCTCTTTGTCCACACTGTGGAAAATTACAGCAAAAATGGAGTCTGCAGTCACATGGACAAGTTTCTGCATACTTTGCTGAGTCACAAGGCGTGTCTGCCTTCTCTCCATGGGTCAATTGTGTAGCTGATGGTCCTTAATGGGCCATCAAGCCAGCTAGGCAGGGCTAACACCAGTTTGTCTGGGATATTTCCCAGAAGCAGAGCATAATACAAAATACAGATAGTACAGAGCCAATACTTATAACTTCAACTACAAAACGACACACAGACATACAGACAGCATAATCATAACCAGCAACCCAGAACCTGGTCTTAGACACCTTATATGACCCCCTTTACTTAAGATTTGGTGCCTCTATAGGACCTTGGTTGCAACCCATGTTCTATATGGTCCCAATTTATATCAATAACGTCACACCCCCAACGCAAAATTGATGCAGGAAGGGATGACAAAACATCGCTGACTGCATCCCAAGAGCCCCCTTTCCTTGGGTCTGTCTCACTACAGCTAGTGTTGGGCTAGAGGCCGTACCAGTGTATAACCGAAAAGGTTTATCAAAGTCATGTTCAATAACATGAATGAATCTTTTTACAAACTCAAGGCATAACTTGGTTAGCTTTTGCAGCATGGTTCCTGTATGTTTCATGTGATCTTGCCAAGAGCTAAAGAAAACAGCTACTTTATCCATACCAGCTTTGGCCAATGTTTTGAACCCAATTAACATTAAACCAATGTAGATATTGATGTTGTTTATAGTACAGGAATCTTGGCATTTAGCCATGAAAGCAATATGGTAGTGTGCCTCAGTTTCCCCTTTCATACAGCCCATCAGGTCTGGAATGTATTTTTCCCTGTGAAAAGTTCCAACGCTGTTTACAGGCATTAACTGTGAAACATCAGTATAGCAAGGCCCTTTAACATAAAGTGTGTTTTCATGTATTCCTTTCAACATGTTCAAGGGATTTTCCAAAAGATTAGGCACATTGTACATTGTTACAGTTCTTGGCAATAGCAACACATTAGTTACAAAAATTAGCATTAGCAATAACAACAAATTCATTGCAAGTGTCCATTTACAATTATATTTGTTATGCCACACCCTTGGCTCACTACCATTGGAGTTTGGGCATTTTAGGGTTAACCTGTGGCTTCCCTTTGCAAAATTCAGTTCTCTCTTTCCTCCTTGTCCTGCAGGATTAAACCCTGATTTCTTTTGCTTAACAGAATTCACTGGCTGATGGGGTGGGCCCTCTGTGCTAACAGCTATTAGCAAGTCTTTCCTCTCTCTGCCAGCCAAGTAATTCGCATCAACACAGACACTAGCTTTTAACTTCTTAGCTGCCATTGATTCCAAGGCTGGACTTTGTCTTACAGAGATACCACCCAAATTCAAAGGGTCTGAGGGTGAGAGCTGGCTTGCTCTCCCCTGCCTCCTCAAGCATTCAGCCCTAAAACTGTTCTGCTTTGAAACACCAGTAACCGAATCTGTCCTCAGATCCTGAAGCACAAACTGCTCACTTACAGATTCAGCATGGAGACATTCCTGCCCCAACACCATTGTCTCCCCAACAAGCTGGCCACACACAGCCTCGTGGTTATAGGGCTGCTCAACTTTCTTAACAGCTTCTACTTCACCTGAGACCTTTTCAAAGCTGCCCACATTGGATCTCTCAAAAGGAAAGTCAGTGGATCCATTCACAACCGAAAATTTCTGGCTGTTAGGAAGTGAAACTTTCTTGATTAAATCACTTTTACACCCTTCAGTTGCAGTAAACTGCTTGCACAGGCTACCATGAGGATTCCTTTCCCTAGGAGCTTCTTCAAGCAGCAATTCACCCTTCTCAGAAATTCTGCCCTCACCCTTTCCACCTAGGGCTTGCTCTACAGGAACACTTCCCTGAGCAACCACAGACGCTTTCTGTGTCTCACTTACATTTAGAATCACTTCAGGCCCAACAGGCGGATTTCTACACAATCCCCTTTTAGGCACACCTACAGACTTTCTAGATAACAGGTTAGAAGCAGTCTCCTTCCCTTGGCCATGAACAAGTTCAGGAATCTTTTCCTTCTTGCTACAAGTTGTCAAACTGATCCGGAGAGGATCGGATAGCACAGTGGCTGGCGGAGAGGAGCAGATAGCAGAGTGGCTGGTGGAGACGAGCGGATAGCAGGGTGACTGACTGAGAGGAGCGGATAGCAGGGTGGCAAAGGTTAGAGGTTCTCTCCTTCCCTCTGCAACTTTCCTCATAGTCACTGGCAACTTGCATGTTGTCAGGCTCAACACCCACAAGTTTAGGAATTATTTCTTCCTTGTTACAAGTTGTTAAACTGCCAGCAGGTAACAATTAAATCACCTTCATGCTCTCCTTGTGCCCTGGCTAGGGTATCACCCTGATCAGACAGAGTTGCTACACCCTTTTCCAACCACACATTAGCAACTGGCAAACTACAAGCACCAGAATTGTCTGTTCTCTGGGATTTTGCTAAGACACTAACTGGATGCAACCTAGTCACAGTGCCATTCTCCCCATCAGACACAAACTCAGGACCATTCCCTTCCTGGGCTTTAGCTGCATTTACAACCAACTTTGAGACAACTGAATCACCCTCAACCATCACAGGCTGAAAGGCCCCTTCTGTCTGCTCCACAGACACAGAAGAGCCGGAGACACATTCTCCTTCACCAGACACACAGCTTGGGATCTCATTTCCCTTGTCCCAGCACACAGGGCTGTTCACAGACAACTGCTTGGAGGCCGAGGTAGCTCCCTTCATAGGCAAGTCAATACCCCTGACAGACACAGGCACATTCCCTTCACTGTCACATTTCTCCACACAGGACACAGGTAAGGGACAGGGACACTCCTCTTCCACTATCCCTGTCTTCCCAAACTGCTGATTAGACAAAGCCATCAGCTCACAAGGCTGCCTAGGCTCCTCCAAACTTTCCCTACCAGGCATATTGCCACTCCCAACAGATAAGCTGCTGCTTTTTTCACTACACTGAGCTACTTTTAGCAAATCACAGTTACCCATTTCAGGTTTACTTCTACAAGCTGCACTAGCCACCAATCCATTACCCATTACAAATTTACTCTCTCCTTCCTCAGTTAGGGATTTAACCTGACCATCTACTTTAATCTGCTCCTGAGAAACATTTTCCTCCCCAATGAGATCTTTCTGCTCTTGATCTAACTCCAGATTTCCTTCTGAGACATTAGACAGACATTCAGAAACTTCATTCCCAGACACACTGCTTATTTGCACAGACAAACAGCTATTTCCCACCAGGTTAGAATCCCCCTCTCCATAGCCATAGCAAAACAGGTTAAACACAGAGAACTGCCCAGAGTAATACCACATATCAACACAGTTATAAACTGGATTTTCCAGAGGATACAGTCTCTGCCGTTCTTCCACTGCTTTTTTGACTTGGAGCTGGAGTCTAGCAGTTTCTTGTTGCATCTTGTGAGTCTCCTCCTCAGCAGCCAGCAGCTCCAGACGTCCCTTACGAGCTTTTTCTTCTCTCTTAGCAGCCTCTTTCGCTCTCTCAGCTGCCTCTCTCTTTCTCTCCGCTGCCTCTCTCTCTCTCTCGGCCGCCTCTTTCTCCAGCTGGACCAAGACTTGCTTCTCTTCCATTTGAATTTCTGCCAGTTTTTGCTCATATTCAAACCGCAGGCTGTCTCTCAAGGCTTGCAGTTTCCTTGCTTTTCCTGATGCTTTCTGTCTCATGGTCACTGATCTTTAACCAACCAAACTCTCAATCCCAAAGTTAAAATTTGGATAGCGTGGGGTTCTGACCCAAAGCTTAATTGACCTGGTTCTGTGGATCCAAGCACGACTACGCCACTGTGATGGAGCGATTCTGGCGGGACCCAACTGAGAGTGCCAAATCAGGACCAATTGCTCAAACAGGGCAGTCACAGCCCTAGGCTGGGGTTTTTCCACCTCTAAGGCAAACCAAACCAGCCAGACAAAGAGGACTTTGGTCTCACCCCACTGGCTAACCACAAGTCACACAAGCAATTTCCTTAGACACTCCAGTCTCCCAGTATCACCTCTTTACATCAATAACGTCACACCTCTTTACATCAAATCATTCACTGTATGTCTAATCTAAAGCTGCAGGAGTTTTGAGGGTAGAAAAATAAAATTATGTTATAATGGAAAGTAACACCCTCCAAAAAAGTTTCAACTGGGAGAAATATAACTTACTAATATATTCATGGAGTTCACCTAAAAAGAGAGAGAAAGAAATCCACATAAATAATTAGATGCTTGTAATATTTTATCCGAGTGCATCCAGATTTAGGCCTGATCCTGCAAACACTTATTCATGTGTAGTAGTCCCACTGAATCGCGCAAAGTTACATATTGGCTTAAGTCTTTGCAATATCTGGGTTCAATTGTTATTACATGGGATTTTTCTTTACTGCCTAAAACTTCATGTAAGATGTTTCATTAGAAGAAAAATAGAACTTACTGATATTGTCAAGGTGTTTCCCTAAAATAAAACAAAAACAAATACAAATTATATCATTCATTTAATATTTTCATTTAAATTATTTAAGAACTTTAAGTGAATAAAAATTTCAAGGATTTTTTTTTCATTTTTAAATTAATTCCCAGTATCAAGATCATCAGTACTAACATTTTCTTTCATGTTGCATTACCCTTATGGATTCACTACACATACAGATCAATCCTTTCAAAGGTTTACAGTTCTGAATTATTTGTAGGATTCAGGCCAATCCTGCTTCACAGACCCTAATCTCCTGTTGGCTTCACTGGTAATCGAGAGTGCAAAGACAGCAGGATCAAATCCTAAAATGCGAATAGTTTGTTGATATGACTTGAGCCTTCAATATTTATTTGCTTCTCTAGCTAGGGAGGTTGTGAAATCTCCATCACTGGAGGTTTTTAAGAACAGGTCAGACAAACACTGTCAGGGACGGTCTAGGTACGCTTCACCCACATGTACCAAGGCAGGATGGGGGGAAGTGGCAGGACTAGAAGACCTCTTGAGGTCCCTTCCAGTTCTGCATTTCTACAATTCTCTGGGTCTTTATTAGTGCTCTTGCTTTTACTATAAAGATTACTGGCAGTATTTTCCTAGCTCTGTTCCCACTGAAGTTAATGGGAGTTTCACCACTGACTTCAGTAAGAGCAAATTTAGGCCAATCCCGGGTGCTTTTGATAATGCCAGTCTAATAGGTTTAGACTGTCCCTTGTATGCCACAACTCGATTACGTTATGGCCCAATTCAGGAAAGCACTTACATAAGAACATAAGAACGGCCGTACCAGGTCAGACCAAAGGTCCATCTAGCTCAGTATCCTGCCTAAGGTGCCACAGGATTCTTTGCTGTGTCTACTGACAGTGGCCAATGCCAGGTGTCCCAGAGGGAGTGAACCTAACAGGCAATGATCAAGTGATCTCTCTCCTGCCATCCATCTCCATCCTCTGACGAACAGAGGCTAGGGACACCATTCCTTACCCATCCTGGCTAATAGCCATTTATGGACTTAACCACCATGAATTTATCCAGTTCTCTTTTAAACGCTGTTATAGTCCTAGCCTTCACAACCTCCTCAGGCAAGGAGTTCCACAAGTTGACTGTGCGCTGTGTGAAGAAGAACTTCCTTTTATTTGTTTTAAACCTGCTGCCTATTAATTTCATTTGGTGACCCCTAGTTCTTGTATTATTGGAATAAGTAAATAACTTTTCCTTATCCACTTTCTCCACATCACTCATGATTTTATATACCTCTATCATATCCCCCCTTAGTCTCTTCTTTTCCAAGCTGAAGAGTCCTAGCTTCTTTAATTTCTCCTCGTATGGGCCCCTCTCCAAACCCTTAATCATTTTAGTTGCCCTTCTCTGAACCTTTTCTAGTGCCAGTATATCTTTTTTGAGATGAGGCGACAACATCTGTACACAGTAGTCGAGATGTGGGCGTACCATGGATTTATGTAAGAGCAATAATATATTCTCAGTCTTATTCTCTATCCCCTTTTAATGATTCCTAACATCCTGTTTGCTTTTTTGACCGCCTCTGCACACTGCGTGGACATCTTCAGAGAACTGTCCACGATGACTCCAAGATCTTTTTCCTGACTCGTTGTAGCTAAATTAGCCCCCATCATATTGTATGTATAGTTGGGGTTATTTTTTCCAATGTGCATTACATTACCTTTATCCACATTAAATTTCATTTGCCACTTTGTTGCCCAATCACTTAGTTTTGTGAGATCTTTTGGAAGTTCTTCACAGTCTGCTTTGGTCTTAACTGTCTTGAGCAGTTTAGTAAGCTTAAACACACTTAAGCATGTGTTTCAAGACTAAAGTTAAACACTTGCTTAGGTGCTATGCTGAATTGGGGCCTCGGCCTATAATCACTTGGATGCTACAGTGAACAATAAAACAGCATCAGAGTTTCTGTTGGAAACTTTATTTCTGTTCCCTTTCATGTTTCTTCCCAGGGGCGGCTCTAGGCACCAGCAAAACAAGCTGGTGCCTAGGGCGGCAAAATGTAGGGGGCGTCCCCTGCGGCCGGGGGGGGCGGCAGGCTGGGCCGGCGGACCTGCCGCAGTCATGCCTGCGGGAGGTCCACTGGAGCCCCGGGACGACTGGACCTGCCGCAGGCATGACTGTGGAGGGGGCGCTCATCCCGCGGCTTGGCTGGACCTCCCGCAGGCATGACTGTGGCAGCTCAAGCGGAGCCGCCGGACCCGCGAACCGTCCGCAGCCGCGGGAGGTCCAGCCGAGCCACGCGGGACCAGCGGTCCCTCTGCAGTCATGCCCGCGGGAGGTCCGCTGCTCCCGCGGCTCCGGGGCGCCTCCCGCGCATGACTGCTTGGGGCGGCCAAAAACGTAGAGCCGCCCCTGTTTCTTCCATTGCCTTTTGGTGACCTTAGTGCATAGTGAACCTTGGGGAGGGAGGGGGACTGCGCTGGAGAACAGAGTTAAAATTCTTAATGTGAGATGACTGTCACGGAGTGTGGGGGAGTCCGGCTCTGCACCCCTCTGCCTGGGACTCGCAGTGACTCTCAGCCAGCCAGTAAAACAGAAGGTTTATTGCACACAGGAATGCAGGCTACAGCAGAGCTTGGAGATACAGCCAGGACCCCTCAAACTGGTCCTTCTGGGGGTGCAGGGAGCTTAGTTCCCAGCTTGGGATTCCCTGCACTGCACCCCCCAGCCCAAAACCAAAACTGACCCAACCCTCTCCAGCCAGCTCTCTGCCTTTGTCTAGCTTCCCGGGCAAAGGTGTTGACCTCCCCTCCCCCCTGCCTAGCTCAGGTTACAGGCTCAGGTCCTGTCCCTCACCTAAAGTCCTCCCCGGCTCCCCCATCCCCCACACAGACAGTCCCTGCTCCATCACAGTGACTATTTACAAAAGGGAAGATGAGGAAAAAGCTAACTTACCAATTTCTGCCTGCAATCTCCCCAAGGAAAGAAGAAAAAGCAAACCAGACACAAATAGCTATAATGCCCTGCTCCTGTCCAGGTGCCTACAGATACAGTTTTCATTATAAGCACAAAAGTATTCACACGTATTATTGTATATGTTCCCAGTATTGTATATGTTTCCCCTAAGGTTACATGTCAGAAATGTGTTAGATATGCCCAAGTTTGCAAATCTTTATGCACAGGAAGAGCCTTCTTCACATGTGTAATCCTGTGTAGGGTCGGGCTCTTAAAATTATTTTAAAAGCATTACTATTTTGATGGGTGGAATATGTTTTTGTCTACTCACTTGTTACTGAATTTTTTTCCATTTTTTTGTGCATTCCAAACTCCTATTAACTACTCTGGGAGTTATACATGTGGAAAGAATGAAAAACTAGACCTTAAAAATCACTCATACTTTACTAACAATTTGAAGATATGGCTTGTTTTTCTATTTTTCTTGTTAACAGAATAAGAGCTGTTAGCAGCTGTGTAACTCAGTGAATTGTTGATTTTTCTGTTCAGGGGCCAAATTGACTATTGCCCCCCCCCCCCAATGTTTGGTGTTTCAGTTTGTTTTTTCCTTCACAAAATGAGGAATGAAAAAAACAAAACAGTTTGGTTGAACAAACTGTTTTGAAAATCAATTTGAATGGCTATTTTGAAACAAAATGTCAATCTGAATTGATACTTTTGAAATGAAACATTGATTTGAATTCACATTTTTTAAACAAGCCATTTTACCCTCAGATCTGTAGGGCTCAGGGGTCAAATCCCTGCTTCTTCTAGCAGTGGGTAAATAGCATCTCGTGTGAGAGATGACTTTAGAGGAACTCTGTGAATGGAAAGCAGGGGCGGCTCTAGGAATTTGGCCGCCCCAAGCAGGGCGGCATGCCGCAGGGCGCGCTATGCCGGTCGCCGGTCCCACGGCTCCGGGGGACCTCTTGCAGACATACCTGCGGAGGGTGCGCTGGTCCCAGGGCTTCCGTTGACTGTGGAAGGTCCGCCGGAGCCACCTGCCGCCCTGGGGTCTGGAGCCGGCCCTGATGGAAAGACTGACAGTTTGCCTCCACGCAGCTCCCCTCATGCTAGTCTTTCTTCTACAGTTCTGGTGCATGCTGGGAGCAAGAGAACATGTGACAGAAACACTTTGAATGGTGGAGATCCATACCAGCATAGTGTAGGAGGCTACTACAATTTAAAGCAGCCCCAAGGCTCCCCTAAATTATGCTGGAGGCCACCCCAGTCTCCACTATGCCCAGGATCTGTCTCACTTGCGGATTTAGCCGATGATGTTCACATGTGTGGTCAAATAGGCAAAATAAGTTTACCCATTATCATTCTCTTTATAGCAAGTACTCACTGTTAATCATCTTGTGTTACCCTTGTTATTTTGTTGTGTATGCCACTCATACCAACAGGGGAAGGCGGGGGAATTATTGAGTGAGAACAGTAAATGATGTCCCAAAGTCCGGCCATTAACATCCATTGTTCTACAGAAAATTGTAAAATTATTTCAAAACAGTGTGAAACTGCTAAGCCATTTAAAGATGACTTGCTATGCTAGAAAAAGAAAAAGGAGGAGGATCCTGTGGGGAAAGAAATCCATACTCTTATGTAGATTGTCATCTCTTTTTCAGGTAGGAAATGTTTTCTTATCTGTTTGTACAAGTGCCTCATACAGTGAAGTCCTGATCCTTAATTGGTGGCCTCTACGTGCTACTGGAATACAAAAACAAACAATAATAATAATAATAATAATACAGAGCTTTGCAATAATATTCTAAAGTTCATGCAGAAGATTGTAACAAACATCCCACTGGGATCCCATAATTCCACACAATCCAAATTCTAAATCCAATCCTAGTCAGAGTCAAAAAGTCCCCTGAGTAGGAAATGTGTCTGTGATGGATTTCTGAATTCTTTTATGATACTTAGGAGCTTTGATACTATAATAACGAGGGCCTTCTATCTGTCAAGGACGCACAGGCCGGCAGTGAGAGTGGCTCAGAATGCCTCCCAGAGCTCCACAGGGTGCAGGAGGTATGCACCTATGGCTACCCCTTCATGGAGCACAACACACTCCCCACTACATGCCAGTCACATGAGCCAGAACACGGGAAGGGACACGGCTCTACCTCGGCACAACCTCCTCTGGGGCCGTGTGCAACTTCAGGGGTGTATGGAGAGAGCTGTCCCAGTGCTCTCCCCAGAACAGGTACTGCACTTCTGCCAGAGGTGAACCAGGGTGCACAGGCTCCCAGTATACATAGGTGCATAAGGGTTGGGGGTGTAAGAGCCTTTCCGAATCTAGCTCGGATTGTTCAGTGGAAATTTCAGGGTCATTATGATCCTTATCATGCTACAATTGACGTGCACAGTAAAAACTTCTGACATCAGTGGCTGTCAGATCGGGCCAAATGCTGTGTCGACCGACACTCCACTGAAATTTCATTAACTTGAGATGGCATAAACCAGCATTGACATTTAGCTCATGATAATTTACAAGCCAAAACACACTATCTTGCTGCACCAGGAGTTACATTTTCTTGCTCATTTGTTGGTGCTTCCATTTGTTCATTGACTGATGCACCGAGGAGATGGCTCTAAAATCTGATACTATTAAAAATGTACACCGTGCGTAAGGATATGAATATAAATATTTTAGAGGGAGAAAAAAAGATCAAGCTCAAAGCAATTTGCCAGTCAGAAGTAGGCATCAATACACATTTCCACTTGAGAGAAAAGTTCACAGTACACAGTCAACGCGCATCCTTTATTCCCAAACACAGTCCTTCAGGATATTATATGTCCCTACAGCTTTGTTTAATGTACAAGAACCAACAAATGTCACCCAGTTTCTTAATGTGATACTGACCCAGATCAGATTAGTTTTTATCAACATCTCTGCCACCCTTGTCAAATCCTCAGTTGTTGTTTCAAGTAAATTCTGTTGCTGACAGCCTCTTTGTAATAACAAAGCTTTGATAGCCTTTAAAGGTGAAATGAACAGTTTTAAAACAAAGACAATTGCTTCAGATTCCAAATCTGATTCCAAATCAGGAACAGAATGTATCTGCAGACTTACCTATGGAGAATACTCATAGTTTAAAACAAAACATTTGAAAAGCAATTCCTTCTTCTCTAACCTGCCAGCCCCTACAGTCAGGATTCTGGGCCAAATTCAGACCTGTAGCAAGCGCTGGCCCTTGTTGTAACTTTGCACTTCAGCAGCTAACAGCACAGACATCTAAATCAATGGTGCGAATTAAGGGTAAATAATCTGGTTCACATAAAACAAGCAGGCTAAAGTCTTGCCCATCCTTCATAGTAGATGGGATTTTTCTGAGGTTCTAAACAGATGGAGGTGACTCTAGTGTGAAGTTAACCAATCAAAGACACTCAGTAGGCACCAGAAAGAAACAATGTGCTCTTGAGAGTTTAAGAGGCAAAGTGGGACAGTGCCAGGGCAAACTGGTGTGTTTAGGATCCACCTACCTTATTGTACTTTACTTATTCTTCTTCGAGTGATTGCTCCTATGCATTCCATGTAGGTGTGCGCGCCGCGCGTGCACGGTTCTTCGGAACATTTTTACCCTAGCAACTCCGGTGGGCCGGCTGGGCGCCCCCTGGAGTGGCGCCGCTATGGCGCTAGATATATACCCCAGCCGGCCTGCCCGCTCCTCAGTTCCTTCTTTCCGCCCGTGACGGCTAGTAGGAACAGTGGAGTGCTCCCTTACCTCCACAGCCTAGCGTTCTCAATAGTTGTAGTGTATATAGTTGTTAATAGTTTGTTAGATTTCTTGTTAAAGTTGTATAGTTAGTGTATAGTATAGCAGTTAGGGAATTAGAGGGGTTAGCCCTCTTCTTCTGCCCCGGTGCGGGCTTATGCCCGGAGCACCGGGATTCAAGCCCTGCGTGGCTTGCCAGCGGCCCATGCCGGTGAGTGACCCGCACGACTCTTGCCTTCGCTGCCTCGGAGAGTCGCACCGGTCAGATAAGTGCCCCATTTGTGTGGCTTTCAAGCCTCGTACGAGGAAGGAGCGGGACTCTCGTTTAAAACAACTCCTTATGGAGTCGGCTCTCCAACCTCCGGCACCAGCTCCGTCGGCGCCGAAGCCGGCCTCAGTGAGCAGCGCACCGGCAGCACCGAGCCACTCCAGTGCCGACGCGTCTCGGCACCCGGCACCGAAGACCCGGCACCGCTCCCTCTCTCCGGGGAAGAAGCAAAAGGTGCCGAAGATGGCCACTGCAAAACAGCAGCAGAAGCCGTTAGCCCAGCCGCCACCGACTAAAACGGTACAGGCTGAGGCAGTGCACAAGAAGTGCACCGGGCCGTCGACTCCGGCGCCGCAAGGGCCGTCGAGTCCGGCACCGCCCAGCTCCCCGGTGCCGACCGAGGAAGAGCTGAGGCTCCCGTCCACGCCGGAGGCGTTTGCAACGGCGAGGGAGCTGATTGACCTCACCGCTGATACGGGCCATCAGCTACCGGCACCGCCGGTGCGGACAGTCAAGTCCATTGGAAAGCCACTGATGACGCGCCCTCCCTCTCCTGGCGGCCGAGGTGATCGGAGCACCATGATCCGCTCTCGCTCCCGTTCTCCCTCAAGACGGCGATCGCCACCGCACCGGGCCCGATCCGCACGACGGTCAACGTCGAGGCGCCGCTCCCCATCTCATCGCCGGTCGCAGTCCCGGTACCGCTCGCTATCGCGGTACCGGTCGCACTCCCGGCGGCGTTCCAGGTCCCGGTCGCCGAGTCGCCGGCACCGCACCAGGTCCGGCTCTAGGCATCGCGGGCGATATCGTGAATCGCACAGCCGCTCAAGGCGCCGCCGCTCGCGCTCGAGGTCCGACTCCCGGCGCCGCCGGTCGAGCTCCCGGCGCCACCGGTCGAGCTCCCGGAACCGCACTTCGCGCAGATCCCGTTCGCCTATCAAGCCGCATGACGACCGGCACCGTCCGTCGGCACCGGAGAGGCAGTTTACCCCGGCACCGGACGTTCACCCGGGCACCGCCACGGCTCCTTCCTGGCCTTCGAGGGAACCCTCAGTTGCTTCTCCTGAGGGCAGTGCGGTAGACTTCCGAGCGGGGTCTATTCCGCAGGACCATGGACCTCAGCAATGGGGGTTTTGGGTACCCTGGGCCCAACATGAGCAGGGGCCTCCCCTTCCACCGAGGCAGCCAGGTTCGGCGCGTTCGGTGCCAGAGGCCACTGTCAGCAGGCCACCCCCGTCTCCAACGCCACAATCCGCTGCCCGCGGTACACCGTTGGGGCATGAGACACTGGCACCGGACCGCCCAGACGCGGAGCCAGCTCCTGAAGAGGTGCTGCCAGGTCACTCCTCGTCCTCCTCTCCCGACGAGGCGGTGGCAGGGGAGTCACCATCAGAGCCCCCGCCGATAGACCTCAAAGCGCACCAGGACCTTCTTCGGCGGGTAGCGAAAGCCATCAACCTGCCCATCGAAGAAGTCCAAGAGGTCGATGACCCCATCACGGATGTCGTGGGAGCAGACGCCCCCGTGAGAGTAGCGCTGCCATTCATCCGCACAATCCAGCGGAACAATGCCGCCATCTGGCAGTCGCCCTCCTCCGTCCCTCCCACGGCACGCGGCGTGGAGAGGAAATATTCGGTACCACCTAAAGGGTACGAATACCTTTATGTGCACCCGACTCCGGACTCTTTGGTAGTCCAATCCGTGAATGACCGGGAGCGTAACGGACAGCCTGCCGCTGCGCCGAAGTCAAAGGAGTCCAGGCGCATGGACTTGTTGGGGCGCAAGATTTACTCGGCGGGCGGTCTCCAACTCCGCATCGCAAATCAAATGGCCCTGCTATCCCAGTATACATTTAACATCTTGGGATGCCTGGGAAAATTCGCGGAGCTGACCCCGCAGGACTCCCGCCGAGAATTCTCGGCGCTCCTAGAAGAGGGCAAGCTGGCCTCCAGGACCTTGATTAAAGCAGCGGTCGACTCAGCGGACTCGGGGGCCAGAACTGTGGCGTCCGGTGTAACCATGCGATGCATCGCGTGGCTGCAGTCATCCACTTTGCCACCGGAGGTACAATATACCCTCCAGGACCTCCCCTTTGAAACGCAGGGCCTGTTCTCTGAGAAAACTGACACGAGAATTCAGACCCTGAAGGACGGACGAGTGGCAATCCGTACTTTGGGGATGCATACACCGGCCACTCAGAGGCATCCGTTCCGGCACCAGCCCTATCGGCCCGTGCCGCAGGCCAGGTCTCGGCCATTTAATAATCGCAGGGCCCCATTCCGCCGCAGACCATCAGGCGGGCGGCGTAACCAGTCCCAAGGCTCGTCCAAGGCTCCTCAAGGTCCCAAGCCGGCCTTTTGATGGGACGCCCGAGGACGGCCCACCACTCTCCCCCCAGGATCCATCCCCTTTGTTTTCAAGTCACCTTTCCCGCTTCCTCCAGGCGTGGTGTTCTGTAACATCAGACAGCTGGGTGCTCAACACCATCCAGCACGGCTACCGCCTACAGTTTATTTCGCCCCCTCCCTCCCACCCACCCTCCCCGTCCCTCTTCAGGGACCCCTCTCACGAGCAAGTCCTCTTACAGGAGGTCCAGTCTCTGTTGAGCGTGGGTGCCATCGAGGAGGTGCCTCCCTACAGGCGGGGCAGGGGATTCTACTCCAGATATTTTCTCATCCCCAAGGCGAAAGGAGGTCTTCGTCCCATCTTGGACCTCCGGGAGCTGAACAAGTACCTCTGCAAGCTCAAGTTTCGGATGGTAACTTTGGGGACCATTATCCCTTCCTTGGATCCAGGAGACTGGTTTGCCGCCCTCGACATGAAGGATGCTTACTTTCATGTGGCAATTTACCCCCCCCACAGACGCTACCTGCGCTTCATGGTCAACGAGGCCCACTACCAGTTTGCGGTGTTGCCCTTCGGCCTCTCCACCGCACCGCGGGTATTCACCAAGTGCATGGCGGTCGTGGCCGCGGCCCTCCGTCGTCGTCGGATTCACGTGTATCCATACCTCGACGACTGGCTGATACGTGGCCGTACCCAAGAGCTGGTAGCGGCTCAGGTGTCCGAGATACTGTGTCTGTTTTGATCTCTCGGCCTACTTATCAACGCCGAAAAGTCCCACTTAGTTCCGACACAAAGAGTGGAATTCATAGGAGTCGTCCTCGACTCCAATCTGGCCAGAGCCTGCCTCCCTCGGGCTCGGCACGAGACGTTGGCCTCCCTGATACGCACACTTCAGGCCTTCCCAACGACAACAGTGTGGCGCTGCCTACATCTCCTAGGTCACATGGCAGTGTGTACGTTTGTGACCGCGCACGCAAGGCTGCGACTTCGCCCGTTCCAAATGTGGCTGGCATCGGTGTACCGCCCTCAGCGCGACCCACTGGATATGGTGGTGGTGGTGCCGAGTCCCACTCTCCAGTCGCTCACTTGGTGGCTGGATCCGGAGACAGTCTGCGCAGGGGTTCCATTCCGTCCTCCTCACCCATCGATCACCCTGACCACAGACGCGTCGGCGCTAGGATGGGGGGCTCACATAGGAGACCTGCACACCCAAGGTCTTTGGTCAGCCCAGGAGCTCTCCCTCCATATCAACGTCCGGGAGCTGAGAGCGATCCGTCTGGCGTGTCTCGCCTTTCGGACCCACCTTCAGGACCGCTGTGTAGCGGTGTACACGGACAACACCACAGCCATGTTCTATGTCAACAAGCAGGGCGGAGCTCGTTCCTCCCCGCTTTGCAAGGAGGCGATGCTCCTCTGGGATCTTTGCGTAACCCACTCGATTCGCCTCGAAGCGTTTTTTCTACCGGGAGTGCAGAACACGTTGGCCGACCGTCTCAGCAGATCCTTCGCCTCCCACGAGTGGTCCCTTCGCCCAGATGTGGCTTACACAATCTTCCAGAGGTGGGGGTTTCCCCAGATAGACCTCTTCGCCTCCCAGGCCAACAGGAAGTGCCACAGGTTTTGCTCCTTCCAGGGTCAAGCTCCAGGCTCCCTCTCGGATGCGTTTCTCCGGCCATGGATGGAGTCCCTCCTCTACGCGTTCCCCCCGTTTCCGCTCGTCCACCGAGTGTTACTCAAGCTTCGGAGGGACAGGGCCCGCGTAATACTCGTTGCTCCGGCCTGGCCGAGACAGCATTGGTATACCCTGCTGCTCGAGCTGTCGGTTCGGGAACCCATTCCCCTTCCGCTATGGCCGGACCTCATCACTCAGGACCTCGGCAGGCTTTGTCACCCGAACCTGCAGTCGCTGCATCTTACAGCTTGGTTCCTGAGTGGTTGACCGACGCAGAGAGAGGATGTTCGGCGGCAGTGCAGCAAGTTCTGCTGGAAAGCAGGAAGCCTTCGACGCGCTCTACCTACCTCGCAAAGTGGAAACGCTTTGCGCTATGGTGCGACCAGCGAAGTCTTAACCCATTCTCGGCCCCCATCCAGACCGTCCTTGATTACCTCTGGTACCTGAAGGGTCAAGGTCTCGCGATCTCGTCCCTGAAGGTGCACCTGGCGGCTCTGTCAGCCTTCCGGCCCGCGATAAGAGGTCGCTCCGTCTTCTCCAACCCAATGGTAGCCCGCTTCCTTAAAGGGTTAGACCATCTCTACCCTCAGGTGTGTCCGCCTGCTCTGACTTGGGACCTGAACCTGGTTCTCGCCCAGATGATGGGCCCGCCCTTCGAGCCCCTGGCCACGTGCTCTCTGCTCCATCTCACCTGGAAGACGGCCTTCCTCGTGGCGATCACATCCGCCAGACGAGTCTCGGAACTCCGCGCCCTGACGGCAGGTCCCCCGTACACCGTCTTCCACGGCGACAAAGTGCAGCTTCGACCACATCCGGCCTTCCTCCCCAAGGTGGTGTCGGCCTTCCATCTCAATCAGGAGATCTTCCTCCCGGTTTTCTTTCCGAAGCCGCACGCCTCACCTCGTGAACAGCAACTCCACACTCTGGACGTCCGCAGGGCCCTCGCCTTCTACATCGACCGGACAAAGTCCTTCCGGCGTTCCTCCCAGCTCTTTGTGGCAATTGCTGAGCGCATGAAAGGCGAGCCGGTTTCCTCACAACGGATTTCATCCTGGGTGACGTCCTGCATACGAGCGTGCTACGAGCTTGCTCGCGTCCCCCCGTGCCGCCTCACCGCACACTCGACGAGGGCGCACGCCTCGTCGGCCGCCTTCCTGGCCCACGTTCCCATCCAGGACATCTGCAGAGCGGCTACCTGGTCTTCAGTCCACACCTTCGCTTCCCATTGCGCGTTGGTGCAGCAGTCTCGGGACGACGCAGCCTTCGGCTCCGCGGTATTACACTCCGCCACGTCTCATTCCGACCCCACCGCCTAGGTAAGGCTTGGGAATCACCTACATGGAATGCATAGGAGCAATCACTCGAAGAAGAAAAGGCGGTTACTCACCGTAGTAACTGGTGTTCTTCGAGATGTGTTGCTCCTATCCATTCCAGACCCGCCCTCCTTCCCCACTGTCGGAATAGCCGGCAAGAAGGAACTGAGGAGCGGGCGGGCCGGCTGGGGTATATATCTAGCGCCATAGCGGCGCCACTCCAGGGGGCGCCCAGCCGGCCCACCGGAGTTGCTAGGGTAAAAATGTTCCGAAGAACCGTGCACGCGCGGCGCGCACACCTACATGGAATGGATAGGAGCAACACATCTCGAAGAACACCAGTTACTACGGTGAGTAACCGCCTTTTATACATATAAGAGGTGTAGTGGATAATCTGACCCAGAAAAATAAAGCCAGCCCCTGTTACGGAGAAACTGCAGTGAACTTAGGAGAGAAACCCCACAACAGAGCAAATCATTGTTAAGGGACTCCACAGCTCATTCAACCACAGAGTACCTAATCCTCTAGTACATCCTCCTGTGTTAAACTCCCATGGTTTACAGCAGGTGCATGATGCACAGATTAAGAAACAGAGCTGGTTGAAATTTTTCAGCCGAAATTTTCTACCACTGTAAAATGGGGTTTTGTGAAAAATTGAACTTTTCAGAAGGAAAAGTTTTTCAGTTACTTTTCCCCCCTTTTTCTTTGGTAAATTTAAAAAAAGAAACAAAAATTGTTTAGTTTTGAACTGAAATTTCAGATTCTGACAATCAAAAACTTTTCAAATTTTTGTTCCCTTCCCTTTTTTGCCATTAAATTCAATGATTATTAATGATGCCATTAAATGCAATGATTACTTATTAGCCAAGATGGTCAGGGATGCAACCCAGTCTTCTGGGTGTCCCTAAATCTCTGACTGCCGGAAGCTGGGACTGGATGACAGGGGTGTATCACTTAATAATTGCCCTGTTCCCTTTAGTCCCGCTGAAGCATCTGGCATTGGCCACTGTCAGAAGACAGGATACTGGGCTAGATGGACCATTGGTCTGACCCAGTATAGACATCCTTAAATTCTTAATATTCATTATGTTTAAAGTTTGGGAATGAGGTCATGATGCGTATCTTTCTTTTCATCATTTTTCTTTTTACCACTGTGCAACTTTTTGAATGGATAGAGTTGAAGAGACGGTTTCATTTTTCGAAGTGCCAACATTTTTCAGATTGTGAAAATTGAAACCAGCATTTCACTTTGAAACTAAATGAAATGAACATTTTGAGTTGAATTGGACCAAAGGAAATTTCACTGGGTTTTAGAAAAAAAGTGAGAATTTTTGATGGGGAAATAAGGTTTTTATTTCTATGTTTATATTTTATCAGCTCTATACATAGGAAGCCTTGTGCATGATTACATCTATCCCTTAGTCCCTCATTAGCTGTCTTCAGAGCATGGGCACTCATCACTTAGCAATTTTGCAAGGAAATCCAGAACCGAAGAATTTTCATTTATCAAGAGTAATAATTAGGATCAAATCATTAGGTGGCATAAACCAGTGTAGCTTCAATGGACCTACACTGAATTTACACCAGATGAATACCTGGCCCAACATCTGCAGTGATAGTCCTACAAGAAAAACTTTTATACAGGCTAAATTCTGCTATAAAGTTAATTATCCAAGAATCCCTATCTGAATGTGAGGAGAAAAAAAATGGATTGTAACAGAAGGTAATAGATTAAACGAAAACCTCTCCCAGACAATTAAAGCCAAATCTGCTTTATTCTGCACCAAAGTAGGAAGGTGTGCAGCGTTGTAAGCTAGGCACTGCTCTAACTCTCCCATTTGCACCATGCTGGGTCAGCCAATGTCATAGCTTGGAATCCTGCCCGCCTGATTCGTTAGCCACCACTATTATCATGCCAAATGGGAAGTTGTTAAGTATTCACTAATTAACAGCCAATAACATTTGTGCTTGTTGTTTTCACACAAATAAACATACTGGCAGCTGGGTTTACTCTCAGCTTTGCTGATTCACTGACCAAGGAAAGTCATTGTCTGGTCAATGTCTGTTTATAGTTCAGTCTCTCCACAGCCATTTTAAATTTCACCTGTTGAACCACCATCAGAATCCAAGAGATCGTTTAAATGTCATTTGTGATCTGGATTTAGAAAGCCATGCCCACCATGTGTTTCCATTTGTTATTCTTTAAAAGCTAAATCAATGAATAGCCAACTGTAATCAAGCAGAACGTTTTTTGATATGGGATTTTTAAATGAACTAAAAGCTTACTCTCAAGTTAGGAATTGTACTTTAAACAAGCAAGTGTTATCAACATCTAAAGCCCTGATCCTGCAAACACAATTATGCACAAACTTACCTTTATGCCTGGAAGTAAGTCCATTGTCTTCAACGGAATCGCTCCCATGCTTAAATCAAGCATGTGTGCTTGTGTTTTCAGGATTGGGGACAATCAACACAGACTGTGGTACAGCCCACAGGTCAGATTCACCAGTTCAGATGAGCTGAGGTTAGCACACATCTGGACTGAGTGGGTAAAGGTAGTATTAATTTACATTGTGGTTAAAAATAAAAATAAATTAATGGAGATATCCTATCTCCTAGAACTGGAAAGGACATTGAGTACAGCCCCCTGCCTTCACTAGGAGGACCAAGTACTGATTTTTGCCCCAGATCCCTAAGGGGCCCCCTCAAGAATTGAACTCACAACCCTGGGTTTAGCAGGACAATGCTCAAGCCACTGAACTATCCCTCCTGGCTTTAAAACTCAAATCAGAAAGCCCTTGGTTTCCAGCACTAGCTAGCTTCAGAACTAAGTATCAGAGGGGTAACCATGTTAGTCTGGATCTGTAAAAAGCCACAGAGTCCTGTGGCACCTTATAAACTAACAGACATATTGGAGCATAAGCTTTCGTGGATGAATACTGTGACAAAGTTCTTCCTCTACCTTGGTGGGTCCTGCACTTATTGGCAGATTTGCTTGCCTCCCAGATTCACCCTGTGGGTCAGGAAACAGCCCAGAGACCTTCCTCTCTAGTAGAAGCCACAGTCCAGGTCAATTCCCCCTGGGTTTGATCAGGAGTTGAGAGGTTTGAGAGGAACCCAGGGCCACCCTCTACTCTGGGTTCCAGCCCAGGGCCCTGTGGATTGCAGCTGTCTATAGTGCCTCCTGTAACAGCTGCATGACAGCTACACCTCCCTGGGCTACTTCCCCATGGCCCCCTCCAAACACCTTCTTTATCCTCACCACAGGACCTTTCTCCAGGTGCCTGATAATGCTTGTACTCCTTAGTCCTCCAGCAGTATGCCTACTCTCAACTTCTTGCACACCTCTTGCTCCCAGTTCCTGTCACACACTTCCTCTCCTGTGGCTCCCCCTGGGCTGACTGGAGTGAGCCCTTTTATAGCACCAGAGGGGCTTTAATTACAGCCAGGTGCTTAACAGCCTCACCTGACTCTTAGCAGGTTAATTGGAGTCAGGTGTTCTCATTAGCCTGGAGCAGCCCCTGCTCTGGTCACTCAGGGAACAGAAAACTGCTTATCCAGTGGCCAGTATATCTCCATTCTACTACTCTGCTGTGCCCAACTGGCCTGGGTCTATCATAATACCCACTTCGTTAGACGCATGCATCTAGCTTATGCTCCAATATGTCTGTTAGTCTATAAGGTGCCACAGGAGTCCTCAGAACTAAGTTACTCTAGTTCTATCATGACATAACTCCATTGAATCAGGCCCATGATGTTAAAACAAATCACAAGATGTAATAAAGAGGTTTGTCCAAAATATGGACAAAGTGCTTCATGTGTGTATTTATTGTGATTCACACCAACGTTGGGTGTCAACATGTCCTTTACATTTATTTTAAAAAAATTTAAAACTCCAAAAGCACTCAAAAATGAAATTAGACATTTTGTCAAATGAAACAAAAACAATTTGTCAACTTTTCAATTTGCTGAAAATGTTAAAACAGAAAAAAATCATTTTCTGTTTGACCCCAAATGACTTCCTCTGCCTCAGTTTTTCAGAATTACCAGTGAAATGAAAAAATCTGTTATTTGCCCAATTCTAATGTTTAGTCATCTCACCTGGGTGCAGACTCAATACCATGTGACCTGGATGCTCAATGACATGCCACAAATAATGAATAGCCAAAGATATAGTCTCAGGAAATAGTGTTGCCAAGTCTCCAGGACTGTTTGGAGTCTCCAGGAATTAAAGATTAATCTTTAATTAAAGATAATGTCATGTGATGAAACCTCCAGGAATTCATCTAACCAAAGTTTGCAAACTATTTCCTGGGTAAGGTTACCAACAGTCCAGAGACTTAAATGTATTCACATAAAATGTTCATTGAACAATTTTGAATTGATTAACAATCGAAACCTGATTGTGGATCATTTGAAAATAAGAAAGTTAAAGGGGTGCATTGAGAAGATACATTATATGTGATGTATATTTTGCTGAGCTCAAGTGAAAGCTAACCAAGCTTGCCTTTCTATTTTGCATGGGACTCTTCGTTCTCATGAGTCACAGTAAGGAAGCTGGAAGAGCAGCTACGAGATAGATGTTAGGTGAAATAACTCATTTTTCTATCCATTGCCAAAGGTAAAAGTGTTTCTCTCTGTCAGCAAGTCGCTCTGTTTTGGCAACATAAAAGCATATTTTCCATTAGGAGTTCAACTTAACTGCTCTGACATTTTCTGCTTTGAACAAAAAACTCGACTGCATAGTTTTGCAATATGACAGGCACAGAAAAGTATTTGTTTATTTGGGGCTAAACTGTGACTGTGCCACACACACACCATATATAACGCAGTGAGTTGTTACACTTCTCCGGGAAGCAGATTGTGACTATCAGAGTTACATGCTGGTTTTACCCGGGCTCTGGGGCAAGGACACACCCAGCACCAGTCCTCAACCTGTCACCGCATACGTCCCCTGGCACAACTGGATAGGTGCACTGGCCAGTGTGTTGGATGGATGGAGCAAAGGCTCTGCAGAAGCTGTTTTTTCTCCTCAAATTTTACCCTTCGTCCCCCTGCAAGCTCTGGTCAGGTTCTTTTATTGCTAAAAATGCATCCTTCCAGTGCTAGAGAGACAAGGTGGGTGAGGTAATATCTTTTAATGGACCAACTTCTGATGGCAAGAGAGACAAGCTTCCAAGCCACACAGAGCTCTTCCTCGGGTCTCTCTTAATGTCCTAGAAGCAACATGGCTACAACTATACTGCATCCTTACGGTGCTGTCAGAGGCTGATTCACAGCAGATGAACTGAATTACTTTTTTTCAAGCAAAAATAATAATCCAGATTTAGATTGACTGAGACACTTTGGGCATGTGTGTTAATTTCTGCAAATTGTTTCAGTTAAAAAATCCTAACTTCCAGTGGAGTTGAAGCATTTTGTTGAAACATTTCCAAAACAAAACATTTCGATTTTTCAGTTTGAAACTACGTTTAATTTTGAAGTTACCTTTAATTTTGGTTGAAAGATTTTAAAATGGAGGCAAACAGCCCAAAATCTAAATGAAATATTTTGTTTGTCCCAAAATAATTTTTCTTAACTTTTCAATTCAGCAACTTTTTTTTAATTTAAATTTATTTATGTTTATTTTTCTGAATTAGCAGTGAACCAAAAAGAAATCCTTATTCACACAGCTCTAACTAGGAGGCTTTCATTCCATTCCATTGACTTCAATGGGCTTTGGGTCAGGCACTGGGAGCAGGTACATTGCAGAAAATGACTTAAAAATGACTTAAAAATAACCTATAACAAACGGGTGTAATATCCTTTGGCATGACCTTTAAGGGGGAACCTAAACACTCAAAGATATTTTGCCCTCTTTGCTCTGTCTATGATTTTTCAAAAGCAACTCACTCGCATTGACTTTCAATTATCGAAAATATTATTATGCCCATTTTACAGGTGAGGGACTGAGGCATAGAAAGATTAAGTGACTTGCCCAAGGTCACACTAGGAAGTCTTGAGCAGAGCCAGGCACTGAATCTAGATTTCCCAAATCTGAGTAATAGAATCATAGAAGATTAGGGTTGGAAGACACCTCAGGAGGTCATATAGTCCAACCCCTGCTCAAAGCAGGGCCAGCCCCAACTAAATCATCCCAGCCAAAGCTTTGTCAAGCTGGGCCTTAAAACCTTCTAAGGATGGAGATTTCATCACTTCCCTAGGTAACACATTCCAGTGCTTCACCACCTTCCTAGTGAAATAGTTTTTCATAATATCCAACCTAGACCTCCCGCACTGCAACTTGAGACCATTGCTCCTTTTTCTGTCATCTGTCACCACTGAGAACAGCCTAGCTTCAGCCTCTCTGCACCTCATCAGATTTTTTTCGCCCAATCCTCCACTTTGTCTAGGTCACTCTGGACCCTATCCCTACCCTCCAGCTTATCTACCTCTCCCTCCAGTTTAGTGTCATCTGCAAACTTGCTGAGGGTGCAATCCATCCCATCATCCAGATCATTAATGAAAATGTTGAACAAAACCGGCCCCAGGACAGACTCATGGGGCACTCCACTTGATACTGGCTGTAACTAGACATCGAGCCGTTGATCACTACCCGTTGAGCCCGACGATCTAGCCAGCTTTCTATACACTTTTTAGTCCATTCATCCAATCCATACTTCTTTAACTCGCTGGCAAGAATACTGTGGAAGACCATATCAAAAGTTTTGCTAAAGTCAAGGTGTATCACGTTCACCACTTTCCCCATATCCACAGAGCCAGTCATCTCATCATAGAAGGCAATCAGGTTGGGCCGGCATGCCTTGCCTTTGGTGAATCCATGTTGACTGTTCCTGATCACCTTCCTCTCCTCCAAGTGCTTCAAAATGGATTCCTTGAGGACCTGCTCCATGATTTTTCTGGGGACTGAGGTGAGGCTGACTGGTCTGTAGTTCCCTGGGTTCTCTTTTTTCCCTTTTTTAAATATGGTCACTATATTTGCCTTTTTCCAGTCTTCCGGGACCTCCCCTGATCGTCACGTTTTCAAAGAGAATGGCCAATGGCTCTGCAATCACATCAGCCAACTCCCCCAGCACCTTCGGATGCATTGCTTCTCAACTTGTGCATGTCCAGCTTTTCTAAATAGTCCTTAATCTCTTCTTTCACCACTGAGAGCTGCTCACCTCCTCCCCATACTGTGCTGCTCAGCGCACCAGTCCAGGAGCTGACCTTGACTGTGAAGACTGAGGCAAAAAAAGTATTGAGTGGTTCAGCTTTTTCCACATCCTCTGTCACAAGGTTGTCTCCCTCGTTCAGTAAGGGTCCCACACTTTCCCTGACCACCTTCTTGTTGCTAACATACCTGTAGAAACCCTTCTTATTACCCTTCACATCCCTTGCTAGCCACAGCTCCAATTGTGCTTTGGCCTTCCTGATTACACCCCTGCATGCTCGAGCAACATTTTTATACTCCTCCCTAGTCATCTGTCCAAGTTTCCACTTCTTGTGAGCTTCCTTTTTGTGTTTAAGCTCACCGAAGATTTCACTGTTAAGCCAAGCTGGTCGCCTGCCATATTTGCTATTCTTTCTTCATATTGGGATGGCTTGTTCCTGCACTCTCAATAAGGTGTCTTTAAAATACAGCCAGCTTTCTCCCTCATATTAGCCTCCCTGGGGATCCTGCCCATCAGTTCCCTGAGGGAGTCAAAGTCTGCTTTTCTGAAGTCCAGGGTCCATATTCTGCTGCTCTCTTTTCTTCCTTTTGTCAGAATCCTGAACTCACCCATCTCATGGTTACTGCTGCCCAGGTTGCGAACCACTTCTACTTCCCCTACCAATTCTTCCCTGTTTGTGAGCAGCAGGTCAAGAGGAGCATGGCCCCTACTTGATTCCTCCAGCACTTGCACCAGGAAATTATCCCCAACATTCTCCAAAAACTTCTGCATTGCTCTCCCAGTAGATGTCAGAGTGACTGAAGTCCCCCATGAGAACCAGGGCCTGTGATCTGAAAACTTCTCTTAGTTGTCCGAAGAAAGCATCATCCACCTCATCCTCCTGGTCTGGCTGTCTATAGCAGATGCCCACCATGACATCAATCTTGTTGCTCTTGCCTCTAAACTTAACCCAAAGACTCTCAACAGGCTTTTCTCCAGTTTCATATTGGAGCTCTGAACAATCATACTGCTCTCTTACATACAGTGCAACTCTCCCACCTTTTCTCCCCTGCCTGTCCTTCCTGAACAGTTTATACCCATCCATGACAGTGCTCCAGTCATGTGAGTTACCCCACCAAGTCTGTTATTCCAATAACATCATAGTTCCTTGACTGTGCCAGGACTTCCAATTCTTCCTGCTTGTTTCCCAGGCTTCTTGCGTTTGGTATACAAGCACCTAATATAACTAGCCAACTGCCCTACTTTTTTCAGTATCAATCAGGAAGCCTCCCCTGTTGCACCCTCCTCCTTGTGTTTCCTCCTGGTATCCCACTCCCCCACTTACTTCTGGGCTTTGGTCACCATCCCCCGGTGAACCTAGTTTAAAGCCCTCCTCACTAGGTTAGCAAGCCTGCCTGCAAAAATGCTCTTCCCTTTCTTCGTCTCTGGTGTCTAGGAAGTGGACCTCCTTGTATATTGGTCCAGGCTAAGGTTGATGGTGGGGTGGAAGCTGTTGAAATCATGGTGGAATTCTTCCAGAGTGTCCTTCCCATGGGTCCAGATGATGAAGATGTCATCAATGCAGCATAGGTAGAGAAGGGGCGTGAGTGGATGAGAGCTGAGGAAGCGTTGTTCCAGGTCAGCCATAAAAATGTTGGCATATCGTGGGGCCATGCGGGTGCCCATAGTGGTGCCATTGGTCTGGAGGTATATATTGTCACCAAATTTAAAATAATTGTGCGTGAGGATTGTAGGGGTCCGCTGTTGGGATCGCCCCTCTCTGGCGCGGCTCGGAGCCAGGCCGCCTCACTACACAAGTCCGGTGAGTTGGCGAATTAGCCTGGTGAGGCAGGAAACAGTCAAGGGCTCCCCCCCTGGCAGGGGTCGAGCAAATAGGTCAGTATTAAGCCCAGGCCCTAGGTCAGGGCGGGGCAGCAAACAACAGTTCAGGGCTCAGACCCTCAGGCAGGGGCTGAGCAGAGAGTTTAGTATGAACAAGCCCAGGCCCTAGGTCAAGGCAGGGCCACAAACAAACAGTTCACAAGCAAAGCCCAGGCTCCTGGTCCTGAGTGTCGGGGAGAGGGGGAGAGGGCCACCCATGAGTGGGGTGGCAGGGGGGACGCAGGCCCGCCCACTCCTCTGCGTCCCAGCCCGGGGCCCTGACAGCGGCAGGCAGCCTGCTGCTGTGTCAGTGGGGATCCTGGCCGCAACACGCTGACATCGGCTCTGGGTGTGCTGCAACCAGACTAGGGTCGGCTGCCCCCAGGCTACTTCCAACCTCCCCCTCTACCAGTACCTGCATCTGGTCAGCGTCTTCCATGGCATCGAGCACCATGGGCTCCTCGGGATACTCAGCAAGCGGTAAGCTGGGCAGCTCCTCTGGGTCCCTTCGTACCGGTCGACTTACTGGCTCTTCCGGCGTCTGGTCAGCCTCCAGCCTCCACAAGTATGGCCAGTCCTCGGGTCGGTCACAGGCGGCAGGAGTCTCCCCAGCGGGAGCTAGGGCATCAGCGTCTGGCCTCTCTGGTGGCCAGGCAGCTTCTGAGCCCTGGGGTTGGGCTTTTATACTTCCTGCCCTGCGCCTTGACCTCTGGGGGGTGGGCGCAGGCTCCAGTGACTCCGCCCACTTTGGCATCCGGAGGGGTTGGTCCCTCTCTGGCGCTGCTGGGAGCCAGGCCGCCTCACTACAGGATAAAGTCACAGAGCTCAGCAACCAGTTGTGCTGTGGCATCATCAGGGATACTGTTCCTGACAGCCTGTATTCCATCTATGTGTGGGATGTTTGTGTAGAGAGCCTCCACATCCGTGGTGGCTAGGATGGTGTTTTCTGGAAGGTCACCAATGCATTGTAGTTTTCTCAGGAAATCAGTGGTGTCACGGAGATAGCTGGGAGTGCTGGTGGGGTAGGGTCTGAGTAGAGAGTCCACATATCTGCACAGTACTTCAGTAAGAGTGTCAATTCCTAGACACCATGGTACAAATAAGTGACGGGCACATTAACACCACCCTATACCGAAAACTCACCGACTGCTATGCCTACCTTCATGCCTCCAGCTTCCATCCCAGACACCCCACACGATTCATTGTCTACAGCCAAGCAGTGAGGTATAACCGCATTTGCTCCAACCCCTCAGACAGAGACCAACATCTACAAGATTGTCACCAAGCATTCTCAAAACTACAATACCCACACGAGGAAATAAGGAAACAAATCAACAGAGCCAGACATGTACCCAGAAGCCTCCTGCTGCAAGACAAGCCCAAGAAAGAATCCAACAGAACTCCACTGCCATCACCCACAGTCCTCAGCTAAAACCTCTCCGATGCATCATCAGTGATCTACAACCCATCCTGGACAATGATCCCTCACTTTCACAGGCCTTGGGAGGCAGGCCAGTCCTCACCCACAGACAACCCGCCAACCTTAAGCATATTCTCACCAGCAACCACACACCACACCATGGTAACTCTAACTCAGGAACCAATCCATGAAACAAACCTCGATGCTATCTCTGCCCATATATTTACACCAGCGACACCATCACAGGACCTAACCAGATCCGCCACACCATCACCGGTTCATTCACCTGCACGTCCACCAATATAATATACGCCATCATGTGCCAGCAATGCCCCTCTGCTATGTACATCGGCCAAACTGGGCAATCCCTATGTAAAAGGATAAATGGACACAAGTCAGATATTAGGAATGGCAATATACAAAAACCCATAGGAGAACACTTCAATCTCCCTGGACACACAATAGCAGATTTAAAGGTAGCCATCCTACAGCAAAAAAACTTCAGGACCAGACTCCAAAGAGAAACTGCTGAGCTTCAGTTCATTTGCAAATTTGACACCATCAGCTCAGGATTAAGCAAAGACTGTGAATGGCTAGCCAATTACAAAAGCAGTTTCTCCTCCCTTGGTGTTCACACCTCAACTGCTAGAAGAGGGCCTCATCCTCCCTGACTGAACTAACCTCGTTATCTCTAGACTGATTCTTGCCTGCATATTTATACCTGCCCCTGGAAATTTCCACCACATGCGTCTGACGAAGTGAGTATTCACCCACTAAAGCTTATGCTCCAATATGTCTGCTAGTCTATAAGGTGCCACAGAACTCTTTGTGGCTTCTATCCAGAAAGTCTTCATTTTCTCTGCTGCAACAACAGGGTTGTACTTGGGTCTCTAGTCCTTTAACCTTCTCTTCCAATACGGAGACCAGCTTGCACTTCATACAGACAAAGTCACTTCTATCCTCTGGGAGGGTGGAGGGGCAGGGAGGGTGTCCCTAGCCTCTGTTTGCCAGAAGCTGGGAATGGGTGACAGGGGATAGTTCACTTGATGATCACCTGTTTTGTTCATTCCCTCTGGGGCACCTGGCATTGGCCACTGTCTGAAGACAGGATACTGGGCTAGATGGACCTTTGGTCTGACCCAGTATGGTCATTCTTATGTTCTTAAAGATTATGAGATGCGTAGGTACTATGGTAATGGAGGACACAGAGATACATTAGAGAGATGACGAGGAATCTTACTCTCCTCCAAGTTAAGCTGGGCAATAGTCTGGCCCTTAGAAAATGAGAGTTTACAAAGAAAAGTCTCATGCTTTAAAAGCCTTGTTTACAGGAGCGGCGCCAGGGTTTTTGGTGCCCTAGGCGGGGGTCCTTCCGCGCTCCCGGTTGTTGGCGGCAATTCTGTGGTGGGGGGGGTCCTTCCGCTCTCCTGGTCTTCGGGGCACTTCAGCGGCGGATCTTGGAGCGAGTGAAGGACCCACCGCAGAATTGCCACCAAAGACCCAGAGCGTGGAAGGACCCCCCGCCGCAGAATTGCCACCCCCCCAAATCCTGGTGCCCTAGGCGACCGCCTAGGTCGCCTAAATGGAAGCATCGGCCCTGCTTGTTTACCTTTATTTTATTTTTTTGCATTTATTTTTCAGACTCCCTATTATGAACCTTACAAAAGAAATAGAATGCCTTCTCTTTAAATAGCTAGTTCAACCTTCCCATGCAGTGCAGGATAATCGGACTGCCTGGCCCTCTATTTTACAGGTAAAGGACGTGCCTGCCAGCTTGAATTTGTTCAAGTCGTCTTAATGCAGGTCTATGCTAATCTTTGGGAATTGCAGCTTTCAGTTTACATACTGGGTTAAGGACATACTATTATAAGCACTCCCACTATGTGTATGGTTTGCTTCCTTTCTGTTCTCTTTTCGTATTGTTTGGTAGGCTGAGAAAATAACATGTTGGGAGTTTCAGGACAAAAACAAGGTGGAGAATGCTAATTGAAGCCTCATTTCTGTGGTGTAATTCCAAAATGACTCCTTTCATGTCACTGAAATCACTCCATATTTACTCCCTCAGTCTCTCGCAATGCTGACAGCTCCCAACTCCTAGTGATTTCAGGAGTGCTCAGAACTTTACCAGACCAACAGCAAGGTCCGGGCCTAAGTGACGGAAAGTTTATCCAATCACCTTTATTTTTGTGTTCTTCCTAAAATGGATCGTTCCCCCTCAATCCAGCGGCAGGATGTGGCATACTCACTGCAATCAAAATGCCAGGTTTCTGCACCTGTGATTCAGTATCATGACAGTGTGGGTGAAAAGGTATTTTTGGTTTTGGGGGCCTGAAACAAAATGTCATGGAGACAAGGCCAAGACACCCATTGATTTAAGTGGGTTTTGGACTAGGCCTTTGATTAGGGAGGTTAGCTTTTAAGGGACAGATTTTCAAGTACTCTGCACCCATGATATTTTATATACACTCCCCCACCAGGGGCGGCTCCAGGCCCTAGGACGCCAAGCGCGTGCTTGGGGCAGCAAGCCACTGGGGGTGCTCTGCCGGTTGCCGCGAAGGCGGCAGGCATGTTGCGGAGGGTCCGTTGGTCCCGCGGCTTCGGCGGACCTCCCGCAGGCATGCCTGCGGAGGGTCCGCTGGTCCCACGGCTTCGGTGGACTTCCCACAGGCACGCCTGCGGAGGGTCCGCTGGTCCCACGGCTTTGGTGGACTTCCCACAGGCACGCCTGCGGGAGGTCCGCCAAAGCTGCGGGACCAGCAGACCATCCGCAGGCAAGCCGCCGAAGGCAGCCTGCCTGCCATGCTTGGGGCGGCAAAATGCCTAGAGCCGCCCCTGCTCCCCCCACACACAGACACACATAACCTATGTTAAAAGAAAATTAAGGTCGCAACATTAGGAAATGCCAGGTTGACAGGGCAACCTTAATCCAGCTCACATGTGAGTCCATCCTATGCACTGAATGAGGCAGGGGTCTTGTGGAAAAAATAGTATGTGACCATGTCATTAAAGACTGTCTCATAATGCATCCTCACAAAGGCACACAATTAAATCTGCACAGGCAGCTCTAAATCTGGCATTTCCTTTCAACTGCTTGATATTGCAACCTAAATTATATTATTTTAGTGTAGTTTTTGTGTATATAATTTCCTAGTTGTTTTTTTTTAAAAAGGTTCAAAACAAATTCTGTTATGCGCAGCAGTAACAAACCCTCCATCACGCTCATCAATCATCAGTACCCTTCAGCAGCGCAGCACAGACTGCTACAGAGCTAACCTTAGCTAGCAGCAGGAGGGTTGGGTTGCTGGGTGCCTCGAGCGGCCCACCCTAGCTCTCGCTTCCCCTCCCACTGCCATGAGATGGGGGAGCTGCTGCCACCTTAGGCTGGATTGGGCTGCTAGTGCTGGGTCCACTGGAAAAAGCCCAGCCCTTTTTTCTCTCTGTGTCTCCCCGCTTCCCTGCCCAGGAGTTGGGCAATTCCTGCCCCATACGGTTCCCTTGAATGTGTGGGGTAAATGGGCCTCTGGGGCCATGTGCCGGCCTGGGAGTTAGGCCTGGACTGATTGAATTACATGACCTACCTGCCACACAACTACACTAATTTTCCCCACCTGGGGAGGAGGGCTGACAGAGTCCCAGGCAAGGCCTGACCCACTGCCCCTCAAAGGGTCGGTCACCCGGTCACTCATCTTTCTCAGAGTCTCAACATATGCTTCTAATTCTACTAGGCCAGTCAGGTGGCCTGCAACCAATCTCCTCTTGCTATGTGTCCAGAGTTAAAGACTGCTCCTGGAGTGACTTTCCTCCCTTCCAACAATAGGCAGGCCAGCAGCAGGAAGGGTGGAGTGGAATTGCCTCCCAGTCCCTCTGACTCCCCTCTCTGCTCACCCCACGGTCAGTCAGATCTTTCTGGGCATTGAGGTTTTCCCTTTCCCACTGCTGCTACTCTGGGGAACAGCTGCTCCACAGGCATATATTCTCTCGCCTTACGCTGCACTTTTACTTGCTGCTTATGGGAGCAATACTGACATAACTGATCTGCATCTCTTTAGTTCCTGATCTGAAAGGTGACCAAGTTGTTTTCCACACAAAATGCACAGTTCACCCGTGGAACTCATTGCCATGGGATGTTGTGATGGCCAAAAGGATAACAGGGTTCAAAAAAGAACTAGATAAGTTCATGGAGGAGAGATCCATTAATGGCTATTAGACAAGACAGTCAAGGATGCAACCCCATGCTCAGGGCATTCCTAAACCTCTGACTTCCAGAAGGTGGGTGTTGAAGACAGTGGTGGGTCACTCAAAAATTATCCTGTTCTACATGCTCTCTGAAGCTCTGGTACTGGCCACTGTTGGAGACAGGCTACCGGGCTAGATGGAACATTGGTCTGACCCAGTAGGGCAGCCTATCAAGTCACTTGATTCTGTAATGAGGCATTTCAGAGTTTGCTTGATTCTTTTTCCAAGTTTAACCACTCTCTTCCCTTGACTGGTCACCCCTCAGAACAGTAAAACATGAACCACGATAGACAAAAGTACCACAGCCCTATGTCCAGGCCTTAGTGTTATTTGTGTGTTTTGGGACATCCTGCTCATAAGCATTCTGTATGCTTTAAGTTCAAGCAGTGGGGAAGACTCAGAGGGCCAGAAAGTTAGCTGTAAGCAATGCACCCGGGCCCAGCACAGACACAGCCAGAACTGACGATCGCAGCAGTGCTAATCTCAACCATTCAAAAATCATGACTAAGGTGCTCCCCAAAAAATCAGGAGATTGGCTTAAAAGATCAGAAGATTTTTTTAAAATGATAAATTTGGGGGAGTGTTATTTGCTGTCTGGTTTCTGAGACTTTAAGTCTCGTGATTTCAAGCTTTCCTCTACAAACATGGAGGACCAAAACTTACTTTTTTTTATGAAAGCTTAAATTCTCACATAATCACATGATTCCAAGAGCTGAGGCTTTAAGAAAAGACAATATTATTAGCAATAGGGCTGAGCAAATTCAGGGGGACCAAACCCAAACCCCCCCAAAACTTCCAGTTCTACTGAAACCTTTTTTTGGTCATGGCAGTTTGTCCATGATCACAAAATGACAGAACTCTCTGCAGCATGGTGGGACTCTCAGGGCTTAATAGTACAGTGCAAAGAAACCAGAAAGAAAAAAAAATCAGGCCTTTAATATTTACCACTCAAAGCTCATCCACAATATCTGAGCCTCTTGGATCTGCATTTGAATGGATCACTTCCTGCTTCCAGGCAGGCTGTATATACCATGACACTGATGGACCACAGATCCAACCCAGTGTGGGAATTCTACGTTGAGAACAACTGAACAGGTTCCAGTTTACATGCCTCTACATGACATGCAGGATGGTGAGATGAAGGACCTCTCCACTATGGAAATGATACAATGTTGTAAACCACTGAATAGCCCCTCCCCTGCATGAAGAAGGTTTCATTCTCCAAAAAAGAGAGACCACCTAACCTCTGTTTCTAATTCTGAGCCAAACAAATGGTCATAGTGAGAAAACATACAGCCAAAGCTTTCTTGAGACAAAGTAGGGAAAACCTCGTGGAAGTATTTTAGAACTTGGAATGTGCTCAGTGAGTATTCTAAGTGACTCAGTGTAAATACGCTTCCCCTTTGGCCCAAGAGGATAGCAAATACTCGGGGCCTTGAAGGATTTTTTCTGTTAGGAGGAGAAATTGATGATACAAACAGGATATTTCTTTGGTGCCATCTTGTTTATTTACAAAGACCGTACAAATGTCCAGTTTTCCCAAACAACATAGAAACAACAGCAGCAGGCAATTTTCTTGCTCAGAAATCCTTAAACCTGCATCTCCATGTGCAGGAAACTCCGTTTCTCATCTCACTCACGGCCATGCTCATTTCACTGTCTGCTGGCCTCTCACATATACACGTACAGCTGCAAACACAACCCTAACTCCTGTGTTTTCAGTCAGGAAACCCCTCAGACCATATAGTTTAGCTTCTGATCAGTTCTTGCCATGGCAGCCCAGTGGCTTGGGCAGTAGCCTCCTATTCTTTCCAGCTATCACGAAATAAAGGAGCATTTAATTGCTCCTTTCATTTAGTCTGAAAGCAAGTTTAGCACATCTTTTGGCTTTAAACAGGTCTGTGATTGTCTATAGATCAAAGACCCACCTGCTATCATCCACTAACACTTTCCAGAATGACAACCCACTGAACTGTGAAGTTTTGCTAACTACAAAATCCAAAGTTATTTTTACAACCAACTCACACTCAGCTGACACCAGCACAGTTGGACTAGCTTAATCCCTAGCAAGTGGTTTCCAAGTGATCTTAATTGTATGCACAATGTAATTAAGAGGTCATTGCAGTGTATATGCTATAGATAGCAGCAAGAAAACATATTTTCAGACATGCTGAGGTCAGGGTTTTCTGATTTCATTTGAAAGAGACCTGGATGAACACTAATTAAAATGCAGACAATCAATAGTAGATATATCATTGCTCCCATGCACCAGGGACGGCCTTGAGTAACTCAAGAGAAAGATCTGCTGAATTTATTCATCGTCCAAATAACCATTCTTCAATGGTAACCTTCATTTTTTTTTCATCTGCTGATTCCTACATCAGTATAACAAATATCAATATAACAAAGTCTTTACATATAGCCTGCCTACAGTAATAATCAGTAATAATCATGTCTGTGGCATCAGGATATTGACATTTCAAAAAACAACAGCAGAGACCAGAGCTTGGTCCTAAGGCTTCAGGTGGGGATTATATTTTCACAAAAATAAATTATCTTCTTTACACAATGGTCTATTCCAATAAGATGCATATTCTGAAATACTTGGGATCACTGTTAAAGTGCATGTGTAAACCTATGCAAAATGTGACAATGGGAATCAGGCCCTTAGACATGATCTTGCTCCCAGTAAAGTCAACAGGAGTTTTGCTTTTGACCTTGAGAGAAGCAGGATTGGGCCCAAAAAATTCATAACCAGAAAGATTCAAGACTAAACACAGCAGCTACTGTTTTCATTGCAATATTATTTGGTCATGTACTGTGTAATAGATGCCCTACGGCGTTCTGAAGTGACAGCTGTCCACTGCGAAACAGTAACTGAGCAGACGAAACAGGGCATTGAAATAGGATTTACAAATGCCAGCTGATAGCTTTAAACAACACATTTCTTGTCATTGCATTGGAAATGTAAGTGAGCCATAGATTGAGACACAACACATAAAAAAAAATGTGGTTCACGGTTTGGTATCAAAAAGTCATTTGCTTCTAACACATTATAACTATATTTGATTTCATTGTTGGAGTTTATGCAAATTGGCACCATCAGGTACATTCTTCAACAAAACTTTCATGTTACACTAAAAAAACAACTGAGATCAGGTGGAAGCTATCAAATAGGACAGCAATGATATATGCTTTTATTGGCACAACAGGCCTAAGGAAAACTACTTATCTTATTGCAAAACTGGTGAACTTGATCCAAGCAAGATGATTTAAATTAATTAATCTTCCATGAAAATGGTCAAAGGCCCATATATGGCTAGATTCTGCAAGGTACTTAATTCCACTATTCCTGCTGAGTAGGTCTTCACTGCAGAGTTAACTCAGGATCTTACCCGATGTTGCTTCTAACTGCCCCCCCATCCACGAGTTTGGTAGGGCTTTAAACCAGAGCTAAAACCCAGCTGGGGTTACAGCCTAGAGCTTCTTTCACTCAGGTTAACAACTTTGCAATGTGGACTCAGGCTAAACCATTCAAGTGTAGATAGTCCTCCAATGCCTTCCCACAATTCCCTCTGTGTTCCCAAAGGGACAGACAAGTTGTCCTACAATTCAATGGGACATAGAAGGGTCCAGCTTACTGCCCGTGAACCATGGGATATGCCCCCAGAAGTCCTAGCAACACACACCAGGGAGTGCAGCACCAGTCAGGACACACTAACTCTGGCAGAGCTTTGCAGTGTTTTGCTCAAACCCGAGCTAGGCTAACCCAAGTACTCAGAGCCCAGTGCCGGTCACCTGAGTGAACTCTCCAGTGAAGACCAACTCGTAGGCAGGCCATTCATCTGGTTTTAAACCTGAAAGTCCTCTTTCTGGGTGGTTTGTCTCCCTTCCGGATCTGGTTTTGTCCAGAATCAGATGGGAGATGCCATTTTGAAGAGCACCCGGCTCTGCCTCGCTGGCGCGACCTCACACACAACGGGCATGTGAGATGACATGGGCAGGAGCAGAGTGGTGTGCTCTTAAAAATGGCATCTACAGTGCAGCGAGGGCAGAGTCCAGCCATTCCTGGAAGCACCAGAATGTCCGGTATTCTTGGAATGCACGAGGGGCCACTCTATTGGCTCTGTGGCATAACTACACTGCAGATAGGGCTGTGCTTCTCAGCATGGTTGACAGACACACGCTAGCTTTGCTTGAGCTAGTGCATTAAAAATAGCAGTGTGGCCACAGCAGCACTGGCTCAGACTAGCCACACAAGTACAGTCACCTCCAACCCCGTGAGCACATACTCAGGCAGTTAGCCCAAGCCACCATAGCTACACAGCTATTTTTAGCACACTAGCTTGAGCAGAGCTAGCATGTGTCTGGCTAGCTGCCCTGGAAGCACACTCCCCAGCTACCGTGTGGACATATCCATTGTGTCTGATCCTGTGCAGAGCACCCTCTTCCAAGCTGAAATCAACGGGAGAGGAGGTGCTTAGCATCTTGCAGGATAAGGCCTATTGAATTCAATGAGAGTTGCTGGTGCCCAGCAACACTCAGATATGGGTCCGTAAGGCAGGGCTTCACAATTGTTTTCATAGCCTAAGCCATGCCTTAAAAGAGAGACACCATCCCTTCCATTCATAATCACACAGACCTCAGCCCATCCCATCCATCACCATATAGACAACTTCCTTTTCCATTCATCACTGCCAAACACTTCTGGGCCAGCTGCTTACCTAGAATATTAATCCTAGGTAAACATTCCCTCTGTATCTGAGTTGTCTTTTAATGCAGTCTAGCATATCAAAAGGAGGATGAGCCGCTAGCACCGTGTAATCGGTCAGGTCACAGTCGCCCATCAGTGAAGTGCTCCCACGATTTAGAAAACCGGGCCCAGATCAGCAATGGGATTTAGGTGCTTAGCTGTCATTGGGAGTTAGGCACCTAAATACCTTTGAGGATCTGGGGATCAGTGCCTTAAGCTGTACAGAGCACGGATGTAGCATCTTTAACAAAGCTCCTGTGATAGAGGGAAAAAATAGTAACAACGTGTAATGCTGGCAAACCAGGTGCCAGCTTGTGTCAAGGTCCCCATGCCTCATTTGAATACTGAAAAATGCATAGCTGGAATCAGTCTGGTTCACCTGTGTGTTAGTATTGCTAAAATAGGTATTGGCTGCTTGACATTATAAATGTGCTTAGAGTTTAGACTTTATTAGTTGCTTGTAAGTTCCCACGTGCAGTAATCTCACTTTGAACATGGGATACAAATGTTATAATTGAAGTAATATTGAAGAGTTTGCATTGTAAGCTGCTGTAACTGTAAATCACCAGGCAAGAGAGAAGCATTAACTAGTGTGAAATACTAGTCTCCGAGGAGGTGTTCTCTCCTGCTGGAGAAAGAAGGCCGATCAACACCAGCCAAACTATGATGGAACATCCAAGGACAAAAGACTTTGTTGATTGCTGTCCCCCGTTCACCATGAAGAGGAGAGGTGCAAGTGAATTCCTCCCATCGGCTGAACTGCCAGCTCAAAGGAGGAGGAAAAAGGCATGCAAATCTCTGACAAGGAGAAACCATATCTTTATGCTGCTTGGACTCTGTGGGGCAAGGATTACTAAGCATAAGATCCTGAGTATTTAGCCTGGGTTAGCCCTAATGGATATATCAAGCTTGCTTTTTATAAAAGCTTCTATTACCTTTTGAAACGTAAGACTGTAACTTTGTGTGTGTGTGTGTGTGTGTGTGTACCTGCTCTACTCTTGGAAAGAATTCTCCTTTCCTTTGCCCATATAATACATCTTTAGATAGTTTATTGTAAGATCGGCTGCAAGCGTTGTCTTTGATATGAGATTTCATGACCTGGGGTAAGTGTCCAGCCCTTTGGGACTGGGAGTAACCTGAATAGTGGTGTGATTTTTGGTGTAAGGGACCATCTAGCACAAAGGCAAGCTTACCAGATCAGGGAAACTAGATAGAGCAGAGTACCCAAGGGGACTGTCTGTGATTCCATAATTAGGCTGTTACAGCGCCTGAGCAGTTTACTCTTAATAAATGGTTGGTGAAAACTAAGTATAGAACTCACAACCAGTTTGGGGGCTGCACCCTGTTTCTTAGCAGTCTGCCCTGAGGTTGGGACTCACGCACTTGAGCCACTGCAGGACAGCTTGACACTACCTACGTTAAGTCCAAAACCAGAGACTTTTAAAGTCAGAAACAAGTCATCGGTGGTGTGCATTTTTACTAGACAAATTGGGGGGGGAGGGGAAGCTATAGACAAGTTTTAAGAAACTGCCTCTTTTCCTCAGACCATTGAAACAGCACAGCTGAGGTGATTGGTTACTGCTCCTCTAACTCTTCACTCCCCTCATCTGTGTTCCTTTTCCCAGGCTGAGAAAGCAGTGCTCCTTTTCAGGAAGCTTTTTTAATTAATTTTTTAACTTATCAAACCAATTTGTAGCCAATTAGCACCTCATTTTGGATTCTTAGGCAGTAGCCATTAATGGCTTCACTGAGAAAGCAAGAGCAGCACCGTTTCCCATTCATCTTGTTTCTTCTGATCAGTGAAACCAGTTGAAACTTCCAGGTCAAATGAAAATTGCCTTGTTTACGTCCCATGTAGTGTCTTCCCAGCCTGGATTCTAAAGGGTGTCTTGGGAACATGGAGTTCCAGCACTCGCTTTGTTCTCTAAATAAATCACCAACCATTCCTGTCATTTAGAGTTAGTGAGTGAGTGAACAGAGTGTGTGTTTAAAACGAATATGAAGCCTCTTTAGCCTTTTTAGTTTGCCCGCTTTCATTTTTTAAAAGTGTTGTTGCCTGGGAACGTCTTATTAGCAATAGAAAGCTAAGATCACACCCTTAGCTTGGAGCCTGTAATAGGGATGATGTGTAGGCACAGCAGTAGAGGGGGAGCACCGCAGACACTGTGCTAATGAAGGACTGAACCTCACAATGCCTCCTGATGCATCCTGTGGTCAGGCGGGCAGGGAGGATACAAGGGTACAGCATATTTACTCCCCTGTGGTTATCCAGCAGGGCCAGAACAATGGTTCTGCCTTCTCCCCTTCTACTGGGTTGCTCTAGATTGGAGCATCTTGGGCACAACAGCAATTCTAGCCATCCTCCCAGGAGGCTGTGCAAAGTCAGGAAGGGAATCCTTAGTCTCTTTCCCTCCCCAGCATGCCCATGAACGGGCCTGGCACAATCCAGCCCAGAGTAAGCAAAGAGGGTAGGTAGGGTGGGGAGGAGAGTGGAGAAGGAAAGAGCCCAGTGCCTCTGTTTTTCTCCGGGCTGGTCTACACTACGGGGGGAAATCGATCTAAGATACGCAACTTCAGCTACGTGAATAACGTAGCTGAAGTCGAAGTATCTTATATCGAATTACCTACCGTCCTCACGGTGCGGGATCGACGTCCGCGGCTCCCCATGTCGACTCCGCTACCGCCATTCGGGTTGGTGGAGTTCCGGAGTCGACAGGAGCTCATTCGGGGATCGATATATCGCGTCTAGATGAGACGCGATATATCGATCCCCGAGAAATCGATTGCTACCCGCCGATACGGCGGGTAGTGAAGACGTAGCCTCCATTGCACAAAGGAGAGGGGGCGTAAGTGTTGTCATTAGAGCTGTGGAAATAACAGATTTTTCTGTTTCGCTGGCAAATTAGAAAAATAATAATCTGAAAAATCTTTGTTTGGAGATGAACCAAAAATGACGTTTTGAAATTTTTGGCAAATCAAAAAGTTGAAAAACACTTAGCTTCGCATCCACCGAAACATTTCATTGGACCCAAAATAAAGTATTTTGATTTTGAGCATTCTTAATACTTTTTAATATTCTAAAAGAAAACTAAAGGAAATTTGAAATAAAAGGCACTGAAAACGAACAACCAAAATGTTTTGATTTCTTTTGATTTTTTTTTGCCCCAAACAATTTAGCAGTAGATCTACACAAATTCATATAGTGCTTCTGTGTAGCCAAATCTGCATTTTTCACCCAAAAAAGTTTCAGTCAAAAAAACATCACCCAGTTCTACCTGTAACTAGACTCAGATATCCTGAATGTTACAGAAAAGGGAAATTGGTTCCTACACGGTTCTGCAGAATCAGCAGAAGCCACCTTGAGAAAACTCCATGTCGGTATGTCAGACTGGAATGGGCCCAGGAGGGAAACCATCCATTTCCCCCATGGAAATTAACATTGCTCCCTTGCCATGTTAATTTCTGGTCGGTGGCCTCTTCCCCTCTTGAAGGATGGATAGAGAGACCCCTATAGGCCACAAACCAACAAGAACCTGGCCACTGAGCTGGGCATACTGCCAAGGAGAAAGGGGAGACTATTAAAATATGGCTCAATGTTGCATTGTAGACAACACTGAATTGCCTTTCGGCCAGATCCCCAGCTTGTGTAACCTGGTGCTGTCACAGCTGCCCCTATATTTCTCCTCAGTGGCCCAGCAAGGGCAATCCTTCTCCAGCTTCCAACTCCCCAGCCATTGCTTCTTTGGGTGGAGACGTGCATTTCACTCCCCTCCAACCTGGGTATTTCCGGACTGCACAGTTCCATGCCTTCACTGTGTTATTCCTAGCTCACCTGCATGCTTTCTCTTTAGAGACCGACAACAGAGTGACTTGCCAACAGTTATAAGTTTCCACACCTCTCTTTTTATGCAAGTCTATTTTATCCAAAAGCACCATGAGAAAACCGATTAAAAATAATACAAGAACCTCATAATAAGTTTACCACAGAATCTTCCAATCCTAACATGGGCAGTTCCATTAGTATCCCTTCAACATCCCATCCACAGCGTTTCCTTTGTCATCATAAGTTCATCGCAGCTTCAGCTCAGAACAAGCACCCAGTCTTATGGATCCTCAGTAGGCACAGCCCTTCCAACTCTACCCTAAAGATTGGGGTCCTCTGTGGATCACGGATCCTGTCCATTTGCTGGATCAGGAAGAAGGCACTGAGCCAGTTTAAAACCAGGCTATTAATCCAACACACCTTTCGTTGTCTCTTGGTCCCGGGGGAATCCAGGTCGAATATGTCCACCTCTCTAGGAAATGGCATCAAAGAGCTGATAATGGAGGAAGTACATTAGCGTCCCCCTTAGAGTTCCCAACTTTCTAATCGCACAAAACCAAACACCCTAGCCTCCCCCGCAAAGGGGCCCCCACTACATTCTCCCTTCCTCGGTGGCTCACTCTCCCCTACTCTCACTCATTTTCACTGGGCAGGGGTGCGGGAAGAGGTGAGGGCTCTGGACTGGGTGTGCGGGCTCTGGGGTGGAGCGGGGATTAGGGGTTTGGGGTGCAAGAGCAGGGTCTGAGTTTGGGGAGGCTCAGGGATGGGGCAGGGGGTTGGGGCATGGGCTTACCTCGGGCGGCTCCCAGTCAGCGGCACAGTGAGGCTAAGGCAGGCTCCCTGCCTGTCCTGGCTCCGCGCTGCACCCTGGAAGTGGCCATCAGGTCCAGCTCCTAGGCACGGGGGCCAGGAGGCTCCACACGCTGCTCTTGCCCGAAGGTGCCGTGGTTCCCAGACAACAGGAGTGCAGAGCTGATTCTCGGGGTGGGGGCAGCGTGCAGAGCCCCATGCCCCCTCCACCTAGGAGCCGGACCTGCTGGGCACTTATGGGGCGCAGCGTGGTGCCAGGACAGGTAGGGACTAGCCTGCCTTAGCCCTGCAGCACCGCAGACTGGACTTTTAACAGCCCAGTCAGCAATCCTGACCGGAGCCACCAGGGTCCCTTTTCGACCAGGTGTTCCGGCTGAAAACCAGAGATATGGACACCCTAGTCCCCCTCCTACTAGAGAAGGTACCTATAATTCCACAACAACACATACACAATTGCACTTTTAATACAACGGACCTCCAAGGTATTAAACCTAATTCAATACGGTCTAAACTGACTGAATTAAGTTCATTCAGGATATTGCAGGAAGTTGTCAGTCTGCCACAGACGTGTCTCTGGTGAGCTATGTCAGTTACTCCAGATGGCCCTCCTGGATTTTAGCACACAGCAACAGTTTGAGAGCAGCACACAGACCCACTTACAGTGCAAGACTGACTAACGCCATGGGGAAGAGATAAGGATGACGTGGGGCCATGGCAGCACTGGAGCCCACTGAAAGTGTTGTGAAATGGGGGTGAACCCCAAAAGTTCCTGAAGGCTATATTTCCAGGAGCCATTGCAGAAGCCATGTAACTACTTATTGGCCCCAACACACAACTGTGGCTTAACGCTGGTGTTTAGGCTTAAACCCTTGAAGGTTGTTCTTTCTCGGATCATAGTTTTGGGATGTCTCTCAGATGCTATGGACATTGTTACTAGCTTGTCTTTTACAGCGTAGCAGACTGTTCTGTTTGCACCAATAGCTTGAGTAAGCATAAACCAAGAGGTGTCCCCAGTGGATGCAGTGCTTGGCAATGGTAAACCTGTGCACATTTCTCTCTCTCTCACACACACACACACACACACACACACACACACACACACACACACACACACACACACACACACACACACCTGTATTCCGAGATTACATTCATTGTGGTAACTTGGAATAGTCAATAGAAAAATAATTCCCATTTTTTTAAAAAAAATTTGAACAGCTTGAGGCTATTACAGCTTAATTTCCTTAATGCATATTTCTCCAGTTAAGTGAGGTTGCTGGGACTGTCTGTTATTCTCTAAGACTAATCAGATCATGCATTTAGCAGTGTATCTGTGACAGTGCTCGAGTCCACAATCCATATTTATAGATGTAAAATTAGCAAATTCCTTTGACAGGGTTAAATTGTACGAAGCAACAAAATATGCAAACAACAGAAAAGCTAGGGAAGGACAAAGGGTCTGGAATTCAGATGAATCTTCCAGACACTCACCTTTGTGGAGGAATGAATCTGATCAACCAGACAAGGGATTAAGGGCCCTACCCTACTCTCAGTTAATTCAGTGGCAGCCTTTCCGTGGATTTCAATGGGTGCTGGATTGGGCCATAAGGGCATTAGTTTGTGCCAATCATTTGTGCCTATTTTGTAGATGAACCACCCACCTGTAAGCCCATTAACTTCAGTGGAAATGTGCTGAGGTTGTGGGTTGTGGGTCAGGCTTCATGTGTGGACACACACTGTGCATCTCCCATACAGTTCAGTCCTTCACTGTAACAGCCATGACTTGACTTTGCAGTCCTAGACCATTCTTCAGTAGAGACTGACAATTGTGTTGAACTGGACCTAACTCAGAGCGCGTTGGAGTCTATGGGAGACTTTCTATTCACTTCAGTGGCCTTTGGCTCAGTGCCTTTGATTAGAAAGTATTGTATAGCTTATTATAATGTGGTATTGTTTTCCATTATATTAAACATGTGCTATATTAACAATAAAGCAGGAAGTTGTCAGTTTGAGACACAGGAAGTTGACTGAAAATTTTCCAGAAGACAAAATAATTTTTTTCAATAAATTGCTTTCTGCAGAAGATTTGAATTTTTGTTGAAAACTTTTCAGTCAAAAGCATAACATTTTTGGTTTTCAACCAAAAATGTTGGGTCTTTGTATTTTGATAAAACATTGACATTTTCAGTGGAAAAAAATCCATTTTCCAACCCTCTCTAATAAGAAAAAACTGAGCATGAGAGTATAAGAGACTTTCAAACTTACTGTAAAGGCAGCTCTTTATTTTTGTAGGTAATAGATAAGGATTATGCTTTGTTAATGTCTGTCAAACTAACCCCAAGAAATTCACAAAAATAACAGAATTTAGCCAACAATAACTATGCAGGCTTCCCCCCACCACACACATAATCAGAAGCACAAGTGGTCAATGCACAATTATAAACTTACATTTGTACATATAATTTACCATGATTGCAGGCACAGTTGGGCTTTTGCTCATTCGTATAACCATTTGGATTTGGGCCAATCTGTAGCATATACTTAATATGTGTTTCCAACAGTAATTGACACAACTGGCATCAAAGGCATTATTGTGCTCTTCTCGAAATAGGCAATACTCTATGTTCAGCAAATTGATTTATCACACCAATATGAAAAACACAGAAAAAGAAAAAGCCCCCAGCTCTCATGTAATACTGCATTTGAGTTCCGATCCAAACACTTAAGCACTTGTTTAACTTTAAGGCATATGAGGTGTCCCACAGGACTTCAAAGCTAGTCATAACCTACTACTCTTTTGCTCCCTCCTCCTTGTCTGTTGAAGTAGTTACAGGTGCTGGTTTCTCCACGTTTCCCACAGCTTTCATAGGCTCTCCACAAAGCATTAAAGTAAGTGAGTAGCCCCATGCTTAAATGTAGGCATGTGCTTAACTGCTTTGCTGGATTGAGACCGTAATTATTTTATATAAAATGTGACGTGCAGTGACAAGTGTCCTAGCATCACTTGAGTTCCACCTTTGTCTTCAATGGTACCACTTCACAACAGCGTCCTTGGGCTGTCTCCTGTGGCCCACGTCTGCAAATTGAAGTCAGTGCAGCGACTTGGCTGACTATGGTTATTCGTGGGCATCAGTGTCGGCAGGACTGAGTCCTCCAATTCCATCTGTGTCCCTTAAACGGAATTTTTGGGTTGCAAAGGAAAGTAAAACACCGTCTTGCAATTAGAGCCGTAAGCCAGAAAAAGTTGGAGCTGTGTCAGACCCCTGCTGTGGTGTGTCACATATCTTTTGAATAGGCCTCTAGTACTCAGATTGTTGCTTTACTAACCGGAGATTTTCAGATAACTAAAGTAGGATGGATTTTCTTTCAAGCAGGTATTTTTCTGTGACTCTTGCTGAATGGCTCACAAATGAAAACACTTCAGAGCTAATCTAGCTTTGATTGCCTGTCATTCTGCTCTGTGGGAAGATATGAACTATGGACATGTTGCTGAAAGGAACATGTTTAAATTGCTGACTAAGCCAGCCACTGAATATGCACTTTATTATAAATCACAGTTTTAATATCCAGCTTCGAACCTAATTTCCCATTGAATTCACGCTGCACCATTCATACTGTTACAGTTAAAGTTGCGTAATGTACAGGGATCGGATTTTTAAAAGATTGCAGCATGTTGGGTTGGGAGTGTGCTGCATGCTAAGTTCTTTTGAAAATCTGGCCATAAATGTCACAATGGCAGCTGCTGGCTGCTGAGTGCCTTTGAAAATCTGCGTTGAAATCCTGGCCCCATTGAAACGAATGGGAGTTTGGCCATTGACTTTGACAAGATTTCACCCTGGACCTTTATTTATTACATAGGAGCACTTGAACATCTAGCCTGTTGTGGCTAGCTTTGAATGCTGGGCTGGAGCTAGGTTCAGTGTTTTCGCTATTCTGTGAATTTATTGCATTCTCTGCTTATGCCGCACCGTACCCAGACAACCTTGGGAAGCCTCTTTGCAGATGTAACAATCTCTCTTTCAAAACTCCTTGTGGTATTTTTACTTGTCTAGACTGAGAAATGAGCAGAAAAGACCCCAGCAAATGCTGATGGGGAGAAAGCAAACACATCCAAGGGCACGTCCAGTTTGGTTTTGCAGCTGTCATGTCTGCTCCGACGTCTCGCATTTCTTAGAAACATGCTCCTTGGAACAGGTCGCAAGGTGCCTATTGTCCAGTGCAGGCCAATCATGTGACCTCCTCCTTGCTCCCAACTGTTTCCGCAGGTATCTATGTTCTTCATTGCAAAGAAGACTCTAAAATGCAACTTAAAATGAGGAAGAGCAGCCAGCACTAGGAGCTGTTGCTACCTACAAAGCGGAAATGAGCGAAACAGTAGCAGCCCTCAGGGACTGGAGGCACGGCATGCTTTCCTAGTATTATTCCTCCATGTATGCAACTGCTGTAGTTGCCACACAGACAAATGGGAGGGGAAATGGGGGAGAGACCGGGCCACAAGACAGTCTTTCTATAAGATGGTCCATGTCATGGTAATGTCTGAGTCCCTGCTGTACTGTGTTGAGGTTGTGACAGATTTATGTTACCAATCTGCATGAGGCGCCAGGTGATCAGGCTGAGGCCGCAGGATCATTAGGGGAGGAGATGAAGAAGCACACCAAGTGACTAAATTTTAAAGCTTTATTAATAAAATACCAGTGTCGAGTGGTGGGTGCTCCCCACGTCACTCAGGGGAAGAAAGAAAGGGTTAGTGCCCGCGCCCTAACCCACTTTCATACTCACACACGCACAACACAAGGCTGGCCAAGCCTGGGTGCAACGGCAGAAGAAGAGGGGGAAGGGTGGACGAGAGTTCTGCCCTGTGCACAGGCCATCCAGGGTCCGCTGCTCTCCATTTTGCTTCAGCTTTCAGGAGGGTTTTAAGTCCTGGACTCTTCTGGGGGTGTTTCTTTCAGGGACCTTTGTCCCCCATGCTCTTTGTACCAGTCCAAACCAGCCTTCCATGGCTTCTTCAGCTTTCCCAAAGCACAGCGGCTGCAGGGACGCGGAACTGTTGTTTTCCCCCTCGCTGCCCTTCACTGTCTCACTAGCTTTTTTGCAATCCCCTGCAGTCTTGTTCAGTTTACTGCTCTGCTCTCACAGCTGGTCAGGGTTGGACTCCAGGCCCCCGTCTTTCTTGGCAGGCAGACGAGAGTCGGTTGTGTGCCTTGGCCTTGGGCAGCTGGCGTCAGCTTCTTATCTTCAGACCTAGCTGGAGCATCGAGTTAACCCATTCCCTTCTCCCTTCCTCCCCCTTCAGCCTCTTGCAACCTGCAAAGGAATCTCTCACTCCAGACTTACACCTTCAGCCCCTCCCAAAATCCTTTCCCATGCATATGCAATATATCATGCTGGTGCTTACTCGGGAGACCCCGTGGTGGGGGTTGGGGGGCAATTTTACTGTCACTGTGATAAGGTGGCCACATGGATTCTGAAGTATGTGATCTCCTCTGGTCTGCCTTAGCACTCCTGTAATGGACTGTGAAGGCCCATCATCACAGCTTCTTCTAGATAGCTCAGACACTCAGGGAGAATTAAATGGCTAACCTGAGTGGGACCAGAGATGATGTGACTCTTGCTCTGCTGTGGTCTTGGAGCTGTCACAGCCAGTTCTCTGCCAGACAAGCATTCAGAATGTGGGACCAGTCTGGTAACAAGATCTGCATTAAGGATGTTGTTGAAAGCCTGACAAGCACAACTTCACTGCCCCATAAAGAATTTATTTCTGTGGGAATTTTCAACTGTGTGTTAACTCTGCCAGGCTAACTTTTTGAAAGGAAACGTCATCTGCCCAGAAATGCCAGAGTGAAGTTGGATGAGTTTCTGGGAGTCAGGTTTGTGGAAGTGACTGACGATCAAAGCCCAAGCGAATGCTTTCCTTCAGTCACCCACAAGATGCTGAAGTTCTGCCTGCTACTGATGTGGCTGGTATTGTGTGCAACTAACTCAGCTCAATAAGAGACAGATCCCAAGCCCATTGAAGTCAGCGGGAGCCATACAGCAGGATTTGAATGAGGCCCTAAAGCATTCAGTTTTCCCCACTGCAGTGTCTTGCTAGTTTGATCTTGCTTTATACTTAGTGGGGTCCCAGAAATGCATTCTCCGTGACAGGGTGTGATTGACAGCAGCAACAGCTGGTATGACAAGCAAGGCTCCAACACACCAGTGACTAAGGCACGGGTAGGGACTAAGACTCATTAAAGCACTCCGGCACCGCTTTGTGTTTATCATGGGTTCTCCTGTGCTGTGTTCAGCACAGCATTGCTTTCTGTTATCCATCAGTCATTTGCTCCTTCCCACACCTTTTCTAGACCATCCCTTCCCACACTGTGGCTGGTTTGTACAATATGCACGGTGGATTCTGCACTCCTTACGCCTTTCAGACTAACACTGTAATGTCTGTGGGGCTCCTGAGAAGGGATATTGGCTTGGAAGACACCATGAAGCACTTTAGGACATGTGTGCCCTCCCCATGGCAGAAATCCCTCCCAGCAGAGAGGTCACTGGAGCACATAACAAACCATTACCCTCGCTCTGCCAGGAGCCTAAGAACTTTTTGTTCATCTGCCCAATGCTGAAAAATAGCCCTTTGGTTTATAGGCCTCGGCCAGCAGGCACAAAAACCTTTCCATTGTTAATACTGTGTGTTAGACTAATGCCTGGAGGCGTGAACGGAGATGATGACCCCATCGTGCTAGGCACTGTACAAACCCATAATGAGATACAGTCCCTGTCCCAAGAATGTACAGTCTGAATATATACAAAGGGCTGGGGTAAGGAAGTGTTGTTATCCCCATTATGCAGCTGAGGAACTGAGGCTCCAAGACTTTAAATGGACTTCCCCAAGGTTGCACAAGAAGCTGGGAATGAGTCTCCTGAGTTCCAGTCCAATGCCTTAACCCCAAGCTCATCCTTCCTTATACTTACAGGCGCTGACTTTCTTCTTTCTGGGTGGGTGCTCCACTCCCGCTCCACTGCAAGGCCCCGCCCCTGCTCCACCCCCACCCCTGAGGCCACGCCTCCACCCTGCTTCTTTCCACCCCTGCTCTGCCGCCTCCTCTGAGCACGCCCCACCCTCGCTCCACCTCTTCCTGGCCCCGCTCCGCCCCTCCCCCGGCTCCTGCCACCGAACAGCAGGTCGGCAGGGCCTGCAGGTTTTTTTCCCCATGAGCGCTCCAGCCCATCTCTAACTTGCACCTGCCGTCCTTCCCCCAAGAAAAATTCCCATTCAGCTTGGAACATAATTTGCAGTCCTTTTGCTCAGTGAGAGGTCAGAAACCCTGATCTCACTCGTGGAAAGCAGAGTGTTCAAATTGCTGATTAATGATGTGCTGCACTGTAAATCCCTGCTTTCAGTGTCCGACATGCACAGTATAATGTGCCTTCTCCTTTGAGACAGACTTCCAAATGAGTTATTACAGCACCATTCACACCACCAAACGGCCAAGTTACATGAAACAAAATTAGAGCTAATTTTCCGGCCCTACCTATCTAATTTAATCAAATCTATTATCTGATTTTTACAGGGCCTGTCACCGTTATATTTAAGTGCTGTACTTATCTGACAACAATCACAATTCCCTCATTTAGCTTTGTCTCTCCGTGGTTCCAGGATATAGCTGCACACACAAATTTTCATTATCGAAGCATCAGTGATGCAAGGTCTTAGGAAAACCACGGGTTTGACAAAATAGGTTATATGATATTGAATAATGCCCAAGTCCATAGATATCCTGTGATTGGAGAATGCATCTCTGCACACGAGGAGCCAGATTTTAGCACCCTTGCTTAAAATTAGTTCCTACTGAAATTATTTGACCACTCATGGAGTATGGTACTTCTCATCATGAGCAAGGTATCAGAATCTGATCCACTGCTTGTGACTATAATGCTGGAAGCCAAGAACCTAGTCCATCATTATTTTACAACTGAGTCAGTTTTTATCTTTCAAGTGCAATATTCTTACAGAGATTTCATGAAAACAGTAGACACTTACAAAAAAATCACTTCTCCCCTTCCCTCCATCCCCCCCAAAAAAGGAAAATCTTGTCTGGGCAGAGATGAAGTACTGTTTCATTTCCATGAGTGCAAAATTGTTGTAGGACATATGATGCATTTCAGCCAATCAGAACCGAGAACAGAATAGAAATTATAATGTATACACGCAGTATTCTGTGGCGAGAACAAAAGCAATATTTGTCAAAGGGGAATAATCCACTCTAAGCAATTGCAATCAGCTGCTTCCATTTTTACCTTGTGTTTTTTGAGAGTAAGACATGGGCACAGCAGGAGAGAGAAAAAAATATTCAGAGTTTGAATTTAAACAGCATTATATTTAAATTGTACTCACTTGGCTTGGTAGTGTGGCAAATAATCACCCTACTCTCCAAGCTGCCCGGACCCATTGTGTGAGAGAGAAAATAATCTATTTAAGTATTAATAGAAAGATCAGCAATGAACCATTTGTCAGAACTTTCAAACTGTGATACCCTCTCAGGGCCAGATTTTCAGATGCTCTAAGCACATTGGGAGCTGAGCTCTTTTGAAAATCTGGCCCTGACTGCAGGAATCACTTGAAAAATATGGTCCTGAGCTCTTTGGAAAGTCAGGCCCTCAAAGTGGGCAAGCTCTGAATACGAACAGAAGTATTCTGAATAGTAAGAGAAGCTGGCTTCTGTTTGCCAGAAGCTGGGAATGGGCGACAGGGGATGGGTCACTTGATGATTACCTGTTCTGTTCTTTCCCTCTGGGGTATCTGGCATTGGCCACTGTCAGTAGACAAGATACTGGGCTAGATGGACCTTTGGTCTGACTCAGTATGGCCGTTCTTATGTTCTTTTGGCTAAGAGAAGTGACTCTCAAATAAAGGAGGGCAAAAACCCCAACACCGTTCTATTGAGCTGGCTAGGAATTCAGGTGTTTCCTGCACAGATCCTAATCAAATGTAAAGATATACTCAGAACTGCTAGTAAAACCAACTGCCTGTATTGTCATTGTACTTCTATTCTTCAATTATAAATTATTTCGGGTAGGAACTTTTCATTTGTGGTGTCCAACACAGTAGGGATGGGGCATCTAGGTGCTGCATAATAAATAATAGTAATCAAAAAAAACATAAGCTAGACACAGGCAGGGCACCTATTTGTAACCCCCTTTGGAGTTTGCCAGCTCCTGGAATGCTGGACTGAGCCTCCAGGGGTCCTACCACCATATGAACGACAACAACAAATGATACTGTTTCCCAGCCTGTGGGGCCAGAAAGGACTGGAAACTTCTGCTGAGACCTCTAAGGAGGCTTCTGATGGAGTGATGAATATAGGCAGTTTGCTGGGTCAGTTGTGAGTCAGGACTGGTCAATCCCTCAAGGGAAGGGGACACCCCTGACTCTGAGACAAAGGGACTAATTTTAGTTCCAGTTTGAGTTTAGAGCTGACAGAGAAGCAGAACAGCCCACATCACTCATTAACTCCCACTGCCCACAGAGGGGATCTTTGAACTGCTGTGGGACCTAGTGCATGGTTAGGCCATTCCACCCCTGCAGTGTCCAGGGAGGCAGAGAATCAACCCTGTGCCAGCTACCTAGAGCCAGCCTAGACCTCCACAGGATTCCAGACCAGGGAGCCAGGAGAGAACCCTGCCCAGGTTAGGGGTGAAAACACAATAAGAGGGCCCCATTTGTTCTCCTGTTTGCAGCGCTGCTATGCCCATCTCCAGACTCACCCTGTACAATCCATTTGCCTGGGAAGATGGCATGGAGGGAGGTGGGGGTGGGGGTGGTACAGTTGTGAGTGATGGGAGGTGGGGAATTTGGTGTAGTATTCATGTTTAGCATTTATTAGCTCAGCTTAACCCTGTCCTTCCCTAGAGCCTCCATTTCCTGTCCCCAGTAAAGTCCCCCTTGGTTACATTGCCATGTTTGGGCACGGCATTGGTTTCTTGGGGTTTGTATTATTGTATTTTGTTGCTTGTGTACTGGGGGTCCTGTCTGTTTGCTGGATCAGGAAGAAGGCCTTGAGCCAGTTTAAAACCAGGCTATTTATCCAAAAACTCTCTCTTTGTTTCTTGGTCCCTGGTGAATCCAATGAGTAGCTGTAAAAAGCTAGCAACCTACACTCCACCCTAGCAGAGCCTTTTCTCCCTCTCAGCCATTTTGATAACTCTTCCTCTCTCTCCTCGTTAAGAGTAGTATTATTAATTATGTTCCCAAGGGACAGCACCCCTTGTGTCACTGGCACAGAGTGGAGTCTCCTTGAATGGAGGCACCAGGCCCTGCGACAAAAAAACCAAGACCCAGCCCATATGAGGTGAGGACTAGGAGTGGGGAGAAGCTACTCTGGTTAGCAAGTACCAGAGAGTAACCTAGTGAGGAGGGCTTTAAACTAGGTTCACCGGGGAAGGAGACCAAAGCCCAGAGGTAAGTGGAGTAATGGGTTACCGGGAGGAAGCACGAGCAGGAGAGTGCAAGAGGGGAGGACTCCTGTCTCAGACCGAGAAAGCGGGACAATCAGCGAGTTATCTTAAGTGCCTATACACAAATGCAAGAAGCCTGGGAAACAAGCAGGGAGAACTGGAAGTCCTGGCACAGTCAAGGAACTATGATGTGATTGGAATAACAGAGACTTGGTGGGATAACTTACATGACTGGAGTACTGTCCTGGATGGATATAAACTGTTCAGGAAGGACAGGCAGGGCAGGAAAGGTGGGGGAGTTGCATTGTATGTAAGAGACCAGTATGACTGCTCAGAGCTCCAGTATGAAACTGCAGAAAAACCTGAGAGTCTCTGGATTAAGTTTAGAAGTGTGAGCAACAAGGGTGATGTCATGGTGGGAGTCTGCTATAGACCACCAGACCAGGGGGATGAGGTGGACGAGGCTTTCTTCTGGCAACTAGCAGAAGTTACTAGATTGCAGACCCTGGTTCTCATGGGAGATTTTAATCACCCTGATATCTGCTGGGAGAGCAATACAGCAGTGCACAGACAATCCAGGAAGTTTTTGGAAAATGTAGGGGACAATTTCCTGGTCCAAGTGCTGGAGGAACCAACTAGGGGCAGAGCTGTTCTTGACCTGCTGCTCACAAACAGAGAAGAGTTAGTAGGGGAAGCAAAAGTGGATGGGAACCTGGGAGGCAGTGACCATGAGATGGTCGAGTTCAGGATCCTGACACAAGGAAGAAAGGAGAGCAGCAGAATATGGACCCTGAACTTCAGAAAAACAGACTTTGACTCCCTCAGGGAGCTGATGGGCAGGATCCCCTGGGAAAACAACATGAGGGGGAAAGGAGTCCAGAAGAGCTGGCTGTATTTTAAAGAATCCTTATTGAGGTTGCAGGAAAAAAACATCCCGATGTGTAGGAAGAATAGTAAATATGGCAGGCGACCAGCTTGTCTTAACAGTGAAATCCTTGCTGATCTTAAATCCAAAAAAGAAGCTTACAAGAAGTGTAAGATTGGACAAATGACCAGGGAGGAGTATAAAAATATTGCTCAGGCATGCAGGAGTGAAAACAGGAAGGCCAAATCACACTTAGAGTTGCAGCTAGCAAGAGATGTTAAGAGTAACAAGAAGGGTTTCTTCAGGTATGTTAGCAACAAGAAGAAAGTCAAGGAAAGTGTGGGCCCCTTACTGAATGAGGGAGGCAACCTAGTGACAGAGGATTTTGGAAAAGCTAATGTACTCAATGATTTTTTTGCCTCTGTCTTCACAAAGAAGGTCAGCTCCCAGACTGCCGCACTGGGCAGCACAGCATGGGGAGGAGGTGACAAGCCCTCTGTGGAGAAAGTAGTAGTTCCAGACTATTTAGAAAAACTGGATGAACACAAGTCCATGGGGCCGGATGCGCTGCATCCGAGGGTGCTAAAGGAGTTGGCGGATGTGATTGCAGAGCCATTGGCCATTATCTTTGAAAACTCATGGCAAATGGGGGAGGTCCCAGATGACTGGAAAAAGGCTACTGTAGTGCCCATCTTTAAAAAAGGGAAGGGGGAGGATCTGGGGAACTACAGGCCAGTCAGCCTCACCTCAGTCCCTGGAAAAATCATGGAGCAGGTCCTCAAGGAATCAATTCTGAAGCACTTAGAGGAGAGGAAAGTGATCAGGAACAGTCAGTATGGACTCACCAAGGGCAAGTCATGCCTGACTAACCTCATTGCCTTCTATGAGGAGATAGCTGGCTCTGTGGATGAGGGGAAAGCAGTGGATGTGTTATTCCTTCACTTTAGCAAAGCTTTTGATACGGTCTCCCACATTATTCTTGCCAGCAAGTTAAAGAAGTATGGGCTGGATGATTGGACTATAAGGTGGATAGAAAGCTGGCTAGATTGTCAGGCTCAGCGGGTAGGTGATCAACGGCTCCATGTCTAGTTGGCAGCCGGTTTCAAGTGGAGTGCCCCAAGGGTCGGTCCTGGGGCTGGTTTTGTTCAATATCTTCATTAATGATCTGGAGGATGGCGTGGACTGCACCCTCAGCAAGTTTGCAGATGACACTAAACTGGGAGGAGTGGTAGATCTGCTGGAGGTTAGGGATAGGATACAGAGGGGACTGTAACAGGCGGGTCCGGGGCTCAACCCTCTGAGGGGAGGAGGGGAGCCACACCGGCCCGCTGGTCTCACCGGGGGTGCTCTGTCCTGTCCCTTTAAGGCGAGGTAAATGAAGACAGAGTCAGTTGGGGCTCAGTCCTTTGGCTGTCAGGCTGAGCTATAAGCAATACCAACAGTCTGGCAAAGGCCCAGGCCCTCTGGATCAGGGGCTGGGCGACAACCCGTATAAGGGCAGGCCTCTTGTGGCAGGCTGCCAGTAGCAAACAGTACTGGGGCTCAGGCCTCTTGTGGCAGGCTGAGCCAGTAGCAAACAGTACAGGGGCTCAGGCCTCTTGTGGCAGGCTGAGCCAGTAGCAAACAGTACAGGGGCTCAGGCCTCTTGTGGCAGGCTGAGCCAGTAACAAACAGTACAGGGGCTCAGGCCTCTTGTGGCAGGCTGAGCCAGTAGCAAACAGTACAGGGGCTCAGGCCTCTTGTGGCAGGCTGAGCCAGTAACAAACAGTACAGGGGCTCAGGCCTCTTGTGGCAGGCTGAGCCAGTAGCAAACAGTACAGGGGCTCAGGCCTCTTGTGGCAGGCTGAGCCAGTAGCAAACAGTACAGGGGCTCAGGCCTCTTGTGGCAGGCTGAGCCAGTAGCCAACAGTACAGGGGCTCAGGCCTCTGGTGGCAGGCTGAGCCAGTAGCAAACAGTACAGGGGCTCAGGCCTCTTGTGGCAGGCTGAGCCAGTAGCTAAAAGTAGACGGGCTCAGGCCTCTTGTGGCAGGCTGAGCCAGTAACAAACAGTACAGGGGCTCAGGCCTCTTGTGGCAGGCTGAGCCAGTAGCAAACAGTACAGGGGCTCAGGCCTCTTGTGGCAGGCTGAGCCAGTAGGTAGAGGGGGACGGCTGCCACCCGTGAGTGGGGTGGCAGGGGGGACACAGGCCCACCCACTCCACTGTGTCCCGGCCCGGGGCCCTAGGCAGCGGTCGTGACCGCTGGCGGTCAGTGGGGATCCTGACCGCAACACACTGACATAGGTTCAGTCTGGTCAGCAGCCTGACTGAGGTCAGCTGCCCCCGGGCCACTTCCACTATCCCCCTCTGGCCCTACCTGGTCCACGGCGTTTGGCCCCGGGAAGTCCCACTGCATGGGCTCGTCCCCGCCCGGGCTGGGAGGTAGGTCTGGTAGGCTTGTAGGAAAGTCCGGCCAAACCGGGGGCTCCTCGGGGTAACAGCACGACAGCTGGGGCGCTCCCCCGGGCTCCTCGTCGTAGGTGGCGCGGGGGAGCTCCGGCTGGTCTTCCCAGGAGCGAGGTAGGGTGCTCTCCGTCCAGTTCAGGCAGTCGCTCGGGGCTCCCGTGGTTCCTTCGGTAGGAGCTCCCTCAGGCAGGTCTGCTCTCTCCGGTGGCTGAGAGCTGACTGAGCTGGGAAGCCCGGCTTTTATTCTTCCGGGTCGGCGCCTGACCCTCTGAGGGGCGGGCTCACCACGCTGGAGCCCCGCCCCTTCCTGTATCCGGGGCTCAACCCTCTCCGGGGAGGAGGGGAGCCACACCGGCCCGCTACAGGGACCTAGACAAATTAGAGGACTGGGCCAAAAGAAACCTGATGAGGTTCAACAAGGACAAGTGCAGAGTCTGCACTTAGGATGGAAGAATCCCATTCACTGTTACAGCCTAGGGACCGAATGGCTAGGAAGCAGTTCTGCAGAAAAGGACCTAGGGGTTACAGTGGACGAGAAGCTGGATATGAGTCAACTGTGTGCCCTTGTTGCCAAGAAGGCTAACGGCATTTTGGGCTGTATAAGTAGAGGCATTGCCAGCAGATCGAGGGACGTGATCATTCCCCTCTATTCGACATTAGTGAGGCCTCATCTGGAGTACTGTGTCCAGTTTTGGGCCCCACACTACAAGAAGGATGTGGAAAAATTGGAAAGAGTCCAGCGAAGGGCAACAAAAATGATTAGGGGGCTGGAACACATGACTTATGAGGAGAGGCTGAAGAAACTGGGATTGTTTAGCCTGCAGAAGAGAAGGATGAGTGGGGATTTGATAGCTGCTTTCAACTACCTGAAAGGGGGTTCCAAAGAGGATGGATCTAGACTGTTCTCAGTGGTACCTGATGACAGAAGAAGGAGTAATGGTCTCAAGTTGCAGTGGGGGTGGGGGGTTAGGTTGGACATTAAGAAAAACTTTTTCACTCAGAGAGTGGTGAAGCACTGGAATGGGTTACTTAGGGAGGTAGTGGAATCCCCTTCCTTAGAGGTTTTTAAGGTCAGGCTTGACAAAGCCCTGGCTGGGATGATTTAGTTGGGAATTGGTCCTGCTTTGAGCAGGGGGTTGGACTAGATGACCTCCTGAGCATAGGCGGCAGGTTATATCTGTGTACGGTGCCCGGGCTCCAGGAATATTCAAGGCCGGGTGCCCTGCTCCAGCAATATTTGGAGCTGGGTCTCTCCCCCGGCCCTGCCTGGATCGGGCCCCGGCCCCCGCAGGCCTCCCGCCCCCGCCGCGTCCCTGCCTGGAGCAGGTCCCAGCCCCCGCCTGCCACCCCTCCTCCTGTGTGTGTCCCCCCCCGGCCGCGCCACGTCCCTGCCTGACCGAAAGCAGCGCGCTCCTCTCCCCTGCCTGCTCATGCTGCCGGAGTAGAGCGGCTCCCGGCAGAATGGCTGTCTGCTGCCCCAGGGTCCTAGTGCCTGTCCTCCACTAATGGCAAGGCAGGCTGCCCTTACCCTGCCCTAGCCCTGAGCCTCTCCAATGCCCCAAACCCTCAGCCCCAGCCGGAGCCCTCATCCCCCCGCACCCTAATCCTCAGCCCCAGCCGGAGCCCTCCCACATCATGAACCCCTCAGACCCACAGCTCTCACCCCACACCCCAACCCTCTGCCCTAGCGCTGAGCCCCCCCTGCAGCATGAACCCCTCATCCCCCAGCCCCAGCCAGAACCCTCATCCCCACGCACCCTAATCCTCTGTCCCAGCCCTGAGCCCCCCTCACATCATGAACCCCTCATCCTCAGCCCCACAGCCCTCACCCCAACCCTCTGCCCTGAGCCCCCTCCTGCATCATGAACCCCTCAGCACCAGCCAGAGCCCTCATCCCACTGCACCCTAATCCTCTGCCTCAGCCCTGAGACCCCTCCTGCATCATGAATCCCTCATCCTCAGCCCCACAGCCCTCACCCCTGCACTCCCTCCTATCCCCCAACTCCCTCCCAGAAGGTGCACCCCCTCCCCCTTCCCACACACCCCTTACCACCTCCAAACTCCCTCCCAGAGCCTGCACCCCTCACCTCTTCCTATGCCCCCACCCCCAGCCCAGAGCCAGCACCCAAACTCCATCCCAAAGCCTGCACCCTGCACCCCTCCTGCACCCTAATCCCCAGCCCAGGATCTGCACCCCAGACCTCCCCCCGCCCCCAAGATCCCTTCCAGAGCCTTAGGCAGGTGGGGGCGGAGTTTGGGGGGGTGGAGTTGGGGGGCGGGTTCTGGGCACCACCAAAATTTCTACAAACTTGCCACCCATGCTCCTGAGGTCCCTTCCAACCCTGATATTCTATGATTCTATGATTCACACATTTTTACAGCTCCATCTCTTCTAAGGTATTTATATGGCCCCAATTACCATAGTATCTGAGCACTTCACAATCTATATTTTGCCACACAACACTTCTGTGAGGTACAGAGAGGCACTAAGTGACTTGCCCAAGACAGCACAGAAAGTCTGTGGCAAAGCATGGAGCTGAATCCATGTCTTCCAAGTCCTACGCTAGCACTCTAACCACTGAACAACCCTTCCTCTCAGATCCAGCTGCGATATAATAGTGGGAACTGTACATGGGTCCAGAGTGAAAACCTGACCCTGCATGGTGCGGAGGAGTTCCTAGCATGTCACGTCAAAGATTTCAATACAGCACAGCGACTTTTCAAGCAGCCCTAGGGGCATTTCTCACAGCTGACTCGCACCTTTTCAGTTTGTGAGACTCGTATCATTTAGGGCCAGCTGAAGGGGAATAATCTGATGTTTAATTACGAAGATGAAAGCATTGCTGTAAAGAACACGGGCACCCAGTAACGTGCTGAACATCGATGGCTGCCATTTCTTTGTGGGTTATTTTTAGAGATTCTCTCTTCCTAATTTCCAGTGGATAAAAATAACTGAGGAAGTGAGCTGAGTGAAGGGGGCTGACCAAGAGAGAGGAAAAGTTATCAGAATGGCTGAGAGGGAGAAAAGATTCTGCTAGGGTGGAGTGTAGGTTGCTACCTTTTTACAGCTACTCGTTAGATTCACCAGGGATGAAGAAACAAAGAGAGAGTTTTTGGATAAATAGCCTGGTTTTAAACTGGCTCAGGGCCTCCTTCCTGATCCAGCAAACAGACAGGATCCCAATCCATGGAGGGCCCCAATCCTTAGGGAAGGTTTGGGTCTACTGAGGTCCCATAAGACGGCGGGCTTGTTCTGAGCTGAAGCTATGACAACCTTGTACCCAGAAGGCATCCCCTTTGGAGGTGTATTGAAGGACTGATCCTGCCAGATTCCATGTTAGGGCCGGGGTGAGCTCTGGTAAGCATATTAGCATGAGTGTAGGGTCCTTTTATTGTTTTTAATATGTATTTCTGTCATGCTTTTTACTTTAAGAATAGAGTAGGTTTGCATAGGAAGTGCCGTGTGGGACCTTATAACTGGAGCTTTCTCTGAAAAGCAAGCAAGCAAGCAGGTGTCCTCGGGCAACCTGTCTATGCTGGAATATACCCAGTGAAGGCAGGGAGCTGTGCCGCCTGGAAATACCGTCAGAAGGGTGAGAGATGCAGGTCTCCACCCAGAAAGGCAACAGCGGGGAGCTGGAAGGCAGGATGGGTGCCCTTGCTGGGCCATGGAGGAGAAATACAGGTGCAGCTGCCCTGAACTGTGACAATAAGGCTTTGCAAGATCAGGGATTTATGTAGGGTGAATATAATGTATCAAGAGCTAACACCCCTGCTTTTGCCAGAAGTACCAGGGGACCTTTTAGTTGATCACAAGCACTTAGGACTGCTGATTGACATCTTAGCCATGCATCCAGAATGACCAAATTTCACCCTGTGGCTTTGGTCCTATTCTGCCTAGGAGAGATGACAAGGTGGGTGAGGTAATATCTGTTATTGGACCCACATCTCTTGGTGGCAGAGACAAACGTAGAGCTTGGAGAGAAGATGACCATCTTTTGAACCACCAATACCAGTTCCTGCAGCAACTAGTGATCCCCTTTCAAAGTCTTGTTCCAGCTTAAACTTGTTCATCTGATGAGATCTGACAGGATTCTGTCATGCAGCAAGACAGCCGCTGATGCAATTACTTTGATGGGCAATACAGAAAGAGCAACATGCTTCTGGAGTCTCGCCCCCCCAGTAAAAAACAAAAGAAAGAACAAAGACACGCCATTACTGACGCCAAACCGAAAGCTTTCCCCTGTGATCCCTGCTTTAAAAATGAGACTGAATAGACTCCTCAATATGGCTCCAGTCCTGCAAAACATACGCAAGTAGCTCTTACTTTTACAAGTACAGGTAGATCAGTCCGCCCTTCATGGGTCTCTTAGGGTTTGCAGGAACAGGTTTCCTCTCTAACAGGTCTCTGGGGGACGTTGTTAATGACCCAGCTACACTACAAAAGAGAATCATGTTGTTACAGGGTCCCTCCTGGACAGAACAGAAACTGTAATGCATACAGGACCTGTAGAAGTGTAGCTGACTTGAAAGCCAGGGGAAATGCAGAGGAAGCAGAAACAGGAAAAAAGGTTCTGGGCTGAATTCTCAGTTGGTGCAAAGTGGTGTCATCCTCCAGCAATCAATAGAGCAATTTTGATTTATACCCGCTGAGAATCTGGCCCTCTGTGGCTAGCAAGGGAACCAAGTTCTGGCAGCCTGCAGCATAGCTCCAGAGTGACAAGCATCTTGCTTTCTCTTGCCTCTGGAACAATACGGATGCGAAGCCTTTTCTTCTCAATACTGCTGAGAACAGGAGTGTAGTAGTAATAGAATTTATTTATTTTTAGCCACATTAAGGATGTTTCCCACTGCTGTTAGCCATGCCAGACATTGCATGCTACACCTATCCTGAGTTCCTCACACGTATGCATATCACACGCATGAATGGGCAGAAATCTACAACACCCATCCAGCCTTTAGATAGGTAACATCTTTTTCTGCCTCTCATTTTCTCAGGGGAGCATGTGTAGAATGGGATTTGCTTCAAAAAGGCAGAGATACTGAATCCAGCTGGCTGAAGTCATGGAGTCTGTGACCTCTGTGACTAAAACGCAGCCTTAACCATAACCAAACAACCCATTCTGCAGTACGAACTACTTTGTCTTCACTAGACATTGGGTAAAGTTTAGGGTGTCAACAACTACATCTTGGTTTACATATTTTCCAGGATAACTCACTTTCCCAGTGCAATAAATAATCATATTACTACCTAGCTCTGATACAGCACTCTCAATCAGTAAATCTCAGTACTACAAAGGAGGTCAGCATCATCATCCCTGCTTTACAGATGGGGAAACTAAGGCACAGAGAGGTGAAGTGATTTGCTCAAAGTAGCCCAGCAACAGAGCTGGGAATAGAACACCTGAGTCCAAGGCCAGTGGTCTATCCACCTGGCCATGCTTCCTGCTCAGTGTCATGGATTTCAATATATGCTAGTCTACCTACGTGAAACTCAAATATCCCTTTCACAGAGAGCTGGGAATGGGAAAGAGATTTACCTGAAAATAGCCACATACATTGTTATGAGTAGCTATGTCCTGTAAAAGGGAACACTGGCCAAATATTTTTCAAGGGTTTTTGTTTGTTTGTTTCTGCTGCTAATCTAGGTCCTTCTATGACTCTCATTACTACAGCATCTGAAAGCCTGACAATCCTTATCCTCACAACACCCCTGAGAGCTAAGGAAGCGCTATTATCCCCATTTTACAGATGGGAACTGATGCACAAAACAAAATATTTCAATTAACCCAAAACAAAATTTGGAAGGGGGGGATTCATTTTGTTAGGAAATTTGGGGGGGAAATTGTTTTCATTCCTTTCTTGAGTGGAAAAACTTCAAAATCATGGAATTTCCAGCAAAACAGAAAGTCCCATTTCTGCCCCGCTCTATTGGAGATATTCTGTTCAATCCACACTAGCAATTCTAAAGCTGCATAGATTGTTTGGGTTGGTCATTAATAAAGGTATTGAGTGTGATGCAAAAGGAAGGTGTTAAGATATTGTTCAGCAGGAGGTACTTTGACCACGAGGAAGAAAATCTCTCCCTACACTGCTATAGCGTAAACCACAAAAGGCCAAGTTGATTATGTCTTCAATTGACTAGTGCTGTTGCTAAATTACCTGCTCCCTGCAAGAGAGTAAATACCAAGAGATTTCTGGATAAAAACCAAATGAAAATGTTTACCAGTTTCAGTATTGCCTCATGTCAGCCGTGCTGGGACTGAGTGGAACCAAACATCATTTATTCCCCTCTCTGCTAATGAAGATCTGTTCTATGAATAGCTCCAACATGGAAGTGTGTATATATTGGTTTGCTTTACTTGTGCTAAAATAATTAGCAAGAACATGATGTTTCTGTTGTCACAGCACGATAGCAGCAAAACATTGCTAGTCTTAAATTAGTTTCTTTACCGTGCCCATCTTTCCACTTTAACTGTCGCATGCAGATACTCCTGTTTTCACTTGGCTCATTTCCCAAAATGAATTTGAAAAAAAAATTAACTTAAAAAAAGAAAGGAGACTCAGGGCCAGAATCTTGGGTGGTGTAAGTTGGCAAAGTGCCTTTGACTTCTGGGGGCAGATCCTCAGCGGCCAGCTGAGGAGCTGCTCTTTGCCTTACCCCTTAGAATGCATCCAAATTAGAGAAGTGGCAGGTAGTCTGCAAAATCTCGGGTTAGTCTGAGCACAGCAGTAACCACCGGCCTGCAGGCGGACGGGATATTTTTAGCTGCCCACAGGGAGATCATAATCTATTTAATAGTTCTGAAGCATCACATTCTCCAGAATAACCAGTCAATGCTCAGTCTAATTTGAATCAGAGATTATGCAAGAAGAAAAATTTTTTAATAATAATAATACACACCCACACACACATACACACACACAGAGGGGAGAGAGAGATTTCATACTAAGGAAAGGAACATTCACCAAGAGCTAGCACAAGGCTGATGCAACATTTGTGTCCCACATCAGGCATCAAACCAATGCACAAGTTGCACACCCTTTGCACCACGCTAAAGTTTACTCTGTCTTAGATGCACAAAATGGTTCAGCTAGAAGCAGCCCCAGCCAGAACTTTCCCCCAGAACTCAAACTGAACCCAAGTTGTGCCCTTTATGAAGTTTGAATGAGATGAGGTAACTTCTCTCTTCCAGTATTAGGACCCAGTATGTTCTGGTTCTGGCCATGAACAGAAGCACTGAGAGACCATGAAATCTGAAATTCCCTCTCTTCATCTGTCAATCTAGTCAGTGCCAAAAGAAAGGGGAAGGGTTGATGGGAAACCAGGATCCTGAGACTGACAGTCCCCGCAGGGGCAATGGGGAGTGGCCAATGCTCCAGGTCAGCCTGATTGACAGGGCGGAGAGGCTAATGACGGAGTCGGGGTCAGAAAGGTCCTGTCCTCCGTGTGAGCTGGAATCGCCCTGGGTCAGACAGACAGAGAGGGGCCGAGCTAAGTTGAGGGCAGACCCTGTGCTGGGAGCAGAGCTGCAGCCACAGAGCCAGAGACACAGCCCAGGGAGAGCAGATCCTGTGCTGGGAGCTGGGCTGCAGCCACAGAGCCAGAGGGGCCAGAGAAGCAGCCCAGGGGGCTGGAGGCAGAGCAGCAGCAGCGTCAGTGCTGAGGCAGAGTGGAGCCGGAGCTAGAACAGTGGAGCTGGAGCTGGTGCAGTCTGGAACTAGGTGCAGTGAGCAGCTGGGGCCAGCCAAGGGGGGACCCTGGGCAAAGGGCCCAGTGCGGCAAGACACCCCCAGCCAAGGGTCCTTGCAGACCAGACTGGGAGGGGGATCTTAACCCGACGGGGGGCTGGTGCTGGGAAGAAGGGTCCCATCATCCAAAAGCCAGAGGTGTGTGGCCATGGCCAGAGCAAGTGTCCAACCCACAGGATCCCTGCAGCACAGCCAGGGCCTGAGGAGGAGGCCTGGGACCTACAAGGAGCAGACTGTGAACTGCCCTGATGTCCAGAGACACTGTTTGTGATGTCCCCTGCCACAGAGCAGGGTGATGTGTTTCCTTTAACCTTTCCCCATTTTTCCTTATTCTTTTTAAAATTAATTGCTGATTAAATAAACCGTATTTTCTTTACATTGTAAGCAATGATCAGTGGGTCAGGGAGGTGCCCAGTGCAGAGAGAGCACCCCGGAGTGGGGACACCCCAGCCCCTGACCTAGGTGACCACAGCAGGGTTGGGGGTCGAGCCCCCCAGGAATCCTGGGCCCAGCCTTGTTGGGGTTACGAGGACTCTGCCAGACAGGAGAGTGCAAGGGGAGTCCTCAAGGGCAGGGAGGCCTCTGGGTAAAGGAAGTGGGAGCGAGGACTCAGATCCTTCCGCTATCCCATTTCACCGGGGTAGTGCAGAAGCCAGGAAAGTTCCCCACGATAGCAGGACCATTCCCCCACTTACATATAGGAAATGCTATGGTAGGCAGGCAGATTGCTGCTAAACTGTATTGACTTAAATCTAAATGCACAAAACACTAATATGATAGTCATGTGACAACAACAGGCACTGACCGTTCATTAAAAAAATAATGGGAAAAAACAAAGCAAAACCTCCTCATGTCTGACAGGTGATGGTTAGAGTCTTGTCCGCTGTCCTTCAAGACACAGTAAAAAGTTCAGGGCAGCTTCAGACTTCCATCCACTAAGCAGTCGCTTCAGGTAAACTAAATACTCAAGCAGAATTTTCACCCATTTCGAGCACTGAGCTGGCCTTTGCTGTGACGGTGAAGAAAGAGAAAATTGCTCAGCTGCAAAGATCAGTGTTAAAAAGGAAGCTAGAAGCTGTTTGTGCAAGCTGTGAAATAGCATGCTTTAATCACAAGGAAGAGAAAACAAACTGAAGGAAAGAAAGAAGAAAGCAACCTCCGTGTCCTGCATTGTCATCAGAACAGAAAACACAACCATTTCCTACAGTCTTCCATTATGTTGACATGTGTGCACACAATTGGGTGACCGAATAATTATAGAAAAGGTACAAAAGCTCATTTGGATCCCTGCTGTTAATTTGTTTTCATTGTATTTTCTTTTGGAATTGGCAGTCCTATTTATTTCATTTCTAAACTATGACTCATGTCGTTACCATGTCTTTTGCAAAATGCTCATGTATGTTGATTCCAGTCTGAGTCTTGTTTTTCTGCTCATCCAGTTATTACCATTTATTGCTATTACTTTTGCAAAGTTCTGCTCACCCACCAGCTCCCTCTGCAGCTTTTATATGTCTCCTGTCTCTTCGGCCTTAATGAACTACGGACTTGTTTGTTTTTGTAAAGTGACCTCTGCCTCCTGCAGAATGGCCTTACCACTAAATAAATAGTATGTAAACTTACATACTATTATCATACATGTTTTTTTTTAAAAAAGCACTTTCTCCTGCAATTTCAGACCAGCTTCCTGCATTATGCCAAATTTTAACCCCCTCGTTTCTTATTATTTGTATTATAGTAGCACCTAACGGCCCCAATCTAGACTCAGACCACATTGTACTGTACTAGGCACTTTAAAAACACATAGTAAGAAAATCCCTGCCCTAAAGAATTTACAATCTAACTAGACAAGTGTGGGAGGGGACAGAGATACAACAGGGGAGCAGTGACTTCCCAAAGTTCACTTAGCAAGTCAGTGGCAGGAACAGAATGCACCTCAGCTGAGTCCCACTCCAGAGCCCTAACCACTAGATCAGAGGTAGTCAATAGGCAGACTGTGGGCCAAATCCGGGCCACTAGATGCTTTTGAATGGACCACAACATCTATTTATTTACATATTCTTCTCATTGTTATTATTATTGCATTATTTGCTCTGGAGTCTGGACCTTGACCGAGAAATTTGGACCCTGACAACAAATAATTGACGATCCTGGCACTAGATCCTGTTTCTCCTTCTAACTAGAATTGGCACTTACAGCCTGAGGCAGCAGCCACTGAAGTCAATGGAAAGGGTCTTTCCAGTGGGGGTTGGATTAAGCCCTTAGGTATCAAGGTAAAAGGACTTTGGAAATGCCTACAAGTGACCTAACCTTTGCGATAAGGTCAATAACCCATCAGTGCAGTGGCTCTTCAGTGACCCGTAGCTGCTTGAGACAGAGCAAAACCAGTGGCCTAAGACTAAGGGTACATCTACACTACGGGATTATTCCGAATTTACATAAACCGGTTTAGTAAAACAGATTGTATAAAATCGAGTGCACGCGGCCACACTAAGCACATTAATTCGGTGGTGTGCGTCCACGGTCCGAGGCTAGCATCGATTTCTGGAGCGTTGCACTGTGGGTAGCTATTCCGTAGCTAGCCCATAGTTCCCGCAGCCCCCCCCGCCCCTTGGAATTCTGGGTTGAGAGCCCAGTGCCTGATGGGGCAAAAATCATTGTCGCGGGTGGTTCTGGGTAAATGTCGTCAGTCATTCCTTCCTCCAGGAAAGCAACGGCAGACAATCATTTCGCGCCCTTTTTCCCTGGATTTCCCTGGCAGACGCCATAGCATGGCAACCATGGGGCCTGTTTTGCCTTTTGTCACTGTCACCGTATGTGTACTAGATGCTGCGGACAGAGGTGATTCAGCAGCGCTACACAGCAGCATTCATTTGCTTTTGCATGACAGCAGAGATGGTTAGCAGCCGTTCTGTACTGTCTACCATGCCATTGTAAATTGGCAATGAGGTGATGGTTACAAGTCGTATTGCACTATACCTTCTGCTGCTGTCATAGGTGCCCCTGGCTGAGATCAGCCGGGGGCGCAAAAGACAAAAATGGGAATGACTCCCCGAGTCAATCCCTCCTTTAGGGTATCTAAAAATAGAATCAGTCCTGCCTATAATACGGGGCAAGTGTACTAGAGATCCAGTGTATCAGAGAACCAGAGAGCACACCCGCTCCGTGTCAGATCCCGCAGGAATGATGAGCTGCATGCCATTCACAGGGGGTGCTCCTGCAACAACCCCACCTGTTGCTTCCCTCCTCCCACAGCCTTCCTGGGCTACCATTGCAGTGTCCCCCCGTTTGTGTGCTGAAGTAATAAAGAATGCAGGAATAAGAAACAGTGACTTATTAGTGAAATAAAATGAGGGGAAGGCAGCCTCCAGGCAGTACAGAATCTTTTCTTTACACATGAAGGGTGGGGGCTGATGGAGCTCAGCCCCCAGTTGTTATGATGAAGACGGTTACCAGCCGTTCTGTACCGTCTACTGGGAATGACCGGGAGGCCAGTCGGGAGTACTTATGGGATGATGACGAGGATGGATACCAGTCGTATTGCACTACACCATCTGCCACAAGGCTGATGATGACGACAGATATCTGCCATAGTGTACCATCACCTATCAAGGAGGTGGGGCGAGGATGCTACAGTTCAGTGCCGCAGCATCGCGTCTACCAGCAGCATTCAGTACACATAGGGTGAAATTTACAAGAGTCAAGAGATGATTTTTTTCCCTTTTCCTTCCAGGGGTGGGGGGTGGGGGTACATTGACGAGCTATGCCCTGAACCACCGTGGACAATGTGTTTGACCCTACAGGCAGTGGGAGCTCAGCCAAGAATGCAAATGCTTTTCGGAGACTGCAGGAACTGTGGGATACCTTGAGTCCTCAAGTCCCCCCTCCCGCCATGAGTGTCTATTTGATTCTTGGCTTTCCGTTACGCTTGTCATGCATCAGCGTGCTGAGTCCCTGCTATGGCGTCTGTCTGGAGATTTTTTTTAAATGCTTTGGACTTTCGTCTTCTGTAACGGAGCTCTGATAGAACAGATTTGCCTGCCCATACAGCGATCACATCTGTACGGTCCATGCTGGAGCTCTTTTTGGATTTTGATTTCGGACTGCATTGCCACCCGTGCTGATCGGAGCTCCACGCTGGGCAAACAGGAAATTATATTCAAAAGTTTGCGGGGCTTTTCCTGTCTACCTGGCCACTGCATCCGAGTTCAGATTCCTGTCCAGAGCGGTCAGTGGTGCACTGTGGGATACCGCCCGGAGGCCAATACCGTCGATTTGCGGCCACACTAACCCTAATCCGATATGGTAATACCGATATTAGCGCTACTCCTCTCGTTAGGGAGGAGTACAGAAATCGATTTAAAGAGCCCTTTATATCGATATAAAGGGCCTCTTATTGTGGACGGGTGTGGCGTTAAATCGGTTTAACGCTCCTAAAACTGGTTTAAACGCGTAGTGTAGACCAGGCCTAAGACGCAGACGCCCTCTCTGAAGAGCTGCCTGTCTGCATGGGCCTCCCCATCACAGTGGCAGGCCAGGCCTCATTCTCTAGGGCATTGGAACCTTTTCAATTCCGTTAAAAAACAATTCTCCCTCTAAATGTATTTTCAATTAGGCACCATTTAAATTTCTAAATTTCTGCAGCTGGGCTATTATCTAGGAGGCTACGCTGTCTCCTTCTCTGCTGAAACTGTGCAACAAGTTTCCTGCCCTGGAGCAAGACAGCAGGGACGCAAGGTGGTGGAAATTAACGAGACGATGCCTCGATCAAAGTAGTGTTGGCTTCATGCATTCACTTTTCCTGGGATACACAGATGGGGACGCGCTGTCTTTTCTGCAAATGCAGCTAGAAAGAGGAAACCTCCACCTGGTACTGAGAGCTCCTCCTTGGGATCTGAGCTGAGTTTTATATACGCTTACAAAGGCCTTCTTTGGAATCAGCACATCAAGCGTCAGTACGGCTTTTCATCTATCAAAGAAGCAAATGTAAAAGCTATCACATTGACCAGCTGAATAACAGATTTGGGAGCTTGTACATTGCAGTTGGTTAAGGGGGTAAGTTTGATCTTCCACAGATCACAGGAAAAATAATGAGGAGTCCTTGTGACACCTTAGAGACTAACAAATTTATTTGGGCATAGGCTTTCGTGGGCTAGAACCCACTTCATTGGATGCATGAAGTGAAAAATACAGGAGCAGGTATAAATACATGAGACAGGCCAGTCCTCGCCTACAGACAGCCCCCTAACCTGAAACAAATACTCACCAGCAACTACACAACAAAAACACCAACCCAGGAACCAAGCCCTGCTACAAACCCCGGTGCCAACTCTGTCCACATATCTATTCAAGGGACACCATTATAGGACCTAACCACATCAGCCACACCATCCAGGGCTCGTTCACCTGCACATCTGCCAATGTGATATATACCATCATGTGCCAGCAATGCTCCACTGCCATGTACATTGGCCTAACCAAACAGTCTCTATGCACAAGAATAAATGGGCACAAATCTGACATCAGGAATCATAACATTCAAAAACCAGTAGGAGAATACTTCAATCTCTCAGGACACTCAATAACAGACCTAAAAGTGGCAATTCTTCAACAAAAAAAATTCAAAAACAGACTCCAACATGAAGCTGCAGAACTGGAATTAATTTGCAAACTGGATACCATCAGATTAGGCCTGAATAAAGACTGGGAGTGGTTGGGTCATTACAAAACCTAAACTTAATTTCCCCAATGCTAATTTGCCCCTACTGTTATTCACACCTTCTTGTCAACTGTTTGTAATGTATCAGAGAGGTTAGTCTGGATCTGTAAAAGCAGCAAAGAGTCTTGTGGCACCTTATAGACTAACAGACGTTTTGGAGCATGAGCTTTCGTGGGTGACTACCCACTTCGTCGTCTGTAATGCGCCACTCTCTTACCACTTCAAAAGTTATTTTTCCTCCCTTGGTATTCTAATAAAATAAGAATAATAATAGGAGATATACCAACCTCCTAGAACTGGAAGGGACCTTGAAAGGTCATTGAGTCCAGCCCCCTCCCTTCACTAGCAGGACCAATTTTTGCCCCAGATCCCTAAGTGGCCCCCTCAAAGATTAAACTCACAATGCTGGGTTTAGCATGCCAATGCTCAAGCCACTGAGCTATCCCTTCCCCTTCTGTTGTTAATTGATTTATCTCATTAAACTGACCTCACACTTGGTAAAGCAACCCCCATCCTTTCATGTATTTATACCTGCTCCTGTATTTTCCAGTTCATGCATCCGATGAAAAGTGGGTTCTAGCCCACAAAAGCTTATGCCCAAATAAATTTGTTAGTCTCTAAGATGCCACAGGGACTCCTCCTGTTTTTGCTGATACAGACTAACATGGCTACCGTGCTGAAACCAGATCACAGGAAGTCATACTGCCATCCACCGTTCTGCAAGACACCATGGTAGCCTGAGGAAAAGTGCTGGATGTATGCAGCTCCTTGGAGATTTAGCCAAGTAGCACCAACAGTGTAAAGCATGGGACTTTCCTAAGTGCTCAGCACTAACTTAAAACCATTCCCACTGAGAGCAACAGTAAAATTCCCACTGACTTTAATGGCAACAGAGTTAGGCCAACATTTCTGAAAATCCCACGCTGAAGATCTTCAGTCTTGTTTGTCCTATACCACCCAGCGGTGAAATGGAAAGAGACCTCGATGGATAAGGTGGTCCATTAGAGAAGCTTCTAAATCAAAGCATCTTCTCCCCCAGCTCTTAAAACCCATTCTCTCTCAGAACAGCAGGCAAAGCAACTCAGTGGAGTTGCACCCAATTAATCCACAAGCTGAAATTGGCCCTAGATTTAATTTCCATGTTCCTGTAATGTAATGCAGTCAAATATTTAAATATGTCCCGGAATATGAATGACAGATGGGCATTTTATGTAATAAACTCCAGACAAGGTCATTTTATTATTATTGGGGAGCTGAAATCCTATCGGTCTTAGTGTATTTTACACTGGCACACCTGGGGAGCTCAAATTCTGGATCAGCATGAGCCTATACAACATTAAACACACTTCAGTCAATTTTCAGAGGACTGCACTTTCATAGATTGCACCGCTAGCAACTTGCCTTGTGGGAGAACTATGCTGATGCTTACATTTGCCATGACATCCGCGCACAGCTGTAATGATTACACATGCAGGGTCCAGGCACACTCCATATTACTCTCACTTCAAGGTCCAACAAATTCTCTTGCTTGAGAAATAGGGAGGAGGATGAGACCTTGATTTATCAAGAAAATGCTAAAACTTAGCTGGTGTATAGCGCTGCTACTTCATGGTGGTTATAATGGGGCTCTGAATTCATTCTGACTCCATTTTTTTTTGGACTTACAAAATATACATGGAGGATAAAATAATGCAAAACACAGACCCAGCACTGGGTGATAAATATAGTATTTATTAGATTATAGCCATTGCTGTGTGTCTGTGTGTGTGTATATATATATATATATATATATATATATAAATAAAATCGCCTTTGATGTACAGTGACTGCTGTTCAAGTCAATAGCAAAACTCCCTTTGATTTCAATGGGAGTGGGACTGGGCCTATACCTTCAATATATATTGGGGCTGCTTGTACAAGGAAGACAAGCATTTGGCCCATTATTGCTGTGGTGGGCTGGATTTTGTCTGTCAATAAATCATACCGAAGATAGACTGGAATTATTGAGAAATTGGGAAGTATCATTAAGACTAGGACTACAAAGGACTTGAGCTCTAGCACAGTGGTTCTCAAAGCTGGTCTGCCGCTTGTTCAGGGAAAGCCCCTGACGGAACGAGACGGTTTGTTTACCTGCCGTGTCTGCAGGTTCGGCCGATCGCGGCTCCCACTGGCTGCGGTTCGCTGCTCCAGGCCAATGGGGGCTGCGGGAAGCGGCGTGGGCCGAGGGATGCGGCGAACCGCAGCCAGTGGGAGCCACTATCGGCTGAACCTGCGGACACGGTGGGTAAACAAACCGGCCCGGCCCACCAGGGGCTTTCCCTGAACAAGCGGCGGCCCGGCTTTGAGAACCACTGCTCTAGCTGACACTAAAGGGAAAGACGGCCAACAACCTGCTGCATAAACATACCTTATGCTAATTGAGATGGAGGCAGAGAAAGGCTACGCATTATTAGCTGGATCAGTGCAGCTGTTTGAAGTGCTCCACGCTTCATAAGGGAAAATAAAGCCCAATAAAAATGACCTGGGGCCACACAAAAAACACAGCCAGTAGCCTGCTGAGATCAACAGCTGTTTGTTTTGAGAGAACTACCACGTGCTCTGCCCAAAGCCTTCATTCACCTGGCTGGGCTCTCCCTCCACAGGGACCATCTTCTGACCCATTCAAGAGCATTTCCCAAAAGATGCCTGCTCACCTTCACTCGCTCTGTTCTTTGGTGGATTAGGCTATTTACTTTTCATATAATTTGATTCTCCCTTGGTTTTCCAGTACATTTTGCATTATATACAGTTCTTTTGGGACAAGGCTGTTTTGGGGCCCATTCACCATGATCCATTCTTGGAGAAAAAGAAAACAAATGCATCGTCTCTAGGAAAAGACAGAAGAGAGTACGTCACCCTGGATTTGAGGGGTATGTGTACCCCAGAATGTGATCCATCTAATTGCAACCATATAATGTGCATTCAGGCACCATGAATTAATAAAATAGAACACCGCACAGTCAAAGGTTAATTGGAGAGCAGGCTTTTAGATGCAAGGTCAAAACTAGCTACAGTTTCTGCTAATCAGAATGGGAGGAGGGGGAAAAAAGTAAACAAGTGAGACAAAAAACCTTGGTGGATGGAAACCTTGAGTCTAGATGCCTCTGATATTAGACGTTTATTGAAAGTTAGAAAAGTGATGATTTATTAGGGGTCATTATGACCTATGTGTTTTGTACACGTCAGTTATAAAAGATTAGCTAATACAGTGTACTTTGGAGCAGTCCTCTGAAGCCATCTTGAGACACGTTTTTCCTGACACCTTTTCTCCCCGATGGTGAGCAATGGGCCACTGCAAACCTGCTGTTAATTACTCACTGATGTTCCAGAGTTTAGGGAAATATCTGGGATGTTCCAGACCTATTGCTTATCTCTGTGTGTACTTAAATCTAATAAACTGCAGTGTTAGCTAGAGCATGCTGACCTGTACTGATCTTTTATCAGACAGAATTGCTTTGTTCCCATGGATTTATTCCTGACACCACCGGGAGTGAAATAGTTCAGATACCAGTGCTGTGGGTTCTGAAAACCCTGAGTAACATACAGTGTTCCTGACCTACAGCTCCAGGTTCAGTGCCTTCAGCAGGATACTGCCTGCTGCTAGGAGATGCTGCCAAGACACTGGGTGGGGTTCTGCACACAAGTTCTTCATTTCTTCTCCACCAAGCTTTGTTTTGAGTTCACGTGAGCCCAAAACTCAAAGTCACAACTCAACTTGCCGGCTTTGCTTGTGTTCAGATCAGCCCCAACTCTTTCAATTTTCAACCCCAAATTCTCAACAAGCCCAGGCTCCTTCTATACTTGGCCCACAACCCTTTAGGTAAACGGCTGAAATCATGGGTGTGTCAAAGCCTCCAATCAGCCAAATTCGCCTGCCTTGGGGTTTCATTAGAAGAGTATCATCCGGCTGTACTCCACCCACAATGAAAACATGTGAGTGTCCTTGGAGTCCCAGGCTGCTTCACCCAGAGCTCTAATTAATCCATCACCGATGACTGTTCCTTGTGTTTTATAATATCTGTACTGAAGTCTGAGCCAAGTTGGAAAAAAATCTTTTCAGAAATGCCTCCGATTTGGGAAAAACTCCTGCAGATTTTGGAGAGAAAGTCCCCACATTCTATTGCTTTCACTCCAGATTTCTATTTCCTTTGGTTATTTCTGTCTGTAGACAGAGGCAAATCTACCAACAGCTGTCTTTTAAAAATCATCAAGAGTTTGATCCTGCTCCCACTGGAGCAAATAACAAAACTCCCACTGACTTCAGTGGTAACAGGCATGGACCCCCTAATTATATTCATCCAATTAGTGCTATATATTCAATTTGCTTCTGAAAGCAGACAGAGAATTCCTGAAGGATTTTTAAAAGATTATTACTAAGTAATTGATATTGATGAATGAGTTGATTGCAAATGTCATAATTTGTCAACACGGCTATGTTCATAGAAACTGAAAGGGTAAAAATACTTGACTGGAGCAGCAAGGACTGTTCGTCATTTTAACCTTTCAAATTAAAATTGATTATCAATACACTGAAGACATGCAAGCTAGATCTTCAGCAGGTATAAATTGGCAAGCTCCATTGACTTCATGGAGCTATGCCAATTTACCCCAGCTAGAGATCTGGCCCACGTGACTAGTTCTGTTTAAAGTTGCAATGCAAAGCTAGTTCTTCTGTGTGCAGACATTAAAACTGTTCTAGTGTTTGTTCTAGCGGCACCCTGGTAATTACAAAAACTAAAAACAAATGATTGTGTGTGCGGGTGTGTGCACGCGCACACTGGATATCAAAGTTTGACCACTACCATGGAGGATACTGACTGGATCTGTACGTACTAGAGCTGAGATGTAAGAGAACGGTGGCTGTCTTAGACCAGGATTTGAAAGCCTGACACTTTTTGTCCTGAAACAAAGCAAAAGTGGACAGATTTCCTTCGGTTTTCCTTTTGAGATTCTGGGCTTCTTTGAACTCTTTATTCAAAGTGAAACCCAGGAGATGAGATGCTGAAAAAACCTTGCTGCCACAAGGCCTTATTCGAAGCCCACAGAAGTCAACAGGAGTCTGTGACTTCACCAGAAGGCTGAGGAAAAGGCTTGCACACAGTCCTGCCAATAGAAAGCGCTGGCTTTTGCACAGCAGGAAGGTGTATTCACTACATTTAGGGGCACTGTTTGGAAAGGGAGGGGCCATACAGAGACTCTAATTGCCACTTGCAACAGAGGGTCTGGATTAACCAACCCATCCAATCCTTCATTAACCTGCCAAGGATTGTCCTCTGAGAGATTTCCTTCCTTTTCCTTATTAAACGGAACTGCCTTTACTGATGCTAGACCAAGCAGAAGTGAAAACAGACACAAATTATCACAGGGTCCTCCAAATGCGCCATGGCAATCACAGGCCACTGTTTTACCTTTCTCATTATTGAGACACAGCGTGATTTAGTCGATAAGACACAGGACTGGGCCACAGCAAAGCTGAGTTCTAGTCGTGGCTCTGCCGTGTGACCTTGGTCAAGTCACATCACCTATCTGTGCCTCTGTTTCTCCTCCTACCCTGTGTCTGTCTTGTGTATTTAGACTATATGCTGCTTGGGGCATGGACTGTCACTTATGTGTGTACAGCATCAAGGGCAGTGGGGCCTTTGGGTGCTGCTGTAATAGAAATCAACAGCCTAATTATTTTAAGGACAGTTTCAAACATTTGAATTGTTCACGTAGCAAACAGAGAACGATGGAAGCTCCACAATTCGCACAGATTGACTTAGCTTAGCACAGCTGCTGTTGGCAGAGCCAGAAGCTGCTCTTTTTTGGTTGTGGATGCAGACAGCAGCTATAGCAGATGAGCCAAAAGCCAGCCTCCCTCCAGCCATGCCAGCAGGAGCTCTCTCTGCAGGATATCAGAGCAATTTCCAGTACCTCCTTCCCCTGACATTTAGACATTGCTGGATGATCAGTTGAACACATTTATATTAAGATTTGGCAGCACTTTCCCATAAGTTACAGACTGATGGTGCTCCGGCCTCTTATGTACTCAGAGGCATTCCACTCCTCAGTGGAGCTGGGGAGATTGTCAGCTACCTAGACCAAGACCCTTTCCCTTCATGCTCCCACTGTATCCATGCACCTACATATCATTTGTCACTCAATATGAGGAATATTCCTCGGTTTAAAACCAAACTTGCTGTTATTTCCGTAAAATATTTCCCTCAAAAATACTTAGCAACAAAACCCAAGTCCTACAGAATATTATTCATGTTAAAGATTTGATCTCATAAGCTTCCTGCAAAATTATTCTTTCCTGTGTCCCTCATTTGAGGTCAAAACCTTGCCCTGCATAACCCAAAGGCCACTGAGGCCACCTGATCCTTCCATGGCTATTGAGGGTTAATCCAAAGGGGACCACATGAGGTCACACACAAGGCAGATTTTTGTCCAGACCAGGCACAGCAATACCACGGGTTCCTCCATAACTCTCCATCGTCCGTGGAGGCTTGCTTGGACCATGCAGCCCAAAGAGATCTAGCATAGAGATACTTAATGTATTCCTCAGCAGCTCCACTTTCTCACAGTCAGTTTTCAGAGTAGAACTACTCTTAAGCAATCAAAAAAATCCAAGCGTCTCTTTGAAGTAGACTGTCATCAATTTTTCATGCCTAGTCTTTAAATTTTGTGCCTATAAAAGTTCCCATTACGTGTGTCACTCCATAGCGTGAAACTCCCTGGAGAAAAAGTCTAACAACAACTGCTATACTGAAGTCTGACATTTGTATCCTCCTGATCCTCTTACACAAAACACAAAACTTAACCGAGAACACAAGGCTCACTTTCTCCTGTACCATCCCTGACAGCTATGAGCACTTACCACTGAAAGCTATTTATAGAGCAGCTGTGAATCAGGACTAATTGTCACATAAGCTCTATATTCTGTTCTGCCTGTTAGCAACAATGTGGGGGTGCAGATGGCTCTTCGCAGCACAATGACTCAAGAAGCTACAATTGTTTGATTAATGACCCATTTATAAGTCCCTTTCATTCATACCCTATTCACCATCAAAGGTGCGCTTTCACAATGAGATGAGTCTGAATTCAGCATCTAGCTGTCAAAAGACAGCAGTGTCAGATCTGATAGGGACACTGTTAAGAAAATAATTACAGTATGATGATGATTATTTGTTTTACTGTAGCCCCTAAGAGCTGGATCAGGACCTCATTATGCTAGGAGCTGTACAAACACAGAATAAAGAGACAGCCCCAAGCCCCAAATGCTCAGAATGTGTAATCATATTCCACACTCGCTTTTTACGCCACCCAAGGATTCCCTTACATCCTCTAGGCAGCGCTCATGCTACCTTGCACTGCCTCAGCAGCAAGAACAGGGACAGGTGATCTGTCCCTCCTGAACTGTATCTCCTAAGAGGAGATCTACCACCAGTGCAGGTAGCTCGGTCTCCAGGCCAGAGCCAGGCTGGAACTTAGATTGACAGGATGTCGGGAAGAACTGAAGTATCTAGATATTCAGCGTTATCTCCCAAGGATAATCATAACCAAACATCGAAGATAAGGTACAGGGCAATAATTGGCCAGATTGTCAATGTCAAGTTATGGTTTCTTGAGCAGAAACAGGGCAATGAGACCTTCTTTTCTCCACTGGCCTTCACCAATAAGCCTGGGTCCAGAGCCCAGACTGTAGCATAAAAAGCTTGCAGAACCTCCAGCCAATTCTCAAACAGGAATATGAAGCATTCAGCCCCTCCAGAACCTGCTCTGCCCCCTTCCTCTTGTAAATTAACCCTCACCCACAACACTCCATGAGGTACAGTAGCTAAGTAACATTATTACACCCAGAACAAATAGACAAACTGATACAAGGAGCAGTTCGTTGATATGCTAGGAACCCAGCCAGGCAGGGAGCAATCCTGACTCCCAGTCCTCCGCTCCAGCCACTGTTTTGTCTCCCATCCGTGTAAGTGATATGTTCATTTACTCCACTGAAGAGAAAGATCTCAGGATCAACTCAGCCAAGTAGGATGATCTACAGAGGCTCAGAAGCGCATTTGTAAGAGAGACAGACTTAGATACTGAAATGTAAATCATTTCACACAGATCCCAGGTCCTGTAACTACCCAGAAAAGTTATAATTGGATCAATTTCAAATGATCTCAGCTGGTAATTTAAAGCTCACTGAACACCGCTGTGTGTTCCATTCAGGAGGTAGTATCAATTAGTGCTCACTAAAACAAGGGCACTGTTCTGCAGCATCACTCACCTGTTCGATTCGACAGGCCAGGATTCCCCTATGAACTTGTCCTTTGAGATACTGTCTTATTCTGGTTAGAAGGCCTGCTTCTGTCGGGTGCTGAGCAACCTCTGCTCCCGCCACACCTGGCAGGTGCTCAGCTCCTTGGAGGATCTGACCCACTGTTCTTTCCCTAACACTGAGGCCATAAAATTATCACGGCAGCGATAACGGACAATGAGAACCCATTTCACTTTAGTTCCAATATATACATGATTAATGACTATTCAGCCACCACTGAATGTGAGTATAGTTTGGTTGAAGCCTCACTGAAAATTGTAAATGGACATCTACATACTGAGAGCCATTCTAAGGGTAGGAGTGTCCTGGACCAGTTTCAAAGTTCAAAAACATGCTGGGCCAGATCCTCAGCTGGTGTAACTCAGCACAGAGTCTATTGCAATCTACAGAGCTACACTGATTTACACCACCTGAGGACCGGGCCCCTAGTTCCTGGGCCAAACATGCAACCCCACCTTTATTACCCTCCCAAGGGTCAAAATCCTGCAGGGTGCCATATGCCTCCTGCCACAGACCAAGCACTCACTGGGACTCTCAATGAGAGTGCAGGAGCACCAGGACACATGTCCCTTCGTCCCTGCAGTTGGATTCATTCGTCCCTATCAGCTGGATTCATTTTCACCCTATGCAGGGGGGTTCCTCTAGATATGCCCTTCTCTGTTAGGGTGACCACTTTTTCAAAAGGCAAAAGTGGGACATATGTGGGAGCCCCACCGCCCTCAGTGACCCCGCCTCCAGCTCCTCCTCTTCCCTAAGTCCCCGCCCCCTGGCCAGGCCGGAAGCTGGAGCCAGGACATGGTAAGAGCCACCCAGGGAGCCCAGACCACTGTGGGGAGCCCCGGACCCTCCACCTGCCCTGCCGAGAGTAGCCCCGAGCCCGTGTCCCTGACTCCAGCTTCTGGCCTGGCCAGGGGATGGGACCTCATGATGGGGGGGAGGAGGGGGTGCTAAAGCCCACCTCAACCTCCCCACCCAACCGGGAAAAGGCTGGTGCCAGCCCTGAGCCTCAGGCAAGCACAGAGCAGCAACGTAGGGAATCCCTCACCAAAGGCTCTTACGTAAATTAAGCTGTCATGGGATAAAAGGAAAGGTCCTTTCATGGATTGAGAACTGGTTAAAGGACAGGGGAATTAATGGTAAATTCTCAGAATGGAGAGGGGTAACTAGTGGTGTCCCCAAGGGTCAGTCCTGGGACCAATCCTATTCAATTTATTCATAAATGATCTGAGAAAGGGGTAAACAGTTGGAAAATAATATAAACAACACATACAACATGATGGGGGGGGGCTTAGCTGAGTCACGGAAAAAAGAAAAAAGAGTTTGTTATCGAGTTCTCTAAAGAATGATCACGCAGTGTGCAGAGGCGGTCAAAAAGCAAACAGGATGTTAGGAATCATTAAAAAGGAGATAGAGAAGAAGATAATATATATATTATTATATATAAATCCATGGTACCGCCCACATCTCGAACTGTGTGTGAGATGTGGTCTCCTCACCTCAAAAAGATATTCCAAATAAAAGTCTTCTTTCTTCACGCACAGCAACTTTGTGGAACTAACTGAGGAGTGAGGAGGTTGTGAAGGCTAGGACGAACAACAATGTTTAAAGGGGGCTGGGATATCATGTGGTGCTAAGTCCATAAAATATTAGCCAGGATGATGGTAAGAATGGTGTCCCTAGCCTCTGTCTGTCAGAGAGATCATCTTGATCATTGCCTGTGTTAGGTTTCCGCAGGGGGGGGGCTGGCTGGCCACTGTCGGTGTACACAGATACTGACTAGATGGGACTTTTGGTCTGACCTGCACGGCCTTATAATCCGGGACAAATGCTGTCCTAGAGTCATTCAGCCTGGGACCGGGACTTGAACTCTGTATTCTGGGACAGTTCCGCCCATTTTGGTATAGGTGGTCACCCTATTCTCTGGTCCTCTTATTGAGCACCGGAGGGGAGATAACAGTTCCGCAATCCTCTCCCATGCATACATATGCAGCGCCCTCACTCAAAACAGTGCCTCCTCTCCTTCTTCCAGTTGTGCAAGATCACGCGTGCAGGGCTCGCCCACATCGGATACTCTTCCCCTGGAGCGTTTGTTTAGCTGGGTTTTCTCATCTTTATATATGACCAGTAGGTGGCGGTAAAGCTCACTTGTATGCTGCCAAGCTGACTGGCATCTCCCGCATGCACCTGGTGAATGTAACTATTCACCTGTTGTGGAACTCAAATCTCTCTTCTGAATGTATTGCTGCAGGTGGATGCAGGTGGATGCAGCATGAACGTCACATCAGCCACAATTTCAAAACGTGTTTGAAAACAAAGAGGACCAGGAAGAAGGGGAAAATGTGTTTTCATGGGGTGGGGTGGGGGAAGGAGGTTTTAGTTAGTTCCATGAGAATGAAATTTTCCCCGCAGAGAAATATTCCTTTCATGCATAACTCCTGTTGTGACAATTGAAGTTAACCTTATTACCCACTTACACAAGGGCATAATGAATCTGGGTTTCATAGAGGGGGTATAAGGATAAAAAATGAAAACATGGGAAACATGTAGGCCCAGAGCTATCAGAAATATTTAGGCCCCTAACTCCCATTAAATGAGGATCTGGACCCTTTTTTTTTTTTTTTTTTCCCCCCCCTGTTTAATAAAAAAAAAATCTTTTTTAAATAGTCCACACACACATCTGTGATCCAGTATATAACCTCTACTCTGTCCCTGGGTGCAAAGGGGCTGGAAAGATAGAAGACCTCCTCCTCCCCCGAGATGCCCTCATTAGTCCTTTGGCCAATCAGCTGAATGAAATGGCCATTGGCCAACACAAACGAAACGTGCAGTCATTTAGCGAAATGATTCACTGTGCAGAATAACTGCACTTTTGGGCATACAGATCTGAAGCTCAGGCTTCTCTCTCCAGGAAAATATTATTTCAGTTTAAATTGCCCTTTGGACCAAGATGGGCTTAAATTGTAAAGGCCAGGGGAAGACAACGGCTTCTTGATTTGTAGTTTCACAAAATTACTTCCACCGGGTTTGCTTATCCCTCCCTAAAATCCTGGATTAAAAATCACAGGGCTGAGTTCTTGTCATTCCCTCTTAGCCGAACTTTCATCAGGGAACCTCAGTGACATGATAATAACCTCAGTGACAACTTGTTCAGAATACAGCCGATCATTTGCTTACTGTGCTGAGCAACTAAGATCAATGTTATGTCCACTGCTGTGCTCTACATATTGGCTGCCTATAAAGAGATATATTGATATCAAGCTGGCACTGTTGATTTTTATAGCACTTCCTATGTAGACCTGGGCTATAATCATGGCTTGATGTTTGTACCAGTAATAGGAATGGTGAAGAGCAGCGTGTAACGCTGTGGAAAGAGGACAGACTGCAGTGCGCGTGTGAAGTCAAGCTGTTAAGGTGGTGGAATCTGCTGCCTTTCCACTCACTGCACTACTAGTCCTCACACTTCAACCTAATTATCCTGAGGGAAGGCAATTTTAACACAGAGGCAGACAAAGTCCACTCCATTGACAGTCCAGAGAGCGACTATCAGCTCCAGAATTCTTATGACATTTAATAAATTACAGGGAACCAAAGAGGGTTAGGGAAGAAAATTTTAATTAGAACGGAAACTAGCCAAATCAGAGCCAACTCTTAGGATTTCAAGAGTACTGGTTGCATAGTGAATTTATCAGCGTTGCCTGTAATGAAAAGAGGGGCAGGTTAACCTTGATCATTTCCTTTGTGTTTAGATATTTTTCTGTTTTGCTGCAAACCTAATGAGCCTGCTAGCAAAGCCCAAGTTCCTGTGTTGCACACAGGCAGTGGAAATGCAAGATGCAATGCGAATACAGCTGAATGTGTCCGCACATTATTACTACAGAAACACCAAGAGGCTCCACACTAGGCCCCCATTGGGCCAGGCACTGTGCAGACTTAATAAAAGACAGCCCCTGCCCCCAAAGAACTCTCACTCTAACTAGACAGATGCAGGCACTGAGAGATGGCACTAGCCCAATGTCCCATAGCAGTGTAGCTACAGAGTTAGGCACAGAGCCCATATCTCCTGACTCGCCGTACAGTGCCCTCTGCTCTACGCCACACGGCCTCTCACACATCGCGCTCCTGACTTCAGTGGAGTTCTGCCTACTTACACCAAGGCTGAATTTGGCTCATCCTATTCTGTGACCCTCCAGGCTTTGTGCTTTGATTTAGCTGAATGGCTGCAAACACAATGACACTGAATGCTGGAGAATGACATTAGGGACAAGAGTGTGTATTTGTGACTTTACACCACAGCCATTGCTCTTTCCTCCTGCTCTGCTTACGGCCTTCTTCAGGCCACAGGCCTTTCTGTGGGCCTGATGGAAACACCTGGAAGTGGAACTGCTCCCAAGAAAAAGCATGGCAAAAAATATCCACGAATCTGCTCTAGATGACAGGGTGAAGAACAGGGGAATGTTTGTGTTGTATTTCATACCTACATACGCCCCTCAGTGAAGCGGCCTGATGTTATTACCCTGCCAGAACGCAGAGTCAGAACAAAAGGGGCTGTTAAAGAAACCAGGCAAGAAAGGTACAACAAAGGCCTAGATAAGGAGCATCCCTTCATACACAATAGCCAGGTTTATAGCCACGGAGAGGAGACTCCTGGGACCCCGCCCTGGCAACAGGGCTGTGTCCCAAGGCTGAGACTCTGGACCTCAAAAGACACTGGACTGTTAAAAGATCTGCCTGACAGAGAAGGGGGCAGTCGTGGGTTGACACACAGAGAGCAGGCTGGCAGAAAACCAAGGACCTGCAGTAATTTAGTGCCCGGAGATAAACAGAGAGGCACCTGGGCGAAGTCATGTCTAGCTAGCAGCCCCGGGGAACGCCAAGCATGAGTAAGACATGTTGCAGATAGGACTCTGATTTTCAATCCATTTCCCTGAGTCCTGTGAACCTTTTGGCAAAATAAATCAGACTTTGATTTGGAGAAGCTGCTTCTGGATCATTGCAAATGGTTACTGGAGGGAAACTCTTGCAGGTGTCAGGCACATCGGGCTGCTAGGTATCCCAGTTTGCAACCAGGGAAATGTAAGCAGGACCCCAAAGAGAAGTGGAGTCCTGGACCTTCCACTTGAAAGGGGTGCACTCAGCGGACTGGAAAAGGTCTCAAGGGGAAGCCAATATCTACTTTAGGCAGGGTTTTCACAGCAGCCCTGCCTATAGCACTTGATCATAGGAGTGGAAGGTCCGTGCCAAGGAGCATGATCATTTGCATGATGGCATCAGTGATGCTTCCTCTAACATACAGTAGTCGCTAACAAGGAGTATTTAACAGACCTTCCAAGTAGCTCTTCTACTCTGCTTTATACCATATTTACAGTCAAAACCTGGTTTTATCCAGATAGGGCAAAAAGACCTTCAATCGTGTAGATTTCTGCAGTTCTGTCTTCAGGAGAGGCCAGCGGAAGGAGCTGGTAAATACAAATTGCACATTGTGCTTTAGCTTTGTTTTAGCAAAATGCCGTTGGTAAAAATCGTCACTCTTTACAAGCTGCATGAGAAATCAAGGAGCCACAGGATTGTTAAAAGTGGCAAAATACTGTTACTTAAAAGGCTCATTTGTTTTACTTAGACCAGTTTGCTTCAGCCCCAAGTTCGTTCCCCACTGCTTACCAAGGAAGGGCACCTACGCGCTGCATTGTGAGGTGGCTGATGATTGACAGCACTGATGCAGATAAATACAGAAAATGCCTATATCCCACATACATGTGTCAGGAAACTTATAAGCACATTATGAAGTGGTTTTGAACAATAAACAGCCGCTGTCCAATGTTAACTTCAGGATGATCCGTCCAACAGTCCTTATGCAAAGCACTTAAAGGTGTGGCATGGTCATTTACTGCTCCGATTGGCTCAACGTTCTTCACTGTATTAAATAATATACCATACAAAAGTCAGAAGGGCTGATCAGGCATGAATTCCAGGTAGTGCTCACAGAATGTACAAGTCTCTGTGAACGGACCGATATTGGAGACAAGGAGAGTATGTAACCATTGTCAGTGATAGTAGGAGTGAGCTGCCCTGAAAGCTCTCCATATCCAGCAGCCGTCGCAAAGGGAGAAGATCTGCTATAGGAACGGACTCTGAGTCCCATGGGGAAAGGTTAGGGAGGACTGCTCCACAAACCAAGACACTTCTAAAACTAGCCTTTGTATCCTAGTGGTATGCCCCAGTGTGCTAGGCGCTGTACAAACACACAGCACTAAAGAGTCCTGGCCCCCAGAAGCCGGCAATCTATGTAGACAAGACAGAGAAAGAGCTGGAAGGAAACAGAGTGGAAGTGACCTGCCCCCCGGTCACCCAGCAGGTCAACGTTGGAGCTGGGACTAGACACACCAGGTCTCCTACATCCCAAGCCACGAAACTAGCTACTGGGCCATAATGCCTCAGCTGAAATACTTAGGCCCAGAATGTGGCTACAGTCCCATGGAGCGTGCAGGGGACAGGGGTTTTAAAAAATCATCTTTTTAAAAAATAATCCTTTTTAACAGCACTGATCTATTGTTAGCAGTCCCAGCCGTGGTTCTCCCCCACACCAGACAGACTAAAAGGAGATAAATGGTGCAGTGGAGGGAAGCAAGAGGGGGAGGTAAGGAAAGGCTGGGGAAGCTGTGGGGAGAGAGAGGGAGGAAAATAGCATGGGAATCAGCCAGAACCTTGCGTGATAGGAACTGGGGGTCGTTGGGGTCAGAGGAGACGCCCAAGAGTGGGCAGCAAAGCTCAATGGCAGCAGGCAATGCATCTGCAGTGTGTGTTTGATACACATCGCAGACATCTAACTGACTTACCCCGTAGTAATATTAACACCCATAGGCACTTACAGATCCCACAACCGAGCCCCACGGAACTAGGCATGTACAAACATTTCATGAGAGAGAGGCCCTGCCCCAGGGAACGTACAGTCGAAGCAGATAAACAGGGAGTAGCATTAGCCCCTTTGACAGCAGGGGAGCCGAAGCACAGAGAGAAGTGACTTGCCTGAGGTTTCTCAAAGCAGAGCCAGAAACGGAACCCAGAGCTCCTGTATCCCAGCCTGGCGTTTCAACCTCCTACTCACACAGAGAGCTAAAGCAAATTACTCTGCAAAACAGGGCTGCCCCTTTCCTCCTTGGAAGGGTCACAACAGCTACACGTTCCACCCTAGATGTGCTGGGAACTTGTGTGTTTTACAGACTTGTCTTTCCTCCTCTCTGTTCAGACGGCATCTCCTGATCCACTTAATTCACGGAGCACCCCCGAGTGACTTTAATATAAACGAGTAGGAGGAAGGAGGCAGGTTGGATCTTGTCCAACTGATTTCATCTGCGGCAACAAGTGAATTGATCAAAAGTCTGAGATGAAAAGGCAGAAGAGGAGATTCCTCTTTCAATAAAATGAAATTCATCTTTATTCAAATTCCAGCATGGAGGTGGGGAGGGGGAAGCATTTTCTACCTCCGGTGGAATTCATTCGCTTATCTACATTCCCAGCTCTCTAGAGGTTGAACCATCCCTCTGGGGATGACATTTAGCTCCAGCTCAGAGATTCTCCTTCAAAGCAAATACTTTCCTTTGGAATGCACCAGCTTATACCACATGGCAAGCCCATTTTATTACCAGAGAAACAGTTCCAGGACCCCATCTGCTGGGGTTACTGTGAATCAGTTTGTGGGACTCCCCTCCATGCTTGCATTAGCAGGGAGCAACTGGCAGCAGTTCCAATCACCCTGTCCCTCGGGAGCTGCAACTGCATTGTCTTGCTTTGGCTTCAGAAGACCCAGAGCAGGCCCTTGGGCTCCCTGCGGAACTGACGGTGTACAATGGAACAAGGTTGGGGCCGCAGCTTTTAGAGTAATGGTAGCGGCCACACAGGCTGCATGAGTCTGAGCGCTCTGACGCCCGTAGCCAGCCTGCAAAACAGATACCCTCTAAGTAACCCCAGTTCCAACCCCCCAGCCCAGGATGAGGGCCCAAGAAAATGCTTTGAGTGTGGGTCTCCTGAGCACGAGGAGATCTCATCCTGCCCGGGTTAACACTGCCACAGTGCGAACTCAACACAGAGGTCCCCGACGGGGCGCTAGTGAGGTCTGAACCTCTGGAGATGGGCAAGGTGTCCATCTGATGCCATAAGTAATGGCAGGGTATGCCAGGCATGGAGAGGTCCTGCGGTGCTGGGCAGGCTTCCCTGGTTAAAAGCGAGATGGTCAGAGAGCCTCACCTGCTCCCGGTGGGGAAACGTACAACGCCTCGTTTTGGGAACTTTTGTCCCCTCAGCCAATTACAGTTGGAGTGGGAGGGCGAACGGAAAGTGGGAATTCAGGACAGTAACCCTGCAGGCATTTCGGCTGGCAATGATATCAGACCTGTGCCTAAAGCTATTAACCCGCCGCGGTGGGAACGTGTGCACCATAGAAACCCCTTTGCCTGGCCCAGGGGAGAAAGAGAGAGGCCAGGGAAAGACACTTTGCCCAGGGCGGGGACACATTCCCGGGGAGCAGGGAATGGGTATCAGCTCTTCTCTCTGACGCGTGCTCCAGATCAGCCAGAGGCAAGCAGCCCCTTTGTTAAAGATCAGGACACAGACACTTCCCCAGAAGGCTTTAGGAAGCAGTGAGTAGCAACATCCCTGTAGAGCAGTGGTTCCCACACTTTAACAACCTGTGAACCCCTTTCACTAAAATGTCATCTCATGAACCCCCTCCTAAAAATGAATATTTCCAGGGATTTTCTCCTTTACCTGAGTATAAATTATAAAAGCAGTGAGCTTGGAAATATAAAATTTGTTTTATGACATGTTTATTACACACTATTTATTATTAATTGTTATTTATCATTACAGTATTTTATTACATTATGAAAATGGCAACACTTTTCCAAAGATCTCACTTTGGTAGCTTGTATCACTTTGAATAAGCCTGTTATAAGACAAGGCTCCTATGTTTCATCAAGGAGTATCAGATGTGAAACAGCAGGAAGGTATTTAAGAAGCCAACTCAAAGAGTTCCTCCTACACAAGCATTCAGGGCTTGAGCAGTCCAGACAAACAGTGCACCTTACAACAAAGCTTAAACTTGTTCTTCATAATTTTAAAAACAATACAAGCTGCCCATTTAATTTTAAAAGCAGCCAAAAATATCCACCTCCCTTTCCATTTCGTATAAGGAGTCTTGAAGTTGAAATCTCCTCAGTGCAATAGATATGCTTGCTTTGATCTGCTTAACTCTTGGAAGTCCAGGGGCTCCGGGCTGCTGGCCCCATGCTGCCCGGGGTCCCTAGGAATAGCTCTGTCCACCATTAGGGATTTTTTTCCCCGAGAACCCCCTGTAACATTTCACGAACCCCAGTTTGGGAACCACTGCTGTAAAGGATAATGAGGGGAGGTTTTTATGGAAGAGGGTAGGATATTTAAGGAAACCCCAGCAGGACAGAACAAGGGCCCCAGGGAACTCTACAAACACCTATTGCCCCAAAAGCACGGGGCAAAGTTACTATGGTTAGCACGTGCCTGTCCATTTGCTGGACATCTCGGATGAGAGAAGACATTGGAAAGCTTCACAAGACTTTTTACTGGCCGGGTATAAACGTGGACAGAACGGAATATTGTAAGTCCTGTGACTTGTGCCAAAAGCAGAAAGAGTACAGGGCTCTGCAAAGCCCCATCGCAGCCATTGTCTGTAACTGGAGACTCATTCCATAAGGCTGCCATGGACATTATGGGTCCTTTCCCTAAACCGTCCAAAAATGGGGGGGGGATTATATATAATGGCAGTAGTTGATGTCACTACCAGATACCGAGAGGCAGTGGCCCTAGCTCACAGAGAGGCAGACTACACTCCTCACCATATTAGCAGGGGGGGTTTCCCAAAAGAAGCATTCTCAGATCATAGGGCAAATTTCATGTCCCAATTATTCTCTGGGGTGTGGAAAAGGTGTGGGGTAAAACAACTAAAGGCTGCCCCATATCAGCCAGAAACAAACGGGTTAGTTGAAAAATTTAATGGGACACTTAAATCCAGCATCTGGTATGAAAGACAGGAAGGCCAGCTACTGGGACAGGCTACCGCCTTACCTATTGTTTGCTCCCAGAGAGGTACCCCAAGAACCAACAGGATTTTCCCCATTCGACCTCTTGTATGAAGGGAAGGCCGGAGGCCCCCTAGACCTGGTCAGAGATTCATGGGAAGGTAGGGATTCATTGACACAGAAGGGGAATTTTTATCTAAATTCAGGGCAGAGCCACAATTCATTATGGAGCTGGTACAGCAGAATCTCAACAAGAGACACGCAGTACAAAAAAGATGGAATGACAAAAAGACACGTGAAAGAGCCTATGATAGAGATGATTGGTTCTGATATTAGCCCCTGTGAAAACAGCATAAAATGAAGAACTCATGGGAGGGTTCCTCTGCGGTGATAGAGACGCTAAGCGAAGTCACTTACCCGGTACAGATAGCCTATGGCCAGGGCTTACCCCAAACTGGGCATATTAACCGACTGAGAGCTGACCATAACAGAGGAGCTATGGTAAACGTGATATGCTATGCAGATGAGGATCGCAAAGTATCGCTTCGCCTAGACGTGATGTTGTGGTGTAAGAGGGTGGGGACCTGTTTGGAGAACATTAATTTAAGTGAAGGGTTAATCCCCAATAGAAAAGAGAGAAGTCATGGCTGTGTGACAAAGCCAGAGAAAGGTGTTTTCCAGCTAGGGTGACCAGATGTCCCAACTTTATAGGGACAGTCCCAATATTTGGGGTCTTTTTCTTACATAGATGCCTATTACCCCCCACTCCCTGCCCCGATTTTTCACACTTGCTGTCTGGTCACCCTATTTCCAGCAAACCTGGTCTCACTCACCAGAGGGGGAAATTCTGAGTATCTAGTAATTAAAAACTTGGGAAGATGGATCTGGGGGAAATTGGGACCAGACGGAATTGTTGAGTCCTCCCAGACCAATAAGGGGTTCTGTCTCCACCTGCCATGTAACTGGGATGTCAAGGTGATTCTGCTATGGTTCAGTGTGCTGACACCAGTAACCAACCCACAAGCATAAGGTCCCACCCTGGCGTCTGCCAGCCTAGTCACTTCTTTGAGGTTGACCTCAGCAATCCCTTCTGATCCTGAGTTCCTCCAAATCTACCCTCCAGAGTTCTTAACTACCTGACACTCAGATTTTTCCCCTCTGGTTCGCCACCCCCAAAGGCAGAAAACCCACCCCCAGTTATATCAGTTCACCTTGGCATGCCACAGTGTGCAGAGACCTCCTTGAGATAAATAGAAGCATAAAGTGTATTTAATAGAAAAATCCTAGATTCAAAGATCAGATAGTAAGGGAAAGCAGATATAGACACAAAAAATAAACCTAAAGGCCAATCTCAGGCCTTTCTCACTTTTCTAAATACAAGTTATCTGTTGCCTCTGAGTGGTTTCCCACTGTGCCTTCTGTTCTAGAGGGGATCCAGTGCTGCATGGACAATGGCCCACTTAGATACTGGCCCTCAGTTTCTGGATAGCCTGCACTTCAAGTCCCTTCTCTTTTAACTGGGTTTTAATTTTTTTTTCCTTTCCCCCAGACTATGGTAATTCATGGTTACACAGAGTGTGTGGTGGTGGAGGGGGGAAGGTGCGGGTTCTCAGACTGGGCTTTCTTTGCAGTTTCAAGTTGTTTCAGTGTTTTCCCATTACCTTTAATAGTCCTTTAATTGACTCTTCCTGGCCACTAGGTGCTGGAGCCGGTTTTGTGTAAACACCTGGCCTGGGATGTGCCATCTCTGCCTGGTCGTCTTACTACACCCCTGTGAGGCGATGCCCTATAGTTATCATCTTACACACACACACACACACACACACACACACACATCTCCTAATGACCATCAAGTTCAGGACGTTACAAGCTTACTTGACACATTTTTATACACAATAATATCGTCTACGTTACAACCTAGTTGATTCAACTGCTTATCTGGGGGGGTTCTGACCCCCTTGTTCTCCCATTCAGGAGTTTGGGCCCTGATCATCACAAATTGTCACCCCCCCGCACACACTTTACTCTGCAGCCCTTTCCGCTATTGCTGCAGGGAACTAAATATTGGTCCCTTTGGAGTCCAGCCGTGCCCTTCCATGTATCAGCCAGAGGGGAGAGTGACATTAAGAACTCCCTCTGAGCGAGCTGTGCCTACAGCGCTCAGAGCTACCGCCAGTCCTAATGAGCGTGGAATAAACCTGGATTCTGAACTCGAATCTCTGCATGAAAGGCAGTAAATTGTGCTGCCAGCAGAGTGCTAACCAGCCCAGCTCCAAGGAAAATGAACCCATCTAAATAGTTGTGTGGAATCTCAAACTTTCAGAAGCGACAACGTTGACACGGTTTCCCAAAATCTGCCTGGCTCACATCCCGTCAATCTTTTTAACACACTGTGCTTTACACTCATTTTCCCACCAGCACGGACCAAAGCCGTGCATACTAAAGAGCCCTAACCTGGCAGAATCATTTGGCTGTGAATCTTCTGGCTACCCGGTATCTTTATGGTGTAAGCATCGCTGAGTCTGTAGCCCTCCTGCCTGTGAGACAGACAGTTCTGGCTAATTTTCAGTCATCTATATTTACACTTGCATAGCACGTATCATTCCAAATGGTCCCCAAATGCTTAAACTAGATCCATACAGAATCATGAAATGCATCCGGGTCTGAGACTTTGGGAAGTAAGCAGCTGGCATATTGTATAACTAAGTTTCAACCAATTTTTACCGAAAAATTCCCAGGTTTTACAAAAAGTATTATTCTTTTTTTTATTTATTTATTTTCACCCTACTCTTGTATCATTCAGATATATAAATAATAGCAAGACATTGCATGAGATACATGTATTACAATAATACATTAGTCTGTGTGTATATGCAAAGCTGCCTGTTGAAGTCAGGTTATGTATTAGTCTACAGCGTTTCACCACTGCGGCCACCGTGGCTGCCTGCAGCCACCAGGGGCTTTTCTTGCGGCCACAGTCTCCTGGGTGATGGTGGTGGTGGGAGGAAGCAGTGGCCCCTCCCCCAGGGCCTGGTCCCTACCCCCTTTTAGAGTCCCAAACACTGTAGGAGCAGGCAACCGGTATGAGTTCTCCATTTTCCCAGGGGCGGAGGGGCATGGGCTTCAGCCCTGGGGTGATGGGTGGCAGGCTCTAGCCTCCGGGCTTTGGGGGAATCTCAGGGTCCAGCCTCAGGCTAGGGTGACCAGACAGCAAGTGTGAAAAATCGGGACGGGGGTGGGGGGTAGTAGGAGCCTATATAAGAAAAAGACCCCAAAATCAGGACATGCGGTCACCCTACCTCAGCCTCACGCCCCCACCATTGCCTTAACCCCTGCTGCCTCCTCCAGCCCTCCACCCAGCCCCCCACCTCCCTATCCACCTCCCCATCCAGGGTTTGCTGGGGCTAGGGTGACCAGATGGCAAATGTGAAAAATCGGGTCGGAGGTAATAGGAGCCTATAAAAGAAAAAGACCCCAAAATCGGGACTGTCCCTATAAAATCGGGACATCTGGCCACCCTAGCTGGGGCTGAGTAAGTCTGCTGTGAAAAGTGATATTAACAAATATACAACTATCAATTTTCACAGTAGCGGGGTTACTAGCTAGCAAGTCTGACCAAAAAAAAATCAACTAAAAAAGCAAAACATTCAAAGCACGTTATTTGTGTTTCTATTCTGTTTAGGTCCAGTAAAGAATAGAGACAACTGTAAATTATTTTTATTGTTGAGTCTGCAAAACCTTACATAAATAAATTACAATGATTTGGACCTGTATATGTGCATATTTATTTGTTTTTCCTAAAGTTAATTAAGTATTTTAGGAGAAACTGTCAGAGCAGCCACCAGCAAGAGTTGGTGGCCACACTCCGAGGCCACTAAAAATTTTGTTGTGAGAACCCCTTGTCTAGAAGATAAAACACAATAAACAAACAGGCTCACACACTAGCTCTGACGTGCGTGCGCATCTGAACCCTCTGATGAATCTCACACCCACCACGTACACATTTCAAGCTGTTAGCTGAGAATGGTTTAACAGTGACACACTACAATGGGAAGAAAACAAAAATCTGTTTCAGAACACAAGGAAGTATTCAAAAGTTACAAAAAAACAACAGGAGAAAAGGATGAAATTGAGCGTTATGCGCTGCAAATGGTGTGACCCAATTATTGAATGGAAATATTGATCGGCTAATAGTTCTAAGTCTACAACAGTAAACGGCTTATTCAAACGACAAGTTTTAATTGGGGATCAGAGATGTATTGTTTTCTTAAACTCAGAGGCGGCCTTGTGTTTTGAGTTCTGTTTTAGTTCTGCAGCCAACCACGTTGATGAACGAAATTCAAAGCATTAATCTCCTGAATACTTTTCCCCCCATCTTGCCATCCACCAAAGTAAACCCTGGTATTTACCCAGGAAAATTATTAATCGTTTTGCAGTGACTGTCACCTGTTTTTGTTGTGGTGGTAATAAACACGGATAAATTCCTGGGAAAAATTAAATAAGATAAAAACTGAAAACAAAGGGCCCGATGTATAACGAAGTATGTAAGGAGGGCTATTTTAGCCACACACACACAAACCTCTAATCCTGTGTAAAGCTTTAGGGGATCAAGAGTGATAAGGCAAATAGCAACTTGCTTCTGTGATCTCATCCAGAGCCACCATATACAGTAACCTTCTAGTGGCTGTGGGAGCTAACCCCATTGGGATTTGAGCTCAGGTACTGAGGCTTGAGCCACAGAGGATACGTCTACACTGCACATAAAACCGGCAGCTGGTCCATGCCAGCTGACTTGGGCTCCCAGGGCTCAGGCTGTGGGGCTGTTTCATTGCAGTGTAGCCTTCTGGGCTCAGGCTGCAACCCAAGCGCTGGGATCCTCCCACCTTACAGGGTCCTAGTGCCCAGGCTCCACTCCAACCCCAGAAGTCTGCACTGCAATGAAACGGCCCCTCAACCCATGTCCCGCGAGCCTGAGTCAGCTGCCACAAGCCAACCGCAGGTGTCTCATTGCAGTGTAGACATACGCTAAACTACCCATGGTGTAAGGATTGGATAGATATAATCTCCTAGAGAAAGGGAAGGACCTTGAAGGTCATTGTCCAGCAGCCTGCCTTCACTAGCAGGGAATTTTTTTTGCCCCAGATCCCTAAGTGGCCTCCTCAAGGATTGAACTCACAACCCTGGGTTTAGCAGGCCAATGCTCAAACCCCTGAGCTATCCCTCCCCCTGCTCTGGGAATTGAGAACTTGAGTCCATATGCCGTGCTGTCACCGGTGTCCTACTCACAGAGGGCACTCCGCTGGTCAAAACAGTGGCCTTCAAAGGATTCATTAAATTAGGATCCCTTTCACCCAGCCTTTGACTCCAAGGATTAAATGGTCATGAAGAGAGAATTGCCCTCTCACTCATAAAGGAGTCCTCATCACTCAAAAAAAAAAAAAAGGGTTGGTTTAGGAGAAGCTTCTGCTGTACCTGCTCTGCAGATAGATAGAAGACTCCAGTCCCCAGGACACCTTGTATGAGCACCAGGGCCAGCTCCAGGCACCAGCTTACCAAGCAAGTGCTTGGGGCGGCAACTCCGGAGTGGGCCAGCACTTTAAGGTATTCGGCGGCAATTCGGCGGAGGGTCCCTCACTGCCTCTCGGAGCGAAGGACCTCCCGCTGAATTGCTGCAGATCGTGACTTTTTTTTTTTTTTTTTTTTTTGCTGCTTGGGGTGGCAAAACCCCTGGAGCCGGCCCTGATGAGCACTAAAATCCCCTTCTTTTTCAATTAATTCTAATTCTCTGGGGTTAATTGTCCATTTTCTCAGGCTCTTCATAAGCTGCTCAGGCTCAAATGTGATCACAGCTGAAAAGCCAGCCTTTCAGAAATGCAGTCCGGATTTCAGACAACACTTTGTACTGAAATTGCTTTGGCCTTTGTGCTAGATGATTCTTTGAGATGGTCAATATAGTTGCTATTTAAATTGTGTTACTCCTGCATGTTTTTGCTGCCTTTGTTTCAGTGGATCAATACCTCTTTATCAAAGGGACTTTGCTATATTGGATTGTCTCGCGTTATCTGGCTTGAGTGGTATTCGTTCACTGACCATTTATTAAAGCTATTTATGGGCAGGCTTCTCCTTACCCAGTTAGCATTTTCTCTGAAATTTTCAGGTTAACTTGGAATTATTCATGTGTTTCAAATGGGGAAAAGGCTCAGTGACGTTCTTTTCCCTTCCCTCCAGCATATCAGTATGATTCATAGCCTACTTGGCCTTTTAGTCTATTGTTATTCTCTCTGCAGTCCCTTCTGGTACAGCTCCTTTGTCCAAGGATTTTGACTTTGCAGTGGGACATTTTGGAGTGATGCAAAAATATAACTATTTTTATCCAAATTCTGCTTCTAGTTCAGCCCTGCTAGTTTGAACCACCCTTCAGTGTTATTCATTCTCCACTAACATGATTTGATTCCCTTGACTGATCTGACAATTACTCAGCTTAAAATCACGTCATTACAGAATTACACTGTACAACATTTATTGTTATGCAGAAAATCCAGAAGCATGTTTATGCCAGGGGTGATGCTAGAAGACGGCAAACCAAAATTCCACCTTGGGATTTAACTGGGGCATGGAAAATGTTAAGCAATGAATAATTCCAAGTGAATTAAGAAACCCAGGGAGTCATTTGTTTGTCTGACACTAACAATTTAAACCTGTGACAGTCACATAATGATTCCAAACTGGAAATATCTCTCTCCTCTCCGTCTGGCATTCCACCCCAAAGTGTTTCTGCAGTTTGCATATATCAGGTTTGTTAGGTAGAGGTTCAGCTGTGGATCTGGTCAGATAATTTATCTCTTAACTACTTTAGTAGTTTTGGAACTTGCTAATGCTCCAGGAACAGTTTGCCATTGTCTCGGTAACCCTTTAAATCACAGGCATACAGGAATCAAGGGAAATGAAAGACACACTGCAGCACTGTATTTCCCAAATATACCTGATACATCATTTGTTACTCAAGCAAATTTTACTAATTTCAAACAAGCAACTTCACTGATCTAGTTATTTTGAAGTAGCCCACATCCTAAACCTAGTAATGGACAGAAAATGGAAGTTTGAAATGTGATATGCCAACAAAAAAGCCAGTACATGCCTGAGCTACATGCACACACACACAAAGTCCCTCACATATTAAAGAGGAAAATAGTTTTCCTTTCTCTCTGTAGCTTTCAGGTAGCCACACCTCAGATACTACATCTGGTTCTCATAACTTCATCACCAGAAAGATACTGACAAACTGGAGGGAATTCAGAAAAGAGAAACAACATGATCACAAGGTTGTAAGAGATGGACAACCTGGCTAAGGACAACCTAGCTTGTTTTCCTTTCCTCGTCTATAGGAAAGGGCCTGAACCAAAACCAAACACACCCTAAAACGTTGGATCTTCACCAGAATTTCATAGATGACTCCATTTCTGTAACAAACCAAAAGAAGATTCCAGATCTGAACATGTCCACACTACAGGGGAGTTTGGAAACAGAGCCAGAGGTGAACTTTCTAGCTTAGATCTGAATCTACTCAGTTGATCTTCTCCTGCCAGCTAATACTGTTCTGGAGATTCTCAAGCCCCTTATATTATAGGGGTTGCTCACAGAGTCACCACAAATAATTTCTGCTAGGCCAAATGTTCCCTTTGGACCTTCCCTATGGTCACAAGTCAAATCTCTCCTTTCCAGCAGGAAACACATGTCCAGAATAGGCTGTAGTCACCTAATAACATTGACGTATCAACCCTCAGCTGCACTGAGCTTACAGTTTATGCAGCTGGAAGGGATGGAGGAGGAGGAGTTTCTAAGCTACTTTTCCACTCCCCCAATCCTGGGCCAGCTGAAGGCTGAAACAGCCCTCAGAATAGCATAGAGATACCTGAAGGCTGCTCTAAGATAGCCCAGCTGCACTCAGTAGCAGTGGTGGCTGAGGATCTGGGGGAGAACCATGCACTCTGTCCTACCCTCTCCTACCCCTGCCAAACCTGATTAGAAAATTGCTCTTGAGATAATGATATTGTGAAAAACATCAAAATGTCCCAGATCCAGTCAGGTCTTTAAAACTTTAGAGCTCTGGGCAGGTTAGCTGAAAGTAATGGTCATGTTTCTTGCTTCAGAATGAAATACAGGTGACGGGAGGGTATTGCAATGATCATACAATAACTCATTCAATGAATGATCATTAGAAGAACTGTATTATTCCAAATGATGGTGCTGGAACTAGGGGTGCTGGGGGGATGCTGTTGTGCCCCCTGGCTTAAAGTATTAACAACAACCCAAATACACCTTCAGAACCCCCACTATACAAATTGTTCCAGCACCACTGATGCTGGTACATAAATGAAGAGGAAGTGGTGGCAAAGAGATGGGCACTTTTTGTGCTGCAGCACCGGACCTCTGCGCTCGAACAACTGAGTGCCAAGAGCAACATATTATACTGAACTATCTTAAACAATGTAATAGGAGACGGTGATATTACACAGGCTTACATGTGCCGTACAGCAATAATTGCCTTTTGTACAACAGTGTCAGACAGAAACTACTGTATTTTCTTAACAAGACAACAGTAATGCCGTGGTTGAGCACAGCAGCCAATATGGTATCTTTGATCACACAAGTTTCCCGATTAGTCCATGTGAAAAGCATCAGAGCTGCCCCCAAACACTCCTCTCTCCACATTCAAATGCCCCCTAATAACCTACTTCTGCCATTATACCCCCCCAAGAAATCACTAACTAATAATGGTAAGGCAGAGGGAAAATTACAATCGTTTTATGGTTCTTATTATATTATAAAAAGTTCTATATTTCCATTCCAGTAGCACCTAGAGGCCCCAAACAAGACAGGTCCCATTGTGCTAGGCACTGTACAAACCCATAGAAAGAGAACAGAAATGCTATTATCCCCATTTTACAGATGGGGAATTAAGGCACAGAGATTAAGTGTCTTACCTAAGGTGACACCAGAAGTCTGTGGCACAGACAGGAATTGATGCTCGATTGCCCAAGTCCCAGTGCTTTATGACCATCCTTTTCATATTGCTATACATAACTGTATTACCAGCACATGGTATTATCAAGCTATAGGCAGTCACCTCTGTGATTTCTTTGCCTGAATACCAGGCCCTTTTCCCATCTCCTTTGTCTGTGTTTTGTTTCTCTGTTCAATTATAAGCTCTTCCAGGCAGGGACTCTGCTTTTCTTTATGTATCTGTACAGTAACTAGTTCATCGTGGATGCTCTTGGTAACAAATACATAGTTAATACATAATGGGAAGATGATCAATATCCCTTCACTTTCATTTGCATATGACATTCTTTTAGAGACAAATTAGTCCCCTGAGCTATTGTCAATTTTTGAAATAAAAAAAAGGTAAAAATTCAAATGAATGGAAGTTTTCTCATTGCCTTGAATCAAAACAGGATCATGCCCTTAATTAGGTGCCTAGATATACATTTGAAGGCCGAGCTTCAGGCACCCAACTTTCACCACTTTTCGCTTTGATAAATACCAGATATGGGCCCAAACATAAATACCAGATCCAAACAGTCCTGAAGGTGGGAGAAGTTTGGATCTGAAGCTTAACACTACAATCCACCTTTTTTTTAAAAAAAATGCAGGTCCTATGGATTAGAGTTTTTTAAAGGAATTGCTCAGACAAGAGGGTTGGGGTGGAGGACTCTGGCATCTCTGAACACCTCAGATATCTTGTCCTTTTCTTCTTCTAATTCAACTACAAAGAGGCGAAAAGCAGTACAGAATTCTACTTGTTAATTAGTGCCACCCCAGTTAAAGAGATTTTAGCAGAGGCAAGCCCTGCATGCAGCTGATCTGTGTTTGGAACACCTAACTGGCTTTTCTTTCTTCATTAATGTTTGTGGTGATGACCTTTGTTCTTCTGATAAAATGTTCTCAGCCTTTACACCATTTGTGTCTTGCTTTAGGGACTCAGCTGAGTTCTCATGGGGAGAAAGGGTCCTGCTCCTTATTCTGAGCACTACCCTAACTAATGAAGTTCTCCAGAGGATCTGTGCTCTCATTTGTCAAGAACTCATCCAAGCAGATCCCCCGCTGAATAAATGGAAGCTCTTCAAGAGGTTCTCCCTCCCACTCTATGTCAGAGTGCTGGAATTGCAGATAGCTTTCTTTATTGCTGGGCAAATAGTATTTAGAGGAAAAAAATATTTGTGACTACGCTGGCAAAGTTAGAATTTTAGTTTGTTTCAACCGCGCTTGGATCCTGTCAAGCACTCCTTGGTGCAAAATGACCATAGCTGGTTGAACTGTTGGTTGGAACAATGTGTTGGATTTGGCTTTAGCTTTCTGTTTGCAACAGATTGTGTTTTTCCTGACCCATTTGCTAGTTGTCATTTTTGGTGCATTGCTTTTCTTAACTTGTTTGGACCTGTGGGTTTTATTTACCTGAGGAAAATGGCTACTCACTGAATTTTGCAAGTTTATAGGCTTGTAATTTGAGTGGAAAGCCAGAGCCCACATCTACAAATTTGGCCCGTACATAGCATGTGTGTTTATAAGTTCAGTCTGAGTGTATAGACATATCCAGTTGCAGAACAGAGTCTGATGGGGGAAGATGAAGTTGAAAGGGTGTTTTTGACATTTGGAGTGGCTTACAACTGCCAAAACTATTAGGGCTTGTCTACACTTACGGGGGGTTCGATGCGCAGTGATCAATGCATCGGTGGTCAATTTAGCGGGTCTACTGAACACCTACTAAATCAACCGCCGATCGCTCTCCCATCGACTCCTGTACTCCACCTGAACAAGAAGTGCAAGGGGAGTTGACAGGAGAGTGTTTCCAGTCAACATCACGTAAGTAGATCTCAGTAAGTCGACTTATTCACGTAGCTGAAGTTGCATAACTTAAATCGATCTCCCCGCATAGTGTAGACAAGGCCTAAATCTACATATAAAATGAGGACAATAGCTGTCTACATTATCTCTCTGATACCCATGGTCTTGTGGGTAGTAACTGATCTGTGAATAAATGTACACAGTGGTTCTGTCTCTATAACTTTAGATGACAACCTACATAATTGTTTGTATTGGTTTTACTAAAATATACAATTATATTGCCTTTCTGGTGAGGAGAATTGCTATTGCCTTTCTAACTGGACAGGACAGTTGAGATCTGCTCTCTCCACAAAATAAAATGGTATGGTGCATGCCATGGCAAACCAATCTACCCTGAGCAAAACAGGTATACACAGGTTGATCAAAACATGTCTCATATCATGAGATGAAGGAGATAAATTGAGAACAATATGCCCTTTGATTAATAAGTAGAGTTTGGTCAAACATTAAAAAAGAATAACTTGCAAAGTTATTTTGTTGTACTGTCTGGCTTACATCCCTGAGATATAACAAGTTGTTTTTCTGTCCAGGTTGTACCTAATGACATTTGTTTTTCCATCCTGTCAAAGGAAAATTTAATGAGACAGGAAATAAATGCAAAATGAAATTAGCTTTTTTGAGAGATCCTTTGGATGGTATTTGGGAATTGATTTGCACATCAGTACAAGGTAATGAGTTTATTTGCTAGTTCATTGTCAAGAACAAGAGATTTACCCATCTAATTAGCTATCTCAGGCTTTTTTTAAAAAATAGGTGACATTTAATTGTGCAAGGCAATTCCAAATCCTTTCATAGGCTTATTTTCAGATTCTGTCCGAATATTGGTTTTATAAAATGCTCAATGGTTGAGAACAACCTAGCGGGTGGAAAAGGAGTTTATATTTTCTTTCCATTTCTTGCTATATATCTTACAAGAGGGGCAGGGTAAGTTAAGTTCTGGGTGAATTAAAATCTGTCTTAAAACACACCTGTGTCATGATTGTTGTTTTTAAGATAATACTTCTCCAACAGAGGCTCATTACTAAGAAAAGACACTTGAGTTATAGACTCACAGATCTGCCTCTGTTCCAAGAATTGTCTTCTGCCCATACTAGAACCTCCGCCTGCCTCATGGATGTCGAGCCATCAGGGCCGGCTCTAGTTTTTTTGCCGCCCCAAGCAAAAAAATTTTGGGCTGCCCCCCACCCCAGCCCTGGGCTCTCCCGCCCCCAGTGCCCTCCCCCACCCGCACCCCCTGCTGTCCCAGCCCTGGGCTCTCTTCCCTCCCCATCCCACCCGCACCCCCTGCCACCCCAGCCCTGGGCTCCCCCCTCGCCTCCAGCCGGTCTGGCACTGGCAGGGTTGGGGTAAGCAGCGGGGCTCCTGGGCCGCGCCTCAGCCTATGGTTCCTCCAGCAAGGGCTCCCACCTCCAGTACCGGGTGGGACCCGGGAGGGCAGAGCTGGGGGACCGCCCAGCACGGGGCTGAGGAGCCAGGGCAGGGTAGCCCCAGAGGGAGCGGAGCCCCGGAGAACGGGATGCAGGCCCCACATGGCAGCACCCCGCCTTCTATGGCCCCACTGCGACTGCTGCTTCTGGCCGCCCTGCCACAGTCCCTTGGGGGGTGGCCGCCCTGCGGCACCTGCAGGCAGCTCCGTGTGCCCCGCAGGGTGGCCCCCAGCCCGAGTGTCCCCCGCTCGGAGCCTGCCTGGCCCAGCCACAAGGTGCAGGTGCTGCTCCCCCGCGGCGCGAACCACAGCAGCCCCAGGGCACCACCGTGCATGACGCGCTGCTGCTGTCTGGGCCGGCTCTAGGCTTTTGCCACCAGAAGGAAAAAAAAAAAAGATGGCTGGAATGCTGCCCCTGAAAATGTGCCACCCCAAGCACGTGCTTGGTTTGCTGGTGCCTAGAGCCGGCCCTGCTAGTCATCAACCCATGCTCAACGTGGCTAACACAGAGCTCTTGGTCTGCCTTTGAAAGTCCTCCCCATCACCTTCTTTCTCTATCACTGTGAACAACTCCACCATCCTTCTGGTTACTCAGGCACAAAGCCTGGGGGTCATCTTTGATTCAGACTTCTCTCTAGATCCTCACGTTCAGGCTATGTCTAAGTCTTGCAGACACAAATCTTCAAAAATCTCTCTAGGATACGGCTTTTCCTTTCCATCCACCCAGCTAAAACTCTTATCCAGACTCTCACACAGGAATCATCTCACAGCTCAATTACTGCGACATCCTCCTCTTTGGCTTTCACCAAAGCCATCTTGCCCCATTTGTTTCTATTCAGAGTGCTGCTGCTAAGATGGTGACTGAAGGGTAGGAGAACTATGTCTCCCCTCTCTTTGCTTCCCTCCTTGGACTCCCTTTTCTCTACCAGATCAAACATAAGCTACTTGCCTTCATTTTCAAGGCCCTTCACTGTCTGTTCCCACCCTACCTGTTCTCTCTCTTTCAGTATCGAGAGGTCGACTCCCACCTCCAATCAACCCACAAGCGCAGTCACCAATGACAACTTGTTACATTTTCAAACAAGCTCCTTTGTGCTTTCTCCCATGCTGCCCCTCACACTTGCAAGAGTCTCTCCAGAACCATCTGCAAAACCCATTTGATTGTTCCCCCCTTAAAATTCTCCTTTCCCATGATGGCTACAAAAGTCTAGACAATTGTTAGGCTGCTGGTGCTGTTGACACCACTGGCTATCATGCTGACCAATATTGTCTGATTGTTTCCATGTACTCCCCAATCTATATCCATCTCTTGTCTGATCTTATGCTTAGATTGTAAGCAATTTGGGGCAGAGACTGTTTTTGTTCCGTGTTTGTACAGCTCCTAGCATGATCCAGGAGTGGACCCCTAATAATAAATAATCATAAAAATAATAAAATGCATGTTTTATTCTAGCAGCTTTACTGATGGTAACTGCAAGATGCAGAAGAAGGAACACCCCAGGAAATACAAATTCCGGAGCAGGTGCAGACATATCTGCATCAAACACTGTCACAAACTATAACTGCAACCTCATTTGGTTTCTTGCTTTGTAACCATGCCTAGATACCATTCACTCTCAAAGCTCCTTCTAAACAGTGATACCAGCAAGTATCTTGGAAACCCCATTCTCCTGGCATCTGAAAACATGGGGAGCAGGTCCTTGGTTCTCAAATTAATTACCTGAAACTGAAGGATGGATTCATAGACTTTAAAGCGAGCAAGGTCTGTTATGATTATTTAGTCTGGCCTCCTGCATAACACAGGCCATAGAACCTCACCCAATAATAACTTCTGCCCATTACTTCTTTTTAAGCTACAGCATATCTTTTAAAGAGGCATCCAGTCCCAATGTAAAGACTTCAAGGGGTGAAGAATCCTCCACACTCCTAGGTAAATCCCGTTGGTAAATCCTTTTTTTTTTAATCTCTGCCACCAGCATTCTGAGCTGTGAATTATAATACACGGCATTACAGTCAGTGCTCAGAATAATTCTTGTTTTTTAAATCAGATCAGTCCATTTCTTTAGCTATTTTAAAAAATATTGGGAAATGCTCTTATTCCTTCCAAGGTACAATAACAATTCAAACAACCTACAGCCACATCCTGCTCAAGGATGTGCAAGTGCAACTTCCCCAGAAGTCACAGAAACTATATTGCATCTCCTGAATCCAAAACTATATGGAAGCTGATTGTAAAAATTATTTAAAAAATGTGGGAAAATCCCATTTTGTAGGCTCTAGGAGGAAAGAGAAGACTATAGACATTGGGCTCATTACTCCAGACCCACTGTCTCCCAACAGGGTGACTATTATAACTGAGTAAGATGTTTCAGGTAATATGGAAACCCCAGGAACATATCTGAAAGAACTAATTGAACAAATGTATTATTATTCATATCACTATAGCTTCTAGGAGCACTGTCATAAACCAGGACCTCATTGTGCTAGGTGTTGTGCAAACACAGAATAAAAACCCTGTATCAAAGAGATTGCAACTGGAGTACAACAGAAGAGACAAAGACTGAGGAGGGAGCAAAAAGAAACAATGAGCCAAAATATGTTATTTGTATTAAAACCTCTTGTTTGAGCTCTATGTAAAGTCTCAAGAAGAACACAGATACGGTCTGCATACTCAGAGATGGCTTCTCTTTTCTTAATTTAATTACCCTCACCTTAAAAAAATACAGATTTCCACACTCTTACGTAGGGGCGGTGCTTCAGTGGAGCTTTTCCTGAAGACATGAGAAGCCATAGTGTTTGCTGATGACTGTTAGACTGCATTTTTGGTCACCTGAGGAAAGTGTGCAGCAGCTGCTATTTATAACTTTACCCAGTACCCTCTGGTGTTAGGAATGCAGTATTGCAAGGAGGACCTCACTATGGCCCTCTTTTGAAGGGAGGAGGGCTGCTAAATATTAGCTGCTTATATCACTTTAATTCTGGTTGTCTGGTGGTCTCTTATTCCACCTGGACAGACACAGAATCATACAAATATAGGAGTGGAAGGGATCTCAGGGCCATCCAGTCTAGCTGCCTGCACTGAGGCAGGAGCAAGTATTCTTAAACCATCATTGCCAGGTGTTTGTCTAAGGTGTTCTTAAAAGCCCCCAAGGATGGGGATTCCACAACCTCCTTTGGAAACCTGTTCCAGTGCTTAACGATTGTTAGAGTTAGCAATTTTTTCCTAACATCTAATCTAAATCTCCCTTCCTGCAGATTAAGCCCATTACTTTTTGTCCTGCCTTTGATGGACATAGAAAACAATTGATCACAGTCCTCTTTGTAAGAGCACTTTTGAAGACTGTTATCCGGTCCTCCCTCAGTCTTCTTTTCTCAAGGCTAAACACACCCAGTTGTTTTTTTCCACCTTCCCTGTGGCTCCCAGAATTGGACACAGTACTCCAGCTGAGGCCTCACCAATGCCGAGCAGAACGGGACAGTCACCTTCTGTGTCTTATGTACAACACTGCAGAAGGATGATAACCTTTTTTTGTAACTAAATCACATTGTTGGCTCATGTTGAATTTGTGAGCCACTGTAACCCCCAAATCCTTTTCAGCAGTATTATTGCCTAGACAGTTATTAACTTATTCTCCATTTTGTAGTTGTGTTTTTGATATATCCTTCATGAGTGTAGTACTTTGTATTTTTCTTTATTGAATTTCAAATCAATTCTCTAATTTGTCATGGACATTTTGGATTATAAGCCTGTCCTCCGAAGTGCTTGCAACCCCTCCCAGCTTGGCGTCATCAGCAAATTTTATAAGCATACTCTTTATTCCATTAACCAAATCATTAATGAAGATATTGAATAGTACCAGACCCATGACTGACCACTGCAAGACTCCACTAGCTACACCCTCCCAGTTTGACAGTAAAATACTGATAACCATGCTTTGAGTATGGTGTTTCAACCAGCTTTGCATCCTCCTTATAGTAATTTCATCTAGACCACATTTCCCTCATTTGCTTATGAGAATGTCATGTGGGACTGTGTCAAAAGCCTTCCTAAAATCAAGCTATATCACGTCTATAACTTTACCCCATCCACTAGGTGTGTCACCCTTTCAAAGAAGGAAATTAGGTTGGTTCAGCAGGATTTGTTCTTGATAAATCCATGTTGGCTATTACTTATCATCCTGTTTCCTCTAGGTGCTTGCAGATCGATTGTTTAATAATTTGTTCCAGTATCTTTCCAGGTATTGAAGTTCGGCTGACTGGTCTATAAGTCCCCGGGTCCTATTTTAAAAGATAGGTACTGTGTTTGCTGTTCTCCAGTCTTCTGGGCCCTCATTCATCCACAATGAATTTTCAAAGATAATTGCTAACAGTTCTGAGGTTGTTTCAGGCTAGTTCCTTAAGTAGCCTAGGATGAATTTCATCAGACCCTGCTGACTGTAGTACATCTATATTATCTAAATATTCTTTAGCTTGGTCTTTCTCTATTCTGTCTTGTCTTCCTTTCCCCCTTGTTATCAATATTTATTGTGTTGAGTATCTGGTCACTATTAACCTTTTCAGTGAAGAATGAAGCAAAATGGGTATTAAACACCCCAGACTTCTTGGTGCCATTTATTATTAGCTCTCTTTCCAAGTTAAGTAGTGGGCCTACACTTTTGTTTGTCTTCCTCTTGCTCCTCTTCTTCTTGCCTTTAATTTCCCTTGCTTGGTGTAACTCATTTTGTCCATGCTTGGGTTAGGCTTTTATACTTCTCCTTAGCAACTCACCCATGATTCCCCATTTTGTAAGAGTACTTTTTGACTTTCAGTTTATTAAAGGGCATCTTACTACTCTTCCTAGCTGTCCTTTGCATTAGGACAGTTCACTGTTGTGCCTTTGATATTGTTTCTTTGAGAAACTGCCAGCTCTCCTGAACTCCTTTTCCCCTTAGATTTTCTTCCCATGGGACCTTAGCTACCAGTTCTCTGACTTTGTTAAAGTTTGTTTGTTTTTTTAAATGTATTGTCTTTATTCTGCTCCTTTCACTTCTATCTTTCCTTTTACGATCACTATCATCCAAATTGCCTTCAATCTTCAGATCTGAAACCATTTCCTCCTTACTAGTCAGAATCAAGTCCAGAATCAAGACTGTCCCCATTGTTGCTACCTCCACTCTCTGGAACAAAAAGTTGTGCCCAATGCAGTCTAAGAACTTACTGGCCATTTTTTGTTTTTCTGTGTTACTTTTCCAACAGATTTCTGGGTAGTTAAAATCCCTCATTACTAGCAAGTCTTGTGTTTTGAATATTTCTCATGATCTAGCAGACCCTTACCATGATGTCATCCCTGTCTTTTCCTGTTTTATCTCTATCCAGAGACTTTCAGCTGGTCTGTCTCTCATCTCCATCTGGACCTCAGAAGAAGTGTGTATATTCTTGATATTTACTGCAACACCTCCTGCATTTTTTTCCTGCCTGTCCTTCATGAACAAGCCTTCCCCTGTATACCAATATTCCAATTGGGAGATTTATCCCACCAAGTCTCAGTGATGCCAATTAAGTCATAATTTGGCTTATGTACTAATACTTTCCAGTTCTTCCTGTTTATTCATGATACTCCTTGCATTTGTGTATAGACATCTAAGAGGTTAAGCAGATTCACCCACTCTTTTCCCTTCAGCTACTCCTATAATCCTATTGTAACTTTCCATTCCATACCCCCCAACATCTAGCCCTCTGTTACAGTCACCTTTTTTTTATATACCTACCCCGGGCTTTTTGTCATCTGTTGGCTTATGCCCTTGTTTAAAGTAGTAAGGTGGCAAAGTGTGTTAACAGCAAAGAAAAATGTTTTATACGTTTAAAAAAAAACGTGGGAAGAGAGAGAAAAGTCTATACTGAAAGTTGAAGTGGGCTGATTGGCCACACTCTTCTATTTGTTGTAGCCAATAGAAAGCTGGTGTCGAGTCACAGGTGCTCACTCTAGCCTAGAAGCTTGTTCGAACTTCAGTGTAAGGGTCGAGCTGGTTGAGCTGTTGATTTGGATCAATCTAGATTAGAAGCTCAGTTCAGGTAAGGATTTAGAGCTACTTAGATCTCCCTGTGGAAAAATTTAGCTTTTCAGAGAGAAAAAAAAAAGGTAGAAAACCAAACTATTTCAGTTTGGAAATGCTGCTGCAGTGGCTCATGGGAGTGGTAGTTTGGGTGCTTCATGCTCCCATTCTCCTCTATAGGTGAGGCTCCCTAGTTAGTCTACGTCTCCCATGGTGCGCTATGGTTTTTAACCTTTCGGTGAGGGGAGGCAGGGGCTCATGAGCATCCCATGGTCACGATGCGTCATAGGAGATGAAATCCTGCTGCACAGCATGTCCCCTAGAGGAGAAATGGGACACTGAGGCAAACAAAGTTCAACTCCAATGATGCACCACAGTCACTTTTTCAGTCAAAATATTTCAGTCTTCTGCTGAAATCTTTTTTTTTTTGAGCATTTGATTTTTTTTTTACAACAAATTGAAAAATTCCACAGAAAACAGACACTTTATGCAAAATATTTCATCTAGTCAAAAGCCCAATTTTCCATCTAAAACAGTTTTAACAGAAAATTTTCAACCAGCCCAAATTTGATGTTCATTTTATTTGCCTTCTGGTGGTGGAGCCTTGATGGGTCACATTTTTATGCTTTCTCTGCAACAATGGGGGCTAGAAACTTAGCTTTCACTTAATTAAAAAAGTGAGGTTCTCAAATAATAATGCTCAGTTGCTGGAATCAGGTAAAGAAAGACACCAAATATCACTAGAGTTGGCAATACCAAGGTTTTGTAAAAAGGGTGACTATTTTGTATGATGGTTGCAACTGGAACTCTGTAAATTAACACTATTTTTCATGGGATTAAAAATTCCTCCTTTTGAACTTTATAATGGATTCCTCTTGGTTATTTTCTGCCTTACCTCCCATTGCTGTATTTATGCCCATCACCCCCATTTCCCACAATACAAGCACAGTTTCTGTGGCATGAACTAGAATAATGTGACCTTTTAATCACTATGTGTAAAGGATGGGCAGGGGAGAGACTTCAGACTAAGATTATTATGAAAAAGAGAAAGTCTCAAAAAATAAATAAAAGTGAAAACAAAATTCCTTCACTGGCCTTATCTTTTTAAGTCATTCTGCCACCGCCAGCCTCCTCCTTCACAACTCCAATTGCCATAGCAACACCGACTGAATAATTGTCAACGTACAGAGCTCCCTTTCTGACACCAGAAAAGCACAGATGTGGGTTTATTCTAGGGGAGACATTCATTACCAACATCAACTGCCAGTCACATTGTTTTCAAGCCTCGGAAACAGGGGCAGCTCTAGAGCCCAGCGGGGCAAGCACCCGCCTGGGGCAGCCCTTTCCCAGGGGGGCGGCAGGCTGGGCCGGTGGACCTGCCGCAGTCGTGCCTGCGGGAGGTCCACCGGAGCCTCGGGACAACCGGACCTGCCGCAGGCACGACTGCAGACGGTTCGCTGGTCCCGCGGCTCAGCTGGACCTCCCGCAGGCATGACTGCGGCAGCTCAAGCGGAGCCGCCGGACCAGCGAACCGTTCGCAGCTGCGGGAGGTCCAGCTGAGCCGCGCGACCAGCGGACCCTCCGCAGTCATGCCCGCGGCAGGTCCGCTGCTCCCGCGGCTCGGGGGCGCCTCCCACGCATGACTGCTTGGGGCGGCCAAATTTGTAGAGCCGCCCCTGCTCGGAAAAGCACCACTTTGCAGCAGCCAGGAAAAAGATGAGCCTGGAATGTGTTTGGTCTCTTACAGTGGGTGAAACAGTTAAACCATTGACTGAAAGGATATAAAGTTTATGGTGGAGTATATAATATGAGGCACAAAAAAGTTTTTGCAAGCATTTGTTAACCAGAACAGCTTTGTATCTGGCTCCTCTGCCAGATTCTGTTTAAGCGACAGAAGAAAAGTAGATTTGACAATGTAAAAGTGAGAGGTTTGCTCGACTCTTAAGGGGTTGTTGCTGCTGTTTAGCTGTCCATTGATGAGGGCAGATCCTACATGAATAATTCACTGTGACCCTTGTGGAGAAGACATGTGTGTCTGGGTACAGCAAGGCAGCAGGTCTCTCCTGTTGACAGACAGCAGTTGTTGGACACTACAGGGAGAGATGTCTACTGATTCCTGCTGAGTCTTTGTGACAGGAACAGTTCGTTAAATCCATCCTAGATGTAAGAGGAGGCCAAATCTGGGAGAAGGCTAGCTTGAGAGATGGGTTACAGTGGTTTCCAATGACAATAAAGCCGAACACTAGGGAAAGGGTGAGTTCAGATTATACACAGAGCGGGGGAGGAGGAGACCTGCTCAGACTGTGACACTGTCATTAGTTTTTAAATCTATATTTTATATACATGTGAATTTTAATATATGGAACAGGATGCTTTCATTTCAGCCCCGCACCTCAAACACGCTCCCTATATGGAACTCACCTAGATGTTACATATAGGTTTGTACCACTCAAGCGGAACAAAGAGAATAACTGCTTGAGATAGTGGCTTGTGGGGAAATGACATGACTGGACATACATACACAATCATAATTCCAGTTGCAGGGAGGTCCAACTTCCCTCTGCACAAGTGCAGTTTGCACCTATAAAATTTGTACTTACAATTCTGCACCACTACGTGAATAGTAGAGGCAGCTCTAACTACCCAATTAGCACCTGCCATTGCTCAGACTTGTGCCAATCATTTAACTATGATGAAAAAAATATATTTGGGTGTAAATGTTGTAAGATGCAACTTGTGCTGCATAAAGGAGGCTGATCTTCTGAAAATGTATCCCAAAGCCTCAGAAGCAGTTTGACTTCAGTTTGAGGCCCAGGCTCCATAAAAGCCCCGCTGGCGTGGATTGTTAAGGGGATACACTGAGCCAGCACATCACCCGGCTGTCCAGTCCCTGCAGTGCTCTGTCTCCCTCTTGTGGTGGCGGAGGCGGCTGATAAGCCTGCTACAGCCGTGTTTAACAGAAATTACTCTTTTAACTCAGTCAATAGAGGCTCCTGCTTTAAAATCCTTAGGTCCCAGGTTCAATCCCCACTCCAGATGACCCTCCAGGGGTCCAGCATTGCCATTCCAAGCTGGCCCTGACGACTGATTTCAAGCCACTTTCTGCTGCTAAAACGTCTCATCCCTACAAGGCTTTCCATCACTGGTATTCTGTACTAGGTTTTATGCCATTAGAGGCAAGTATAAACCTTAATTTAGTCCTGCGTGTCCTCCATGTTTTAATTCTAACCTCCCAACATACATATAAATGAGAGAGTTCGGCTAAAGGGAGTCACTTAGATGACTCATTTTGCTTTCTTTTCTTCAGACTCATCCAAGAAAACATTCAAAATGGTTCTAAATGCGGATAGGCTTTTTGAACATCCACAATGTTTATGAAAATGGCTATAGCTAATATATTTTTAAAAGGTAAGCCGAGCACAGGCACGACGCGGGTAATGAATGAAAAATAACAATACACTTTCTGCTCTAGAAAGCAATATCCCCTTCTCCCTCAGCAATTTCAGCAGCTACGGCTAAATGAAGAGACAGGTTGCAATATGTACTAGTAAAATATGGTGTTAAGTTCTGTGAATCAGAGGCTCAGCTGGTGTCAGTTGGTGTTGGCTTCAATGGAGCAATGCTGATTTACATGTGCAGCATGCTGAGGCATAATACAAGCAACCTCTCCGCAACACAGTCCTGAGCTGCCGTTCCCCTGCGGTAAGGAAAGCCTGCTACATATTCTAAATTGCACCGTGTGTTTCTGAGCACAGGTGCATTTATCCTTTTCCATAGCCTGATAGAATGTCATATGAATGAAACCTATAGAAAGTACTCTGAACCCAATGGAAATGAATAGGTGACTATTTATAAACCAGTCTAGGGATGTTAGTAGAGAACTGTGTCACTGCCATAAAATTCTATAGGTTAGTTTAAAAAAACTCTAGAGAAAGTTTACCTTTATTCTTTATAAGAGAACCATCTATAACTGAACAAAGGAATCCATCAGGGAATACGCAGACACTGCCAAACTTATTGGAATCACTAACCTCCTTGAGCAGAAAGCTCTATATGTGCATCAGAGCCCTCGACCTGCCTCGTTAAAATCAATGGAATATTTGCAATTGACTTCCATTAGCACAGGATGAAGCCCTAAGGCACTACACAATATACTTTCCATTGACTTTCCCACACATTTGATGGTCAAGGACTCCATTTTTTTTTAAGACTCTCCCACATGTTGCGAGAGGTAGATCGCTCCCCATAGACCCAGGTTCCAAATCTTTTAGGGAAATCAAGCTATGTCAGAGAAACACAGAGCCTAAGAAGAAGTCACAGCCCCCAGAATGTTGGGTCTCACCCTCTAGTAACTCACCCTCTAGCAGTCTGTAACAAATTCATTTACTCTGGGGAAAGAGGCTGACATCACTACTATGGATGGCAAAAAAACTAAAGTGCACGGTTAACATGATAGGTGGGAAGCTTGTGTGCAAATCAGAAACATTCTCCCATGAACCGGAAATTAAAGGAAATGAAATGGTAGATGCACTGACTGTTGGTTCAGCAACACTCATCTGAAAAAGCGAAAAGGTATAAACATATTGTACACATATACAAATAAGAAATGGTGGAGAAACCAGGGTGATGGAATCAAGGTTCCTAGACAGCTGTGGGACCATCCTTTCAAAAACAGAGACAAGAAACAGTCATTTATTTTTAAGCTACCAAGCATGTCTGTCTGAGAGTCTCTCCCTCGAGGGAACGACATCTGCTTTCCATTATCATACATTCCATCAACCGCCACATCATAGCTCCAGAAACATCAGATGCAAATCTATTGTACATCTTGTGACAATGCATCCGATATTCTTCACAGTGATATTATGATATGATGATGAACATAATTATGATACCTTTTATGCATGATAAGTCATGTGAGATGTCATTATGATTTGCTGAATATGATTATCCTATTTGTATGCATGTATCATTTTTCTATTGGGAGTTATGAATATTGACTATGTATCTGTATCTCAAATGTAGTTACACCTGGGTAACACCCACTAGACAAGATGTTTTCAGTCTAGAGAGTGGGTAGGGAAGGGCCTATTTGGGGCAACGGGTCATTAGGAAAGAACATTAGGCTTTAGGAGAAGCTTATCTCCCACCCGGTGAGCTGTGAACGCTCCAAAGAGCCTGTGAGTGATGACTGCTATGACTCTACAAGGACATATGAGGAGACCACATGTCTCTGGACTCCATCTTGGGATGTCAGTGTTTTTACACAGACTGGTCTGGGAATCAAGCTTTAGGAACATGCAAAAGCTATATAAGGCAGGGAGTGACATCATCTGCGGTTCTTTGCTCCCCTCACAAGAAGACTCCTGGAAACAGCTGAGGAACAAAGACTGAACTGGGGGAAGTGCTGGACCCAGGCTAAAGGGATTTTTAGCCTGTGAATGAAACACCTGGTGATTCCAAGCTGTAAGCAAGTGCAGCTTCCCCTTAAGGATCTGCAGCCTGCTTGTATCATCTTTTATGGTGAGAATCTGCTATTCATATCCTATCTATTTAGTATATTAAAGCTTAGTTTTTGGTTATTTGCTAGGTAAGCTGCTTTGATCTGTTTGCCATCAGTTATAATCACGTACAATCTCTCTTTTCTAGTTAATAAACTTGTTTTTGCTTTATCTAAACCAGTGAGTTGGAGTGAAGTGTGTGAAAATCACAACCCAGGGGCAAAAGGCTGTTGCACATTCCTCTCCAAAGTGAGGGAGAGGGTGAATTTTATGAGCTTACGCTGTACCGTTCCCTGTGTAGTGCAAGACGGTATAATTTTGAATTTATATTCCAGGGAGGGTGTGCGCCTGAATGGCTGGTCAGAGCCCCTACTTGTAACTGCAGCTGGCTGTGTCCCTACCTGTGTGAATGCTGGTGAAAGTGCAGGCTGGAGGGCTTTGCAGCTTGTCACAGCAGTACAGTGTGAGAGGGAGCCCAGGCTGGTGGGTCAGAGGGCTCAGTGGCACCCCAGTTCCAGGTGGCACCCTGGGGAGAATCCATCACACACCTAATTTCATAAACAGCTGCAGGAACACTGGAGTTATTGTACTATGCACAGTTTCCATGGGCTGCAGAATAACTGAGTACTTTCATTTTAAAATGAGCACATGTTCCCTAAAAACCCCTCAATGCGTCTGAGCCTAATGGGATTTCTGAGACTGAAGATACACATGCCATAGGTGCTTTGTCTGACAGAGGTGGTGACACTAAAAAAAAGAAAACCAAGCACAATGCTGGATGTGTTAGTCTTCTTGACTGTCCCAAGAGCTAGTTTTCAGGTGCACAATTCTCCAGGTTTTAGATGGGCAACTTAAAAGTGTTCCATTAAAGTGAAGCAATTGAATACATTTTTCAGCAAATTAAAACATAATAGTTAATAAAAGTATTGTCTTGTACACTGTTTATCTTAGGGCTTTATACTGCCAACCATCACCTTAGCTTAGTATCTAGCCATCTTCCATGTAAAATCAATTAGCAATAGCACAGTCCCTTGTGAACTTAATGGAGTCTCTGGCTCCTTCTGAAGGCATAACAACTCTGCTTAGGACGCAGTTATTCGACTGGTTGGCTGATTTGGTTATTATTTGGCCGGGGTGATGGCAGAGGGAGTGTCAGCGTGGTCAGTGTTCTCCTTGTTTTGGTGGAAAGGCAGGTTTTGCATCATTTCCTAAAGAAGGTCAGATCTTGGATTTACCTAATCTCCCCTGGAAGTTCATTCACCGGCCAGAGCCCTTCCACCCAGAATGCTTTGCTTCTGGCTCTCACATACTTTCTGATCCATATTGTCCCACTGGAGCACAACTGTATCTGCAGGGTTCATAGATCAAATTTCAGTTTTGAAAGTAGCTGAGGCTTCATCCACAAATTGCTCTGAAGATATTTAGGACGAAGGCCTTAAACTGGCTCCCGAAGCAGACGGGGAGCCCTGGAGGCATGGGAGCTCAGGCGTGGTATGCTCACTACCCCAGAAGTGGAGAGCAGACACATTGTGCACCCGCTGGATTGTGCCTGGGCACTGTTTAACATTGAGCTTCAGATACAGTGCGTTACAGAAACGCAGTCTGGAGGTGATAAATGCCTGGCTCACAGTGGCCAGGCCTTAGTCCCTGAGGAGGCGTTGAAGTTTCCCAGCTAATGCTGACATTTTCGGATGTTAATGCTTCCTCTTCATCTGAGGTTAGTGGCAGCACATTTGTCTATGTGCTTATCTTGGTTTGTGTGCCATCCTCTCTGAGGCAACACAGGTTTTTATACCATGTCCACCACCATACAGTTGCCTTAGTGAATGATCAATACTGAAACTAGATTTTTTTTACCTTCTCTTCCCCTTTCCAGGGGCAGATAGGTTTGTTTAGAACATTTATTCAGTGAGCTCTTTTGTACCTTCTCTCCATCACAGGCAGGACGGCCTGTGCCCTACACTGTGAGATATCACCCTTTTCCCAGGCCCAGTTGTCGTACAATAAAGAGTTGCAACACTCAGCTTCAAATTCCAAAGTATTGCAAAAGTAAATCTGCTGGTGGGGCTTCATCGACCAGCTGCTCAAGAGGATTTGCTGACATATCCTATCTATGTAAAAGGCACCACCTCTAACAGCACCCACCCAGAGCTGGGCATGCTTTGCATTGTGTGTGTGTGAATGCTCCTGTCCCTTTGTATGTATAGTTTGACAGGGGAAAACTTAAAGAGCTGTTCGAAATAAGGCTATTCTGTCTTCCAGCCAAGTTAAAATAAAACACATTTCCAAGTGAAAAAAACCCACCAACAACAAGCTAACAAACTCGACAGGTGGAATGGTGAGTTGCATTTATTACCTTAAAAGCACTCTGATTGCATATTTAAAATACTGCTGCAATAATTGTTACTTTTACAGCAAAAAGTGTTATTTTCTTTGTGTGAAAGGCTATTTTGGTAAATCCAAAGTTTTTTTTGTGTTCTTCTCATATACTGCACTTAACTAGCCAACAAGCAGTGTCTTCATAGATCATCGTCATTTTATATGTCTATACGTTTAGCTGTTTCTAAAGCATAGTATAGTACATGATATTTTAGCATCAGACAGGACAGACTATTTTGCAACCCAGAGTGGTACAGGTCCCATGCATCCGATGAAGTGGGTATTCACAAACGAAAGCTCATGCTCTAATACGTCTGTTAGTCTATAAGGTGCCACAGGACTCTTTGCTGCTTTTACAGATCCAGACTAACACGGCTACCCCTCTGATACCAGAGTGGTACAGTATCTCTTCTCAAAGTACAGGAAGACAAATTCTAAGCCTCATTCTCCATACTAAATGATTATATGCATCGCTGTCAACTAATGAGAATGTTGCATGTAAAACAATATATCCTGATTACTCAAATTGGAAGGTTTACAACAATGCCTTGATACACCACACACACAAATCCTGTTACCGGTGTCATCAGGCAACTGTTAAAAAGTGTTCCTCCACTCCCAAACCTTCTTTCTGAATGCTCACATCTCAGAGATGGTCATCCGGAAAATCAGAACATATTGCCGTTATGCTACAGAACTTACAGTAAGATGTTACACAATATGCAGCACTTACAATAAAGGTATCTGGAACACAATAAATCTTCAGCGATTTCTCTGCTGTATAAGTATGGTGGGTCAGATTACAATCTCACTTACAGCAAAGATCCAAGCAGGTCCTCTGATTTACACTGGGACAAATGGAGCTCTGGCATTGGCTCAATAACCCTAAATACATGGTTTTTCTCATGTGCCTCTATACATAAGGTGCTGTTTAGTTACCTACCTACTTACAAATGATTCACTGCTTTTAAAACTGTGTGTGAGGGACAGTTATTTATGTTCTTTCTACTTTCAGAAAGTACAGTCCAGTACACCTTGAAGCCAGAATGAGTACTTCTATCAGTAAAGTGATCACAATTTGGCCCAGACTATAATTGGGAAGGATGGGCTTGTGGCTGAGGCAATGACTGGGAACTCTGCTGATGATGGATAAAATCCTGGTCCTACTGAAGTCAAGAGGTGTTTTGCTATCGGTTTCAGTAGGGCCAGGATTTCACCCGAGGGGTCCTTTTCTAGGTATGACCCAGCCATCCTGTGTGGCCTTGTACCTCCATTCCCCATCTGGGAGTAGATATCATAATACCCTCCTCACTCACAGAGATATTGAGAAGATCTCTTTGTGACTAACTCAGGCTCTGCAGGGATGGGGGCCACACAAGTACACAGGTAGTAGAAATCCCCACTAATCCTGAATAATGCTATCACCTAGATCTATTCCATGCCACTCCCAATCCAATCTCCTTTGCCTCATACCCACAACTGCACCTTGAGTGGCAATTCCCCTTCATCTGACATGGCAGATGTCCTGTCCTTGTACCCGTGGGTCCTCTGTTCATATCCTAGTCGTGTAAATAATACACATGTGCACACGCACACACCCCGTCAGAAACAGTTCAGAAAACCCCAGGCACCAGCAGGCAGCTCCTCTTTAAAATTGGACTGAAAGCTTCAGCAGTGTTTCTACATGCTTTGAATTTGCAAATTTGGTGTCCGCAAATGGGTTAACATCTACATTTTTAAAACGCTCGGAATAAGATTGGAACCGCTGGCTGGGATTATCAGAAGAACTTTCTGTCACTAACATTAATGCTACCGCTAGAGCTTTCTAGAAACAGCTTCTGATAGCCCTTGTCTGTTTTCCAGGAGAGCTTTGTGATATAATTCTAAGAATGATCGGCCTTGCCAACTCTACAAAATTTGACACCCTTTTTCCGGGAGTCATGCAGCTGCACTGGCACTAGCAGTCGTGTAAGCATTTCAACAGCATCTACACTACCTCTTACACCTTTGGTGTTCATACAGCTGCATTGGCACTGGAAAACAGATTCTACATTGGATAGTGTAGATGCATCCTCTTTAATCTCAATCAAAAAGACAGGAAACAAAATACTTTCTGTAAACGGTCAGTGCTAAAGGTTTATTCTTCTAAACACAAGGTGCTCACTGGCCTTTTGCCTGGTGTGTAGCCAAGCCTCAAGGTGCCTGGTTTCTACATGCTTACACGTGGCAAATGCGGAATTTCCTGACACTTCATTTCCCCATGGGATTGTGGTTTTGATTGCTGTTCACCCAGATTGTGCTGGATTAGATTCCCAAACTGACACACACACAGAGAGAATTCTATGCCGATTTTCACTTTATTTGTTCTAAACAAAGTAGAAACAGAGGCCTGCAAGGCAAAACCTGCCTGTCTGGCTGTTTTTAAATATAGTGATCAATCTGCAGGACTCAGCAGATTGTCATGCCATGCAGGGCCGGTGCAAGGATATTTTGCGCCCTAGGTGAAACTTGCACCTTGCGCCGCCCCCCCCCCTCCCCCCCCGCAGCTCCCCTCGCCCCGGAGCATTGCTTATTATAAACTTTCAAAAATGAATACTGCATAAGGTGGCATTGTTCAGTATACTTCCTTCCTTCTTTCATACCAAAATCTACTACATTTTATTCTACCTTTAGAATATCCAATTATTGTTATTAATAAAATTTATAAAACTAGAATGGCGGATACTCCGTCATACAACAACTAACAATATCAATATGACAAATTTCAACAACCTACACACGCATATTCGCACATGATAAACATATACACTCAAATACTTAACATACACACACTATTGACACAGAGTATTAGTGAAATGATGCAGCAGCAATTGCCAGAGTCCTAGATCTGAAACAACTCAACAAAAATAATTAGCCTCAGTTGACAGCCTCCAAAAACTAGTAAACTTAGCATTATAAATAGCCTGTCGGAACGGGTAATAGCTGCACGCAACGAGAAAAATGACATCATTGCAACTTTGTACCATAGTGAAGCAGTAATTTTGTGCCCGCAATGCAGAGCTGGCGTAGGCTTTAGCTGTAATGTACGAGAGAAGAACAACAAGTTAAAATGCAAGTTCAACAACTTTTCTCTTGTCTTTATTCATTCATTTTCCAGGAATAGTCCAAAAATATTTGGGGGTACCCCTTTCTGGCGCCCCCAAATCTTGGCGCCTTAGGCAGTCACCTACTTCACCTAGTGGTTACACCAGCCCTGATGCCATGACAACATTACTCACCTATCCATTTTCCATATCTTCTTTTAAAATATACGAGTGTGCACATGTTCATGTACACATGTTGTAGCGAGGGGTCAAGTAAAAATCAGCATTGTCATGCTATATGGAATCAGAATCTTTCAAAACCTTCTACATAGCTTGAGTTCCAGCCTTGACTCCCTTGCTTACCAGGGTCTCTATACAACATACAGAGACATTAGTGGCTGAATAATGTACTGTAAGTAAACATACCATTACAATCATCTTCCTGACAGTTCCTATGACCCAAGTGCTACTGCATTAACCACAGACTGACTCTATTGCAGTAGCATTCCTACAGAAGTATTGCTTCCTGAATAGATGGTGGTTAGGCAATCAGCATTACCAGCTTTGTTATAATCAGACTGCATCAATGTAGCAGTTATTCAAAATTTCAGAGGGTCTTGAGAGAGAGCTACTGTCCTTAGAAGTCAGGATAAGTCAATTGTTGCTAGCTACACTTAAGCCTGGTCTACACTACGCGTTTAAACCGGTTTTAGGAGCGTAAAACCGATTTAACGCCACAACCGTCCACACTAGGAGGCACCTTATATCGATTTTAATGGCTCTTTAAACCGGTTTCTGTACTCCTCCCTAACGAGAGGAGTAGCACTAGTATCGGTATTACCATATCGGATTAGGGTTAGTGTGGCCGCTGATCGACAGTATTGGCCTCCGGGCGGTATCCCACAGTGCACCACTGACCGCTCTGGACAGCAATCTGAACTTGGATGCAGTGGCCAGGTAGACAGGAAAAGCCCCGCGAACTTTTGAATATTCCTGTTTGCCCAGCGTGGAGCTCCGATCAGCACGGGTGGTGATGCAGTTAAAAATCAAAATAAAGAAAGAGCTCCAGCATGGACGATGCGGACGTGATCGCTGTAAGGGCAGGCAAAACTGTTCTATCAGCGCTCCATTACAGAAGACGAAATTCAAAATCATTTTTTAAATATCTCCAGACAGATGCCATAGCAGGGACTCAGCGCACTGCTGCGTGACAAGCGTAACGGAAAGCCAAAGAATCAAATGGACGCTCATGGACTGGAGGACTCAAGCTATCCCACAGTTCCTGCAGTCTCTGAAAAGCATTTGCATTCTTGGCTGAGCTCCAAATGCTTCTAGGGTCAAAAACAGTGTCTGCGGTGGGTCAGGGCATAGCTTGGCAATTTACGCACCCCCCCACCCACCCCCAGAAGTGAAAGGGAAAACAATCCTGTCTTGACTCTTTTACATGTCACCCTATCTTTACTGAATGCTGCAGATAGACGGGATGGTGCAGCACTCAACACCAACATCCTTGCTCCCCCCCCGCCATGGGTGGCTGATGGTACAATAAGATTGATACCCATCGTCATCATCAGCCTATTGGCACATGGGGCAGTGCAAAAGGACTGGTAACCATGCGTACTAGCATCGGTCAGGTCGATCAAGGGCGCCTGGTCCTAATTTTTCCTGGTAGATGGTGCAGTATGGCTGATAACCATCATTGTCATAGCAACAGGGGGCTGAGCTCCATCAGCCCCCACCCTTCATGTGTAAAGAAAAGATTCAAGTGCCCCTGAACTAGCAGAGGGATGCTGGGCTCCTCTCCTACACACTCCTTACTGTCATGTCTGGACTATCATAGCAGCTGGAGGCTGCCTTCACTAACAAGTCAGTGTGTCTTATTCCTGCATTCTCTATTACTTCATCACACAAGTGGGGGGACAATGCTACGGTAGCCCATGAAGGCTGGGGGAAGAATGAAATGAACAGGTGGGGTTGTTGCAGGAGCACCCCCTGTGAATAGCATACAGCTCATAAACTATGCAGGATCTGACACAGAGCAGCTGTGCTCTCTGGTTCTATGATACAGTGGTTCTCTAGTACACTTGCCCATATTCTAGGCAGGACTGATTCTATTTTTAGATACCGAAAAGGAGGGATTGACTCAGGGAGTCATTCCCAATTTTGGCTTTTGCACCCCTGGCTAAGAGCAGCCAGGGGCACTTATGACAGCAGCAAATGGAACAGTGCAAAAGGACTGGTAGCCATGATCATCTTATTACCAATTTATGGATTGGTAGATGGTACAGTATGGCTGATAACCATCTCTGCTGTCATGCAAAAGCATGCTGCTGTGTAGCGCTGCTGAATCGCCTCTGTCAGCGGCATCTAGTACACATACGGTGACAGTCACAAAAGGCAAAACAGGCGCCATGATTGCCATGCTATGGCATCTGCCAGGGCAATCCAGGGAAAAAAGGCGCGAAATGCTTGTCTGCCGTTGCTTTCCCAGAGGAAGGAGTGACTGACGACATTTACCCAGAACCACCCGCGACAATGATTTTTGCCCCATCAGGCACTGGGATCTCAACCCAGAAATGCCAAGGGGCGGGGGAGGCTGCGGGAACTATGGGATAGCTACGGGATAGCTACCCACAGTGCAACGCTCCAGAAATCGACGCTAGCCTCAGACCATGGACGCACACCACCGATTTAATGTGTTTAGTGTGGCCACGCGCACTCGATTTTATAAAATCTGTTTTACAAAACCGGTTTATGCAAATTCGGAATAGTCCCGTAGTGTAGACGTACCCTTAGTATTTTTGATTGACAGTGAGATCCTCCTATCAACGGTACCAGTCTTACCAGAATAATGGAACTTCCTTTCTTCTTGACACATAGAGAAAAAGGAGACTTTTGAAAAGGGACTCACCCAAAATGAGTTGCTTTGGGGGCTGTCACGTCTGTGGTACGACTAAAAAACATATGGCTCCATCCACCATTTACCGTGAGGGAAATCTCCATCTTATGCTCAAATTCTGTCACTTGTATTTGGCGCTTCATGATTCTTTCTGAACCACTTCAGCTGATACTTGGTCATTCACACAATTGTGAGTGCGCTGGTGAACTCTTCGGTCATTCGTGGTATTTAAGAAAACACAATACAATTCTCAGGACGATGAGGGTCATGGTGAATTGTTATGAATAAATCAAATAGAGAAAAGGGCATCCAAAAGTACAACCTGGACCTTTCTTATGACACTCACACTTCGGCTACTCATTCATACTGATTCTCAATAATCCGTGTTCCCTGGTGGTGAGATATAGTACAGTGTTTAACCAGAGTTCATCAGAACAACAAACAAAAGGGGGTTCTAGCACTTTGCATGTGTCAGCAGCAACTGCTGGATTGTGTCTGTGTTTTACTCGTTTTAATTGCAGCAAAGCAATTTCATAGACAGGGCAGGTGCTGCACATAGCTACTTGCCAGAAAACCCAAGGCCCAGCAGGAGGAGCGTGGGTTGGAAGTTGTCTGCTCCAGGTCTGGCTCTATCAAAACAAAAAAACCCAGAGCGGGCGCTCTAAGGGTCCCTTCTGAAGGGAGATTCCCAGAGACATTCCAGGTTAAGACCGAAGGGCCAAGTCTTAGGGTACGTCTGTACTACCCGCCGGATCGGCGGGTCGTGTTCGATGTATCAGGGATCGATTTATCGTGTCTTGTCTGGACGCGATAAATTGATCCCCAAATCGACGCCCGTACTCAACCTTGGCAGGAGTAAGCGTAGTCGACGGGGGAGCCGCGGCAGTCGACTCGCCGCCGTGAGGACGGCCAGGTAAGTCGAACTAAGATACTTTGATTTCAGCTATGCGAATAGTGTAGCTGAAGTTGTGTATCTTAGTTCAAACACACACACACACACTAGTGTAGCCCAGGCCTAAGTGGTCTGAAATTTATGTTCCTGAAGGAATAATCAAGCTTGGGACCTGGGCCAATAACCACCTGGCTGCACTTCATTACTGCTACTTTTACAAGATGTGTGTCACCCTCTGGGGGCTTTTGTTTCTCATCCAAGAATCTGATTAACCAATTTTACTGAGTGACAAGAAAAAGGAAAACGGCTGAGTGCGTTCCAGTGAGCGTCTCTTATCATTCAGTTCTGATGCCATCTCTCTCTGATGAGAGTCAATTGTTTAATCGTACGCATGAGTGCATGTTAAAAGACGCCCTCAGTCAGCTCATGTTATATGCCTGATTAACTAAAGGGTGGATGGTAACTTTACAATCTAACCTGATTAAGGGGTTGTGTACAGCTCCACTACTCCAGGCACAGACCAGAGAAACAAATATGGCGTAGAGAGTCACAATTCCTCAGCCACTTCCCCTTTGCTCTGGGTAAGCAGTAAGCGAGAGGTCCTCAAAAGTTTTTCAAGGGGGAGCTAGGCACCTAAATAGCCTTGAGGATCTGGACTTAAGTTAATTCAGCCTTTTTTGTGGAACAGTTTACACCTGCTGTGCATCCTACTCTGGAGCCAGGACCCCTCCTAGTCGCCGCCCCCCCTCATCCCTTGCCCCATGCACTTGCTCAAGTAGATCCTACTGTCCCCAGCACAGGGGGCAGGTCCAATAAGAAGTGTAAGGGGAGATTTTGTTCCTTCTTATTTCCTCGCATGGCTGAGTGAGAGCTATGTAAATATAGATTGTTTTCCATGGAAAGTGTGAAAGGCAGGCGTTTCATCAGAATTTTTCATGGAATTGTTCGGGTTTGTAGCAAAAAACCACTCTTAAAGGCTTTTCAGTTGTCAAAACCAAAAAACATGAAGTTGTCAAAGAAAGTTTTCAGGATTAAGTTTCCAGTAAGTTGAAAAGCCATTTTCATCCCAAAGAAAGTTGTCAACAATTTTAAAGCAGCTCTTGCTGTGACAGTTGAGTCCTAAGTGCTCGAACCCCCGCAGCAGGTGAAGAATTGTCTTGCTTTTAATCTGACTCCCCCACCCTCTTCCCTCGCTCAGCCTCTTAGTATTCCTTTTCAATAAAAAGAAAAAGGGCTTGTACATTTCATTTTTCACAGCCTTGAAAGAGTTACTCCTCCAGAGCAGGTTGTCAGATAGCTGAAATCTGAGCCTGTACCTTTCCACAGCTGTATTGTTTCATTTAAATTAAAAACTACAGAATTCTGTAGTTTTAGTTTAAATAAAATGATACAAGTTCAGACTTGTGACTGTAAAGTGAAATTGGCCTCCTGGAGAAATCCATCTGTGGCTATCAAGGGAGAAGTTATTATATTACATTCAAGAGAGGAAATTAACGCAGTAACTTTGGTAAATGTTGACTTTTAGATGGTTGTCGTTATACAGCATTATAGTTTCTGAAGTACTTTTTTGTAGACAGCTCTGTATAAGACTTTGGACTCAACTGTCCAGTGTACAGAGAAACTGGAGAACAAGGGTCAGCAGCATAGAGAAAATCAGACAGAATTGCACTGAGGCAGCAAGGCACTAGTATGGTGTCAGTACCATAAACAATCACATTTGCCTTGTCAGCATAGGGCCTGAACCGAAGCCCACTTAATAAGCGTGTTTCCACTGACTTCAATGGGCTTTAGATCAGGCCCATACAAGGCAAACCTCCCTCATACTTAGATAAAATAGACCACATTGCTTCAAAAGATCTGACAAGGCAAGCTCCAGATGGAAGAAGGACTTCCTTTGTTCTACGTTTTCCTCCCCGTGGCATTGAACGTTATCATGTGATTTGTTCTGCCTCTGTAGACACACATGGGGGGTGAAGTGGAATGGAATTTTGACAGCTTTACTCATGAATATGTAATAGCCATTCAAGCGTGTCCTCCGCTTTTGCCTCATTTTCAGTCCTTCACAGTGCTCATTTCTAAGGCTGAAGCATCTGGAACCACAAAGTTTGGAAGCTGCACTGCAACTAACAGTCCAATAACTTCCAGCATACAGACTCTTCAAATCACTTGGGAAGATTTTTCCTTGTATTTTTTGCTGAGTCTCACTGTGCCCAGGGTTTCTGCTTCTTGTGAGTGCACTAAAACTTAGCCTTGTTCAAAAGCAGGACAGAACAAAAATGGCCTGATGGTGTGTCCCAAGGCAGATTTGTCTTCTTGACAACATGATTTTCATTGTTATTTTATAGGCAACATTTTAGCCAGAGGGACCCAGTTCCTTACACTTTGCCATGCATTGTAATAGCATGAACTCTGAAGTCATGGGTGGATGGACTGTAATATGTAATTCTGTCCTGATAGCCATTGTAACTGAGCAATACACTCATTCCTCCTAGCCTACCAAGGCCCAGATCTGGGGCAAAGACCGAAAATAAGGGATGCGAAAAATTGTTCCTGCAGGAAATTTAATACACGGTGGGATTCATCCCTTTAATTCTATAACCTCGGCCTTATTTCGGATACAATGTCAATTGTTTTCAACAATAAAAGTGTGGGGAATGTGGCTTTGTATTGAACACAGGTTAGCTGGGGACTAAAATAAGTGGTGATCCTCAACATGAGGTGCACTTGAGAGGTCTGAGTACTTTATAAAGGAGCATTATTTGTATTGCAAAAATGGATCTAAGCCATTGTTCATTAGGGGATGTGTAGGTGGAAGAGGTGACTCAGCAACGGCATGCCCCCTTGTGGCTGGACATGGCAGCTCTTGTCTCTAGCATCTGCTGACAGCTGCATGGCCTCTGTGGTGGTCTGTCTCTTCTCATGACTCAGCCCTCCAGCCGAGTCATGTTTAGTCCCTCCCCTGCAGGGATAAAGAAGGAGTCAAATAAACCTAAATCAAGCAAACATAACTCTTCACCCCTACTCAGGCTCACTCCTCCAGACACTGCACCCCTTCCCAGGCGCTGCAGGGTTACCCTCCGGCTCTTGTGCAGAGTGACGCCGCCCTGGAGGCCTGGCTCTGAACTCTATAGTCCTTCTCCCTTTTGGGTCAGGGTGTTTTCACACCACCCTGCTCGGTCCCTGGTAGGGGGAATCCAGGCTCTCCCTTTCCTCTGCATCCCACTCCCAGGATCCTGGGGTAAGCAGCTACGGTCTGCTCCCATAGACACCTTGCTGCCTCCCTGACTTCTTCCTACCTGGGCCTTTCTTCGGCCTAGCCCTCCCCTGAGCGTGCTGTGTTTCTGCCTCTCTCTCAGCCCCCCCTTTGCTCTCTAGCAACCACAGAGGGACTGCAGAGTTCTTCTACCTACAGCCTCCTTCTCACCTGGGCTTCCCGCCTTTATTCTCTGCACCCAGCCAGGCTTCAGCGTCGAGTGGGCCTGGCCCTCTCTCCAGCCAGGTACCATAAGTGGGCTCCATAGCTCCCATTAACCCTTTGAGTGCCAATGTGAGGTGTGTACTCCATCCTAGGGAGCAAACATAGAACCTCTAAACCATCATGAACAATACGAACCCATGAAAGGTAGGAGAATATGCTCCTTAGGGTTACTTGCTCCTGTTTCCCATTCCACTTCTTTTGCATAGCTAGCAGTGTACACAGGATAAACACTGTGCAATCTAAATACATTAAAAAGGTCCGTATGGCAAATATGAACAAACAGATTCCATGCTGGATACTACCTTGGGGGCTGGTGGAATCTCCATTGCTTGAAGCCTTTAAATCAAGGTTGGGTCTCTTTCTAAAGGAAATGCTATAGTGGAGACAGAAGTTATGGAGTTGATCCAGGAATTCCTGGCTGAGGTTCTCTGGCCTGTGTTATGCAGGAGGTCAGACTAGATGATCACAATGGTCCCTTCTGGCCTTAAAAATCTATGAAGAGTGAGCAATTATTTTTGTATTCCTAAGTAATTCACCTAGCCTCAGCTTTAATCAAATCCTTAAAAATGGGCAGGAAAGTTGGGGAAAAGGTCTTCGCACCTGAGAAGAGGCTTATCCAACCAGGGTCATCTGCCTTGTTCACTTTGTTTAAATAATGGAGTTTGAATTCTAGCCTTTACAGTTGCTGGAATGTTTACTTAGTAGTTCCGAGTGCAGACAGGCAACACATTTCATTGTTAACACTGCTTCCACTAGACTAGTATGCAAACAAATAATTACACAGAGAAAAAAAATATGATTACAGGGATAATTAAGGATTGTGGCTTTGGAAGGAATTATGCAACTAAGTGGCTATCATACTCACCAGAGGCATTTGCCTAAAGGTAATTACATTAAGAGCCAAGTTAAACAGCAGCTTCTTTTTACTGACTATACTACTACGCTACATTGTTTTAAAACACTCTATTGAAAAACAAGCAACTTTGGGGGAAATGATCTGAGGCAGAGCAAGAGCACAAGACAGAGACAAAGAAGAACGAGAAAGGAGACAGAAGGAACAATGGCAGAATAGACGGCCGATCAGGCACCACAAATTAAGGTGTAGTGGTAGCACACGTAGGCATAACAAAGCTAGATTTAACCTAGCTAGTATAGGTAATAGCAACAGTGATAGGGTGACCAGACAGCAAGTGTGAAAAATCGGGACAGGGGTGGGGAGTATAGGAACCTATATAAGAAAAAGACCCAAAAAACGGGACTGTCCCTATAAAATCGGGACACCTGGTCACCCTAAACAGTGAAGATGTGGTGGCATGGACTGGCCACCTGAGTACCTACAGGCTTGTACATGGGTTGCTAGCCTGTACTGACGCCTGTGCTGCCATGTCTTCACTGCTATTGTTACCTGCACTAGCTAAATTAAAGCTAGCATAGAGTGCCTACCCTAGCTACAATGACACCTTCATTTGCCATGTACATACCCATTATCTCGACCCTGCATCAGATCTGCTCTGGCCTCCCCAAGCCGCACCTTCCTGATGTGATAGCTCAGGTACTGGCTCTACAAACACTGAAATCTTCTTCACTAAGTACAGTCGGTTGAAACAACCTAAAGTAAGAGGCCTCCTCCCTCGAGACCGCTAGCCCTAACCATGGGAATACTTCACTCTAACCCTACGAGAAATATCAACCAGCAAGGAAATGTTTGAAAGGTGACTTTTGAGGAGTAGTCTACAGAGTTCTTTAGTTCCAGAGCTGCACACGTAATGTTTTCACACCTGCTTCAGCTACCTTCATAACTCGTGTGCATCTCCACTCTGTTTTCACTGTTCGGCACAGGAATACAATGAGGTCTGTCGAGCGGAAGTAAGTTCTCCCAAGCTCTGTTGTGACTGCTGATGTCTCCTGAACATCTCTGTTATTCTTCCTAGCTTGCAGAAACTCCAGCTCCACAAAAAAGCCTTTTGCAAATTCTAAAGATAGCCACCATCTTCAGAAGAGCTCCTGTTAGAACTGATGACTGGCATGGGGGGGGGGGGAAGAGGGTGTATCAGTAACGGGGATAGAATCTTTCAGGCTTAGAAGTGGCTTCTCCAAAGCAGCAGGGTGGAGATACGTGGATGGGGTAGTGCTGAGGGATCTTTCCCTGACACGGCTCGTGTGTACCTATCCAATGTATACAATATTTCAGTTCCCATAACGGTCAGTCTGCCACTTTCAATAAGCACCAAGTGTAAGATTTTGAAGAGCAGGAGTACAGCCTCACTCTGAACAAAAAGAGGGGATCTGGAGCTAGAGAAGATTGTCTCTTTTCATGCCAGCAATATAATTAGCTGAGCCAGACCTACCGTGTAATAAATACAGACACCTTTCATACCTCAGATGGAGTGTATCTAGAACGGGGTGGGCAAACTTTTTGGCCACATCGGAGTATGGAAATTGTATGGTGGGCCATGAATGCTCACAAAATTGGGGGTAGGGGTGCAGGAGGGAGTGATGGCTCTGGCTGGGGGTGTGGGCTCTGGGGTGGGGCTGGGGGTGAGGGGTTTGGAGTGAAGGAGGGGGCTCCAGGCTGGGACTAATGGGTTCGGAGGACGGGAGGGGGATCAAGGATGGGGCAGGGGACTGGGGCGCAGGGGGGGCTCAGGGGTGCAGGCTTCGGGCGGTGCTTACTGCAAGCAGCTCCTGGAAGCATGTCCCCCCTCCAGCTCCAAGACATGGCCACGCGGCTCTGCGCGCTGCCCCATCCACAGGCACCACCCCTGCAGCTCCCATTGGCCGGGAACCATGAGAGTGGGAGTGGCGCTTGCGGACAGGGCAACACACAGAGCCGCCTGACCACGCCTCCACACACTACATAGGAGCTGGAGGGGGACCATGCCGGCTGCTTCCTGGGAGCCACACGGAGTGGAGCAAGCCCCCAACCACACTCCCTGGCTGGAGCACTGGATCAGGAAAAAACCTCAATCCCGTTCCCCGGGTGGAGCTGAGGACCAGATCAAAAGGTCTGATGGGCCAGATGTGGCCTGCAAGCTGTAGTTTTCCCACCCCGATCTAGAACATACAAGCCAGTCCTGAAAACCCTTACTACCACGGCTTGAAGACAATGGAACTGCTCCCAGAGGGACGCGCTACCTGCAGCAGGACAGGTTTGCAGGATCAGAGCCCCTTTTTACAAAGGCCCAGGCCCCCAAAGGTCTTTTGATGCCTAACTTCCATGGAGGTTGGAGCCTAAATGTCTTTGAGGGTCTGGACCAAAATCTCTCTCATTTTCTGGGGCCTTTGAGGATCTGGGTTGAGGGAACTAAGCTGCGTTTTTCACACCATCTCATTCCTGTTGTGTGAGGAAATACATCGTTAAAGACCAGCACCTGCAATTGGGCTCCAGGGCTAGAACATGTCTGCAAATCCACAGGGCAACCCCCCATAAATGCCTGCCCTTCATTTTAACCGATTTATGGATAAAGAACCATCTGCTCTGCTGAGACGGGGGGTAGAATACTGGCAGGTACAAGGGCAACATGCTTACAAAGATGCAAGAGAATGTTTTGTCTCTCATCAGGCGAGATTGGTCTATTGCAATTGCAAGAAATCATTTGTTAGTTTCTCTGAGAACAGCGCTGCAAAGTGCCCAGAAGCCAAGAAACTTATAAATCACCCGTCCTCTGTGTCAAAATGCCACAGCTGATACTGAAGAAGATATACAATTAGGGGACTTCTGCTTCAAAGCGGAGGAAAATGGCAAATCAGACACACAGGACAGGGCAAGCAGCACGACATCATAACCATGAGTTATGGACATGTCAAAATGTGCAGCACCGGTGATCAAAAAATACCCTGTTAACACACACCAGCAAGCTCTTGTAGCAACTTCATAGCATCCTAGGACATAGGATATGAGACTAGAAGGGTTGCTGGTCTGATGCAGTGCAGCAAATCCTATCTCCAACCGTGGTTAGCACCTGCTCCTCTTGAGAGAGGTATGAGAAACCCCGCACTAGGTAGTTATTGTATAAACCTGCTGTCGGGGAAAGTTCCTTCCTCGCCCCCCGTTAGTGAGAGGCTGATTGTTCCCTGAACTTTAGAGTTTATATCCCTTCCAAAGCTCTTGAGTTATGTTTTCAATCCCGATAGCTCTGGATATTCTTTTCCTGTCCAACCCTTTCTGAAACAAGCTAAGTGCTTGGCTTCAGTGATATCGTTACCCCTTTTTGACCTGAGTCATTAGCCAAATTCCGTGTGTTGCCAGTTGTTTGCATTAGAAGGAGAAATGGATGGTGGGACCTGTTTTTTCTCTGATGCAATCCCATTTATTTACTAAAAATATACCAAGTCCTGTTTCCATGGAAACAGAAGCAACCAAGCAGCAAGAAACAGTTTCTTTACTCACAGCTCCAAGCCCCTTTCAGCCAGCACTCAGCCCAAAAAGTCTGTCTCTAGGCTTTTCTCAGCACCAGGCTCCCAGTACTTGTTCAGGCTCGGTCTAGTGCTTCCTTTCTGCCCTCTCTCATCTGTCTGCCTCTCTTCTACAAACACACTTAACGTCAAACAGTAAGTAGCAAAAGCCTCCGCCGACATGTACCTCACACATACCTTTGTTTTGGGCAGAGACATGTGCCTGTGTTTGGGATAGAGGCCACTATTGTTTCAGCTTTCTGGTTCCATAAAGGAGCTTGACTGCTGCTTACCATTATCTTAAATGAAAGGGGGGAGGGGGTTACACCCAACCCATAACAATATCTACTGGCAATGGAGTAGGAATAGAATCCTGAGTAGAATCCTCATGCTCATTCCACATTGCATCACTTTATGAACAACGACAAGCATTATAAATAATCTCCCATTTGAAAAAAAATCAAATAATTATAACAAAGTCTTATTTGTTTCTGGAGTGACATTTCCATTGAGGTTTGCATATTCTGTATCTTAAAAGGAGACACAATAAATAAAAGATTAATAAAGGAAGTAATTTGCCCACACACCTTAGCACCCTCAATTATTAAAAGGGCTTCTGGTTACTTGGTTGTGCTAGGGGTTTACAACAACCAAAGAACTGCTTGAGTTATATCACAGAGCACTGCATTTCTCTTGTAATCTTTTATGTTTCCTGGGATGAAAGAAGTAGGAATTCATCTCTTGCTACTCCCAGTCATAAAAACTACAGCTGAGTGTTCTTTTGCCTCACTGAATAGAATTTTGTGTTCTGAAAGTCGTCACCTTCTGCCTGATCATGAACACATCATGAAAGACTGGATGTGTCAGACACACGAGAGGCCACCAAAGATGAACGCACTGCATTCAAGAAGTTCATTAACAGAGTTGTGCAAAATTACAATAAGAAAGATGCAGATGTCGTGCTTCATAGTAGGCTGGAGTAGTCAACTTCAATTTGTGATGATTTTAATACATGAGTTCAATCTAATAAAGTGGTCATGCCATACAGCCTACCTTCAAGGTCTCACCCCTTGTCGGTTCTCACCCCCCCTGTAAATTCAAACACGTTCCCCCCTTAATTTCAAACACTGCTTACACGTAAGAACGTCTCTTTTCCTTGTGATGCAGTATCTATCTCAGCATATTCCACGATAGAGGTTATTTCAGCTGCATATTTCCCACTGTCTACCAGAACCTTCAAGATGTCTTTCCCGTTCTTTCTGAACTCATGTTCCATTAGGTAATTACTCTGTATAAAATATAGTAGTCGTCTCCTGACAATCACTCTGTTCCATACTCTGAACTAGTCACCAACTTTCAAGCAGGGGGAATGAATTACTTTGCTGTCTTATTCTAATAGCTCTTCTACAACTCTGCACGAGCCGTCAGTTCCGTCACAGAATCACTGCTGTGTCAATTGAATGAACTAGTTGCAATTGGCAATTTGGTTTTCAGACACCTATCCATTCATAACTGAGGATGGGATAGTCTCTGAGGGGTTGTCTGTATGCAAGCAAAGCCACCTGAAGATCCTAAGTTTCCTTCTTAGATTTAAGTAAAATTGTGATAGTTTGACAATACATTGTAATAGACTAGGGGTTTTCAAGCTGTGGGTCATGGCCCCCAGGGAAGTTGCAAGTAGGTGTCAGGGGGTCCAATTCCATATTACAAATGAGGGAGGAGGGTTCTGGTAAGCTCAGAGGGGGAGATAGGTTTAGCGGTGGGATCCTGATATGGAAAAGACTGAGAACCCCTGTGCTAGACCATTTGACTGTAGATCCTTTGGGCTTGTTATAACATGCTCAGAATCCCCAAACCATGAAAAAGCTTTGATTTGTTTTATTCTTATTTTGTATTCGTATATTGTGGACCATGGTCTGTAAGACATTGAGCATGTGTTCTCAGAGATGTCAGATGGCGAGTCACTGTTTCACTCTTGCTATTTTGGGTAAGACTCAAGGCAAAAAGGACAGGTTACCCCTTCCCCCCCCTCCCCCCCCGCATCTCACGCTTTCCAGCGTAAAGCGGAAGAAACACTTCGAAGTCAATGGCCTTACACTGGTGTAGGATCTCATTTCCAAGAAGCTCCAGGCCCGCCCAGAGGATTCAGGGGGCCTGGGGCAAAGCAATTTCGAGGGCCTCTTCCATAAAAAAAGTTGCAATACTATAGAATACTGTATTCTCATGGGGGGCCCTGCAGGGCCTGGGGCAAATTGCCCCACTTCCCCCCGGCGGCCCTGAGAAGCTCTCTAAGAGCTGAGCACCTCCTGCCACATGCACTGCTGAGCACCCTCTGCTCCTAATGACCACAAAAGCTCTTTGCACTTTGCAGGATTGGGTGCTATGTTTTAGCCCACTAATCTCCAAGAACTGGGCTTGTTATTACAGTCTCAGGATATAAATAATAATGTTTATTGATGGATTTCGGTGAGTTTTTTTGCACCAAATAAAATAAAATAAAATAAAAAATGGGTTCCACAACACAATTTGCCTCCCACGTATCGTGAAAATGACAGTGCTGCTTGCAGAGTGCGTTCTAATGGTGTGATTTTATCCCATTAGTGCGAAAGGAAGTGAGCCAGTGGAATATTGTTTCCCCAGGGAAGTGGTGTGGAATCCTGTAGGGATTGGGTTAGTCAAGACTAGGGGGGTAGCTCAGTAGTTTGAGCATTGGCCTGCTAAACCCAGGCTTGTGAGCTCAACCCTTGAGGGGCCATTTAGGGATCTGCGGCAAAAATCTCTCTGGGGATTGGTCTTGCTTTGAGCAGGGGATTGGACTAGATGACCTCCTGAGGTCCCTTCCAACCCTGATATTCTGTGATTCTATGAAGACAAGGGGAGGTATGAAGGATTGTGAAAGGCATGTATAAAACTGGGTTACTGACTAACACTACAGCAGATGAAATTCAAGCATAAGATTCCATACATTGGAAGGAACATTATACAGACTCTCCTCAAGTTACGCAAATCCGAGTTTATGGAAAAAGTTTCGTAAACTAGAAATGGGGGGCGGGGTTTTTTTTGGCCTAATGATCGGAGATACGTTTCTGACTTACGCAAAATTTGAGTTACGCAAGGTGTTCCAGAATGGAACGCTTGTGTAAGTCGGGGAGCTTCTGTAAACTACTAATGCAGTCAACTGGATTCTAAATTAGTTGGCAGCTTTCGAGAAAAACATCTTTGGTCAACTTTATGAAGAGATCAGAGCCTGCCCAGCAGTGATCAAAGAAGAAAAGGTTCTTAGGATAATAATCATAATCATAATAGAAAAGCATCAGTGATTACTCACTCAAAACGATTAGCTCTATGGAAAATTTCTAACTAGAAGACCGGAACTATTTGGTTTGCTGAAGAGGAAAAACAAGAGAGCCGATAATAACGAATGGTTTAGAACAAGCTCTCCAGCAATGCTATTTACCTCCCCCAATAAGACAAGCCAAAGGGATCACATGCAGTGAACACATTTGCAGGAGATAAAATGGATCATCGGTTTTACCCAGCACGTCATTAACTGGTATCTCTCGGTTGCAGGAGTGAAATCAACAGCTTAGGAAAATTCAAGCAAGGACTAGACAGTTATATGCATAAGAGTGGCATTTTCAGTGACACTAGCTAGGACAACGCTATCAGAGGGATCAAGCCTCACACTTGAATACCAGCTGGAGTTAAGGAGAATTCCTCCCCCCATGGCGTAGCACTGCACACTTTGCACTTTCTGCTGGAGGGGTTCACTTTCCTCTGATGAAGTTAGTAGAGGCCACTACCAGAGACAGGCTAGGGGTCAATTCCTGCTTTCTTCGAGGAGCCACTACCCCCATATTGGGGGCCCTCAGCTCGTCCATTGGTCAGTTTTTCAGAGCGATCGTTTCTGATGACTGTGTTTGCAGCGGCAGTCTCGGCCTTTACAACACACGTCGTCCCACCGAACAAGGAGAGCAGGGTTCAGAGTCCCATACCAAGCACTCAGACTGGGGACCAGCTCCCAGACGGTGCTTAGGGTCAGGCCCCTGCCACAGTGAGCAATGGGGAGATTCTCAAGGCCCAAAGGTGCTCAACTCCTATTGACATTTTATCCATACTCTCAGTTGTCCTTTATATACAGTTAGAATATTTTATAGATGCAAATCCCACAGGACTGTTCAGGAAATACGAAGTCCAGAATGAAATGCAGGTATCAAGTGTCTAAAACTGAAAGCTGTAGTTATTTTAGAAACTCATTTCTTTTCTCTGCATTCTCCGCTCCATCCTCAAGCCAGCGTTCCTGGGCCCTCTCCCACTGCATTTGTTTACATCTGTGCACAGTGAGTAGATAGACATGTCCCTCTCATTGCCAGCAAGACTGATGTTAATAACAGCTAGGCATTTCCTTCCACCACACTGTCACTCAGCAAACACCAGCAACTAGACATTCATCCAATCAACATTTGTTTCCCAAGCGTCAGCTTGATGGTTTGATTTGGCTGTCAGGTGATTTTACGTCAGATTAGTCCATTTAGGGTGCCTTTAAATGTCCGTTAAAGCAGCAAAGAATCCTGTGGCACCTTATAGACTAACAGACGTTTTGCCACAGGATTCTTTGCTGCTTTTACAGAACCAGACTAACACGGCTACCCCTCTGATACTTTAAATGTCCGTTGTGTGCCAGAGCAGGTCTGGAAGGAGAGTGGGTTGCTCAGCACCTCACAGGCTGGGGACTCTGCTGATTCTCAATGGCTTATGCTTTTCCATATTTGTGCAAGCTCGGGCCCAGTCGTACACTCCCTTGGACAGGTGGAACGCCCATTGATGAGGCAGTGTGTTTTAGGGGGTAGGCACTGGACTGGGAGTCAGGAGAAATACATTTTATTACTGACCTGGGGCTCTGTGCCTCAGTTTGTCCTCCCATCATTTGTCCATCTTGTTGATTGAGATTGTGAGCTTTCCACAGCAGGGATTCTGACTTGCCTACCACAATAGGGCCCTGATCTCTTGGGGTGTTACTATTATAGAATACTGCTTTTTTTCCTCCTCATTTTATTTAAGTTAAAACTTTGCCTTCCATTTTTTAAAGTTATTTTGAAGCATGACATGAATAAAATCTGTATTTTTAATTCTCCTGTTAAATGTATTTGCATTGCACAAGTTAACCATCTACAGGAAGCCTGTGGAATTATGTTCCATGCTTCCTTATTAATGTCCTGGCTTCCGAGAAATGGCATTTTGGTGACTTAATGGCAACTCAAAGATGGGAAACAAGGTGATCCTTACACTAAATAATAAAAAGATACCATTTGTCCCATTCTTATGCCTCATTAGCAACAGGCTGTCTTAACACAGTTTTAAGTGTTTTATTAAAATGTTCCAGCAAACTGTCTTTCTAAGGCAGGCAATGGCATGAGCTCTGGTCTCCAAGATAACTTGCTTTTAGATTTATTTCTATAGCTTGGCTGTGAAATTACCTCGATGGGTATCCACAAGGTGGCAGTCAGATTAATTCAGGTGCTGTGTGCTTCCTGTCATAGTGGCTGATGTGCATGGTGTAGACGTGTTCGGTTGGGGTCGCCCCTCTCTGGGATGGCTGGAAGCCAGTCCGCCTCACTTCTTAGGTCTGGGGAGTTGGGCGTTAGCCTGGTGGGGCAGGAGACAGGCCCTCAGGCCGGAGCTGAGCACAGAGTTCAATAACAAGTCCAGGCCCTGGGTCAGGGCGGGGCAGTGAACAAACAGTTCACGAGCAAAGCCCAGGCTCTTGGGCCTGAGCGTGGGGGCAAGGGGGAGAGGGCCACCCGTGAGTGGGGTGGCAGGGGGGACGCAGACCCGCCCACTCCTCTGCGTCCCAGCCCGGGGCCCTGACAGCGGCAGGCGACCTGCTGCTGTGTCAGTGGGGATCCAGGCCGCAACACACTGACATCGGCTCTGGGTGTGCTGCAGCCAGACTAGGGTCGGCTGCCCCCAGGCTACTTCCAACCTCCCCCTCTACCGGTACCTGCATCTGGTCAGTGTCTTCCACGGCATCAAGCACCATGGACTCCTCGGGGTACTTGGCGAGCGGTAAGCTGGGCAGCTCCTCTGGGTCCCTTCGTACCGGTAGGCTTACTGGCTTCTCCAGGGTCTGATCGGCGTCCGGCCTCAACGGGTATGGCCAGTCCTCGGGTCGGTCACAGGCGGCAGGAGTCTCCCCAGCGGGAACTAGGGCACCAGCGTCCGGCTTCTCCGGCGGCCAGGCCGCTTCTGAGCCCTGGGGTCGGGCTTTTATACTTCCTGTCCTGCGCCTTGACCTCTGGGGGGCGGGCGCAGGCTCCAGTGGCTCCGCCCACTTTGGCACCCGGAGGGGCTTGTCCCTCTCTGGGGCTGCTGGGAGCCAGGCCGCCTCACTACACATGGATTTTAACAGGACTCCTTCTCGTTTCACTAGAATGCATTTGATTGTGACCTGGCGGTGTCTGGGACTGAAACAGATGCCTGAAGATGATATCAGACTCATCCAGGATGTGTAGGAGGGTGCTGTTACCGCAGTTAGAAGGCCATGTGGAGAAACTGAACAGTCTCTAATAAGAGACGGAGTATATCAGGGCTCAGCCCTGAGCCCCTTTTTGTGTATGTTGAACCATGCACCTACAGAGAGTCTCCAGAGAGTGGCATGCTGATGCATGCTTTTTGCAGCTTGTGCGGAAGAGCAAAGATGAAGTAGAAGAAGATTTAGAGAGATGGAGAAAAATGGCACGAAAAATCAGCAGAAATTAAACAGAGCATACGGTCTGCAGATTACTAATACCTTGCTTGCAGGAAGACAACTAGACTAAGCTGGGAGGCAGCCACTACCAAGGGTACAGAAATTCAAGTACCTGGGTTCTACAGCACAGGATAATGGTGAACTCAACAGCGAACTTATAAACAGAAGAGGAAAGGCCTGGACTACACAGAGAGAAGCGAGGGGAGTGATCTGCAAGAGGAGAAACTTTTCCATTTGGAAGGCAAAGATCTACAAGACAATAATTAGGCCTGTACATTTGTATGGCTCTGAATGCTGGGCACTGAGGAAGAGGCAAGAGCAGGATCTCGAACACAGTGGAAATGACAATGTTAAGAGACATGAAGTCATGGAGCTGGACCACGTTTGGAACAAACAAGTTATGGGAAGTGTGAAAGTGGTATCGATTATAGACAAGCGGAGAGAATCCAGGCTTAGATAGATGGGCACAGGAAAAGAAGATGGGAACAATGTATAGGAAACTGTGTTAAATTTAGAAGTTGAGGTTAAGAGAAGGATTGGAAGACCCAAAATTAGATGGATGGATATAAAAGGATTGGATTAGCTATGGCGTTTCCAAGGAATTCCTTCAAGACAGACTGGGATGGAGAAGGACTCGAGGAGCTGGACCCACATAGATGGAACTAAGACTAGAAGATGACGACATTTGTTTATTGTTGTGTATTTGGTTGTCATGGGTTTTGTTACTATGGCAACTGAGTTAGACTATTAAGGGATAGCTCAGCCGGTTTCAACCGGCTGAGTGAGCTCTCTGTCTCTGTAAATAAAATGGAGGTTTTGGTTAGCTGTCTGCTCTCTGGCCTCAAGTGATTTCTTCCTAAACCGGCTGCCCCAAGGATATAACACTGGCGGTGGGATCCTGGTGCTGCTCCAGTAACAGAAGGAAGTAGAAGTCAAGGTAAAGACCAAACAAAGAAAAAAAGCTGCTTGTTTGCACTGACTGTGAAAGTGAAACTAAAAATCATAGCTACTCTGACCAGGCCCCTGGAGCCTTTTGATGAGAATACAGAGCAGTGGCATGTGTATACTGAGCGTTTTGAGCTTTTTGGTATTGCAAATGACATTACAGAAGCAAAGAAGGTGCCAATATTCTTAACTGTTGTAGGGGCTAAAACCTACTCTCTGCTACGCAGCTTACTACACCCTGTTAAGCCTGAGACTAAATCTTACAGTGACATTGTGGAAATCCTGGGGTCTCATTTCTCCCCAAAACCACTGGTAATTGCTGAAAGATATAGGTTCCACAAAAGAGAAAAGGAAGATGAAACAGTTGTACAATTTGTAGCCATTTTAAAAAGCTAACAGAACACTGTGAATTTAAAGAGATGTTAAATGATGCCCTGCGTGACAGGTTAGTGTGGCCTCTGCAATGAAGCTATACGGAAGCGCCTACTGACAGAGGCTCAGCTTACATTACAGAAGGCTGTTGATATTGCTGTCTCCATGGAACTGGCTACAAGGGAGGCACAATACATCGGTGCATCCCCTAGGGTGCAAAAAGTGTCACAAGAACTGACCCACAAAACGGTGCAGAGTCAAGAATGTTACCGCTGGCTGGGTCACCAGGCATCAGAATGCTGGTGTAAGGACCTGGTGTGTCGACACTGTGGCAAAAAGGGACACATCGAGTATGCCTGCAAACAAAAGAAAAAGAGGCCTGTGGTCTGGCCGACAAAAAGAGGAACCTTGCATAACCTAGAGCAGACCCAGGATGATCAAGGTGACACCTCCTCACAAGAGGAAGTGCCACTGCATGCTTTGTCTTTGGCAGCGGGCTCACATGAATACTGGGTAACCCCCTTATTGGAGGGCAAACCTATACGCATGGAACTAGACACCGGTGCAGCTGTCTCGCTGGTTCCTGAGACTGTGTATAAGGAAAAGCTACAGCATCTTCTGCTTAAGGCAACAAAAACTGTTCTGAAGACGTATACAGGTGAAGCTGTGCCCATGTTGGGCACTATTGATGTTAAGGTGGAGCTCAATGGACAGGCGGCTAAATTGCCACTGTTTGTGGTGAGAGGTGACTACCCAGCCTTAATGGGTAGGTCTTGGCTTGGGAAGATTCAGCTGAACTGGGCAGAAGTGCACCAGATGACTAAAGAAGAAACCAGTCTAACCCCTATACTAAGGAAACATGCTGCTGTTTTTGGAGATGATTTGGGAAGTATGAAGGGAATCACTGTGACATTGAACATTAAACCTGGCAGTCCACCAAAATATCTGAAAGCCCGAACTGTGCCATATGCCATCAGGCCAAAAGTTGAAGCAGACCTGGAGCGCCTGGTCACCAATGGAGTCCTAATACCAGTTACCCATAGCTCATGGGCCACTCCTATCGTTCCAATAGTAAAGAAAGATGGCTCTCTCCGGATTTGCGGTGATTTTAAAGTCACTGTCAACCCAGTGTTGTGTGCAGAGCAATACCCGCTTCCCCGCATCAATGACCTCTTCGCAGGCCTGGCTGGGGGACAAAAGTTCAGTAAGATTGATCTGAGTCAAGCATATTTACAGATGCACGTCGATGAAAAGTCCCAAGAGCTGTTGACTATTGTGACACATAAGGGGCTTTATCGATACTGTCGCCTACCCTTCGGAATCACATCGGCTCCCGCCCTGTTCCAGAGGCTATGGACCAGATCTTGTGTGGCTTGTCAGGAGTTCAGTGCTATCTGGATGATATCCTGGTCACTGGAAGAAATGAAGAGGATCACTTAAAGAATTTAGAGGCTACCCTACAAAGACTGGAAGAGTTCGCAAAGACAAGTGTGAATTCTTCAGGCCCTCTGTTGAATATTTGGGACACATCATCGATTCTGCAGGTCTTCATAAGGCCCCTGCAAAAGTTAAAGCTATTATGGAGGCTCCCCCACCTCGAAATGTAAGCCAGCTGCGCTCATTTCTAGGACTACTGAACTATTATGGGAAGTTCATCTCACAGTTAGCCACACTGCTAAAACCACTTCATGAGCTCCTTGGGCAGAACAAGGCCTGGAAGTGGACTGAAGCCTGTGATGTTGCATTTAACAAAGCTAAGGATGCATTGTTAAATTCTGAAGTTCTAAAGCACTTTGATCCGTCCTTACCCCTGCAATTGGCCTACGATGCTTCCCCTTATGGAGTGGGAGCGGTCGTGTCACACATTATGCCTTCGGGAGAAGAAAGACCTATTGCTTTTGCTTCACGCACTCTAAGCAAAGCAGAAACTAACTACGCCCAAATCGAACGTGAGGCATTAGGAATTGTTTTTGGAATTAGGAAGTTTCATCAGTACCTATTTGGGTGAAAGTTTACTCTTCTTACAGACCATCGACCTCTGACATCAATTTTTGGACCCTACACAGGCATTCCCCCATTAGCTGCTAGTCGTATGCAACGTTGGGCATTGATACTTTCTGCACACACATATGAAATCAAATATCGGAAATCCACTCTGCACGGCAATGCAGATGGCCTCTCAAGGTTGCCTTTACCGGTCAAACATCAAGATAGTGCCCAAAAGGAAATCTTCTACTTTGAACAGGTAGAGAATACACCCATCACTGCTACTCAGATAAAGAAGGCAACCCGCGTTGACCCAGTATTATCCCAAGTTATGGACCTGGTGATGCATGGAAAATCTCGACAAACCTCTTCGGTCTCACCTGACCTTGTTCCCTACATGTCCAGGCGGACGGAGTTATCGGTCCAATCTGGTTGTTTGTTGTGGGGGAGGCGTGTCATTATTCCACCACCCCTGAGATCACAGATGTTAGAACAGCTACATTCCGGTCACTGTGGAATAGTGCGCATGAAGGAAATTGCACAAAGCTATTTTTGGTGGCCTAGATTGGACAGTGCTATTGAAGAAAAGGCAAAAGCTTGTATGTCATGTCAGGGTGTAAGAAATGCACCCCAGTGGGCACCCCTACACCCATGGGACTGGCCTGAAAACCCGTGGCAACGTATTCACGTTGACTTTGCTGGCCCCCTTGAAGGAAGCATGTTCTTGGTGGCAGTAGATGCCCATTCTAAATGGCCAGAAGTCTCTATAATGCAGTCCACTACTGCAGAGCGTACTATCCAAAAACTACGAGGACTCTTTAGTCGTTTTGGTCTGCCAGAACAACTTGTGAGTGACAACGGACTGCAGTTCGTCTCTCAGGAGTTTCAAAATTTTATGAAGGCAAATGGGATACACCACATCACGTCAGCACCATATCATCCGTCCACCAACGGATTAGCTGAAAGATTTGTGCAGACAATGAAATACGCTTTGAAATCAGCAAAGGGACAACACTCCATTCAAAAGCGTCTGGATACCTTCTTACTTTCCTATAGAAACACACCTCATGCTACGACCCAGGCTTCCCCAGCCTTTCTAATGATGGGACGACAGCTGTGCACTTGCTTTGATCTGCTGAAACCTTCTGAACCCAGACAAACTGTGCAACATCAGCAGCAATATCAAGTCATCAGACGGGCACCCAGAGCAAAAGACCGAACCTTTAACCCAGAACAGCCAGTTTTGGCTCGGAATTATACTTCCAGAGCTAAATGGGTCCCGGCCACAGTCATCACTCAAACAGGACCTGTTTCCTATACAGTCCGGACTGCAGAGAATCTTACCTGGCGGCGACATGTAGATCAGCTGTTGCCAGGTCATGCCAGTCTACAGGACCCATCTGCAGTTGAGGGGTCTGACTTCACCCCTCCTGGTGAGACACCAAATCATGAGTCACCTGTTCCTGACTGTTCTCCTCCATTACTGCCGGCAGCTGAGATACCCCTTTGCCCAGCACGAGCTGATACCACCTCCTCACCTATTCGTGCTGCGGACCCTGAGCTCCTAGTACTTTCGGGTGCAACAACACCAGAAGTTCGCCGTAATCCACCTAGAGACAGAAGGCCTCCTCATCGGCTGGATCTTTAGTTAGGGCGAACCCACGGTTATGGGGCAAAATAATCCCCAGGGTTTAGCCAGGAATGGAGGCAGTCTACCCTCCTTCTCTAGTTTAGTGTGTGTTTTATTTAGGGGATGTTCTTATTAGGGGGGGAGGAATATGTTGTGTAGTTGGTTGTCATGGGTTTTGTTACTATGGCAACTGAGTTAGACTATTAAGGGATAGCTCAGCCGGTTTCAACCGGCTGAGTGAGCTCTCTGTCTCTGTAAATAAAATGGAGGTTTTGGTTAGCTGTCTGCTCTCTGGCCTCAAGTGATTTCTTCCTAAACCGGCTGCCCCAAGGATATAACATTTATGGCCACCTTCTACATGGCTTCTTTAACTCCAAAGTGGGGTGACTCTATTCCTTTGGGTGCGATAGAAACCAGGGCTAACACAGCTGTTTTTCTCTGTTTTTTACAGTTACAATAAGTTGTGTTAGTCCCCAGCTGTCATCAGAATCAATCAGGGAGAGCAAGATCGATGTACACCTACATTTGCCCCCGCCTCCCCTTCAGGTCTGGCATTGAGCACAACCTGGCCAGCCCACAACACTGGGGCCAAGGAGTACAAGCCCAGCTAGACCCATATATCTTCTCTCTTCAGCAATCTGGCTGCTGTGAACCAGACCTGGACAGTTCTCATCCAGCTTCCTCATTCTCATGCCCACTCATCAGCTTCTGGAGTTGATTGAAGACATAGTATGGGATTTTCAATATCAATCAAATGTGTATGGCCAAGAAATCTGGCTTTGGGGAAGTTTAAAATACTGTACTTGGCATTTCCAATTATACACAGACTTCAGTGAAGATGGGGACAGTGTGTTAGATTATGGTAGATCACTAAATTATGAGAAATCATTTGCAGACTAAATTCCGAGTTTGCAGAAATAGTCATCAACTGAGTCTGAAATTGCTTTGCAGATGGGGGCTTTGTGCAGACTGTAGTTTCTAATATCAGATCATGCTCCTTTTAGATTAAAAGGGAGATCTTCATTTTAGTGATTTTTCTGACCTATCACACGTTCTGCCTCCAGTCAGATAACTAAGGTAAATCATCAGATGCCAGGGAATAGTCAAAATTACATGGGAGAGTTTAAATGATTCTGCAACTGTCTGGAAAAACGAATTATTCACCATATGGCCTGACCAGCAAAGTTTAAGAGACCATTTGTCATCAGAGAGAGTGAAGAAAGACTAAACCATGAAGAGTTGTTTCAATAGGGCTGCTTCAGAATAGCTTCATGATTCAAGGTTGTCATTTACTATGGAGCAAGGTGGGGACAGTTGCCTCCCCCCAGACCTTGCTTTGCCCAACCCCCAGACTTTCCAGAAGTCAGTATGCTCCACTTCCTCCCTCCATCCCCTTCTCCCCCTGACTTTGCAGGATAGAAAATAATCACATAGAATGTTTTTTATGCTCACCGAACTTTTCACCCTTCCCCACCCCCAATTTTTTCTGAAATTCCCTCCTGGAGTGATTCTACTCCAAACCAGGAGACCAATCCGCTAAGTTACCCAAAGTGGAATCTGGCTAAGACATTGCAGTTAAGTACATTCTGCACATCCTAAATTCATCTCGTAATGTCAGGTGGAGAGATGAATTTCCTGCCCTGAAGCCATTATGCTGGGTCACTACCCTGTTTGTTAACCATCGTGGATACATTTCACCCCAGAGGGGACTATAATGGACAGATAGATGTACCACCTGTGCAGCTCAAAGATTACGCTGGGGCTCTTTGGTCGCTGCCTATGGTAGGGGTGCAGCAGCCTGCCAGCAGGAGCTGCATCAGGCACAATGCTTCCAGTAGCACAGGAGGAGAGTGAGCAACACACACTCTGGCCCCCGTCCTCCCAGGGCCCAACCCTACCATCTTTGAAGAGGTTAATTCACTATCTGTGCTAGCCACAAGCTGTCCTTGCGGTCAGGGAGAGCAAGGCCGCTCGCTGTGGCTCGCCTCTGGGGAGGGAGCACAAGGGTGGAAGTTTCTCGTACATTGTGCGCCCTTCTGCTCACCAGTCACAATCCAGCCCATCGTCTGAGGTATGTTTTGAGATTCTTCTGCATGAAATGCATCGTGGCAGTACCACGTTCATGGCCGTATCAAAGGGACATTCCCACTCTCTGGCGTTACTCCCCGTTCATAACTCGGATTTATTCTGCTGGAGGACAACGTGCTGCATAATGGCTCCGCTAGCTCTGTTCCTTTGTCCTTTATGAGAAAGCCACAGTACAAAACGTCCAGATCAAACTCACTCGCATTTAAATGACGGTAATTTACACCGACTTCATTGCATTAAGGCACGACAATGCAATCGCTGCAGCTGCCTTCCTCAATTGGCTGAAGTAGCCAGAGTTCTAATCAGTGTGTGGTGTGTGTTCTTTTGAGTCAATTACCTCAAAAATCTCATCATTAGAGACAGTGGAGATTACAAGGCTGTGTCGTTTCAGGCTGCAGTGTCCTGGAACCAGGGGGGCTGGAACAATTTGTATAGTGGGGGTGCTGAGAGCCATTGAACCAAACTGTAAACCCTGGATAAAATGGAAACCACTTCAAGCCAGGGGGTGTTGCACCACCCCCAGTGGCCCTCGTTCCAGCACCTACGCCTGGAAGCTGTTAAAGTGCTACTGAGCTGGCATTTTTCCTATCACTTGTCTGAGCGCTGTTACTTTAAAATACAAGACAGTCTCCTTGCTGAGCCAATTCCTTATTTATTCAAACAATTTTGTTTTCTTGATAGATTCTGTGAATATCAAATATAATACGATGAATTTAGGAAAGTGTTGCTATCTCTCTGTCACAGAAGATGTTCTCTCAAGTGTCCCATATAGCCTTTTACGTACAGACGGAGTGATTTTTCCAGCCACTGAGAACTGTAAATGCTAAACCTTATATTAGGTGACCAAAGCAAACACCTTAGCACTGTACTTCATTCAAGAGCACCACTCAACCCAGGAAGCAAAGCTTGAAATTTTAACATGCAAGTCACTTTGCACGAACACCACTTTGCACTTATATGGCACTTTTCAACACATCTTAAATGCTAAATAATGTGCACCATGATACGTGGCACCTGAAAGAGACACCGAAAAGGTGGTGGAGGACAGCTGCTGAGGACACCAACCCACAGCGGCACGAACAATGTCACATGTTAACACTCTGGCCCCAATTTTCATCTCCTGGGTCCTCAAGAGGACAGCCAAACTTTGCATCTTGGTACTGGCAGTAGGGGTGATGACGCATCCCCTGGCTGGAAGCAGTTTCCACATATCCAGGGGTTACAGTTTAGTTCAGTAGCTCTCAGCATCCCCTCTATACAAATTGTTCCAGCACCCCTGGTAGTTAGGTGCTTAACTGGACATTTAAGGCAGGTTTCCTTCCCACCTAGGGGGCGGCAATCTCCAAGCTGATTCTCATAGCACGCCTCTCTCATTTGGGGAATAGGGGTTTGTTCTTCGTCCTCTGTTGAGTGGAAAAGGGGGGGCAGATCTTGGGGTGAGCATCAGCCTGACTTTGACACACGCCCACAAGAAACATTGGTACCCAAAACTAGAGAGGCTTCCATGGAGTTAGGGGGGCACTCTCCACTCCTTCTACACGGCCCAACCAGACCCATCCAAGCGGCGTCTCCCCTCTTGAAAGCAGATGGGATGATCCAGCCCTTATTTATTCATGCTGAAAGTGGGCTCTGCACATGCTGTTTATGTCTTCGCTCATGGGCTAACAAAGCCAGCTGTAGGCTTCACTCGAAGAAAGAGAAAATGTTTCCCCTAAGAGCTGCTCTAATGGCTTCTGGTTTGTCTTCTCTCAACTTCATTGCACTCTCTGGCTGTCAATTATCCAGACTGCACGGCCGGCGAAAGCAGCCGCAACTTGCAAATGGCAAATACTAGAAAAGAGCAAACTTGGTTATTGAGACCCCCTCTCCTCTTCCATTTCAGCATTAAATAGCCCTTTTTTTTCCTCCCAGGGCTTAGCATGACTGTTTTACAACCCCAATTCTCTAATTGTTGCTACCCACCAACCTTTATTAACAAGTCTGAATAATGAGGCTTGATTGCCAAGCCTTGGGAAAGGCACCTGTGCCAATCTCCTCTGTCCATTTAATGCGTAATGAGCATCTCTGCTAACTGTTCCCATTCCCTCTAGAAAAATTGGCTCCTTTTCTCTCTGCTGTCTGAAAACAGTAGGTCTGGTTCAAAATGCTACTGTAAGTGTGTCTGTCTTTATGTTTCCCTAGCCCAGAACTGAGGTGAGAGAAAGACCAAGGGGATGAATTAAGAGAAAGGAGATAACGCCTCATCTAGTCAATTTAGCAGCTCAGATAGAGGGTGGGGGAGGAGGAGGGAATCAAACTGGCATTGTTCCCTCTCCTAAGATCTCACATCACAGCTGCACAAACTGTTTTCCTGAAATTCCTGCTTTGAAGATGCCATTGCTTGAATATAGCAACAACCACAGAGAAGCTAGTCATTTCCAGCGGATAATGAATGATTTGTTAGGAACAGCCTAAATTTGGACTGAAGGAAATTCTCAGACTGGTAATTAACGCCTCTGGTAATCAACTGGGAATACAGCATTGCATTTATAATATGACTAATTGACTATCAGCAAACAGGCATATTTCTTCACTTTGTAGAGGGCAAATACTCTATTATTTTACTCGAGAAAATCTGCTCTGTAAAATAACTCTTTATAAATACAAATTAAGGCCTGATTCCTGTGGGGGGGGGGAACACCTTACACACTCACTTAAATGTATAAAATAGAAGTCGTCCCTTTGAAATCAATGGAAGGATTCAGCGTTGAAAGTTAAGAATGTGCCCAAGTCTTTGCAGGATTAGGGTATAATGTGTTCTGTGCAAAAATGCTTACCAGCTAAGAATCTCATCCTTTTCATTTTAATTAAATACATAGTAAACATAAATAACCTTTGTTTGGTGGTACATAAGATTGCATCAAGACAGACCCCACCAACCCAAAACCTTAAAGGTTTGGAAACCAGAAATTGAGGGAAATTTCTGCAATCTTACCACTTTCACATGACTTACGACAGCTGGTTAAAAAAATTGTTTTTATCTAAACAGTTTTCTACTGGAAAGTGTTATTTTGCCAAAAACTATTTTTTTCACAAAATCCTATCGATTTCAATGATTCTTGTTAAAACAATTGATTAGAAAATGTTGAAGTGTCCCATTCTGACATTTTGGAAAGAGAAAGCTTTGATTTTTTTGTTTGTTTGTTTGAAAAGGTACTTCATTTTATATTTAAAAAAAAAGAAAATGATCAAATCTAAATGAAATATTTGATTGCCCTGAAACTTCCAGTATTTTGTTCCAAACATTCTTTTAGCAATTTTGGATTTTCATCCCTTTTTTTAATCTCAAATTTGTTTAGGATGGAAAATCCATTTCCCACTCAGCTCTAGTTACAACGCTGTTGATAACACATTCCAATACTTAGAGTGAGACTTTTGTTTCTATCTCCACAAATATCAAAAAACAATCCGCAGCCCAATGTCATCCGGCTTGCACTCTAGCATTTTCCTGTGATTGTTTCTTGATGAAAAAAAACAATAAAAAAATTGAAGTACAAAAAGATAAATGACTTACAGCTTATATCATGTTTCCAAATACCACATTTTAAGTCAGAGCAGCCTCCCTAATATATGGAACACATGACAGAGATTCATGGAGGATCGACCCAAGATGGTCAGGAATGCAGTCCCATGCTCTGGGAGTCCCTAACCCTCTGGCAGAAGCTGAGATTGGACAACAAACAAGGGATGGACTACTCGAACTTACCCTGCTCTGTTCATTCCCTGTGAAGCACCTGGCACTGGCCACCATCAGAGACAGGATACTGGGCTAGATGGATCGTTGGTCTGACCCAAGATGAATGTTCAGGTGAGCATATGACAGCAACAGTAACAATTTTGGAACTCTTATTATTCTTTCTCTATCAAGCCACCATGAAAATTGACATCTTATGCTGTTTCCTTTGCCATTTTATAAGATATTTACAAAATGAAGGTTTAAAACTCCTGGTAAACAGAAAATATCTGCCTCCCTCAGTGTGAGAAATTCATATTCATACAAACAGCTTTGCAATGAGAGAAACTGGGGAATTCAGAGTTAAAATCCAAAGTTTCCTTTGTTTAATTCCCCCCTATGGATTGCAGGTAAGGTCACCTGGCAGAATATGAGAATACTAGCGTTTCTGCAAAACAGAGCAAGTTAAGGGTGGGTTTTTGCCTTAAATATGAATGTCTTGCCTGTTGTTGATTTAACCCATTTGCTGCTGCCTCACAGAGGGAAATAAGAAAAGCCAACAAACAGCAAAGCAACATCCCAATGGCCAGAAAGATGACAGGAGCCTCTTCTTCTAATATCTCACAATTATTCTCTCATTAAACTGGCAGAAGAAAGTAGCAAAACACTGATGGCATGTGTATTTTTAAACTCAGAAGTAAGGAAGAAAATCATCCAACAACTGAAAGTGGTCACAGGAGCCTCTGGAGGAGCTCGGCAGTTCCCAGCGATGGAAAAGGAAGGGAGCATTGAAAGCACCAGCAGGCTGTGTCACTCACATGGCAGGGTGTTCCACGTGATGAAATGGGGGACGAGGCAGCCTCCCAAATTCTTTAGCTTTGGGAGTTCCAGTCACTGTCACTTGGGAGGCTTTATACTGGGGCTAGTCCAAAAAAAAAAGGGGGGAGGGGAGGGAAGGGATTGAAATATGCCTTTTATTTTAATTTTACACACACACACACACACATACACACACACACACACACACACACAGAGCTGTATTTCATTTCAGCTCACGCAAAACATTTCAGCAATTTGATTAACTGAAAATGTTCTTTAAAAATTCATTTTCGATTCAACATAAAATAATCCCCCCGACTTGTCAGACTCGCCAAGGAACAGAAAAATGCATTACATCCCAACTAGAGCGGGATGACGATGTTTCTGTTATCGCAACAAAGAATCCTGTGGCACCTTATAGACTAACAGACGTTTTGCAGCATGAGCTTTCGTGGGTGAATACCCACTTCTTCAGATGCAAGATACTTTCTGTTATCGTCACTCCTAGGTTTAGTAAGGGATATAAAGTCCTTACTTAACTTTACACTCTTCGAGATACTTGTAAACGTAAAGGAAAAAAAATTATACATGGAGTTGTATTTTTAAACACAATGTTGATGCTGCTGGCGTTGCATTTGTAGCTGTTGGCAGTTTGGGTTTATATGGCTTCTTCAGCTGTGTTTGTCCCTGATTGTTTTGAAAGGGATGATGTCAAGGAACTTTTCATCTTAAAACTTGAAAGTAGTCAGAGATTAGGGCGGGCTGGGATGTATTCAGGAACTGATGATGTCTTGCTTCCTGGAGTAGCTATTGTTACCATAGCAGCAAGGTACTAGATTGGGCACAGGTTGCAGGTGTCAGGCATCTGATACAAGAAGAAAGAATTTTTATCAGCGTATGAGAGTGACAATGCATTGACCTCCAGTTCCTTTGGTGGGGTTACTTGTGTGCTTTCAATATAGAGATGCATGCCTGTGGGTGTTGCTCGCTCTTTGTCTGTAATGGATCTATTTCTCTCTTCCTTTAGGGATGCTGCATTTTATTGTGACCTATATGCCTCTGTAACAAGCTCCTGTGACCTCGACAAGTGGGCTGATGGAGTGTTTTGACTTGGCGGCTTATTTTCAAGACTTTCTAAGTGAAAAATAATGACTAAAATCTAACAAAAACTTCCATCATGGTGATTAAAGTCAGGAATTTTCACTCAGATGAAATCTACCAGCTTTAAAAACAATAAAAAAAAAATCTAGTAGTGTTTTCTTTGCAACTTCAGTACCAAATGGTACCAACCTTTCTCACATCCGCAGAAACAGAGCCATTTTCTCAACTGCTTTACACCTCGTGCCATCATTTTTTCTGTGAGAAGTGAGTGAGAAGTTGGTGTAAAAAGCTATCAAATCAGAATATACCACTGGGAGGTTATGGAATCTGTCACTGGAGGTTTTTAAGAACAGGTTAGACAAACACCTGTCAGGGATAGTCTAATTATTACATCGTCCTGCCCTGAGTGCAGGGGACTGGACTAAATTACCTATTGAGGTCACTTCCAGTCCTACATTTCTGTGATTCACTTAAATGAGTGCTGTAGGGTGACCAGACATCCCAATATTATTGGGACAGTCCAGATATTAGGGTTTGTCTTCTATAGGCTCTTATTACACCACCACCACCCCCATTATTGCGCTCCTGTTCTTGCTATCTGGGAGGAGGGATAGCTCAGTGGTTTGAGCATTGGCCTGCTAAACCCAGGGTTGTGAGCTCAATCCTTGAGGGGGCCACTTAGGGATCTGGGGCAAAGATCTGTCTGGGGCATGGTCCTGCTTTGAGCAGGGAATTGGATTAGATGACCTCCTGAGATCCCTTCCAACCCTGGTATTCTATCTGGGCACCCTAGAGTGGTAACACTTTACACTTGCTTTGCATAAATGTAAATAACAATAAGTGTGTGGAAAATCCAGTCAATAACATACTGTATTAGCATACACTGCAATTATGCCAATAAAAATCTAGTGCCTCTATATTTTAGACTATTGCATTTTTCATGGAAATATGCAACTGAAGTAATACTATTTTTTGGAAGACCACAGTTGCATATGCTAAAGGAAGAAGCCCGATGAGACAATAACACTACTATACAACAGATATTTAATGAATCTAAAAAATACAACAGATATTTAATGAATCTAAAAAAAGTCTATTGGTTCCAAAAATTCTGTATTTACATATGACTATATTATTGGTGCAATGATGCCTCTGTGGGTGACCTGCAGAGTCTAAATTTTTGAAGCCTCTGGATCTAAAAGCATGGGTCTCTAGCCATAAAGCTCTCTTCATGGTCTAGCCACTAGAAGGAGACAAAGTCACTGTGTTAGTGCTGGGTAGAGAGCCACTAGTCATGACTCCACATTTAAGGTTCAGTTTTTCCATTTAACCTCTTTCCTTCCTATGAAGACTACATTGTATATTCCCTAAATTTGCAGCGCATCATCATCATCAGTAATTTCTGAAATTCTGACTTATTTTCAAGCAAAATTCTCATACATAATTACAGACAAACCCTTTATAAAATTTGTCCCGTTGAGTCTTTTTTGGTGCCCATCTAGCTAAAAAGAGCCCAAACTCCCACAAACACCAAACTCCACACACACACACACACACACACACACACACACACACCCTGAAAATGCCTCAGACACAGGGCACTTTGCCAATCAAAGTTATTTCCCCTTAGTTATCAAATCTGTTCCTTTCTTTGGGGTTTGTCCACAAATATTTTCAATGATGCATGGATGTGGCTGAATCTAAGCTGCCATTTTAAACAGTTGTGGTCCTAGCCCCCAAGGGGGTGAATGGGATGTGTGGCATGGTGGGGTGGGAAATGGGGGGGGAGCAAAGCAGATGAGGCATATGGTGGGGGATCCCATTTTCCCAACTTCTCCCCCGCAGTCATTTGCCTCCCCACATGTTAGCCCAAGCCCCCAACAAGTCTTTGTCAAATATTTTTTTTCAGCAGGATCCATATTGGATACATTGAATGAAGTCCTCACTGAAGTCAAAAATGGCAAAATGGCAAAATTCCCACTGACTTCATTAGGGGCTGGATTTCAACCTTTTTCACATTTCAAAGCAACAAAATACCCCTAATAAAATTAAAGCTCAGATGGGTACAAAGACTTTAACAAAATATTGGTTTAGGTGTTTCAACCCAGGATGTTTTGAAAGGTCTTCCCCTTTGCTGACAACCCCAAGTTTCTCATGCAAATCCACTTCATGGGAGAGATTGCAAGCACTTGGGAAGATTAGAGTTCAAAATGCTTTTGACAAACTGGAGAAATGGTCTGAAATAAGTAGGATGAAATTCAATAATGGCAAATGCAAATGACATCATTTATGAAGGAATAATCAATTGCACAAATACAAAATGAGAAATGACTGCCTAGGTAAGAGTACTGCACAAGGGGATCCGGGGTGTTAGAGTGGATCACAAACTAAATATGAGTCAACAATGTAATATGGTTGCAAAAAAGTGAACATCATTCTGGGATATATTAGCAGGAGTGTTGTAAGCAAGACACTAGAAGTAATTATCCTACTCTACTCAGCAGTTGATAAGGCCTCAACTGGAGTATTGAGTCCAGTTCTGGGCATGGCACTTCAGGAAAGATGTGGACAAATTGTTGCTTTCCTCTGGACTTTCTCCAAAAATGGTTAAAAGTCTAGAAAACCTACAAGAAAAGTCTGGGTTTGTTTTGTCTGGAGAAGAGAAGCAAGAGGGGACATGATAAGAGTCTTCAAGTATGTAAAAGGTTGTTATAAAGAGAAGGGTGATAAGTTGTTCTCCTTGTCCACTGAGGACAGGACAAGAAGTAATGGGTCAAAATTGCAGCAAAGGAGATTTAGGTTTGACATTAGGAAAAACTTCCTAACTTTAAGGGTAGTTAAGCAGTGTAACAAATGAGCTAGGGAGGTTTGTGGAATCTCCATCATCAGAGATTTTTAAGAGCAGGTTAGACAAATAGCTGTCAGGGATGGTCTAGATAATACTTAATCCTGCCTCAGCGCATGGGAGATGAACTATCAAGATCCCTTCCAGTCCTGCATTTCTATGATTCATGTTGCAGTGCTGTAGCACATCTTCAGCAGTTTCCAGCACAAGGAGCAGTCAGGTTACTATATAGCTAAGCAGAAGTCATTTAAAAAATCACACTTCATTAACCTACCCTTTAAAGGCTAATGCCTTTCTTAATGCAGCCAATTTAAAATCATTGGTGAAATAATTTCTCTCATGCTAAAAGACCCATTTCTCCCCTTGGAGGTAGGTAGTAGAAATGTGCCTTGTCCTTCCATCATGCCAGGCTAGGAGGCAGATCTTCAAAGATAACAATGTAAAATGTCCTAGTTAAAAAAAAATAATAGCAGCAAGTCTCAAGGATTTTCACACAATAGCTGCTTCGGAAGCAACAAGAGAAGGGCTAGAAAGAAGCAGAACATTTTCAACGAATCACAAACAACACGAGAGGCATATCCCTAAGCAGGAGGAAGATGGAATCATTTTGCCGCCGTGTGGATGGGGAATCACTACTGCTCAGTTGGTTTCAGGGATCAAAACCAAAGGATATGCATTTTCCAGCAGGTCTCTCAGAAAGCACCATACATTGTCCCCTCCCCGCTATAATTAACATCTTCAGAAAGTTTGATTTAAATGAAAGTTTAGCCCAGTGTAGGCAAGATTAGAAAGCTAGCATGCTTTCTAAAGCCATTCATTACACAGACAACAAAACCAATCAGTTCCCTAGTCCATTTTCCTGTGGACAAAACCATCTCCAAATTGGAGGATCCCTTTAGAGGAAGAGGATAGCTGGGTCATGCCAATACTCTGCACCTACTCCATCAAGGATACTATGGATCCTCCTTAACGGAAGGTAACCCAAGGAGCTCAGGGTGGGAGGGTCAGGATGGGGTGGAGGGACATACAGCACGCGTAACCCAAGCAGAATCTGACTTTTGCTTCCAGTTTCCCATTCTCTGGCACTCGGTTAACATCCCCTGCTTCGTACCTGCTCTATTAAATCTGGAGCCAATGCAGCAAGGGACGTCAGTACATGCCAAAACTCCAAGCACCTGAGTAGTTCCCACTGAGGTCGACGAGATTGTTCACATGTTTAAAGTCAGGCATGTGCTTAAGTACCTTGCTGTAACCATAACCTACAACTAGCACCCGTCATACTCCTTGCCCCTGCCCGTAACCGATGTAGGACACTGCTTTGAGTGTATCAATGATGTGAAGTGGTTTGCGGTGTATTTGAGCAATACTATAGCTATATACAGTATATAGTACCTTAAGGGAACAAAAGGGAATCCCCTGCTATCACAAAGGAGCACAGCCTGGAATTACCTCCAGTTATTAGGTTCAATGATTTTATGAACAGATTTAGTTCCTGGAAGTACAGATATTTTCAGAGACATTTCCTGGATACATTGTGACAGATCCTCTGATGGCATAAATCCGTCTCAACTCCTTTGCCTCTCAATCCATTGCCATGCATGCGGGCCAGGGCTGCCTCCTCATTATATCACCGTATAACAAAGCAGACATGAAAACAGATTGGAAGTAGTTCCCAATGGCCCCCTCTCCAGTGGAGCGATACTGATTTACATCAGATGAGGAACTGGCTCCATTTTGCTTCACAGAGTTGCAGTTGGAAGCAGTCTCTTCAGTGACGGACAAGGAGGAAAAATATAATAAGGGGAACTTTAAGACAGTACAGTCGGAGTTTCATCTCAACAGCTACAAGACTCAAGGGGAAATGGTTTAATCCAGGAAGAAAACAGTCTATAAGGACCAGGGGATAAGAGCAATTCTTCGAGGACATCTGGCTCCCTCCAACCCCAATTAAAGGGGAAGAAAGTATACAATTCCAAACAGTGAAATGGGATGGAATGAGTCAATTATCAGAGATGTACAAGGAGCCAAGAAATGGCCTCAGATCAAGTACAAGGTGGTCTCAAGGGGAATCAGGTAAGTACAATCAGCAACACAGAGCTATTCTCTTCACTGAAGCCAATCGGTAAAACGGACAAGAGATTCTCCGATTGTTCACGTATGCTGCCAAAACGGCCCAGTGTTTCTGATGCCCGTGTGGGATTTTCAAAAATCCCCATGTGACTTTTGAGTCAAGTCCCACGGAAAGTTAGTGCACAATCAGCTGCTGCAGTGATGGCCCCGGCCACTGTGGATTACGGCAGGTTTTGTAGAGTGTCTGGGGCCTTTAAAGTAGAAAAACAATCATGCGTCTCAGTTATTGCATATTTTGCAGCAGAGGATCTCAGTGTTTTAATAAATTAACCCTCCCAACATCCCCATGGGGTCGATCAGAACCATTAGCGCTGTTTTACAGGTGGGGGTACTGAGGCTCTCACAAGGGGGCCATCATTTTCAACCATGGGTGGCTGAAGTGAGGCACTTAAAATCCATATTGAAGCATCTAAAAAAGAGGCCTGTTGTCAGAGGCTCTGAGCACCCGCAGCTCCTATTGGAGTCAATGGAATCTATTCAACTTCAGCACCTCCCCAAAAAAATCAGGACTCAAACCCTGTAAGATGTGGAGCCCCCGCATCCCAATCCAGCAAAGCACTAACTCATATACTCACCTCTAAGCAAACGAGTAAAGCAGGACCTCGGTTTTCTGAACACCCACCTTGCGAATGGTCTGTCAGACAAACCAGCAAGGGAGGGGGAGCGAGAAATCACATAATGAGAGTAAGGTGAATGAAGAAGTCGACATCCCTTCCGGGTCCGATGGGGTCAGTGCTTTGGAAATCGCTTTGCGGTGGTTTGAAGGACAAGGCGGCGGAGATGCAATGCTCCATATCTACTGCGATCATGAAGTGTTCAGCGTTATGAGCATTTGACATTATGAACTCCTCAGTCCCAATTAGTTCATAAAATAGGGGTTGTCCTGTAGTGCCATTGACGCCAATGGGACTTATTACATGTTTACTGGTAAGCAACTGCTTTGCTGGGTCTAGGCCGTAGTGCTGAGCACTTTGCCCAACTGAGCCATTGCTGAGCTGACTAAATACGGACCTGAGCCTCAATTTTTTAAGTGCCCACTAACTTGAGTTTCCAGAGTAAGACAGACATTTGAGCACCCCAAAACTGAGGCACTCAGAATCAGTGGATACTTTTGGAAATGTAAGCCTGGGTTCATACATTTAGGCAACCCAGCTTAAACGTTTTGGCATAAATGACACGATCAAGTTCACCCAGTGATCCAAAATCAGAGCCAAGACAGAACCGTGGCTAAACAACAAAGTAAAAAGCAGTGAGAGCCAAAAAGGCATCCTTTAAAAAGTGGAAGTTAAATCCTAGTGAGGAAAACGGAAAGGAGCATAAATTCTGGCAAATGAAGTGTAAAAATATAATTATGAAGGCCAAAAAAGAATTTGAAAAACAACTAGCCAAAGACTCAAAAAGTAATAGCAAAAAAAAGTACATCAGAAGCAGGAAGCCTGCTAAACAACCAATGTGGTCACTGGATGACCGAGATGCTAACGGAGCACTAAAGGATGATAAAGCCATTGCGGAGAAACTAAATGAATTCCTTGCATCAGTCTTCATGGCTGAGGATGTGAGGGAGAGTCCCAAACCTGAGCCATTCTTTTTAGGTGACAAATCTGAGGAACTTTCACAGATTGAGGTGTCATTAAAGGAGGTTTTGGAACAAATTGATAAACTAAAAGTAATAAGTCACCATGACCAGATGGTATTCACCCAAGAGTTCTGAAGGAACTCAAATGTGAAATTGCAGAACTACTAACTGTCATCTGTAACCTATCATTTAAATCAGCTTCTGTACCAAACAACTGGAGGATAGCTAATGTGACGCCAATTTTTAAAAAGGGCTCCAGAAGTGAACCCAGCAATTACAGGCCAGTAAACCTGACTTCAGTACCAGGCAAACCGGTTGAAACTACAGTAAAGAAGAAAATTGTCAGACACATAGATGAACATAATTTGTTGGAGAAGAGTCAATATGGGTTTTGCAAAGGGAAATCATGCCTCACCAATCTACTAGAATTCTTTGAGGGGGTCAACAAGCATGTGGACAAGGGGGATCTAGTGTACTTAGATGTTCAGAAAGCCTTTAACAAGGTCCCTCACCAAAGGCTCTTAAGCAAAGTAAGCTGTCATGGGATAAGAGGGAAGGGTCCTCTTATGGATTGGTAACCGGTTAAAAGATAAGAAACAATGGGTAGGAATAAGTGGTCAGTTTTCAGAATGGAGAGAGGTAAATGCTGGTGTCCCCCAGGGGTTTGTACTGGGACTAGTCCTATTCAACATATTCATAAATGATCTGGAAAAAGGGGTAAGTTCCAGGCAGACTGCAAAGAGCTACAAAAGGATCTCTCAAAACTGGGTGACTGGGCAACAAAATGGCAGATGAAATTCAATGTTGATAAACACAAAGTGATGCACATTGGAAAACATAATCCCAACTATACATATGAAATGATGGGGTCTAAATTAGAAAGATCTTGAAATCATTGTGGATAGTTCTCTGAACACATCCACTCAATGTGCAGCGGCAGTCGAAAAAAAGAGAATATAATGTTGGGAATCATTAAGAAAGGGATAGATAAGACAGAAAATAGCATATTACCTCTATATAAATCCATGGTACGCCCACATCTTGAATACTGTGTACAGATGTAATCGGCCCATCTCAAAAAAGATATATTGGAATTGGAAAAGGTTCAGAAAAGGACAACAAAAAATTATTATGAGTATGGAATGGCTTCTGTATGAGGAGAGAATAATAAGACAAGGACTTTTTAGCTTGGAAGAGAGACGACTATGAGAAAGAGGTCTATGAAATTATGACTATGAGAGGTCTATGAAATTATGACTTGTGTGGAGAAAGTAAATAAAGAAATGTTATTTACTCCTTCTCATAACACAAGAACTAGGAGCCACCAAATGAAATTAATAGGCAGCAGATTTAAAACAAAGGAAGTATTTCTTCACACAACGTACAGTCAACCTGTGGAACTCTTTGCCAGAGGATGTTGTGAAGGCAAAGACTAACAGGGTTAAAAAAAACTAGATAAGTTCATTGAGGATAGATCCATCAATGGCTATCAGGCAGGATGGGCAGGGATGGCATCCCCCGCCTATGTTTGCCAGCAGCTGGGAATAGGGGACAGATCACTTGATGATTTACCTGTTCTGTTCATTCCTTCTGAGGCACCTGGCATTGGCCACTGTTGGAAGACAGGATACTGGGCTAGATGGACCTTTGGTCTGACCCAGTATTGCCGTTTTTATGGTCCTAAACTCAGATACCTCATTCCAAGTCCCATATATTGGCCACAGACCACGCTTTTTCACCTAACATCTCCATGCTGCAAAGGGATCCCTGAGGGCCTAAGTGCCTGTCTCCTTGGCTCCCTTTGCAAAAATCAGGCCCTAATACAGTAATATTTCTGTATAGGCGGATAGCTGTAAACAGTAATGTCAATAGCTAGTGTGAATGAAGTCACGCAAAAAGCCAGGAAACTGAATCTCCAATAAGAAGTCAGAGAGAATCAAACCCTGAACGTATAGAATAGCACAGAAGGAACTTCAATTACTCAGAAGGTAAGAGAAATGCCCCCACAGGAAGTACTCCAGGATATCCGCAAAATGGAGGCAATTCTGCCTTGTGAATTTCTTTCATTGTAGTGTTCTCAGACACAGCAGGGTGAAGGGAATCAAGAATGAGTTTCAGCCTTAATTTCCTAGCTCTGGTAGTTAGAATGCAGTCCAGCAACATCATGATAAATTATTTTGGCACCGGTTTATTATTTGTATTGTATATTAACTGTTGGCTGTGGTCTAACTGATTAAACACATGCTTGAGTGCTTTACCTCTGCACCTACAGTTGATCGCAAATGATTTACAACCACCCCCCAAGTCAGACAACTGAATAGTTGAAATAGTCTGTCGTTCCGCCATTGAATTGATAATAGTGCATAATACTGACATGTAATGAGACAGAAATAATAAAATATCAAAGTGAAAGCCAAAATAAAATTCAGGGGAATTCTAAAATTTTGTTCTAAAATGGGGGGAAAAAATCATTTAAAAGTCCTTTCCAGCTTCCCCACCTTCCTCAACATTTGCACATTTTTAAAATGATTCAGTTTCAATGAAAAATGCCATTTTCATTGAGACAACATTTTGACAAAAAAAGTTCCACCTAGCTCTACTTACAAGACATAAAGTTAACCGTGTGCATTAGTCTTTATGGAATCAAAGCCACGACTCGTATAAATTCACCCCATCCCCTGCAATATGTGCCATACACAAATTTAATGCTCACTCTAGGTGGGCTTAGATTCACACCCATTTACCAATATGTATCTTTTACACACACAAAGACGCACCACCTCTTAACCTAGCCTACTGAGAATAAATTATGGCACAAAAGAAACATTAAAAGGTTTGCTTTGAAGATGAAAATGAAAACAAAATGCAAGAGTTAGGAAAAATATAGAAAAACAATATATTTTCCATTAACATCTGACCTAATTCTAAAGGCATCTTCTTTCCAGGCATCATAATAAATTGGGGAAGACAGTCAGACAGACATCTTGAAAGGGCTACACTTAAATTTAACGTCAATATGATGTGATTTTCTTTCTAAAGGATGTATATTCTCCCTCTTACAGCAAGGGCATATGATCATCTATGCATTTCTATTTCCTTAAAAGAGAGAGCGAGCCGACTGATCACAGAGGGAATGGCTTTCAAACATTATCTTTAATAACATATACTGTAAATAGTTGTTTTATCGTTCCGCTAACCCCAGGATCTGTCTCTGTAACATTCATATGTCTGGCTGGTTTGCTCCTGGGCTCACCAACGTGATAAAAAGATACCTCACAAATGGCACTAATGTAGCTTTACACAAACAGATCTATAGGCATAAAAAGACAGCTTGGGGAGGGAGACTGAAATACAAAGAAAATACATTTCTTTTCAACGGAACTAGTGAGCTGCAACAAAGATGTTTATTGTTACTTGGCTTCAGGATAAGAATCAGTAACATTGCAAATGAATCCAATCAAAGGTCCCCTTAAGAAAAACAAGGGAAGGTTAGACTATAATTTTTCTCACTCCGGGGATAAAGGGTTGAAATTATTAGACGAACAAACAATTTTCTCTCTCACACATTAGCTATTTGGAGGATAATTGAACCTCTTCTTAAAACGCATTTGGCCAAACGCTTTGTCTTCACAAAGACAAAAGCCATATTTTAGTCCAGGTAAGTTTTGCACAAACAAGGACCAGGACCAGGGACTCCATAGGACCAAATTCTAGACTTAGAAACCCATGTGCTAGTCCTACTTATTTTAATGGGTCGCACACATTCAGGGACAGCATGGTACTTAGTTGCCCTTATAATTAGAGCCAAGCAAACAATGTTTTTTTTCATGCAGCGACTAAACAAAAAAAAATCTAGACAAAAAGATGTATTTCAGGATGACCCAACACAGAAATCTTGGGGGCATGGGGAGTGTTTCATTTTGAAGTATGTGGGGGGGCGCGTTAAACTTTTTTAGAAATTTAGCTAGATTTATTATATATAAGTGTCACATTAATTTAAAATGAAATGTTTTGACTTTTTACAAAGCAAATCTTTTTTTGGTGGGGGAGGGGGCCAAATCTATTTGCCAGATTTGACCACAATTTGCAAATATTTTCAGTTGACTCAAAAGTGTGTATTTTTGGTGAATAAACTATTTGTAAAAAAAAATGCCCAATTCTATATATATTAACATATTGCACTAATATTCTCCGACATGATGGAAATGCTCAATACCCAAACCTGAGGCCAGATTTTCCAAAGAGATCAGCTCCTCTTTAGGCACTTGAATGAAGTCGCTGGATATTCTAAAGTGGCTGGGTGGGTTTTGTAAAGTGTTCAGCACCCCGCAGTTCTGACTGAGAACTAGTTTCAGCAGCTTCCTCTGATAACAAAGGAGGCTGCATTTTTTAAACTTATTTACATGCCTAAATAGGAGCTATTGGAAGCAGAACTCTTGAAAATCTGGCCCCAGAATTTACAGTTAATATTACTGGAGTGTTTTGGGCCACTGCTGTTGAATACTGTTGTAAATTGGAGGTGCCTAGAGAAATGTAGGTAACCTAAGACAAAATCCCATGTTACCTTTGAGTCCCACGCATTTTATATTAAAATAGCTCTACATTAATGAAAGGAAAGAAAATACAAGGTTTACTAAAATAAACAGAATCAGAGAGGAGGAAAGTCAGGAAAATGACTGTTTTTGCCAGCAGCAAAAATGATAACGCTTTATACACCTGAGTGATACTATAATAAAAATATAATCTCCATGTGAATCAAGTAGGTAGCATAATGCCACGAGTACAGATTTATCAGAATGAAGGAAAGCCAAGTTAATTGTGGCTTGAAATTAAAGAAAAAAATGTATCTGCAGAAACATAGCTTTTATATCTTGAAAAATCTGCTCGTATCACGATTCTAATTCCAAATTATATTCTGCACAGCATGGGGTGTTGGGTGTTGGGAGTGATTGTTCCATGGATCTGCAAAAATTTACATCAGCAGAAAAATTGGCCCCATATCTTCCCTCCCCACCAGGGGCCAATGGGAGTGCGGAGCCGGTGCTCGGGACAGGGCCAGTGCATGGAGCCTCGTGGTATCCCCCGCATAGGAGCCGGACCTGCTGCTGGCTGCTTCCGGGGCACAGGGCGGAGCCAGGACTAACCTGCCTTAGGCAGGCAGCATCGGCGATGGGACTTTTAATGGTGCAGTTGGCGGTGCTGAGCAGAGCCGCCGTGACCCAGTGCCTGACATTCCACGACCCAGTACTGGGTTGCGACCCGCAGTTTGAAAACCACTGTTCTAGAGCAGCTCCTGAAGCAAACGGCCTAAGGCAAAATTCTCTTCCTGACTAGTTATATTAAAAACAACAACATGGGTCTTGTGAGCGACAATGCAGTTGTCCTCGGTGTGAAGATGACAGCAATTTGAGAGACCAACTCTCCTGTGGAGATGACATCAGCAGTGGCAAGGGGGTGATAGTGCCTGGAAGCCTGTGTTTTGTCAAAACACTGAAGCACTGGGGACTCTAATATTTTTTTAGGCACTTTTTATCCTTACTCTGTTTCATGAAAGGGAAAGGTCTGATTCCCTGGGTCTGCCCCTGCAAGCCCTCCATTTTTAGAGATCAGTCTTCAATGCCAGCCAAGCTGGGTTCAGGACAAGACTTGATACAGAGAGATAAGGTGCCTTTATGCCACCATTATGCCTTCCACCATCAATCCTGGGATTGATCAGGGCAATTTAGTAATACAGGGGGAAATCTAGTAATGCCAGTTTACCAACACAACCAGTAATCTCAATACAGTAACTCCTCACTTAAAATCGTCCCAGTTAGCGGTGTTTCGTTGTTATGTTGCTGATCAATTAGGGAATGTGCTCATTTAAAGTTGTGCAATGCTCCCTTCTAGCCTGCTTTGTCCACTGCTTGCAGGAAGAGCAGCCCAGTGGAGCCACCTGGTGGGTGTTTGGAACCAGGGTGAACTGACAGCTCCGCATCAGCTCTCCCTAAGTTCCCTGTGCAGCAGCTGCCCAACAGGCTATCAATTGCAGCTGTCCCTCCCCCCTCTGCCTTGGAGCTGCTCCCCAAGACTCCTGCTTGCTGTGTAGGGAGGAGGAAGAGTGGGGGCTAATGTCAGGGTGTCTCCCTCCCCCCCTGCTCCTCCACCCTGCTTACCCCATCTTCCATAGAGCAGGGGGGACACACAACAGATGGAGCTTTCAGGCAGCAGCAGCTGCAGTCCCGGTCTCAGCTTGCTGATCTAATTAACAAGGCAGTGTACTTCTGACCCCACTCTTCATACTTAAAGGGGAAATGCGCCTCTCTCTCTCACACACACACACACACTCTCTCTCTCTGTTTGCCCTCCCTCCTTTCCTGCTGCCTTGCACAGTAGAGTGTGAGAGTTAACCCTTCAGGGCTCAGCCAATTGCTAATTCATCATTTAACAGTAAGGCATTCCCTGGAAATATCCCACCCTCTGACTCCTCCACCTCAGCCAAGCTTCACAATCGTCATTGCTGTGTACCAGTATTAAATTGTTTGTTTAAAATATATTCTCTGTGTGTGTATGTACACACACAGACAAAACTTTCCCTGGAACCTAACCCCCTCATTTACGTTAATTCTTATGGGGAAATTGGATTAGCTTAACATCGTTTCTCTTAAAGTCACATTTTTCAGGAACATAACTACAATGTTAAGCGAGGAGTTACTGTATTGTACTTTCTGAGGGTTACCGGTGCAAGGCCCAGATAGTATCCTCAGAGACATATCCCCAAAGAGTAAAAACACGGGCATGAAGGCTTGAATCATTAGGAAGTATGATCTAGAACACTGGTGGTCAGTGAGCAAAGTATGAGATGTTTACAGTCACTAGACTTGTACAAAAGCTGATCTTCTGAACTCTGTCTGTTGACACTTTATGCAACAAACTGGCTGTGCTCGTAAGGTCTGTGTGGCAGTTCTGGAATGGCATTTTCATTGATGTATCTGTTGGAAATGCAAGTGCTTGGATATATTCAACCTAACAGAGCAGCGGCGTAATGAAGAGAACAGAGATTTGACACATGCACTCAACACTGTAATTCAATTGCTAAGACCAAATGGCACATCTCCCAAAACATATATGGGTTGCGCTGGAATACTAGAGGCATACGTTCAACTAGACCGCCAATGACTCCTGGCAGTCTCCTACTGGTCAATCCTACTCCTCCTTATAGGAAGCAGTGCACTTTTTCGAAGGAGCACTGGGAAAAGTGAGTAAGTCACAATGTTCTATTATGCTCCCATTGGTTTGCAGGGAGAAAAAGGTAGAATCAATTTTGTTCTATTGAGAGGGAGGTGGGGGAGGGAGGGTGGTTGGTTGGGGATTTTTTTCCTCCAGAAGAGACAATTCAACAGTCTACTAGAGCTGACTGTCAAGGGGTTTTTCCTTGATATTTAACCTCATTTCCCCTCTCCATGTCATCCCATTACTATTGTTGACTGTGTGTCCCCCTTTTCCCATGCTAGAGGGGAAGCTTTGCCCTGTGATTAATGGACTGGGACTTAGAATGTATTTTTAATTTTCAAATACCAAAAATGATCTAGAGAGGCATGTGCCTCCAGACTTGTCTTTCATGTTTTGTTAGTTTGCTTTGTAGGTAGCAATCTACACGTCCATGGTTCATGGCTATAGTGCATGGGTGTGAGCCCAGATCTTCTGTTCGGTCCAAAAAAAAAAAAAAAAAGTTTGTTTGTTTTGCAAATAGGCACAGTCGCCCAGAATTCCATCATTCTCTGACATCTTCCAAGCATGAGACATTTTTGTTGTATTATGATGAAATACACATTCTTCAGATAAGATTACTGTCATTTAATTATACTCATTACATTGCATAAGGATATTAAGCAATCATAATATCGAACAGCAGACTGCAATGAACCCTATGTGATCTACTATACTAGATGTTTGCACTACTACATTCAGCAAGATAGGTAAGCACACGACTCCTCTATTTGCAGCCTAATTAACCGATTGGGCCCACCTGGCGTAATTCAGCTCTTGCATTAGGCATAGTGAGCATTAACGTAACACATTATAGAAGCAGTATCCTGTCCTGCGTGCCTGGGGAGATGCCAGGATGATGATGAACACTGGTGGTGATGATGATGATTATGACTTTGGGTTGGTCTGCAAGGGGTGGTGTGAGCATATGGATGTTCAGAAGCTTGTTTTAGACTAGCTTTCTTTTTTATATATCTGTCTTTTTCATACACATTGGCGTCCTCATCATCATAATAAAACTAATATTTCTGGGTCTGATCACAAGGCAGGACCCTGCCAGCCCACAGAGTCTTACCTGGGATTTCTAATTGACCAATATAATTAATACACAATTAATCGATCAGTCAACACTTGATATATTTTGAATAGAACTGGAATAGTCTTTCCAGGGATCAAGGTCCATGACATGCCATTGCCAAGAAAACCCAGCCCCTCAGTCATATTGCAGAGGCTGACATTAATTGAATAATAAATTACTTTTCACGTGGGTTGTTTAACAGCGCAAAATGGAACTTTGCAATAGGACACAGCCTGACATCTACGAATGTAGAAAGTGAAGGATTTGACCTGGTTGTGTCAAATCGGTATTGGATTTCACATCAGACTGCGGGGACACGACAGTTTCCAATCTGAATCCATAGTGTCATGGAAAAGTAAGTGAGAATAGTTACAATCTGCTTCATTTACTGTCAGACACTTGGCATCATTTTTATTTACTTTCCAGTCCATCCATCTGAAGTTTCCTCCCTCGCTCAGAATATTTAACTTTTATAACTTATCATCATCAGCCTTCTTGTTTCTGCGGGGAAAGCCGAATCTCCCTCTAGAATTCATGTATTGCTCAGTCCTTCTAGAGTAACCAACCCACACAAGGACACAGCAGAGCCTGCTGACCCGCCTCCTTCGGACCACAAGGAGGTGTCAGTCCATGACTCGCTCCGCGTCCTGACCAGCACAGATTGTACATACCCAACTACCTCTAGCCCAACTTTTTTGCCCCATGTCTCACCAGGTGCCCACAGCATGTGGAAAAAATACATTGCCAAGGGACATTTTTTTTAAACATCGCATGGGCCAGCACCCACCATTGATATGGGACTGGTAGGGAGGGCCTTTCTAGATCTCTTCTCCTTAGCATGAATTATGGGGATTTCAGGGTCGGGGAGGCAGGGGGCGTGTCTTTGTCACTCTAGTGGTCCTGACCAACTCCCAGCTTCCACCCAGCCTGTGCTTATACCCCATGCAGGCTAATGATCATTGGCCACTTGCTCACCTTTCAGGTCTGGTTCTACTCCCACTCACATCAATGAGAGACACATAAGAGCTGGTATTAAAGATGACCTGCAAATTGCCTACGTGCATCTAGAAGGATGGAATCCTCCCCTTCTCATCACAGACAACCCATACAGTAACTCTAGTGCCCTGGCTGCATCCCATGGGCAATCACTATAAACCCTACACTGTACGGTTTGGGGCCACTGGATCCAGGCAGTCCTGGACCCATCCTGGCTATGCCTCCACCCCACACCTGGCAAAAATCCCCCTTGCCTGAGCCCCTGAAGGACAATCCCTCTGCCATGCCCAGGGAGCGTTGATGACCCCCCAGCAGCATCGTCCCCCACCCCCACACACACAGAGAAGGATTAAATGGTTCAAATTCTACACAGAGGTGAAGGGGTAGATCAGGACTGACCCCAGGACAGGAAGTCTCCCCCTGTGGTTCCATAGACAGCACCAGGTTTCTGCACAAGTAAGCTTGGTATTTATTGGTGTTACTGTGGGGGAAATGAAATCAAACTTCTCTTTCAGATGAGGCTTTTTGGCAAATCTGGGCATGGCTGGGGTGCCTAATCAAAGCACAGCACAACCATCAGTGGAGTAGCATCCAGCAGACCAATATATACTTTACACTGCAATAATGAAAAGCCAGAATAACAAAGTAAAAAAGAGCTTAGAATGGCTATTACTGATGGATGAAAGCTTGAAAGATCTTGCTGCAGCTGAAAAGTATGTTTTGACCTATAAACAAAGAGAGGAAGAAAAGCAGTCTAGTGTAGCCTCATTATTCTGCTACTATGCTAGGTCTGCTCTGGAGATTGGTTTGCATGTAGCTTTGAGCTTGGTTCAGAACTCTGATTAAAAGGAGGTAAAAATTAAGTGGGAAAATGCGACATGGTTAGAATGGAGATTTTGATCATTAGTGTGTATTCTGTGCACTCCCTGGGTCACTATTTAATAAGTGAAATGATTTTCCAGCTCAATGGTATTTTCCCACAGTCCCACACTAATAATGAGTATTATTTATTTTTGTAATTAAGTAGCACCTCTGGGCTAGAGCTATAGGAATAACCTATTGTTCGGTTCAGTGGCCCAACCCAAAACAGTTTTCAATAATTGCTTTGCATCAATTCAACATTTTTTTTCCAATTTTTTCAGTGAAGCCAAATAATTTTTAAATAATCATTTGGGTTGAACAAAATATTCATTCAAATCAAAATATGTTGTTTCATTTGTGAGGATTTTTTTTTTACCTTTTCAAAAAAATTTACAAAAAATTGAGGTAACATTTGAATGTAAAAGCCAAAAAAAGTATAAAATGTCAAAACTAAACTAACTTTTTCTGATTTGACCAAAACAATTTGGCAAATTCAGCATGAGTTCACAAAATAGTTCGGTCAACCCAAATCTTTTCAGTGGGGGAAAAAAAAAAATTCTTCCACAAAATTTTACCTAGCTCCATTCACAGATCAGGCCTTCATTGCAGTAGGCGCTGTACCAACACCAGGGACGGCTCCAGCGTTTTTGCCACCCCAAGTGGGGGGAAAAAAAAGCCACGAGCGGCAGCACTTCGATGGGAGTTCCACCGCCGCTGCTTCATCCTTTGGCGGCAGGTTCTTCTCTCCGAGACTGAGGGACCCGCCGCCGAATTGCCACTGAAGAGCCGGACGTGCTGCCCCTTTCCGCTGGCTGCCGTAAGCACCTGCTTGCTGTGCTGGCGCCTAGAGCCGGCCCTGACCAACACAGAACGAAAAGATTGTTAGCTCCTGGGGGCAGGTACTATTTAAATACTAGAGAAGAGACAGCAGGTGGATACAACAGACAGGCAGAACACAAGGAAACAATGAGACCACATTGGCCGGCACCATAACATTGGTCACTGCTGACTGTCAAGTTTTTTGTAGGCAATGATGGCAGAGGAGAGTTTGGCGGGGGGGGGTATTTAAGAAGAACAATGAGAGTTGCTTTATCTGTATTTTATTAAGAAAGGACTAAGGGAAGCAAAACTCCATTATCTCTTCACCAGTCAACTGCCGATATCCTAGATTGCTCTCAGTCAGAGTTCAGGCCACGGTACAGAGACAGCACTAGACAGATGACCTCCTCTTGCCTATGGACTTGTCCATAATGATTCTTCTGGGTCTCTCTGAGGATAGGATGCCATTGAGCATGAAATGCTGCTGTCCTGCCTCCAAAAGTTTGCACGGATAGATGAGGCTGATCAGAAATGGCTCAGGTCCCTCTCCTCCCGCTGAAGACAGAGGGTCATAGTTACAGCTGGGCAACATTGTTCAGTCAAATAGGAAATGTGTCAAGAACTGCGGTTTCAGGGCAACAAACTATTCGCAAATCTGGATTGTATTTGGTGAATCATTTCCACTGAATTAAAATTGGGCGGGGGGGGGAATCGAAGTCTAAATGGTTTGTTCTGATATTTTCTAAATGAAATGTTGCAATTTTTCATTTGTTTAGAAATTGAGCTAGACCCGTTCAATTAAAAAAAAAGTAAAAACCACCCAAAAATATATCAAAATGAAAAAAAACTTTGTTTCAGGTCAAATCAAACCTTAAGGGGAATTTTTTTTCAGTTATTCATTTTGGCACAAAAAGGCCAAAAAATTCAGTTTGGTTTGAAACTAAACTTTTTTGCTGGATGTTTGGATTCAGCCAGCGAACACCTAGATCCCCTGCCGACAGGCCTAGTACGAGTAACAGTGTTAACATTGCGCTCTACTGACTAGGTAAGAAATATAACCACTATGAATGAGAAACTAGTGATATTCGATCAACTCCACAGAGACTCAAAAGTCATGTGCTATTATTTGCTGCTTCAGCTGTATCCAGGGAAAATATATCAAATGCCTCCAAACAGCCAGAATAAGCACGATACAAACTCTCCAAAAACGAAGTTTGCCTAATGACCTCCCATATTACACACACATCGAGGGACTGTGCAGTTCATAAGCCATGAATGGTAAATAGGACAGTATAGCCACAATAGACTGATCAGCCAAACAGTGACACCACGTATGGTTTCTGTGAGCGATGATATGGGGCTGAAAGGAACCTCGAGAAGCCATCAGTTTTCACCATTACATAAAATGATGGGTTTTAGGCATTTTTTCCATTTATATTTTCACAGTTGCGGGAAATTTTCGCAGGCAGCCAACAGGGAGCTCAAACAATTATTATTTCAACAGCACTGAGATTCAAAAAGTTAAAGCTTTATAACGGCTAAAACACAAATTGTGTAGTTTGACTTGTGATGTTGACAATAATAAAACTTCTTAAATCAAACTCTAATAAAGTTCCCAAGCAGCAGCATTTTTCTTCCTTTGCCGCTCTGTAAATGTTGATTAGCATCAGTGCAAATATTTTTTCATCGGTTTGTGTGTGTATAGTGAAATCAGTGTTTACCAATAAAAATCTAATTCTTCCAAGCCTCGCTATATGAATGCTAACTACTTAACCCTCCATAGATCAGGCCATTAGAGAAGCATGCTTTGTCAATATTAAGCCCCAGTCTAATTGAAGTGTTTTTATCAAGGCCTCTATCTGCAGCTATGTAGGTGAGAAGATGCAATCCAGTAGGTTGGGTGTGGCTTATTTCCCCGATCCTGCAGAAGGCTGAGCTGCAGAGGCAGATCCAAAGGCAAGTTTGTGGCAGCAATAAACAATGGAAATATTTGCCCTGGTCACGATGGACAGTTTCTATGCCTGCACTTCCCACCCTGACAGATAAAGGGAACGGGAGTGAAAGCAAAATAAAGAGGCAAGATAGTCAAAAGATTTTAACGGCGGAGAGAGCACAAAACACTTACAAGTAGAACTGCAGACTGAAAAGCCTGGTTTCTGTGTTGCTGGCTATAGAATTTGTAGATCAAGTATAAATGTGCATTCCAATCCTACAAGATTTCAAAGGCCACACAAGTGTTTCCATAGGCGCCAAATTCTCCTGGTGCCAGTGGGTGCTCAACGCCCCTGGTCCCACCTCGACTCCACTCCCACCCCCACCCCCATTCCAACCCCTTCCCCAAAGTCCCCGCCCCAACTCTGCCCCCTTCCTGTCCCTACTGGACTCCTTCTCCAAATCCCCACCCAGCCTCTTCCCCGTCTCCACACCTGAGTGCACCACGTTCCCGTTCCTCCCCGCTCCCTCCCACAGCTTGTTATGCCGTGAAACAGCTGTTTGGTGGCAGCAAGTGCTGGGAGGAGAAGCGGGGACGTGGCACGCTCAGGTGAGGAGGCAGAGGCGGAGGCGAGAAGAGCTGGGGCGGGAGCTTGGCTGCCAGTGGGTGCTGAGCACCCACAATTTTTCCCCATGGATGGTCCAGCCCCAGAGCACCCACGGAGTGGGCACCCATGAGTGCTTCAATAGGAGATCATCCCAGGAAAGGAAAGGTGACTGCCTGCAGCAAATGTTAGTGGAACTTCAGTAGGTGGCATTCTTCCCAACTAGTCAACATTGCTACTGTTTCAAAGGGGGTCTGGAGGCTTCCCAGCTCCTTGGAGGTGTTGTAGATTCAGAGGATTGGAGCAAAATTGGGCATGAATGGCCCCTGGCAAAAAAATAGTAGTGTTTATTCCAACTTCCTAATCAGTTTTGGATTACGTAACTACTTTATGCCTAACTAGAGTCTGGTTTCATTTGAATGCAGTAATCATGTTACTTTGAGCAAACTAGTAGAGCTGGCTGAATTTTATTTTATGTGCAAAATGTTTTTTCAAACCATAGATTTTTTTTTGTCAGAATGTTGTGATTTCCTAGCAAAAAAAAATAGAAACACATTTTTCAGGAATATATTTTGTTTTGGGGGTAAATATTTTTGTTTTCAATTTGGACTTGAGTAAAAATGTTTCATATTTGATTTGTGAAAACTTCTTTTGTTTTGCTGCAAGCCAAAATTATTTTACTTTTTTATTTTTCAATGAAAAGCTGAAAAAAAATGGTGAGAAATTTCTAAACAACAATTATTTTTCAAAATTTCCCATGAGAACAATTGACTTTACGCAACTTGCATATTTTCAATGGTTCGTGAGTTACCTTTCAGGTCCAGTTCTCCCAGTTAAGCCACATTCCAAGCACAGTATCTTCCCAAAACTTATTTTGCTAGATGCCACATTCCTTCTAACTTTTCAGCATATTATTTTCAAGGCCTTATTACATTTTTCCCTCTATATCTTTAAAGCCTCTTCATGGCTACTAAAACCACTTCAGCTACAAAATGTGTATTTTCCTTCCTTCCTCCTGGTCTTTCAAAGATGAATTGGTGAGGGCAAAGGCTGGAGGAAGGAGAAATTTTTCCTTGCTGCAGGGAACACAGAAATGTTGAAGTATCTTGGATTCGAGATTAAATGGATTCAACAACTACTGGTTCAGTGCAAATGAGGAGTAATTGTTAAAGCAAGATATCCAGAATAATACTAGAGTATTTAGATATTTAGACAGTATTCTGCCAGCTGACCACAGAACTGCGAGAAAAGTGTTAATCATACTAACCAAGAATAGTAAAATGTAGATTGGTGGCCTATAATTTAAAATGGAAGAAATTAGGATTAGCCATTAGGAAAATGTCTTAACAGCAAAGGTGACCTGACAATTAAGAACTACACTGGGGGCAGTAGAGCTGTATTATCCTCGGATAACAAACCAGGAAACATCTCTCCTTGTTTCAGGTTTTGCTACAAAAATGAAACTTGGACCAATTCATGGGAGACAGTTCCCAGCCAACCTAGGTACTTTTTCTGCAGGAAACCAGACAAAACTCAGCAATCTAGTTTGTTTTGCTTGTAAGATTTAGGATTTATTCCAACTTGAATCATGGAGTGAAATCAGGGGATACAAACCTATGGGAGCCTAAGTGAATCAACAAGTTCAAATGTGGATCATGAGGTTACAAAACCTATGTGAACTGAAACAGAAGAGTCACACACAACCCCTCCAAACCAAATCCATCGCGTCTCATTGAACTCTTGGGGCAATAAATGAATCTCCATTATTAACGGTTTTCAAAAGCAGGTTGGAGAGTCTTAATATGGCAACACTCTTGTGAGACGCAAGCACTGGACCTGGTATCTAAAGAGATTATACTTGATCCCAGCCATAGAAACTGGAGGTGAAAAAGATCAGAGGTCACCTTAAATGCTGGATGTCATCTCCATGGTGCAAGGACCTTGAGCCAAGTTCTGATATCTGTTGCATAGGTGTAAATCCATACTCAATAAATAATAACAATCATGCCTCCTTCTTCCTTGCCAGTGAAATTCCCAACACTATAACTTGCTCAATGCTTTCAGGATTTAAAAACTCCCCTCAGATCCATTAGAAAAACAATTTAGCAATAATGAAATCACATCTGCATTTTGGGGTACTAGTGACATTAAACTTTGGAAGAATTATTGCCATGTATCTTGGGGGGAGGGATAGCTCAGTGGTTTGAGCATTGGCCTGCTAAACCCATGGTTGAGAGTTCAATCCTTGAGGGGGCCACTTAGGGGTCTGGGGCAAAAATCAGTACTTGGTCCTGCTAGTGAAGGCAGGGGGCTGGACTCAATGACCTTTCAAGGTCCCTTCCAGTTCTAGGAGATACGTATAGCTCCAATTATATCCATTATTTCCCTTAATATAAAATAATTGCAACTTTTTTTCCCCCAGAGAGTCAATCCACAACCGCCTGCCTTTCATTTAGCTTTGGTTTCATCTCATCTTTAGCATTCACTCTGTTCTGGCAGCAGGAACCATTCTCCTGTCTTTATTTCAGCTAAAGAACAAAAATGCAAATACCAGAGCATTTTTCTGAGAAAAGTCTTGCTTAATGACCTTTAATCAGTCACTAAGTAACTAAAAAAACACAGAAGCATCTAAAACATACTGCTGAAAGCATCATATTTATACTATTATCCTATGAAGGAAGAGAAATCCTAATGGAATTTACTAGTATCACACAACTGAGGGTTTGAGCAAGTAAGGTAATACTGCGAACACAACTTCTGAAGTGATTTGTTCTGCACCCCTGGCCACATGAAATCATGGTGTAAACAAGGAGCTTAATGGGAAAGCCAGGAGCAGAACCACTCTCCCTGAGTACCCAGTCCAACATCCTGGCTGCTGGATCTCACTGCGTCTCCTCCCTTTGCTGATAGAGTTAGAGCTGCTCAGGAATTTTTCAGCAAAATGATTTTTTGTCAGAAAATGCCATTTCATCAAAACCAAAACTTTTCCCAGGGAAGAGTTGGGTTTGACAAGTTTCTTGGCTCAAAACAATGTTGAAAATGTTTCCCAAATTAGCTAAATATTTTCTTTTGACATTTTTTAAACCATAAATTCCGTGTTTCCAGTTCAAAATGACTCTTTCCAAATAAAAAAAAAAGTGTTTTGAAATAATCAATATAAATGAAATGTTGACCCAAACAGACCATTTAAAAAAAAAAGTTGGTTCACAGGAATTGGAGATATCAACTTTTCATCCTAATTCTATGGGAAGATATTTGAAATCTCAAAACTTTTCATAGGACGGGGAAATTATTTCCCACCCAGCTCTAGCTAGTGCTTGAAATGGCAGTTAAACCTTGACCACTGAATCGGCAATGCTGAATGTGTCACAAGCAACAACCTTCTCTGGTTTAATGGAGAACCACCTCATCCCCTACATTGTCTGTGTCATCAGCTGTAGTCTCTGACTATTTGTAAGGAGGGTTCAAACCCCGCCACAAATCAAGGGTCTATTTTCCTTTTCCCTACAGGAGATCAGTAAGTGATTAGAACAGCAAAACACACCTCTTAAAAGCTTCTGATTTAGACCTTTGTAATCACTGGTAGGAATAGAAATGTAATTTGTTTAGTGGAACAGTCTAATAGAGTCTATTCTAGGTAACAAATGATAAACAACACTTGGTTTGACTCATCAAAAATAACTTGCAAGAGATTATTCCAGAGAAGCTTCCAGAGATAAATGGTGTTTTGTGAGACATAAGTATTTACAAAAAAAAAAAAGTTACTGTAGCTAATGCATGCTGCTTTTGATTCATTCCCTGAGCTTTCCATTTTAGTCAGAACACACACAAACACAAAATCACTTGGATGGTATATACCTGCAATATATATCGGTGTTACATTGGTAGGCATGCCACTCGGCCCCACATGTCAACACTGGGAGGGGAAACAGGCATTGAGAGAGAAAGTGACTTACAGAAGATCACCCCGCAAGGAAGTGGCCAAACAAAGATGGAATCCCGGTCTGCCAAGTCCTAGCCCCTGCTCCCTCTCTATGCGACTGGGCCCTGCTCAGGTCAATAGTGCAGATTCACCACCTTAATGTTGTCCTGCCACATGCCTTCTCATGGCAATCTTTATTAAATAGTTGTACTCTTGCTTGCCTGTATCTGGGTCAGAGATGAAACCCGAGAGCCTTTGATAGTCTAGTGGAAATTACCTTGCAAATGACATATTGAGTGATGCCGTTTCATTGTTAATAGCCCAAATGCTGACTCACCAGCCATGCCAAGCCCCCAAGTTATACACAGCGTGCCTTCCACCTAATTCAATCAGTCTGACTCCAACATGATCAGAACCTCAGTAATTAAATCCTTTGGATTAAGAACACAAATCCCAACCTTCATTCTGCATTGGATAATTCAGTCAACTGCCTGGAAAGAGTCTGAGTTTCAATAACACAGGATGACATCACTGTGGAGGAGGATAGAACAAAGACCCTTGTGACAACAGGCTGGCCACAACTAAAAGTGGTGTTATTCAGACGTCGTTATTGACATATGCCTGTCAAATTCTCCCTTCAGTGACTCCTGCACGATGCCAATGCCTTCAGTGACTTAGTATTGAGCAGAATTTCAGCTACATGCTGTAATATGTTCCCTACTGGTCATATGGATAAAGATCAGCTACTTATTCAGCCAAAAGGACGGGACTGGATTACACTGAAATGAAGGCTCTGTATGATACATCTACTATTGGAGGAAATTTTCTGTCTTGTGCTATGCAGGTTGAACTAGATCAGGGGCAGGCAACCTATGGCACATGTGCTGAAGGCAGCAGGCGAACTGATTTCACTGGTCCAGGGGAGCTCTGCATTTTAATTTCATTTTAAGTGAAGCTTCTTAAACATTTTAAAAACCTTATTTACTTTACATGCAACAATAGTTTAGTTATATATTATAGACTTATGGAAAGAGACCTTCTAAAAATGTTAAAATGTATTACCGGCACGCAAAACCTTAAATTAGAGTGCATAAATGAAGACTCGGCACACCACTTTTGAAAGGTTGCCGACCCCTGAACTAGATGATCATAATGGTGCTTTCTGGCCTTAGAATCTATGCATCTATGATGTGCATCAATGTCAGAAAGAAAACACACAACAAAATAAAATAAGGAAATAGTCTGCATTTTCTCTCCCATATGATCAGTATTTTAAAATATTGCTCCCAGACTGCAAACCTTCTCTGCTTTGAACAGCATATTATTAACTGTCAGCAAAACTTTTGAAACTGTCTGTATTCTTGCCAGCAAGTTAAAGTAGTATGGATGGATGAATGGACTTTAAGGTGGATAGAAAGCTGGCTAGATCATCAGGCTCAACAGGTAGTGATCAACAGCTCGATGTCTAGGTGGCAGCCTGTATCAAGTGGAGTCCCCCAGAGGTCGGTCCTGGGGCCGGTTTTGTTTAACTTTATTAATAATCTGGATGATGGGATGAATTGCACCCTCAGCAAGTTTGTGGATGACACTAACCTGGGAGGAGAGGTAGATACACTGGAGGGTAGGGATAGGGTTCAGAATGACCTAGATAAATTGGAGGATTGGGCCAAAAGAAATCCGATGAGCTTCAACAAGGACAAGTGCACTGCAAAAATTGTATTTATAACTATACAAGACAAAGCATTAAGAGCTTAAAGTTATTAAGAAACAAAAACAAAACAAAACAAAAAACCCCAAACATTTAATTAGGCAGGTTATTTGTTACCTTTTATTTAAAACTTTTAATACAAATGGATAAAAATTCCTATTGTTATTTGCCCACTTTGTAGTATTAGTTTAATTAACTTAAGGCAGTTTACATTGCCTTAAAACTACTTTTACTTTAAGAATACTACTATATAGAAATAAATAAAACCCATTTTCAAATATAGGATTCAAAGCAGAGCTCACATTTTTGTTGCTTGGCAACCATATCTTCATTATAGTTAGGAGTTTCTTTAGCTGTTGCATTCCTAAAGAGTTAAAATCATTAATCTTAGTGGGACTATTTGAAGTTTTTTACCTGAAGCATTTTGATGATTTCTTCAGGTTTTTCAGTTGCTCCGTCTCTTCCTGAGACTCTCTCTGTAATAACTATAACATCTCATTTTTTAAATGAAGGGAGGGCAGAAGTGAGAAAGAAGCAATGGGGGTAGGGGGCAGATGTGAGACAAGGGGGGGTTCATTAACTCTGAGAGGGCATTTCAAAGTACAGGCAAGCAGCAGCGAGTTTAGCAAACTGAACCAAGTGAGGAATGCAAGAGAAAAAGGAAAGAAGGTGGGTTGGATGGCGAAAGGACAAAAAGGAAACTTGATTGTATGTACAAATGTTAGAGAAAAGAAGGTTACAGTATTAGCTCTCAGAGGAAAGTGGAGGACTGTGCGCAGAGCAGGTAGGCTGGGAGCTAGGACTTCTAGGTCCAGGGCCGCCCAGAGGATTCCGGGGGCCCGGGGTCTCGGCGGCAGGGAACCCCTTCTGTTCCGGGACCCGCCGACGAAGTGCCCCGAAGACCCGCGGTGGGGGCCCCCCTCCGCCGAATTACCGCCGAAGCGGGACCCGCCGCCGAAGCGCAGCCCGGTCTTCGGCGGTAATTCTGCGGCGGGGGGGGGCCCCGCCGCGGGTCTTCGGGGCACTTCGGCGGCGGGTCCCGGAACGGAAGGGCCCCCCGCTGCCGAATTACCGCCGAAGACTGGGCTGCGCTTCGGCGGCGGGTCCGTCTTCGGAGGTAATTCGCCAGCGGGGGGTCGTTCCGCCCGGGAGCAGAAGGACCCCCCGCCGGCGAAGACCGGGAGCGAAGAAGCTCCTGCGCCCGGCCCCGCAAGAGTTTTCCGGGGCCCCCCGGAGCGAGTGAGGGACCCCGCTCCAGGGGCCCCGAAAAACTCTCGTGGGGGCCCCTGTGGGGCTCGGGGCCTGGGGCAAATTGCCCCTCTTGCCCCCCCCTCTGGGCGGCCCTGTCTAGGTCTGATCCTGCCCCCCGGGAGGAGAGTGGGCACTGAGGTCCCTTCCAACCCTGAGATTCTATGATTCTATACCACTTGTTTCCACAAAATAATGTATTTGTGCCTCAAGTGCCAGTTGCTTATGTCTGCACTCTAAATGGATTACAGGAGCACCCTTCCTTACTGTAGTTAATGTTTCTGGGCCACTCCATCCACGTTTTTAAGATTTTTTGCCAGCCTAAATTTCCTCCCTTTTGCTGACTGCGTCTCATCTGATAATCTCCTAGTCTTCCCTTAATTTCTTGTGAACCGTAAGCAAGAGTTGCTTATATCGTTCATTTGCTGTTTTATTTTCTTTATGTTGATCTTGTTCTACATAAATTCTGTTGGGTTTTTTGTTCAATGCTAAACGAGTGAGGCAATGCATCGCATGGACTGTTTGGCTCCTTATCTTTTCCTTTTTTAATTTTTTCCCTCCATTTCCAGTTTAACCAAGTTACATATGTGACCCAAAGGGTCAAAATTATTTAAAATATCAAGCCTGAGTGACAGACCACTGTGACGGTCTACAAATTGTACACCACAGGTTTTTAAGGTCTCCTGTTTCTCTGTTTCATTTGTCATGGCTTTTATACCCTTTGTTCTGCATTTGCCGAGAAAGTCCTCTTTTCCTCTCTTGTTATTCTGTGTCTGGTGTTTAGCTGTTAAAAGCACTTTATATAGATATCTAAAATGTGGCTTTTCACCCAGAAATTCCTGAAGTATTGGCATTTCGCCTAGAGTGCTTCATCACACACTTTGTATTGAACTGGTTATTTTAAAAAAGCGTTTCACTGCACTTAAAGGCCTGCCCTGGCCTGTTACCCGAGAATACATGGGATTAATGAGCACCAGCATCCCATTTCTTTCTGAACATTATCCCCTCCAAGCAGTTAGGTCGTGCTCCCACACGGCTTGACTTCTGATCTGGCTAGATGCCTCCTGGCTAGGCCCACCAGTTTGTTGACAAATAGTATAGTCAGTTGCTTGACCATACTTTGGTTTGTTATGAAATATATTCAAGAGACCAAAAACCAATAGGAGTTGGATTTATTGTTAGAAGCCAATGATCATATAGTACGGGGGGGGAAAGGTTCAATACAATACCGGTCTCTGGGAAGCCATCACATGCAGTGTTGTTACCATTCACCTTATGTAGAAGGTGTGTTCCTAAAGTTACACTCCTAAAACTATCCTTCTACCTATCCTGTTTACAAGTAAAAAAGGAACAGTGTGTGTCATCTGAAACTAGATTTAACCAATCAGCTTTCGACTTTGTTTCTCTGCTACCATGGAGTTCCCTTTAACTCTTTCTTCTGAATACTGCATTCCTGGTACCACGGGGTGTGAAGGTACCTCCTAATGGTCATACTATGGTAGCACAATCACATATCTTGTCCTTTTCCTTCGGGATGTTCCAGTACTGGCCTGTGAGAGTAAATCCCTGCCTGTTGCTATGGCAAAGCACCCACGTGGCCTGATCCTGACAGTTTTCCCCTCTGCGTAAGGCAAAGCTGACTTCAGCTAATGCCAGGTGACTTGACGTGGATGAACAGAATTGTGGGAGAGTTTAATACACTCTGTTAGCATAATTTCACAACATTTATTAGTACTAGGCCTAATATATATATGTACTGGCTGACCAACTTTAGTGAGAAGTTGGAAGTTAGAAGATAGCGTATACAACAACTATCGATATTTTTGAAATTGTGAGCCCTCCTGCACCTACTTGCATTGCCTGAGCCCAGGCAGGCGGGGAGCAGCCCCAGATGGGCACGTGGGCTCCCGGCCATGCAGGTGGGTGAGGGTAGTACTGCCACTACCATGAACAGCTTCAGCAGCACCAGATTCATGCCTGGAGTAACTCCTGACTCCCCCCAAACACAGACATTTGGAAAGGATTTAAATCACATTCCCTCCTGGGAATGAACATGATGTTTCCCGCCATCACATTGTTCACTTGGCCTGTGTGTTACACCCCTTCCCCCACCATGTCTCAGTCTGGGCTATTTACATTGTAAACACTTTGTACAGCCCCTAGCACACTGAGAGGCCAAAGAGCTTGTAAAAGTGAGCGACTGACCACAGTGGCTACAGCCAGGCCTTATGCAAGTGGTCAGTCACACCGCTGCTGATATGGGGAGGCTTCTCCCTCAGCCAGTCCCCCTGCTCCCTGCTACGAGCTAGAGGGGAGCCCCTGCAGCCCCTGCTGAGTGCAGGGATCGGGGGAATGTGGAGCCTAGCCGTGTCGGGCAGCCTGGCTGGAGAAGGAGGAGGGAGGACAAGGAATAAAATGTGACAGTGAGTTTTCAGTTTTTCAGGCTTATTCCAATAGTAAAGTTTTATTACAGACAGTACTGATGGTAGCTTTATTTTCTATATGGAAGTCATGCAATGGGAGGGATCCATTAAGTATGTAGGAGAGGTGGGTTGCTTGTGTTTGGACTGTACCAGTAAGAAATGTAACTTACTTGCATTCTGGCCCCGCCCCTTCAATCTGAGGCCCCGCTCATTCTGGACGGGGGCAGAGTGGGACCCATACCTGTAAGAGCTGTATTTTACTTTCACCTCTGGTGAGGTGGCAATTTGGCTGTAGTGTGGTACAAATCATCTGTAATACCCAGCCAAGCCCAAGAAAGATTGGACCTGCTTCTTTGATTTAGGGACAGGCCAATTTTGGATAGCATTTACTTTAGCCTGTAGGGGGTTGATAGTTCCTTGACCCACCTGGTGTCCAAGGTACGTTACCTGGTTAGGCCTATTTGACACTTCTTGGCCTTAACGGTTAATCCTGCCTCCCTTATGCTCTGGAAGACAGCTTGGAGGTGTGCCAGGTATTCTGCCCTTGAATCTGAGAATATAGCCACATCGTCAAGGTAGGCTACTGCAGATTCCCCAAATCCAGCTAGAAGGTTATCTACCAGTCTCTGGAAGGTGGCGGGTGCATTTCACAGTCAAAAAGGGAGCACATTTAATTTATACAACCCTACATCGGTGATGAAGGCTGACCTCTCCTTGGCTGGGTCATCTAGTGACACTTGCCAGTACCCCTTAGTTAAGTCTAAGGCGGAGATGAACTGGGCACGTCCCAGTTTATCCAATAGCTCATCTGTGCGTGGCATTGGATAGTTCTCTGGGCGAGTTACAGCATTTAGCTTACAGTAGTCCACACAAAAGCAGATTTCCCAATCTGGTTTGGGAACCAGAACCACGGAGAGGCCCATGCACGCTCAGAGGGGTGGATTACATCCATCTGTAACATCTCCTTGATCTCCCTTTCTACTGCAGTTTTGGCTTGAGGAACCATCCGGTAGGGTTGGGCTCTAATTGGGCGAACATTACCTGTGTCAATGGAGTGGTATGTCCGTTCTGTCCGTCCTGGGGTGGCTGAAAACATTGGCGTGAAGCTGGTGCACAGCTCATGGATTTGCTGTCGCTGCTTAGGCCCAAGGGTGATGGAAAAGCTCACCTCTTCTAAGCCACCATTGCTTTTTCCTTCATGGTAGACTCCTTCAGGCCACTCAGCGTAGTCTCTCTCCTGGGCTGTAAACTGGAGAACCTTGATTTCTCTGGAATAAAAGGGCTTTAGAGAATTAACACGGCATACTTTAGGTTTTAGGGTAGGGTCTGGGAATGCTATGAGGTAATTAACAGCTCCCAGGCTCTCTTGGACCATAAATGGCCCCTCCCACGACGCTTCCATCTTATTAGCCTGAAGCACCTTCAGGACCATGACTTGGTCCCCTACTTTGAAGGAAACGCTCTCCGGCATGTTTATCATACCAGGCCTTTTGCTCTTGTGGAGCATCCTCCAGGGGTTTTTTGAGCAAGGGCTAGAGAGTCCATGAGGGTGTTTTGCAGATTGGTTACAAAGTCCAAAATGTTAGTTCCTGGAGAAGACGTAACCCCCTCCCATTCCTGATTCTAAACATTAACACTGGCCACTCCAGGCTTGTATTAAACTCCCAAGGTCACAGCTTCTCTCTGACGTTAGATGGGTAGATGCTGCCACCACCCAAGTGCAAAACCCCTTGGAACCGAGGAAGGCACACTTGGGAATTCCTTCCTGTGGGTACCCTCAAGCCCTTCTCCACCCCCGGGAAGAGCTGAGAAAGGAAAACAAAGAAATCAGTTGTTGCCACCAGCTAACTACAAAACATGTGCACAAACCTCTTAAGACACAAAAACCCAAATCCTGTTCTTAAAAATGGTAAAATTTATTAAAAACACATCTGAAAACTCAGACTATTGCTAGATTTTTAAAAGAGCAATTCCAAAAATTAAACACCCAAAATAGTTTTCTGAGGGTTCTGTTTAAAGATTACAAGCAACAAAAGCATCTGGGGTTAGCACAGAGGAACCCACAAGCCATAAGAAATATACAAAATAAACTAATCACGTCTTCCTACACATTTTCTGATCTACTTATATATCTGGGTTCCAAATAAGCAATTCTAGGTATGATTCTGATTTTCATACCTGGCCTTCAGCTTCTCACAGTATAACTGCTACCCTGTACCCCTCTTCCCCAGAGAACCACAACACACAGACAAAGGGAAGTTTTTTCCCCAATTTTAAAAAGTTCCAGCCTTTCCATTGGCTCTTTTGGTCAGGTGCCCACTCACTTCCTTGTACCTGCGCATGCAGTGAGACTTTTAAACCCTTTACAGGTAAAGCAAGCAGAGAACAGCTACCAAGAGGGATTCTATAGCTAACTGGGTGTCCACAAAAGGGTGCTACCCCCCATCCCCATTTATCACAAATGCAAAGGGCTTTTCTTCTGAGCTGCAATTTCTTTAGCTTCTCATTTCTTTTGGAATTGCATACATCAAGCTGTGGGCTAGGGCCCGGCTTATCCCAACTATTTTGCCAGGCATTTCATGGCAAAGCTGGTCTAAAGATCAGGTAGATTTGATCCTGGTGTAAAGGCTACAATCTAAAAGGACACCAACGTGACTTTGGCAAACATTTTTTATCATATAGATTGTGTGCTACAGCCTGAATGGTTTGGGGGCTACTTTCTTTTTCACTAATATAGTAGAATCCTCTTAATTTTAGGGCATTGTCCCAAATAACCAGTTGTCCTGATTATTGACAAGGCAGTTTGCTTGATCTTTTGCTTCTAATCTTGATGACTTCTGTATTAAAATCAACAGGAGTCTTCAATGTCCTGCCTACTCTACAGCACAACCACTGGTCAATTAGCCACATGCATACAAATGTATGCAATTGCGGTTCTGATTACGCAGCTGTGACGGGTTGGATCACAGAAACCCCCTGGGAGCTGCCACCTGACGTGCCAAGACTACTACTGCCCCTGCTTTCCCTGTCAGCTCAGGACTCCAGCACCCTGTCTTGCTGAGCCAGACACTCCCGTCTGCTCCAACACAGACCCAGGGTCTGAATTACTTGCCCCAGAGCTGCAGGTTTACCTGAAAGCAGCTCACAGAAGTGTGCTTGTCTTTAACACTCAGATGCCCAACTCCCAATGGGCTCTAAACCCAAATAAATCCGTTTTACCCTGGATAAAGCTTATGCAGGATAAACTCATAAATTGTTCGCCCTCTATAACACTGATAGAGAGATATGCACAGTTGTTTGCTCCTCCAGGTATTAACACAAACTCTGAGTTAATTAATAAGTAAAAGGTGATTTTATTAAATACAGAAAGTCGGATCTAAGTGGTTCCAAGTAGTAACAGACAGAACAAAGTAAGTCACCAAGCAAAATGAAATAAAATGCACAAATCTATGTCTAATGAAACTAGATACAGATAATCTCACCCTCAGAGATGCTTCAGTAAGTTTTTCCCTCAGACTGGACCCCTTCCAGGCCTGGGCACAATTCTTTCCCCTGGTACAGCTCTTGGTCCAGCTCAGGTGGTAGCTAGGGGATTCTTCATGATGGCTCCTCTCCCCTCTTCGTTCTGTTCCACCCCTTTATATATCTTTTGCATAAGGTGGGAATCCTTTGTCTCTCTCTGGGTTCCCACCCCCTCCTTCTCAATGGAAAGACACCAGGTTAAAGATGGATTCCAGTCCAGGTGACGTGATCACATGTCACTGCGTATACAGGAAGACTTACAGGTAAAAAACACCCATCTGCAGACAATGGTCCTGGTTAATGGGAGTCATCAAGATTCCAAACCACCATTAACGGCCCACGCTTTGCATAATTACAATAGGCCTCAGAGTTATATTTCATATTTCTAGTTTCAGATACAAGAGTGGTACATTTATACAAATAGGATGATCACACTCAGTAGATTATAAGCTTTGTAACGATACCTTACAAGAGACCTTTTGCATGAAGCATATTCCAGTTGCATTATATTCACTCATCAATTTTTTATAAAATCATATAGACTGCAATGTCACAGCAGCAGTTTTTTGATATGATTGTGCTAAACCAGTGCCCTTGAAGAAGTGACAGTAAAATTGCTGGGCTGATCACAAAGTACAGTACTGCTTCCTTCTTGGGTCAGCATGTTGCACTCCATCATCAAGAACAAAAAACCAAATAGATGTCCCAATCCTTGGACTACTTCGCTGTTTAAAGTCAAGTGTGTGTTGTAAAATTTTCCAGGATCAGGGCCAGAGTTAAAAAAGCAAATTAGGGAACTGTTTAAAAGGAGAAATTTTATTGCTTTACTTTATTTAAAAAAAAAAAGCCAACCCAAAACTAGGAACTAAATTTCAACCATATGAGTCATTCTTGGCCTAAGGAAGAAGGAGATGGGGATTATTATATACTAGATTAAACAGAAGTCACTAATCTTTAATCCTTCTGGTTTCTTACTAATCTAATTAACAGAATTTAAGGAAATTCCTACTAAGAATTTAAAGGTTTATTCCTTTAGTGAACTGATGTCCTACCCTGTGTGCTAATGAATACAGGATTATAGCCCCATCTCCTGGAATAAAAACTAATTTTTTCTTCTTTCACATAGTATTTTAAATTGGAACAAAGTACGTCAGAGATCGTAGAAGGAAACGGGAGGGAGCAGGGAAATTGAATAGAAGGATATTTGCAGAACGCCTGTAAAGATGCCTAGATCTATGGTTTCATTTAGAGCCACAAGCTACACTGCATACAAACATACCGTTCACACCTGTCTTACGTGAAATGAAATCCTCTGCAGAGCTGCTGAATGTGCACAAAGAATAACGACTTCTCCATGCTGAGGTCACTGCTGCCCTGTGTTCTTCACCAACTTGCCTGCAAAGCGGACTGCAAATGAAACACCTCTCTAGTTGCCACGAAAGCTCAACTACTAGCTCTTATTGTCTGCAACACCCACCTTCTGCCTCTGGAACAAAGTAAAAAAATATCAGAGTCTTCCATACAGGCAGAATAGTAGTAACGTCACTTTTCCGACACCAGTTTTGATTTACCATATGGCTGTAATTTTCTGCCCTATGGAAGTACAAACAAACTCTGGTAGATTTGCATTCTCTCAAATTAAAAACATGAAGGGAGAAGTGAGGTATCAGCTTCTCAGTAGAAAAAAGTCACCATGAATGTTAGATACCAAACAAAAAGTGGGCACATCCTTATTTACGGCCTTGCAAATTGTCAATGGGATTGGCCTGGCCCCTCTGGTGCTATGTGGAAGGTGATCTGCTAGGTCACTCCTATCCTTGACTCTGGGAGCCAGTCTTACTCTGCTCTGCTGTGAGAATCCCCCCACCCCCCGCCCCCTGCCTGTTCATGCACAGCCTCTGGCATGTAAACTGCTCCTTGGATTGTGCAACCAAATGACACTAGCCAATATCTCCGGTCCCGGACACAAGCTTAGGAATCTCAGTCTTGCAGTGTCCAGTTATGCCCGCTGGACGCTGCAAGCTTATATGAGTTCATCAATTTAACAAAGAAACTGATATATACCAGGCTTGTTATCCCAAGGAGAGTCTTTGACATGCTTCCTATCTGGTTCTGCAGAGGCTAACCTCACAGAACCAATACGATAGGTTTCAATTGCTTGGGTGGGGTTTCTGTGGTGAGGACAGCAGAACTAACATGAGCGGTTTGCCTGCTTCCTCCTAGCACAGAGCATTTATTCCTCAGGTGATCGGTGGAATTACACTGGTAGCACCTTTTGAGCTCTTCTACTTTTACGGGAGATTTGGGATGAGGGTTAGAGGAATGTTTCTGGGTGAGAGAATCTGTAGATTCCCAATCCCCTTCCCTCTTCCCAGGGGCAAAATGGGATCCTCCCTTCCCATCAGTTTTAAACCCCTCTTTCTGTGGCCTGCCCTCAATAGACAACTAATTCTGTTCAAAGGCATCAGCTAAAACGGCCATCTCATCCACAGCCTTTACATCTTTGTCCCATAGACACTGCTTTACATCAGCCTTACGTATGCTTAGGAAATGCTCTTGAGCCACAAGATCCAACATTCCCTCAAAACTTGCCACCTCTTTACCCCTCACCCATTTTCCCAACTCCTCTTTCATTTTGTTTACATACGCCTCATTACTCACACCAATATCCCTCTTAACACTCCGAAATTTAACTCTGTATGTTTTGGGGTTAATCTGAAAACTTCGTAAAACAGTAATCTAAAGCATCTTCAACAGGCATGCCATTGAATACATTTTGAGCTTTCCCAGTTAATTTTGCAATCAGGGTAGGAACTCTCTTATCAGGGATTTCATGTATTACAAACAGCCTGTCAAAGGTAGTCAGATATTCAGCAATATCATCATCCTCACTGTATGCAGGACATAAGTGCTCCCACTTGTGGATTTTTGGAGTGAGGGGAGTCATTGGGGTCAGGGGGTTCTGGTCCTGCTTCTCTAGCAAGTCCAGTTGGTGTTTTCACTCTCTCTTTTTTTTCCCTCTCCGGTTCTTTCAGTTGCAATAATCTCTGGTGCTCCCTCTCCTTTTCTGCAACTTGCAGCCTAAAAAGCTCCAACTTCGCAATCACTTCACTGCTTTCACTCATTTTCCTGCTTTTCTGTTCCTACTTCCCTTTCCCGAAATAAGCAAACAGAAAATAACAAAACTGTGACCTCCTCCTGACTTTTCTTAGCCACTGCACTTCAGACTCACTTGAAATCACAAATAGCAGTGCTTAAAGTGTGAAGTTCACCTGGAGTAACAAGCCGTACATACACCCTGCTCGCTGCGGCACTGACACGTTCAATCTGGATCAGTGATCTGCTAGGTCACTCCAATCCTTGACTCTGGGAGCCAGCCTTACCTGCTCTGCTGGGAGACCCCCCACTCCTGGGCTACTCACGCACAGCCGCTGGCATGTAAGCTGCTCCTTGGATTGTGCAACCAAATGGCACTAGCCAGCACCTCCGGTCCCAGACATAACCCTAGGAACCTCTATCTTGCAGTGTCCAGTTATGCCTGCTGGATGCTGCAAGCTTATATGAGTGTGTCAATTTAACAAAGAAACTGATATGTACCAGGCTTGTTATCCCAAGGGAGTCTCTATCACACACTTCAATCCAAACACACTGCTTCGGGTAGAATAAACAAACATTTATTAACTATGAAAGAGAGATTTTAAGTGATTACAAGTCAAATAGGGTGACCAGACAGCAAGTGTGAAAAATCAGGATGGAGGTGTGTGTGTGGGGGGGTGTGTGTGTGTGTGTGTAATAGGATCGTATACAAGAAAAAAAAAAGACACAAAAATCGGGGCTGTCTCTATAAAATCAGGACATCTTGTCACCCTAAAGCATAACAAGTCGGATTTGGGCCAACGAAATAAAAGCAACATACATTCTAAGCTGATCTTAACACTTTCAATGCCCTTACAAACTTAGATGCTTCTCACTCCACCCCAGCTTTCCCCACCCCAGTGTAGCCACAGTCCCACTAAACTCATGCTCTGGGAGTCTGCCAAAAGTATCCCACATGCCATCTTCATTTGTCCTCTGCACAATCAAGTCTGGTGGACAGTCAAGTTTTCCCACACTGCACCATGAACAAAAGGGCTGGAGTGGCCACATTTGGGGAGGAGGGCGCTAGAAAGTCTGGGATATGCATGGCTGGACTCAGTCACTTGGTGCAGTGTAGACACCACAGCCCCAGGTTCAACAATTCCTAACCTGGGCTAATGATTGTAGATGCTCAAGCCATAGGTTAAACCCACAGACTGCTAACTCGAGTTCTACTAATCCTGGGCTTACGTTGCACCGTAGACATATCCTTAGACTCTACTGTTTTGTCAGACCACAACTGGGGATGGAGGTTGTTGTGTTGCGCGCGCACACACACACACTCTTGCCCTTTGCTTCTTCAGGTCCCAGGTCTGAGAGGAGAGGTTAGTGGCTCCACTTTTCACTTGGGAGCATCAAGCAATCTTTGTCTCCAGCCTTCCTGGTGATGCCAGAACAGGCTGAGGTCCTGGCTCTTTGGTGGTTATCATGGAAACATAGGGCTGGAAAGGACCCCTCAAGGTCATCTAGCCTAGCCCACTGTGCTGAGGCAGGGTTCTGAAAATGTACATGGTTCTTCCTGGGGAGAACAGGGAATGTTTCCCCAGGGTCCCTGCCCAAAGCGTTCATGTACCTAAGCTCCCCCCGTGATCTTCAATTCTGCGTTTCTACTACAAACTAGTTCACTATCCAGTTTTGATACTGTGGCATGACTGCTGTGCTGCAACTCCCAGAGGCTGAGGTGGAAGTGATTGCGTACAATCTGTGAAGCACTTTGAGATATTTCTGGATAAAAGGGAACCATTAAATGCCCACTATTAAGCTTTTCTATTTCAGCAGCCGGTTATTCTCTTACAGTTATAATGTGCAGGGCTAATAAGTATCTAAATGCCCTAAGTAACCAGCTGAGAATAAAGCCCTCCAAAAGGTAAATGTAACCACTCCACAGTGTATAATCTCACCAGGGTGCCTGGTAGAGGAATACATTAGAGTCCATACACAAAAAGGTAACAAGCTTTTGGAATAAGAAGGAACCCCTTAGTAAAGCACAAAAATAAAAGTTTTTTGATGGACTTTGAAACAGAATTTTAATAGAAAAATCCCAAAAAATGAAACAAAACTGTTCAAGTCACTTAAAACCTCCAGCCATTCTGTCAATTAACTCTAGCCCTTCGTTCTTATGGAGGTCAGACAGACTTCTAAGCAAATTGAATGTTCTTCTCTAAAACAGACGCCTTCAGATGCAACAACTTTTCAAAACAAAATGAAAGCAAAGCGCGTGACAAAATGTCAATGAAAAAAATACTTCACATATGTCCATAAAAGGAAAAAATGAACCAGAACCACTGGACACTTGCTGGCCAGAGTAGCACTGATTCTTTCCAACTGCAGTGCCAGTATCTCAGGCATCTTTAAACTGTTGGGGCAAAGCTCTTAGTGACATCATTTGTTTGGGACCAAGGAGAAGGAAGCATGTCTCTAGTCAGTGTTACTGGCTTTGGAAGAGATTAAAGGGATCCCTATGGCTAGTCCTCTAAGGTCAGATTATTGAAAAGTAAATCTCTTGACCCGGTTAAATAGATGAAGGTTGTTCAGACACACGGCATTCCTAATAGGTAGCTGTATTGAGGGTTTCCCCTCAAGAGCCCAATCTGAAATGAAGAGGGTGTCAAGGAGCTAGGACCTGGATGGTCTGTATCCTGCACATGGACCAGATTTCAGCCCTCCTGTTGGAAGAGACGCGGTCACAAAGTGCTGCACGACGTGACGAGTCATCAATTAGGAGATGTGATGTGGAGAAATCAGTCCTTAAACAGGAGGCTGGAAGTGTGTGTTATTTCCTCTTAGAAATCACCTGGGGCATCAGGCCTGAGGTCCTATGTCAAGGAGCTCTGGAAAATACCAGCCACATCAGCCAGAGCAGCCCCGAGGCCTCAGACCCAGGTAAGGGATTATTCCATGCATTTGCTCACCAAGTCTTTAAAGATGACAGCTCCCTCCACAGGAGTAACAATCTTAAAGCAGGATGGGAAACGGATGCATCACCCTGCAGAGCACATGCACTAAAAGCAAAACTTCTACGTGGGCGGGTAAGATATGTGCATTCACTTCAAAGTAGCAGAGATCTGTTGACCCCATCAGGCTACGGTGTTTAAAGGACTCCCTTCTATGCTATGTAAAAATGCAAATATGGAGACAATAGCTCTAGTGAGTGCGCTCCGGTGACCCAAATCTAAGCATGTTTCAATCATTCCCACCCACACGTTTTACTAAGGTGAGCTGCTATTTTATTTTTGATACAGAGACTGAGTTGCTATGCAAGGACTATTATTGACTGGTTCCTTCCTACATCATTTACCCTTTTCCCATCCCACCTGCAATACTACAGCTACCATAGGCTCCCTTGTGGTGGTGAGGCCCCCTCAATCCACCAAGTCCATCTCCTGGCAAGGGCAAGACAGTCTCCAGAGAGGATTCAAAGTACTTAGACTGATACAGTCTTGCATAATACTAGCCATGATACCAAGAGATGACTTTTGCCAACTCAGAGAGTGTCATGACAGCATACAACGCTCACTCTCCTGAGGTGGATTCTGCCTACTGACAGCATCACCTGTCCAAAATCAGGGGAGTCTAGTTCGTTCTTAAACCTGGTGTCCAATATGGTAGCACATTAAGGGCCAGTTTATCAAGCCCATTCACTCCCATGGGAGTGCTTGAGTGAGTGCTCACATGCAAAAGGGCCACATACAACCTTGCTCTAATTTAGATGTTAAACTACTGTGCTCACTCAAAATTAAAACTCATTGAGCAAGCAGCCTGCTGTCATCATTTTCCTCCCCTTTCACCAAGAGGGACCATGAAAACTTTTTACTTCTTAAGGTATGTCAACACTGCAGCTGGGAGGTGTGATTACAGCACGTGTAGACAGACCCCAGCTAGTTTTGATCTAGCATTGGATCAAATCGAGTTCAAGAGCAGGGAAGCCTGGATAACACGTGTGGCAGTCACTCAAGTAGGTACCTAGGGTCCTGGGCGGGCCCCCATGTTGCCTTTACACCTCCCAACTGCAGTAAAGACATACCCTGAGATTAGGGACTAACCCAATTATTGGCTAGGAGAAGTGGGGAAAAAGATTTTCAGCCATCTTGCCTAAATTATGCCAGTGCCTCTGTAGTCACGCAAGGTTTATTGGCTATAATTTGATGAGATTCTTGTCAAACGCATGTAAAGAATGCAAAGAGTAGTAAGTATATTTTAATTACTTTATTGGGACTGCTATCTACATACAGTTCAGTTTTCCAAGTAGTCAAGGCAGTTACTTTTAAATAGTTTAACATGTCAGAATCATATAAAACACAGCTGGAACCAAGGTACAATAGAAATATATACATATTATGGTACATTGAGTGCTTCTGCATGTGGCTCATCTCATCTCTGGTAACTAAGGGTCTCATTCTGCTATGCTTTTAGACACACTGAGGAGCATCTTACTATGCACGCAGCTCCTTTGGTCTCATATAGGGCTACTTATATAGCAAGGTGACACCGTGTGAATAAGGGTGGCAGAATCCAGCCCCAAGCAATTAAAAGAAGTTGTGCTATACAGATACTGTAACACAAAAATGAGTTGTCACTTCTTGAATTAGACAAGATTAACACATTTGCCTGAACTCCTAGATTTATACAACAGTTAATGCAGCATCTGAGAAAGTGCTGCTTCATGATTGCAATTGTGGTTGATTATTTACTCTATGTACATACACCCGTGTTACAAAATTAAGAGAAAACATTGCACTAACCAGAGCCATAATACTGCGAGTTATAGTCCCCTGTATTAATACTTCAGGGATCCTGATCTAGCTCTGCGATAGTCAGACACCAGCATCTCACCAGCCTCATTTTAGCCCTGACAGGAGTTTTCAGATGTGAAACACTGTCTTTTGTGCGCAAAAATACTGCTTGTTGCTTTCTTTTGGAGGGACTCAGTTTTGTAGCAGGTGAAATGCTAGGATAGTTCTTATCCTAATGGAGAACACCCGTAAGGAGCTGCCAATTCCATTACTGTCGCTGACACTTCCTTTCTGTTGCACAATATATAGCTATGTGCTGCAACGCCTTTCAGTAGGTGTTGCCTCTTGAACTTTGCCCCAGTTGAATAAGATCGTCAAGTACTTCAAATCTGCAAAACCTTCAAGATCACAGTGAATATCGGTGCCCCTTTATTTTCCAAGGCCAGCACTGTTTATCAGCCTCAGTCAGACCAGGACAAGTAATTTACTGCCTGAGTGCTACCACCACCGTCACAGGAGAGATCCTGAGCTGATGTCAATTGGCATAACTCCATTGACCTCAGAAGAACTATGCCAGTTTGTACCTGCAGAGGATCTGGCCCTGAATTCAAGGGACATTTTCAGGTTTCAAGTAGTACTATTGCAAATCAGCTGGCTGAAGTACACACTCAAAAAGGCAGTTCTACATCTGTCTCTCTTCATGCAGTGCTGAAGGTCTCAGTCTGTGGATCCCAATGATGGGGAGTACTGACTATGTTACATCAGAACCATGGTTAGCAGAGTTACTAATAACCATCAGCTTAAGTAGCAGCATAGGGAAAAGACCATACATCACTCTACAGAGTAACTATTCTTTGTATTAAAATGAGGACGTTGCAGAGTGTAATGACTATAGTAGAGAGCAGAAACCTGAATGTTACCCATGTTCAGATTTGGTCTGTTACTCCTACCACATAACTGAGAAAATCCACTTGACAGTGTGTCAATTGAGCTGTCAGTGTGGGTTAGAGAAGAGTGTATAAATTAGCTTTTCTGGGTAAGCTGGAGAAGAGTGAAATAAAAAGGTGAAAACTTGTGCAAACTTGTAATATCGACCTGGGGCAGCCATATAAGTCAATGTTATGGGCTCTTTCTTTTGGGGAAGATGTGTAGTGATGCTTCCTCCTAGAGCTAGAAAAACCTACATACAATCGGGATGAAAACATGGTTGAATTGCATTCTTAGTTAAAAGCAGTAATTCCATGATACCAGGTAAGTCACTTGACCTTGTACAAAGCCAACTTAATGGTCAAACTGGGCAAAAAGCACAACCCCAGTGAAAGCCAGATATATTCGGGTAAGCATGATTCTGATGTAAGTTAGAACATTAGAGGTAAGAAATTGCATAAATAATGCAACAGCTGCACCTCAGGCATCAGTGCTTGACTCGCTGGATTTATGGGATTCCGCTGTAGGGAGACATGCAGCAGTGCCACCTTCAGCCATCCTTGGAGTGCACTGCAACTGCAAACTAGTTCTGATGACTAGCGGAGCCAGAAACATGAACAATCACGCTGTACAAAGGGAATGGGACTTCTCCAGCTTAAACCCGTTAGACTCCTCTCCTTCCTCTTTCTACAGCAGAGTCAACCAAATGTAAGAATCGAATGCAGTTTTTTGCTTGACAGGACATGAACGCTACAGCAGCGTCACTTCACAGCAGCTCAGCACCAAGCTGCATTTTTATACGAACAACCTGGATCAGGTCACCACTGCTGAAATTTTTTAACTGCCCTATCCACCCTCTGTAACCCCTATGCTTGGGTATATGAATTACCATTACCCTATAAAGAGAAATGCAGGGTAGAGGGAAATGCATAGTTAAGACTCAGTTACTACAGTGAAGCTAGTATTAGTGACAGCCCATTATAGCAGATAATGGCCCTGAATACTTGTGCCGTCTCAGACGCCACGTTTAATTTTAGCTGTTGCCTAAGTGCCAAGGACAATGGAACTTGCCTCTAACATATATACAATACCCTCATTTTTACTGGCCTTTATTGTATTGAAGCTAAAAATAAGTAAACTCTTGGCACATCTACAAAAAAAACCAAGTAAAATGAATAAAAATGAAAAGAAGTGCTTATTGTCAAGTTGTGGCGATCCACAGGTCCCCGCACATCATACCAAAAAGGCCTACTAATTCCGTTTCCACACAGAGCACCAACAAAACTGAACATTCATTTCAATGTTGCAGAAGCAAATATTGTTTAGAAGGGTTTTCAATCTGGTTTATATGTATGAAATGTCACTGAGGTCTGGATGTGGAATCTTAAGAAAAATATTGCGCTGGCAAGACTTTCTACTTTGAAGCAATGTGGTAGTCAAAGTTTTGTGGGAATGAAATGATTGGAATTTATCTTCAAAGGCCGTTAGTATCATTAAAAAAGAAGCTACCATTAAAGCAGCATGATTCATAATGCAAGACAAGACAGTGCTTCTTGCACAGAAGTCCCTCTTGAAAGGGATAAGAGGGATCTGCAGTTTAATTAGTTTGCTTCTGGGGCTTTGGGAATGTCTGGTTTACATTCCTATTGTTTTCAGTTTTTGCAGTGTTCGACAGCTCCATTTCTGTGTGAGGCTGCTGAAAACTAAGTTATGACAGGCAGGGCAAATTGCACTTTTCTGCAATGAACTTAGCTGCATAAAAGTTCAGTACAAATAAAAGGACAGTGTAATGGTCATAGCTGGCTAAAACACACACAAATATTGTTTACAGAAGCTTGTAAGAACGGAACTTGTACAGTGCATAACAGGACAAGTTATTCACTCTGATTCTTACAAGGTCTGCTTCAGACCACTGCAGCAGTAATGAACGTTGTGGATATGAATCGACTTAGATTTTCCATGACCGGGGTGCTTATTTCAAAGCTTCTTATGTCCCTTGCATTATCACACTAGATGCTGATGCAAATCACACACAACCGCTCTACAGATTCACACTCACGTTAGCCACTGTACAAGTTGTGTAATACTTGCAGAGCTCACCTACTTCTCTGCAAAGTGATCCATCATAAACTGGCCAGCACCAGGTTTCAGTGCTCTGATATGTGGGACAGTGTACAAAAATCTGTATTGGATGCTGTCCGCTTTCTTGTGGCTGAGCTAATAAATCACCCCATTCTCAATCTTCTTGAGTAATATGTTCCAACTCTGATCCCTACAATACCTTGCATCTGCCAGCCTTATCTGTAATCCTCTCATGTCAGAAACTGAAGTGCAGGTAAGAGGCAGATTTTACATTTCAGATGCACGTGGCCTGTGCAGACGCAGGTTTGCAATCCTTTTGCCTACTGCAGGGAGCTGGAATGGCAACATAAAGTCCAGGGTGTGTGTGTCCTCTTCTATCAGGAAATGTTTTCTTTCACTGTGCTTCCCTGCCCACCACAACGTGTGCTTTAGCTCAGCAATTCAGACCCAGCCCTGTCCAATGATCCGGCACCATCAGGAAATACTTGTCCATTGCTTCACAAAACCTGGTCCGGTACAGTTCTGGAGAGACCACAGTTGGCATTTTACCTAGTGTTTAAAAGAGACAATAATGCCACAGTTTGAGATGAACCAGAGTTCACACAGGAAAAATCAGGTTTGTATTACACTAGTGCCTAGAGCCTCGGGGCTCGATAGCACGGACTGCCCCCCCCCCCCAGTGTAAGGGTCTCTCAGCAAACAAGACAAAGGAAGTAGTAGCTCCATTTTACAGATGGGCTCAGAGACAGAAGTGAAGTGACTTGTCCAACACCAGGCAGGGCAGAGCTGAGAACAGAACACAGACTCCAGGGTCCCAGTCAAGTGCCTCAGCCACAAGACAATTCTTCCTTTTGAGCTGCTGACAGCTCATTTGTAAGCATCTCCCCTTTGAGCTCCCCACAACCGGCACAGCTTGTGCTGTTGGGAACTTTGACATCACCGTGAGTAGCGTGAGCCACTTCAGCACGGTTTGGGAAGGCAGTGTTGCTGTGATATCCTGGAGGAAGGGTCACAGGCGGAAGAGAGGAATCACGGTGTGAGCACATGGGGTGCGGGGAGTTTTCACAGAAGAGATTTCATTCCCCAAAACCAAGAAATGGGCATTTCTGAATCTGCTTTAAAAGATGAATTACCCCTGCAAATAACCCAACAATACGGAGATGGCGTTACTCTAAGACAGGAGAGCAATGAGACATGTAGGTGATCCTGCCCTAGAAAAAGTAATAGGCCAATGAACACTACTACCCATGCAGATACATTCTGAGGTCAAAAGACTCTTACACTGTGCACAGCCTTGGGAATGAGGGAGAAGAGGAAAAAGAGTCGCAACAATAAATTTGTACGAGAAAAAGAGGGGGGGGGGAGGAGAGAGAATATAGTATTGCCTGAAATCTCAATAGCAGAGCCAATAGAGTGGATTATCAGAAATAATATTGGGTGTGTCTTGGACTCACCTTGTCCTCCCAGGATGCCTGTTGACTTCACCACCATTTCAAGCTTTTTGTCCCAGGTAAAGGTGCGAATGTAATCTGTTACAAATAGAGAAAGACGTGTTATGAAGTGCATATTCCAAATAGATATTTCTGGGTAATTAGAAGTACATTCCTGGCATATGGCAAAGAAAATTGCGATCATTTGCTGCCAACGTAACAATTTCACATTCTTAGCCTGTGGTCTCGCACTGGCAGGGGAAATAGCTCAGTAGCAATGAGAACACACCAGCTATTCACTATGTGCAGAAAGATATTGCTCAGATATGCTTTGCTTTCACTCACATTAGTGAGAGCTCCAAGCACCTAGTTATGAACTTTCCTTCATCCAGCTGACCCCAACCCTACATGTGCAAGGAACCGCCCCACATTGGTCCTACAGTTCATAAGGTGGTTGATTATCAAGGGTGCCTAGTGATGGCTTAAGATCTAGCAACTCATTCATTTTAAGCTAGTATTATTACCCTTTATTAAAGTCTCTTTTGCCCACAAACAGCATCTGGTGTGGCTTTCAGAGCACCTCCCAACTTTCCTTTATGGAAAGAAGGGCTGGGAATGCCAGAGGTGACCCTGAACAAAAGGAAAGAAGACAGCATGGCTTGGGCAGGAAAGTCCCAGGGTTGCTTCTAAACCTTTCTCCTTGGCACGTGAACTCAAGTCAATACAGCTTCTCAGGCTTATGAGAAAAACATAGTTTTTAAAAAAATTCATTAGATGATCCTGCTTCTCTTATTGATCTCCCACATGTTGTACAGAGTCCCTGTAAGCAACATCAATTAGCCTTCATCCTAGCACTTACTCTTTGCAGTTGCCCAGCCTTATATTCAAGGCTTATTATTATTTACGGAAAGAGTTATTTTTAAGTGAATGTTGTTGCTTTCACGGAGACCTGCTGATTACAGATTTTCCATCACTGCACATCAGATATTTTCCAATATTTACTGAAACCCCTTCAATAGCCCACGCTCTGTGGTGAGCTATGCACAAGCAGTGTGGCAGAAGAGAATTTACTTAACAAAATGCAAACAATGATGGTCCTAGTATCAGCCCTTTGTGTAGCTATTCAAATGGCAATGACCTCAGGTATGAATTCGCCTCCTTGTATTTAACGCATCAAAACAGAACAAAGTGGGAACACTGATGCAGCCTGTTTTTGGATAAAAGTGGCATCTTTGTAAGCACAAAGAGTAGAACGCAAGAGGAATAAAAAAAAAAAAACTATTTCCATTGGTTCTTCAGGGAATACTGAATTATTTTTCTCTTCTCAACTCAATCCAGCAATACTCAAGGCATGCTTCCCTAAGGGCTTCCAGTTAAAAACAGACATGATTTCCAGAAAATAAATAAATAAAAGTTTTAGAGAGCGTGTGCGTATGTGTAAATTATAGATGAACTACAACCAATTCTCACTTTAAAAGTTAAGAGCAGTGTGTATAAATGGACATTGGTAAGCAAAAGAATAAATGATGCAAAGCTTTAGATTGTATTAGGACCAGAGTTAGTTCTGTAGATCTTGAATTTGAATGTATTCAAAGTCACCTTAGTGTGACAGGTACCAGCGGAAGTGATGGACAAACAGCGTGACATGTAGTCAGAGATCCATATGCTTACTGCTCTGATATGTTTATTCATCATCCAGCAGAGGTAAATAAGCTTTCCATAATGCCTACAATTTTGTACTATCACCATCTGTTTCAGGGTATATGGAGGAACACCTAATCTGATGTAAAATGCTACCCGAACAACTAACAAATGCAGGTAGTGGTTATTGTAGGAAAACAACAGATCCCGCCATTAGCAGACAAGAGAAATAGATGAAGTGCCCATTTTTCCACTAAGTTTGCTTACAGTGCTCTTGGTACAGAGCTAGCTCATATGAAGAGATTCACTACTTCGAAAGTTGGCTGACACTGCTTAAGCGACTGTGGGAATGAAAATGCAAAATACACCTCTACCTTGATACAACGCGGGCCTCAGGAGCCAAAAAAATAATAATAAAAAAAAAACTTACCATGTTATAGGTGAAACCGCGTTATATCGGAGTAGCGGTGGCAGGGCTCCGATGGTGATTTAAAGGGCCCGGGGCTCCCCGCAGCAGCCAGAGCTCCAAGCCCTTTAAAGCACTGCCCAAGCCCCACTGCCAGAGCCCCGGGGTAGCGGCAGCAGGGCTTCAGTGGTGATTTGAAGAAGCCCGGGCTCCAGCTTCAGCGAGAGCTGGATATAACACGGTCAATCAGCCCCACCCCTCAGAGTGCTGCTTTACCGCATTATATCCGAATTCATGTTACATCGGGTTGCGTTATATCGGCGTAGAGGTGTAGTGAAATATTCATCATCAGTGCTTTTAGTTTAGAGGGAGAGCTACAATTTCACGCTGTTTTCATTACATAAATTAGGAAACATCCCAGTATCGGTAGAGTTTTTTTCCCCCTTGCTCTCCCAAAAGACACATAGGTTTGTGCAATTTCCAACTTTAGTTGGAAACAAAACAAACTTTTTGAAAGTAAGAAATTCCTGGGAATCAGTTATGGAGACCAACTAGGCCATCTAAATCCTTCCCAGGCCAACGCAAGAGATTGCTCCCTCCATGACATTTAGTTATGGCCAGTCTAGTTAATTGTGCAGAATCAAAAGAAACACCACTTAATGGAAGTACTGATTTACATTTACTGTACATGGAACATTTGGGGCTGCTGCTTTTAACGGCGTGAAATTTTGGCTTCAGTTCTTTCAACTATTAAATGCTGAAAGCCATTCTGAGAGCTCAATAGGGAGCACAGAGTATTCCCTAACTCCCATCTTAAGAGACCTCAGTTTGGAAACATCCTTTGGGATGAGTTGGCATCTTTATTTTGAAAACTGATTTTCCCCAAGGGGTTTCAAATACGGAATGTGGTGGATTCACCAGCCAAACCTTTTATTCAAGATTCGCTGTCTAAGGAGTGTTCTAGTTCAACCGGAAGTTATTAGGTGTGATACAGGAACGAGCAAGTGAAATTCTTCAGCCTGTACAATGCAGGAAGTCAGCCTAGATGACCATAAGGTCCCTTTTAGTCTTAAACAAAAAATTAAATCAAATCTACGAATTTTTTTCTAGGCCCCTCTCTGTAAGTTTATTGCAAGTTGACTTAAATTGCCATTCAGCTTGGACAGGAAAGGCAGTGAGGAGAAGTATGTAAAGTGGCATAAATAATCCACTCTCTATTTTAACATGGACGCCAAGGCATGCAAAATTATACACCAACTTGACTTTCCTTTAAATGACTGTAAAACGTACTCAGCACGCATATTAGCATTTGGACAGCTAGGGTTACGAGCCAACAGGCAGGCCAGAAAGAAAGGAGTGAGAAATCCTTAAGCTTTCACAGTCAGTGTGATCTTACTTCAGCAAGGTGAAAGGCAAGTGGCTCATGACATGTGCCTTTGTTGAGTTCAGTGGATCCAGTGAATGTTTGAATGGGGTCATTCACCCACATAATTCTTCAAATATATTAGCCACAGATATGGCTCTGACTCCAAGGGAGGCTTCAGAAAGGTTCATTGTGAACCGCCCCGCCCCCAACACACAGTTTAATTCAAAGGAAGATGCAGAAGTCACGAATAACCACAGATATGGTACTGTGGTGATAAGAGACACAAAGTCCATGAAGTTAAAGTTAAGTACTTGAAAGAGCAAGAGCAAAGATTACATACCAATGATCCCAACCACCAGCTCATTGCTGGTATCATCACGGCCAACCAGCAGAGAATAGTCAATGATGAGGTGGCTGGAAAGAAAGTGGGAATCGCTGTGGATGGAAGCCCTCAGCACAGCCTTGCAGTGGGAGCGGATATACAGAGGGTTGTCCCGTACCATCTTCAACAGATTTTCATCTAGCAGGACAACATCGCAGCTTTCCTTCCCAGTGTCTGTTTTCACATTTCTGTTCCGCAGGGAGCCCTTCAGGTCAAACACCTGGCAGGGGAGGACAAGAGCACTTTGTTTCATTGGAAGAAAATCTGTTTTACCCACTTTCCACTCTGTTAGAGAGACCAGTGTATCAAAGACTACAAATTGTTTTACTAGGAGAGAATGAAATGTCAAATATCTCACCCTTAAATCAATTACTCCCAAGTTGTATATATGGGATTGAGTGGTAACTAATCAATGGACCTTAAAGAAGATGTCAGTACACTGCTTACAGTTTTTATTGTATTATGATTTGGAGTTTAAAGGTGACCTGATGTGATTTTTTTCCCTAAAACTGCTGAATATAAAAGAAAGCGGATGCTGCCACTTTTTTGGTGTTTACATTCTGCTTACTGGGAACCCCACAGGTCAGTCATAAGGAGAAGACATTCAGGAGAGGGTGACTCTTACATGAAACAGGCCATGGTGTGGCTGGGAAGGTAAGAGTATTAATTGTAGAACTGTAGCCAGTTGTGGTTGCTGCAAATACAGTACAAGGTAGGCCACACAAACCTGTTGATCTGGCCTAGAAACCTGGTCCCTTCAGCTACCAAACAGCTGTGCTCCAGTCTAGCAAGAAGTTAAGCTCAAATATATGATGTCTCTGAGGCAGCAAGCCACCATAGGACAAGCAGATTACATATACATTACAACCATTAGAATTAGATACAGCAGGCACTATAATATGCTTAAACCACCACCACATTTCTTCAAATAGTAGTTTAGGCACAGGGTCAAGATTTAACCACCTGGAAAGGATAGATGGTCAGCAATAAGCCTTTTTTGATCCAAAAAGACAAAGTCAGATTTTAAGTTGTGTGTGATTTTGGCTAATTTTCTTCTAACATTCAAAATAATTCTGAGTCTTCAGTGTAAACCTTGCAGTTCAGGGCAAGCCACCGTGGATAGCCAGAGATGCAAGGACAAATATAGGACATCTAACGGAAAAAAGGTTGCAATCTTAACTATAGCAATAGAAGCCATTCGAAGACGGCACTTTTACGCCTTGTCTACATTACAGAGGGAGATAGCTGAAGTTTGTGTAACTTAGATCAATGTGAATAACGTAGCTGAAGTCAATGTACTAAGATCTACTTACCGTGGGGTCCACACTATGCGATGTTGACTGGAGACGCTCTCCCGTTGACTCCCCTTGCGCTCCTTGTTTAGCGGAAGTACAGGAGTCGATGGGAGAGATCTGTGGTCGATTTAGCGGGTCTTCATTAGACCCGCTAAATCGACCGCTGATGCATCGATCGCCATGCATCAACCCCCCAATAAGTGTAGACAAGGCCTGAGTCAACGTCTTTAGGGTGAAGATGCCCCATTAGTATCAGTGGCAGCCCTGTTGCAGCTCTCTGTATCGGAAGAAGCACTGTGGAAGAATAACTACGCGATGCATCGTTCTCCTCACCTGAGCCATTTTTCTGCCATAGAAAAGGTTTTCCATGACAAGCAGATCCAGCTTTTTCTCAGTGTTGTTCTGAGAGTTCTTGTATCCAATCCGATACACTCCAAGTATTTTGGCCAGTGCCGTTGGTTTCTAATCAAGAGAACAGAGTGATAACATTCCAATAGGTTATGGTAGTAAGCATTACTTTTCTGTGCACCAGAACTTTCATTTTTCATCCCAATACATTTGATTTTTAAGTCCTGGCAAAATTTCTGCATTTTATTTAAAAACACATCCTTTCTATCGCCCTGCCAATATATACCCAACTCCCCATTATACCTTTCATATCGGTTAGCCTCCCTCATTTTAATCCACTGGCCTGAAAACAATTAACTATTTAAATAAAAAGCCAAGTTCCAAAAAACAGGCTATACAAGCTCCTACCTTCTGCTGAACAGCATTAGTGATGTAAGTGAAGTAGTGTGGGGCAAAGTCAAGGAAGGACTGGACCTCCAGACGGGGCATCTGCTTCAAAATGAATCTGTCATCTGTTTCAACATTAGAGAAAGGCTGTGTAATTCCAGATGTAAGAAAACAACATTCCCCCACCAAACCCTTCAAGAATCTAACGTCAACTGTGTACCTTATAAACTGCAATTTTCTCTTTAAACCTTAGCAGCAGAAAGTTGTGCCCATAGGCATTACAGTTCTAGGTGTTGGCTCATTTGAAGGAATTAAAAAAAAGTCCGATTTGCCTTAGCCGTGAAAGCCAGAAAGATTGAAAGAAAACTGTAATCATTCAATTATATTAAAAACTGGCATCCCCTGAAGCCATGAGAGTAGGAGTTTTATACTTAACCTCCTTGGCCAGCTATTTTCAGCACTGCTGAAGAGTGGGTACTGTTGGCATTTTCAGTGTGTGCTTTATGAAAGCCTGTCCTCCAGTTGTGCTTTGGGGTTTTCAGTTTAGTTCTCCAACCCCCCAAGTGCTGCACTGAAGGTACAGAAGACACCCCTCCCACAAGGAATGGTTAAGAAGATTTTCGCTATGGAAGGGGAAGAAATAAATAAGCCAGTTTTACCTTCCGTCACATAGAACGCAGCTCCTGACTTGCCTCCACGGGCCTGCCAGGGCAGAGAGTGAGACAGGGAGCGGATGAAGTCCTCCTCATGGCTCCCGAGTATCACATCACGCATCTTATGGAACTCCCCGGCATAATAAATCCGGCAATAGAATTTGGCATTAGCATCTGAAAACTCTGCAGAGAGACGTGGAGGGAGAAGGTCCTTCATGAATTAGATGATGCAAGGCTTGTTTTCCCAAGAGAGATGGCCAGTCAATAATATTTTTCAGGAGCTTTTAAGATCCCTTGCCCTCACTACAAGAGTTATTTTTAGGTTAGTTACTCTCTTATCCATTCCTATACTTTAAGAGAGTGTAGAAAGCTGGCCAAGCAGTAATTAAAAAAGAAAAGGGTGAGTTTTGTTTTTATTTTAATACCGCCACAAAATCAGCCCATGTTACATGTCAATGGATAGCGCTTCAAAACAAGATGTGATGGTAATTTAGACTTTGTAGGGCTGTTTTTGTAAATAACACTTGGACTTGTCAGGAAGAATGTCATTGCACTGCAACCTGACATTTTCCTGCCCGAGATGAACTGTCAACTCATCAACTCCACGTTTTATTAGGGAGGTAGTGTTGTATTTTGAGAAGAGGGCAGTATGCCACCATGTGATTCTCAATTAAGAGCCCCAAATTATTTCCTACTCACGAAGTTCCACATGGGGATTTGCTAGCTGCTTCTTTTGTGCATCCCCTCCATCTGCTTCATCTGAAAAAGGCAAGGTGAACATTAAGTCAGGCATGTATGTTTAGCACCAGAAGCCAAGTTTTATAACAAGGTGTGCTTAGTACTGAATAGAATTCACATTCAAGGAAGATCTTTGGGGTTTGCCAAAATGTTTATTTTTATTTGCAGCAGTAGTTCTAAAGCACCCCTTGAGAAGATGATTAGATGCTGCATGAACAGTTAAAAAGTCACAATCACACACAAATCATTTATTTCACTAACCGAATTAGCCTCATTTCCACTATTCAAGGTCAAATTGGGCTTCAAATTACAAAGTTAGAAATAAGATTCAGACTCAGTGTGCTATAAAAACTGATGGTCACTGGAAGAGTCCTCAAAACATACTTTAGGTAGATAAAGAAAACGCATTGTTCATTAAATTTGCTGACAGATAACCATGAAGTGAAAGATTCATATAACTAATCTCTTAAAAACAACACAGGGAGCAATTGTCTTACTCTAATCCAGGGGTCCCCAACGTGGTGCCCATGGGCGCTATGGCGCCCACCGGAGCATCTAAGTGCGCCCGCATACTGGCTGGCAGACGAGCATCCGCTGAAATGCTGCCGACAAGTAGCAGATGCTCGTCTGCTGCCACAGTCCTCCGTGGCTCGTTGTCTGGCGCCCGCCAGACGAAAAAGGTTGGGGACCACTGCTCTAATCTCTCCAGGCCAAGCTTCCCAATATAACAGCTCTGTGTGAGAGTTTCGAGTGCTGCTACCACTCATACTAGAGAAGCATGATGACAGCACTAAGCTTTCTAGCCTATGTGAATGCAGTTTCCCCCACCCCTTCCCTTCTGTTTTCTACTACTCCATGAACTGAAGCCCGCTGGTTCACACTACACCCGCCCAACTTGAAGGAATTTGGAAGACCCTGAAACCAAAGATGTATTGTTCTTGATACTATAGGCCTGGAGCCTTAAAAAAGGTCCCTTGTCTAGTAAAGAGGGAAGCTGGGATTTTCAAGAGGAGCCCATTGAATTTCCCATGAGATTTGGGCACTTAATGCTTACATTTCTTTGAAAATTCCAGCTGGAGTGGGTTTGGGGTTTTTTTGTTTCTTTGTTTAAATAGACTAGATCTTGGGAGATGCAACAGTCCTAGCTGAAAGATGCAACTGATGAGAGAGCATACCTTGAGTCTCTGCTCCTTGGCTCTCTGGACCCTCCTTGCCCATCTGTCCAACCTGGTAGTAGGCACTATCTGCACCACGTAAGGTCTCTTTCTTCTGGGCAGACAGATCAGGGCTCTTTCCTCCTGTGCCACGGAAGAAGGATAGAACTCCGGAAACCTTTTTTGCTAAAGTGAGTGAGCAGAGGAAAGAGTGGACACCATTGTTTCTATAGTCACTACAACCCAGAAGTGGTCACAGAAATCTTCTCAAGTGACTTTTCCAGCAGGAGGGGAAAAGCCCATTCAACAGTAACCTATTTCCCACCGTCCAATCAATTTAAAAGCAAAAGGTTAGTTGACCTAGTGTTACAGAATGCTACTCCTTAATACTTCAGAAGTCATTGGAGAAACTGCACACATCAAACTGAGTTGACTGCTTAATTGTTACACTGGAGTGCTAAAGTGCCAATACTTTAAAAAAAGGAGGGGGGGGAGGGAAGAGAGAGACAAGCTGAAGAAAGCCTAACACACAGGCAACATTCCCATGCTCACAATTTGATACACCTCTTAAACAAAACAAAACCAAACCAGGAACTTTCCTGACTGTAAGAATCATTGGCATCTTGGAAACTTTTCTACTGAGAAGAACTCATGGCATTTTACAACTTCCCCTCCTCCCCAGATTTCAAAATATTTTTAACCAGTATTGTTAAAAAAAATAACCAAAACCATAAGACAATACTGGGAACACAACTGGAGTTCTATATGGGGCACAAAAGCCCACAGAAGAATACTTAAGTCTGCTACGTAAAAAAGAACTGAGGTCATCTGTTACTAGAAGAGAAGAGAACCAGGAGAAAAACACCAGTGAGAGACCTGGTTTAAAATAGAGAGCAGATAACAGACTGATTTTCAAGCCAATATCAGCAGTTCAAAAACTGAATTTACTATGTCCAACTTAGAACAAATCGGATTTGGTTTCCAATTTGTATTTTCCCTTTAACTTAGTTTCCACCCAAACCTACACTTAAGCTTATTTGATCTCAGTAATTAAATCAAAGCTGGCCTGTGATGTGGAAACGACTTCTCTAAAACAACCTTACGCTGTTCTGCTTCGGCTGTGCGGTTTGCCTGCCCCACGTTAGTCTCAGGCAATTGGACTGGGCTGCTGCTCTTTGGTTTGTTGTCCGACATACTGAAAGGGAAAGACATTCTGAATTATTTATAACCATACTAAGTTTTCCATGTGAGCCAAATAAACTAATTGTTCACCCGGGCACTAGATTATCCCCCATTTTAAATGAATGAAAGTTAAAGTTACATCCTCTTCCCCATACAGATTTAAAGAGTCATATTGTGGGGAGACATTCAACCCCTCGTGGACTTCCAGGCTTCCTTCCAAAATGACGCCTCTCCCTCCACTGTCCAGGAAAGAGATCACCCACCCTTATCTCAGTGGGGAAGGCCCACTTGCCAGAGTGCAGAAACTGCTTCTCTAAATCACCAAGCTGAGTAAACAGGACTATGGGCCTCTTCAATAACGGCCTGTGCCAAACAGCACAGCTGCAGGATTGGGAGCAGCCAACTCGCCGCACTCTAGTGTGTATGTAACTCAGAGGACAAGCTGGTTAGGAGGCTACAGCACAAGGGCCCACAGTCAGATGGGACCTCAATTACTGTTACGCGACAGCTGTTATTGAAACTGGGGACGACACCGTCTGGACACTGGGTGCTGTCAGAAAACTGAAGTACTTGGCAGTTCCATAAGAGCACATTGAGGGGCCCCCAGCTATGATTTTGGCTCCCCCACCCCCCAAACCAGGACCACACTCAGCTCTCTCTAGAGCAGGGTAGGCAAACTTTCTGGCCCGAGGGCCACATCTGGGTATGGAAATTGTATAGTGGGCCATGAATGATCACGGAATTGGGGTTGGGGTATAGGAGTGGGATGAGAGCTCTAGCTGAGGGTGCAGGCTCCGGGGTGTGGCTGGGGATGAGGGGTTTAGGGTGTAGGAGGGTACTCCAGGCTGGGACTGAGGGGTTTGGAGGGCAGGAAGGGGATCAGGGCTGGGGCAGGAGGTTGGGGTATGGGGAGAGATGAGGGCTCCAGCTGGGGTGCAGGCTCTGTGGTGGGGCTGGGGATAAGGGGTTTGGGGTGTAGGAGGGTGCTCTGGGCTGGGACCGAGGGGTTTGGAGGGCAGGAAGGGGATCAGGGCTGGGATGCAGGGGGTGGCGGCTCAGGGGTGCAGGCGCCAGACAGCGCTTACCTCAAGTGGCTCCCGGAAGCAGCGAAATGCCACCCCCATCCCACACAGCTCCTAAATGGAGAGACTGCCAAATGGCTCTGCGGTGCGCTGCCCTGTCCACAGGTGTCGCCCCTACAACTCCCACTGGTCGTGCAAAGCAGAGCCCCCAGGCTACCCCTATGCATAGGAGCCATAGGGGGGACAGGCCACAGCTTCCAGGAGCTGCGCGGAGTGGCCACCAACCCTGCTCCCCAGCAGGAGTGAGAGGGCTGGATTAAAATGGCTGGCGGGCCAGATGCGGCCTGCGGTTTGCCCACCCCTGCTCTAGAACATTGCCATGCCTGTTATGAGCCAGCCTGTCACCTGTTTGGTGGAAGCCCTTCTTCAGAACTGCTCTTCAGAGATGCTTTGGATAACTCATCTAAGCCGTTTCTGTATTCCTTGCAACTGAAAGGGAAAGATTATCAGTGTACGTTACAATTCCTACAATACCGACCCATTTGCTTTAATTCAGAGGTAGCAGCAAGGAGGAGAACAAATCCCTAGAGACAGGATGCCCACCTTGTAGCTAAAAACAAACCCCACAGAAGGTCCTTGAGAGACTATTTTACTCTGTCCTGTAACAACTAGCTCTGAACACTAGTTATTTTATCTAGAAGGATTTTTCAGAAAGCTGCAGACAGTCTAATTTTCCCATGTACAAGGGCTGTCACTTCAATTTCGCAAGGAGCTCTCATATGGGGCTAGAAGAAAGTCTCACATTTACAGAAGTAGCGGCTGCAAGGGGTTTTCACATGTTCCTTGAACAGAAAGGCCACTGAAGATTTCTTAGACATTTGGGATAAACCCAAAGAAGAGTGAATCAATTTAAATACCTGAGCGCAAAAGCTATGATGGAGCTTGGTTCCTTTTCACAGACTGCAATGGGTACCCGTTCATGTTCATACATTAGGTAGTGCTTATCTGGGTCACTGTATAAAAATCAGAAAAGATTATCCTTAAACGATAGCAGCTCCAGGCAAGTGACGGAGCAACAGGTGGAGTTTTTGGTGAAGTTCAGATTTCACCAAATACACCCCAGACAAGTGATTCTGTGACTTGGACACCTCATATGGACTTGTAAAGTATTGGCTTCTCCCATCACAAATATTTGTAGATGGCACATTAGCCACAGGCATGAGTAATTTAAAATCCCATTATGTACCACAGGTGGTGGTGAAGAGTAGAAAGATTAACATGTTGGAGAAAACAGGGTTTGCTTCAAGCAAGTTATATACTATTGGATGTTATGAACACACTATTAATCCAGTGATGTTTATGTGCAGGGAAAGCCAAGTTATGACTATTAGTTTCTCTGTTCAGCAAGAACAGTTGCACGGATTTCAGTTTCTGTAGCTAAGCCAGGACATCAGTTTGGTATTTGACACACAACACAGTTTTCATGACCATTGGTAGCACCATATATTACTTACAAGGGGAATGGAATGGGATTATAGCTGTTTCCAGGCAACAAATTTGCCAAAATAGCTTTCATAGTAGACTTCTCCTTCACCTGGCTGTCTGTAGATCCCAACAAGTGTCCATCAAATACATCTAGAATGAGGGTATGACTATTAATTGTGGGTCATGAAGCATACACCAGAACAATCAAACTTTACTTGAATTTCCACATGGGCAGTAATCTTGGGAAATAAAAAATTCCTTGTTCTATCATACATTTCACTGGAGGATCTCAAAGAAATTCACATGTGAAAGTAAGTGTCATTGTCATTTTACAAACTGAGGCTGTGAGGTTAAGGGCCAAATTCTTAAAAGGTAGACTGCCATTAAGTGCTCAAATGTAAAAAATTTGGCCCGACAGTGACTTGCCTCAAGTTACAGTGAGTCTGTGGCAGGGCCATTAATAGAACCCAGATTGCCTAAATTCCAATCCAAAGGAATTATCCCCTAAGCCATGCTGCTGAATATATGAACAGTCTCATGCAGCTGATTATAGTACAGCTTGTGAAAATCTGCACTGTAACTCTGCCCTTTTTCGTAGCCAACCTATTAAAATCTCCCCGGATCAAGATTCGCTCAGAGAAGCTGTTTGGTGGATGGCAGCTCACAGTGCAGCAATATTGGTTCAGCTACATGGCCTTGTAGCACTGCGCCCTTGTGACAGATGTGTGCCTGAAATAAGTCAAAGATCAGATCTTGACCTTGGATAAGAGTTCTCCAGGATACTCAGTCCCAGGAGAAAGGAGAGTGCCTTTCTCTTACAACGATTCCTTTCTGGCCAAAACTAAGTGTTGAAGAACATGAATTTATTCTTCATTCAAAGAGGGAAGGGTCAGTGATATGGAGAAGAAAGCATAGGGAGAAAGGAGGATACCAATGAAGGAGAGTGGTTCATGGCCATTCTTCATTAGAATGCAGTAACAAACCAATAGCTCTTTTGCAGCTGCAGCAGAACCTTTAGCAACAAGCATATCTTGAGAGGAGCACATGTATTTTTGAGACACAGTTAGGTACCATTCAAACATTTGAAGAAGGTTGATGAGATGCCCTGGATCACAGGTTACATGATACAGGACACCATTACTATAAGTTTACACTATTTTGGTTCCCACCATTGAAGCCTGTTGCAATACTCAAGCACACTTCAAAATATTTAGTCCACTTTGAGTGTCTAAAGCTCACCAGTCAGCCGGGTGAACTGTCTGGTTCTCAGCACCATCCATCATTTAGCGAGGCAGTCACAGTAATCTAGTAACCAGGAGTTTCATATGCTAGCCACTATGTGGCGTCTCACACAACCAGAGGGAGAGGGAGATAAGAGAGTCATTGAATTGTACCTTCTGAGCTACTGGTGGTGTCTGGTTCAGAGAGTGAACTGGCAAAGGAAGGCCCCCCTGTCAGCTGCTCTGACACAATTTCAGGTGGGGTAGGAAGCTGGAGGTGGGTGGAGCTAGTGGAGCTCTGACTTGACAGGGTTGTCAAGAAACGGTCGTCTGTTGAACATACAAAAAAGAACAAGGACACAGGAAAGCATTTGAGATTACCAACCAAAACTAATATCTGCTTCCATCCCAGACCCTTCACTAAAAACTGACAGTCACTTGGGTAACCATTTTTCCTCACATACATGGTATGTGATATAACAGACCCTTCACTTGGAAAGTGGAGGAGCAGTGCATAATGAGAGCAAGCACAAATGCTAGGTGGGGTAGCAGGAAAGTTTCCAAAAGCACTTAAGCCCCAGTTCTGAAAGTGACTTGGGGCTCATCTACACTTACATGCCGCTGCAGCACATCAGTGCAGACGCTACCTAGGCCGACCAGAGTGACTCTAGGGGAGGTGGATTAGCTACACCAACAGGAGACAGTAGCTAGGTCAACAGAAGACTTCTGCTGTCAATTTAGTGCCGTCTACAGAGGGACTTATGTTGGCTTAATTATACCACTCGGGGGTGTGGGAGAGCAATGTAGTTATGCTAACCTAATTTTCTAGTTTAGACCAGGCCTCAGAAACTCCAGCTGCTTAGGGATTTATTGAAAGTAAATAGGGTGCCTAAGCATCCAAGTCACTTTCAAAAACTTTTGAAAGTTTTATTCAGAGTGGTTCTAGTGAGAGCTTTTGGAAACTTTAAACTTGATCATCACTTTAAACTTCTATAATATTGTTACTAATACATCCTTATATTACAATTGAGAACATAAGAAATCCAGTTTTCTTTTCACCATTCATGCAGCAGATTCATTTACCGCATTCCATTCACCTCTGACAATAGGTTAGCCCATGTCACTGTGTAGTTCTCACCCACGATGTTTGGGTTGCAGATACCGTAGAGGAACACCCACCCATGAATTTTTAAGAAACATTTCAATTCATTAGATTTTATAACATCAAAATCTAGAGCTCTCAACCTACTCCTCTTGATGGAGTTCCTGTAACTTTTGAAAGAAACCTGAAAACATTGGCTCTCCCATATTACTGAGATAATATGTAACTTGCCTTGAACAACCACTCAAAAGACTCCATGGGAAAATAGTTACAGTATCTCACTTTCAGTAATCCTTACCCTTAAAATTCCTCTACTTTGCAAGAACATTTCTGCATTGGAAGTATTAGATTCCTATTTGCAATGTATGAGACCCATAACGAGAGTGTTTTGAAATGAAAACGTAATACGCAGTTTAGTATAAAAATCTGAACCAGGAGAGGACTAAGGTTTTTTGCAATGGGAATGAGATGTAGCTTCTTCCCCTCAGACGTGACAATATTTAGGAGAGGCAGATTAAAACCAAGCTTTGACAGGGACTAGCTGTTTTCCAGCAGTCCATGCTACATGCTAACCTAATGTACTGTTAATAGTTAGGGATAAATAAAGTAATCAGCAAAATAATTAAGATTACATTTAAAATAGCCTCATTAGGGTTTAGCGTTAATAACACATTGAAAAGGACAGGGCAGTTCTTTTAGAGCTATGGTTTCCAAGACTTAATGATCACCGCATGAGTTTACGTTGATTTCACAGTCTGATGGTTCTTTGCAACCTTGAGGCTAATGGCTTAAATCTCTTAAAATTAGAGTGTAACAATTACGTGCAAACGCAATTAGGACAGTTACAAAGGCAATTTTTACACTACTAAGCTTTATAGTACTTCAATCCAATTTATGCTATAATCCTTCCTGTATGGCAGAATTCAATTAAGACAATAGTTCCATCATGCATGAATACTGTTCAGTCTTGCAGTACACACTAACCAACTGCACAACTGAGCTATAGCTTTGAACTTCAGCAAGGCAGGGCTAACCCAGACTGGTACCAGATATACGACCAAAATATCTCTTGGCAGTTTCTTAAAACGGTTTTGTGGTAATAGTCATGCTGGGGGAGTGGTTTGTGCCTAACAGCATCCTTATCTATTGATCACCCCAATTTGAAATAGAAGTAGGTCACTGCACTCTAAGAGAACTTTTAGTGCAGCACCACAGTCCACATGGCAGACTAGTGCGGGGTAGATTTACACCCCAGTGTTCATTTAGACAAGCCCATTGTTTCAAACTAGTCTCCAGAGCTCAGGGACATGTTGCACCTTTGGGAGTTTTAAGATAAAAATCTTAAAGGCCATTAATTCTTCCAGGAAAACTTGTACAATAACATGTGGATGCAAAAAGAATTCTGATTCTATACCAGATATATGCTGCCTTTCCATTCTCTCCTCCTTTGTTAGGGATTTTTACATGGAACTGGTATCCATTATGTCGTAATTGAAAACAGGAAAAAAAAGATATGTATCTGTATCACATAGTAGTGTAATGGTCTCAAAATGGAAAGTCTGAGAACAGACCTACACTGATGCATTAGCAGCTTTAATTATTTCAGATGAGACGGGGATGAGGTGAGCAATTATATCATGTCTTTACTAGAACACATTATCTAAACAGACCTTTTTCTCCATTCTGTAGGGCTGGAGAAGCGTTGCGGGGAGAGGCGTCCATTGCACTGATCTGTGAAAAGATGAACCGAACACACATTACTGAGGAAGCAGCCAGTAGTCCCATTCTCTTTTCAGCTATATCCCCTATGATGGGGCAAATACAAAATGAAGCAGCATCACATTTGCAAAAGCAGAGCCTCCCCCACCCCCTATAGCATTTTCAGCTTCTGCAGCGCCATCATATATGCTTGATGTGTAGCAGCACATGCAAGTCTTAAGATACGATTCTGTAAGTCTGCTCGTGTCTGTAAAAAGTAAGAGCTGCACTCTAAAAGAGACAGTAAGATTTAGGTTACTGCCATCATGGCTGACCATTCGCTTCATTATCTCTCAAGTTAGAGCCCTGTGCCATGAGTTCTTAGAGTTTATTAATTACTATCTCCCATAAATGACATTTTCAGGTTTATACCAAAGGAAATATGCTCATTACCTGTACTATTAAGTTTTACAGTGTAGTTTAAAAAACCAAATGCATTTTCAAACTAAAAAAGGAGTTCATTCAAAGGTTAGCTAGCTCTGGCCACAGAAAGGACAGATGTCATCACGTAGAATGCAATAAAGTTGAGATTGCAATTTTAACAAAATATCTGTCAAAGTTACACTTGCAATGTTTTACAGTTCTAGTATTTAACGTATCATTTTAACACACTTAAATTTCAGCTCTACAATATTCCCATTTCCCACCTCTTTATAATTACACTACGTGCATTCTTTCCTCTTTTCCATCTGAAACCTTGATTATGCTGCAACTCCTTTTAGCTTTAGTTCCTTCTTGTACATGGACACTGGGTTTATTTTATGCTTGTGAGTTTATCACCAGATACAACCTATAACCCTTTGGGATACAATTCCTTTCAACACCTTCCCTATCTCCACTGGGTCCCTTTACATCAGAATTTTTCCCAGTACTTTCTACATTCTTACAATGTTTGCTTTACTTTCATTATATTTCATGTTTTGTTTTTCTTCTCAAGTAAGATGAGTGCGAACCATAAAACTTAATAGGAAGGTAAACCATTAAAACTACCTCCTCTGAACTAAATCACTAATTATATTGTGATACAAAAGCCAGTGCATAAAGGTCTTCCAAACTGGAAATAACACCCTCAACATCAGTCTTCATTTTTAGATTGGCATCATATTGATAGCTTACAAGCACTGAAGAACAACTGTAAGAGTTTGTATTTTTAAAAGTTAACATTTTTTTCCATCATAATTGTACAGAATACCAGATAATATGTAATGCTTTAGAACCGTTCAGTAGTTTCATGGTGCAACATCGTCTGAGTAGGAAAGTTATTTTAAACTTTTTGAAAGATGGGAGAAGCTATTTTAGATCAGTTTGGTTCTAATCAGAATGGCGGTTTCAAGGTAACATAATGAGATTACCTTGTTTTCTTCACCTTGTCTCAGTCTTCCAGGGCTCGGTGGTACTGAGGGGCGTTTTCTACCTTTCTCCTGCTGGAAGAGATCCTGTAATCTAAGAGAAGCAGAATTATCCTTGGTCCAAACTAGATGCCTAGGCACTATGGTAATAGAAATAAACAGTATATTCAATTAGAACAATTGCATCTGGGCTAGTCTACACTACCGTGCTCCATCAGTGCAGCTGCACTGATGCAGTTGCGGCGCTGTAGCGCGTCTGGTGAAGATGTGCTGTGCCGACGGGAGAGCACTCTCCTGTTAGCATAGTTTCCCCATCTCCATCAGAGGCAGAAGCTATGTTGGTGGGAGTGCATCTGCTGCCGACTTAGTGCTGGTGTGAACAGCACTTAAGTTGATGTAATTTGCATTGCTTAGGGGGTGGCTTTTTCACACCGCTGAGCAATGCAAGTTACATTAACTTAAGCGGTAGTGCAGACAAGCCCTCAGACAATCTCTAAAGATTGTCCATGCTGAGGTTTAGTCAAATGTGTGTCTTCATAATATTTTCTGGTTACATCTGGTACTTAATAAAATGTTCTGTGTGACTAAAAAAAGATTGCAATTAGCCATGAACAGATCATTCTTCTCCTCGCACCTCACAGTAGGAGCCATAGTGTTGAAGTCAGAACAGTTTTCAAAGTCACACATGGGCCACGTGAGAGAGTTTAAACAATTGCAAGTGGAATAGATAAATGATAAGTTGCCTGTGTTTAAAATGTTTCTCTTCAAATTTTCTCAGATGTGAGATTACTTCAAAGTGTTGTGCAGAGGATCAATTGCCTTATATGGGTTACCTCCTCATTTCTACCTTTATTTCAGTTGTGCCCTGTTTCCCATACACAGACTTACTGGAGAATCACAATTTGTAATTTCTACAACAGGGCTTGAAATAGATGATCTATAATGCCACTTATTGAAGTCTGGCCATTTACAAGTGGGTCTGTATAACTATAACTCCACTTATTAAATTTTCACCTTCAAACACTCACGTGTAAATATGACTAGTCATTAACAAAATATTGCAATATCTTGCTATGCTGTGGTAGCAACAAACTTGATAGGGAGAAAGTGCAGCAGGATTTCCTACCTAGGTTGCTAGCATTTCTCTTACCTGTTATTCCAGGCCTGCAGCATCTCACAGAGGCTCTGTTTTTTAGCTATCAGAGACTCAAAGACTGACTGCAACTGCTGAGAGGTGTCCAATGAAGGTGAAAGCATCCTTGCTTGGATCTTCTCAATCCAGTTCCGGAACTCTACCTCTTCCATCTGCCAAAGAAAAATTTAGATTTTTCAGTATTCTGCCACCAGCAGTGTTACACTGGTACAGCAGTGTTCTATTTTCACCCTGCATTTCACTGGTGCAGAAGCAGCACGTTACCTCTTTTTGTGCAAAAAGGTCCTCCATCTTCTCTTCCCTTGTTTTGCTGAAAGTATCAGTTTTCAAAGAAGTGAGACGATCATCAACAGCAAGGTACACTTGTGATACCCTGTGGTAAGAGGATAAAACATTTCAGTAATGTATGTCTACCCAAGCTGGGAACCGCACTTCCCAGCTGCTGTGCAGACATGCCCTTAGACAAGAGGTGGAGAGGGTCAGAGTTAAGGTTGGTATAGGAATCTTATTTCCTTACTCTTAAGCATTTCAATTGTTTTGCTACAAGCTCTTATATTTTAAGCTACTGCAAATGTATTTAACAGAGGTTTTCTCTAGTTTCTTCAGCAAGAATGGCTTCATTTCCTCTAGTAATTAAGGTTTAAGTCATAAATAAGAAGAGGCAGCCAAAATAGGTGAAGAAAAACAAAACAAGGACATACTTTTGAGAGAAATCCTTCAGATCCTGCAGAATAGTAACCTTTAACGGAGCTTGACGTTTGATGTAGATTTTGGGGTGTGGGACACATACCTCCAGCAGCCGGATTGGAGAATAGCTAAGAGCAATAAAAAAACAACCTTGTGTGAAAATGAAAACAAACACCACCCTGCTCCATTGCATCTCTCCCACCCTTTTGCTGTTGGTGATTCTCCTTCAATTGGAAGCACAGAGTATCAGAAAGAGCCCTGGAGGTACCTGGCGGTGCCTGAAATACCTCAGCCTTCCAGGACACTATCACGTGCCGTTTAGCTACTATGTAAAATGAGTACACAAACCATGCAATAAACCAGCAGGGCGAAGTTTGGTAACACAGGACTGATCATTTTCCCCCGATGCAGCCTGCCTATGGACTGCTGGTTCCATCGTGTTGAGTCCCTTATTCCAAGAACTACTGCCAACACCCCCTCCCCCAGCACTGCACAGAACAGCGTGATTAGATAGTGCCAACTTCTAGACATGCTGTTCTTCTAGAACAGAGGCACAAACTATAGTACAGAACACCGTCCCTCTTCCTTTTTGACATGCTCAAGATTAATTAATTAGGAGGACAGGAGTATTAGGGTTGCTCATTCAGCTTGACCCAAGCACTTTAGGTGGCCATGCAGTCAGCGGTGGGGTGGAATCTGGAAGCGAAACCTTACCTGAAAGATGCCACCATCTGATTATATGAGAAATACTGGTGATAGTCATGGTGCATGGAGTGACCGCAAGGCTCTGCATTGGCTCTTCGCGTGTACTGGTGCCCGTAGAATCTCAATTCAAGGTATTTTGCAAATGACATGGACCAAGAATCATTGGAAAGTGGGACAACTGGTGTGACCTGAAATTTGAAAACAGATTTTAATTGAAATGGACCAATGACTCAGGGAGAAGCAATGAGTACATTTTAAGTAAAACTAGCCTAGTCCAAGCAGTGATGTGGTATTCAAGCAATTCAAAAAGTGTTTCTAGGAATGTGAAGTGTGTGTGTGAGAGTCAGTTTTTATGGCAAGAAGTGCTGATCAGGAGAGATTTTAGTTATTAAATCAATATAAGAATACTTGCCCCAGAAAGCAGATGTTTCCCACCATAACAACATGTCTGCTTATATTTGTAAAGTGATTTCCTTGTGTAGTGGCATCACTCGTATCAATGCTTAGTCAGCAACACCGATTTCACTGCACTGCCGTGCCTTAAAACATCTATCGAGTGCCTGAGCTGTGAAGATTCCATTGAGTACTCCAATACTTTAGCTTCTATATTGGTAATACTGCTTGCAATTTTAGGTGTATTATTTTTATGGTCAATATTTCTACTGGCGTTGAACATATTTCTATTTAGAAACAGAGCATTAGGAGTGTTAACAAGCAAGTAAGTTTTATATATGGGATATATTCTGCATGCGTGATTTTCATCTGCCTTCACACTGATTTCCTCCAATTCTTTTAAATACATCATCAGGGTATAAACCAGTATAGACAGCATGAAGTTACAAGAAAAGGCATGTGCCCTATATGTTATTTTACTAATTATTTCTGATTTTTAAAAAGGGTATAAAATTCATTTAATATTGCAGTTCTCTCATCTAGTATTTAAGTGCTGAACAAAGAAAACCTGTAGATAGTTTTGCAACAGAGTACAGCAGGTACGGTTGGACTTGATACAGACACACACTATGTATAGTGGATAATAGCAAGAGTACATTTTGGAGGAGTTGGTTTTAGGTCAATTAATAGACCAGTACATTAGGTGAGTGGAGTTTTGTCTTTCCCCACCTCAACATTCAACAAGCTGTGTTGTGGCTAGGGGGCCACAACCTCTACTGGCACATGTGGGAACGACTCCATTTAAAATCAATGGAGCGCTCACCTGCTGGTGCCTGAAATTAATTTGGTCCAGTTGTCAGCACCATTATCCAAAGCTATTTATCCTTTCAAAAAATATGTGATAGTCTTTTTCAAGCAGGAGCAGCCATTTCCCCTGTAGTACAATATACTGGGAGCACCACACCCAACAGCATCAGTGGGTTATGTAGGGTTAGTCTTAGTTACATCTGGAAGCACCTATACAGATCAGAAGCTGCTAATACTACTTCTGCTGTGGCTCCTGAGAAAATACAGCTCTTTCTGAAAGGCATTGCCCTCTGCGTGAAGATCTATCACACCTGGCATTCTGCTACCACAGCATCAGAATATTCCTCTTAATCTTTACCTGTTTGCACAATCTACACCAGGAGTAGGTAAGGATTGTGTGCTGGTATCCAGGGACTGGGGAGTCGAGCTCCTTCAGTATGATCTGCACACAGCCTTGCCCGTGGACAAAGCGACGAACGTGGTGCACCATCGGTGTTTCACAAAACATGCTGGGGCATTGGTAGGAAGGCCTTAAAGAAAAGAAGTGGGGACATTGCGTTGTGAGGACGTGTGTGTTACATGTGACGATCTTGAAAGCGACTGTCAGTGGCCCTAGCATACCTCATCACACTGCAGTAAATTCACCTTCCAAGACATACAGAACGACCAAGTTTCCAACCCATTTCTAAGTTCTTAAATATTTTAAGTTTATTTACAGTGAGATCTGTTGCTGCAGACCAAGATTTAAAAAAAACCAAAAACACTAGTGCTTCAAGTTAAGCTCCCAAGTCTATATTTAGGCACTCAAATGAGGAACAATATTTTCAAAAAAGTGCTGAGCTCCCATGTGGGGAAGAGAAACCAGTGAAGGTGTCTGAATATTGGTTTAGGAACCTATGTCTATGCACCCAGTTTCTGAAAACGTTGGCCATACTGGTTAGCAGAGAGCCTTCCAAGGGTTAAACTTGCACTCAGTATTTTCACACTGATGTTTATCCATTGCTAGCATCAGCTTTCCCCTCTGACTGGGGAACACCTGTTACCCTGCACCAATCACTGTTTCAAGAGTAGTGAGTCTAGCACTTACAATTTAAAAAAGTGAACACACACATACACGGGTCAACACTGGATCTAGATTTTTTTAAAAAAGATTTAAATTTGGCATTTGACACACATACAAGGCTGACAGCACTAGAGACTGATTACTTAATTACCCACAGAGTAGGTACACCCTAGGCAGTGGCTGTGCAGCTCCTCAACTTCAAGGCTATGTCTACCCTGAAGAGCTGTCACTGCATTGAGGGACTATGGTCCCTGTTGTCTAGAAACGGGAGCGGGCCTACCACCCAGCTTCACATATGCTACAAAATGTTTGCTATCTGATAAACACCTGTTCTCAAATCAGGAGAGCATCAGGCCAGTAACCTAGAGAGGAAAGGCTCTAGGACTAAAGTTTCCAAACACACTTAAGTGACTTAGTAGCCCAAGTTTAATTATAAAAAGCAACTTATGAAGTTCAGAGAAGTTGACTGCATATTCCTTTATCAAATCCCAGCGCCACCTACTACAATCCTTCCTTCTGCTTAACATTCTGTTTTCTGTTCATTTCATTTAATAGAAGGATAAGCTTCTTAGTTACTCATATGACTCTTTCTAATGCAGCTAGTGTCAACAGTAAAGTAAACCGCATTCTTTACGGTGCCTATATAAAACAGATTCATACAGGGGACAAAATGAAGTAGAAAATTCCTTAAATATAGCTTCTTAACAGATTCCCTTATGCAAACAAAACAGAACAAGTCCTGCCTATAATGATAAACATAGTATATCATGTATTATGACCTACTAAAACTACATATAGACTTTGTGTAGTATCAGATATTCCTAATTACACATAGATGAACATAATTTGTTGGGGAATAATCAACATGGTTTTTCTAAAGGGAAACCATGCCTCACCAATCTACTAGAATTCTTTGTGGGGATCAACAAGCATGTGGACTAGGAGGATCCAGTGGATATAGTGTATTTAGATTTTCAGAAAGCCTTTGACAAGGTCTCTCACCAAAGGCTCTTAAGCAAAGTACGCAGTTATGGGATAAGAGGGAAGGTTGTCTCATGGATCCTGGTTAAAAGACAGAATACAAAAGGGTAGGAATAAATGGTCAGTTTTCAGAATGGAGAGACATAAATAGTGGTGTCCCTCAAAAGTCTGTATTGGGACCAGTCCTATTCAACATATTCTTAAATGATCTGGAAAAAGTGGTAAACAGTGAGGTGGCAAAAGTTGCAGATGATACAAAACTACTCAAGATAGCTAAGTCTCAGGCAGACTGTGAAGAGCTACAAAAGGATCTCTCAAAACTGGGTGACTGGGCAACAAAATGGCAGATGAAATTCAATGTTGATAAATGCAAAGTAATGCACATTGGAAAACATAATCCCAACTATACATATAAAACTCCGGGGTCTAAATTAGCTGTTACCACTCAAGAAAGATCTTGGAGTCATTGTGGATAGTTCTCTGAAAACATGCATTCAATGTGCGGCAGTCAAAAAACCAAAACAGAATGTTGGGAATCATTAAGGGATAGATAATAAGACAGAAAATATTGCCTCTACATAAATCCATGGTACACCCACATCTCTGCATGAAGATGTGGTTGCCCCATCTCAAAAAAAATATATTGATTTGGAAAAGGTTCAGAAAAAAGGCAACAAAAAAATGATTATGGGTACGGAATGGCTTCTGTATGAGGAGAGATTAATAAGACTGGGAATTTTCAGCTTGGGAAAGAGATGACTAAAGGCGGGATATGCTGGAGGTCTATAAAAACATGACTGGTATGGAGAAAGTCAATAAGGAAGCATTATTTACTCCTAACACCACAAGAACTAGGGGCCACCAAATGAAATAGCTGGCAGGTTTAAAACAAAGAAAAGGAAGTATTTTTTCACACAACGCAGACTCAACCTGTGGAACTCCTTGCCAGAGGATGTTGTGAAGGCCAAGACTAACAGGGTTCAAAAAAGACCTAGAAAAACTCATGGAGGATAGGTCCATCAATGGCTGTTAGGCAGCATGGGCAGGGATGGTGTCCCCAGCCTCTATTTGCCAGAAGCTGGGAATGGGCAACAGGGGATGGATCACTTGATAATTACCTGTTCTGTTCATTCCCTCTGGAAGGAAGACAGGATATTGGGCTTGATGGACCTTTGGTCTGACCCAGTATGGACATTCTTATGTTCTTAAAGCATTAAGCTACTTAATATAGCTGAGGTATTGGTTTGACCACCAGCACAGCCTGTTTACCAAAAGTCAGTATGTTCTAAAAGTTTGCATCAGACTCTCTAAAGCTATTTTTTTAAAGATATCAGCATAAGACATTCTGATAATATTTAGGCAGTAGATTTTTCCAAGTATTATATGAAACTGGATCACTAGTCCTTCGGAATTTGCTCCTGCTGCTGATCTCACCTGAAGTTCCATAGCAACTGTTGTAAAATTAGAGGATTATGACCAACATAATTAACTGCTTTTTAGCAGACAGAGTTATTTGCAGTAAAGCACTACCTAGAGATCCCAATCTGGACCCCAGTGGCAGGCACCGCGTTGGGGACCCCTGCTCTAAAGAATGTTTTGCCAAAGAAAGATTTTCACAGGATATTTTAAGCGCATCATGCGAACAATTCTCTATGAACTATACAATACTTCATGTATATGTGTAAGAAAAGCACATCTCAGTCTGATGAGGCTACTGAAGACTTTCTTAAAAGTACGGGTGATATTCTAGTGTAAAAGTTCTTACCTGAAACAATACCGCTCTAAAAACACTCCTAGAGTGAGGTCGTTCTTCCCATAGAACTCCATCGTCACAATCCTGATGTAGAGGAAGAACAGAAAGAATTTCAGAGGGAAGGATCTTGTATTGGTTTGAGAGGTGTGAATTACAGGAATGACTACAACATGGGAACGCTCATGAGTAAGTACATTTATCTCAGCAATCGCCACACAAGTGTGCCTTTGAAGTTCATGGCGAAGAACTTCCAAACTTGGGTACCTGAAGTTAGCAATTTTAATCAATATTTGAGCACCTAATGGGGCATGATTTTCAGAGGTACTGAACACAGCATCCCAGCTGATCCCCTCTAAAATGATATTAATGAGCACTTCAGGTGCTCTGCAACTTTGGAAAAAAGAAGAGCCACTTTAGGTGCCTAAATACTGATTTGGATAACTCATTTTAGGCACCAAAATTTGGAAGTTTTGTCTAGAATCAATGTTGCTGCTTTATTTGTTGCTTTAAACACAAGTAGGGCCCTACCAAATTCACAGCCATGAAAAACATGTCACAGACCGTGAAATCTGGTCTCCCCCTCTCCCCTACCCAGTGAAATCTGGTCTTGTATGTGCTTTTACCCTATACCAGGGGTTGGCAACATTTGGCACCCGGCCCATCAGGGTAAAGCCGCTGGCAGGCCGGTTTGTTTAACTGGAGTGTCCGCAGGCATGGAGCCCCGCAGCTCCCACTGGCTGCGGTACGCTGTTCCCGGCCAATGGGAGCTGTGGGAAGCAGTGGCTAGCACGTCCCTCGGCCGGTGCTGCTTCCTGCAGCTCCCATTGGTCAGGAACGGTGAACCACGGACAGTGGGAGCTGTGGGGCTCCATGCCTGCGGACTCTCCAGATAAACAAACCGGCCCGGCCTGCCAGCAGCTTTACCCCAACGGGCAGGATGCCAAGGGTTGCCGACCCCTGTCCTGTACTATAAGGATTTCACAGGGGAAAACCAGTGTTTCTCAAATTGAGGGTCCTGACCAAAAAGGGAGTTGCAGGGGAGCCGTGGTATTGCCACACTTATTTCTGCACTGCCTTCAGAACTGAGTGACTGGAGAGCAGCAGCTGTTGGCTGGGCGCCCAGCTCTGGAGGTGGCACTCTGCCAGCAGCAGAGCAGAAGTAAGGATGGTAATACCATACTGTGCCACCCTTACTTCCATTATCTCTCTCCACCTGCACTGGCTGTTTGGGGACAAGCCCTACCCAGAGCGAACAGCTAAGGATTAGTATTAAAAGTCTGCCAGTAACCTGCAGCCTCACAGCTAGCTCTGCACACATTTAAACATGAAATGCTACTTGCTACAAAGAAATTCCTGCCCTCACTAGGTGAGTAAAGCTGTGTTAATATTTAGATTGTAGTGGATTTTCTACACCCCATTCTGGAGCCCTACTACTAGAAAAGAAAAAAAAAATCTTCTGAATTTACAAGTTCCAACCTGCCCAACAGAGATTCCACAGATTTCACTCCCCACACAGTCACTACATTAAAATCTACTATACAGAACCACAGAAATGTAGGGCTGGAAAGGACCTTGAGAGGTCATTAAGTCCAGCTCCCTCTGCTGAGGCAGGACAAAGTAAACCCAGACCATTCCTGATAGATATTTGTCAAACCTGTTCTTAATAACTCCAATGATGGGGATTCCACAACTTCCCTTGGAAGTCTATTCCAGAGCTTAACTACCCTGCTAGTTAGGAAGTTTTTCCTAATCTCTAACCTCAATCTCCCTTGCTGCAGATTAAACCCATTACTTCTTGTCCTACCTTCAGGAGGACATGGAGAACTGATCACTGTCTCCTTTCTAAAAACAGCCTTTAAACATATTTGAAGACTTATCAGGTCCTCCCTCAGTCTTCTTTTCTCAAGACTACACATGCCCCAGTTTTTTAACCTTTCCTCATAGATCAGGTTTTCTAAACCTTTTCACATTTTCGTTGCTCTCCTTTGGACTCTTTCCAATTTGTCTATATCTTTCCCAAAGTGTGGCACCCTGAACTGGACACGGTACTCCAGCGGAGGCCTCACCAGTGTACGACACTCCTGTTAATACACACCGGAATATTACCCTTGTTTGCAACAGCACCACAATGTTCACTAATATTCAATTTGTGATCTACTATAACCTCTCAGATACTTTTCAGCAGTACTACCACCTAGCCAGTTGCTTCCCATTTTGTAGTTGGGCTTTGGATATTTCCTTTCTAAGTGTGGTACTTTGTACTTGGGTTTATTGAATTTTATCTTGCGGATTTCAGACTAATTCTCCAATTTGTCAAGTTCATTTTAAATTCTAATCCTGTCCTCCAAAGCGCCTGCAACTCCTCCCAGGTTGGTGTCATCTGCAAATTTTATAAACATACTCCCCACACCATTGTCCAAGTCATTAATAAAAATATTGACTACTATCACATACAGGGTTGACGCCTATGGGACCCCACTAAAAACATACTCCCAGTTTGACTGTGAACCACTGACAACTACTTTGAGTTCAGTCTTTCAGCCAGTTGTGCACCCACTTTATAGTAATTTCATCTGAACCACGTTTCCCCAGTTTGCTTATGAGAATGTTACGTAGGGCTGTGACAAAAGCATTACTAAAAATAAAGAGAAATTATGCCTTCTGCTTCCCCCCAGTCCATCAGTCAGTAACCCTATCAAAGAAGGACTTAAGGATGCTTTGGAAGGATTTGGTTTTGACTAATCCATGCTAGCTATTCCTTATAACGCTATTCCCTCAGTGCTTACAAACTAATTGTTTATTCATTTGTTCCACTATCTTTCCCGGTATTAAAGTTAGACTGACTTGTCTATAATTCCCTGGGTCTGTTCCCCCTTTAAAGATAGGTACTATGTTTGCTCTTCTCTAGTCTTCTGGGACCTCCATCCGTCCTCTACTACGAGCTCTCGAAGATAACTGCTAACACTTTCAAGACCGCTTCAGCTAGTTACTTAAGTACTCTAGGATGAATTTCATCAGGCTCACATACAAAAGCAGTGATTAGTTAGAGCACTGAATTACAGGTTGGGCTTTTTCCAGCCCCCCTCCTCATTCCTGCCTTAAGCATTACAAAAGGCAAGTGACATTACTCAAATCCCTCTAGTCATACACAGCTTGATGTTGTGACAAGCAACCCTAAAAAGGGCAAAGCAGCCTTCCCAGGCGTCCTTAGTGAAGCTGTACAGAGGAATTAGCACTGACGTTGCATTCATATAAAGAGACAGATTAGTACTTAAACTTTGTATTTTAAGAGAGCCATAGAGAAGAAGAAGAAATTCATTTCATACCATGGGCTAACACAGGCACTTGGAGCATTGCTGGACTGGGCAGAGGAGCTACTGAAAAGAACACACAGCCTCTGATGGTTTACTGGGCTCAGACAGTCCACCTGACAAGACAACCCATTAGTCAGTTACAACCACATATTTCCACCAATACAAAATAGTTTACACTTTAAAAGCTGCATAGAATGGAATTTTATTCAGTGAGAGATTCTGTGTTCGTCCCATTTGTTGGATTTACTTTTATCAGGAGATTAAGTTTCTACCTAGAGCTCCAGGTAGACTTACGCAAGAAAGACTTTTTTGGATTACAGCACAACCAATTAGATACAAAAGTTTAAGGAACAGGAAGCCCAAGTGGACTTTTAAACAGTTTGTGACAGTTTGAAGGGTCTTTAATCCACAAGTGTTATGCATTTTAATCCTTTGGATCAAGAAATCTTGAGCCTGAATCTTGACATTTGCTGCTTACCTCCTTGCAAGAACAGTTTTTCTAATACACACGATCTCAATTATTCAGAATACACAAGGTAGATACTTGTAAATATCCATCCAGTAACTTTCTTATGTTATGCATTTTAATCCTTTGGATCAAGAAATCTTGAGTCTGAATCTTGACATTTGCTGCTTACCTCCTTGCAAGAACAGTTTTTCTAATACACACGATCTCAATTATTCAGAATACACAAGGTAGATTTCCCCTCACCTCCCCCCCACAGGTTTACTATTCTGCTGCTAAACCCCCACAAAAAAGTCAACCAGTGAAGATATTTTTGTGCTGGAGAGCTGGACTGGCAGGTATTCACTTGTTTGCTCTAAATGAAGTTCAGCCATTTCTGCCAGTAACCACAGCTTCTAATGCAAAAAAGCATCACATCCCAAGAAGAGCTGCAAGATTCCCCGCAGGCAGATGTTAGCAATTTTCATAGCAAACCAGAAAGATTTATCCACTTGTGAAAACAGATACCTGTTTATAAAAAAGTTGCTTCTTCACAAGTGTTTCTGCACACAAATAATTGTGATATTTCAAAGGCAGTATAATTAAGGGAAAGGCTCTAATTACATTTTCATTAAAAGATTAGTTGGAAAAAATCTACTTTTCCAACTAATCTGGATCAGATATTTAGAATATTAAGATTTTGTTTAAAAATACTTTGCAGTTACATCCTCCCAACACTGTCCTTTATTCTAACTGGACACCATTCATGACCTTTAGCTACCAAACCCATTAGGAGACAATATCAACATTAGCATTACTCTGTACGAAGAGAGAAAACACAGCTTTTAAACAGATGGGAGATTGTTCTCTTCCCCATCCCACAATTCACCCCCGATTGTGGATGCAAACACATTCACTCCCAGCATGTAAAACTGAGCAGGTAATGAGATGTACCAAGTTTCTTGCTCTTCCTGGTGGTTCAGAGAGCAAGTGCCTTGCAAGCCCCCTCCACCCACAATCCCGCAGGTCAGCATCTCACAATCAGGGACCACAATGTGGTGATTAAACAAGCTGATATCCAAGCTGACAGAGCATTGCAGTCCAATATGAACTTTTGTTATGCCTGGCCTGTTCCTAAATATGATATTCAGAAGTATGTTCTTTCTCTCACCACTAAACAAAAACAGGAGGTAAAAACCTAGATTCTTACCTTATGAGACCATACAGATTCACCCCGAACCAATCCTCTCTCATCCTCTTCATTTCTGCCTCCAGCTTTTCCTCCAGGAACACCAGATGCATCTTTACACTGGGCAAAGGGATCTGCATTTTTCTGTTGTATCCTTCCTCCTCTCGCCCGGTAATCTGCCAGCATTCTGGCCAAGCTTTGGCTATCACTCAGATGCTCTGCAATTCTAGTGTTAACTAGCTCATGGGTGGGCAAAACCTGGATGGCCTTTGCCTGGATACTTCCATTTATCCCTTGCAGTCCAGAGAGATCCCTTAACAGCTGTTTCTTCCTTCTGCTCTCCAGCTCCTTATACTCTTTGTTGAGGAAAGGAGACAAATAGACCTGCTCTGGGAAGTAATCCCGGGCAGGGCACCTCATGCCCATTTCTGTTAGAAGAAAAGGTTCATGGAATGTGATCACAGGTGAGATACAGAGAATAACATCTTTCAGCTCCTGCTTAAATGCTGAGGAGTAGGCCTTGAGGCGATCCTCGGAGGAAGTCACCTCCTCCATGACATACAAACCAGTGTCATCCTGCAGAGGGTCTCTAAAGACTCTCATCTGGCTTTTGGAATCCTGCAGGTCACCTGGCTGCTGCAGAGTCTCCAGATGCTGACTGTATAGAGTGCCTGGGTGTTGGTCCGTATTATGGAAGGGTAGCCGTGATTCTGGTACTGCTGTTGTAATATTGCTTGACACTGGCAGTGAATATTCCATTCTGAGATGCTCTTGGTGCCTTAAAGAGGAACCCTCTCGCAGGACATCATCATCATCTTGATCCTCTTCTTCAAACAAAGTTCTTTGTTCTAGTGTGCTGGCTTCATCGGAAGAGACAGACTCAGAGACCATGGGCACTTTTTCAGAAGAGAGCTCAACATCTCTGCCCACTGTGCTAAACTCCTCACCATTAAAGAGGTCTTGGTGCCCATTTCCATCTCCTTGGCTTTCAATCAGTGTGTGGAAGGAGTTGTTTTTAGTCAGAGATGGGGGCATGGCAAACTCGTCCATAAGGAAAGAAATTTCCAGCTGGGAGTGATAAGCCACACAGACCATAAAGATCAGGATCTCCTTCACTCGGGTCAGTTCATAGTCCGCAGCTCCACGCAGCTTGATGGTGCAGCCCAAGTGTGGGGGGCACCCTTCAAAAAACATTAAGGTTTTGGTTTGATCTAGGAAAGTTAGGAGGAAAACAGTGAGGGTCAAGCGGTTCTCACATTTCACAAGTAAGCAGCAGAACTGAAATGTTTTCCTATGGAAAAAAAGGAACGCTAATTATGATGTAAGAGTTGGAACTAGAGACACAACCAGTTATTGCAACACCGCTGCAGGAACTCGTGCCCAGTCCAAACCAAGGGTGGGGCTCAAGTTGTATATTTTTAGGTTTCTTTAGCCTCCGCTGTCCCTCACTTTGCCAGTCAAGTTGCTCTACGTTTTGAATCCAGTCAGGACAGAACAAAACAAACAAGCAGCATAATGTCCCAATATACCAAGATTAAGCTAAGCCATAGAAGTATAGGGCTGGAATAGACCTCAAAGGTCACCTAGTCCATCCCACCCATGCTGAGGCAAGATTAAATACACTTGTCAGGGATGGTCTATGTATTTGTCTAGCCTGTTAAAAATCTCCAATGATGGGAATTCCACTACCTATTCCACTGTTTAACTCATGATGTTCTAAAGCCTACAGACTTTGAAAGCAAATGCCTTGACTTGGTTTCTTTCTAGCTAAAAGAATTTGAGGAGTGTGGGGGTGGGGGCTGTTAGGGGGAAATGCAGGTTATTACAGCCAGGCGGCAGCTAGCTCATTGTTACATAACCCATTGGGCTAAACTTTAAATCTATCTATCATAAGGTATTCATTTATGCTGCCTTCCTTGCTGCACTGCCTTTTGTTTCTGTAATTAAAACGTTAAAAATATTATACCTGCAATTTCTTCCCCTAGGCTCCCGACCAAATGAGGGTTTTTGGTCCCCTTGTTAGATGCTCGTTTCATGTGTTGTATATGGAGAGGAGCATAATATAGATCATTTCTTCATATTTTTTGCAAAGACATTAGATCGGGGCGGGCAAACTTTTTGGCCTGAGGGCCACATCAGGTTTCCGAAATTGTATGAAGGGCCGGTTAGGGGAGGCTGTGCCCACGCCACCCTATCCAATCCACCCCCTCTACTTTCTGACTGCTCCCCCGGACCCCATTCAACCTCCCGATCCCCACTCTGACTGCCCCGACCTCTATCCACACCCCCGAACTCCCCTGCCCTCTATCCAACCCCACTCCCCCCCCGCTTCCTGCCCTCTTACCACGCTGCCTGGAGCACCAGTGGCTGGCGGCACTACAGCCGCGCCACCCAGAGCACCAGGACAGAAAGCCATGCTGCCTGGCTGGAGCCAACCACCATGCAGCACAGAGCACGGGGTCAGGTCACGGCTCTGCAGCTGCGCTGCCCAGCAAGAACTGTGCGCTGGCGGCACAGTGAGCTGAGGCTGCGGGGGGAGGAGAACAGCGGGGGAAGGACTGGGGGCTAGCCTCCCGGGCCAGGAGCTCAGGGGCCGGGCAGGACAGTCCCGCGGGCCGGATGTGGCCTGCAGGCCGTAGTTTGCCCACCTCTGCATTAGATACAGAATTATTTGCACTCTTTGTTGGGGGTATAAAACATCAAGATTATTATAGCAAAACAATGCTTAACAGCCCAGTCAACCTTTCTTCATTCATTCCAGTTACTTGGCACTCAAGACATGCTGCTTAACGTAGTAGTATTAGTAAATTAATAATCCACTCACCAACTCTATTTTGGGCAAATGAGCTAGGACACCCAGGTTCTACTCACCATTAGGTAACTGGAACACTTGCATGTAAAATTTATGACAGGTTCCCAAGTGTGGTTTGGTCAACAACTGATCCATTGACATCACCAAGTCTCCCTGAGTCATCCGACTTATTCGGTCTAATACTTGCTGCAAACATGCATAACACAATAGAATAGGGCACAATACTGTCATAAGTTAAAAATATATGTTCCAGGCTGTATCTGCTACTTCATCCTTAGATAAGCCTAAGGCATTAGCTTATTATAGTGTTTTCCTAGAGCGAATTAAGGAAAAAATATCAGCCTTAACTTTGAAGTCTCTTGGTTTGCATCACTGGGGTAACACTAATTTCATTGTTTAAAAATTCATATTTGAGAAATTATTCCAAAGAAATATAAAATAATTAGTTAACTAAACTCCATTTTAGCCTGTTTAACATGACCATACCAGACATGATTTATTACAGCAACATGACACTCTGCAAGTATCATATGCTGTTACTGTGTTTGGGACCAAGCACTCACCGGCTTGACATTGATGACCAGAGTGATGCCATGTTCCAGCAGCATGTCTTGGGCAATTCGGGACACAGTCTTCTCAACCAGAACCAGGGTAGGCCTGACATCCACTATCCGCTGCACATAGTTCTTCAAGAACTCCCTTTCCTAGATACCAAGAGAAAAGTACGACAGCTACTGCAGATCTAATTTCTTTTACAAAGTGAAGCAGTCACACATCTAGTTACTTTCAAAATGTTGCATCATTTCAGGCACTAAAGCGGCCCTTGAGTCATCATGCCTATGCAAGTGATTTTACAATTCTCTTTATATATAATTAGTTTCTCTCTCCTGTTACTGTGAAAGGCCAATGCACACAGGAGAAACTGACTAACCAGAAAGTGTAGTCAAATGCATAGAGTACATATACATTTCCCATTCTCCCTCTCAATGTTAAGTGTGAATTTTACTGTGTCCCTTAAAATAGAGTCTTAATTTAATTAGTTTGATATCATTAAAACAGGAAGACAACCCCTTATCAATAAGAACTGCATATTAAGATGCTTTTATATGTTGTGTTGAGGTGCATTCAGTAGGTTAAAAACAATGGAACTCTGAGATTTTAGTAAATTACTCAATTTAGTTTTTTGCATTACTATGCTAAAACATAATGGATATGTTTTATGTTCTATGTAGCTTTATTGTATGGATTTGTTTGCCTAGGACACTCTGGAAAATCATTCTGAGTTAATGAAAGGTGCAAATTTCAAGTGGATTCATCTTTCATTAACTCAGATTAACCTTTCCAGGGTGTCCCCATGTAGACAATTCCACACACACACACACACACACACACACACACACACCATTAAGGGAGCAAAAACTAAGGTTGCATAGGCAACGTTATTCAGCTCCCTTGTGCATATGCATTAGGATTCAATCTGCATGATCACATATTACTGTTTCTTCAGAACCCCTCCCTCAGTTAGTATACAGTATGAAGAATACGTTTGTCTGTAGGATACTGGCCCAATCTGTTGCAGAAATCAGAAAGCAGATAGTAAATGAAGCAGGGGAATTGCAGTAAGAAAAAGGACAGTCATGGGTAAGACAATTGAATGCTGCTCTAGAGAACTAGATTCTATCCTTGTGGCTTTGTGAAACAGAACTCCTGCCAGATGCTAATCAAGTCATTTAGCCCACATTTTTCACAACTGGTCATCAGCTGTGTTCTCCTCATTTTCTGGGCACTTAATCTGAGACCCTGGGGTCTGATCTGCAGAAGTGCTAAGCACTCACAGCCAGGGCCGTCCCTAGCCATTTTGGTGCCCTACGCAGCCGATTAGTGTGGTGCCCGGACCTGGCATCATCCAAGGCAGCTTGCAGCTGAAGGGAAAGTCCTGCTCAGACTTTGGCTGAAGCTTGCCTGGCTCAAACAGAATCTTCAAGGATTTTACCAGCTACAGTCTAACAAGTCTCAGAGCATGTGCTAACGGCAATTTTTCCAAAGGCTTCCAATCAGCTCTAGTTATGAATTTTCCAACAAAACACCTGTTGGAAAATGCCAGTTTGTCCACAACAAAAACATTAGATGAAAACACACAACCTTAGACAAAAGTTGAAAGAAAGCATTTACATAAGGCTGAAACATTCCATTTTGAGCTTTTTGGAACATAACATTTTGATTTTCCATTTCAATTTTATATTTAAAGTTGAACCTGGAACAAAAAGTTCCAACTTATTTGGAGTTTTGGGTCATGTGAAATTTTGAAGCTGTTTCTGGTCCATTCTTCAACAAAAGAAATTTTGATTTTGCAAAACTCTACCCTAAGATGAAAAATCCAGCTCCTGCACAGATCTACTTAAAACTTGGCCAGATTTTCACAGAGTTGGCAAAGTCAAGTCCCTGATATAAGGGCAACACCCTGCAAAATTTCAAGCCCCTGCTCCAAAGCCTGGGGGGGGGGGCAACTACAACCCCCCCCCAAAAGGTCACCGCAACTTGCACTTCCTCAGTCTTTGTTGTTAACTCTATTTAACCTGATGAGCATAGGAATTTCTGAATGATGAAGGCCTAACCTTGCACTCTGAGTGTGGGTACATGGCTGAGATATCGAGGCCCACCTGGGCAATTAGCATCCTCCCAAAACACCCAGGGTTTTGACAATATAATAGTAGGTCAGTAACCCTGTTTAGTGTGCACTTGGTTCTAACCTGGATTTACTAAATATGCCCATCCTTCAAAATGGCACTTATTCAATTTATAATGAGCCTACATGACATTAAGAAGGTGGCCTGTTAGTATACAGAAATTTCAAATGCTCAGAGTCAAATGCAAGGTGGATTTAGTTAAGGATAATTTTAACTGGTTAGTGGCAACATAAGAGGATTTTGTTTAAAGAAAATTTAATCCTCCAGCTTCCATATACCTTGAGAAATAAGCAGGATTATGCATGTGTATAAAGATTTCATATCTCAATACTTTCATTGAGATTTTTTGGAAAAAAATCTGCTGACAGACAAATAAGAGGATTTGGTAGGTGAAAAAGATTTTATCTGCAAATCATCAGTTTACGCACTTCATTTAAAAGTTACCATATGTGATCAAAAGGCAGTACAAGACATCGCCAGCATCTCACGTTTCAAAGCAATATTAGGGTATGGATCCTATTCCAATTAGGCCTTTGAGTTACTATAGGTTGCACAAAATTCCAGTACTAAGAAATTGTTCTGGATGCTCTGTTCAGCTGGCCAGGAAGTTACTGGATGGATATTTACAAGTATGAAGAATCTCAAACAACACTGCCTCAAATACATATCCTGCTGAGTTTCAGTGTGGATTTTTCTATTAATAGAAAAGGTTGAGATAATTTTAAGCATACGAGATCAAGATTAAAACCACACCAGATGTATGGATTTATCTTTAATTAGCAGAGTGAAGTTTCAGATCCACCACTTCCCAGCACCCATCAGCATTTTTTTGGCATCTTCAACAATTTCAGATTTTGGGGTTCAGTAAGATGGAGAGAGTGTTACTGCCCCACACACAGTATGTGAACAACTTTGTGGCAAATTGCATGTTTCATAAGATTTAACTTTAGTATTGAAGTTAAATTATCTTCTGACTGTGAAATATGCAGTTTTTGGAAGAATCCTCCACTGCAGGACAGTTTGTGCTATTTGTCGCAACTTCCGCCTGCCAGAAGCAGTGCTTTACCCTCTAGCTTGAGTTTACTCAGATCCAGCTAGCTGTTCTGCAAACTCCTCTCACCACCACCGTTCCCATTACTGCAGCAAGGATTAGAAAGTTATTTACTAGCAGAAATCATTGACCTAGCCTCCATGAAACATTGTTTCAGTTCTCCCCTTCCTTCCCCCCCCCATTAGTTAAAGGAGATAAAGGGATATAGTCAGCTTTATTTCAAGGACAGCTTTGAAAAAAAGTGTCAGTGAACAATATTCAGAAGAAGTTACAAGCTCTACCTTTTCTGTTGACACAAGGATCTGTATCCTTTTTTGCTGAAAAAGCTATTTCATCGAACAATGTTGAATTGTATTGCTAATGTTTTCATTTCTATGCTCCTGGGTTAAGCACCAACCCTTTCAGGGTTTCAACTGTGCCAGCAGACTGTCAATCAATGAAGCGCTCAATGTAAGGGCTTTCAAAAAGGTCATTGTACATAAACACTCTTATTAAGACTGCTCCCTTCAGAGAGATATTTATACTTCGTGTCTGGACAAAAAGCAGCTCTACTAATTTAGGCATTAAACCCCCTGAAACCTCCCATCAGTGGTGAGAACAGCACACAGCTCTAAAGTAATATTTGTAATTTTCTCCATTATTAGACCAAGCATTATCAGTTCCCAACAGATTAACACAAATACAGAAGTATATCTCGACCCAATGTTCATCCATTCCTGAGGGCTGATCTACACTGGGGGTGGGGTGGGGGGAGTAATCGATCTAAGATACGCAACTTCAGCTACGTGAATAGTGTAGCTGAAGTCGAAGTATCTTAGATCGATTTACCTTGGGTCCTCATGGCGCGGGATCGACGTCCGCGGCTCCCTGTGTCAACTCCGCTACCGCCGCTCGGTGCGGTGGAGTTCCGGAGTCAACGGGAGCGCGTTCGGGGAATCAATATATCGCGTCTAGATGAGACGCGATATAATCGATCCCCAAAAAATCGATTGCTACCCACCGATACAGCGGGTAGTCTGGACGTACCATTTGTCTCAGTCAGCAGTTCTGCCATTTTGAACAGCAAGATCCCTGATTCTTAGGCAAACACTATACAAACCCGCTTCTTCAAAGCTCATGTTATTGAAAAAGGCCATGGATTCCTCTGGATCCATGCTACTCCCCCAATGTCATCAGGACTCGCATGTTTCTGATGAGGCCAGTATACAACTTTTTCCTGAAGTCCCAAGCCCAAAGCAGCTATGAGTTATCCCTCATCACAAATTCTCTTCCTTCCACTCCACCCAAGCCCCCTGGTGGCTGGAACTGAAGTTATACATATATGGCTAAGTCATTAGATCATAAAAAGACAATATAGAAAATTTAAACTAAAAACAGAAGGAAGATGTTCTAACCTGAAGAACAATGGGGTCTATGCAGGTGAATTTTGTTTCTTCTCGGTAGAGGTACTCGATGGAACACTTCAGCAGAAGAATTTTGGGATTTTTTATATAGGTGTTCATCTAGAGAAAGGCAGGGTAGTTAAAACAAAAGGGAACAGACATCAAGGTGAGATTAGACCCAAGACTTTTTTCATGAGGAAGTTTTTTGAAGCTCCCTCATACAGTTACCCAAAGGTAACATAGTTGCAAAGATGAAATTCTGCAGCATATCATTCAGAGGATCTCTGCAAAGATTTATCACTAAACCATGTCAATTGGGTAGTGGCTCCAATCAAATAAACTTTATGCTGTGCCAATCTCGTATTAGAGAAAGCAAGATACAGTTTCATCTGTCCTGCAGGACAATTACTGCTCTGTAAAGAGAATGTCAGCAAACGCGTTCCTGGTACAAACCCCTTTCCTGCACAACTGATGGAATTTTAATGATCCAAGGCCTGGTCTACACTGGGGGTCGAACTAAGGTACGCAAGTTTAGCTACGCGAATAGCGTAGCTGAACTCAAACTACCTTAGTTTGAACTACTCACCCGTCCAGACGCCGCGGGATCGAAGTCCGCGGCTCCCCCGTCGACTCCGCCACCGCCGTTCGCGGTGGAGGAGTTCCGGAGTCGACGGGAGCGCATTCGGAGTTCGATAGATCACGTCTAGATGAGACGTGATCTATCGAACTCCGAGAAGTCGAACGCTACCCGCCGACCCAGGCGGGTAGTATAGACGTAGCCCAAGACTTCCTAAGCCACCAGAGCGTACTAGGTCAATCAGATTCTCTCCATCCTGATCACTGGCGTTATTTTACAGACTCATTTACTACATGCCATTAAAAAAAAAAAGTGCAACCATAAATGGATCTTCCCCAGTAAATCTTAAACATTTCTAGAAAGTGTTCTATTCTTCAGTTTTGAGGAAAGTTTAGTCCATGCTCTCAAAAACTCAAAGGAACCCCTTTGAATGGAAATGCAATATACGTGCACACTCAAAAAAAATCTACAAGTAATCAACTGTTCAACAGCCTTGAGTAAAGCCCACTCCACAAACCCCTTAGGAAAAATATTTCCTAGATCAAAGATGATGGTGCAGTACGTTTGCTCTCAGTGTGCACTACCAAGATGGAGAAGTTTCTCTTTTTAAATGCAATGCCCAATGCCATACTAAAAGACTGCAGGCTATTTTATTTACGACACCGTCCTTACCTTTTTGTGTGCAACGTTCTTGGTGCAAACAAAGCCATTCACCACCACAGAGTCAAATTTCTTTCCACCTGGGATCTAACAAGATAGCAAGATTTAAAGGCTTTCTGGTTTAACATTCACTTAATCCCTCTTTAAATTCATTGAAGAGCATACTATGTAAGGTACTTAATGAAAAAAAATTTATAGCATGCATAGATTTTTCTAAAATCTTAATTTGCTCATTTCTATTTTATGTGCCATTACAGATACAGTAGAACCTTGGAGTTAAGAACACGGGAGTTACAAACTGACCAGTCAACCACACGCCATATTGGGACCCAGAAGTATGCAATCAGGCAGCAGCAGAGACCAAAACCCCCAAAACACAAATGCAAATACAGTACAGTACTGTGTTAAACTAACAAAAATATAAAGGGAGAGCAGCGTTTTTCTTCTGCAGAGTCAAGTTTCAAAGTTCTATTAAGTCAATGTTCAGCTGTAAACTTTTAAAACCACCAAAACACTTTGTTCATAGATATGAACAACCTCCATTCCCGAGGTGTTCATAACTCTGAGGTTCTGCTGTACTACGGCTCCCACTATTCCATGTCAAGACCTCTTTAAAAGCATACTCTCAGTGGAGATAAAAAAAGAACCTGGAAATGGCAGCTCTATGTATCTTAGAGCATTTAGAAGAAGTCTGCCAAGGGGTCAGAGTCCCAGTAACCACAGTGAAATGTAGGCAAAAACCAATAGATGCCATGCAGGCTCTCTGAATCAAATTTAGGTTGCCTAGAGGCATATTTCAGAGATCACATTATTGCAGAAATCTCTTTCTAGGTCATCTACGGCACAGCATTAGGTTCTGAGGAGCTGCTCATCTACTAAAATTCAACCTGAGTTCTAGGAGAGGAACAAATATGGTCAGGAAAAAAATTCATGGGGCTGTCTGCAAAAAGTGTACAAGACTCACCTCTAATCCTACATGGCTGCCTGAAACTATTGAAAGTAATTTCTGTAAGGAGGAACAGGCTTGTGCCTGGTATCTTTATTCACAGCAGCGTCATGTCAGGTCCCAGTCTCCCGGTGGCCTTTCTGATCCGTGATCATGGCCCTACATTTGTTGCAACTTCTGTAGTCATCGGTGCATCTTGCATAACTCCAAGAGGATTAAGCTACCTCATGGAGGCCAGTTGCTGGGCTTGGGGTGGAGGGGTTAACTCTTGCATAATAGGCAGTTACAGGGAAGAGTTTGCATCCAGTACTCTATGCAGCAGGCTGACAACTACCAAACATCTCTAATTAGACATGCAAGGTTTAAAAAAAAGGCAGGAAGAGAGTGAGTTGTTACTGTGACTTCATCCCACGCCATCCTCTGCAGCCTGAAAGGAAGAGAGTGACTCAAGTGCCTCTAAGTGCTTTGCAGCATAGGAGGTAAGAGTCATGTACATATCCTTCCCCAAAATAGCAACCGTCTTCTCTGCAACATAGGGCACACTGGTTACTCATGCTAATGAATTTGTAGTTTTTAATCCAGACACCTGCCCCATCAAGAGCCAATCATCTTTATTTCACACAAATTTCCTGTCATCATTCTCCCACTCCCAGTCACCAGAACTCACTTTTTTAATGTGGATAAACTGGCGGATATCCATATCATCGTCTCTGTTCTTGACATCAGGTCGTACAGTCTGAACTACCTGGCAGACCACTGGCACAATGATATCCCTCCAGGATAATGACAATGACTCATTGTTGAGTAGCTGCTGAAGCAGTGCCATCATGTGGTTATGATTAGCTGAGCTGCAGAGGAATCAGAGTGATTAAGGGAGAGGAGGGGAATACACGTTGCTTCATCTGAAGCAGTGTGACCTGGAGGATTTTTACTTCATAGGGTTTAAAATGCAATAAGCAATTTGAGGAAACATCAGTCAGGAGTGTTCCGGGTCATCATCTTGTTTATTTTTTCTGCTCTACAGTAAGAGGCAACAGGTAGCATAGAGAAACAAAAAATATCTTGATTTTTCCCTACTAGGACCTAATTTCTTAAATAAAAATAAATCAAATCAAATAAGTGCACTAAGTATCTAGATCAAGTCTCCCTTGAAAAGTTCAGCTTTTGTTTGACAGTAAGTTATTAATTTTATTGCTCTAGCAGCAAAGTGCATTTTGCTGCATCTCAGTTTCAGAGCACACTGTTCACAGGTGGGCAATAAGCAACATCTCTTGGATGCTGTGTGGCAATATTGCATACTATCAATAGAGTTCAGACAGGCAGCTCCAATTCAAGATTATTTGTATGTGCTTATATCATGCTATTTAAGGCATGCCAAATATTTTTGGTGGAGTAGTCCCAGAGTATCATGCCAAGCAGCATATATTAACAGCGCCATGTGTATGTCATATTGGGAAGAATTTTGCTTTATATTCAAGGACATGAGTTCAAATATGGATGGTTTAAGCGTCTGTAATTTTAACAGCAACTGTGCTACTTTTTCCTTTGACTTTTACAATGGACACAAAATTATTAGCAGACATGAAAACGATTGGCATGTTTGTAACACTTAATTACATTAACTCAGACACATGAGCACAAAACATTGTTTCAAAACTGTGGGATCACCAATCCATGGCTACAGCCAATTGCCAAACGCTCAGAAGGCGGCATCCCTTATCCCAGACCGTAAAACAGTGACAACAGCAGACATGGAGGCCACATGTATGAAAATGAAATCTCAAAACATGTCTACACTACCAGCTAATTCAGCACTGCTGCGATCAATGCAGCGGTGTCGATTTAGCAGGTCTGGTGAAGATACACTAAGTCGATGTCTGTACTCCATCTCCCCAAGAGGCGGAAGCTATGTTGACGGGAGAGCATCTCCCATCAACATACAGCAGTGTCTATATCGTGTTAAGTTACATTGACTTCAGTTACATAACTGAAGTAGCGTAACTTAGATCGACTTGCAGCGTTAGTGTAGACCAGCCCTCACTAAGCTGTTAAAGGACACTTCTATAGCTCCACACATTTATGTGGCATTTCACACAACAACACACTTACTCTGTCTCAGGCTATGATTTTAGAGAGCCAACACAGGGGACAACAGAACAAAGAAGAGGAAGGTGAGAAGACGTTGGGGAAATTGCGAAAGAGAAAGTCCCAGAACAACTGTTTTTTGGAAGGGGAGAATTTTTACCAATCATGAATTCCTTTCTTGCTTCTCTAGCATACTGATCTTATTACAGAAAGGATTTGAATTAGAGGTAACATTTCCAAAAATGCTTAAGGAGTCTAAGCCCCACCGAACGTGAAAGGGACAAAGCTTTTGAAAATTTATCCAAGACATCCACATCAATTCTCTTTTATGCTCTACTTACAGAAGCCTCTCCATAGCTTGTTTCTCCCCATTCTCTTCCCTTAGCAGATCCAGATTGCTGTGGTGCCAGCCTAAAGGTGTGAAAAACAGCTCTTTGGATTTCTCCTCCACCCTCCGATTGAACAGTGACTCTAAAGAAGAACAGCGAGAAAAGCTTGTTTATACAAAGTCAAAGCTGAATGCTTACGCTTTTTCTTTTTAAAAAGCTGAAAGAAGAGACTTCACCAAGACTAGTTCAGGCCTGCGCTGTGAGAGCTCTTGAAATGTTAAAGTTGTGCTGGAAACAACAGTGTTAGTCACTGACAGTAATTTAGGTATTTGCAGTGTCATCACCATAGCAGAGTAAGCATGCTGTTACACACACTTCAGGCTACACAGCCTCATGCCAGATAATTTGCTTTTCTTCTCTCTAACCTGCTCATGAGCAGTTCAATCTTAAGGTAGCAAATTAACTACACCTCTACCTCGATATAACACGACCCAATATAACCCAATAAAGCAGCGCTCCAGGGGCGGGGAGGAGTGCACACTCCGGTGGATCAAAGCAAGTTCGATATAACACGGTTTCACCTAAAACGCGGTAAGATTTTTTGGCTCCCGAGGACAGTGTTATATCAAGGTAGAAGTATATGTATGGCCAACTATATCCTCATCTTACCTAAAATAGGTAGTAATCTGAATCCCCAGATACATAACCTTATACTTAAGACCTTTTAAAATTAGAACAGTCTAATTTTGTATGGTTTCATTGGCAAAAAGCTATTGTTTTGGAAGCCTTATATCCAAAAGTAGCACTAAAACAGCATCTAGTTATTCCACTCAGGTAGTGGAGTTAGCAAAAAGGTCATGCACATACGAACACATTCAACTTATTTTAATGTTTGTTTTAATATAAATATAATATAAATGTATCCACTCAAGGCCAATGGAAACGAATCTCTTGGCTAACCCAGACTCTTAGAAATTGAGTAGGCAATTGCACAATAAAAATACAAGATCTTAAGACAGTGGAGATTTAACCCACCAAAGCTAGGGCCATTCACTTGAGATAAAATCCTACTGAATAGGATTGTTGGTCATAATATTATACCTTGCTTTCCCAACATAACTGAGTGAGTACTCTTAGAGCAGTCCAATCTTTGTCAACGGAAGTCACAATAAGTTCTGTTGAGTAGTGTTAGTTCAGAGACCAAAGTCTCTCAGTTTAGCTAGTAGTCTAAATCAGAGGGCCAGATTCACCATGGTTATTCCAGTTTTATAAGAGTAAGACTCCACTGAACTGGAGTAACAGAGGTCAGGCCCAGAGTCATAGAACTGTATGTAATAAAAATATTGGCCATATGAGGCACAATCTACTAGGCTGGTTACCTTTTATAAGACCAAAAATAACAACAAGCTATTTTGGTACATATGATAAGAGCCATGGTTTTTAAAGATCTCTTTAAAATACATGAAGGAAACAGCTGACAATTCAGCTTGAGCTTGCTAACTTTTCAGTCCATTTTGCTTTTGCCTTTGTGTGGGATTCTTATTTTTCCCTTCGAACAATACAATTCCAAAGTAGTAGTAATTCTTAGGAGTTGTAGTTTTGTTTTTTAAATCTGTCCTTTTATTTCTTCAGCTTGTAACTAATAGCTAGCCTTTAACTTTTAATATTTTATGAGTTTCCCCCAAAATGAAATGCCAAAAATCTTAACTTGTCCTTCAGTTTTTTTATTTGATAAAATATAAGTAAAATGGGTCATTCCACTGAGGCCTGGTCTCACTGGAAAAAACAGTGTAACTCAAGTGTACAACTCCGGTGTCACTCAGCTGGGGGTGCAATTCTTTTTAACAGTATAGTTATACCAGTATAAGCTTTAATGTAGATGTAGTTAGATCGATAGCATGTTTTGGGAAGCGTAATAAACTATAACTGCATCCACATGGGGGGAGGGAGAAGGGGTGCCGCTTTAAATATACTGGTATAGTTAACAGTGTAGTTTAAGCACAGGCAAGCCCTGTGTGTTGCACTAATTGTCCTAATCTTCCAAAGCCGCTATGATTTTCTTTATGCAGCTTTCCCCCTGCCCAAAGTAAATTTTGTTATTTTAGTGATTAAATTTGATTGCCCCCTGTATCAAAGAGCAATATTAGAAGCTTCACTGTCGTCAATATGCTGACTATAAAATTAATATTTAAATTTGTGCCACTAGTGCACGTTCTGCATTCAAATTTAAATCTCCACAGTTTATGCTGTAAGGGGAATGGTCATCTTTTCGACAACAACTCAATACAGTTACAGGCCATGATTAGCATATTTTAAGTAGTCTGCATAGGAACAACAACAACAAACGCTATATGAGTACGTGACTAAGAACAATGCCTGTGGAAAAAATAAAAAGGTATTTTCCTCTTTCAGATGCTTTGCACCTGACACTGAATATTTGTCAATAAATTGCATGCCTTAATACCCAGAAATATATAGCCTGCTTCCTAATCATAGAGCCCAGGCAAAAGCATCCCATCTAAAAGGGTCTCAAACTTACAACTGTGTCCAATAAGACTTGCCTTTCAACAGAAGTGACAAGAGAAGTTGTGCTACAATGACCTCAGAGATTAGTTTTGAGATATCGGTGGCACAGACGCGTTAGGCGCACACACAAATGTACAGGAAATAAGCAGGTAGGAGAGTTAAACACCTGATGGAGCCCAGAAAAAAAAACAAAAACTAATCTCATATGCAGGAACATTTTACAGATGGGTAAGTGCTAATAAAATGCTAAACATGGCCAGTTAATGTGTAATGAAGGAAACTTCTTTTCAAGGGCATTTAAACACAAAGAATTTGACATGCCTGAGTTCAATCTGAAAGTGAACCAAGTAAGAGGAGAAAGTTACACAAGGGTTTCTCGCTAAGTGCCCTTAGAATTACTTTAACAAGCCAATGTTTAGCCCAGCTCTAACATCAATAGAAGCTTTCATAACTACATTACCCACTCACTAGAAAAAAGCATTTCCATTCATCTTACCCTTGATGAAAGCGTCACTTATTGAGATCATCTGTTGCCCTCCGTTGTCAGGATTCAAGTACTCTGAAAAGGAGAGAGCAGATGGAGATGGGAGGAGACAGAAAAATGACAGGTTATGCTGGCATGCCAGTATAATTATATTATGTACACACCCACACCATAAGAGAAAAAATTACTCATTTAAACATCTAGTCATTGCTGTAGCAACAACCTGATGAGCGGTCAAGACAAGAATATCCTCTCATGCTTGTTCTGTCAAGGCTCCAAAATGACGGCACAATACTGCTTAAAATTGTTCAGCAACCAACCTAACAGGGAGATTATACAAAATAAAAAAAGTGTTGGGGGGGGGGGGAATCTCCCTTCCCAAGTTACATGTGGCTAGTTTCCCCTCTACATCTACACCTGGAATGTATTAAGTCTTTACTTGAGAGAGACTGTGGAGGTACCCAAACAAAATGAGGAAGTAGGGCTCTTAATTTTTTTAAGGCACACTAAAACCGAAGGTGTTCCCGCCCCCATGCATAACCTTAACTTTGTTCTCAGATGCAGCTAACAGGCCCTTTATGAACAACTAGCTCTCTCATAGGAGGGAAAGAGCCACCTGGTTCCGTGACTCTTCTCCATCAAAGAAAGACACATGCAACATGCTTTCCTTAAGAGCTAGAGGGGGGACATTTATGCCATACTTAAAATGGATTATGGTCAAAATGGAGAGAAGAAAAGGGGATAGCCAAAAATGTGTGCGCAGCACACAGTATGTATAAAGGCATTTATCAGTTCACATACAGGTACATGCATATTATGAAGTTGCGGGTGTGTGTATATATAAATATAATAGGGGTGACCAAACTCTGGCTCGTGAGCAGCAGATGGCTTTTTTACAGTTAAAGTGTGGCTCGTGGAACCTCCACCCCCATTCTCCGCCTCCCAAACTGGGGGGTAAGGAGCTTGGGGCTTCTGCCCTGTAGCGGGATGGTGGGGCTAGAGGCTTCTGCCACAGATGACTGGTGCCTGCTGAAAGTGGGGGAGCACAATGTAAAGGTTCAGCTCCCTCCCACCCCCTCAATAGCTTGAATTATTACCCCCCTGGCACACTCCCCTCTTACCCTCTGTGGCCCCTCCTTGCAGGTCCCAGATGTTAGCACCGCATGGGCGGGCAACACCAAACAGCTGGAAGCTGCAGGGATGGTGGCTGCCTTAGCAGGGCGTGGAGAGGCAGCAGCAAAAGCAGCAGCTCTCCCTGCTCCTCCCAGTTGTTTGCTGCTGCCTCTGCTCACAGCTGCAGCTCCCAGTTTGCTGGGTCCAGCAGCTGCTGTGCAGGGAGAAGGCCCGGCAACACATGACTGAGTGAGGCCAGCAAACCCTAGCAAAAATGGGAGGGGAGGGGCGGGCATGTGACCCCATGTGCCTCCCCTCACACGTCACCTCTGGCAGCAGGGCGGGGCTGTCCTCGGGGCTCCGGGTCGCACCAGCTCTCAAACATCTGAAGATTGTCATATGTGGCTCTGTGGGTCAGCAAGTTTGGTCACCCTTGGTGTATAATACATGCATGCGTGTTGTGTAATACAAGATAGATACCGTATTTGTAATTACTTGTCAACTTGTTTGCCAAAATAAATAAATATATAATAAAAATAAAAATAAAAGTTTTCCAGGAAATATCTATCGACCAGTTGTAACCATCACATGTCAAGTTAGTAACTATATCCAGCTTTCACAAAACCAAAAACCAGCAATGCTGTTTAGAGGGGAAAAGTAGCACCCAATGACCCAAAGTCCCACATAAGCACCCCCAACATGACCACCACACTTCCCTCCCCGCCCAAAAAAATCTTAACACTTCAAGACAAGAAGTGTTTTGCTCTGGGAGGACTGTGATGAGTGCACACTTCCAAGGCAGAGAAAAATACAGAGCTAAATAAGACAACTGATAAAGCAGCAGAAATCTCAGAACTATGCCCTCATGAATGACAACACAAGTAAAACATTAAAGAGGGACATGGTCAACATAAGTTGCATTTTTGTCTGGTAGTTTCCTAGCTGCTAGTGTTGTAAATACCCTCCCTCCCCCCTTATGATTATTACTCTAGACCAGTGGTTTTCAACCTAAGAAACTATTCAACAACTTCAGTAATTCACACTTGAAAAGGGGTGGAAAGAGTTAAAACCAATCACAACAGCCATGACCATTAGGGAGGATGAAGTGAGATCAGGAGGAGAGAGACAGCTTTTCTTCATTGCTACTGTAATCACTATAGATCACTAATAGCAATTTAAAATGTCTTAAAATCATCCTGCATTAGCAAAATGAATATATGTCATTTTCCTTTGGTGGTGACGGGCCCCCAGATAGGCAAGCCTGGGCTTGCCCTCACTCACCATACCCTGACCAAGACACCTGGGGACATTAGACTTTGAATAGTTCTACAAAAGCTTTGGTTAAAAACAGAAAAAAGCCACAAGACACCTTTTTATTATGGACTGACAACCTCCTTTCCCCTGTTCCACTACAATTGTATCCCTTTTACATCTAACTACACAAATGTGAAAACTGCTCTGTATTGAAGAGAATCTGAAGAGAGAATTGTCAAAAACTGACATAGCATCTACAAGGTGAAGTCTCAAAACACCCCCCATTTTAAACAACGTAAAAAAAGTTTGCCTGTTGTAACACTAGTTCACTTTTAACCATTGAGCGAGTATTTCATTCAGTGAACACAAGAAGCGAACATGATCAAGTTCATTTTTGTTTATCATCAGTTTCACTTTCTGCCTTATCAATTAACAACCTGCTGCAGCATTTGGGCTGCACACCCTAGAAGTGAATGAAATTTTACTCCAAGGTTATCGTATTGGAATTTAGTTTCATGGAAGTGTCTGATATTACTGAGTCTTTAATACCCTCACAAAGACAAGTCCCTATACTGGGCACTGCAACAATTAGAATACCAGAAGGTTTCTAGTACATTATAGACTATTGCTCTACAGCTGTCCTCTGCAGTATATACCCTGCAATTTCCACCAGTCATAAGTAACTTTATATTGCAGAATTGATTACATACTACTTAGAACTGATGCTTTGTCCCTACTTTATACGTCACAATCATGGGGAAAGGGGAGGTAGATTGTGTGAACAAACCGTCAAATTACTTCCTGGTGTAGGAGGGTGTGTCACCACCAGTTCTGCAAATTTTCTCACAGTAAGGAACACACTCACTACCATGCAAGATAACAGAAGATCCTGACTAAAACAAAGCCAGAGACTAATTCCCATCATTTTCATAAGGCAATGTCACAGTAGACTGCATCCAGCATCTATTAGCTGTTAAAGATTTGTCTGTGTGGGGATACTTCAGAAAATTTCCAAATTAGCTCATTAATTCCTTAGGAAGATTATTTTGGCAGAACAGCCACCAAGCAAGATTTACTTACAAGTGAGCTATAAACATGAGGTGGCAGTACACACATTTGACCTCTTCTATTTTAGCACTTTCCTTTTGTCATCATTCATGTTTTAGAGATCATCCATTTAATTCCCCGGAAAATACAGTACCGTTTCTCATGTCTTGACCAGCCTAGTTTTAGAAGCCTGGAACAATAGGACCAACACTCCATTCTCCAGTCCCCTTTGAGACTTTCACAGTCTCATGTGAGTGTGTCAGGAAGGGTTTCTTGTCTAAAACATTTAAGTGTTTCCCTTTCCACTTTATCCCACAGCCTCCCCTAGAGGTTCTCACACTACAGGACAGGAACTATAAGTGTGTAGATAGAGTCACACAATTACTGGCTTCAAATGTTGTAGGCTATCTACCCCTAGTTAAACAATGCTGTACGCACAGAGCCTGATTCTGATCAACCTCGTGATAATTCCACCATCTTAGTGAAATTACTCTCACTTTTATATTGGTATAAAATTGCCTGGATATAAATTTACTTACGCCAGAAATTAATGGAAAATTTCAGATTTGGTTACACAAGTTCCAGACACAGAGGAGCGCCATTAAATTCCCCTTCATCATGCAATGCTTGCCTAAAACAGCCCAAAACTACACTGATTTCTTTTGTACTGCCTGTAACCAGGCTTACCATCCTTTAAGCCAAACTGCAGCCTGCTTCCTTGCATTTAGGAGGGGACTCACAGGTATAAATGAGACTCAACCATAGCCATACAGACTTGCACAACCATATAGACTTACAATAGTGAGTTTCGTTCAGATTTACTGAATTCCAGGTTTCTCCCTCTTAATAAAATGATCTTTTGAATTATTTCCCCCTCCCCACACACACACACACACCCCCACCCACCAGGTATATTAACTTCCACGTTGAGTCTCATTTTGTTGTTTCCAGCCCACCTTTTCTAATTCCACAAGCGTCTCAGCTCCTCCCAGTTTAGATTCCCCCTACAGATTTCATTCCAGCGGTAATGCTAACTCTGCCCACAACCCATTGCAGATTTCTATCAACCCACTAATTCCTGTCCTTGGAAATCAGATAAACGGCTGATTTGGCAAGTGATGTCTTTAATAATTCTGTAATCCTGGATGTTGTTCTTGGGCTCCCTCCCTCCCCAACCTAGCGTGCCTGGCTTATCTTCTTTGGTCAAACTTCACAACTCTATTGAAGAGTAACATGCTGAGGCTACAACTCAGCAGAATCTACTTCCACAGTAAAGTTCTCTCAGATTGGAAGAGACCCTGACATTTTTTTTGCCTTCCTCTGCAGCATGGGGCATGGGTCCCTTGCAGGTTTACATTAGCCATAAGTGTGGATTCTCTGTAACAAAGTCTTTAAACCATGACTTGAGGACTTCCGTAACTCAGCCAGAGGTTATGGGCTTATTATGTGATGTGGGGAGGGAGGAATAGCTCAGTGGTTTGAGCATTGGCCTGCTAAACCCAAGGTTGTGAGTTCAATCCTTGAGGGGGCCACTTAGGGAGCTGGGGCAAAAATCAGTACTTGGTCCTGCTAGTGAAGGCAGAGGGCTGGACTTGATGACCTTTCGAGGTCTCTTCCAGTTCTAGGAGATATACCTATTATATTATATAGGAGTGAGTGGGTGAGGTTCTGTGACCTACAATATGCAATAGGTCAGACTAGATGACATGAAGGGCCATTCTGACCTTAAAGTCTATGAGTCTAACACACACAAAATTTAGGACTATGCAAAAAAAATAATACCAATGGAAATAAAAATCCCACAGACCACACAGGATCACATTTTCCTATCAGTTTATAATGGGTAGATAATGACAAATGTGATATTCATCAGTGTGACAGGAACATAAAGATACAGCTTCCAGAGAATTGAAGATAATCTAGCCCACACCGTTCAGTGCACACTTTTTTTTTTTTCAGAAGTGGAAAGCAAGGAAAGAAGAGATGAGAAACATCTGCATCAGCAATTTCCAAGATCTCAGAGCTCTGTGGTGGGAACACTCTTTCCTTTTAGGTTTATACCCGACTGCTCCAGGTACTGTACACTGTGAATTAGATGGCTTATCTTTGATTCCAGTTGTGTGCGCTTGCTCTCAAATATCTAGCTTGAATACACTGAAGAAGGTACAGTGGACAACATTTTCAAGCTTAAATGCCTTAAATTAGGAACCAGATAGTAAGCTGTGCCCATAATGGTCAGTGAAGTCAATGGACGTGGCTGATAATCTTTTGAGGGGAAGAAGGTGGGGTCATAACATCAGGCAAAACTAAGCTATTATCTAATATAAGGCACTCAGCTTTTGAAAGCACCTTCTGCACTTTCATTTTTACAATACACATTTTCCTTTCCTTCTGGACAGGCTTTAGCAGGTACTGGCAGTGCCGGTCATAGATACTGGAATTTAAGATTAACACACACTATTTTTCACCCTTCCCACTGCTAAAGGGGCTTTTTCATTTTTTGGTTGCTAACAGTTGCCCCCTCAAACTCATTTTAGGCTGAAGCTTCCAGTATTCTCTGACCAACTCAAGCTCTTCTGTCCTAATTCACCCCAACAGAAACTTTTCTGTTGTATTTACCCTGACAACTGAGGGATGCACTCATTAGGAACATCCCAATTAAAGATGCTCTACTCTGCTAGTGAACCTTACAAGAACTGTGGACAGACTCCATAATCAAAGACTTTTAAATGCCCATTCGAAGAAACTAAGGATAGGAATCTGCAAAGCGGTTGAAGCTGCAGATAAGGGAAGGGAAAACAGAAATAAAGAAAGAGTCACCCCAGCATTTAAAGGAGCACCACCATTATTTTCAAACAAAAATAGTGGGCCAGTTTTTGTTTCAGTCCGCCATAGTCTGGTTCACAATATACTATAACAGAATGGGAGAATAAGGGATATTTTCAAATAGATTTCATTTGCCTTTTCACATTCCAATTTAGCATTCATTTATAGAAGAGATTTAGAAGTTACTCAGCAATTTGACTATTAGATTTGTTAATCAATGCATTTTATAAAAGGATAATTGGTCCAACAGTGGTAAACTGATGAAAAGAGGTGGAGAATTTAAATTCATCACTAATGGAGAATTTAAAAAAGAGACTGTCACTGGTTTTTTTTGTTGTTGTTGTTTTTTAAAATAATCAGATCTTAAATTGGCTAGATGGGAATCTTCTTGGAACACACACTTAGGATGTTATCCCAGTTAGCTGAACAAGACAATATGCCTGGAACTGCCATGCTGTGAAAGGAGAGAGGAGGAAGCATTGTATCCTCCAACTGCAAAGAGAAAAACCACACAAGAAGTTGCACACTCTTCAGAGAAGGTGGCATAGTTGGTTTATTCTGAGCACCCTGACAAAGGTAATATAGTGTCAGGAGGAAGTATGCAGCGGGCTAACTAAAAAGATCTCTTATATATACACACCCATCAACAAGACAGCTACAGGTAGTAGTGTCTAAACACATCAGTGTCAGGGCACCGCTCTCCATCATGTGCAACTCCAGCTGGTGACTACCTCATACCTTTTTGGTCGGCAGGGTGAGGGGGCACATGTGGGTACTTGGAGTGCTTCTTGATATGGAAGTTCACGTTGTCCAGCTCCACGTTCAGGTTGATGGAAGCGGCTGAGTCACTGTCCATTGCGGACTGGAAGCTGCTGACTGATGTGCGCTTGCTAGGGCTGGCGGAGTCTTTTAATGTTGGGTAAGGGGGAAGATACAGGGAGGAAAGGGGTTCAAATGGGTATCATGAGAGTATTGGAGAGGAGAAAAATTGTCTTTAATACATAAAGCCCAGTGTACAATACTAAAGGGAAACAGTATTTTCAGTCTTAAATATGTACACTTCAAGATAAGATTAAGTGTTGGATAGAAGTTCTATAGATATATTTTAAAACCCAAGTGAACATTAGGACAGTGTCTGTCTTGATATCCCAATCTAGCCTGTCTGCGCTACTGTAATCCAGAGAGTTTATACTAATTTAGAAACATCAAGTCTTGCAAACTGATTAGAAAATACTGTATCTACCACAAGAAACAGGAGGACTAGTGAGGTTTTAGTTTACTTGGAACCTTACAGCTACTACCAGCAAAGAAGGACATTCACTTCCATTACACGCACACACAAAGAGTTATGCTAATTTGTCATGTGAAGATGGAAGAGAGTCAGTTGAAACTCACTGGCCAAGTTATCCTCCCCTTCGTCAGCAATCTGTTCCGTGTCACTGTCATCAAACTTGATGTCTTTGAACCAGGATGGCTCGGAGTGCCCCTCCACGGAGTTCACCGAATCACTGTCTGGAGAGGGGGTTTCTGAGAACTCTGTGCTCTGGGAGATCAGGAAAAGAGAAAGTAAATTTATTCTTCAGCCCTACTGGGATGTTAAGCTGCTTTAGAAAGGCACTATTATGCACTGATCAAAACAGCAACAGCTTACATTTCTATTGTGTCTTGCAGCCTGAAGCACTTCACAAACGTAAATGTATGCATACAGTGGGATCAACTTATCCCTCAACCACCCACCACTTGAGGGGAGGCAGCAACTGCTTAGGACAGGAAGCGAGTACCTCTTTACTCTGCTATCAGTCTTTGCTTCTTCCCCCATGCATCTCACCCCACACTCACAAGTCAATCATGTTTGAGTAAGGCAAATGAAAGACTTGCAAGTTTTCTATTTGCCCCACACAACACGTTAAGAGCCTGCACAGATTTGAGTGCTAGGACTAGAGCACAGGGGTTTGCCAAAGTCTATCCTTTGCCCCCATAAGCTGACCATGCTGATCTGGGAGACGGGCATGCACTTTTAGCCCCTTGAGCAATTCTGTGACTGAAAATTATCAAGTGGAGGGGAGCTAATAGAGTCAGTCAAAAAACGATTCAGCGAAAGCCAGGTTCGACCCTCTAAATCAAGAGAGAAACTATTGTGAAGCAAAGCCTTGGGATCTGATAGCAGGGAATCCCAGAGAGCCCACAGCAACTCCAATCTACCCCCACCAGATGGCTTTTTTTTTTTTCACCAAAGGAATTGCAGTTCTAGATAGAATTCCCTCCTGTGAAACTAATGCAATTGCTGCAATACAAATTCACTGACACCACTTTAACTCCACTGAATTCAATGGAGTTACTCCCAATTTATACAAAAATAGACAAGATATGAGTCAGATGCGACTTCCTACTGACTTTACACACTACAGGATCAGAGATCATACAAGAGCATGACCAGTAAATCATGAGTTAATCATGAATTGCACACTATATACAACGAACTATAACTTAAAACTTTCTATTTCTTGAATGTTAGAAGTCATTGCATGAATTAAGACAATAACTAATGGTATTGGCAGATCTTACCCCTCAGCATCTCTCAAGCAGGACCATGCCAGAGCCCAGACAGCATCTTCAGTCACTGACAAACCTATCCTTTTCTGGGGCCCTGACTTTCTCTTTCTCCACACTGCAATTTAGGCTCAGAATAAAGAGACCATTTATATAATCAGGGTGGCGAAACCCTTTATGCAAAGTCTCCAGATACTTTACTGGCAACAATAAGTGAATTAGGGAATTCAATCTTTTCCTAAACCCATCAACTTCTTTTGACCAGGAATTAAGTAATTCATTTCCCAAAACATTGTCTAAGATTGCTCTATTTTTTAAGTCTTTATGAAGACCTTGTCAAAGATGTCATTGTTCAAAGAGACAATGGCCCATTCCGGGTAAAGCTACACACTTTATCACAAGTGATATCTACTCCTAGAGTGTGACAGCTGTTCGGAATACTGGCTATGCTATTCAGAAGCCACACTGGAATGTGCTTACCATTGTGATTTTAGACTTTTGTTGATGCAATCAGAGATTTCAGAACCCCTCCTCCTTTTTAACTTAACATAGGTGTGGCCACCCTTTCTCCTCACAGAGGAAGCATCACAGCTTCCTTGCCTGACCTAGTTTTCTCTATGACCTTAACTCAATTAGTTTACATTAGTGGATTAATGAGATTAAGAATATTTCCACACACTCACAAAACAGGACAGACCCACCCGGCATCGGGACAGCACCAAGAGTACAGAGAACGTGAGGCAAGACTCAAGCTAGGCCTAGATCTCTTGAAACCTAGGAGCTAGCAGAGCATACAGAGGAAGGAGAGATTGACAACAGCTCCCCAGCCACAACTGAGTCGCCATTCCAATGGCAGCTAGAAAAGAGGTTTCTGTACCTGTAGTGGTCTGTATAGAGCATATTCATCTCTAAAAATTTGATCATGGTGACTGACACAATCCAGCCAGCGTCCATCTACCAGTGCTTGTCCTATTGCGATGGCTTGAGCTCTAAGGGCAGAATACAAGACAGGCGAGTATTAAGAGTCTGGTTATAAGTGTGTATGGTTTACAGTACAGACTTTTACCCAAAAAAGCTTGACTAGACACCATGTAATTTAGCTCTCCTTTATTTTTCACTATTTCTTCGAGAAAAGGTACTTAGAGACAATTTGGTGAGGCAGTGGATTGAATACATGACTAGAGCCAGGAATGCAAGTGTTCCCCACCTACATGTTTGGCTGTTGATTTTTGGAGCTGCTGAACACCCCTAACTCCTTGCTGTAGGTACTCAGCACCGCTGAAGACTCAGGCCCATGATGTGCAGGCTTGAATCATTTTGATTCCTGCCCCTCTTAACTCAGCAAGACAGAGATAATCCTTTACAAGCACTCAGCACTGCAAGGCAAATGTACAGTGCTATAGGGGATGGTAAGCTGTCACATTGCAGACCCAGTTATCCCTAGATCCTGGGAACATGCAAAGCCTACAAATATAGTTAGGGGGGTCCTGAACCCCACCCCCAGGCCAGCCAGCTATAGCAGCAAGGCTGTATTCGTGCCGCTAAGAAACACAACTGCAATATCCATGCAGCACAGCTGATCTGATCTTTTGTTTACGGAGGTTACATTACTTAAAAGCGGAGACTATCACTAAAGCATCTACCCAAAAAGGCATGGCTTAATTCAACCAACATTAGGAACCCTTTAAGAATGAGCTGATCAGCACTTATGAAACAAACAAAGCACAGTGTTCCAAGAACAGTGACATTCTTAACTATAGTGTAGTGCCAGTTTTAGTGATTACCATTCTCTCACTATCCCCTCTGCCCACGTCAGTCTGCTACTCCCATTCTGTCCCCTCCCCACCAGGGCCGGCTTTAGGCCTATTCCACCAATTCCCCCAAATCGGGCCCTGCGCCCAGTGAGAATCCCTTCCCTGGCTAGAGGCACCTTTTTAATTTTTACTCACCTGGCGGCGCTACGGGTCTTCGGCAGCACTTTGGCAGCGGGTCCTTCGCTTGCTCAGGGTCTTCGGTGGCACTTCGGCGGTGGGTCCTTCAGTGCCACCAAAGACCTGAAGCAAGTGAAGGACCTGCTGCCGAAGTGCCGCCAAAGACTCGGAGCACCGCCCGGTGAGTAAAAGCCCCACATGGTTTTTTTACATGTGTTTTTTGTGTTTGTTTGTTTTTTGAAGTCATCCCTGCCAGGGCCCCATTGAAACTGTTCGAATTGGGCACTGCACTTCCTAAAGCCAGCCCTGCTCCCCACACCCCAACTACCTTTCCCTCTCACTGGGAAACTCCATTCCCTTGGGCTAGTCGTCTGCCCTAGCTTCTGATTCTACTTACCCCTTCATTAGGTTATGTGCTGTCAGAATTGGCAAATGAGTTAAAGACATTCTTTACCTTGTTCAGAGGAAAGGAGGAGGAGATTAGAGTCTCATTTCCTCTTTCTCCTCTCCATCCACTGATACACACACCAACCAACACCTACAATTGAGTGCAATGGAAGATGGATTTAATTTAAGCATTTTTAAATATCAAGAATACCTTGTGGTAATGTGTCCATTTCTGATGAGCCAGTTGACTAGTTCCTTTCCCACAATGCAGTTGGGATGTGTCCGCAGCCAATAGCGGTGGTCCTGAAATTCCATCCCACTATTGTGATGGCAAATTTTCTTCCACAAATCCTTCAACTGGACAGAGTCCTGTGTGAGAGAGAGTCAGTTACAAAAAGTGTTTTAAAAAGACTAGCTCAAGCCTTTAAATTGGCTCCTATATCCAGTAATGAGAGTAAAATCGAAGGTGTTATGCATTTGCTTCTAGATAAGCAGTGTATAACAGCTGCTATTTAAGTCCTTTCTTTTACAGCAAGCGATCCTATAAACTGAGAATGCGGCAGCAGCCACAGACTAATACCAAAGATCAATTCAGAAAGAAGCAAGGGAAGAATTTTTGCAGTAATGTTTTATACATACACAGTGAGCTTTTGCATTGTTTGACTGTAAGTCATGCAAGTGCTTTCCTAGCACTAAATCTACCATGCTGAACTCCCTCTTCCAGCCCCCTGGAACTGGGGGCTATGTAGAACACCAAGGAACACTGATGCTTTTTTCAGGTAAAGCAATAAATGCTTTTTGAGCATTCTATGCTGTTGACCTGAATGCTGCACTCAAGCCTGTTTCAGAGCTCTCTTTGGTCAACTAGTTAAGGAGATCCCTTTGAGAATGATGCTTTCTATGTTGCCATTTTGTTCAAGTAACTTCTACCATTCCATTTCTATGAACGAATGCTTCTCCACCATCTCCACTTATTGTCTGTTGGACAATTGAGAGGCCAATCACACCACCTCATCCCTACCTCCAATCTTCTCTACCCCATTCTGAATCTTTAAGGTTCAAGCCCCCATCCATTTTGATGCAAACACTCCTTTCCCAGTACTTCCACCTCCATAAGAGTAGCCATGGCTGGGAAATCAAAGCTAGTTTTCTGCATGGTAAGACACCTCTAGGACCTCACTTTACAGTTAACATAACCAAGGGCCCAGAACATCCATGAACAGAATTTCCACACACCCCACGATTCAGGTTCTTTCCACAGATTTCTGGTGCTAGACAACTCTGAATCACAGGGTCTGATGTACTGGCTAGTTACACTACAACTTTGAATCATGTGGTCATAAAACCTCCTGACACTAGCATGGCTGTAGCCTAGCTAACATTTACACTGGTCCTGGCTATGTCTCTGCAGCCAGAACAGCTCTTTGGCACCAACACACCCAGATAGTGCGCTTATCTTTGCGAATGATGTTCCAGTCATTTGAAATGACGTGCACCACAAGAAAAGATCTGCAGATGTTGAACCAACCCAAAGAGGAAGAGAGGGGAGAATTGGGATTGTTTCTTTAGTTGCTACTACGTGATGCATAAAGTTAGCCTAAAGAAGTGTAGGGTTTTTTTCCCCCAGAAGACTATGTAAAAATACAGAACCAGTAGAATTATGACATTAATTATCAATAAAACAGAGGGGAAGTGATTTTCATTTAGACTTCAAGTGTTTTTATTTTTAATCTGTTTAGGACTGTTTTTAGGGTTTTATGTTAAAAAACCCTTCAAAGGGCTAAAAAATGCTCACAAGACATACTGATATTTTCAAGAACAAGACTAGATGTAATGTTCCTGATATTGTGTGTGTGTGTGTGTGTGTGTGTGTGTGTGTGTGTGTGTGTGTGTGTGTGTGTGTGTGTGTGTGTGTGTGTGTGTGTGTGTGTGTGTGTGTGTGTGTGTGTAAACTAACTAAACAAAAACAAACTAAAAAAAAAAGCCAGGACTCCACCACATGCCTCTTCATACACAATAAAGAAATCCAGTTCCTCCCCCCTTTGAAAATTCAAGTAACTGAATGATTTATCAAATCTGATCAGCATTCCTCTCCTCTCATCCTTTTACTGAGATGACAAGTTTGCCAGGAAAGTTCGGTTTCTTTAGGATCTCCCCCCCCTCCAAAAAAACCAAAAAGACTATGATTTTAACCCACTTTTGTGTGCACGTTTACTATATCTACCCCCAGCAATTTCTACCCCCTGTCCCTCCTTGGCTTCATCTTACAGGAAACTGGTCCCACTGATTGGTTGACTCCAGTTCTTTGCACCCCATGCTAGCCTCTCCAGTGCACTGCATGTTCTGGGTTGTCAGCTACAAAGCACTTCACTCCTGCCATGGCGGGAGTATATAAAATTTGATCCAGTAGCAATTCAGTCATCTTAATATTGCCTTGTGTTTTAGTCTGAAATCAAGTGGCAGAACAGTTTAACACTTTAAACTCTAGGATTTTAGCTTGCAGATTATGGAAGCATGCACGGATTTCATTCAGAATTCTAGTGCTCCTGCACCTTGTCACAAACTCCCCCTTCTCAAGCAAAGGCCATTACCTTTTTATCATAGTACAGTCAACTCAATGCACCACATAAGAGTATCATGACCTGACAAGGACTCAGGACAGTTCCTGTATTGCAATAAGCAATTATGACATCCTAAATTATTGCATAAAAAGCAACAATTCTAAAAATCAGATCTAAAGTGAAGCGAAGACAGACTATTTTGTCCCAAGCTGTATTTGTAATGTTTAGGATCTTATTCAGTCTGGGGGACTGAGACACTGTCCCTCTACTCTCCCCAACACTCCTCTGCAGAGCATATCTGCTACAGCATTCTCCTTCCTCAAAGGAAGACATTGTCTCATTACCAAGCTTGCTTCAATGTGGAAGCTCTACAATAAAAAGGTGAGCCACCACCAAACATCAAATTCTGCCCTTACATATGCAATCCACGGGGAGACAGGGCTAGTACAAGATTTGACCTTGTTGGCTTTGAATGGGAATAGAAATCCAGAAAGATTCAGCACTAGTTATGCAGTTTGGACAATTTTAAATGAAACATCTCCCCCCTCCCTCCATTTTGACTGACTTTATTTTATTAACGTTAGGTATGTCAACCGGGGCTGGAGTGTTTCTTTTAGTTTTATGTAGTATTTCTCACAACGCACACATAACAGAATGTTTTATAACAGAATTTCTCCAGAGTGCTGTGCTACTGGTGTTGATTACTTTTCTGGAATAAATACATTAGTGCTACTTCCTATGAGAAAAGTTACATTAACTCTGCAAGCAAAGCAGATGGGGAGAAGGACAAATTTCAAACCTTCTAACATTAGCTGTGGTCTCTACAATAGTTCTCTAGTCATCTGAATACATTTTACAGTAAAACAGCTATTTACAATTAGAACTTGCTACCCAAAAGGAAAAAAGAAAACTAAAGGATCATAAAAGAAAAAAAAGAGCCACAGGATGTACCGCAAGGAAAGCATTAGAAAGACAGACACACGTAACACATCGCTATCACAGTGGAAGACGACAAAAATCTAGTTTGTACCAGAAGAATTTTGCGCTCATCCTCATTGGTCTCTGTTTTCAAATACGTGCGATTAGGCTGGGGACTAACGGATGTCTCATATGCAGGCACCATGGGTGAACCAGAGCGATCCAGTGACAGGTTAGTAATGCTTGCCGATCTGGAGAGAGAAAGAGAAACATTGCTTACAGTCTGCAAACCCCTCATAAACAAAACTTTATCAGAACAGGCTGTGACCTTACAACATGCTTCAAGAATCTTTAAGCAATGTGCTAGCACACACTAGCTTTCCAAACCAGCACTTAAAGGGTCATTCCCCACCTCTCCCAAATTAAGATGGCTGCAATACTGGAAACATTACAATGATGTTATGCTGAAAGAGATTCCATGGAATCTCTATATTATAAAATAAGTTACCAGGCAAAATAGTTCATATCGAAGAGCTTCACATCAGAAGGAATCTTTGAGCCAAGTGTTTTTTTCCTCCCCATAACGATACGGGGTATGGGGGGGGGGGCGGAGGAAGAGAAATCAACCTTGGACCCAACTGTTTCCAAACACTGGGTCAAGTGAATAGCATTGGCCAAACCGGACAGTCTGTACGCAAAGGAATAAATGGACACAAATCAGATGTTTAGAATTCTAACATTCAAAAACCAGTCAGAGAACACGTCAAGCTCCCTGGACACTCAATTGCAGATCTAAAAGTCGCAATTCTTCAACTTCAAAAACAGACTCCAACGAGAAACTACAGAACTGGAATTAATTTGCAAACTGGACACCATTAAATTAGGCTTGAATGAAGCCTGGGAGTGGATGGGTCATTACACAAAGTAAAAACTATTTCCTCATGCTAATTTTTCCCCTACTGTTACTCACACCTTCTTGTCAACTGTTTGAAATGGGCCATCCTGATTATCACTACAAAAGTTCTCTCTCTCTCGCTGATAATAGCCCACCTTAATTGATTAGTCTCGTTAGAGTTGGTATGGCAACACATTTCTTCATGTTGTGTGTGTTTGTGTCTATATATCTTCCTACTGTACTTTCCACTGTATGCATCTGATGAAGTGGGTTTTAGCCCACAAAAGCTTATGCCCAAATAAATTTGTTAGTCTCTAAGGTGCCACAAGGTGCCTCGTTCTTTTTACAAAATGGCAATACATTTGCTTTTTGTAACTACATAATAGATCCTCTTCTCCAACATCCCACAGCTTTGGGAAGCCTCTTAGAGCAACCCAGAGTATATTTTATCTTCTCTTCCCTTCCCTATCCACCTCACAGTAATGCATTTTGAAATGAGAGTTCTCTATGGGGACAATACCCAACATAGGCTAGTTTTAAAAAAGTGATTTGAAACAGGTTCCTGGCAGGGTTTTGCTTTGTTTTTTGGGAGGGGTAAGAACTGTGCAACTTGTGCAGTTGTCCTCTCTTTTAGGCATTGCCATTTTTTAGTGCATTAAGTTTTTTCCAGGAATAAGCTATGGATTATAGGACAGATAGTGAACAAATTCAGGCTGGAAACAAGCTTAATTTTAATAGAGCTGGACCACTTTATAAGTGGTACTTGTAGGGATGCTTCTGACAGTGTGGGGCAGGGCCTCAAAGCTCTGAGGGGTCCCATCTGGTTCACGTTAGATATCCTCAAACTCTCATGCTTCAGGTCACCTGCAGAGGTCAGGAAGGAATTATCTCCCTTCCCCCTCCCCAGTGTATTCTGGAGTTTCTTGGTCTCCTTCTGAAACATCAGAGATACCACAGCTGGAGATAGTAAACTGGATAAGGTGGGCCAGTGGTCTGAGCCAAGCTTCCTCTCAGGTGCTTGGCTGGCTGGTTCTTGCTCACATGCTCAGGCTCTAACTAATTGTCATATATGGGGCTGGGTAGGAATTTTTGCTCAAGTTAGATTGGCAGTAACTTCTCTGCAGCATGGGGTGCAGGTCATTTACCAGGATGATCTCATTTAAATCAATTCCCTGCCATTTCAGGGGCCTGTGGTATTGGTGTATCGCAGTGCCTCCTATTCTCTGCCTGTGGCACACAATAGTCTAGTCTCCTGAAGGCTGTAATACCTTGGTCTAATTTCAGTTGTTGGGTTTGGTGTGCAGTGCTGTTGGTGACCTGTGAGACAGAGGTCAGAACAGATGATCTCACAGTCCCTTCTGGCCTTACTCTATAACTATTAGATAGCTAGGGAATGCAGACTACAGAAGTTAATGGAACGTGAAACTGTAAGAAAGTGGACACTGAAGTTATATTTTAAAAAAAAAAACAAGCAATAGAATGAAAAAGCAGTAGTCTTTCAATCAGTAGTACTGGCCTGTTGAAGTGTTAAACATAAAGGGGAAACGTCTACATTAATAGGCTCAATTTAGGTAATGAGCGAGTCAGGATCAAGAGAAGCCACGTTGGTATTTCAACAATTGACATTTAAGGACAATTAATGGCATTTTCCTGGCCAATATAAGCAGTGTGTCACAACGTACCTCTGACATACAACTATGGCTGTCATTGCTAATAACATCTGCAGTAGTTGAAGGCTATGTTCCTAGTAACAAGTTGACAGCATTTCAAGATTGATAATTTAGTTCAGTACAGAAAGTTATGCAGTTTTAAAAACTTCACATATATCAGAAATGTTTTCCAGTACTAGTCAATTGTTTTACAAGAGCTAGTTTTACAAGAACTAGTTTAACTATGCCATCTAGCTGTAGCAGGCATAATTGTTTTATTTAGGTATATTATATATATATAAAACCACACAAACATGACCAGCTAGCTAAATGGACATTAGTATCAAAACTTTGTCACCACTGATTACATTCAAAGCCTGATTGTATTTACCTGAACTGGTCTAGAAAGGACAGATCAAACAAAGTAGGTTTTCTAGTTAAAGCTTCGTTCCTCCAGGAGGAGGAACAAGAATGTGTAAGAAGCTCAAACCCTGGTGGTTTAGACTGTAATTTTGTGTTTATTTTATGAGGATTCAAGTCACTTAGGGTACATCTACAGGGAGATAAAAGGCCCATGGCATGGCCACAACTGGCTTGCATCAGCTGACTCGGGCTTGGGGGGCCGTAAAACTGCTGTGCAGATGTTTGGGCTTTGGTGGGGCCTGAGCCCTGGGACCCTTCGCCCTATCTGGCAATTCTTCAGCCCCGCAGTCAGAGCCTGCGTCAGCTGCAGGTTTTTATCCTGTGCAGGTATACCCAGAGATTCTTCTGTCCACGCACCAATTTTAGGTGACAGTTCTCTCTACCTTCTGGGATCTATTTCTTGTGCTAAAATTCAATTATGGGCTACCACCTATAAATAAACTTAAATTTTATCATTTAAAGTCTACATACCTAACCTGTGTTTTGTTACTAGTGTTTTGGTTGTTTTGGTTTTTTTAAAGTCGCATTCACAAAGCAGTTTTACTTGTATATATAGTTTTCTTGAAGATCAGCATTTGCAATAAGTCTGATATTAAACATACACGATAAAAGTCTTTCAAAGACAGACACTGGGTACATACATGGCCTCCTTATAAGCGTAGTATTTAAGTACCTCCCAGGTATTTCAAACAACAAAACAAAACCCCTTTTTCTTCCCAGTCTGCTGGAGTAAATAGTGCCCTACTCATCCTCTCCCAACAAATAACTACTCAATTTGCCACAGCTCACTGAACCATCTGCTCTCTGAAGTATTAGCTGAAGCATCTGTAAGTACATGTAGCAAGATGAATGGAGAGTTTTCTGGCTGTTCTTTCTGAATACATGATAGATGCAGTGGCGCCTAGTGGATAGCACATTGGACTGGGACTCGAGATCTGGGTTCTGTTCCCAGCTCTGCCACTGGCCTGTTGGGTAACCTTGAGCAAGTCATTTCACCTCTATGCCTCAGTATCCCTATTTACTTCACTACATAGAGTAATTCAATTGATTTTAACAAGACCATTTGTGGGCATCCTAACTGTGGCAGACTTGGGTCCTCTAAGAACATCCTTTATAGTCTCTTGTATGACCCTCTTATTTTCAGTACTTTATACTTACCTCGACTGGCAAATAAATCTATATCAAATAGCTAGTTAGAATGGTCATCCATATGCCAAAGGAGCTAGAAATGGAATTCAGTCAAGTTAGCAGTCAAATAGCAGCTATGGCAATTAGCTATATTTGCCTGTTCAATGCAATAGAGAATTAGGAGGTAAGTGCAAAAGGCAGCCTTAATACCTCTCAAAACAAAGCATGGCACTACTTTGCCTCGCACATTGATTATTAACTTGCTGTCATTGCTACTAAAAATGCCACAGTACATTGCAGAGAGAACATGTATTTGATTAACATGTGTCAGGCATTTTGGGGACCTGCTGCCATGTATTCTGAAAGATGATTTAATAATTTTTTAGGGAAATGACTGAGTGACTAATGAACTCTGGAAAGTTTAGAGATATTCTAAGCAAAGTCATAAATACCTAGGGGTTAGAGTGAGCATATCTACACAAGGATTTTATACCAGACTCTGAGCAGTTCTGACTGTTAGAAGAAAATAGTTTGGATCTACAGAACACACAAAAAAGTGAGATTGCCTCTTCAGACCCTCAGAGGAGATCTCAAGCCTGTACACTGCTTTGGGGTCTCGGTTCATCCCCAACTGAGGTGGATGAGATATGGTAAGAATGACAGAGAGAGCAGAATATGGGTATTTTTGATGTGAAGTGGCTCTAAAGAAAAAACTGCCGGAGGAGGGGGGGGGGCCACGAACAGACCCCTCCTCCTCCAGTACAAAATGGACTACCATCAGAACAGAGTGAGAAATAGCAAAACATTAAACAAGGCAAATAAGCAAGCAAGGGCCACAGGGAGGAAGCACTGGCTCTTCGTAACTATTGCGCTAAGACTAAGCATTTAGGATACAACTTCCGCCCAGGAAACATGCCTCGCTCTGGACAGAATACAGCTGCATACCTACTCAATGGAAGCTGCTTGGTGCTTGTTACAGCTGAAATACAAAAATAATCAGGCCTCTAAGTGCCTGCCATTTAGCCCTTATTTTTGAAAGCCTTGGCAAGAGTATCATGACAGTCAACCCTCATACACTAGGATATCTTTGGAAAGGTAAGAGGGTAGAAATGGCTTTTCTAGATCTTTGAATAGTATCTCTAACAAGTTGATTGTGGTTCTATAGCCCTTGCTAACAGTATTCCCCAGTTACATCAATTTTGTGTAAAGTCACTTTAAAAATATTTTACTCTTCGCTTACACATTGATTCCTCCCATTAAAGGACTAGGTCTCATGTAAGACTGAGATCAAGTTGGTATGATCAGAAAAAAATATATATATATAATTGGGGGGGGATGACGATGAGCAGTTTGTTGGGGTTTTTTTTGCTATCAAACACACTGAATGAACCATTGTCCTCAAAGATTTAAGTGTCTATTATAAGAAGTGGCCTGTAACATTTAGTCAGAGATTTTAGGTTCTGTACTGACTTGTAACTTCACAGGGCTTTTAGTGCACATAAAACAGTTAACCAGCCATCCAAAATCAGTCCCAAAAGCTTCCCACAACATGCCCTCCCCAACACTTAAATTAATTCCATAACTATTCCACTTAGTTTGCTGTACACTGGAGTTCTAATGAGACCCAATAAGAGTGAGTCCCCTCCAATACCCATCCCAATACTGGTTTTGCTGCACTTTATCTCCTGGATATTTACTGCAAATTTTTGTCATCTGGGATTTTTAATCCCTTTACTTCCTGCAGCAGTGACAGAATAGCCTTCTTAAAGGGATGACAAAGTTTGTTTGTTTAGCTGGAGATGCCCACACAGTGCTTTTAACACGTTAAAAGCTAAGCACTATAAGAATTCATAGTCTGCCAAAAGAAAGCATTCAGCCTCTGTTGCATGACCCAAAGCTACAGATGCCAAGAGTCTCTCATTGGCTGGACACTGACTTTGCCAAAATTCTCAAGATTCAGAGACAGGGTGGCTTTGCATCATCACTCTGTATTTCCCTAAGTGAACATTTAAGGACAGATACTAAGGTCAGAAAGCCATTCCAAAAAAGTTACTAATAACTGTTAGACTGAACAGCTGCAAATTGGGTCAGCCAGGCATTGCTCAGGACACTCCTACTCCACATAAGCAGCCAGCCAGTCTGAGCCTTCTGGGAACAGCGCCACCTTCTCCAGCAGGGAACTGGGAGTAGAGGAGAGTAGCTCCATGGCCCTAGCTTCTCCATGTTTTTACAGTCATTCAGCATTGAGCTTTAATTCTGGACTTCCTGCTCTGTTTGCCGATCATTCATAGATTGTTGGTACTAACACACTTAAAGGTGATAAAGAGGGAAGGAGGGTGAGAAATCTATATCTAGCTCCTCAACCCCACTTCCCTTCACTGTTCCTTTATTTTGAAGTCTCAGTGGAGCTCAAAAGAGGAAGAGCTGAACTACCAAGATATGAGCTACTAAAGCAGCCACATAATCTCCTTGTAAACCAGGCAGGCCCTCCATTTCCCCCTGCCCACCTCCGTTATCTTAACTTGTTCTGCCCATGTCTCCTTAGATAGCCTTGAAGAGCTAATAGAGACCATGCTCCGCATTTGTGTAATACTGAGTACATTGGTGACACCTAGTGATCTTTCTAGAGGACAATACCAACTCTCTGAAACTTCTTTAACAATATTAAGATTCACATTATCTTTTCCTAGCCATCATGTTCTCTCCTTGTGTTTGTGTCCTAGATCTGGCAGTTACAGCTGGAAGCTCTTTGGGGGTAGGAACCAGTTATTATGTAGCACCAAACAAACTTACAGTATCAAAAATGACTAAATTCTAGCAAGGGATTCCCCCTCAGAAAGCTCATTTAGACAAAAGCTTCAGAAAAAAAATGCAGCTGATTATTTTTTACATTTATTAAAATCTACTTTGGCACCTGGAAGTTTAACTACTCTTATACAAGATTAGGTGTGGGAATAGTGAAGTGAGAAAAGGAACCAGTTCAGCCAGCAGCAGATGTAAGAAAAAAAAATTCCTACAGATTTGCTGCATGAGCCAACATCTCAAACAAGCAAACTGAAATCCAGGGAATAGTCTATGCTCAGTTCACTCAAAAACAACCTGAACAGAATTTGCTTACAGAGTTCCAAAAGCACACACAGAATGAACACAGCTGTTGAGGTCAGGAGAGATTTCTCCAATTGAATCGGCCAGGGGAACTCAATGCAGAAGTTAGTGATCCAAATGGAATTCAGCCAGGACAACTGGGCTAACATGGTTTCTCTTACAAGAGGTGCTAATTAATAAAGGGGGCATGCATCCAGATGCTATTAACTGAACTGATAGCCTTGGTTTTAGCAGCCTAGTGACACAGGTGAAGTGAACCAATCAATTCAGTACAGCATCTCTTGCCCTTGTTACCATAATTCTTCCTTCTGTTCCCTCTCAACCTCCCCATATAAGTGCTAATTTTTCCACCTTTCTACTTACACCATTTCTCTTGCTCTCAAAAGCTTTCAATTTCCTCTCACCTTTTCCCAATCATGGCCTTTAGGACATAACCACAGTCTCCTCCCCCAGCCTCTCTTCTTGTCTCTCACTAACCTGCTTTCATGCTTTCTTTTCATTCTGTTCCAATGGAACAGCCAATCCAGTTTTCATGGTACCATCAAAACAGCCACACTACTGAACTAGAGTAACAGTCCAATCTTACTGTATTCCTGGTCCTTTTTCTCCCCAACCCTATTATTAGTCTTGCTTGTTTAGTCACATGTAGCCTGCAAGCTCCTCAGGGCAGGAAGCATGTTTAGCTGTGCATTAGAATACTTAAATACATTTGGCATTGTATAATTACTGAAAGCAAAGACATCTGGGTTCTTCAATGACCACAAGTGAACAGGATTTTTACCTCACATCTCAACCAACAGACTCTACCTTTAATAGCACAGTGGTCCTCTCATTACCTCAGGAGACAAGTTCAGAACTGATCAAGAGAAGATTTTACCAAATCATATTTATTTCATATTCATGATGCATGGTATTGTGGTTAGGAAGAGAGATCTTCTCTCTCTCTCTCACACACACACACACACACGGTAATTTACCTATTTCGAGCAGGAGACTTCCCTGGATCCTCCTGTACAGACACAAGGCGTGTTGACAGTGTGGTAGTTGAAGAATCTGGGTGAATCAGACTGCAAAGAATAGAGCTCTGTTAAGACAACCACCATCACAAAGTAGCACTAAAAAACAAACAAACAGTCTCAGTTAAAACCAACACTATTTGGGATAACATGATTTGCACACTTGATAAGTTAAAGAGCAGCCAGAGCACAGGGGAAAGATCCTTCATAACATCAGCCCAAGGACAGCTGTACAAAAGACTGGTATGGCGCTCTCATTTTAGACTTCACCGCCAGCGTCTTTCAAAATGCCCAAATCCTCATCTACTCTTCATCCTCATCCTCTCCCCCACTACCCTGCCTCTCTTTAACTCACCTCCCTCCCACTTGGTAGTACTAGTGCCTGATACTCCTTGCCCTTCCTCCTTCACAACATTCCCCTGCTCCCCAAGAAATTAAATTACCTTAAATATCTAAAGTCCATCCACGGAGCTACTGATAAAGAACATAGCTACCACCATAACACATGCACAAGCCTCAGTAACCCTCTTATCGGTAGAACCTTTGTCCTCCTTTCCTCGCCTTTATCCATCTTGCCCTACTATTTCAATTAGCAGCTGTTCAGCACAAGGGCAGCGTCTTTGTCCATTCAGCACCTTAGCATGCTCTTGGGTGCTCTGAATAAATACAGCAGCCCTGCCCCATAAAGGTTTTTCTGGCTGCTCTAAAGAGTTTATATAGTTTGGAGAGAAGACATATTTCTCCTCAAATTCAGTAGAATAGTAGCAGACTTGAGTTCTTGTTACCCTGGGAAGACCGAGCTGCAGCTTCTTCTCAATATTCTCTTTAAGCAGCCTACACCTAGCATGAAGTATCTCATGGCTTACAAACATGAATTAAGTTCTGCTTTAATTGCAAAGCTGAGTTCAGTTTGCCAAGTTTCTACTGCAGTACTGTTAAGAAGTTTGCTTAAGACTTTCAGCGTGTACTCCCTTACTAATGAATTTTAAGCCTAATCTGATGAGAGGGGGAGAAACAAAAACAAGCTAGCTTCTTCCAAAAACCATTACACCATGCTCATTCAGCCAATTTCCCTACAACACTGATAATTATGACATCTCCAGAGATACCAGTCTTTCGAGACTCAGAAGAACTTTTTCTGCAAGGCTGTATTAAGACTGCCAAGAATAAAGATGCAAATGCTTTCCACACACCATTATTCTACTTGGGAACTGTCATACTCCCATGCTAAAGACATCATGGGAGTGGAAAAAAAAGCTATAAAGGCAGATCAGAAGGTCTTATGATTTACAGTATTTTGCAGCATTCTCATACCCCTGAAAAGCAACAGATGCCTTTGTGAGCATGCCACAGAACTCGCTGTTCTACAGTTCAGATTCCTTAGACAGCACTTCTATCAGACACTTTAAAAATACTAGTTTGTTTTTAATAAAATGCGGAGGCCTACACTGTATGTACTTAGTAAAGGAATTTAGTTAGTGTCCCCAGATACAAGGTTAGAGATGGCTAGCAAACTGCCTACATCGAGTATTAGTTTATAGACTGTCTTAACATTTAAGAAATGATCCAAGACAAAAGAATCATTCATCTTGACAGAATCTCTTCAACACTAGATCTTTATTTAGACCTAAAGACAGCTTAGACAGAGTACTTTCATTCTAGTTGTTAGCACACACTGAAGGGAAGTTGAAGTGGAAATCAGGATTCTCTGAAGACAGCCATTTTGAGCTCTCTTTTATTGCCAGTAGAGCATTAACCACTAGAATACGTAGGAAAAAAAAATCTAACTCTTGCCCCTAGAGAAGTTACACATTACCACTTATAGTACTCTTCTGGTTACAAAGCAAGCATGATTGTATTAAAAGAACACTCCAGTTTTATCCTGACCCTGCAGTCCTGGAACATATTTAAGTTCTTCTCACACTAATCGAGATCAGTGAAAGTAAACATCATGTTGTGGCTTAAATGCTGTACAAGACAAGACTGTTTCTCTCCTTTCCTCCTAGTGATTTTCTATCTAAGACCACTAGGGAGAGCTTTGGCTCTTATGACAGATAAGAGAACCCCTCAAGTTGTCCCTGCAGCCTCATAGCAGGCATTTGACTCTTTCTGCAGACAGTTACTGTCTGCTAATTTCATTAGTATCGGCCCAGAGAGCATTTTTGGAGTCTACCATTCCTAATTCTGACAGTCAGCAAGCTAACACTTTATTGAACTGAAGCCTGACTCACCAGGGGAGGAACAAAAACAGAGATACCTTCCATCTCTATGAAGCCGCAAGCCTACACTGTTACAGTGAATGCTCCTATTCACATTACCAGCTTCCAGCTCCAGTCTAGTTTTAAAGGGTTTATTATTCCAAATGTCAACAGCCTCACTAAGATTGAATTACTGGCCACATCTCTTCTCTCCACTGAAGGAGAAAGTTAGAACCAAGCGCAGGGTTCAGGTCTTTTACAGAAGATAAGCCTAAAATTATCAGAGGCAAACTAACTGCCTGAGCCTACATAGGTGAGGTAATATCTTGTAGTGGTCCAACTTCTTCGCCTAAAAACAGACGACAATCTGGCAGCGTGGCTGAGATTCTGACCCCTAACCAAACTAACATGAAACCATTTCATACCTTTGCCAAGTAAGATCCTCCTCCAAAAAGATATTTCGGCTAGCTTTTCTACTCCCAACAGGTGTGCGTGGCTCCCCGGGTTCCAGTACAGATACACAACAGGTAGAATCAGATAGCGCATTTAAGTCTTCCCCAATGCAGTTACTGTCTGTGGAGTGTGCATAGCTTAAAGCTATTTTGCGGCAGTAAGTGCAAGCTCGGAGATCCCCTGCAGAAAAAGGAAGCAGGAGGAATGTAAACCAGTGTACAGGAGAAGTGCCCTGCTTGGGAGAGTCTCATGAAATCTGTCAAAGCAGGGGTTCCCTGTTTCAGGACTTAGTGCACTAACTTGAGTTTCTGGGGCTCATTTGAAGAAAAGCAAAAAAAAAAAAAACAACCACCCACCACCACCACACAAGGAAATTCTCCAAGTTCAAAAGTTAAGCATGTAGATCTGTTTCATGTAGATCTGGCTACCACCCCAAAGAAGCTTACATGCTACCAAAAATTATGGAATGGTAGTAGCAAGTGAAGGATTACAAACCAGTTGGGAACAAGCTGTATCTCAATTGTTTCTAGACTTCAGAGTTTAGAGATTAATATTGAAAATTTTGTAAGTAAACTGAATTTGTGGCATTGAGTGAACGCATACTCAGCCATTTTAAGAAATCAAGTTTTATTTGTGAACATACTGTGTCATGTTTGACATGTCTGTTAAACACTGGCCATCTTTCTTTGTTTCTTCATCCTTTTAAGATGATTCACCCTTTTCTTATCTAGTAAAGTTTTCCAAAGCACCTCAGTGATTTATAAACCCTAGGCTCATTGGAAATCAAAACAATTTGGGCTCCCAAGTCACTGAGGTACTTTGGAAAATTTTAACCACTGCTTTATATTTTGTTATACATGGGTGTGTGCACATAAACATATTATTGCATTCTGGGTTTTTAATTTGCTTTTACCTTGTTAGAGTGGCTTTTTAGATTAATTGTTAAAACTGGACCCCTTAATTCTTTAACAACCAGTATTCTGAGTGCATTAGATATCTGAAAAACAATCAATTTTTAATACATAAATGCACCAGGAACAAATAAAAGAGTATACCTGTGTAACCCATAAATTTTCCAGGGATTTCCTGGTTGCAGCATCGGCTACAGAAGATCTGCCCACACAGCCGACAGTGGTGTCTGCGCCGGAAGGTGGTGAATTTCTCACTACAGTCATAACATTCTTTACACTGGCTGTCTGGCATCCAGTACTGCTTTAAATCACTATCCTACAAAGTAAGTCATATTAGAGAAATGAGACAGATTTCTATGCTCCTGGCTGCTACACAAGCAGTGAGTGAAAAAAAAGTGAAGCTGGGTATATTTATAAAATTCAGATAGTGCATAGATTTGATGCAGCACTGTAAAGAGTCACAAGGTCATAAATAAAATGATTGATCAAGTTCTTAGCCACAGAACTAAACTGAATTATCCTGATCAAATTCTCAATCTGGCTGGTCCATTAAGAAAACGTTTCAACAATCAAAAGCTTGTAATCCGTAGGTAAGACTTCAACTAGCACATGAAAAATTTATTTTCCTTCCCCTGCTCATCCCTACTACATGTTAGACAGACAATATATGGGGACATTAAACAGTACTTTGGTTTGTCTATTACAATTACTCCCACTGAGTATAATGATCATTGCAAGAGTTCAGTTCTGGCTGAGGGCGATTTGGCAAAACTGAATTTTTTGTGAAATGACAGTGGCAAGTTGTTCCAAGGACAAACCGGAACGAGTTAATACAGAAATATTATTAATTATTAATACAGCATGCTTTTATCACTGACTCATCTGAAACAAATATGTTCTGAAGTGGCTGCTCAATACATGCAGTCTGCTAAATATTGCATCATTTCCGATCAGCAACTGATATTACCCCAAGAGACCTTGGGGGAAAGAATTTAAACATCAAGATTTGATTTAAAAATTAAAAATAAAACAAACAACCCTAGAAATGTCAACACAAATGCCCTTTGGCCTGCAGGAACTCTATCACACACCACTAGAGACACTTATGTCCTGTACAGAACACGTTGTTTCCGAATGTTCAGGGACCTGAAGCAGCTACCAAACTGAAGTGTCTCTGTCAAATGAGACTGCTTTGCAATATATTTGCAACACAGCAGAGGGTGCCCAAAAAGCAGCTGACTGAGTCAGTGTCTCTGGTGCTGCATGCTCTAGTGTGAGGTCTTTTAGCGTCTGATGTGTGTTTCAGACAAAGACAATGTGCTCTATAGTAGAGTTGTACCAGCACCCGCAATAAGAGAATGTTTGAGTCATTTCACACAGCAGCTGAAGATCTCCACATTCAGAGAGAATACTATTGCAGTTTGTTCAGATGTTGCCATGGTGATTACATGTAATTGCAGCCTGCACACAAGGATCTACAAGGATCCGTAAAACATCTTGTGGCTTCATTGGGTCATAGCAGCAAGAGCTTGACCGTGATGACCTCATCTTCCCAGAGTTTGGGAAATGCCTGAAAAGCTGTATCAGGTCCTTCTAAAGCTGCTGGCATTGAACTCTGCAGAGTTATCAACAGTGGATTCTTAACTTTATGTATTACTCTGTAATAACATGTTAGTGAAGGGGAGCCCAAACCCTTTTCTTCACTGAAGCAGAGACTCTTGTGCCAATGCAACAGTTCATCTCTTCTGATTAAGAACAGGACAGGTCTCCCCAAAGGATAATCAACTTCTCCTTGCTGATGTCTCCAGTAATTCATCTTGGGTGGCATGCTTCCGTCTACCAAATTGATATATTTGGGTCATTTAAAAAAAGAGAGCTCAACTTTTCTGTCCATGTGCATTCCACCCTGGCCAGAGCATTCATAACAGGGTAAAAGCATTCCTCAGGAGGTTTGAAAACTGGTCTACCCCAAGAGGAAATTACTCTGATCCTTTTATTTTTGTTTCAGACTTCAAAGGAACTACGGAGCTGATCAGGAACTCCTAAGTCAGCATCAGGAACTTCAGACCCAGCTGCAGGCCTTCTTTCCTGATAACAGAGGGATAAAATGTAGATCCAACAACTTCTCCATTCAAGGTGCTGACAGAGCCACTGCGAAGTCTCTGTGACAAGACCCTGCCACAGAACCTCTAGCCAGCCAAAATCTGCTGAGCTCCTGTCTCTGCAAAGACCTTGAACATTCCCATCCCAGTTTTATCCCTGTACCTTTGCTGATCAGGTAACTACTGCATGGTGGTAAGGAAAAACAAAAAACAAACAAACAAAACAACAAAGTATCACAATTGTCCTATGAAGCAAAGGACTTCAGCCTGCACTTCCCCAGTTAATCATCATCACATGGAACATCTTTTGTCAGCAAAAGGGTTGCATCCAATCTGCTGTAACACAGCTTACATGCTAAAAACCACCTAGTTTCAACCCCTTCTCAGTTTTATTGTTAATGAAGATACACAACTGCCTGCTCATACCTTGTCCCCAGGCTTGGCTATTCATGTTAGGTCTGCTCTGTTCACAACAGATTTTCTCCAGATAGCCAACCCCACTGGGATATGAAGGGAGGTGGAGCTAAGTCAGCAGAACCCATTTAACTTTTTCCCAGCAGGATCAACACCTGCTAATATGCTGGAGTGTTTCAGGCAAATATTCCCAGCCTGTTACACTCCGTTTGCTGTGATTGTATTTAAAAGGCTGTACTTCGTTTGAAACTAAAGTTAGATTTCCAGAACTTCAGAATTAGCTGCTATTGCTACAATTACAAGATTTCATGTGCTCATGGTTAGATCTTGGGGAGCAACATCATGAAATATTATAGTAAGGGAGGAATGAGGTCATCCTGCTCTGCAAATTCTGGAAACTAATCTAGTAAGTAATTCAATAGGAAATACGAATAATGGCAAGCAATTTATATCAAAATTCACCAGTTTGAATTTCTCCCCATTCCCCACTCAAATATAGCAAGTTTACTCATACTCTGTTCTACTGAATACTAGTAAAAAAACCAAGAAAACTTCATAAGGTTTTGCTCTTTTCCATTGACAATACATGGAACATAGCAACACAGAACCCTTTAACATTTTAATTTCTATATGCTTTGACTGACCTAACTCACTTAAAACCCTTGATGTAGTACCTGGCTTTTCCCTTCCATGATTTCTTTGAGACGTTTTAAGACCGTGCTGAGACTTCTAAGCTGAACAGCTGTCCGAGGATCATGGCCACTGAGAGAAGGTTCCACTTTCCTTCGTGTGTCTGAAGGGGAGAGAAACTTATCGTCACCATCAAAGGCACTATAGAAATGTGTGTGTCATATAAGGCAACATGCCGTTGGAAAAAGAAGAGTTCACCGGGTATGTAGTTTAGGAAGTTAGAATTTGCATCATTACTTTTTTTTTTAAAAAAAAGAGCTGCCTTTTGTCAGATAGTCAGTAGTAATCTGCATTCAAAGTAGCTTGAATTTTTCTGTAGCCACCTATCTGGTCTCTCTAGTATAATCCCAAGAATCTAAGAACTTAAATAGGCATCACTGCTCAAAACAAGTGGTAGTTCTCATCCAGTATTTTCTAAAAAGAGAAAAGCACATTCTTACACAATGGAAGTCTCATTAAAAGCACTAATAATCACCAGATTGCAGCAGAGAACTTGAATTCAGTCCTGTACTGTACATAAAGACTTAATTCAAGACTATTCCAAACAGCAGTAACTATTCATGCAAATCCCAGGACACAGCTGAGAGTCTCCATTGAAACCATCAGATTCATTAAAGATACAAAAAAGTGCATCCACTGGTTTCACTTGACAAGCTTATAATAGCCATGTTTATAGTTAAGTTTAAGCCACTTTTCCACAACATTTTTCTGTTTGCTGCAATTAGTTTCACCTACTAATTGGTTACAAACATGAAATTAAATCATCGACATGTAATGAAGAGTCAGTCTCTTCAAAACCTTTACAACATGATTCACCTCGGTATTACATAATGCATTTTTTTCCTGCCTAATATTCCATAGAAAAGTTCTGAAAGAGAGTTACTTCTCTACATTGTCTGTTTGCTTTTCAAAACAGCGTAAAGGTTTCTTACCAGCTTCCTCGCTCTCCATCTGACAAGCATTTTATTTTGTTCCCTCTGGTACAGAGAAAATAGACATGGCTGCTTTTTGTTTACTGCTTTATATATCACTGATGTCAGCAGGAACGCTGAAAGCACTGGCAAGAGCGTGTTAGTTAACTGTTGCTGTGCAGTAACAATTAGGTTCTGACTTTTGGGGGTGTGATAGAAGAAATTTTGTCTTTAAAGCACCATAGTTAACTAAAAATATCTACTAGGAATGGCCTCATTCCTAGAAAATGTGTTTATCAGCCCAGATGCAAGAAAACATTTAGACATTTGTCCACAAAGCCACTACTGACCTGCCACAAGAACAAAATGTTTTTAGAAAAAGATTCCAAGTGTTTGGATCTTATTATACCTTTAACCACCTGGAATTTAAAGGCCAAACTGAGTGTCATTTTGGAGTATGTCAATAGTATTGGAGTCTGATATTTTAACAAGATTTAAGTGAATGTAGGATTTCAAATGAGCATAAATATCTTTACTACTTTAAATCTTAAGATCTCTTCCCTGTCTCCAGCAGAGTATTCCCAGTATTCAGCAGGACAGCCTGGAAAGTAAATGCTTCAACTTCCAGATGGGCATGTTTTCTAGTGACATAAGTGTTACTTAAATTATCTCTGCTATCAGAGGTATCAAAAAACTTCCACGTGAACTAACTTATCATACCATTTGGTCTGCAAGTACCAGTCAAAGCTCTTTTTAAACAAATGGCTTCAGGAAATAAGAATGTTTAAATTAGGTAAGCGTGTTGCAAGACAGGACAAGAAGGTTAGTGAAAATTTCTATCTACATAGCTAACTATGTACTAGTTAGTTTTTAAATCTAACTTTTACTCTAACAGGTCAAAAGGATAAATGGGGACACATACCAGGCTCATGCAAGTGTGTGTACCACCAATAGTGGAAACACCGTGTTAAGTAATTTAAGAGACATTGACCCAATTTTAATATCAGTCAATGATCACTTCCCCTGCATGAGTCTCTCCTGTGACTGGCTTTACAGAACTGAGTGCATCGTGCACAACATGAACAGAATGTAGTTGGATGCAGTCTCTTTTCTAGTCTCTCTTCTACGGTTTTCAGTCAGTTCCTCCCATGTTCATGCCCTTACCACTCCCATTACCTGCTTGCTCTGTTACAGCCATCTAACATGAATAGCATTACTGAGCATGTTTGAGTAACAAGCTAAAAATGCTATTAATATTAAATGCTGCTTCATCAACTAGACAGCTTATGAAGATCTACGCAAAATGGATAGTAGACTCATGACATTAGCTGAGTCATGCTGCCTTGGTGCAATCTGGACCATGGAACTTGGCACACGGATGTATATTCTAACTCCAGCAAAAGCAGTTTGAGTCCATTGCTTCTATATGAGCGATACTAATGCCCCTTCCCTTCCTCCTGCCCCTCATCTTGTGCAATCATTTACATTTGTGCAATGGTTACATGAAGGACAGGACAACAGAATCAGGCCCAGAATCTCACAGGTGATCCTTTTGTGCTACGCCCAGCAAACGTATCTTCAGAAAGCCTGGCATCCAACTGTCTCTTCTCAATTCCATTTATGTAATAGCGGTTAAGTAAAAATGTAATTAATATTTGGGGGCAAATTTAGCTTTACTATTACTATACAACTCGAAGCAGAAAACAGTCCAGATTCCAAGCGTGAGCTTTGCTTTCAACTTACCATTTTGTTGCTAAAAAGTTTTTAAGACAGTCATTTCTGCTCCTTCTCTGGATTTAAAACAGTAGTTAGCTAAGAAATCCTATCCCCAGACTTATGTGACTATCAATTGCACAGAGAGAGGGTTCAAATGGGGACTCACAGGTTCTATTTCTACCTCTTCCATCAGCTCAGTAAGGGCTTCGGAAGTCATTTAGCCTCTTTGCACCTCAGTTTACCTGCTTATTTACGTCAGGCTTTAATTGTCTGTGAAGGGATTAAAATAGGCTACTTCATACTAATACCTGTTATAATTATCTTTACATTACAACACCTAAAGGTGAAGGGCCAGATTCACAGAAGCATTTAGGGGGCTAAAGACGCCAAAAGGTGTCTTGTTGGATTTGAAGAGCATATAAGCAAGTTAGGCACCTAATTCCCATTGACACTAATGAAAATTTGGCAATTTACGTGATTTTGTAAATCCTGATCTGTCAGCATTTTTCATTCCCCTAAATATCTTTGTACATCTGCCCAAGAACTTTACTTACATTTGTAAACAAAAGAAGGGGAGGGTGTAACTCAGTGTTTTAGGAACCCTGCCATAAGTTCCAGAGACAGGTGTAAACCTGACTACAAGACAACCTTAAACCTGTTAGTGTTGGCACCTTAAGAAAGGCAGAAAGAACACGTGGTAAAGGAAGAAATTGATCCTGTGAAGTTCAGCCTATCTGTGCAGACATACTAGCTTGTCCTGCGGTAAGTGTAAGACTACAGCATCCCGCACACTAACTGTGTGGACCTTGCTGATAAGAGCTCAGTGGTTTGAGCATTGGCCTGCTAAACCCAGGGTTGTGAGTTCAATCCTTGAGGGGGCCACTTAGGGATCTGGGGCAAAAATTGGTCCTGCTAGTGAAGGCAGGGGGCTGGACTCAATGACCTTTCAAGGTCCCTTCCAGTTCTAGGAGATTGGTATATCTCCATTATTACATTACATTACAAGTGCACCTCAGGGAACTTTTAGAGCACATCAGCAGTGTCCACACACACGCAGCTAGTGCAAGGCAAATTTACATCCCAGCTTGCCATGCAGAAAGTGCTTGTGCAGATTCGCACTTAGATATAATGGGCCTGATTCACATCTCTGTTACTCTAGGCTTGTTCCAGTGTAAGTCCATTGAATTACCTGGAATTAAACTGGAGTAATGCAGTACTGTCGTAAGTCAACCTCAATGAGACTAAGAATCTATTTTGTGGCAGCTTACTTCCAGCAGAAGCCAAAACCCAAGGCTTCCGCCTCCTCCTTACACACACACACACACACACTTTAGCCTATTGGATAGGTTGGATGCCTGAGAGTATCTAAAGTTGTCTAAAAAACAGCAATTACTCCATCTACCCCAAAACATAAGAGCAGTTAAGTAGCACAGGCAATACTACTACAAAGCAAAGAGAATGATAATGAATATTTCCAACTGGAACATCATGAAGGACTATTTAAAATGGTGGCTACCAACATTGGAATTTTGCCAGAATTAGACACCTCTACTCTTCTGGAGATGCCAGGGAATCTTAATAGCCACAAGCTGTCAAGACCTGGTTCAATGTCCCATGTGAGACAGCATTCCTGACAGTACAGTACTTTAGCTCCATGCTGAGGCGTTACTTTAGTAGGAACCAGAAGGATTGCCAATGCCACATCATGACAAAAGACATATCTGGCTTTAAGACTAAGCTTGATAAGTTTATGGAGGGGATGGTCTGATGGGATAGCCTAATTTTGGCAATTAATCTTTGATTATCAGCAGGTAAGTATGCCCAGTGGTCTGTGATGGGATGTTAGATGGGGTGGGATCTGAGTTACTACAGAGAATTCTTTCCTGGGTGCTGGCTGGTGAGTCTTGCCCACATGCTCAGGGTTTAACTGATCGCCATATTTGGGGTCGGGAAGGAATTTTCCTCCAGGGCAGATTGGCAGAGGCCCTGGAGGTTTTTCGCCTTCCTCTGCAACATGGGGCACGGGTCACTTGCTGGAGGATTCTCTGCAGCTTGAGGTCTTCAAACCACAATTTGAGGACTTCAATAACTCAGACATAGGTTAGGGGTTTGTTACAGGAGTGGGCGGGTAAGATTCTGTGGCCTGCGTTGTGCCGGAGGTCAGACTAGATGATCATAATGGTCCCTTCTGACCTTGAAGTCTATGAATCACCAACACCACTTGCTGCAGCACCTCTGTTCTTTGAAGGGCTGCCATCAAGGTACTGGCTCAGCAGTTACACAATGGCAGATTCCAGTAGTGTTAAACTCATTCCAGATAGCTGGCTAGAAGCGATTCAGTACGGCGCATGAGTAGCATCACTAAATCAGGCACTTAAAGCATTTTCTGCAAGTGCCCGTTGCATCTCCACCTCAAAAATGCAACAAGTGAATGTTACAGGTAGTCTGAAACCAGAGGGACCATGTTTTGTCTTGTTAGGACTGAGCCCTACAATTCATTTTGAGGTGTCAGTTCTGTATTCTTAGATTTCAGCAGAATAATTAGGCACTTAAACTTTTATCCAAAAATGCAATCCAGGCTACAGAGACAACTTAACATTTTTGACCTAGGAGTTTCTGATAGCCTTACTTGAGCAAGATAAAGATAACATTTTGTCAAGAGTGATTATAAAAAGCTGTGCTGGTCAAGTTACTACGGTGTCTTGAGAGAAGAGCAGACATGCTCATGAGGAGAAGTTGCAGCTTAAACAGAAGGTTATGTAAAGTCTAATTGGCAAACAGAGCCAGGGATTTCCCAAGTTTTAATCCCTGTTCTTGCCTTGGGAAAGTCACTGAAACACTCTTTACCTTCGTTTCCCCACCTGAAAGGTGAGAGTAGTACCTCCCTCCCAGGATTAGCCAGCACCCATGTAAAATACAGCAAACAATATTAAAATTAGGCACATGTTACCTAAAGTTGCAGAAGCTCTGCGTTGTAACTCCCCAGTAAGCTGCTTTTTGTACGGAACCGGGGACCTCAGAGACTGTGCCCTGGAGGTATGCTGAGGACTGGACCAAGTCCCACTCAGTGCCTGCTGCTCGCCCTGGCCACTCTCTGCAGGAGATGCAAGTCTACCGTCATCTAAGTTTAAGAACAGCAAGAAACCAACACTTCAAAAGGGAAGTAGAAACCTAGCACCACAAGCAAGTTTAAAGCTAAAGAAGCTTTAGAGAGATTTCATTTGGATTATTATTTGTAATATGGTCGTGCCTAAGGGACGTGACAGGAACCAAGGCTCCCACTGTACAAACACAGAACTAGGAACCTCTTCGGGGCAGGAACCAAGCCGGGTTCTACACTTTCTCATTTCCCAAGTATTCTCTTCATGAAGAAAGAATTGCAAAGACAAATTATAACAAGTGTAATTCTTCCACATAATAATCACGTAAGAATTGTTCTTGCTACCAGCCTGTCTTTTGGAAGATAGATCTTTTGGATTGATTTGAACACCAGTTTTTCCGAGTACAGTGGCAACATATTTAACAATATGAATAGAGCCTCTTAGTAATAAGTCATCTTCTTCAAACGGAAGCTTGAGTATGGCTAAGCTGATCTTGCTGCTTTGAGTAACATACTCACATTGTGTCTTATTTATTTCAGCAGAATTTCCACCCTTTAAACATTTTGTGATCCTGGCCATATTTATCTTAGACAACTCAAATTAACCTGCTCAATTTAGTGTTAAAGTTCACACTGGCATGTCAAGTTTGGTCTAAAGTTTTGTACAAGCTTGTTTTTACCCCAAAAAAACCCACTTAGCTTCAACATCCAACCATTGGATCAAGTTAGACCTCCCTCTACTAGACTGAAGAGTCTATTATTACATATTTGCCCCCCATTTAAGTATTTATAGACCGCAATCAAGCACCCCTTACTCTTTTCTTTGGTAAGCTAAATAGATTGAGCTCCTTAAGTCTATCACTCTAAGACGTGTTTTTCTAATCCTTTACTCATTCCTGTGGCTCTCCTCTGAATGTTCTGCAATTTATCAACATCCTTCTTGAACGGTAAATACCAGAACTTGACACAATATTCCAGCAGCGGCCACACTAGTGCCGAATAGAGAGGTAAAATAACCTCCCTACTCCTATCTGAAATTCCATTTCTGCATCGCAGGATCGCATTAGCCTTTAGAAATGCACTTCAAGAAGCAGTTCCCCTACGTGCGTTATTGAAACTTCACCATTTAGAAACCACAGACGTGCCAGATTCACTGGGGATGGAGAGTAGAGAAAAGCAGGGCCAGAGGTAGAATTTGCACTCATCTCACTGATGAGGGTAGGCAGTGGTAGGCTGCTTCCATCTCTGGGAATTTCTTATAGGGGGGGTGATCTTTACATTCCGAGTAGGGCTCCATAAAAGCCCTACTGAAGGAGGCTTATGAATGCATCTCCCCACTGACTAGTCCCCACCCATTTCTGGCTGCTGCCAGCTCTCAATCTAGGTAGATCAGAGGTTGCAAGCAACGCATATTTCTACATTTTCCACTCCTGGCAGACTTAATCCTATGACCAAGGTTCTACCACCTTGCCAGAGAGTGAATCCAGCTCGTATATTCTACTAAAGAAAGTAAAACTCTCCTAGGAGCCTTCCTAATCATTCATTTAGCTGGCTGGCAGTCTGAAACCATGCCCTCATCTCATGAAGTATTATAGTTTGAAATACTAGTTATGCATTAACATGCAGGTAGGACATTTAGGCACAATTAATAGCTATTGCTTCATAACGTGTGTTTACCTTTGCCAAAACGAAAGAGATTTACAAAGGAGCTGTAGGCAGATTTAAAAGGAGGCTCATCTTGATCAGGAGTCAATGGTTTGAAATGAGTGAGATGAGAGGGACTGCTAGGAGAGCGGGGCAGATCACTGACAGAGTCCAGTGTTGGAGATTGTCTGTCATCTGTGGCCATCTCATGTGTCCTGGAAAAGAATTTCAGTGTATTATATACACACGCTTTACAAACCTGAATGTGATAAAGCAAAAGCAACATCCAGTCAGCTGGAAGACCTGTGAAACTGGATACCAAAAGCGGGCTCTGCACTGTTCTGATTACACATCTTGGTTCTTGATCCACAGAGAATGGCTTTTTTACCTGTCAAGAGGAAGTTATGAATCTTTGCAGAGAGACTGTGTTTTGACTTCATATTCTTAGGAGGGAGAACTAGAAGTAACAGTTGAATTTAAGAACTACACAGGTCAGGCACCAATAAGGAAACAGAAATTGTTTTATGGGCAGCTTAGAACTCTAAGGAGATAGAATTTCTAATGCTAAATAAAAGCAGAACTGGAAAATCCAGTTACTGTTCAATGAGTAAGATATCTTGCTGTGCAGGGAAAAAGGCAGTGTAAAGACTGATGTTCATCGGAGTGTAACTAGTTAGAGCAGGGGCCAAAGCTGTGGTTCATGAGATCATATGCACTCTTTCAGAACTTCCTTATTTTCCAGACAGAGCTGACAAATAAAAAAGAGAACATACATATGCAAAGGTATCTGCAAGGAAATCAAGCAAGTTCTTGGTTTGCTTTTTCTTGCTAGTTTGTGTGGTAAGATTAGCCCTTATTGCAGGAAGAGGGGGGATCCCCAAGCTTGGTTTCCCCCTTAGATTTCTTTTGCTCTTCTAGGATTGTCTTCTCTCCTCTCTTTTGAGGAGAACGGGTAATCATTTCCTAGTTTTACAAGAGAATTGCCAATGTCGTTAGGTATGTCTGAGGTACCTCCGTCCTAGCCTGTAACACCCCATCTACTGTTCTAGTAGTTTTGCATCACAGAAGCCTCATGGAACTCTGCCACAATACAGGCACAGAGGCCCATGTCCTCAAAAGTATCTAGGCTCCTTTAGACTTCCATTAAAGTCAACTGGAGTTAGGTGCCTAAATACCTGTGAGGGATCTGGGCCAGTCTCTCCAAATGTAAACAGCATTTTCAAGAGGATGACTTTTAGTGGCTATTTCAACCCTTTTCTCTCTGGTACTGCATGCCACAGCAAATTAGATAGTGGGCAGGTAATGATTCCTCCATTAATAATCACTTATTTAAGCTCTTCATGTGATGGTTTCTATCAAAAGTATATCTGGAGGGTTAGCCAGCTCAACAACTGCTACCTCTATAGTGGAGTAACCCTTCCCTCATCTCAAACATACACATTTCTCTCTCCTTCTTTATACTTCAATACAAGACAAACGCATAGTTTTGTAATGCTATCAGAACAAGGCCATCAGAGGCCTTTAAAAAAAAAAAAAAGTCAGCCTTGTCTCATCACCTGGATGTTTTAATTAGGCAAGGTAAGTGAACCCCACATCATTTATCTTCAAAACTAGGCAATACAAAATCTGTCAGGAGAAATATTTTACTCCATAAGAACAATGGTTGGATTCTGTGACTAATCAAAAGGGCTGGGGCAAGAAAAAGGATATTTGCTGTTAAGTTAAGTGATGATAAAGCTCTTCTATTTCATTTCATAAGTGACTGGTAAGCAAATGTATTCACCCTTCCTGCACAATACTCCACTTCTCCTAGGTCATCAGACATTCTTCTCTGCTCCCCCCACACCCTCAAGAAACAGATGGAAATAGTTGCTCGCTTGTACTTGGTGCAGAAATTAAACAGCCAAGAGGCGCATGATACCAATCAACAGACTAGAAAGAAAAATAGATCATGCCTCTCCCTGTGGAACCAGGAAGATAATCTAAAGTGACTTTAGCTATGGTCAAATTTTGTCCATATGCCTCATCTATAATAAATGCAGTGTTAAGGCAGTGCAGTAGCTGACTTACCTATATCTTCCTGCATTTTTAAAATGCATGAACATGTAACTATTGTGACTGTCTATAATACAGATCAGACACAATACCAAATGATTGGTTATAACAGCTCAGAGACATTATGATGTAACAGGTCAATACATGCACTTAACCAATTGCTTTCTTGCTATTGTGGTATTACTTGTAATCCATTAAATGTATTCCAGGTTTAAAGGCAAAGTAATCTTAATTTTAATAGTCTTAAAACTGCATCAAACACTTCAAGATTAGTTATAGAATATCACCTTTGAATATCCTGGAAGTCTATCAGTTGCCATCACAACCTTGTCACAGGAAGGTAAACATTTTCCCCTTCCCCTGTTTTATATGGCACATAATTCAGCTCATGCTGCCAGGAGTCACTGCAGTATTTGTATCACTTGGTTTTAGACAGCATTGTGAGATACAGTTTGTATAAAAGGCATGTTTTTTGAGAGACAAGGTGGGAGTGAGGCAATATCTTTCATTGGCCCAATTTATGAGGAGAGGCTGAGGGAACTAGGATTATTTAGTGTGGAGAAGAGAAGAATGGGGGGTGGGGGGTTTGATAGCTGCTTTCAACTACCTGAAAGGGGGTTCCAAAGAGGATGGATCTAGACTGTTCTCAGTGATGGCAGATAACAGAACAAGGAGTAATGGGCTCAAGTTGCAGTGAGGGAGGTCTAGGTTGGATATTAAGAAAAAAAAATTCACTAAGAGGGTGGTGAAGCACTGGAATGGGTTACTTAGGGAGGTGATGGAATCTCCTTCCTTAGAGGTTTTTAAGGCCCAGCTTGACAAATGGGATGATTTAGTTGGGAATTGGTCCTGCTTTGAGCCAGGGGTTGGACTAGGTGACCTCCTGAGGTCCCTTCCAACCCTGAGATTCTATGATTCTAACTTTTATTGGTGAAAGAGACAAACTTAGGAGCTACACAGACCTGGTCTTGGTCTCGGAGTTTTCTTGTAAGCAGAGGGGTCCCCTCCACCCTCAAGCTTAATACAGGGACACGAAATAGTCCAAAAATACTCATGTCCACCCGCCTCTCAGCCCATCTTCCCTCACAATGCCAGCAGGGTCCCTGCACGACGTGTCCGTGCACAGGAGTTGAGCAGCGTGTGCGCGGGGGGGGGGGGGGTCCCGTAGCTTTAAAAGCCTCCCAGCTTCCCCTAGCTCCCGGGGGGGGGGGGTTTACGGGCCACTAAGGCTCCATCGACCCTTTGATCACAGGGGAGGCGCTTGCAGTGCGGACAGGACGTAAGACACGACAGCACCAGCCAGACCCGGGGCCAGCGCTCCCTGGGCGTCCCCCGGAGCCGGGCGCCCCCCAGACCCGGCTACCCCGTACCTTCTCCCTGCCGCTGCCCCGCTACCTCAGGCCGCCGCCGCCGCGGGGGGAGCACCTCTCCTACCGGCCGGGGCGCCTCTTGAGCCTTCACCATGAACCCTCCGTCCGCTTCCCGTCTCTCGCGCCGCCCCTCCTAGCAACCGGCCTCCCGAGCCCAAACCAATCGACAGCCGAGGGCGACGAGCGCGGAGACCGCAGCAATCGAGCCGCAGAGCAATCCACCCGGGTTCCGCCCCGCTGGCAACCTCAGAGCCGGAGGCTGGCGAAAGTCCTTCGCTAGGGCTGGCCCCAGCAGCGCAGCCCAGAGGATTCAGGGGTCCCGGGGCAAAACAATTTTGGGGGACCCTTCAATAAAAAAAATGTTGCAATACTAGAGAATACTATATCTTGTGGGGGCCCTGCGGGACCTGGGGCAAATTGCCTCACTTGCCCTCCCTCTGGGCGGCCCTGGGCCCCAGCTATACATGCCTTGTCCTTGCACGCACATTCATAGGGTCCCCCGCCCCCGCACTTGGGTTGCTGCACATCATTGGCACCAGGCGGAAGCATAATGGAGCAGAGGTGGGCAGAGGGCTGGTCACACAGAGCAATGAACCCCACTGCATTTTAGTTTTCCTGCACCAGTATACTTTGGGGGTGCCTCCTTTTGGGTCTTTCTGACATCCTGCATTTGGGCCGTGGCAGGTTAAGAGTGATCGAGCTGCACCCTCCAGCCTGCAGTGTTTCCTCTTACACCAGCACTGACACGATTGACACAGCTTTTATATAGGATTCAAAACATAAGGGTCCATGCATGGGTCCATGTCTACAGCTCTCTAAATGTATTGTGAACTTCACCAAGCAGATTTTATTAAGCAAACACCCACACACCTTTACAAACTCTTTTAGCAAAGTGTAGTAACCTAGCATGGGGGGGGGGGGGATTGAGCAGGGGATTTTCAAATCCTTGCAATTTAGATTCCATCTATACTCCAAAACCCCATTCACTTTTACACCTGGTTTGAAAACTGAGAGGGGAAGGAGAACCATGAAATTATTGCAAAGAATTCATCCTTTTCTAGTCAAAATGTCAATGAAATGTTTGATTAATATTTCAAGCATAGTCAGAGGATGGGATTTTCAAAAGGTGCTTAGCCTTGGCATGACTCCGCTCTCATTAAATTCAACATTGACACTCCGATGGTTTCCAATGAGAGCACAGTTGGACATTGTTTCAAAATCCCACTACTAGCATATGCAGGACCTGACAGTCTGCTGTCTTGCATAGTTATTAACACCTATACACAGTGGGTGCCAAAATGCAACCAAATCTCAATTCGCCCCCATCTACTTTAGACAGGTGTAAATGACTATACACTGTGCAAGACCCACAACCCCTAAATTAAACAAGAGGAATCAGTTGTCTTCAGACATATAAGCTCCAATGACAAAGCCAACAGAATGTGTAAACACCATAAGCTGAACAGCACTGGAATGCTTTCTTTTTTCTTTTTGGGGACGTGGAGGGCAATGGTGTTTGTTTAAATTCTTGCAAATTAAGATCCTTTTCCTGCAAGCACTTTTTCTCTTCTATTCTATAGAGGTTCTTATACTGTAATGACCACTGTAGCATTTGAGCACCTTCCAGTTGTAGCGCTTTTCCTTTAAATGACGTGACTAACATCTGTCACATATTTATTCTTTCCTCCATGCCCCAGGGGGAGAATTTTGTACAGGTAGTTGTCTCGGTAAGGTATTTTCGTTAGTGGTAGTAGTTGTGGTTTTTGTTTGCTTGGGGTTTTTTTAGTATACATTTATGTTAGAGAAGGTCAAAGAAATGTACCTTGCACTGAGGAGAGGTGCGGTTTGTGAGGTTCCTGAGGGAGTTCATTCCACAGCCTCAAGCCACCCTGCAGAGAAAACTCTGTCTCCTGCACAAACAAGCATTACTGTTTTTGTAGAGCATTCCCCTGTGCCAGAGGAGTGAAGTCCTCAATCACAGTCTTTGTCCTGGAGCTTTAGGCAGTCTTTTAGATATCCTGGGCCCAGGCCACGAGTACCTTGAAAATAAACACCAAAACCTTGAACTGGATTCTCAATATTCTATGGGAAGCCAGCATAGAGAGTGGAGGACAGGGCCTATGTGTTCACGGTAGCCTGTATGGCTGAGGAGACTTGCTGCAAACATTCTGTACCAGCTGGAGTTTCCTATGTGCTGAGGCTTCATGCTCAGGTACGCTGCATTGCTGTAATCCAACTGCGAAATGATGAATGTGTGAAAGAGTGAGACCAGATCATCATTCTCCAGCATGGGATGGAGCCTTTTAGCCGACCAGAGATGATAGAAAGAGACACTCATGTGAGAAGTCAGCATGAAAGAGGAATCCACGAATACTCTTAAACTGAGGACTGAATTGACCAATTGTGTGCATGTTCCTTCATCCAAAGGAGACTGCTACTGCACTTAACTTTAAGCACCAGAAGTCTCTTTGAACTCAATAGATCATGTGTGCAGGTGCAGGGCTTTACTTTTTGGGAGGAAAAGTATAATTTTTTTATCAAATATTATTTTCTTAATATCTTGCACTATACCATCTTTTGTCTGACATTCTCAAAGGAGTTTACCAACACTAATTCTCTGTTCAGTGCACAAGCAAAAGACTGTTTCAATTGTAGAGGACAGTCCAAAGATGCAAGTAGAATAAGGTTGGGAAATGCCCATTCAACAGTGTCCTGTGGCCACATTACACCAGTGCCTTTCTGGGGAATGCCCCTGGCACAGAGACCTCCCTGGCAGATTCACACTGACTCTGCCTCTCTTCTTGAAAGAGCTATTGCCATAGGGTCTGTTTTGGGGCAAACCGGGGTGGGAGTTGGCACAGCCAAGGCATTCCTACAGCCCAGTAATTCCCCAGCTAATGCAAAGACCAAGAGGGTGGTGGCATGAGTTAGGGCAGCCTTCAGGGCTATCCTAACCTGCACCAGGAACTGGTCCAACCCCCAGAAGCCCCAAGACATGGGGGAGACAATTCACCTCCTCTCAACCCCTGTGCCAAGATCTGTACAGAGATGATTCTGGCCCAAAGGGAGCAGGTTGACAGGAGGCCCCAGCAGAGAAAAGTGAGTGAGAGGAGGGATAGGAAGGAATGAAAGCTGGGTGGTGGGCAGAGCCGTGAAAGGCAGGGCTAGAAGCTGAAACCTGATGTTGATGTCTGATATCCCCTACAGCAGGGATAGTCAGTAGGCAGACCATGGGCCAAATCCAGACTGCCAGATGCTTTTCAATGAACCCCAACATCTTTTTATTTACTTATCATTATGATTTGTTTTCTTTTCTCTGGAGTCTGGACCTTGACTATACCCTGACCAAGAAATTTGGATCTTGTCAAAAAATAATTGCCTCCCCCTGTCCTACAGCCTGACACAGGCCCACAGGGCTACGGTCTGATATGGGGGGGTTGAGGGGCTTGGCTGGTAACCCACGGGGATGCAAACCCCTGGCTGAGCCTCAGTCTCACCTGAGTAAATGTATTACCTATGTGGGAGCATCTGCCTGCCTTGACCTCCCTTCTTCCCACCGCTGCCTCCGCCTTCCTCTCCTCTACCCCTTTCCCTTCTCCTTCCTCCTCCCCCCTGCTGCCTCCCCAGGGCTGGTCTTAGGGGTGGGCCACCAGGGCGACCGTCCAGGGGCATCATAGGCAAGGGGGTGCCGTGTGGCAGTGCAGAGGTGCACACTACCCATGCGGAGTCAGAAACTGCTCCCGGCTGGCAGGAAAGTGCTGTATTGTGGGCGGGGAGCACCCAGCTTTCTCCCTGCTTCCTCCCAGCGGAGGAAGGGGGGGGCAATGGTGATGCAACACAGATACTGCTCCCCCCGCAGGGGGCAGTAAGGGAGGAAGCGAGGAGCAACACCCAGTGCTCCGTGCATCCAGGTCACTTTCCCCATCGGGGCTGTGCTGTGAGTCCAGCATCAGGAGTTGCTGCTCTCTGCCTTCCCCTCATGCAGCCCAGGTGGGGAAAGTAGAGGAGAGAGCAAGTGTGAAAAATCGGGACAGTGGGTGGGAGGTAACAGGAGTCGATATAAGAAAAAGACCCCAAAATCAGGGCTGTCCCTATAAAGTCGGAACATCTGCTCAGCCTAGGAAAGTGACCTGGCTGCAGGGAGCCCGGCGGTTGCTCCCCGACCCCCAGAGGAGCAGAGTTGCCGGGGGAGGGAGCAGCAAAACCAGCTCTCCCAGCAGCCAGCTCAGTCTCCCCGCCCGGGCACAGGAGGGAAGGGCAGGAGGGTGGGGACCCCACAGGGGCAAGGGGGGGCTCCGTGCCCATGGGGGCCAGGGCCACCAAAATCCAACTTCACCCTGGGCACCATTTTCCCTGCCCCCCACCCCAGCCCCACTGCCTGGCTGCCGCCTCCCCCCCTCTATCCCCCCGGCCGCCCCAGGGCAGGACACACCCGCCGCCCCGCCCCGCTCGCGTGGGCCGCCCCCATTGGCTGCGCGGCGGCGGAGGCGGAGCCGGGCGGTTGGGGCCGGGGCCGGGGCCGGCAGGGGAGCCCGGCCGGCTGCGAGCAGAGGCGCCGCGGCAGCTGGAGCGGGAGCAGGCGCAGGCCGGGTGCGGAGCCAGCGCTGACAGCCCGAGGTAAGCGGGGCGCCGCCCCTCCCCGGCCAGCCGAGCAGCGGCGCCGCCCGGGCTCGGGGCGCTCAGTGACAGCGGCCCCGTCTGCCCGGGGGCGCCGAGGCTCCGCTGGCCGGGCCGATCCGGGGCGGGGGTGCCGGGGCTGGGCCGATGTGGAGAGGAGGGGTCAGTCTCCTCTCTAGAAACGGGGCCTGATCGCTGATGGGGGGACAGGCAGCCCCCCCCCCGCCGCAACCTTAAACCGAGAGACCTTTGATCCCCTTTGGCCCCTGAGCACCCGGGGTTGTTCTCTCACCTCCGTACTTTACACCCCAGCAAGCGCCGCAGTTGTGAATCAAACCGCCCCCCACCCAGGCTGAAAATCACGACCCGCCTTTCCCCCAAGCGGGCATGACACCTCCAGAGCCGCATACCTGCAGCAGCGCTGGCTGGCTGGCTCTTACAGGCGGCCTGGATCTAGATTTGTTTTGCAGCTTCATACCCTTTTCAGAGGTCTGACAGCGTCTCCTGGGTGGGTGAGGATGCAGGGGCGTGCCAAGGCTGTCCCTGCATGAGTTCATTCTCCCCTTGGGAAGTTTAAAGTGTTTTTGGTTTTTCAAAAGATGCGCCTTTAAAAATACTTCATTTTGAGTTGCTGTCAAGAGTATGATTTGTAAATCTTTGGAAAATAGGAAGTGACAGTTCATAGATTGCAAATTAATATCAAATTACTGCTGCTTCATGACAACCAGAGCTTCAGAATGAGACTCTATTGTTTAGCTTAGATCACTTTTACATTAGCACAGACCTAGTCTGAGTGAAGATGCTTTTGTTTCTTTGTATAACCTAAACTGTGAATTTCAGCCAGTATAGTTATACCAGAATAACCTCTCCTGTGGACATTTCTTGTAGGAGTGGCTTTTTTTGCAGGGGAGGTTAGTTATTTCACTCTAGAAGGGGTTTAAGCTAAACCAACAAAAAGCCAGTCTTCTTCCACAATAAAATAGTCAGTGTAGAGGGTTATAATGGCATAGTCATACTGCTATAACAGGTAAAATTTTCCCAGGCACACAAGGCCCAAAACCAAATTCTAAGCTCAGACCTTGCCAGCACTGCGATTCCAGCCCCTGGCATAGCTGCACTGTTGCACACCTCTAATGTGGATGTGATTTGAACTGTGTAACTTGCAATAATGTAAAAAGCAACTACACTACACAATGAGTCTCTCCTAATGAGAGAGAGTTGGGAAAGTCCAATCCAGGCTTCTTTGGCTAGGTATGTGGGCTGAAGATAGGAAAGGGGAGAGGATGTTGTTTTAAAGTCTGTGTTCTGTGGCAAGAATGTGGAAAACCTGAAAGGATAGATCACTGAAGTAACTGACTATCAGAGGTGAGCTCCTTAATAGGATGGCCAAATACCACCTGTAGATGCTCAAATCAGCATTTAGGCATCTGTGTGTCTAAATGTTTGATCATCTCTGTTTTATAGGTGGGGAAACTGAGGCTCATAGGCCAGAGCCATACTAGGGAAAATATTTAAATGCATCTTTTAATTTTTGTTTCTACTGATGACAAAGGCCAGAGTGGTTAGGAGCCAAACATTAAAAAATGATCAGTTTTGGTTGCCTTATTCTTGACTCTCAAACTTTTAAAACACCCCAAAATCAATGGCTTTTCTTGAAAGTGTTGGCCTAAATGAATTGCTAAAGTCACCCAGAGCCAGAAACAGAACACAGAATCTTTTAACCAGTAATCCTGTGCCCTAAGCACAAGACCCTTCTCCCTCCTCCTCACTGAAAATTAGGCCTGGAGTATTTCTATGTGTGAGCTGAGCCTACTATGAGTTCAGCCAAAGTTTTGTGAATGCACATTTATATAGTGGCTTGTAATAAGCACTAGGCAACCACATCTAATATTGGCAAGGACACTATCTTTGGATATAATAAAAAAAATTACCTTTAAAATGTTTCAGATTGGTTGTTATTCAAAGTGATGTGTCCAGATGGGATTATTAGCAGCATAAGGCTGCAAATTATTGCCACTTTGGAAGGTGAGTTTTTAGAGGAAGTAAAACAATGAAGCATGGTCTAGCCGTTGGAGCACAAGACTGAATCAAGAGTTTTCTGTTCTGCTCCCAGCTCTGCCCGGGACTCTGTATGACCTTGGGCAACTCACTTACCCTCTCTGCCTTGATTTCCCCATCTGTAAAACAGGCATGTGACCCCTTTCCTACCTCAAAGCTTCTTGTGAAACTTAAGAAATGTTTGTAAATGGCTCCGAGATCCTCAAATGAAAGCTGCTGTATAAATTATGAAATATGTATATTAATTATTCCATAACTTTCACTTAAAGTCTAAAAATGGACTGGATACATGAATGCTGAATAAGAATTACTAATGCAAAGAATTTTTACTGTCAGTGAGGCTCAGTATTTACACATTAAGGCCCCAAATCTGCAAACACTTATGCCTGTGCATAACTGTACTCATGTGAGACCTCCCATTGAATCCAGTGAAACGACTCATGTACATGAAGTTGTGCATAGGTATAAGTGTTTACAGGATTGGGGCCTTAAACAGGAGTTTCCTGTATCTAAGTTGAGAACTTAAAATAACTAATGAGAACTGCATATGTGAACTAGGTTGCATTTGAGAAAAAATTGCCAAGTCATAGCTCTTGTGTAAGCAGAAGTAGTCACCAGGCGATTGTAGCCATTTGAAAGTAGAGCATAAAGTGTTTGAATAGTACTTTCTGTTGACAAGGATCAAAATGCAAATAGGAGCCATGTACAGTCTTGGTGGAAAATATTTTTAATGACCCTTGACTCCAATACTGTAGGAGTACTCTGTTTTCAGAAAGCTGATGCGTTCCAGTATTTACTTTAACCCCAAAAACAAGATGTCCAAGTAAAGAGTTGTATTTGTATAGCCTTGGCATTTCTGTACCAATGTGACATTTTACTCCTAAAGGGGAAAAAAAGAGCAATGATGAGCCGATCTCTACTGAGATGAATATGTATCACCAACCTTAAGCATTCAGAATTCGTGAGTCTGGTCCCTCAAAAATCATGAGATTGGCTTAGAAACCATGAGGGTTTTTTAACTAATAAATTTGGGACTCTCTTTATTTCCCTTCTGGATTTTGAGCCTTTGGGAGGCACTTGGGGCAAATTTTCAACCTTCTCTCCACAATCACGAGGGATAGAAATGTACATGAAAGTTGAGATTCTCACCTAATCAGAAGCATCCAGAAGCTGGGGCTTTAAGAAAAGCACCAAATTTCAGGAGATTCACAATAAAATGAGAGTTGGCAACACTGCTAAAGGATTAGTGTTTGTAGGATTGGGACTTTTTTTTTCTGTTTATGTTACAAAAATGTGCATAGCTTAATATAGAGAGAGTTTAGTTTGTTTTTACATCTTATTTAGTTCAAGATGTCCAAAAAAATCCATGGAGGGTCTGTTGTGGAGATGCAAGGAGATGAAATGACTCGGGTGATTTGGGAACTGATTAAAGAAAAGCTGATATTTCCATATGTGGATCTGGACCTGCACAGGTAACCATATATTATACTTGGCTGATTTACTGTTGGGCATTGGTTTATATTTTTGCATATGTGGGGCTTTATACCGTATCAGAGAACTGGCCTCCCACAGACATCTCTCCTTCAGCACTCAGTGCTCCTCTGCTTGGTTTGCAAAATGATTTGTTCTGAAGACCACCAGGAAGGGCTCAGTCATCTACTTAAAGCCACTAGTTTGTGGTGAAAAACCTGTTTGCCAAAATGTCTTTGCTATGACCTCATTCCTGCAAAGCCTTTCACGGACAGTCTCCGTGCACTCACAAAGGTAAGAGGTGTACGCTCAGTAGTAAGTGGATTAAATTGTGCCTCTTAGAAGGGACTGCGCAGAAGTCAGAGTCCAGATGTTCAATTACCACCTTTGGACCTCCTTAATTCTGGGCTGCTCTAGGTCTGCTGTGTTAGAGCAGCATGCATAGTTGCCTGTATGTTTTATGCAACCTAAACTAGCTGGAATTCAGCCATTTCTCCTTAACCCCCTGCCCCCAGCACATCCCTCCACTGACAGCTTTACTGAATGATGGTGTTGGGCTCCAACTGGCCTTATGCCAACATGGGGGGAATTTCCTACAGGGCTTTTTTACCCATTTAGGCTGCCGGAGTTGTACAAAGGGGCTGTTGCAGGGGATGGAACAGGATTAAGACCTGTTTGGATTAGTCTGTGACTGTTTGCACTTCTCACAGTTTCATAAACTGCATCCATCCACCTTCGCTCACCTCCAGAATAATATATTAGGAGCAAGTTTTTAAGAAAACAGGGAGGGGGGAAAAATCACACCTATTGGAATGTGATGACACTGCCTACAAGACTTATTTTAGGAAAATAAAGAGCTATTCCTTCCCTTCCTATCCTCAAAGTAGTAGGTCAGAATTACAGTGGCAGCTGCAATGTTCATGGTTTTTTATTTTCCCAGTTGTATGACAGAATCTTCAGTGGTGTCAATCATTAGTCAAACTCACCGAGTCTGACCTTTTCCCTACTTCCAAAGCAGTTTGCTTTTGTTCTGGAGACTCCACCTCCTACTCGCCCAAGATTTACTGCTCGGTAGTGCCAAGAGGAACTTGCAGGAACCTAGCAGCTTATTGCACACACACTGTCTGGAGGAGAGTCCATTCTTAAAAAGTGGGGAAGGAGACTGACACTGTCTTCCCAAGTACAATGGATACACTCGTGCCCTATTTTACACGTAACTGATTATACTTCAAGGACAAATATGCAGAGCACAATTGTTCATAAAAACAGTAATAAGTATCGTAAATGTTTTCCCCTCCACTGTTTGCCAAGAAATATGTTCAGATGTCATTTTAAAGCATAACAGTGTGCTGACTCCATCATCACTGGTATTCTTGTTCGTGGGGACCTGTTGGTGTGCTTAGTGTTATGTATTACACAAAGAAAGCCACAGTCCCAGCCCCAAGAAGCTTGCAGTAGAAGGGTCTAATTCACTCAGGGTTTATGCTGATTTGCACACAGGCAGAAAGCCCCATAGTGAAAAGTCCAGCGGGGAAGGCTGAAATAATGCAAAACAGCCACAACTTCACTTGAGTTTCCAGGGTGACAGGTTGATTAGATGCTCACAAAGCAGGTGGGTACTAGCGGAGAATGGGACATGGCCAAGGCAGCTGGGGATGCACGCATCTGTGTACCCTTGCAGCAGATGCTCTTGGCAGGGCTCCTACACAGTCTCAATCATAAACTAAAGTCACCCCTGCAGCCTCACCTGCAGAAATCTTGAGGGAAGATACTGGTGTTAAGACCATCTACCTTCCCTTGTTTTGACTCCTGGTGGAGTGCAGGTTGGCTCGATGTAGATATCAGTAATGACAGAATTCTAGGACTGTGCGTGTGTTGTCCATTTATATCATGTAGGACCATAAGCATCTTAGATTGAGCCATCAGGTGACTTTGATTATTGATTATTTATAGCTATGACTTGGGCATGGAAAATCGTGATGCGACCGATGACAAGGTGACGGTAGAAGCCGCAGAAGCGATAAGGAAGTACAGTGTCGGCATCAAGTGCGCTACTATCACTCCGGATGAGAAGAGAGTGGAGGAGTTCAAGCTGAAGCAAATGTGGAAGTCTCCGAATGGGACAATTCGAAATATTCTGGGTGGCACAGTCTTCAGGGAGGCCATTATCTGCAAAAACATCCCCCGGCTGGTATCTGGATGGGTGAAACCCATCATGATTGGCCGTCACGCTTATGGGGACCAAGTGAGTTACTATTTTAGGGTCATTCTCTGTTTCTTTTTACCTGTACTTGATTTAGGTGAACAGTCTTATTCCAGGGAACAAAACAGCATGCACCCAACGTGCATGTGATATCCCTTAAAGGCCATAGTTTAGCTGCTTTTGCAGAGATCCACGAGGGGATGGAGATGCACTCATCATGCTCCATGCTTATTAGCATTCTGTGTTTGTACAGCACTTACCATGGTGCTGGTCGATGACTGGAGCTATCACAGTTCTACTAATAATATACAGAGGCCTATGCACTGTTTCTAATTTCCAACTGCCCCGAAAGCAAGCTCACTGCCATAGCAGTCTAGAGACAGAATGCCTCCAGCAACTGCTCCCAAGGCCCTCCTCCCACCCCCTTGCAGCGGTGACTGTATAAGACAGACTCTACCCCTACATTTTTTCCTTCCTCTTGTCCCAGTGTTGTTGAATTGTCTGACATACTTCCAGGTAGCCCAACATCCAAATTACTTCTCGATTCTCCGTGTTTCCACCATGGGCAGCTTTTGCAGAGCCAGATACTCATTTCACTCAAAAAACAACCCAAAACCAACAAAACCCACTTGCTTGGTTACCTGATAGGTTGTGCCTGGGGAGACTGGCCAATGGTACCTTGGAAACCTCAGGCCACATCATAATGAGGAACATTCTATTCTTTAATGATAGCTAATACTGAGAGAGCTGGTGTAATATGAAGCTGAGAGTGTCCTCTAGTGTTCTGAAAGATGTCAGTCTGTTTAACTGGAAGACCCACTCTGGCAGCAGAACACCCCTCCACCCCCCAGGAAAGCTCACTTTAATGAGACCTTTAGAGGGAGGAAGAAAAACATTTTGTTGAGGAAGAGGAGTCTCATTGCCTGCCCTACTCCTGTTCAATATGCACAATTGGGCCAAACGGTTTATGCAAGTGAGCTAATGAGGAGCTGGTGGGTGTTTTTGGTTTTTGGCAACATACTGGGTTCTTGCCATGTCATTTACTTGTCCTGTGTTAATGAACACTTGACATTTTATTGTTTGTTTGGTCTTACAAATAAATCATGTCATTTGAGCACCTGATTTAAATACCAGTTTGAAAGCTTAGTGAAAAAGCATTTGTCCTTCTAGTGGTTGTCCGCACAGATTCCACTCTTGGTGCAGAAACGGTTGAGGGAGGAATGAGTTTAGTGAAACGAAATGGTGTGGAAGGCAGTGTGGTCCCGTGGGAAGGGTCCTGGACTGGAAGTCAGACCTGGGCTCTGTTCCCAGCCCTGCCACTCACCTGCTGTGTGACGTTGAGCAAGTCATAGCAGCTTGGTGCCTCGGTTTCCCCATTTGTAAAATGGGAATAATGATACAGACCTTTGTAAAATGCTTTGAAATCTATGGATGAGCAGTGTTACAGAAGAGCGAGGTAAGTCATATGCTCACCTAAAATGGTAGGCCACAGCTGAGTATCTAATTCCTAGGAGCAAGAAGAAATTGCCGAGCCCATACCTCACAAAAAAGAATAATTAGTCTTATGTCTCTAAGAAATAAATCAAGAGCACTGAATAATTAAGTAGGCAGTGGAAATTACAGTAGGCTAGACAGTGTGCTGATAAAGCAAAAGAAGTGGAAACTTGCCAGAGCAAGAGATTAAAGTGAAAGGAATAATAGATGGGAAGAGAGAAAGGAAAACCAGCAAACTGTAGAGCTTGGGAAGAACATTACTGATGTCAGCAAGGAAATGGTGAGAAGGCTCAAAGGCTGTAATGGAAAGTAGCCTAAAAAGAACCTAATGACATTTACCCAGGACAATTTGGAAGATGATGATACACATTTTTTGTAACTAAGTTTTACGGTTATGTGGTTTTTTAGAGTGTGTGTTGCCTGCGTGGGCAGCTTTCACCCATTCACAAATGCTTGAGAATGGTTGTTACTGTAGTTAGGCCTGTTTGGAATTCAGGGCTCAGAAGTGAAAGGTTAGACAGTAGTAGCATAATTCACAGCCATAGTCAAGATAGTGTAGTTTGGTGCATAGTTGCGTTAACCCAATTATGAAATGGAATCAATAGAATTTCCCAGAATATCCCTTTCCCTTCCCCCACTGAATATTAAACAATATTTTTAGAGACCTGCCACTTTAAAATGTCATCTACATCTGGAAAATGTAAATTTCTGCATTTTTCAGCTCTTTTAGTGCATCTATTTCCACATTTTTCCTATGAATGAGAATTGCTATTTGACCAAACATGACTATTGCTCGTGCAGTTTAGCTGTGTATTGGATGAAACTACTAAACTTAACTCTTCTCTCTTTTGTACAGTACAGAGCAACGGATTTCGTTGTTCCTGGGCCTGGAAAAGTAGAGATGACTTATACACCGAAAGATGGCGGTAAACCAGTGACCTATCTGATCCATAACTTTGAAGGTATGTATGGTGTCACAAAAGCTGTGATTGTCACTGGTATTTGGCATGATTCAAGTTGATGGGTGTGTTAGATTCACTGCATGGTACAGCATCTATACTTTGAGGCCTATTTCATTTGTGTGGGAGGGAAGGAGAACTTTCCAGCGCTGAAAGTTAATTCAATTGTGTTGAAAATCATAAAGCAAAGAAACAAAATACAAAACACACACACCAGACTTACCACTTCTCATGCATCTTGTGTGACACTTGCGCCGTTGGTAGCTATGTCATGCACTACTCTTCGCTGATAACAGAGAGAAATTCTCACATCGCAAACTCCCCACCGTGCTTTGGGCTAATTGGCAGATTCTGTCAAAAAGCCAAAAACTGCGTGGAGAATGAACTACCTCTGTTACTACTAGGGGAAATCCCCTCCCCCAGATCAGGGCTGAGCCATGCTGGCAGGGTAGTGAGTGGGTTCCCGGCCCTGCTGCTGCACTCTAGATGAACAAAGCACTTGGTTCACCAAGGCAGTGAATCAAATGCCTTTCACCAGCACTACGCCATGCACTTGTGTTGAACCTGACATTTACAGTTATATGAATTATTACAAATGTGCAAATTATCTTCTTTAAATTATTTTCAGGAAAATGTTACAAAATGTACAAAACTTGGTAGCTGAGACCCCTAACCCTAAAAGTTCTTTGGAGGACCTTGTAGTCAATCTTATTCTGCCCTGTACATCACTAAGCATGGCAGGCTGGGTGCCAATTTGCATGCTATGACTAATGGAGACTGGTGATTTGTATTCTTGGATCCTATTCCAACATACTTGGATTCGGCTTTTATGAGACTTGGTTTAATGCTTTTAAGATAACATCTTAAAACAACTTTGCTTTTGTGACAAACAATCAAACCTGCTTCGGTCATGAAAAGGTCTGGTTATTTCCCCAACCACCACCAGGTTCCTCTGTAATAAGACTCAACTATTTCCATCATTACCAGGAATACACATAGGCAGTGGTTACGTTATCTTGCGAGGCACTCCTTCCAAAAGTAGGTTTTGGATTTTCAAATGAGGGATATCGTCATAAGAAAACTTACTGAAAAATACTTTGGCCAATGAGACATTGCAAATTAGGCCAGATCCTGCAGACCCAGGCAAACCTCCCATTTAAGCCAGTGGTGACTTTGCTTTGAAAATGATAGTGACGGTCTATGGCATTTGGAGAAGAATGAGCCCATTTCAGTTTTCTCACTAACAGCCCCAGCCAACTCTTACTGAAGTCAACGAGAAGACTCTCAGAGATCAGCCAATGGGAACTGCCTTATTGAAGTCAGTGGGACATTGCCATTGATTTAAGTGGAAGCACAATCAAGCCTAGGAACCTCAATCTTTTCATTTTAGTAATTGCCAACAGTAGGAAGACCATTCCAGTGGGTCTAGTTTTGATCAAACTCATGGCAGATACAGCAGCCTCTAGTAAATCTCACAACTCAAAGAAGGGGGTGTGTGTGCTGCTGTGAAGCCTACCCTGCAGTTATTCAGACCAGAAGAGATGACAGGAGGGTTCGGGGGAATTGTATTTCCTTGGCTGACTGGCTCTGTACTTATTTTTAAATCCATAGCTCCTGTTGATCCCAATTAAAATCACCAGAGTTCTCTGTGATAGAGTTGTTTCTGCTGCAAAGGGTGATTCCACTTCTATATGCCACACACCGTTTTAATGTATGTACTTTAGACTAAATAGGAAGTTAGGGAACGTTAATGTTTCTCTTAGAATGCTAGCTTGTCCCACCCTGCTGGTCCACAAGCAGGTCTCTCCTTCCTCCTCAGTACAGACCCTGGGAGGAAGGGATTACAGACTGTGGAATGGAGGACATGCATAATTTTCCTGCCTTTCCCCTCAGACATACACAGGCCATGCACAACCTAGTCAGAACGCTGTCCAAGGCTGTGTTGTCTCTTCTCTATAGCCCTTATGGGGTTTCTAAAAACAGGAGAGCATTCCCTGAAGCCTGCTGACAATGAACCTGTTCTCTCAGGGAGCCAGGAGAGACTGCAGTAAGGTCTGAGCCAGTGAAGAGATGCAGGGCCTCCACAGATGACCGTGGATTCCCGGGACCTATGTAGCATGGAGCTGGTCCCCACAGCTTTTGTCCACACTGTCAATGGTTAAACCACCACTTCAAAGAAGTAGGATCTCCCACAGCAATTTCCTCACCAGAACCCTTTTCCATGTTTTATTTATTTTTTTTTCTATGAGTAGTGGTGATCTGGACTGTAGTTAGGAGTCGCTGAAGGAAACTACATCTGGCCTACAGCCATGTAAAAAGTTACTTAAGCTTAAAGATCCACCAGGAACCATGCCTAGCTCCATGCCTCACAGCACTGAGAGAATTAGACAAACAATACACATGTGGGAGGAAGAGTCCTATTGTTTGTAACTGAATTCCCTCCTGTTATACTTCAGTCTCTAGAACTGCATCAGGAAAGACAGACTGCCGAGGAGGATTCCAACCTACTGGCTGGGAATTCTGTAGCGTGCTGTTAGAAATGAGGTGGGGGGTTTAGCCGGTGTTGTAGCTAATTCTTATTTACTGTTCTCTTTTCTCCCTTTCCTGATAGGCTGTGGTGGTGTAGCTATGGGAATGTATAACCTTGACCACTCCATCAGGGATTTTGCACACAGTTCTTTCCAGATGGCATTATCTAAAGGCTGGCCCCTGTACATGAGCACCAAGAACACCATTCTGAAGAGATACGATGGACGCTTTAAAGACATCTTTCAGGAGATCTATGAAAAGTAACTAGTACAGATTGTTACTTCCAGTTTTTCTCTTCCAGAGCATTTCTTCTGTAGTAGAAAGATGGTTCTTTTATTCTTTGTGAACCCCCATCATCAATTCAGAGCCCAACCCTGTGAAGTGCCCAGCACCCCCCGCTCCCACTGAAGCCAGGATGGGGCACTCAAGCATGTACTTAAGGGCTCTCCTGAATCAAGGCTTTGGTGTCCATCTCCACAGGCATCTACTGATGATAAAAAGAAAACTCTGGAGATTTGGATGGAGTCATGGAAAATCCCTGGCTAATTGCTTTAGAACTTGAACCTCACTATTTTTAGTAGAGCATTGCAAGTCTTCTGCCTTTAAAATGTACATATGTATACTCTTAAAATGGCTTACATTATAAAGAGGGAATCTGTCTAGATTTCAGTACATTGTTGCTTGGCCTTTTTTGAAGGAAGTGTCTTGTCCTACAGCTTTCATAATTAACCAGGGAGGTCCTTGAGTATTAGACTCCAATTGACCCCAGAAATAAGATCACACAAAATTCACTGTAAATTGGTGTCAGAAGCATGGAGCCATATTCTCCTCCAGTTCACCCGTTTAATCCCTTTAAATGCAGCTGAGTTGCTGTTGATTTGTCTCAGTGTAAGAGAGAACACCATTGGGCCTACTGATTCTCAAAGCTGAATTCATGAGACAAATTATTTTAACAGTGTTTCCTCTAATTTATGTTTGCTCTTTGTCACATATTTGAGGAGCTCAGCCATTGGTTGTCTTCCCTCCTCCCCCCACCTTTGACTGGTCACGTGCCATCTTTATATGCATGCTTCATAAAAACCTATAGAACCAGGAGCAAAATGTGTTATGTACATCCTGTCCTTTCAGGTGCTGTTCAAGGCCCATAAACATCTTCATCTGAGCCCACAGGCCCTTTCCTCTCCCATTTCCTCATGCAAGTTAAGGATTTCAGCCTTTCACCTACACGTTGCACTGACCAGAACTGTAATTGCCAGAAGCTACCTGGTGGTTTTCTTGTTTTTCAGAGAATACAGGCCCCAGTTCGAAGCCCAGAAGATCTGGTATGAGCATAGACTCATCGATGACATGGTGGCTCAAGCCCTGAAATCTGAAGGTGGCTTTATCTGGGCCTGTAAGAACTATGACGGTGATGTGCAGTCTGACTCTGTGGCACAAGGTATGTCCTGTTCCTGTTCCAGCATGTCGCTGGGCTAAGCCTCGGTAACAGTCCAGCCACCAGTGTCACACCCGTGCATATGCTTATCCTAGAGCCACTGCTTTATCTCCAAACTGTTTGCGGTTCACAGACTCCAGAAAACGAAGTATGAGATACAAACTTAGCTTTTAAAAGTGACTCTCAGTTGGCAGAGTGCATCCATCTTCTATTTAGACTTCTTTGTGTGATGGCTATTCCAGTGCCACAAGTACTAATGGCTCTAAACCCAAAGTGCTTGCACCAGTAGCTGGGATTTGGCCACCAAAATGCCTGCATGACTTAACCCAGGGCGCAGTGGCGAAAGCTGAGCATGGAAAGGTCACCTCAGCAAATTGGCTCAATGCCCAGTGAGCAAAAAAGAAATTGTAATGACACAAAAATGTAACCCAAATGCCAAGAGCCAGATAGATATTGATATGAATAAAATTCATAGCTCTTGGTAAGAATCCTACTCAAAGATGTGGCCTGTTGGCATGTGTGTGGCACTCGCAGGAAGGACATGAGTTGAGTAGTGTTCTTTCTTTAGCATCATCAGCAAATTTTGCCTCACACAAAACTTAGAGGGATTCTTGTTCCTTGCCCCAAGAAGCTTCCAGTGACCCAGATCTCAGAGAGCTGGAAGGTGAGAAGGTGACATGAGCTCCCAGTTTTACATCCCCACAAGCTCCTCCCGCCAGAGGGGATGGCACCAGGAAAACAGGTTTTGTGGTTTTGTTTGTGTTTGTTTGTTTTCCATTCCCTCAGGCTCTCACCTGTGGCTCTTTCTGTGGGACGGAGCACTCAAACCCAGTGTAAGAGCCTGGTCCCATAAGCTGTAAGCTTCCTGGAACACCTGTTCCAGTATGGGAGTTCCAAGCATTGAGACCTTGCAGGTCGGGACCCTGAGTGCTGCAGAATGTAGGGGAAGGAAGAATGGCCATGTGGTCGGGGCTGGATTAGCCCATCACTGGATCCTAAGTAAACATACATTTCTCCTGGCCCAGTGCAGAGGGGAGGCTCTGGTAAGGTGACCAGGTGTCCCAGTTTTATAGGGACAGTCCCAATATTTGGGGTTTTGTCTTATATAGGAGCCTATTACCCCCGCCCCGTCCCAATTTTTCAATTTGCTATCTGGTCACCCTTGGCTCTGGAGAGGGGGAGGGGATTGGAGAGTGCCCGCCCACACTCACCCCAAGTGGCGGTTCCTGTCCCGTGGGGCTGGCCCCTGCTCCGGGCATTGTGACCTGGTGCATGAGGTTACAGCACCACTCAGGTTCGGCCCGGTCGCCCCTCTGTCATAACAGGGGCGGAGTGGGAAGCGGCTGGGCCAAACGTGACGTGCTGCAACCCCAGGCACCAGGTCGCAACGTGCAGTGTCTGGAGGGGGGAGCCAGGCCTAGACCTGGGGGACAGGAACCACTGCTGCAGGGTGAGTGCAGGGTGGGCTCGCATTCTCCTCCACCCCTGGGGTCTCCCCTCCAGGCCAGGCCAGGATTAGGGTTGTGGTGCCTGGGTGAAAGGTGGTTGGTGCCCCCTTGGTGGCGCAAGGCATTGGAGAAGGACGACACTGGCCTACAATTTTAACCCCCTGCCCCTACAAATTTGGGTCCTAGGCATGTGCTCGATTTGCCTGTGCATTAATCCAGCCATGCATATGGCTAAGGCAGAGGACAAGAAGTCATGACACTAGTTCTATCAATGCCACTGGGTCCATGTGACATTAGGCAAGCCCTTCAGTCTCTCTGGGCCTACTCCTCTCTGAACTGGGGAGGAGAACAATACTCGCCTGCCACGCAGAGGTTGCAAGGCAGAACTCGTCTGTGCTTCTGAAATGGTTTGAGATCCTCCCAAGGAGATGGCATGTAAATCAAAGTCTGACTGTGTTAGACAGAGTGAGCCAGGGCCTTAGCTGGTGTGCACAGGTGTAGCGCACTGACGTTCCAGGAGCATGTCACTTCACACCAGTGGAGGACCTGGCCCGGACCACCCCACATGACCAGGTGTGGCGTAGAGCAGAAATGTAAATCTCTGTCCAGGAGCAAGTTTCTCCTCCCACTCCCAAAGCCCTTTATCTGACGGAACCTTCCCGTAGGAACGGAGAGGAACGTGACAGGGTAAATGTGGGGAATGAGTAGGGTGACCATATTTCCCAAAGGGAAAACGAGACACCACGTGGGGCTGCCCCAAGCCACGTGCCTGAGCCCTGCTCCCAACCCCGCACGTGGGGCTGGCCCGTGCCTGCCCCCCTTCTACACCGCACATGGGGCTGACCCAAGGTGCTGGCCTGAGCCCTGCCTCTCCCACGTGCAGGGCCCTCGTCCAAGCCCAGCCAAGCCCCATGTGGGGCTGGCGTCATTCCTCACCTTCCCCCCCACGCGGCTGGCGTCGCTGCTCGCCCAAATCCTGCCTGCCCCTGCCCCCGCCCAGCTGGCATCACTGCTTGCGCAAACCCCGTTTCCCCTCCCCCCCAGGGGTGGCATTGCCGCTCACCCCCCACATGTTCCTCTGCGCCCCACTAGGGGTGCACGCCCCACTTTTTGGGCAAAAATGGGCAATTGTCCCGTTTGCTCTTGCCAGCTGATGATCCATTGGCAAGAGCAAACAGGACAAATGCCCATTTTTGTCAGAAAAAGGTCGTCACAGCTGGGCCATGGCTTAAAAAGGGACTGTCCCGGGCAAAACGGGCCGTATGGTCACCTTAGGAATGAGGATTGACAGCAAAATATAGGAACAGATAAGAAGCAGGGCAGTGGAACTGGGAAGGGGGCAGGAGAAGTGCCGCCACAATGGAAATATTGTGGGGGCTCTGCCCCCAGATAAACTCGCACACACTGGGGCGGGGGGAGATGAGAGCAGGAGCCACCGGAGCTGGAGCAGCCGCAGCAGAGCCCAGGATTGGGCCAGGGAGCAGGACTCAGAGCGACTGGAACGGGCCTGGGAGCAGGTAGGAACCCGCCTGGACCTGGCTCCCGACACCTCCCTCAGCCAAATCTCAGTGCCTCCCCTCCTGTCTGTGCACGCACCCCCTAAGGAAATCTTGCATTCCTCTCACTGCAGCTAGCTTTTCCTAGGCCCATTGCTTTTTTCCCCCTAGGAGAAATATGAATCTCTGTCTCTGGAGAACTGAATTTCTTCTCTTGTTGGGACCAGCGAGTGTGAAATCAAATGCAAAATCCGATTCCTAAACAGCCTTGCCGCTCCCATCCCCTTCCCATGCTGCCTTGCAGTTTTGAGTGACTCTTATTTCAGAACTTTGGGGGTCAATGGGAGAGGAGAGGTGCTCACCAGGGCCGCCCGGGGGGGGGGGGCAAGTAGGGCAATTTGCGTCGGGCCCCACAGGGGCCCCCACAAGAGTTTTTTGGAGCCCCTGGAGCGGAGTCCTTCACTCACTCTGGGGGGCCCGGAAAACTCTCCTGGGGCCGGGGCCCCCGGAGCTTCTTCCGCTCCGGGTCTTCGGCAGCGGGGGGTCCTTCCGCTCCAGGGCAGAAGAACACCCCCCGCCCCTGGCTTCCAAATTACCACTGAAGCGGGACCTGCCGCCGAAGTGCCGGGTCTTCAGCGGTAATTCGGCGGCGGGGGGCCCCCGCCGTGGGTCTTCGGGGCACTTCGGCGGGGGATCCTGGAGCGGAAGGACCCCCCCCTGCCGCCGAAGCGGGGGCCTCCCGCCGCCGAAGACCCCAGGCCCCCTGAATCCTCTGGGTGGCCCTGGTGCTCGCAGACTATGAGCTCATTGACAGGAAAAAAAAAAGTGGCTGGCTATGGTGAATATGAATTTGCTTGAAGTGGGGCAAAATGTCTGCAGTTTTCTAGTGGCCTTGGTGAATAACTTCTATGATTCAGACACGAGAGCAGCTTCCTAAGTCAGAACTGAACGAGTGGGCGTTTTAGTGTTTAATGTGTTGGTGTTATGCAGGAATTCAACGTTTGTTTGGCTTCCCTTGTGGCTTGGCAGAGCAGTGTAGCTTTAGCGGAGTCGGGGTTTTCAGAGGAAGACTTGACCCATTTGATTTTAACCTGCAGGGTATGGTTCTCTGGGGATGATGACCAGCGTCCTGATCTGCCCAGATGGCAAGACAGTGGAAGCAGAAGCTGCTCATGGCACAGTTACGCGTCACTATCGCTTGCATCAGAAGGGTCAAGAAACTTCCACTAATCCCATTGGTAAGATGCCTCGTGCTTCTCTGATTGCGACATGTAAGAAGGAGTTAAGACTGAGAACACCTGCGTTGTTGTTTCTGCAAATTCCTGCATCACAGAATGCCACACATGCTAATTGCATGATAATTTGTGCATCTTCTTTGGTACTTCTGCCGTGTACAGTACAAGCAGCTTGGAACTGACCGGATGGGAGCAATGAATTGTATACACAATTAACCTATGAGATGTTCTGACATCCCTGCGTTAATGGTGTAGTAATGGCCCCACTGGGTTGTTTTACTTTCACATAAAATAGGTTTACGCAGCTGATAAGCACAAGTGAGCAGAGTATAGGATTGTCTATAGTTCACCACAAGCCAGGGTGTAAATCTACCCTGCACATGTGGACCCTGGTGCGATGCACTAAAGAGTTCCCTCGTGTGCTTTATTCTCCTCCTGTAGATGTAAAGCACACTAGGAACTTTTAGTGTGGGGCAGCAGGGTCCCCATGGGCACTTAGCGCGTGGCAGGCTCGTGCAGGATAGATTCACTCCCCAGCCGGCCGCGCACTACGTGTGTGTATCAACAAGCCCTATAAAATCATGATAAAACATCATCTGCACTTACACTCGTTCTCCGTGCAACGTGTTACGGGGAAGTAATCAGATTCCAGCTTGTAGGGTATTTCAGAACTTTGGATGTTTTAATTGCATGTAGCTCTTCGTATTGGCCTCTGTTCCTCTCCATCATGTGCCACAGAGAGGAGCAAAAGAGATACTGGAGCTTAAAAAAAGATAAGGAATAGCACACGGGCTGCTTTAAAACCCAAAGAAGAGACAGTGACGTGAAGTCACTCCCGTTCGCAGTCCAGATTTTCACTGAAAGTTCAGCTTTTCTCATTGACCTTCATCAGTTGTTCCATTTCTTACTTGGGGGATTTCTAACTTGTTTGTATGTTGTGACAGTGCAGCCTCATCTTATTGTTTCAGCAGTACAGTTACACTCTCTTTCTCCTTAGCCTCCATTTTTGCCTGGACTAGGGGACTGGCTCACAGAGGTAAACTGGATAACAACGCCGACCTCAAGAACTTTGCCACCGCCTTGGAAGAGGTCTGTGTAGAGACTATAGAGGCTGGCTTCATGACAAAGGACTTAGCTGCTTGCATTAAAGGTTTACCTAAGTAAGTATGCGGTGTGTGCACTGCCCTTAAACAGGGCATTGCTTTTAAAGGCTGTCGTGACCAGCAGTGCATGGCAGGCTGGTGGGGGGTAGGTTTAAAACCACCGTTTATTATTATTTGTATTACTGTAACAGCTAGGCGCCCCCAGCAGGGACCAGGACCCTTTATGCCAGGCGCTGCACAAGCACAGAATAATCAGAGTAGCCGGCTCTTACATAGATCTCAAAGCACGGCACCAAGGAGGTCAACATCGTTAGTCCTGTTTTACAGACCGAGAAACTGACGGTCAGAGTGGTGAAGTGATTTGCGTACGGTGAAGAGACAGTCCCTGCCCCCAAGAGCTTACAATCGAAGTAGCTCAATCCATCCTGTCTGGCCAAATGGTGTAAGACCCCAGGTTGACCACAACAGACTGGGAGAGGGTTGCCGTGGGACGACTGTCTTACAGTGACACTTGCTTTTATTAAATACAAGTGTGACCGGCACTCGTATGAAGGCTTGGTTTCAACGCCTCCTAAAACCTACAGAAAATTAAGCTACAGAATTCTGACCATTCTCTCCTTCACATGCCCCTCCATGATGACTAGATCTTCTGTTAAGGGTGCCGGGATGGTCTTGCATACCATTTGAGCTGCAAACACAGTTACAAAGTGAGGCAAATAAAGAAAGGCCAATCAGCTCCCTCATCATGTCCTCCTACTGTCGTAACGTTCTAGTACAGAACTAAGCCATTCAGCTCAATGTGAGTTGATCCTGTTAACAAGGGATTGAAGAGAATCGTGCATTGTATAGTTCAAGACTGACTCTACAATCTCTTGGGCAGGCCACCGTATTTACACTTTCCCTATCAACTGTAATATCTGGCCCAAGCCTCCACATGCCTGATGCAAATCAGGGCCAGCCTTGCAACTTTTCCAAGGATGGGTGAGAATTGCCTGTAGGCGGGAAGGGCATGTCGTGTTACTGGCAGAGCAACCAATATACATGTTCCCGTCATAAATCAGTGAGTGGGGAGCGCCAGAAAGCCTAAGACCAGTAGCAACAACAAAACAGGTAAAAGGGAAAGCAGTGCTGCTGTTAATCCTAGGCTGAGGTTGTCTTAACAGTCTAAGCACTAGGTAGGGCCTATGTAAACAGGAGCTGCAGGTTCAAATCTGGAAGAGGGCAACTCGGTCCTTTCTGAGGTAGATACAATATGAAAGTCTTCTAGATGAGACCTTGAGTGATGTCTTGTCTGCTCTGGGGAGCTAGAAGATCCCTGGCACTTTTCATAGGAGGAGGGGTTTGCCCTGCTCTTTTTTGTCCAAACATTTCCCCCTTCCCTTACCGTGCACCCAGCATAGTACACTGTTAGTGGCACGTCTGCTCCACTCCTGCACTGGCCTCGTTTCAGGGCTGCTGCCTGCGTAGCTGACCCTTTCGGCTGAACGGTGCTGATGAGGGTTTTACACTCTCCTAATGAGACATTAAGCTGTTTTAGAGACTGTTGAAGCATGGTTACTTCGGGGGTTTGTTTTATATGAATCCTGAATGAGCTGCAGCCACAGTCTGTCCAGGAGGGTGCTCCCCACCCACCCCTGGCCCTTATTATCAGGCCCCTGCCCCGCAAACCCCCAGTCCTCTCCCCTCCGTAACGTGAGCCAGCTGTGCGACTTGCAATTGGTTAGTTTCCGAACCGTGCCTAGAGAGCAGCTGTACCCGCTCATGCTCCACACATTCCATTGCCTCACCCTCATGTCCTGCCCTGACACCAAGTGGCAAGACCTTTTACCACCTGTGGAGGGTGAGGAACCCTGGTGGGCCAGCCTGTATTCCACTTTGGTCCCACAGCAGACCGGGGAGATCAGCTGGCAGCTCCTTCATGGAGCCATGAGCACGGCCGTGTACCTGGCGCGGTTCACCTCCCTCCCTGACACCTGTCCCTTTTGCAGCATCAGGGAGAACCTGGTGCATGTCTACATGCAGCGTGCCAGGTTGCAGCCCCTTTTCCTACTCCTCCAGAACCTTCTCCTTAGGTTCTGGCTGCCCTTTTCCCCTCATCTCCTGATTTATGCAAGCCCAACCTCGCCCCACGAAGTCAAGAGACCTCCTCCTAGCACTCACCAAGGTGACCATCTAGAAAACCAGGAGGAGGATGCTGGATGGGAAAGTGCTCTGCATTGTGGGGCCTGTTTCCATCCCTCACTTCGATCATGCGTCCGGGCAGAGTTCCTCTGGGCTCTGTCCACTGGCTCCCTAGACACCTTCAAGGAGTAGTGGGTGCAGTCTGGGGTTCTCTGCTTGGTGTCCCCTTCTGGATCCAAGATTTTGGCCCTATAGCCTCACTCCTGTCCCTGTTTTTCATTTGTGGTCCCCCAAACTTGCTTGAGCCCTGGGCTCAGTAGCTCCTCCCCTTAGGCTGAGGGGGGGCCTATACCCCCAGAATGCAATCGGTGGTGTTGCCCAGCACTCTGTCACACTCCTCTGCAGTCCTGTTGTAAGGGTCCTTGTACAGAAGTAACCGTCACACTATAAATCAATCAGTGTTTTATGCTCTTCTTCAGTAGCATTATAACTCAAAGCCTGAAGAGCGTTTTGCCCTTTACACTTGCCGTAAGATGGTTGTTTGGTGTGTTTTCCCCTCTGCAGCGTGAAGCGGTCTGATTACTTGAACACCTTTGAGTTCATGGAGAAGCTTGCTGAAAACTTGAGCCTGAAACTAACCTCTCAGCCCAAACTGTAAGGTCAGACATCGGAAGCGCTCCGCAGAGAAGCCCGCCTCTGTCTGGTGACTGGCTGACACTGCGGTGTGTAACATGTCCCAGTACTGGGAGAATTGACACGGGCACCTTTTTTAAAATGAACCTGTTTAAAAACCTGTTTTAACTCATTAACTGCTGGGGTGTGGGGTCTATTTTGCCAGCCATCTGAATGTGGTAGGACACCTGACAACATTCAAAGCAGGCCAGGGCTTCCCTCCTTCTTGATTTATCCCTCACTACTGCCTCTCTCCCCCCCCCCCCTTCTGCCTCACTTCAAAACCAGAGGATGATACATGAGTGGCTAAACCAGTGGTAACCTACTGTACAACAGATGTAGAAACTGGAACAGTCCTCTCCTCTCCACCATCATCCACTGACTGTGCCAGCAGCACAGTAACCTCCAGCTTTTCAATAGTCTGTCCTATGAATGCATTAAACCAGCTTCCCTGATAATGGCAACCAGAGCGCAGTAGCCTGGTGATGGGGGGGTTACTTGAACACTTAATGAATGCTGGAAGCTTGGTTCAGTTCCCTAGGGTAAATGGCTACTAAACCCATGATGTAGTGGGGCTGAGGGGAGGGGAGGCTCTGTATTTCATTATACTCCCTTCTTACTGTATGGGAATTGTTACCTCCTACCCGTGCCCATGGATTTCATAAAGGTGCCATTACTCAAGCTGCTTTCTTCAGGCAGCTGAATGCTTCTTATTCAGTCTCTTATATCGTTGTGACACTTCAATGTTCAGCATTACGGTCTGTTGTGAAACACTATTCCAGCCATGGTTTGTTTACCTTGAAGGATATTTTAGTTTGGACTAAAATAAAACCAGAACTAACATCCTCTTGTCTCCTCTCGTGTGTGTGTGAGGGGGAAAAAATCAGAACTGTCCACAATAAATCTGTTTAACTGCATCTCTCCAGAACGTATCAACCCAGTTAATGCTGCGACAGAGTTCATTAAGCAAAGGCTAACGTTGTAAAATAACTTAATTCTTATTTACAAACTACTGTTTGCTAGTAAGTTATTTCACGTTTTTGCCTGACAAGTTGAACTTGTCGGCAGTAGATGTAAAAATTGCATATTTCCTTATTGTAAGGAAAAATGACAGCAGTGACATCGATTAACTGTCACTTCTAGTAGTGGGTGAATATCATGTAGCTCCAGCTAGTGCATACCAGAGTTTACAAGGCTTTGCATGGCTCTGCACAATGTAATATGGCTGAAGCCCTCCCCAGCTCCTTCTCTGCCTATGACCTAGTTACAGACAAACACACAATTTCATCACACCTGCAGGGCCCCCAGCCTGACTGCTGCTTGCTACCGCCCACCTCTTTAAGGCTCTGCGGCCTTGACTGGTAATCTCCCAGTTACAGTGGGAGGCCCCCAGAGAGGTTAGTGGAGCAAGGGAAAATAGTTAAATTGCCTGCCAATGAGATCTGTTCGTCTGTGGAATCATTTGCCATGGAATGTGCTGGAAACCCCACCCATTCCACATTTAACCCCTACTGGACGCTACACTTGAAGATATGCAATATGGAAAAATCCTGCACTGGCTGGGGAATGGAGTACATTACCGTGTATTCCCCTCCCAGCACCCAAAACCTCTGGATTCTCTGGCCATGGCTGTGGAAGTTGAGAGGTAAGGTGAGGGGTTGGAGTAGAGACCCCAAAAGTACAGATTTCCATGTGGCCACATAGGCATAAAGCTCCCAGGTTTGCGTGACTGACCCTTTGTACAGTGCAGAAAAGCGGTAGGCCTCTTACAGAACAAACAAACAGGTGGTATTTTACCCTCTAATATTAGGTGGGACTTATGAGAAGTAATAGCAAACAACAGGAAGCGGATGAGATGGAGAATTAGAGCAATGAGATCATGAAGTCATTTGTTTTAGGCATGCGCACATCTTACTGGCTTCATTCTGAGGGATTATGAATTGTGAGCATTGCAGAAGACTCTTGAAGGGATTTGAGTGGCAGACATGTAGAGGGTGAGCACAGTAGGTTTGGAAAAGGAGATTCAAATCTGGTCCGCAAACCCCAAGTTTTCTCTAGAACACAAAACTTGCATTTTTGTAGGAGTAGGAGACCGCTAATTAGCAACCGCTAATGCCCGTCCTTGTAGGCTGAAACGATATCTGCGATACGGCCTGTTTCTCTGACGTCTTCAGCAGTTAGATGTAAACAAGAATAGTAAAACAGACTTTGTACCCAAAGACGGTACATAATGGCAACTATAAAACGAGCAGGGACCAGAATATGACTTTAGTTACGTCAGTGTAAACCCTACTGACCAACCTAACAGGCTCAGAAGCCAGCCAAACAGATGCTCAAAGAGCTGGTTAAGAAAGTGAATTAATTTAATACAGGCAGTGGGATGCTCAATCCCAAATTTGACCAGGTAGTAGCATAGTCCAGGTTAATCTAGGGAGCAGCATTGACGTTATGGAGTGCCACTCATTTGAAACATGGCTCTCTGAGCTGCTAGTTACGTGTATCTAGGGCCTGTTATAGGAGTCCACGGCCTATTCCCAAAGTGCATTAGAGAGCTGGGTTCATTTCAACCTGTGTAACCGTTCTTGCAGGGCTGCTCACTACATCCACGCTAAAGCCATTGCAAGAGAAACAAGAAAATGTTTAAATCGGAATCGTCGTGCCATCTGGTTCATGACTGAGTGATACATTAGCAGCCCCCTGCCACAAGTGGGAGGGTCACACAAAGATTGAGTTCAACAGCCTACCTAGACAAACACCAATCCTAGGAACGCTCCTAGCAGCTCCACCGTGCAGTGACAAGCAACTCACAATAAGAGGATGACAAGAAATCAAATGGAGTCCAGGTAGTGTTAATGTCTAGGCACTACAATGCCCAGGCCTAGGGCCCCAGCTCCTGGAGTCATGTGATGAGCACAGAATCTTAGCTTTCATTTAAAAAAAATCCCATTTGGTTATGATAAAAGCCTTGAAAACGTGGCCCAAATGTGACTGATGCAGTAATAACTGCCTGAGTCTGCAGACAGCCTGAAACAACAGCTGAGAGGGGTGAACTGCCCCAGGCATCACAACAGGGTGTTAACATCAAACCGTACTGCTGTAAGGCCCCTCACCACCACCATCCAAGCAAGGGGGCTCTGTGTAGAAAGCCCAGCCACTCCCCCAGCTATACCTTGGCCGCAGTGGTAAGCATTGGGAGCCCCTGCAGCCACTCATGCAGGGGAGAAGCAGTGACCCCTGCCGCTCTCCACAGAATGCTGGTGATGGGAGAAGGTGGCCCACATAAGGTGAGGGGTGGGCCCGTAGCAGAGCAGGCCAAGCACTCACAGCTACTCCTCTGTCCTCCATCAGATTTGGTGGTGCTCAGCTCTTCTGAACACCCAGCCCAAGGTACCGAAACCCCTGCTGGGGCTCCCGCAGAAGACAGGAAGGTCAAACCCAGTAGCACTGGTTCCCCAAAGCCCAGCAGACTAGCCCAGGGGCCATTACCACGGAGGGTCTGGCTTCGCTGCAGAGGTAGCCGGGTTAGCAGCCACATTGCAAAGCCCTACCTGAGTTACTGCATGCTCACCGGTGCTGCAATCCCCTGTGTGTCGCTAGGACTTCTGGGGGACATCCCATGATTCTTAGCACCGCAGGAAACTGAGCTGCTGTAGGATTCCTGCCCAGTGAATTATGGGAGAACTTGTCTGTCCTTCTGGGCACACAGGGAATTATGGGAAGGCACTGGAGTGGTTGAACCATATTGGAGTAGTTGAACCTGGGGTCTCTCTGCAATATGTGTGGGTTATGCACCCAACTGTAGGCAAAACTCTGGCTTAACTGTAGCCCAGGGCAGATTAGGTAGCCAGGTTGAAAGCACCACCACCAACCACACTCAAGTCAGAGTGTTTTGTGTGTAGACAACACCTGAGACAGAGCTCAGGTTAACTCTGCAGTGAAGACGCCCTGAGAAACTAGGAAACTCAAGGGCCATCACACTTTATATTGTCTACTGGGCAAATTGAAACCACGTGGTGAGTCTGAATGACTCACTCAAGGCAGTATTGTCTAAAATCTGTGACTGCTTTCCAAGTGTGCATGCCGCAACCACAGCCAGTGATAGGCAATGGGCAGTAATCAGAGCAATACGTTTGGAAAGATGCTTTAGTAGCACAGAATACTATGAGAAGGAAGAGAATGACACTAGAGATTAGTGCCTCTTACAGTGCGCCTTCCAAAGACAGAAGAAAAGTTGCTATTTTTAAAATATAAAGCCAGGCTATTTAAATTCATCCCCCCCACATGCAGTGATTTTAACAGCCAGGGGGTTGATTTCAGAGAAGCACGTGGTCAGTCATTTACTTTGGGCAGAATTTTTTTGTTTTGTTCTTGGCCTGTATTTTGCCCAGATCTGCTCTAAGGTTTTAGGGAGTCACATGACCTCCACCTGGGAGGTAGTTTTGCTGGAGAGCTGCAAACTGGCTTTTCTAGAAACTGACATCCTACTCGGCCCGTAGCCCTCGAGCTGCACAGGGACTGTAGCGAGTGTTGCAATGACATTGAGGCACTTATTTTTCCTTATATTGAAGCTATTTCTTCCCTTCTGGAGTGTTGTTTGGGACTGTCCGTTATAGAGCAGCCAGTGGAGGCTGGAAATGGAATACTAACAAGTACAAAGTTGGTTGGTCGCAGTTACACATATTGAGGTCAGAGAGGCAGGAACCGGGCCCATGTTTGCACTGGAGTAACTCCACTGACCTCAGTGTGATAAGGAATCGTGTAACAAAGAGGCGAATCGGGCCCAGTTCACTCTGCTGACTTGCTAAAAACAGCTGGTGGCCTTTGGTTTTCGGTGTGGTTTTTTTGTAAGCAGTTAACTCAGACCCACCTTGTTTAATGTTAGTGCTAACAAACTCCTCTGCTCTTAACACCCCATTCTTCAGGGAGTGGTTCCCAGCTAGCGTTTGAGTCAATAAAGCAGCAGAGCATTGACTTACCCAAGGAGGACTCAAGGACAAGGAAGGGTTTGATGGTTTTGCAGAGTGGAGACTAGGGGCGCAAAAATGACACCCTTTTGGCACACCAAACGGGAGTAAACAAGCCTTAGGACAAAACCAGTGGGAAGACTAAAGCAGCAGGGCTTATATCATCTCTATGGTTAAAAAATTCCCCATATATGTCAGACATACAGCAACAGTGGATGTATGCAAGGCCTGATCCAACTCCCATGGAAGTCAATGGGAACTCATCGCCTTTCAGGGATTCTGCAGTGCTTTACCAGATTGTTCTTTTACTTATTATTGCACAAGGGCAGAACTCCTTCCAAGTGGCTCCTTCCAGTGGGCTGGATTTGATGACCTCTCGAGGTCCCTTACAGCCCTACATTTCTGTGATTTTATGACAAAACACTGGATTCTGAATATACAGGAAACCTTCCCAGTGGAGAAGCCATGCCAGAAAGCAAGACTGACAAGCTTTGGAGCTGGATCAAATCTGGCCCAGTACTCACTGACCATCTAACTAGAACTTACTCCCATCACGAACTACAGCCCCTACCAGGATGTGTAATCGCAGGGGCATCCGAACAGCCTGTCCACATCTCCCCAGGTCCCGTCACCTTCCTCCATTGCCCCATCCCCGCCCTGGAATGGCTCCAGTGGGTAGCAGAGCATTGGAAGACCCAGGTGTAGCCTCGCTGGTGCAAAGGGGCCATAAGGCACGGTCTCATCTGGCCCCACCTATAAGAATGAGACCAGGAATGTGAATTTTAGAAGGTAAAATGGTGGGACTTTATTTAGCATTCCACTATACAAATAAAATAAATACATTGTGCAAACTCCCTTCCAAGTTCTCTAGCGAGTTCAAACTGCCCCAGCAAAAGTACAAAACAAACTGATTCAGGGCCTGATGCTGGGTTATATTTGATGATTTTTAGCTACAGAAAAATAAAAATATTTACTAATCATTTTGAAAACAGACCATTTATGTATGTTGCAGTGGGTCATTCATGAAGACATTTTTCTTCCTGTTTGACCCTCTTGGAGTTTTCCTTTTCTTTTGTCATTTTCTTCCTTTTGGTTTTATAGACAGGGGAATGCAGGAACTGTGTGTTTGTAAAGGGGTCACCACGCCTCAATTTGCTGCAGAATAAAAAGGGTTAACTATTATTAACCAACTATCATAATACAAATAATTAAAGTGCTAGTCAAACTTACGCCTGTTCTAAACCTGCAAGTTTTACCCATATAACTATTTTTTTACTGTAACAGTTATACCAGTATAAGTCACCTTGGATTTTTACTGATGTAACCTTATTCCTCCTCCAAAAGGAAGACAGACATACTAGTATAAAGGTTCTATAAAACGTATTCACAGTAGGGAAGGGTCTTCTTCCAGTGATTGCAAATGTCCATTCCAACACAGACATGTGCACGCCCTGAGCACAGTTACTGGAATTTTTCCCCTTAGTGGTATCTGTTGGGTCGGCTCCAGCCCTCTGGTGCCGCATGCTTATAGTGCCGGTATAAAGGGCCCTGCCAACCCCGCTCCCCTTCAGTTCCTTATTACCACCTGTGATGTTTCCTGGAGCCCCTCATTGGATTAAAAACCACCTGAGCAGTCTTTAGTGTAATTAGTTGCTGTAATTTTAGTAGTTAGGTTAGTTTGAGTTGGTTTAGTTCTTAGATAGTATTAGATGCCTTGGTGCTTCATTTGCAGGGTTGTTCGCTTCCCCGGTGGTAGGGCCTGGCTCGGTCACCGGGTTTCAAGCCCCATGCTTCCTGCGGTAAGTCTATGGCTGTACCGATATCATTAAAGCAGTACAGCTTTCAAGTGCAGATGAGGCCTGAAGATAGCTCGTGAGATGCAAAACAGAGAGACCCTCACAATGAGAAAATGCCCTTAGGCTGGAGAGATTGATGCACTGAGTTTTTAGAGCATCTTTAGAGAAATCGGCCACTGTTTTGCAAGTACTCAGATATTCTGCTTACTGAAAAAAACAATGCACCCGTCATGAGAACTTGACTGAACCAATGGCCCTTATTGTAATATCTTTAATATACATATACAAAACGGCTTTGGATGTCTCAGAAGACAGTGAAGTACAAATGTTGCTTTCTGTTCCTACTCCTTGTATAGCTAGGAAACAGAATTGTATTTTCTACTATCCCTCCACCCACTTAATATTACACTTTAGAGATTTCTTACTTACAGGGATGAGTTTGTATAGGGTTGCGATTTAAATTTCAGCAATTAAAAAATAATGGTGAGTAATAAACCTAGCAAAGGGTTGTGCTAGACATCAACTCTTGGACTCCACGCAGGCATCTGTGCTAACTGATCCCAAGGCAGGATTGTGGCCTAAATTCAACATGATACAAGTGGATGCCACAAACCGATACGGAACAGACAATTGCTCAGGAAGGGCCCGATCCTGCAAAGGGATCACGCAGGTAGACTCTCAACTCAGCAAGTTCCCACTGACTTCAGAGAGACAAGAACAGATGTAAAGGGTCTGTCTAGGCAGACACATTTTATGGAGCCAGGTGTTTTTGCTCTGTTGGTTCCCCCGTCACGTCTTGTGGGCAAAAGGCTGTTTTAGGAGGATTTGGATGAAGGTAGGGAAGGGACTAGGTCTGGCCACCTGACTGGGGAGAGCATGCCAAGCAGTAGGGGAGGCCGGCACACAGCAAAAGGCCATTTCAACAAGAACACAGGTGTGCAGGGGAGGCGCTGAGGGGTTAGCAATACCGACCTATTGAGTTTCGGTTCTGCATAGCAAGCCGGGTCCAGCCTCCGTCTGGTCGGACGTGCCGAAGACTCTTCTGAACTGATGGATGACCGAAAGCTGGCATTGGTCAGATCTTGCAGGGCTTTGTTCTCTGTAAAGACGTTTGAAAGGATTTATTCAAAATATTGCCGGCTCCCTGACAAAGCCCATTTAAATCCACCCTGAGACATCACCTGCGAGTGGAGAAGAGACTCTCCAGCCAGAGTTCTCTGAAAGTTGCATCGGGCACATTTTTCCCTTCACCCCCAAACACAGGAGACTGGTTGGGAGATTGGGAGGTTTCTCCACCTCCTTTGGTCCAAACCCAGGATTATTGTTCAAAAGCCAGTTTTTTTTATTTTGTAATATTGTAATTTTTCATTGCAGTAGGGCCAACAAGCCCCAGTGAGCAGCGGGGCCGTATTGTACGTACAAAAAGTTCTTGACAATACATTCCCTGGGGCAGGGACTCTCTAAAAGACACAGCAGGAGGGTAAGAGCTAAGGAAGTAGCTGGGAGAATTGCAGAGCTAACTATGGAACCCGGATGTAACTGCAGCATCTACTGAAAACCTTCCCAAGGGAAATTAGCAAGCCTGGGGGATGGGAGGGGGAAAAAATCAGTGTAATGCTACTTCCAGACCTCCAGTTACAAGTAAACACCCTTGCAAAGTCCACTCTGCTTTTCAAACCAGCCTGATTTTGAAATGCTACAGGGGAAAAAACAAACTCCACAACTTTTTGCAGAGTAACCAGTAGTAACAGAACCTCTCCCCTGACTCCTATCTGTGTGCACATCTTCCCCAGCCCTGCTCAGATCATCAGCGGGAGCTTATACAAGTGGAATGAGGGCTGCATGTGGCCCCATTAGCCATAATTAAACTACTGGGCCTATTAAACTTTGCCTTTCTTCAGATGCCTTACGCCCTCTAATGCAAGAGACTGGGAGAAAGCTGATGGGGAGCTAAAATTGAACTCCACATGTGGAGTTCACATTGTCTGGGTGAGGGGAACGGGCACATTTCAGAACGAACCAGATGACTGGAGCTGCAGGATCCCTTATCAAGTAAGCGTGTCGGCAGCCTCTGACTTGGTGTTTGTGTGTATTTCTATACAAAATTATGCCTCTCATTTTAATGCACGAGACATGGGAATAAAAACTCTGTTGCAACATTTAATCACCCTCAGTGCAGTATTTGCCTTAAAGGCCTCAGAGCGTACCCGTGAGTCTAAGCAGCTAGATCCATCCTGTGTGTGTTCACAGGGGCACATGAGCTATCAGACCGACTATGAGAGGCACAGAAATGCTAAACCCTTGGGTTAACTCTGGAAGAATCTACCAAGACCCCATATTACTGCGACTTTGTTCTTTGCTTCCATTAACTCCTGATAGCTCCACCGACCCAGAGCATGGAGAACCCTCCTAGGGTCAGAAGAGGAAGCAAGTGCAGTAAGTTGTTGGAGCATTTTCCCCCGGGTTGGAGAAACGTTTAAACGTCTCTGCAGCAAAGCTGCGTTCTGCTGCTTTCCCAACAAAGCAAGGAGAACAAGTGGAGTTCCCACGAGCACAGATTGCTCTGCAAAGGGCCAGCATTATGGATGAAGCCACAGTCTCGATAAAAATGTGGTTTTTTTCTGAGGGCCCATTAGGCTGAAGGGGGTCACATCTCAGCCCAATTGAGGGGGAGTTTTAAAAGTGCTCAGCACTGGTTTAACTCCACTGTGGCTGACTTCAACAGGAGTCAATGCTGAGTTCTCTTCAAACATCCCAGCTCTAGTCTCTCTCTCGGGTCTTGTCTTCACTGCAAAACCAACTCAAGTTATAACTCAAAGGATGCCCCTAACTTGAGTCCCCTCCACAAACAAAACCCCTGAACTCAAGTGCGCTGGTGCTTTTAACTCGAGCGGGCCGGCCCACGAGGGGGCACAGGCTAACGCTCCAGTGAGTGAAGCCCATCAGCTGCTAACCCAACCACTTCTGCAGTGTGGACACAGGCTAGCACGACTCAGAAGCTGCTGGTTCTCGGCAGCCATCCCACATTCCTCCCTCTCGTGCCCAGAAAGCACAGACAAGTTTTCCAACAATTCACTGGGAAAGAATTCCTTGAGCGGCTCGGTTTCCTGCAGTCTGCAAACCACGGAATGTGTCGCTACAAGTCAGCGCCACACAGGAGCGAGCACAGTGCAGGGGTGGGCTCAGATGTTACTGGCCAGTGCGGCCGCTCTCACTCAAATGAGGCGAACTTGAGTAACTCATGTTAACCCTGCAGTGAAACCATCTTTAGGCAACAGCAACAAGGATCTGAACCCTCCCACTCAGCTTTAAACCAGACAAGAGTCCATCTCCCGGCCAGTTCTATCAAGCTCTTTGCAAAAGACAATGCAGGCACTGATCAGGGCTAGTTCATATTGTTCTCCACCTAAAAGCTGCTCAAGTGATCAACATCTTGCCAGACAGTCTAGATGAAGAGGCACAAGGAACAAATCCCCGTAGCAGTGGTCCTCAGCCTTTCCCTGCCCACAACCAAAACAGCATCCAGAGAGTCTTGCAAAAATAGAAATGAAATCCCAAGTCACTGAAGCCAAATCGAGGCGCAGGTAATGTCTCCTAAGGGCTAATGGCCGGATTCACAACCTGCTGAATGGAAAGCCTCACAAGGAATTCAACAGGCTATGAATCAGGCCCCAACTCAGTAGAACTTTTATTTTTCTGCAATTGGCATTCAGATGGCGGAAGGCAGCAGAAATGCCCAAGATTCATACATAACCTGTGTTTGAAATAGTAATGATCAGAGCATTGATTGTACTACAGTATAATCACTTCCACCTTTCCCTTACACAGGCAATATGCTAATCATTGACAGTAATCCCTTTCCTCTGCCTCTACCCCGCCACTTACCAGTTCCTGGCGAGGCTGCGCTTTGGCAAGGGTCTTTTGAACTGGCCTTTGCTTTCTTCCGCCCACAACTGCCTCCCGACGTTTGCTCGGTGTAATTTTCTTTAACGATCGCAGAGCTTTTTGGCAGAGCAGAGGATTTGTCTGCAATTCTGTGGTCTGCAGCAGTCGGGGGCTCCAAACGTGGCAGACTTTTGCTGCAGGGGTTGAAGGCCAAAGCTTCAGAACAGGCTGAAGAGGAGAAATCAATAAGGCCTGGATTTCCCATCATGAAATTCGTCCCGCCTGGCTCACTGATCAGTGCCTCCAGGTAGGAATCTGGCTCCGTTTTGAAAACGGTAACAGGCAGAAAATTCTGTTCCACTGGATCAGCCTGACTGAAGGCAGCATCTGCTACACCTCTAGTCTCAGAAGCAAAACTCTTTCTGCCTTCATTGTGAGCCTCTGGAGGGTCAACAACATAGGTTTTTCTCCTAGTCTTAAAGGAAGGGGCTGATTCCAGATCTAAGGCATTCGTACCCTTGGCGACTCTGTCCAGCACCTCTATGGAGCTGCTACTCTGTTTTTTGTTGATCTGAACAGCTGAGGTTCTCTGAGCCTTTTGTATCTTGTTCGTTTTGCTCTCAGGAACACGCTCAGAGCGGGCGATGTCACCCCTCTTTAAACCTGGCAGGACAGGAATTGAGCTCCCCATAAGATCGGGAAGAGACACAATGTACGTTTTCCGGCTAGGTTTGGTATTACTTGATGAATCCTTATCGGTGTTTTTATCCACACTTTGCACGTCTACATGTGGACCAGAAGTCTCTGCTTCACTTCTCTGAGGGTTACAGTTGCCCTCTTTGCTCATTTTTCTCTTGCTCTTCTGCCCTTTTTTAGCCTGGCATTCAGCTTTGCCTGCTTTGGCCTCTGGCATTTTGGTACCGCTTTGCACATTCTCCTCACTGCAGTCATCTGCTTTGCTCATTCTAATGGTCTTCCTGGGTGCTTTTGGTTTTGCACATTTCACGTTCGCACCCAGCAAATCCTGCTGCAAAGCTAGTATGCTGGAGCCCTGTTTTTCCAAGCACGGGGGACTTTGAGGAGCACCAGGGCCTAATGGAGCTTTATGACTTAACGAGGCAGAGTGTGGACTTTGGAACTGGCTCTCCATACTACTCAGTCTCTCAGCAAAAGACTCTCGATTAATTTCTTGTGGTAACAAGACCTTTTTTTCCACCTTCTTCAACTGCCCTACATTCAACACATGCGTTCTTCTGCAATCCTTGGCTTTATCACTCTGTCCTGCAGCACAGCCGCTGCTCGTCTGTAACGGCACCTCTTCCAAAGCATCCCCGGGAGTCTGCCACGCGGGCTTGTGCGCTTCCGATTTGCTCCCGCTCAAGTCTTTCGTCTTGGATACCTTTGTAGAACTCGGGGGGCTCTCTTCTTCACGGAGTACGTCCGAACTACTTTTAGGCTGAAGTTTAAGTGCATCTCTTTTCTTTTTGCCCTTGCTGACCTTTTTGACAACTGTAGTTTCATCAGCTTTGGCTTGGCCATTACTTTGACTTTTGGCTTCCAATGTAATAAACTCAGCAACTCGGCTGAAGTTATGATCCACTTCAGCATCGCACAGAGTCTCTTCAGGCTGCAGCAGGTCACGGGGAATCCCTTTATCTGGGGATTCTGGTTTAGGATGGCTATCGGGCTCCGAAGGCAAATCCAAGAGATTGAGAGAGTTCAATTTGACCGGCATGCTTGTTTTACTGGCACCGCTGTCCTCACCAACGCTCCATTTCGAGGCACGGTTTGAGCTGATATCTAGGTGTACGTCCATGGCAGAAGATGGGGTGCTCGTCATAAAGACGGTGACACGTTTCTTCCTTTCAGTTACGTGTCCATGCAGGTGGACCACACTATCACTACATGGTCTTGTAATCTTCTCACATTGAGGCAGAGAAAGATTATTAGCCAGAGTAGATACCGGGAAACTTTCAGAACTTTGTGCGGTACATGAGGAGGATTCTACAATGAAAAAAAATATAGATATATATAAAACTACATATCATCCTAAAGTCAACGTGGCAAACAACAAATCACCTTCTGCAGCACCAGAAAATCTCATCAACTCATATCTGTGACTCTCACATTACCATGGACCCCACAGGACAGACAGTGGCATCTCTTCCATAAGACAAGGTTGTGCTTTTCTGAGAATCAACAAATTGTCTGTGCTGCAGAGATGCTTTTTTAGCTCTCCTCAAAACAGGAGAATGGCCCAAAGCACGATCCCAGACCCCAACACGCCGGGTATTTGGGGAGGTTCAAAAATGTTATTATTTGTATTGTGGTAGCGCATGGACCAGGCCCCCAACTGTGCTAGGTGCTGTTCACACATACAGGGTGGGGACGGGGAGACACAGGATTCGTTATCCAAGGCAATTCAGCCATCGGGCGAAAGTCAGTTGCTGGAAAATATTGCTACACACGTTAACTAAGGGTACGTCTACACTGCACTCAGGAGATCACAGAATCATAGATTATTAGGGTTGGAAGGGACCTCAAGAGATCAGCTAGTCCAACCCCCTGCTCAAAGCAGGACCAATCCCCAAATGGTCCCCTCAGGGATTGAACTCACAACCCTGGGTTTAGCAGGCCAATGCTCAAACCACTGAGCGATCCCTCCCCCCTAAATGATGCCACTGCAGCACGTGTAGGCAGACCTGACACGCTGCCCACCCAAGTACAATCCCGCCCGGGGCCCTGGGCACGTAGTCAGGGAACTAACCCGGGCCACTACCCATGCCGCTGCGGCACCACTGCTATTTTGAGCGTGCTAGTTCGAGCAAAGCTACCACTGTGTGAGATGGACACGCGTGGCTGTGCCTCTCGACTGCCGGGCAGCCGGACCCTTTGTGTGTCACCGCCGTACAAAGTTGGTCCAGCCTAGGGTAGAACAAGACCCTTGAATGGTAACAAAGCGCATGTCATCCAATCAGAAGCATTCGAAAATAACACATCAGTAAGACAAAACCATGAACAACATTGACGACAGAGATTCAACTCTTCAGCGTCAGGCAAAGTTCTCATGGTTTGTATGGTCATACACTGGCTGGAATGTATGTGAACCAGAATCAGAAAGGCTTATCTGTGTGTCGTGGGAGTCTTTGGCACAAAATGGTCGGATCCCAAAGTATGGGCCCATACTCCTCTCCCTAAGCACTTCCACACTGTAGCAATTGCTACTGAAAGTCCTAGGAGAGCTCAGTCTCTACCGTAGCCATGATGTTCAGGGGTATTCCTGGTTTGTAGCACAGCAACAACCACGGTGTCCTAGGCAGCCCCAGCTTTGTTCCAGCACTATCACTAGTATTCCCACGACACCAATACAGCCACAGCGTCCAAGCGGACGAGTTAAATGCACATCTGTTCAGCCTGTACTGCACTGAAGCACTCCAACAGTTGTCCTAGGAGAACAGACAAAGATGGAATTTACCTCCAAAAATCAGATGCGAGTCAAGAAAGGCAGGTTCCGGTTCACCACCTTCGCTCGACCGCTGCCCGTTTTTCTCCCGGCTTGCTAACGGCTCCTCAACGAGCCGGGATGAGGTGGTGGCTGTGCTTTTACCCGGCTGCTCTGGAACGGATGTCTGGAGCCCTAGCGGGAACGTCTGCACACCCGTGGAGCTACCGCCTTGGCGTCTCTCCCCGTCATCTACTTCGCACACCGGGACCCTCATTGGCATCGCTGTCATTCTGCAGCGCAAAGAGAGGTGATCAAAGGAAAAGCGGTAACGGAGCAGATCACGCATCTCCAGGCCTTGCTTCAGGACAGCACCAAAATCCACCCCAACTTGGGATGGCACTTCAGCATGTCTGTCACGGAAAGGATGTGCCGAAGCGCTTTCCTGAATGGTTACAGTGCTGAAGCAAAGAGGATCGTGTGCCAGCGTGGCCAGATTTGATCCCTGCTGAGCAGTCATTCCACATAGGTGGGAAAGCATGCGTCTCTTGGGGCACAGCCTCTGTGGGAGGAAACAAAATCTGAAGGGAGATGGAAGCAGGGCCATCCAGGACAGAGGTTCGAACGATAGTGTGCTGGGGTTATACCAGGACCTGAACTTGGGACACGACAAGAAAGAAACAGATTTTCAGATGTGCCGTTTTAAGAACAGATCACATTTGCAATGGCATTTCCCAAAACACTCACGCGTGGGTTACAGCTAAGCATTTACTCTTAAGCACAGAGAGGCAGTAGGAGTTAGTGGAGACAGCACTACACTGGGACTCAGGAGACCTGGACTCTAGTCTCAGCTCTGCCACTGGCCTGCAGGGTGACCATGGGCAAGTCACTTACTCACTCTGTGCCTCAGTTTCCCCATCTGTAAAATGGGGCTGATACTGACCGTTGTAAAAGTGCTTTGAGACCTACTGATGAAAAGCACCACACAAGGAAATAGGCATTATTGATTAATAATACAGCACTGCAAAGACACATGGTGCTTTACAAACCTAAGTCCTGATCAAGCAAAGCACTGAAACGTATATAATGTGAAGCACATGGACAGTCCTACTGAATTGACATGTTTAAAGTTACACACATGATCTTAGCCTCATTTAAACATTTTCAGGCTTACCTAGCAAGTGGAGAGACCCCAAGTTGTGCATCTGTGAGATCATCAGGCCAGCTGCCCTCAGCAATGGTGTTGTTCTGTCCCTCAGGTAACGGCAGAGAATTTGACCGGTACTAGAGTGTGGGAAAATGGCATGGTCTGTTAAGGTTTCTGTAATAAACAAACACACTGTACTGTGTAGGAGCGGCGCAAGTTCTGATCTTGGTTTTATGGAAGGGATTTTTTTGGATGCCAACCTGTGGGAAATTACACACTGGCACTTTATATAGTACTTAGATACTTTTGAGCATTCTGACATTGAAACTGGTAATACTGGGATTATCTATTATATATATATTGTTTTAAAGACCCTCATACAAAATTGCCCCCTCCAAAAGTAAAACAGAACAAGCCTGGAATGAGTCGGCACTGGGAGGCTGCACTAGCCTCTCTCAGGTGAGAAAGTTTCCAGCCCTTATAACTGGGAAGTTTATCTTCCCAGTATGAAGAGACGCAATCTGATCTCACTGAGTCTGTAGCAGCTCCAAGGGGTCTGTGAATCCTGCCTGTTCAACTCAGTGGGGTGTCAACTCTGAAACCTAATGATGGCATTTCAAATTTCCACATGGGAAATACTGCCACTGTTGATTATTGACTATTTGTATTGCCATAGCGCCTTGGAGCCCGTCATGAACCAGGACCCCACTGTGCTAGGCACTCTGCAAACACACACCAAAAGATGGTCCCTTCTGTAAAGAGGTAGATTTCTTTAGCAAACAACCAGCCCCTCTGGGATTTTTGGCACAGCTTGGAGCCTGGGTAGAGTATGGCCAGCCTTCCCCCAGGGTGCCAAACCCGGAAAGGTGTTAGATATATACAGGGGCTTGCTCTACATACAGATTTTGCACCAGTGTAACTATGTCGTTTGGGAGGTGATATTTTGCTGACATAGTTAAACTACAACAACCTAGTGTAGACACAGTTATGCCAGTATAAAGGCACCTTACACTAGTATAGCTTACTCCCCTTTCTGCGTGGGAATAGGCTACGCAGCTATAAGTGCATCCACGCTAGGGGAGCTTGGAGCACTTTAACTATGCCGGTAGAGATCCAGTTTGTACGTTTAGACGAGGTCTTAGCTCAGGGTACGTCTACACGACAGCAGCATGACTATGGTGCTGCAGTTGTAGCCTAGACACCTCCTACATCAGCGAAAGGAGTTAATCCATCAACCTAGTTGGGTCTACAATGGGGGGTTAGGTTGACCTAACTACATCACACAGGGCATGACATGTTTCACAGCCCTGAGTAATGGAGCTAGGTCAATCGAATTTTTAGGTGTAGACCAGGCGTCAAAGACCTTCACGCTGTAACTCATCCTGCTAAAATTGAGCTAGAGGTATTGGGCTGGGCCCACAGTAGTGTTAACTGGCAATTTCAAATAGAGTTAAACAAGTTCAGCTGAGCTAATTCATCTGAAGGGGAAAAAAATCTACCTCAAGGCCAACAGAAGCTACTGGCTGCAACCTGGCCCTTTAATTTGGTCACTGCCATTATCATATAGCTAAAATCAAGGTACTGTGCGGAGTAAGCAGGTAGCATTTCCAAACGACGACGTGAGGCGTAGTCCTTGAGCCACAGATATTTCACTCCTTCCCAAACACACACAAGTACTCAGAGCCCCACCACCTACCTCGGAAGGTCTGCTCATCTTAATGGCCGTCAGCAGGTTACCATTCAGAAAGGCTTCCAGTTGCTTGAGGGTTTTATTCTGTATCAGAAAAGTCACGTTTTACAAGGCTGGAATTTAAAATTTCTCTAGACACAGCTGAAGAGAAGCTAATATTGGGAGCAGAAAGCAGCGCCGCTCAGCCCGACGGGGGAACAAGGGCACCCTATGAGACACTAAGCTCCCAGGAATTACACACCGGTAATAAGTCTCAGGCTACTTTGGTTACAATGAAAAGTTATAAAACGCGATCCAATTGCAAACCGACGCAGCAAAGCATGCCTGAGTGTGCAGGGACAACAGCTCTGAGAGGGGCAACCAGCCCCAGTAATTTCAGAGGGTGCCAACAGATTATAGTTTAAATAGCAACACTTAGCTATTTCACTGCTCAGAGCATATGAGAAAAAGAGAGGGAGAAGTATCATCATTTAAGTAAAATGCTCAGATTATGGGTAGGCCTTTGACAATAAATGGTGGGATGGAAGAGGTGGGGGGAGGGAATGGGTTTGGTTGCCCTGAAGATTTGGGAAATGCCGCACTGCTGGAAGGGGCGTGGATACCCAGGTGATGGCATGGTGCAAGCCCCTGAGCAGAACTTAGCCGCCTGGACAATTTGCATGTCTTGTCTGATAGACACAAGCCCTCAGTCCTGACTACATGGGGAAACTGACCAGCACAGCTATACCTGAATTATTATCCCCTGGCAATTTCCCTGTATAGACAAGCCCTCAGGAACCTAGTATCTTCCCTTGAGATAGCATCTTGACTGGGGACTACAGAGGACAACTAAGGGCCACCTGAACTACTAAACCACCATATCCAGGACGCAGTTACAACACCATCAACACAGTTTGCACTTGCAGTATAGACGTGACCTAATCCCATCTTAAAGTGCCTGTACCGGGTCATCACTCTGCTCTGTTCAGGGCTGTATTTCAGTTCAGACACATAGGTAGGATTAGTCTACGTCACAAGCGGACGGCGTTGTAACTGTCCCCCTGCACAGCTCCTAGGAAGAATGGGACCCAGGTTCAATACTATGTTTGGATTGATTTTTTTAAAAGATTAAAAAAAAAAAAAGTTAGTACATTCTGAAATGTTTTGATGGCAAAAATTAAGTTCCATTCTTTTTCTTCCTGGCTAGGCTCCACAGAGGTAGTGGCACTGATTGTGACTGCCCCACAACCACAAAGTTCAAGCGTTAGCACAGTACCAGAAAATATAGTCTTTGCCGAAGTGTTGCATTCTGGAAGTGACATTGCTCCACTTCTTTCTGCAGTAACATCTTCTCGAAGACGAGCCTCTGGCTATTCGCCTTCTCAGCACTGAGGGCCAGTGCCAGAGCTTTATTATTGCGTTTTAAGGAGACCTTAACTATAGAAGAGTTGTCTACGGGCAAAATAAAAGTAAGATATTACATTAAATCTCTCCTATTCCTGCTACCAGAATAAATCTACACCAGCCAAGGCCCCACTGCCTGCATGAATCACAGCATGGGTCTGCATTATTACTGATAATTCTACCATTTCCATCTAGTAATGGACCAATACCATTGTTAAGATTCTTTTTGTTCTTCATATATTTAAAAAAACAAAACAAAAAAACCCTCCTCCTTATTGTCCTTAACTCTGAGGGCTATTGAGTTCTTTGTGTCCCTTGAAGTCCCTTATCATTTTTCTGCAATTCCTAACTTCCGATTTATATTCATTACTATCAACTTCCCCTTCATTCCATTTGTAATTTTTTTTTTTTAAACAGTTGCCTTCACATCCCCTCTAAACCTGGCAGTTTTTTTTAAATCCAACCTAGCCTTCTTCAATTGTGGTCAAGCCACTGGACTAGGAGCTGGGGCATCTGAGTTCAATTCCCAGCTCCGCCACAGACTTCCTCAGTGATCTTGAGCAAGTCACTTAGCCTCTATGTGCCTCAGTTTCCCCAACTATAAAATGGGGGTAATACTTTCTTCCAGATTTAGACTAAGTTCTTGGGGCAAGGACTCTCTCTTACTACTTGCATGTACAGCACCTAGCACAGTGGGACCCTGATCTTGATATGAGCCCCGAAGTGCTTTCATAATACAACAACAGACACTCACTTATTATTTTTGTTTTGATTTTTGATACAAGGGAAGCATTCAGCTTTGCAGTCTTTAAAGCACCATTTTTCTTCTCCCTCATCCGTTCTCTAACACCACTTAGGGAGAAAAAAGATGTATCCACAGCCTCCTGAGACGCCATGGTTGAAGAGCCCTAAAAGAGAGAGAGAGCAAGAGAGCGAAGTGAGTTACTGCTTGTATATTTTCAGAAAATAAAGGCTGCAGTTGTAGGGAAACTCTCCCCAAAGGGGAAATGCTTCTCCATCTTTATCCCCTCCCACGCAAACACTTCTGAGCCAAAAACACCAGATCAGCTCTTTTCCCCTACAGCCTACACATCCCCATGTCCTATAATTAATGTTGCCTTTCCCAGACTGTGAGAATGGACACCAAAATCACTGCAGCTGTAATACTAAATCCAGTCTTCGTGTGTGGATCTTGCTGGAGTTTTCCTGTCCTGTAAAGACAGGTTTTCAGGGGAGTCAATTGCAGAGAGCCTCAATATGCACTCCGGCTCCATCAACCCAGCCTTGCAAATCACTTTCTCCAGCATCAAACAGCAAAGTCCAGGTTTCCCTCCACCCATTCATCTTGATGATCTGGAATGTTTACAAAACCTAGTTTGTTGGGGTGATGGTGGGCCAGAGCCCCCAACCTGCCCTACAGTAAATGAGCCACCTTGTACCTCCCATTGCACTGAAAGGGATCGTGCTTATTTCCATTCACCATGTGAGACCAGGGGATCCCTCTCCCCAGAAAACCACCACAAAGTGCACTAACCTGCCTGGACTCAGTTTTCCCAGTGGAACTTGCAGAGGGTTCTAGCAGAGCCGTTCCGGTCGCTCAGCCAGTAGCTGCCCAACACCAGGGCAGAACTGTATGGAAGAAACTGGCTATCACTAAACTAATATATATATATATATATATATATATATATAAACAAACAAACCATCCCAGAGGCAACCCCCCTCAGGACCCTCTCAGAGTCCCATTTAAACCAATGGGCTAGAAAAATGGGAGATGCTTTGAAACATGTTAATTAACACATTTCATGCCAGAGAGACAAGGTGGGTGAGGTAATATCTTTTATTGGATCAACTTCTGTTAGGGAAAGAGACAAGTTTTCCAGCTACACAGAGCTCTTCTTCAGGTCTGGGAAAGGCGTAGGCTACGTCTACACTAGAAACTTCAAAGCGCTGCTGTGCGAGCGCTCCCGCGGCAGCGCTTTGAAGCGTAAGCGTGGTCGCGCGCGAGCTCTCCCAGCACTCCTGGTAATCCACCTCCACGAGGGGAATAGCTCCGAGCACCCAGCACTCTGATCCTGTCCACACTAGCGCTTTGAAGCACTCAAACATGCTGCACTTAGGGGGGTGATTTTTCACTCCCCCGAGCCAGCAAGTTAGAGCGCTATAAAATGTAAGTGTAGACAAGACCGTACTCCCAGTGTCACAGCTAAATGCAAGGTGGACAGATTGTTTAGCATAAGTAGTTAGCACATACTGGAAGGCACAATTCAAGGTAAAGTGACCACTCATTTTCCCAGGTCACACAAGCCCAGTGGGGCTCTGTTCTGGTACCACGGTCCCCACATTTACATCTACTCACAGGATCGGTGCCTAGTCACTCATCTCTGCTGTCAGAATCAGCTGCATCAGGAAACTCGGTTAAGACTGAGTTCGACTTTACAGTCTGCAGGGGAGCAAACTACAAGTCTGATCCTACAACCAGCTGTGATGTCAGTGGGACCGGGCTAGGGACTGGCGACATGGAGAGGTTTCCAGAGTTGGCGTCTGTGTTTAAACTGGGTCCTTGAATTGTGCTAACCCTGCCACAGTTAATTCTGGAGCATAATGAGAGCCCAAGACAGAGGCACAAAAATGGAGTTAGAAGCCCCAAAATATACATATTTTGTAGAGCTCTTGATCTATGTAAGTGCTAGATGAATATCTAGATAGATATATAATCAAGACCTATGAATCTATACAAAACAGGAAATGACTGCCTAGGAAAACATACTGTGGAAAAGGATCTGGGGGTCCTATTTAGCTTGTGGTCCACTATGAGTCAAGTCAACAGTGTAACGCTGTTGCAAAAAGAGCAAACATCATTCTGGGATGTATTAGCAGGAGCATTGTAAGCAAGACACAAGAAGTAAATTCTTCTGCTCTATTCCGCGCTGATTAGGCCTCAGCTGGAGAATTGTGTCCAGTTCTGGGCACCGCATTTCAAGAAAGATGAGGAGAAATTGGAGAAAGTCCAGAGAAGAGCAACAAAAATGATTAAAGGTCTTGAGAACATGACCTATGAGGGAAGACTGAAAAAAACTGGGTTTGTTTAGTCTGGAAAAGAGAAGACTGAGAGGGGACATGGTAACAGTTTTAAAGTACATCATAATGGTCCCTTCTGATCTTGGATTCTATGATTCTACATGGGAGGAGGAGGAGGAAGAGAATTGTTCTTTTTAACCTCTGAGGATAGGACAAGAAGCAAGGGGCTAAAATTGCAGCAAGGGAGGTTCCTGACTGTCAGGGTGATTAAGCACAGGAATAAATTGCCTAGAGAGGTTGTAGAATCTCCATCACTGGAGATTTTTAAGAGCAGGTTAGATAAACACCTGGTCAGGGATGGTCTAGATCCGGGGTGGGCAAATTTTTTGGCCCAAGGACCACATCCGGGTGGGGAAATTGTATGTAGGGCCATGAATGTAGGGCTGGGGCAGGCGGTTGCGGTGTGGGAGGGGCTCAGGGCAAGGGGTTGGGGTACAGGAGAGATGCAGAATGCAGCAGGGGGGTTGGGGCTCAGGGCAGGGGGTGCAGAGTCTGGGAGGGGGCTCAGGGCAGGGGGCTAGGGGACTCAGGGCAGGAGGTACAGGTGCGGGGTGCTGGAGGGGTTGGGGTGCGGGCTCCAGCCCAGCACCGCTTACCTCCAGCGGCTCCGGGGTGGCAGCGGCACGCAGGGGAGCTAAGGCAGGCTCCCTGCCTGCCCTGGCCCCACGCCACTCCCGGAGTTGGCCAGCATGTCTGGCAGTGGCTCCTGGGAGTGGGACAGGCGGCTCTGTCATGCGCTGCCCTCACCTGTGGGTAGCAACCCCAAAGCTCCCATTGGCTGCAGTTCCTCGTTCTCGGCCAATGGGATCTGCAGGGGGCAGCGTCTGCAGATGAGGGCAGCGCACAGAGCCCTCTGCCCTTCCTCCTCCCGTGGTGCCAGCTGCTGCTGGAAGCAGTGCAGGGCCAAGGCAGGCAGGGAGCCTGCCTTAGCCCCACAGGGCTGGCAATCCCGTGGGCCAGACTGAAAGCCCTGACAGGCCGGATCTGGCCTACGGGCCATAGTTTGCCCTCTCCTAGCTTAGGTAGTATTCAGTCCTGCCATGAGTGCAGTGGACTGGCCTAGCTGACCTCTCAAGGTCCCTTCCAATCCTATCAAGATCTCTCCAACCTTTAACCTGCCAGGAGCTGCCCCGCCCCAATCACAGCACTAACCCCTCCCCTAGCTTTGGATGTTTGCAATTTACAAAAGGGGCATAGGGGGATGAAACCACAGAGTTTTAGACACTCCCCCCGCCCCCCTCAAATCCTGCACAGCAGGCTCTGCTGACTTTCAAATTCTTTGCTTCACATAGTCTCTCTCTTTAGTTAAAAGAACAGGAGTCCCTGTGGCACCTTAGAGACTAACCCATTTATCTGAGCATAAGCTTTCGTGGGCTAAAACCCACTTCATCGGATGTCCACGAAAACTAATGCTCAAATAAATGGGTTAGTCTCTAAGGTGCCCCAAGGACTCGGACTCCTCCTCTCTGGGGATACAGACTAACACGCTGCTAGTCTGAAACCTCTTTAGGTTGTAGGGTGACCAGCTGTCCTGATTTTATAGGGACAGTCCCGATTTTGGGGTCTTTTTCTTATACAGGCTCCTGTTACCCCCCCTCTGGATTTTTCGCACTTGCTCTCTGGTCACCCTATTACCTTACAACCCTGCAGACCCGGAGAAAGGGGAACTAGCCCGAGCGGAGATTGTTGCAGAGTTTCAGTTGTTCCCCGAGCCCCAGCGAGCAGGGGGTGGGGGGCTGCGAAGGGGTTTCTTGGGGTCCCCAGGTCTCCGCCGGCTGTAGCCCTGCCGGCCCGGGGCACGCAGGGGGCTCCCCGGGGCTCGCTAATCAACACCCCTCACTTACCCGATCGATCGCGTGCAAGGCCACGGCTACATCTTCAGCCCAGAGTCGGGGGGCTCTGCGCGGGGCTCGCACCCGCGGGGGGCTCGGCTCGGCTCGGCACGTCCCGCCCAGGGGAAGCTGGAAAAGCAGCGGGATGGGTTTATTTGGGTAAATGTAAAACAGCTCCCCCGGCCCGGCCCTAACAGGCGCCTGTCCCTGGGCGGAGCGGCACGAGCGGCATCCCGCGCCGCGATCGGATCGGATCGGCCGGGGCTCGCCCAGGCTCGGCCGCGGATAGGAGCTTCGCGGGCGTGTTGCGATTTGAACTGGCTCACGTGACCTCGCTGTGTCAATCGTTCCACAGCTGCGGAAGCGCCGGCCGCCCCCCTTCAGGGCGGGGGCCGCTGGATCCCGGCTCCCCGGGTGCAGCTCCAGCCCAGACAAACACACAAGCCTTTTGCTGTGCCAATGAGGTTTCTTTAGAGAGAGGCCATCAGCTTAAAAAGCCCGCGTGAAAGAGAAGCGTTGCCTTTGTTTCAGCTCCCACCTCTACACCATTAACGCGGAAGGGCTTTTGTAAAATACATTTTCTGTTTCACTCGCTGCACGGTCAGCTTCCCTGCTGGATTTCTCCTGGCTTACAGGCCTGGCGGCTTCACTTTTTTTGTCTGTTATCCGATTTGTTCTCACGCAGGAGCACAATACTGCGGTGTCTGTGTTGCAAAAATAACAGCAAGTGTTTTGGGTTAAAAAGAGCGGTTTCCGTTTATTTTTTTATCAAGTTTTGTAACACAATGGTGCATAGGTAGCTGTTCTTTCAAAAGATAAAAAAGTGGAACCAAATAATAAGCATCAGATGAGAATTTAAAAACAAAATGGTATAGACCACATGTGGGGGATTCTGCATAGAAACAGTTGAAGAATTGGGCCCTATATCTGGTAATGAAGATTATAACTGTGTGTCAGGAAGAGTCAGAACCAGTGTTGTCAATTCATGAGATTTTCTTTAGTGTCTTGTGCTGGTTGTTGTTTTTTCTTAAAGCTCCAGCTCCTGGAGTCATTTGATCATATGAGATCTCTCAGCTTTATTTATTTTTAAGTAGGTTTCTAATCCTCATTATATTTTAAAATATAATTTAAATAACATCAAAAATCTGATTTAAATAAAATATTAATTTATTAGTTTTAATGATTAATTTTTAAATTATCAATTTTTAATCCACCTGGCTTGAGGTTGGCAATACTATAGAACATTTTTGTATGAAGTGTAGAAAAAACAATGTATTTTTTAAACAAAGTATTAAAATGAATGACAGAAGTATAACAAAACCTCCTAAAGTCGGAGGCTTATTTTAAAGGAATTCTTTCAGCTCAAATTTGACCCCAAATTTAGGTTTGGTACTTCTGTAGACCAAACTGCAGGATCCAACACCTATCCAAGTATGGTGTGTTTCCTCTCTTTCTGGTGAAAGGATGACATGTGACCACATGTTCAGAGAACATTTTTTAGAAATAGTTTATTTAAAATTTTGACCCAGGTGGCAAATACATCAATACTTTCTAAACAAGTCAAAATTCTCTCATCTAACAATTGGTGTTTTCAGTACAACTGTCAAGCAAATATTATATGAAACCAATGCTTCACATAAAATGAAGTAAAGAAAATCAGTTAAAAGTTATGCACATTTCCTTAAGGAATAGCAATTTAAAACTGCAATGCAGACAGAATCAGAATGGGAAATGTAGGTGATAGTGACAGACTGAATCTTCCTCATGCTACTGTGGGAATTTGAATGACAGCTCTCTGCCTGAGCTCTAAATAATACATAGAATCAGAGGGTTGGAAGGGACCTCAGGAGGTCATCTAGTCCAACCCCCTGCTCAAAGCAGGACCAGTCCCCAGATTTTTACCCCAGTTCCCCAAATGACCCCACTCAAGGATTGAACTCACAATCCTGGGTTTAGGAGGCCAATGCTCAAACCACTGAGCTCTCTCTCCTGCCTAATAAACAAATACATTAATGGAGAGATCCTATCTTCTGGAACTGACCTTGAAAGGTCATCAAGTCCAGCCCCCTGTCTTTACTAGCAGGACCGAGTACTGATTTTGCCCCAGCTCCTTAAGTGGCCCCCTCAAGGATTGAGCTCACAACACTGGGTTTAATAGGCCAATGCTCAAACCACTGAGCTAGCCCTCCCTGCACATGCATGTTGTTACTTTTGCATAGCAGTTTTGAGGAATGTATTAACTTGTGATCACTAAGGCTCATGAATCGCTGGACTGTGAATAAGCTTAATGAGTTAACTCCTTTGCAACTCCATTCAGGGATGGATTGATAAAGATGTGAGGGCTGAAATTCTGTGATTTGGTAACAATTTCTTAGCTACACGGTGTACAAATGATGGGCCACAGGTGACCAATTGCTTCATTGCTCACCCTGCTGAATCACTGGCAGTATAGGTCAATATGGGTATGTCTACACTACCCGCCGGATTGGTGGGCAGCTATCGATCCAGCGGGGATCGATTTATCATGTCTAGTATAAACACGATAAATCGATCCCTGAGCCCTTTCCCATCAACTCCTGTACTCCAGCACCACGAGAGGCGCAGGCAGAGTCGACGGGGGGAGCGTCAGCAGTCGACTCACCGCAGTGAAGACACCACAGTAAGTTGATCTAAGTACACTGACTTCAGCTACGTTATTCACGTTATTCACGTAGCTGAAGTTGTATAACTTAGATCGATTCTCACCCCCCCTCCTGTGTAGACCAGGGCTCTGATGTAGAAAACAGTATTGAATGTACTTTTCTATTGCACCTTCTGTTCTCAAAGAATTGCAAATGTAATCAGATTCCTGGGACTTCATTAACAATGGGCTTGTACCAAGGAGGTGATGTAACTGCATAGAGTTAGACAAACACAACGCCGTAATGCAATCAGTGGTAGTTCATATGGAAGCCCATCACAGGAGATTCTTGGAATGCTGATGTAAACTGGGTAAAACTATGGCCCACACCCAATGCAGCTCAGGCTCACTTCAAATGATAGTCTGCATTTTGCATCAGGGCTAGACCCATTTCCACAAGCAGCCAACCATATTTAAATGAAGGAGATGCAGTGGGCAGGCTGTGTCTTTGGGAGCTTGATTTCCTTAAAGCAACTCCACTGAAGTCAATGGAGTTAAACTGGTGTCAAACAGATTGAGGCCCCAGATGTTGAACCCAGCTCCGTTACTAGCATAGACACAGCCTATATCAGGTTAATGGAGAACCTGATGGGAGCCTGTTTTGGAAAAGGTCCTTTTCCAGAAAACAATGGTCATGAAGCTATAGGACTTGGAACAAGAGATTGCACGATAGTGGAGAGGTGAAAGAAAATGAAGAAGAGAAAATACGGTACCAATTCTGTCCGTAATATATGGGGTGTTTACTAGACAGCCGCTAATAACAGTAAATCAGATGGTATTATGGAGATTTTTACATTGGATTTCTTTGGGCCTATTGGAGGCAACATTATAATCCAATCTAGGGCACAAACAAGGCTCCTCCATCCTCCTCTATCATGCGTTTTGCCAGAATGGCTACCTTGTGTGTCTATAATTTAACTCTTTTATAAGGATAAGTTGTTGGCCTATTGCTCCACCCCCCAACCTGGAGGACCAGCGGCCTTCTTTTCATCCACACCCTTTGACCTGTCCAATTTGCGTGGCCCTAAAACTCACACTGGCATAGTTCTCAGGGTCCCTGGAGCACAACAAGCCTTTCCCCAAACTGCAAACCTACTGTAATATAAGCTGATTGAGCTTTCTTTCCTTCCAGCTAATTGGTTTGATGATTTGCTGTTGATCATGATCTTTTATGAGCTATATCATGGCCAGATTTTAGTGGGTGGCAATGATGGGATTTTCTTGGTTGTTTGGGGTGTGTTTGCTTTTTTGAATTTTTCCTGATCCCATGAGTATAAGTATAAACTGGGTTAAAATTGTGAGTGATTCAGTTAGGGCTTGGCTACACTTACAAGTTGCAGCGCTGGTGGAGGCTTTCCAGCGCTGCAATTAACACCCCGTCCACACTTGCAGGGCACAACCAGCGCTGCAACTCCCTGGTTGCAGCGCTGGCTGAAAACCCATCCCGGCAGGGGTATAAGGAGTGCAGCGCTGGTGACACCAGCGCTGCTCAGCAGGTGTGGACACTCACCAGCGCTTTACCTGTCCTCCAGGGAATAAGGAGCTATCCCAGAATTCCTGTTCAGCCACTCTGCACATCAGTTTGCACTCTACTGCTCTTGCCTCAGGTGACCCGCCCTTTAAATGCCCCGGGAAATTTAAAAATCTCCTTCCTGTTTGCTGCAGCCAGGTGTGGAGTGCAATCAGTTAATCAGTTACAGGTTACAGGTAACCATGCCTCCACGCGGCAAACGAGCCCCAGCATGGAGCACAGGTGAATTGCAGGACCTCATCAGTGTTTGGGGTGAGGCATCTGTTCAGGCACAGCTGCGCTCCGGCCGTAGGAATTACGATATCTTTGAGCAGATAGCAAGGGACATGCTGGATAGGGGCCATCAACGGGACGCACTACAATGCAGGGTGAAAGTTAAAGAGCTGCGGAGTGCCTATTACAAAGCCCGCGAGGGTAATCGCCGATCCGGAGCTGCTCCCACGACCTGCCGTTTTTACAGGGAGATGGACAAGATACTTGGGGGTGACCCCACTGCCAATCCCAGGGTAACGATGGACACTTCTGAGCAGGCTGGGGACAGGAGGAGGAGGAGGCTGCGGGGAGAGGAAACCGCGAGTGAAGCTCCTGGGATGGGGAAGAAACCGCAGATTCCTGGAGGCATGCAGCCAGGAGCTCTTCTCAAGCCAGGAGGAAAGTACCCAATCGCAGCAGCCAGCAGTTGCAGAAGGACAAGCAGAGGAGCGGGGTACCGGTAAGCGGCTTTATTTTCTGGGTGGAAATGTTTCTGGAGAGGAAGGGGGGTTATGGATGCATGCATGGCAGCGTCTAGATGTGGAATAGCCCGTTGATGTGGTCTATCACGTCGCGGTAATCTGCTTCAGTTATCTCAGCAAAAGCTTCATCCAGAGCGTGGGCAATATGCCTACGCAGGTTTATAGGCAGAGCCACTGTGTCCCTTGTCCCAGTGACGGTGACGCGTCCGCGCCACTCTTCGGCCAGTGGGGGGGGGACCATTTCTGAACACAGGCACGCCGCATAGGGTCCCGGGCGGAATCCACATTGCTCTAAAAGAGCCCCCGCTGTTCCCTAGTGACTGCAGTAGGGAAACATCTTCCAGGATTAAGTCCTGTGAAAAATGTTGGGAGACTCTTTAGTGAAGAGATAGGGAGATAAGATCACCCCTGCATCTGCATCTTCACTCAACCCCTCTAGCACTCCAGATTACCCAAGCAACCAGCTCCTCTCACTCAAGCCCCTCTTCTCCCTATATAAGTAAACACTCCTCACTCACCATTTCGTGGCTTCTGTTGTGTTTTCCTTTTGGGATAAAGAATGCAAGTGAGAACTTGCAAGTGAGAACTCCTCAGTGTAACAATTCATGTCTGGAGATAGTGGATACAATGCTGCCCGTGTTAAATGTTGTCATTTCTGTGTCTACAGTGACCTTGACTGGACTGCCCAGATGTTCAACATCACAGAGGCTTCAAAATTTGAGAAAAAATCCCGAAAGAGCAAAGAGGACATGCTGAAAACTGTTCTTCAGCACTCTGCTACAGAGAGAAAAGAATTGAAGGAGTGGCGAGAGAAAGAAAGCAGGACCCGCAAGAGAAATGCAGTGGCCAAGAGGAAAAGCACGGAGCGGCTGCTAAGCATCCTGGAGCGCCAAGCGGAGTCTATAGAGTCACTCGTTGCCATGCAAGCAGAGCACTACCGTGCTACTCCCCCACCCGCCCCGTCCTTTGTGCCTTGTGCCCCAATGTCAGCTCAAACCACCTTTCCCCAGCATCCAGGCTCTTACCACCACCAGCTGCCTCCAACACCTGTACGTTCCCCAACCAGCCCTGATACCTACCACCACCCTTACCCTCTGCATTCAACCCCATTCACCATGCAGTATATGAACCCTGAAGTGCAGGATTCATTAAACAGCAATCCAGACATGGCATATGCAAACTTGTGACTGTACAGTTCACCAACCCACACCATTGCCCTCTTGTGTTAATGAAATGTTGTGTGTCTGTCTGTCTGTCAAGGAAGTTTTTTTCTTTTCAATAAAACAATTCTTGGCTTTGAAAACAGTCTTTATTATAGCAGATAGTGAAAGATACCTTAGCCCAGTAAAGAAAGAGGCACTGCAAATCATATTATTATTATGGATAATAGAATAACAGTGTAAGCAGTGCAATTCACTCCCATGCAAGGCAGCAACATTACTGTTGGCTTTCAGCCTCAAATTCTTCCCTCAAGGCATCCCTAATCCTTGAAGCCCTGTGCTGGGCCTCTCTATTAGCCCTGCTCTCTGGCTGTGCATATTCAGCCTCCAGGACTTGAACCTCGGTGGTCCATGCCTCACTGAATGTTTCACCCTTCCCTTCACAAATATTATGGAGGGTACAGCAAGCGCTTATAACCGCTGGGATGCTGCTTTCCCCAAGTCTAGCTTCCCATACAAACATCTCCAGCGAGCCTTTAAACGCCCAAAAGCACACTCCACAGTCATTCTGCACCGGCTCAGCCTGTAGTTGAACCGGTCCTTGCTCCTGTCAAGCTTCCCTGTATAGGGTTTCATGAGCCAAGGCAGTAACGGGTATGCGGGGTCTCCAAGGATCACAGTGGGCATTTCGACATCCCCTACTGTGATCTTCCTGTCTGGGAAAAAAGTCCCTGCCTGCATCTTCCTGAACAGGCCACTGTTCCGAAAGATGCGTGCATCATGCACCTTTCCAGGCCAGCCTGTGTAAATGTCAATGAAACGCCCGCGGTGATCCACAAGCGCCTGGAGAACCATAGAGAAATACCCCTTACGATTACCGTACTCTGATGCCAGGTGGGGGGGGGGCCAGAATAGGAATATGCGTCCCATCTATCGCCCCTCCACAGTTAGGGAAACCCATTTGTGCAAAGCCATCCACAATGTCCTGCACGCTCCCCGGAGTCACGGTCTTTCTTAGCAGGATGCGATTAATTGCCTTGCAAACTTGCATCAAAACGATTCCCACGGTCGACTTTCCCACACCAAACTGGTTCCCGACCGACCGGTAGCTGTCTGGATTTGCCATCTTCCAGATTGCAATAGCCACCCGCTTTTCCACCGTCAGGGCAGCTCTCAATCTTGTGTCCTTGCGCCGCAGAGTGGGGGCGAGCTCAGCACACAGTCCCATGAAAGTGGCTTTTCTCATACGAAAGTTCTGCAGCCACTGCTCATCATCCCAGACTTCCATGATGATGTGATCCCACCACTCAGTGCTTGTTTCCCGAGCCCAAAAGCGGCGTTCAACGGTGCTGAGCATTTCCGTGAATGCCGCAAGCACTGTAGTGTCACACGTGGCAGACAAATCCATATTGATATCATCGTCGGACTCCTCACTGTCACTTTGGAGCTGAAGGAATAGCTCGACTGCCAAACGTGTTGTGCTGGTGACACTCATCAGCAGAGTCCTCAGCAGATCGGGCTCCATTTGCCACAGAAATCGCGATTCACAGAGAGTAACAGAAAGACACTCACAATGGCGCCAAACGCTGCCGGAAAGAGTGAATGCTGGGATGTGAAGCGATGCACCACGGGGCGCTGGCAAACAGGAAGCGGAATGACCCGCACACTTCCTTCCCCTTCCCACAATACTCAGCGCCAAAATGGGACGAGGTGCTCTGTGGGATAGCTGCCCACAATGCACCTCTCAATACAGCGCTGGAAAGTGCTGCAAGTGTGGCCACACTGCAGCGCTGGTAGCTGTCAGTGTGGCCACACTCCAGCGCTGGCCCTTACACAGCTGCATGAGCAGCGCTGTAACTCCCAGCGCTGCAACTTGTAAGTGTAGCCAAGCCCTTAGTCACATTAGCCTTAATCTCTGGAGGGGAAATCCTGGCTCCATTGAAGTCAATGGGACAGTTGCCATTTCTTCCCAGGGGCCAGGATTTCCCCCTTGTAAGTTAGTACTCCCCATCCCCCACATCTGCTTCATACAGGTAGCTACTTTTACCAACAATTTTCATCACAGCTCAGAGTGAGGGACTCGATCTCCCTTGTCAGCCAGTTGTCAATGTTTCAGGCCAGCCATTCCCCTGTGAAACCCAATGCCTGGACATGTAAAAGGATCACTTAGACGCCAGGCCCAGAGCCCCACCTTAGGGCACACACTTATTTTTTTATTTCTCCCCATTCAGAGCATTGTTTCTAAGCAACAGAAGAAAGCTTCAGCTTTGTGCGAAGCAGCAGCCTAGTTTCCTTCAGCTGCAGCAGAGGCAAAGGAGGAACAACAGCATCGAGAGTGAATTCCATCCTAAAGCTACCAGGAAATAGAGCGGTTCCAAAGGCCCGATCCTTTTAATCACCATTGTACAAGACAGAGAGTCTGACGCAGGTAATGGACTATTTCTCATATACCGTGCGTGTGTGTGTGTGCGTAAAAAGACGGTATACATTCCTGTCGGTAGGATTATTAACTAGATAATTATTTTTCTGAGCATCTTTACAGTTATCAGTGGATTCCCTTTTTCTGAGGGACTCTCAAATGACAGAAAGATATGGTGTGATTTTTGAGCAGCTTTCAAAATAAGATTGAAGGGAGGCCTTGGATTCCTTAATCTGATGTGCTCTGAACTGCTTTGAAACCCCCTCCTTCATTAAATGGAAGGGTTCATTTATTTATTTGGTGTATGCAATCTGGCCAAGCCACAATGTTCTTAAATGCTGCATTAATAAACATTGGGGCCACGCTTCAGATGGAAAAAATCATCTCAATCCTCTTGGCTTCATTGAAGTTAATGAAACGACACTGATTTACAGCAGATGAGGATCTGGCCCAGGAATTGTGCTACTTTTAATCGGTGCATGGCAAGAAACTGTGTTGGCATTTTTTTTAGCAATTGTGCTAATGCTGTACATAAGTGCTGTCGTTTTTGATGCCTATTAAAGAGGGCACCTACATACAGTGTTGGTGGGCACATTAGACACACATATAAACAGCGTTCTCACTGCATGTTTGAACCTAAATGTTTGTGGTTTCATGAACTCTGTAAACCCATGGTCGAGGGGAAGTAATGCATGTAATTTGACTTGTTAATCATGTACAAAACATTGCCATAACTGTGGCTCATACCCTTGTTATCCCCACCCTGGCCTGCTGTAGCCTTCTCCTGTCCAGCCTGTCCTCTTTCCAACCCATTCAACCAAAATCATCTCCTTTGCCCCCCTTTCCAGTCCTGTCACTCAGGGACTACTAATACTCCCACATTAGGTGGATGGAGAAACAGGAAAAGCCTTAGGAGGTGGGAGAGTTGGTGAGCAGGATCTGTTCTGATGCCCTGTATGGAGGACAATACTAGACACATCTAAATTACTTAACTATGTAGATGCTGCTGTGATGGGTGCTCTAGAAACACGTAAGCTTACAGAGATGTCGCCCCTCCCTGCTCCAATCCCTGCACTGGCTTCCTGCCACATTTCACATCACGGTCAAACTCCTCACCCTTATGTTCAAGGCTTGGCCCAAGGATACCCCGAACTGTTACGGCTGTTGTTTACTTGTGTTACCAGAACGTCTTGTCTGCTTTCCTTTCCTGTTACATCCCCACTGGCATACTACTCCTCTGCCACTTCTGCAGCGCCCATGTTTTTGCAGGGGTATTGAAAGAGTTTGTGCTAATTCATCGATGGCTTTGGTTCAGTCCTTGTGATATTGACACATAGTGATCTGTCTTTCTGTTCCTTTTATTCTTTAAGCTGGATCTTAGCACACGGTCTGGATTGCAGCAGCCTCCCCACCAACTAGAACACTTCCCCCCCAATCCATGGAAAGGAAACGCCTAAAAAAAGAGATTGAAAAACTCTTGTAAGTACCGACTGCCAGGTAGTTCCCATACTGCACTATAGCAATGACTGTGTTCTAACGGTCCTGTCCGACATACCTTACATGTGTCCTCCAGCTTTCCCTTGTGGAAAGTCTGGGAAGCCTTCCCTGGGCATGCTCACCAGCTCCCACTGTCCTCCTTTTATATGCACTGGATAGGTAAACCTCCATGATTCAGAGCCTACCACTGCCCTGAGCTATGCACATAGAGAACTCATGCTGGCAGTGTGGGTTACGGTTCCTGTATAGTGCCTGCACCACACAAACAGGTAGGGTCTGGGCACTAGAATTACTGCCTTTAAGCTAACAGGCTACATCCTTTACCTCGCGTAGTAGAAGGTCCTGCTCTTAGATCCAGAGAGTCTGGGTTCCTCTCCACATACAGCTTCTCCAGGGATGTAATTCAACTTCCATTATATTCAATAGGAGGCTCACACCTGACTTCACTGAGGCTCCTTGTTTGAGTGAGTACGCCCCAGTCTGAGTCCAGGCTGCAGCTTCAGAAACCCAAACCCCAATGAAGCAGCCCTTTCAGGCTGGTGGTTGTGCAGTGACATCCCTACTGTATGCTCAAAGAGCCAGCGAAGCCTATCCCAAGCAGGCCCTCAGTCTGAATACTCTGCTTATCACTGTCCTCTCCCTTTATTTCTAAGCCTTCGGGGGATGCAGACAGCCAGGTCCATAGCTCAGAGTATAGAGATGGAAGCTGAGATTGCAAAAATAACAGGCTTTCCACGTCAGAACGAGGCTGCCATCGGGGGCTGGGATACCTGCTGAACCTTGCAGATTGTGAAGCTTTGAACTACAGTAAACACAGCCCTGATTGTGAGAGTTGCCAATGCAGTGGATTGCATAGCACAGGCTGTAACTCAAAGCTGCTCTCTTGCTTTTAGGGGAGATTATGTTGGCATCAGACTTCGGGAAAATGAATTCGACCCGAAAGGAAGACAGCAGCCCACCTTTCTCGATGATATGGTAACCAGACCATTTCTTATTCTAATCTTGCATTCTTAATTCCTGAATGAAAGAACTGAAGGGTGCCTGGTTTGATGCAGTTAAATAACTTGCTATTAATCCGTAAGCAAATATGTTTTATCTAGAAGAGAGGGAAACTATCTAGAGATCAGTTGCATATAACATTTTCAAAAGTATCTGAATCCCCTTTTCAAAAGAGACAGGTTCCTAAATCCCACTGACTTTCAATGACCCTAGACTCCTAAGTTCCTGAGTCACTTAGTCACTTTTTGAAAATGTTATTCCAGCTCTTTTGCCTTATGAGAGCTAAAATTAGCCGATTTACCTGGTATTAACTCAATTGGATCTAATTCAAACAGACAGAAGCAAACTATGTGATGTAGTTCCTTGGGGACCAACTGTATTAAACAATCATGCTTACAGCAGTCAGTTTAGTAGCTTAGGCTTTGGCTACACTTGCATTTCAAAGCGCTGCCGCGGCAGCGCTTTGAAGCGCTAAGTGTAGTCAAAGCGCCAGCGCTGGGAGAAAACTCTCCCAGCGCTGTCCGTACTCCACCTCCCTGTGGGGAATAACGGACAGCGCTGGGAGCGCGGCTCCCAGCGCTGGGGCTTTGACTACACTGGCGCTTTGTAGCGCCGCAATTTGCAGCGCTGCAGAGGGTGTGTTTTCACACCCTGCTGCAGCGCTGCAAATTTGTAAGTGTAGCCAAGCCCTTAAACAGGCTTAATGAGGCCTTCTTTGGCCAAGGCCAAGCCATTTAGCCTCAGTTTCCCCATCTATAACATGGAAGTAACATTTATCTGCTACTTGATCTTGATGCAGAAATTCCTGGGTAACATTCCACAGCCCTGTGCTGCTCAGGAGATCAAACTAGACGCTCATAATTATCCCTTCTGGGATAAAAATATAAGTTATGAAACCTACCACATGGTGATTGTCGTGTGAGGATTAGTTAGGTAATGTTTGTGAAATACAAGACTCCCATTGACTTCATTGGAGCCAGGATTTCTTCCTGTTATTACACTTGTGGATGGAAGATATCCATTATTTTACAAACTTCTCTGAAAACTTGTTTTTAGTGATATGATGACTTTACATGATTACAGGTATAAGTGGGGGAATGGTCCCGCTATCGTGGGGAACTTTCCTGGCTTCTGCACGACCCCGGTGACATGGGCTAGCGGAAGGATCTGAGTCCTCGCTCCCACTTCCTTTACCCAGAGGCCTCCCTGCCCTCGAGGACTCCCCTTGCACTCTCCTGTCTGGCAGAGTCCTCGTAACCCCAACAAGGCTGGGCCCAGGATTCCTGAGGGGCTCGACCCCCAACCTTGCTGTGGTCACTTAGGACAGGGGCTGGGGTGTCCCCACTCCGGGATGCTCTCTCTGCACTGGATGCTTTCCTGACCCACTGATCATTACATACGATTTAAAGCAATACAGTTTATTTAATTAACAATTAGTTTAAAAAGGAAACATGGGAAAGGTTAAAGGAAACACATCACCCTGCTCTGTGGCAGGAAACATCACAAACAATGTCCCTGGAATGTCAGGGCAGTTCCTTGTAGGTCCCAGGCCTCCTCCTCAGGCCCTGGCTGTGCTGCAGGGATGCTGTGGGTTGGACACTTGCTCTGGCGGCAGCCACACAGTCTCAGGCTCTAGGTGGCAGGAGCCTTCTTCCCAGTGTTGACCCCGCCCTGTCAGGGTTACGATCCCCCTCCAAGTCTGGCCTGCAAAGCCTCTTGGCTGAGGCATCTCCCTGTGCTGGGCCCACTGCCCAGGGTCCCCCTCGCTCTCCCCAGCTGCTCACTGCACCCAGCTCCAGACTGCTCCAGCCCCAGCCCCAGCTCCACTCTGCCTCAGCATGGCTGCTGCTGCTGCTGCTCTTCCTTCAGCTCCCTGGGCTGCTTCTCTGGCCCCTCTGGCTCTGGTTGCTGCAGCTCTGCTCCCAGAGCAGGTCTGCTCTCTCTGGGCTGTGCTCTGGCTTCGGGGCTGCAGCTCTGCTCCCAGCAGCTCAGCTTGGGCCCCTGCTTTCTCACCCCACTCTGTCTGTCTGACCCAGGCAATTCCAGCTCACACAGAGGACGGGACCCCCCTGGCCTCCTGACTCCCTGATTAGCTTGCCTGCCCTGTCAATCAGGCTGACCTGGAGCGTTGGCCTCTCGCCATTGTTCCTGGGGACTGTCAATCTCAGGCTCCTGATTTCCCATTGACCCTTCCCCTTTTGGTACTGGGAGCTAGCAACCAAAACACCCTCACTGAATGTTAGTAAGGGGATAACAGTCCCCTTACATAGGGATCCATTCACCTGAAGTCAGTTGCACGCCTGGAGCTTTTTTTCACTTATAGATCAAGTTAATTTTTATGAGATCACTTGCTAACATTAGCTGTAAAGGAAAAAAATCTAGAAGTTAGCGGTGGGCAAAGCCCAGTATTATTCACTTTATAGCCCTATAAACGTTCTATGAGATGGTCCCAGGATACTGTGACCAGTCAACTGTGACAAAGTTCAGCATCTATTGTACAGTTAGGGAAAAATATGTGAAGTTGATAAGGAAGGGCTTTTGAGCAGGTAGTAGATGAAGCCTTGACTCCACCCTCCCCAAAGGCACCAGCCAATGAAGATGAACCAGCACAGAGGCAGACGTAAGCTGTGCCTGGCAAAGGGCTGGTGCAGCTTTCTTTCTCTTGGAGCAAGGGAGAATCAGGACTCAAGTGGAGCTCCTCTAGTCCCAGGTCTGCACCTTACTTGGGGTTCATGGCAAATCCACGATCTAGCCCAGAGTGCTGTCAAATGCATAAAGGTAACAAAGAGAGAAGTTTTTCCCCCCCTTTTCAGTTATAATCACCCTGGGTGTTGTACTGATGGCAGGTGCACACCTTTTAGATTTTCAAGCGGATGGCGTCCCTTTAAATTATCCTAGCATATTGTATTCCCCCAGGATCAGCTCTGGGGGTGCCCCATTCTGCCATGGAGCTTTATGGCTGTGCTTATGCCTGGCAGAAAGCCCCAGAATGAGCACCAACATTTAGTTTCATGTCTCCGTTCAGAGACCATCAAAATGTAAGTCGCGGAATGTAGCCTTCAGCTGTAGGGCACAGGGCTCAGCCTGCCTGGAGGCAATTTTTGCGGTATTCATGATCTGCAAACGATAAGGTGCTAGAACAGGCTATGCTGGGTGTCTTATTTAGGCAGCCCCTGCAGCAGCTGATCACAATGTTTCACATGTTACAAAATAGCATTTTTTAGTCTATCTATCTAGGTGGATGTGGTCCCCATCATGGTAGTATGCGATCACCTCTCAGCCTTTAAGGTATTTATCCTCACCACACCCCAGGTGAGGTAGGGCAGTGCTATTGTACAGATGGAGAACTACGGCACAGAGACTGCAGGCCAGAGTTTTAAAAGGCATTTAGGTGCCTAGTGGGATTTCTAAAGCACCGACGTGCCCAGCACCCATTTTAAAATCAATGACTTTTAGGCACCTCGGTGGTTTTGAAAAGCCCACTAGGTTCCTAAATAGCATTAACAATCTGGCGCTAAGTGACTTTCCTACAGTCACATAGGAAGTCTGTAGCAGAGTAGGAAACTGAACCCAAGTGCGAGGCTAGTGCCCTTACTCCTGCACCATCCTGCCTTTCTATTCTGCTTTCAGGCTCATTACGACTTGGCCATCAATGTTGCTTTACTGTGGCTGAATGATTCAGAAGCCCAAAGTCCGTTGGCAGGAGGGAAAAGGTGAGTATGAACAGACGGAGGCCCCAATCCTGCAGTGGACTTACACCAGTGTAAAACTGGAGTAACTCAGGCATGAATCAGGACCAATATCTTTCAGACTAACCCTCTTTACTTATATTCCCTCCGATTATCCTGGATAGGAATTTGCCACTTCACAGCCGATACATCTATCCCAACCGAACTGAGAGAGAAGCCATGATTTTATCATTTTATGCCGGGACCTTAATGGTAAGGAAGCAATAATGATAGCAAGATCTTTTGTTCTCCAGCAGCTTCCCAGATGAACAAAATACTAGACGTGCCATGTACTGTGCAAGAGTCCAGGCCATGCAATGTACATATGTTTTTAAATATTACAGAACTGTCTAATTTTCATCAAGGGATGGGAGTTGTAACCTTTGGTTAAACACAGTAAAGATTAGGCACCGTTAGCATGTAGCAATCTGATGGAGAACAGGGAGGTGAATATCTTGTCTCACAAACAGGTTTTAACATAAGGAATATCAAAGAAACTGATGATAAAATAATAGTCTGAACAATTATAGCACAATGATCAAGTCAGAGCTACGCAGTGGTCTTCCAAAGCCCATGTTTCAGTATATCCCATGACATGCACAGCAATCCACAGATCTAATGAAGGAGCAATGGAATCAGTCCTGGTAGCAGAATGCTCTCGCCCCAAGTTTTGCTGATCTTTATGCAATGACGTGTTTTAGTCAGATTCCTGCTGTGTTCCACTATGTCTTCTCTGTGGCAGCAGGTCGCAAGAGCAAATGTCAGTGGGGCCATAGCAGCTACATGAGGCAACACTAGACGTGCATATCAGGTACCTAGCCCATAGGGTAACACTGGAAGTTAAAATCCTTCTAGTTGGTAAGGACTCTACAGGACGGGGTGTCATCCGGATTCTACATATTTATTAATTCAAACCCCAAAATACCCACCCCAAGGACTAAATCCTTCTCCTGACCTGATTTCACAGAACAGCATCCCCATTGAAGACGTCTTTGGGATTTACAGCACGGGGCCCTCGGCAACACGCTGGTACCGCTCTGCCAAAGTGAGTGGCAAGACTGTAAAGGTCTTTTTCTAATTGTTTGAAGCTGGCATCAGCTGGGTCTGTGCTGCAGCAGCTGTTGTTTATACCTGCTCTCCTGTGCGAATAACCAGAGCGGACTTAGTTGCTCAGCAGGCAATTACGGTTATCTGGCCAGTGGGGACTCTGACACAAATGAGCAGAGGAGAGCTGACCCAGCACCACACTGATAAGCTTTCTGCGGCCCATTATAAGCAGTTAAATACCGGCCAGAGCCATGGAGTGGAGTAGGCTGCCTGGCTTTTATTTTAAATTGCCGCTTGTTGGTTTCCACTTTGTTTGCTGGAGTTATATTAGGGCTGGATTCTCTGGATAGTTTCATCCCATCCAAACTCTGAGCATGCTCCATTCCAAATGCCTTGTCTCGGTCCCTGGGCAGTCTGCCTTTTCTGAGATCCTCTTCCAGTCCCCTGAGCACAAGCCTTCCAAGTGACAGGCCTGTGCCTCCACTTCCCTTTGAGGTGGGACTCCGGCATCCAACCACTCTGACTGGCTCTCTGGGTTACAGCCCCCTGGTTGCCAACTGGGATACCTAGCAGGCCCAGCGGGCTTAGCACCAGCAAGAATTTCCCGCTGGGAATCTGTGGACAGTGACCGTTTGCAGTGACACAGAAGCAGCTTCTCCAAAATAAAAAATATGATTCATTTTGCCAAACCATTCACAGCACTCAGGGCAATGGATTTAAAACAGAGATCCATGCATACTGTCTTACCTCCGCTTGGCTTTCTCCTCAGCCCACGGGCAGAGATGACTTAGGCCTGGCGCTCCTCTGCTCTCTTGGGCACCAACTTACAGCAGGTCCCTGACTCCCAGTCAGTCTCTGTGTCAGCCGACAGCAGTTGGCAAGCTGCAGATTCTCAGCTGTTGCCAGGATGGGATCTGAGGAGTCTCCTTTCCAGGGCTAGAAACCTGGCTCATGTTTGAGGGGATGTACCTAGGCCTTTGTTGTACCTTTCCTGCCTGGTTTCTTTAACAGCCCCTTTTGATCTATGTATTCGGGCAGGGTAATATCACACAGATACCCTGAGAGGCATATGATAACAACAAGACAAGCTTCCTAGCATAGGTGCTGGAACTACGGGTGCTGGGGGTGCTCCCGCATCCCCTGGCTTGAAGTGGTTTCTATATCCAGGGTTTACAGTTTGGTTCAGTAGCTCTCAGCAGCCCCACTATACAAATTGTTGCAGCACTCCTGCTTCCTAGTTCCCCGCCCACCTGCTGAAGAGAATTTTTTTTAAATGCATTTACTGTACGGGTGGGGGGGGGGGGTGAAATCAGGACGCTGCCCTAATCCAAACATGAGACTCTGTACTTCGGCTGACTGGACATGTGCAGCAAACTTTTTGCCTTATCTGCACTGAGGATTTCCATAGGAATTGAAACACTAAATCAGATTTGTGGTGCAGCTAGTTCGGAAGACTGTCTTTGACAGTGACCACTGCCAGATGCTTCAGAGGAAGGTGCAGGAGCCCCACAATATGCAGATGAGGGACAATTTGTCTCCCATGAAGATCTAACCCTAATCTCCAATAATTCGAGTTTGGTAAGCCCTGAAGCGGGAAGTTTGTGTCTCCCCCACATCCCCAAGTGTGGCTATTTTATTTCCTCTGATTTCAGCCATTAGTTGCTAGCCATGAGGGCAACATCTATAGGGTGTTTCCAGTTAGAAGTAAGCTAAAAAGGGGGTCACCACCATTACATCAGTTTGCCCTGTCTAGATGTGTGTTACTCTGATAGCTGGAATTGGGGCAAATTCCTGGTGTAAACAAGGCCTGAGAGGGATCCCACAGCTCCCTCCTCCCCCGTTTCCAGATGGCTCTAGTACAGCATGCTACAATAGCCATGGAAATGCTTACATCTGCCTATGCTGATGTGTGGATTTTTGCCAATAGCAAGTTAATTCTGTTGAAAACTATATTCTGGCAGCCTTCTGCAGTAATATTATCTCCCCAGGCAAACTGAACTTTCCCCTTGGCCTGTCTCTTCCTACCAATCTTCAGGCCACTTCCCTCTCTTACAGATTTTGCAGACCTGCGTGAATCGTTTTTGCCTTATATACTAGTAAGGCAGCATGTCAAGTAGATGAATTTAGCTGGCATGTGGAGGTTAAATGCAAGTTTTGAGATGAGTTATAGTTTCTGTTTTCTCATGGAAGGACTACTGCAGAAACGGATCTGGGAGGATCACAAGCTAAATATGAGTCAACAGTGCAACACTGTTGCAAAAAAAGCAAACATCATCGTGGGATGTATTAGCAGGAGGGTTGTAAGCAAGACACAAGAAGAAATTCTTCCGCTCTACTCCACACTGATTAGGCCTCAACTAGTGTGGAGAAACTGAAGAAAGTCCAGAGAAGAGCAACAAAAATGATTAAAGGTCTAGAAAACATGACCAATGAGGGAAGATTGAAAAAACTGGGTTTGTTTAGTTTGGAGAAGAGAAGACTGAGAGGGGACATGATAACAGTTTTCAAGTATGTAAAAGGTTGTTTCAAGGAGGAGGGAGAAAAATAGTTCTTCTTAACCTCTGAGGATAGGACAAGAAGCAATGGGGCTTAACTTGCAGCAAGGGGGGTTTAGGTTGTACATTAGGAAAAACGTCCTAACTGTTAGGGTGGTTAAGCACAGGAACAAATTGCCTAGGGAGGTATTGGAATCTCCATCATTGGAGACTTTTAAGAGCAAGTTAGACAAACACCTGTCAGGTCTGGTCTACATAATACTTAGTCCTGCCATGAGTGCAGGGGACTGGACTAGATGACCTCTCAAGGTCCCTTCCAGTCCTAAGAGTGTATGATCCAATGACACTGAAAGTCCTAGACCCAAACCTATTAAAAAAACCTAGGCTCAAAATACTCCTGCAAGATGCTGAGCTCCCTGGCTGTGATACAGCAAAGCGCTGAAGCACATGCTTGACTTTAAGCATATGTGTAGTCCCATTGGCTTCAATGAGACCATCTACATGCTTAAAGTTACACTTGATAAGTGCTGTGCTGGACTGGACGCAGATTGCTTAATAACTTGCAGGATCAATGGAAGACATTGGCATTTCTAGGCCTGGTTGCTTGGCTGTATGGGAACCTGTGTTTTAAAATGATCAAACATTTTCAAAATGCTATTATTTTCTTTGCTCCACACTGAAATACACAACCACACCAAGATAAATAATAGACACAAGGCCGCTGGGAGTGTTATCACTTATCTAACCCTTATCCTGTTACAGGGATGCCTGAGTTGTGGACTCAGATTCCCTGCGTTGCCAATGAAGCCACATACTGAATTAAAACTTGGAGTGCACGCACAGACTTGCTGCACCAGATGTGGTCTGCAGTGAATGCTTGGTCACTGAAGGCTTTATGGACAGTATTTTGTTTTTAGCCAGCTGAATAGGATCAATGCTCTGGTTGAAGAACCCAACTCTGGGAAAGGTAGGCCTCACTTTGCACCTCAGTCAATGAGTCTCATTCTTGTGTAGGCGCTGTCTTCCTCTGACATTTGTTCAGAGAAGGTTCAGTGTCTACTCCATTGAATGCAGGACCAGACACCCTCCTACTGGAAGGGGACACAAAGAGAAGGCCAAGCAGGTGTGAGTGCCATCCTCTGACCTCCCAAGGTCTTTCCCCATCAAAGATCCAGTAGATTTTCTCTTTACGGTGATGCCAAAAAGAGGACAAGGAAATGCACTGAACCACATTGGAGGGTGCAGTTACTTACAAGTCCTATACAAGTTGTGCATGAACTGTTACACTGAACAAACTGATAGGACTGGGACTGTGATTTTGTTGTTTGTAGTGCCTAGAGGGTCCACCTGGGAATGGAGCTGAACTGGAGCCTTCATTGTGCGAGACACTGTGCATACAACGAGAGTGTGTGCCTTCCCTTAAGTCCTTACAATCCAAACAGAGTGACACAGAGAGTAGGAGAATGGAAGCATCATCATCCTTGTTTTGCAGACGGTTGACCAGCCACAAAGTTAGATTAAGTGACTATCCCAAGGCAGTATAGGAAATCTGTGGCACAGCCAGCAGTTGAACCCAGAACTTCTGAGGCTCAGTCCTGTGCTTTAACCAAAAAAAAATCCTTCCTCAGTCCTAGAAATCTTAGCCAAATCTAGGAATCAGATATTTACATCTTTGCACCTCTCAGCATCATACCCATCGCTGTGAACATCCCCCTTGAAGTGAAACCAGCAGAACTTCCTTGTGGGATCACGTGTAAGGACCTGATGGAGCCATTGAGATCTCCCCCTTCCCCTGATCAAGTATCATGGCCATACATAGGGCTTGATCCGGCTCCATTAAAATCTGTTTTTCTATTGACTTGAACAGGAGAAAATTCCAGACTGTAACTGGGGATTCAAATGTCATCAAGCCACATTACCTGGAGGGAGTTGCAGTTGCTAAGGTGAGAGTGAAGAGGCATCTTGGCACTGCTGAGCTCATAGGAGGGCGCCTGGTATGTCCCATGCCTCCCAGACAAAAATGATCTGCATTTGGAGACAGAGGTCCTGAGTTAGCAAGGGGCTTAAGCATGTGCCTAACTTTAAGTATGTGAGAAGTTCTGCTGAAATTAATCAGGGCCAGAATCAGGAGCTAAACTGTGACTTTGTCAGGAACATAAGGCGTTTTCATTACGGTCCACAGAATATCCAGACATGTATTCATTAAGGAGAACCAGTCTCTTCTGGCTCCTGCCACTCATGATGATGCATTTCGTAAACTCAGCAACTGATGAACTGCTTTTTATATTTCCACCAGAGGCTCATGAATCAGCTGCAGTCAGCAAACATCAGTAGTAAAATGGGCTCATTCCACAAGCTCATTAATTGTAATTCTACACCCACTAATTTTGTTTCATAGTAAAACACTCCGAATCCAAAGTGGGCTCAATCCAGATTCTCAGTTTGCCTCTAATTGCAGAGAGACAAAGTTTTTGACCCCTCAACTCTGATTACTGCATGTCACTCGTGGTTAGACATGCAAACTACTGGGTGCAAACAGGGGCCTTTTTTAATGGTTTGAAATAACAGGTAGCTAGTCAGGAGAGTCTAAACTCAATTTAAGGGTTGGTAGCAAGGCAGATGGAGGCTTCTTGATACACAAAGGCCACATAGACCTGGGAAGTTGTACACAAGCTTCCCAACAGTACCCCCAGCTTTGGGAGGATCACCCTCTCCACAGGTGAGAGACAGTTCACTTCTATTACCATCTGTGTCCTGAGTCTCCTCAGCAGCACAGCACAGTAGACCAAATTCTGCCTCGACTGACATCCTCTGTTGACTTCTGGTGCCAGAGATTCTGCTGGACTTGCATGCAGTTGCATGGGCCATATGTCAGGGAAGAATTTAATCCATTACATGTCGTGCTTTTGTAGCATGGACTCACGTGCAGCAGGAGTTTAGCTGAGTCTCCCCATCTCATTTCATTTAATTTCATTTTGGAATTAAAGCTGTTCACAAAAGGGGAGGGAGAAGTAAATGCATTTCCACTAAGTTTGTCCACACTTAAAATACTGCAGCTGCACCAGCTGCACCTCTGCGCTTCCATGAAGATATTCCCTACTACGCCAGTGGGAGGGCGTCTCCTGTCACAGGAGATAATCGATTTCATAGGCTTTAAGGCTAGAAGGGAGCATCATGATCATCTAGTTTGATCTCCTGCACATTGTAGGTCACAGCACCTCAGCCACCCACTCCTAGTAGACCCCTAACCTCTGGCTGAGCTACTGAAGTCCTCAAATCATGATTTAAAGACTTAAAGTTACAGAGAAACCACCATTTACATTCATTTAAACCTGCAAGTGACCCATGCCCCAAGCCAATCTGACCCGGGGGGAATTCCTTCCTGACCCCAAATGTATTGATCAGTAAGACCCTGAGCAAGTGGGCAAGATCCACCAGCCAAATGTCTGGGAAAGAATTTGCTGTAGTAACCCCATCTTGTGTCCCATCACTTGCCATTGGAGATATTTGCTGCTAGCAGTCACAGATCAGCTACACGCCAATGTTGGCAATCTCATCATACCATCCCTTCCATAAACTTATCACGCTCAGACTTGAAGCCAGTTAGGTTTTTTGCCCCCACTGGAATGTCTGGTCCAAAACTTCACTCCTCTGATGGTTAGAAACCTTCATCTAATTCCAAGCCTAAACTTGTTGATGACCAGTTTACATCCATTTGTGTCCACATTGGCGCTTAATTTAAATAACTTCTCTCCCTCCCTGGTATTTATCCCTCTGATATATTTATAGAGAGAAACCACATCTCCCCTCAGCCTTTGTTTGGTTAGGCTAAACAAGCCAAGCTCTTTGAGTCTCGTCTCACAAGGTAGGTTTTCCATTCCTCTGATCATCCCAGTAGCCCTTCTCCGCTCTTGTTCCAGTTTGAATTAATCTTTCTTAAACATAGGAGACCAGAATTGCACACAGTATTCCAGATGAGGTCTCACCTCCCCAAGAGGCGGTAGCTAGGTCGCCCATCGACCTGCCACCGACCTTGCGCAGTCTGTACTGGGAGTCAGATCGGTTTGACTGCATTGCTGAGGGCTGTGGCTTTTTCACGCCCCTGGGCAATGAAGTTATACCACCCTAATTTCCTAGTGTAGACCAGGCCTAAGTTATTCAGCCTTTCCCCATGGAAGATAATGTCCTCACGTTACCTGGTGGAACTCTCCTCACATGCACTCACGTGTCTGAGCCTAGAGATCATCAACATTTTGGGCACAACGTGTTTTTCATCCAAAAATGGCCTTTTTTAAAAAATGTTTTTATGGAAAATCCTCAGCATACAATTTTTCCATGAAATTTTTGGTGATATTTTTGACTAACTTTTTTATCTAAAAATTTCTGTTTACCTAAAACCTTGTTTTCTTATTGCCTGTTATTGTAAATGGAAAATTTCAGAAGTGACTTCAATTGAAGTTTTGGTAACAAAAATCAAGTGGTTAAAAACACTGCTGAAAATGCCATGGAAAATTAAAAAAGTATTCGATCTAATGTACTTATGTGCCCCCCTATTACCACAGTCATAGGCTCCAACTCCATGGGTGCTCGAGGGCTGCAGCACCCACGGAGAAAAATTAGTGGGTGCTTAGCACCCATTGGCAGCTGAGCTTCCCTCCCTCCCCCCATTCCTGCCTGTGGCCCCCGCCAATCAACTCCTCCCCTCCGTCCCAGTGCCTCCCACGGAACAGCTGTTCAGCAGCATGCAGGAGGCACTAGGAGGAAGGGGGCATAAAGAGATGGGGGAGAGGTGTGGTAGTGGTGGAGCGAGGGAGGGAAGAGGCAGGGCAGGGGTGGAGGCTTGGAGAAAGGGTTGGAGTCGGGGCGTGTCCTGAGGCTGAGTGGGAGTTGAGCACCCCTGGGGAAAATTAGAAGCTGGCGCTTGTGACCATAGTACCTGAGCAGCTCACTATCTTTATCTACTCTGCCAATACCTGTATAAGATAGTGAAGTGCCATTATGCCCATTTTACAGACGAGGAACAGAGAGACTGGCATACTAGGAACTTACATTTAGGTCTCTTAAGTCCCAGCCTAGTACTATAACCACTGGACCATCTCCTGTCTAAGAAACCAATCTTATAAACTTCCCTTTCTTATCTGGCATAAATGACTCAGAGAAAGAGAACTCAGTGGTCAGCAGTTTCCTTGAGAGGGGACCTCACCAGCTAAAGTGAACAACAAAGCGCCTGTTTAAGACTGGTATCAACATACAAAAGCTTTCTGTGTTTGCGTAATTGACCTTCAGGGAGCGGGTCTTGTTCCTGAGAGGGAGCCAATTGTCTCTTTCTCCTGTACTTTTTCTCTGTGCACCAGCTGAAGATAATCCCTGGGCTAAAGGACAGAAAAAGAAAATTGATCTATTTTGTCTGCGCAGGACTTGATACCAATAGACACCAGATAGATCTGAATGTGTTCTCTTAGTAACTGAGTAACTCAGTAACTGAGCTACTGCACGTACAGCACAGACAACGAGCATTCAGTGGACATCACTGGTTTTAGGCCCTGACTTCCAAGCTAGAATATTAAGGTAATACTCCAATCCTTAGTGGTTTAGTAAAGCAAAGCACTTCAGCACATGCTCAAGATTAGACATGTGAGTTTCCCCATTGACTTCAGTGCGACTATTCATGTGCTTAACCTTAAGCGTGTACTTAAGTGCTTTGCTAGACCAGTGCCACAAAGGTCACTGTATGTGATTTTTAATAGCCACAAGTGGCCGGGACCTCAGTTTTCTGAGATGGCACTTCTGAGAGCACAGTGGACCATGCTGAAACATGGATTTAATGTTAACTCAAAAAGGAAAGTATGCCACTTGCCAAATCGCCAACAGCATTGCCAGCACAGGCCTACTGGGTGACACTGGGCAAGTCGGTGCCTCAGTTTCCCTACCCGTGAAGCACTCTGAGATCTATCTGTGAAAAGGGCTATCTAAGATAGGGTTTTTCAGTTCTGATTATAGATCTTCCAGCCATGTGTCAACCAACCCTGTATAGCTTGTGTCTCTGATAGGATCCCAGCACCAGGAGCTGCATCCTGCACCACTGAAGGGAAGTCAAGGGGAATGTTTACATTGACTCGAGTAGCAGCAGAGCTGTAGCCCAAGTAGAGTTCCCTTGGCACAGCAGAGCTCTCAGCTTGCAGCAAGTGGTAGCTGACTCCTACCCCAACTGCTCCCTCTACTCCCTGGCAGGGGGCTGGGAGGGAAGGGACATGTTGGGGTGTGCCAGGACAGAGGGGGAAGGGCAGCGTGTGCCTGGGCTATAAATATTCATGGCTGGAACAAAGTCCCATAGGGCCCCCAGCCAGCTGGCCTAAATTAGAGCAGCCCCAGAGATGCTCTCGTTTATGCTGGTATGCCAGGGCCAGCATAGATGCACCAGGACGATCACAGAGGTAAAAATTTCTCCCTGCTGGCCCTGCTAAGCAGACCTCAGCATAGGAGAAAATCGGGCCTACATTACTAATTGCTCCTGTTCTTCAAAATCAGTCTTTGCAGATTTGAGTTTATGACTTTGAAAGTATTAGGAAAGCTCCCGCCTGTTCCAACAGCACACTGTGGTAGTCTACAGGTAGCTCTAACATACTTGGTGTGGCCTAAAGTAAGTGTTACCAAAGCAACTGCCAAAGTTACTGTGGAATTGTAATCAGATTATAATAAACCATATAATTAGCAATGTCTCTGGTGCACTTATAAAACAAATCATTCGTGCCTGGCCTTATTAATATGGACTGCCATCTGGTGTCTGGATAGGGTTACTGCTCTGTTTGGGCACAGCCACGTAATCTGTAGAAAAAAGGTGACATTGACCAAATTCCCTCGTTCTTCTTGTTCCAACATAGGGGGATGGAAATTCCATCTGGGAGTTGTATGATGAGGGTTCCACTTGATCCAGGGATGTTCTGTTTGTTTTACGGCCTGGGAAGCTCCGTACCTCCCTTCTAAGTGGGGCCTCTGCAGAGTGCAGCATTCAAAGCAGGTTTTCTTGCCAGATTTCCCAAAGTGCCTGCTCATGTCATTTCCCATAGTGCTGCCCCTTTGGTTGGTATTCATGGCTGGCGCTCCTGATCTGCTTCTGGTGGAGACAAGGAGAGATTTCAGATGAAGCTGTTATGCTGTTTTTCCTCTCATCTGCTGTCACTCTGAGTTTAGCTGTGATGCTTGGAGCAACACCTGTCTCTGAATAGTGAGTAGCGTGTAGCTCAGGGATAGATCCTTGCCGGTGGTGTGGTAGCAAAGTTGCTTTGATAATAATATAGTCAGAGCCTCTGTCTGCCTCTTTTTTTGTTTATATGCAAGTCTTTCCACCCTGCTTTGCTGGATGGTTCCCAAATATCACGGTGATGGGTACAAAATCAGACCCTGAACAGAGCACCTAAACCACGAGATACAGGAGTTATCTAACAAAGGATATCAGCCACTGGGAGAGGGCAAAAGAGGATGGGAAAAGTTAGAAGTAAACATTTCAGAAAAATGGACATGATCCAAGGGAAAATACCAGTGATTTGTAATAACATACTCAGGGCTGTAAAGACTATAAAATAGGCAAACGATTGTACAATTTCTCATTAACCTCTAAGTGTTATTGTCCTTCCAGGGTCACCGGATTCACCCTTTCAACCTCTCTTTGCATCCTTTTGCCATGCTGACAGCCCCGAAAGCTGCGGAACATGCCTGGAAACAGAGTAAGCATGTTTTGTCTCATCTCACCCGGGGATTTAAGCAGGGGGCTGGGAGTTCGGAATCCTGAATTTTAATTCCAAGCTTGCCACTGGTTTATGGCAAACTATTTAACCTTTCTGTCTCCCCACCCGTGACATGGGGATAATAATGCTTACCCACCTTTGTAAAGTGTTTTGAGATGTACAGGTGAAAAGTGCTATATGAACCTGACCCAGAGCCCATTGAAATCCATAGAGGCCTTCCCACTGAAGTCAAGAGTCTTTGGATCAGGTAGTGTAAGTGCAAAGTATTATTCCAAATGGATCATTCCTTGCTGTTTGATAGTGATGTAATAATGGCTTCGTCGGCACGGTCAGATAGTGTTTGTCTTTAACACATTTGAAGAGACACACGAGCAGTCTTGACCTTGGACTAGATTCTGGACTTCCACAGTAGTTATAGTGCAGGCCAATATTAGTCACAAAACAAAACAGACTACTCACACTGTACCAAAATGAGAACCATCCCCAAGGCATTAGGGATGGAAAGAACCTGACAATGGCAACCTTCCCTCTGAGCATGTATTGATGCAAGGTAGGAAATCGGTAAGCCATCTGGGAATCCTTCCGGATGGAAGGTGGAAGCACTATATGACTATGAGTTGATATTCTCTTTGCCAAGGTGTCAAGTTTCAAAAGGCAGCAGCAAATCAACATGCCACCACCAATTCAACAAGAACAAATAAGGACTGCAAGCGATCAGAATCTCCATCAACAGCAAAACAGACAGACAACAAAGTAAGTCTAAAATACAAACTAGGTCAAACCATTTCAGCAGCAATAGGATATACCGGCATACATCAAATTGTGCCTGTTGGACCATCCATAGTTCACAGAGCCTTTCCTGGAGTGCTACAGAATGGAAGATTTTGCAGTCGGTTTCAATCAATTTCCAGGAGCACTGAAATTAATGATCTATATAGCATTAATTGTATTTGATTTCTTTAAGTCAACAAAAAGCCGATACTTCCCTGATTATGAATTTGAAATTTGCTTTCCAGTAAAATTCTGTAATATTCACTGGAAATTCATTGTTTCAGCAAATATTCCTGCCAGCAAAACTCATTCACTGGAATTATCTGTAGGGCACAAAACTGGTCAAAGATAGTTTGTTTAAAAATCTGAACACTTACCTCCCTGAAGAAATCCGTGGGTTCCCATTCATGTAAAACTGGACTAATGCAGTGGTGAATCGGGCCCTCTATTATTTTTACACTATTTGCCCAGCTCTATTGCTTCCCTTGTATCTGCTGGGTAGACAAGCTGATGAACTTGTTGCCAGTGGCCCAGTGCCACACTGTACGTGTGCTTAACAGCTCAATGTTTGTTTGTGTCCTGCAGGGGGCTAGAAAACAGTTTAAGCAAGGAATCTTCCCAGAGGACCTTGCACCGAAGAGTGGAAAGGAAGCAGAGATGTAACAAGAAGCCAGGGCTCATGTAGGATGACCAGACAGCAAGTGTGAAAAATCGGGAGAGGGGGTGGGGGGGTAATAGGCTTCTATATAAGAAAAAGCCTCAAATATCGGGACTGTCCCTAGTCTGGTCACCCTAGTCTCATGACTCTTACCCAAGACAGTGGTGTGCAATTCATTTTTGAGAGTGGGGGAAGGTTAGCCCCTAGATTTTGGTGAGGCGGGTGTGCTACTTTTGTATTTGAATGGCTTTTTTAGCCCCCTTGGCTCTGTTATGGAAACAGGCTGCCTACCTCAAGGTGGAGCACATTATGCTCATGTTCATCTTCAGTGTTACTGTTCCTTTCCATATTAGTTGCCATTTGATTTCTTGAAGGAATGAGCTAAAGCTAGCAGTTGTACTCCTAGTTTTCAACACAGCTTTCACATTGTCGCCTAGTATTTCTCCATCCCCTTTTCTGTATCTTTAATAGCTCACTCCCATGCTGATGTAGGCCCTGATTCAGCAAAGGCCTTTAGCACACTAACAAGATCATCTCTGTTCAGCAAAGCAAGTGCTTAAGTCCCATTAAGTCAATGGGGCTTCAGTGCTTTGCAGAATCAGGATGCCTTGCTCAATCAGGGTCACGGGGCCTGACCCAGTTCCTATTGAAGGCAAGGAGAGATTTTCAATTAACTTTAATATGAGTTATATTAGGCCCAATCTGAGTAGAAATTTTCATTGATAAGGGACGTTTCTGATACTATGGACAGAGTGATATAGTTATTCTTTATATTTTATCTTGCACATTAAAATGCTATAGGGTAAAAAACAAATGACTAAGAATAGCTAGAAGATATCCGTCAGTACAGGCAATTGTCTCTGAAGTGCCTAGCTATGCTGGTGTGTCGTACAGTTGTATTAATACATTCCCCAGGCATGGTATTGTATACTAACTTTATGTATGCAAAAGAAAATAAAACCTTTGAAACAACACGGGTTTTTTTGTATTGCCCATTGGTTCAAATGCATTGTGTTTTGTTTATGGATTGCAAGGGCAGCTTTGCAAGAGTTCCAGAATGAAACCAGGTACAACTCGCATCTTGCTTTGTTTTGCTTTAAACAGGTAGGCTATGTCTACACTGCATCCAGGAGTGACCCTTCCAGGCAGGATCCACAAACTCACACTAGCGGGGCTTGTGCCTGAAATAGCTGCAACTCAGGCTCTCAAGCTTAGGTGTGTGGGCTTTAAAGGGCTGTCTGCACAGCTATTTTTAGAGCACTAGTGCAAGCCCTGCCAGCCCAGGTCTGTTGACTCAGGCTGGGACGCTCACTCCTGCAGTCTCCATTCCCACAGGGATGAAATGTCTTGCCCATGATCACCCAGGAAGTTGGTGGCAGACCTGGGAACTGGATCCAGATCTCCTGAATCTCAGTCCAATGCCTTAACTACAAAATCATCCTTCACCCTGCACTACACATGCTATGTGATCATCTTTGCCTGTCTATGCTACATTTTAAAAACTGACACCACATCTCTCTCCAATCTGAGACAAGTTGAAGACGAGTATAGAACTGCAAAAACTACACTATATTTCAAACCGGAGGTGGAAAAAACCTGACCCAACAGACGAAGTGACGTACTGGTGTTTTGTTTGCTTTTCCTTGCTCTCTCTTGAACCAGATGTAAAATCTTGTCCCGGTTAAAGTCAGCGGAAGTTTTACCATTATCTTGAAAGGAGCCAGGATTTCGCCCCATGTATTTATCACTGGTGGAAGCAAGATATTGAACTTGATGGCCTGGATTCAGCTAAACATCTGATGTGCATAAATGCTCTGCTGAATAGAGATGGACTTAAGCACTTACTTAAAGTTAAGCACAGGCTTAGGGGTTGTGCTGAACAGAGGCCTATGTTGTTATTCCAATATTTAAGACTGATTTTACCCAAAAGTAGCAATGTAAGGACTTTTCTATAATTAACCAAAAATTGAAATGCATTGAGCTAACCGTTTGAAAGCCAAAGCAAAGAGAAAGATTCCCTTTGAAAGAATTCATTACAATTAAAAAAACACACCAACACCACACACAATCGCCTGTCCCTAGTCACGTGAAAGCTAGAACAATGCAGAGAGGGCTTTACTTGGGGTGGATTAGTATACCATGACTGCTTTCTGTGAACTGACCTGAGATAAAAAGGAACCATGCACTATGGTGAAACTTAAACAAATGGGTGATTTATCTGCATTATTCTAGCACTCTCTTTATCAAAGTATTGCCATGGTCTTTAGTTTTCATTGGCTAAAACTTGCTGCTGACGATAAATAAAACTGTGCTGTATGCAGCCCCTGAGCAAGTCAAATGGCATGTGATGAAGAGGAAAAGTTTTGCCCTACTGTGCTAACATGCACATTTTTTACAAATAGTTTTAATTCATTGTCTTTGAGGCCAGAAGGGACAATTGATCATCTCATCTGATCTCCTGCTGAACAAAGGTCACAGACCTTCACCCACTGACTCTTTTCCTTTGATATCTGTTCCAGATGTGGTGCAGTTCATTTTCCTGCTTTCCTCCCCACCCATTTTTCATCTGTGTTGAGCCTCTTTACATCTAAGGTCTCCATCCTGCAATGCTCTCCATGCTGAAGTCAATGGGGCTCTGCACAACCATAGTGGTCTGCCAGTGAGGAACATACTACAGGATCAGGGCCTCAGTTAGCATCTTCAGGCTCCCGTTTCATATTCTAGTGGGATTGCTGAGGTTATCAGAGGAAATATACCCCAGAAGTGTGTGGTGTTGAGATGTGCTTGTAATTATTAGAACTGGAGCACTGGCTGTTGGGAGTCGGAAAGGAAACAGGAAGGAGGGGGGAGGAGTTGAGGAGGCTGAGTGAGAGTTACAGAGGGTGCAGCAGCAGCTTGGTACAGACCGCAGAGTTACTGCATGGGAAACAGATGGATACTAAAGTGTTCCAAAGAGAAGCTATCCAGCACATGGCATGAAAAAACCTTATCCATAGGCATGTCCCTGAATGCCTTGCTGAGTCACAAGGTGTTTCTGCCTTTTCTCAATGGGTCAGTTGTATAGCTGATGGTCCTTAATGGGCCATCAGGCAGGCGAGGCAGTGCTGACACCAAATTGTCTGGGGTGTTCCCCAGAAGCATAGCATAAGTTTGAAATATAGACAGTATAGAACCAATACTTATAACTTTAAATACAAAAATGATACATTCATACAGATAGCATAATCATAACCAGCAAAGCATAACCTTGTTTTATACACCTTATTTGACCCCCTTTATACAAGATTTGGTGCCACTACAGGACCTTGGTTGCAACAATGATCTACGTGGTCCCAGTTCATGTCAATAAAGTCAGAGGGCCATTACGATAAAACAAAACATGAAGGTTTCACAACCACAACCATTGATAAGTGATTTCTTGCCAGACAGGATGCTATTAAACGAAATTTTTTTTAACTATCTTAAGATCTGTTTCTTTATCTGGTGGTGATGGGCACTATCAGGACAGGATTGCCTTCTTAACACCCAATACCACCTTATTTCAGTGTGACTGGTTTGGGATGTAAGGATGTGACTGTTGGCTTTCAAGCTTATGGCTGCCCCTGCTGCTTAGCCAGAGGCCTGAGCTTAAGAACAAGGCCTCAGACTATCCTAGCGAGAGGAGGCCCATACATAGGCGGACTGTGATTTTGATTCTTTGTTTTTCTATCTGTGTAACTAGTTAAGTGATAAAAATACACCCAAGTTCTTAAAGTATAGGCCTTTACAGGCAGGCCTGAATGCCTATATTCCAACAAGCACTGAGCTATATGAAAGCAGGAAAAGCATGTGGTCATGACAAGATTTCCACCAGAAATGCTATTCCATCTTGGTAAGAAGAGCATGCAATGACTGTCAATTTTCGTATTTAATGTCATCCAAGAGAACAAGATGCCTAAGATATGGCGGAAAGCTTGGGTGCTAGCTACACCAAAATCAGGGAAGAACTATTGCCTTCCACCTAGCTACTGTCTGACCAAGACATTTTCTGACTTAATACGAATACTTGTGACCAAAGTTCTTGCTCTTGCCACCTATATAGAAAATGGTTTCCTAAAGAATGAAAAGACAGTGGCTGTTTCTCCTGACTTGATGACAGCATATGATATTGTCTAGCACGTTGGCTTGCTGGTCAAGATGTCAAAGATGTTACTTTGGTGGATTGTTATGGCTACAGAAATGAGGCTTCAAAACAGACAGTTCCAAGCACTGCTAGGAAATAAACTGAGCATCTGAAGGATCCAGAAGAACTAGCTCCCTCAGGGATCTATTTTCTAACATGTTTTCAAATGACCTGTCCTCAACAATCTCCAGGCCATTCAAGTATGCAGACAACATCTGCCTAGCCTCAAGAGACGGAAATTTCAAAAAGGTTAAGGACAACCTGATCCAAGATATGGCAGCTATCAATGGTGACTGTGAAAAGTGGAGACTTAAGCCCATTACATCAAAGACAATGTTGTCATGTTTGCCCTTCACGAGACTACAACATCTTGAATGGAGAACAACTGGCACATGACCAAAAGCCAGTATATCTAGGAGTCACTTTAGCTTCCGCACTTACCTATAAAGGACCATATCGCCAAGATAGCTCAGAAAATTAACAGCAGAAATACAAACGTATTCAAGAGGTCAGGCTCAAGTTGAGGAGCTAACTCACAAACATGCACAGCTTGGCACTGACACTCTGCTATTCAGTTGGAGAATACTGTGCTCCTGTATGGTTAAACTCTCCCCAGACAAAGCTAGTTGATGTGCAATTAAATTGAATGATGAGAATAACAGGGACTATGAGACCAACGAACTCCAAGTGTCTGTGAGTCCTCTCTAATATCCTGCTTCGTAACATCCAGGCATTATATTGCAGTAAAAAACTTACTTGACACAATCCAGAAGATAACCACTAGTGCCACTTTTCAAAGATAAATGGGAAGTGCCTCGACACTGACTCGTCAGCAGATGATCAGTTTGGACGAGGTTACTGACCAGCTCCATGGTGGACATTGTCACACCAGTGAGCAAAATGGGAATGAGCTACTCACTCTCTAAGAAATTTTTTACTCATCACTCAGCCTGATGGGAGACTGCCAGACTTCAGCCTACCACGCTATCTGCAATACAAGCTCAACCATTTCAAATGTGGAGTGATGAGGTGTGCTGGAAATGACCACACCTGGGGATTCAGAACAGCCCTGTGTGGGTGGGTGTGGGTGGGTGTGGATGCTGTACACCTACTGAACAGCTGCTCATCTCATGCTGGTCTCTCAGGAGGACATTCCAGACTCCATACTGCTGACCCCAAAGCTATTGAATGGCTAAAACATGTGTGATGTCTACCTAAGCCCTTTTGACTTTTTTTTTTGACATACACATTTCTGTTTTTATCTCCCTATGTTGTCATTTGAACCCTCTTCCATCTTTATTGTACCACTTCTGCATTCACTAATAACAATGCAACTGCAGAGAAGCTATAGAAAAGGATTGTGATGGCATCAACATCCAGTCCCCTCTGTCACTCGGCCAGAAGTTTCTCCCTTTTCCTGAACTATGTTGTCTTCAATGTAAAAATAACTGTGCTGTCAGATCCAGGGTCCAGAACTGGTCACTTGGTAACAACTGGAATATAACCTGTTCCCCACTACACAAAACCTATGGAGACTAGTACAAAGAGTAAATGAGACCCCAGAGTCATGAGTTGGCTCTATGAACAGAGAAAAAACTTTTGTTAGCGTGTGCACACTTAGCACTGGTTGTGAGGTATAAAAAGGCAGTTGCCCAGCTGCAGTGCTATGGATTGCAGCCTGAATCCAGCTACGATGGGAAAGGTAAGAGAAACCTGTCTGGATTGGATTGTTCAGTATGCAAGTCTGATGCCAGGGACCTGATTCTCTGTTACACCAGAGTTAGGGTATGTCTATACATACAGCAGTGCAGCTGTACCAATATGGCTGCGCCACCGCAGTGCGTCTGGTAGAGACGCTGCATGCCGACGGGCGAGCGAACCACCTCCATGAGCAGCATAAGCTCTCTTGGTGGGACAGTGCTGTGCACACAAACACTTATGTCTTTGTAAGTTATGTCACTCAGGGGTGTGGAATATTCACAGCTGACATGAGCTATACTGTAGACATAATCTTAGGGCATGTCTACACTTACCGATAAATCGGTACGGCTGCAATCGATGCAGTGACTGTCAATTTAGCAGGTCTGTTGAAGACATGCTAAATTGATGGAAGAGCACTCTCCCATCAATTTGTGTACTCCACTTCCCAGAGAAGTGTAAGGGAAGACAAAACGCAGTGTAACCACTGTGGTAAGTGGATCTAACTTCGTCAAAATCAGTTACGTTATTCACGTACCTGAACTTGCACAACTTAGATGGATTTACCACAGTAGTGTAGACCAACCGTTAGTCTGTTAATATTAAAGGAGTTACTCCTGAGTTATATCTGTAGGAGAGGAAATTCAAGAATGCAGAGCTAGGGGAATTAGCATCTGTATTAATCCCTGTATATTAAACACACAGAACCTGACTGTACTCTTACTTACAGTCATGTAAATGAGGATCAATCCCACTGAAGTCACAGGAGTATATCAATTTATCATCACTGTGAGTAAAATGCAAGGCCCAGACACTTCAGGCTTAGCGTGGTGGATGGAGAGATATTGAAATACCAGGACACAGTCACACTGTATAGGATGTTACTGAAAACTTTGCCGTTTGTTTCTCGCACTAGATCACCCTTTTCGAGGACAGAAACTTCCAGGGCCGCTCCGTTGAGTGCAGCAGCGACCGGCCGGATTTTCAAAGTCAGCTCAGCCACTGTAACTCCGTCCGCGTGGAAAGTGGCTGCTTCATGCTCTATGAACGTCCCAACTTCCAGGGACGGCAGTTCTTTCTGAAACGGGGGGATTATCCTGACATGCAGTCTGAGGGTTTCAGCACCTCCATTAAGTCCTGCCGGATGATCCCACCTGTGAGTTCGATTTTGCTTTTAAAAAATGGCAAAGTTGCCCAAGCCACCGTCATAAGGCACTTGCTTGATCATTTTCAGCTTAGCTACCAAGGCATGAAAATGAGAACTGCTTTCTTCCTCCTAGTGGTCATCCCTCCAGGATGGCTGGGGGGGATATTGCAGGGATAAGATAGGCCACCTTCCACCACTACTGCCTGTTCAAGGCATGCTGCTATTCTGTGGTTAAGCCCATAGACAGTAAATGGCAACATACATTTTCCTTCCTTAGCTCAAAATGACAGTAATTTCTAGCAATTTATAGATACACTGAACGCACTCTCCTCACACTGGTGTAAAATAAGGAGTAACTCACTGATGCCCACAGAGTTACACCAGTGTGAGGGGAGAATTGGGCCCAATATTTTCAGTGACTCTTTAGAACAAAGTTGCTTTTCTGTTTCCTTGATCCTCGGGTCACTGAAGCCAGAAACAGTCTGAACCTACTGTAGCTATGGGAGCACTGTGCTGGCTAAGGATTGGCCAGAGTTGTACCCATTTACCCTCTTGCACCTAGATGGGCTCCCTCCTCCCCACCCCAGACATGCTCCCTGCACCAAGGGTGGGGGTCATGGCTGGTGTAGGTCTGAGTCTAATGGGTGGATGTGCTGCCTTTGCAGCGTTCAAGGATTCCCGTCCTCTGGGGAGCAGAGGCAGCTTTAAGCACCCTTTGCATCACTGGAGCAGTGCACAGAGCTGACTCAGGGCCCAGGATCACAGGCAGCCAGCCTGCTGCAGTCACTCTATTAGCCTGTCTCATTTTCTGTCACAGCACAGGGGCACCTACAGGATAAAGATCTATGAGAAGGAGGATCACAGAGGCAACATGGTGGAGTTAACTGAGGACTCTCCGCAAGTCATGGACCAGCTACGCTCCCCCGAGATGCTCTCTTGTTCTGTGCTGGAGGGGTACTGGATCCTTTACGAATTGCCGAATTACAGAGGCCGCCAATACCTGCTGAGGCCAGGGCAGTATCGGAGATTCAGCGAGTGGGGTGCTATGAGTGGCAAAGTCGGCTCTTTGCGACGTGCCACTGATCTTTACTGAATCAAGACGCCTTTTGCCTGGAAGGGTCTCAATGAATAAAATGCTTTAGCAACCATTGTGCTCTCAGCGTGCTGTTGTAAGTGTACTAAGGCTTGTCCTGTGTTCTTGGGCTGCGGTATTGTAACTTTAGCGCCCTCGTGGCCTAGATGGAGTCTGCTCTGCAGGCAGCTCTGGCCAAGAGAAGGCGCGCGCAGGAATGCAGCAGGAGAAATCCCCTCCACCGCAGGGGCACCTGTTCCAACCCACCCCGAGTGAACACACCCACCCACAGGAAAAGTACAATGGATATAACAAAGGGAGGTATTTATTTACAGAGAGATGAGAGGAGAAAAACAATATAGGGGAGGTAAAACAGGGCTGCATCCAAGCCAAGGCCCCAGGGGCCCAGTGGGAGCACAGTCTGGAAGGGCAGACACTAAGCAACGTGTCTGCACACAGAGTTCAGGAGGCCTGAGCAAAGTTCCAGTCCAGTGGTGAGTCTTGGATGTTCCTGGTCATCTTCGGCGCCAGTGAACTTTTCCCAACAAACCGCTCTGGTTCCCTCTTCTGCTGCTCTCTGCAAAGCCCCACAGAGCGACCACCTCCCCACTTAACTATCTAGCAGCCTCCCTCCTTGTTCCCAGTGCAGAGTCACCAGCCCCAGTACTCACAGCCCCACGCAGCTCTGGGCAGCCGTGATACTGGGTCCAGCTCTGGCCTGTCCTTCTCGGGCGATTCCTCCCTGGCACGGTGCTCCTCCTGGTTCCTGTCCTGGGCTGTCCCCGATCGGCCACCCTGTCCTTCCCAGGCTTCTGGCAGGTTCTCTGCTGCTTCCTTTGCCAGGGCCTGCGGGCTGCTGCCTCTCAATCCCTCCCAGCTCCAGAGAGCCCCCTGGAGTTTCCCTCCTTTTTTCTCCCTCTCCCTCTCAGAAAAAGATTTAAAGGGGCCATGCTCTCTAAACCCCAAAGGGGTTACAGCATCATCTTCTGAACCAAAAGCTGCCCCTCATCTTTCCCTGCCCTCCCCCAGCATTGCATAGCTACTTCCAACACAAAGTGCCCAACGCCAAACATAGGGCTCAGGCCTAGGCAGCCACACAAGGGAGTACGGAAGCACCTCCAGGGCTGTGCAGGCCTCACCCAGAATGCAGTGCAGAGGGCCGAGCAAGAAACTGAAACATCCAGGACTCGGCCCATAGAGAGGACGACAACCACAGATACGTAATTTAGATCATAATCCTCCAGCCCACCTCTGCAAGAGCTTTGGAGCTAGGACTAGAAAGGCACTGGGCTGAGCTCCAGCCTTCACTCCCTGGCCAGAAGGCCCTGGGAGCATCACCAGCGAGCAGCAGCCAGAGCCCCGCCAGCCACAGAGCTGGGCACCCAGGTGATGGCAGGAATCAGCCACATGTCTCTCTCAGCTGAGGGACAGTGCCTGCCAGTAGGGTGTCCAGATAGAAAGTGTGAAAAATCGGGACGGGGGGTGAGGGGGTGGTAATAGGAGCCTGTATGGGAAAAAGCCCCAAATATCGGGACTGTCCCTATAAAATCGGGACATCTGGTCACCCTGACCTGCCAGCCACAGACCTCCCATGTGCCAGGGGCCGAGTCTCCAGCCAGTTACCTGAGCACCGATCCAGGGCAGTGCTGAATTAACTAGCCATAGGCAGTACAGGCCTGGGTCGAGGGCCCTCATTCCTGGAATTATCTGATTATACTGGCACTTCCAGTGTGTAACGAAAGCTGAGGTTTCTGTCCAGGGGCGTGTAAAGCAAAGCTGAAAATATGACCCAAGTGAAACCAGTGCAGAGATGTCTGCCCAAGTCTGCAGCCAGCCTGAAACAATAGCTCTGAGAGGATTGAACAGCCCCATGCACTTGTGTGAAAAATCCTCACTGCTGAGCAACACAATTATATCCACCTAACCCCTCATGCACACAGTGCTATGTCGGCAGGAGAGCTTCTCCCCTTGACATAGCTACTGCCTCTCAGGGAGGTGGAGTAACTACACCGATGGGAGAACACTTTACTGTTGGTGTAGGAGCTCTTGTATTACAACCCTACAGAGGCACAGCTGAGCTGTGCAGAATTTTTAGTGTAGACCTGCCCTATTTCAATAGAAATCTCTAGACAGACTGCCCAAAACCTGCTGGCATTCTGGAAGCAATCGGCATGGCCCCTGGGGGACAGCGTGAGGCCCTGATCCAATAAAACACTTAAGCCTGTGCTTAACTGAAGCGCCAGAAGAGTCCCATTAACAAAATTACATACGTGCTTAAGTGCTGTGCTGTGTTGGAGCTTGTGTTAAACAGCCTGTCATGGGGTTCACTCAGCATGGGGGGTACCTCTTTGTGGCTACATCTGGGGATCAGCACTCACCCAGTCTGGCACTCCCTTCCATCATTTACCCTTCTTTCTGCCTTGATGACTCAGGGTGCTCCCCCTTCATGCTTGGCCCTTTGGCTAGGTCACCATATAGTCCCCACTTCCAGGGTATCAAAGTCTCTCCAGACCGGCTGTCCGGTTGGTGGCTCCCACAAGCCTGTGCCACTTGCCACTGGCTGGTAGGGAAACCCAGACACACAGAAATTCTGTCTAAATGTAAAAACAGTCCCTCTAGCACCTGGCGTCCAATCTTTAAAAAAATGCATGTCTGCGAATACTTTCTAAAAAGTATTAAGTATACAGAAAACAGTAGCCACCATATACACAAACCAGAAAAGGTTAGCAGCAATCAAAGTAAAAAACAAAGTGGTCAAACACTTTATAGTACAACCAGAAAAGTAACTCAGCTGTGTATGCAAAATTAGCAGAAGTTATCAGTGTACTGATAAAAAGAATCTCACTCACTCTAAGCTTACCCATTGTTCTGGACTTCAATTATGTATTCAGAGGAGCTGTGCAAATGCTGGCATAATGGGCACAGAACAAATATCAGGTTACCAATAACGGGGAAATCAAATTCAGTACTATGTGGAAAATGCTAAATAATCTTGCCAAACAGTTTAACAAAGTGGACAGGGTTAAAATTAAGGCGCACACACAAAAAAGTGTCCCTAGTTAACAGGAAAAAACAAATAAACACCAGACATTTATCCTAGCAATCAATAATGCAGCAGACACAGGCCCACCCTGGCCATGGGATACCATTTGGAAAGCTATCCCTGTAACAGATTTCACTTGAGGCCAGCAACAATTGCAGTCAGGCAAAAAGTGGAGCGGCTGCAAAGCATTTAACAACAGGATGTGAAGTTAGAACCCCTTTGGAACAAGCCTCCAGCCAAAACATGAAGGTAGGTCAAAACTTAGAAATAAAGCGAGAACTCCTCTGTGGTAAAATCAAAGAATGGTTTACTATGGGTTGCACCACAAAATATGCAAGCAAATCTGCTATAATGGGTGCATGGGCCCACCCCAAACAGGCAGAGGCCAAAGACAGGTTGTCAGCAATGGGAAAGGGATCTGTAGCTGCTCCTTATCTGTGCCAGACACAATCCGGCTATCAAAGAAAGTAAAAAAGCTCTTCTGAGATGGGTCCCCAGAGGTTCATGGAAAGGAGAGCAAATCTACTGTACTAGGGAGCTGCCCTTAGCACCAAGGGGTAACAAGTATGTGCTAGTTGTTCTCAATGCTTTCTCAGATATGTGACTGCCCTAATGAGAGCGAAACAATTGGCGGGCAATGTATTCTGCAGATGGGGGGCGGGGGGCAGGGGATGCTAAGGTTATTGACTCAGACAAAGGGATCGGATTTGTGGGGTCAGTTGTCAAAGAAGTGTGCACTGGCTGGATGTAGATCAAAAGGTTCCCTTTCCCTGTCACCCAGGCAGCAGCAGGACAGATTGACTGAATAATCAGGACCATCAAATCCAAGCTTAGAAAAAAAAAAAAAAAGTGGCACGGCAACAGGCAGCAATTGGGATGAAGTGTTACCGATGGCACTAACACATGAGAGCTAGGGATGCAAATCCACAGGCTTTTACTTAGGGTTGCCAAATTTCTAATTGCATAGAACCCAACACCCTTGCCCCATCCCCCACCCTGAGGCCACGCCCATGCTCCACTGCTTCTCTGAGGCCCCACCCCCACTCATTCCAGCCCCCCTCCCTCAGTTGCTCACTCTCCCCTACCCTCATTCACTTTCACTGGGCTGGGGCAGGGGGCTGGAGTGTCAGAGGGGGTGAAGGCTCCAGCTGTGGGTTTGGGCTCCAAAGCTGGGCCAGAAATGAGGGGTTCAGGGTGAGGGAGGGGGCTCCGGGCTGAGGCAGGGAGTTGGAGTGCAGAAGGGGGTGAAGGCTCTGGTTGGGGGTGCAGGCTCTGGGGTGGGTCTGGGGATGAAGGGTTTGGGGTGAAAGAGGAAGCTCAGGGCTGGGGCAGGGGGTTGGGGTATGAGAGGGGGTGTGGCCTCTGGGAGGGTGGTCGGGGCTGGGGCAGGAGGTTGGGGTGCAGGAGGGAGTTTGGGTGCAGGAGGGGGCTCAGGGCTGGGCTGGGGGAGGGGGTTCTGACCTGGGGCAGGGGTGCAGGGGCTGGGAGGGAGTTAGGGTGCAAGAAGGGGTTCCAACCTGGGACATGGGGTTGGCATGCAGGAGAGGGTTCAGGGTACTGGCTTTGTCAGGTGGTGCTTACGTCAGACGGCTCCCGGTCAGCGGTGCAGCGGGGCTAAGGCAGGCTTCCTGCCTCCCTGGCTCTGCGCTGCTCCCTGAAGTGACTGGCACGTCCAGCCCCTAGGCAGAGGTGCAGCCAAGTGGCTCTGCACGGTACACGCTACCTGTGCCCGCAGGTGCCACCCCCACAGTTCCCATTGGCCGTGGTTCATGCATGGAGCTTCCCTGATTGCACCTGTGCCTAGAGTCCGCAGGGATATGCCGGCTGCTTCCGGGAGCAGCACAGAACCAGGGCAGGCAGAGAGCCTCTCTTAGCCCTGTTGTGCCGCCGACCAGACTTTTACCGGCCCAGTCAGTGGTGCTCACTGGAGCTGCCAGAGTCCCTTTCGACCAGATGTTCCTGTCAAAAACAGCACTCCTGGCAACCCTACTTTCCCCCCAATGAGGCCTGATGGGAAGACCAGTGAGAGTGTGGAAGGATATAATTAACCTGGTTCCAGTTTATCTGGCTACAGAAGCCCTGTCAGAAGCCTGGGAACAGGACTTGCAGATGGAGATTCTCCAGCTACAGAGGAGTGTGGTGGTGGTAAGAAAGGACAGAAAAGTGTAAAAGACCAAGGCATGGTTTGATGCCAAAGGAGACCTGACTGAGCACCAAGTGGAATCTAAAGTCATCATCCAGGATCAGGCTCCCTGCAAGCCTTTCCCAAGGGCAAAGTGGTCCAGCCCATGCTTAGGGTTGGCTCCACTTAACCCGTCCATATAACTTCATAGTCCTGGGAGGTATTAGTAAAGCAATACCCCTCACTTTAGAATTTAAAGCAACTACAAACTGAGAGGCCCACCCCCATCTCTATTCAGTTTACAAACTTCAAGTTTGTCAGATGTGTCTCCGGGAGCATGGCACCAGCAGCATTCTCTTTAAGCGTTGAATATATTTTTGCTTTAAATAGGGTTACTGAAACCCTTTATATTTCAGGCCACACATTTAGTTCTCAGAGCCATCATCGTTAAAATATAAAGTCGCTTAGTGAATAAATGAGACATTGAAAATTTTCCTGTGCAATAAAGAGCTTTTGAATATCTAAGCAGCCAAAGTTATATAATCCAGGGGTAGAGAGTAGCTGCCCAGTACATATTCTACAGACATAGGGAGGAAATTCCCAGCACGGAGATAGAAAGATGGATTAAATAGAGTGGGGGAAAAAAACAGAAAAAGATAGTGGAGAGAGAAATATACATTAGTACCATACAATGACCACATGTGGGGACTCAGAACAGCCCTGTGTGGCTGCGGGTGGAGATGGATCCTGCGCACCTACTGAATAGCTGCTTATCTCATGCTGGTCTCTCAGGAACACGTTCCAGACTCCTGCTGAACCCAGAGCTACTGAATGGGTAAAACATGTGTGATGAGTGCCTAAGCCCTTCTGACATTTTTTTTGACATACACATTTCTGTTTTATCTCCCTACTTTGTATTTTGGCATTTGAACCCTCTTCTGTCTTTATTGTATCACTTCTGCATTCACTAGTAAAAATGCAACTGCAAAGACTCTATAGAAAAGGATTGTGATGGCATCAACATCCAGTCCCCTCTGTCACTCGGCCAGAAGTTTCTCCCTTTTCCTGAACTGCGTTGTCTTCAATGTAAAAATGGCTGAGCTGACAGATCTAGGACCTGGAACTGGTCACTAGTAACAATAGAAATAAAACCAGTTCCCCACTACACAAAACCTATGGACACTAGTACAAAGAGTGAATGATCCCCCAGAGTCATGAGCTGGCTCTATGAACAGAGAAAAGACTTTTGTTAACGTGTGCACGCATTGTGAGGTATAAAAAGGCAGTTGCCCAGCCGGAGTGCTATGGCTTGCAGCCTGAATCCAGCTACAATGGGAAAGGTAAGAGAAACCCGTCTGGACTGGATTGTCTGGTATGTCAGTCTGAAGCCAGGGACCTGATTCTCCTTTCATTTACAACAGAGTTAGTCTGTTGATGTCAAAGGAGTTACTCTAGGCCTATACCAGTAGGAGAGGAGAATCAAGAATGCAGAGCCAGGGGACCTATGGCCTCTCTTAATCCCTGTATATTAATCTCTCAGAGCCCAATTCTGCTTTCGCTTACACTTGGGTAAATGAGGATCAATTCCACTGAAGTTACAGGAGTAACTTCAGTGGAATTGGACGGAGAGAAATTGGAGTGCCAGGACGCAGTCACACTGAATAGGATGTTACTGAAAACTCTGCCATTTGTTTCTCGCACTAGATCACCCTTTTCGAGGACAGAAACTTCCAGGGCCGCTCCATTGAGTGCAGCAGCGACCGGCCGGATTTTCAAAGTCAGCTCAGCCGCTGTAACTCCGTCCGCGTGGAAAGTGGCTGCTTTATGCTCTATGAACGTCCCAACTTCCAGGGACAGCAGTTCTTTCTGAAACGGGGGGATTATCCTGACATGCAGTCTGAGGGTTTCAGCACCTCCATTAAGTCCTGCCGGATGATCCCACCTGTGAGTTCGATTTTGCTTTTAAAAAATGGCATCGTTGCCCAAGCCACCGTCATAAGGCACTTGCTTGATCATTTTCAGCTGAGCTACTGAGGACTGAAAACAAGAACTGTTTTCTTCCTCCTAGTCATCGTCCCTCCAGGATAGCTGGGGGGACTTTACAGGGATAGGATAAGAAAGTTTCCACCACTACTGCCTGTTCTGGGCATGGGTGCAGCTGTCCGGTGGTTAGGAATATGGACAGTGACCAAGAATATACTCTGATTTAAGAAGAGAAAATGTTTCCATAACTTCTGGGGATTTGGAGATACACTGGGCTCACTCCCCTCACACTGGTGTAAAATAAGGAGTAACTCCCTGAGGCCCAGAGAGTTACACCAACGTGAGGGGAGAACTGAGCACAATATTTCCTTTGACTCTTTAGAACAAAGTCACTTTTCTGCTTCCTTGATTCTGGGGCTTCTGAAGCCTGAAATGCCCCCCAGCAGAACGTAGTGTAGCCTATGGCAGCAGTTCTCAACTAGAGGTCTGAGCAACTTTCAGGGAGTCCTCCAAGCAGGGCCAGCATTAGACTCACTGGGGCCCAGGGCAGAAAGCCAAAGCCCCGCCAGTCCAGGCCCCACCACCTGTGCCTGAAGCTGAAGCCAGAGCAACTTAGCTTTGCAGGGTCCCTGTGGTCTGGGGCCCCGGATACTTGCCCTGCTTGCTCCCCTCTAATGCCAGCCCTGGTTTTTATATGCAGAAAAACAGTCATTGTGGCACAGGGGGCCGTGGAGTTTACACAGCATGTTAAGGGGGCCTCTTGTGGGGCAAGCACACCCCGTCCCTTCTTGGGATGGGGTGAGAGTAATTATAGCCCTGCAGCTTAATCTATACAATCATCCCTTGGCTTGGGATAGCTTGGCCTATGGATAAAAGTCAATATGGCTTCCCTCTCTCAGGGCTGGGTGTCCTTGTGGCCTGACTCAGCAGGGCTGCCCTGTTCAGCGGGGCTGCATGGCCCAATAGCCAGAGTCAGTAAAATGGCCGTCTTCAGTAGGGCTGTTTGGTCTGGCGGCCGCTCAGGAGACTGAGCCCGTGCCCTCCCTGCTCCACCAGGTCCCAGCTCAGGGTCCTAAAAGTGGCAAGTGTGCTGGCCACTGAGTCAGCGGGGAATCCACCCAAAACACACTGACACCAGTCAGTACAATGCCTAGTCCCCGTGAACTACTTTCTACCCTGTCCCTGGTGGAGTCATCCTGGACTCTCCGAAGTCCGTAGGCTCCTCAGTCTGTGCGTCTCTCAGCAGCTCCGTTGCTCCTTGGGCATCTTCAGGACCTTGGGCATTTTCCTGGGTCTCGGCATCTCCGGCCTCTGCCTTCTGGGGCCTCAGCACTTGCCGGGCTTGAGACTGCAGCGGGCGTCCTCCCTCCTCGGCAGTCAGCCCCGAATGAGCTGGGCTGCTCCCTTTTATACCTGACTTCCAGCCGGAGCATGCCCAGCAGGGCCGAGGTTCACCTCCTCGGCCCAAAGAGTAGAGTTAACCCTTTCAGTACCAGCACAGGGCAAGCATACTCCATCACAGGGCCTCAGAAGAAGAAAGATTGAGGACCCCAGGCCTTTGGGAGCACTGTGCTGGCTGAGGACTGGCCAGCGTTGTACACTGCAGCCCTGTCCCCTCTTGTGTCTGGTTGGGCTCCCACTTCCCCACCCCAGACATGCTACCTGCACCAAGGGTGGGAGTCACGGCTGGCATAGCTCCGACTCAAATGGGTGGATGTGCTGCTTTTGCAGCATTCAAGAATTCTCCTCCTGTGAGGAGCAGAGGCAGCTGTAAGCACCATTTGCATCACTGGAGCAGTGCACAGGGCTGACTCCAGGCCCAGTATCACAGGCAGCCAGCCTGCTGTGGTCACTCTATTACCCTGTCTCATTTTCTGTCACAGCACAGGGGCACCTACAGGATAAAGATCTATGAGAAGGAGGATCACAGAGGCAACATGGTAGAGTTAACCGAGGACTCTCCGCAAGTCATGGACCAGCTACGCTCCCCCGAGATGCTCTCTTGTTCTGTGCTGGACGGGCACTGGATCCTTTACGAATTGCCGAATTACAGAGGCCACCAGTACCTGCTGAGGCCAGGGGAGTACAGGAGATTCAGCGAGTGGGGCGCTATGAGTGGCAGAGTCGGCTCTTTGAGACGTGCCACTGATCTCTACTGAATCAAGACGCCTTTTGTCTGGAAGGGTCTCAGTGAATAAAATGCTTTAGCAACCATTGTGCTCTCAGCGTGCTGTTGTAAGTGTACTAAGGGGAATGTTGAGGCTTGTCCTGTGTTCTTGGGCTACAGTATCATCTTCTGAACCAAAAGCTGCCCCTCCTCTTTCCCTGCCCTCCCCCAGCATTGCATAGCTACTTCCAACACAAAGTGCCCAATGCCAAACACAGGGCTCCAGCCTAGGCAGACGCACAAGGGAGTATAGGGGCACCTTACCGAGAATGCAGTGCAGGAGGCTGACCAAGAAACCGTAACATCCAGGACTCGGCCCATAGAGAGGACGACTACTGCAGAGATGTACTTTAGATAATAATCCTCCAGCCCACCCCTGGCCAGAGATTTGGAGCTAGGACTAGAGTGGCTCTGGGCTGATCTCCCGCCCTCACTTCTCTCCAGATGGCACTGAGAGCATCACCAGGGAGCAGCAGCCAGAGCCCCCTCAGCCGCCAGGCATGGAGCAGGCAGAGCTGGGCACCCAGGTGATGGCAGGAATCAGCCACAGTCCCCTCCCAACCGAGAGGCAGCACCTGTCACACTCTCTCCCGAGCCAGGGACTATGCCTCGGCCAGAGTTACCTAGGCACAGAACCAGGGCAGAACAGGATTAACTAGCCATAGGCACCACAGGCCTGGGTCCAGGGCCCCATCTCCTGGAATCATCTGAATACACTTGCACTGCCAGTGTGTAACGAAACCTGTGGTTTCTATCCCAGCTTGAAAATATGACCCAGTTGGAACCAATTCAGAGATGTCTGGCCAAGTCTGCATCCAGCCTGAAACAATTGAGAGGACTGAACAGCCCCATGCACCTCAGTGTGAGGTTAACTGTAGTAGCCACCAACACCAGCCCAGCAGAGGACTGTGGGAGGTAGGAGAAGAAGAATTCTGCTGGCCCAGTCCACCCCCCCGCCCAAGCAGATACACCCAGGCTCAAGGGCAAGGCCTGGAAGCTACCCTACTCCTATCCCGTCATCTTAGGGTCGTCGGGACAAAGGAACCTTTTCTCCATGAGTTTGGAAGGGCCCCATACTTCTGTTCCTGTCTCTTTTGGTGGAGAGTCATACAGAGCTTTCAATGGGCTAATGGAGGGGGAGCCATGCAGCACCCCCCAGCCTTACCAGCAGCAGATGTACTTTGAATCTGAAAAGACTGTTATGTACAGTAAGATGAGTCCTGATCCCTGACTCTCTGCATGGACAGTGTTGTGAGTTCACAGTTTTAGAAAGACTGTAATCTAGTCTTTAACACTACAAGGTTTTCTGTGTGTACAGTTATCAGTGTACCAGGGACAAGATTAAATACAGAAAACAAGAGTAAAGGCAACAAGACATTCAGTTTTAGCCTGTCCTCTCAGGCTACAGTACAGTCCCTTCATGGGGACTCCATGGGTCAGGCCAAGTTGAGATTTGCAAGCTTTTTTCTATGCGAGAAGCCCAGCATTGTAGCAAGGTGCTTCTAATAAGAGCTATACAGTAATATCACCAAAAGCCTGTTGCCAGTACATTGTATAGTCATATGGTTGACTAAGGTTGGGTCTACATGAAGACCTACATCAGTATAACTCACTCAGCGGTATGAAAAATCCTCACCTCTGAGCAACAGTTATACCCACCTAACCCCTCATGCAGACAGCGCTATGTCACCGGAAGAGCTTCCCCCATTGACATAGCTACTGCCTCTCCGGGAGGTGGAGTAACGATGCCGACGGGAGAACTTTTTGCTGTTGGTGTTGGAGCATCTTCATTACAATGCTACAGCGGCGCAGCTGAGCTGATACAGCATTTTTAGTGTAGACCTGCCCTATTTCAATAGAAATCTCTAGACAGACTGCCCAAAACCTGCTGGAATTCTGGAAGCAATCAGCATGGCCCCTGGGGGACAGCGTGAGGCCCTGATCCAGCAAAACACTTAAGCCTGTGCTTAACTGAAGCTTGTGAATAGTCCCGTTGACAAAGTTACGTATGCGCTTAAGTGCTGTGCTGTATTGGAGCTTGTATTAAACAGCCTGTCATGCGGTTCACTCAATGCTGGGGGTACCCCTTTGTGGGTACATCTGGGGATCAGCACTCACCCGGTCTTGCACCTTCTTCCATCCTTTACTCACGCTGCGACTCTTCTTTCTCTCTTTATGACTCAGAGTACTCCCTCTTCCTGCTTGGCCCTCTGGCTAGGTCACCATACAATCCCCACTTCCGGGGTATCAAAGTCTCTCCAAACCAGCTGTCCGGTTAGTGTCTCCCACAATCCTGTGTCACTAGCTACTGACTGGTAGGGGAACCCAGGCACGCAGACATTCTGCCTAAATGTAAAAACAGCCCCTCTAGCACTTGGCATCCAATCTTTAAAAAAAATCATGCCAGCAAATTTTTAAAAAAATATTAGATAAACAGGTGATAGTAGCTACCATATACACAAACCAAAAAAGATTAGCAGCGATCAAAGTAAAAAACAAAATGGTCAAACACTTTACAGTACAATCAGAAAAGTAAGTCAGCTGTATATACAAAATTAGCCGAAGTTATCAGTGTACTGATAAAAAAATCTCACTCTAATTTTACCATTGTTCTGGACTTGGATTATGTATTCAGAGGAGCTGTGATCATGCTGGCATAACAGGCTCAGAACAAATATCAGGTTACCAATAACAGGGAAATCAAATTCAGTACTATGTGGCAGTTGACCTAGCAGTCAATAATACAGCAGACACAGGACTGCCCTGGCCATGGGATACCATTTGGAAAACTATCCGTGTAACAGATTTCACTTGAGGCCAGCAACAAGTCGCAATAAGGCAAAAAGCGGAGTGGCTGCAAAACATTCAAAAACAGGATGTGAAGTTAGGACCCCTTTGGGAACAAGCCTCCAGCCAAAACATAAATGTAGGTCAAAATTTAATAATAAAGCAAGAACTCCTTCGTGTAAAATCAAAAAATGGTTTACAATGGGTTGCACCACAAAATATGCAAACAGATCTGCTATAATGGGTGCATGGGCCCACCCCAAACAGGCAGAGGCCAAAGACAGGTTGTCAACAATGGGAAAGGGATCTGTAGCTGCTCCTTATCTGTGCCAGACACAATCCAGCTATCAAAGAAAGTAAAGAAGCTTTTCTGAGATGGGTCCCCAGAGTTTCATGGAAAGGAGAGCAAATCTACTGTACTGGGGAGCTGCCCTTAGCACCAAGGGGTAACAAGTATGTGCTAGTTGTTCTCAATGCTTTCTCAGATTGGGAGGAATGGACATCCACACTAAATATGTGATTGCCCTAATGAGAGTGAAACAATTGGTGAGCAATGTGTTCTGCAGATGGGGGATGGGACGCTAAGGTTATTGACTCAGACAATGGGAGCTGATTTCTGGGGTCAGTTGTCAAAGAAGTGTGCAGCCAGCTGGACGTAGAAAAGACGGTTACTCACCGTTGTAACTGTTGTTCTTCAAGATGTGTTGCTCATATCCATTCCAGTTAGGTGTGCGCGCGCCGCGTGCACGCTCGTCGGAAGATTTGTACCCTAGCAACACTCGTGGGTCGGCTGGGCGCCCCCTGGAGTGGCGCCGCTATAGCGCTAGATATATACCCCTGCCGACCAGTCCGCTCCTCAGTTCCTTCTTGCCGGCTACTCCGACAGTGGGGAAGGAGGGCGGGTCTGGAATGGATATGAGCAACACATCTCGAAGAACAACAGTTACAACGATGAGTAACCGTCTTTTCTTCTTCGAGTGATTGCTCATATGCATTCCAGTTAGGTGATTCCCAAGCCTTACCTAGGCAGTGGGGTCGGAGTGAGACGTGGCAGAATGTAGAACTGCTGAGCCAAAGGCTGCATCGTCTCTGGATTGTTGCACCAATGTGTAGTGGGAAGCAAATGTGTGAACGGAAGACCAGGTAGCCACCCAACAGATGTCCTGGATAGGGACATGGGCCAGAAAGGTGGCAGAAGAGGCTTGTGCTCTTGTAGAATGAGTGGTGAGATGGCTAGCTGGAACCCGAGCAAGCTCATAGCATGTCCTGATACATGACGTCACCCAGGACGAAATTCGCTGAGCAGAGACTGGCTTGCCCTTCATGCGATCTGCTACCGCTACAAAGAGCTGGGGCGAATGCCGGAAGGGTTTCGTTCGCTCTATATAGAAAGCGAGGGCCCTATGCACGTCGAGGCTATGAAGCTGTTGTTCCCGACGCGATGCGTGCGGCTTCGGGAAGAAAACCGGGAGGAAGATGTCCTGGTTTACATGAAAGGCCGACACCACCTTAGGAAGGAAGGCGGGGTGTGGCCGAAGCTGCACTTTGTCCTTATGGAAGATGGTATACGGCGGGTCAGCTGTTAGGGCACGAAGCTCAGAAACTTGTCTCGCTGAAGTAATAGCGACGAGGAAGGCCATTTTCCAGGATAAATAGAGAAGGGAACACGTGGCCAAGGGCTCAAAGGGGGCTCCCATAAGCTTGGCTAAGACCAAGTTCAAATCCCAGGTAGGTGTTGGGCACCGTACCTGTGGGTACAATTGTTCTAGCCCCTTAAGGAAGTGGGAAACCATCTGATTAGAGAAGATGGATCGTTCCCCTACACTGGGCCTAAAGGCGGAAATAGCCGCCAGGTGCACCTTCAAGGAGGAGACCGCGAGGCCTTGCTCCTTGAGGGACCAGAGGTAGTCCAAGATCTTGGGAATAGGCACCATGAGAGGGTTCAGATCTTTCTGATCGCACCAGTGTGCGAAACGCTTCCACTTGGCGAGGTAAGTCGACCGAGTGGAGGGTTTCCTGCTTTCCAGCAGCACCTGCTGTACTGCAGCGGAACAGTCACGCTCTGCTCGGGTCAGCCATGCAGGATCCAAGCCGTAAGGTGGAGGGACTGCAGGTCCGGGTGGCGAAGCCTGCCGAAATCCTGTGTTATGAGGTCCGGCCATAACGGAAGGGGAATGGGATCCCGCACTGAGAGGTTGAACAGCAGGGTGTACCAGTGCTGTCTCAGCCAAGCCGGAGCAATGAGAATGAGGCAGGCCCTGTCTCTCCAGAGCTTGAGTAGCACCCGGTGTATGAGGGGGAACGGAGGGAAGGCATACAGGAGGTGATCCGTCCACGGCAGGAGAAACGCATCCGATAGGGAGCCCTGGGAGCGTCCCTGGTAAGAGCAGAACCGGTGGCATTTCCTGTTCTCTCTGGAGGCAAACAGGTCTATTTGGGGAAAACCCCACCTCCGGAAAACAGTGTGGATAACATCGGGGCGAATCGACCACTCGTGGGAGAGGAATGACCTGCTGAGATGGTCCGCCAGCGTGTTCTGTACTCCCGGAAGAAACGATGCTATTAAATGTATGGAGTGGGCTATGCAGAAGTCCCACAGTTGCATCGCTTCCGTGCAAAGCAGGGAGGAACGTGCCCCGCCCTGCTTGTTTATGTAGTACATCGCTGTCGTGTTGTCCGTGAAGACGGACACGCAGCGACCTTGGAGGTGGGAGCGAAAAGTTTGGCACGCCAAGCGAACTGCTCTCAGTTCCCTGATGTTGATGTGCAGGGTCAGCTCGCGGGGTGACCAGAGGCCCTGGGTGTGTAGGCTGCCGAGGTGCGCACCCCACCCCATGGCTGAGGTGTCTGTGGTCAGAGTGATGGAGGGGTGGGGAGGGCGGAATGGGACCCCGGCACACACCACCTCTAGGTCCAACCACCAGTTGAGAGATTCGAGGGCTGACCTTGGGATCGTGACCACTGTGTCTATAGAGTCCCTGTGTGGGCGGTAAACTGACGCTAGCCAAGTTTGAAAGGTGCGAAGGCGGAGCTTCGCATATAGGGTCACGAAAGTGCACGCTGCCATGTGGCCTAGGAGGCTGAGGCGGGTGCGCACCATTGTCGTTGGGAAGGACTGCAGGCTTCGGATGATGGAAGCCATGGACCGGTACCGAGGCAGAGGGAGGCAGGCTCTGGCCAGATTGAGTCCAGGACTGCGCCGATGAACTCTATCCTCTGTGTTGGAGTCAAGATAGACTTCTCGGTGTTGATCATAAGGCCTAGCTTGTGAAAGAGACCTATGACCACGGACATTTGCTGTGATACGAGCTGCTGGGACGTTCCGCGGACCAGCCAGTCGTCAAGATACGGGTAGACATGTATCCAACGACGGCGGAGGGCCGCAGCGACCACTGCCATGCACTTGGTGAAGACCCTCGGTGCCGTGGAGAGGCCGAAGGGGAGCACCGTGAACTGGTAGTGCTGGTGGTTGACGACAAAGCGAAGGTAGCGTCGATGAGGAGGGTAAATGGTGATATGGAAGTACGCGTCCTTCATATCGAGGGCAGCAAACCAGTCTCCCGGATTCAGGGAGGGAATAATGGTCCCCAGGGTCACCATACGGAACTTGAGCTTCACGAGAAATCTGTTGAGCTCTCGGAGGTCTAGGATTGGATGCAGACCTCCCTTCGCCTTGGGGATCAGGAAGTAGCGGGAGTAAAAACCCCTGCCCCGCATGCCTTCTGGCACCTCCTCTATGGCACCCAAACTCAACAGAGTCTCGACCTCTTGCAAGAGGAATTGCTCGTGAGAGGGGTCCCTGAAGAGGGACGGGTAGGGAGGGTGGGAGGGAGGGAGCGAAACAAACTGAAGGCGGTAACCAGATTGCACCGTGCGAAGTACCCAGCTGTCTGATGTTATCTGGGACCAAGCCGGTAGGAATTGGGAGAGACGGTTGGAAAATAATGGGGAAGGATCCGGTAATGAAACTGGTGGGCCGTCCTCGGGCGTCCCATCAAATGTTCTGCTTAGGCCCTGAAGCAGGTTTCGAGGGTGGTTGGGACTGGTTCCCCTGATTGCCCGACTGTCTGCGCTGGTTCACTTTGCCCCGGTGCCTATTATCCGGTCGCGGCCTGAGCATGCACACCCCGGTATGGTTGGGGCCGGAAGGCCCTCCTCTGGGTCACCGGGGTGTGCATGCCCAGGGAGCGGATCGTGACGCGACCATCCTTAAGGGTCTGCAGGCTTGGGTCAGTCTTCTGTGAGAAGAGACCCTGGACGTCAAAAGGCAAGTCCTGAATTGTTTGCTGTACTTCCGGCAGGAACGTCGAGGCCTGAAGCCACGAAATGTGCCTCATGGTTACCCCAGAGGCCAGGGTCCTGGCTCCCGAATCTGCTGAGTCCAGAGAGGCTTGGAGGGCCGACCGGGTCGCTTTCTTACCCTCCTCCAAAAGGGCCGTGAACTCAGGACGGGATTCCTGTGGCACGAGCTCGGTGAATTTAGACAGAGACACCAAGGTGTTAAAGGTGTATCTGCTCAGGAGAGCCAGTTGGTTGGCAACCCGTAACTGAAGGCCACCGGCTGAGTAGACCTTGCGGCCCAAAAGGTCCATGCGCCGCGCCTCCTTAGACTTAGGCGCCGGCGCTTGTTGGCCATGGCATTCACAGTCGTTAACCGATTGGACCACCAGCGAGCATGGAGCAGGGTGAGTATAGAGGTACTCATAGCCCTTGGACGTGACCATGTACTTCCTTTCCACTCCCCGGGCGGTCGGAGGGATGGAAGCCGGTGACTGCCATATGGTATCCGCATTCCGCTGAATAGTACGGATAAACGGCAGGGCCACTCGAAGAGGCGCGTCCGCCGAGATTATGTTGACGACTGGGTCGTCGTCTTCTGCCACCTCCTCAATCGGCAGGTTTATGTTCTGGGTCACCCGCCGCAACAAGTCCTGATGGGCCCGAAGGTCGATCGGAGGAGGGCCCGAGGCAGAAGTCCCTGCAACCGCTTCATCCGGGGAGGAAGAAGATGACAGGCAGGGCACCAGAGTGTCCTGCAGAGGCTCAGAGAGCTGTTGTGGGGCCTCTTCGACAGGAGGAGGCTCAGCATCTACGGACGTCAGCGGCACCTCTTCCACAGCTACGGGAGGAGGCCTGCTGACCGTGGCCTCAGGCGCTCAGTGGTCAGAGGGCCTGGAGTGCTGAGTGGCAAAGGGGGCTCCTTGCGCCTCATGGTACGCCCACAGAGTCCAGAAGGCCCATTGAGGAGGACCTTGGTCTTGGCCTTGAGGCTCGGTGCGCTGGTCAGCTGCACTGTTGGCCTGGGAGGAGACGGATGGTTGTCTCAAAGGCCAAGGCGGTGCCGAGAGACTGTGCGACTGAGCCGCCGACGCTGCCGTTCTGTCCCTGGACGGTGCCGGGGAATGGTGCCGCTCTTCATGGTGCCGGGAGTGAGACCGGGACCATCTACCGTGCCGGTGCCGGGAGGTTGACCGGGATCTCGAGTCCCGACGGTGAGAACGGCTGCAGGAAGAGCCATACCGGGAGCGGTACCGAGAGCCGGATCGGTGCCGATATCGCCTGTCTGGAGACCGGGACCGGGATCGTCTCCGCGAGTATGACTGGTACCGCAAAGGAGAGCGGTACCGGGACTGCGAGTGGTGTCGAGATCGGGAGCAGCGTGAACGGGAACGCCTCCGGGACCGAGACCTGGAGTAACGTCTGTCCTGCCAGTCAGGGGAAGGAGGCCTCATTATAGCCGGCTTGCCCGCTGATTTAACAACCTGCACCGGCAGCGCCGGGGGTTGAGGATGTGTTGGCTCCGTCAACGCTATAAGCTCTCTCGCTGTCGAAAAAGTCTCAGGCGTCGACGGGAGAGCGAGCTCGACCACGGTGTGCACCGGGGAGCAAGGTGGTACCGGACTCGACGGCCCTTGTGGTGCCGTAGTCAACGGTACAGCGCCAGGTTGTTGCGCTGTCGGTGCCGGTGCCGGAGGTGCCAGCGCTGGTGCCGGATGTCGGGTGACAGGCCCAGGTGCAGAGACCTTCTTGGACGAGGTCGGTGCCGCCTTGCATTTTCCCGACGGAGAAAGGGAACGGTGCCGGGGAGCCGGTGCCGGCTGCTGTTTCCACTGGATCTCGGTACTGGAACGAACTGGAACCACAGGCGCGCTTCGCACCGAAGCTGACTGCGGGGCGGCCGGTGCCGGCACCGCAGGGCTAAGTGCCGACTCCATTAGGAGCTGCTTCAAACGAAAGTCCCGCTCCTTTTTTGTCCTCGGCTTGAAAGACTTGCAAATGCGGCACTTATCTGGAAGGTGAGACTCTCCTAAGCACCGCAGGCAAGAATCGTGAGGGTCTCCAACCGGCATCGGCTTCTGGCAGGCCGAGCACGGCTTAAATCCCGGTGCCTTGGGCATGGGCCCGCACCGGGTTGGGGGAAAGAGAAGGGGCTAGCCCCCAAATTTCCCCGATTAACTATATACTAACTACAACTAAACTAGTAAACTAAATCTAACTATACTAATCGAACTATATACAACTACTATGTAGAGAAAACAAGTGAGAAGCTAGGGCTGTGGAGGTCAGCAGTGCCGCACTCCACTGTTCCAACGACCGTCACAGGCGGTAAGAAGGAACTGAGGAGCGGACTGGTCGGCAGGGCTATATATATCTAGCGCTATAGCGGCGCCACTCCAGGGGGCGCCCAGCCGACCCACCGAGTGTTGCTAGGGTAAAAATCTTCCGACGAGCGTGCACGCGGCACGCGCACACCTAACTGGAATGCATATGAGCAATCACTCGAAGAAGAACAAAAGGTTCCCTTTTTGTGTCACCCACGCAGCAGCAGGACAGGTTGAGCGAATAAATAGGACCATCAAAAAATTTTTTAAAAAGTAGGCAGCAATTGGGATGAAGCATTACCGCTGGTACCAATGCGTTACAGAGCTAGGTATGCAAATCCACAGCCTTTTCCCCCAATGAGGAAGATCAATGAATGTGTGGAAGGATATAATTAACTTGGTTCCAGTCTATCTGGCTACAGAAGCCTGGGTACAGGACTTGCAGATGGAGATTCTCCAGCTACAGAGGAGTATGGTGGCAGAAGAAAGGACAGGAAAGTGTAAAAGACCAAGGCATGGTTTGATGCCAAAGGAGACCTGACTGAGCACCAAGTGGGATCTAAAGTCATCATCCAGGATCAGGCTCCCTGCAAGCCTTTCCCAAAGGCAAAGTGGTCCAGCCCATGCTTAGGGTTGGCTCCACTTAACCCCTCCATATAACTTCATAGTCCTGGGAGATATTAGTAAAGCAATACCCCTCACTTTAGAATTTAAAGCAACTACAAACTGAGAGGCCCACCCCCATCTCTATTCAGTTTACAAACTTCAAGTTTGTCAGACTGTCTCAAGGAGCATGGAACCAGCAGCATTCTCTAATCATTGAATATATTTTTGCTTTGAATACGGTCACTGAAACCCTTTATATTTCAGGACACACATTTAGTTCTCAGAGCCATCATTGTTAAAATATAAAGTCACTTAGTGAATAAAGGTGACATTAAAAAGTTTCCTGTGCAGTAAACAGCTCTTGAAAATCTAAGCAGCCAAAGTTATATAATCCAGGGGTCGAGAGTAGCTTCCTAGTACATAATCTACAGGCATGGGAAGGAAACTCCCAGCATGGAGACAGAAAGAGGGATTAAATGAAGTGATAAAAATAAGACAGAAAAAGAGAATGGAGAGAGAAATATATGTTAGTACCATTCCATCAAAAAGAAATATGTTTATCAAGTGTGTAGTTTTGGACTGTTTTTTAACCAAAGGGGCAGCTAGATCAGGTGAAACCTGGAGATCCTCACAGCCCCTGGGACTCTGAACGTTACAATTATAGTAGTTATCTCTTACCAATAGAACCTTCATACACTTTAATCCATCAGGAAGCACCATCTAATAAAGCAACGATGATAGATAGATTTTACATTGATGCTCCTTCCCTATGATTTAAGGCAATAAGAAGTAAATTGTTAATAACATTTTAACCCTGCAGCCCCAGTGAGAGAGAAAAGAAGAGAAAAGAAACTAAATATCAATATCAATTAGCCCCCAACTTGTTTACAGCAATCATATCAGATTTCAGAGAGCAATACATAAATTCCATACACTCTGATCATTCCATAGATGCCTTGTCTTACAAAGGGGAGTTTGCAGAATTTGGAGGTATTTTTCTGCCTCCTGAGGGGAACTGCATAATACTATCCCCATTCTTAATATAGAGCTTAGCCAGGTATTTAATAAACTTCCTAGCCAATTGTTTCACTTGGTTAAAAGCTACCCTTATTCCCACCACATCATGGCATAATCTTGAGAGAGCAGTATTTTAATTGCTGGCTCGTCCCATAACCACTCCATGTCTCTCTCTGGATTTTTGCAGTACTGTATAAGCTTCTTAATGGTAAAGTTCAGGAGCGTCACAATCAAATGCTCTAAGCCGACAGCTGAGAGCTGGCCGGGGACAAGGGTCTGGTATGCCTATTTTATATGAAAATAAAAAGTGACTACACAATCCTACAATTTAGGGACAAATTCAGAAGGTTTGCCTTTCTCTGTTCCCTCAGGGACACCTACAATCCTCATGTTACATGGTCTAGAGTGGCTTTCTAAACCAATTCGTTTGGTCTTGATATCATTACAGTTCTTGATAACCTGTTATTTGTTCTCTTTAAAATCATCTTCCATTTCAGAAAGGCTGTTCTGCTTCACCAGTCTGTCTGGCTAGAGCTTGCAGTGCACACAGTTCTCGGTCATGGTGATCTGTTGGATGGCAAGTGTAGATTTCATTTCAACAGTCTGAGAGGCAACCTTTGCTGTTACAGCTATCAGCCTTATCCCATGAGGCTCAGGTACCATTTGTTTGGATAAGTAGGGAGGCAGCTCTCCTCTGTTGTTTCCATACTTTTAGATTTGGAGAAGCAGCAGCAGAGCTGGAGGGCATCTTGGAAACCTCTATCACAGTGCCCCATGATGTCCAGGGCTGTACTTCTTGACTCAAAAGCACCATATGCTGCCACCTGGCACACCGGCTTGCTGGTCAAGATGACACCTTGATGGGTTGTTATGGCTATAGGAATGATGATTTGAAACAGACAATTCCAAACCATGTTAGAAAATAAACTGAGTGCATGGAGGATCTAGAAGAACAGGATCCCTCGGAGATCTTTTCTTGCCCCTACTTATTTCCAATATGTTTTCAAACGATCTGCCTGCAACTACCTCAAGGCTATTCAAGTGTGCAGATGACATCTGTCTAATGTCAAGAGAAAAACTTAAAAAAGACTGGGGACAACCTGAACCAAGATATGGCAGACAACCCTGAGGACTGCAAGAAGTGAAGACTTAATCCCAGCATGTCAAAGACATGGTTTCATCTCAGTCAAGGTAATGCTTCACAAGAACTCAATATGTTCTTGAATGGAGAATGACTGGCTCATGACCCAAAGCCAACATATCTAGGAGTCACTCTAGTTTGCACTCTTACTCATAACAACCAAACCACCAGGACAGTTCAGAAAATTAACAGCAGAAATGGCCTCTTAAAGAAGCTTGCAGGCTCAAGTTGAGGAGCTAATGTGCAAGCACTGCGCAGTTCAGCACTAACTTTCTGCTAGTCAGTTGGGCAATACTGTGCTCCTGTGTGGTTAAACTCTTGCCACACCATGCTAGTTGTTGTGCTATTGAATCAAATGATGAGAATAACAGGGACTACAGGACCAACAAACACTGATTAGCTCCCTGTCCTCTCTAATATCTTTTCCTCTAACATCAGGCATAATATTGCAGCAAAGAACCTCCTTGACACAATCCAGGAGATAATCACCAGCGCCACTTTTCAAAGATACATACATAGGCAGTGCCTCGCCACTAATGTATCATTAGAACGCCTATCTGCACTATGTTAGGGCTTGTCTACACTTACATTTTATAGCGCTCTAACTTGCTGACTATGGGGTGTGAATAATCACCCCCCTGTGCACGGCAATTCTGAGCACTTTAAAGTGCTAGTGTAGACAGGCTCTGAGAACTGGGAGCTGCCTCTGAGCACCCGGAGCTCATCCCCTCGTGGAGGTGGATTACCAGGAGCGATGAGAGAGCTCTCTCCCAGTGCTCACGTGCTACCACACTCACACTTCAAAGTGCTACCCTGGGAGCGTACCCTTACTCAACTGCTCCACAGTGGATGCTGTGACACTGTGGTGAGCAGAATAGAAATGAGCTAAATTACTCTCTCATCACTCAGGGTATGTCTACACTACAAGAGTAGTTCGATTTAACTTAGGTCGAATTTGTGGATTCGACCTTATGAATTCGAATTTGTGTATCCACACTAAGGACACTAATTCGACTTTGTGAGTCCACACTAACGGGGCAAGCGTCGACATTGGAAGCGGTGCATTCTGGGCAGCTATCCCACAAGTTCCCGCAGTCCCCGCTTCCCATTGGAATGCTAGGTAGAGCCCCCAATGCCTGCTGGGGGAAAAATGTGTCGAGGGTGGTTTTGGGTAACTGTCGTCATTCAACCGTCACTCCCGCCCTCTCTCTCTGAAAGCGCCGGCGGGAAATCTGTTACCGCACTTTTCTGGTCAGTGACAGCGCGGACGCCACAGCACTGCGAGCATGGAGCCCACTGCGATCATCGCTGCACTTATGGCCGTTGTCAACTCCTCGCACCTTATCGTCCACCTCTTCCACAGTCAGCTGCTGAGAAATCGGGCGAGGAGGCTCCGGCAGCGCGGTGAGGACATGAAGTGTGAGAGTGGCACAGACCTCTCACAAAGCACGGGATCCCGCGCCACGGAGATCATGGTGGCAATGGGTCACTTTCATGCTATGGGACGGCGATTCTGGGCCCGGGAAACAAGCACGGACTGGTGGGACCGCATAGTGTTGCAGGTCTGGGATGAATCACGCATCCTGAAGTTTCGCAGCCACTGTAAGGGCACTTTCCTTGAACTGTGTGACTTGCTGTCCCCTGCCCTGAAGCGCCAGGACACCCGGATGCGAGCAGCCCTGACTGTGCAGAAGCGAGTGGCCATAGCCCTCTGGAAACTTGCCACGCCAGACAGCTACCGGTCAGTAGCGAACCACTTTGGCGTGGGCAAATCTACCGTGGGGGTTGCTGTGATGCAAGTAGCCAACGCAATCGTTGAACTCCTGCTCTCAAAGGTAGTGACCCTGGGAAACGTCCAGGTCGTCATAGATGGCTTCGCCGCAATGGGATTCCCAAACTGCGGTGGGGCTATAGATGGCACTCACATCCCTATCCTGGGATCAGCCCACCAGGCCAGCCAGTATATTAACCGAAAGGGCTACTTTTCAATGGTGCTGCAAGCACTGGTGGACCATAGGGGACGTTTTACCAACATCTACGTCGGGTGGCAGGGCAAGGTTCATGACACACGTGTTTTCAGGAACTCTTGTCTGTTTAGACGCCTGCAGGAAGGTAGTTTCTTCCCGGACCACAAAATAAGTGTTGGGGATGTGGAGATGCCTACAGTGATCCTCGGGGACCCAGCCTACCCGCTAATGCCCTGGCTCATGAAGCCCTATACAGGCGCCCTGGACAGTGACAAGGAGCTCTTCAACTACCGGCTGAGCAAGTGCAGAATGGTGGTGGAGTGTGCTTTCGGACGTCTCAAAGGGAGATGGAGGAGCTTACTGACTCGCTCGGATCTCAGCGAAACCAATATCCCCATTGTTATTGCAGCTTGCTGTGTGCTCCACAATCTCTGTGAGAGCAAGGGGGAGACCTTTATGGCGGGATGGGAGGTTGAGGCAAATCGCCTGGCTGCTGATTACGCTCAACCAGACACCCGTGCCATTAGAAGAGCCCAGCGGGAAGCGCTGTGCATCTGGGAGGCTTTGAAAGCTAGGTTCCTCAGAGAGCCGGGTAACCTATGACTGTCCAGTCTCTTTACAGAGAAGCTGAACCTGCCCCTGTTTCAGTTACTATTGACTTTTTTCAGCGGTTACATACCCCGTTCACCAGGTTTCCCCCCTTCCAACAGACGTTTAAAAATAAAGTTATTGGAACATTTTTAATTCACAAAGTTTTCTTTACTAACGAATTCGCGTTAAAGGGTTCAAACAGGGACGCAGACTGTGGTGGGTACGGTGTGCAGTGATGTACAGACCGCTTCTACACTCGAGGACTGACAGGCTCCTGCTCCTACAGCGGTCTCTGGGGGGAGGACGGTTACAGGAGGGTGTGCAGGAAGGGGTGGGTTTGCAGGAAGGGGTGAGGGGTGTGTGGGAAGGGTGAGTAGGTGTAGGGGGATGATGGCTCTGGCTGGGGCTCAGGGCATCGGAGAGGTTCATGGCTAGGGTGGAAGGGCATGGTAAGGGCAGCCTGCCTTGCCATTTGTGGATGCCAGGCGCTCGGACCCTGGGGCAGCATACACCTCCCAGGCTGACCTGGGGCAGCAGACACCTCCCAGAGTGACCCGGGTGCCTAGTGACTGCACTCTGTGTGTGACCTGCTGTTGATCCTGCCCCCATGTCTGTACCCTGGTAATGGTGGCTGTCCTATGCAATTAACAAACCCCTATCTCCCCTTCACACAAAGTCTTCTGCAAAGAAACATGATGGAAACAGTAATGAACAGCAAACTATTTTTAATACTCAACTACACAGTTGGGGGATGAAACTGGGATTTTGGATCCGGTGAGCCAGGAAGGGAAGCAATTCTCATACTTTAGGGAATGAGAGCTGTTTGGTACATGAGCGCTCTGCTGGGGTGGAGTGACAGTTTTCACGGCCCCTAGCGCCCCTCCTTCTTGTGATTTTGGGTGAGGGGGGGGACAGGACTTTGTGGCGGGGGAGGGCGGTTGCAGATACAGTTTAGGGGGGCTCTCTGCTCCTGCCTGCGGTCCTGCAGAACATCCACAAGGCGCCGGAGCATGTCCGTTTGCTCCCTCATTAGTCCAAGCAGCGTTTGAGTCGCCTGCTGGTCTTCCTGCCGCCACCTGTCCTCCCGTTCGCTGTGTGAGCGCTGCTGCTGAGAGAGGGTCTCCCTCCACTGGCTCTGCTGGGCCGCCTCGGCTCTGGAGCAGGCCATCAGTTCAGCGAACATCTCATCCCGAGTCTTTTTATTTCGCCGCCTAATGTGCGCCAGCCTCTGTGAGGGGGATGCCGGGGCAGTTCGGGAAAGAGCCACAGCTGTGTGATGGGAAAAAGGAAGTGATTTCCTTGTGTGACGGGTCTGGTACCCCAGCACCCCCTAGGGGCAGGGGCGAGCTGGGGGCCTAGCGTCACGCCACTCCCTTGTCCGTCGGTCAGCCCCTGGTAGCCGGCGTATTACGGCCTAGCGGCCGGAGTCCATAAACACCCCCTTCGGAGCGGGGTAGCGCGGCCTAGCGGCCAGAGTCCACAAACACCCCCTTCGGAGCGGGGTAGCGTGGCCTAGTGGCCAGAGTCCACAAACACCCCCTTCGGAGCGGGGTAGCGCGGCCTAGCGGCCGGAGTCCATAAACACCCCCGTGTGAGCGGGGTAGCATGGCCTAGCGGCCGGAGTCCATAAACACCCCCGTCGGAGCGGGGTTTAAGGGGTGGGGTAGGGGGACTCGGGCCCGCCCTCTCCACCGAGCCCCGACCCAGGGCCCTGATTGTGGCAAGCTTTCCTTGCCACCCGCTCGGCGGGGATCCGCCCGCAACACGCCGAGCGGTACTGCAGCTTTAAGGCTGTCAGTCCCGACAATCACCCTGGGTCACTTCCTACCCTGTCTAGCCGGACGTCGGCGTTGTGGGAGCGGTTCCCCCGTAGGTCCCTCGCGGCAGGCGTCCCTCCCCAGGGTCTCCGGTACGGCCTCAGCTCGGCTGACGCCCCGGTCCAGGCTCACTGGCTCTCCCTCTGCAGGAGCTGACGGTCTGCGTCCTTCTCCCCCGGTGGCCAGCCCAGACTGAGCAGACCTGCAGGCTTTTATACCAGTCTGCCAGTTGGAGCATGCCCAGCAGAGCTTCCTGGGTGTGGCTTCCTCTGCTAGCAAAGAAGGGTTAACCCCTGCTGTACCAGTGTGGGGCTGTCCCGCCCCGTCACACCTTGCAAAGATACATGTTTGCGAACACTGAACACAGTCTACTCAGTTTCTGTGAACAAGACCATACAGGGCACCTATCTCATGTGCTCTCAGGACAAGTTTGAATTTTCGGCATTCACTTTCATTGCCTGGGGTCTTGCACTGGAGATCGGACAAGCGGGGCAGGACAGCAGAATCCGTGTAGCAGCCAGGCCTGGTAAGCCGTAAACTTTAGGCTGCTTAACAGTTAATGGATAGCAGTGCCCTCCTGCTGCAGGCAATCTGGAAAGCATAAAGTCTGACCCTGTTCCAGCCCCTCGCAGCTGTCCCCGGGAAAGATCCCTGTATGCTTTTCCTCTGCAGCCTCCACCACGTGGCTGTTAAACGACGGTCATTGTTATGCAAAGGAAAAGTCAAGCATTCACAATAGTAACATTACAGTAATTCCCCTAATTAGATGCAGCAGTCGCCGAGCGAGATCACCCTGAGGTGGGTCACTAGGAGAGACAGAGAGCGCATGCTGCGTGAATCCCTGCACAGACCAGGGCCCTATGCTGCCATGCTGGTCGAGGCAATGCTCCCACTGTACCTCAGGATGGCCTGGCGCGGAAGAGTGTGCTTCCACGGAGCACCCAATAAGGCACCTCTCCCCAGGAACCTCCTGCGGAGGCTTTTCGAGTACCTCTACGAGAGCTTCGTGGAACTGTCCCAAGAGGATTTCTGTTCGATCCCTTTATGTATTGACCTTCTTTTTATATAGTTTTTATTCCTGTTTTTAAAAAAATAAATGTTTACATGTTTATAGCACTTACCGACTGATCCTTCCCCTGATTCAGAGTCCGGGTTAACGGCCGGGGAGGGTTGGTAGGGGATCTCTGTGAGGCTGATGAAGAGATCCTGGCTGTCGGGGAAAGCAGTATTGTAAGCGCTGTCGCCTGCCTCGTCCTCCACAAACCCTTCCTCATCTTCCCCATCCGCGAACATCGCCGAGAAACTGCCCATCGACACTATCCCATCCTCAGAGTCCACGGTCACTGGTGGGGCAGTGGTGGCAGACCCACCGAGAATGGCATGCAGTGCCTCGTAGAAGCGGCATGTCTGGGGCTGGGCTCCGGAGCGTCCGTTTGCCGCTTTGATTTTTTGGTAGCCTTGTCTCAGGTCCTTGATTTTCACGCGGCACTGCGTTGCATCCTTGCTGTATCCTCTGAGTGCCATGGCTTTGGAGACCTTCTCATAGGTCTCTGCATTCCGTTTTTTGGAGCGCAGCTCCGAAAGCACAGACTCATCGCCCCACACAGCGATCAGATCCAAGACTTCCCGGTCAGTCCATGCTGGGGCCCTCTTTCTACTCTGAGATTGCATGGACTCCTCTGCTGGAGAGCTCTGCATCGCTGCCAGTGCTGCTGAGCTCGCCCCGATGTCCAACCAGGAATTGAGATTCAAACTGGCCAGACAGGAAAAGGAATTCAAATTTTCCTGGGGCTTTTCCTGTATGGCTAATCAGAACATCTGAGCTCGGACTGCTGTCCAGAGCGTCAACACAGTGGTGCACTGTGGGATAGGTCCCGGAGCTACTAAGTTCGATTTGCATCCACACCTAGCCTAATTCGACATAGCCATGTCGAATTTAGCGCTACTCCCCTTGTCAGGGTGGAGTACCGAATTCGAACTAAAGAGCCCTCTAGGTCGAACTAATTAGCATCCTGGTGTGGACGGTTGCTCGGTTAAATCGAATTAACGCTGCTAAATTAGACATAAACTCCTAGTGTAGACCAGGCCTCAGTCTCATGTGAGACCTCTTGCCTTCAGGCTCCCACGTTATCTGTGGTACAAGCTTAGGGTGACCAGATATCCCGATTTTATAGGGACAGTCCTGATTTGGGGGTCTTTTTCTTATATAGGCTCCTATTAACCCCCACCCCCCGTCCCAATTTTTTACTCTTGCTGTCTGGCCACCGTATACAAGCACAACCATTTCAGATGTGGGGTGATGAGGTGTGTGGGTAATGATCACACCTGGGGACTCAGAAAAGCCCTCTGTGGATGGGGATGGATGCTGCACACCTACTGCTCATCTCATGCTGGTCTCTCAGGAGGCTGTTCCAAACTCCATACTGCTGACCCCAAAGCTACTGAATGGCAAAAATCACATGTGAGGTCTACCTAAGCCCTTTTGACTTTTTTTTTTGACTTACACATTTCAGTTTTTATCTCCCTACTTTCCATTTTGTCATTTGAACCCTCTTCCGTCTTTATTGTACAGCACACTTCTGCATTCACTAATAACAATGCAACTGCAGAGACTCTATAGAAAAGGATTGTTGATGCCATCACATCCAGTCCCCTCTGTCACTCAGCCAGAAGTTTCTCCCTTTTCCTAAGCTATGTTGTCTTCAATGTAAAAATGGCTGTGCTGACAGATCCAGGGCCCAGAACTGCTCACTGGTAACAATAGGAATAAAACCTGTTCCCCACTACACAAAACCTATGGACACTAGTTAAAAGAGTGAATGAGACCCCAGAGTCATGAGTTGGCTCTATGAACAGAGAAAAGACTTTTGTTAACGTGTGCACACTTAGCACTGGTTGTGAGGTATAAAAAGGCAGTTGCCCAGCTGCAGTGATATGGCTTGTAGCCTGAATCCAGCTACGATGGAAAAGGTAAGAGAAACCTGTCTGGACAGGATTGTTTGCTATGTCAGTCTGAGGCCAGGGACCTGATTCTCCTCTCATTTACACCAGAGTTAGTCTGTTGATTTCAAAGGCGTTATCCTTGGCCTATACCAGTAGGAGAGGAGAATCAAGAATGCAGAGCTAGGGGACCTACGGCCTCTATTAGTCACTGGATATTAGTCTCTCAGAGCCCAATTCTGCTTTTGCTTACACTTGTGTAAATGAGGATCAATCCCACTGAAGTCACAGGAGTATATCAATTTATCATCACTATGAGTAAAATATAAGGCCCAGACACTTCAGGCTTAGTGTGCTGGATGGAGAGAAATTGGAATACCAGGACTCAGTCACACTGCATAGGATGTTATTGAAAATTCTGCCATTTGTTTCTCACATTAGATCATCCTTTTCGAGGACAGAAACTTCCAGGGCCGCTCCGTTGAGTGCAGCAGCGACCGGCCGGATTTTCAAAGTCAGCTCAGCCGCTGTAACTCCGTCCGTGTGGAAAGTGGCTGCTTCATGCTCTATGAACGTCCCAACTTCCAGGGACAGCAGTTCTTTCTGAAACGGGGGGATTATCCTGACATGCAGTCTGAGGGTTTCAGCACCTCCATTAAGTCCTGCCGGATGATCCCGTCTGTGAGTTCGATTTTGCTTTTAAAAAATGGCAATGTTGCCTAAGCCACTGTCATAAGGCACTTGCTTGATCATTTTCAGCCGAGCTACCAAGAACTGAAAACAAGAACCACTTTCTTCCTCCTAGTGCTCGTCCCTCCAGGATGGCTGGGGCACATTGCAGGGATAGGATAGGATACCTTCCACTACTACTGCCTGTTAAGGGTGTGGGTACAGCTGTCTTGTGTTTCATTCTATGAACAGTAAATGATGACATACTTTGAGTTAAGCAGGGAAAATGTTTCTGTAACTTCTGGGGATTTGGAGATACACTGGGCCCACTCCTCTCACACTGGTGTAAAATAAGGAGTAACTCCCTAAGGCCCACAATTACACCAGTGTGAGGGGAGAATTGGGCCCAATATTTTCTGTGACTCTTTAGAACAAAGTCACTTTTCTGTTTTCTTGATTCTGGGGCTGCTGAAGCCTGAAACGCCCCCCAGCGGAACTTAGTGTAGCCTCTGCCAGAGTTCTCAACTAGAGATCTGAGGGCCCCTAGGGATTCACAAGCAGGTTTCAAGGAGCCTTCCAAGCAGGGCCGACATTAGACTCTCTGGGGCGCAGGAGAGAAAGGCAAAGCCCCACCGCCCTGAGCCCCACCACCCGTGCCTAGGGTGACCAGATGTCCTGATTTTATAGAGACAGTCCCGATTTTTGGGTCTTTTTCTTATATAGGCTTCTATTACCCCACCCCACCCCGATTTTTCACATTTGCTGTCTGGTCACCCTACCCGTGTTTGAAGCTGAAGCCAGAGCAACTTAGCTTCATAGGGCCCCCTGTGGCACGGGGCCCTGGATAATTTCCCTGCTTGCTACCCTCTAATGCCAGCCCTGGTTTTTATATGCAGAAAAACAGTTGTTGTGGCAGAGGGGGCTGTGGAGTTTTTACAGCATGTTAGGGGGCCTCTCGTGGGGCAAGTGCGCCCCGTCCCCTCTTGGGACGGGGTGAAGGTAATTATGGCCCTGCGGCTGAATCTGTACAACCACCTCTTGTTTTGGGATAGCTTGCCCTACAGATAAATGTCAATATTGCTGCCCCCTCTCAGGGCTGTGTGTCCTTGTGGCCCGAGTCAGCAGGGCTGCCCTGTTTAGAAGGGCTCTGTGGCCTAGCGGCCCGAGTCAGCAGGGCTGCCCTGTGCAGAGGGGCTGCATGGCCCAATAGCCAGAGTCAGTATAATGGCCATCTCCAGTAGGGCTGATTAGCCTGACCCGTGCCCTCCCTGCTCCACCAGATCCCAGCTCAGGGCCATCACAGTGACCACTGGGGTCAGTGAGGAATCCACCCAAAACACACAGACACCACTCAGTACAATGCTTAGTCCCCATGAACTATTTCCTATCCTGTCTATGGTGTAGTGGTCTTATCATTTCCAAAGTCCATACGATCCTCAGCCTGTGCGGCTCTCAGCAGTTCTGTCGCTCCTTGGGTGCCTGCAGGAGCTTGGGCGTGGTCCTGGGTCTCGGCATCTCCGGCTTCTGCCTTCTGGGGCCTCAGCACTTGCTGGGCTGGAGCCTGCAGTGGGCGTCCTCCCCCCTCGGCAGTCAGCCCCGAATGAGCTGGGCTGCTCCCATTTATACCTGGTCTCCAGCTAGAGCATGCCCAGCAGGGCCGAGGGTGCATGGCCTCCTCGGCCCAAAGAGTAGAGTTCACCCTTGCAGTACCAGTGCAGGGCATGCACGGCCCGTCACAGGGCCTCAGAAAGAAAAAGATTGAGAACCCCAGGCCTCTGGGAGCACTGTGCTGGCTGAGGACTGGACAGCGTTGTACACTGCAGCCCTGTCCCCTCTTGTGTCTGGGTGGGCTCCCTCCCAACCCCAGGCATAGTCCCTGCAACAAGGGTGGGAGTCATGGCTGGCATATCTCCGACTCATACGGGTGGATGTGCTGCCTTTGCAGCATTCAAGATTCCCCTCTTATGGGGAGTAGAGGCAGCTGTAAGTGCCATTTGCATCACTGGAGCAGTGCACTCAGGGCCCAGGATCACAGGCTGCAGTCACTCTATTACCCTGTCTCATTTTCTGTCACAGCACAGGGGCACCTACAGGATAAAGATCTATGAGAAGGAGGATCACAGAGGCAACATGGTAGAGTTAACCGAGGACACTCCACAAGTCATGGACCAGCTACGCTCCCCAGAGATGCTCTCTTGTTCTGTGCTGGAGGGGTACTGGATCCTTTACGAATTGCCGAATTACAGAGGCCGCCAATACCTGCTGAGGCCAGGGCAGTACCGGAGATTCAGCGAGTGGGGCGCTATGAGTGGCAGAGTCGGCTCTTTGAGACGTGCCACTGATCTCTACTGAATCAAGACACCTTTTGCCTGGAAGGGTCTCAATGAATAAAATACTTTAGCAACCATTGTGCTCTCAGCGTGCTGTTGTAAGTGTACTAAGGGGAACATCGAAGCTTGTCCTGTGTTCTTGGGCTACAGTATCATCTTCTGAACTAAAAGCTGCCCCTCATCTTTCCCCGCCCTCCCCCAGCATTGCATAGCTACCTCCAACACAAAGTGCCCAATGCCAAACATAGGGCTCAGGCCTAGGCAGCCACACAAGGGGGTTCAGGAGCACCTCCAGGGCCGTGCTGGCCTCACTGAGAATGCAGTGCAGAAGGCTGAGCAAGAAACTGAAACATCTAGGGCTCGGCCCATAGAGAGGATGACAACTGCAGATGTGTACTTTAGATCATAATCCTCCAGCCCACCCCTGGCCAAAGATTTGGAGCTAGGACTAGAGTGGCTCTGGGCTGATCTCCCGCCCCCGCTTCTTCGTCAGATGGCACTGGGAGCATCACCAGGGAGCAGCAGCCAGAGCCCCCTCAGCCACTAGGCATGGAGCAGGCAGAGCTGGGCACCCAGGTGATGGCAGGAATCAGTCACATCCCCCTCCCAACCCAGAGGCAGTGCTGCTCACAGGTCTCCCGTCAGCCAGGGGCCAAGCCTCAGACCAAAGTTACCTGAGCACTAATCGAGGGCAGGGCAGGATTAACTAGCCAAAGGCACCAGAGCTCCTGGAATCATCTGATTACACTGGCACTTCTAGAGTGTAACAAAACCTGTTGTTTCTGTCCCATGGGGGTGTAAATCGAACCTTAAAAACATGAGTCAGGTGGAACCAATTCAGAGACGTCTGCCCAAGTTTGCAGCCAGCCTGAAACAATAGCTCTGAGAGGACTGAACAGCCCCATGCACCTCAGTGTGGGGTTAACTGCAAGACCCACCTACACCAGCCCAGCAGAGGTCTGTGGGAGGCAGGAAGAGAAGAATGCTGATGGCCCAGTCCACCCGTCCAAGCAGATACACCCAGGCTCAAGGGCGAGGCCTGGAAGCTACCCTACTCGTATCCCTTCATCTCAGGGCAGGTGGGACAAAGGACCCCTGTTCTCCCTGAGGGTGGAGGGCCCTTGTTCCTATTCTTTTGGGAGGGGAGGACCCCATGCTGCTGTTCTTCTCTCTTTTGCTGGGGAGCCATACATAGCGTTCGCCGGGCTAATGGAGGGGGAGCCATGCAGCAATCCCCAGCCTTACCAGCAGCAGAGGTACTTTGAATCCAAAAAGACTGCTACATACTGTAAGATGAGTCTCTCTTCATGGACAGTGGTGCGAGTTCACAGTTTTAGAAAGACTGTAATCTGGTCTATAAAACTATAAAAAGACTGTAATCTGGTCTATAAAACTACAAACTAGCAGTCAATAATGCCACAGACACAGGACCAACTGGCCATGGGATATCATTTTGAAAACTATCCCTGTAACAGATTTCACTTGAGGCCAGCAACAAATTGCAATAAGGCAAAAATCATAGAATATTAAGGTTGGAAGGGACTTCAAGAGATCATCTAGTCCAACCCCTTGCTCAAAGCAGGACCAATCCCCAAATAGCCCCCTCAACCATTAAGCTCATAACCCTGGGTTTAGCAGGCCAATGCTCAAACCACTGAGCTATCCCTCCCTGTCAGGAAGGATAGCTTTGTAGAGGCTACAAAGCATTCAAAAACAGGATGTGAAGTTAGGACTCCTTTAGGAACAAGCATCCAGCCAAAACATGAAGTAATTTAGTAATAAAGCAAGAACTCCTCTGAGTAAAATCAAAAAACCGTTTAATATGGGTGGCGCTACAAAATACGCAAACAGATCTGCTCTTACGGGTGCATGGGCCCACCCCAAACAGGCAGAGGACAGAGACAGTTTGGCAACAATGGGAAAGGGATCTGTAGATGCTTCTTATCTGTGCCAGACACAACCTAGCTATCAAAGAAAGTAAAGAAGTTCTTCTGAGATAGGTCCCCAGAAGTTCATGGAAAGATCCAATCAACTGTACCGGGGAGCTGCCCTTAGCACCAAGGGGTAACAAGTATGTGCTAGTTGTTGTAAACGCTTTTGAAGATTGGGAGGAGAGTGACATCCACACTAAATATGTGACTACCCTAATGAGAGCGAAACAATTGGTGAGCAATGTGTTCTGCAGATGTGGGGAGGACCTAAGGTTATTGACTCAGACAATGGGAGCTGATTTGTGGGGTCAGTTATCAAAGAAGTGTACACCCAGCTGGACGTAGAACAAAAGGTTCCCCTTCCCTGTCAGCCAGCCAGCCAGCAGGAAAGGTTGAGCGAATAAATGGGACCATCAAAAAAAAAAAGAAAAGAGGTTCTGCGACAGGCAGAAATTGGGATGAAGCGTTACCGCTGGTACTAAGGCGTATCAGAGCTAGGAATGCAACTCACAGCCTTTTCTCCCAATGAGGCCTGATGGGAAGACCAGTGAGAGTGTGGAAGGATATAATTAACCTGGTTCCAGTTTATCTGGCTACAGAAGCCCTGTCAGAAGCCTCAGTACAGGACTTGCAGATAGAGATTTTCCAGCTACAGAGTGGTGGTAAGAAAGGACAGAAAAGTGTAAAAGACCAAGGCATGGTTTGATGCCAAAGGAGACCTGACTGAGCACCAAGTGGGATCTAAAGTCATCATCCAGGATCAGGCTCCCTGCAAGCCTTTCCCAAAGGCAAAGTGGTCCAGCCCATGCTTAGGGTTGGCTCCACTTAACCCGTCCATATAACTTCATAGTCCTGGGAGGTATTAGTAAAGCAATACCCCTCACTTTAGAATTTAAAGCAACTACAAACTGAGAGGCCCACCCCCATCTCTATTCAGTTTACAAACTTCAAGTTTGTCGGGTGTGTCTCCAGGAGCATGGAACCAGCAGCATTCTCTAATCATTGAATATATTTTTGCTTTGAATACGGTCACTGAAACCCTTTATATTTCAGGCCACACATTTAGTTCTCAGAGCCATCATTGTTAAAATATAAAGTCACTTAGTGAATAAATGAGACATTGAAAATTTTCCTACAGAAAACAGCTCTTGAATAACTAAGCAGTCAAAGTTATATAATCCAGGGGTAGAGAGTAGCTTCCCAGTACATATTCTACAGGTAGGGGAAGGACATTCCCAGCATGGAGACAGAAAGAGGGATTAAAGAGGCATTGTTAAAATAAGACAGAAAAAGATAATGAAGAGAGAAATATATGTTAGTACCATTCCATCAAAAAGAAATATGTTTATCAAGTGTGTAGTTTTGGACTGTTTTTTAACCAAAGGGGCAGCTAGATCAGGTGAAACCTGGAGATCCTCACAGCCCCTGGGACTCTGAACATTACAATTATAGTAGTTATCTCTTACCAATAGAACCTTCATACACTTTAATTCATCAGGAAGCAACATCTAATAAAGCAGCGATGATAGATAGATTTTACATTGATGCTCCTTCCCCATGATTTAAGGCAATAGGAAGTATTGCTTTGGTCCTGCTAGTGAAGGCAGAGGGCTGGACTCGATGACCTTTCAAGGTCCCTTCCAGTTCTAGGAGATAGGTATATCTCCAATTATTATTTTATTATTATAAATTGTTAATAATGTTTTAACCCTTCAGCCCCAATGATAGAAAAAAAGAGAAAAGAAACTAACATATCAATATCAGCTAGTGCCCAACTTATTTACAGCAACCATGTCAGATTTCAGAGAGCAATACATAAATTCCATACTGTTACCTCAAAGGGGAGCCAAAGTACCCCTACATGTATAGTGGTGTGGTTATCAAGAAATAAAACAAGCCCCTTTTACTCAGAAGAGCAGACCCGCCCTCTGCCGTGTCTATCACCGGTGGACTCAGATAGGTCTCCCTCCCGCTTCCCTATGTGTGGTGCGAGAAATAAAGACTGACTATAGGTAAAGTTAAAATAACAGATAAGCGTAAATGTGAGTGAGTAATTACTATATAAAACAACACAAAACAGTGAAACGACAGCTTTTAAAACAGGAACATGACACTCAGGCCCCAAATACAAAATCAGCCTGGCAATAACCATAAAAACCCTGACTAAGAAAACCCTCATTAGCTCATTATTTCCAAGAGCCCTCTTGTGGTGGCAGCGAAGTCCAGGACCTGCACTCGTTGGGTAATTGGAACCCGCAGAGGAGGAGCACTGGAGCGTCCCACGGTGTCACTCGGGATGGAGAAGCAGACCGAGAACCCCCTGGTGATGTCGGCCCCAGGAACAGGAGCTTCTTCTTTCATCTTTTCACTTTGGGAATGATGGTCTCCTCCGAGGATGCACTGATGCTGCGAAGGCCTGAACTGCATACGCACAGTCGCTAGGATGGACTGCGCCACTTGCCTGTGGTCACAGTTCTTTTATGCAGTTAGTGGTGGGAAAACATGGTACAGTCCCAGCAAAGGCGGGAAACAGTTTGAGGTAAAATTGTCCTTGATATCGCCCAGTGGCGGGAAAAACCAGTTGGAGCTAGCTGTAACTAGGCCAGGATGACAGGGCACTAAGGGGTCACAAGATGGAGTTTACAAAATGGTGATTCAGACTCCATTTTGAATTCCTCCTTACAAGTTACATATTGGGTTTAACATACACACATTTTAATAAGCTATAACAGTATGACAAATCACACCCAACAATACACACTGGTCATTCCATAGATGCATTGTCTTGCAAAGGGGAATTTGCAGAATTTGGAGGTATTTTTCTGCCTCCTGAGGGGAACTGAATGACACTATCCCCATTCTTAATATAGAGTTTAGCCAGGTAGTTAATAAACTTCCTAGCTAATTGTTTCACTTGGTTAAAAGCTACCCTTATTCCCACCACATCATGGCATAATCTTGAGAGAGCAGTATTTTAATTGCTGGTTCTTCCCATAACCACTCCATGTCTCTCTCTGGATTTTTGCAGTACTGTATAAATGTCTTAGTGGTAAAGTTCAGGAGCTTCACAATCAAACGCTCTAAGCCAACCACCGAGAGCTGGCTGGGGGACAAGGGTCCGGTATGCCCATTCTATATGAAAATAAAAAGCTACTGGAAAATCCTACAATTTAGGGACAAATTCAGAAGGTTTGCCTTTCTCTGTTCCCTCAGGGACACTACAATCCTCATGTTACATGGTCTAGAGTCGCTTTCTAGACCAATTAGTTTGGTCTTGATATCATTACAGTTCTTGATAACCTGTAATTTGTTTTCTTTAAAATCATCTTCCACTTCAGAAAGTCTGTTCAGCAAAGAACCTTCTCGACACAATCCAGTATATAACCACCAGCGCCACTTTTCAAAGATACATAGGCAGTGCCTTGCCACCGACTCATCATCAGAATGCCTATCTGCGCTATGTTACTCAACTGCTCCACGGTGGACACTGTGGCAAGCAGAATGGGAACGAGCTGCTCCCTCCTAAGAAATTTCTCTCTCATCACTCCTGCCTTCAGGCTGCCATGATATCTGTGGTACAAGCGCAACCATTTCAGATGTGGGGTGGTGAGGTGTGTAGGTAATGACTACACCTGGGGACTCAGAACAGCCCTGTGTCATTGCGGGTGGGGGTGGACACTGCATATATACTGCTCATCTCATGCTGGTCTCTCAGGAGGCCGTTCTAGATTCCATACTGCTGACCCCAAAGCTACTGAATGGCTAAAATACATGTGAGGTCTACCTAAGCCCTTTTGACATTTTTTTGACTTACACATTTCTGTTTTTATCTCCCTATTTTCTATTTTATTCTTTGAACCTGCTTCCATCTTTATTGTACCACTTGTGCATTCACTAATAGTAATGCAACTGCAGAGACTCTATAGAAAAGGATTGTTGATGCCATCACATCCAGTCCGCTCTGTCACTCAGCCAGAAGTTTCTCCTTTTTCCTGAACTATGTTGTCTTCAATGTAAAAATGGCTGTGAAACACCCCTCAGCAGAACTTAGTGTAGCCTATGCCAGCAGTTCTCAAATAGGGATCCAAGGGATCACGAGCAGGTTTCAAGGAGCCTTCTAAGCAGGGCTGACATTAGACTCACTGAGGCGCAGGGCAGAAATCCAAAGCCCCACCGCCCTGAGCCCCACCACTCATGCCTGAAGCTGAAGCCGAAGCCAGAGCAACTTAGCTTCGTAGGGCATCCTGTGGAATGGGGCCTGGATAATTGCCCTGTTTGCTACCCTCTAATGCCAGCCCTGGTCTTTATATGCAGAAAAACAGTCATTGTGGCACAGGGGGCCATGGAGTTTTTACAGCATGTTAGGGGGCCTTTTGTGGGGCAAGCATGCCCCGTCCCTTCTTGGGATGGGGTGAGGGTAATTATGGCCCTGAGGCTGAATCTATATGATCACCCCTGGTCTTGGGATAGCTTCGACTATGGATAAATGTCAACATGGCTGCCCTCACTCAGGGCTGTGTCTTCTTTTGGCCCAAGTCAGCAGGGCTGCCATGTCCAGCTGGGCTGTGTGGTCTAGCGACCCGAGTTAGTAGGGCTGCCCTGTCCAGCGGGGCTGCATGGCCTTATACCCAGTGTCAGTATAATGGCCCTCTTCAGTAGGGCTGCTTGGCCTGACCCATGCTCTCCCTGCTCCACCAGGTTCTAGCTCAAAGCCCTGACAGTGGCAATTTTGCTGGCCACTGAGTCAGTGGGGAATCCATGCAAAACACACAGACAGCACTCAGTACAATGCCTTGTCCCCATGAAATATTTCCTACCCTGTCCCTGGTGTAGTGGTCCTGGAATCTCTGATGTCCATAAGCTCCTCAGCCTTGCGGCTCTCAGCAGCTCTGTCACTGCTTGGGTGCCTGCAGGAGCTTGGGCATTGTCCTGGGTCTCAGCATCTCTTGCTCATGCCTTCTGGGGCCTCAGCACTTGCCAGGCTGGAGCCTGCAGTGGGCGTCCTCCCTCCTCGACAGTCAGCCCTGAATGAGCTGGTCTGCTTCCTTTTATACCTGGTCTCCATCTGGAGCATGCCCAGCAGGGCTGAGGGTGCATGGCCTCCTTGGCCCAAAGAGTAGAGTTCACCCTTGCAGTACCAGCACAGGGCAAGCACGCCCCATCACGGGGCCTCAGAAAGAAAAAGATTGAGAACCCCAGGCCTATGGGAACACTGTGCTGGCTGAGAACTTAACCGGCTCAAGATAGTTAAGACCAAAGCAGACTGTGAAGAACTTCAAAAAGATCTCACAAAACTAAGTGATTGGGCAACAAAATGGCAAATGAAATTTAATGTGGATAAATGTAAAGTAATGCACATTGGAAAAAATAACCCCAACTATACATACAATATGATGGGGGGCTAATTTAGCTACAACGAGTCAGGAAAAAGATCTTGGAGTCATCGTGGATAGTTCTCTGAAGATGTCCACGCAGTGTGCAGAGGCGGTCAAAAAAGCAAACAGGATGTTAGGAATCATTAAAAAGGGGATAGAGAATAAGACTGAGAATATATTATTGCCCATATATAAATCCATGGTATGCCCACATCTCGAATACTGTGTACAGATGTGGTCTCCTCACCTCAAAAAAGATATACTGGCACTAGAAAAGGTTCAGAAAAGGGCAACTAAATTGATTAGGGGTTTGGAGAGGGTCCCATATGAGGGGAGATTAAAGAGGCTAGGACTCTTCAGCTTGGAAAAGAGGAGACTAATGGGGGATATGATAGAGGTATATAAAATCATGAGTGATGTGGAGAAAGTGGGTAAGGAAAAGTTATTCACTTATTCCTGTAATACAAGAACTAGGGGACACCAAATGAAATTAATAGGCAGCAGGTTTAAAACAAATAAAAGGAAGTTCTTCTTCATGCAGCACACAGTCAACTTGTGGAACTCCTTACCTGAGGAGGTTGTGAAGGCTAGGACTATAACAGCGTTTAAAAGAGAACTGGATAAATTCATGGTGGTTAAGTCCATAAATGGCTATTAGCCAGGATGGGTAAGGAATGGTGTCCCTAGCCTCTGTTTGTCAGAGGATGGAGATGGATGGCAGGAGAGAGATCACTTGATCATTGCCTGTTAGGTTCACTCCCTCTGGGGCACCTGGCATTGGCCACAGTCGGTAGACAGATACTGGGCTAGATGGACCTTTGGTCTGACCCAGTACGGCCATTCTTATGTTCTTATGTTCTTAGCATTGTACACTGCAGCCCTGTACCCTCTTGTGTCTGGTTGGGCTCCCTCTTCCCCACCCCAGACATAGTCCCTGCACCAAGGGTGGGGGTCATGGCTGGTGTAGGTCTGAGTCAAATGGGTGGATGTGCTGCCTTTGCAGCATTCAAAGATTCCCCTCCTGTGGGGAGCAGAGGCAGCTGTAAGTACCATTTGCATCACTGGAGCAGTGCACAGAGCTGACTCAGGGCCCAGGATCACAGGCAGCCAGCCTGCTGCGGTCACTCTATTATCTTGTCTCATTTTCTGTCACAGCACAGGGGCACCTACAGGATAAAGATCTATGACAAGGAGGATCACAGAGGCAACATGGTAGAGTTAACCAAGGACTCTCCACAAGTCATGGACCTGCTACGCTCCCCCGAGATGCTCTCTTGTTCTGTGCTGGAGGGGCACTGGATCCTTTACGAATTGCTGAATTACAGAGGCCGCCAATACCTGCTGAGGCCAGGGCAGTACCGGAGATTCAGCGAGTGGGGCGCTATGACTGGCAGAGTCAGCTCTTTGCGATGTGCCACTGATCTTTACTGAATCAAGACGCCTTTCGCCTGGAAGGGTCTCAATGAATAAAATGCTTTAACAACCATTGTGCTCTCAGCGTACTGCTGTAAGTGTACTAACTAAGAGGAACATTGAGCTTGTCCTGTGTTCTTGTGCTACGGTATCATCTTCTGAACCAAAAGTTGTCGCTCATCTTTCCCTGCCCTCCCCAGCATTGCATAGCTACTTCCAACACAAAGTGCGCAACTCCAAACACAGAGCTCAGGCCTAGGCAGACGCACAAGGGAGTACAGGAGCACCTCCAGGGCTGTGCAGGCCTCACCCAGAATGCAGTGCAGGGCACGTAAAGTAGCCACGGGATATACCAGGAGTATAAGACTCCCTCATAGAATCATAGAATATCAGGGTTGGAAGGGACCTCAGGAGGTCATCTAGTCCAACCCCCTGCTCAAAGCTGGACCAATTCCCAACTAAATCATCCCAGCCAGGGCTTTGTCAAGCCTGGTCTCAAAAACCTCTAAGGAAGGAGATTCCACCACCTCCCTAGGGAACCCATTCCAGTGCTTCACCACCCTCCCAGTGAAAAAGTTTTTCCTAATATCCAACCTAAACCTCCCCCACTGCAACTTGAGACCATTACTCCTTGTTCTGCCATCAGGTACCACTGAGAACAGTCTAGATCCATCCTCTTTGGAACCCCCTTTCAGGTAGTTGAAAGCACCTATCAAATCCCCCCTCATTCTTCTCTTCTGCAGACTAAACAATCCCAGTTCCCTCAGCTTCTCCTCATAAGTCATGTGCTCCAGACCCCTAATCATTTTTGTTGCCCTTCGCTGGACTCTTTCCAATTTTTCCACATCCTTCTGGTAGTGTGGGGCCCAAAACTGGACACAGTACTCCAGATGAGGCCTCACCAATGTTGAATAGAGGGGAATTATCACATCCCTCGATCTGCTGGCAATGCCCCTGCTTATACAGCCCAAAATGCCGTTAGCCTTCTTGGCAACAAGGGCACACTGTCAACTCATATCCAGCTTCTCGTCCACGTAACCCCTAGGTCCTTTTCTGCAGAACTGCTTCCTAGCCATTCGGTCCCTAGTCTGTAACAGTGAATGGGATTCTTCCATCCTAAGTGCAGGACTCTGCACTTGTCCTTGTTGAACCTCATCAGGTTTCTTTTGGCCCAGTCCTCTAATTTGTCGAGGTCCTTCTGTATCCTATCCCTACCCTCCAGCGTATCTACCACTCCTCCCAGTTTAGTGTCATCTGCAAAGTTGCTGAGAGTGCAGTCCATGCCATCCTCCAGATCATTATTGAACAAAACCGGTCCCAGGACCGACCCTTGGGGTACTCCACTTCCATGGCTGTGTGGGCATTACCCAAATACAGTGCAGGGCACACAGTAAAAGCTGAACCACAGAGTGAAACATGCAGGACTTGGACCATAGAGAGGAGGACAGGGGGACTGTAACCATACAGCTGTAGTGTAGATCATAATCCTTCAGCCCACCCCTGGCCAGAGACTTGGAGCCAGGGCTAGAGAGGCCCTGGGCTGAGCTCCAGTCTTCACTCCCTGGGCAGATACCTAGGAGCAGCACCAGGAAGCAGAAGCCAGACCCCCTTCAGCCACCAGGCATGGAGCAGGCAGAGCTGGGCACCCAGCTGATGGCAGGAATCAGCCACAACCCTCTGCCAGCCGAGAAGCAGCACCTATCATGCCTATCTCCCTAGCCAGGTGCCAAGGCTCATGCCAGAGTTACCTGAGCACTGATCCAGGGCTGGGCAGGATTAACTAGCCATAGGCACCACAGGTCTGGGTCAAGGGCTCCAGATCCTGGAATCATCAGATTACACTGCCACTTCCAGTGTGTAACGAAAGCTGAGGTGTCTGTCCCAGGGGGGTGTGAAGCAAAGCTTAAAAATATGTCCCAGGTGGAACCAATTCAGAGATGTCTACCCAAGTCTGCAGCCAGCCTGAAACAATAGCTCTGAGAGGGCTGAACAGCCCCATGCACCTCAGTGTGGGGTTAACTGCAGAACCCACCTACACCAGCCCAACAGAGGACTGTGAGAGGCAGGAAAAGAAGAGCACCCCTGTCCCAGTTCACCCATCCAAAGAGATACACCCAGGCTCAAGGGCGAGTCTTGGGAGCTAACCTACCTCTATCCCTTCAGCTCAAGGTATGAGGGTCAAATGACCCCTGTTGTCCCCGAGGCTAGAGGGCCCTTGCTCCCACTTCTGGGAGCAAATGCCCCCTTCCATTGGGTACTCATGCTGTGACCCATGTCGCTCTCTCTCTTCATGACTCAGGGTGCTCTGTGTGACTTCATGACTCAGCCGTCTGGCTAGGGCACCACAATCACCCCCTCCAGGTTATGAGGCTCCCTCCAGACCAGCTGTCTGATTGGCATAAAACAGGTTTAGCAGCGATAAAAGTGAAAAACAAAATGGTCAAACACTTTACAGTACAACTAGAAATGTCAGTCAGCTCAGTATGGAAAATTAACAGAAGCTATCATTGTGCTGATAAAAGAAAAAAATCTCACTCTAAGCTTATCTTTGTTCTGGACTTAAATTAATGCTAGACTAGTGGGCTCTGAACAAATATCAGGCTGCCAATAAAAGGGAAATCAAACTCAGAACTATGTGGCAAATGCTAAATGACAGTTTGACAAAGTGGACAGAGACTCAGACTTCAAGATCAGAAGGAACCATCATGATCATCTAGTCTGATCTTCACATTGCAGGTCACAGAACCTTACCCACCCACTCCTGTACTAGACAATGGACACATAACCTCTGGCTGAGTTACTGAAGTCCTCAAATCATGATTTAAAGACTTCATGTTACAAAGAATCCACCATTTACACTAGTTTAAACTTGTAAGTGACCCTGTTATCCCAAATGGAGTTTCCCCAAACACTTCAGTGCAAACACACTGGTTTAGGTAAAACAAAAGAACTAAAGAAAAATAGATTTTAAGTGATTATAAATAAGGAGGCATAAAAGTCAGAATTGGTTACAAAGAAATAAAAAGAAAAACTTAATAAGCTAAATCAGGGGTCAGCAACCTTTCAGAAGTGGTGTGCCGAGTCTTCATTTATTCACTCTAATTTAAGGTTTCGCGTGCCAGTAATACATTTTAACGTTTTTAGAAGGTCTCTTTCTATGTCTATAATATATAACTAAAATATTGTTGTATGTAAAGTAAATAAGGTTTTAAAAATGTTTAAGAAGCGTCATTTAAAATTAAATTAAAATGCAGAGCCCCCTGGACCGGTGGCCGGGACCCGGGCAGTGTGAGTGCCACTGAAAATCAGCTCGCATGCCACCTTCGGCACGCGTGCCATAGGGGTATTTAGCCTACCCCTGAGCTAAATGAATTCAAAGCAAAGGTCTCTCTCACTACATACGTTAGCAGTCTTACTGGCTGGATTCCATTTCAGTCTGGACCCCTGCCCCAATCCAGTGTCACTTTCCTTGTCCTTCAGGTCTTGTTGATGCTGTGAGCAGAGAGAAAGTGAGAAGTATTTTGGGGTGTCTGTTCCCCCCTTTACAGTTCCCTCTCCATCTCCAGCTGAGATCCAGAAGACAAAGTCTCACGCTCGTCCTTTGTCAAAATATAGATTTTCACTCACACCCTTTTTCCTGCCAAAGAATGGCCACTTAACCAGGTGATTGTCCATTTGATCTTGTTGACACCTGGCTGAGGCGTCAGTTTGGCTTTTGTCTCTGAAGAAGTGGTTTGTGGCTGCTGTTATTAACATAACACAATAGAATCTTAAAACTTTACATACAATGCTGCCACACATATTTTACAAGGACAATGACGATCAGCAAATTATGAGTTTTTGAATGATACCTCACACGGCATGCTTTGTATGAATTTTATCATGGTCCAATAAAAGGAGTACAAATGGGGGTACAGACTGTCACACTACATGCACCACCACCTCACATTTGAGTTTCATCAACTCAGTTAAGTGTTGCTGCATGCCAAATAAAGATAACTGAATGACAAAGCATGGAGTTGAACTGAGTTGTAGGGAAGAAGAGAGGAAAGAGGTCTCAGAGAAAATCACAACACCTACCTCACAAGGGTCTTTTGAGAATAAATACATTAAAGACAGTGGAGCATTTTGCGATCTATTGAGGAAAAGCTTTATATATGACATTGGCATTAACTGGTAACCAACTTCAAATCAATTCAGAACTTGACATTCTGGGCTTATCTAGATAAGGAAAATTTGCACCAGTCCAACTACATCAATCTAATTGTACCCGCAAAAACCTCTAAAGTCAAACATACTGCAGCAGTGCAAAAACAACCCTATATAGACAGGACCATAGGTTCAATCCAATATTATGCTGTACCCATAAGACACCATTATAAAAGAAAAGTTACTCCACAATAGCTGGAAAATGATTTCTGTAGCAAGACTAATATTTTATATTCTAATTTCCCAAGGAATAACATGTTACCACATGCTCTCCCCGCCACATAGCGCAGCTCCCACCTATGCGCTCTGCACCTCCCCGAAGCTTGCAGTTTGGTGAGCAACAGCACCACCTGTCCTCCGAAATTACCCCAAAGTTAAAAAGTAGGGGGCATGGTCCTCTGGCTCCCCCACTTCTGGAGCCATTGACAGGAAGTGCCTTGTCTCTAAGGCATCAGCAGAACACCAGTCTGGACTATGCTACTGACTAGGTCCACGGCGGACACCATCACACTGTGGTGAGCAGAATGGGAACGAGCTGCTCCCTCTCTAAGGCCTTGTCTACACTATACAGCTTTGTCGGCAAAAGGCAGCTTTTGCCAACAAAACAGCGCATGTGTGTCCACCCCACAAAGCTACTTTTGGTGGCAAATCTCTATCGTTTTGCCGATAAAATATAACCAACTCGATGAGAGGCATGGAGCTTTTTGGAGCAAAGTTAAAGTGACAAAGCGTCAGTGTAGATGCTGCCATTCGTTATGTTGCCATAACTGGCCTCCCCCAGTACCCCACAATGACCGCTTTGCTCACTGTTTTGAACTCGGCTGCCCTGCAGCCATGTGCAAGCTTTGACATTCCTCAGCATGGAGAGCTCACAGAGCTGCTGAAGATGCCGCTCCCGGGAGCTGAGGAGGCTATGGGAGAACTCAGAGGGAATCACAGAACCATTAATGTGGAATTGGCAGGCAGGCAGAGCAAGCTGCTTCTGCCGGGGTGGGAGGGGAGGAAGATTGCTGTGTTGTGCAGAGCCAGGGACTGATGTGTGGGGGGAGGTGTCCCCCACCCGCAGGACTGGTTGCTCAGGCTGCTGTCTGAACTTAGATCGGCAGCATGCCAACACATTCTCCCCAAACACACACTCCGCCCCGCCACACACAATCTCTCACACACCTCCCCAACACCCACACTGTTTCTGTCTCTCTCTCTCTCACACACACACACAGTCCCTGTCACACACTCTCCCCATCCTGCCCCACATACACTTCTGGCAATCTAGTAGGCTGCCCATGGAACGACGGGATTGAGAAACCTGCATCATGTGATGTTGTACCTACCCCATGAGGCATTGTGAACCCTTCCCAAAACCCCAGGGCCAGTTGCACAATTGGATAACTACCCACAGTGCACTCCTCTGTATCGATGCGAGAGCTGCTAATGTGGATGGGCTCTGCCAACACAAGGACCATAATGAGGACATGCAACAGTGATTTAATGGAAGCGCTTTAATTAAAGGGCCTAACTTTTGTCAACAGAACTCTGAAGTGTAGACAAGGCCCAAGAAACTCTTTCGGCTCGTTCAGCCTGATGGAATACTGCCTGGCCTTGGGCTCCCACACTATGTATGATGCAAACTCAACCATTTGAGATGTGGGGTGATGAGGTGTGCTGGAAATGACCACACCTGGAGACTCAGAACAGCCCTGTGTGGCTGCAGGTGAGGATAGACTCTGCACACGTACTGAACAGGTGTTCTTGTCATGCTGGTCTCGCAGGAGGATGTTCCAGACTCCATACCGCTGACCACAAAGCTATTGAATGGCAAAAAAAGTGTGATGTTTACCTAAGCCCTTTTGACTTTTTTTTTTTTTGACATACACATTTCTGTTTTTATCTCCCTTCTTTCTATTTTGGTGTTTGGCCCCTCTTCTGTCTTTATTGTACCACTTCTGCATCACTAATAACAATGTAACTGCAGAGAAGCTATAGAAAAGGATTGTGATGGCATCAACATCCAGTCCCCTCTGTCACTCGGCCAGAAGTTTCTCCCTTTTCCTGAACTATGTTGTCTTCAATGTAAAAATGGCTGTGCTGACAGATCCAGGACCCAGAACTGCTCACTGGTAACAATAGGAATAAAATCTGTTCCCCACAACACAAAACCTAGGGACATTAGTAAAAAGAGTGAATGAGACCCCAGAGTCATGAGTCGGCTCTATGAACAGAGAAAAGACTTTTGTTAACGTGTGCACACTTAGCACTGGTTGTGAGGTATAAAAAGGCAGTTGCCCAGCTGCAGTGCTATGGCTTGCAGCCTGAATCCAGCTATGATGGAAAAGGTAAGAGAAACTTGTCTGGACTGGATTGTTTGCTATGTCAGTCTGAAGCCAGGGACCTGATTCTCCTCTCATTTACACCAGAGTTAGTCTCTTATTGTCAAAGGAGTTACTCCAGGTCTATACCAGTAGGAGAGGAGAATCAAGAATGCAGGGCTAGGGGACCTACGGCCTCTATTAGTCCCTGGATATTAATCTCTCAGAGCCCAATTCTGCTTTCGCTTACACTTGTGTAAATGAGGATCAATTCCACTGAAGTCACAGGAGTATATCAATTTATCATCACTGTGAGTAAAATGTAAGGCCCAGACACTTCAGGCTTAGTGTGCTGGACGGAGAGAAATTGGAATGCCAGGACGCAATCACACTGTATAGGATGTTACTGAAAACTCTGCCGTTTGTTTCTCGCACTAGATCACTCTTTTCGAGGACAGAAACTTCCAGGGCCGCTCCATTGAGTGCAGCAGCGACCGGCCAGATTTTCAAAGTCAGCTCAGCCGCTGTAACTCCGTCCGCGTGGAAAGTGGCTGCTTCATGCTCTATGAACGTCCCAACTTCCAGGGACAGCAGTTCTTTCTGAAACGGGGGGATTATCCTGACATGCAGTCTGAGGGCTTCAGCACCTCCATTAAGTCCTGCCGAATGATCCCGTCTGTGAGTTCGATTTTGCTTTTAAAAAATGGCAACATTGCCCAAACCACCGTTATAAGGCACTTGCTTGATCATTTTCAGCTTAGCTACCAAGGCCTGAAAACGAGAACTGCTTTCGTCCTCCTAGTGGTCATCCCTCCAGGATGGCTGGGGCTCATTGCAGGGATAGGATAGGAAAGCTTCCACTACTACTGCTTGTTAAGGGTGTGGGTACAGCTGTTCTGTGGTTAGGAATATGGACAGTGAACAACAACATACTTTGAAGGGAAAATGTATCCGTAAGTTCTGGGGATTTGGAGATACACTGGGCCCACTCCCCTCACACTGGTGTAAAATAAGGAGTAACTCCCTGAGGCCCACAGTTACACCAGTGTGAGGGGAGAATTGGGCCCAATATTTTCTGTGACTCTTTATAACAAACTCACTTTTCTGTTTCCTTGATTCTGGGGCTGCTGAAGCCTGAAACGCCCCCCAGAAGAACTTAGTGTAGCCTATGGTTGGGAGTCACGGCTCACATAGGCTCAAATGGGTGGATGTGCTGCCTTTGCAGCATTCAAGGATTCCCGTCCTCTGGGGAGCAGAGGCAGCTTTAAGCGCCATTTGCATCGCTAGAGCAGTGCACAGGACTGACTCAGGGCCCAGGATCACAGGCAGCCAGCCTGCTGCAGTCACTCTATTAGCCTGTCTCATTTTCTGTCACAGCACAGGGGCACCTACAGGATAAAGATCTATGACAAGGAGGATCACAGAGGCAACATGGTCGAGTTAACTGAGGACTCTCCGCAAGTCATGGACCAGCTACGCTCCCCCGAGATGCTCTCTTGTTCTGTGCTGGAGGGGTACTGGATCCTTTACGAATTGCCGAATTACAGAGGCCGCCAATACCTGCTGAGGCCAGGGCAGTACCGGAGATTCAGCGAGTGGGGCGCTATGAGTGGCAGAGTCGGCTCTTTGAGACGTGCCACTGATCTCTACTGAATCAAGACGCCTTTTTCCTGGAAGGGTCTCAATGAATAAAATGCTTTAGCAACCATTGTGCTCTCAGCGTGCTGTTGTAAGTGTACTAAGGGGAACATCGAGGTTTGTCCTGTGTTCTTGGGCTACGGTATCATCTTCTGATCCAAAAGTTGTCCCTCATCTTTCCCTGCCCTCCCCCAGCATTGCATAGCTACTTCCAACACAAAGTGCCCAACGCCAAACACAGAGCTCAGGCCTAGGCAGACGCACAAGGGATTACAGGGGTATAAGACTCCCTCCCAGACACTTCCATGGCTGTGCGGGCATTACCCAAATACAGTGCAGGGCACGCAGTAAAAGCTGAACCATAGAGTGAAACATACAGCGCTTGGACCATAGAGAGGCGGCAGGAGGACTGTAATCATAAAGCTGTAATCTAAATCATAATCCTTCAACCCACCCATGGCCATAGATTTGGAGGTAGGGCTGAGGGGGCCCTGGGAGAATTACCAGGGAGCAGCAACTGGAGCCCCCTCAGCCACCAGGCATGGAGCAGACAGAGCTGGGCACCCAGCTGATGGCAGAAAGGAGCCACATCCTCCTCCCAGCTGAGAGACAGCACCAATCATAGCTCTCTGCCCAGCCGAGCCTCAGTCCAGAGTTACCTGAGCACCGATCCAGGGCAGGGCAGGATTAACTAGCCATAGGCACTATAGGCCTTGGTCGAGGGCCCCAGCTCCTGGAATCTTCGTATTACACTGGAACTTTCTGTGTGTAACGAAAGCTGAGGTGTCTGTCCCCGGGGGTGTAAACCAAAGCTTGAAAATATGACCCAGGTGGAGCCAAATCAGAGATGTCTACCCAAGTCTGCAGCCAGCCTAAAGCAATAGCTCTGGGAGGGCTGAACAGCCCCATGTACCTCACTGTGAGGTTAACTGTAGGAGCCACCAACAGCAGCCCATCAGAGGACTGTGGGAAGCAGGAAGAGAAGAGCACCCCTGGCCCAGTCCACCCACCCAAACAGCTACACCCAGGCTCAAGGGCAAGTCCTGGGAGCGACCCTTTATGATATAGAATCATAGAATATCAGGGTTAGAAGGGACCTCAGGAGGTCATCTAGTCCAACCCCCTGCTCAAAGCAGGACCAATCCCCAGACAGATTTTTGCCCCAGATCCCTAAATGGCTACCTCAAGGATTCAACTCACAACCTTGGGTTTGGTAGGCCAATGCTCAAACCACTGAGCTATCCCTCCCCCAATTGAGACAAATGAAATGCAGTAGATCTAAAGTCAATCATCTTCTCAAAGAAGGAAATCAGGTTGGTCTAGTATGATCTATCTTTTGTAAAACCACATGTATTTCCCCCCCCCCCCCCAATTACCTCTATGTCCTTAACTACTTTCTCTTTCAAAATTTGTTCCAAGACTGGACATACAATTGACATTAAACTAACAGGCCCTTAGTTTCCCGGATCATTTCCCCCGCTTCCACTTTTCTTAAAAATAGGAATTATATTAGCAATTATCCAGTAAGAGAGTACTCTCCCCTGAGTTTAAAGATTCATTAAAAATCCTAGCTATTGGGTTTGCAATTTCATGTACCAGCACCTTTAATATTCTTGGATGTAAATTATTCAGCCCCCCGCCCCGCCAATTTACTCCCATTAATCTGTACCAGTCTGACTTCCACTCTGCCACTATCTCTAAGTTCCTCATTAGCCAACAGACATGGTTAAAATTCAGACACCTTCGTGCGCACACACACACAAAAGGGAACCTATTTAACAACAAGCAACAAAAATGAGACAGCCGATTTAGCAGCCAGAAATGCAGCAGTTACAGAACCACCCTGGCCATGGGAGAGTGCTTTGAAAGCTATCCTTGTAGCAGTTTTCACTTTAGGCCAGCAACTATCACAATAAGATAAAGCGGAGTGGGCTACAGAACATTCAACAGCAGGATGTGAAGTTAAGACCACTTTGGGAGCAAGCCTGCAGCCAAAACATGAATGTATAAGGTCAAAACTAGAACTCCCATGTTTAATTTAAAGAACGGTTCAGTATGGGTGGCACCACAAAACATGCAAAAAGATCGGCTCTTATGGGTGCCTGGGTCCACTGTGGATGATCACTCCAAAGACGCAGAGACCAAAGACTGATTAGCAAAAATATTGTGGTGGCCCCAATGGGAAAGAAACTTGAAGGAACACCTTGATACTTCCCTAATCTGTGCCAGACACAATCCAGCTAACAAAAAAAGCTCTTCTAAGGCCTAGTCTACACTGGGGGGGGGGGGGTGTCGAACTAAGGTACGCAAGTTCAGCTACGTGAATAGCGTAGCTGAACTCGAACTACCTTAGTTCGAACTACTCACCCGTCCAGATGCCGCGGGATCGAAGTCCGCGGCTCCCCCGTCGACTCCGCCACCGCCGTTCGCGGTGGTGGAGTTCCAGAGTCGACGGGAGTGCGTTCGGAATTCGATATATCGCGTCTAGACGAGACATGATATATCGAACTCTGAGAAGTCGAACGCTACCTGCCGACCCGGGCGGGTAGTATAGACGTAGCCTAAGACAGGCACTGAGTGGTCCATGGAAATGAATTCTAATAGACTACACTGGGGAGTTGTCCTTATCGGGTAACAAGTATGTGCTAGTTGATGTAAATGCTTTCTCACACCTGGAGGAGGAGGCCTCCCACACTAAATATGTGACTGCCCTAACAAGACTGAAATAATTGATTAGCAATGTGTTCTGCAGATGGGAAGCCTAACATTATTGACTCAGACAATGGGAGCGGATTTGTGGGGTCAAAGAAGTGTGCATCTGTCTGGATGGAGATAAAAAGGTTCCCATTCCCTATCAGTCAGCAGCAGCAGCAGGAAAGGTTGAGTGAATAAATAGGACCATCAAATCCAAGCTAAAAAAAGAAAGAGGTGAATTCAACAGGCAGCGATTGGGATGAAGCGTTACCACTGGTACTAATGTGCATCACAGGTACGGAATGCAAATCCACAAGCTTTTCCCCCCGAATGGTGCCTGGATGGGAAGATCAGTGAGTGTGTGGAGGGATATAATTAACCCAGTTCCAGCCCATCTAGCTACAGTGGCCCTGTCAGAAGCCTAGTACAGGACTTGCAGATGCAGGTTTTGGAGATACACAGGAGTGTGGCGGTAAGAAAGGAAGCAGAAGTATAAAAAACCAAGACATGGTTCAATGCCAAAGGAGACGTAAATGAGCATCGAGTGGGATCTAAAGTGATCATCTGGGATCAGCCTCTCTCATATCATAAAACCACATGGACAACAGACATGGAACTTTTTACAGCAAAGTTAAAGCGACAAAGCATCAGTGTAGACGCTGCCGTTCATTATGCTGCCATAAGTGGCCTCCCCCAGTACCCCTCAATGCCCACCATGACGATTCTGCTCACTGTTTTGAACTCGGCTGCCCTGCAGCCATGTGCAAGCTTTGACATTCCTCAGTGTGGAGAGCTCACAGAGCTGCTGAGGGAGCGGATCCAGGCAGTTGAGGAGGCTGTGGGAGAACTCAGAGGGAAGAACAGAACCATTTAATGTGGAATTGGCAGGCAGGCAGAGCAAGCTGCTTCTGCGCGGGCAGGGGGGGGGGAGATGAAGATTGCTGTGCTATGCAGAGCCAGGGGCTGAAGTGGGGTCCCACCAGCAGGATTGGTTGCCAAGGCCGGATTAACCTTTTTGGGCCTGGTGCCAAACATATTTGTGGGCCCCCATGGAGGCAATGGACCATGGCGCGGGGAGGTCAGTCCCCAGAGCGAGGGCCAGCCAGAGGCTATGGGGCATGGCATGGCAGGGGCGGCCCCACTCTGCTCAGCCCAGTGCAAGGGCACTATTTACAAATTGGTAGTTGCCAGATGCACAGTGGCCCACCTGGCCCTGTGCTGCCAGCCTGCCCCTTCCCCTCAGGGTGCGGGCCCATGTTGCATCACACAGCCCCCCTGCCCAACACCCCCTGACTGACTGACTCCCTATGGCCAGCGCCCCCCGACCCACCCACAAATGCACAGCGCCCTGCACACCACCACCCCTGCCCAGTGTCCTCCTGCCCGGCACCCCCACAAACCCCTAAGAGATCCCCCATTCTCTACTGCCCCAACACACACATCTTCCTTGCCCCCTCACAGCCCAGCTCCACCCCAGATCCCTCAGAGACCCACTCCCCCACGCCCTGCCTCCCGGCCACACTCACTGGCCCTGCTGGGAGGCGACTGTCTGCCAGGCTGAGCCGGCAGCGCAGCCAGGGCTGGTCCCAGGGCAGGGAATCACTCCGGCCCCTTGGGAATGGTGCAATCAGCCAGGCCAGGGCCTTCCCCGGCCGGGGTTCCTAAGGACCCACTTGCCTGAAGAGACCCAGCCAAGCCCCATCCTTCCCCCCCCCCCCCCCCACTGACTGAGACCTGACACTGGTCAGGCTTCTGCAGCAATCCCAGGAGGCTCAGCTCCGGGGGGACAGGTGGGGCCCACAGGTGGTGGGAAGCAGAGACTGCCCAGAGCCAGAGGTGCACTGGGGTCTGGCCAGGGGGCAGAGAGAAGCAGGTGGGTGGGGACGGGGATGGAGAGGACCCCTCAGCCAGCAAGCAGGCAGGCTGAGAGGAGCAAGTGGTGGGCGGGGGGAGCCAGCGGGGTCTCAGGGTGCAGTGCAAGCGGAGCAGGCCAGGGCCCCTTCTGAGCATGGGCCCGGCTCCATGGCGCCACTGGCACCACTGTAAACCCAGCACTGTTGGTTGCTCAGGCTGCTGTCTGAATTTAGAGCGACAGCACTCTCCCCAAACACACATTCCCCCTGCCCCACCCACCTACCCTATATCTCACACAACACACACTCTGTTTCTCTCTCTCTCTCTCTCTCACACACACACACACACACACACACACACGGTCCCTGCCACACACACACACACACACACACACACACATGGTCCCCCTCCTGCCTCACATACACTTCAGCTGACAAGCAGCTGGCAATCTAGTAGGCTGCCCATGGAACGATGGGATTCAGAAACCTGCATCATGTGACTGTACCTACCCCATGAGGCATTGTAAACCTCAGGGCCGCCCAGAGGATTCAGGGGGCCTGGGGCAAAGCAATTTCAGGGGCCCCTTCCATTAAATAATGTTGCAATACTATATTCTCGTGGGGGCCCCTTGCAAGGCAAATTGCCCCACTTGCCCCCCCTCACCCCCTCCCAGGCAGCCCTGGGAAAAATAAACATTTAAAAACCTTCCACATCTCGGCACAAACCCAGTTTTGAGAAAACTTATTTTCAAGTCACCTTTACAAGGTATCACTGGTTCTCAGCATCAGCTAGTGCTAAAAGGCACTAAAGCTCATTAAAAGGGTTGGACAAATATTTTCCATCAAAACTTTTTTGGATCGAAAACTGGGGTTTTTAAAAAGCAGAAAAAAATCACAGACAATGTCTGCTTTCCTTCAAAATTTATTTGTTTTTTTTTAATTGAAAAGCTGAAATTAGTCTGCCAAAACCTGAACATGGTTTGGGGTTTCAGAAGTGTGTGGCCAAATATCTGCTGCTTGCTGTGTTTGTTTAAAGAAACAATAAAAAAAATTCTGCTTAAAAAAAATCCAAATCTTTTGAACCACCTCAGCTTGTGACCAAACGCCTGAGCCCATCCAGTCAGAGATTTTTCCAAGTTTCTGATACTCTGCTGGCATCCTTGACTCATATCTGTCTCCATAACGCTGGGTTCATTTAACTTCGAACATAAGAACGGCCATACTGGGTCAGACCAAAGGTCCATCCAATCCAGTATCCTGTCTACCGACAATGGCCAATGCCAAGTGCCCCAGAGGGAGTGAACCTAACAGGTAATGATCAGGTGATCTCTCTCCTGCCATCCATCTCCACCCTCTGACAAACAGAGGCTAGGGACACCATTCCTTACCCATCCTGGCTAATAGCCATTAAAGAATGTAACCTCCATGAATGTATCTGTTTCCTAATACTGGCTCCACGAGGTCCCTCACAAACTGGAGACGGTTACTGTGGGTTTGTCTTTAGTATAGTTTATGTACATACTCCATGAACTGAGCATTTGAGCTTGTTCCAGAATCTGAGATGAGCCTATGTTGTGAAAACTGAAATGCTCAAAATAGCACATGCATGTGAATGGACACAGGGTGCTCGGGACCTCTCAGGGGGTCACGAGGTTATTACTGGGGGTCACGAGCTGTCAGCCTCTACCTCAAACCCCACTTGGCCTCCAGCATTTATAATAGTGTTAAATATATAAAAAAAGTATTTTTAATTTATAAGGGGGGGGTCGCACTCAGAGGTTTGCTGTGTGAAAGGGGTCACCAGTACAAAAGTTTGAGAACTACTGAATTAACCCCTCTGGAGCCTCAGGGAATGCGGGGGGGGGGGGTGTCTCCCTTGGTAGGGTAGGGAAGGAGGTAGGTGGTATAGGATATTGCTCTTCTCATGTGATCCCTCCCCCACGGAAAAGATAACAGCTTGGCTCTTTGTGTTAAATAGCTGTCTGCGAGCCTCAAACTGCTGAATGAGCTTAGGGTAGGGAAGGCTGTGCCTCTCCAAACAGCCTGGCCCTGCCCCCTATCTAACCCCCACCCACATCCTGCCCCCCTGACTGCCCCCCTCAGAATCCCTGACCCATCCTGCTCCTTGTCCCCTCACTGCCCCCCTGAAACTCCCTCCCCAACCACCACCCACCCCCACCAACCCCCCCTGTTCCCTGTCCCCTGTCTGCCCCGACCCTTACCCCGCCGAGTCCTGACAGACCCCGGAATGCCCACGATCCAACCCCGCCTTCCCCGTCCCCTGACCAACCCCCCAGGACCTCTGCTCCCTCCCTGTCCCCTGACTGTCACCGGGACTCCCTGCTCCTTATCCAACCCCCCCGGCCCCCTGCCATGATGCTTACCCCCACCTCCCCCCTCTCCCGGAGCCTCAGTGTGCCGCATCCAGGAGTGGCTCTCGACAGCGCTGCAGCGGCCTGGCTCCAGCAGGGCCTAAGTTCCCGCCGGCCAGCCTGGAGCTCGCAGCCCCGCTCCCTTACCATGTGGCTCCGAGTGGGGAGGAGCTCAGGCCCCGCCCGAGCCACGCCGCTTTAGTTCTGTCCAGGGCCGCTCCTGGGTTACCCTCACGTCTCCCCTCTCTCAGAGCCTCAGCGCGGCGCGTCCAAGAGCTGCCCTGACCCCTGGACAGCGCTGCAGTGTCTGGCTCTGGCGGCACCGGAGCTCACAGACCTGCTCCCTTACCATGTGGCTCTGAGCGGGGCGGAGCTCAGGCCCCACCTGAGCCAGGCTGCTTTAGCTCTGTCCAGGGCTGCTCCTGGGCGCAGCGCGCTGAAGCGCTGAAGGATGGGGGAAGGCGGAGGTGGGGCCGGGGCTGGAGAATTATTGCGGGGGCCCCTGTGGGGCCCAGGGAAAATTACCCCACTTCCCCCCTGCCCTCTGGGCGGCCCTGAGTAAACCTTTCCCAAAACTCTATGGCCAGTTGCACAGTGGCATAGCTACCCACACTCAGGGGCGCTCTGCCAGTCGCCGGTCCCGCGGCTCCGGTGGACCTCCCGCAGACGTGCCTGCGGATGCTCCACCGAAGCCACGGGACCAGCGGACCCTCCGCAGGGACGCCTGCGGGAGGTCCACCGGAGCCGCCTGCCACCCTCCCGGCGACCGGCAAAGCGCCTCCCACGGCATGCCGCCCCAAGCACGTGCCTGGTGTGCTGGGGCCTGGAGCTGCCCCTGCCCACACTGCCCCACACTGCTAGTGTGCATGGGCTCTGTTGACATGAGGACCATAAAGAGAACATGCAACAGTTACTTAATGGAAGCGCTTTAATTAAAGGGCCTAACTTTTGTCGACAAAACTCTGTAGTGTAGTCAAGGCCTGAGAAACTCCTTCTCCTTGTTCAGCCTGATGGAAGACAGCCTGGCCTTGAGCTGCTATGCTAAATATTGTGCAAGCTCAACTATTTGAAATGTGGGATGATGAGGTGTGCTGGAAATGACCACACCTGGAGACTCAGAACAACCCTCTGTTGCTACAGGTGGGGGTGGACGCTGCACAGCTGCAGAACAGTTGCTTATCTCATGCTGGTCTGGCAGGAGGACGTTCCAGACTCCATATATCAGACCCCAAAGCTACTGAATGGCAAAAACACACGTGAGGTCTACCTAAGCCCTTTTGACTTTTTTTTTTTACATACACATTTCTGTCTTTATCTCCCTATTTTCTATTTTGTCGTTTGAACCCTCTTCCATCTTTACTGTACAGTGCACTTCTGCATTCACTGATAACAATGCAACTGCAGAGACTCTATAGAAAAGGATTGTGATCACATCAACATCCAGTCCCCTCTGTCACTCGGCCAGAAGTTTCTCTCTTTTCTTGAACTATGTTGTCTTCAATGTAAAAATGGCTGTGCTGAACTGCTCACTGATAACAATAGGAATAAAACCTGTTCTACACAACACAAAACCTAGGGACACTAGTACAAAGAATGAATGATCCCCCAGAGTCATGAGCTGGCTCTATGAACAGAGAAAAGACTTTTGTTAACGTGTGCACACTTAGCACTGGTTGTGAGGTATAAAAAGGCAGTTGCCCAGCTGCAGTGCTATGGCTTGCAGCCTGAACCCAGCTACGATGGAAAAGGTAAGAGAAACCTGTCTGGACTGGATTGTTTGCTATGTCAGTCTGAAGCCAGGGACCTGATTCTCCTCTCATTTACATCAAAGTTAGTCTCTTATTGTCAAAGGAGTTACTCTTGGCCTATACCAATGGCAGTAGAAGAGGGGAATCAAGAATGCAGAGCTAGGGAACTTACTGCCTCTATTAGTCCCTGGATATTAGTCTCTCAGAGCCCAATTCTGCTTTCGCTTACACTTGTGTAAATGAGGATCAATTCCACTGAAGTCACAGGAGTATATCAATTTATCACCATAGTCAGTAAAATGTAAGGCCCAAACACTTCAGGCTTAGTGTGCTGGACGGAGAGAAATTGGAATGCCAGGACGCAGTCACACTGTATAGGATGTTACTGAAAACTTTGCCATTTGTTTCTTGCACTAGATCATCCTTTTCGAGGACAGAAACTTCCAGGGCCGCTCCATTGAGTGCAGCAGCGACCGGCCGGATTTTCAAAGTCAGCTGAGCCGCTGTAACTCCGCCCGCGTGGAAAGTGGCTGCTTCATGCTCTATGAACGTCCCAACTTCCAGGGACAGCAGTTCTTTCTGAAACAGGGGGATTATCCTGACATGCAGTCTGAGGGTTTCAGCACCTCCATTAAGTCCTGCCGGATGATCCCACCTGTGAGTTCGATTTTGCTTTTAAAAAATGGCAATGTTGCCCAAGCCACCGTTATAAGGCACTTGCTTGATCATTTTCAGCTTAGCTACCAAGGCCTGAAAACAAGAACCGCTTTCTTCCTCCTAGTGGTCATCCCTCCAGGATGGCTGGGGGACATTGCAGGGATAGGATAGGACAGGACACCTTCCACCACTACTGCCTGTTCTGGGCCTCGGTGCAGCTGTCCTGTGGTTAGGAATATGGACAGTGAACAACAACATACTTTGAGTTAAGGAGAGAAAATGTATCTGTAAGTTCTGGGGATTTGGAGATACACTGGGCCCACTCCCCTCACACTGGTGTAAAATAAGATGTAACTCCTTGAAGCTCAGGGAGTTACACCAGTATGAGGGGAGAATTGGGCTCAACATTTTCTGTGACTCTTTATAACAAACTCACTTTTCTGTTTCCTTGATTCTGGGGCTGCTGAAGCCTGAAACACTCCCCAGTAGAACTTAGTGTAGCCTATGGCAGCAGCTCTCAACTAGGGATCCGAGGCCCCTGGTGGGCCACGAGTGGGTTTCTGAGAGTCTGCAAAGCAAGGCCAGCATTTGACGCACCGGGGCCCAGGGCAGAAAGCCAAAGCCCCAGTGCCCTGAGTCCCACCCACCACCCCTGCCTGAAGCTGAAGCCTGAGCAACTGAGCTTCACAGGGCCCCGTGGCATGGGGCCCTGGATAACTGCCCTGCTTGCTACCCTCTAATGGCAACCCTGGCTTTTATATGCAGAAAAACTGTTGTTGTGGCACAGAGGTCCGTGGAGTTTTTATATAGCATGTTAGGGGACCCTGTCGTGGAGCAAGTGCAACCCGTCCCTTCTTGGGATGGAGTGAGGATAATTATGGCGCCATGGCTGAATCTATTCAATCACCCCTTACCTTGGGATAGCTTCACCTAAGGGTAAAAATCAATATGGCTGCCTTCCATCAGGACTGCGTGTCCTTGTGGCCTGAGTCAGCAGGACTATGTGGCCAAATGGCCAGAGTCAATATGGTGGCCCTCCAGTAGGCTGGTCAAGGGAGTGGGCCGCCACCTGAGGGGGGTGGCAACCAGGAAGGGGGACCCCATGCCCTCCCTGCTCCAGTTCCCAACTCAGGGCCCTGACAGGGGCAAGTATGCTCGCCACTGAGTCAGTGGGGAATCCATCCAAAACACACTGACAACACTTGGTACAATGCCTAGTCTCCCTGAGCTATTTCCTACCCTGTCCCTGGTGGTGTCATCCTGGCATCTCCGAAGTCTGTAGGCTCCTCAGCCGGTCCGGCTCTCGGCAGCTTCGTTGCTCCTTGGGCATATGCAGGAACTTGGGCATTTGCCTGGGTCTCAGCATCTCCGGCTTCTTCCTTCTGGGGCCTTAGCAGTTCCAGGGCTGGAGCCTCCAGCGGGCATCCTCCCTCCTCGGCAGTCAGCCCTGAATGAGCTGGGCTGCTCCCTTTTATACCTGGTCTCCAGATGGAACATATCCAGCAGGGCCGAGGGTGCATGGCCTCCTCGGCCCAAAGAGTAGAGTTCACCCTTGCAGTACCAGTGCAGGGCAAACACAGCCCCTCACAGGGCCTCAGAAAGAAAAAGATTGAGAACCCCAGGTGTATGGGAGCACTGTGCTGGCTGAGGACTGGACAGCGTTGTACACTGCAGCCCTGTCTCCTCTTGTGTCTGGTTGGGCTCCCTCTTCCCCACCCCAGACATAGCCCCTGCACCAAAGGTGGGAGTCACGGCTCACGTAGGTCTGAGTCAAATGGGTGGATGTGCTGCCTTTGCAGCATTCAAGGATTCCCCTCCTGTGGGGAGCAGAGGCAGCTGTAAGCACCATTTGCATCACTGGAGCAGTGCACAGGGCTGACTCCAGGCCCAGGATCACAGGCAGCCAGCCTGCTGCGGTCACTCTATTACCCTGTCTCATTTTCTGTCACAGCACAGGGGCACCTACAGGATAAAGATCTATGAGAAGGAGGATCACAGAGGCAACATGGTAGAGTTAACCGAGGACTCTCCACAAGTCATGGACCAGCTACGCTCCCCCGAGATGCTCTCTTGTTCTGTGCTGGAGGGGCACTGGATCCTTTACGAATTGCCAAATTACAGAGGCCGCCAATACCTGCTGAGACCAGGGCAGTACCGGAGATTCAGCGAGTGGGGCGCTATGAGTGGCAGAGTCGGCTCTTTGAGACGTGCCACTGATCTCTACTGAATCAAGACGCCTTTTGCCTGGAAGGGTCTCAGTGAATAAAATGCTTTAACAACCATTGTGCTCTCTGCGTGCTGTTGTAAGTGTACTAAGGGGAACATCGAGGCTTGTCCTGTGTTCTTGGGCTACAGTATCATCTTCTGAAAGGAGTACGGAAGCACCAGGCTCTGTCCCAATCACCTCCATGGCTGTGCAGTCCTTACCCAAAATGCAGTGCAAGTACGGTGACCAGATGTTCCAATTTTATAGGGACAGTCCCTATTTTTGGGTCTTTTTCTTATATAGGCTCCTATTACTCCCCACCCTCTGTCCCAATTTTTCACACTTGCTCTCTGGTCACCCTAAGTGTAGGCGACTTCGTAGGAGCTGAACCATAGAGTGAAACATAAAGGGCTTGGAGGATAGAGAGGCGGCGGGAGGACTGTAATCATACAGCTGTAGTCTAGATGATAAACCTCCAGCCCACCCATGGCCACAGATTTGGAGCTAGGACTAAAGAGGCACTGGGAGCATCACCTGGGAGCAGCAGCCAGAGCCCTCTCAGCCACCAGGCATGGAGCAGGCAGAGCTGGGCACGCAGGTGATGGCCAGAATCAGCCACATCCTCCTCCCAGCCGAGAAACACCAATCATAGCTCTCTGCCCAGCCGAGCCTCAGGCCAGAGTTACCTGAGCATCGATCCAGGGCAGGGCAGGATTAACTAGCCATAGGCACTATAGGTCTGGGTCGAGGGCCCCAGCTACTGGAATCATCGGATTACACTGGAACTTTCTGTGTGTAACGAAAGCTGAGGTGTCTGTCCCAGGGGTGTGTGAAGCAAAGCTTGAATATGACCCAGGTGGAACCAATTCAGAGTTGTCTGCCCAAGTCTGCAGCCAGCCTGAAACAATAGCTCAGAGAGGGCTGAACAGCCCCATGCACCTCAGTGTGAGGTTAACTGTAGGAGCCACCAACAGCAGCCCAGCAGACAACTCTGGGAGGCAGGAAGAGAAAAGCACCCCGGCCCAGTTCACCCATCCAAAGAGATACACCCAGGCTCAAGGGTGAGTCCTGGGAGCTAACCTACCTCTATCCCTTCAGCTCAGGGTTTGAGCATCAAATGACCCCTGTTGTCCCTAAGGCTAGAGGGCCCTTGCTCCCACTTCCAGGAGCAAATGCCCCTGTGACCTATCTCGCTCTCTCACTTCATGACTTGGGGTGCTCTGTGTGACTTCATGATTCAGCCCTCTGGCTAGGGCAACACAGTCACCCCCTCCAGGTTATGATTTTCTCTCCAGACCAGCTATCCGGTGGGCATTTCCCACAATCCTGTGCTACTTCCCACTTTGCCCCTCTAGCACCCAGCATCTAATCTTTAAAAAAAAAAAAGCATGTCAGCAAAACTGTCTTCCCTAAAGACCTCTACTAGTAACCTCACTCCAGCCTGACAGTTCGCCTTTCAGTATTTCCCACTGTAGTCTTCCCTTTAACCAGCTCCTCATCCACCTTTCACGTCTCATATTAATCCCCATCTTCTCCAGCTTAACTAATAATTTTCCATGTGAAACTATATCAGAAGCCTTACTGAAATCCAGGTAAATTAGAGCAGATAGATTTGAGACAAATGAAATGCAGTAGATCTAAAGTCAATCATCTTCTCAAAGAAGGAAATCAGGTTGGTCTGGCATGATCTACCTTTTGTAAAACCACATGTTGTATTTCCCCCCCCCAATTACATCTACATCCTTAACTACTTTCTCTTTCAAAATTTATTCCAAGACCGGGCATACAATTGAGATCAAACTAACAGGCCCTTAGTTTCCCGGATCATTTCCCTTCCTTCCCCTTTTCTTAAATATAGGAACTATATTAGCAATTCTCCAGTAAGAGAGTACAACCCCTGCGTTTAAAGATTCATTAAAAATCCTAGCTATTGGGTTTCAATTTCATGTACCAGTTCCTTTAATATTCTTGGATAGAAATTATTCAGGCCCCCCAGTTTAGCTGTTTGAGTCTGACTTCCACCCTCCCACTACTCCTAAGCTCCTCATTAGCCTTATTAAACATTAAGGCAAAGTATTTCTTTAGGTGTTGGGCCATGCCTAGATTATCTTTAATCTCCACCCCATCCTCAGTGTTTAGCAGTACCACTTCTTACCTTGTTTTGTTTTTATTTATATGGCCGTAGAACCATTAACTATTGGTTTTAATTTCCTTTGCAATGTCCAACTCTGCTTGGTTTTTGGCAGGTCTCACTTTATCCCTATACTCTCTGACCTCCAAAAAATAGCTTTCCTTGCTGATGTATCCCATCTTCCATTCCTTGTAGGATTTCTGCTTTCTCTTAATCACCTGTTTGAGAGGCTTGCTCATCTACCCTTTCCTACAATTTTTCCCCCTTGCTTGGGATACAGGTTTCAGATAATTTTTGCAACTTCGATGTCAAGTAATTCCAAGCCTCCTCCGCTTTCACATCCTTCAGTTCTACATTCCAGTCCACTTCTCTAACTAATTCTCTTCATTTTTTAAAGTTTGCCCTTTTGAAATCAAGGACCCTCATTGCAGATCTATTTTTGTTTATTTGTTATTATTATTTGAAACTGAATTAGCTCATGGTCACTCGAACCAAGGTTGTCTTCTACACCCAGTTCTTCTATGAGGTCCTCACTACTCCCCAACATCAAATCTAAAATGCCATTACCTCTTGGGTGAAGTAATCTGTCCACTATAACATCCAGGAAAATCTGGACCCTACTATTATTAGTAGCGCTTGTCATCCAGTCTATATTGGGGAAGTTAGTCTTCCATCATTGCACAATTCCCAGTAGTGTTTATTTAATTAAAAAAAATTAAAGAGGTCACTATCCATATTCAAAAGAGATTCCAGGGGAACTTCTAGTCGCTTTTTTTCCCTGAGTGATTTTGGCACAAACAGACATGGTTAAAATTCAGACACTTACGTGCGCACACACACACAAAAGGGAACCTATTTAACAACAAACAACAAAAATAAGACAGCCGATTTAGCAGCCAGAAATGCAACAGTTACAGAACCAGCCTGGCCATGGTAGACTACTTGGAAAGGTATCCGTGTAGCAGTTTTCACTTGAGGCCAGCAACTATCACAATAAGATGAACGCTTTGTAGCCCACTCCGCTTTAACAACAGTATGTGAAGTTAAGGCCACTTTGGGAGCAAGCCTGCAGCCAAAATGTGAATGTACAAGGGGTGATCACTCCAAAGACACAGAGGCCAAAGACAGATTAGTAAAAATATGGTGGTGGCCCCAATGAAAGAGAGACTTGCCAGACACAATCCAGCTAACAAAAAAAGCTCTTCTGAGACAGGCACTGAGAGGTCCATGGAAATGAATTCTAATAGACTATACTGGGGAGTTGTCCTTATCGGGTAACAAGTATGTGCTACTTGATGTAAATGCTTTTTCACACCTGGAGGAGGGGGCCTCCCACACTAAATATGTGACTGCCCTAACAAGACTGAAATAATTGATTAGCAATGTGTTCTGCAGATGGGGAGCCTAAGGTTATTGACTCAGACAATGGGAGCGGATTTGTGGGGTCAAAGAAGTGTGCATCTGTCCGGATGAGAGTGTGGAGGGATATAATTAACCCAGTTCCAGCCCATCTAGCTACAGTGGCCCTGTCAGAAGCCTGGTACAGGACTTGCAGATGCAGATTTTGGAGATACACAGGAGTGTGGCAGTAAGAAAGCAGACATATAAAAAACCAAGGCATGATTCAATGCCAAAGGAGACATAACTGAACATCCAGCAGGATCTAAAGTGATCATCTGGGATCATGCTCCCTGCCAGCCTTCCCCAAAAGCAGAGTGGTACAGTCTGCACTTAACATAGGATTGACCTGGCTCCTCTGAAGTCTTTTGGAAGACAGGACTCAGGAGGTAAATAGATCAGCAGGCTAAAAATGGAATGTTTTGTGCTAAGAAAAGTAAATGGGTCTGTAAGTTAAGAGACAAAGTTTCTCAGCTAGCTAGGAGCGGGAACACCCAGGGAACCATTTACTATGAGCAAAATAATAATGGACACAATAAGTCAGGAATGAAAACATGAGGTAAAGAGTAGGTCAAACATGGACAGAGCATGTTGTACGGGGATTGACTCCTACAAAGTAAGCGAGCCACTGCCAGCATGTGATGCAACATATAGAAAATTAAGTAAAATGTGTAAATGTTTATAAAGGGAGAGAGTTTCTGTGCATCATTGGATAGATATGTCATGTGCCCTAATGTGACCTTACCCAGGGTACAATCTGGACTGTTGAACAGATGTGTCCCCTCAGTTCTCCAACCTGGGGTGCCTTTTACACTGCTTCTAAGGTGCCACAAGTGCTCCTGTTCTTTTCACTGTGAAAGGAACCACTCCTGGTCTGCCCACATACAGGCTGCAGCATCTAAATTAGCCCCAGCTATACTACATGAGTGCTACATCCAGCCACTCAATTACACTGCAGGGCAACACCAGCAAACTCCTGGACCATGACTTTCCCCCAGAAATTTGTGTCTTGTACTCATCACCCTCCTGGACAATACAAGCTCATATAAAATCCATCATTTTATTGTAACCCCTTTGGGGTCTAGAGAGCATGGCCCCTTTAAATCTTTTTCCCAAGGGGGAGGGGGAGAGTAAGAAAAAGGAGGGAAACTCCAGGGGGCAGGGCTGGAGCTGGAGAGAGAGAGAGGGGAAGCAGCATGGCTGGCCCTGGAGAAGGAAGCAGAGAGAACCTGCCGGAGGCCTGAGGAGGACAGGCCCGATCGGGGACAGCCCAGGACAGGAGCCAGGAGGAGCCCTGTGCCGGGGGGAATCACCCGAGGAGGACAGGCCGGAGCTGAACCCAGTATCACGGCTGCCCGGAGCTGCCTGGGGCTGTGAGTACTGGGGCTTGTGACTCTGCACTGGGAATAAGGAGGGAGGCTGTTAGATAGTTAAGTGGGGAGGTGGTCGCTCTGTGCGGTTTTGCAGAGAGCGGCAGAAGAGGGCATCGCAGGGGTTTGCTGGGGAGAGTTCACTGGCACCGAAGACGACCAGGAGCACCCAAGACTCACCACCGGACTGAAACTTTGCTCAGGCCTCCTGAACTCTGTGTGCAGACACATTGCTCTGTGTCTGCCTCTCCAGACTGTGCTACCACTGGGTCCGTGGGGCCTTGTTTTGAATGCAGCCCTGTTTTACTGCTCCCCCTATATTTCTCCTTGTTGCTTTTCTCCTCCCAGCCCTCTGTAAATAAATATCTCCCTTTGTTATGTCCATTGTACTTTTCCTGTGGGTGTGTGTGTTCACTCTGGGGGGGTTGGAACAGGTGCCCCTGGGGTGGAAGGGATTTCTCCTGCTGCATTCCTGTGCGCGCCTTCTCTTGGCCAGAGCTGCCTGCAGAGCAGACTCCATCTTGGCTACGAGGGCGCTAAAGTTACATTATTAATAGACAAGTATATGTACAAATCCTCTTATCTCAAATGGAGTTTCCCAAACACTTCAGTGCAAACACTCTGGTTTACATAAAACAATAGAACAAGTTTATTAACTACAGAAAGATAGATTTTAAGTGATTACAAATAAGGAGGCATAAAAGTCAGAATTGGTTACAAAGAAATAAAAAGAAAAACTTAATAAGCTAAATGAATTCAAAGCAAAGGTCTCTCTCACTACATACTTTAGCAGTCTTACTGGCTGCATTCCTTTGCAGGCTGAATCCCTGCCCCAATCCAGTGTCACTTTCCTTGTCCTTCAGGTCTTGTTGATGCTATGAGCAGAGAGAAAGTGAGAAGTATTTTGGGGTGTCTGTTCCCCCCCTTTATAGTTCGCTCTCCACCTCCAGCTGAAGTCCAGGAGACAAAGTCTGTTTGGATGGGAACCTCAAGCTCTTCATTTGTCAAAATATAGATTTTCACTCACACCCTCTTTCCTGACAAAGAATGGCCACTTAAGCAGGTGATTGTCCATTTGATCTTGTTGACACCTGGCTGAGGCGTCCATTTGGCTTTTGTCTCTGAAGAAGTGGTTTGTGGCTGCTCTTACTCACATAACCAGAGGCGGCTCCAGGCATCAGCGTACAAAGCACGTGCCTGGGGCGGCAAGCCGCAGGGGGCGGCCTGCCGGTCACCGTGAGGGCAGCAGTCTGGCTGCCTTCGGTGGCATGCCTGCGGGAGGTCCGCCGGTCCTGCAGCTTCAGTGGCAATTTGGCGGCGGGTACGCCGAAGGTGTGGGACCAGCGGACCTCCCGCCGAATCCGCATTACCAGTAGACCTCCTGCAGGCGTGCCGCCGAAAGCTGCCTGACTGCCATACTTGGGGTGGCAAAATACATAGAGCCTCCCCTGAACATAACACAGAAGAATCTTAAACTTTACATACAATGCTGCCACACATTTTACTAGGACAGTGATGATCAGGAAATTATGAGTTTTTGAATGATACCTCACACGGCATGCTTTGTATGAATTTTATCATGGTCCAATAAAAGGAGTACAAATGGGGGTACAGACTGTAACACTACATCCACCACCACCTCACATTTGAGTTTCATCAACTCAGTGAAGTGTTGCTGCATGCCAGATAAAGATAACTGAATGACAAAGCCTGGAGTTGAACTGAGTTGTGAAGAAGAGTGGAAAGAGGTCTCAGAGAAAAATCACACCACCTACCTCACAAGGGTCTTTTGAGAATAAATCCTTTAAAGACGGTGAAGCACTTTGAGCTCTATTGAGGAAAACCTTTATGTAAGAAATTGGCATTTCAATCAAATCAATTCAGAACTTGACATTACAGACTTATGTAGATGAGGAAAATTTGCACCAGTCCAACTACATCAATCTAATTGTACCAGCACAAACCTCTAAATCAAACACGCTGCAGCAGTGCAAAAACAACCCCATATAGACAGGACCTAAGTACATAGGTTCAATCCAATATTATGCTGCACCCATGAGCCACCATTATAAAAGAAAAGCTACTCCACAGTAGCTGGAAAATGATTTCTGTAGCTAGACTAGCAACACCGTCACCTGCCCTCTGAAACTACACCTATGTTAATAAGTGGAGGGGGGGGGGCTCAGTGATTGCTGGTCTCGTGGGAGTATGTTCCACACTCCATACTGCTGACCACAAAGCTATTGAAGGGCTCACACATGCCTGAGGTCTATCTAAGCCCTTTTGACATTTTTTTGACATGCACATTTCTGTTTTTATCTCCCTACTTTCTATGTTGTCATTTGAACCCTCCTCCATCTTTATTGTACCACTTGTGCATCCACTGATAACAATGCAACTGCAGAGACTCTATAGAAAAGGATTGTGGTGGCATCAACATTCAGTCCCCTCTGTCACTCGGCCAGAAGTTTCTCTCTTTTCCTGAACTATGTTGTCTTCAATGTAAAAATGGCTGAGCTGACAGATCCAGGGCCCAGAACTGGTCACTGGTAACAATAGGAATAAAACCTGTTCCCCGCTACACAAAACCTATGGACACTAGTACAAAGAGTGAATGATCCCCCAGAGTCATGAGTCGGCTCTATGAACAGAAAAAAGACTTTTGTTAACGTGTGCACACTTAGCACTGGTTGTGAGGTATAAAAAGGCAGTTTCCCAGCTGCAGTGCTATGGATTGCAGCCTGAATCCAGCTACGATGGAAAAGGTAAGAGAAACCTGTCTGGACTGGATTGTTTGCTATGTCAGTCTGAAGCCAGGGACCTGATTCTCCTCTCATTTACATCAAAGTTAGTCTCTTATTGTCAAAGGAGTTACTCTAGGCCTATACCAGTAGGAGAGGAGAATCAAGAATGCAGAGCTAGGGGACCTAAGGCCTCTATTAGTCCCTGGATATTAGTCTCTCAGAGCCCAATTCTGCTTTCGCTCACACTTGTGTAAATGAGGATCAATCCCACTGAAGTCACAGGAGTATATCAATTTATCACCAGAGTCAGTAAAATGCAAGGCCCAGACACTTCAGGCTTAGTGTGCTGGATGGAGAGAAATTGGAATGCCAGGACGCAGTCACACTGTATAGGATGTTACTGAAAACTCTGCCATTTGTTTCTTGCGCTAGATCATCCTTTTTGAGGACAGAAACTTCCAGGGCCGCTCCGTTGAGTGCAGCAGCGACCGACCGGATTTTCAAAGTCAGCTCAGCCGCTGTAACTCCGTCCGCGTGGAAAGTGGCTGCTTCATGCTCTATGAACGTCCCAACTTCCAGGGACAGCAGTTCTTTCTGAAACGGGGGGATTATCCTGACATGCAGTCTGAGGGTTTCAGCACCTCCATTAAGTCCTGCCGGATGATCCCACCTGTGAGTTTGATTTTGCTTCTCTCTCTCTCTCTCTTTTTTTTAAACGGCAAAATTGCCCAAACCACCGTCATAAGGCACTTGCTTGATCATTTTCAGCAGAGATACCCAAGACTGAAAATGAGAATTGTTTTCTTTCTTATAGAGGTAGTCCCTCCAGGATGGCTGCAGGGACATTGCAGGAATGCCCTTTGCATCACTGGAGCAGTGCACAGAGCTGACTCAGGGCCCAGGATCACAGGCAGACAACCTGCTGCAGTCACTCTATTACCCTGTCTCATTTTCTGTCACAGCACAGGGGCACCTACAGGATAAAGATCTATGAGAAGGAGGATCACAGAGGCAACATGGTAGAGTTAACCGAGGATGCTCCGCAAGTCATGGACCAGCTACGCTCCCCCGAGATGCTCTCTTGTTCTGTGCTGGACGGGCACTGGATCCTTTACGAATTGCCGAATTACAGAGGCCGCCAATACCTGCTGAGACCAGGGGAGTACAGGAGATTCAGCGAGTGGGGTGCTATGAGCGGCAAAGTCAGCTCTTTGAGACGTGCTACTGATCTCTACTGAATCAAGACACCTTTCACCTGGAAGGGTCTCAATGAATAAAATGCTTTAGCAACCATTGTGCTCTCAGTGTGCTGTTGTAAATGTACTAAGGCGAACGTTAAGGCTTGTCCTGTGTTCTTGGGCTACAGTATCATCTTCTGAACCAAACACTGCTCCTCATCTTTCCCTGCCCTCCCCAGCATTGCATAGCTACTTCCAGCACAAATGACACAGGGCTCAGGCTTAGACAGCCACACTAGGGAGTATGGGGATACAAGACTCCCTTCTAAGCACCTCCATGGCTTTGCAGACCTTACCCAAAATGCAATGCAGGACATGTAGTAGGATCTGAACCACAGTGTGAAACATGCAGGACTTGGACCATAGAGAGGACTATAACCATACAACTGTAGTCTAGATCATAATCCTCCAGCCACCCATGGCCATAGATTTGGAGCTAGGGCTGAAGGGACCCTGCGAGCATTACCAGGGAGCAGCAGCCAGAGCCCCCTCAACCACCAGGCATGGAGCAGACAGAGCTGGGCACCCAGCTGATGGCAGGAATGAGCCACTTCCTTCTCTCAGCTGAGGGGCAGTGTCAGTCACAGCTCTCCCCGAGCCAGGGGCCAAGCCTTGGGCCGGACTTACCTGAGCACCAATCCAGGGCAGGGCAGGATTAACTAGCTATAGACAGTACAGGTCTGGGTCGAGAGCCCCAGCTCCTGGAATCATCTTATTACACTGGAATGTCCAATGTGTAATGAAAGCTGAGGTTTCTGGCCCAGGGGGGTGTGAAGCTTGAAAACATGACCCAGGTGGAACAAATGCAGAGACGTCTGCCCAAGTCTGCAGCCAGCCTGAAACAATAGCTCAGAGAAGGCTGAACAGCCCCATGCACCTCATTGTGAGGTTAATTGTAGGTGCCACTAACAGCAGCCCAGGAGAGGACTGTGGGAAGCAGGAAGAGAAGAGCACCCCGGCCCAATCCACACATCCAAGCAGATACACCCAGGCTCAAGGGTGAATCCTGGAAGCGACCCTGCTCCTATCCCTTCATCTCAGGGTGTGAAGGACTAAAGACCCCGTTCTCCCTGAGGGAGGAAGGCTCTTGGTCCCACTTCTGTGGGAGGGGAGGGCCCTAGGTTTCTGTTCCTGTCTTTTTTGGTGGGGACTCCTACAGAGTGTTCGCCGGGCTAATGGAGACAGCTCTCCAGCCTTACCAGCAGCAGAGGCACTTTGGACCCAAAGAAACTGTAACATACAGTAAGATGAGTCCTGATCATTGACTCTTTTCATGGGCAGTGGTGAAGTGTCACCATTGTAGAAAGACTAACCTGTAAGTATGGTTATCAAGGTGTATACTGGGACATGATTAAATACAGAGGCACTGGCACTGGCCACTGTCAGAAGACAGGATACCGGGCTAGATGGACCTTTGGTCTGACCCAGTAGGGCCATTCTTACGTACAGTCTTATGAACAGAGCAAAGGCAATGAGACATTCAGTACACAGATGGCATTTGCCACTATGTTATATATAAATAAAAGAGGTTTAACAACAATTAAAGTAAAAAACAAAAACTGGCCAAGCACTTAGGGTTGCCAACTTTCTAACAGCACAAAGCAGAACACCCTACCCCTGCCCCTGCGCCATCCCTCCTCAGAGGCCTTGCCCCCTGCCCCACCCGTTCTCCAAAGCCCCACCCCCGGTCACGCCATTCCCTGCTTTCTCCCACCCTCACTCACTTTCACCAGGCTGGGGCAGAGGGTTGGGGAGCAGAAGGGGGTGCGGGCTCCAGGAGGGAATTTGGGTAGGGGAGGGGGCTCAGGTGTGGGCGTGCGGGCTCCAGCCGGGCAGCACTTACCTCAGGCGACTCCGGTTGGCGGCACTGCAGGGCTAAGGCAGGTACAAATCATTCAAAAACAGGATGTGACGTTAAAACCACTTTGGGAGCAAGCCTGCAACCACAACATGAATGTACAAGGTCAAAACTTTGTCATACAGCAAGAACTCCCATGTTTGCATTAAATAAAGGTTCAGTATGGGTGGCACCACAAAATATGCAGAAAGATCGGCTCTTATGGTTTTACAGGTTCACTGTGTGTGGTCACTCCAAAGAGGCAGAGGCCAAAGACAGACTGGCAAAGACATGGTGTCGGCCCCAATGGCAAGGAGACAGGACGGAACACCCTGACGCTGGTCTAATCCGCGCTAGACAATCCAGCTAACACAGAACGTAACAAAAGTTTTTCTGAGACAATCACAGAGAGGTCCATGGAAACGAGTTCAAATCGACTATACTGAGGAGCTGTCCTTAACACCCAGGGGTAATAAGTGTGAGCTAGTTATTGTCAGTGCTTTCTCACATTAGGAGTAGGAGGCCTTCCACACTAAATATGTGACTGCCATAACGAGAGCGAAATAATTGGTGGGCAATGTGTTCTGCAGGGGCAATAAGGTTATTGACTCAGGCAATGGGAGCGGTTTTATGGGGTCTGTTGTCAAAGAAGTGTGCACCTGGCTGGACATAGATCAAAAGGTTCCCCTTCCCCATCAGTCAGCAGCAGCAGGACAGGTTGTGAGAATAAATAGGACCATCATCAAATCCAAGCTTAAAAAAGATGCTGCAACAGGCAGCAATTGGGATGAAGCAGGAACTAATGCACATCAGAGCTAGGGATGCAAATTCACAGCCTTTTTCCCCAATGAGGCCCGATGGGAAGACTAATGAGAATGCGGAAGGATATAATTAGCCCAATTCCAGCCAATCTGGCTATAGTGATCCTGTCAGAAACCTGGTACAGGACTTGCAGATGCAGATACAGAGGAGCGTGGTGGTAAGAAAGGAAGTGGACTTATAAAAAACCAAGGCATGGTTCAATGCCAAAGGAGACCTGACTGAGCATCGCATCTGATCTAAAGTCATCATCCAGGATCAGGCTCCCTGCAAGCCTTTCCCAAAGGCAAACAGGTACATGCTTCAGGTAGGATTGACCTGACCCCTCTGTATTCTTCATAGTCCTGGAAAGTAAAAGGAAGAGCTGGATTCACAAAAGTCAGCTCAACGCTCAGAAACCTCAATAAAAAAAAAAAAGGCACAAAATGGTTTCTTCTTTTTGTCTTGTTAATTTGCAACCATGCAGTGGTGGAGGGTTACGACATTGCATGTCCTGATGTGAATGGTTTGGAGATGGTCCAGAGGTTCAGAAACAGTCAGTAATTCCACACTCTCACAACCATTCAGAACATGCCAGACACCAGCTGTATAATAAAAACAAATGGGAAAATATTCTGCACCCCACCATTAGGGGCAAAACAGAATCAGCCTACCAGTCTAAACCAGTTGTCCTGTTTGGCCATTAAGGCAGTGGCTGTTAAAGCTGAAGAACAACAAGGGGTGTGTTCAAATGATAGATGTGGACAACAAGGGATGAGGCTGTATTGTTTAAAATCTATGAGTTCATAATACGTCCCTCCAAAACACTAAAAGAAACCAACCAAACACACACACACACAAAACCAGAACGGTAGGATGCTGTGGCATATAAATAAGTCTGGGGAGTTTTCTAAGGCAAACAATTAAACTTCACTAGGCCTAAAATATTTAGCGGGCACATTAGTAAATAAAACCCAGCTGTTTTAGTGGCAAACAAATGATAGACAACACCCTTCATCCTAGTCTGAAGTGAGTACTTTTAGCATAGAATCCTTTGAAAATTATGTTCCTCCTCTATGTCCCATGAACACTCTGTGGCCAGACAATAGTATTTGTATATACCCTGCTCGTAAAACAGTGGTAAGAAATACAAGATCAAAACACCTCCCACTCATATTAAATTTGGCAAGATACAGACTGCTTGTTACCTGTCCAGTCCCATGTAAAAATAGTTTAGCAATAAATTATCAGGGCACACATTTGATTATGACAGGATCCAGTGAGAGGCATATTTCAAGGACACAAAAACCATAAATCCAAAAGAAAGACAATGGCAACTATACTGGGTAGCAGGGGAGTTGGGTCCCCCTATAAAATTCTGCAGACAGTATGGCATTAACCCTTAAAATGAACTTGCTAACTCATAAATTTAGTGAAGCCGTTAAAAAAAAGGAGGAAAAAAATAGTACTTTAAATCTGCAGTGGGAGGCATTAAGCATCAATGATAGGACACAAAGTCTAACATACAATAATATAATTAATTCATTAAACAACAACATCTCTCGGGCATTTGCATGCAACATACATAAAACTAAACTTGTTATGCATTTAATCAAAAAAAATAAAGCAGGGGGAATGGTCAAGGTTATTTAACAGCACATTTATCTGGACAGTTGTGGAAAAGGGCATTAATAATATTGGGGAAGAAAATTTACCATTGCATGGCTAGAAGGCCCTCAACCTTGGGCACCACATGAAATTAGTCATTCAACTGTGCCAATGCTGGTTGCTATTCTTAGATGGACAAGGAATGCTAAATAATTGGTATTTATTAGCAGTAGTGGTACAACAGAGAATGGGACCTATACCCAGCGTTATTCCAGAGTGAAGATGGCAGCACAAGGAGGGGAGGGAATAAATAGCCTGATGTAAACAAATCAAGCACAGATGGTTCCGGGAGTGTTCAGCAGGATTGAACCTCACTGCAGTAGAGGACGGCTAGGCCCGACTACTCATCGCAGAGAGTGAAGGGGGTGGTACGGCTCAGGAACACAGCATGTGTTCTAGAGTCCCACAACTTTTTGGAGGGGACACCACAATGCCAGGGGATCATGGATGGATTTTGGTTTACCCTCACCTCTCTGATTCAGATTGGGACCCAGACCCTATAGCCAAGTGTGCTGATTAAAGAAAATGTGACAGACAATACCAACCGGGAGTCACTGGTGATCAAATGTACCCGTACCTCCCTTGTCCATTAACACCACTGGTTTAGTACCAAGGAAAATAGAGCAATTGGTTCCCATTGTCCAGCTGAAAGCTGAGCAACAGGAAATTGGGGACAGCCTTACACAGGTAGTAGAAACACCCTGGTGGGCTGTTCCAGATTAGGTGAACATGGGGGGAGGCTCATTTCTTGGAAGACAGGATTTGGGAGATAAATTGATCAGCAGGCTAAAAATGGAATGTTTTGTGCTAAGTTAATGGGTCACTGAGCTAAGAGACAAAGAGTCTGAGTTAGCTAAGATAAGAGGGGGTACACCCAGGGAACCATTTACTATGAACAAAATAGGAATGGACAAAATAAGTCGGGAACATATAGATGAGGTGAAGAGTAGGTTGAACTGGGACAGTACATGAACAGAGCATGCTGTACAGGGTTTGGTTCCTACAAGGTAACCAAGCCAATCCCAATATAGGTGTTGCATGACGCAGTAAATGCAATTGTAACCCTTCTGCCAGGTGGAGCCATTAGAACCAGGGCCGGGTTCAATATCTAGGGATTCCTTTCCATTGATAGGACACAGAACCAGCTTGAGCCCCCACCCAGCAACCTGGGAAATTTACACACCACCACTGGGCGCCTCTGAGGCAGTATTTCCCCACTCACAGGCACAAAGTCTGAGTGTAGAAAATAAACTTTCAATTAAAGGAGGGAAGTAACTCGGCTTTAATTTGGGAAAACACCACAAACAGGGTTCATAAACGTAAACCATGAGTAGGTTGGGCAGTATCCTTTTTCCCCTCAGGGTCTTAGGTCCAGCAACCCAAAAGTCCCTTTCACATGCCCAACCCTTCTCTGCACCTCACTCACAGTTGCTGTCCTTGGTCAGTGCAGACCCAGAACTCCCCTCCCACCCTGTGTGGGGTAAAGAGGTTCCTCGCTTGCTCTGCTGCTTGGGCACTCACTCACCACCCCTCTCTGCCGGCCAGGTGTCTGCTCACGCCAGTCACCCTGCTGACAGCTTAGTGTGCCTCTCCACCCCACTCATTCACCAGCTAACTGTCAGTCGCCTTCTACTGCCACCTGCCTCTCTGCTGTGAACTCTGCACATGAGTCTCACTATTTTTAGCTCTTTGGAGGCTAGGCAGAAACACTGCCCCATCTCAAGTGATTTCAGCTCTGATTAGGCATTTAACATAACAAAGAGACACATAAGAAAATTTATTCTGCACCTGGATGGAAAAAATTAGAGGGAACATTGACCACAAATTATTTCTGTATCTAGAGTACTATTTTATATTCCAATTTCCCAGGGAATAACGTGTTACCCCAATACCTCACAAAACCAAACTGAACAGGTCAAACAGAATCTTTTGAGATGCTGGATGGTAACATATACAATGGGAAATTAAGCCAACTTTTATACAGCGCAAATAATGTAACACAAATCACCATCCATCGGTCAGCGTACAGCGTCCCAGAACAGCATCACCACCCATTCAGTTAACATGGCAAAAGCCGACAGGGATGAGTCCTTCAAAGAATCAGTAAAGAGTGGATGGCACTGATTCAGGCTGGCCCACTCAGAGTGAGGAAGACTTTTTCCAGCCCTTCTCTGCTGACGTAGTGGAGAGAGCACTGAGCTACATGAAAGCAGGAAAAGCATGTGGCCATAACAAGATTTCCACCAGAAATGCTGTTAAAATTTGATAAGCAGAGCATAAAATGGCTGTCAATTTTCATATCCAGTGTCATCCAAGAGGACAAGATGCCTAAGCTATGGCAGAAAACTCAGATGCTAACTACACCAAAACAAGGAAAGAACCATTCCCTTCCAGCTGTCTGATATCACTCTGAGCTGTGCTTCCAAACTTCTGGAGTGACTAATTCTACAAAGGATCATGCTCACATTAGAGCAGGCTCTAAGTGATGACAAGCCAGGTTTTCAAACCTAGCAGGAGAACTTATGACCAATTCATTCTCTTACCACCTATATAGAAAATGGTTTTCTACCAAAAGAAAAAAAAAGACAGGGGCTGTGTTTCCTGACTTGACGGCACATTGGCTTGCTGGTCTAGATGTCAAAGATGTTACTTTGATGCATTGTTATGGCTACAGAAATGATGCTTCAAAACAGACAGTTCCAAGCAGTGCTAGGAAATAAACTGAGCACATGGAGGAGCCAGAAGAACAGGTTCCCTCAGGAGGTCTGTTCTTGCCCAAACATATTTCCAAAAAATCTGTCTCCAGCTATCTCAAGACCATTCAATTATGCAGATGACATCCACCTAGCCTCAAGAGACAGAGATTTCAGAAAGGTTGAGGACAACCAGAACAAGATATGGCAGCCATCAGTGGTGACTGCACGAAGCGGAGACTGAAGCCCAGCATGTCAAAAACTGTGTTGTAGTGCTTTCACATCAATCAAACCAATGCTTCATGAGAACTCAACATCTCCTTGAATGAAGAGTGATTGGCATATGACACAAAGCCAGTATACCTACAAGGAACTCTAGCTCACACACTTACCTATGAAGATAACATCACTAAGAGAGCTCAGGAAATTAGCAGCAGAAATGGCCTCTTAGATAAGCTTGCAGGCTCAAGTTGAGGAGCTAATGCACAAACACTGCACGGTGCTAACCCTCTGCTATTCAGTTGGAGAATACTGTGCTCCTGTGTGGCTAAACTCTCCCCAGTGAAAGCTAGTTGATGTACAATTGAATCAAATGATGAGAATAACAGGGACTACGAGAGCAGCAAACACTGGGTGGCTGCCAGTCCTCTCTAACATCCCACCTCCTAACAGGGAACACTGTAACATTGCAGTGAAGAACCTCCTTGACACAATCCAGGCAATAACCACAACTGCCACTTTTCAAAAGTGCATGTGAGGTGCCTTGCCACTGACACATCAGCATGGTTGAGGTTACAGAATATTAGGGCTAGAAGGGACCTCAGGAGATCATCTAGTCCAACCCCCTGCTCAAAGCAGGACCAATCCCCCATTAAATCCCTAAATGGCCCCCTCAAGGATTGAGCTCACAACCCTGGGTTTAGCAGACCAATGCTCAAACCACTGAGCTATCCCTCCTCCCTGGGTAGGGCACTGTCACACTGTGGCAAGCAGAATGGGAACGAGCTTCTCTCTCTCTAAGAAATTTCTCTCGTCACTCAGACTGCCAGGCTTCGGGCTGCCACGCTATCCATGGTACAAGCTCAACCATTTCAGATGTGAGGTGGTAAGGAGTGCGGCCAATGACCACACCTGGGGACTCCGAACAGCTCTGTGTGGCTGCATATGGGGATAGCTGCTGCACACCTACTGAACAGTTGCTCATCTCATGCTGGTCTCTCAGGAGGCCATTCCACTCTCTATACTGCTGTGACATTATGTGTGTAATATAATATCTCATTGAAAGATGACAAGGCCAGAAAGAGTTAATTAACTCACAGACTGACCTGACCCATGGCCGAACTTCAGAAACTGGTTAGGAAGATACGTAAATGAATAGAGCTTTGAAATACAAGTCTGCATTGTTAGAGGTAGAAGGGTAGATGCTTGCTCAGGTCTTGTGATGTAAGCAAACAAGTCTTGTCTATTGCTATAGCTTTGATCAAAAAAGGAGTATTAACATTTAGGAAAACACTTGAGTGAAATAGTATTATTGTCTATATGTCTCTTTGAACGTTATGGTAACCTGTATCTGAACGGTTTAATGGATAAATTACCCCGTGCTAATTGCCAGGATGTTTGGGAGAAGGAGAGTTAAGCCTATTGTTTTCTCAGGCCAAAAGGCTGCTGGAAATGTATAAGAACCTTGGGACACGATCCTTCTTCATCTCAGATCTGCTTTGGGTTTCAAGAGGGGGAAACCTTAAGGATTCAGATCCCCAGTCATTGACTGGAGCCACCCTGAATATGGACATTGGACTATAACCTATAGACTATTTCTAAAAGGACTTTTGGCAACTACAAGCTCATCTCTGCTATGTATTTGAACCTCAAAAATTGAACTGAAGTCTGTACGTATATTGATCTTTTAACCAACACTCTCTTTTCTTTTTAAATAAATTTTAGCTTAGTTAATAAGAATTGGCTATAAGCATGTATTCTGGGTAAGATCTAAGTTATCATTTGACCTGGGTCTGGGGCTTTTCTTTTATATAATGAGATAAGATTTTCAGTAATCATCATCATATCTGACATATGTGTCTGGATGGAGGCCTGAGGCTGGGTACTTTAAGGGAACTGCACTGTTTGGACATCTGAGTAACCAGTGAGGTAATATAGAAGTTGTTTTGTGCTGGCTTGGTAAATCTTAAGTATTGGAATATCCACCAGCTTCTGGGGTTTGTTTGCCCCGTTCTGTTTGCAGTTCACCCTGATTGAATGACCTCAGCTGGTTCCCAAGGGCAGCACCGTCACAACTGCTGACCCCAAAGCTACCAAATAGCTAAAACATGCGTGATGTGTACCTAAGCCCTTTTGACATTATTTTTGACATACACACTTCTGTTTTTATCTCCCTACTTACTTTCTACTTTGTTGTTTGAACCCTCTGCTGTCTTTATTGTACAGTGCACTTCTGCATTCACTAATAACAATGCAACTGCAGAGACTCTATACAAAAGGATTGTGATGGCATCGATATCCAGTCCCCTCTGTCACTCGGCCAGAAGTTTCTCTCTTCTCCTGAACTATGTTGTCTTCAATGTAAAAATGGCTGTGCTGACAGATCCAGGGCCCAGAACTGGTCACTGGTAACAACAGGAATATAACCTGTTCCTAACTACACAAAACCAATGGACACTAGTACAAAGAGTGAATGAGACCCCCGTGTCACGAGCTGGCTCTATGAACAGAGAAAAGACTTTTGTTAACGTGTGCACACTTAGCACTGGTTATGAGGTATAAAAAGGCAGTTGCCCAGCTGCAGTGATATGGCTTGCAGCCTGAATCCAGCTACGATGGGAAAGGTAAGAGAAACCTGTCTGGACAGGATTGTTTGGTATGCCAGGCTGAAGCCAGGGACCTGACTCTCCTCTCATTTACAACAGAGTTAGTTTGTTGATGTCAAAGGAGTTATTCCTGGCCTATACCAGTAGGAGAGGAGAATCAAGAATGCAGAGCCAGGGGACCTATGGCCTCTATTAATCCCTGTATATTAATCTCTCAGAGCCCAATTCTGCTTTCGCTTACACTTGTGTAAATGAGGATCAATTCCACTGAAGTCACAGGAGTATATCAATTTATCATCACTATGAGTAAAATGTAAGGCCCAGACACTTCAGGCTTAGTGTGCTGGATTGAGAGAAATTGGAATGCCAGGACGCAGTCACACTGTATAGGATGTCACTGAAAACTCTGTTTGTTTCTTGCACTAGATCACCCTTTTCGAGGACAGAAACTTCCAGGGCCGCTCCGTTGAGTGCAGCAGTGACCGGCCAGATTTTCAAAGTCACCTCAGCCGCTGTAACTCCGTCCGCGTGGAAAGTGGCTGCTTCATGCTCTATGAACGTCCCAACTTCCAGGGACAGCAGTTCTTTCTGAAACGGGGGGATTATCCTGACATGCAGTCTGAGGGTTTCAGCACCTCCATTAAGTCCTGCCGGATGATCCCACCTGTGAGTTCAATTTTGCTTCTTTTTTTTTTTAATTCCAAAAATGGTAACATTGCCCAAGCCACTGTCATAAGCAGGGCCAACTCCAGGCACCAGCGCAACAAGTAGGTGCTTGGGGCGGCCAACGGAGAGGGGCGGCATGTCCGACTCTTCAGGGGTGGATTCCTCAGTCCCTCTCGGACGGAAGGACCGGCTGCCGAATTGCTGCTGAAGAACGAAGTGGCGGCGGTGGAGCTGCCGCATATCGCAGCTTTTTATTTTCCCCCCGCCGCTTGGGGCAGCAAAAACACTGGAGCCGGCTCTGGTCATAAGGTTCTTATTTGATCATTTTCAGCTTAGCTACCAAGTACTGAAAATGAGAACTACTTTCTTCCTACTAGTGGTCGTCCCTCCAGGATAGCTGAGGGGGACATTCCAGGGATACGCTAGGAAACCTTCCAGTGCCATTTCCGGGCCTGGATGCAGCTCTCCTTTGATTAAGTCTGTGGACAGTAAATGACAAAATACTTTGAGTTAAGAAGGGAAAATGTTTCCGTAACTTCTGGGGATTTGGAGATACACTGGGCCCACTCCCCTCACACTGGTGTAAAATAAGGAGTAACTCCCTGATGCCCACAGAGTTACACCAGTGTGAGGGGAGAATGGGGCCCCAATATTTTCTGTAACGCTTTAGAACAAAGTCACTTCTTGGTCTCCTTGATTCTGGGGCCGCTGAAGTCTGAAATAGCCCCCAGCAGAACTTGGCGTAGCCTAGGAGACCACTGAGGATTGGCCAGCATTGTACATTCTGCCCCACCCCTTCTTGCACCTGGATGGGCTCCCTCCTCCCCGCCCCAGACATGCTCCCTGCAGCAAGGGTGGGAGTCACGGCTCGCGTAGGTCTGAGTCAAATGGGTGGATGTGCTGCCTTTGCAGCATTCAAGGATTCCCCTCCTGTGGGGAGCAGATGCAGCTTTAAGGGCCGAGGACCACAGGCAGCCAGCCTGCTGTGGTCACTCTATTACCCTGTCTCATTTTCTGTCACAGCACAGGGGCACCTACAGGATAAAGATCTATGACAAGGAGGATCACAGAGGCAACATGGTAGAGTTAACTGAGGACTCTCCGCAAGTCATGGACCAGCTACGCTCCCCAGAGATGCTCTCTTGTTCTGTGCTGGAGGGGCACTGGATCCTTTACGAATTGCCGAATTACAGAGGCCGCCAATACCTGCTGAGGCCAGGGCAGTACCGGAGATTCAGCGAGTGGGGCGCTATGAGTGGCAGAGTCAGCTCTTTGAGACGTGCCACTGATCTCTACTGAATCAAGACGCCTTTTGCCTGGAAGGGTCTCAATGAATAAAATGCTTTAACAACCATTGTGCTCTCAGCGTGCTGTTGTAAGTGTACTAAGGGGAACATCGAAGCTTGTCCTGTGTTCTTGGGCTACGGTATCATCTTCTGAACCAAAAGTTGTCCCTCATCTTTCCCTGCCCTCCCCCAGCATTGCATAGCTACTTCCAACACAAAGTGCCCAACGCCAAACACAGGGCTCCGGCCTAGGCAGACGCACAAGGGAGTACAGGGGCACCAGGCTCCATCCCAATCACCTCCACGGCTGTGCCGACCTTACCCAAAACGCAGTGTGCAGGACATGTAGTAGGAGCTGAACCATAGAGTGAAACATGCAGGACTTGGACCATAGAGAGGCAGTGGGAGGACTGTAACCATCAGCTACAGTCTAGATCATAGTCCTCCAGCCTCCCCTTTTACCAGAGATTTGGAGCTAGGGCTGAGGGGGCCCTGGAAGTATCACCAGGGAGCAGCAGCCGGAGCCCCCTCAGCCACCAGGCATGGAGCAGGCAGAACTGGGTGCCCAGCTGATGGCAGGAATCAGCCACAGTCCCCTCCCAGCTGAGGGGCAGTGCCAGTCACAGCTCTCCACCAAGCCAGGGTCTGAGCCTCAGGCCAGAGAGTTACCTGAGCACCGATCCAGTGCAGGGCTGGATTAACTAGCCATCGGCACTACAGGCCTGGGTCGAGGGTCCCAGCTCCTGGAATTATCTGATTACACTGGAACCTCCTGTTTGTACCCAAACCTGAGGTTTCTGGCCCAGAGGGATGTAAAGCAAAGCTTGAAAGTATGACTTGGGTGGAACCAATGCAAAGACGTCTGCCTAAGTCTGCAGCCATCCTGAAACACTAGATTTAAACAATGCACCTCAATGTGATGTCAACTGCAGGAGCCACCAGCGCCAGCCCAGCAGAGGACTGTGGGAGGCAGGAATAGAAATGCTGCAGGCCCAGTCCACCCAACCAAGCAGATGCCCTGGAGCCTGGGGGAGAGTTTTTGGAGCTCCACAACCTCTACCCTTGTATCTCAGGGTGGGAGGGACAAAGAACCCCCCATTGTCCCTGAGGGTGGAGGGCCTTTGCTCCCATTCCTGGGGGAGGGGAGGGCCCCATGCTGTTGTTCCTGTCTCTTTTGGTGGGGACCATACAGAGCGTTTGCCAGGCTGGTGGAGGGGGAGCCATGCAGCACCCGCCAGCCACACCAGCAGCAGATGTACTTTGGATCCAAAGAGACCGTTACATACAGCGAGATGCATCCTGATCCTTGGCTCTTCATGAGCAGGGATGAAGGGTCACCGTTCTGGAAAGACTAATCTGTATAGATGATTATGAAGGTGTGAGAGGGACAAGATTAAATACAGAGGAAAAGAGCAAAGGCAATGAGACATTCAGTTCTAGCCTGCCCTCCACGGCTACAGTACAGTCCCCTTATGGAGACGCCAAAGGTGAGGCCGAGCTGAGCGTCTGCACATAGATCCGAGACACAAGCTCCTTTGTCAGTGAGAGAAGCTCAGCATTGTAGCAGGCCTCCAGTAAAAAGTGCTAGACAGTATCATCTCCAGTGGCCTGTTGGCACTATGTTGTACAGTCACATGGGAGACGAATTCAATAGAAATCTCTAGACAGACTGCCCAAAACCCGCTGGCATTCTGGAAGCAATCGGCATGGCCTCTGGGGGACAGCGTGAGGCTCTGATCCAGCAAAGCACTTAAGTGCGTGCTTAACTGAAGTTCATGGATAGTCCCATAGAGAAAGTTAAGCATGTGCTTAAGTGCTGTGCTTGCTTGGAGCCTGTCCTGGGGTTCACTCAGCAGTGGGGGCACCTCTTTATGGCGACATCTGGGGATCAGCTCCCACCCGGTGCAGTACTCACGCTGTGAGCCCGCTCTCTCTCTCCTCATCACTTGGCCCTTCTGCAATGTCACTATGGTCCCCCGCCTCCTTCCACGGCATCAATGTCCCTCCAGACGAGGTGATCGTATTTCCCTATGCTGAAGATGGGACACCTGGTAAAATTACTCACATTCAAGCCAGTTCAACAGCAATCAGTCAGAACTATGTAGTACCAACGTTCAAATTAACATCAAGTTGACTGAACCCCCTGTTAAAAAGAAATTCTGTGTAGCTGGAGTCTTTATTTACCTTCTTATCTTTAAGGCTTTAGGGTTCCCACAGGGAGAGGTGACACACACACCTACACAACAAGGAGAGGTGACAGAGACACACACACACACACTCCTCTCTCAACAGGGCGGTGATCAACAGACCGACCCTCCCTGCCCGGTGCTCTCCGCCCTCCATGCCTGGCTGGGCCCCCCTCTCCTGGTACCTGGCACCACATCTTCCCAAGGCAACAGGTGGTGGAGGGGGCACATTCCCCTCGCTCGCCCACCCCAGTTTCTGCCAGGGTTCACACCAGAATGCGGCCAGCAGCAGTCTTTCAGCGCTGTGCAGGAAGGAAGGGACGGGAGCTGCTTCCAGCCACAAGGCAGGAGGTGCTGGGGAAGGGATGACCTGGCCCAAGTCTTCGCAGAGCTCATCTTTTCCACACCTATTTTCCTCCGTTTCTGGAAGCAGCTCCTGCCCCTTCCTGCTCACAGTGTCAAAAGGCAGCTAACACTTCCAGGCTGCTGCTGGCCACTGACATAACCCGCCCACCTCTTGTCCCCCGGCTACAGCGCAGGCAGGAAGGGGTTAAGCCCCACAGATGCATTGTGCACCAGGGACCATGAACCTTACTGCAGGGGTTTCAGCAAACCCAGCCAGAGAGGGGGCTCAGCAGGGCAGGGTGCCCAGTGGATGGAGCAGCCCCACGATCCCTGGGGGCAGGACCCAGGGTGGGAGAGGGGAGCAGGTGAAGAGGAAGTCTGCAGAGTCAGGGCATGAACAGGCTGGAAATCACTTCCCCCCACACCACCACCCCAGAGCTTAGCTGAGGGGCGGAGCGGCTACCCCCTGCCAGGGCTGTGCGGGGCTTCAGCACACACAGGGCTTGGCTCCTCCTGGCCAGCACCCTGGGGCACTGGCCCAGCCAGACGCAGCGAGGGAAGAAAGGAGCCTGCCGACCAAGCTGTTGGTGAGCTGAGCGCTCTGACCAAGTGCTGGTTCTCTGCACAGCGCTGGAGCAGGATGCGTCCCAACAGGGAGGATGTGGAGGAGCAGCAGGGCTGGGAGAGGCAGGTAAAGGGGCCAAGCAGAGAGAGGGAGCATGTAAAGGGTCAACAGGTGGGCAGCAGAGGAGACACGTAACCAGCCACTGCCAGCACTCGCCAGCCACCACAGCTCACAGTGCACAGCCAGTGCTGGCTGGAAACAGGACAAGGGGCGAGGCCCTCCTGGCCGAGAGCCAACACGCAACAGGAGCTGCGCTGTCGGACCAGGAGGGGGAGTGGCTGGCCCCATGCACTGCAGCTTTGTCCTGCCACCAACCTTGCACACCCACCCCCATCATAAGCCACTGGACCCATCCACCCCCACCCACCACTCGTGAGTGGTGAGCTGCTGAGCAGGGATCTGGCCAGCAGCAGGACCCACCAGTATTGATTGGGGGGAGACAGAAAATATGGACAATTTGTACATTTTAAAGAAAAGGTCAGGACACCTGCAGGAAGACTTAAATACAGGAATGTCCCTTTAAAAACAGGACACCTGGTCACCCTGCTCCAGATCAGCTGTCCAGTTGGTGTCTCCTGCAATCCTGTGCCACTTCCCCCTGGCTGGTAGGAGAACCTAGGCCTGCCTGCCACTCTGGGTTCCAGACCAGCCACTCTATAACTAGCAACCATGGTCTTTGTTATCCCAGACTCTATTGCTGGTCTCCTAGGCTTCTTCCTACCTTCCTTTCACTGTGTTCTGGCCCATCCCTGGGTTACTATTGGAGCCTCCTCTGCTCCCTGTGGCTACTTCACCCTCTCTCAAGTTCAAGTCCTACAGTCCAAAGCAGGATCCCAGGACTTACTGTCTCCGTAGAGCACCTCCTTCTCTCTTACCAAGTCCCCTCCTCTCTAGGGAGTAACTAGAGTTCCTTCCTGTAGCCCCCTCCTTGTGCACCACTTCCTGGTTTTATACCAGCGCAGCCTGTTCCTGCCCAGCTGGCCTTCTTCCATCAGACGTTATCTGCCCTAATTCTGCTCCAGGTGCAGCCTGTCTCAGCATTAATTGTCCCTTTATACTTACTCAGGTCTGGAGTGGGGTAGACACCCCATCACCCAGCCATTATTTGAGCGCACTCTCTTAAGCAATAGATACTGCAGTGTTGATTGCCCCCTTCTGTTCTCAGTCCTACCGCTAAGTCAGGAGTAAGTCTACTGGAGGCAGGGGAGTTATATTGTTGTATAAGTGTGGTGAGAGCACAAGAAAGCCCTGCAAGGGTGCTACTTGTCGCACTCTTCCAAAGAAGAGCAACAGCTAACCTGGCAACCTTTTCAGCATGAAAACAAAAACAAGCCCAAGCCATCCAAAGGGGTTGAGATACTTAGTACAAAATAACCCCTAATTATTTATATTAGTTGCTCTCCTGCCTCATGACACATCATGCAACCCAGCATTTCTGCCTCCCTCTGTCTAATGCCACATGTCTTACTCTATTATAGTCTGTTTTCAGGACAGTAACGTTTTTCTCAATGCTTTTCATATACATGGTCTGTTGTCCTCCTGTTTTCTGCCTTCCACTAAGTGCCATCCAGTCAAAGGCTTGTTTAGGAATACAATTTTTTGACATCTACACATGGCCAAGCCACTTCGGCCTTCTTTCACTAATCATGATCTCTATAGCCATTGGCCAAACTCCTATTCAGGAATAAAGGGGTTTGTCATCAGAAAGCCATAAACAAAATAAACCCCAAAGAATGACACAATGATCCAAATGCTCTGGGGCAGAGCCCTAGTTACAAAAGAGGACAGGATGTCAGATCTTTCAAGGTTATCTAACTCTCATTAAGATCTGTAAGCAAAGGTTTGGCCAAAGGCTAAAACCCTGGAGTCTAGATAATACTTAGTCCTGCCATGAGTGCAGGGGACTAGACTAGATGACCTCTCAAAAGAAGAGAGTTTGCCAGGACTAACACTGCTGAGTTTCAGTATTAGCAAGTAACCCATAATTTGAAGTCAAAGCAAAATATATCAGATAAGACCCAGTTGGTTCAACTGCTCAAATATTTGAAGTAGCTATGTTAATAGCACAATCAGCCCAATAAATGGTGAACTTTTCAGAAGGTGCAGGGAAACATGTAACCCTTCAACGTGAAGTCAGTGCAAAGTCTACTGGAATATGTCTTTTGATCTCTACTATTCCTCCCTCCTTCCCTCCCTCACATAGCTGAGCTATGGTACATGATACACTGACAGAAATTCCTTTCTGTTACTGTCTTGTGGAGTCAGGATATGTTCCAATATGTAGGGTAGCATTGCAGCATGTATTATGAGACACATCTGATGTTGTTTCTTTTGCATGCCTTTAGGAAATCAGTCATTTTCCTACAGTAACTGATTTAATATTTTGTCATCTCTTTATAACAAAAGGAGTAAGAAACATTTTGTTTTCATGAAAGAGGCATAGTGATTGATTACGGGTCAAATTTAGACGTGGTGTAAATAAGTGTAACTCCATGGAAGTCTGTGGGCTAAGTTCAACAGTGGCGGGTAGATGGGATAGAATGCACATGTGGGGTAAATATGCTGTTCGATCTCACTGGCAAATACAATTGAGGACAATTTTATCTAAAGAAGATAAGTGTCTGTTTAATATTCTGGACCAGATCCTCAGCTGGTGTTGATTGGCACACATCAATTTACACTCTGCCACCATTGTCTTCAAGGTATATAATGAACTGTTCATTAGCACTCAGGGCACCAAGAATAACACAAATGTAGCAAAGATGATGAATGCAATATGCTACATGCAGTAAATGCCATTCCTCATGATAAAGAGACAACATGAAATCCCCTTACTCATCAGAAAATGCCCCTTTTGTGTTATTCTTGCAGCTGCAGCATTAGGTCTGCTGTAGAGAAAAGATATCTCTGTATTTGTTCATGGCTCCGAGCTGTCACCTCTACAAGCTAGTGAAAATGGAAAAGGTAAGCAGAGCAGCAGGCATGCAAGCCCAGATATGCCAATATTATGATCTAATGCATGCATTTGGGTGAGGTTTTATAAATATTTACATTGTGGCTTGTCTTCTTCCAAGACAGGAGCTTCCCGGGCCATTGTTACAAATGTAGCACTGATCACCTGGATCTGCAACCCTACTTCAAACAAAGCAATTTCAGCCAGGTAGAAAATGGCAGGGGGACGACTTATATGGGTGCCCCAATTACTTGGGACAACAGTACTTTCTTAAAAAGGGGAGAATATCCTGACTTCTGAAAGTGGATGACTCCACTCAGTGCCTCCTCCTCCTCCCCACAACACCTCCTGCACACCACTGAACAGCTGATCATGGCAGGTGGGAGCTCTGGGAGGGAGGGTTAGGAGCTGATTGGTGGGGCCTGCCGGCAGGAGAAAGGGTTGGGGAGTCAGGGGAGGAGCTGATCCATGGGGCTGCCGGTGGGTGCTGAGCACCCACTATTTTTTTTTGGTGGGTGCTCCAGCCCCAGAGCACCCATGGAATCGGTGCCTATGCTAGGTGCTATACAAACATAGTAAGAGACAAAACTGCCCTGAAGAGCTCACCATGGAAACAGGGAAGACTGACGGAGGGTAGGAGAAAGGTCATATCATCCTCATTTTACACTTGCAGAAGTGTGGCACAGAATGCAAGTGGCTTGCCCAAGGTCATAGGAAGACCATGATAGTGGTGAGCGCTGAACCCACATCTTCCTCATCCCAGTCTAGTACTTTAACCACAATGCCACCTTTCCTCTCAGCAAACAGATAGGAAAAAATAGTATCTCTCTGTGTATGTTTCTTTAATTGCAGCCAGATTTAATCAGTAGAAGATCTGTCTGGTTTTCGAAAGTTAGAGGTATTTCAGTCTTTCCTTCTCTGTGGTCCCTTTGCCATCTCAGAACACCGGATCCCACATCTTCGAAAGAGAGGACCTTCAAGGCCAAATGTTGGAGCTCACAGATGATTGTCCCTCAGTTCAGGGTTGCATCCATCCTCCTGAGATCCACTCCCTCAATGTTCTGGGTGGCTCTTGGATCTTGTATGAGCTGCCGAACTTCAGAGGACGATGACAAAACTTGCTGAAATGCGGGGAGTACAGAAGGTTCCTTGACTGGGGGGCTGTGAATGCCAAAGTTGGCTCTTTACGACGGATGGTGGATTTACACTAGAAGATGATGTTTTAAATAAACCATTGACAAACTCCAAATTCCTTTTTCGATGTCACGTTTGCTAGACTAATTTAAGTAAACTTGAATTAAAAGAGGCACCAAGCCATAGAGTCTGATTTAAGTTTGCTTGGTGTCCCTAGCCAGAAGCTGGGAATGGGCGACAGGGGATGGATCACTTGATGATTCCCTGTTCTGTTCATTCTCTCTGAAGCACCTGGCATTGGCCACCATCGGAAGACAGGATGCTGGGCTAGATGGACATTTGGTTGACCCAGTAGGCCGTTCTGATGTTCTTAACCAGATCCATAGATGGTTTCAATCAGCATAATTCCATTGGTTTCAATAGAGCCATGCTAATCTATACCAGTTGAGGATCTGGCCCAAATCCTCAATAGCCAGGCAGTCATTATGGAAAGAAAGAAGTGTGCCATTCTGGATTAGTAACAGCACGCTATCCCTGCTCTGACTGAGAAAATTCTATTGCAAATGAGTTATAATTAATGTAATTATGTCTGCATATAGCAGTCACCTCAGCCACACAGCATGCTGTGTATAATTTACAAGAAACAGTAAATTACAACACTATAAAAGCAGCAAAGAGTCCTGTGGCACCTTATAGACTAACAGACGTTTTGGAGCATGAGCTTTCGTGGGTGAATACCCACTTCGTCGGATGCATTCTGGTTCTCTCCCCAGATGTGTCATAGGCTGCCCCTGTGACCAAGGGCAAGCGGAGTACTCTGAGTTTGGTTTCTCCATCAACAGTAATTCTCAGCTCCATGAAGAGTGTTGATGGGCTGTACTCATTCGTGTTTGTAAATGCATTGAGATCCTTGAAGAGATCGCATGTAACTACAAAGTGTGCAGAGAGTCGGTATCGGAAATAGACAGTCTGTCTCTCGCTCTGAAAATAAGTTTGGGGCAAAATTCTTTCAGATTGACACAGCACATTTAATCTTCAGTATTCTGCTCTCCTTAAGGGCATGCATCTCCTTCCGAGACCTGTACATGTGAGGTTTATGGTTTGTTTAAAGGAGCGACTGAAAAAGTCTTGATTTGGGGAATGAGAATGAGGTTGCCACAGTAGGAAAGAAAGTGTGTGTGTGTGTGTGTGTGTGTGTGTACAAAAATATAAATATGTTTTATTACCCAGCAGTAGACTGAGTGGTATGATATTGTGGCATGGATATTCTTATTGCTTAGGTATATTTGTGTGTGCAAATAGTTCTACAATTGTGCACACATACATAGCATGATTGTGTGTGCAAAGTGGGTACATACAAATGCATGGACATTTGCTCAGTTTTGACCCGCTGAAAATCTGGCCCCAAACTTTGTAGCATTTTTAATGTTATTTTGCATGTAACAATTAACTGAGCTCACCAACAGTTTGACCCAAAGTGTTTGGTGTTCCTGAAATCCTCAATTAGAATAAAAATAAGGCGGCTCCTCCTTTGCTTGTCATCAGAAGTAGCCCGCCAATCCCAGTACACATACGCTGACTTTGTAGAGCAATCATTCGGCAGGTAGAGACTGAGTACCTCAGTCCAAAAACTGTGGACCTTACTGCACCAATATTGTGTTGCACAGAGTGTGGCGTAGCATGCACCAGCAGGTCCCTGGGCAGCCAAGTATTTGTTTGTATGCATAGTTACTCAATTTACAATCATGGCACACGTCTGTACCATTGTAGTTGTACAAGTTCATAGTGTAGCTACCTCAGGCTCTGTCTGTTGAAAACCGAGTCTTCAATATCATAGTAGACAAAAGGCCAAATGTATTACTTATGTGATTTGTCTTCAGCATGATTCTCCCCTCATCACTGGAGTATCGTGACATCAGTGGACTTAACGCTGGTATGAAAGCAGGGTAACGTAGTGGAACACCAGGTCCCCAGAGTCCTAACAGACCATGACACATTCGTTGTACTATTCAATTGATAATATGTCTCTAATGGCCTCCAGCATCATTTACACGTTTTGTCCCATTGCACATCATCCCTACCAGGGTCTGAAGCACTCAACTGCCACACTAACCTCAGCTCCTAATGCCATTGGGATGAATGGAATTCCATAGGGCGCGGATACTTCCTGACTAGTGGGAGAGACCCACCCAGAGCCTGTTGGGGCCTCGCTAAATTCATTTAGATCCTGTCTCTTGCTCCTAAGGTTAACATGCCGATTCCCCGCTCACCTGCATAGCTGACTTTACCCTGCTCCCCGGCAGATCCCTGCAATACGGCACAGAAGAGGTTAACCCTTTCCTTGCTTCCCAGAGGACACATTCTGTGGGGCGTACATGACATTCATCTGGAATGTGATTAAAATAAGACCAATAAAGAAAATAAAAATAGCAGGCACTCCTAGTTGAGCCTGTTAAGGGACAGGGCGGCACCTAGGCTACAAAGAGTTAGAGGCCAAATTCAGCAAGGGCTGAGCTAGAAAAAGAACTGCCAAGTGAAGCCGCAGGCAGAGAGGGGCTCCTGCAGCGGTTCCTGGGGAAGGGTCTGGGGGCTGGGAAGATCCAGCTGAAGGTTTTGTTTTTCCTTTGGGCGAAGGCCCCGAGAGCAGGATAGGACCGTGCCTAAGGCAGGAAGGACTGTGCCCAGCTTAAGGCCGGGTGGAAGATTTTTTTTTTGCGTTTGTTTTGGGAACTGTGTGTTAATTAAGAAAACCCCCAGACCTCAAGAAGGCTGTGATTGGCCGAGTGACTGCGCAGAGTTCTTAAGGGGCTCTGACAAAGAGGAAATTGAGGCCAGGTGCTACCAAGCAACCTCTGGCCATGAGGGGCGCTCAGGAAGCTGCTGACCCTCTTACAACAACAATTCAGCGTTATTTGAACATACAATGTACTTTTCCAAAAATAATTTTGCTAGCAAAAGTTGACCTCAAACATGTGCAGAAAGGAAACACACCCAGAACCCAAACTGGCTTATGAATTTAAATGAATCTGCACTGTCATCCGGGGACCATGTCCCACAAAGCCTCATGGCAACCCTGCAAGCAGCCCCCTGCTTCCATTTCCCACTCCAAGGAGTCTCTTTAGTAACTCACAACCGCATGTGTTCATCCACACCCCTGCTTGGGCTCAGGGTTATGAAATTAACACACATTAAAAATGAAGGTCTTGCATCCATCCACTTACCACCTTACCAGGTCACTCCCAGGCCTTTCCTGTCCACGCCTCACTCCTCATGTTCCAGGTTTCTCTGCTAGATCCTCCTCACACCCAGCAGCCTCTGCTCTCCCTGGGAATACTCTCTTGGTAGCTTCCTGCAGGCAAATCAGCTGATCCCTGCTCAGGTGTGCTTCCTGAGTAACTAGGGCTGGCTGGCCCCAGGTCTCTAGCCCTCCAAGGGGCAAGCCACCAAGTTCCAGGCATGCAGAAGCACATTCCTGCTCCATTGCATAAGCAGTGAAACCCTAGGAACAGGGAGATTTCACAAAGGAAACGTGATCCCAGAGAAGACAATAGAGTACATACCATTTTTAAAATCTTCAGCTCTTCTTCAGAAACTCCAGATGTTAGGCAATAAAGGCACAAGCCTGCAAACCTTTGCCCAGATAAGTACATTGACGAACTGCAATTACTTGGCTGGGGGAGGACCTGCAAGGTCTTGGTGCTCCAATACCACTGGATGGAGTCAGGACTATAGTTCCACTAAGAAACATGTAAAACCATTTATTTTGTAGAGCATCCTTCACATGCAGACTGGTGGCTCGGTGCTCAGCTGCGGTACACTGGTGAAATCACTGGAGCTACGCCAGCATACACGAGCTGAGGATCTGGCCCCGTCTCTGAGACTGCATTACAGGTACGGGACATAATGCGAATGTAGAGTTCAAAAGAAGATAGCACAAGGAGAAAGCAATGACAAGGCATTGGCAAATGAGAACACGTCGGTTTTAGGTGGGATTTGAAATGAGAGAGCACGTGAGGTGGAAAGATGCAAGAGGAGCATCCCATGCAGCAGCAGCTGTAGATGAGAATGCTCTTGTACCATAAGTGATGAGACTATGTGTAGGCCCAACTGAAGGTTGATGGTCTGAGTGGAGGGAAAGGGAGAGAAAAAAGGGTCTGTTGCAGCTTAGTGCAACTGCGCCTGTATTTCTCCCTTCTGGTCCAGCAAGGGCAGACACTCTAGGCTCCCAGCTCTTCAGCCATCCCCTCTCTTGGGTAGACACAGGTGTCTTTCTCCCTTCTGATAGAAGTTTTTCCAGGCTGCACAGTTCTTTACCTATGCTGTGAGTTCCCCAGCAAGCCAGACTGCCTCAGCAGCCCATAACTGCCCATAGATATACAGTACCACACAGCCCTTCCTGAGCAAGCACATCTGTCCTGAAGCTGAAAGCCTTGCAGAGAAAAGAACTGACACTTATGCCAATAAGGGATCACCCCATTTCCAACAAGGGCTCTGGCAGGCAATCCATCCTTCAAACCCCACCAAGGGGTTTCTCTCTGGTCACAAGTTCAGAACAGCTGTTAGCTCAGAACAAATACCCCCCCAGGCATCTGTGAGTCACTCCTTTATACAGCTTGGATAGGTACGCAGCCAGACAATGGTCCCTTCCTTCGGGTGAAGCGTCAAAAGTCTGTGTCTTTGCATAGCCAAAGAAGGTAATTTGTATTCACCTCTTCCCAGGGATTTCCTAGGAACCCCACTTAACTTGGGTCGTCCGACACATTGTTTTAAATAGGCTTTGAAGCACATAACACTTCCCAGGGTTTACATTAGTCACATCTCCCCGCTCAAAGCATTACATACAACCTCACAATAACACATAAAATACTTAACCTTAATTCAGTCCGGTGTGTCCAGGATATTAAAGGAAATTGCCATATGTGCCACAGGGTCAGTGAGACAGCCTGGAATAATAGGGCAGCTTTGGCCCTGAGCTGCCTGTGCTTCCCTTTCAAGGAGCAAGTAACCAAATACAACTGGTAGCTTATGGGTTCTCAGGAACTTGGTATCAGTCCAGTTCTATTAACACTAGCAGGTACAGTCACTAGTCTGAATGGAAAAGCACAGAACACAGATTTGGTATCCAGACTTGGGGACACAGCCCCCTGAGTCCCATTAACTTCAGTGGGACATGGAATGGGAACCGGTGTCCTTGCCAGTGGATCCCAGTGCAGGATGGGATTTTTTAAACTCGCTCACGGAACACCTTAACTCCAGCCTGTCCCACTGAGAAACTGCCAAGGTGGCTTCTGCTGATCGCCCTGCACACCTTTAAGTGCTACCCCTTTACAAAGATGGAAAAGGAGTAATAATAATGGTGTATGATGCCAATCAAACAACCAGAATCAAACCATGTGACCAATCCCAACCAACCCAGTTTAGGGATGGTGTCCCCAGGGTGGACATTCCCAGCTTCTGTTTGCCAGAAGCTGGGAATGGGCGACAGGGGATGGGTCACTTGATGATTCCTTGTTCTGTTCATTCCCTCTGGGGCACCTGGCATTGGCCACTGTCGGAAGACAGGATACTGGGCTGGATGGACCTTTGGTCTGACCCGTACGGCCGTTCTTATGTTCTTATGAAACACGAACATGCACAGTGAAAACCTACCAGGAAATTCTGTGCTCAACTGGGACCAACTTTTTCTGTGCACAGAAAATTATATACAAAGTGCTACATTTCTGCGGTAATATATATGAACTCTTAAAAGGTCAGAATAAATGGGACTATTTTCTATCCAGTGGCAGATAAAGTCTCTTTGCTTTTCTAGGTGAGTGGTATTTATTCTTGAACTTCTACAATCCCCCTGCCTGTGGAACTTCAAGTGTTTAAATTTTCGCCCTCAGTTGTGAATACCCAGTTGATTTAAGCATCCATTACTACACACAGGTTTTTTTAAGTATGAATAATGTACCACCATAAATACAGTATAGCCCACAAAATCTAAGGGAAAACATTTTTCCCCAATATCCAAATCCTATTGAAGTCAATGGGCATTTTATTAGCATAATGCCAGGGCTGCTTTTCAATGTCAGAGGGCCCATGGAAATTTTAAAAAGTCTTTGCCTCAGGGAACAACAAGAGATTGAGAATAAAGGTTATGAAACAATCCTGCAGCAGCAGTTTACCAGCATTTTCTCTTGAACATGTTCCCATCAGTGAAATAATGGCAATATTGACTGACATACTCATTAACCTGATCCCTTCGTTATTTACAGTAACAATACACTTGGCACCCAGTAAACAAAAGGCCATAACAATTCTTTACAATGAATAATGTTGATGATGAGGGAAAAAAGATTGAAGAATTCTCTTTACTGGACAAAAAAATTCCCTTTTGTCCAATTCATGTGGAGCCAGCACTGTGTTGTCTATATAAAGGACTGTTGAACCTTCCAGAGTATTGTGATCTCGCAGCTAAGCTCTGGCTAACATGGCAAAGGTAAGAAAAAAATGAGTGACTACTGTGTTGAAATACAGTGTACTATTATGTTATTCTATGTGTGTGTGTACCTATACAGAGTATGTCAGCCTAGTAATAGATTAACAGAAAGAAATAAAAACATACACAGAAGTGTGCGATAACTAGATTAAAAAGGAAATATTAAAATCTTATGTGCTTAATAACAGTCAAATACAAAAATATTTGATATGTACAGAAACTTTATTTTATATTTTTTCTGTACGGTTGGTGTTTTATTTTCTGACTTTTTAAAGAGAGTTATATTTCACAATCACACACACCATTCTTTGAAGTCATGTTATTTTAAGGTGCTGCAATTTGCACACTGCAAAATGGGAATGTCTCTGAATATTCTCCTTATTTTATTTTTTTTACGTATCAACCAATGTCACAAAAAAACTACGTTTAACTCCTACTTGGAAGTTGCTGCTACCAGCATAAGGCTATTCAAGTGACTGAAGTATTAACGAGGAGATACCACAACATCATCTGGAAGGAGTGTCCTAACTATGGGATCATTTCCCGCTGTTCCAGTTGGATATTTTCCTTCCCTGAAACTTTCATCCTCCTCAACAGCACAGAGGCTATCAGACCAAGTGTGGGACCATTCTACTGTGTCCCAGAAAATCTCATCTATGTACCTCTCTGTCTCCCTTAGCTTCTCCAGCTCAGCCACTCCGGTCTCCAGAGCCCGTACATGATCTCTATGGGCCAGGAGCTCCTGGCACTGAATGCACACATAACCACCTGCCCATAGGCCAGCTAATCATACATGCTGCATTGGGTGCAATAAACTGGATAGCCCCCACTCTGTTGCTGGACTTCTGCCTGCATTCTCTTTTTACTCCTGCAGCTCCGTCCTTTGTTGATGTTTTGTTTTTATCGGGAGGTGCTTTTGGCTTTAAGTTTAAAGAATGTTAAATGTATGTAGCCCCACCCCCCCACGCACACACTCCAGCTCACAAAACTCCCCTGTTAGCCGCTCCTGGTCGCTAGCTCCTCTGGTCGCTTAGGAGCGGGCTTTTTAAAGCCCTGGTTTTCCTGAGTAGCCCCGCCCCCTGGTAAAGGGTTGATGGGTATTAAAGGGCTTAGGGATCAAAGCTCACCGCACGGTCCCCCAAACAAACAGAGCACCTAGTATATTTCAGTCAAGCAGCAAACACACCACAAACACAGACACTACAGACAACAAACTTACCCCAAGGGTCACATAATCGCTCCTCCTTCACCTGGAGAACTCCCTCATCAATCTCCCCTGTTAGCCACTCCTGTTCACTAGCTTAAAGCGGTTCCTCACCTGCCTAAGCTACACTGTTTCAGAATGCCATCCAGCCAAACACCCCAGGAGTGCAAAAGTGGCTCATGCTCCTTCTCTTCTTGGACTCCGAGAGGTGTAGCACACAATCTCCACCTGGCCAACTCGAAGCGCTGGAGAAATTCAGCTCATTTGAATCCTTAGGGTCAGATCTGAAGACATCTGCTATGCTCATCATCTGCTGAACCAATCACACTTACTAGCTGTGCCCTGATAAGAAAACATATCTCAGTGCTTCAGTTTTAATCCTGGTTTTCCAGGCCTGATCCAAATCCCACAGAGGACAATGGAAGCCTTTCCATTGATTTCGATGGGTTTTGGATCACATCTTATGGGAGCCAGAAGATCAAAGCCAATTTTTTACACAAATGCTTTACAGTGTTATTACACTTGCTTTGTTATTTCAACACAGATCATATTCTACGAGGACAGAGACTTCCAGGGCCGCTCGTATGCGGCCACTGCCGACCAGCCGGATATGCACGCTCACCTTAACCGCTGCAACTCAATCCAGGTGGAAAGTGGCTGCTGGATGATCTACGAGCGCCCCCATTACATAGGACATCAGTACTTCCTGAAAAAGGGGGAATATCCAAATTACCAGCAATGGATGGGGTTCAATGACTCCGTCAAGTCCTGTTGCATAATCACACCTGTAAGTTCACTGTCATTTCTATGGGCGACGATTATTATTATTTATATTAGAGTAGCACTAGAACCATCAAACAAAGCGAGGGATCTATTGTGCTTGGTGCTGTAAGAGACAGTCCTTGCCACAAAGAATTTACAATCAGGATAAAGGGCCAGCCAAAGGGGGGGATGGGAAACAGAAGCCCAAATAGATTTGTAAAGGTGTTTAAATGCCTAAACACATGCTTACATGCTTTGCTGGACTGAAGCAAGTGTGCTCAGTTGGAACCTGAAGCTCTAGTCCTGCAAATGCCAAGGTGAAGGTTACTGATGTGAGTAAGGCGTTGTCTATGCAAGAAAGTTGTACAAGGATATAGTTAAAGCAGTACAACCTGCACAGCTCCTGCAGAGGCAGGTATACTGGTATAAAGGTGCTTAAAGCCACAAAAAGGGGAATAGGCTGAACTGATATAAAGCACCTTTGTACCAGTATTACTGTCTACACTCGTGGTTGCACCAGTAAAACTATATTGGTAAAAAATAAAATCACCCCACTAACCTGCCATAGTTATACCAGTAAGGAACCTGCCTGCATACTTCCCAACATTTCGAGAGACTAAAGCAGGATGCACTGCCACTCAGGTTTGGCCCGTATACTCCTCTGTAGATGGAGACAGAGAGGCGTCCGGGCCAACTACTCCCCACATCTGTCCCAAAATGCAGGAAATGTTCACTTCAACTGGGACAGGAGGTTGGGGAGAGATTAAAGCAGAACACGCCTGCAAAACGCGGGATGGTTGGAAGGTCTGTGTGTGTAGGCCTTACTGTTTGCAGAATCCAAGCCTAAAATACTAACTCGGGGTCTGATCCTTCAATCATTGAAGACCATCAGAGTTTTTACCATTGATTCCAATGGGAGTATGGTCAGACTTTGATTTTGTACTGTATCTTTCATACACATTGTATCCCAAAATGCTTTACACAGTTACAGAGTTAAACTAAAAATGATTAGCAGAGGTAGAAAGAAACTAAGAGCAGTATGGAAGAGGGAAAAATGAAGGTGAAATATTTAAAATCTCGGGGTATATTCTTATTTCAAGGTGTTGGGTTTTCTCCTAGAGAGATCATGAATATATATTTTTCTTTCAGACATATAAGGAGGAGGTTGTTAGGTGAGAGCGCAATTCTGGGTATTTTTGAGAGAATAGGTATTCACTATTCCTTATGAAAAGCAGAATTACTAGTTGATAAGTTAACGCCCATCTGCTTATAGACATCCGAGTGCTGAGGCAAGAATATAATTAGGGCTTCTGATTTTCGGTTTTAACCAATAAATGCTGATAAAACACTCGCAATAAAAAAATGAAATAGACTTTTATCCAGTAAACACTGGAAAAACACCAGAAAGGTTTACTTGTATCTAAGGGCTTGCCTCCATGGAGCAGTAATGCAGACTATGGAGGGGTGTAATTTCTATAGCGCACCAGCGTGTTGCACTTTAATTGGATCATGTAGACCCGGCTGGTGTGCACTAAAGAGTCCCCAGTGCGCTTTAATGTAGTGCTGTTCAGAAAAGTACTACATTCCAGCTCACTAGGGAACATTACAAAGAGATTATTCATTACTGTAATGAACAATAGATATAATATACATTCCTCATTACAGTGGATACAAAGATAAAAGCCTTTTTGGACAACCAGATAAAACTCAAAAATTGCTAAAAATAACCCCCCCAAAATGAAATTAATAAACTTTGAAAAACAGATGCCCTCAACAAAATACATTTTGATCTATAAGGCCCTAACCGGTGAGGGTCCCACTATGCAGCTAGACCCTGTACAAATACATAGTGAGAGTCAGGCCTGAAGTGGAGCTTACAATCTAAAGAGACAAAGGGGGGAGGGGAAACAGAGGCACAGAGTCATATGGCAACTTGCCCATGGCCACCTTGCAGGTTAGTGGCAGAGTCAAGAACAGAACCCAGCTCTCCTGAGCACCACTCTTGTGCCCTATTTACTGGAGAACAGTAACGCTGGCAATGCTGGTGCATATGATCCGTATGGCAACCCAGCTGTCACTTACCACTTGCTTTCATCCTTCACTTGCTAAATCTGGGTATAATTTACACACCCTAGGCTTGATTCCCCACTGCTTACATTATCCTTCCACCACTGGAACACGACTGAAATCATTGGAGTTGTGTAAAACTGGCGGAGCCATGGTGAATCAGGCCCTTTTTCTGCTAATTGAACACAAGTCGTCATTCATTTATGTATCATTAATGTCAATAAAGCAGCAAGCAACCTATGATCATATACTGTAGAGCTGCTGCTTCTGTGCTATAAACCTGTGTTTGTGTTTGTCTTCCCAGAAGGATACAAGTCTATGAAAGGAATGATGTGGGAGGCAGGATGACGGACTCCTTCTGTGACTATCCTTCTCTCTGTGACGAATTTCATCCCAGGGACATCCAGTCCTGTCATGTTTTTGAAGGAAACTGGATTTTCTGTGGACAGCCAAACTACCGAGCATGGCAGTACCTCCTGAGACCCAGGGAGTACTGGGGAGTCACTGACTGGGGAGCCATAGTTGGTTCCTTTAGGCCAACAGTGACCGTTTCCAAAGCAGTACATGTTTCCATGTTGTAAACGCTTCTCTTCATTGGGGTGGGATGTTCAAAGTAGCCGAATGGAAGTTAGGTTCCCAACTGTCCTTCAGTGTTTAAGGCCCCGACCCAAAGCCCATTAAAGTCCATAGAAGTCTTTGGATCAGGCACTTAAGTGATAGGGTCCAATCTGTCTCACCGGCCTAACACACGTAGTTCCACGGAAATCAGTGACCCGGATTAAACCCAAATTCAGGCTCAGAAAACAAACAAGCAAAACACAGCTACAGCCAAATTGCTGAAATGGAATCTGATCTGCCGCGTGAGAGTCACATAAATGGCTGCATGATTCTGCCCTTCGCAAAATGGTTTTCAGTTCTTGTCGGAAGCGACGCGAACATTTAGCTTTAGGATGTGCTGAACGGCTCTTCCCCGCATGACTTTTCGGTACTTGTAACATAGAGTCAATGGGTCATATTCTGAACCTGCACTCACTATGGCCTGTACCTTATTTCAGGAGCGGGCCCATGAAATCAGTGGCACTGCTCCGGGTGAGCAAGGGTGGCGGAGTTGAGCCCATCGTTCTTTTGCAAGTGGCTTTCTAGTCCTGCCCGTTGTGTGCTGGGATTTATAGTCCTGGGGCTCACAAGCTGGACTACGACAACGCATTTCTGATTGATTTATACCATGTTTATCAGTTACACTTCCCTTCTTGGCAACCAGCATTTGTAATGTGATTGCTATAAGATAATAAACCTTGTTGGAGCTTACACCTCGCTCTGTTGTCCATTTCTCAGTAAAATAAAAATATATTATAAAGACCCTAGCCCTGCTATCAAATAGCTGAGGAAAATCTCTGTGCCCCTCTGCAGTCTCTCTGAGGTCAACGGGGTTCTGCACAGGCCTGCGTGGATCTTACTGTAAGATCAGAGGTCCTGCTTTGCTTTTCTGTAGTGTCAAGTGTTTTAAAAATATGAACTAACCACAACCCTGGGAGCTAGCTATGCCCCAGGCCTGCTAGAAGTGCCAGGGGATTTTTCTGGTGTATTTATCTTCAGGTACGTCTACACCACAAATTACAATGCAATTGCAGAACGGATAGGCATAGCCACAGTAGCGTTAGTCTAACACTCTGAAAGCTATGCTTCTTAGTGCCATGTTGGAGGATCAGACGTTCTTGTGGGAATGACCTCCAAGCTGTGCTATTCCCCTTTCTCATAAGAGCTACACATTGGGATAAGGTTTCACAAGTTCGGGGCTTTCAGATTATGAAGTGAAATTGTGAGTTATTTTGTTAACAACTGGTAAAGCTTTGATATCATTGCCCCTTTGGCCAAGACGTAGTGGAAATATGAGGCCTTGCAGGGTAGTTTCCATTTGGATGAGAAATCGGTGACATGGGGCCAGGTTAGTTTCTTTATGTGACTTACAAAACGTACACACATCCCATTCCCCTGAACTGTCTGAGGATGAACTGCACACAGGGAAGGCACCCACGTCCTGCCCCAAGAAGCAGCTGTTTTCTAGCCCGCTGCTTCTCTCAGGGCTCACCAGACTCCAGGGCCAGCCTTACAGGTGGGTGATCGCCCAGGGTGCCGTGAGAGGCGCTATGATCAAGAGGCTGCAGAAGGGCCATGCCTATCCGGGAGGCGGGGAGAGGGGATAAAGGGGGCTGTGGGGCAGGAGGCAGGCGCTCCCATGCGTCCCCTCTCCATCATCCCGGCAGTATGATTCCTGCAGTGCCGCCACGGCTCCACAGGCTGCTGCTCTGCCTGCTAAGTGGCCGCCTGCTGCTCAGGGGGCAAGACTTGAAGGGCGCCAAAGAAAGTTTGGCATTTTCCCTAAGGCCGGTCCTGCTGGACTCATAGCCACATGCAGACTGCTTCTTTCCAGGGCCCTCCCCAAACTCGATCTCCCCACTGATGAACGTTTAGCCTCCTTCCACCCCTCAGCCCCTGAGTTTGAAACCTAGGAACCCCTTCTGGCTCCACATGGGCAGGCCAAGGGACCTGGGCATTAGACCCCTCCCATCTTCCCTACCCTAGAGCCTCAGCTGAGAGCTGTAACCCAGCCATTCACTAAGCTACTCAATGCCTTGCAGCAGTGACCCCTAATAGGGACTAGTTACAATGGCAATGCTCATCATTGTTTGACTTGATCAGTAGCTTACAACCAAGGCCACAATTTAAACAAAAACAAAACCTACAGACAAAACACCAACAGTGTCATTAGAAACAAAGGAACTATACTAATACTGATACTATACTGACACTAAACTGCTCAAGATAGTTAAGACCAAAGCAGACTGTGAAGAACTTCAAAAAGATCTCACAAAACTAAGTGATTGGGCAACAAAATGGCAAATGAAATTTAATGTGGATAAATGTAATGTAATGCACATTGGAAAAAATAATCCCAACTATACATACAACATGATGGAGGCTAATTTAGCTACGAGCAGGGGCGGCTCTAGAAATCGGGCTGCCCCAAGCAGCGCAGAGCGCTGCGCCGCCCTTCCCCGGTCCCGCGGCGGGTCCCCTCTTCCCGCGGCTCCGGTTGAGCTCCTGCCGGCGTGCCTGCGGCAGGTCCACCGGAGCCCGGGACCAGCGGACCTGCCACAGTCATGCCTGCGGGAGCTCAACCGGAGCCGCGGGAAGACGGGACCCGCCGCAGTCGTGCCTGCGGCAGGTCCGCTCGTCCCGGGCTCCGGTGGACCTGCCGCAGGCATGCCGGCGGGAGCTCCACCCGAGACAGATGCCGCCCCCCCGGGAAACGGCTGCCCCAAGCGCCTGCTTGGCGCGCTGGGGTCTAGAGCCGCCCCTGGCTACGAGTCAGGAAAAAGATCTTGGAGTCATCGTGGATAGTTCTCTGAAGATGTCCACGCAGTGTGCAGAGGCGGTCAAAAAAAAAGCAAACAGGATGTTAGGAATCATGAAAAAGGGGATAGAGAATAAGACTGAGAATATATTATTGCCCTTATATAAATCCATGGTACGCCCACATCTCGAATACTGTGTACAGATGTGGTCGCCTCATCTCAAAAAAGATATTCTAGCACTAGAAAAGGTTCAGAAAAGGGCAACTAAAATGATTAGGGGTTTGGAGAGGGTCCCATATGAGGAGAGATTAAAGAGGCTAGGACTCTTCAGCTTGGAAAAGAGGAGACTAAGGGAGGATATGATAGAGTTATATAAAATCATGAGTGATGTGGAAAAAGTAGATAAGGAAAAGTTATTTACTTATTCCCATAATACAAGAACTAGGGGTCACCAAATGAAATTAATAGGCAGCAGGTTTAAAACAAATAAAAGGAAGTTCTTCTTCACGCAGCGCACAGTCAACTCATGGAACTCCTTACCTGGGGAGGTTGTGAAGGCTAGGACTATAACAGCGTTTAAAAGAGAACTGGATAAATTCATGGTGGTTAAGTCCATAAATGGCTATTAGCCAGGATGGATAAGGAATGGTGTCCCTAGCCTCTGTTTGTCAGAGGATGGAGATGGATGGCAGGAGAGAGATCACTTGATCATTACCTGTTAGGTTCACTCCCACTGGGGCACCTGGCATTGGCCACTGTCGGTAGACAGGATACTGGGCTAGATGGACCTTTTGTCTGACCCAGTACGGCCATTCTTATGTTCTTAACAACTTAGTCCCTGGTGTATCTCCAGGGTGATTTGGGCCCAGCACAGGCAGGGGTGGTTCTGCGCTGCAGAGTGCAGATTGGAGTTTGGGTTTGTTCAGGTGTAATATTTTGATTCAGGCCCACCTCCAAATATTATGATTTATTCGTAGGACTGTAGCTCCTAGGAGCCCCAGTTACAGGACCAGCACCCCATTGTGCTACACAGAACAAAAAAACGGTCCTAGCTTTAACCCTCCTTTACATAATAATCCAGTTATGAGCAGGGTTACTCATAAAATGGACCACATTTCCAGCAAACTGGGTTTGATTCCATGGATAATATGTAAATCATTAGGTCCCAGGGAACTAGCCTGGTCCCTTCCCCTCATTTCTACCCTCCCAGCAAGTCTGGGTCACTGGCCAGGCCCCCCTCACTGCCAGAGTTCCAAACACCTCCAGAACTAGACCAGAGGAGAGGCCTTCAGGCATCTCGGACCTTCTCAATGTACCAGAGATCCAGCTGGGAAGCCAAGCAGTGACAGGAAATGCTGATGAGGAGACCTCAGCTGGTAAGTTTGGGTGGTATATTTAACCAGACCATCTCATTTATGCAGGTTCAGAGAGGCTTAGGGATCTTTATTCCAGATTCTGAATGTGCACCACCATGACTGTTAATGGGCTGTCGGAGGTAGCTACAGGAGCGGATGGAAGTGTGTTCCCATGCAGCATCCTTATAGCCCAGTTCAGTCACCATTTTCACTCCCTCCTTCCTCTCATCAGTTGATTGCTCGTTAAAAACATCCCATATATACACACTGCACTCCTCCCAATCCCCTGGCAACTGGGAATAGCTCTTCCCTTTTCCCTGCTGTGCAGGGAGGGCTCTCTGCCTCCTTCCCAGCCATGACTACATGTGGATGAGCACAACACGGCATGCCAGGATTCAGGACACCAGTGGCCGCAATGCACAGACAGTTCTCCCGTCATAGCTATCAGGGCTCTGATGTTTTGATCAGAATGTTGGTCTCCTACATCAGTACGTTGCACTGGGTTAGATTCCACATGCGTCCTCTCCAGTAGCTTCTCATTTCCCTGAAACCATGGGACCCATCCTCTCTGTCCTCCTCTAGTGCTGGTACCAAAGGAGTCTCCACATTCCCTCTCTCAGTGGCTAGACAGTAGCTACTTGAAGGGCCACAGGATGCCAGAATCAGCAGGGGTTAAAGAGAGCCTTTGGGCCCTGTTAGCCCCACCCCACTATACCTGCGGCCAATGCCAGGCCGGGGGCAGGGAGAAAAGAAGAGAGCCAGGCTCAGTTCGGGCTGGCTGGTGAAAAGGCAGCAGCTAGCCACCTCCCTACCTGAGGGGAAGGAGCACTGGCCTGCCCCCCTGGCCTTAAAGACTGAGGCTCCTCAACCAAGCAGAGGGCTGAGAGCCATGCGCTCTAACCACTAGGGAACTCAGCCCTCCAAGCTGCCTGTGACATGTATATTTTGGAATTCTCCCAGCAAGGCCTTAATATGAGTCTAAAGCCCCAGACTCTCAAATGCCGAAGGGCAGCCATTTCCATAGAGACAGAGGTTAGGGGTGTATTACAGGAGGGGGTGGGTGAGGTTCTGGGGCCTCCGATGTGCAGGAAGTCAGACTAGAGGATCATGATGGTCCCTTCTGACCTAAAATCTAGGAGCAAATGAGCATAGGATTCAATTTTATCTGGACATCAGATGATCTCTTGGCTGCCTTGCATGTCAACCCTACACAACGCGGGGAACTCCCCGTATCAGCAGAACAGCAGTATTGCATCTCTCCTGGTAGCCAAGTTGCGCTAAGCACTAACGCAGCCTGTCTCCCCCAGATAAACACTATGTTCTGCAGGTAACAAGAATTTGTTCTTCTCTCCTTTTGTTCTCATACAAGACACCTTCTGAAAAGCCCTGGCATGCTCTGGATGTCTGGTGAGCTCTAAAAACCTACATGGAATCACTACGCAATCCAGAAAATCTTTAGCTCCCTTTGTTCTGTAGCCACCTGTCCATCTTCAAATGAGAGGGGAAAAACCCAAAAACAAAGACACAAAAAGCTTCAATGAGTAGATGTCGCTGGTGCGTTTCAGAAATTCACAATCCAGAAGCCTTTCTTCATCTCAAACTTTCTTGTCCATTCATTCAGCACCAGGGCAGCCTCTTGGTCCGAAGGGTAACATACAAAGAGAGATGTCGGGTGGCCACTGCCCACACCTTCACAAATTAAGTGTGCAGGCCTGATCAGGCCCTGCCTTTGGAACGATGATTCCTCAAGCTGTGCTCACCCATTGAAAATAGAAAATCTATCTCCTTCCCATTGCAGATGGCTATTCATCCTTTGTTTCCTCGCCGTGTTACACACTGCTATGGGATATCTCATTGTCCTGGATCTGTGGGCTTTCCTTGCAAAGAAAAATAGGAATTTATCTCAACTTACCTGGAAATTTCCTTTCTTCTAGCAGGAAAGTCTGCAGATCCATCCCATCTGGTGCAAATATTACTATTCTGAGGGAAGGACTACAGTACTGCATCTCTACTCTTTTCTCTCTTTGGTACAGAGTATATCTCTGTCTGCTGGTTATTGGGGTGGAATTTGAAGTTACTCTGTAGTACAGGGGTGGCCAACCTGAGCTGGAGAAGGAGCCAGAATTTACCAATGTACACTGCCAAAGAGCCACAGTAATACATCGGCATCCCCACATCAGCTTCACCACCTCCCTGCTACCAGCACCTCCCACCCACCAGCAGCTCTGCCAATCAGCGCCTCCTCCTCCCTCCTTGTGTGCAGGAGGCTCAACAGAGAGAAGGGGGAGGGGAGGGGAGAGGGTGGGAAGGGGTGGAGTGGCAGAGCCAGGGGTTTAGCAATGAATACCCCCCGGCACATTGGAAAGTTGGCACCTGTAGGAGTCGGTGCCTATACAAGGAGCCGCATATTAACTTCTGAAGAGCTGCATGTGACTCTGAAGCCATAGGCTGGCCACCCCTACTGTAGTAGGAAGATGTTTATGTGTATTTTTGGCTATGGTCACTAACCTGTTGGTTAATGGTTCAAGGAATTAGGTTTATGAAGTAGCTTTGGAAGTATCACAAACTAATTGAATCTCCAGAGGTGTGGTCATGCCCTCTCTACTTTGACTGACTGGTCTGGTTCTGCCTCACAGGAGCTGCCAGCAGAGGAAGACCCATTTTCACGGATCTGTGGGTTTTCCCTGATAGAAGAATGGAATGATACATTTTCCTAATCTCATGAAATCATATATAAGGAACAACAATCAAAATCCCACACACAGCACTGGTTTTCCTCTGCTCACAGTCAGGCTTTAAATCAGAGAATCTGGCAATTCTAGAAAACAAAAATTTCCCCCTAATTTTTCATACCCTCCCGTGAGAATTTATTAAATTTATTTCTCTGGCCAAACAAATAAGCCTGGAAATAAATATCTGCATCCTGCTCTGGGAGCTTGAGAATTGTCTGATTCTCTTGGGAATAGTTTTCAATCTCTCTCTCTCTCTCTATGTGGAGAGAGAGAGAGAGAGAGAGAGAGAGAGAGAGAGAGAGAGAGAATGTGGGCTCACTAGAAAAAGTTTTGTCTTAACTAGTTTGTGCATTCTTCACCATAACCTTGATCATTTATAACAGCTGCTTCACTTTTATCAACAGGTATAGGTATTACCATGATGGAAAGTTAAGAAAGACAGATGTTCCCTCCTAATTATACCAATCACATTTCAGGCCTTTTTAATGTCATAGTGAATATTTTGCTAATAATCAAGTCATTAGACATAGGATCTAAACCAAAACCCCAGATTTAAATACCCCAGGCTTTGGGGCCTTTTGAAATCTGCCGTGAACCTCAGGCAGAATTTTGAAAGTCTGTATTATCAAAACTCCTGAGCTTTGGAATCTGTGAGGCCCAGATATGAACTGTCTCTACATACAAATAAGCTTTGCTTAGCCAGCAATTTACTGCATGAATGTGCTGAATGTGTGAATTATGGTGTTTCTAAAATATATCTTGGAATGGGTTCTAATCTACTTTGCCTTGTAACCATCACTGAGGGTTTTTTCACCCTTGTCTATTCCTGCTCTGTCTTAAATGCTTACCCTTTCACAACCCTCTCTGTTTCTCTCTCTGAACTCCACTTGCTGATCCACCAATTCCATCTATAGCAGGATTACCGAGCTCCAGAAACACAATGACTATTCAAAAGGCACAAAGAACTAGAAACCATGTCTGTGGTGAACAGAAAGAGGCAGAACGTGGAAGCACGTAGGAATGAACCTGAGCTCCCAATGAAAGGCAGTGACCGAAGCCAAATGACAATGCAATATGCAGACGAAGGGCTTCCAGCTTGGGTATTTAAGCTCCATTAAGCTATTGGTGTAGTAACCGCAGAAGAGAAAGTCAGTCAGGTGGTTTGTCGGGATGGCAAAGGTAATTTTTTATTATATTTCCATTCCCCACCCACCCCACACACATATACTTTTTAAAGCCCCTTTTGGTAGCTGATGACTGTTTCCCTCCCCCCTGCCCCCATCTTATTCCTCATCTTTCAGATCCACAGCTGGTGTCAATCACGGTAACTCTGCTGAAGTCAACAGAACTCTACCAATTGACAGCAGCTGAGGATCTGGTCCTGACTTTTAAGGAGGCACTCTTCTGTCCCACCTATATCAGCTGCTACTTTCTTGCTGTGCCCCATCAGGAGAGAAAGGGAAAGACAGACACACACACACTCGTACCTCCCACTGGATTACCCAACACTGAGCCTATCCTGTCATTCAACCAGCCAAGGATTGTTATTAATACACGGTAGTGCGGTCTGTTCCTTTCTCAAGAGTGTCACCTACAGTGCTTAATTGTAATGAAAGAGGTGCCGGTGCTCAAGTCCAGAAGTGCTGGGACTATGAACTACCAAGCCTAGAGGTGCCAGCGCTCAGCCCTGGCAAGCCGTGGCACAAATTAAGCACTGGTCACCTATTTTCTACCTGCCTCCACTGACATGGAGGGAACATACTTGAAGCCATGTCCAATATTATAGCTATCTACCAAACCAATGACTCTTCTTCACAGTGAGCAATATCAACGTGAGCTGAACCAAAGCAAGGCACTACAGCCAGCTAACACCACGATGGTCCAACCCACGCAGCATTCTCTCTAACACAGCTCTGATGGTCTATCCCCTCTCTCTAGATCATCTTCTATGAGGACAAGAACTTCCAGGGGCGCTCCTATGAAAGCACCAGTGACTGTCCTGATCTTCAGGTCCAGTTGAGCCGCTGTAACTCCATCCGGGTAGAAAGTGGCTGCTTCATGCTCTATGAACAACCCAATTACATGGGACAGCAGTACTTCCTCAACAAGGGTGAATATTCTGACTTCCAGCAATGGATGGCCCTCAATGATTCCGTCAAGTCCTGCCATGTTATTGCATCGGTAAGTCAGCTGTCCTGTAGTTCAAACAGGAGTAATTCTATCAGAGAACTAGGCAGGATCTTAGACTAATACATTACAGAGTGCAGTAAAATCTGTATGTGGGCCTGGCTTTCTGGAAGGAAGCCAGTTGTGAGGCTGATCCTTGTATAAACCAATTGCAGTGTACCTGAGCAATAAATGGAACAGGGCTGTTGGCCACCTGTGACGCTTCAACAGTGTGTAATAGTTTTGTGTAGCTAGAGGAATGAAAGAAGTGTGGGTGCCACTGGCTTACAGGTAACTACATGTGCATTGGTTGACTGGAACCAGCCCTCATGAACATTTGTTCTGAATGGCTGTGGGCAGGGCCGGCTCCAGACCCCAGCGCGCCAAGCGCGCGCTTGGGGCGGCATTTTGCCGGCAGGGCGGCAGGCGGCTCCAGCGGACCTTCCGCAGTCATGCCTGCGGGAGGTCCGCCGGAGCCGCCTGCCGCCCTCCCAGCGCACCCACCACAGGCGCGTCTGCAAGAGGTCCCCCGGAGCCGCGGGACCGGCAGCGCGCCCCCTGCGTGCTTGGGGTGGCCAAATTCCTAGAGCTGCCCCTGGCTGTGGGGTTCTACCTCTGCTCCCTTCCTGGTCCCCAGTGCATGGGGCATGCTAGGAACGGGCTGAAGATGGAGAGAGGGGATCAGGGAGAATTCCTCAGAGAAGAAGGGGGTGTTATGAAGCTCAGTGTGCTCCTGCTATTCTCTGTTTCACATGACCCATAGGGTATAAATTACAGCCCTGGGGCTACTCTAACTCAGGGCCGCCCAGAGGATTCTGGGGGCCTGGGGTCTTCAGCGGCAGGGGGCTCCCGCTTCGGCAGTAATTCGGCGGCGGGGGGCCCTTCCGCTCCGGGATCCACCGCCGAAGTGCCCCGGAGACCCACGGCGGGGCCCCCCCGCTGCCGAATTACTGCCAAAGACCCGGCTGCACGTCGTCGGCGGGTCCCGCTTTGACAGTAATTCGCCAGCGGGGGGTCCTGCCCCGGAGCGGAAGGACTCCCCGCCGGCGAAGACCAGGAGAGGAAGAAGCTCCAGGGGCCCGGGCCCCGCGAGAGTTTTCCGTGGCTCCCGGAGCGAGTGAAGGACCCTGCTCCAGGGGCCCCAAAAAACTCTCGTAGGGGCCCCAGTGGGGCTCGGGGCCTGGGGCAAATTGCCCCTCTTGCCCCCCCTCTGGGCGGCCCTGCTCTAACTTACACCAGACCCTAGAGCGCCCCCTTATAAGAGTATTGAAAAGGTGATTTAAAACACAAGGATAGGCTCGTGGGGCGAGATGGAGTCTTTGGGTTCAGCCCGTGTAAGGGACAGTAGATAGCTGCACCACCCAAAGAGAAGTACCTTTCCTGCTTCCTCCTGTGCTGTAAGTAAGGTGAAGGCCTTTACATCAGGAACTTAGTTAACTTAGTACCACCCTTCTGGGGATGGAGCTTACTCCCCTCAGGCCTGTCCAGTTCTGCTGCTCAGTATGGGGTAGGGGGCAGAGCCAAGACAGTCCTTTCCCCTGTGCTCCAGTCTAAGAGGATCGTACCAGCCCTTACCCCCCTGTGCAGCCTAGGAAACAATCATACCTGGAGTATTGCTCTGCATTTACTGCGGTGGGACCATGCACAGCAGCAAGCGCTATGCTCGGGCGTGTTTGCAGGACTAGTCCCTTCTAGTAAAAGACACCAAACAAGGGGACTTCCCAGGACCTCAGATTCTGCTGTAGGACTCAACTTCATTGGAACAGAACTGAAAGTAACAACACAAGTGCAGTGCACCAGAACCCACAGGGGTGTTGTCCTTGGATTCCCAGTCAGATGGGGCTCCATCCTGCCACCACTGAATTCGGTGACCAAGCTCCACTGAAGTCAATGAGGTAGGATCAGGACCAGAGCAAGAAACCGGAGGGAGTCCAGAGGTGTGCAATAAAAATGGTCTAGGAGCAGGTGGGAGGGATAGCTCAGTGGTTTGAGCATTGGCCTACTAAACCCAGGGTTGTGAACTCAATCCTTAAGAGGGCCTTTGGGGGGCTAGGGGTAAAAATCTGGGGATTGGTCCTACCGTGAGTAAGGGGTTAGATTAGATGATCTCCCAAAGTCCCTAATATTCTATGAGGATGGATTAATATGTGAGGAAATCTGCAAAGAGCTAGTGAAGCAAGGGTACATGCAAATGCTGCACAAATATTAGAAACATCAGGTGGGGAGAAGGCTTTGTTTTGGTGGTAGACAGGGGATCTAAGTAGTGGTGACAGGATGGAGATGAATTTCCACTGAGTAGCAGGATAACTTCCTAGCAGGGGGTCGTATTCAGATCTCTACACAAACAAGTTGTGCTGCTTTAACTATCCCGGCTGGCTGTGGGGATCTACTACTCCTACACCCACACCACACGCAGACCGAGCAGAAGGGCTCTTGTAGGAATGCTGGGTCTGTCACTGCCCATTAGTTCAGAACAAAATTTTAGGGCTGGGATGGCTTGTTTAAATAGATCAATACTGTCCCCTCTCTAGTAACAACAGGGACTGAACTCAGAACCTTCCCCACAAAGAGAATGACCTGCTACCCTTGAACTAAAGGAGCAACTCCATTAGGTAACAGCAATAGTAGCTTTTGGGACAAACACATAGTGTGCAGGAAGCTGGGGTATGAATGTACAGCACTCCAGCCTCTCCCCTGCTCACTGGAGGTGTAGCCCACTGAACTCGTGAGTTGCATATCTATTTAGGCTTGTATAAAGGTGTCTCCCTTTAAAGGTTACATGCAAACTGAGGGGGAAGGGGTCTATGCCCTTTTTTGCTCCTTTATGGTCCACAAGGAGCCCTGAAGGGTTTTTTTCCCCAGGCCTTCCCCCTTCCCTCCCCTCAGAAATATTGGGAATGTTGCGTCTTGTGTCATTTTTCACCTGACTCAGAAATGTGGGGTGGGAGCTCTCTCGCCCTTAACTGACAAGACGTCGGAGCTGAATTCCTAACAAAGAGCTTTTTCCCCATGAAGGTTAAATAGATGATAATGAAAAAATAAACAAATCAAAGGGCTGGATACACTGGCTGGCCCAAAGACTTTCAAACAGTCTGAATAAAAATCATCACTTCTGTCATCAATTATAAGCAAGTCCCACTTCCTTTGTAGCTGTGGGATTATACTCCATGAGGTCTTTCAGAGTGGATAAGAGCTGGCGGGTTTTTGTATCTTTAAACTATATTTTTATTTGAACAATAATGTCATCCATAGAACATCGTCAATACAAAAGATTGTTAAAGATCAATCTATATCAGCAATGGTAGAATTTATCTAGTGAAGGAGACGTCTGGAGTATCACTGCTTTCCTATACAAAATTCATTGAGAGGTAAATCAAACACTTACACTCTCGGAAGCCAACTGCTGGAGCTGTGTCAATAAAACAGCAATTCATTTCCTGTACGAGCGCCTGAGTTTACTTCTCAGACGCACGGCAAATAGGAGCACACAGAAAAGAGGTTACACATTTTTGAAGAAAGGTTTCTTATAGAATGATAGGACTGGAAGGGACCTCGAAAGGTCATCTAGTCCAGTCCCCTGGAGGAATTAAGGCTCTAAACATTTAAATTTAATCAGGTTCCTCTCGTTAGAGCAAAGATTATATATCTTTGCGAGAGAGATGGAACGGAGGCCTGAAATCTTTAAGGCTGTGACTCCCGCTATTCTATAATGGACTATTTTACAGGACACACTTTACTCCAAACTAGGGCCCTGATTCAGTAAACCATTTAAGCACATTCCTAAATTCATTCCTATGGAACAAAGCACTTAAGCACCTGTCTGACTTTAACGCAGCGTGGTCTCATGGCGAAAGCACTAGATTGGGGCTCAGTACCCCTGGGTTTCATTCCCAGCCCTGCCACCACCTTCAGGGAGATTTCAGTTTACAGCCTTTGTCTGCTAGATTAAAGAGCCCTTGAGTATCAGGTATCTCCTGTCTGTGTATAGTTACACATCTACCTTGACCAAGACAATTTTAACCTTTGATGAGATAAAAGGGCAGCGTACCTTAAGTGTCCCATTGCAAGGTGTGATTTTTAGACCTTGAATCATTCTTGCATGCCTAGGTTATCCCTTGCAACACACTTGTGCTACATTTCCATTTTACAGATGGAGAAAGTGAGGCTCGGTGAGGTCTCTGCATTTCCCTAGGATCTAGCGGATTAACCATAGCTCACAGTCAGGACTCGTGCATTCTAATCCCAGATTTGACACTCATTTGTTAGGTGACCTAGGATCCACCACCCTCACCACGTGCTTTCATTTCAGGTTGAAAGTTCACCACTGCCATTTGGGTTTTTTTAAGCAAAAGGATCTTTTCAATTTCGCAGACATTCAGATAGTGGAAAGTTGCATGCAAAAATTAATCTCCATTTTCCCGATTCATTTCATGGAAGTTTCATAAACTCAGATTCAGATGGGGAAAAAATGTATTTGATGGCTGGAAAAAGATCTTGGAGTCATCGTGGATAGTTCTCTGAAGATGTCCACGCAGTGTGCAGAGGCAGTCAAAAAAGCAAACAGGATGTTAGGAATCATTAAAAAGGGGATAGAGAATAAGACTGAGAATATATTATTGCCCTCATATAAATCCATGGTACGCCCACATCTCGAATACTGTGTACAGATGTGGTCTCCTCACCTCAAAAAAGATATTCTAGCACTAGAAAAGGTTCGGAAAAGGGCAACTAAAATGATTAGGGGTTTGGAGAAGGTCCCATACGAGGAAAGATTAAAGAGGCTAGGACTCTTCAGCTTGGAAAAGAGGAGACTAACGGGGGATATGATAGAGATATATAAAATCATGAGTGATGTTGAGAAAGTGGATAAGGAAAAGTTATTTACTTATTCCCATAATACAAGAACTAGGGGTCACCAAATGAAATTAATAGGCAGCAGGTTTAAAACAAATAAAAGGAAGTTCTTCTTCACGCAGCGCACAGTCAACTCGTGGAACTCCTTACCTGAGGAGGTTGTGAAGGCTAGGACTATAACAATGTTTAAAAGAGAACTGGATAAATTCATGGTGGCTAAGTCCATAAATGGCTATTAGCCAGGATGGGTAAAGAATGGTGTCCCTAGCCTCTGTTTGTCAGAGGATGGAGATGGATGGCAGGAGAGAGATCACTTGATCATTGCCTGTTAGGTTCACTCCCTCTGGGGCACCTGGCATTGGCCACAGTCGGTAGACAGATACTGGGCTGGATGGACCTTTGGTCTGACCCGGTACGGCCGTTCTTATGTTCTGTTTCCCCCATCTGTTATATTTAGACATCGCTCGTGCGTCAGTTACTTTCCTCTTTTATCACCTTAATAATACTAATCAGAGCACTTAACTCTTACATAGTGCTTCACATCCATAGACCTCAACATACTTTACAAAGGAGGATTTCACCATTTCCATTTTCCAGCTGGGGAAACTGAGGCACAGAGTGTGACTTCTCCAAAATCACTCAGGAGGTCAGTCACAGACCTGAGAAAAGAAGCCATGTTTTGTGCCTCGCATTCCAGTGTCCTACCCATTGGGCCAGACTGCTTTTGACTTAAATTCTTCTTTTGACAGATGTTTCCTTACCAAGACTCCAGACCCTGATCCAAAGCTCATTGAAATCAACGGGAGCCTTTGCATTTTTATCAATAGGCTTTTGGACCAGGTCCGCATAGCTTCCAAGTATGAGGAAAGGTCCAGGCACCTTTTTTATATTCTCTCTTCTCTTTTTGCCACTGCAGCAGAAAGGCTCCAAGATAAAGATTTATGAGAGAGAAGCTCTAAGGGGACAAATGATGGAGTGTATAGGAGATAGCAGCGAAGTCCACGATTGCTTCCAATACCACAACATCAGCTCCTGTAACGTACTCGAGAGGCACTGGCAGAGCCACAGCACAGATGGCAGTAGCGCGTGCTGGAACCCGGGGAGTACAGGCGACTCACCGAGCGGGGAGCCCTGAACAAAAGACTCGGCTCTTTCTCACCCCACAGAGACTTTCACTCCAGACATTATCCGAGTTCTTGCCATTCTGCTTCAGTGGAAAAATAAACCCAGCACTCTGGCATTTCAGCAGCAGTTCTAGTCTGGGTGGGTGTCTAGCAAGGTTTCTTTCCTTTTAAAATGACTATTAAACTCAATGTCAAATGGTACAAGGGTTATGAAGAGTGAGCACTCGTAAGGAATATCTGTATATTTAAACCCCTGTGCATTTATTACATTGAAAGCATTTCTGTGACAGACCCCACAGGTGCCCTAGAATGGGAGATAACTTGTCACACAGAGGACTACAGACTAGATCCTGCAATGTGCTAAGTGCTGTGGCCCCAATCCATCAAAGCACTTAACCACATGCTTAAGTCCCATTGATTTCAGTACGGCTACTCACCTGCTTTAAGTTAAGCATATGCATGAGTGTTTTGCTGGATCAGGGCCAGAGTTCTCAGAATCACGGTCTGAGCAGAATGAACACAGGAAGGTGGTGTAAGGGATTCTCAGATAAAGCCAGGGGCAGTAGATATTGCAGCATAGAGTAGTCCCTGCCTGAGCACAGGAAGTCTAATTTAGGGCAAAATCTTTGACCCCTGCAGAGAGCTTGAATCAGCAGATTTCTCTCTAGTAGGCCAAGGAAAAGGAACCTTCTCTCTCAGCAACTGAGCCCCAGCCGCAAGGTTGTAGTAACATCTGCATCTCCTGCATGCCACTTCTCCTCTGGGTTCTGGTCAGAGGGTCTGTGTACAGATCCATGAGCCACTCCCTTGTTCTCTCACCAGCCAGCCCTGCCTCAGTCTGTTCCAAACCCCTGCCGCCCCCCACCCCACTGAGAGAGCTTCTCTGTGGCATGCACAGCCCCCCAGCACAATGCAGTTACAGCAGTTTGGCTGAATAAGGCCCTAAACACCTATCGAAGGGGCAGAATTTCAGCTAGAATGGCATGTTCTGCGTGTTCCATGTCGTGACCCCAGAGAGCTTTCTAACACAGCCATAAGAGCCTTGCCATTTCTTCTCTTCCTTGGCCTGTGAGCCAGAACGAGACATTTTCCCAACAAGAATCACTGTGCTCAGCTAAAATCCACAGGCGATCTCACCAGAACAGAGACATCCTTTCTCTGTTAATACAAGTCAGCCAGGGAGATCACCAGGCACATGAGCTGCCCTTGCTCACACCCAACACAGGCAGCTGAAGGAACCCCACGTTCCTTTCCCGAATGGGTCACTAGAGATGTATTGTACAAGCGGCTGCTGAGACTAGCAGCTACAAACAACAGTGATGAGCGGATGAAATAGAAATATGAATGAGTAAAAGTAACGATTTTCATCCCTAGCTTTCAAAGCTCCTTGCAAAGATGCAGCAGGGAACCTTGGACACAGAGAGATGAAGGCTGGGGTTTTCAAAGGGGCTGAAGGGAGACAGTGTCCAGCTGCCATTGGAAGTCCGTGGGATATGAACACTTCGCTCCTTTCAGCCTTTTTGACAATCCCAGGGAAAAAGACTTAAATAGTCAGCCTGCCTCAGAGAAGAGGTCGCACCAAAGCTCTGGACCTGAATACGCCCAACCTTTCAGGGGGTGTGAGTAGCAGAACCCGGTTCCAATTGCTGCAGCTGGTCCCAACGTCTACAAGAGCCAATGCCTCTGATCAGAACATCCTCACACTTTGGAGCAGGAAGGAGCTTAAAATCCAACTCTGAATTCGGAGGCCTGGGCCCCACTTTACTTCTCCTTAGCCACTTCTTGGTTCCTTCCCTTCTGTTCCCTTCCTCCCGTTGCTCAGCAGCAGCACGCCCGCTCTTCACTTCCTGAGCAATAGCCTTCCAGGTGTCTCTCAGCAGAATCCTGCATGACCGGCCATTGCTCTTACTGCTCTATCCCCAAGCCATAGCCTCACCAAGGACTCCCTCTCCACCCCCATGACAACTTGCATTGTTCCACAGGAAAAGGAGGCTACCCGGCTGGCCCGCTGCAAGTACATCTGTGTTTAGCAGGTGGCTGGGTTCTTCCATATGGTAAGGTCAGATGTAAATGATAACAGGACAGAGCATGAGATCGGAGCTGATTACTGTAAGCAGATGTCTCGCATGCCCCATGACACAGCTGGGATCTACGCATGGCCGGCCCCCTGAGGGCTGTGTGGATGTCAGTTCACAGACACCAATGACATTATTTTTTTTCTGTTTATGTTTTTAAGCAAATAAAGAGAAAAAACAACGTTGGGGGGGCGCTCACATTAAACATTACATTAACTCACTACTCCGGAAGGGACGCTGGGTGGCTCAGGTGACGGGGAGTGGAACACAGAGGCTATCCAGGTTGAAAGTGGGTACCACTTTTTCCTCAGTGGTCTGGGTGAAGATGTAGTCCAGGGGTAGGCAACCTATGGCACGCGTGCCGAAGGCGGCACACAAGCTGATTTTCAGTGGCACTCACACTGCCCGGGTCCTGGTCACCGGTCCGGGGGGCTCTGCATTTTAATTTAATTTTAAATGAAGCTTCTTAAATATTTTTAAAACCTTATTTACTTTGCATACAACAATAGTTTAGTTCTATATTATAGACTTATAGAAAGATACCTTCTAATAACGTTAAAATGTATTACTGGCACGCGAAACCTTAAACTGGAGTGAATAAATGAAGACTCGGCACACCACTTCTGAAAGGTTGCCGACCCATGATATAGTCAGATGCTGAGCACTCTAGACATAACTAGAAACACACGAGTGGATGGTCTGAGCCCGTGGACCCGTAGACAGGGGTGTACATCACCCCAGCTGGCAGTCTCATCGAGATGGCAAGGTTTGAATTGTCCTGGGGGCTGAATTCTCTTCTCTCCTGCAGAGATGCCCTCTCTGGACTGAGTTGAGACCGTTAAGGGACAGTTTCCCAGTATTGTAACTCAGTCATTCCTCAAACCCCGTCCCTCTCCCGCAACACACAAAACCCCCTCCATTCGCGCTGTGATGCGAGTGCCTGGCATGACTGGCGGAGCTGGGCAGACCTCTAGCGAGATCACCTTTCCAGCTGCTGCCACAGCCTCTCTGAAGTGTGGACGCGCACACTAACCCAACTAAACCGTTATTCTGTAGCCGGACCATGCTCCCACACGAGGAGCTAACGTGAGGGAAGTAACTCGAAGGCAGGTCACTTGAGTTAACTCTGGAGCGAAGACGCATCCTGGGTGGAGCACTATATAGACACCCACTCTGCTCAGACCCCGACCAGGGGCGGCTCTAGGCACCAGCAAACCAAGCTGTTGCCTAGGGCGGCCAAATCTAGGGGGCGGCAGGCTGGGCCGGTGGACCTGCCGCAGTCATGCCTGCGGGAGGTCCACCGGAGCCGCGGACGACCGGACCTGCCGCAGGCATGACTGCGGAGGGGGCGCTCGTCCCGCGGCTCGGCTGGACCGCCCGCAGGCATGACTGCGGCAGCTCAAGCGGAGCCGCCGGACCCGCGAACCGTCCGCAGCCGTGCCCGCCGGAGGTCCGCTGTTCCCGCGGCTCCGGTGGAGCTCCCGCAGTCATGCCTGCGGCAGGTCCGCTCGTCCCGGGGCTCCGGTGGACCTGCCGCGGGAGCTCAACTGGAGCCGCGGGAAGAGGGGACCCATCGCGGAACCGAGGAAGGGCGGCGCAGCACACCGCGCTGCCTGGGGCAGCCTATTTTCTAGAGCCGCCCCTGACCCCGACATACCCATTCTGTGGATACACTCAGTGCCCAGGGCTGTCAATCCTGCAGTTTGCACGGGCACTAAATTCCCTGAAGCAATTGAGATTTGTTAACGTAGCTGTTCCTCTGTCCATGCTTCTTAGGACAGTTTTATTTTCTTGCTGGAATTTTCCCTGTAACTCTGTCTTGAGAGAGCCTACAGCGATCTAAACTCACTAGCGTTACTGCTGGGGCCTCATTGTAGTATGTGCCATTTATGCACATTAATCAGGGACAGCCCCGGCATCAAAGAGCTTTTGGTGTAAACGGACAAGATCGACACAGGTGGGAGAACAGGGGGTTCATGAATTAGCCCCAGCTTACAGAGGGGAAATGGCACAAAACTCACCATCCCAGAACACCCTCTCACGGCACAGGGGGCATTGCAGACACTCTGGCTCAGCTTCCACGCCATCCTCTTCAGCCTATGCCAGCCGTAGAGGTGACGTGAGAGAGTTCAGAATAAGAGAGTCCCTCAGTCCAAGTCCATCATCGCAGTGGTCTCAGCCTTCAGCCCCCTTCCTTACAGGCAAGCTCCCGGCAGCAATGGTTCACCTCACTGTCTAACCACCAGCTCCTGGGCTCCAATCAACCCAACCATCTGGATGACAACTCCCCCCATCAAAGCCTCTGGCAGGTCACAGGCCTCCGGCAGTTCTTAGACCAAGCCCAGATTTCTGCCCACATCAGAGCAGCCTGCATGCTCCTGCCACCAAGCCAGCCCTCCTGTGTAGGGCTCTCCTCCTCTCTGGCAGCCCTCTCTCCTCAGGACTAGCCACAGGAGACTTTGCCTGCCTGCCTGCCCTCCCTGCTTCCACTGCCTCCTTCTAAGCCTCACACCCTGCACAGGAGTAGCAGGGTGGGGCTAATGGAACAGGGCTGACTAGCCCCCAGTCTTCTGGACCTTAAAGGGGGAGACCACTCTGTTACAGGAAACTAATGCCCAGGGAGTTAAAGTGGCTTGTCCAAGCAAGATCACCCATTAAGTCTGTGGTACGGGTAGGAATTCAACCCAAGTTTCCTGAGTCCCAGTGCAGCACTTTCGCCCCACATCCTCCCTCATAATGAGTTCAGCCACCTCCTTTCTGTTCACAAATTATTCACAGACATGCTTAGAATTTTATGAATTTGTTCAATATTCCAAAATATTCAGACTACGGACTGTTCATGAACGGTCACCCCAACTATCGCTTTGCATATTGGCGATGGGTAATTTGTTATTGACACTGCGTGCTTGGTCACCTAGGTCATATGGTATTGTCACTCTGCCTGGATGCTCACCAAACCCACAAAGCGCTTTACAGACAACGGTGCAAGAACTTATGCAAATATCATTCACATAAAAATTCACTGCCAAAGTGTTTATGTTGCTCCTTGGAAACATTCTAGTGAATAATTGTATGAACGGTTGCTGAATGCAGGAGACTGTAATAAAACTCACTGTCTCAGAGCCCACCTCATAACATAGTGGTTGTTGCAGCAGCTTTGTTTCAGTTTCCTCTTGGGCTTCTACAACTCCACCCAACCAATGCATCCCATAGGGTGCCTCAGCATCCAAGACATCCAGTTAAGTCACTTTTAGTCCAGGGTACCAATGAAGCCTTACACTCAGGCCTGTAACTATTTCTTCTTCCCCTGTATCAGGGCAAACCACATTCCTTCTTCTCCTTGATTCCAGGGGTCCTCTATAGCCCTCTAACTAGAGTGTCTCTAACCAAGGTCCTCAGGAAGGAGCAATCAATCCACGCCCACCCCCATCAGCTCCTGCTGCAGGGCTTTTTTCCTTTTAAGTCCCCCACTCTGCCCAGGAGTAGCAAGGTGACGCAGACATGGAGTCCAAAGGGAATTCATAGTGTTTATCTGAGACAATATTTACAAATAGAATTCTTTGTAACTTTTGCTGTGCTACCTGTCACTGCATTAATACATTGTTCACACTAGAGGGAGCTTGTAGGCTGTGGACTCACAGCGAAGCACAGTGCTGAATGAGAAATGTCTGAAGAAACCAGACTGGAGGTAAAGTGATACCAATGATTACAGTGTGCCTCACATCACTCTGGCAAAATGCGAAGGCTGAATTTAACCCGTGTAGAAAATTAGGTGTATGGCACCCAGAGACACTCAGAGAATATCGTTCTGAGGGCCATCTAAGAAGGCCAAGAGATGTCTCTTTTAGGTACTTATATGACCCCCATTACCATAGTTTCTGGCTGCCATACAGTCTGTAATGTATTTATCCTCACAACAGCTCTGGCGAGGTAGGGCAGTGCTATTATCCCCATTACCCAGATGGGGAACTGAGGCACAGAGAGGCTAAATGGCTTCTGTTCTATATAGGTTTTCATACTGTGCTCGTCACTGTTGTGACGAGCACAGTCCATTCCGGCAGCCCATTATGCAACGCAACTAACATCTGGCGCATGTGGTTTGTCCTCTCACCTCTCCCACGGGGGAGAAGCACGTGCCCTGGGTGACTAGCTGTGGTCGGTTTTTGGTTTGGTTTGTTTGTTCACCCAGGTGGGATGGAATCTCCCAGCCAAACAGAGATGATAAAGCACTACTCACGGCGGTTATGTGAGAGCTCAGTGCCCACGAGGAATCCAGGACTAGTCCCGGATCACAGACTGAATTGACTAATCGTGGATGTGAACCTGATGCCAAAGGAGAGAGCACTGTGGCTGCAAACTATGCAAAATACTTTCCTACGCCCACCAGCATCACCTCTGTCTTGCTTGGGTTCAGCTTCAGCCAGCTGCTCTAATGGACTTGCCCCCGGTCACACAGGAAGGCTGGGACAGAGGGAGGAACTCAACCAGCTCTGAGTCCCAGGTTAACGCCCTAGGTACTGACCCACCCTTCCTTTCCCAGATAGGTCTGTACATATGTTTGGCCCTTCGGTTTTGTAGAAGCTCACCACAAAGATGGTTGGTGGGCTTGGTCAGATCCAGAGAGAGAACTATCGCTGGATGGGGGAAACATTACAAATGTATTCTTTGTGATGTCTGGCTACTCACAGCACAAGACTTTTGCAGAACACTATGGCAAAATGTGCAAAACAAAACATCTGCATCCACAGTAACTATTGTGTCCTGGTCTTTATTGTTTATGCAATGCCATAGATGTGCCTGGTGCCTAACAGGTTCCTTCCACTTAGAGATTATCATCTAGAAGCCCATCCTCAGACCTTTACTCATGCAGACAGTCCCATTGAATGCCTCCTGTGCTCTGATGTGTCAAGAACCAATGCATTGCACCAACATGCCCAAGCCTTGAAGCACTGTATGGCTGCATCAAGACGCTGGTGCATCCAGGGCCCACCAAAGACTTCTCTGGGTCAATGAGGATTGTGCCAATGTATTCAGGTGCCACTCTGACACCCTGATGGGCCAAGGGCCACACTGAGACACCACAGCACCACAGCCTATGCTGAGGAGCCCTGGATCTGTGCACTAATCTGAAGGGCAGTTCCCAGACACCAATGCCCTCCGCAAGGCTTTAGGTGTCCAGGGACCTTGCAACTCCATTGCAAACTCTGACTGCGATGCACCCATTGCAGCCAGGCTGCACTGAAGCTAACGCCTCTGGAGCCCAACACTGCCCACATGACGAACCCCCGTCCCCACAAAGTGCCATTGCAATAATGAGCACTTATCCTCTTGCCAGAAAAAGAAAAGCAACCCCCACCCTCATTGAGCTAGCTTCAGATAACATTCGAGGGCTGCCTTTCCAGCCTCCCTATGTTTGCAGACAACTGAGCACCTACCTAGGAAATACAGTACCACCCCTGCCATAGCACTTAGCTACCACGAGGTGCAGGCAAAACAATTACTTTGCTACTTTGGGCTTAAACCGTCAGACCTTTGCGGTGATCTGAATGTCAAAGGTAGAGAGAGGGGTTCCACGTGGACCTTCATTCTTTAGTATCAGGGTTGCATAAAGACTGGAGCAAACATTTTGATGTGTGAACAAAGAACAACCTGAGGCTTAGGAAAGGCCGGGTAAGTTGAGAAGCTCAAGAAACCCTGGGCCAGATCCATGAGCTAAAGTAAATCAGCACAGTTCCATAGAAGTCATGAAGCTACGCTGATGAAAGGGGTTCCTCGGTGTTTAAAAAAGGACCATGACTCACTTCACAGACATTGGGCCAGCTCCAAAGTCCATTGGTATGGTTGGTGAGACTCCCATCTGCTTCCAAGGGCTTTGGGTCAGTGGAGGCATACCCCTGTGTGTATGCAGAGCGTAGGCTGTACACATGACTACGTACACTGTAGCTGCACATAATATCTATATAAACAGTACTTAGCTTGCCAAGCAGGGAAACAGAGACCAATTTCACAGGAAATCATGGTACTTTGAAGACCAGGCCTATTTACACGGACCAATTTGTTTCTTCACATTATTTGAGAAGGTTTTAGCGTTCAGGCCTGAGCCCCACAGCATCACAAGTACCTGAGGCTTGGAAAGATGTGTTAGGAGGGCGGGGGAAGAAGGAGGCGTATTGCCATGGAGACAGATGAAAGCAAATGGTCACACCATCAAAAGGAAGGAAGAAAAGAGAAGAGGCACAAATAAAAAGAGGGATCTCATTAAACCCAACACTAATTTTGTAATCAGCGAAATAAAGGCTTTACTTTGAAAGCCTGCTGCTAGAAGACAGAGTACAACAAAGGGTCCGGTGTAATTTCCAGGTTGCACGTTGCAGCTGACTTCCAGCACTCAGCTTTTCACCTCGTTCCTTCCCAGGTTGTTCTATCCTACCGTAGAGGTCCAGCCCACTGTCGGATCCAGAGATTCAGCAACATGGGAAATAGCAGGGAGGCCTGCCCTCGATTTAGGAAATTGTTCCATGTTGCAGAGGTTTCCGAAGGACGGGAAGAATAATTTCTGACTGTGTAGTAAAAGGCTTGGGTGCCCGGGGACTGAATGCGGGGGAGATCCCAGAAGGGGCTTTTCCTGCAGCAGCAGCAGGGAATGGGGAGGTAGCTTGTCAAACCCTGTGTGTCAGCTGGATGTCAGACTGCGGCACATCATCTGAACGCTGGACATCCTGCCTATCTATGGTAGTTATACAGCCCCCATTCCCATAGTACCTGAGCACCTCACAGTCTCTAATGTATGTATCCTCACAGCACCTCCAGGAGGTAGGGGAGTGTTACAGATGGGGAACTGAGGCACAGAGAGACCAAGTGATTTGCTCACTGTCAGGCAGGAAGTCTGTAGTGGAGCAGGAATTGAAATCAGGTCTCCTGAGACTCAGACTAGCAGCCTCACCACTTGTGCTCTCCCTCTGCCCCGCACAGCAGGAGACACACCAGGTCATAGTATATGGAGCCACCAGCATTTATTGAGAGGAAACAACTAGCAAATAAACAGACATGCCAGCAGCTGCTCTAGCTCCAGCCTGACACCTTTGTTTACCAGGTACCACTTCCTGCCTGGAACTCTACTCAGCACACAGAGTCCTCTAGTGGCTGAATATTATATAGCAAGCAAACATTCTTATGGAGCAAGCACACACTGGGGCAAAAGCCATGGAGAGGGGCTGGACTTGCACAGGGAGAGGGAGGGAGATCTAGAAAGACTATAGGCAGGATGGCAGAGGGTTGCTATGTGCAGGAGCAGTCGTGGGTGGATGCCCAGGGGATTGTGGGACACTTTGACCAGCTCAGGAGTTTAGTGGTTTAACACAAATGTAATAATAATAATAGGTGTCACGGGGCGACTTGCCCTTTAAGAGGTAATGGGTCCAGTTCCCCTGTGACTACCTAGTCACCTCCCAATGGGGCCTGATAGAGGGAACTGGCTCTCTGTAAAGACCTGAGCACAAAAGGAGAGCAGGAAGGAGACAGTGAAGGCTGCATGAGATCTGACAGAGCGTAGTTGAGAGTTGCTGGTGAGGAGACCTTGAGAAAGCTGCTGAAAGAGTGCTGCGGGTGGGAGCTGTTGGAGAGAAATGGCCAGAGTGGGGATCCCTGCTGAGTGGAATGCTTGTGCAGAGACCCCTAGATAAGGGGGAAGAACCTGCTCAGTCCGGGAAAGCTGAGCCCAGAGGATCAAAGTGGTTGTTGTCTGGTGGGAGATCCAGAGAGGGCAATGCTGGCCTGAGGCTGGAGAACTGCAGTGTGTTAACCTCTTGTACTCTGGGCTCTTGAGAACTGTCTGACTTTGAGGGGACTGGCTGAAGGTTGATGTGGACTCTGAGAGAGACTTAATTTCTTTCCCAGGCAAGTGAGATGGCTGTTGGTCTGATCCAGGGGCAGGCAACCTATGGCACGCATGCCAAAGGCAGCACACGAGCTGATTTTCAGTGGCACTCACACTGCCCAGGTCCCGGCCACCGGTCCAGGGTGCTCTGCATTTTAATTTAATTTTAAATGAAGCTTCTTAAACATTTTAAAAACCTTACTTACTTTACATACAACAATAGTTTGGTTATATATTATAGGCTTATAGAAAGAGACCTTCTAAAAACGTTAAAATGTATTACTGGCACGCGAAACCTTAAATTAGAGTGAATAAATGAAGACTCAGCACACCACTTCTGAAAGGTTGCTGACCCCTGGTCTGATCGGTGGTGGAAAAGATGGCAACATGAAGGGGAAACTGAGGTAGGCCTCTCCTCTATTGTTGTGGGTGTGGTTGGCTGCAGGAAGGTGCCCTGGAGGGAGTGCGGCCTGTGACAGGGTATACTCACCCCGCACTGGATGAGGAGGGGTCAACCATGCACTGTGGGCTGAGGAAGCCACGCCCCCTCATCCCTGCGAGGCATGCTCCAACTGGAGCACTAGTATAAAAGGGAGCAGCACAGCTCAGTCAGGGCAGACTGCTGAAGGGGGAGGATGCATGTTGCTGGCTCCAGCCATGAGCTGCTGAAGCCCCAGATCACGGAAGCCAGACCCACCGAGACACAGACAGATACCTGGATACCTGAAGATGCCCAAGGGAGGGCGGAGCTGCTGAGAGCAGCACAGGCTGAGTAACCCAGAGACCTCAGAGATGCCTGGACCACCACATTGGGAGAAAGGCTAGGAAGTAGCCCAGGGGGACTATACACTGATCCAGTTGTAGAACCTAGCAATAAGTCTGTGTTTTTCATTCGGATCCCCACTGAGCCAATGGCAAGTACACTTGCCACTGACAGGGCCCTGGGCTGGGATCCAGTAGAGTAGGGAGGGCCTGGGTTCTGCTACCCTGGCCGCCACCCACCCTTGGTGGCAGCCCGCTCCCCCAACAGGCCACCAGACCACATAGCCCTGCAAGGGAAGGCAGCCATATTGACTCTGGCCACTAGGCTGCACAGCCCTGTGAGGAGGGGCAAACATACTGACTCTGGCCACCCAGCTGTGAGGGAGAAGGCGGCCATATTGACTCTGGCCATTGGGCCTCACAGCCCTGAGGGAGAGGGTACTTACATTGGCTCTGGCCACTAGGCAAGTCTTCCCCAAGGGTAAGCGCAGTCAGGTGGACTTCGCCATGGGGCTGCAATGCCCTTGCCCCACCAAGAGGGGGACAGGGTGTACCTGCCCCATGACAGGGTCCTTTTGCAAATGGGTTTGCAATAACAGGCCACTGGGCAAGGGTAGGGGTCACCTTCGCAGAGGGGTGAGGCAGATTCTTGGCAGGATGCCTGGATTTGCTGTGTTGAGGGAGAACTATTATGGGTGTGGGGGTAGTTTAGTGGGTTGTGGGGGAAATAATTAAGGTCATTACAGGCATGTAGATAATGGCCAAGCCAGGAACTGGAAAAGCTTTGGTTACAGGGCATCTGGGGATGGTTTAGAGCTTAAAAACAAACAAAGAAAACCAACATGCCACTGACAAGGTGAGTACTGATCACGCCCTCCCTCCCCCGACTGCTTAGCTCCAGGGATGGAGCCCTGTCTCACACCCTCTGTTTCTTGTAAGCTCTTTGGGGCAGGAACTGTTTCATCCTACATGTCTAGCATCTTTGCAGTGATACTGAACTGCTACCACTTCTATGAACAGTAATAAGAAGAGTTGCATAGAAAATATCCATGAATTATATTGTGTCTCAATATATTATCATGAGCTACAGCTGGAGCCAATATCCAGTGAAGTCCATGGGATCGTTTCTAGTAATGGTAGCATTACTTCTATTACACTAGCAATTGTATTATACTAGCCCGACATTCTAGGTACTGTAGGTATGTGTGGTGAGAGAGACCCCTGCCCTGAGGAGCTTAGTCAAACAAGACAGACAAAGGGTGAGAGGGAAAATGAAGGCACAGAAAAGCCAAATGACTTTACCAAGGTCACCCAGTGGAGCTGGGAATAGAACCTACGTCTTCTGTGTCCCAGTCAACACCCCATCCACCGGACCATGTCAATAAATTATAGCCCAGCTCAAGATAGTATCTTATCCCTGGTCCAAATCAACACCCTCTGAAATCACTGCTTTCTATGGAACAATCTCTCTAGCACCGCGTTTCCCAAACTTTTTTGGCCACGGAACACTTTTTAGCCTATTATGGAACACTTATAATATTATTTTGTAGTCGTTTGGTTTTCAAGTAACAAATTGCGTTATTCATGCTCAAATATATTTTATTTTATAAAACAAAGCAAAAATACAAATTTAAAATAACTTGAACTCACAATTTCTAACTGGAAAGCGCGTATAAAGTAGTACAAAAATCAAGTGCAAGAGTCTTTCACGGAACACCTACTCACATCGTGCGGAACACCAGTGTTCCGTGGAACACCGTTTGGGAAACACTCCTCTAGCAGGCTGGAAAGGTTGGATAAATCTAACTATGCTGACACTCAGACATCACCTGAGTCAAACATCTTACTTTCTGGTTAACAATCCACTGGAAATTGAAGGAAAAAAGATCTGGAGGAGCAAAAAGGTTGTGTCACTCCTGAGAGGACCTCCCTACCCAATGCTTGGAATGGTACTGAGGGGACTTGAGACAGGAGACACAATTCAAGTGAACAGGAGATATGTATTAAGGAGGGGAGAGAAATGAGTTTGTCCTAAAAGTGTCTTGCTCGGCTTGACAGTTTAATTCACTAATGTGGCTGCAGCACAGCTGTTTCTATAGAAATCACGAGTCCTACAATGTTTCACTCATCATGGATTCATCTGAAGGAACAGTACCCAGCTCTCACAGGGAAGGATTTTGTAGTGTATTTCAGTGAGATTTTACAGTCTCACCCACACATTTTGAAAGCACACTTGGGAGCTCAGTATGACATCTCAGTCCCGCAGAGTCATTGAATTCTGATTGGCCTGGAATCTGGCATGCACAAAGCTGTTGGAATGTGCTGGGGAACGACCACTGTTGGAAAACTTTGTGGCCCATGCATTACTGTTATCATTTATCATTGTAGTTACTGTTAACATTTCTATGGAACGATTGCAGGGGAAATTTTCTTAAGTACCTAGAAGCACAAATCCCTGTGAAAGTCAATAGGACTCATGCTCCTAAATCCTGTAACATGCTTTTGAAAATCACCCCCTCCATCAACGTGATTACAGATCACTTAATTTTTACTATTGATCTGGGAGTTTGGGGGGAGGGGTGTTTGTGTTTTTGCACTAGGAATCTGGAGCAGTAGTGGATGGCAGTTTAGAAAAAGAATGGTGTAGCCATATTTATAGAGGTATTTACAGGATGAAAAACAGCCCCATTCGAAATGGGCTCACTGTTTAAATGGTTCAGTTAGGACAAAACGTAATTAAACTTGATATTCGCTGAACACTTCATCCTCCAGAGCTCTCCCAGCTGGGTTTATAACCTGCATTTGCTCCCTGTGGCTGAGTCTTGTTGAACTTAACAACATTGTAATGAAATCATGGCCCGTTAGGAACATCATGGTTGTCCCTGTGCCAAACACCAGAGCCATGTGAAATTTCACAGCAGCAGTGAGCGTACAACTCCCATCCCCTTAGAGGCAATTCGGCGGCAGGTCCTTCCCTCCGTGAAGGACTGAAGGACCCACCGACAAATTGCCGCCGAAGACCCGGACGTGTCGCCCCTTTCCATTGATCGCCTCAAGCACCTGCTTCCTGCGCTGGTGCCTGGAGCCGGCCCTGACAGGGAGAGATGACCTGGCATGTTTTTGCCCAGGGCCGGCTTTAGGCCAATTCAACCAATTCCCCCGAATCGGGCCCCGCGCCTAAGAGGGCCCCGCACACAAGCCCTGACAGTGCGCTGTACCGGGGTGGCCCAGCTTCCCCAGGGGGCAATTTAAAGGGCCTGGGGCTCCCAGCAGGGACTGGAGCCTCAGGCCCTTTAAATTGCCACCAGAGCCCCACTGCTAGAGCTCTGGGGGCTATTTAAAAAGTCTGGGGCTCCCCTTGCTTCTACTGCCCCAGCCCTTTAAATAGCCCCTGGAACCCCACTGCTTTGCCAAGGCTCCCGTGGCTATTTAAAGGGCCGGGGCTGTAGAAGCAGGGGAGCCCCAGGCCCTTTAAATAGCCCCCGAACCCCGGGCTGCTGCTGCTGCTACCCTGGTGGGGAGGGAGGAGGAGGCACTTCAGACAGGGTGGGCGGTACCCCTGTACCCGCACCCCTGCCTGCACCCAGCGCCGCACTCCTGCCCTGCCTGCAGCCAGCCCCTGCCCGCACCAGCCCCGCACCTCCTGCCCTGTCTCCAGACAACCCCTGCCGCACGCCCCTGCCTGAAGCCAGCCAGTCCCGCACTCCTCTGTGTCCAGCGCTGCCAACCCTTGCCACACCCCCCTGCAGCCCTACCTGAAGCCAGTCAGCCCACCCCACACACCCTGCCTCCAGCCAGCCCCACACCCCTTGCCCTGCTTGCAGCCAGACCCTACCTCCAGTCAGCCCCTGCCCTGCCTCCAGCCAGCCCCATGTCCACTGCTGCCCTGCAGTTCCCAGGGCAGTAACCCTGCTTCAATGAGGGGGGGCAGGGCAGCTGGGACTCACACATGGGCACACCCTAGGGTGTCCAGAGAGCAAATGTGAAAAATTGGAACAGGGGTGGGGGGTAACAGGAGCCTATATAAGAAAAAGAACCCCAAATCGGGACTGTCCCTATAAAATCTGGACATCTGGACACCCTAGCACACCCCCAGGGAGTGGCGGGGATCCACACACATGAAACGGAGCTCAGTTCTAGTTCAGGCTCATCTTTTTAAAAAAGAACTTTAGGTCTGGTTAACGTACATCTGTATTTTCCCAGACATGTCCAGCTTTTTGGTTCTTAAATCGCCATCCGGGAGGAATTTTTTAAAATACGGACGTATGGTAACCCTATTGGTACAAAAAATACATACTGTGGCACATCCCTTAAAGCAGAACTTTTTACAGGGAACCGGTTGCTAAGAAATGAAAGGCTTTTTTTTACATGTTTTTTTTTTTAGTCATCCCTGCCGGGGCCCCGCCAAAAATGTTCGAATTGGGCCCCGCACTTCCTAAAGCCGGCCCTGTTTTTGCCCCTCACTTTTATAGTCAAGTTCCCCTTTGTAGTGGGTTCTTCTGAAGATTACCTCTCAAAGCAAAGTTTATTCAACATGGAGGAAAGCGATGGGGGTCTGAGGGTGAAGGTGGCCCCATGCTCTTTCTTCTCCCCAGTGTATGCTGAAATGCAGATTTGCCTTGTCTCCCTCTTGCTGTCTCAAGAATCTTGTTTGCCACTTATATGTAAATTGAGGTAAACTCACATTCCTTTGTTTAAGAGAGACCTGCTTAACCACTCCTGCCTAACTGGGCTGCTTGGGTTTGAAAAAGTGCCACAAGGCATAGTTTGTAGAAAGATTATTACAATAGTGTGTAGGGTGTGAATACAGGGGTGCATTTGGTCACAGGGAGCAACCCATTGAATCATAGAAATGTAGGCCGGGAAGAGACCTTGATATGTCATCTCGTCCAGTCTCCTGCACTGAGGCAGGATTAAATATTATCTAGACCATCCCTGAGAGGTGTTTGTCTAACCTGCTCTTAAAAACCTCCAATGACAGAGATTCCACAATCTCTCTAGCTACTTTGTTCCACTGCTTAACTATGCTTACAGTAAGGAAGCTTTTCCTAACATTTAACCTAAATCTTGCCATAATTTAATCCCATTACTTCTTGTCCTGTCCTCAGTGGATAAGGAGAACAATGTATTACACTCTTCTTTATAACAACCTTTTACATACTTGAAGACTGTTATCATGCCCCACCCCCACAGTCTTCCCTTCTCCAGATGAAACTAATCCAATTATGTCAATCTTTCTTCTTGGTCGTGTCTTCTAGACTTTTAATCACTTTTTGTTACTCTCCTCTGGACTTTCTCCAGTTGTCCATATCTTTGCCAAAGTGTGGTGTGAAGATGATCCCAGGATTTAAGGACTAGATCCTCAGTGCAGGGCTTGTGAGGCAGAGAAAGGTAGCTGGATGCTGTATTTATATTTATACCATGGTGCTGCTTCAGTTTCTGCAACAATTTAGAGCAGCCTTGGGGTTGCTCTAAGTTACATCCAGGTGCAAGTGTCCCCAAGCAGCTGTGACAGCAACTGGGGATCTGTGGAGTGCAACAACACTCCAGACATGCTCCCTTTCCCCAGCTACACCCAAGCCAGTTTGACCAGCCTTACAGTTGGACCACTTGCCTTGCCAGAGTGGTGCGAAAGGGCCATATTGGGTCTAACCATCTGACTCTAAATCTCTGCTCCAAAGACAGAATGAAGAGGGCTGGTTCCTTGCAGAAGATTAAGAAATATTCTAATTTAGGACGAGTTTTGTTAAAGTTGAGTCAAATTAGCTGGTCATCCAAGTAAGAGGTTCAGAAACTCATGTTTAAGAGTTAGGAGCTCAAGCCAAGGAACTGATAATGGGGTGTATACAGCCTTTCAGTTTAAGGGTATCTGGTCAAACCCTAAACAGATCAGAAGGGATTGAAAGTCATTACCATGTAATGGTTGCTCAGTGGCTCAGTCTAGCTTCGAGTATTTGCATCCCTACACTACGGTAATTAGCCCTCATTGCCTTTTTTGTTGGAAGTAGGAGCAGAGATGCCAAGTACTGGCAGCTGAACTGCTACCTATGACGCACCACCACAATGAATGAGCACAAACATTTGTGGATGTAACCCTACAACAGTATTATTGTTCCCATTTTACAGATGGGGAGCGGCGGCACAGGGACATTAAGCAACTTGTCCAGGATCACAGGGGAAGTCTGAGGCAGAGCTGGGAATTGAAGTCAGGTCTTCAGAGACCTAACCTGGTGCCTTAGCCACAAGGTCATCCTCCCTTCTTAGCTCCTGGAGGTGGTTTCTTCAAATCAGGGCCACCTTGGTAGAGCAGTGTGATGAGATATGGCTGCTGCCACCTGTTCTGCTGCTGAACACTGGTCTTTAGTCTACCCAGTTACTAATCTGACACTTCTCACCAGCACCACGTTCAGCAAAAGGAAAATAGAAGGGAGGGGAACCAGCAGAGAACATGAGGAACCCCTTGCCAAGTCATGCCATTGGTGCAAAGGATATAAATAAACTGGCAAGGCCACTACATGTTTTGTAGAAAGAGAAGAGCTCAAAGGATGCAGAGACAAAGCAGGGAAGTGGGGCTGAACTGAACCGGGGCATGCTTGCAAAGTTTTGACGGCTTTTTCCTGTCCAATACATCATTATGTCCTACGCTCACAATGGTTTGCAAACAAACACGTTGCTGATTTTTCTTAAAGACATTCCTTAGTTCTGCTCCTCTTTGCTGAGGTTCAGTTCACAGAAACAACTGAAAAACCGCTCAGCTCTGGGTAACATGTAAGGAGCTTGAGAACTGTCCTTTTAGGGCCTCATCCAAAGCCCACTGGAGTCAATGAGAGTCTTTCCACTGACTTCAGATCAGCTCCGTCTCTGGTTTTCCAAAATTCCAACTTCAATGTGATGCAGAAAGTGGGGTTGAGACGACCAGCTTGTAAGGAATCCGTTTAAAACCATCATCTGGCAGCACCAAGATATGCAGCAAAATGAATATATAGAAGAAAGTAAGATTTGTGGCGGGAAAGTTTTTAAATTAAAATTGTGGCGTAAACTAGTGAATCCAAAGAGAAGTGGATTGAGACATCACAGTGCCTGGCTGGAATATTTTCCCTTTTTCTGTGGAAGTCTTAACCAGTAGAGGATTCATTGGATTGGAGAGTGCCCAGCAACATGACTTTATACTGACGGTTCTCAAATCTAAGTCCTTGTCCCTGTACCATCCGCTTCCCCTCCCTTCTCCATCACTGTTGAGACGTCTGCTCTCTCTCCCAGCATTGCAACGCGGTGTCACATTGCACTCCTTTCTCGCTTTATTCATCCACTCGCAGGCTGGTGCCAAATCTACCGTTTTTTCCATCAGGTCTGAAATCTGTCCTTTCCCACTACACACCCCTTTTGTCCATGCTTTGGTCAGCCCTCTCCTCTACCACTGCAACTTCCCCTTCTCTGGCCTCCCTGCGTCATGTCTTCCAGTCCATGAGAAATGGCACTGGTCAAACCATCTCCTCCTCTTTGAATCTCCATTAGCTTCCCTTCCTCTTCTGCATCAGGTCCCAGCCTCTCAGTGCTCCACACAGCTCCACCCCTCCCTACCTCTCAGCACTTGTTTCTGTCTGCTGGCCCACACACTGCCTTCACTCTGCCTATGCCCATTAAAACTCACTTCATATTCTTCTCCCACTCATCTTCATGTCTTCTTCCATGTCACTCCTGCCCTCCATCTGCTTGTGCTCAAAATTACCTCTCTTCATTCAAATCCCTCTTCAGAGCACCAGACCGATCAGCATTCATCCACCAAAGAAAGAGGGGAGGTGTATTTGAAATACCAACACTGCACCAGAGATCAGTTCCTCTCCTGATAGCCCATTGCCTTAAGCATTCGAACTTCTACTGGCTTTCAAACTTTAGATGTCAAACTCCCTGGGCCTTCCTCTGTTTTGGCTTTGATTATTTTTTTTAACAGCATCAAGATGATATTTGAAAATTATGATTCATACTTCCCCATCCACGGCAGGTCCAGTCTGGGGCTGGGGCCACAGGATAGGCACCTCTTCCCCATCGCAGCAGGTCCAGGGTTAGGGTTAGGGTTAGGGTTAGGGTTAGGGCCAGGGGAAGGGCAGTCTAGCAGGAATTTAGGTGGAGAGGACTGAGAATCTGTTCGTCCAGTTTCCTATTGAAACAAAATCACTTCCTCATGACCATAACCAAAGAGAGAGGCAACATTGACATCACTTGGCAAACAAACTTCTATAAAGGGCATTTGCTGGGAATATGTTTATGATACTCTGTTCCTGACACCTACACTGTGTAGTGTACAGCAAAGTGCTCAAGTACCCTCATTTGAAATTGAGGTTGCTGGTTACTGTAAAAGCAGCCTTGTATACTGGCTAGGGGACCTGGCTTGGTAGTCTACAGACCTGGGGTCTAGCCCCAGTCCTGCCATGTGACTTTGGGCAAGTTTCTGGTGTCTCAGTAAAGGGTGTGTATGTACCCTTGTATATAAAGTGCTTTGAGATCTATGCAGGAAAAGGGCTATGTTTGTTTGTGTTATTACTTAATAGCTTATTTTATATATGTATGTAATACTGTATTATTTATATGCACTGTGTGTGTTAATATCTTTCATGGAGGAGTCCTGGGGGAGCTCTTCTTCTGCGTGACATTTTTAAGTGCCTGACACTTGGATCAATTTGATTCATTGCAAAGACCAAACATTAGCTCTTCCAAAGTTGGCACCTCATGGCTGTCGTCTCAGCAGGGACAGCTGAGCAGTGTTCTGAGAGGGAGTGACTCCATCCAGGGCAGGGAAATCAGCCTAACCTTCCCTTCGCAGAATTTTAACAGAGGGCTCCCAAGAATCCCCTCTAACCCAGACCAGTTGATGGCGGGTCAAACTGGCCCGTGCTTGACCTGAACCTGTGCTACTGGAGAGGGTTTCATTTCCCAGAGCCGGCAGTTGCTTTTCGACCTCTCTGGTGCCCAATTGAAGCGAGCTCCGGTGACTCACCACCAGATTCCAGGCTGAGTAACAGGCAGAAGCACCAGATATTGCTGCGAGGAATTACTCTGCACTCTCATGCCTCATTACTGCCACCAAGCGCTGTTGTGCCCAGCCATGAAAGGTTCACAAGATGACTGGGGGAGGGGGGACCCATGGACATATGGGAAAGAGGGGAAGAGCACGGAGAACCAAAATGATGCCCCCACGGTGCTGAGGAGCGGGGGGCTCAACGCAGCCGGGTTCACACCAAGTTTTGCTGAAGGTCACTTTGCAATATGGTAACTTACGGCTTTGCTGGCCGGCTCCATAAAGTCCCCTCTCATCACAAGGGAGGGGGGGAGAAAAGGAGTTTTGTTTAGAACCATTAGGGTGCCCCTCCCCCACAACCCCATTAGCAGGCCTTATTAAACCAACACAGACAAAGAGCAAAGATGCCCTTGTTAATGGAGGGGCCTCCGATAATTACTCTGCTCTGCTGCTGCTTTCAGGGCCTGAAAGGCCTTTGAATAATGTTTCCCTTGCCGTGGTTGCAGACAATGCCCCAGCAGACTGCTTTAAGCAGTGCCAATCCCATTAGCAGGAGAATAGTGGAGCGTTCTGGATGTGTGTGTGTGCACAGCTATGTGTGTGCGTGTGTTTGCGCTGGTAATGGCGGGCTTACAATGGGAACTAGGTCTAAGTATGCCCATGGCTTGCTCTCGTCTCTTCCCCTCCCCCGACGTGAGAAAGCAAAGCAAAGCAGGGAAAGGCTGGGATGAAACTCCACTTCAGAAACAATCTCCCTATTTAAGCAGGGTCTAAGCCAAGTGGCTGGAGAAAGGGGCTGCCTGTCGCAGTTCCACAGGGATGGGAAAGTCTGCTTCTCAAAAGGGGGCATTGAATGCAAGAGAAGAAGAGAAATGCTGGGCGCTGAACGCTAGGGGTGCTGGTGGGGAGGACGTTCCCCCAACAGCTACTCCCTCTTCCTGCCTCTGAGTCTCATTGCGCTGACATCTTGGCAGAAGTCAGGAGTAACTCCATTCAAGTGAAGAGCGTTACTAAGGGGCGCCCGAGTTAGGGTGACCAGATGTCCCGATTTTATAGGGACAGTCCCAATTTTGGGTTTTTTTCTTATATAGGCTCCTATTACCCACCACCCCCATCCCGATTTTTCACACTTGCTGCCTGGTCACCCTAACCTGAGTTCAGAATCAGGCCCATTTTTCTCTTCCTCCCTCCCCGCCCCGTACAGTATGTCATTCAGAACCGAGAAGCAATTGATTTTTCAAGTGCCCATCACCCTTGTAGTGTCTGGTAATTTATAAACCACAAGACGAATGTGAATGCCAGCCCTGTTCTGACGTATTTATCTCTTTGCCATTCCCATTGACTATGGGGCTAATTAATGTGTTAAATAGATGACCGCATCGCAAACTTGGATGAGTTGAGATAACTCTACCCGACGCGTTCTCTTTGATCTTTCTTTCTGTGTAATGAGTGAAAGTTGTGTATAGCGGGGCTATTTCCAGTGTTTAATTTAATCATCTGATGGGATTTATTTTCACAAACGTGAATTTACCAGCAATTATCGGGAAGGTTTCATCTTGTGCTTAATGTACCAGTTAATCATCTTTCCATGAAGTAACAGCTTCCGTGTGAGGAGTCAGTAATTACAATGTGTGAAATAAAGGCTCATTCTTCAGAGGGAAGAGAGAAAGATGGTGGACAGGATCCCAGCTAGTGTAAGTTGGCACAGCTCTTCAGTGGCAGTAGTCAGTTGGCATAGCTCTGCCAACTTACTCCAGCTGAGGATCTGGCCCAAGGTTTCTGTGGGGGGTTCCCCAGTTCAGGAGAGAGAAGGTCAGATTCTAACAAAAGGAACCAAACTCTGAAATAAAGGGAAAGGATTCTGGAGCATTAGTGGGAGACAATCAGATTCTGGAGGCTATCAATTCTGGAGGTTATTGTAAAACAAATGAGCCGAAGACCCCTATTTTTCAGATCACAGAGTTACCAAACAGAGTAGCCCTCTATCTCTTTTGCTATAGAGCCCTCAGCAATATCTTTAAAAAGCAGAGAGGGCATTTGAGGTATTAAAATAAGAGGCAAAATGCTTAAGTCACTTCTGTATATGGATGATAGATATATGGAATGATAGATTTACTTGCAGTATATTAGTCAGCCACTAGATGTCTGTCCTGTACACAGTTTCAGACAGGATGTGGATCCTGGTAAACAAGGGGGACAAAGCTGGAACTCAAGCTGTGTGGAAGCCCATTTCATTGTGTCTATACAACCTGTTTAAGAAAATCCGAGTTTTCATGACAGGATGAAAGGACTGAGTGTAAACATCAAATTTGTTAAGTCTGGAATTTAGATGCTTGAATTAATAAAAGAACATACCAACTGCAGATCAACAACAAACTCTCTATTGTTAATGTTCCTAAGAGAGAGACTTGTGAGAGCAGCTGCCATCCCACAATTTTTAAGGTAGTCTGTTAAGGTGGGCTATTCAATCTATCCAAAAGCATGCAGAATATCAATACCATATATGACAATTAATTAAGTGTGAAAGCAAGCAAGCTGTCTGATCTCAGAAATAGCAAATTGTTTTTCAGCTGTGGCAGATGGATTCCTTATGGATCACAGGTAAAAAATCACAGTTAGAAATAGGAAGGCATTGCATCCCACTGCAGAAAATGTTGAGTTTTTGCTGTTCATCTCAAAAGATCTAAAAGTAAAAAACATGGCCCAAATTATTCCCTTAGCAAAGAGTGTTCTTTGCATGCAAATTATACCCTGCCTATTCAGCAAAGAGCATCAACCATCTCAGTGGCTTTGTACCCCATGCCTTGGAACCTGAGTGCAGGGATAGGATCTTTAGCTGCAGGAGAAGTGGTTTGCCGGAGGCTAAGGGTGGGATCATCATCCTTCACCAGCCCTGTGGGGAACCCCAAGGGAGGTTAATGCAGTTAATTTTTGAGGTTCATGACACTTTGGTTACAGTCCTTCCAGATTCATAGACACAAAGCTCTACATGAGTTCACTTGTTTTTAAAGGGAAGGCCAATGACAGCTCTGAGCTACTACTGGTCCTTACCCAACGTGGCCTCGAAGCTCTGTTACGATGTTCCCTTCCCTACTTCGGAACTGGCTACTCTGCTGTGTCTACAGGGCCTCTGGGAGCATGCTTCCCGGCGTGGGTAGACAGATGTGCACCTGTTTTGCTAGAGTTCATATGCTAACAGCAGTGGGGGGCAGTTCGGGCTAGCTGCCGGAGTACAAACCTGCCTGGACCCCCGGTGCATGCCCTCGGGGGACTAGTCTGAGCTGCTGCTGTTCTATCCCCAGCTACGCTGCTATTTGTAGTGCGCTCACTTGATCAGAACTAGCGTGTCTGTCTGCCTGGGCTGGGAAGCACACTCCCAGCTGTGGTGGAGACATACCCTAACTTTACTAAAAACAAACGACTTCCATTCCCTACTTCTAAACTGAGGTCTTCCTGGGGTCACAAGAGGAGGCCAGCTTTCACCGCTGCCATTTGAAAGCACTCTAGGATCTATGGCTGAGAAGTGCTAGATAGCCATGAATCAACAAGGTATGTAAGCAGGAGTGTAACTTTAAACACGTGAGCAGCCCCATTAAAGTCAATAGCTGAAACAGGGCTTACAAGAGTGACATATTTATTATTATTTTTTACATAACCCTCTGTCCTCCATATTTGGCATCGAGGGGTGGCCTGCTGGCCCACTGCTATCAGCTCACTTTACATCCAAGCAGACTCCCAGAACCGCCGGGACAATTCACACTTCTTAGCTAGAAGCATCAACAAGTCTCAGTTGCGTAGAGACCTTTCCTTCATGCTGAAGAACGAAATCAAACTGTACAGCCAACCTTCACTAGCATCTGTGAGAAGAATGAACAGTAATAAATAAAGTGATAAGTAAGGGTACTGTATTAGCACGGTTAAAGACCAGGCAAGACACTTGAACTGATATTTGGCCTATATTCTAGGTGCTGTTCAAGCATCTCTACTTGGATGGGCTCACGTGCTTGGGTGATATGTTCCTCATCACTGAGCAATAAGATCCATTCCATTTTCATGTAGGCAGAGATTGATTCATTTTCATTCATTCACTCATAAACTACTATATATTCGTGCCAAAGGCACTCGTGTATTGGCATTCTCATTGAAATCAGATACTCTTTGTGAAAATTACTTTTGTGCACTATGCCAACCATATCTGTAGGAGTACGCTAAAAATAAATTACTTTAGAGTGAGTGTGTGTGTTTGTGTGTGTCAAAAATAACTCACCGTAAGCCCTTCCTCTTCTGTTGGATCTACATAATTGCATCCACTTCATGGTCCCAATTCTGCAAAGTGCTTTATCATGTGATTACAGTTCAGCACACAAGCAATCCCAGCACGACTCAGCAAAGCACCATTGGCTTCCCTGGGATTTAAATTAAGCATGTACTTAAATGCCTTGCTAAATTGGGACTTGTATATGTCACCTAAGGTCGCCAACTTTCTACTCGCACAAAACCGAACACCCTTGCGCTGCCCTCTGCCCTGTCCCTCCTCTGAGGCCCCGCCCATGCCCCACCCCTTCTCTGGGGCTCCATCCCCCACTCACTCTATCCCCCACTACCTCTGTCACTCGCTTTCCCCACTCTCACTCACTCACTCGTTTTCACCGGGTTGGCTCAGGGGGCTGGGGTGCAGGAGGGGTGAGGGCTCTGGCTGTGGATGCGGGCTCCGTGGTGGGGCCATAAATGAGGGGTTCAGAGTGCAGGAGGAGGCTCCAGGCTGAGGCAGTGGGTTGGGGTGCAAGAGGGGGTGAGGGCTCCGGCTGGGGGTGTGAGCTCTGGGGTGGGGCTGTGGATGAGGGACTTGGGGTGCAGGAGGGTGCTCTGGGCTGGGGATGAGGGGTTTGGGATGTAGAAGGGTGCTCCGTGCTGGGACTGAGGGGTTTGGAGGGCGGCGGGGGAATCAGGGCTGGGGCAGGGGGTTGGGGTGTGGGAGGGGGTGAGCGGTGCATGCTCTGGAAGGTGCTTAACTAAGGCGTCTTCCAGAAGCAGCGGCATGTCCCTTCTCCAGCTCCTACGTGGAGGTGCAGCCATGTGGCTCTGCATGCTGCTTCATCTACAGGCGCAGGTTCCCGGCCAATGAGAGCTGCAGGGGGCAGAACTTGGGGTGGGGGCAGCATGTGGAGCCCCCTGGCTACCCCTACGTGTAGTAATGGGAGGGGGGACATGCCGTCTGTTTCCCAGGAGCCGCGCGGTGAGGAGGCTAGCAGAAAGCCTGCTAGCCCCGCTGTGTGGTGCCGACAATCAGACAGTCAATGGCCTGGTCAGCAGTGCTGACTGGAGCCACCAGGATCCCTTTTCGACCAGGTGTTCTGGTTGAAAACTGGACGCCTAGTCACCCTAATGCCAACACAAAAGCTAATGAAATTACACTGTACACATACTTTGCCACAGAATTTCCAATGACCGATTTAATCTATTTTAAACTAGCCAGTACAAATTCTATTCCTGTATGAGAGCGTGGAAAATATACCCTTTCTAGAGTCAGCTGGTGAAGGCAAGGGTCTGCTTAGAGTAAATTAGCTCCATTTTATACTTGAATGGTCTATCCTTGAATATTAATAAAAGTCTAGTAAATCTATTTTTTTTTTAAAAGTCTGTTTGCCTGTAAGGAGATCACAACTTCAGAAAAACACCATGCATGTCTACGGTGCTATACAGAGCTGGTCAAAATACTTTGGAATTCAAAACTTCAATTACATTTTATATCCAAATTTCGACATTTTAAATTTGTTTGTGATTCCCCTCCCCCAACACTCTCTCTCTCTCTCTCTCTCTCTCTCTCTCTCTCTTTTTGACCAGCTCTGGTGCTCTATAAATAACTAATAGCAAATAAAAGTAAAATCATCCTCATGGCAAATCCCAAAAGGATTTCGCCTCCTGGCAGATCAAGTGCCATCTGGACCGACCTTTAAATGGATCCTTAGAGTGGTCTGGCTGGTTGTTCAGTTTATGTCCATCGCTGGCAGTCTTAGTGCACCACACAAATAATAAAACAAGTACTTTGTAACACCTAGAGGAACAGGTTGAATTGAAGATATTATTGCAAATCTAGGGTGAAATATTTATATACCTTAGCACAACCTTCAGCTGCTAAGATTCTCCCAGCTCTCAGAATTTTTATCACAAATCTCATGATATTTGATGTTTTTCGTAAAGCCCCCACTCCTGGAGTCAAATGACTGTGTGAGAACCTCAGCTTTCAGTTTTTTAAAAGGAAATTTCTAGCCCTCATGGTCACAGAAAAGAGTTTGAAAATGTGACCCCCCCCCTCCTTCCCACCACCCTCACATTTATTATTTTTAACTCATAATTTTTATGCCAATTTCATGATTTTTGAACACTTGGGGTTGGCAAAACTGCTGATTTATTTATTATAGGCAGAGCTGGTAGTGGTGCTTATCATTAAGGTTGTCTGACGGTTCCCATTATAAGACCCCATTTTCAGTTGCTGATCACTTTAACTGATTTATATGTTTATAACTTTATTATTATTTATTTGTATTACTGTAGCATCTAGGAGCCCCAGTCATGGACCAGGAGCCCACACTGCTAGGTGCTGTACAGACACAGAACCAAAAGGCAGTCCCTGCCCCAAAGAGCTTACAATATAAGTGTAAGCCAGGAAACCACAGATGAATATAGTTGCTGTATATCGATATAATAATACCTAGTTCTTTTCATCAATAGAGTGTAAAATGGAGAGATCAGTATCATTATCCTATTTGTATAGATGGAGACACAGAGAGATCAGATGACATGTTCTAGGCCACCAACAGAGTTGAGAATAGAACCCAGGGCTCCAGAGTCCCACTCCAGTGCACAATCCACAAGGTCACATGCCCATATTCTCACAAACACATCATAGCAGATGCATAGAGTTAATATACAGGGAAGCGAGGACACAGACTGAAAACTGGGATGAAAACACAGACATGCTTGGGGGTTAATTTTTCACCTGCTCATATCCATTTTAGCGGCATGGTGAACAGCCATAGGTATTGCATTATCTGAGAGAGAGCAGAAGATGAAAGCAGTGCACAAGACTAGAAGAAACAAGGAGAAGAGCTATTTGTCACATAGCGATGGCTGATGGCCAGCTGTGTGCCACAGAGCAGAGGCTGGCAGGAAGCGAGAACTTCTGTGAGCGGGAACCTTGCTGCCAGAGGATCTGTTTCCCTGGTGGTGGAAGGGAAGGGTTTGAGAAGGGACTGAGGCAGGCAGATTGTAAACACAGAGCAGAGAGAAGGATGGAGAATGCAGGACACATATGTTGCCTGTCCTGGCAGAATGAGGAGTAATTGTACAGCAAAGATCATCTACTAGGAATACATGGCAAAGTGGGTTTTCTGGAGCTCCAGAGGGCCAGGTAAATGTTCCCTTTGTTGTTAATCTGCTGGGTTGTGGTTGGATTTGTGTCTTTTCCCTATCAGGAAATGTATCAAAGGTTTGATCAATCTGCGCTGTTTCTCACTGTTTTATAAACACACACACACAGAGACAGCTGTCTATCTTAGGTTTTCCTGTGGTGCCCATCACCTTGCAGCTATATTTGTATTTCTTTATATATTGTATACAGACATGCATGCATATGTATACATACCTCTGTATATGATATGTGATGTGTGTGTTTATTTGTAACACAAAGAGATGTGTATTTATACATACACATATGTAGCAAAATATATCTAGCCAGAGAAACAGACACAAACACACACACACACAGACTCTTTTATTAAAAGGTACAGTCCTTGAGATCCTGGCAACACAGCAAACTCCTAATGACTTCAGCTGGAATTATGATTGCTCCAGGTAGGCAGAATCAAATTCCATCCTGCGGTTGTGTACATATCGGTGCACAACACAAATACATCACTCTGTGCTGGTGGGACATGCATTGCAGTGTTTTGTTTTATTTATTTATGTATTTTATTTTTGCTTTCTTATGGGACAAACTCCCAAAACATAGTCAATAGAATTATAAACTGTAGGATTAAATAATCCCAATAAATATATGCCTACTTTGTAGGACTGTATAATACCTATAGTGTTAGTTTAGATGCTGTGCTCAGTGGCACCAATAGATAGGATAGAGTGAAATAGTAGCTTTGCAAAGAGAATGCACTATTTGTCTCTGATTTGTCTCAGAAAACAAATATTTAAGGATCCAGTCTTGCAGAGATTTATACACACACATAATTTTACTCACATTGAGTAGTCCTACTGAAGTGAATGGAGCTACTCACAATGCATAAAGATAAGCATGTGGAAAATCTTTGAAGGAGCATGGTGTCAGTCATTTCAGGCAACAGTAGCCCCAGTATATAGCTTTGGAGGTTTGGGGTTTAGTGACGTTTTTCTTGACTCAGAAGTTTACAGGTTTAAAATTCCAGATTAAAAAAATCACAAACTCAACATAATGGGAGATGGAACTACATAATGTGAAGGATCTAATCTACACTAGCTAGGTACTTGTATATCCCCCATCACCACTGTATCTGAGCTCCTGGGAGCTGATTGGTTTTGGCAGCTTACAAATAATATATTATGTTGCATTTAAGTTAATCAGCTTTTGTCAGGTTTCTGCTGAGCTTTTGCAAAGATCGTTTGAGATAAAGTTTGTATTTTTTTGTTAGTAAACTGTGAGTCCAATCTGTATCGTGACTGTGTCAGAGGAATAATATGGTGTTATAACAATAATGTGCTGCTGTAACCATCCCCCAGAGTTGGCTGATTTTCAGGAGGTTGACATGATCTCAGAGGATTGGGCTGTTCAGTTCAGTCTCCACCGTTTTTTTTTCTTTTTTCAGGTGATAATAAATATGTCAAAATGGCAGGACTCACTAGTTGGGAAATCAGAAAAGATTAGTTTTGAAATGATTTTATGCTTGTTGTTAAATGGTGGGTTTTTTATATAATCATACATGCACTTATATTCCGGTGAACTCCAAGGTCTTAGTGTAATTAGCTTTGAATTGTCCTGGGTTAGCTCCTTGCATACTGTCCTTGATTAGGAGAATTGGCTGGAGTCTAGATAATCAAGTTACAGTAATAATCCTTTACATTTATGCTGGATAGCACTTTATCCAGAAAGACCCCCAATGGCTCTGAGCCCTATATGTGAGCTGCTGAGAGCCCATAATTCCTGGGCCTACATACATCCGTTTCTCTGCTGAAAAGCAGGCATCTCTTGGGTGGGAGACACTTGCCAGCAGGACCCTGGTGCACAAACAACAGCAGAGGAACAACTTGAGTAGAAATTCCAGCAATCTCCATCCTTTTTCAACTCAGATTTCCATTTGGGAACAAAAGTACTATAGGATTTTTTAGCACTGGTTCTGACCCCCAGCACAGCTGCGTGAAATGTGAGAGAGGGGCTTTAGAATGAGATGCGGCTCTAGCAGAGCCTCAAGGCAGATTATTTAATTTTTTAAAATCTTTTCTTTATTTGTAGCTGCAATCTGGGATGCCCCCGCCTCCCACCTGTACAAGGCATCAACCTGAGTAACGTCTCTCTTAAAATGTCTAGTTCGGTCTTTACACCACCCCTCTGCGCTTGCAGCCTGGTGAGTCCTCCCAGTGACATCACCTATAACAGCATCTGACAGCTACCGTATTATAGGGCTCACTCCTCTTCGTGCTGATCTCGGAAGCTAACACAGCCCGTTCTCTTCTTGTATTTCCGAATTGCCTGCTTGGCTGGAGAAAGATGCAGGGTTTTTAACCAGGTTGGTGTGACAAAATGTGAATTAAGTAAACACACGTGAAACAAAAAAAAACATGGGCACCATGCGGGGTCCCCCAGAATGCCGTCTGCCTCCAACGGGGATGGGTAGAACAGGCACGTGGGCTGATCGCTGTAGAAACCCAGGCCAACATCCCCGCTTAGAGAATAGATGTAGGCCCCGTTTGCAGCATAGTGTAGGCTTGTCAGAGGGTTATGTGTAAGTGTTCATTAGAGCCCTGATTCGGCCACGTGCCTACTGAGAAGCAGGTGAGTCATCCAGCTGAGAGGCAGCAGAACTGCTCATGTGTTTGAGGTTAGGAATGTGCTTCACTGCCTTGCTGAATCAGTGCCGAACTGCGTAAGGCCTCAGTCCAGCAAAGTGCTTTGTGACTTCACTGAGGCAACTCACAGGCTTAAGTGCATAGCCACATTGGGGCCTTAGCTTTTTTACTCTGGCTCAGCAGGGCAAGTGCCCGTGTAAAGCCTGCTATAGGGCTGCCCTTTTGCAATGCTGCTTTCTCTTCTGTTCCATCTGTGCCCAGACTCCCTGCTCCTTTCCACGGTCACCGCCCAGCTGGAGAGCTTTCAAACAGCTAATCACCGTGAAGCCAGCAGGAAGTGATGCAGCCACTCATTTCTCAGGGCATTCTTCGGCCTGGAGGGAAGTATGTGTCAGATTGCTGTAGGGCAAAGGAGTCAGCCAGACTGTGATAAAGATCTCTGGAGCGCTGTACACAAACCTGTGGGGGGTGGGGGGGAGAAGCTTTACATAATCCATGTTTCCTCATTGCCCCATCATGTTCACCTCTTTTTGTGCACTGTGCTTGTTGCGCACTGTTGCCATGGGCTGTTTGCATCCGTGTTTCACCCTAGAGGTTGCTGCATTTTCATGAAGGTTTGCAAAGTGCTGGGAAAAATTAAAAGCACGGTGTACTGTGGGTGCCAATTATTATTCATTAATATTCTGTTTGGTGATGATGGGTGAAGAGTTCTCTAGATATATAGTGCAGTTTGTCATGTCCACAGAATGCTCTGGGAACCTTCTTCTTAAAGGGCCAGGGCCAGATCCTTAGCAAGCATAAATCAGCCTACTTCCATCAGATAGCGGAGCTGCATCAACTTACCCCAGGATATATAGTTTTGAACCCTGCCACCTGCACAGTACATGTCATTATTAACGGGATCCCACCCCTCCGCTCTCTGTTACTTCTAGAGCACTGTAGCATCTCAGCACTCAATACTGCCCTTTAGATTCACCTAGTGTTATCCAACTCATCATGGCTGATTCTGCTCTTCGCCTCTCCCAGCTTCTAGGAGACAGTCTTTGTTGTTTCTTATGCGTGGGTGTTAGAGGTCCCTTGTCACTCTTCTTGGCAGGAAGAATCTAGCAGACAGTTGGGTTTTGCAGCATGAAGCTGGATTAACATAAGATCAATCTTCTCTCTCTGTTAGCTTATCCTGCATTAAAGAGCTCTTGACTGAGAATGCTTTTTCTCTGGCTCTTGTAAGCTTCTCCCAGAATTATTAGGTGCATTGTCTCAGAATATATATGATATGGTAAAGTATGTATTTAGGGCACTGGTGTAACCTGGTCTATGGAGAATTCTTATACTGGGCCTAGCTTTTTTCCTGGACAGTTAAACTTCTCAGATTATATTATGGAATCATAGAAATGTAGGGTTGGAAGAGACCTCAAGAGGTCATCCAGTCCAGTGGTTCTTAATTTGGAAACGCGTACCCCCTGTTGGTACGCAGAGGTCTTCCAGGGGGTACATCAGCTCATCTAGATATTTGTCTAGTTTTATAACAGGCTACATAAAAAGTACTGACTTCGCTTAAAAAGCACTAGCGAAGTCAGTACAAACTAAGATTTCATACAGACAATGACTTGTTAATACTGCTCTGTGTACTATACACTGAAATGTAAGTACAATAGTTATATTCCAACTGATTTATTTTATAATTATATGGCAAAAATAAGGAAGTAAGCAGTTTTTCAGTGATAGCGTGCTGTGACACTTGTATTTCTCTGTCTGATTTTGTCAGCAAGTAGTTTTTAAGTGAGCTTAAACTTGGGGGTCCGCAAGACAAATTAGACTCCCGAAGGGGGTACAGTAGTCTGGAAAGGTTGAGAGCCACTGATCTAGTCCATTTCTGCACACTGACAGATGTTTAATTGTTTTTAAATACCTCTAAGGACAAGGAGTCTACACCCTCCCTCGGTAACCTGTTCCGGTGCTTAACTAATACTGAGAAGTTGTTATTATTACAAGTACTTTAAAAATTGTAATTTAGAGACTCTTCTCCTTGTGCAAAGATTGACCAGGGCTTGTAATATTTACCAATGCCAGAAAAGCACTGTTAGACCACAGGACTAGCAGCTGTTTTAAGGCCCAAAATCTATTAAGCCATCTGAACTAAAGAAAGATGAATGCCATATACTAGTGTTTTCTCATGCTGTAATCCCATGTTACAACAGAATAAACTTGGGGGATGCACCTCCCATCTAGACATAAAGAAAAGGGGGGGGGTGATCTCGATTCTTCCACCCCCCAAAAATGTATCTAAATACAAAATCCAACAATTATTTCATGTAATTTTGAAAGGGACCATGTCAAGGCTGATGCATTAAAATTGCCTTATGACAGCTGTCTCTTATTGTACTCAAATTACTTCAGAATTTGGGCTGGGTGTTTTTTCCCTTCAAGCAACCTGTAGTTAGGGTGACCAGACAGCAAGTGTGAAAAATCGGGACAGGGGGTGGGGGGCAATAGGAGCCTATATAAGAAAAAGAACCAAAAATCGGGACTGTCCCTATAAAATCGGGACATCTGGTCACCCTACCTGTAGTGAATAGGGAAAAGAGGCAGATGTTCTACTTACAGATTAAGACTCGCAGTGAGCAAACCAGGCTAAGTGTATGTGATTGCGATTCACAATACATTGTAAGCCCCTTGCGGCAAGGGCTCTCCTTTTGTGTTACGTATGTACAGCACCTACCGTAGATTGAGGCCTGCTGGCTAGCGGTACTCAAACTAGGGGTTGCCACCACCCAGCCCTTCTCATATTGCTGGATGGGAGAGGGGTCGCTCCTAGATGAGAGAGGAATCCTGGGCTCCTCCCGATATAAAGGGGGTTGTGTAAGAAAAAGTTGAGAGCTGCTGCTGTAGGCACTACTCCACTACAGATGATTAGTATCTGCCTTTGGGGGCGTTACTTGGTCTGCATCATGGATGGATCTGGGAAAACAACGTGCCATGCACTTATACTTGGCACTTCTCTGCCGTTTTCCGTCCCTTAAGTCTAAAACTCTTTGTAAATATTAATCCTCATGAGAGGTAAGTATTGGTAAACTGAGGCACCGATTTATTGGTCAAATAACAACCAATCAGTGAGAGCATTGAAATTACAACACAGGAATCCTAACGCCTAGTCCTCTACTCTAGCCCAGTGGTTCTTTGCCTAGTTTTACATCAGGCTACATAAAAAGCACTAGCCAAGTCAGTACATCCTAAAATTTCATACAGACAGTGACTTGTTTATACTGCTCTGTATACTATACACTGACATGTAAGCACAATATTTATATTCCAATTGATTTATTTTATAATGATATGGTAAAAATGAGAGAGCCAGCCATTTTTCAGTGACAGCGCGCTGTGACACTTGTATATGTCTGTCTGATTTTGTAAGCAAGTAGTTTTTAAGTGAGATGAAACTTGGGGGTTCGTAAGACACATCAGACCCCTGAAAGGGGCACAGTAGTTTGGTTAGAGCAGTGGCTCTCAACCTTTCCAATCAAATAGACTCCCTCTCTGAAATCATGAAAGGGACTTACCTAGTGACTTGATCTGTCTTGCTAGCTAACTAGTTTGATAGTGACCCTCCAGTGCTGCTGCATGGATCAGTATGGTTCTCAGGGATTTCAAGTGACCAAAATACAGCTAATTTACAATCTGGGTAATATTTTGATTACCTGACCCAATGCAGCCATCTAAAAATCTTGGTATCTGCAAAAAGTGCAGGGTGTCCTGAAAAAAAATCTGTGCGTTGGTCGCTCAAGGTGTGTCATTTGTCGAAGGAAAGTTACAGACTGAAGTGGCTTAGAGCACGAATCATGGAAAAGAACATTAGGTATTAATGGCCGCCAGGCCCTGAATCTCAGGATTCATGGAGTGCAGATTCTGAAAGTAGCTCTAGCGAAAGAGGTGTCAATCTGTCTTTTGGATGAGAAGTGAATCCAAGGCCCTGGTCACTTCTTGTCACTATAGGGCATGTCTGTACTGCACCCTCCCCCCTCCCCAAGCCTGGGCTCTGAATCAGGTTTGAGCCCAAGCCCACTTTCTGTCCACACACAAATCAGTCTGACTCAGGTCACTAAGCACTAGGACCATGTGAGGGGGCTGGGTCAGAGCCTGAGTCCCGTTGCAACTCGCCTCCAAGCCCTGTCATTTTGCAGCACGGATGCCGATCAAGCGCAGACCTGATTCAGAAGGCTGGTGTAGTGCCGTACGGGGACCCAGGGCCAGCAGTTGTAAATCCAGAAACCCCAAATCCACAAGCCTGGGTTCCACAGACCTGGGCTTAGTGTGCTGCGGAGACGTACCCATACGTCCCATGGCACGCTTTGTAGGAGTCAGGCTATTATTCCTGGTGTCCTGGCCCAGGCCTGGATTAAGGCAGTCCAGACCCTAGGCACACCACAACGCAGGGCCCCTGCAGCCATCCCCACGCCCACACTCTGGCCCCAGCCTCCACCTACAGTGATGCAGAAGAAGGGCTCCAGAATTTAGCCCAGGAACCAGGATGTCTTTGCTTTGGTGGGCAGAGACCCACTGCTCTCTTCTCCTGCCACACGACACGCTGCTAGGGTAGTGTGGGCAGAGAGCCTTGCACTGAAGCTCCCGTTGAGGCGCATGCGGCAGTTGTGTTTCAGGCTGTCTGCAGACTCAGGCAGAGGCTGCTGCCTCAGTTAAACCCAGGTGACTTTTTCAAGCTTTTCTTTGCAACCGCAAGGGCTAAAAACTTCATCCTTTTTTATTTTGAAATGGAAGCTGAGAGTCAAATGTGATCACGTGACCCAGGGAGCTGGGTCCTAAGGCACAGACTTATAGTGGCTATGCCCTCATCTGGCTTTAGACTGGCCCAGTTCCAGTTTCAGGAACTACATTTGGCCTTCCCCATTGTAGCTTCATCAGCTGAAGAAGTTAGTCTGTATTTCCCCTTCTGAAAATAACTGCTCCTGATGTGGCAAGCAGCCTACTTCTAAAGGGTCATTCTTTCAGTGGTGGGTGAGTGATCTCTCTATGCAGTTAGTAAAGTGCGTCGGGACCATTCTGGGTGAAAGGAGCTATGTAAATACAAGTTTCATGAGACAGCATTGCACTTTTTCAGATCTCTAGTGCCTAAGGGGTCCACTTGCAATGCAAGGATTGGTCTGTGACCATTTGGGGCAGAAAAATCCTCGTGCATCATCCTGAAAATTTGCCCCTAAGTGTTCTGTAAGGGGAAAAAGAGATCAGTGTCCCTGAGAGTGAAATGCTGCTACTCAGGATTTTACAGTTGGTCTGTCAAGTTTTAAAAAGCATATTTAAAAAAAACACCCTTAAAAAAATCAAATTAGCCAGCAGGTATCCAGTTGTCTTATTCTAGTCATGCCCTCTGCTTACTTACCCATCTCCTTCAACTCCATTCCTAACGTTCCAGCTTCCAGCAGCAGCGATAAAGAAAGGAACAGCCTGCCAGGAAAAAAAAAATTTCCTTCCTTTTCCTGTAAACATAGAATTTCCCTCCAAAATTACCTTGGGTGGCACAGGATGGGCGATATTCAGTCCTATCCCGGTGACAGGTTAGAATCTGGTGTCTCATGATTAGGACCCTGTCTAATTCACGGCCATGAAGGACGCGTCATGGACTGTGGAAATCTGGTCTCCCCCCATGAAATCCGGTCTTTTGTGTGCTTTTCCCCTATATGATACAGATTTCACGGGGGAGACCAGCATGTCTCAAACTGGGGGTCCTGACCCAAAAGGGAGTTGCAGGGCGGTCACAAGGTTATTTTAGGGGGGTTGTGGTATTGCCACCCTTACTTCTGCGCTGCTGCCTTCAGAGCTGGGCAGCTGGAAAGCAGCAGCTGTTGGCTGGGTGCCCAGCGCTGAAGGCAGCACCCCGCCAGCAGCAACGCAGAAGTAAGGGCAGCAATATCACACCATGCCACCTTTACTTCTGCGCTGCTGCCTGCAGAGCTGGGTGGCTGGATGGTGGTGGCTGCTGACTGAGGGCCCAGCTCTGCAGGCAACAGTGCAGAAGTAAGAGTAGCAATACCATACCATGCCGTCCTTACTTCTGTGCTGCTGCTGGCAGCGGCTCTGCCTTCAGAGCTGGGCAGCTGGAGAGCGGTGGCTGCTGGCCAGGAGCCCAGCTCTGAAGGCAGCGCCGCTGCCAGCAGCAGCGCAGAAGTAAGGGTAGCAGCACCGCAATCCCCCTACAATAACCTTGCGACCCCCGCAGCTCCTTTCTGAGTGAGGACCCCTACAAGTGCAGTACTTGTGAAATTTCAGATTGAAATAACTGAAATCATGAAATTTACGATTTTTAAAATCCTATGACTGTGAAATTGACCAAAATGGACGTGAATTTGGTAGGGCTCTACTCATGATTGCAAGGCTAGACAGAGGAGCTCTGCGCAGAGGAGCTCTGCACAAAGGAGACTGCTTTCCGGGGCGATGCAAGGGGGCACTCAACACTTCCCTGTAGCCAAGTTATCAAAATTCCCTACTAACATTGTAGGTTAAAATTTTCTAAGGTGCCTAAGTGGCTTGGGAACTCAAGTCTCACTGACTTTGAATGACATTTAGACTCCTAACCCACTTGGCAAATTTTTCTAAAATGCCTCTTAGCCGCCAAGGTCTTGTAGCATAGCGCTCCATAGGTTAGATACTTCCCGTCATTTGTCAGTCTTAAATGTGTTGCTTTTGAATGTAACTGAATGTTCCCTTTGTTCTGGTATTACGAAGAGTAAATGGGAACGCCTGATTGATTCTTTGTATGGCGTTCATTATTTTATACGCCTTAACTAAACAGTGCTACTCTCTTCCCTTTCTCTTCATATGGATTCTGAGTCACCCGTCTCTGGATCCCTCCTAGTCCTGTGTTTGCTTATCTGGGGGCCGGAATCGAGTTTCATTTGATCCAAGTAGATGCAAAAGCCCGAGTGGAACTCTTAGAGTTTGTCATTGACAGATGCAATCTATGTAAGGGATCCTTCTAGTAGCTAAGCACCACTGATAATTCACTGTGCATTTACGTAGCACCTTTCATTCTTTAAGGAAGCACTCCCCAGACTGTATGGAAAGGGGTAACCGCCCCCCACTGACGTAACCTTTTATAACAGTTTGTGCTGGGCATACTGCATCCCAAGGTGGTGATGGTGCGAGGTCACGTCACGATGCAGCATCAGGTCATCCTGTCGCCATGTGAGTCAGTATCACCATGTGCTTCTGGAACGGATGGCTTTACAAGAATGTGGGAGGTTGTGTGACATGAGATAATCCTCATCCCACAAACTCAGGACACGCTTGCAGCCCCATAAAACGGTTTCCAGTGTTTGGTAATAAACCTGCTAAGTGCACAATTTCTTGGGCACGTTGATTGATTTTTCTTGTATTGGTACAGATAGAGAACAAAGGGACAGTGTGTTTTGCTGCCCCTTGTCTTCCCCTGAAATGTCTCCGGGACGGGTCACAAGCCCTTCTGCAAGCATTGCTGTTCAGATTGTTTAAATCCATCAAGTGGGAGCAGGGCTGGGTTCTCTGCCAACGCTGGTGAAATGGCCTCTTTGTGTGGGCCAGCCTGTTGCTTGCACTGTTTGGCATTTGACTGTCTCAGTGCTGCTTCTGTCCAAGCTAACACTAACTGCAAATTTGTAAATGAATCTCAAGCAGTCCTGGTACGAGCCAAGGCTCATAAAGAAATGCCAGTGAAGGCTTTGAGGGTGGGTGGGTTACGGCTATGGAAGTCCTTTATTCTCCCGCCATTTGTTTTCTCCCATGCAAAGGCCTTTTGCTCACATGCTTATCCTGGCTGAGGAGGTCAAAAATGCAGCTCCCCTTGCAACCCATGGAAGTTACTCCTTGCTCTGCTTTGTGCTCTGCAGGCCTTGGGTATGGTGCCTGCCCAGTTGTCCCAAGACACTCTCGTTCTATTGGTTTGCAAGAGGAGATTTGGGGCAGGGAGCGGTCAACAAGCACCTATGCGCTGTGTCGCTGCTGCCCTCCTCTTCAGAGATGGCTGCGTATTAGTGGTGAAACGTGGGGTGAAATCCCAGCCCAGCTGAAGTCAGTGGTGTCATAGTTCAGGGCCACTGCACGCACTCTAGGCTCCCCACTCTCTTGGTGGAGACCCGCGTCCCTCTCCTTCCTGACTGGAGCATTTCCAGGCTGCACTGTGAGTTCCCCAGCAAGCCAGACTGCCTAAGCAGGCCTGCTTCCCGTTCTCCTCAGAGACCACAAACAGTGTAAGTGCCACAGTTATAAGTCCCCACATAGCCCTTTCTAAGCAAGCACATTTATTCTTAAGGGGAAAGTCACAGAGAAAACATACTAACCCAGTAAAAGAACCGACAAGCACACTAGTCAGCTTATCAGAGATCACCCAGCAGTGGGCCAAGTACCTTCAACAAGGATTGTGCGTCTCCCTGGACAGGAGGCCCTTAGTCACTTTAAACTCAAGCTATTTATCCAAAAGTCCCTTCTTTGTCTGTTAGTCTCTGGAGAATCCAGTTTGAACCAGTATATGACTCCAGTTTGAACCAGCCTGCGCAGGTGGTGGTACCTCTCTGGAGGTGTTAAAACCTGAATGAATTGCCTCAAAACACCCCACCACCATCACCACACACACACACTGTTCTTAGTTCCCGGAGGGCTGGGGTCACCCTCCCCCATGAAATTACATACAATCCCTGGCCCAGAACGATGCATAAACTTAACACAGTGAGATCGCCCGCAGATATTTTAGGAAATTGCCACATTTGTCACAAATGGCAAAACTCCCGTTGACTTCAGTGGAGCCAGAATTTCCCTCAAGCTGTAGAGATGGCCCACAGAGTTGATGTCCAGATCTGGGTTAGGATCAGGCTAGGGTTTGGTATTCTGGGTCAAGCTTGAATAAGGTTTAAGGTTCAGTTTTGACAGCACTGAAACCTCACAAGCTGGATTTGGGCCCCAAATGCTGGAAATCTCCCAGAGTCAGCTATTCCCATAAGACTGGAGCTACACCCGAACTAGCAATGGCAGATTGGCTCCTTACAATTTTGGGTCTGACCCAGAATGAAAACTGTGAGGGGGACAGCGTGGGCTTGGATCAGTCCTTCGCTTGAAACCCAAAGGTGGGTAGGGAGGCACTTCTAATTTTGCCTCCTCTCCAGTTGTAAGTGTGTAAGGGCCTATATTCTCCCCACACTGCCTCACACATTGTGTAGCCCTTGACACCCTTGCAGAGGGACTGTCACACACACCCCGTTCTGATTTGACACCATTTTACACCCATTTTGTTCAGCTTCACTGTTTTGATTCCCGCCCCTCCTCTACTCAATTAGTCAGAAGCAGCCTAGCAAATCAGTGCCCATCACAGAGTGGTAGTTAATATGCAGCAAGGCAATATTATTTGAAGCTGCTGTCTGAAGCATGACGATTGGAAGACCACAGTCACAGCTGAGAAAAAACAGGATAAGGTTTGAAGTTACCTTGGTTATGCATATTGTTGTTTTTAAAGCACGTGTCTTGGAAAGCCTTCTATAAAGGCCGTCACTTCTGAACTGCAGCAATTAAGACCCAGATAGCAAAGATGATAGAAAGCTGCATATTATTAAACAGTAAAATAAGTAATTTGCCACAATAGAGCAAACAGTGGGTGGAAACCTAGTTATTGAGGAATACAAACCCTCCCCAGTACAGGACTATTCGTTCCCCTCTGTTCTGAACAAATTGAATGGTCTTCTCTTTATTAGGATGGACCAGCTGCAGGACCTACTACATTAAAAGCAGAGCTTCAACCAGACGGGCTAAAGAAGTAACTGCTCTAGATCAGTGGTTCTCAAAGCCGGTCCGCTGCTTGTTCAGGGAAAGTCCCTGATGGGCCGGGCTGGTTTGTTTACCTGCCCCGTCGGCAGGTTCGGTTGATCGTGGCTCCGACTGGCCGCGGTTTGCCGCTCCAGGCCAATGGGGGCTGCGGGAAAGGCGGCCAGCACGTCCCTCTGCCTGCGCCGCTTCCTGCAGCCGCCATTGGCCTGGAGCGGCGAACCGCAGCCAGTGGGAGCCGTGATCGGCTGAACCTGCGGATGCTGCAGGTAAACAAACCATCCCAGCCCGCCAGGGGCTTTCCCTGAACAAGCGGTGGCCCTAGTTTGAGAACCACTGACCTAGCTGATAGCAGTAGTGGACTATGGGGAGCAGCCTCTGCGATGGCAAAGACACACTATAGTGCAGGGTTTTTCTAAAATAAACATTAACTATTTGGTGTTTAGTTTTATTGGAAAATCTCTTAAATTCAGTGTCAACACTGGCTTCCTCCAGCACTAGGGAGATCTGTCTTAATACAGTATCTAGAGGCCTGCACTCAAACTAATAGAAATCCCCCCCCAAGGATGGTGACAAGAATCCATAGAGGCGTGTTTCTCAATTATTTGCATCAATTTCAGCTGCCCCTGCCCCCAACAACAGGAGCATAGTGAGTGGAGCCTCACCCCAAGAGAGGTGACACAGCAGCAGAGGTGAGGAGACTGGGATTTACTCCCTGGGAAAGGAGCAGCCCCTTACTGTACCAGAATGAGAGCCCAGGGCCCGCACTCATGAGGGGCCGCAGTCGCTCAACTCCCATCTCAGCGCTTTGCAGGTTTGGGCCTCAAAACTCCTCTCTGCCTCGGCACTTTGCAGGGACATCAGTGAGCCAGTTGCCCGGACGGAGGTGATGGTCTGCGGGTTAAGGACGCCTTTGGACATGCTGGATTTTGTTTAGCATTGTGTAGCTATGTCCTTACGTTTCCACCACTGTTTTACGTGCCCTGTGATAGGCTGTGTTGATGTGGCTGTGTTGGTCCCACGATATTAGCGAGATAAGGTGGGTGAGGGAATATTTTTTATTGCACCAGCTCCTGTTAACAGGGAAAAGATATTCCCTCACCCACTGTGTCTCTCTAATGCCCTGGGATAGTCCAAAAAGTAAAGAAGGAATTCAGAGTCCAGGCCAGTGTTAACCTCTCAGCCCTGGTTCTTTAGCCAGGTGGTCACGGTGCTATTTATAATAAGGGCCAGATAGCAAAGTATTCACAGCATAGCTTAGTTCAGCCTTAATGTTTCCGGAACGACCCACATCCTAAAGTCTCCCAGGCTTTTTTTTAGATTCCCTTATATCCTCATAGAAGCCTGCACCGAGCGTTCCATAGGTCACCGTATCACAGAAAGCTAATAAAGAACACCTTTCACTGTAGCTCTGAAAAGCTTATCTTGGCTAATAAATGGTATCACCTTGGCTCCCACTTATCTGGTGCCCCGCCCTGCTCCATACAGGTTCTAATTCAAAAAGTGATAACACGTAATCTCCCACTCAGTGGACAACAGAAGCCCTGTAAGGAAACTTTGTACACAGTAACTTTGATGCCAAAAGGAAAGAGGGGATGACGAGGGCGGGAAAAATCAATTGATTAAACAGCTTCACTTGATTGAAAGAGGGTTTATTAAAATGATGCTGTGCTCTGCTTTACAGGAACTCCAGATTGCCATGAACTGGTTACACTGACTAACTTAACCGCATTCCCAGGATCTGCGTAAATAACTTAACACTCAGCAAAATAACTGTGGAGGAGCAATTCATCCCTGGCATCCTACCGCCTGGAAGTTAAGTAGCACATCTGAAGTCAAACTCGATTGCCAACAGCTCTTGCCACCAAAGGCTTTGGTGGCTGTTGTATTTCTCCTGCCATATCTAGGTCAATGTGGTGCCACAAGCTTTCCTAAAGCATCTTTATCCTCTGTGCCTGGACATTTATGCAGCATCTTCCTAAACCGGCACTGACAACTCAGGCCTTCCAGCAACACGAGAAATGGAAGCGCTAGAAGTTGACGACATCAGCCCGGCCTTGGAGGTGACTGAAGATTTCTTCAATAGTTTTGATGCTAAGCTGGAAAAGGTGGTGCAGCCCTCCGAGGTGTATGGGGTGCAGGAGGTTCCCGAGCTGGTAGGACATGAAGTATTCAATCAGATAACGGACAGCGGAGACCTGAGAAACATCACTTCCTTAGCTAAAACCAGCCTCATTTGGGAACGCTGCAGAAACGGCCTCTTGGAAGCCAACGCTCCGAAAGCGTTCCCTGCCAAAGATCAGTTTCCAGGGCAAAGGGAGACAGCCCCGGATAATCTCTCCTGGGTGGAGCAAAGGGAAGCCTCAACATTTAATATTTTTAATCTCTGTCAGCGGCGGAGAGACAGGCCCCGCTCTGTGAACGATATCCAAGTGCAGAACGAGGAAGCCTCCACTTTCAAGCCAGGGCATAACCGGTCACGCTCGGATGCAAGCCGCATAGACTGGGGACTTGTCTTCACAGGTGCATCTGTGCAGCCGCCGTTGAGTCAGGACACCAATTGCTCCAGGCTCTCATGCCTATCACCCGCACTAAATAAGGGAGAGGACGTTCAAGGGAACACAGGTACGTACAGGTGCTTCATTGCTTTTACTAATGATTTCTTTTTAACATTGATCTTGTCTTGAAAAGGAAACTGCTGGCTCCCAGATCTGCAGCTGCTGTAAACTGGCCTAGTTCCATTGATTTCAGTGGATCTACATCATTTTAAAACCAGCGCAGGATCTGGCCCATGTTTTTAAAAATATTCCCTCACTGCTGTCACTTGTTCTCGGGTTTAAAAGTACACTTGTTTACATTTTTCATTTCATTCCGATTGGCTAAGATCTGCTTCTGGTTAGTTTCATTTGCAGGTTCTCATGTACTAGATAGTTTGGATTGCTAGTTTATTGGGAGACTGGTTAATCTAAAAAAAACAAACAGTTTTCACTGAAGTGTTAGAAATAAATAATGAAAAAATAGGCTTGCCTTTTTTTTTTTAATTAAAGACACAACCTGATTTTATTTTTTTAGGCCTAAATTACTCTGTACTATCTCTTTAAGAAAGGTTGGGTACTCAATTCAGAAACTCCAGCAAACAATCTGTGCCCTTGTCAATATTAATGCATCTCTGTCGGCTTTGTATGGGATGCAGGAAGTCTTGTTATCGGATGGACACAGACTTTCTCAGTGATCCACGCAAATGAAGCAATGTTTCAACCAACTACACATTTCCCTTTTCCTCTCTCGAGCGGGATGCTGGAAGAGATTTGGCTGGAGGCCACAGAAACCCCGAACCAATGTCTCCTGCTTGATTGTTTATTTTGCAGCTGCCAAAAGTGCATTGAGCACTAATAGCAGACACAGCCCGTGCCACAAAAGTCATACAATCTAAATAAAGACATGGCTTAATAAATGGATACAAAAAAACCAGATGGGGAGGGGAAGGGGAAAGGAAAAGGAGGACAATCATTATAATAGCCAGACTGTGTGGTTGCTTCGGGCAGTGTTTGTCAACAACTGGTCCGCGGACCGGTAGCAGTCCCTGAGATCTCCCTGACACAGTTTAGGAAGGGAGCAAGCTGGTCCCTGGTATCAAAAAGGTTGAGAAACACTGGCTTAGGGGTTACAGCGTGCCTTTAAGTCCAGCTTTTCCAAAGAGGTTGGCTCCTTCTGAGCCATTAAAATGTAGTGTCTAAATGGGAGCTGAGTTTTTTTAGAAAATCTGCCCTGTAAGTTATACCCCTGCAAGGGGACCCCCGGGGGTTCTGCCTCCTGCAGCTTCTCAGCTCACAAGGGGAACATGCCCCCTGCTCCATCCCTTAATGGGGTACATCCTGCTTCCCATTGCCTGCTGCACCTGTTCTGCCCCACCTCCTCCCGGTCCATACTGAGCAGTGCACCCATGGGAGAGTATGGGCAGCGCTGTCTCTGTGTGATCCCTTGAGTGCAGGGATGGTAACTCTGTCTGGTCGTTACAGGGGCTAACCCAGGAGGGGGCCCATGGAAAGGCCAGGCATTGTGGCCCCTACAGAGTAATGCATGTATCTTGATGGGGTTATAAATTGTGGTCCTCACCTCTTTTTGTGTGTGAGAGAGAGAATTACAGTGTGGGTTTTCGGTAGTGTTGGCTGAGCTTGTGAGGACCTTGCACTCAGCTTGATGGCATTTCTGTTCCTGTAGCGCGATAACTTTTGAACATCACGTCCGTTCAATTCCAACATTTCCGGGAACGTTCGAGGCATCAGTGGCCAGCGCCCTGCTGATCTGGGGAAAAATCAAACCAAAAGGCAGAACGTGGGAGACGTATGAGGCCTCTGCCCGTTCTTTAGCACCGCCACAGTCATTCGATGGCACCCGTTAATGGCTTCTGGCATAGCAACGCTTCTATCCCACCTCTGTCCATCCTCCCAACCGAGTTTAATTAACACGTTGACAGCTTGGATGGCTTCTCTCCGAGACAGAAAGAGGAATAGTGAGGGGGAGTGGAGGACAGGGGTCAGAATACAGGGAATGGAGCATGGAGGTGGGAAGGGAGCAAACAGAGCCCTGGCAGTGGGGGGTGGAGATGGGGGCCCTATTATGTGGAAAAGGGGGCTCACAGAGCTCCTAGCATGGTTGGTAGGTGGGAATGGGGGGCAGGCAGACCAGCTGGCACAGAGGAAAGGGGGGGAAATGGAAGGAAGAGGGTAATGAGGGTTCAGAGCCCCTGCTGGAGGTATATTGGGGGATCTTGCTATGGGGTGGGAGAATTGGGGCACACAACCCCTGCTATGGGGTGAAATGGGGGGACCCTGAAATTGGGGGAGGCTGCAGAACCCTCTGGTGGGGGGTATTGGGGGATCCTACTATGGGGGATGGGAGGAATGGGGGCTGCCAGAACCCCTACCAGCTGGAGATGTGATGAGTTTCAGGGAGTCCCTGAAATAGAAGGGTGGAGGGGGTGCCCGGAGAGCTTGTGGGGAGAACGATGGGATTCAAGGAGCCCCTGGGGTGTGCCATGAGCTGAGCCTATACAAGCTGCATGACTCTCCTAGTTTTATACTATAACAAATTTTCCTGGGGGGATGGGTTGAGCTTTTTGTTTGCCCCCTTCTACAGTTAAAGATTTGTACCATCTAATATTTACATAGCCACTGTCCTCTGGAAGTACCAAAGGATCCCAATCCACTGCAAACCACCGCCCCACCCCAACTGCTCTGTGTGGCACATCCCCGTCCCCACCCAGAGCTCAATGCCAGACTGGGGCCTAGGGATATAAAGCCATAAGAGGAATCACTCTAGCCGCAGGGAGGTGCGACCACTTCTGGGGTGAAACATGCCATGTAACACAACAGCGCTCCACAACTGTTTAGGAAAGGATGCCAAGAAGAGTATTGAAACTGCAGGGGGAATTTAGGGGGCAGAAGAGAGTGATCCAAAAAGCTAGTTGCTTTTGGGGTTCGTTTTTACAATTGTAAGGAAACCTAACACAATTTGGAACAGGGACCGTAGGGCAGCATTACATCAGAGTGCAGGGATTTGTATACTGTACCGTTAGCTTAGAGCGAGAGCAGCTTTTACTCTCTCCTCTGCTTCCTGCAACAGGCTTGGGTTGGGTCCAAGGACCCTCTCTGCCTGTATAGGCAAGACTTGCTGTTCCTTCCTTCTTTCTAAATGGCTCTCATTACAGCTGTTCCCTCCAGGAGCAGGTGTCCCTTCTGCTCAGGGCTAACAGACAATAGAGACCAGCCATCTAGACGTCCTGGGGGAGTGCTGCTACATGCAGAAGCACGTCCACAGCAGGGCAGACAGGCTTGCAGAGAATTTCCCACAATCCACTGCAGCACGATTGGCTCTGACTGAAAAAAGCCACCACAAGCCACCAACTGGCACATGTGGTCGCTGAGGGCTTGTCTACGACAAAAGTTGTATAATTATAGCACTGTACTTATGTGGTACATCCCAGCCTAGCACAGACACAGTTATACCGACTTATAGCCGTCTAGCTTATTCCCATAAGGGAAATAGATTGAGCTATGCCAGTATATGAGGCACCTTTATACCAATATCACTGCATCCCCGCTAGTGGTTGTGCCGGTATAACTATCTTGGTAGAAATCACACCCTAACCAAAATATACCCATGCAAAAACTGTGTGTAGAGCAGGCCTTAGTAGACATAAAGTCAAAGAAATAGCGCGTGGTCACAAATGCACAATATCTGCTTTGCCTCCATGGTCACTGTGGTAAGGACGGCTCGTGGGGAGGAGAGCTCGCCTTTACTGGTTACGGTTTGTGCAGTGCTTTGAAGCAGTAAGGCATTATTAGAGGGCGGCCACTGAACTGTGACAGTGCAGTTCAAAGGTAGCCCAAGGGAGGTGGAGGGAACCAAGAGAGGTCCATGTAGCAATCAGAAGGTCTAGCAGATGCCCACCAGCCAAGGCCGATGACAAAGATGAGTTTGTAGCAGGGGCTGCTTTCTCTTTGACCGTTACTCCCCTACGCCTACATCACTGAGGGACCTCCCGCTTCCCATGACTGCCAAGAGAGGCGGGCAACTCTGCCTTTCAGCTCTGCACTTCCTCTTACCCTCCCTTGCTGTGCGTGCTTATCACTCCCTTTGCCTCTCTCGAAACCTGGAGTGCACTTGCCCGGCCTCCCGCCTAGTTCACCTGCTTCCCACCCGGGCAGAATAAGGACCCCCCGCAGCCTGTGTCTACTTCTCTCTGTCTAAAGCTGAGCAAGGCTCCTGTCACCAGGGCAAAGAGTGCACACTCCCAGGCACTTGCTTGAGGAGCTGCACCCCGCCCCACCCTCTGAGGCTGTTGCTGGTCACTGGAACCCTGCGGGGGCGCCCCTCAAGAAGTTGTTGCCTGTCCCTGGAACCCTGCTGCCCCCCCATACTAGAACACTGCCCTCCCCCCGCAGCTCTCCCCCCCCACCCCCACAGGGGACTGGCATCTCCATGCACCACCACCCCCACGTCCCTCCACACCACACCCCACTTTTTTATTTTTGACTAAAATGGATATTTGCTCTTGCCAACTGATCAAGCCAGCAAGAGCAAATGGGACAAATGCCTCCTTTTGAAAAGAACGTCGGACAGCCGGGACAGGGCTTAAAAAAGGGACTGTCCTGGCCAAAACGGGATGTCTGGTCACCCTAAGCAGAGCTCTTCCGTTACCAGGGCAGGAAGGGCTGTCTCCACACTCCCCCATCTCAGTAAACTTGACTCCCACTGACTGAGTGTAACTTTCAATTCATTAGAGATTAGCAGACTCCATATAAGTGATACCAGCAAACAGCCTACTCCCACAATGAGGCCTACTCCCCAATGAGGCCTACTCCCACAATGAGGCCTACTCCCTACTGTAGCAGGCCTGCTCATTCCTCGCTCAAAATTGGCAGCCAATGCCCTGGGGCTAGCTTTTATAGCCCACCCATTCCCAGAATTCCCCACAGGTGCCTGCAACAAGTCACCTGAGAAATCTAAACACACTGAAATAGTAAAAAGCTTTACTCTCTTAACAATGACTTTGTGCAGAAGATTATATTTACAGACAACTTCCGCAACAGGAAACCTGAGCAGGGCAGGGGAAAGAGGAATATATTAACAAGAACAGCAAAACTACATCTCCCCAAAATCTCTGGGATGGTTACTTCCTGCACACCAGCCCCACCTGTAGTAGACTGCTGTTTGTGTAGGAGTCGGGTGAAGGTTGAAAGGGGAACTTAAGAGTCTTTCCCCAAAAGAAGTCTCCAGATCTGTAGTGTTTTTTCATAGGAAAAAAACTTCTTTTATGCTCTGAAAACAGGCTAAACTTGTCTGACTATTTCCCCCCTTCCCGCTCAGCCAATTGATGGCTGTTAAGAGGTCAGTAGCCTTTATATTTCTTCCTTCTCAGTTAATAGAGGCCTTTCTTTGGTCCTGAGCGCCTTATAAAGAGCTGGCATCTACTGTGAAAAAAGACAAGGAGTGGGTGGCACAACCATGTGCGCCCATGACAGGTAAATATTTCTCATGGAAGTCCCTAAATAAGTATTAAAAATGACCCCATGATTCCTGTTAAGCATACGTAGCAGCTGTTATCGTAATGGGGGGAGTCATATGAGTAATGCGAGAGAAGGAAAAGTCCGTTCTCTCACCCATAGTGAGATAACCCTTCAAAGAACCTAGAGCTGAAGTGCTGTAGCTAGTAGGTTCAGCTATTTCTTTTCAGTCTTCACTGGACCTGCTTCCTGGAAAGGAGTCTCCCGTGTAGCTTGCAGGCTCTCTTGGTCCTTCTAAGACTGGCCAGTTTGTGTCATGAGCCATTACCTACCTAGAGTATTTAGTCCTAGATGTTTATCTGTTCCTGCTGCTTGTTTTTTCACGACATAGGCAAGTGGAACTGGATCCTTTCCAAGCATCATGGAAGGAAAGGATTTGAAAAATGCACCTTATGGGAGCAGTATCCCCTTGTGCCTGCCAGCAAAACTGCTAATGCATTAGAAACTAATAGTCCCCCCCGCCCCCGTTTGTGTTAGAGTGCAGTGTTGAGTGGTTAGTGGAACTAGTGAAGAGGGAAGTTTAAGTTCAGGACGGTCTTTTGTTTTTCTAGGCAGGCAGCCTCTCCAACCAAAGGGAAAGTATCCATAGCACTCAAAGAAGGATCACTTAGACTATTAGGTACAATATGTGAGCAGGTATCTTTGTTGTTCACGTGGATTTTATTTTTTTTTCAAACATAGTCCCCTCCTGAGCAGTGCACGTGTTCTAATGCTTCTCCTCCGTTATTCTTCTCATTTGTATTACTCTAGAGCTTAAAGGCCCCAATTAAAAGTGGTGAGATTTTGTTGCGCTAGGTGCTGTACTAACACACAATGAGACACAATCCCTGTACCAAAGAGGGTGCAGTCTAATGCGCCGATGCTACACACATTTACACCTGTGCTTAACTAGTTTCATTGGTTCTGGGACTACTCCTGGGAGTAAACTTAAGCACAGGTGTAAATGTCTGCAGGATTGAGGTCTCAATCGACAAGAGAGAAAAAAGGTGAGAAAGACGCAAACACACAGAGGTGAAGTGACTCGCCCAAGGTTACCCAACGGGTCAGTATCAGAGCCAGGGAAATGCCCAAGGTTCTCCTGACTGTCAGGGCGAAGTCCTGACCCCAGTAACATCAATGGCAAACCTCTCTTTGATTTCAGCGGGGCCAGGATTTCACCCCCTGTATTTTTTAAAAATCCTCATCTGTGGACTGGTAACGCTGGAAACTTACAGAATGTATATTGTTTTTTTCACCGTTTCTGCTGGTTTGAAGCTTGCATTGCAGTCAGCTTAGGCAGGGAAACGCTGTCTTCTCTAAGGCCTGGTCTACTGTAGGGGAGGGGGGGTCGAACTAAGGTATGCAACTTCAGCTACGCGAATAGCGTAGCTGAAGTCGAACTACCTTAGTTCGAACTACTTACCCGTCCTCACGGCATGGGATCGACGTCCGCGGCTCCCCCATCGACTCCGCCACTGCCGTTCACGGTGGTGGAGTTCCGGAGTCGATGGGAGTGCGTTCGGAGTTCGATATATTGCGTCTATATATCGAACTCCGAGAAGTCGATTGCTACCCGCCGATCCGGGCGGGTAGTATGGACGTACCCTAACTTCCATGGGAGTTCTGCCTGAGTAAGGACTTCAGGCCGCACCCCTCTAAACAGGGAATCTTGTCTTCTGGGCTTATGACATCTATATGCTGTTGCAAGAGTAGAATGATAGAAAGCTGAGCTCTCCTTTATGGCTATATACTACACTATGGACTGGGTTGGGTATGTTTTTCTTTTTTGGGGCCAGACATAAGCCTATGTAAATGAGCAACAAAGTTTGGGCTTGCGGGTCTCCTTTGTTGGGATCATTTGCTGTCGACTGACTTTTGAGTTGTCTGTAAACACTTGAGCATTGCTCTCCCTCCCGTTCTTCTGTTCCTGAACAAAAATGGCCCTTTGCCTCAGATTGGCCAGAGAAACCCTGGCTCTTCCTTTTCCAGACCCTCTTACAGAAACTTTTCTAATTCTCAGTGCCTAGCAGCAGGGAGACTCTTCTCAGCAGTGTGCTTGTTTATGCAGTAGCTGGTGAGGAGAAACGGAGCGGTTTTTTCTTTAAGGGAATGTATGGTTTGTGAAAGATGGCAGGGGCCTGGAGTCATCATTCGTAGACGCAGGTACAGCATAAGCCAATAGCAGTGCTATGTCCTCATGCTGCCCCAGCAATGCTGTTTAGGAACTTCATTTAGGTTTGAGGGGGGGTAATTTGGGACGGCAAAGACCTATTTATTTGTCGCTTTCTCCAGGATCACCACTGGAGGTCAGATGTGGTGGTAGGTTTTCTGTGGTGTGGACGTTTTGTTTGCTAGGAAGTGGATTTCACAAGGCTCCTCAGCTGGCAAACAACTTTTGGCCATGTTTGAATCAGTGATTAAGCCCCAGTCCTGCAGAAAGCGACACAAGAGTAACCTTATGCCTGTGAGTAGTGCCATTAACATCCATGTGTGTCCCCAAGCCACGGTGCATAAGTGTTTGCCAGACCAGGCTCTTAGGAGGGAAGGTCTCTGTGTCGCATTACAGCTCCGCTGAAAGGGGTTGATTAGAGCTGCTGGAACATTTTCTACTGAAACTTTTCCTTGAGCAAACGTGGGCTTTTTTCCTAAACAAAAATTTTCTGCAAAAAAATTATTTTTTTTAACTGAAAGCCTCCAAAAATTCAGCGTTTGGTTTTTCATAAAAAAAACCTCGAAAATTTTTGGGAAAAGAAATGGACCATTCTTCATTTCTTTTGAAATTTTTCACAGAAAATACCATGACCGTTTTCTTTCTAGCTTAGTTGTTATCATAATGACTGGTCTGAGCAGTAATAATGAGCAGAGGGCTGTGCCATGAATCTCTTGCTGCTCTTTTCCTCCTCAGAGAGGATATAATAATGATACCTATTATAATCAGCAGCAGCAGATCGCAAAGCGCTTCAAATTTTTAATGTTTTTATCCTCATAACACCCCTGTGAGGTAGGGCAGTTCTATTAGCCCCACTGTACAGAAAGGAAACTGAGGCATAGAGCGATTAAGTGAATTGCCTGGGGGTCATAGAGGGAGGCTGTGGCAGATCAGGATTCAAACCTAGGACTCAGAAGCCAAGGCTAGTGCTGTATTGGAGCATCCTATAGGAACACTGCCAGGCGGGGAAGATTCTGTGGTAGTTGAAAGCAGGTGGTGAGGTGCAGGTGTAGGTGTGGGGGGGGGCCCTGAGAGGAGCGAGATGTTGAAGATGATTGGTCACAATAAGCACTTCACCAATCAGGGAGTAGAGCCCATAGGGCCTAGTGCTTGGAGCACCTGCCAGGCAGATTTTAGGTGCCTAATTGTCTTTTGTGTCTTTGAAAATCTGTCCCTGAAGCACTCGCCTCAGAGCTTGTGACACAGAAGCCATGTATGTAGTGGGTGCACCAGGCACGAGGGGACATCAGGTACAGTGTTTTGCACCATGCGTCTAGCACTGTGGGACACAAACTTGGATCTGCTACACCTCAGTGTAGATGGGAAGGATGAGACATCACAGCCGCGTCTCACCAAGATCCCAAAATAATCACAATTAAATCTGTAGCCATGAACTTCTTTGTGGGGATAAAGAATTGGCTTGGAGATTGACAATAGCAAGTGCGTCTGTATGAGATGCCTCCTGGTGGAGGAGCTGGGTGACTAAGGTTGCTTATTGTCTGCACTTACTCGATGTGCCAATGACTTGGATGGAGGGAATGTGCTGTAGAGGTTATTGATAATTGCTGGTGATACAAAACTGGAGAAGGAAGAGAAATCAGTACAAAGAATGAGAGCGGTGAAGGTCAACTGAACAAATGAATGACTTGGAGGATGGGCTCACAAATAGCATATGCAACCGAAGTAGGATAATTGGGCCAGACCGTCTCTGGTGTAAATTGACATAGATGTCAATGGCCCTAGAGTTTAGTGACAGAAATGGCCTACCAGATTGCCTGCATAGACTCCATTAATTCTTTCATGCAACACTTCAGGTGTCAGTCTTCAGTGTAAAATGGTTACATGATTTAAAAACTCTTGTATGTGGTGCCTTTTTGTATTTCTGGATTTCTACAGCAGTAAAGCTCACAAAATAATCCAGCTGCTGCCATCCTGGTGGCAGGGCAATATTGCTTTGCATTGCCATGTGGAAGATCTGGGTTCTATTGCAGGGTCTGATCCTGCGATCTGGGAGATCTGCAGAGACATCATGTTTGCTCCTGAAAGCCTTGGAAAGTCTTGTACGAGTTAGAAACGATCCCTGATAAATCAAGTTAATTTCAGAGTGGCTGTCACCTGGGGCTAATTTATTCCCAGGGTTGAGACTAGGCTGCTATAAAAGCAATGGGGAGGATGGCGGAGAGAGTCTGAATATTGGAAGGCAGAGCTTTTAATATGAACTAATATTAATTAATATGAATAATTTGAGTGAATATTGGAAGGCAGAGCTATTTAATTTTAATTATTTAATTTTTAAATAGCACTTAGAGGTCCCAAGTGAGATCAAGGCCCCATTGTGGCTAGGCGCTGCACACACACATAGTAAGAGACGTGCCCTGATGAGGTTACACTCTAAATAGACAACACAGACAAAAGGATGAGGGGGAAACTGAGGCACAGCATGGTGAAGTGACTTGCCCAAGATCACACAAAAGGTCAGTGTCAGAGCCAAGAAATCAGCTGCCAGTTCAGTGCCCTATCCACTAGACCACACTATTTCTCTAAATACCTCCCTTAGTCCACTTGCATGGGTGATGCTTCTCACAAGATCTTGACTGCTCCCTCAGATTGGACATTGTCAGAGTCGAAGTGAGCAAGGCAAGTTCAGCGGTGATGCTGAGGGTGAGGATACATTGGCAAGGTAGCTGCATTATAGCAATGGGTAGCATGACCTACTCTGCTGTCTTGTGTACATGGGAGGCTCTGGAAGGTGGATGGAGATGGAGAATCCAGTAGGAGAGGGTGAGAGGGGCACAGACACAGAAGACAAGCCGCCGGGGCAGAAGGGTTATGGAATAGCACTGACGAGCTTGGATGTGAGGCCTGATTGTGACTCTTCAGACTGAATTATTGGCTGCAAGTATGGTGGGGAAAATGGTTTATCCCTATGGGGCTTTGTGCTCCGGAGTTTTGGAACTTCACTGAGTTACTGACACAGAGTTTTGATCTCCTGGGGCCATGCTAGCTGCTTATCATAAAGTTGTGATTTTACATAGCATTTCCAGCTTGGTTTCTAAGACTTTTCCCCTACGGCCAGTGCCAAGCTAACTATCCTAATGTGAGCTGAACCTGTTTTAAATAGCTTTGCTAGTCGCTTTCATCCCTTTCTTCCTTCCCTTTGAAGCTGAGTCAGGGAGTTTATACAAAAACTGGCTAATGCTTTTTCATTTGCTATTCCCATTTCCTTTAGAAGTGCGGGATGTACATTTCATGTATCTAATAGCTACTAATAGGTAACCATTTTTGTAGTGTGTGCACCTTCTGCCTCTTCCATACCTGTGAATGGGGGTCCTGATGCTGGTCTCCCATGCATCACTCTGTCACTTGAGAATTCATTGGGCCCGCAGCTCTGTTACACAGTGACAGCCACCAGTGCAAAATGCTATTGTTCTGACCTGGAAGCTGTCCACTGGCGTAAGTGACTAGATACGGTGTAGGTCAATGGAGAGTAAGGCCTGTTGCCTTCGAGGGATGTACTACTGGTTTATACCAGTGTAACTGAGGGCAAAGTCAGGCCCTAGATTCAGAAAAATTCCCTATCGCTGCATTTAGAAAAACAGGGAGAAAATAATTATTTGTAAATCTCTATGATTTGGCTAGGCGGTTCATTTCACGCTGCATCTTTGAATTGAATCATATTCTAGAATAGCTGCCATGTGGACATTTTATTGGAAACGAGCACATACCTGGTTTGTAGAAGTGGTTTAAGAAACCTCGTCCTTCGATATTAGAATCATAGAATATCAGGATTGGAAGAGACCTCAGGTGGTTATTTAGTCCAACTCCCTGCTCAAAGCAGGACCATCACCAACTAAATCATCCCAGCCAAGGCTTTGTCAAGCAGGGCCTTAAAAACCTCTAAGGATGGAGATTCCACCACCTCCCTAGGGAACCAATGTGTAACAACAGACAGCATGAATAAAGCTGTACGATAAAAAACAGGCTTGTGTGCTCGTAGACTGATAGACTTTATGGTCAGAAGGGACCATCGTGATCATTTAGTCTGACCTTCTGCATAGTGCAGGCCACAGAACCTCACCCACTCCTGAAATAGACCCCTCCACTTTCCTCAAGTTTGATCCATTCCTCAAAATCTTTGCTTCTTTCATTGGAGGAGGCGGGTATGATTGTATATTTCCATTGCCCCTCGGAACAAGGTGCCGTTGTTTTGAATACGTTATGCACATTTACCATTGACAAAAATGTGATTAAACCAACTCCCCCAGGAATGGACAAACCTAGAATTAGAGGTAGCCTAATTCACCCTTCTCAAAGTCGGTTTTGCCATCCTTGAAGCTAAAGACTGAAAAATCGGGAAAGCTCAGTGAAAACGGTTCTTCTTCTATTAATGTCAGTATTGTTCTCTGCAAACTGCTGCCCAGACACACAAGACCTCAGGGTAAAGTTACTTGGAAGCATGTGACATAAGGCTAAATAAACCAGTTTGGGCTCTTATAACCTAAATATTGGGAATTAATTGCCAGATATAAAATGCATTGTTTGCAGGACAGAGGCAAATCAAATATACTAATTACCTGGGAAATTCCTTCCTCCATCTAAAGTGGCTGTTGGGAAGTTAATGGAGAAGAAGAGACCAGGATGTGACTTGGGAAGGAAGTGAGCACAATCCTGCCAGGCGCAGCGTGCTCGCGTCCCCGTCCAGCAAAACACTGCAAGTTGTCCTACTGAATTTGATGGGGCTGCTCATATGCTTATAGATTCAATTGCAAGGGCAGAAAGAACCACTGTGATCATCTCCTACATAATACAGGCCCTAGAACTTCCTCAGAATAACACCTTGAGCAAATCATTCAGGGAAACATCCAGTCTTGATTTAAACATTATCATCGATGGAGAATCCACCACGATCCTTGGTAAATTGTTCCAGTGATTAATTACCATCACTATTAATTTAAAATGAAGCACACGTGTAGAGTGATTTGCTAGATTGGGGCCACAGCGCTCAGCTCCTTGTAGGGATTGAGCCTCGTAAGAGACTGGAGATGAGTAAACCAGTTTAATTATGTGTGTTCATTATGTGTCAGTCCTGTTTTTAAATTAATAATAATCCTTTGTGCTGTGAACACCTGATCTTGCAGCCATAGAAATAAGAACATAAGAACGGCCATACCGGGTCAGACCAAAGGTCCATCTAGCCCAGTATCTGTCTACTGACAGTGGCCAATGCCAGGTGCCCCAGAGGGAGTGAACCTAACAGGCAATGATCAAGTGATCTCTCTCCTGCCATCCATCTCCATCCTCTGACAAACAGAGGCTAGGGACACCATTCCTTACCCATCCTGGCTAAATCATTGTCAAAGCTTCCACTGAGTTCAGTTGTGTAGGATCAGGGCTTTAAAAGCATAGCCTTTTGGCCAAGGATTTTCCTTGCAAACGTTAATGGATTAAGCTTCATGGCCCGCCAGTCAAGTAGGTGTTATACGCCTTTACAGATAAGTAGACTGAAGCACAAAGGGGTTAAATGAGTTGTCCCAGGTCACACAGAGAGTCGGGGGCCAATCTGGGAACAGAACCCCAGAGCTGTCTTCTCTGTCTCTGGACAACGCTACCTACTCTCAAATGTATTCAAATAACGGGGATGTGAGAAAACACATTTATTTGTTTTTTAATAGCAGCATTCATTTGGCATGTGAAGGGACAGGCTGCCTGCCTACAAACAGAAACACAAATATAAGCTGTTTAGCAGTGGGAAAAAATACCCCAGCTTTGCTTAAACCACTTCTGATCTCCCCTCTTCCAATGCTCGTGGAAATCAGAGATGATTTGAGGATGCTGAGCCACCATGTCAGGTGGACACTCGGTGCAAGAAATTTTAATGAGATGTAATACAAACAAACTAACCAGAGAGAGGAGGTAATCTGCAGAGAGAATTCTCGGCTGCTCCCAGCTGCTATCTGTTTGTTTTCCCCTTATTTTTCAAGAAATTACAGTTCAAAAAAGCATAAGCCCAGATGTGGGTTATTTACTGTGATTATCTCCCTTTTTACTGTGCCTCAATTTAATTTCCCTGGTTTGGGGGGAGGAGGGAGAAGAGAAATGCTGTTGCTATTTATGTGGTGGACAGAAAGATGGTAGCACTCAGTGGATGGGTATTATCTGGCTTATTGTGCATCAAGGAGATGAAGGAGCAGAAGCGGATGTAGGGAGGGGCACCTTCTAATACAGCATCCATTGCCCTGACCCGAACAGTATGAATTTGAATTTTAATCAAGCTGGCTGATGTTTTTGTCCCAGTTAAAGTAGAAGCGGGTGAAGCCAGTTCCCGGAAGCTTGAGGGAAGGGGAGTTGGGAGTGGGGAGAGGGAATGCCTAGTGAAAGAGAGAGACAGAGAGAGACGGCCTTTCTGTCACTCAGCGAAAGACAAGCAGCTGAACGAGGCCTGGGGGTAGGGAGTGGTTTTGAGTTTGTCTTATTATGGAAGAAGCTTGAACTGTCCTCTGTACTTTGGAAGCAGAGAGAGTGAGTGAGATTGCTGTTGTGTCTGCAGCAGCACCATCTCTTTTATTGGATTAACCGAGAAGGAAGATGACTGTAGAATGTGTACCCATTATCTGCACTACAAAGGGATTAGTGGGGGTTTCAAAGAAATTAATGGCTTTTGAGTTAGCACAGAAATACTAATGAATGTCAGGGCCAGAGATGTAAGGCAAACAAAATTGGTTTCTTTTTTTTTTTTTTTCCTCCCTTTGCATTTGGGGTATGAGTTTAATTTTTCTCTGCAATTTTACAATTTAGATCTATGGTTTTCCCTTTTAGCCGAAATACTCTCTAGTAGGTTGTCCATTTGCAGGGAGTAGTTACATTTGTGTGTTTACATCCATATCAGACCTGATAATGCTTAAGTCCGTGAAATTGTTGAAAATATCTGCACAGAAAGTCTATGTCTACACTGGGAAAACTTATCATGTTAACTAACGTGATGTTAAACATGGTTTTGTCCTTAGTGTTTGCCAGGAGAGTGGTCAATTTAGGACACTCTAGCAAAGCCCAACCTAAACTTGACCTTTTTCCCGGTGTGAAGGTAGGGTAGCACCCTGAGCTCGATTTTGTTGTTGTCGCTGGTTGAGTTTTGCCCTGGTTTCTGTGACTACACTAGGGAAAAGGTCAGGTATTAGCTAAATCCTGGTCTATGCTACAAAGTTCGGTCAACCTAATGACATAGCTTAGAGAAATGAAATATGTCGTGCCCTGTGTGTGACATAGTTTAGACCAACCTAATCCCCAGTGTAGACACCACTTGGAATTCTTCCGTCAACCTAGCTACTGCCTCTCAGAGGTGGAGTTGCTACGGCGACAGAAGGGATTCTTCTGTTGCTGTAAAAAGCATCTGCACTACCGCAGCCCAGCATTTCTAATCTAGACAGAACCTAAGTCTGACCTTAATTTGACCACTTTGTTTAGTCCAAACCCTTGGGTATGTCTTCCCTGCAGCATGAATTCGTGCTCTTACTCAGGTGTTCCCTTTAGTGTTCCTCGTATCCACACACATGATCCTCTGACCTGAGCTGTCTGGTGCTTTCAACCCAAGCTGGCTGGCCCAGGTGGGGCTATCGGCTAGAGTCTGGGTTCTGCTTACACTTGGGCTGGTAACTCACCCCACCCACTTTGCAGTGAGGATACAGGCTAAGCCACTTGAGTGCTCATAACTCTCCAGTGCCTTCCCACAATTCCCCCTCCTGCACCCCAAAGGACAGACAAGTTCTCCCACAGTTCCCTGGGGAAGAGGCATAGAGAAAGTAGTGTGCTTCTCGATACCTAAACTGCATGGGAGGTTCTAGGTGGTAGGATGTATGGCATGGCCATAGATAGAGCCACTTTAGAAAGAACCTCTAGAAAATATTATACAGCTGAGCCCGGCCACCTTTTTTTAAATATAATTTAGCGTTTTAGGGTTTCCATTTCTGCTGTACCATGGGAGGCAGTGCGGCCTAGTGGATAGAGCACTGGACTGGGGCTCAGGAGACGTGGGCTTTATTCCCAGCTCTCCCACTGACCTGCTGGGTGATGTTGGGCAAGTCACCTCTCCTTTTCTGTGCCTCCAGTTCTCATCTGTAAAATGGGGGAAATGGTACTCAAGCCCCTTGGTAAAGCGCTTTGAGATCCACAACTGAAAAGAGCTGTGTGAAAGCTGGGTATTACTATGTTTATCATTTCATCTCAATCCTAATCTGCAGTTGGCTGCATGGATGTGTCAAGCTCTGTTTCTCCTGCATCATATGTCCCTGTTGCAAATATTTATTTGAGCCAAGACTGCCCCAGTCCTACCAGTTCCCCTCAGAAATATAATAATACTTCATTTGGTGTGCCCAGGAATACTGGGCAATTGCTGTGAGCCAGAATGACTATAGAGTGAATTGTTGGGAAAGAATTGAGTAATTGTCTTGTTTGGTTTCTTCCAGAACTCAAGCTGACATTCCCAAATATTCTGAAGAAGGGATACCTAGAAATTAGAAAGGACCATGACAGCTATTGGCAGCCCTGCTATGCAGAGCTCTCTCCTCACAAACTGTACCTGTATTACCTCGACAGTAGCGGCAACCAGAATTTTCCTACTGTGTATCCGCTTTCACATTTCCAAAGTGTCACTGTCACAGGCAGCACTGAGACAAAGATGGTGGATGCCGTTCTGTCGGACAACTCCCAGCTGCAGCTGAAGGCAGAGTCACCGTGGGAGACTTTGGACTGGGGGAAGAAACTTTGGGAGGTGGGGCATTCCTCTGCGCCAACATTCATGAGGCAGCAGGAAGACCTAGAGGACTCACAGAAGCTGGACAACAACAGGGACCTTCCCCAGATTCATGGCTTACAAAAGAAGCCTGCTGAGCTTTTCCAGTGTACAGCTTTGAGCCAAAATACAAAGGAGTACCAAAACATTCTCAGGTCAGGGACTCTTTATAGGTTGACAGTCCAGAATAACTGGAAAGCGTTTACTTTTGTACTAAGCAGATCTTGTCTCATGGCATTTCAGCCTGGGAGTCTCGATGAAGACCCTCTCCTGAGCTATAACATTGACGTGTGCCTGACTGTCCAGACAGATATTCTGGATGACTGTGACTCATGCTTTCAGGTCATTTTCCCTCAGGATGTTCTTCGGCTGCGTGCAGAGACCCGTCAGAGGGCACAGGAGTGGATGGAGGCCCTGAAATCTGCTGCCAACGCAGCCAGAAGTTTAGGTCCAAACCTGCAGGTTACTCTCAGAAACAAAGCCAGAGATCAGCCTCTGGGGAAGGACTTTAGGCAGAGCAAGCGCCAGTCCGTGACCACCAGCTTTCTGAGCATTCTGACCACGTTGTCTTTGGAAAGAGGACTCACGGCCCAGAGCTTCAAGTGTGCAGGTAAGCGACTTCATTGCAGTGGCTTTGCTCTGACATACTCTATATTGGATAAAAGAGCGATTGCTTGTAAGTCCTTGTAAGGATTCATGCACATTTGTCCAAGAAATGGGCTCTGATTTTCCATCCCTGTAATGCCACAGGCTGTGAAGGCCTCAGATCTGGCAAACTAAAGCTGGTTTTGGCCTGGCTAGCCGCGGAGTGGGGCATGTCCGAGTGAAACAGAAGACATTGTAAGGAGTGGTGCTGTAGGTGGTGCTCTTCTCTCTGAGTGACAGTGGCTTATAGTGACACAAAAACTGTAAGAACATCTCCCATCATGTTAGGTTTTGTAAACCCCTTTTTAAATTAACCTTCAGCATGTGGGTAGATTGTTATCTCTTTGGCTCTTTTTACTGTGCACGTGTGCACTGTCTACCCCAATGGGCTCTGGTTCCTGATGGCGCTAATATAATAGAAATAATGCTGCAGCTAAATTCTGGAACTAAGGTGCCCCTTTAATGACAACAAAGGCATTATTTTAATGGCAATAAGGCCTGAAGGCACAACACTTTGTGATGTGGTGTCATGCAATCTCTGATCCTAAGCAGGTTTGGGTGGGTATTGGATGGGGGATCTCAAAAGCACGCTGAGGGGCTGCAGGAAGCGGTGATGGTAGGTAGTGCATTTCCCTCTGAGTCAGTGTGGACTCCACCCCACTATGTGAGGTGAAAGGTGTAAACTTCTAGGTGTAAATGTCCTGCAGCATTTTTGTAAGAGTAGGGTGCAAGTCATTGTCCAGGATCAATTCCACTTTGAGTAATCATATTCTGCCTAGCAAAGATTTACCCTTTAGCCTCAGCTGAATACCCAAGTATTATTCACTTCCTGTTCCAGCTTGTGCTGTGTTACTGTGAAGTGGTTGCTGCATTTCATTGGAGATTTAGGTGATTCATAGGGAAGAAGTCTTGTCCAGTGGTTAGAGCACAAGATTGGGAGTCAGAAATTCTGCATTCTCGTTCTGACTCTGCCACTGACTCATAGCACATCCTGGCGTGACTAGCAGAGAACTACATTTTCAAAAGTGATTCTGATTTGGGGTGCGTTAGGATTTGGGCACCTACTTTAATATACCTTAAAGGAGTCTGATTTGCAGAAAGTGCTGAACATCCCATTCCCCCCCCCCCCCCGCCCTCCAAGTCAACAGGCCCCTTTAAAATGTCTCAAGTCAGGCATCTAACAATGGAGGCACCCTAAATCACTAGTCCCTTTTGAACATTTAGGCCTGTTAGTCTCTCTGTGCATGTTCCCCCATCTGTAAAATGGGGATAAGAAATCCTACCAGACACAAGTGGATTATGGGGATCAATTAATTGATGTTTGTAAAACAATATTAAGACCCTAGGGTGCTGGGCAGTACAAAAGTGCCAGAGTATTGTAACAATCAGACCAGTATGTGTGTGTACAACTGGAACTGCTCAAGGGTACTTTGTCATGGGCCCTTTCTATTAATGGCTACTAGAGCTCCTCTGGTAGCTCAAGTGGTAGAGGCCTGTGTCTTAGGACCATGGGGATCTGAGTTCTGTGCTGTATCCAACTTGCAGAATGTGTAATTTTTTCATTGCTGTATCTTCTCTGAGTCTTTCCTTTCCTTAAAAGTTCAAGTTCAAGACTCTCTGTTTGCTTGGATTATCGCGCCCTTCCTTCAGATACTGTCACCCGTCTGTGTGTGTTCTAGGCCTGAGATCCAGATGTGTGCTTATCTGCTTTTTTCCTTCCCTGGAAGTGGATTTAATGTCACAGCCTCAAGCATCCATGTTTGTTTTGTTTGATTAATCGCAACCTTAATTCAGTTGAGAACTGACTAGTTCAGGGCCCAGTTACAGTTTAATTGGGGCTTTTAAAAATCCCATTACCTACATCTTTAAAGACCTAAATACCTTAAAAAATCTGGCCCTACGTCTCCCTGTGCCTCAGTTCCCCATCTATAAAATGGTGATAATAGCCCTTCCCTCTCCCATGTGTGTTGTGAGGATAAATACATTATGGATAGTGAGGTACTCGGGCCCGGATCCTCAGAGGTATTTAGGCTCCCATCTTCTGTTGAAATCAGTAGAAGTTAGGAACCTAATAGCCTTTGAGGTTCTGGACCTCAGAGACTACATTGATGGGGAGCCATACAAAGACCTGAAAGAGATCTGGCTAATCTGTTACCCGTATGCAGTACCAGGGCTGCCCAGAGGATTCAGGGGGCCTGGGGCAAAGCAATTTCGGGGGCCCCTCCATAAAAAAAAGTTGCAATACTATAGAATACTATGTTCTCGTGCCCCAGTTCCCCCCCCCCCCCCGGGCGGCCCTGTGCAGTACTGTTATAGCTGTGTGGGTCCCAGGATATTAGAGAGACAAGGTGGGTGAGGTAATATCTTTTCTTGGACCAGCTTCTGTTGGTGGGAGAGGCAAGCTTTCGAGCTACCGTGGAGCTGGAGAAGAGCTCTGTGTAAGACGGAAAGCTTGTTTCTCTCAGCAGCAGAAGCTGGTCAGTAAAAGATATGACCTCACCTATCTTGTCTCTCTAATCTGTTACCCAGCAGTCAGGATTTATTAAAAGTCAGTAGTCTCATTTTAAGATATTTTCAGGGTTTCCTTCTTCATTTTCTTCCTTTCTTCTCAATTCTCTTCACTTAAAACAAAATTCAGTAAAGAAACATTCTCTCCTTTAGCACCACCATTTCAGTGCTGCCCTGCTTCCAAGAAAGCTAATGAGTGTGTGTTGCCGGCGACCTCAGCAGGAGCGGGATCAGGCCATGGGAGAGCAACAAATAACCTGTCGTCTTTAATTTGAGAAGTATTTGGGGTATTCTGGATTTTATCCTGTGGGAGCAGCCTTTTGTGTGGGAAAGGATGGATTTCCTCTCTGAAACATGCTACATTGCATCTCGAGTCACTCAGACGTTCCCCACAGAAATAAAGCACTCTGACCTTGCTGGGGCGTGAGTGCTGTTTTTAAGTTATGGTCTTATTTTTAAAAAGCCACGTGTAGCTTTCATGATACTCTGAGGCCAGGTCTGCACTACAGTCCTGTCTCGGTGTAACTACATTGCTCAGGGGTGTGAAAAAACCACACCCCTGAGTGATGCAGTTATACCAGCCTCCTCTCCCCTCTGTGTAGACAGTGCTATGGTGAAAGGAGAGCTTCTCCGGTCGACACTGCTACTGCTGCTCAGGGAGGTGGATTAACTACACTGGCAGGACAAGCTCTCCTGTCGGTGGCGTAGATAATGTCTTCACTAAAACACTACAGCTGCACTGGTACAACTGTATGTGAAGACGAGCCTTGAGGCTAACTTGTTAGCTATTTCCTGTGCTCCCATGGCCTGATTTTTTCAGAGGTGATGAGCAAGCATAGCTCCCATGGTAGGATTTATGGGCATTCAGCATCTCTGAGACTGAGAATCAGGCGACTGGACATAATTTTAACTTGAATTTCAATATACCCATACATCACATCCAGTTTTAGAGAAGGGTTTATGGCCATAGTGCTGTCTTTTTTCATAGTGGGCTGTGCCTGTCCCCCGGGGTCCCGGAGAGTCGATTTGGGGCCTCTAGCTGCTACCACAATACAAATAAATAATAATAATGAATAATAACTGGAAAAATTCCATCCTGTTTGCTTCAGGGAGGAAAAGTTCGTGCTGAGGAGACGTTGGGGAATAATGAGTCTTGAAGATCTCCATGCATCTTTATCGCTATATAGACGGTTTCTGCTGTTTTACTTCATAGGCTGCTGTTTAACCTAACAGGACCGCTGTCGGTAATTACATCTTGCAGGCATTAAGAGCTTTCCCTCCCTACCCCCCCTCCCACCCCGGCTGCTGGAAGGGGGAAGCTTGGAAAGAAGGTGGGGGGAAGTTTTGCTGTGAATTCTTCAGCCATTTAGTGCAAATTCCTGTAATTACCGTCATTGTGTCGTGTCTGAATGGCACATAATACAGCAGAAGCCTTTCCTAATTGAGACCTTACAGGAGGTACAAATCCCTTCTTTGTTCAGCCTGCCAAATTAGTGCCGGAAAGTGGCAGGGTCCGAGTGGGAATCAAAGGCGAGCAACACAAAGATGGAACCTAAGGCTACAGTAATAACCCTCTCTTGTCCTGCAGGGAAAAAAGGTAATGACCAATGAAAAATGAAGTTTTTTTGTTATAAATTCCCTTGACATGACAGCACCTCGGGGCTGCTTTATTTATTTAGTAAAAGTGATTAAACAGCAATACAACAGGGCAGTCCATTGTCTGCCATGCTACCGCCCACCCTACAGACCCCTGCTGCCTTGGCTAATTGATTGACAATGAACCTCTGATAAAGAAGTTTGTTGGGAGGTTTGATGGGGGGGGTTCCCCCCCCTTTCTTTCTTTGTCTGGAGTTTCTTTTTGTTTGAATTGCACTCCACATTCTCCCCCTCCCCTCCTTTTAAAAGCTTTTCAGGGACAGCTCCCAGACAAACAGCTGACACTCACAAGCAGGTAGAGAAGAATGAGAATCTCTGTGCCTAGCTTTTGACAGGTTTATCTTGGGGGCTGACTAGCACTTTCCAACCATAGATATAAGCCAGGGCAGCAGTGTCAGACATAGCCACAGGGTGGAGGGGAAAAGGGGGGGGGGTCAGATTGTTGATGCGCTGGGGTGAGAAGGGTAGTTTAAAAAAACAGTTTTCCTTTGGTGGGAACTGATGCCTTAGCTTGATCTGTGCATGCAAGAGGTTTTCCTCACCCCGGTTTCTCCCTCTTACTGTGGGGCAGGGCATTCCATTTCTCACACTGATGGGTTTTCAAGATAGGGAGCTAATATGGAGGCTGTTGATTAAAAGGGTCGGAAGGGAGTGGGGATTTTTAAGACTGCATATATTTTGTATGCTTTGTTGTGTGTACAGGTTTTTTGTCCCGAAGATGCATATTTTCTAGAGAGAAAGTGGGATGAGCTGCACATTCCTTAGGCCCCAAAAAGTCAGCATCTCCTCGGTCTCTAATTAATATGCCCCTTGACTCTCTTCTTACAAGCCAGGAGCCGGATCCTGCACCATGATTCCCTGGCACAGGTGCCCACGCTGGTGGTGAATACGTGGAACTCCGTACAGGTGTAGGGTTCACATGCTAGATGATCACATGGGATCAGAGGCCTGAGGCCCTGATCCTACAAACACTTAAGCATGTTGTCATGGGTCTACCCTCACTTGAAGCTGGGGGGTTTCAAAGTGAGGACCAGCATGTCTTCCCCCACCCCAAAATCCTTAGGGTAGGTCTCCTTCAGGCTGCCACCACTGAGACACCCTATATTCCCCCTCCCACTCCCCTTTCCAGAGACGTTCCCTGGGGAAATACAGATCCACTCATCGGAGGAAAACCTCCCCCCCTCTCTCTCTCCTAGCCACTGGAAAGAGATACCTGATTCAACTGTTTGAATCAAACCCAGGAGGAACCCTCTCCCCCCTCCCTTCTCTGCCCGGAGATAAGCCTGTCTCACCACCGAGAGAGTGTCTTCGCCCCTCCCCCTATCCACAGTGGAAGGGATTTAATCAAGTCTTTATAGAAAGAATTTATTAAAAGAAAAACAAGAAAATACAGAATCTCTATGAGCCCAAGCTGGACACTCATAGGGTATAACTTGCTAAGTTCTGGAGAGAATCCTCTCTTTCTCAGTACAACAACACAGCAGAATAAGAATAATCAATAACAAACACACAGAATTGCAAGCATAGGATTATTAGGTGAGGACACAACGTATCTTTCTAATACTCACTATCTTGACTAGAAGAACTTAGTTCAGAAAGGTGGAAACTTGTAGACTTGATTAAAACATCTGGACTCTTGTAACTCCAGACGGCTAAAGACAAAGACTCCCAAACAGAGGGAAAAGTTCCTCCTAGGAGTTTCAAATTCTCTTCCCTGATTGGTCCTCAGGTCAGGTGCCCACCAGGTATTATACTTTAACCCTTTACTAACTATTCATGACACGCCCAAATCGTCACAGTGGGATCCACTGGATTTCCTCCTAGAACTGTAAAACAACCAGAGTAATAAAACACATGCACTATTACATCGACTACTAAGCATGAAAACATTTTAAGAAAAGTTTTTAGCCACTTGATTCTGGGAAACTTTCACGAGAGAGTGCATCAGCAACTTTGTTGGAAGCTCCTGAAATGTGTTGAATGTCAAAGTCAAAGTCTTGGAGAGCTAAGCTCCAGCGGAGAAGTTTCTTGTTGTTTCCCTTGTTGGTGTGAAGCCACTTTAGCGCAGCATGGTCAGTTTGTAGCTGGAACTGCCGGCCCCAAACGTATGGGCGTAGCTTTTCCAGGGCATATACAATGGCGTAACATTCTTTTTCACTGATGGACCAGTGGCTTTCCCTCTCAGACAGTTTCTTGCTGAGAAATACGACAGGATGGAAGTTGTGATCCGGTCCTTCCTGCATGAGTACCGCTCCTACCCCACGTTCAGATGCATCGGTGGTAACTAGGAAGGGTTTGTCAAAGTCTGGGGCCCTTAAGACAGGGTCCGACATGAGTATCGCGCTGGGTAAAGGCTTTCTGACACTCATCAGTCCACTTAACTGCATTTGGCTGGGTTTTCCTGGTCAGATCAGTTAGTGGGGCAGCGATTTGGCTGTAGTGTGGTACAAATCGCCTGTAATATCCGGCCAAACCTAAGAAGGATTGGACCTGCTTCTTTGACCTTGGGACAGGCCACTGTTGGATAGCCTCAACCTTGGCCTGTAGGGGGTTGATGGTTCCTTGACCCACCTGGTGTCCTAGGTAAGTCACTCTGTTTTGGCCTATTTGACACTTTTGGCCTTGACAGTAAGTCCTGCCTGCTTGATGCGCTCAAAACCATTTTCAAATGTTCTAGGTGTTCGGGCCATGAATCAGAAAAAATGGCCACATCATCGAGGTATGCAACTGCACAGTCTCCCAATCCCGCTAGTAGACCATCCACCAGCCTTTGGAAGGTGGCAGGTGCATTCCGTAATCCGAATGGAAGCACATTAAACTCATACACCCCTGCATGGGTGATGAAGGCAGATTTTTCCCTGGCGGGTTCATCTAGTGGTACTTGCCAGTACCCCTTGGTTAAGTCAATGGTAGAGATGAACTGGGCACGCCCCAACTTTTCCAATAGCTCATCAGTGCGTGGCATTGGATAGTTGTCTGGACGAGTTACAGCATTTAGCTTACGGTAGTCCACGCAAAGCGTATTTCCCCATCTGGTTTGGGAACCAGAACCACTGGAGATGCCCATGCACTGGTAGAAGGGCGGATGATACCCATCTCCAACATGTTGTCAATCTCCTGTTTAATAGCAACTTTGGCATGAGGTGACACCCGGTAGGGTGGGGTCCTAATCGGGTGAGCATTACCTGTGTCAATGGAGTGGCAGGTTTGCTCAGTCCGTCCTGGGTTGGCTGAGAACAAGGGCGAAGAGAGTGCACAGCTCCTTGATCTGTTGCCGCTGCAGACGTTGCAGGGTTGAGGAGAGGGTCACCTCTTCCACACCACCATTTCTTTTACCTTCGTAGTAGACACCTTCAGGCCACTCGGTGTCATCTCCTTCCTGAACTGTAAAGTGACAGACCTGTAATTCTCTGGGATAAAAGGGCTTTAGAGAGTTAACATGAAACACTTTAGGCTTTAAAGAGGAATCAGGGAATGTTATGAGGTAGTTAACAGCTCCCAGGCGCTCCTGGACCACGTGGTCCTTCCCAGGATGCTTCCATCTTATGGGCCTGTTGCGCCTTCAAGACCATGACCTGGTCTCCTACCTTGAAGGAACGCTCTCTGGTGTGTCTATCATACCAGACCTTTGCTCCGCTTGAGCATCCTTTAAGCTCTCTCGAGCAAGGGCCCAAGAGTCTCGGAGGGTGTTTTGAAGGTTGTTTACAAAGTCCAGAATGTTAGTCCCTGGGAAGGGTGTAACCCCTCCCATTGCTGCTTTACCAGCTGTAATGGCCCCTTAACCTCATGGCCATACACCAGCTCGAATGGTGAGAATCCTAAACTGGGATGTGGAACAGCCCTGTAGGCAAACAGCAACTGTTGTAACACTAGATCCCAATTATTGGAGTGTTCATTGGATCATGGCCCCAAAGTTCCATTGAACCTTTCCACTAGGCCATTAGTTTGGTGATGGTACGGGTGGCAACCAAGTGATGCACCCCATGAGTTTCCCACAGGTCTTTCATGGTCCCTGATAGGAAATTTGTTCCCGAATCTGTAAGAATTTCAGAGGGCCAACCCACCCTGGTAAAATGTCAGTTAAGGCCTGGCACACAGTGTTAGCCCTGGTGTTGCCTAGAGCTACTGCTTCCGGCCATCTGGTAGCAAAGTCCACAAAAGTCAGTATGTACTGCTTTCCTCTGGGAAAGGACCCATAATATCCACAGCTACTCGCTGAAATGGGACCTCAATTATGGGAAGTGGCTGGAGAGGGCCTTGACCTGGTCTTGAGGTTTCCTACCTTTTGGCATACCTCACAAGACCGGACATACTTGGCAATGTCCTTGCCCATCCTCCCAGTCGAAGGACCTTCCCAACCTGTCTTTTTCACCCCAGCATGGCCACTGGGATGAAACTAGCAACCGCTTTTGAGGATGCCAGCCTCCTGGTGTCCACCATAAAGACTTTCCTTGTATAAAGTCCTGGTCCACCACAAACCGGGATCGGTTAGTGGAGCTGAGGAGGCTGTCATCGGCTTCCTGCTCTGCTTGGAACTGTTCCCTTGAGGCGGAGACACCAGTTCGTAGGTGATGAGGTTGTTGAACCGCGCCGCTGGTGCACAAAGTGTCATTCGAGCCTCTTGGGTAGGGTTGTCTGCTGCTTCTGCCAGTTTTGGCCCGCTGGCGCCGGTGCTGGCGCTGGTACTGCCGCTGGTTGCTCTTCCAGTTCCGGTTCTGGGACTGGATGTAGTATAGCTGCTGTAGGTGTTGTCATGGGATCCGGTTCCACCACCTCTGTCTGGGTCCCTGTTAACACAGACGGGTCTTGGTGGATGGCTCAGGGACAGGGATGGCTGCAGCAGCTCGTCTGGCTTGGCTGCGTGTAACCACCTCTGTTTCTGGCGGCTCAACGTGATGGGCTAAGTGGTTGCCCAGAATCATGGGGACAGAATAATTGTCATAGACAGCAAAGTCCACTGACCAGCCCTTGTACTGGACAGGTAAGAAGGTAATGTCACAGGTTTTGACATGAAGGGTCGAACAGTCACTGTGCTGGTTGATGAATTTGGGGTCCACGAGGGTTCGTGGATAGCTGACATATGTGCTGCAGTGTCTCTCCATGCGATAACTTCCTTTCCGTCCACTCTCAAAGTTTCCTAAAGCATACGGGTATTTGAGATATATCTAATTCGGTTTCCTTGGTGTGCAGGTGCAAGGAGTTGGACCCGGTTCAGGTTCTTCGGCATTTGGCTTTGATATGCCCCAGTTCATTGCATCCAAAACATCGCCCACTTGATGGGTCACGGGTTGTGTTGGTTTACTGGAAACTGGTGAGGTAGAAGAAGAAGTAGGGTGTGACTGTGCTTGGGTTGTAGGTGTGGGCTTGATTGGCCCTCGATGGTAAGGTTTAGTCTCGGTGGCTACCTTGTGTGATGTTGTCTACCGATGCCATCCATCTGGCTCCAATCTCCCTGCCTCAGTGAGAGATTTTGGTTTACCATCTTGTATGTAGCGTCTAATGTTCTCCGAACACCATCCAAGAACTGCTCCATCATCATCAGGAGGGTTAGCTCGTCCATGGTTTGAACATTGGCTCCTGCTAACCAGGAAGAAAAATGCTTTTCAATGTAGGAGGCGTGTTTTGGAAATGACTCCTCCGGTGTCCATTTCTGGTTTCTGAAACGCTGACGGGCGTGATCAGGGTGATGCCCATTCTGAGTCTGGCCTTGGTTAGGAATAGTTGAAAGTCGTTCATTTGGCCCAGAGGCATTTCAGCTGCCACCAGGGATAATTGTCCGCTGAGCTGTGACCTCAGCTCCAGCATGTATTGATCTTTAGGAAGATGGTATCCAATACAGGCCCTCTCAAAGTTTTCTAAAAAGGCCTCAACATCATCCCCTGCCCTGTAGGCGGGAAATTTTCTCCGAGAAGGTTGATCAGTAGGTTGAAGAGGGATTGGATTGGGTGGAGTTTGCTGTTTAGCTTTTTCTAATTCCAAAGCCTGTGTCTGGATTCGTAGCTCTAACTGTCAGCCTCTTTGGCTGCCATTGCCCGCCTGTGTTCTGCCTCTTTGGCTTTCTGGTTAGCTTCTAGTTTTTCCATCTCTCTCTGATGGGCAGCTTCCTCCTTCTCTTTTTGTGCCTGTAGGATTTTTAAATTTACTTGAGCAATTTCCAGTTCGGTCTTTGAGTCAGTCATGTCTGTGCCTTCAGGTGCTGGCCACACCCTCTGCAGTCAGTGAACTGTTTGTGTTGCTTGACAGTCCCTACCCTGCCTATGATAACTTGAGTAAAGAAAGAGAAATCAATCCTTTGTATAGCAAATTGTGGTTTGTGTAATGTTACTGGTTTGTACTGAGAAAGAGGAAAGAGTAAAAAAATTCTCTGTCCCACTCTGCTCTGAGTAGCTGTACTCAGCAGCCCAGCTGAAAGGCTGCTAACAATACCCTGAGAAAATCTGGTCTATTTCCTCAGAGATCTGTGTTCTCAACACAGGAGAAAAAAACCTGGCTGGAGGGTTTATCTCTCCCCAAACCTGTTTTTCCTGTTGGATGGGAATGTACTTTGTTGAGCACTTCCCCACCTCAGGAATCCTGAGTGATATCTCCTCTCACAATGGACGAAAACAGCACTCCACAGGGCTTTGTAACAGAAAGCCCTGGAAGAAACTGAAAATCTTCTAACCCTGAACCTGCTTCAAAACCACCTTTTCCTCAAGCTGCCTGTCCAAGCAACAAGAAAGAAATTCAGCGTAGCCCAGCTGAAAAACAATGGGTTCGAACTCCGCTGCCACCATGTCATGGGTCTACCCTCACTTGAAGCTGGGGTTTCAAAGTGAGGACCAGCATGTCTTCCCCACCCCAAAATCCTTAGGGTAGGTCTCCTTCAGGCTGCCACCACTTTCCAGAGACGTTCCTGGGAAATACAGATCCACTCATCGGAGGAAAACCTCCCCTCTCTCTCCTAGCCACTGGAAAGAGATACCTGATTCAACTGTTTGAATCAAACCCAGGAGGAACCCTCTCCCCTCCCTTCTCTGCCCGGAGATAAGCCTGTCTCACCACCGAGAGTATCCACAGTGGAAGGGATTTAATCAAGTCTTTATAGAAAGAATTTATTAAAAGAAAAACAAGAAAATACAGAATCTCTATGAGCCCAAGCTGGACACTCATAGGGTATAACCTTGCTAAGTTCTGGAGAGAATCCTCTCTCTTTCTCAGTACAACAACACAGCAGAATAAGAATAATCAATAACAAACACACAGAATTGCAAGCATAGGATTATTAGGTGAGGACACAACGTATCTTTCTAATACTCACTATCTTGACTAGAAGAACTTAGTTCAGAAAGGTGGAAACTTGTAGACTTGATTAAAACATCTGGACTCTTGTAACTCCAGACGGCTAAAGACAAAAACAGAGGGAAAAGTTCCCTCCTAGGAGTTTCAAATTCTCTTCCCTGATTGGTCCTCAGGTCAGGTGCCCACCAGGTATTATACTTTAACCCTTTACTAACTATTCATGACACATGTGCATAATTTAACTCAGGTGAGACTGTTCCATGGGCATAAAGTTAAACACCTGCTTAAATGCTTTGCCAGGTCAGGGTCTAAGCTACTGAATGTCATGCTTCGTGGTTTGGCTTTTAATGTGCAGATATGGGAAAAGTTTACACGGTCACAAAGTCCTTTTCCATTAATGGGTTGTGTCACAGATAGATCCACTATTTAGTTACTTCGTTTGGATACAGGCAAAATCCCTGAATTGATCAGATTGGGAATATAGGATTTGCCAGCCTGGATCAAAGCATGTGTCCATCAAGTCCACTATCCCTCATCTGGCAGTGGCTAGTAGCTAATTCTCCAGAGGAAAGTGTAGCTACCCAGTCCCTGCAGTGAAGCACCCAGCTGTTTGTTCAATACTGTGGGGTCAAGGGGAAAGGAAGGAGCTTCTCCCACAGACCTAAGGGGGTCCGATTATGCCTGGGGCTCCTAGCCCCTTTTTGTCGGGTTTTGAAATGGCCTGGTGAGATGAGCTGCCTTTTCCCCTGGTCTCCTTGCACTGTGCTCTGGCATAGTCACTAGTCTCTTTCTCCTTTGGGGGGTCTCTTTTCCCTCTTCAGCTTTTTCTTTTTTACCATTAATTTGTAATGAGATTAATAAAAGGAAACACGCGCAGCTCTAACTGCCAGTCCTAATGAATATGTGCGTTCCATCCGGATGCGAAATGTGCTCAGTAGCTTTATGGTTGTAGCTTTCTATTTTCCATCCGTGCATCTCCCCCCACCACCACCACCACCATCGTTCTCTTTCCAGCTGTGCCAGGTGACTCCCATTCATTGTTCCCACACTTGCCAGAAAGATACACGCTGCTGTTGGGGCTCCGTAGACTTGGCTGCATGGGCTCTCCCCGCTAAGGTGAACGTCATGAGAGCAGAAAGCAAGGGTTGGGCCAGCGAGCCCGCAGCCCTGTATGCATGAGCCGCTCTTGTGGTTGGCTGCAGTAGAGGCCATGCAGGAGCAGCAGGTGGAAGGTTGGTGGCTTTCCAGGAGGCATTTTACCCATGCCTATGTTGTGATCACGTTTGCACTGGTCGGGGGGATCTGGCAGAGCAGAAACGAGGTCCTGCAGCTCTTCCTGCTAGCTAGAGCTAGTGTGGAACTCACCCCAGTTGGGAAAATGCTGATTTTTGTCTTGCAGAATGAAATATGTTTACCCTTCATTTCCCGGCAAACCAGCAAATATTACTGTTCACAAAACTATTTAGTCACTTAAAAAAACATCCAGCTACAGTACTGACTTGGTCTGACTTTCATCAAAACAGTCGCCAGTGGACAGCTAGAGGTGCCCATCCTTTGAATTCAGCAGGTGCTTTGCAAGTCGTTGTAACACTCTAGAAATTCAGTAGCACCCATGTACTGAATTAAAAACACTACGGGCCAAATTTCAATGAGCTGTTTGTCTGATAATATTATATCAGAATGTCCTTTTAAAGACCTTCAGCCCCAGGTTATTGCAATTTCATTCATTCCAGCCACTAGCCCCTCAGTCTTACCTATCTAAGGTATCTGCCGCTGTGGTATCTAAGTGCTGTACCTATCAATTTATGTTCTATTTAGCTTAACCTCAGTTGATCTCATTTCTCTGTCTCTCCATGATTCCAGGGATTTTTCCTCCTGCCCTTCTTCTGAGTCTCTATAATGCTCCCTATGAGAGTGTGTGTTGCATTAAAAAATTGCATTTGTAATGGTGTTTTATTAACCACGGTTTCTCATGGCGTATAGCTGCCCTTTCAGAGCCCATTCAAATCAATAGAAAAACTTTCACTGAGTTCAGTGGAAGAGGGTTTGGGACCTTTAGGGCTCAGACCTGCATTCCTTGTACTCATGCAAAAACTCCACTGGCCTTGTCTAGACTAGAATTTGGAAGGTGTTAGCTACACCTAGTCTGGAGAAAGCCATTGGCTTCTGGGGGGGTTTCCAGGCAAAGGACTACCAGATGGGATTCTGAATTGGGATGCAGGTGAAAGCTCAATCTGTCACATTCTTGGATGGTTACAGAAGTAATTTTGCCTTGGTGTGCGATTAGATCTTTCTGGATTTATCCAGAGGAGCCCCTCTGAGGTGAATATTTAGAAACACGGTGAGGCTACTGGTCATCAGTGCACTAGCAGTTTGAATGCTGCTGTTTGGGAAAATCACACAGGGCATATCACACAACAGCTCTCCTGCGGTGTTGATTGGCTAAGCATGGCCCATGTAATGAGGTGACGGCTGAAGCCATTTTCTTCTAGAGGCAGGGTGTGTTTGTTCAGCTGAGCTTTCTGATCCAATTCTAAGATGTGATTCAGCTTTGAACAGTGATTGTAAAACTGACATCCGAGTCAATCTGCTCTCTTTGTGATCTGATTCATATGTGCACAATCATCTTTAATTCTTCTGACAAAAATAAGTTTTTACTCCTGTTATCCACAGTCCTGGGAGGATGAGCTGCATTCTGTTCTGAGGTGAGCATCACAAACAGAATTATTATCTAAGTTCCCATTGCAGGGACACTTTTTGCCCTCAGTGACGCCTTTGCAACCTCAGGAGTGTGACTGAGATTGCACTGCATTTCCAAGCCCTTTGGCGCCATTACAAACATTGTAACCAAACGGTCACAGCTCACTTAATGTAGTTTTGGGTCCATTAATCCTATGGACCCAGTTTGTATGTGACTAGAGTGCCACTGGAGCGTAGGAGATGCCTCTGTTGTTGATGTTGTTGTGTCCGACCAGGCAAATGCCAAAAGCAATGTCTTGGAGAGAGATGGTGGGTGAGGTGATCTCTTTTATTGGACCAACTTCTGTTGGTTAAAGAGACAAGCTTTCAAGCCTACACAGAGTTCTTCAGCCAGACCTAAAGAAGAGCTGCATGTAAGTTCAAACGCTTGTCTCTTTCAGCAACAGGGGTGGTCTGATAAAAGATATTACCTCACCCACCCTATGTCTTTACATCCTGGGACCAACACAGCTACAATAGCACTGCAAAAGCAGCATCTGTAAACTTCCTGTTCCCTCACGCATTGTGATAGGAGAGGCATCGTCAGGAAAACAGTTAAGGAACTGCAACAGAAAACTGAACAATGGAGAGAGAGCTGCTGAGCCTCAGGGGTTACATTTTCCAAACAAGTAATCTTATGAGATATGACTTTATTCTGTCAGGCTGAGAAATCGGGATAGTCAATCCAGGCAGCTTTCACTCATCAAAACAAATTACAGGCTAAATTAGAGGCTGAGCACTATATATGCATCTGTAAAGCATTAAGCATACCTTGGTTGCTAAATGAAATATACGTGCAAATGCGATAACTGACGTGGTGACTAAGGAGAGGAAATTCACCTGAACAGATCTGTCAAAACTAAAAGAATTTGCTTTTAATAACCATACACTACATAGTGCAGCAGTTACCCAAGATAGAGGTTCAAAACCACCCTTTGCATCTAAACTGAAGTACTGTTGAGGCTCTCTAAATAAGCAGCCACTGTATCAAAGAACACAAACTTTGCAAACCATGAGGCCTACAATGAGCTGAAAGTCGGTGAGAAAATCGGGGGCAAGGGGGGGGCTAAGTGCCCCTCCAATGAACCGCAGAGCAAAAATGAAAATCGAGTGAAGTACAGATTTTTCAGCTGAATGCTCCATGTGGCCCTGATCGTGCAAATGCTTATTGCCCATGCTTAGCTCTACGTACACGAGGAGCTTTGCAAAGTGACTACTCGCATGTGTAAAGTTAAACGTGGGTGTAAACATTTGCAGGATCAGGGATATAATTTTCTGTTATTCTTAAATGTTTCTCCCTCTGCCGGCTGGACTGGGAGTATTGGCTCGGCAGCCTGTACGTTCTGTTGGGAGTGAATCACTCACCTTGCTCTAAGAACATAGAAAGTTAAGGACACCCACTGCTAATGGTAGCGTGAGGTGCCCTCATCAAACTCTGTGCCATTTTCCTTTCCTCTCCCTTACACTGTTTCTAAATGAGTCAGCTTCTGACTCCATGTGACAAGATCACAGAGTCTCGTTCTTCTGACACCGAGCAGGGCACTTGAGGAAAGGAAGGAAAGCAGTGTTCTGTGTAAAGCCAGACTGCCCCTTTCTGCTTCGCTACAGAGCTCTTCCAGCCCCTGCGTGCTAGACACTTAAAAAAACAGTACACTTGTCTGTCTAGATAGCTCTAGGCCTGTCATTATCATCGTATCTGGGCACCTTACCCCACCCCTGTGAGGTAGGGAAGTCGTGCAGTCCCCACTGCAAATGAGGAATTGAGACACAGAGAGATTAAGAAAGAGGAGTACTCGTGGCTCCTTAGAGACTAACGCATTTATTTAAGCATAAGCTTTCGTGGGTTAAAACCCACTTCATCGGATGAGTTTCAAAGCCACCTAAAGGATTTAGATTCCCATTACTGGACATCCAAATTCCCTAGGCAGATTGGAAAATCTCCACCTAAGCCCCAGGGCCGGTGCAACCATTTAGGCGACCTAGGCAGTCCCCTAGGGCGCTAGGATTTGGGGGGCGGCATTTTCTTTGGCAGCGACCGCGGCGGCTGGATCTTCGGCCACTCCGGTCACCGCCGGCATTTAGGCGGAGGGAGCTGGGGTAGGGGGGCGCGGGGAGGGCCACCTGCAGCAAGTAAGGTGCGGGGGCGGCACGCAGGGGAACTCCCTGCCCCAGCTCACCCCTGCCCCGCCTCCTCCTCGAGCACACCATGGCTGCTTCGCTTCTCCCGCCTCCCAGGCTTGTGGTGCCTAAGCTGATTGGCACTGGAAGTCTGGGAGGCGGGAGAAGTGAAGCAGCCACGGCGTGCTCAGGGAGGAGGCGGGGCAGGGGTGAGCTGCTTCACTTCTCCCGCCTCCCAGGCTTGCGGCGCCAGTCAGCTTAGGCACCACAAGCCTGGGAGGCGGGAGAAGTGAAGCAGCGACAGCGTGCTCGGGGTGCTCGTGCGCGGAGCAGGGGTGAGCTGGGGCGGGGGGGTGCCTCAGGTGGAGGGGGGGAACTGCTGAGGGGGGGGCGCCTCAGGGCAGGGGCTCGGGGACGGGGGAGGGCGCAAGGTGGAAGTTTTGCCTAGGGCACGAAACATCCTTGCACCCGCCCTGCTAAGCCCCAGGTCTCTCAGGAAGTCTGTGGCAGAGTCAGGAACTGAACCTAGGTCACCTGTGTCCTAGCCTAGCCCAGCCCAGCCCCTTAACCACGAGCCCCCCTTTCCTAGCATGCCATTGCCCTGGCCCTAGGAAAGATGTGCATTATGAATTCTTGCGTCATCCAGTTTCTTTGGGCTTTTTTCTCCCGCAGTTAGAACTCGAAAACAAACCTCTTGACACTGGTGCGGCGAATCTGCCGGCAGAGACATCAGTAAGCCCAGAACGGATCACCGCTGTCCACAGCACTCTGTTGCTGCTATTTCTGCAGCCCCTCTTTCGCCTCCCTCGCCTTCCTGTTCAGGGCTAGCCTGATGCTCTTTGACATTTTTGAGGTGAAAGCTTTTGGGTGGTGCTTGTTTTCCCCCATTGCAAATACCATACCCACAGCTACATGCTTCCCAGCCATATCTACTTTCCAATACCCAGTTGTCAGGGATGGGTCAGGTATGATATTACGTTTCGCCCTCCTTTGGCTTCTCCTATAGCCGTTCATACCTGTGCATCAAATGTGACAATGAGCTTGCTAGGAAATCGAATGTATGATGCTACGTCTCTTTTTTGGGAAGGGGCAGCAGAGGTGCGAGAGGGCAGTCTATGTTTGCTGACCCCTCCCCTCACCAGGAAGACCCTTGTTCACTTAACACTGTCTCCTTAAAGAGGTCAATTGTCCCTAGTTCTCTCACTCAGCCTCGGAGGGTTTACAGTTGGGAAAAGGCAGTGCCTTCTTTTCCATCAAATGTGATGGCCGGTTTTGTGTTCTAACCCTTAGATGCAGAGTCTGGATTTCAAAGGCATTAAACCCTGTGCTGCCCCTTCTCTCCTCCTCCTTTAAAAAAAAACCCCAAATAGCGTAATTGGTGTATGCCACAGAAATATATTTGTCGCTCTACATTGCTTTGAACCGTGTCACATCAAAGGAATCCACTGCTTTCATAACTTGATTTGAAAGAGTTGTAGAAATAACCACCATTATGAAACACAGCAAATAGCACGGTTCAAGGAGGGGAAAGGAGAGAGATTTTCATGGAGCAAAGCCTATAAGGTGGAGGAAAACGGAGGTACAGTGGCCGTGGCCAGATCCAGAAAGAAAGCAACGTGTGCAAATTGGCTGTTCCGAATGCGCAGGTTGTAATTGACACTAATACCTGCAGCGTTGTGTGAAATACACTGTAACCAAGTCAGAAATGTGTTTCCGAGGACCTGGAAAACAAATGCGAAACTAGCAGGACAAGAGCGGCTGGGAATGGGCGAAACAAACAGTACAAGAACGGACGGCTGCTTTAGCAGAAATGGCTTTCCTTGGGAAGGATCCCCTTCATTATAAAATAGAGGAGGTGGCTGGCCAGGCACTGTCTGTGAGGGCTCCGGGATGCTGGAACTTGTTCCTACTTTTGGTCCGAAGTAGCCTGAATTTGGTGACCTTCCGGGCATGCTGCCCAAGACATCTGTTTGAGAGAGTGTGTGGAGAGGGCTGAGGGTATCCGACCTAGACGAATGTGAAGTCTGTCACAGTTAGAATCTGTTTTCTAGCTCAATAAATTAGGACTTATTCCCATATCCCCTCTGTAGTCCAATAAGAATGGCTGGTATAAATAGCTATGCGTTAAGATGAGAAACCCTGTGACTTACGCTGCCCCGTGAAAGGCAGAGTGAACTGTACGGAGAGGCAAACAGTAAAACCTAGACGATGGGTGAGGGGTAGGTAGGTGTTTTTGCATGTGACTGGCTGGCTGAGCTCCTGCTGAATGGATCACTTTAATGCTGCTGAGATTCATTGTATTGTTAATGGTGTCTTAGGTGCCTGAATCCACACAAGTATCAGAGGGGGAGCCCTGTTAGTCTGGATCTGTAAAAGCAGCAAAGAGTCCTGTGGCACCTTATAGACTAACAGACGTTTGGGAGCATGAGCTTTCGTGGGTGAATACCCACTTCGTCGGATGCCTTGGAAGGGCATTTTTTAGCTGTTGTTTACATAGAAATAAATAAGCAAATAGGTTGCCAGGTGAGGAATGTAGATTTTAGCACATACAGGGAGTGTACCTGAGACCCGTATCGTTCGTCCACGTACTGAGAATCCTCGCATTGTACATTACCATATTCAGCCTGTTATGGGAGCAGAGAGAACAGTCACCATGTGCTTCGGCAGAGAGGTAGGGAGTGATCTCTCACTCAAAAGACTCTTGCTTTAAGTCCGCCCACCCAACGTGTCTCTAGGAACTGGAGGACCAAGAACTCTGAGGTTACCTAAACTCCACGTACCCACATTTGCAATTAGTTGGGTTGATCTCTGGGATTTGGCGGAGTCTTTTCTCCCATGGTTTGACATCACCAGCAGGGTCTTCTGCATAATCTAAGTCACATTCAAAACCTCTAAGGTGTGGCTTGAAGGCCTAACCTTGCAAACATTTCCTCGGGTGAGTAAACCTTATTCACATAAGCAGCCCCATTGATTTCAAACCATGAGTCAGAACTGCTCCTGTAAGTAAGGATTTGCAGAGTGCTTCAGTGAATTGCAACAGGACTGTCATAAGGAACCGTTCGCGTCTAGCTCCAGCACGTTGCAAGAGGATAGGCCTTAAAATGGTGACTTCCTGCTTTGTAGTGAAATTATTTTAGATCATTTTTGGAACTCTCAGAGGTATCGTTTAATTGCTTTCCTCCTTCCACCCAGTGAGTTGGACTCAAGGTACTAATGCAATGCAAACTAACATCCTATGTGGAGAGATACAAAACACAGTTGCAGTAAGACTTGGGAAACTTTCCAGAATAGTGTTTCTGGCAAATACCAGATCATCTGTAATGTTTGTAAAGCTTTTAGTGGCACTCTGTTGGGAGTGGCCTGTATAATTCACTCGTGGCTTCACCACGCATGAATAAATCAGCCAGTACAAACTCAAGAGAATAAAATCACGCATGTTACTGTATTTCATCCAGTTTATAAGAGAAGGCTACATGTAATAAATGCAAAAACTATAACTACTTAGTGCACAAACTCTGAATCTTCTGTGCTCACACTGTGATTTGAAATTCTGAGGCGGCTGATGGCAAAAAAGGATTTAGATCCTTCGCTGCTGCTTTTTTGTAAGGCTGGGGCACTGCAGTGTTTACTGTACCGAGGTGTATTGCTAATCAAACATTATTGTACTTTATGAGCTGTTACCGTTCTGCTTGGGAAAGGTGCGTGTTCACTTTAATCAGACTTCTCCATCTTGCCCTTTGAGAGGAGGGGTGTCATTCTGTGTTTTCTTTTCAGAGAGGCAAGACTTACCTCTGTTATGCTTTTAAAAACATCGGTACCATAGCAACAGGGAGTACATTCTACTGGCATCTTTCAGTGCTAATAGAATGGCATGTCAGACAAACAGAGTGCACTTTTTTTGTTTAAATCTCTTCAGCTGTTCTAACACTGCACCTTTCTGTATTAACACACACATTTTTTTTTAGTGGTATGGTTGATCTATACAGAGTTCACCACCTAGGTGTGCTACCTAACTTTGCCACGTCTCGCTGTGTTTTTATGTATAATGTGGAAACTCTTGTAAACTGGTTAATATGGAAGCAGTTTATTAAACAAATAAGTCAGCAATCCTACCCCAGATAAATGTTTGTTGTGCGTAGATGGGAATATGAACATATTGGACTATTTCTAGGGCTACAAAATTGCATAGTCACTTCAGATTTACTTGTCTCTTAGACTAGGTAAATTTGCTACCGAGGGCTGGTCGTAAGGGATGTGGTCAAAGTGTTTGTGCCCCAAATTTGGCCTTAGTTTAAAATTATGTGTCATCCAATCATGGTAAATGTTCTTCATTGTTTCATTTTTCAAATCAATCGTTCTGATATTGGAAAGGAAAGCAGTGTTGTGGGCATACAGAAAGCAGAATCGTCCAGTTTTGAGGGCACAGGGATTGGGAGACACCAAATGGGATTCTGTTTCCAGCGCTGCCGCTAACTAGTTGTGTGATGTTGCTGAAGTTACTTACTATAAGGTCAGACTGTTAAAAGGTTCTGGTTATTCTGAATGCCACCATTTTTGGAAGACAGATAAATTCAGATTTTCAGAGGTGTTTGCCACCTGCAGTTCCCAGGGATTTTAAATACAGGCATGGGACCTCAGCACCTTTGAAAATCAGTTCTCAGGTGTTTCAAGTTGGGCACTCAAAATCAGTAGATACTTTTTTTTTTTAAAGTAGGGCTTGTGCCTCAGCTTACCCATCTGTAACATGGACATAATACCTACTTTTGTAACTCTCTTTGAGCTGTCTGGATGGAAAATGTTCTATGAGAGATGTTATTAATAATTTATGACTTCTCATTTTACGTGCTATCCTGATCATAGCATGCCTGTGTGTCATGTTTTTAGTTTGGGACCAGCAATAAGTGCTATATCTTTTTTTTAATTGTCTTTTTAAACTTGCATTTTTAAATTTGCAGCTGAAAGAAGTACTTTTATATTCATCTGTCACAAGTAAGTTATGAGCCTTTTTATAAGGGTTGTTCTGCCTTAAAAGTAGAGTGGATAAGTTGATTATTTTAGTTCATGTTCAAGAATTGCCGATTTCTCATAGGACACTTTGGAAAGTGTTCGTTAGCGAAGTTCTGCTGATACGGGATGTATCGCATTTTCAGGTTTTTGTTTTTCTCCCCTTATATCTCATAAGTAGGGATGCTTGCATGATAAGGAGATATTTCTTGCTTAGGAGTTAATCTGCTCCTGCTGCTAATTGCTGATTCGGTGGGGGGTTGCAAACCTTTATACACAAATCTCTTTATTGAGTTCAATAGACTACTTGCATGAGTTGCGGTTTTCAACGTAAGTTCCTTAACAGCCTCTGTGATCTCACAGACGTCTCCACAGCAACTCATTATGATGTCACGGGGGCTTGGTGATGGCAGTATGTGGCAGAAGCACACGAATCCTTTGGCAACAAAGATCCTGTTCCCATGCCCATGTTCTTAGTAATGAAAACACGAGAAGAAAAGAATGTAGAAATATGATTTACTAGTAAAATTTACTTTTAGAATATTTTTTAGTTTTCTATTAGGCAACAGGGCTTTCAATGATTGTCAGAGTGTAGAGGGAAAAGTTCTTGAAATATGGCTTTAAAAAAAATAGAGTGAATCCAATATCAGAAGAATTTTTTAAAAAGCCGTATGGCACTTGGTTTGATTTATTCAAACATGCTGTGAGTGAACTGTTTTCTCTCTCACTGGGAACTTATCACATATGATCACTACCGTCGTATCTGAGCACCTTAAAAATGTTAGGGCTGGTCTATGCTAGAAAGTTAGGTTGTCCCAGCTATGTCGCTTAGGGGTGTGAAAAGTTCACATCCCTTAGAGATGTAGTGAAGATGGAGCTAAGCCCCAGTGTAGACAACGCAAGGTCAATAGAGGAATTCCATCGACCTAGCTACTGCCTCTCAGGCCACGTTTACACTTACCCGCCGGGTCGACGCGGCGAGTTCGACTTCTCGGAGTTCGAACTATCGCGTCTGATCTAGACGCGATAGTTCGAACTCCGGAAGCGCTAGTTCGAACTCCGGTACTCCACCGCGGCAGGAGGAGTTGCCGGAGTCGACCTTGGAGCCGCGGAGTTCGCTTCCGCGGCGTCTGGACGGTAAGTCATTCGAACTAGGGTAGTTCGAATTCAGCTACGTTATTCACGTAGCTGAATTCGCGTACCCTAGTTCGAACCAGGGGCTGTGTGTAGACCTGGGCTCAGAGAAGTGGGTTTACTACAGCAGTGGAAGAACTCCCTCCGTCGCTGGAGTGTCTATGTTACAGCATCATAGTTGCAGCGCTGCAGCTGTGCCGCTGTAGCATTTCTACTTTAGATATAATTTAGTGTAGCTGCAATTATACCGGTGTGAAAGTACTTTTGTCTGTATGGGTTTGTGTCTGTGGGGACCTGCTGCAAGCTACGCCGGCAGCACAATTACATCGGTATAAGATGCAGCTAATGCTATAGTAGGAGGATTTGCTGGTACAGCTATACCAGTATAGCTATGCTAGCAAAACTTTTCTAGTGTAGACACGGCCAAAGTAGCATCAAATACTGAGGTGGGGAGGAGAAGTCATTTAATTTAGGCCTAGACTACACTGAAAAAGGTTTGCCTTTGCCAGTCTAGCTGTACTGGCAAATCCTCCTAGTGTAGATGTAGCGTACCAGTGTAATTTATGCTTGTTTCCCGAATGAAATAAGTTATAATGGCAAAAGCACTGCATCTATACTTGGGCTTTTGCTGGCATAGACGTGGTAAAAAATCACAGCCCAAACCAATGTTGTTATACTGACAAAAGAGTCTATTGTAGTCCTGGCCGTGGATTATAGTCTCTTCAGGGCAGGGATCGTCTCTCACTGTGTGGGTACACAATGATCCTGATCCTGATCGGACACTCCATAATACAAATAAGTACTACCGTAATACAAGTGATTATTAATAATAAGCACAACAAAGTGTGACAAAGTTCCTCCTCTACCTTGGTGGGTCCTGCGCTTATTGGCAGATTTGCTCACCTCAGCGATCTTCCCCACAGTCTGGGTCAACCCCTCCTGTGTCTGGTCAGGAGTTGGGAGGTTTGGGGGGAACCCGGGCCCGCCCTCTACTCCGGGTTCCAGCCCAGGGCCCTGTGGATTGCAGCTGTCTATAGTGCCTCCTGTAACAGCTGCATGACAGCTACAACTCCCTGGGCTACTTCCCCATGGCCTCCTCCAAACACCTTCTTTATCCTCACCACAGGACCTTCCTCCTGGTGTCTGATAACACTTGTACTCCTTAGTCCTCCAGCAGCACAGCCTCTCACTCTCAGCTCCTGGTGCCTCTTGCTCCCAGCTCCTCACACGCACTTCCTCTCCTCTGGCTCCCCCTCACCTGACTGGAGTGAGCTCCTTTTTAAACCCAGGTGCCCCGATTAGCCTGCCTTGATTGGCTGCAGGTGATCTAATCAGCCTGGCTGCCTTAATTGGTTCTAGCAGGTTCCTGATTACTCTAGTGCAGCCCCTGCTCTGGTCACTCAGGGAACAGAAAACTACTCACCCAGTGACCAGTATATTTGCCCTCTACCAGACTCCTGTACCCCACTGGCCTGGGTCTGTCACAAAAGGGAAAAGAAGAAATATACCCATGTATCCTTCCCAATGTATATATGTTTACAACAACCCATGGCATCTAATTAATAAAACTAGTCCTCCCTTTTGTTAATATGGTAGTTGTTTGCCATTGTAGTGTGTGGTTTACTTGTACATGCCAATTCAGTGCCCCTTGTATGAGCATTGTATGCCAGTTCAGTGCCCATTGTTAGAAGATGGCTAGCTTGCACTCATCCAGTCAGCAACAGATAAAGGATTTTGCAGTGGGTGGGAGGGTCTAGTACACAAATAAATGATGTTATGCAAGTTGGTGGTATGCATCTGTATGAAAGACATGGTATTAAGGCTTTGCTCAAGCAGTAGTCTCTAGATCATGGCTGTCTTGGAGAACTGTCCCTTTTTCAAATGAAAAATATTGCTGAAAATTACGATGTTGACTCTCTTTCAAAAGTAAACAACAAAAGTCAAACATCTGATTTGGGGGGACAACGAGAGCGAATCCCTTTGAAGGAAAATGTGTTTGTTCATTTGTCAGGACCAAAACCAAATGAGAGTGATGTTGATAGTGTCCGAACAGAGTAAAGTCTGGGGCGGAGCTGGCAACCCTTGCCCCTCTCTTTCCTTATTTGGCTACCAAGACAGGTGTTTGAGATTCACCCTTAAGCCCTGAAACATCTCACAATCTGACAGCCGCCCAAAACAGCACTTCCTAACCAATTTCAGATGTTTACAATAGTGGCAGTTCTTATGGTAGACACCCAAAATCCTGAACCCAGGATTTGGGACGTAAAAAAGAAGTGATTTTCCAGGTATGTTGTTTTTGTGTGTATGTCAGGTCAAAACTCTGAGGGGACCTCAGGTTTTGAGTGACCAGCTTTGAGACAGGTAGGAATGGATTGCTGAGTACCCGTGGTTCCCGTTGACTTTGGCTGGAGTTGTAGGGTGCTGCTCAGCACCTCTGAAAATCAGGTGTACGTCTCTCAAGTTGGGTGCCCAAAATTAGTAGACATTTTTGAAATTGGACCAGAATGCTGAATTCTGGTATTCGCAAGGGATATGAAACAGTTCATCTTCTAAAACCGCTCTCATCTGGGAAGTGGTTAATTAACTTCCTTATCGCACCCTATGAAACATCACTAGCAAAGGATACAAAATCAATATTATTTTCTTCTTTCCTTTTCCCAGGTTGTCAGCGCTCTATAGGCTTGTCCAATGGAAAAGCCAAGGTGTGCAGTTACAGCGGATGGTATTACTGCAGCACCTGCCATGTGGACGACAACTTTCTAATCCCCGCACGACTGGTTCATAACTGGGACACTTCAAAATACAAGGTAATCTTCATGCGTGTTGGTTTGAGAAGAAATACATTGAATGCCATGTAATAGAAACACAAATGATGCTGAAGGTTAAAATCTAATTTTACAATTGACTAATATTATCCAGTCAATCACATTCCTGACCGGGATGGGAGGGGTCGTGCCCAGTGGTTGGAGTGGGAATCAGAGTCGGAAGTCGGCGCTGAAGGTCAGAGCCAGGTTACCGGATTGAGGAAAGGCAGCAACAGGGCTGGGTCCCAGTCAGGAACAAGGCAGGAGCAGGACTGCAACAAAGAGGAGCCAGGCTAGGAACAAGCAGGTGCAGGAGCCATAACAATTGAGGGCAAATGTTTTAAGCAGCTGCCAAACTGCTGCTAGGTGTAAGAGCTGGTCTGCTGACTCTCCCCACCTAGAGGCGCCGACTTCCTGAGTTCTCAGAGGGTGCTCAACCCCCCCACTCCACCCTGTCCCCCAAGCTCCATCCCTGCCCCACCTCATCCCGCCCGCACCCCACCTCTTCCTGCCCCCACTCTCCCCTCCACCCCAGTGCCTGTGGAATATCGCTGAACAGCAGATCGCAGCGGGCAGGAGGCGCTGGGAGGGAGGGGGAAGAGCTGAGTGGCAGGGCTGCCGGTGGGTGCTGAGCACCCACTATTTTTTTTGCCCATGGGTGCTCCAGGGTGGGTGCTCCTGGAAGCATGGGAAGCTCCTTTGCCCAGGGGTGCCACGAGGTCGGCACCTACGTCATCCATCAGGCCCGGTAGCCAATCATTTAGCCGACTACAGGCCAGCTGTGCTCGTTAGATTGCCCAGAGGCAGCTCTGTTGCAGGCCCTGATTCCTGATAGTTCATCTGTCCCCTACTCACATGTCTTGCCTACTCAGTCTGTTACCCCTCCACAGCACGTCTTCAAATCTGCAGAAGCCACCTCCATGTCTCTTCCCTCACGGTGCCACACTTCTCCTCCTGGCTGCCCCCACTCATGACTGCTGTAGTACTTCAAGAAGCAGGGGTTCTTCTCTACCTGCTCTCGTGGTCCTAATCTTCAGAGTCCTCATAGAATCATAGGAGTGGAAGAGACCTTGAGAGGTCATCTAGTCCAGTGCCATGCCTCATGGCAGGACTAAGTATTATCTAGACCATCTCTGACAGGTGTTTGTCTAACCTGCTTTTTAAAATCTCCAATGATGGATATTCCACGACCTCCCTAGGCTCATGGACTGGACCTTGGCTACCTCAGACATTGCCTCTTTTGCTGCAGCGCCAAGAGCTGTGATTCTCAGGAGCTCTACAGTTGATGGATCCCAAGAGGAGAGCTTGGTGATCAGGGCTTTTTTTTGGTGGCAGGCACTAGTCCTATGGAATTCCATCTTATGGGAAATCAGATCTCTCTAGTTTCAGAACAAAGTGGACTTCATCTCTGAGCACAAGTCTTATAAAAGCAGAAGGATGGCACATCAACACTTCCCTGGGCATAAGCAACAGAAGTAATGTAAAGAGAGAGCTTTGCACATTGTCATAGTCTGAGGATGAGGTGGAAGATAAGTACAGTTCTTTAGATTGAATTTTACCTTTCTTTTTTTTTACACTCAGACGCTATGAGTGTACGGATAGATATGCAAATATGGATGAATGGTAGACAGGCAGATATATACTAGTGGCTATTTTATACATCTTAGCATGTTTCCCAAAGGACACCAGAGAAATGGTGCATAGAACATGCATTTCTGTTGGATGTTTTCATAGGGTTAACGGTGTTGTTTTGGCATTGCAGGGGGAGTGTGCTGAAACAATAACAGACTTATGAGGAAGGGAGATTGTACTAAAGCTTCAAACATAACAGACACTGTTAGGAGAGCCTGTTTGATGTTTAACGTCTGCGAATATTATTATTATGGGTTATTTGAAAAGGAAATAAAAGAGCTGGTAAATGCTCTGTTAGGGGAAAAAACAGGCTCTCTTGAAGAAGAAAATTTGTCAAAAGACAGAGATTATTAAAGAAAACCAGAGCCTGCCATTAGGAAAATGATAATCTGATGCCAAATAATATCAGATTTTTAAGGAGTTAATAAAGTTCTTGCATAATGAGATTAAGGATCTTTTTTTCCCCAGAGGCCAGATATTGAATATTAGATATTACATTATTTTCCTTTGGATGCCCTTCCCAAAGGCCACTCATTTCGCTGGACAGGGATGGGATGAGGGCCTCTAATGTGGATCAAGTGGATGCTAAAGCAGGCAGTCTAATGAAAAGGTGTGTCAATGAGACCGTAAAGAAGAGACACTGGATTTTTAATTTAGAATTTAAAACTTGTATCATTTCAAACAGTCTGGCTACAGGAGAAAAGGAACTGCCGGTCTTCAGAGAGTTAGGGCATAAAGGCAGAATAGAGTTTTTAGGCTTCAATTTAAAATCAAATTAATTCTGATTATAACAGTGAGAAATTCTCAATTTTCACTTCGCCAAAGCACAATACAGTTGTGAACATTCACTTGGCTGGGAAAAGTGTCAAGTTCTCTGTAAGTACGTATATCCCCAGAGTAGCTGAGTCTCTCAGGAGTGTTAATTTATCCTCACAACACCCCAGCAAGGTAGGGGAGTATCGTCATCCTCAATGTACAGACGGGGAACTGAGGCACTGGGAGATCAAGTGACTTGCCCAAGGTAACAGGAAGTCTGTGGCAGAGCTGGGAATTGACTCTCGGTCCCCTGAGTCCCAGGCCGGTCCCTTAACCACAAGACCATCCTTTGTCTCCTAGCCCATTATGTAACTGATCAGGTTTAAGGGAATCTGTTAGTTTTGCCTCTTTATACTGGATTTTGCAATTTTATGCCTTGTTTCTATCTTCATTGTATCCTTCATTGGAACTAAGCAAATCCTCTTCTGTTGTGGAGCACACTGGCCTGAGATGACCCTTAGTCTTTCATTTATCTCCATTTTCTCTTTCTCTCATACTTCAGATGTAGAGTGTGATGCCGTGTCACTACTGTACAATCCATTTAGATACTTCAGATGCAAAAAAAAAAAAAAAAAGTTTCTTAGTTTTGCCTGCAGTACTTAATAGCAATAATGTAGCTGCATGACTCTTTATTAGTGTATTGATTATATGTCCTGGTCTGGCAGAGACAGAAACACCATCCCACTCTCCTGAGGTATCCTTAGTATTAATGATTTCTGTTTCTCTTGGACTCGCTTTCAAAGCAGGATATCCTCATCCACTACCATTGCAGCAACCTTGATGTTGAGTGTCCCGCTAGTACCTACACAGATAGATCTCTTGAACAGCACTCACAAAATGGAACCACGCTCCAAAGCCTCACCAAAGAGGCAACCCTGTCCATCAAGCACAATGCAGCAATGCACTAAAGAGGAGCTGCTCCAGCAGGAGGCCACCTTCCAACCTGATGCATAATATACCGATGGGGGCTGATAGGAACAGGGCTTTGTCAAAGTGGACCGTGCTCAGCAAAGTCCTGTGAAATATCAGAGAGAACATGAGTGTGGCTTCCACCTATTGACTGCTTCTGTATTTCACGCTATCTAGAATATGTGTCAATCCCTCGACCTGTGAACAGAGTAACCGGGGATGAAGAACATGGAATAATTTCTCCCCGGCCATCTCGTCCCCCTTTGCAAGGTGCACTGGCACCTATTATATCTGCCACTAGCAAAGCTGAAGGAGCAAGCCCCAGTGTGTGATCTGGTTTGGTAACGCTGATACAATTAGGTACATGTTTTCAGTTGTTCCCTGGAATTCACTGCACTTGAACAGCATGTATAATATTAACTCTTGGTCTTCACAGTCGGAGAAGATCCCATCTGTCTGCTTCTGACAGGACAAGACTTGGGGGAAAAACAACCCAGAAGTCAGGAGAAATCCACAGAGTTGAGCTTTATCGTGTGCTGGATCTTGAGAATTACCCGAGATTTGTATACAAAAGCATTTGGCTACTAAGGGAAAGAACCCCTTGATTATTTAACAGAAACCTTCTCAAAGGACTTGTCCATTCGCCATGCTTCTGCAGGCTTCCTCACATAGCAACTGGAGTTTCTTAACCAAAATCATAGTTCAGACAGTTTCTCCCAGCTCCCACTTTTGCTTATGGTTCTCAGTCCTTTTCATAGTAGAGTATTTCATGTTCTTGAGGGAGATAATCTTTTAGATACCTCTTCCTCCTATCCTTATGCAACCTCTTCTCTCTGGCAACTTTTACTTGGTTACATGCAAAAGGTAATAAGTATCGTTGTTTGCTTCCAGTAGCATCCTAAAGCGTGCTAGGAGCTGCACAAACACAAGAAGAGAGACAGCCCCTGCTCCAAAGAGTTTGCAATGAGTCTGACTTTTCGTGTTTAGATTCTGAAGCACAAGATGGCAGCCTCCAGAAAAAAATACTGATCCTTGTTTTCCCCCCATTCCTGTGCTTTTGACATTTCAGGCTACAGAGCGCTCTTCAATCTTAATACTTGTATTTGAATGACATTTTCTGGTGTTTCTAATAAAATTATATGCATGTGTATTTGTGTATTATAGGCAGGGCTGGTAGTGCCACCTATTATTAAGCTTGCCCCTGTTTTCAGTTGCTTATAACTTTGCCAAACATTAACCATTTGGGCTGAAATTTGACTTTCCAGTTTTCGTATCTCAGGCTGAGGTTTTGGCTGAAATTTTCCAAAAAAAATTCAGCCATTTCTGAAAATGATTCTATAGGAAAAAAATACATTGTTTTGCCTGTGTTTAAAAAAACCCCTAGTGACTTTTTCTTTGAACAGCGCTAGCACACCTATATTTTGGAGCAGGGATGTAAAATTTTGTGGGGGGGGTGACGTTTGTGTCAGGGACGTGTCTTTTGTCATCCCCATGAAAATCCACCCAATTTTGGCCGAGTTATAAATTGACTGTCCTTTCTGTGCACTCCCTCAGGCAGGGTCCTGGGGAAAAAAACCCATGATCTTGTAATTAAAGACTATGTACCATAAAGTTGCACACAAGGGGGCTGAATGAAGGTTGCACAGGCAACCTTGATTCTGGCATTTCCTAACTTTTGAGTGCTTGACTTTGCGACCTTTAATAATCTTTTAACGTGTGTGTGTGTGTGTGTGTGCGCACACGCGCATCCATGGATGCACTGCTGATGAATGTGCCCCATGGAAAAAAATATAATATCACCTCCTGCTCATTCCTATATCTGCCCTGAGGCCGCTTGCAGGCAAGTGGGCTTTCCCATCATTTCAGTACTGATTCACAGTGAAAGAATATTCTCCAAAAGGAATACTGAGCCCTGGGGATACCGGCATCAGGTTCTGCGGTGGGAAAAAATCTGGAATCCTCCCCGTGTTCTACATTCCACTTGCTGGCTGCTCTCGAAGTTAAGATCACGTACTTGCACATTCCTAGGCCTTGATACAGCAAAGCACTTCGACATGTGCTTGAATGCTGTGCCGATGGGGACCAAAGTATACATGCGAGTGACCCTCGCACAGGATTTGGAGTGAGAAACTCCTGAGTTTCAAACCGAGCTGTGATATTGAGTGCTTGTGTGGTGCTGAGTGGATCGCTGCTATCTGACTTTTCCACCCCCCTCAGTACAAGAGGAATGATGCTTATTATAGGTATGGTAGCTCTCAGGTGTGTTGTAAGGCTAAATGGTTTAATACGTGTGTAAAATCAGTGTGATGATGAAGATCGTTGTATTCTTCTCTCTAGTGTACAGCTGTATTAGTCTCGCTAACAGAACAAAACCAAGAGATGCCACCAAACTGTTCTGGAGCTAAAGTTTTGTGTGCATTTAATAATAATAATAATAATTGGAGATATACCAAATCTCCTAGAGCTGGAAGGGGCCTTGAAAAGTCATGGAGTCCAGCCCCCTGCCTTCACTAGCAGGACCAATTTTTGCCCCAGATCCCTAAGTGGCCCCTGGAAGGATTGAGCTCACAATGCTGGGTTTAGCAGGCCAATGCTCAAACCACTGAGCTATCCCTCCCCCCCATTTGGGATCTGAAGAATTTTGTTCTTTACCCGACCTCCCCGGGTTGTTACTGATACAGTGCATTTTCCGTTCCTCAGTTTGGACAGCACAGTTCCGTGGGTTTGCACTGTTTTTAAAAAAAATCTAAAAGGTGAGAGATGAGTGGGATGTTTAATACAGCTTCTGAGCCATAAAAGTCTGTGGAACCATGACCCTTAATTCACCTAACGGTATTTCCCATGTTTAAAAATATACATTGTATGATCTGCATAATCACTAACCTGCAGCCAGTACTTGGCATTATGTATGATATTTTTGTTAACATGGAGATTATTCATTATGAAGACTTACAGTTGGGATCGTCTCTCACTGTAACATCTTCTTCCCTGACCTGCTCCTAATTCCAGTAGCTCAGTGGTTCTCAACTTTTCCAGACTACTGTACCCCTGTCAGAAGTCTGATTTGTCTTGTGTATCCCCAAGTTTCACCTCACTTAAAAACTACTTGCTTACAAAATCAGACATAGAAATACAAAAGTGTCACAGCGCTCTATTACTGCAAAATTGCTTGCTTTCTCTTTTTTACTATATAATTATAAAATAAACCAATTGGCATATAAATATTGTACTTACATTTCAGTGTGTAGTACACAGAGCAATATAAACAAGTCATTGTATGAAATTTTGGTTTGTACTGACTTTGTTAGTGCTTCTTATGTAGCCTAGGCAAATATCTAGATGAGTTGATGTACCCCCTAGAAGACTTCTGCGTGCCCCAAGGAGTAAATGTACCCTTGGTGGAGAACCACTGCACTAGCTGGTACCATCTATAAGGACATATTTTGCTTTGTCTACCTCATCTTCTACAGTACCTGAAGGGAGAGGCCTTTTAAGTCTGAGAAGACTATAGTGTAGCCTTTGCCCTTTTGTTCACCTCATAAAAGGTATCTTTGTTAGCCTAATTCATTGGTGCCTTGCTTCAGTGTAAACACTGGTTTTAAGGACCAGGAGGACTAATTGAATTGCGAAACACATCATTTTTCTACAGCAGAGTCTCAAGTGGTTTGCAGTTCATTTCACATGCTCCCGGCTTTTTCCCCCCCGTTGATAAAATGCAGAAATAAAGAAGTAGGGTGAGGAGGAGTATTTGGTCTTTGAAGTGGAAGTATCCTTCCCAGTTAGGACAAAAAGTTCCAAGGGGGTTACAGTATCTTATCGTGGGTGCAGATGTACAGAACAATACGATGGAATGGGATAGAGAGAAAGTTCTTGAAAATGAAAAACCATGATTCATGAATAATAATAATAATAATACCCATTTCTCATCTATGCTTGTTTTCAAAAATATCTGGATGTGGTTCTGATTGTTCTTTTAGTGTTATGTGTTTTTTTACATTACAGCTAAACATGGGAGAAATTACCATTGGAATGGCTAATGATACAGTGGGTTCTGTTGTACTCATATTAACCTACTTTTTACTCTCTTTAGGGCCCCACCCAACTCCCATTAAAGTTTGAGATGACTCCAGTTGACCTCAAAAGGAGCTGGATTGGGCCTTCAATGTTTCATTAATTTTCTTTGTCAGTTGCATCCAACTTATCAGAATCACTGTGTATATGCACACAAACACATGTAAACATTCCTAGACAGGAAAAGGCCATTTGAAGGAGTAGTTTGATGATCATTGTAGTTAGACACATAAAAGATCTATTAGAATAAATCATTAACTTCATCCCACTGCAATGGCAGGATAATGTCCTCAATAGAGCACTATCTAATATCAAACAGATACTGTACATGATCTTCACCAGCTGGGGAAGTGGTAAGGATCTATATGGCTGTGAATATCACTGTGATTTGGAAAGATAGGATACTAGTCCTTAAAGTTTATCGTAATGTGCTCGATAAAATAGGGGTTGGCTCTCAATAGAAGTTCACAGTGGGATCCCTCTCAACTCTGCCTTCTCCAAGAGTTGGCAATGGAAATTCCAATAGAGGGTTTCAGTTTCACATAACGATTAAAAACGCACATAAGAGAGAGGAATAAAACCATTTAAGGAAGGGCAGAAAGAAAGCACATCTAAACTGCTTTGTTTTTCAGGTATCAAAGCAAGCCAAAGAGTTCTTGGAGTATGTGTACGAGGAGCCGTTGATTGACATCCAGCAGGAAAATCCCATGTTGTACAGACATGTTGAGCCACTGGCGACTGTAGTCCGTCTGAGACAGCAGCTGAGATCTCTCCGAGCCTATTTGTTCAGCTGCAGAGCAGCAGTGGCAGAAGACCTGCGCAGGAGGTAAGAACCACGGACAACATGCAGCACAAGATTCCTGTTGTCCTGCCTCTTTCTTGTCGGCACATGTTCAGCCCTCACTACCTCCTCTTGGTTTCCATGATCCAATTCATAAGCCATTACCCATTGTGAAAGCCAGCTGCACTGTAGTTGTCACCAGAGGCTTTTTTATACAACGAGATTGTCTGTTGCCATAGGAAAGCCTGTTTCAGTGATTCATGTGGGCTGACTGTGGAGCTTGGGTACCTAAAGTCATTCCTCCCATAGGAGCATGCTGTTTCTCCTCAGTGGTGCGTCTAAGGCTGATAATACATAATTATCTCAGGCCATCACTGCGATAATGGAAAGTGTGTGATTTGGGTAATGTCGGTTCCTCCTTTCCTGCTGATTTTTCCTCAAAATAAAATAGGCAGATTGCAATCCACAAGTTTATTTATCAAAGGCACAATTCATTTTAAAACATGCCGCATCTAGCTGCTGCTGATCTTCTCCAAACAGCTCTGACAGACAAACAGCCTCTTCAAATCCAACAGCAGATCAACTGTAGAAAGGCCAACTTTGTTTGTACCCTGGATCTCCTAAAGAAAGGGGCTGGAGGCCTGTTTTGGCTCTATCTTTTTTTTTTTTTCTTCTTTTCTGTGAGGTGAATGAATCCAGACAAATGCAACTGGCTTGTTGGAACATGCATCTCTTATGTCTCCGTATTTCTCAGGTCTGTCTGCTAGTAAAACAAATCTGTCACCTTCAGTTAGAAGCATTGCCATTTTGAAATGTTCAGCTGCCAAAGGGAGGAAAAGTAAATGGAGGGAGGGCCTGTCCCACTCCCTGTATTGTGGATATATGTTTTTGACAGGGCCGCCCAGAGGATTCAGGGGGTCTGGGGTCTTCGGCGGCGGGTCCCGGGCGGAAGGAACCCCTGCTGCGGGTCTTTGGGGCACCTCGGCAGCAGGTCCCGGAGCAGAAGGACCCCCCCCCCCCCCACCGCCGAATTGCCACAGAAGATGCTCTGGGGGCCCGGGCCCTGTGAGAGTTTTCCGGGGCCTCTGAAGCGAGTGAAGGACCCTGCTCCAGTGGCCCCGAAAAACTCTCGTGGGGGCCCCTGCGGGGCCTGGGGCAAATTGCCCCACTTGCCCACCCCCCCCGGGGCGGCCCTGGTTTTTGAGGATGTAGAGGGTTGGTATAATTTGCTATGGGGGGTTGCACTGGCTTCTTTATCCCAGGAATGGAAGTGAGGTGATGATTGCTATTCATTAGATAACCTAAATGTCACGGCCTTGAATAATTACATCAAGTACAGCTGAGCAAAGGCGGCAAAGCTGTAGAGAGCAACAGGTGAGTTCCTGTGTTAAACATGCTGTGTGTAAATATTTGTGCGCACGTGTTGTGGAAATGAGCAGCAACACACAGCCTCGCTTCTTCAACTTTCGGGGAGCCGGATTTTGAAAATTAAACCTATTTCCTCTGGCTCCAGCACACAGTATTATCACTCGGGCTCTCCTGCTGTACAGTTGTAATATTGCTCCTATTTTCTCTCCTTCAATTACAATAAAACTAACAGGAGAGCAGCGTTACAGAGGCTGGAGAAAAGTGGCTGAAAAGAAATTAGGGCTTTTGATTAATGCTGAATGCTCTGATTAAAACAGCGAGGCGGAGGTAGGAGAGACTGAAGAGAGTCAGTGAAGAGAGTGAAAGAAAACAGATCAAAGGAGAAGTGAACAAAGAAAAGCAATGGGGCCAGAGGAAATGGGACGAAGGGGAAAGCAAGGAGGCTGGAGGAGGTACTTTGAGCTGGAGCTGATGGAAGGAGATGAGAGGAAAGGGTCCAAAGGGACTGAAGAGGCATTCAAGGGACTAGGACAAAGAGAGAATTTGAGAAAATAAGAATTGAGGGGAACTACCAAGAGGCCAAAGGGGGACGACTGAAGAAACAGAGGCAGCTCAGGGGATGGGGAAGGACAGACAGACAGTATAGAATTCGTCAGGAAATGTAGAAAAGGTGCGAGGCTTTGGAAGAAAAGGGATGACAAAGAAAATACCATCAAACTCTTATCCCAGTAAATAATCAAAATGAGTAAAACGGAAAGTAAGGTGCAGCTCTGTGGGTAGACAGAAAGGAAAGACGAAGCAGGATAGTAGGTAGGATATGTCTGCCATCTGTTGTGTGGAGGCTTCCTGGCAATTCGCTGTCAAGCAGCAGCTGAAGGTACATTCCCTACAGCAGAAGGAAAAGCCCTGACTAGCGTACGGTGCTAATAAACGAGAGGGAGGGGGAAAGGGCGGGAGGGGGACACACTCCCTTTCCTGACCCACAGACCTCCAGACTCCCAATGATTAAAAACAGAGAACTTTGATGGGTGTTTTCTGACAGTTCTTGATGCCCTGTTTTCCGTATGCTTGCGATGACATAAGCCTGAGTTAAGCTTGGTCTTCTAGCACTGCCTGAAATTCCCATTCCTCTCTCCCCATGACCTATACATAATACACAGCTGAGAGAGGAGCACCGTGGCCGGCGGCTGGGCTTGTGGCTAGAGCTTTATGCACAGTCCTTGTCTCTTGCTCCTTGTTATAGGGAAGAGTGTCTAGTTTGGTAGGAACTTGTGGGATGCTCCAAAAGCCAGAGAGCGACCATTTCACAGGCACAAAGGGCAGGTAAGTAGCTTTCAATGGGAGTTGGCTGCCTGACTCCCACTTGTGGACATCTCCAGCAGGGTGATTTTGGCACCAGTTTGGTCCCTGGTGGCCTTCCCAAAGGGGCTGGACTGATCTGAAGAGGAAAACAAGACTGAAGCAGCATCACCTGTCCGGAATCGTGCTCCAGGACCTTTATTCGGAATATGTCGCGTCCCAATAGGCAGACCCTATAGCTCAGCATAACAGCTGGACAGAGAAAATGAGCTCTATTCTCAAAGAAAATACGTGATTTAAATTACCCATCAGCTCATCACATGGGCAAGGTACAAGGAAAGGGGAGTTTAAACAACTCTGTGAGCCAGTGCTACTAAATTTAGTGCTGTTTCCTAGTCAGAAATTAAAGGGCTGGGGGAGAGAATCCAGTTATCTATCCTGTTCCAAAGGCATTCTTTTTCAGCTTGATCTTCACCTTAGTACATGGCTGGCTGTTAATCACTGGCAAGTGAACACAGCATCTTGAAGACCTGTCAGAACCGTATAAACAGACTGAAACAAACTGTTAATATTGCTGTCTAGAGAGAACTAAAAACAGACTGATTAATCGTATTGGCACCTTGCTGCTTGTGGGACACTGATAGCCTTCCTTATTAGGGAAAGAGCAGATTGCTCTGGGGTGTTCTCCTCCTCATCATCATTTTTTAAATCTATCCCTTCCTCTTGAACCCAGATCTCAAACCCAAGATGGCAATTAATTTCGAAGTTCTGTATGTCCTCCATGAAGATTAAAATGTTTACAGTGCTTACAAGTCACTGTTTCTGAAGAATTCCAGATGGCTATAAACCAGTTTAGCTCAGGACCTGGTTACTTAAATGTGGAAACGTTATTTATAATGCCTGGTATACATAGGTACTTTGGGAACTTTGTAAAACTTGGCGTTCCTCAGAAAACTCAGGCCTGAGCCGCACTGTGAACTCGAAGGCGAGTGACTAAAAAAACGAAGAAATGGCTAGAGATCTCAGAAGCTAGTGGCTCGAGGTGCAGGGAACTGGCAGGCCTTATTGTCCTTAAGAATTCTAGCTCACATGATGGCCTCCGGCAACGATGGTAGCTGTTTTGGGTGGTAGTTCGAAGCAGTCTTTAAAGGCAGAAGGGAAGATAAAACAATAAAGGAAAACAAGTTTGGCTAGACCCATTAGGCCAGATCCTCAACTGGTGTAAATCAGCATTGCTCCATTGAGTCACACCAGCTGAGGATCTGACACGTTGTCAGTTCTACGGGCAGAAACAAACGTAGGACATAAATCTAGTGCTTGTGTAGAACTGATGCAAGCTGCAGTTGTATAGCTCTCCCAACAGTCTTCTGCTTGTCCTATTACCAGAGAACACAAACATGGAAAGTGGAAACAGTGTCTCTGGTGCCTAGGGGAGAGGAGAGGAGCTCTTGTCCGTTAAACAGGTGATGCAATGTATGGGAACATGTAAATTGAAGGAAGCATCCTTCTTGTTTTTGTGTATTTCTCCTTTAAGTGTGGAGGAGTCTCCTTGTCTCTCGTAGATATAAGAAGGGCTTGTAATTTTAACCACTATTATCTCTCTTCCTACTATTCTGACTTAATTGAAGGCTTCTTGGTGAAGGAATTATCACAGAGTTTGTTTTTGTTTTAACAGTCTCTGGCTCTGCAACAGGTCTGCCTATCCTTTAGCATTTATCTCAGTGATTTCCATCTGTGAACACATGCTCCTTCTGCATGGAGGTGAAAGACTAAGCAGAATTCTGCATCTAATTACTTGTCCCCTCCACAGGATTACAGTTTTCTATTAATTGCAGGACAGAGTTTTATATTAATTTAACCTGGCACTGGCTGCTTTACTTAGAGTACATTACAGAGAGATGGAATTAAAGCTTGCTGTTGCAATCAGGTTAAGAGCACATTTCCAGTGCCACAAATATGTACCCCTAGCTCAGGGGTCGGCAACCTTTCAGAAGTGGTGTGCCGAGTCTTCATTTATTCACTCTCATTTAAGGTTTCACGTGCCAGTAATACATTTTAACGTTTTTAGAAGGTCTCTTTCTATAAGTCTATAATATATAACTAAACTATTGTTGTATGTAAAGTAAATAAGGTTTTTAAAATGTTTAAGAAGCTTCATTTAAAATTAAATTAAAATCCAGAGCCCCCTGGACCGGTGGCCAGAACCCAGGCAGTGTGAGTGCCACTGAAAATCAGCTCGCGTGCTGCCTTCGCCACGCGTGCCATAGGTTGCCTACCCCTGGACTAGCTAATACTGTCAGCTCTTCGCAGAACAAGAGCCCAAACCCACTGAAGCTGAAAGAAGAATTCTGTCATTTCCTACAATGAGGCCTTAGAAATAAATCTCTTTTTGCCTCAGAACTAGATTATTTTCAACATATTTGCATTAAGCATTTCAAGTTGTTGCTAAGAAACTTGCACAAATATTTCAGAGGGTAACAGAATCGTTTTGTTCACATAGCATCTCTGAGTCCAGACATGATGTCTAATGCAATCTGTCACCCTTTGTCAAATAGATTACTAACATTAGGCGTCTAAAATGATTTAGCCTTGTTTCTTCTGTTTAGGATAGATTGCTTTCGAAATACTGCACTTAGATTCCAAATTGTGTTTTCATTAGCTGGGAGCACTACTTGAAATACTAGCTCTGCCCACATTCACCCTAATTTGATCACTTCAGAGTCTGCTTGCGGCAAACTCCAAGTACTCCAAATTGCACCTGAAAGAACAGAGAGTACCTCATTGCTTTTCATTTCATTTTAAGGTGGCTGGGCGATCTAAGCAGATAAAAGGTGGAGCTATTTAATTCCAAGTAGAAACTGTCTGTCCTGAACTATTTCTCCGCCTTCCATTCTAAAAATCAATATTGCTTTGTTCCTTCTTTTAATTTATAGTAGTTCTTAAGTTTCATGGTGTTCTCATGATCTTACTTACCTTGGAGAGAAGAATTTGGGAACTTCTGCACTTACGTAAAAAAGTTATGTCCTCAAGCAGGATTTCCGGTAAACACCAAGAATATAATTTTCATTTGCCCAGTCTTGCATGTGTGTTGATGGGGAACCTGTCTACTGATTTCAAAACAAGTATGAGCTGCATGTCTTCTTTTCCTCCCAGAGCATCTTTGCAGACACAAGGAAGACAGCGTCATTCCTGTCCATGACTTGTTACTCCATTAAGCCCAACCTGGCCATATCCCTGGGTACGATGTCCCGCCATCTAATCAGTGGTTGGACTGGTCTTTGTTGTGTTTGCAATATTCGCTTTGGCCTCCTCTCATCCGTTTGTCTCCACCATCTTAATCTTTTCAACTGCAGCCAGTCCTGCGTCTTGGCTTCACATCGGATTTTCTTTCTCACTTCATTTGTCTTTAAATCATTCCACTTTATACCTTCCATCGTCCGCGTAACGCTTTTTATTTCTGCTTTCCCAGCAGTTTTGGCTTGTTTACACTTTTTCCTGTGATGTTCTTGTTTCATTGCTTGTCCAGTTTTTCCTTGTTTGCTTACGCCTTCCGGTAACTTCCTCTGCTGTGTTCTGTATTGCTTCCTTGACTGTTTCCCATCTGGTCAGTAGTAAGGTTTATTCATCATTAAGGCTACGATTTAGTCATGGGTATTTTTAGTGTAAGTCATGGACAGGTCACGGGCAATAAAAAAAAATTCACAGCCCGTGACCTGTCCATAACTTATACCATAAATACTCCTGACTAAATCTTAGAGGAGGGGCATTGCTGGGGAGGGGCCAGGGGATGCTGTTGGGGGTGCCCGGGGCCAGCGGCACCAGCAGCCAGGGGCTGCCGAGGAGCAGTTGCTCCGGCCACCCCCAGGGTCGCCTCCCTGCCGCAGCTCCGGCCACCCCGGGACCACTGCCAGGGGCCGCCCGAGCAGCAGTTGGTGCGGCCCCTGGCAGTGGTCCCGGGGTTGCCTGAGCAGCGGCTGGTGGCAGGGCCGCTTTAGCAGTGGCCAGTGTGGCTGTCTCCAGGAATTGCCTGAACAGGTCCTGGGGTCAGCCACACTGGCCGCTGCAGAAGTCACAGCGCTCTAGGAAAGTCATGGAATCCGTGACTTCTGGGACCTCTGTGACAGACACGGAGCCCTAGTCATCATCACAAAATAATGACCTGAAACGTCCTCCAAGCATCACCTTGTATGCCTCCCTCACAGACCTATTAACTTATCAGGATCAAATTTGGCTCCAGTTGCACCCATCTTTTAGTTAATCTTCATCTTTCCCATAGTTCATGATCACTGCCACACTCCGCACACGGCACTTCTATAGATGCCAGTGTCCAACAGTGACTCTCTATGCCTTTCACTGATGATAATGTGCTCAATCTAGTTTTTGATTTGATCATCTGGTGAGTTCCGCGTAACCTTGTGCATGTCTTTGTGAGGAACTGAGTCCTGCCAATAATCAGATTGTGCATCGCACTGCAAGTTCGTAACCTTCTCCTATTATCGTTTGTTGTCCCGAAGCTGTGTGGTCCAGCATTATTCATTTGCTTACCCTGTCTGCTACCAACCTTTCCATTTGTATCTCCCATTATCAGAATCCTATCGCGATCAGGAATCTCATCTACAATGCTATCCATCTGCTGATATAGTCCATCCCTCTCTTCCTCTTCTGCTGCTTCTGCTGGGACGTAATGCAGATCACAGTTATGTATGGTTTATTGTAGGCAGTAGTAAATGTTGCTATGACAATCTGCTCAGACACTGGTTTCCAGCTGTTCACTGCAGTAACTCTTCTCTTGTCCATATTACAGAAATCCCAACCCTATGCTTCATTTGCCCCCTTGTCTTTCTGGAGTAAAGGAAATTCTAGTTTCCAACGGTCTCTAGCCAGTGTGTCTCCTGTATGGTAGCAAAGGAAACTTGTAATTTCCTGAACTCCTCCACTACTAGTTCAGTCTGGACTAGAGCAAATAGATTTCTAACATTCCAGCTTGCAATAGATGTAATATCATATGATTAGCCATTATCTGAAATCAATGACAGTTTCCATTTGCTAGACCTGATGGGCCTGGTCAAAATCCATATAAATCAGTTTGGTTTGCCGTACTGTTTCTATAACAAGAGAATTTCAGAGGTAATGGATTGGTAGGCCAATCCACAGCTTACACCGACATATTTTGAAATACATCTAACCATCCTTACCTATGAAAGATATCCAGGGTTTGGTGGTTTCTAAAAGATAATTAGACAATGTACTTGTAGGTGGTATGCGCGAAGCTGCTTACATGCACCAGTATGGACAACCTCTAGAATTCAATAACCATGAGTCAGTCCCCCCAAATCATGAGACTGGCTTAAAAATCATGAGATTTAAATAATAAACATGGGACTTAATTCGCCTTTTGCTTTCTAAGTCTTCAAGGTTCACATTGACCAGCTTTTCTCACAGACTTTCATTTAAGTCGAGCTTCTCCCTTAATAACATGACTGCTGGAGCTGGAGTTTCAGAAGAACACCACGTAGCTAAAGACTCACAATAGAATCACAAGAGTTGTCAACAGGGAAAAACACCACACTTTCCTTAATCTGTACCTTAATTTTATTGACAAATTGCACTCCAGATGAATTGTGACATAAAATCTAGCAAAAAGACCCCGTGTGTCTGCTTGGAAGCCTAATGCAGTCCTTTATCCTGCATGCATATTTGGGATGAGTGGAAATTAACTTAAACTCTCCTGTAATTGTTCAGGTTAAATAAGACTACTGAAAAATGTGACACAGTATGATTGAGACTAGAATAAGATCTACCTTGCATCATGTTAAAACTTTTTTTCCCCCCAACCCACTATTATTCTCACATTTTAAGGATTTGCAAGCATTTAGTAGGAAAAATAGGATCTAGGAATCACACTTTTTCCTCTTAATCCTCCTCTCTGCTTCCTCTCCCACTCCTCATCACAAGCCCATCAGGTCAAAACATTCTAAACCTGGTCAAAGAAGACACTGCTGGCTGGCACATGAAATAGTGATGCCAATCTGTTTTTTTCTGGCTTCTTAGCAGGCTTTTTTGGTACAAAAGGGCTTGATTGTGCTCATCTGCCACCTAACTTGATTTCTTTTGATTGCAGTGTGAAAAGAAGAGTTTGCTCTGCTTATCACATTTGTACTTCAGCTAGAGTGTCAGGTTGGGGCAGATTAATTTGCTGTAGCTTTAGCAGAGCTGTCAGGGTATTTAACCCATTGGAGAAAAATTACTGGAGCTGATGATAAACAGACTTTAACTGCAGAGCGATTACTTACAGCTAACAAAGCACCCTGGCTACAAACACAGCAACTTTGCCTAAATGCAAAAAGCAAAAACTTATCAGTGATTCTATTTCCAGAAGGACATTACAAGATAAACTTTTGTTTGGGCAGATACTTACCAGATAAGATCACACCAAGGGCAGGGATGAAATGTCTTGCCTGACTGTTGCTCTGCAGATTACATAGCATTGTAAAAAAAAAAATAACCATCACCAGTTGGGAAACTTAGAAGACTGCACAGAATACTTAAGTCTTCCCTTCAGTTGGAGTTAATGTCTCCTAAGATTCGCCTTGTTTCAAGCACATTATGGTAAAACACTGTGGAGACTTTGGAACCAGGAGGACTTCTGATTTCATTGTTCCCGGGAAGTGGCAAATCTAAAAGACTTGTTAGCATTGAACTTACGTGGTACACCACAAACTTAACCATGACTGACAATCCGGTTACAACACAGCCGTCCTCTGGTGCAGTTAAAAACACAGTTCCATCTTGCAGTGTAGATGAGACTGAGTGGTGTCTCCAAATTACCTAAAAGCACAGGACAAGCTTTTAGTGTGCTGCTGCACTCAGATACCACTTGCCTTTCAGGTATCCCAGTGGCAGGTCCCGAGGCAGCAGGAGATCAGGTCTTTGCTGCAGTGAGCCCCAGGACGTGCCGGTGTGGAATTTGCCATCTGTCTCCCCATCTCTATTGTGGTCTCCCCACTTTTGAAAGGTGACTGAGAAGGGCACGATTGATTTGAAATGTTTTTTAATTGATTAATTTTTTTTTAATTCCTGTAGAGCGCCCTGTAAAGTGGGATGACCTGAATATTTTGATATTCCTTTCACCATAATTTTATAAGTGTTTTTACCACTCCCATTTTTGATGTTTATAAAGAAGCTTTACATCAAGGGAGAAAATATGAGCGCTGAACTTGCAAAGATCCAAGCCCATGCTTCAGTCTTTGCAGGACTGAGACATAAGCGACTCCACACAGGAGCAATGAAACAGACTATACCCAAAGCACTGTTACATACCCAAAGCAAACATCTATCACTGTTTTTTATTAATGCAAAGTTGCAATAAAATTTTAACATGCTCTGTTGTACACTACTTATTACTTGTTCAGGATCAGGTAAATATTCAGAGAACTTAACTAAAGATTCTGGCTTGCTGGCTGCAGAACCCTTCTCTTCCGAGTACTCTAAAAAGGGTGACCACATTTCGAAATACCTGTCCTGTGTGTACTTGGTGTGAAAGCTTTTTCATTACAAGGGCAGTCCATACTTTACTATACCGCAATTCCACAGGAGGAGGAGCCACATTTTCCCAATAATGTGCAATACAAAGTCCAGCTACTAACACTCAAAAAGGAATTAATTTGTCATTCAGTTTAAAATGTACATAAGAACATAAGAACGGCCATACTGGGTTAGACCAAAGGTCCATCTAGCCCAGTATCCTGTCTTCCGACAGTGGCCAATACCAGGTGCGCCAGAGGGAATGAACAGAACAGATAATCATCAAGTGATCCATCCCCTGTTGCCCATTCTCAGCTTCTGGCAAACAGAGGCTGGGGACACCATCCCTGCCTGTCCTGGCTAATAGCTAATGCAGATCCTTTTCACTAATGTTTTTCAGGTATAACCATGTCAGCCGTTATGGGTTGTCTCTATACAAGGTGCTCAGTTTTGAGGGAGAAGTGTGATTTTTCGAGTTGATGGTGGACTTCTTAAGATTGAGTCTTTTATTTCAAAATTTTAGTTTATGAACATGATCCGTGTTGACCCTATATTTTATTCTTCCCCACTCACTCTTCACCCACCCTTCTATTTGTATTAAAACCGCATCTGTTTGTTTTCAATGCTTGCATTTTAATAAGGATGGTGTTGGTTTTGCCTTGATTGAATTGTGGAGCCCCCTAGCACCTGAGCAAAGAGGGAGTGACACGTCAGACAAGACAGTTTAATAAACTAAAGCATTTTGGAAAGCTGTTTCACAGTCCAAATTTAAACAATTTGCCGAATGGATGTAGTGCAGCCCCACTGTTAGATCTCCCTTGAGCTGTCATGTGCTGCACCATGTGTTTGAAACTGCCTCCAGTTCAGCTCCGACATGGTCACAGCACATTTGTTTAAAACTGCCCAGTGCATGGACTGTGCCGCCCACTTTTAAACCCTTTCGTAGGCTGCAGCCTCCCAGGTGGAGTGCCCTCAACCCTTCTCGGCTTCGGTGGGATTTGAGGGTGTCCCACGCTCCACACCGGACATTCTCGGCCCCTCAAAGGCTCAGGTTCTACCATTTTCTAATGCGGTTGGCGGTGCTGCTGCAGATGCAGACGTTAGCTGCTCAGCTGTTCATCTCCATCCTGATTCAACAAGAATACATTTTTATCATCAATAGAGAGATCAGACAAATATGAAACCAGACCAGCTTTGCTTTTCCAGGGCCCAGTTTCTATGGTAATGGAAATAAGTGCTCCTCTCACTTGAGCACCTCTTCACATGCTCATGGCATTGTAGTGTGTGTGTGTGTGTGTGTGTGTCTTAGTCTTACCTAAGAGCTGGAAGGCATTGCCAGCTTCTTTCACTCAAGATGGAATTGGGAGGAAGGGGTGGTATTTTGCTTTCTCTCTACACTGGCCACTGGCACATAACAGTAAGCACATTAATTTTGGAGTGTAAGTTGCAGGCTAATACATGATCCAAAAAAGAGAGATGGGAACAGGAAAGGAATGTCTGTCATCTTGGCCTCGATTGGCTGAGGTCACCTTAAATAATGACATACTAGTAAGTGGAGTTAGTCTTCATTTTGGTTTTTATTACATGTCTGTTATCACATGTGCGAGAGTGTTGCCTGTACTTCAGTGATCTTATGAATACTCATTGATATCAGTCATTGACAACTACTGTCTAATAGGAGTTTCAGACTTGACTTTCAATAACCTGAAAAATACAACCTTTCACTAGCTAATTATATTTCTTAGCAGAAGCAATGCTGTAAAGACTTTGACACACAATACAGTTCCTGCCAATGTTATTACTGTGTTGACTGACTGCCTGCGTGATCAGAAGAATAGGGTCAGATGTGTTAATAAAATAAATCCTAGTTAGACTGAAATGTTGTTAGCTGGTTCAAAATGCTCATGTCTTAGGCCTGATTTCTTAGGGATCAGTTTTAAAATCTACTACGGACAAGTCCAAAGTGCCGTGTTCTCTTTGGATTTAGTTTTTGGAAAACTTTTTTGTGGCTGGCCCTTAACCTGTAGCAGAGGGACATACAGGGATTACTTAGCCCACAACTGAAATGTGTTTATCTCTGGTAAGCTGAACACACCCGTCTGTGCAACAGTTTAGGACAGGAAGTGAAGAATACCCTATCCATATGAAACTGCAGATAGGAATTAGGTAGATAGAATGTAATTCCTTCAGCTGAAATAGAGCTAGGACATATCCCTATTTGAGAAGAGTGCTGTGGAATCTTTAATAGCCACAAATGGTCAAAACCTTGGTTTTACAACTTGTCCAAAACATTGAGGCTAAACATTTCAAAGCTGCCCAGGGAATTTGGATACCTCAATTTCCATTAATTTTAATCCAAGCCTCTCTTAAGCAGCTTGGAAAATCTCAGCCTAAAATAACTGTTTATGAGAACCAATAGAGCAAAATTAAATGAGGAGCTTTTATTATTTTTTGGATTCACTGATGTTTTGATTTCCAGTCTTTTGGCTTGATTTTGTCCAGAAATTGCAGTTGGTACAAAATATTGTCCAGATCTATATTGTCCCTGTTTCTAAAATCTCTTCAGTGGCTTCCAGTGTAATTTCGAATGAATTTTATGTTGTTGTTAAAGTTCTTATCAGCCCCTGAATACTTTTCACATGTATTTTCTTTGGGTTTCTAATTGCTGTTTTGGTTCGTTTCATTCCATCGTCACACCCCAGTCTATTGTAGAACCTTGCATTGTACATTTATTAATGGACCCCACCAAGAATTCTTTCTGCTTCATCATCATTAGCACTCTGCCCTGCAGCTGCAGGTCCATGGATGTATTTTTGGTTTTGTATTTGCTTTGCAATTTGTGCTGAAAGCAAGACACTTTTGCAAAATAGTTACGTTCATTGCAAGATTGACTCAGCATATCCATAGGCGCCAACTTCTCCTGGCGCCAGTGGGTGCACACTCCCCGACTCCACCCCTGCCCTGCCCGCTCCTGCCCCACCCCCTCCTCCACCACTCCCATTCCCACCCCTTCCCCAAGGTCCCCACCCCAACTCCACCCCCTCCCTGCCCCTATTGGATCACGTCCCCAAATCCCCGCCCCAGCCCCGCCTCTTCCCTGCCTCCTCCCCTGAGCGCGCCACGTTCCCGCTCCTCCCCGCTTCCTCCCACAGCTTGTTATGCCACAAAACAGCTGTTTTGCGGCGGCAAACCTGGGAGGAGAAGCGGGGACGCAGCACTCTCAGGGGAGGAGCCCCAGAGCACCCCCAGAGTCGGCACCTATGAGTCTATCCCTTGCCCAGGACACCTTTGCATTCTGTTATGAGTGCCTTCTTGCTGATCGCAAGCCAATCTGATGTGCCGTTTGTTTCCCTTTGCAGTCTATCTTGGTATGTATTTTTAACTAGATGCATTTCAGTTCTCTCCCTGCTTCTTACCATTTCCATGTGAGAAGCACAGCTTTCACTAGCCCTGCAAATAGCCGCAGATCTTTGCAAAGTCAAGTCTGTTTCTTACAATAAGTAATTCAGTCACTTAGTCCATTTGTTGTCTGCTCAGACTCACAAGACTTGACTTCATGACACAGGTCTGTAACAGAAGGGTCGATGGTCTTAGCTGACATCTTGTTCCTTGTAAGGAAAATTTGCCTTTCCTAAATAACGTTCTTGAGTAGTTCACGGTATCCTTAACATTTTTGAATGATTTTGTCCAGCAGCTTGTTTTTCCTTCATGCTCCCACTAAATCACTGGAGCTCTCTAGTGCTCCTGGACCTCCCATGTGGAACGGAGGGTTTCACCCTCTCTGATTTCTCGCAATACCTCCTGCTTTAAAAGTGCATCAGTCATCTCCACCAGTTCTCTGTGCCCCATTGCCTTCCAGACGGCAAGATTTAGGTAGCTCAATTAATCCATTCTTGCCAAAGGTTGTTTTCTTCTAACGCTATGTAATAAGGTGTGATCCACAGGAGTACGAGCTTGGTCTTTATTTCCCAGCCTCAGTCACCCAACATGAGGCAGGAGTATGAAGGGTTATTTCCCTGTCAAATGATTTCAATCTTTATCCACTGACTGCAGTGGCCACTGTTTGCAACTCTTTGATCCTACTCAGATGATACCAGTCTTCACTCTTTCCCAAACGCCAGAGGGGAAACACTGCATGAAACCCACGAAAGTCTGTTGTAAAGTAGAGATGGACTTGAACCAAAACTCCATATCTGCACACCCCTATCCATTGACGAAGTGTGAATTTGGATCCCAATTTCACCCAGTGCACTCCAGGACTTCCACTGCTGCATAGCAGTGTCCATACAGGACATTACTGTGCTGCAAGCTGGTGCGCTGCAGATTCACATCCTGGCTTGCCATGCAGTAGCTTGTTGTGTAGACAAGCCCCATGCCCGCTGTAATGTAACTAAATTGCAAAATGGGGAAACAAAAAGTAGCCACAAAGACACAGGTGAATGGATTAACTGTTTAATAATACCTGCTGTTACATAGCACTTTTCATCCATAGATCTCAAAGCACATTATAAAGGTCAGTATGGTGATCCATATTTTATCGCTGGGGAAACTGAGGAGCTTGAGGGGTGAAGTGATTTGCCCAAGGTCACTGAGCAGGCCAGTGGCAGAGCCAAGAATAGAACCCAGGTCTCCTGAGTCCCAGTCCAGGTTGATAGCCACTAGGCAACACTGCTTCCTTGACTGCTTACTGATAGGTGACCTGCCCAGATCTGGCCTGGTAATCCAGTGGTAGTGCTGTGCCCAGTATCAGAGAGAGAGACCCACCTAATAGATTGCCCGTTCCTTGTTTCTGACTTCTAGGAGAAGGCCAAGTATGAGACCAGGCCCAGAAATCATACCAGATCCCTAAGAAGGTAGTGCAGAGCCATACCACTAGTTCAGAGCTCAGGTATGATTCATAAAAATGTAGCTTCACAAATTTACTACTTGGGATTTTCAGTTTTAATTTTTAGCACGGGATATTTGAAGTGAGTATTTGGTCTGATTTGAAAATAAGGCCTTGTCTACATTAGAAAGTTTTACCGCTCTACCCAGTATAATTTCAGTAGTACAACTCCTGCTAAGTTGAATGCAATTATATTGGTTATGCTGGTGTTAGCTACTCCCATAAGGGAAGAATAATTACTATAACCAGCATAAATCACCTTTATACCAGTATAACTGTGTCCACACTGAGGCTTTTAGTGGTTAAAAAAAAAAATCACACCCCTAGCCAACATAGTTATACCAGAATGACTTTTTAGTGCAGACCAGGTCTTTATTACCAAAGCCTCAGAAACATTGAATGGTTTATTTTTGTATTAGCCAACTCGTTGTTTGAAAGACTTTTTCTGCGCACAGTATGAGGTTTCTACTTCTGTAACTATCATTGTACGTGCTTCCCTGACAGCTGTAGGAAAACGACAGGGACTCCCACTGTATTAATTCTTTCCCTGGGCGAAGGTGAGGATGACAAATAAAAGAATACTGTGAAAGCAGCTGATGCTTGGGAGAGTAACATAACTCCAACCCCTAACTACCACTGTATCAAACATCACTACTGTGTAGAGTCCTTGGAGGAGAATGTACAATTCCCCAGTGATGGCTGAAGAATTTGGAGACCTTCCTGGTTTGGGAACTTTCCAGCGAAACTTTCTGTCTCTCAGAAGCCCATGTCCACTCATATCTATTTCCCTCTTTTCAGAATCTTCCCCAGAGAGTACCTCCTTCAGCAGATCCACCTGTATTCCCTGGCAGATCTACAGCAGGTAAGTTTCTTCCGCTGATTGTACATTTCTTCTGTTTGCCCAGTAATTTCCCATCCTGTGTGGATTACAAGAATGACACGCTTTCCCCAGCTATTAATTGTGGTGGAGCTAGCAACACAGCCTAATCTCTCAGTGGTTTGTCATTTGGCATAAAAATCTTGACATACAGGAATGTTCTAGGCCCCAAAACAAAGGTTTATGCCACATGTGAACCAGGAACAAGTCTCTGCAAGCCTTATACGAGGAAAACTCCCTCTTCCTGAGTCAAGACAACAGGGTTTGGACCACACAAAATAAGGGCTGGTCTACACTGGAAACGTATATCGGCACAGCTACATCTCTCTGGGGTGTGAAAAATCCACCCTCCTGAGAGCCATAGCTACGCAGACCTAACCCCCAGAGTAAGCAATGCTAGGAATTCTTCCACCCATCAATTACCTCCCCTGGGAAAGGTGGATTAACGACAGCACAACAGGAAACTCTTCCCGTGGCTGTAGTGAGTGCTACAAAAACGCAGCTGCCTGTGCCCCTGTAGCAGTTTCAGCGTAGACGTGGCCTAAGTTAGTCTTGATGGTGTGTGTGGCTGTGTAACCAAAAGGAAGTGTGTACACATCATTGAAGAGATGGAGGGGAAACCTAAGTGGAGTAGCTATGGGCAGATGCCATGTTGGCCTGGCCTATACTGGAAAATTGAGGTGTGTTAACAGGTTAGCAAAAGTGTTAATGAGTGTGGTGTTAAACTCCCTGGGGAGCTCCAGACAAAGCCTGGTTAGCTTGCCCCGGTCATTCCTCAAGGGTCTCTGTCTACACTCATTGCTGAGTAGTGTTAATTGAAGCTGAAGGGGGAGCCTGAATGGCAACTTGGATTGGGCCAAAAGAAATCTGATGAGGTTCAACAAGGACAAGTGCAGAGTCCTGCACTTAGGACGGAAGAATCCCATGCACTGCTACAGGCTGGGGACTGACTGGCTAAGCAGCAGTTCTGCAGAAAAGGACCTGGGGATTGCAGTGGATGAGAAGCTGGATATGAGTCAGCAGTGTGCCCTTGTTGCCAAGGAGGCTAACGGCATATTGGGCTGCATTAGTAGGAGCATTGCCAGCAGATCGAGGGAAGTGATTATTCCTCTCTATTTGGCACTGGTGAGGCCACACTTGCCACATTGCATCCAGTTTTGGGCTCCCCCGCTACAGAAAGGATGTGGACAAATTGGAGAGAGTCCAGAGGAGGGCAGCAAAAATTATCAGGGGGCTGGGGCACATGACTTATGAAGAGAGGCTGAGGGAACTGGGCTTGTTTAGTCTGCAGAAGAGAAGAGTGAGAGGGGATTTGATATCAGCCTTCAACTACCTGAAGGGGGGTTCCAAAGAGGATGGAGCTCGGCTGTTCTCAGTGGTGGCAGATGACAGAACAAGGAGCAATTGCCTCAAGCTGCAGTGGGGGAGGTTTAGGTTGGATATTAGGAAACATTATTTCACTAGGAGGGTGGTGTAGCACTGGAATGGGTTACCTAGGGAGATGGTGGAATCTCCATCCTTAGAGGTTTTTAAGGCCAGGCTTGACAAAGCCCTGGCTGGGATGATTTAGTTGGTGTTGGTCCTGTCTTGAGCAGGGGGTTGGACTAGATGACCTCCTGCGGTCTCTTCCAACCCTAATCGTCTATGATTTTTCTATGATTCTAACTCACACCTGCTTAAAGTACTGCTCTGCCTGGTCTCCACAGTTTTGAATGTGTTAGGCTTGATCTACACTTAAAATGTAGATTGACACAGCTATGCTGCTCACACTCTTGAGCAACATAGCTATGCCAACCTAACCCCAGCCATAGACGCAGCTCGGTTGGCAAAAGAATGTTTCCATCCACTTAGCTCCCATTGCTCGGGGAGGTGGAGTTCCTACAGCGAAGGAAAAATCCCTTCCATCGCTGTAGACTGCATCTACACTGTGGGGCTAAGATACAGTAGCTATGCCACTAGAGCTCCCGTAGCGTAGTTATGGCCTTGTTAGTACATGCCACCAAACACCTTCTAAGAGAACACCTTTTCCTTAGCTCCACCAGCTAGTGGATTATTTGCATCCTGAAGCAGGAGGACGCTGCCTTATGGCTTATCCCTTATGAATTTTTTATCCTAACGCACTTTAACAGGGTCACTGCATCCACACTAGGCGTTCTGCTGGTATAACCACAGCAGCACAAAATCACACCCCTAACTGATATTGTTATACAAGTACAAACACTATCTATAGAGAACAGATTCGGCATTTTTGAAAATTCTACCCAGGAGCCGCTTTCAAAATCTGGATTCAGGGGTGGATTCTGAGCACCAGTTAAAGCACCGGGGGTGTTTTGAATTGCGGGGTTTCATATGAACCCATTTCTCATTTTCACTTTGCATTTCTTGCCTTTTTGTCTTCAGCGTGGTCACCATAATGTTTCAATTGGGTTTTGGTATTTCACTCCATTGTGTTCACTTTGCCCTAGAAGGAAAGGAGAAATTGCTTTAAAATGTAGGAGTAACCCCTCGGGGAGTTTAACCCCTTAGTGGGACTAGTAATGTTTGCATAGATTTGAGGTAGGAATTGTCTCTTTGTTCTGTGTTTGTATAACACCTAACATAATGGTGAGCTGCTCAGTGCCTGGGGCTCCTGGGTGTGACACAAAACGTGTGTGCCTTCTGAGATCCAACAAATTAATAACTACGGTGAAATTAACCAGACACGTGACTTAAAATCAGGCCATCATGGGCTACTGTAGCCATCGATACTCAACCAGCTGTGTCCCAATAATACACTTCTTTGCTTCAGTCTATGCTGAACAAGCTGAAGGGATAGCCTGCGATGCGGCACCCGTATTTCAGCATGGGACAGATGGAATGACCAGAATTAGCTTGGCAATAAGAATTGAGGGGAGTTGGGAGAATCCAAGTTTTGTGTGGCAGCAAATACGCAGAAACCCAAAGCTGAGGCAACAAGTAGTTTGTGGGCTGGTGCAGTTGTGGGATGGGAATAATTCCACGTTTTTAGAAAAGCCAGTCATCTGAGGGATAAAACTGCTTTCGTGGCTTTTCAGGCCTTGCTGCTGTCTCTTCTTTCATAACCAAACCGTGAAATAACAAGCTGCTTAAATCAGAAGTGGCAGTCTCCCTGGTGGGCCAGGCTATTAGCCCCCACTGCCTTGTAAGCTGTTTAATCAGTTCCTAACATTGGCAGTAGAGATTTAGAAGCAATCAGCAGCTTAGCAAAGGCCCTGTGGGAGTAGGGATGGGCAGGAGTCACAATGCATCCATTTATTTAGCAGTTCCTTCCAACATACTTCTTTGTGTCTATTTGTATTTGCAATCCTCCTCCCCCCCCTCCCCAAATTTATCATCGTTAGAGGCAGTGTAATTCAATTACTGTTTCTGCTGGGGTGGGTTAAATTGGATTTAGCTTTTAATCTAGCTGGATCCTTGTTATCGGCCTGGAGAGTCTTTTCCTCATTTCAGAGTCTCTGCATTTGAAATCAGGTTGCCCATTTCTGTCAGAGTGAAACCATGATGGGGAGGAGAGAGAGAGAGAGAATGGAGCTAATAGAGGAGCATTCGTGCCCTTAAAGACACTGTCTAGCCCCCATATCGTACTTTGCCATTGTTGCTCTCATCTGCCTACTGGTTGTTGGCTGCCAGTGTGTGGTTGGTTTTTTTACATTCCCGAATTTTTCCCCTATTTTTAATTCCTCCCCTGCTCATTTCCTTCTCTCCTAGGGCTGCTTTAACACGCTGCCCTGCTGTCATGTAGAATGTATGTTTTGGGGGAATTAACCAAAAGGTTTATTAAAGATTAATAGAAAGATAAGGCCTGGTGAGTGAATTAGAAAAGCAGGGAGAGGTAATCTGCAGAAATGGTGCCCTCTCCCCCAGTGACTCCAAGTCCGATGTATTTGCCCTGCAAAGGGCTCTTTAAAATGCCCAGAAAACAAGAAACCTTTCTCCTCTGGGCAGCTGTGTTTTTATAAATGTGCTATCTGGGGGGCTGTTGTTTGCACGCTGAATTTGAGGGTGCATGAAGAGAGCTGAATGAAAATTCATTTTTGCCTGACATGAAGATGGCAACGCACAGTATTATTTAGAGGGAAATCTAATTTAAGACTCACGCCTGGTGCAGTGGGGCGGGGGGGGGAGGGGGTCTGACTAGTGCTCTTAGGTGCTACCACAGTACAAATAACAAACAGGAATCTAGACAGTAAGATTCCAGGATTGCCGCTCTGTCTGTGTGTCTCCATGTGAAGCCACAGGAGCAGCTGCAACGTGGCTGCAAGCTCTTTTTGTTCAGAATATCTATCACCGGGTTCAATCACCCCTGGGATGTGTGGTCTGTACTGGCCATTTTTAAGTTCTCTGCCATTTTGACTTAACCAATGTACCCCCATGCTGTGTACAGCTGCAGTAAGGCGTGTCTCTATGCCCCGCCAAGAGTCCTGGAGCACTGTGATATCAGAGGTGACTCAGCAGATCCCCACCCATACCGTACAGTTAATTTTTATGGAACGGTTTCATTGGTTGGTTGAAGGAGACTGCACAAAGGGCTAGTCTACACTTACCAGCCGGGTCGACACGGTGAGTTCGACTTCTCGGAGTTCGAACTATTGCGTCTAATGTGGACGCGATAGTTCGAACTCCGGAAGCGCCACGGTCGACTCCGGTACTCCACCACTGCAAACGGCGGTGGCGGAGTCGACCTTGGAGCCACGGACTTCGATTCCGCGGCGTCTGGACGGGTGAGTAGTTCGAACTAGGGTACTTCGAATTCAGCTACGCTATTCACGTAGCTGAATTTGCGTACCCTAGTTCGACCCCGCTTCTTAGTGTGGACCAGCCCAAAGAGTGTGACTGACTTGGCCCAACTGCCATTCTGTGTGTCCATCCGCCACCCACACAAATCAACACACAACTTCCAGCACAGCCGCCTCACACACACAAATCTACACAACCACCCACACAACACCACATGATAACCCTGAACACACACTGCTACTCCCCACATCACACGCGCCTCATTCACCACCTGCAAAGATCAACACCAATGCCCCAGCACGACCCCCTCAACACAGATCAGCGCAGCCAGCATGCACAGTAACCCCAACCACCACTCTGACGCCCAGAATGTCTGTGAAATGGTGGAAGCAGCCGCAAGCCTGCCTGAGAACTCTTTTTGTTTAAACTATCACCGGGTTTCATCAGCCCTGGGATTTGCTCTCTGTTACTGACCAGCTTTTAAGTTCTCAGCCATTTTTTGGCTTTTTTGACACACGTGGCTTTACAAATTACACCCGGGTGGCAGCCTAGGCTTCTGCTACTAGTAATTAGCTAATGGTCTGGGGGCTTTTACTGGTGTGATCCATAAGGATGGGTGCTGGGCTGGTGGGGGAGGGCTTAGCCTAGGAAGGAAAACAGCCAAGTAATATGTCATTAGTTCTGGAAAGCTGCCAAACTCCTAATGGGATAGTGCTATGCTAGCACTTCGCTGATTCACAGACACAGCTAATGCAGATGTGAGCAACCTGGCAGGCCTGCCCTTTATCCAAAGAGAAAACAGGTGATGTTCTTTATTCACAGAAGGATTTTTTTTTTAATCAAGTTCTCACAGCAAAACAGTGCCCCTGTGGACTACACCCAGTTAGCTTAGCCCAGCGTGGGCAGCATGTATTCTTAGCCTCTCCCCAAGCTTGATCTCTTCTTCATTGTTCGCACAGGCATTCACAGGCAAGATAACTAATTAAGAGCATTCAGATTTAACAAGCAGAAAAACAAAGTGTGACAGCTCACCTATTCTGCCCCATTGGCTACGGTTGTGTTCCGCTCCAGCCATCACTCTTCATAAGCCCCTGAGAGTAATCTGGTGTGAGTCAGGAATGAGGCCTCTATTAAAACACCACTAAATCTCTGTTAGCTACTTTATCCAGGGCTAGTCCAACCAATTAAAGACTTAGACAAGGGGACGTTCCGGTAGTAAGTGGCAAATATTGACCTAAAATGTTATGATGATGATTTTTAGCAGATGTAGTTCTTGTGACGGCTGATGCAGTTCTCACTACTTGGACATTTTGCTGGGTTCTAAATTAACTGCAACCATTCAGGAAAAAGACCAAAGGTGTCATTACAAACAGCCCAGTGAAAACATCTGCTCAATACACTGGGGTGGCCCAGAAAGCAAACAAGATATCCGGTTAAATTAAAGAAAGCTGTATACAGTAAAGAAACCACTAACTGACTAGTATTCAGAAGAAGTTTCCCCTATGGGTAGAATATCCTTTACGGGGATTTCTTTCACCTTCCTCTGAAACATCTAATACCAGCCGCTGTCCAAGACAGGATACCGGACTAGGTGGACAATTGTTTGGATCTGGTACAGCAATTCCTATGCTTTTGTTGAAATGGTTTATAAATGTAATATTGTCTAAGTAACTAAAAATGTGAAAAAAAATGCTTCACCGAAGCCTGCATCTCACCTGAGCTACGCTTCAGTGTCTTGTGGTGACAGAGTTAGAAGCACTTTCGAGGAGCAATACAAATGCTTTCAGAGCCAGGTCACTTTTCTAACCATCTCAAATCTTTTGCCGAAAAGGCCAGCTTTTCTAGCCTGTCCGTCTCTCTTCCTCATTGCAGTTCGGTTTCCAGGATCACAGAGAGCGGGGAACTGTAATCATTTTTTCCTCGTGGTTCGTGATCATTCAGAATATCTGACCATTCTGTCCCAGTACAGTTATTGAGAAATGGCGTGTGGTTGGGTTATAATGCAGCGCTTAGTGACTTTAAAACCCAGGCGTGGCAATCTCCTTTTCCACCCACCATACACCAAACTCTAAAACACACATTTTCCCCATAAAATTTGCAATCCATATACCACAGATGTTTTCTGGCCTAGCTCTATTGGTCAGGGGTGTGAGGAGGTGTAATCCCGGATGACAGCAGTGCTGGCAAAAGCCCTTAGTAGAGGCCCAGCTGCACCAGCAAAACTGAGCTTTCGCTGGTATAGCGTATGGCTGTGTGTTTATGGCATTGCTTATGGCCCGCACAGTAGGACTAGTGGTAACTTTACAAGGGACGGGATACAAAAAACAGGGCTTCGAAAACAAACACACACAAAAACAAAGCAAGAACTCTCCTAAAGTTCATAACATAGTTTTTCTTTACATGTGTGTGTGGCTAACACAGAGTAGGCGGTGCTGGCAGTGCTGTCAAAATCCCCTCTGGCATTGCCACTCATGAGTGAGGCAGCTGTCTCCAAAACCCTTTATACGCACCACATTATCATGTGTTGTACCTGTTTATGCAGCATGCGTGTGTATATACTGCACACATAAACAGATGCATACATAGAGGAGTGCATGACCATAAAAATTAAATGATCTGCCATCAGATCACCCTCCAAAACAGTCACCCTGCCTCTTACTAGTGATTAAGCCTCTCAGATATTTTCCTGTGCCTAGGGCTCCTTTCCCTGCCACAGTCACTCCATTTCAGTGTGGTTGGAAACTTTATACCTCGAAGATTGCCGGCTCTGAGACTTCCTTCAGCTGGGCCAGCATGAAACGCCAAGCAGAAGACTCTCCCGAGCAGCTGATATTTTAGGCGAATACTAATTTCCCAAATTGCTGGCAGCTCGTGTTACATTTAGTGGTAATGACAAGATTGGACAGCTTTCTCCTTTTCCCTCAATACTTGGGAACAAGAGAGTTGCTGTAATTCAGAGTGGCAACAGGACTGGTACACTGGGTCAGGCAGCAAAAGGCATCTTACGGTTAGAGAGAGAATTTTGGATAGTGAAGTAGGCTAAAGTCATTGTGGTAGATGATAGCCTGGAAAATGAGCGGATCTAAGTTTAATTAGATATGTCAAGATCTTGGCTATATATATATTTTTTTAAATAACAAAAGGGCTTTTTTGTTCTGCTTGAAACCCAAATTTGCAACAGAGCTTCGAAACGACATTCAGCGCATTAAAAATTAGATCTGTAGTTGAAGTCCCAAGCCATCGTGTGGGGAGAATGCAGTGGGACCTGCCTGCTGTAATGAACCTTTCTTTAAAACGAACAAAAAAGCAGTGTGACGGTATTTGCTTGTGCAAAGGGCTGGGTTGATAGCTCTGGAGACTGAATTATTTTCAGGTACGCCCTGGCTAGCAGCAATACAAGCTTCCCCGCATTGTCCCCTTCCCTATTTTGAAAGGCAATAGGTACAGATATAGGGAAGTCCTTGTTATCCTTATTGAGACTGTAAAAAGGGGGAGACGCTGAACACTAATGTCGGTGGTATTTACTGTGATGTGAACCTTGGTTGACTGGGAACCAGACTGAGTCCACACTCATTCTACTCTAGCCACTTAAAAGCCATCAGGTAGCTAACAGCTTCTGGAGGCTGCCACCCTGGCTTGGGTCTGAACCAGCATCAGAACTCCTCTTTCGGAGGGGGTAGAAGCAATGCCCTGGACTGTTGATTTCAGTGCTTTGCTTCGGAGGCTCCAGGCTGTGCTGTCTGGCTGGCTCCCCCTTTGCCATATGAAAGACAGCAAAGCACGTTACTTCCCCTCATGCTGGTGGTCAATGTAAGCATTGCTGTGGGTGCCACCAGGATGTTTCGCAATTGCACATTGCAGAGAGAGGTGACCCATGGGAATCTCTGTATTCAAAACCTGGTCCATGCTGGGAGCACGGTTGAGAAGCCCTGCATCACAGTATGCCAGTTGTGAACCTGGTTATAGAGAAACTGTTCTGCAAAATTTATTTCATTCCATCTACCTCCATTACCATGGCATCTGAGCACCTCACAATCTGTATTGTATTTATTCTCACAGCACCCCTGTGAGGTAGGGCAGTGGTATTATCCCCATTTGACAGATGGGCAGCTGAGGCACAAAGAGGCCAGATGACTTGTCCAAGGTCATAGAGGAAGTCTGTGGCAGAGCATTGAATTCAATGCAGTCTCCCAAGTCCCCGGCTAGCGCCCTGACCACTGGCTCATCCTGCCTCTCCATTCCAGGAAGTTCGACTGCCCCACAGTGGCGGCTGCACCTTTTGTTATCTTGTGCTTTTTGTCCTAATTTGCCACACAGAACCAAGGGCCCAATATGGCAAACTCGGAGTAACAGCTTGAAGGGTTGGGCTCTGACTGCGTTCCCATCCCTCAGATAACACATTGCCTGTCCAACCAAGCCACTGACTCAGGACCCTTTCTGAAAACGAAAATGCAAATATCATTTCAGGGTTGTCCCTTTAAATGAGATAATGAAACACGGTCATGGTAATTATATGTGCAAATTAAATGCACAGCTGAGCATCTAATTGCATCCTAGTTTTTGGGTTTTTTTAAATCAGGTGCATCGTGTGTGTGTGTGTGTGTGTGTGTGTGTGCGCACACATTTTCAAGTTAAGGAAATTGTTCTCTGTTCTCTAACATGCAGATTCCCAGTACACTTTATGTCTTGTTTGATTGACGCAGCCTTTGACCTTATTAGTTTCAGTACCAGCTTCTTAAAACCACCTATTATTCATCCCCATTACAAGATTAGGAGAACACCTGGGTGTGACAGAAATTACATGTAGTGCTGCCATCTTGGAGCCTTGCACTAGGGTTGCCAGTTGTCTGAACATCCAGTCGAAAATGGAAGCTGGTGGCTCCGGTTGAAGCAGGGCTGGCAGGCTCCCTGCGTGATTCTGTGCGGGTCCCAGAAGCGGCAACATGTCCCTCTAGCTCCAAGGTGCAGGGGCGGCTACAGGGGCTCCACGTGCTGATGCCACCCCATGTGCCAGCTCTGCAGTTCCAATTGGCTGGGAACCACAGCCAGTGGGAGCTGCGGGGACAGTGCCTGCGGGAAGAGACAGTGGGCACCGCGCAGAGCCGCCTGGCCACCCCTACGCCTAGGAACTGAGGGATATGTTGCCACTTCTGGGAAGCCCCTGACGTAAGCACTGCCTGGAGCCCGCACCCTGCACCCCAACCCCCTGACCCAGCCTGGTGCCCCCTCCCACACCCAAACTCCCTCCTGGAGCCCTCACCCTCTCCCAACCCCCTGCCCCAGCCCTGAGCCCCCTCCTGCACCCAAACCCCCTCCCAAAGCCTTCATCCTGCACCCGGTCTCATACCCCTGCCCCAGCCCTGAGTCCTCTCCCACACCCAAACTACCTCCCGGAGCCTGCACCCCTCCCCATACCCCAGCCCCCTGCCCTAGCTCGGAACCCCCTCCTGCACCCTGAACCCCTCATTCCTGGCCCCACCCTGGAAGCCGCACCCCCAGCCCAGAGTCCAACACCCTGCCTTAGCTCAGAGCCCCTTCCCACACTGCGAACCCCTCGGCTCCAACCCCAGCCCAGAGTCCAACACCCTGCCTTAGCTCAGAGCCCCTTCCCACACTCCGAACCCCTCAGCTCCAACCCCAGCCCAGAGTCTCCTTTTGCACCCCAAAGCGCTCATCCCCGGCCCCACCCCAGAGCCCGTGCTCCAGCCTGGAGCCCCTCCTGCACCCTGAACCCATTATTTCTGGCCCCACCCCAGAACCTGCACGCCCAGCCGGAGCCCTCACCCTCTCCTGCGCCACAACCCCCTGCCCCAGCCCAGTGAAAATGAGGGAGTGAGTGTAGGTGGGGGAGAGCGAGCGACAGAGGCGGGATGGAGGGAGCAGGGCAGGGGACGGGCAGGGGGCAGGGCAAGAGTGTCCAGTTTTGTGAGATTAGAAAGTTGGCGACCCTACTTGAAACCTTGCAGGGAAAGAAGAAAGAGGCCGGGGGAATGAAACGCTACGAATGTGAAGGTAGAAGAAGCTTTGGCACAGGAGTCACGTTGTGGAGCTCAGTGTGGATCTGGCACCAGCAGTTTCAAGCCCTGCTGTTTACTCTGAGGCATTTTGGCTCCTTCTCTCTTGTGTCAGCTTGAGCTTTTTCACCACATTGCTTGGACGTGCTTCATGAGAGGGCCTTCCTTCTTCCCCACTCTTCCCAGAAATTATATGCTTGCGTGTTACAGAGAAGCAGAGGATCTTCATTATCTGTTGACCTTATGGGGGTTTTTCCTGTTCTCTCTCCCCCATCTCCAAAGGTATAGACTGATCTCCTTAGGTGGAATTTCATGGTAACCCAGTGGCCTGTTTGTAACAGGAGACTCATTTCACTGGAGGACCACGCAGTGCTGTATGTTCAGAGCGGGTTTCCAAGTGCAGCAGGGGAGAGTTTTATCGCATATAAGGAAGCAAGTGCATCTTGCCTGTCGCAAGGCATCTGAAAGCAAGTTAGCGACGGATGTTTAATTGAACTGACTCTGTTTTCTCTTTAATTCTTGCTGGCATGTATTGCTAAATTTCCTTGGGGGGTGTTCTCAGCTCTGGGTTTGTTATTAGTTAATGCAGCACAGTTCATTCCTGTGCAAAACAGACTAAACTTGGGGAATTGTGTGGGAGAGGGGAGCAATCGCTGTTAGGATTCCTGGCGTCTGGTCCCCATCCTGCATACAGCACTTGTAGGACATGGATGGTTGTTTTGGTTGTTCCCAGTTACCGTTGAAGCTCTGTGGATGCCTACGGCAGTTGCTGTGTTATCAAGCTAAATCTTACGATTTTGCTTCCTGTGTAATGGGAATGTTCCATTTCTCCAAGTCTGCTGGAGGCAGCTGCTATCTTGTGTTCAGTTCAAATACACCCTGTTGCAGAGGAGAAACACGGCTCTCAAACACATGCAGAAGGAACACCTCCTTGGTTTTATTTATTCATATTCTAGTGCCTACTGCCAACCATCGTCATGGCCCCTTGCGTGAGGCACTGTACAACACACGTCTGAAAAGACAAACCATGACCTAACTAGCTCACAATTTAAATATGCGAGATGGGTGAAGGGTGGGGCAAGTGACACAGCATGAAACTGATGATTGGGAATTAACGACTAGAAAGAGTACAGGATTTGATGAGGGTGACCCAAGGAGTCAGTGGCAGAGCTGGGAATTGAACCTGCCTCTCCTGAATTCCAGCCCAGTGCCTTAGCCACAAGATCCTTTGCCCCTTTCATCTAGACGAAAGCTGAATTGTGTACTGAAATTGTAACAAGAACATTGGAAGATTCAGGATCTGGCAAACTGAAAAAACCTCCAGGAAATCCCTCATTGGCAACCTAGGACAATCCTCACCTCCTCTCGCCTCACACTCTCACCTGCTCCCTCACTCGAAATGGTCAGTAACTTCCTGGCATGTATTTTCCCCTCCCTTGTATATTTGGCTATAACTTGTGTTGTCGTTAGCTAACTATATTACGACACCCTGGTTCCTGAGTTCACAGCTTGAAGACCTTTGAGTGAAATCCTGGCCCCACTGAAGTCAATGGGAGGTTTGCCACTAACTTCAACCAGAGTTTTACCCTTTGTGTTTCAATACCTCCATTCCCACTCCTAAGAACTGCATAAAGAACCACTGTTTATAGTTAAGGCCATGAGTTCACCCTTCCTTCGCCCGGGTCTTCTGATGTTTTTCAAGGAATACAGTGCAGATCACCTGCAACAGATGAAGCACAAAGAGAAGAGGCTGAAAATGCTTTCTGAAACACATTACAACATCAGGGTTTTTCTTTTAAATCTTGTGCCTTGGCTGCCATGGAGGGGAAGGAAGAATGCTGGGGTATGTACTTCTCCACAGTGTCCTCACTGGCCGAATTTTTGTAGTAATGGAGTAATGGACAGATAACAGCTAGTAAGCTAAAGCTCAATTTGGATTAGATGGTGTTGATTCTGGGGGAGTGAGAGAAACCTCCAGAGGAGTAGTCAGAAATTGATTTAGAGGATGGTTGGCGTATAGAAATCCTGTTAGATCATTGGATGCTCCAAGAGTTTCCTCCTTAAGGCTTACTTCTTTCATGAGACAGACACCACTCCACAGTATGTAAAGAGCTTTTCCACCATTACATTGTATAACTAAGGATGATGATTGAGGTTAAAATATTGGACACCACTTCTGGTTTCCCAGTGCTTCTTGTCCTTTTTGTGTCTGCCTCCTACACTGAATAAGCCCCTCACAGCAAGACCTGTCTCTGTGCGTTGTGCAGCACCGAGTGTATTCTTGGCCTTGATGAATAATCATAAACTTTATTCTTCTTCGAGTGATTGCTCCTATGCATTCCAGTTAGGTGTGCGCGCTGCGTGTGCACGGCTCTTCAGAAGATTTTTACCCTAGCAACACTCGGTGGGTCGGCTGGGTGCCCCCTGGAGTGGCGCCGCTATGGCGCAGGATATATACCCCTGCCGACCCATCCGCCCCTCAGTTCCTTCTTGCCGGCTACTCCGACAGTGGGGAAGGAGGGCGGGTCTGGAATGGATAGGAGCAACACATCTCGAAGAACAACAGTTACAACGGTGAGTAACCATCTTTTTCAAAAGGATGGAGGCTGGGACAATGCTGCCAAGGTTTGAATCTGTAATTCTAGATGTTCTAGGGCAGTGTTTCTCAAACTGGGGTCCGTGGACCCCTGGGGGTCGCTGAGGATACTCCAGGGGGCCCCGCAGGCCCCGCTGATCAACTCCTCCCCGTCCTTCTATCTCCCGGAGGCTACTGAAGCCAATCGGGGAGATTTAAAGCGCTAAAACTCCAGCAGCGCAGCGGGGCTAAGGCAGGCTCCGTACCTGCCCTGGCTCCGCACCGCTCTCAGCGGCTGGCACGTCACTGTGGCCTCTGTGAGGAGAGCAGGGGGTCTCCGAGCACCGACTCCACAGCTTCCATTGGCCAGGAACTGCGACTGACGAGAGCTGCAGGGACAGTGCCTGCGGGCAGGGGCAGCATGCCGAGATCCCATCGTCCCCCCTGCCTAGGAGCCCCTGCCAGAGGGATGTGCCATTTGCTTTCGGGAGCTGCCTGAGCTAAGCGCCGCCTGGCCGGAGCCTACACCCCTCACCCACACCCCAACTCCCTTCCCCAGCTCAGAGCCCAAACTCCCTCCCAGAGCCCGCACCCCAACTCCCTTCCCCAGCTCAGAGCCCGCACCCAAACTCCCTCCCAGAGCCCGCACCCCAGCTCCCTCCCGCACCCAAACTCCCTCCAAGAGCCTGCACCCCCTCCCACACCCAAACTCCCTCCCAGAGCCCGCACCCCAGCTCCCTCCTGCACTCAAACTCCCTCCAAGAGCCTGCACCCCCTCCCACACCCAAACTCCCTCCCAGAGCCCGCACCCAAACCCCCTCCTGCACCCAAACTCCCTCCCAGAGCCCTCACCCCTCATCCACTCCCGCACCCGAACTCCCTCCCAGAGCCCGCACCCCAGCTCCCTCCCGCACCCAAACTCCCTCCAAGAGCCTGCACCCCCTCCCACACCCAGACTCCCTCCCAGAGCCCTCACCCCCTCCTGCACCCAAACTCCCTCCCAGGGCCCTCACCCCCTCCTGAACCCCAGCCTCCTGCCCCAGCCTCGTGAAAGTGAGTGAGAGTTCGGGGGATTGAGCAACGGAGGGAAGGGGGATAGAGTGAGCAGGGGCAGGAATAGGTGGGGCCTTGGGGGAAGGCGTGGAATGGGGGCAGGGCCTGGGGCTGAGCAGAGGGACTTGGGGGTCCACAAAAAATGTAAATCAAAATGGGGGTTCTCGGGTTGCTAATGTTTGAGAACCACAGTTGTAGAGATTACATACCACTTCCCCGGTCCCCTCTGTGCCTCACTTGTGTCTACATGTAAATCTGATGGCGGGAGAAGTGGAACAGATTGTCCAATGCTCCAGATGAGGTTTATTAGGCAAACCAGTGTTTCTAAAGTGAGTGCCTTCTAATAAATGTTATCTTCAGGGAAATACGCCAGCCCCTACATAAGTAGTTAATGTTACTGCCTCAGTGTTGGCTTATAAAACAACTTTATCACGTCTGTGACGATAATGATTAACAAGCTGATTTACAAGGGTGGGGTCACAGAGGCATTTGGCAAATTTACTGTCTTGCTGTGGCAGTTATACAGTATCTGAGTTTTACAGTGTTCTCACCTCTTTAACTGAAATACTTAACCCTGGACTGCTCAGCAGTTTTGCAGTCACATTTCTGAGAGAGTGTCCAATTTGGCCTCACTTGTATGTTTTTAGTGGCTCAGGAAGCTAAACATCTAGTAATACAAGTTCAGAAAATTTGGGATATTCCTGGTTTTCTTGCCAATGTTTATTTTCTGATCATTCTTCCACCATGGAATAGTGACAATGGCCCAGATTTTTAAAGGTACTTAGGTGCCGCTGTGCTCACTGTTGCAATGCCTAACTGATTTAGGGACCTAAGCAGTAAGTGCCTAAATCCCTTTAAAAATGATATTTAGGCTCCTAAATCAGTGAGGTGTTGCAACAACACGCACAGTAACACCTAAATACCTTGTAAAAATCTGGGCCAGTATGTTTCGAGAGATGACATTACGTGGTATATTGTTGTGTCACACCTCAGCAGGCATGTATTGCTTACATCTAGCATACAGAGACGGAGAGAGAATTCTGCCCTTAGTTCAGATTGTAAGAAGGTTTCCACCGAAGTGCTGCTTTTGTCCTCGCATCCTCATTTTCAAATGTCTTAAGTCCTTTTTTAAAAAATCCTTTTTTTAAATTTTTTTCCCCCTATTTTAATGTTTATCCTATGGTAATTCAGAAATAATGGCCCACCAAGTTCAAACTAGTTTAATTCAAGAGCCCTTGATGCAATGGAATACAGTGTGACTCTTTCAGACATTCAGGTGCTTATTTTTTGGAGTTACTCATCTTGGAAATAGGGATATGTGACGGTGTGACGCCGCCTCCTGCTGGTCATCTCGGGAATTAGCTCTTTCCAGCCCAGGGCACCCTCTGCAGGCCGGTCGGTGTCTCGCCTGCCACTGGCCCCATGGCACTCCCAGACCCCGGTGCCTTTTGCCCAGGGGTTCTGCCCACCACAGCACCCCCTCAATTTGGGTCTCCCCACCCCGGGGAACCCCCAACCTCCTATCTCCACCTTGCCTCAGTGGCTACTGCCAGTCATCATCTGGCCCCCGCTCACTGGGGCAGACTGGAGTCTGTAAACCACTCATCACCGGCCAGGGGGTTGGACCAGCTGCCTCTGCCTATTCCTGGGCGGCCCCTCTGCAGCCCTAGTGCCCTTGTGGGCCCTTAACTTGACCTGCAGCCTGGGGGTTTTCCAGGCCAGAGCTCCCCAGCTCCTCTGGCCTTTCCCCAGCCCTGCTCCACTTTAGGTGCCCTGCTCAGCTCCCAGCAGCCAGGTCCATCCCTCTCAACAGCCAGAGAGAGACTCTCTTTTGGCTTCTGGCCCCAGCCCTCTTATAAGTGCCAGCTGGGCCCTGGATAAGCTGGCCACAATTGTGGTCAGCTACCCACTCAACCCCTCTTACTCTGCTGCAGCCTTCTCCAGGGCTGCTTTCACCCACTATAGGATATATGAATTCTGTGGTGGTCTCCTGCAAACTTTATACAATTTACCAAAAGTCTTGACAATCTTTATGCAGGTCACCAAAGATATTGATGTCCTCTGTCCTATGCAAACATCTGGTGCACTTCACAAAGTTAGCCAAAGGTGCACACGAATTGCTGCACAGGTGACAAACTCCACAAGTACAAATCATGCCTGGGCTTCAGTGGAGGTTACAACTCCTGTTCCTGAAATATTCTTTCTTAGCTGGCATTGTTAGCAAACTTCCTCCCATCTACCCCGTCCCGCCCACACGCACACCGGGGAAGTGCATGAACGCTCTACGTTTTTTCAGACATCTGCCAGTTTTTAGAAAGGTAACCAAAGTGGCCTTGATGCAAGGAGCGGGCATTTCTGTGATTCTGGACTTGAGTGTGAGGATGTGTGGATGGAAGGGTATTGAGACACAGACTGTTAAGCCTTGCAAGTTTTGTCAGCCCTCTTCATGGAGCTTGGTGGTTGCAATTTGCAGGGAGTTTGGCCAACCATTTCTTTTTGTCCACTTCCAGTTTCCAAAGATTCACACTCCCAGTACATCTCTGTGGAATAAAACAATCTGAGTTGGAGGGTAATTCAGTCTCCATCTTGTCCAGTCGATCCTTGGGCTCTCTGATGAGGTTGCCAGTGCAAGGATGCCAGTTACGTTGTCCGTTCTGACTGGAATGTCTGTTCATGAGGAACTGAACTGAGTCTGCCAACAGATCACCAAATAGTCAAATCATGCTCGTACTTTCAGTCACTGGCCACTTGGGCTAGGCTTGACCCAGTGATCCAGAGGTGAAATGCTCTGCTACCGTTCAGCTGAGCCATCCAGTCCCCCGAGTTAATTTTTAATGTTAGAAAAATTATTGCAACATTGTGTTCCCGCTCTTCTAGTGGGGTTGGATTGTGCAACCTTCACTCACATTGGTAAGCACTTACTCACACAAGTAGCCCTATTGACTTCAATGGGGCTAGGATGTGAGTAACTCCTCATCAGTGTCAGTAAGGGGCTCTTACGGCATATTTCTCTGTTTAGAATAAGAATTTGAATTAAAACAGACTTAAAAACCTACAGCTGAGAGATACTCAGTGAAGCTGGGCAGGACGATATTTATTATATATATTTGTCTAAAAGGACAAGCTAAGGAAACGAAAACCGGACTAATTCCGGCTATAGAAGAGTCGGGCAGCCATCAAGGGCTGCAGTCTTACTGACAAGCAGTGAAGCTTTGAAGAAGTTCACATTACCATTCATGTTCACATTAATCTAATGTCCAAAGGGATTTCAGATTGAACAATAGCCCTTGCTCCCTTTCATCTTCAGTATCCTCCCGGTTTTACAAAGCTTGGTCGCTCCTTACAAATTACATCCAGGCTGCTACCTAACCGAACGAACAACGCAACCGAGAGAGAGAGAGAGAATACAGAGACGAGAGAAGTGCTTGAGTTACATGTTTTCATAATTTCCTGACTTTGCTGGGGGTGGCTTGTGTGTTTTAAAAGTCGCCTAGGACAATTCCTTTGTCCTTTCTGGGCTGGGAAACATGCCGTTTGTTTGGTACAAGAAGCAGCATGAATTTTGTTGATCAGAGCTTGTCTACACAGAATGCTAGTGCGCAGCAATCAGGGTGTGAATCTACAGGTACCAGCTTGCCGTTCAAGTGACATCCCCTTACTTCTGTAGTTGTCGAGGAGGGTGCTGTAATGCACTATAATAGCACCAATTTTCGGATAGCCATGAGAGGATGGCTCAGTGTTTCCAAAATCATTTTCGGATTGACTAACTGGGCCATTTTGGTAAGGGAAGTGCTGCATGCCTGCACCTGACATTTCATGACTGGGACACCCCCCCACACACACACACCATAAATAAATCCTGACACTCACAATGTAAAATGCAATAAGGAAATCATTTTAAAACATACCTCCGCCACATTTTTTAACATGCTCAGAGTTTGACTTAAAAAACAGACTTTCCCTTCACCCGCAATCTGTGATTCCCCACTCCAGGTGAAGTAGAACTTAAACCCCAGCAACAGCTACCTTTTGGTTAAAATTATCTGGGCGATTTTAAAGCTTTTAAAGTGCCTAGCCCAGTGGGGCACCGATCTCAGTTGAGTGCTACTGTAAAACAAATAATAATTATTCTGAGGAGTGTGATTTCAAATCTCCAAGTTCTCCTGCTTCAGTGAGTGGCATGTGGCTTTAAGTTTTAATAATATAGCTTAGCAAGTTTTTCTGTCTCATCTAAAATGAAGAGGCTCCATTTTTTTTTCCAAACATAGAAACCAAAAATTAGCAGCCATGGCCACATTACTGTAATGGAATAAATAAGCCCATGGTAAGTATTCTATGAGACGTGAAAAGTCCTTTTTTTCTGTTCTGGCCAGGTTCTTATACCACACCCGTCCCCGTGGTGTCTGAGCGCCTTCCAATAAGGCAACATTTGCTATTTTAAAGAGCTTGATTGATCAGTTAGATGGATTAATGATGGGTTTGGGAAGAAGTGCCCTCCCTCACGCTGCCTTTTTCTCCTAATTAGTGTGCTTTTCCTTGCAGTGGGTGTAAATGTTGTTGGTTGGCCAAGGGAGAGTGGAAGGGGAGAGCTGAAGTAGGTGGATTGTGTGCGCCTTTTTCCAATCCCACAGACCATCATTGGCTGCGGCAGTTGAACATGACACTGCAATTTCCCTGTGCAACACATGAGTAATAAATGGCTGCACTCGAGCTGTGGTCTTGAGAAACCAGTGTGAGGCTCTTGCTTGCTCTCCTTTTTCTTTAATATGGTTGTAATTTTTGATCGCTCTGCAAGAAGGCCTCAAATTGATGCCACCTCCTCCCTAGAGTGCCAGAGGAGGAAGAGCCCTTCCTCACCAATGCACCTACCCAGAAGCCAGGCACAATCTGGAGTGCAGGGGGTTCTGTTCGCATTGCTGGCCATCTGGATGGCCCCTGAAGAGTTGTTTCTACGCCCGGGGAGGAGCAAAGCCAGGGATCTGCCCTCGGTGCATTTGGATGGCTGCGCTGGGGGAGCACTGGTTTTACCTGTTGTATAGATGTAGTGAGTGGTGCCCCTCCCCATGCGCCCTTGGGCAGGGTATCTCCTCCTCAGTGAGCTCTGGCTCCACTTAAGAACCGCAGTCAAACCCTTCTCGAGCACTATGGCAACTGGCCTACAAAGCCAGCGCTGGGCTGCTCCCCACTCAATGAAAACCAAACTTGTGGGCTCGTAAGTAACGAGCGTGGTCCCAACAGACTGCCACCTCACAAAACCAAGACCTGTTCGGTTGACATGCAGGCTGGGCCGCACAGAGGCCTAGTGAGTGAATGGTCGACACTGGCTCCTGTTCTGCGCACCTCAGTAAAATGTTCAGGCTTCTAACCCATGATGAGTGCTGACGGAAGGTCTGGGTACTCCTGTTTTCACCACAATCACACAGGCCAGTGCGTTAGGGCCTCTCAGGTTGGAAATCTAGGCATCTAGCTGCTTATTTAGGCAGTTGACTTCAATGGGAGCTGCAGGCCTTCAGGCTCCTGATTGAGGGGGCTAACTTTGAACATCCAGTTTGAAACTGTTGGCCAGTCTCCTTAGTTCGTCTTGGAATGCACAAGCACTTCTCAGTGGTGGCTGGACTGTATTTCAGATGCTCCCCCACCTGCTCAGAAAATGGGCCCTGGCCTTTCCACCTGCAGTCACCAGGTTTTCTGTTGGGGGCACTGAGAGGACGCACCGTCCACTAAGATGCAATGAAAGAAAACTTTAGCTACATCATGGTGTCAAGTGTCAGGGGTAGCCGTGTTGGTCTGTATCCACAAAAACAACACGGAGTCCGGTGGCACCTTAACAGTTAGTTAGTCTTTAAGGTGCCACTAGACTCCTTGTTGTTTTAGCTACATCATTTCTTAACACTAGAACTGTCTGCTGAAATGTTGCTGCTTTGCTGCAGCAGAAGATTAACATGACTCAAACGTATAACCTAAGGACCAGAGTCTTCTGTCGTGGGGAAAACAGGCAGGTTCCCCTGGTGTGAAAGAGACTGGGAAGGACTCTGTGGCTCCTCTTTCTCTCTGCTTTTAACCCCTCGGGCTTGATCACCCCTCCTTTCTCTAGGGCAGTGGGTCCCAACCTTTTTCATCTGGCGGGCACCGGACTACGAGCCACTGAGGACCCTGGCCAGCGGACGAGCATCCACCGAAATGCCGCCGAGAAGTGGCAACGTCAAGAGGCATCGCCACTGAAATGCCGCTGAGAAGCAGCAGCATCCAGAGACATCGCCGCCAAAATGCTGCCGAAAAACAGCAGCATTTCAGCGGCAACGCCTCTGGATGACGCTGCTTCTCAGCGGCATTTCGGTGGATGTTCGTCCGCCGGACAGTACGTGGGCGCACATAGATGCCCCTGCGGGTGCCATGGCACCTGTGGGCACCACGTTGGGGACCACTGCTCTAGGGGACTGAGGGAAAAGTAAGCCTGCTATATCCCTGTCTGACTAGGTTCATTTAACACACCTCCTCCTTTTCCCATCTATATGTTTCTATAAGGCTCGGGATCTGATTTCAGTATATATTGGCAGTACTTTCATGCTGGGACTCAGTCTTCGTAGTGCTGAAATGTCTAAAAATCGACAACTTGGGCCTCAATCTCTCTCTAGAGAGTGCTTGGTTACAGGTCCCAGGCTTCCTTTCCCTCATCCAGAAGATGCCCATTACAGCGGCATTATGGTGAAACTGTTTTCTGGGACCCGTAATTAAAAATCCATATATCGCGGGGCCAGATGGAGATCAATATTGCATTTTCATGAGATACAAACGTTAAAATGAACAAATTGCAAAGAAATGCCCTATCCACTGATCAGCAATGGTCTATGCAGTCTGTTATGAAGTGAAATGGCCCTGAATTTGCAGACACTAAAAACAGTGATAACGTCAGTTTGATATTGCGTTTTGTCCTCGTCCTCAAATGCTGTAAAAGGGGCTATTATTCATATTGCAGATTGGGGTGCACGTTGCTTTTGAAGACTGGATCTTCACGGCAGTAGCATGTGTACACACCAGAATTATCAATCAAGCCAATACACTGCTATGACAAAAAATATATCATGGAAAATATACATCAACTTTCCTCACCGTTCTGGCCATCTAGGCCTTCTCACAGAGACAGTGCAAGTCTTTGTGGACAGACTGGTTTGCCATTCAGGTTAATTCCTTGCACTGTGGTATGATTAGCTATGTATAAATACTTTTTTTGAAAATAGGTGACATACATTGGACATCTGAGTTTAATACCCAGCTCTGCCATAGTCTTCCTGTGTGATGTCAGTCAAGTCATATACTGACTCTTTGCCTCAATACTCCATCTGTACTCTCCCTCCCTTTGCCCGTCTTGTCTATTAAGACGGGAAGCTCTTTAGGGACGTTACTGATTTTTTACTGTATGTTTGCACAGCTCCTAGCACACTGGGGCTATGAATTCAATAGAGGACACTGGGTTATACTGGAATACACATTAATCATAGTAATCTGCAATGCATTCGTAAAACCCAAATTTTGCACTTCTCTGGGTGTCCTGTCTAGTCTAAGCCTATCTTGTGTAGACTGTAAGCTCTCTGGAGCAGAAAACTGTATTTTGTGTCTTATGCAGACCTGAGTCTGTTGTCAGTGCTTACTAACTACAAAACAATAGAATATAAAATTGAAGTCGTAAGCTGTACAAGGATTACCAAAAGCGATGTGGTTAAAACCTAGATGGACTGTCTGCATAAAGTGAAAGATGAAATGACTGTAGGATTGGCATTTTGATCTGACCTTTTTTGTCCCACCACAAATGTGAATTAGGAAGGACTAAAAGAGTCTAGTTATCCAGATATTGGATGGAATGTTGACCCAAAAACGGCCATACTGGGTCAGACCAGTGGTCCACCTAGCCCAGTACCCTGTCTCTGAGTGTGACCAGTACCAGGTGCTTCAGAGGGAATGAACAGAACAGGGCAATTGAACAAGTGATCCATCCCCTGTTGTCCAGTCCCAGCTTCTGTCAGCTGGAGGTTTAGGGACACCCGGAGCATAGGGTTATGTTGCTCGCCATCTTGGCTAATAGCCATTGATGGACCTATCCTCCAGGAACTTAGCTAATTCTTTTTAGAACCCGTTTATTCTTTTGGCCTTCACAACATCCCATAGCAACAAGTTCCACCGGCTGATTGTGCATTGAGTGAAGGAGTACTTCCTTTTGTTTGTTCTAAACCTGCTGTGTATTAATTTCATCGGGTGACCCTTAGTTCTTGTGTTATGTGAAGGAGTAAATCACACTTCCTTATTCACTTTCTCCACACCAGTCATGATTTATAGACCTCTGTCATAACCTCCTTCAGTCGTGTCTTTCCTAAACCGAACAGTCCCAGTCTTTTTAATCTCTCCTCTTAAGGAAGCTGTTCCATACCCCTCATCATTTTTGTTGCCCCCCTCTGCACCTTTTCCAATTCTAATGTATTTTTTGGGCTGTGTGACCAGACCTGCACACAGTATTCAAGGTGTGCGCGTACCAGGGCTTTATGATTTTGTCTGGTTTATTATCTGTCCCGTTCCTGACCCTGTTACTTCACACGGCGTCGCCCTAGCTACATCCATCTAAGTGCTACGCCTCTCGCGGAGCTGGAGTTAGTAGGTCGGTGTAGTGGGCAACTTACATCAGCGGGAGCAACACTGTAGTGTAGACACTTAAGCTGCCTTACTTGAACCTAACGCTGTATTGTAGACCAGCGTAACTATCCGAGTGGCATCTCTCAACCTCCGAAAGTGCACATAGAAATTATTGCAGTGCTGTATGAAGCAACTGCTGTATCTTGCCCATAGGACCAAGCGCTTGCTACATCCAGTTCTGTGTGCTGGATCAGTCCTTAGATTCCTAGCAGTATTTCAAAGGATCTCTCAGATTTCTTTTCCTATTCAAAAGGTGCTGTTGGGTGAGTGCCCATGTAGCGGCAAAGTAAGGGTTAATGTTAAAGCCAGGCCCTGCGTTACTGATGTGTAATTTGCAGCATGTGCTGTCAAGGGCTACAATATTATCCGCACTGTCCTGTTGGAAAATGCCTACAAGTTATTGCCTTTGCTGAAGCTGTGTAGGTATGTTCCATGCATCAGTGTTGGAAGAGCCTTTCTTTTGGGGGCTTGCTGCCACTCCTGGAGAGTTAACACTCTTCGAGGGGCAGAAATTGAAGCATTTCCACAGGCTTGGAGAGGGAGCAGGGCATGAATGAATCACAGAGAAGTGTTCTTTAAATGACAAAGATGAAACTCCAGGCCCTGCTTTCTCCTCACACTTTATTTGCATTCAGACACAGACCTGATTTCTTTTTGTTTGAATATTTAAACAAGAGTCCTTCAAATATACATAATAGCCCCTCCCCCCATTTAGCCAGTTCTCTTAGTCTGTTGGTTCCAACTGTGGTTTTCTGGCCAAGGTTTTCTGACTGGTGATTTGGGGCATCTCAGCTGCTCAGTGCCCAACTTAAGAGGCCTGACTTTCAGGCCGTGCTCAGCACCCACCCTGAAAATCAGGTCCCATTAAGGTGACTCGGGTTGGGACCCAAAAAATACCTGAGGCACCCCAGAATCACTAGCCATCTTTGAAACTCTGGCCAAAACATTTAAGCAACACTGCTGCTATTTCTCATGCTTCTTGGATGCTGCTAAACTCCTGTCCTCCACCCTCCACTTGATTTAGACTTTTGACCCTCAGTTACTCTTGAGTTTGAAAGCAAAAGATCTTACTTTCTTTCTAACACTGCAGCATTAACTTGTTGCTCCTCAGGTTGGGATCTGCCTATAAGGTTAGCAGTGTCATTGCCTTGAACCAAACCTTCATGTTCCATTACATGCAGTGACCTTTCTGAATTGTTTATGTCCCAGTATAGGGGTTTTCCTATGCCAGGATGCAATAGGAACGTCATTTTCCCCTTGAACATGAGCAGATGTCCTATCTGTAACGCTAGCAATAACATCGCTGCTTCCTGTTCTCACAGATGGTCTCAACAGTGTGGAGCTTTGGCAAGGAGGGGACACTTCCACTAAGGCCTGGTCTACACTGGGTGGGGGAGTGATGTAAGATACACAACTTTAGCTATGGGAATAGCGTAGCTGAAGTTGACGTATCTTATTTCGACTTACCTCCCATCCTCATGATGCAGGATCGATGGCCGTGGCTCCCCCGTCGACTCCGCTTCCGCCTCTTGCTCTGGTGGAGTTCCAGAGTCGACGGGGAGTGTGTTCGGGGATCGATTTATCGCGTCTAGACGAGACATGATAAATCGATCCCCGATAGATCGACCGCTACCCGCCGATCCAACAGGGAGTGTGGACATACCCCTAGTGGCATCCATTACATTTCCTTTCCTGCTCATGTTCTCCCAGCGATGGCGATGGGAAGGGTGATGGGATAGAATGGGCCTTTAGAAGTAACACTGCTAGACAGAGATGAAGAATGCTACTGGGATTTGTATTCACCAGCTTTGCTTTGAGCTTCACCTTGGCCACGTTGGCTTTGTATCAACCTGAAATTTCCAGTGAAATTCAAGTGGTATGAAATCGTGTGAATTAAAACCAATGAGCAAAATGTGTTGAAAATCCATGTGAGCCAAACCTGGCAAGTTAGGCACACATTTAAATATGATCCTTCATCTGTTTGGGAGCTGGGGCCATCTTTAGCATACTCCTTTAAAGAACAGTTATGATGTTCCTGTTAACTGTAGGTCAGTGTCAAATCCTACCACACGTTTCTACCAGTAATCTAGCAGGCTGCCATTCACACCATGGGAAGAGAGAGGAGGGAAAGTATCATATGAGGGCCCTGTGCTTTGCTCATTACTCCTTACACTAGCAGAATTTCTTAAAGTTCATGAATTTCGTCTGAAGAAGTATTTTGCCTGAAGCACCCTTATCGAGACATTGTCATTGAATCAGAAATTTAGAAGAGTGTTGTGGCTAGGGGCTTAATCTACATTACACAGTTTTTTCACACCAATAAGGGAGTGCAAATCACTTCTGATTGCCTTATACTATTGTCTGATAGTGGATTGATGTGGGTCATTTTGATTGGAGAGCTGGTCACTTAAGGAGAAACTGCCATTTCCTTTGAGTAATTTATTTTAGAATTCCATCTCGTTGTAGAAAAGAATAAATACAAAGTTGGAATGGTTATCAATGTACCAAAAAATCACCTCTGTTACAATTAGAAACCTCCATTTGATCAATGGGAAAAAAATAGATTTGGGTGCAGAACTGTGTTTTGTGATAAAAGTGAATGAAGAGAAAATTAGGATTTTAAAACATCATTGGTGTTTGGGCCAAAAATATGTGAATAAAAAGTAACAGTAAAGGAAAAGAATTGAAGAGAGTTTTCTGAGCTGTCACTGATCTTTCTGCATTTGTGTTTATGTGAAAGAATGAAACTCTTTTCTTAGGCTTGTCTACACGGTGGGGTAATGTGCTCTGTGGTGGGAAGGGGGGTTTCTAAAGGCTCTACATGTTGCATGTTAATTGGTCTGTGTGACCACTATGTTAAAGGGCACTAGGACATGTTTAGTGTCCACCAGCAGAGTCTGTCCAGACCAGTTAGTGCATTTTAGAAATCACACCCCCTAGAGCGCATTCCCCCACTGTGTAGACAAACCCCTATCTTATCCATCGTGCCTTGGTATTTGAACATATGTGGTACGTAAAATGATCCACTATTCAGTAATGTTGTCGCCATATATATGTTTAACGGGGGAGCAATCACATGAATTTTCCACTTTTCACCATTGTCAGTTCTGCGCAGATTTGACCATTAATCTTACTTTGACCATACTTAGAATTTTCATGCAGCTATAATTGGGAGTTGTATTCAGATTATTTCAACTGGCTGTGAGTAGTCGCTTCCCTGTCTTAATGAAAGTGAGACACACATGTCACCCTTTCAAGGAATCCTGCTCCCAGATGGGTTTTTAATGTCGTCGTTTTCTTCTTACAGGTTATTGAAGGAAAATTGGCCCCTTTCTTGGGGAAGGTGATCAAGTTTGCCACCTCTCATGTGTACAGCTGCAGCCTTTGTAGCCAAAAGGGCTTCATCTGCGAGATTTGTAACAATGGAGAGATCCTTTACCCCTTTGAGGATATTTCAACAAGCAGGTACAGTATCCTTCCTTTCATGTGTTTTACCTGCATGTCTTATCTTCTCAAATTCCAGGTCAAATGACATTCCATTCAGCAGGAGTGGGCCTTACTAGTTCACAGTTAAGGACATCTGCCCTGGACTTGTGTTCCAGAGATGCCATCCCTGAGCCTGCAAGCGGATAGATAGAGAAGGGCCACTTTGTCATTTATCTGGTTCAAAAGAGCCTAAACCCCATTTCACACAGCTCTCAGACACCTGTAGATCCCACTGCTGATGCTCAAAAGGATAGAGGCGCTCAGGGGCTGCTTTCCAGCAGGAATCTCCCTGTGGCTATGCACAACTGAGTTTGCACAGGGCCCTACAAATACAAAGGTCAGCTGAGGATGACTTTGTAGGTCTTTCCTGCCTTTGATTTCACTGGACCTATGGTCGAACGTACCCATGCGTTATTAGATAATAATCACCTCTTCTGAGTTACGGCCGCACCCTTACTGTGAGGTAAGGATATAACTGATACTCTATTGTCCGTGTGTGTATGCAGCATAGATTTATATTCACATGTGCCCACACGCACACACAGACAGAAAACGTCTCCCCCACCACTAAAATATAGCTGCCTCTAGGTGAGACTACAACAGCTGTTTAACAATGCGCAGCATGCTATATAACAGTATGGGAACAGGAAGTGAGGAAGGATAGTGTATCCAGTTAAAATCACATGGAAAATCTAAGTAGGCTCAAGGCAGTAACCAAAAACTGGAATTTGACCAGAACATGAGCAATGTTCCTACTTTTGCAAGAAGTTTCTTGGGTTTAGAACAATCACAAGAGGTAAAGACCTTGAATTTCTTATCCATCAAGATAATGACACCTCCAGCAGTGCAATCTGTCCTCTTCTAATACACCCTCATCTTAATTTATTCTCCGGCTGCATTAGTAGAGTAGAAAAAAAGTCAGAGGAGCCTACTCTGGGGGTGATCCGGATCAGCTTGTTAAAAATTCCGCGTTGAGAATTGGATTCTCGTGAGTTGACAAAGATCTCTGTGTCGGGAGTGGCCCAGACCAGCCTGTTGGGGGTTTCAGGCTGACATGTCTTTCAAAGAGTATTTGCACATTCTTTCTCTGAATTCACATTCCAAGAAATGTGGAGACAAAGCACTGGACATAAATTAAACAAGGTGTGCAGTTTTGTTTTATAAATGGTGTGCAAGAAAAATGTATCTGGAAGGAGAAGTTGGAAACAGCGTAAGAAGACTGTTAATACTGAACTAAACAATTAACGATATCCACAAAGCCTGATGAGAACAGAAAAATAAGTAGTGAAATAGTCGGGTGGTGAAGCTTAATTGAAGTGTGTGTGCGTACATGAATTGTCTATTAAATTTTTGATTGGCCACCAAAGCCTTGTAGTGTCCACAGCCTGTGAACTGAAGCCAGAGACTGCGTACCTCACACTTGTAGAATTTAAAAGTGTGAAAGCGGAGTGAAACCGCTCCTCTCTCTATTTGTACACGCAGAGGTCAGCAGTTATTTGTGTTCAAGTGGCACAATGCAACAAATGCAAAATAATTATTGAAGTCATGCCAGCCAAAGGAAGCTTTCTTCAGTAACAATTTTAATTAAGTCACAATCAGTGAAGGGTCTCCAATATTGCTCTCCTTTTTTAGCTGTTCATTCCTTTTGCTCCCCTCCCTCCTCTTGGTTTGCTAATCTTTGCTTTTATCTCTGTCCCCAGCCGCTCCGCTTCCCCTCCTCACTAGTTTTTTTCCTCTCCTTGCTGATACCCCATTCTGCCTTGGAGCAGAGCAGCAAAGAGAAACTAACCAGGTCGTTTCAGTTTAATTTTCCTGCTCTATTCCACCTGCAAACAGAGGCAAGTGACGCTGACAAGTGAGCTTGTATATTTCACTTGGCGCTCCACCAGCACATGGGCAGCAGAGGGGAGAGCAGAAACTTTTATATGTACTATTGTGTGACACACATGACAAGGATTGCTGACCTAGCTACTCATCATGGTGATAGGCATAATATAAGGACTACACAGAGAGACAGAAATAGTTACAATACACAGAATAAACTATACCTGTGAGAAGAGAGAACCAGAACAAGATTCAGAGAACTTGGATGTTCTTACTCACTAAACCTGAAGACATGACTTGTGCTGTACTTTTTACTGGATTATAAAACAACAGGTCTCCTAAATCAGCTATTGGTGCGAATTTAGGGCAGGTCTACACTACAGGGTTAAGTCGACCTAAGTTACGCAACCCCAGCTACGTGAATAACATAGCTGGAGTCGACGAAGCTTAGGTCGACTTAGGGCTTGGCTACACTTACAAGTTGCAGCGCTGGGAGTTACAGCGCTGGTCATGCAGCTGTGTAGGGCCAGCGCTGGAGTGTGGCCACACTGACAGCTACCAGCGCTGCAGTGTGGCCACACTTGCAGCACTTTCCAGCGCTGTATTGAGAGGTGCATTGTGGGCAGCTATCCCACAGAGCACCTCGTCCCATTTTGGCGCTGAGTATTGTGGGAAGGGGAAGGAAGTGTCCGCTTCCTGTTTGCCAGCGCCCCGTGGTGCATCGCTTCACATCCCAGCATTCACTCTTTCCGGCAGCGTTTGGCGCCATTGTGAGTGTCTTTCTGTTTTACTCTCTGTGTGAATCGCGATTTCTGTGGCAAATGGAGCCCGAGCTGCTGAGGACTGTGCTGATGAGTGTTGCCAGCACAACACGTTTGGCAGTCGAGCTATTCCTTCAGCTCCAAAGTGACAGTGAGGAGTCTGACGATGATATCGATATCGATTCTCCTGCCGTGACACCAAAGTGCTTGTGGCATTCACAGAAATGCTCAGCACCGTTGAACGCCGCTAAACAAGCACTGAGTGGTGGGATCACATCGTCATGGAAGTCTGGGATGACGAGCAGTGGCTGCAGAACTTATGAGAAAAGCCACTTTCATGGGACTGTGTGCTGAGCTCGCCCCACTCTGCGCGCAAGGACACAAGATTGAGAGCTGCCCTGACGGTGGAAAAGCGGGTGGCTATTGCAATCTGGAAGCTGGCAACTCCAGACAGCTACCGGTCGGTCGGGAACCAGTTTGGTGTGGGAAAGTCGACCGTGGGAATCGTTTTGATGCAAGTTTGCAAGGCAATTAATCGCATCCTGCTAAGAAAGACCGTGACTCTGGGGAGCGTGCAGGACATTGTGGATGGCTTTGCACAAATGGGTTTCCCTAACTGTGGAGGGCGATAGATGGGACCCATATTCCTATTCTGGCCCCACCTGGCATCAATGGTTCTCCAGGCGCTTGTGGATCACTTTCATTGACATTTACACAGGCTGGCCTGGAAAGGTGCATGATGCACGCATCTTTCGGAACAGTGGCCTGTTCAGGAAGATGCAGGCAGGACTTTTTCCCAGACAGGAAGATCACAGTAGGGGATGTCGAAATGCCCACTGTGATCCTCTGCCTTGGCTCATGAAACCCTATACAGGAAGCTTGACAGGAGCAAGGACCGGTTCAACTACAGGCTGAGCCGGTGCAGAATGACTGTGGAGTGTGCTTTGCTGGAGATGTCTGTATGGGAAGCTAGACTTGGGGAAAGCAGCATCCCGCGGTTATATGCGCTTGCTGTACCCTCCATAATATTTGTGAAGGGAAGGGTGAAACATTCAGTGAGGCATGGACCACCGAGGTTCAAGTCCTGGAGGCTGAATATGCACAGCCAGAGAGCAGGGCTAATAGAGAGGCCCAGCACAGGGCTACAAGGATTAGGGATGCCTTGAGGGAAGAATTTGAGGCTGAAAGCCAACAGTAATGTTTGCTGCCTTGCATGGGAGTGAATTGCACTGCTTACACTGTTATTCTATTATCCATAATAATAATATGATTTGCAGTGCCTCTTTCTTTACTGGGCTAAGGTATCTTTCACTATCTGCTATAATAAAGACTGTTTTCAAAGCCAAGAATTGTTTTATTGAAAAGAAAAACTTCCTTGACAGACAGACAGACACACAACATTTCATGAACACAAGAGGGCAGGGGTGTGGGTTGGTGAACTGTACAGTCACAAGTTTGCATATGTCCTGTCTGGATTGCTGTTTAATGAATCCTGCACTTCAGGGTGCATATACTGCATGGTGATGGGGTTGAGTGCAGAGGGTAAGGGTGGTGGTAGGTATCAGGGCTGGTTGGTGAACGACAGGTGTTGGAGGCAGCTGGTGGTGGTAAGAACCTGAATTCTGGGAAAGGCGGTTTGAGCTGACATTGGGGCACAAGGCAAGGCGGGTGGGGAGTAGCACGGTAGTGCTCTGCTTGCATAGTGACTCTATAGAGTCCGCTTGGCGACAGGATGCTTTCCTCTTGGCCACTGCATTTCTCTTGCGGATCCTGCTTTCCTTCTCTCCACTCCTTCAAGTCTTTACTCTCGAGCAGAGTGATGAAGAACAGTTTTCAGCATGTCCTCTTTGCTCTTTCGGGATTTTTTCAAATTTTGAAGCCTCTGTGATGTTGAACAAATGTGAATTCCAGTAGTAAAGGTCACTGTATAAACAAATAAATGACAAAATTTTACAAGGGCAGCATTGTATCAACTATCTCAAGACAAGAATTGTAACACTGAGGAGTTCTCACTTTAGCATTCTTTTCCCCACACGCATAACACAACAGAAGCCACGAAATGGTGAGTGAGGGGTGCTTATATAGGGAGAAGTGGGGCTTGAGTGATAGAGGGAGCTGGTTGCTTGGGTAATCTGGAGTGCTAGAGGGGTTGAGTGAAGATGCAGCTGCAGGGTGATCTTATCTCCTATCTCTTCACTAAAGAGTCTCCCAAAATTTTTCACAGGAGTTAATCCTGGAAGATGTCTCAGTCACTAGGGAACAGCGGGAGGCTCTTTAGAGCAATGTGGATTCCGCCCGGGACCCTATGCGGCTTGCCTGTGTTCAGAAATGGTCCCCACCACTGGCAGCAGAGTGGCGCGGACGCGTCACCGTCACTGGGACAAGGGACACAGTAGCTCTGCCTATAAACCTGCGCAGGCATATTGCCCACGCTCTGGATGAAGCTTTGCTGAGATAACTGAAGCAGATTCGTGATAGACCACATCAACGGGCTATTCCACATCTAGAGGCTGGCATGCATGCAGCCATAACCCCCTTCCTCTCCAGAAACATTTCCACCCAGAAAATAATAACCCGCTCCTCTGCTTGTCCTTCTGCAACTGCTGGCTGTTGCGTCCTGGCTTGAGAAGAGCTCCTGGCTGCATGCCTCCAGGGACTCTGGGGTGTCTTCCCCATCCCAGGAGCTTCACTCTCTCCCCGCCGCCTCCTCCGCCTCCGCCTCCTCCTCCTGTCCCCAGCCTGCTCAGAAGTGTCCATCGTTATCCTGGGATTGGCAGTGGGGTCACCCCAAGTATCTCGTCCATCTCCTGTAACGGCAGGTCGTGGGGCAGCTCCGGATCGCCGATTCCCCTTTGTAATAGGCACTCCGCAGCTCTTTAACTTTCACCCTGCATTGTAGTGCCCCGATCATGGCCCCTATCCAGCATGGCCCTTGATATCTGCTCAAAGATATCGTAATTCGCGCAACTGTGCCTGCACAGATTCCTCACCCCAAACACTGATGAGGTCCATCAGCTCGCCATTGCTCCATGCTGGGGCTCGTTTGCCACGTGGAGGCATGGTCACCTGGAAAGATTAACTGATTGCACTCCACACCTGGCTGCAGCAAACAGGAAGGAGATTTTTAAAATTCCATTTAAAGGGCGGGTCACCTGAGGCAAGAGCAGTAGAGTGCAAACTGATGAGCAGAGTGGCTGAACAGGAATTCTGGGATACCTCCTTATTCCCTGGAGGACAATTAAAGCGCTGGTGAGTGTCCACACCTGCTGAGCAGCGCTGGATCACCAGCGCTGCACTCCTTATACCCCTGCCGGGATGGGTTTTCAGCCAGCGCTGCAACCAGGGAGTTGCAGCGCTGGTTGTGCCCTGCACGTGTGGACGGGGTGTAATTGCAGCGCTGGAAAGCCTCCACCAGCGCTGCAACTTGTAAGTGTAGCCAAGCCCTTTCTGCGGTGGTTACACCGCACTGGGTCGAAGGGAGAAACTCTCCTGTTGACTTACCTTATGCTTCTCGTTCCGTTGGAGTACCGGAGTTGACGGGAGAGTGATCGGCGATCCATTTAGCGGGTCTTCTCTAGACCCTCTAAATTGACCCCTGGTGGATCGATCGCTGCAGCGTCAATCCACCGGTAAGTGGAGACAAGCCCTTAGATTTGTAACTTAGATGTTCTGTTATGAGGGTCACAAGGCTGTAATTAGGTTTCAGTTGCTGTTTTCACTTTCAGTCGCACTTTTGTGGGATTCACTCATTTTCTCTCATTCTTGCGCCCAAGTGTTGCAACTCATGGTACCTATGATCATCTAGACTCTTTGGTGCCTGTGTTATAGATGTGAAGGTAAGAAGAGAATGGCAGCTCTAACTCAGAAGCCTAATTTTCTTTGGTGTTGCATGTCAGTTTTTGAGCATTCAACTGGTTTTACTAGCAAATTGAATTGGATTCTTCGTGTTTAGAAAGAGGCACGTGGCAGCTTTTGTGGCCATCATCAGTGGCATGTGGAAGAAAAGGAGGTGTTTGGGGCTGGCTGAAAATGTGGTCACAAGTGTCCCAAAGGACCAAATTCTGCTCTCAGCTGTCCCAGTGCATAGCCATTGAAATCAATGGGATTGCACTGGTGTAACGCAGAACAGAATTTGGACCTTCGTACTGTTTTAGCTTTTTATAAAATTTAGGGGAGAAAACAAGCAATGAACTGATCTACAGTTGATGGCAAAAATAAGTTGTTCTTTTTTCAGTGGCCCCTTCATTAAATAGTTGAAAGGCAAAGTGAGTTTGTTCATGTGTCCTGATTTGGGTGTGGCGTTGTTTTTGCCACAGCCTGGCCTTTCTGCTTCCTACATAAGAGCTCGGGCTCTTTGGAGGAACCAGAGTGACAGCTGTCATCTGGCTCAGCACTTCTCAACTAGGGGTCCGAGGCCCCCTGGGGGCCATGAGCAGGTTTCAGGGGGTCCCCCAAGCAGAGCCGGTATTAGACTCACTGGAGCCCAGAGCAGAAAGCCGACGTCACACTGCCCCGAGCCCCACCATCCAGGGCTGAAGCCAAATCCTGAGCAGCTGAGCTTCGCAGAGTTTTATACAGGGGGGCTGGAACAATTTGTATAGTGGAGGTGAGAGCCATTGAACCAAATTGTAAACCCTGTATATGATGGAAACCACTTCAAGCCAGGGGGTGCGGCTGCACCCCTAGTTCTGGCACCTCTGCTTTTATATGCAGAAAAACAGCTGTTGTGGCACAGTTGGGCCAGGGAGTTTTTATAGCATGTTGGGGGGGGGCTCAGAAAGAAAAAGGTTGAGAACCCCTGATCTAGCTCAGTGATTCCCAACCTTTCCAGGCTACGGGAGCTCTTTCAGGAGTTCGATTTGTGTTGCGTACCCCAAGTTTCACCTCACTTAATGACTTGTTTACAAAACCAGACATACAAATAGAAAAGTGCCACCCCCACATTATTACCAAAAAATGGGTGACCTTCTCTTTTTCACCATATAATTATAAAATAAATCAGTTGGAATATAACTATTGTACTTACATTTCAGTGTATAGTACACAGAGCAGTATAAACAAGTCATTGTGTGAAATTTTAGTTTGTACTGACTTTGCTAGTGCTTTTTATGTAGCCTGTTCTAAAACTAGGCAAATATCTAGATGAGTTGATGTACCCCCTGGAAGACCTCTGCATACCCCCAGTACACGTACCCCTGGTTGAGAACCACTGATCTGGCCCTTTCAGACCCAGCTAGACTTCAGCTTTCGAGGGCTATAGATTTATGCACAGTCTCATGTCAGCTGAGGCAGAGGAAAGTCTCATTCCAAAATATTCTCCTTTGTTTTGAGTTGGAATTTGTGCAGGACGGGTCCTTGTTAGTATCTAAGAAAAAGAGGGGGAAGCACAAGGGACCCCTCTTAAAGGACTGGTGTTTCTCTTTGGTCCGCTTGTTTGCTCACCGTTCATTTTTGTCAGTCCTTGAGCAAACAGAGTGAATACCTGGATTATGCACTCATCTGGGTTTGAATACACATATATTACATACCCTCCTCTCACTAATCAGCATGACACATTCCTTTGTTGGCAAATGGTTCCAAAACAAACACAATCAGTTCACTTAATTAGCAGGTCTGTGGGCCGTGCTTGGCAGTCTTCTGACATCCGGTTCAACAATACAGAACAACAGTTTGCTGTCTTAGCCGTGCTGGAGGGGAGGACTTACGAAGTTCTAAGCTTTTTAAGGGTATTTCCTTTCTGCGGCTTCTCTTGGGAGGTGGCCGTCCTGTGCAGAGTGTAATGAGGCCATAGTCCAGAAGCAGCAAAATACAAATTGGCCAATCATATTGGAAGCCTCTTTCCATTTACGTTTGATTTCCCTGTCCTGGTTCCCCTCCTCTATAGCTATCCTTTATCTAAGTAAGTGCTCATCAAGGACCTTTCTAAACGTCATAGGCTCTGCTTCCTTTGGGAGTTCTTTAAATAATTAGAAATGTATTGAAAGCCCAATCAGTCATTTTAAACTCCTGGGGCGAGATCCTCAGCTGGTATAATCACAACACCACTGGCTTGACTGAAGCTATGACAATTTACGCCAGCTCAGGATCTGCCTTCTCTTTTATTGCTTGGAGTTAAAATTTATTCCAGGCTTAAGTTTAGGGCAAACAACTCATCATCTCCTTTTAGGTTGTTAATTTATTGGCCAACATGTCTCAAAGTAGGCTTTAATGTCCCTGATTGTAAATGGGTTTTCAGAGTTTTGTCAGTACCCGGTCACTATACATTGATATAGTCTGCTATTGCTTACTCAGCTCTGGGGTAGAAAGTTTATTTCTCTTAATCCTGAAATAAAATAAAATAAATAAATCCGAAATGAAAACATAACATCCTTGTAGATGTAAAATTGTCTGTAATAATTATGCTTATTTGTATTACAACCCAGAACAACCTTTTAAAACGTCAGGGATGTAAATCTCATGAATTACTTGGGAAAATTTCATCGATTCAGAAATTGAATTAAATGGTTAATTTGTGTCCGATTCTGCCACCCTTACGTTGAGTTGCACCTTACTCCATAAGTAGTCTTATTAGGACTTCACCCAGAGTCATTACTCACCATGAGTAGGATTGTCCTTTGTAAGGGTTTTCTCTCTTTCTACTTAGATAAAATGTTATGTCTTATGCTTAAGGTTAAGTTTAATGCTACCCAATGAATAAGGCCCTGATCTTGCCAGCACTTTTTATTGTTTGGAGGGTCAAAAGAAACTAGGTATGATGATTTTACTACTGTGAGTCGTCTCCTTGCGTTCAGTAGGTCAAGTCACTCGCTTGTTAGATGACTTTGTATTTTGGTGAAATATGTTTTTGTATCTATATTTTAGAACTGTTGGGCACCACGTTCAGAACCACTCTCATCTCCCTTCCTACTCCCTTCTGCGTCTTGATCTGCATCCCTGATCACTCTTCTTTCCGAGACCAAATACCACTTACCTTTCTACCTCCCGTCGCAGATCTTCCCACACACTCCTTCCCCTAGTGCAGAGCCACTCCTCAGGCCATGCACCCAATCCATCTGTCCCCACTTCCCAGAAAATACCCCCCCGACATAATAATAATAATAATTAATAATAAATTAATAACCCCTAGCTCGGGCATAGCGCCTTTCAGCCAAAGAGCTTTAAGAGCTTCACAGAGGAGGTCTTTACCATACTGGGGAAACTACCATCCTAGCAGCTCCGCTCTCTTTAAATCTTCCCCATCTCTGGGCTTGCAATACCGCCAGCCCCAGGGGTCAAACATCATCAGGTTGCCCTTAACAATGATGAGATTATATTTTCTGCATCATAAAGGTTGTGTGCTTTTTCTTTGGCTTCTGGTTTTTGAGTGCAGTGGCTCTACGCCTGCTGACGCCAGCCGAGGGACTGGCTCGACGTTTTTAATTTTTGTAAATACATTTTCAAGGCTGCTTTTCAGATTTCCTGAGCACTCGGTCTGACCCCCAAATCTGTCCCGTTACTCTCATCCTCAGCTTTAGACCTGCAGAATCCAGCTCCGGCTGACACTTACCCCTTAATGCTCCCCGTTGAGTGCAAATCTGGAAATATAAATAGATGAGTGGGACATAAAACACCCTGGAAACCCACCGGCATTAAATGTAGACATAACTAAGGGGAAGTTAAAGACAGGCTTGCTGCCTTAACCAAGAGCAACAGAAGAAATAGCCCTCAGAGCTGCAGAATTTCTTTACCTTACCCACTTTGCTTGAGCCTGTTGTTATGTTAATAAATGCCATTAATTCAGTAGCTCAACACACCTGTCATTCAGAAACATCAGCGTGTTAAAGCAAAGTGCTTTCCCTGCTGCTGAGCCCACTTCCATAGGAGACGCGGAGGTGAACGTTGTTTTGTAGCTGGCTATGCTCAGGCACGCAGCAGGCAGGATTCCCCGCGGCTTTGCACCCTGCATGGTAGTTTGCACCTGTGCAGAGTGGCTGTACAACATTGCCAGCTGGGAACAGCGGGGCGTTGCAGTCAGGCCCAGTGGCGCAAATCACTTGCTGTGGTGTAAATTAGGAGTAATTCTAGGGAAGTCTTATGGATTGTTCCTGGTTCAAGCAAGATCAGAATCAGCCCCAGTGTTTGTCTTCTTATATGGCTCCAGTGCTAATTTTAAACTATCATATATTGTGTGCTCCATACAATTGAGCCTGATGCAGCACCACTTGTACAGGTGAGAAAATCATACTCACATGGATCCCAGTTCTGCCATTCTAATGCTGAGTAGGCCCTTGCCATACCAGTGCTCCGATAGAAATCAAAGGGAGCACTCGTGTGTTATAGCCACTGTTTTTCTTTCGTCTTATAATTCGATTGTGCACTCTTTGGGGTAGAGACTGTGTTCTGTGTTTGCACGGCACCTCGCACAATTGGGTTAGCTCCCCTAGGTGCTACCACAGCAGCTTATACCAATGTAGGAGGTGCAGAATCAGGCTCTGTTTAATTTGGTTTATTCACAGGTTCCATGGGTTTTGGAACTGGCCAGCATGCATCTGTGCTTCGGGTTTGCTGTCAGAGTAAACTGTTCAGTGAATCCACATGACTGGACACACATTGCTAGCCCCTTCCTTCACTTTCTGCAACTATCAAACTGGGATGATAATTGCCTACCTCACATGGGACAGTCTAAGGATTAAGCAGTTGTTTGTACTGTTCTTGAGCCTCAGAGTGCATTCAACCCAGAATATTATCTCTAAGCAGGAAGCATGAACACACTAAGAGCAGCCCTCATTGGATGATTGTGTGTATACTAACGAGGGCCATAATTATAATTTGTTGCACTGCAATCAGTATTTAGTGTGGGTAATTCCAGAATATGATATCTGGGCATAGGCTTAATAACCTAGAATGGGTGCATAGGTCCAGATATAGTGTTCTGCTCCTTACATGCTGTATTCTACGTAGCAGATGCATATTTTTTAAAGCAGGCCTGAAGTACTGTATTTGGACATGAAGTTTTCAAACAATGCATAACAATTTTTCTCCTGTCCATGCCAAGCTGCCTGGTTGAGAGAGTAAGAGTGTTGCAAAAAGCAAAGGGAGGAGGGCACTATTCTGCCAAGCGCCTCATGCAAGGGAAAACCTTTGCCTATATTAGTGCCAAGTCTCTTCCATTCATTTACTGTATTCGAGCCCGTTTTCCTCTCCAGCATGCGTCTGGGACTGGTTCCCAGGCAACTGTAACAACGTTGCTGCACATGTGCATCAGGCATTAATTGCCTTTGGGGGCTTTTTGTTTTGAAAGTGAATGCAAACTAGTATGTTTCCTTTTCTTTCAGTTCTGTTAACCTCTCTGAGAGTTTTGTGGGGTGCCCATGTGTTACCCGCAGCTGAGCGGTTCTGACAGCTCGCCCACGCACACACCCAGAACAAGATCACAAATTGGTTGTCTTCTCTAGCCAAGGCTCGTTTAAGCTGCAGTGTTTCGCTATGTGGGTTTTTCCATAGCTGGGCTACAGCTGTATAGCTGAGTATGCGAGATGCAAAATACACATAGGGCACTGTTTAGAAAATACAATGAATTGTCCACGTTCTCTTGCTTTCACTCCCTGTCTCTGTGTGAATTTCACCTACAGAGTTCTGGACAAGGAGTTCTGGACCCAATCCTGCAATCCCTAATTCACACATGGAGTCCCATTGATTTCAAGGGATTACTCATCTGAGTAAGGGGTTTCAAGATCTGGCACAGAGTAGATTGTTCTTTGTATGACAAAATAAAAGTCAGCGGCTAGAATTACACCAGAGAAAGGATGGTCTTGTCGCTCCGCACTGGAGTGATGATACTCAGGAGGTCTGAGTTCATTTCCCATCTCTGCCACAGGCTTCCTGTGTCACCTTGAGCAACTCTCTTCATCTCCCTGTGGCATCTGTAAAATGGGGATTTCACCCACCCCTTGTCTGGCTTGTCTACTTAAATTATAAGCTCTTTGGGGCAAGGACTGTCTCTGATTGTATGTTTGCCCAGCACCTAGCACAGGGGTTCTCAGACGCTTTTTTGCTGGGTCCCCCTTTGAAAATATTTCAGGCTGTGATGATTCCCCCCCCCCCCCCAAAAAAAAGTGATAGCAAATTACTCTACATACTCAAAGGAGCACGAAATGACGTATGTAATCATTATTCCTGCAGTCAAAGGCAGTGAAGCCTTTCAAAAAGTGTAAAGTAGGGTAACCGTATTTCAAGTTTCCAACTAAAGGACACTGCTGGAGGGCGGAGTACAGTAATACCAGACCATGCCACCCTTACTTCTGCGCTGCTGCTGGTGACGGCGCTGCCTTCAGTGCTGGGCACCCGGCCAGCAGCTGTCATTCTCCAGTCGCCCAGCTCTGAAGGCAGCGGCTTCACCAGCAGCAGTGCAGAAGTAAGGGTGGCAATACCGTACCATTTTGTCTGCAATTGTCTTGAGACTCCTTTTGGGTTCAGGGCCCTTAGTTTGAGAAATGCTGATCTAGACACTTCTGCGATCCAAAGAATAGTAATAAAAATCCTTATGATTACATTTTCATGTTCTTTATGCTGAATGAGCATAGAGCCCATGGAAAAAATAATATGTGATCATGTGGTTGAAGACTGTATCATAATGCGTACGCACAAGGGGGGGGCTGAATGAAGGGTGCACAGGCAACCGTACTTCTGATATTTCCTAACTTTTGAGTGCTTGGCTTTGCAATCTTATTGTTCTTTTAATGTGGCATTGGGGGCAATAGGTCATAATTAATAATAATAGTATCAATATAGTGCATAACAAAGTCTGGTTTTGGTTTGGGGATTTTGTTCTTTCTCTGTTATACTTTGTAACGGAACAAAGATTATTTAGAGAACAGACTAATTCTCTGTGGTCCTATACACTGATGCAAACCAGCAACCCCGAAGAAAATATACCTAAATCATAAAATACCCTGAAGTTTCCACAGACACTGAATTGGCCATAAAAGAGCATGAAAGGAGATAAAATACCAGAAGGAGATAAAGCTATTTTAGATGCCCTCTTAAAAGGCTGAGAGTCAGTATGAAAACAACATGCTACATTCACAAGCTCTTCAAAAGATGTTTGAAGAATAGGAAGGTATCATTATTAATGTGGAACACTGCGACATCATTCATAACAAAGGAAACATGAAAGGCCTGAATAACTACAGACTCATCAGCTTATTGTCAATAGTATACAGAACTCTCACAAAAGATGCAGGGACTTACGGCCTTCAACCATGAAAGAAGTCAGGATTCAGAAATAGTATCTCAAATATGGATCACCTATGACAATGAGTAAGGTTAAGGAACAGACACCCAAGTGCGGCAAACTGTTGCAGATGGTCTTTTGTGGACTGCAAAACATACTTTGTCTCTATGGAAATAAGAGCACTTTAGGAGCACTGGAAGACAAAAACAGCAGAACAGGCATATGTGAGAATCTTGAAATATGCATCTAGAAACAGCAGCAACGTTCAGATTTGAAAAGTTGAGAGGCTATGGGCACGTCTACATTTGAGTTGGGAGGTGTGATTCCCAGCTTGTGTAGACATACCTGCACTAGATCTGCTCAAGCTTTGTGCCTAAAATAGCAGTGTGTCCACAGCAGCATGGGCTTAGCCACCCGTGTACGTAGCCAGGGGGTCAAGTGGGGTTGTATTCAGGTGGGGTCACCAGGAGTTAGGTGCTTAACTGCCATTTGTGCCTTTGAAAATCTCCCCCAAAGTCACCATAGGCCAAGTTTTCAGAAGTGCTCAGTCCCATCTGGACACCTGAGCAAGTGAAGAGATTTTCAAAAGAGCTTCCGTGACATGTTGGGAGTTGAACACACATGAAAATCTGACCCCAGTTGTGGGTATGGAGCAAGTCTAGCTTTATGTCAACAAAAGTCACTTCCAGCCTGCCAAAGACTTTTGGAAACCTGGATTGGGAAGAGTAGGAACACCAAGGAAATTGGAGAGTAATTGAACAGTCTTAGATTGATGGATGGCATTCTCTTTTTGACTAAGAACCTTGCCACAAGGCTTACCAAGCTGTTTTTGATGTTCATTGTGTAGATTCTGCTGATTCAAATTGTAGGTATGGTCAGCAAAATGAGGCGATGTTGACTAGTCCATGCTGTACACTCTGTACACTCAAATGATGGTGATTGCATTTACCGACAGCCATAGCATGGAGTCAGAACTCAGGCACCCATCTGTCACAAGGTGAAGACAAATCAAAACACAACCACTGCTGGTACTAACTTGACTGACAGAATGGCATCAGTGCCAATACATAAAGATCACGTGACAGTGTCCAGGTGAAAATGATACCTGTTAAAAAAAAATATGTGCATATTATGATGATGAAATAAGGTAAAAAGTTACAGCACGTCACAACCAATGAAAATTCAGTAACAAAAAACAAAATGCTAAAATTACCTTATGACTGTAAACTCCACCAATGTTACAAACATCGCATTAGGAACCAAAGGAGCCATGTTACCTTTAATTGAATTATTTTGTGTCTCTGGCCATTGCAACAAATGCTATCAGAACATTTCGCCGCACCAAATAATGTTACGTAATGGTGGGAGACTATGTAGGAAGGATAGATGTTTTGTGTACCACTTGTAGTAGTGTAGTGCCATCATTGATAAGTAATAGCCAAGCATTGAAAGCATTAACCAGCATCTTTGCAAATCCCTGAGACAGGCCCAGATTCTTGCAATCAGACTTGTGCAGGTGGACCTAACACCTGCATGGAGCTGCCTTGAGGTCGGTGGGCTCTGTCCACCTGTGTGGATCTGATTTCAAGATCCAGGCGTCTGTGCACTATAATGCTTGGACATAGTGAGACGGAGCTAACAGCCCTGTAATGACTTCCTTGCATTTTGTTGGGTCACATGATCACCTTAGCAGTTCTTTCAGGACTAAGTTATGGGAATTTTGTTCCAGGGAACATCTTTTCATCTAAAGATGGAAAGTGCAGCATGTTATTCCTGAAACCCTTTTAATATTTGCCCAGCAAGAACTGAGGAAAATCAGGGCCCGGCTGATGTACTGGTATTTACTGCCCCGTGGGAGACCCGAATCTGATTTCTGGTGCTGTGCTCTTGCCCCCATGGGAAATACTGCAGAAGCAGGCAGTGCATGCTACTCCTGGGGAAGAGGGAGTGTTTTGTGTTCCTCGGCAGTCAGCCTCCATCTCAGGGGGTTGCATAAAGAGCAGTATAGTCTGCGAAGTCGCATGCACTCTTCTGTGAGGAGGGGTAGCCGTGATGCGGTTCTCCAAGGCTGTATGAAGGGACTGCTCCACACTCCAGCATGAAGATCCCTTAGGATGAGAGGGGCAGGGATAGAGCTATAAACGTTGAGCCCAAATTCCCCAGGAATATAAAATAACTGGCTGACCACGAGCAGAAGAATTGACCCCCCCTGTGAGAGAGGCTTTCTCACACACACTCACCGAGTCTCTGACTCTCATCCATGTACCCAGAATTGCTTGCATAGAAGTCTGATTTTGTTCTTCTATTCTGTCTTCTTCAAAGCAAAACGTCTCTCTTGTTGTTTACTTTTTGTGGATCCCAACAATGCCTGTTGTATTTGTCCAAGGCACTACAAAAGGATCTGAGGAGAGGAGCACAAATTATATATATATAATTGAGGGTGGTTTGAAAAAGGGATGTTGTTTCAGATGCGGATGAGAAACACCCTCTCTTCTAACACAGGTGCTGCCCATTGCCCTTATAAAATACAGCTGCAACGGATCCAGATTCCAGCCTGTCTGTATGCTGGTGAGCTGGGGGTAAAGGGTGGACGGGGAGAGGGAAGAGGGAAATTTTGTTTCATGAATCCAAATTTTAGGCAGTGCTGTAGCCAGGATGTGAGCTGTACGCATGAGAGTGTATTTGAAAGTTTAATTGGTGAGATGTTACAGTCGGTAGCTTCTGATATGTATAAGTTAGGTTTGACTTTTAGAGTTCAGTTCAAGTTCCCGGCTCACTCTTGGTTCATTGTTGAGCTGCTGTCCCCCTCAGTTACTAGATCGTGTTCAAGTTGTGGGGAACTTGCTTATGCATAAGGCTGAGCCATTTCACTTGCGGCTGTATTTTCCTGAATTTTAACATTATTTGAAGGCTCCCACAGCATGGGAATCGTGTATTACAGCTAGAAAGAAACAGTAAATATGACTGCAAAGGTTCCTTCAGCTGTACAGCGCCTCAATCATCGATTGCCTTTAACAGTAAACAATACAACTTAGAAACTAGTACAGAATCGGCTGTGGACTCAGTGCCCAGTGTGTAAAGCAGGGCTGATGTTTCAGAGCATTGCAAATCTCTCGGGATACAGGCTGCCATGTTTAGTAGTGTGCTCTGGGCCAAATGTAATCAGGAGCACCTGCAAACCCCAAATTACATTAACCAATTATGGGAAATAACCCGCAAGCACTTATCCATGATTCCTGCTCTTAGGACTCTGCCTCATGGACTTAGAGAAGGTAGAAAGATGTTCTAATTGTTAAACACGAATGTGTATCTCTTGACAAATCTGTGTCCGTATGTTGTCCAAATTTCTGTATGCCAGGAGATGATCGCACGAAAACATTGTCAAGAGGAATCACTGGCCCAGCAGCCATTCATGTTTTTGATGTATGCTGGTAAATTAGATTTCAATATGAAAAAAGAAGCAATGTGACTGAAATATTCACACAAGGGATCTGCTTTTCTGTCATGGTTGGAAGATCCATGGTAGTGAAGCATGGTCACTCAGTTGATATTGGTAACTATTGGTAGGTTGCTTTCATTTGTATATGGTACTCTGGGATGCTGAAAATCATCTTTTGTATTCTAAGGTACAGTGGGCCTAATTCTGATCTCTCAGCTGTTTTGCCTGAGGGAACTCACTCGCTTTCGGTGGAGTAACTCTTTTACATCACTGCAGAGCAGGGCCAGCTCCAGGGTTTTTGCCGTCCCAAGCAGCAAAAAAGAAAAAAAAAAAGCTGCAATCGCGATCTGCAGCTCTACTGCTGCTGCTTCAGTCTTTGGTGGCAATTCGGCGGCAGGTCCTTCGCTCCGAGAGAGAGTGAGGGACCCGCCGCTGAATTGCCACCGAAGACCCAGACGTGCCGCCCCTCACCGTTGGCCGCCCCAGGCAGCTGCTTGTTGGGCTGGTGCCTGGAGCCGGCCTTGCTGCAGAGCGAACTCAGCATCAGCCTCAATCAGCGTCCCAGGAGTTTCTGTGGCAATGCTAAACTAGGCATATGCGTTGGAGGGAAACAGAAGCATCGTCTAGCCTGGCTCCTGCATGAAGCCGGAGTAGCAGTGGGCAGCCATGTTTGCCTGCAGCAACTAGAGTTCTTTTGAGTACAGTGTTATTGTGCTCAGCCTGCTGTTGGGGCAGAAAGCACATGGGCATTTGTGAGAGAAGCTGAGAAATGGGCTTTCAAGGTTGGCATCGTTGGGAGAGCAAACGGAGCAATTGGTGAAGGCCTTTGGGGTACTTAGGGATCAAAGAGAAGACCAAGAGTCCTGGATCTGGATTGTGTCACTGCTGCTCACACTCCCACATAAGTGCAGTAAGCTCTTCGGGCCAGGGACCATCTTTCTAGTCTGTGGTTGTGCCATACCTAAGCACTGTGCGGCCCTGTTCTGGGCTTGCCACAGTCCAAATAAGAAATCAGAATAACGGGAAATTTCTTTCCACTCCAGTTTTTGGGGGAACTGAGAGCCGTTAGTTAATTTCACCAATGATCCTCATCTGAGCGCGTTGCTGAATTACAAAGCGTTTGACAAATGAATTTGTTTAAATTTTGAAATCTGTAATCCTTTTTTTTTATTTCCCCCTCCGTTAATGACCTTTGGATGGCAAGAGCAGGTGCGGTCGGCTCCTCTGTACTCCGTCAGGCATCCATTTCAACAGCAGGGCCTGATAAGTTTTGTCACTTCCCCGAGTGCTGGGGAGAATTATCAAGAGGGGAAAGGGAGTGGCACTGAATGAACACAAAATTACACTCATCATCAATCATTAGCCTCTAGCAACGTTCAGAGAATTGTAAATCACTGACTAACCAGGGAGAATTAGCTTGATAAAATCACCATTAGTGTCAGTTTGGAATGATTTAAAGTTTTAAAGGGCATGGCTGCTTTCTCTCTCTCTCTCTCTCTCTCATTCATTTGTATCTGTGCAGATGTGTAATATACATGTGTGTGTGCATGCATGCGTGTCTACATGACCCTAGCCAGCAAAAGCACATGCTTAACTTGAAGCATGGGAGAACTCCCACTGAAGTCGATGGGACATCAAGCTTAAGTGCTTTGTTGGATATGGGTTGTAATTCTCTCTCTCTCAGAGAATGAGGGGGTGGAGCTTGGGGCCAGGTAACATCATCCTTAGCGGGAGCCTGGGGCACATCCTCACCTGCCACAGGGCTGGGAGGAGGACCAGGGGAGACTTATAGGGGCACATCCTCATCTGGTTTAAATTGTCATAGCTCCATTGACATCAGTCAAACTATGACAATTTACACCAGATGAGGATGTGCCCCTATAATCTCCCCTGGTCCGTCTCCCAGCCCAGTGGCAGGTGAAAGTTGGACAGAGCTTTATACCCACGGTTTAAAGTGCAGTCAGGAGCTGAGAGGCACATGAGGAAAGGGATCTTTGTGCCTGGACTTCCCCCAGTGGTGCCAACCCCATTATTCAGAAATCATGAGCTGGCTCTAAAAAACCATCTGATTGGCTTGTTTTTAAATAAATTTATGGTTTTTCTTGTTTGTCTCCTGGTTTCTCAGCCGTTAGGGTGCCACTCACTTCCCATTTTCAAGCTTTTCTCCACAATCTTGGGAGCTAGAAACTTACTCCTTTTCAAAGGAAACCTGAGACTTCCACGCAATCACCTGACTCCAGCAGCTGGGGATTAAAGAAAACACCAAACAGCACAAGATTTGTGATGAAATCATGAAAATTGACCACACCTCTAAATTTAAAAAATGAATTGCCTTAAGAACTCATATTGTACTCTTGTCTTCATTATTTAATACACCCACTTCATCTAAGATTATATACCTCTATCCCTTTTCTCATTCGGCCACAAAGCTGCAGCTATCAAGCCCATGACGTGTTTGTCCCTGCGGCTGGCTACTTGCACTGAAAAGATGAGAATTTAAAATTGCTTAGCTCCATAATTATTGTAATGTTGCACAGCTCTTAAATTAACATGCTCCACAGCAGTACCTAATTCAGAATTAGTGTGTTGATGTCATTGTCTCTGAATGGTTAAATAACAAACCACTCATTTTGCTGGGTCGTTGGATTCTTCTAAATTATCATATCACATTTAAAAAAAGAAAAACACTGTTGTAATGGAGGGTGAGACCAGAAGGGACCATTACAATCCTGTAGTCTGAGCTGCTGCATAACACAGGCCAAAGAATAATACCCAGTAACTTTCTGTGTTCCCTTTGTACTTGGTTGAATATCTTAGTTTTCTTCTGTGGTAGAAGTGGACAGCAGTGTTATTCTTCACAGAACAGCTGGCCACTGCAGTGGAATTCCAGTGAGAAAATGTCATAATTCCATTGTCCTGAGCTCTGAAATATGCATTAACAGAAGTGGAGACAATCACTTTGAGTGTGCAAACTAAAGCAGAAAACTTGCCTTTTATAAAAGAGCAATGAGAGAACACAATCTCTCTCTAACAGATAAATATACTTATTCCCTCATGAGCCTTGACATTGACACTTAAAAAGATGAACACTCGTCACGGTAATAATTAACAGAGCAGAAATCATAGGGCAGATATACATGGGTGCATTGATTTCAATAGAGCTGCGTCCGTTTTTTACAGCAGCTGAGAATCTTGCCCCTGTGTGTACTGTGTAGTATAGCCTTTTGCTTCCTAATATTATTATTATTTATTTATTTGTATTATCATAGCTCCCAGTCATGGGCCAGGACCCTCTTTTCCTGGACAGACACAGAACAGAGACAGGCCCTGCCCCAAAGAGCTTGCAATCGAAGCATAAGACAAGAGACAACAGGTGGATACAGACAGATGGGGGAGCACAAGGAACCAATGAGACCGTATTGGTCAGCATGACAGGCTGTGCTCTCAGCACACCACCGCCTAACTATTGTCACGTTTTGTGTAGGCACCATGGCAAAGGAGAGCCATGAGCAGGGAATTGAAGGAGAAGCAGATGTTTACGGGGAGCTCCTCCCAAGCGTGCGGGGCAGCATGGGAGAAAGCATGAAGGTGCTTGTTGGACAATGTAACAAGTGAACGATGGAAGCTGGTGTAAAGGGCCGATCGGAAGCAGGAGCTGACCCTTCCCTACTGAATGAGAGAGAGGTCAGGAAGGGCCTGGAAAATGTAGACAAGTAGCTTATGTTTGATATGATGAAGAGGGAGCCAGTGAAAGAACGTAAAGAGAGGGGTGATGTGGTCAAAGCAATGGGCTGGGGAAATGGCCAGGAATGGCTCTGAGTGGGAAAAGATTGCATTTGTCAAGGCCAGAGGAGAGGAGGTTGCTGAGTTCGAGACATGAGATGATGAGAGCCTGGACAAGAGTTTGAGCTGTGTGGATGGATAGGAAAGATCGAGTCTTAGGGATGTGAAGCAGAAAGAATCTGCACGATTTAGATGTGAGGAAAGGCCTAAGCGACCAGAACTTTCCCAGCAAGCGTTTGCTGGCCACGTCTCCTGTTATAATCAGTTGCATGCTATCGGTCATCATGTCTCTTTCATTAACAGCACTAATTGGTGTTTGCAGGTGCGAAAGCTGTGGCGCTGTCTTCCACTCGGAGTGCAAAGTGAAGTCTGTCCCGTGCCCCAGATGTGTGCGCAAAGAGCTGCAGAAGAAGCAGAAGTCCTTCTGGAGGAGACTGAATATGGACGAGAGCCTGGAAGAGTCTTGCACCATGTTCGAGCTGTCCTATCAGCACACATGACTTCCGTTAGGCCCTGGCTGATCAGAAGAGATCGTTTTCTACAGTCACCAGTTCAAGCCGCTTCTCAGCTAGTCAGGCAGCAACCTGATTGCAAAGCCTTGGCCTGACCCTCATCCTGATTATTGCTTAGCACTGGCCAAAAGGGCCATGAAACCTGGATGGCTTTAGAATATCAACAGCCAAATTGCATTTTGCAGTGAAGTTGAACCACTAGATCTCATGCGAAATGTGGCTTGCTTGAAATGTTTTCAGTCAAGCCCATTAAATGCTCAACCTTTTGTTTTCCACCTCAGGAGAAGATTTTCCTTAAGGCAGAAAAGATTTCCTGCCACGACCACATGGCTGTTATTTTTGTTGTTCTTCGGTCAGAAACAGTGAATCATCGGCTTATTTAAGTCTATTATTTTTATTAGTCTTGGCTGAGGCTCTGGTGAAATGTTTTTCAGGAGCCGAGAAAGTAGCAATGGTACCGTGCCCACCTGCTTCATCTGACGCAGATGCATGGATCATTTTTCTAATGGCTTTGGGCTTTTTTTTGTCCCTCCACCCAAAGAAAAAAGAGCTTTTCATGTCCGATTTTATTCAGGATGTTTTCAAACGTAATACCAAGGAGAATTCCTTTAGGTGTGTGTCTATATTTATAGCCATCCCAGCAGAATACTATATGAGCAACAGAGGACTAATTGCTATTTTTGGCTGGGGTGGCAATACTATTCTTGCCCTGTTACTGGAGCATCAGACCTTCTGCCTGCCGCTGCTGTCTACGCAAGCCTCTGTTAACGGGATGTTAGTTCAAATCCCCGGTCCGTTCACATTCACAGCCATTTTAAACCACCAGCTCGTTTTGTTTTTTAGCTCACCTTATATTAATGAGCAGTGCTTTATCTGTAGGGGTGATAAACATGCTTCCCTCACGTGAATCTGCTAGAGCTACAGGAAAAGATTTCTTCTGCCTTTAATATATATGTGTGTGTGTGTGTGTGTGTATAGTGTATGTGTGCAAAATTTCCCTAATCATGAAACATATTTCATCTTTTTCCTGCATCCTTCTTGTGCATTTTGTGTGCTGCACTGGCCCCTGGCAGCATTATGCAGGTCCAGAGGGTCTTTAGTACTTCAATAGGAACTTAGCAGGGGGAAAGGGCAGTTCTTGGAAGTGTGTTCTGCCCCACATACCTGGAATACGGGGAAGCAGGAAGCACAGTAAGTCATGTCTTCTGTGCAAATAGAATGTGTGATCAATTTGATTGGGAAAATGTGTATATTTCACCACTGACAAGGTCTTTCACCACCAGTGAGTCTTTGAGATCGTCTTCACTTGAATCCATTAAATATCTTGAGTTGTTCTCCGATCCCTACAGAAGTATGTATATTACATACATATGTACTCGTGTATATTTATAGAAAGCAAGTACAGTGTCAGGAGAAAAGTTCACAGACTTGTGTGCATGTGTATTTATTTATCGCTCCTCTCTAGCAGGTTTGCTAAATGGCAGGCCACCAACCTGTGCTTCTTAGATAATCGCCTAGCCAGTGAGCTTCTTCCCCTGCCACCACCCCCCGGCCACTCGGGTTTGGCCCAGATGCCCCTCCAGCATGATGGAGGGGTGGCAGGGCCAAATATGAGTGAGTGGCTTTGCAACCTGGCCCACAGGGTCACAGCGCCACTGAAATTATGACAGAGGGGCAGCTGCCCAGAAATCAGCTGCCCTGGGCAGCTGCCAACCGTCCCTATAGCTAGCGTGGTCTCTGTGCCTGGCCTAGAAACCTCATATGGTAGCTGTTGTATTTAAGGGAGCAACCAGAGCCCCTATCACCAGAAATTTGCATTAATTGCTGGAATGGTGTAAATAAAAGAGAAGAGGGTATAATACTCGTAGGAAGTGGTTGGCAGGCTAAAAATGTGTCCTCTCTTCTCTTCAAACACCAGTGTTTCAGTTTTCCAACCTTTGGAGGGTGGGGAGATAGCTGAACGTGTTGGGGGGTAACTATGCTTCCACAGTTTTTTGGTTGGTTTTCATTTTAATGAAGATAATGCTGTCTGGGTGCCCGACCTTGTAGTGAATTGCTTTTGGCCAAGGGAAGCATAGAGATTCCCTTGTTTAATGTACCTGCTGTCTGAAAATGAGCCATGCATCCTTACCACTGCACGACCCCTCCTCCCAACTCGATGGACTCTAGGTGAAATGCTTTAATGTCCGATATGGTCCCTAGTGCGTGCTCCGTGGGAGTCCTGCTGGCTCCATCATTTTGTGCTCGTGCACAAATGCAAACACCTGGGGAGATATGCTGGAATTATAGTCATACAAACAGGAAATGGAGTCGCATTGGTGACACAAACAATCCGGCCCCACTGTGTGTTTTCAGTGTGTGTCAGTTAGACCAGTCATGGGATAAAGCCACCAGCCTGGAAATGAACCTGATGTGGCTGGTGCAATTTTGAATTAATTTCAGACATAATGGCAGGTCACGCAAAAAATGCCATTTGCTGTTTCCAGACCATAACACATTAGAACACATGGTCGTTTATAGTGATGTTTCGCTCCCGGGCGTCAGAGCGCATTCGCACACCTTGTATGAGAGCAGAGGAGCTTTTCCGACTTCATTTGTTAACTTATTTGACATCCATGTGCAACATCGAAATGCACCAGTGCTTTGCTGGATATTTTGGGTTAAATTCTGGCATAATCCCATTGGAGTTATTCTGGATTTACATGAGTATTACTAAGAGCAGAACTTGGCCTGTTAACTTTAAGCTTTACAGCAAATGGAATAGCAAGTCTGATGTAAAGAGCAGATCTGAAGCAGCTGCCATCACCCCAACGGCAAACTCCACTAGCACATCACACTGAGTAAGAGCTGCTGCCAATACCAAAGGTTCATGTGAAGTGCTGTCATACTGCAGTTTTGGAAGGGACCTAATTCCTGGAATAGAGCCACATTCGCACCACTGGTAATAATTGGAGATATACCAATCTCCTAGAACTGAAAGGGACCTCCAAAGGTCATTGAGTCCAGCCCTCTGCCTTCACTAGCAGGACCAATTTTTTTTTTTCACCCCAGATCCCTAAGTGGCCACCTCAAGGATTGAGCTTACAACCCTGGGTTTAGCAGCCCAATGCTCAAACCACTGAGCTATCCCTCCACTGGAATGCTAGACCTAACTTCTTGTAGTGTGGAAGAAGCTTTCTTCTCGGGGGAAGTCTTACTCCTTTCTCCATAAGGAGTACCCAGTTCTACGTCAGCATGCGTGGCAAACTGCATCATGGATTGTGTCCTTCCAGCAGGCTCACTGATGAAGCACGATGAAGTGCTCAGTCCTGACTACAGGAGGAGTAGAATTGGGTCCGTATTAACTTTCAGCACTGCAAGGCGAAAGCATAACTTTAAAATTCTATTAGTAAAAAAACAAAACTGTTCCACTATTAAGTATACACTGACATCCACTGAAAAGGGGCTGATTTTCTGCAAGAACCCCGTCTACACAGGAAACAATCTGATGATGCATGATTTCCAACAAAATCTCCCCTTCCTGCTGCAGGGATGTCTTTGTTTTTGGGAGGGGGGTTCTCTGTAGTCTCTGCTATAGCAACATAGCTGCTGCTGTTGATCCAGGAGAACCATTCTTTGCCCATTCTGCCTGTCTCCTTAGACTTCTTACACATAGACAGGACTACCATCTGCTCTTTGTTTGGCGTAGAACACCAACGAAAAGGACACGGGATCATTCCCTGAAAAGAAAACCCCTTTCTCCCAGGAGTATATAACTCCTATTTTTGTGCTTGCGAAATTTGTGCAGAAACTTTTCATGGTGAATCAGAAGTAAAATGCCCTGACTTTTCTGCAACATGAAGAAAACACTCTTTCTGCTGCGCGGGAGAGGGTTATAGAAGATGTTCTTGATGATGCATCCAGTTAGCACTGTTATAAGCTTGTACAGAACTAATAGTCACCATAGATCTAGCGTGCTTTACTGAAACAGCTAGATTATAGCCTGATCCTTATGAATACTTTGAATCTTAGTTTAGTTAGCCTGAGACTAGTTTAACCTAGTACAGTTTGAAAAAAAATGTATGCAATTCTCTCCCCCTGCCTTATGGAGTAAAGACATAGCTAGAAAATGAAAGCTGCAGCTTTTTTATATTGTCGACCACTTGAACGAAATTTCCCAAATCTTGCTGGTCTTGATGGTGTGCACTTGAATCAGTCGGCGTCCTAATTTCTGCTGCAAAGTGCATGTCTCCAAGCAGCAGGTTTGGTTTTGACTGGTGTCTGTTCACAATTTTGCTCCTGTGACCTTAAGTTTTTAGTGCTGTTGTCACATATGAGAAACAAGGGATTTCCCAGTGGATGGGTTTCACCAGTTGTTGCGTTTTTTTCTCTTACATGCTTCTACGCCCTTCCTGCTCTTTGTCCGTCTCAACTGATGAGAGTTGATTTCTCCATCGTGTGACACAGTATCCAGACTGGCACATACCGGTCCAGCCTCCTTTCTCTGATGCGAGGAGCTCACAGTTGGGTTGGCTTCTGAACTATTTGAGCTAAGGCTCATTTGGCGAGAACTCCGGCCTTGATCACCCCTTGAAGAGTGGAGATTGAGAGAGCTGCTCGTGGCAAGTCTTTCTCTTAATATTTAATTTCAGTAGCTGTGTACACTCTAATGTACTGATGTCTTGCAAGTTAAAAAAAAAAAAGGGGGAAGTCTCATTAAAATTAAATGGGAACCTGAGAGCCTTCCGTTTGCTTTCTCCCTCTGGAACAGAACCTGTCTTTGGGAAGGTCACGTCCAGATTGCAGCTGACTGTTGGTACCTATAGAAGGGATTTAATTGACTAATCATTACAATCTTAGCTCTTGTGCCCTGCTGTAAGCTCTCTCTCTCTCTCTCTCTCTCTCTTTGTCTTCCTGAGCTCTCCAGCCAGACTTCCAGCTTCGTAGGCCATTGTATAGCTATTGAACCAGTGGAGTCTGGTGAGTCCATCTTCATAATTTGCCTTTCAATTCCCTCTCCCCAGTAGGAGTGCCTTACAGTACTGTATATTAGTGTCTTTGTTCCTGTGTCATGGTTCCTAAGGGAAGCTGCTATTTGATTAATTTGTAGATCTCAACTAAATCTTCTGTTAACATTCCCTCACGCTCCACCTCACCCCCGCAGGCTCCTCACAGACTGGATATATCAGCTCTGCATACATGCAAGCTCCATGTAAACCTTTCACTTTTGCTTAACTGGGTGCCTTAATTTCCAAAAGTGAAGGATCCCTGTCAGAAACGCTCTGTCACAATTGAAAAACACTTTGGGTTGGAGCTATCAACCCTGGCTCACATTGGCATCCACTTTACCAAGAACTGTAACAATGAGGTTTTGTAACTTCCTGCACTTTGGATGGGGATGTTTTGTCAGGGGAGGTAACTCTCTGTTTATTACCTGTGATCAGGAGAATTCCACAAGCGGGCTGCTCTTCACCAGACAATTAGGTGGTGTTAGAACATGAGCTTGAGGAGTCGTCTTGACCAAACACCTCTTTGTAGTGCAGCCCGGGACAAGTCATGTTTAACATTGTGCCAGCCGGTCTTTCTGGAACCATGGACTAGGCCAAGACCAGCTGGCACAGTGTCACACGTGACAGCCCGTCTATGCTGATGGACTGACGTTATCCGAGAAAGGCGGTTAAACTGCTTAAGTCCCGCCAAAGAAGCAGTAAGCCCTACCAATGTGTGCGCCAGCCTGGGGGAAAGCATGGCCACCTGGTGTGTCCTTTAAGCCCATTATCTAAACCACTAGCAGGAATCCCATTTAAAAATGGCGTTCTTGTCCCTGTAGCTGAGCAGAGAAGCTGTCGCATCCTGAGGTCACATATTGACTTCAAGTGCTGGTCTCCTCTCAGTCCCTAAGAAGGGCAGGCAGCACCCACATCACAGAGCCACCAAACATTCTGGCCCAGTCAGGAATCCCAAGAGAAACCCAGGACTAGAAAGCCAGAGTCATCGCTGGCCAGAACCAATGTGCAGTAGGGCAGTGGTTTGCAAACTTTTTTTCTGGCGACCCAGAACCAAGAAAATGGTTGATGCCCGCGACCCAACGGAGCTGGGGCTGAGGGCCTTGGGAGGGGCTCAGGGCTGGGGCAGGGGATTGGGGTGCAGGAGGGGGTCAGGGCTCTGGGTTGGGGGTGCAGGCTCTGGGTTGGGGCCAAGGATGAGGGGTTTGGGGTGCAGGAAGGGGATCCAGGTTTTGGGGGGGGCTCAGGGCTGGGGAAGGGGATTGGGGTGTGGGGTTAGGGCACAGGCTTACCTCGGGCAGCTCCTGGGCAGCAGCTCAGCAGGAACGCTAAGGCAGGCTTCCTGCCTGTCCTAGCACCACAGACCACGCTGCGCCCCAGGAGCGGCCAGCAACAGATCCGGCTCCTAGGTGGAGGCACACAAGTGACTCCATGTGGCTTTCTCCTGCAGGGCAGAGCTGGTGCTCGGGGTGGGGGCTGCACACAGAGCCCCATGGTCCCCCCACCTAGGAGCCGGACCTGCTGCTGACCACTTCCGAGGCACAGTGTGGTGTCAGAACAGATAGGAACTAGCCTGCCTTAGCCAAGCAGCACCACCAATGGGACTTTGAACGGCCCGGTGCTGACCAGAGCCGCTGTGACCCAGTGCCTGACATTCCAGTACTGGGTTGCGACCCACAGTTTGAAAACCACTGTATTAGTGGGGTGGCTTGATTCAGTTTAGCTTCAGGGCTCAGCTAAATGCAGGTTTACGCTGGTTTAACAAAAGGTATGATTTCAGACCCGTTCTGGTGACATTGGTGCAAAAGGCTGTGCAGATACTCAAACCAGTTTAAATCTGGCTTATGCCAATTTAGCATAAATCAGTCTCTTACCTTCTTACACTAAACCAAAATAAGAAACTTACGAAAAGAATTGAGAGCATTTACACAGGGCTCTGCACCAGTTCAACTAAATCAGTTTCAATACCAATTTCAGTTAAACTAAGACAACTTTCTTGGGTAGACAAGATCTAAGAAAAGCCAATGTGGGGAGGCTCCTACAGTCTGCATTAGCCTGAACCCACTCCCTCGTCCATGAGCTCCAAATTTACCTACAGTACTTAAGAACAGTGGATTTTACCGATGATGGTGTCTCTTGAGTTTGTACCGCCTTTTCATGGACAGTCATCGTGGTCTAGCTGCTAACCTGTATGTGACACAATTGTTGTGTTTTTTATTTTTGACAAGGATTTTTTTTAATTATCCACAACTGTTGACTCAATATCCTTAATTTATGATCAGCAAAGATAATAATGTTACGATTTAAGCTCAGTGAGTTGAATTATATGTTGACAGTGTACCTAGGAGGGGGTTATTTGTGACATAATTTCAGAGCACCAGTCCCTTGTGTATAAAGCTAAAGCTAAATAAACGGTTAAAAAAAAGTCTCCTTGGCACCATTTTTTCTTTTATTGATACACTGCAGCATGAGTAGGGCAGACTTAACATTGGGTGATTGTTCAGGCCTTAAATCTAGTCTACCTTCAAACCCTAGTGCACTGGGGAAAGTCCTCTAGATTCTAGCTAATAATACCGTAATATTTTGCTCTTCTTGGGTCAGATCCAATGCCATGGCTAAACTACAGAGACTATACCAGCATAGCTATGGCACCGTCTTTATGATGGCATAACCCTGTAGCATAGACACAGTCTATACCAAAGGACATGGTTTTTCCATCGCTGTAGGAACGCCACCTCTCTTCATGATGGTAGCCAGGGCGACAGAAGCATTCTTCCATCAACCCTAGCTGCATCTACAATGGAGATTAGGTTGCTATAGCTACATCACTGAGGGGTGTGGATTTTTCACACTCCTGAATGATGTAGCTATGTCAATCTACATTTTAATGGCCTTGAGCTCATTGAAGTCAATGGATTTCACTGGGCTTTGAGCTTTAGTCCCTCCCATCTGAGGATCTCAAAGCACTTTACAAATGATTAATGACTGGATTTTCTGATCTGATGAGCACCTACCACTCCTTTTGCAATTAATGAGAGCAGTGGCTGTTCAGCAACTTTGAAAACCAGGCCATAAATCTCTCACTGCCACCGTGAAGTAGAAAGACCACGTCTCCCACTACTGAAATGCAGCCACCTCTGGCTTGTCTGCCTTACAGAATGTTACCATGTTCAAAGACCGTTGTGAAGACGTCTTAGCTGACGTGACGCTGATAATGACTGAGCAGTCAGTATAGGCAAGGGCAAATAGTCTTCACCACTGAGTCAGCTGGTGTCATGATCAGACCCCGTCCTCACCTGTGCCTTACTGCTGTAGCCTTCTCTTGTGGGAGAGCCGGCCTTATGGAGAAATAAAGAGCAAGGTTTTGGAAAGGGGTGGCAGGAAACTTGAGTCCAAGGGTTTGTCAGAACGCAGTAATACACTGACCTTTCATCTTTGAAGACCTGGGTTCAAATCTTACTTTGGGGTCACAAGTGAGACCAAAGGTGATGATCACATTGGTGTGCACCACAGAGCACAATGAGCTGTCTCAGGCCAGGAGACATCCCTGGAATTGCCTCAGCTGTTGTGCATCAGCAAGAATGTGATGACTAAGCGTTTCTCAAATTTTAAAAGACCACATACATAAAAATGCCCAGTCCCTGGCTCTGTGGATGATGACAATGTTTTAATTTGCTCTGTTATGCTAAAGTGCACTTGGGTTCATTTCTGGAAATATAATGTTTAAAAATCTACAACCAGGCAAAGGTTAAATAAACTAGATCGGCCTTGGCGAGGTGTGGGAATTTGAAATAAACAAGGTGGAAGCCCGGATTGCTTACAACCCATTATGATGTCATGGGACTTGGGTGCTCTAGCATCCTTAGGCGCAGTAGCGAGACCAGGAATCTAATGACTATTCAACTACCCTGTCACCTCTAGATGTGGTCCCTCCAGGTCAAGGTTAAGGCAAGTTAACCTTGTGGGGAAGTTTTTAGTGCCACTTTCTCCGCTCTGTCTGGTCTGTGCATCCATGCCCCAGGGATGGGAAGCCAGAGCTTCTTGCAAGCACTAAATCCACTATTTAAAATGAAGGAAGAAAAAGATGATGAGAACATGAACAAGAAGGGAAGTGCCTCTAACGTCTACTGGTGACCCTTGTGTTGTCACGTCTTAGACCAGAGTGATCCCTCCCCCACCTCCTCCCACCCAATCCTTAAAAAAAAATCAATCAGGAGTGTAAACCCTCTACTCCTCAGGTGCCTTTGGACTTCATCCCCCCTGATGAAACCAGCTAAGATAAAGAGCAACAAGTTAATGTTTGACTGAAACCAAAGGAGCCACACCATGTAACCATGTTCCTGATAAGACCTCCTCTTACCTCCTTATTTGCCTTACAAGTGAGTGAGTTCTGTTTCTACAGCTTCTCCCCCCACACACACACACCCCTTTCCAGTCAATAGGATTAGCCGTTTTGGCTCATCACTAGGCATCAGTGGGAAGCAGAGAGCCGGATGGTTGGAAAGCAGCTTTTTCCCCATCAGGCTCTTTTTCATTTTATGAGCGTTTAAATGAACCACGTTGGCAAAAATTATATTCCAGCCTCTGTCAGGGGCCGTTTGGGGTAGGAGGCCTTGATTTCAGTTTGGGTCAATAACCTCATAGCTGTGATTTTTCCTGCCTCCTCCCACCCTGTGGTGCATAGTAAACACTTTGGAACTGCCTCCTTGCAGTAAAGTCCAACTACAGCAATAAAATCTTACCTTCCTGGCCCTTGTTTTCCTTGCAGATGGAATGAGCATGTACTTAACTGCTACCTCTATTAACCCGCTCTGGTAGCTTTGTCATCAGCCCAGGCATGGAAGGAGGTAGAAATGCCCCGTTGGGATAATGTGAACTCTCCGGGCCCCACAGGAACCAGTGGGAGCACAGATGCTGAGTACTAGTTGAGCTCAGCAAGACCGGGGCAGTGTACCTCTCCCCTCCCAGCGTGCTGTCAGTCAGGGCGCTGTGGGCCATAAATCAGGTCTCTTTCCCTGAGAGGCCCTCACGAGGATAAGGCTGAATGAACCCCTGACCCAGCCACCCTTCTGCATTGTGTTCCTCCTTGTGGGTTCATTTATACCCCTCATCCTGGGCATACACGTGTCTAGATGCCCCTCTCGCTGCTCTGGGAGCACTATATCGCAGGCAGAGCACACCGGCGCTGAGCTGTACCTCTGAAGTCCAATCTGCTGGGAGAAACCAGCTGTTACGGGCATGGGTGGCAAGTTTGTAAAAATGTTGGTGGGGCCCAGAACCCGCCCCCAACTCCGCCCCCCCCAACTCCGCCCCCACCTGCCTAAGGCTCCGGGAGGGGGCTCGGCGGGGGAGGTCTGGGGTGCAGATCCTGGGCTGGGGATTAGGGTGCAGGAGGGGTGCAGGGTGCAGGCTTTGGGATGGAGTTTGGGTGCTGGGTGCAGGCTCTGGGCTGGGGCAGGGGGTGGGTGTGCAGGAGGAGGTGAAGGGTGCAGGCTTTGGGATGGAGTTTGGGGTTGGGAAGGGGTGTGTGGGAAGGGGGAGGGAGTTTGGGGATAGGAGGGAGTGCAGGGTGAGGACTGTGGGGCTGAGGATGAGGGGTACATGATGCAGGAGGGGGCTCAGGGCTAGGGAAGAGGGTTGGGCTGTGGGTGAGGGCTGTGGATGAGGGGTTCATGATGCGAGGGGGCTCAGGGCTAGGGAAGAGGGTTGGGCTGTGGGTGAGGGCTGTGGATGAGGGGTTCATGATGCGAGGGGGCTCAGGGCTAGGGCAGAGGTTTGGAGTGTGGGGTGAGGGCTGTGGATGAGGGGTTCATGATGTGGGGACGCTCAGGGCTGGGGCAGAGGATTAGGGTGCGGGGGATGAGGGCTCTGGCTGGGGCTGAGGATTAGGGTGCAGCGGGATGAGGGGTTCATGATGTGGGGGCACTCAGGGCTGGGGCAGAGGATTAGGTGTGGGGGATGAGGGGTTCATGATGTGGGGGCGCTCAGGGCTGGGGCAGAGGATTAGGGTGCGGGGGGATGAGGGCTCTGTCTGGGGCTGAGGATTAGGGTGCAGGGGGATGAGGGCTCTGGCTGGGGCTGAGGATTAGGGTGGGGGATGCGGGGGTCATGATGTGGGGCGGCTCAGGGCTGGGGCAGAGGATTAGGGTGCGGGGGGAATGAGGGCTCTGGCTGGGGCTGAGGGTTTGGGGTTGGAGAGGCTCAGGGTAAGGGCAGCCTGCCTTGCCAGTACTGGCGGAGGGCAGGCACTAGGACCCTGCGGCAGCAGACAGCAAATCTGCTGGGAGCCCTCCGGGCAGCAGGCAGGGGAGAGGCGCGCTGCATTCTGTCAGGCAGGGACGCAACACAACGCGGAGGGGGAACACGCGGAGGGGGGGTGGCAGGCGGGGGCTGGGACCTGCTCCAGGCAGGGTCGCGGTGGCGGGGGGAGACCTGCGGTGGCCAGGGCCGATCCAGGCAGGACCGGGGGGCGGGAAGAGACCCAGCTCCAACTCTTGCTGGAGCAGGGCGCCCAGCCCTGAATATTGCTGGGGCCCGGGCCCCACACAAATATATAACCTGCCGCCCATGGTTACGGGCATTTTTGCCCTTTCACACCCTAATTGCCAATACGATGCTCTGCCGTAGAGTCAGCTGGACCAGCTCAAGATTCTTTGTATCCCAGCCCCTAGAGGAGTCACCTTATAACCACTCACTAATGCGACTAGCATACGAAGCTACACAGAAACACTGTTCCTCATTCCAAATCCACCCTTCCGTGCCTAGGGCCGAATGATTCTGCATTGGGTTGCGTAGGCGAAATGATCCCAGTGCTGTGCGCCAGGTCTGATCCGGCACCTTGTGATAGTCATTTGCTACCAGTGCGAAGCGGGTGTTGCAGGCTACCAAACCACAACGCCCCAGTGTAAATGCCTAACCAAGGCTCGGGCAGTGCAGAATCGGGCCCTTCTTCTCTAAGGCCTGGGCTACACTAGCAGCGGGGGGTTGAACTAAGATACGCAACTTCAGCTACACTATTCGCGTCGCTGAATGCGAAGTATCTTAGTTCGACTTAGCTGGCCGTCCTCACAGCGGCGAGTTGACTGCCGCAGCTCCCCCATCCACTCCGCTTACTCCTCCTGCTGAGGTGGAGTACGGGCATCGATTCAGGGATCGATTTATCGCATCCAGACGAGACGCGATAAATCAGTCCCCGATACATCGAACACTACCCACCAATCCGGCGGCTATATAGACGTACCCTAATCGTCTTTTCGTATCAGACCGTCCACCTACAATGAGAATTTGCCATGCCCAACTTGCCTGCGTTACGCAGGAGGTCAGACGAGACAGATGGTCACAATGGTCCCTTCTGGCCTTGGAAACTATGAACTTTAATAATCTTTCAATTACTCATTTTTTAACAGGCAGGCCACATAGCGGAATTAGCATGTAATTAGAATTAGAATGTAACCAGGTGCACGTGACCACAGCAAGGGCCAGGTTCAATGAGGCTACGGGAACCTTTCTAAAATAAAAGTAACGTATCGCTTGTGCCCCCACCCAGAGCTAGACCCCAGCTCTAGAGAACTAAAATTTTATCTCCCTCATCAACGTCCCTAGGGTTTCTTTCCTGCTTGCTTGCCATAAACAGTACAACATAAATAGGGCCCTGCCAAATTCACAGCCATGAAAAACACGTCATGGACCATGAAATCTGGTCTCCCCTGTGAAATCTGGTGGTTTGTGTGCTTTTACCCTCTGTTATACAGATTTCACAGGGGAGACCAGCGTTTCTGAAATTGGGAGGTTGACCCAAAAGGGAGTTGCAGGGGTGGGGGGTCACAAGGTCATTTTAGGGGGGGGGGTCACAGTGTTGCCATCCTTACTTCTGTGCTCCCTTCAGAGCTGGGCGGCCAGAGAGCGGTGGCTGTTGGCGGGGCGCCCAGCTCTGAAGGCAGCACCCCTCCAGCAGCAGCGCAGAAGTAAGGGTGGCAATACCAGACCGTGCCATCCTTACTTTTGCGCTGCTGCTTTCCGAGCTGGGCGGCCAGCGAGTGGCTGAAGTGAGAGTAGCAGTACTGCAACCCCTCCCCCACAACTCCTTTTTGGGTCAGGACCCCTACAATTACAACCCCGTGCAATTTCAGATGGAATCATGGACATTTATTATTTTTAAAATCCTATTACCGTGAAATTGAGCAAACTGGACCGTGAATTTGGTAGAGCCCAAAACATAAAAGTCTGGCTAGAAATGCACTGGTGTGAAACTACAGGTGTAAATGAAACCAAGTAGAGCTAGCTCGGGGGAAGGCGAGAGTTCCAGCCCTCTGAGCTGTCTGGCTCTGAGACTGGCCGTGACCAGTGATGGGTGGGGCTGAGAACTGCAGCATGAACCAATATGCAAATCGTCTCTGGGAAGGGAAAGAATTCCTGGGGCTTGGCATACACAGTTATGGTTTGTCTCTTAAAAGGGCTCCTGTTTAATTAAACAGCAGCCAAACAGCATTTCAGACACCAGGTGAGTCAGGAGGGCCTTGTGTTACCATTAAGGAAAAGAGCTGAAAAGTGCATTGGGTGTCACAAGTCAAACCAGACAAGGTCTTCACAGCGAGTAGGAATAAATTCCAGCCATTTGAAGCACAGACAAATGAAAACCTTGGCACTGGGGTGGGGAGCATGCTGAAGAGCTGTTTCATTGCCTATAGTAAATGACTCTTGAATTTCTGCCATTGAATCGTTCAGACACTAAAAATGAGGTTAGTCAGTTCATCTGGAAAGCGAAATAAGGTAAGGGCTTGTTTCAAGTGTTGCACTTTCCATTCGCTAGAGAACTCAGAGTTGCTCACTACGTACAATGTTGTAGCATTGAACCATATTAACAATGTGAGCGCTGTGTAAATACAACGCCTGCATAAGGACGTGTAGTCACTTGGCCTAAGTAAGACAGCAGCGGGTAGAAATCGAGCGTACGTATGTAACAACTGAAACCAAGGTGTCCTTGTATCAAGCACAGGTGTTTACAAACTAACCTCACTGGCCTGTGACTAATGCCAGAGGCAGGTACATAATGTGCAAATGCTAAGCCAAAGTGCACTGAAAATCCAGCGTCTGGTTCTGCCACGCTGCTTCACGGTGAGTAATGCCTTGTGCTGCATTTTTGTCACAGAGTCCAGTGGGCACAGAACCTTGCCCTGAGTGCTGCAAGCACTGAGCCCTGAGGCTAACATTCAGCCCTCCGGCACATACGTGCGCCTGCTATTGAAATCAATGGCTGTTGGACGTGCACGGCCGCGGGCACAGTTTGGCTTTAAACATGCTGAGCTGGGGCCAGGTTCCACACCCTGGAATAGCACCTTCCTCTGGGCCTGGGCTCTTTGCTGTCAGCGGCAGCAAGCCTGGGCCCGTAAACAGGGACAGATCCCAGTGACGTCAGTGGAAGAGGCAGCAGCATGAGAGAGACCAGCATCGAGCCCACAGCGTTTAGCAATACAAACTGTAGCAGTTTACAAGGGTGGCAGATTCCCGGTAAAAATGAAGCAGCAGCACGTGTGTTTGGTACCGAGTTAACACTAGATGATACCGGGTAAAATAAGGAGGGTGTAATAGATGTACACAGTAGTGACATTGTTAACGGGAGCTAAAGGTTTATGTCAAGTGCTGCTGCACGGCCATAAAGCAATAAAGTACTTCTGTGAAGGGGGTCAGGGCCAAGGGACAGGTAGAAGAATCTCACTAAATAAGGCCCTTCTCCAGCTCTCCGGAAATCAACACCAGTCTTTCCAGAGAATTCAGTACGAGCTAGACTGGCTCCTACAAGGGGAAGGGAAGCGCAGACGGTTTGTTTGCTACATTGACAGCATGTAACTCACCATGTTAGCAGCAGTTCTGGTTTGATCAGCTCCCCTCCGCCCATGGCGGGTGCTGGAAGGGAAGCATGCCAAATGGGTCGGGGGGAGCGGTTGTGTAGCACCGTCCGTGCTGGACGGTGGTGTCTCTAGCGGCGAGGTGTGTGTCTCTGAGTGGAGGAGCCGAACATATGCCATGCTAGAGGCCAGCGTTTCGTTTCCTTGCTTGTATATTATGTTAAGGGCAACCAGGGCCGGATCTACTGTTTTTACTGCCCCAAGCAGCACGCCGAATTGCTGCTGCAGACGGCGGGGGCAGTCCATATGCCATTAGGGCGGCACGCGCGTTTCCACGGCGGCGACAATTCGGAGGCAGCTTCTGTCTTCAGACGAAGCTGCGCCGCCGCGGACAGCTGAACATAGAAGCTGCCGCCGCGGAAACGCGCAAGCCGCCATAATGGCACACGGACTGCCCCCGCCGTCTGTGGCGGCAATTTGGCGCGCTGCTTGGGGTGGCAAAAACACAGGGATTGCCGCCCTTTGCAGATTGGCGCCCCAAGCACCTGCTTGGGATGCTGGTGCCTGGAGCCAGCCCTGAGCTCCCCGTTTTTGTGGGTACTAACTATTAGGGATCGCCACCTTTTCTTATGCTTCCATCTCACTGACCCCATGCCTATGTACAGTGTAAACCTAGATTTTCAAAAGAGTCTAAGGGTGTTAGGCACCCAAATACCATGGAGTTTCAGTAGGGGTTGGGTCTCTAACACCCTTTGGCCAGAGACAGCACAGATCACGCTAAGGCCAGAGAGGAATTCGTGACTGTCTCTCCCAGTGTTTGTGGTTTCGAGTCAGAGCCTCGCTGATACCAAGCTACAAAGAAAAAGCCAGTGAGAGCACAACTGGTCACAGGCCAGGTTTATGGCACCACCGCTGCCCACAGCACCTGCTGTATGGTAGCAGAGCGTCAGAGCCATACTCCAATCCCCCTGGCCTGGCAGTACTGAGCCAACCTTGTGCTGCCTGGCTTTTATTTAAAGCACATCATTGAGGACATGCCTGTCCCCAGAACCTGGGGGTTCAGAGCCAGACTTGACAGCTGAGCCTCCATTTTTATAGTGGGTCAAACCACAACCCCAGGTCCAGACACCCTGATTTAGGGGGGAAGTTTAGATCCAAGCTCCGTGTGGGTCCATCTTGACTAGACATTTCTGCGTCCCTGTGGATGATTATGCCAACTTTTCTCCTCAATTTCTTCGAGACAGAATTGGAGCCCCTCGTTCGTCTTGCTTCGGCAAGGTGCTCGTCTCCCACGGGCTGTTGTTTCTAGTCAGAGGTTTTGCTTCTTTCTCCAGGTAGCTAGGAGAGGTTTGCAGCAAAGCTTTTAGCTGAAAGGTCCCATCCTCTAGCTGTGTTGCAGCTTCCCACTTTGGGGGGGGGGTTGTCTCCGTGCTCGTAGTCTGGTGGCCTGGTCCTGGACTATGCTTCTCCAAAACCTCCTAGGCGTCCAAGAAATTCACCTCCGTGTAGGTATTTATGGGGCACTTGACACAGCGGAATGCATGTTTCAACCCATTGTGCCTGTGAGGCAGAGGGTGGCATCCCAATTTTACCCAGGGGGGACTGAGGTACAGAGGACGCACTAGCTTTGTTCTGAGAGGGAGTTGATGAGGAGGATTCTCAGTGGAGACTGCTGGGTGATGAGTTCTCTACTCCCATGTCACTTGCCCAAGGACACACAGGCAATCTCTGGCAGAGCCTGAACCACCAGCTTGTCCTTCCTTTCCAAGCCCATCAGCCTTTTTTCTTTCTCCTACCCCATTATTCTTGCTACTCTCCTATTCCAGATGATTAGTTTGGAGATGTTGGGTTTTGATCTTGAACCTGCATCTCACCCATCTGGACAGAACGTCTGCTGCAAATGCCGGGGCAGATTCTGATCTCATGCCAGAGCAACTTTGTTGGAATGAACGGAGTTACTCCCCAAGGGATGTGACATGAGACTCTGACCCTTAGCCAACAGTCGCAGGAGCGGCCTCGCTCCCTGGGCACCCTTCATGTCGTATCATTTCATTCACCTGGGCTTGTAGCGCAGTTGAAGATGACACCCAGGTGTCTTCAGACTTTGTCCCCTCTGGTTGTACAAGCCCAGGACTTGCCCCGCCACAGGCCAGCCACCCATCCTCCCCGGCCGTACACAGCAGAGCACTGTCGTACTCAGTCACCTCTTGTTTCCCATTGGTCCTAGGCAGAAAGAAGAGTTTGAAAGTCCAGTTCATTCAGGGCTCTTTTAAACACAGCAGAGCACCAGGGCACCCGGCCCCACTGGGTTTTGTTTGTGTTCTTTTCCCATGAGTATTTAAGTGGTGCCCCCCCACCCGCCCCGGTCACATACGCTCCTCAGCCGCTGGGATCTTGAGACTGTTTGGCAGATTGAGACATTCCCTTTATCCCCCCCCACACACACACACACACACACAAAAAATCATTATTTTTACTCGTATCATTATTAATTTTCCGGCAGCTCGGCGCAAACAAGCCGGCAGCATAGCTTGTGTGCCTGTCTCTTTCTCTCGCTCTCTTCCCCCGCCTTGTCGTTGTCTTTTTATTGAGGGGGCGCGCTGGTTGGAAAAGCCCGCCCGCCCCCCTCCTCTTCCTCTCCAACCGCACAATTGTCACCGCCAATTAGTGCATTGTTCGGGCACACAATGGCGCTGTAGCCAGTGGAATGGGCCGCTTTTGTGCTTCTCCAGTCGGCCGTGGGGGCAGTCAAGATTCATTTAGGGCCTTACACAACATGGACAGAAAATGCTATCAGAAAAGCAAAGGGAAAAAAGAGAAGAAGCGGGGGAGGGGGGCAGGAGGGGAGCAAGCAGTGTAGTAAAAGAGAGCGGGGAGGGAATCGGCTATTCAGGGGTTAGGCCAACCTCATGAAAGGCCCAGGAGCCAGCATCGCATTGAAGCCACCCCTTGGAACACAAAAAGGAACTAGGGTTTAATAGTAATTAGTGGGCTAACTGTGCAAAGAACACTAGGCCTTTTTAGTGGATTGTTCCAACTTTTACTTCTCCCCCCCGTTCCCCCCCCTTACAAATCGGAGGGGGGCGGGGGGGAGCAGAGAAAAGCTACAGGGCTGGGAGTCGGCGGCACTTCAGTGCTCGCCACATTCTGTAGAGGGCCATTCAGCGCTTCTTTTTGACAGGTAAATTGGATTTTAGTCTCTGAAGCTTGTAGCCAATTACGCAGGGTATTTTGCAGCCGGAGCGCGACATATGGGTCCGGTTTTGGAGTCAACGTTTGGCTTGTTTCAAGTACCTTGAGAGCCGCCCCGTCCCTTTTTGCAGCCTGGGGAGCTGCGCGCGGTGGCCAGGCCTCTGCCGCTTTTCACCAGGGCCTGTTCTGGTGCTTTTAATCAGCGCGACGTGCTTCCTGGGGCTCTTTTTTCCTTTCCTCGTAAACTCCATAGATTGAAAGTTGGGTCTTTTATGGACTTCAGCTGGGGCCTGAGGTGGCAGCAACACCAATCAGTTTAGCAGCGATAAAGGATCCACTTTGATTAAAAATGAAACAACCCGAATCCCAGCTCCTTCTAGGGCTTTGTATGCATTTGCTCAGCATGGAAGCTGGCTGTCTTCGTTTTGCCCTGAGAGACTCTCCTGAGATGATCCATCTCCCCCTTTCTCTACGTCCCTTCCCCAGCCACCTCTCACTCACAGTAGGACTCAATGGGTGCATCTACATTGCAATTAACCACCTGCGGCTCACCCATGTCAGCTGACTTGGGCTTGCGAGGCGCCAGCTGCGGGAGGGTCTCAGAGGCTGGGCTCCAGCCTAAGCCCGAATGGCTACACAGAAATTAAAGGGCCCCCTCTAGCCACCCGCACCCACGTCCGATGAAACGGGCCAGCCATGGATGTGGAATTGCAGTGCGGCCATACCCAGTCTGTGTCACTGAAATGCTCTAAAACGCAGTTTCCCTGAACTTGTTTCGGTTCACTAGGGCAGGAGGGCGGCCAAGCCACGTTTACATTCTCTGCTAGGGGTCCAAACTCAGTGTGTGGCTAAGCCAGTTCCCGGCCAAATGTAGACGGGGCTTCAACGTACATCTCCACTGCAATGAAAACCCCATGACTCAGGCTCACAGGGCTCAGGCTGCAAGCCTCAAAACCGCAATGGGGACGTTTGAGTTTGAGCCAGAGCCTGGCCTTTGAGCCCCCTTGCAGGGGTGCTGGAATGGAGGGGGCCATGGCCCTGTCATGGTTTACTGGCCATAAGGGTGAGCGATGGGGGAGGGGGCGCAAGTGGCGGGGTGGGGCCTTGGGGGAAGAGGCAGTGTGAGGCAGTGCCTCGGAGAGAAGGGGTGGCACGGGGGGGCAGGGCAGAGTTTGGGTGCCGGTGGCCCCACATACTTTTAGGGAGCTTCTGGCAGTCCTGACCCCATAAGGGGGAGGGTCTCAGAGCCCAGACGTCAGCCTGAGCCCAAACGTCTACACTGCAATTTGTGGCCCTGCAGCCTGAGCCTTGTGAGCCCGAGTCAGCTGACCCAGGCCAGCCACGCCGTGCCACAGGGCTTTCATTGCACTATAGATGCAGCTGCAGAGGCAAAATCTTTCCTCTGTGGCTCCTCCTTCCATTGCCAGCAGGAGGCCCTAGGGAACAACCTGATGCCCCCAGGGTTGAGTGCACTGGGATAGATGCTGAGCTCCTTTACACCAATGGAAATCCAGCAGAAATCCACTGACTTCAGTGGCATTGCTCTGATATGAGCGCAGCAGCTGACCTGCTGGTTCTGCAGACTTCTCTCCCCGTCCCTGAACTTAGTGTTTGACCTTACCCTGAACGCGCTCCTCGGCGAGTGGCGTCCCGGGTTAGACTCTATGTTAAGAGCACATAGTGAGACGCTGACGTGTCTGGCCTTAGCAAGAATGTCTAAAAGGTCAGAAGAGGTTGGTTTGGGAGCACCCTGTGCCTGATGTTCACTAACGGGCTCATACAAGCCTCAGTTGCCAATACTGCTAGTGTGTGTGTCCTCCCCTCCAGATGGAGGAAAACACCCAGGGGTAGAGTCTCAACAGCGACTGGTGATTTTGGCTGCCCCTGTTTTTGGAAGGCCGCCGTGAGACATCTCCAGGGGCCTGGTTTTCAGGAGGTGGTTGCCCTCTACTTTCTGACACTCAGGCATCTTTAAGGTGTCTCAAGCTGGGCGCCCAAAATCACTCAGCCCTTTTGAAAAGCTTGGTCGTAGCCTCTTGAAAGAGCGAGGGTGCAGGGCTTCGTTTATTCCTACCGTGCGTGTACCAGAGCGTGACATTTTTATGAACGTATGGGTTGAAAATTGGTTTTCTGACCAGGGTTTGCAGCCGCGCTCAGTTATGACAGTTGTTAATACCTTTGTCTTAGATTTGTAGAGCCAGAAGGGACCATTGGCTCAATTAGTTTGACTGCGTGTATAGCACAGACCATAGAACTGCATTCAGTTACTGCTGGACTGGCCAATAACCTGTGTCTGGCCAAAGCCCAGCCTTCAGAAAGGCATTGGAAGGCTTCAGGACATGAAGAATCTATCATTTCCCTGGACTGTTTCGTCCTCTGGGTTAAAAATGTGCCTTATTTCTCATTTGAATTTGTCTGGCTTTAACTTCCAGCCATGGGTTCTTGTTTTGCCTTTCTTTGCTAGAGAAGAGCCCTTTAACCCCCAGTATTTTCCCCCTGTGAAGGTGTTAATACTCTGCAACTGAAACTGAGTGTATTTAAGCCTGAGGATAACGCATAGGAACATAATAAGCACATTGCCACATATTCTGGTACGCAAAGCCTTGTGCCACAATGGACTGGCTGTGCATATTTGACTCAAATAAATTGGTGATCGTTTGTAAGGTAGAGGAATGAAGAGAAAAATAGCTATTTTAGGGTGGTTGTTGGTCAAAACCAGCTTTGGTCTAAAAATATAGCAGGTAATAATTAGCTTATATTATCATTATCTCATAGAGGCACTCGATAGCTCCAAGATGGGAGATGGCGCTTTTTGCCTCCAGATCCTCAGCTGGTGTAAATCAGTGGCGCTCTTAGGAAGTCAATGGAGCTATGCAGTTTAAAACTAGCTGACCATAGGTCAGCAATTCAAATCCAGCATGAGTCTGTACTGACCAGGACCTGTTCCCATCTGATGGCCGCTCAGCAGGGTCTGAGAAATGAGCCAGTAGGTTTCAGTCCAGTTCCAAAGAAAAGCTCCACCTCATTGTCATTCACTGGCACCTTTGCAGGACAAAATTTTGAGTGAACCAGGGGCGCTGAGCACTTCGTTCCCCCCAGGAAGCAGCCCTTGCTGGACAGTACGGGGCCGGGACTCTGGAGCATGAACTTCAACAGCTTTTTTCCAATTTGGCCACTTTCATGAAACCCAAAATTCACTACAACTAGATTTTTAAACATACAAATTTCTACCCACCACAATCCCCCTTGCTGTTTAAAAATCCCAAATGAGCAAGCGATTTCACATTGCAAAGTACTCAGAGCAACCTCTTTTCATGAAACATTTCACTCTATGTAGCAATATCCATTTCAGAACCCATCCAGCTAGGTATTTAAACACTCATTACAGTCTTTTGGGTAAATAACACATGTTTTTAAAATGTTCTAAATACACAGTAGGCCCTAACCCAATAGACCCTAATTGCTTTGAAGGAGCCATTAGATTCTAGCAAGTCAATAGACTGGAGGGAGGGGGTTAAAGTCGCTCACCATCCAGTTACATAATCCACAATTTTAAAGTCCAAAAATAAGTATTTACACAATGAACACTGAGGGCTTTGCAAGAGCCATCATAATTTATCATGTCAACTTCAGCACGGAGCCTTTGCTCTTTTCCAAGGGCCAGTGTAAAAAAAAATTTTAAACCACAACTTGATGCACCAAAAAGTACATCTATGAAAAATGTCAGGCTGTGATGGGCCGCAGCAGGGTAGCCAGGAAGATCAAAGGTAAAGCCCCCATGCCGTCCTTAGCGCCCATGCTGTTGTCTTGGTTGGATGTCCGTCACCCACCTGGGTGAAATGTCAAGAACAAAGCAAGCTGCCCTGTTACTGAACGTGGGACTCCGGCTACATTGTTCAGAGGTACTGCAGGGCCTTGGCTTCGTATTTATAAACCATTTGCCCTCGTTCAGCTGAGCAAAGTCGGGCTCTGCACACAAAGTGCAGGTCTCCCAGCCCAAGGTCTCCCATTACTCAGGTGGTCAGAAGCAAGGCCAGGCAGTGAACCAACACTTGAGCAGGGAAGCCAGACAAGTGCCATTATTTAGGTACAATCTGTACATGTATTCCAGAGCCCCATGTGTTGAGAGTTTAGATACAGATAATGCGCGTCTTCCAAGCCAGGCAGCTGAGTGATGTAAAAATAAAACAAATCATGCCTAATCGGGCAGTGCCCAAGGGCCCAGCTCGTGTGCTAGGCATTGTGCATACACAGTAGGGGGCAGTCCCTGCCCTCGAGAGCTTACAGTGTAAATAGGCGAGCCAGACCCAGGATGGGGGAAGGATTGAACACACAAGCAGTGTGAACAATGTGCTGGCAGCCAATGGCATATATGTTCCAACGGCGGGGGGTGGAAGCGGGTGGTTAATGAGGCCGGGATCAGCATTTAGAAAAGGGAGGGGGACAAAGCTGGGGAGAAGAGACTAAGCAGGGCAGATGTGGCATAAATGTGAGGTGAAGAGATTGTGATGGGGGCCAATCAAGCACAAGGCTGAGACAGACCGATCAAAACTGTAGGAAGTTCTCCGAACGTCCACAGGTCCTTCCCCCTCTTCGGTGGCTTCTGCTCTGCCCTGCTGGAGTCGCTGGCTAACCCCTCTCTGCATTTTCCCCCCAAGGCAACATGGCAGGAGGGAGGAGAGGCACTTATTCTCCTCTGCCTTGCACCTGTGTTGCCATTTTCACCTGGGCAAAGAGGGTGCAATGCGCTACCAAATCCGCATAGTTGAGGTAAATGACTACTCATGGGCCGGGCAGTGGAGCCTTGTGTAACTGGAAACATTCCCCCCACTGCTAGCACTAGTTCTGCTGTACTGAGTTTAGCAGTGTTGGGATTGGCACCATTTCAACTAACCCTGTTTGGAGCAGGTCTAATTGTCATGGTACTTAAAAAGATGGTGGCAACCAGCAAACCATCTACACTGCGGCCTCCAGCATTAATGCCAGTGGAGCTGACATAGTAGGGAAGTATCTGTAAAACTCCGCTAGTGTAGGCAAGGGGAATGGCTGGTCTCCTCAAAGAAAGCTAAGGGAATTAGACCTCCAGCTGCCTTAGGTCTTTTTGACAATCCCAGCTGATATGTACAAAAATCCCAGGATACCCTCATCAAGAGAATTAGTCAAGTTAATGCTTGTAGGTTAACACAAGATCAATAACAGGATTAAATACGGAACTGCTCGCCAGTTGATGTGTCTGATTCTTACCAAGCACAGCTTTGCTCTCAGTGAGCAGAAATTGTCTACAACAGTGCTACTCAGAGCCCCGTGGTTCAGGAGCCAAATTAGTGATCAACATTACCCAAGAGACACAGTTGTGTCAATTCCTTGTTTCATTTACTGTCGATCGATGGATCTATCTAATTCTCACAGCAAAATGACTGGCCAAGTAATCTAGAATTGGTTAATATAGTAAAAGCATCCTTGGTTGGTTAATAACTTAGATTGGTTAATAATTAAATATCACGGTTTTAATATCATGTGCTGCAAAGAGACCTATTAAAGAGCCACTGGTGGCTCCTGAGCTTTAGTCTGAGTATCACTGATCTACAATGACAAGGTCTATCTCCAGGAACTCATATAGTGTCAGCCTAGGCCAGCAGCCTCCTGGAAGGAAAGAGCCACATGACGTTCAAACAGAAACTGCTGGTGGGCTGGGGGAATACCCCAACATCTTTATTGCATGGGTAAAGGTAAAGCGCTACATTAGGAATTCACAATATTTATCACCCACATACTCCCTTAGATTGTTCAGCTCTTTTGGGCAGGGTCTGTCTTTTTGTTCTGTGCTTATACAGCGCCGGGGAAACTGAGGTCCTGGTCTGTGAGGGATTCTGAGGCACTGCCACAATACAAAAAAATACATTATAATCCCAACATATTTGTATTTGTTTGTCGTGCATTATGCTCACCTACGATACTCTAGAGGTAAATCGTAATCCTATCAAATGTGCTTGCACTGATACAATACATAATCCTGTTATGGATGTTATGCTATGTATTCATTAAAAAAAAAAAAAGAACAGAAGCATAGACAAGCCTGCTAGATTTCATGTAAAAATAGAGCATTATTTACAGCCAGGCTCTAAGACTTAGATGCATCTGGAGCAGTGGCAAAAAACCTGCAACAAACTAACAGCTGATAGAACATCTGGGAAGCCAGCGCGTCTCTGTTTCCCCTAACAACACGCATGTACACACTTCCCAGGACAAACCGACGCGTGGCCCACCAGGGAAACACTCATCAAAATAAAAAACACTAACAGAAAAAGACGAGAATGCCGTGGGGTTACATCCAGCAATTCCTAATTCCACAGTAACCAGCACAGAAGAAGGCCCTCTGCCATCTGTCATATTTTGGATCAGGAACCAAATGCCCTTGTGACGTTTCCAATGATTGTTTATTGCCAGGCTCCTAATTTACAGAAATTCTTGATCAGGGAAGAATTAAAAGACCGTATCTCCTGCAAAGGCGTGTGCTATTGTGCTTCAAAGAGAAGGGTGCCTTGTAAATAACCACAGCCAGCTTCTGTATAGCTTCAGCACAGGCAAAACTTAGTTTAAGAGAGCTCCGTGGATGTGCTTTGTCATTGTGTCAGTATAGAGACCCCAGCAAACGTTACGCGTTAAACAATGCTGAGTTATAGGCAGGCTTTTGAAAGCACAGCCTCGCTCTCATGACTACAAAACTTGGCCTGCCAGGCACTAAAACGTTTAAATCAATGCTGGCCGGCTGCTCTAGTTCTGTTACAAGCAGGACTTACGGGATGAAATCTGTGGTTGGTGTTATACAAGTGTTACTTTAGATTAGCTGATTATAATGGTCCCTTAAAAAGCTATGAATCTATGAACATTTTGACAGCCATGACCACAGAATCAGCGCTATGGCACTACACTCCTGGGCAGCATAGATATAGGTATAGCACTGGCTAGCTCATGAACGTTTTTCCCACCGGAAAAGTGTCAAGGTAAGAAAAACTCGGTGAACGAAGGAATTTCCAGATTTAGTCTCCGAACCCGCGATCTGGTAATAGGCTGAGCACTGAGGCCAACGCTTCTGCCTGCGTGAAATGGGCCGGGGTGACGCATGCCAGCCATGTCCCGTGGCATGTACAATGCACTGCTTGGCTGGGGCACTGCGAAAACTATTTCCAGGCTGGTAGCCAATGGGCTGCCGATTTTATGTCCAGAAAAAGGCAAAAGCTGGATCTTATTTTGCCTCTGGTCGCTGTTTAGACTCTCCTGGGGGTGTGCCTGGGAGGTCAGCCGTGGCTTGAAGGCAGAGCAGGAGGGGAAGCTCTGGGGCGGACCATGGCTTACCCAAGCCTACCCAGAAGGTGGTGGATCATTAGGGGGTCAGCGCTGTGAGTCCCTCCCCCTGCCCCCCCGAATTGCTATCAGGGTCCTTGCTGATCCCCGCAGTCAACAATGACTTCCTACCCATTTCCCAGCCATGCAATCTGGTGTTTCCCGTTAGCTGGCAGTGGAGGATTTGGCCATATCTCTTAAACACACTGTGCACACAATGGGGACATGCCACTTTAACAGCATTCTGTCAGTTGCTGATGGTGCAACTGGCCCGTCATCAATGGCTGTACACACAGCTTTCAACAGGAGCAGGAAATTAAACTGCTATCGCCACACCTAGGCTACAAAACTGCAGGAGATAGTTTGTATTAACATGACGGACGACGAAGGGAGAAACCTGATCTCATGCTCAGCCCCACTCGCTACAATCAACACGCGGTCGCTGTGCAACAGGGCCTGTTAGAAAAGAACCCGCCACCAGCCAGGTCACTGCAGTGCGTTCAGGGGGTGGGGGTGGGGGTGTAGTATTTATTTATGTCGTTTGATTGGCAACAGCGGCCCTAACCTTAGGCTGGATTGCAGACACGTAATTTACGACATACAATTCATACAAAACCTGAGCTCAACCCAGCTCAGCTCAACAGCCTTCGCCCGCCCCATGGCAAGCAACCTAGGGTGACCAGATGTCCCGATTTTATAGGGACAGGCCTGATATTTGGGGCTTTTTTTAATATGGACTCCTATTGCCCCCACACACACACACACTCCCTGTCCCCATTTTTCACACTTGCTATCTGTCACCCTAAGGCAACTGAATCCCAGAATACAGTATTTAAAAAAAAATGCCCCTGAAAAGCTCAGCTAACCTCCCCCAAACTAGGCCAGGGACGAGGCCTGCTAGAAGGGCGGGATGGAAGGGCCACACTTGTTTCATGTGCCTGATGGGGGGGGGGGGGGTTCAGCTTTGCACAGGTTCCCAGCAGCAGCTGCACCACAGTCATTCCTGCCATATAGGGAGTACAGCCAGGCAGCGGGAGGGGAGCTGAGAGCTTACCCTGACCTTTGTACCAAGGCTGTGGTGTGATTGCAGTTACAAAGCAAACACTGGTCACTGCTGACTCACCCTGGCCCCAACACCTTTCCCCCCAGCACTACTTCCTGATGATTTTTGCCAGGAGATGGGCTAGGTTGGAGGCCATGAAACGTGTCAAAAGGCCTGGGGCCCTGGGCAGGGGAGCAGCAGGATTTAATCTAATGGCTGTGAGTGGGTGTGAAAAACAACAACTGGGGAAAAGGCCATTCTGCTGCCTTTATGCAGAAGTCCATATTACAAGGTGCATGAGACCCTGAGCTCCATAAACACCACCCGTTTTCGCCAACACCCAGACATAGGCCAAAGCCTCCAGACGCCTCAGAAGGGGAAAGGAGAGAAACAGACTTGAAAAAAAAAATCTCCCAGTTCCCTCCATCGCCACAGGAGAGCTTTGTTCTCTTTTCTATTGCTCTTCTCCGGTTCTGGGCTATTCGCTGACCACCTGTGAGAGCTGCCGCTTCCCACAGAAAAGCCACACAGCCCCACCTGCGAGTGAAACAACAGACCGTTTAAAACGGGGCCCACCGACACCCCACGCGGCACTGCTGTGAGGGGATTTTCGAGAGCGAGACGTCTGTTTGGTGAAGCGGGGGCAGAGTTAAAATTCCTAGAACAGACAGGGAGGACAAAGGCACACGTTGAAAGGGGAATAGGTTAGACAGCACCTTAACCTTTTCACTTCACTGCCTTCTTGTGCGCCTTCGCTCTCAGCCAGGCTGCTTCAAACCAGTCTCCTCAGCATTGCTACTCGGCGTGTTTATGAGCAGTCGACTGATGGAGCGTTGCGTCTTTTCCCAGCTGTGCGCCTAGGGCAGCGAGGGTTTCAATAAGCAGCGTGTAATACGGGATGCAGCAGTGGCGTGACCTTTTTAAAGCAGTTTTTGCATCACGTGCAGTGTTGTTTTGTTTGGGGCACGAATAACAAGTTATTGACAGATGCAGCAACACAGTTTCAATTCCCCCCACCCACCCTTTCCTTTTTGCAGGCTAGCCAGACAGGCTGGCCATTGGGCTCAGCAGAATTGGGCCTTGTTAGTGTTGGTCAGGGGCCCTGGAACAGGGCGGGGCCAAGGGGCCATGGCCCTCCCACTTTTGGAAGTGGACAGGCCTGACACCCCCCCACCCCCAGCCAAGCCAGAAGCTGGAGCCCAGCCGGGGTCAGAGCGGCCCCCGGAGCCCAAGCAGCTGTGGGGAGCCACAGCCCCTCCACATGCCCAGGGAGGGATGGCCTGAGAGCAGCCCCTGGCCAATGTTTCCACCTCCTGGACCCCTGCCCAGGACAGGTGGAGGGTCTGCAGCTCCCCACAGCCCCCACTTACTGTTGGCTGTCTGTGCAGGATGGGGGGAGGGGGGTTGTGTCACTGGGCAGAGGAGGCGTGAGGCGGTCACGGGTCTTCCCCTTTAGATTGTGTCCCTGCCGTACGGGGAGGCACGAGTCGGCTATGCATCTCCTGCTGGCGTCAGTTCAAGCTGGGACACCTGTCTGGAAGGGTCAGGGCTTGGCTACATGTAAAACACTACGGGAGGCGCAGCTGTAGCCTTTCAGTGTAGACACTCGCTGCAGCAACGGGAGGGCAAATTCTCCCAGTGCTGTAGTTAATCCACCCCCAAGAGGCAGTAGCTAAACCGACGGAAGAATCCTTCTGGCGCCCTAACACTGTCTACACCAGTGGTTGGATCAGCATAACTACACCGCTCGGGCAGGTGGATTTTTCACAGCTGAGGTGACCTAACTTTTGAGCGGAGACCTGGGCTCAGTCACAAGGTATTAGGCGCAATACAGGAGTAGCCGGATGGAATTCTCTGGCCATGTATGATCAAGCGACATGATCGAATGGTCCCCTCTGGCCTTTACAGCTATGACTTTACACTACATAGCTATGAAGCAGGGCTACCAGACCGTGCCATTGGTTGTGTTTTGAATTCTAACATTTATCGGCACAGCTGTGCGCCCCGTGTTAGGGGCAGCTGCATTGAATGGTGGAGGGGTTCGTTGGGGCAGCTTGGCAGAGCTGTGCCTGTGATCGGAAGGGAGGTACCATGAGCGAGCAAGTCTGCCTTATTTCACCGCTGGAGTGTGCAGGCTGTGCCGGTAGAGATGTCTTTGTGCCATGGGAATTGTCAGCAGGCCGGGGTCATACATGACAGTGGGCCGGGGGCGGGGGGGGGGGGGGTGGCTCAGTGAGGGTAAGCAAAGGCAATGTCTCCGAAGGACTCCTCAGGGCAATGTAAAAGCGTGGTTGATTTAGCTGAAGTCGGAGTTTGAATGTAGGTCAGGTGTACAGGACCGGCTCTAGGCACCAGCAAACCAAGCATGTGCTTGGAGGAGGCACAATTCCAGGGGCAGCATTCCAGGTTGGTTTTGGTTTGTTTTTTCCTTTGGCAGTTGCTCTCGCTAAGGTTTTTTTTTGTTTTTGTTTTTTTGCTTGGAGCAGCCAAAAACCCAGAGCCGGCTCTGCAGGTATAAGTAGCTCCTGTTTGCTCTGCTTGACCTAAACCCATGTTTTGCCTTAGCAAGGAGGAGGTGTCAGTCTCTCAGTGTTCAGGCACTCTGTTCCCAACATGTTCTGCAGCATCTGGGAGGGTGTAATGCTCCTCTATGTGCTGGAGGCAGCTCTCAAAGAGGGCAGAGTTAAGGTTACACAGTGGGAGTGGCAGGTACTGTGTATTTCTTGATTTGCAGAGGTTTACGTTTAGCTGATCTCCACATTCTCCGAAGGGCACAAGGCATCACCGGCGAAACAATGAAATTATCGAGCTTTTCATTTCCTGGGCTTTTTTTTTTTAAATAATTTCTCCACAGCCCCATGCACCAGAGCCTGGGCTTTCCCCCTGCACTGCCTCTGGCTCCTTGGCAATGATTGCCCCAGCCACCGAATGCACCGGCTGCATGTAGGTCCCCTCACTGCCCCAGCGTCATCTCCTCGTCTCATGTCTCTCTGCCCGGCGAGGCAGGACAGCAGGACTGAGTAGCTGGGGAGAGGCTGAAGGAAGAGTGCTGGGACGAGCATGGCGTCCGTGGGGCTGTTTTGTGCAGGGAGAGAACAGAAATGGGGGGCCTGGAACTGGCGTTTTGGAGAAGACAGAGATTAATCCCCCAAACACCTCCCACTGCATAGCTCACTCCTCCCCGCTCCTTTCCACCCCACTCTTCCTTGTTCCAACACCTCCCACCCAATCCCTTTCACTACTCTGACCCTCCACGCCCCCTCGACTGCTCCACCTCTCCCTCCATCACACCCACTGCCCTGCCTAACCCCCTCCCTGCCACTCCGTACCCCCCTACATACGCCTCCACTGCCTCAAGCCCCTTCACCCACCCACACACCAGCTCCACCCTCCTCCTTGCACCGCATGCCCCTGGTAAGCTGGTTGGGGCTGTGGGGAGGTGGTGGGGCTGTGCAGAATGCAGGAGGAGGCAGGAAGGGGCAGGGGGTGGAGTGGCAGCCACTCTACCCCGATCTAGATTTAGAGCACTAGGAATAGCCATCTTTTACACAAACAGCGCCTTGCCACCTAAACGAAAGCAGGGCGGCCACTCCGCTATCGTTTTCATTCAAACAAATTTTCAGTGTGAACATTTAAAGGAAGACTCATGTGCCTGCCAGTAGGAGCTCTCCTTTGATGATGCAAAGAGCGAGAGAAAGAGTCTGAAAGATTCGCAAGTATCTAGTGCTCCAACTTGGAAACTGGCATGGAGCCAGTACTGATCGTAAAGTGACAGCCTGGCCATTTGGTGAAAACCTTTCAGGCTCCTGCGCGGCTTGCTGAGTAAAACACAGATCCTACTCTTGTCTTGCATGTTGAGCTAGGATTTTTTAAAGTTGTTTTTAATTCGCTCTTGCTGCTGACGATCCCTGTCTATGTCATTATTGGCTTACCAGCAAGACCCTAATCCTACCCACTCTTGCTGATTCACCAACACAAAGCACGGGGGTGGGCTTCCTGGTCGGGACAGGGCCAAGCACCTGGTCAAAATCCTCATAGATGGGGCAGGCTGATGGGGAGCATCTTGATATGCCGTTGGCATCTGCTGCCTTGCGGTACATGCCCTCTTCCAGTTTTGTATTCTCGTCCTGCCCCGGATTGCCATTTGCTTACTCCCCTCTTCCTCCAGTTGCAGAGGTGCAGGTTTGGGGTATGTGTCCCAGAACCATGCTGCTTACTCAACCAACACCAGCACTCCGCCAGGATACGGCTGAGCGTCACTGGCCAGCCAGCAGCACGCTGGGGTGAGGATCTCCCAGACAGCAACTCGGCTCTAGCACTGTTTGAGTGAGCTGTGCCAAGTGGAGCGGGATGCGCAGAATGAAGGGTTTGAATGCTGAGTACTTGTATATCAACCAGCAGCTGGCTCATGGTACAGAGGAAGCCAGTAGGTAGAAAAGCAGGAAGAGACAGCCCCCAAGGAATTGTGGGAAGGCATTGGAGGACTATCACAACCCTAGCTCTGTAAGCTGGGCTTCAACTCGATCCACACTGGAAAGTGGGTGGGTTAGAGCCCACCATAAAGTAATACCTGGGTTCTCACTTATACCCCAAGCCAGGTAAACAGCCCAAGTTCAAAGCACATCTAGACCTGGGTTGAAGGGTTTTGTGTGTGGCCAGCAGAGTTTGGACTAAAACCTGGATAAGAGCCTGAGTGAACTCTCACACCCTAAGCCACAGCAGATCCCTAGAGGATATCACTGGGGGTAGGATGATCCTCAGGTAGTGCAGAGTTACTGTAGCTCCTCTTAACCACCCCCGCTGCTGGCTTGGGGGCATAGCGGGGCAATACGACTCTGGCTATGTCTACACTGAAAACACTGCAGTGGCACCGCTGTAGCAATTCAGTGTAAACACTCACTGCAACGACAGGAGGGGCTCTTCCGTCACTGTAGTTAAGTCACCTTTCCCAGAGGCGGTAGCTACGTGAATGGAAGAATTCTTCCCTTGACCTAGCGCTGGCTACGCCAGGGATTAGGTTGGTTTAATCACCTCATTCAGGCGTGAGGATTTTTCGCACCCTTGGGAGATTTAGCTGTGCTGTGTTCTAATTTATCCCCCCAGTTTTCAATGTAGAGCAGCCCTGTGGCTGCACTGGCATGTTTGCAGAACCCGCTCACCTTCTGGAGAACTAGTGTAGACAGCGCACAAAGGTAACAACAAACTGACCAGAAGCTGCTGATAATGAAGTGAAATGAAAATCCCCACTTGCTTCAGTGCCTTTCATTGGACTTTTACAGCTCATCCTGTTCCCTGCCTCGGCAAATCCCATTGTCATTAACAGCACTTAGCACCTGCCCAGGAGGTGCTAAGTGCTGCTCATTGACAATGATTAGCACCTCCTCCTTCTCCTGCTGCTTTCCCTGCTCTGACAGGCTTTGTGTACCTTGAAAGCTAATACCAGGGCAGCTCCACTGGGGCTGGTAACGGTGGGAGCTGTGGCTGCTGGTGTTTTTAACAGCCTGTCACCTCGATCTACAAGTTTAGTCAGCCAGGCAGTTTTTCCTACCAGGGTCAGATGAAATGGGGTCTGATCTCCCAAACAGGGCTATTTTATTACTGAACACTGCTGAGGTGGACTCCAGTGCTGAATTCATAGACGTATTCCTGCCACCTGGAGAGACAAATAAATTCATGATTCCAGTGCAATTGTTTCTCTAAAACTGCAAGCCAAACAAGACCGTATTTTCAAGCTGGGGCCCAGCGGGTACATGCACTTGCATTGCACATGTGGGCAGTATTTGCATGTAACGGGGACACCTACCTGCACCTTTGCTCCCACAATGCTCTGAATACACAGGCAAATACCGGTTTGCATGTGCAAACACTCAGATCAGCGAGCACACCTCTTACGCCTGCATCTGATCATTCCGTCCTAAGTGAATGAAAGTGACAGCTGAGCGCGTTCCGGGGGTAGGAGTGGGGGACAGGGGCTCACAATTAATGGATTAAAATCCCTCAGCTGCATGGAATTGAATTCATTTTTTCCCTTGCATCTGAAGAAGTGGGTATTCACCCACGAAAGCTCATGCTGCAGAACGTCTGTTAGTCTATAAGGTGCCACAGGATTCTTTGTTGCATTTTTTCATTGTTAACAATAACCAAGAAATATACAAAATAGGATACCTTAGCCCAACTACCAATGGAAGTGGTAGATTCTCCATCTCCTGCTGTCTTCTGATCAAAACTGGATGCCTGTCTGGGGAACATGCTTCAAGTCAGACACAAGTTATTGGACTCAGTGCAAGGGTAACTGGATGAAATGCAATAGCCTGCGATATGCAGGAGATCAGACTGCCTGGTCCCCTCTCCCATTAAACTCTGTGAATGTATGAATGAATCCGCTTTCCTGGAGGCAGCAACAGGCTGTCATTTTCTATTGTTTCACTCCCGTCCTCTCCCATACTACTCAATGCCTGACTTGGGCTTTACATGCCTGTGTAGTTTTGTTATTTAGCTGATCCAATGCAGCAAAAACCCTCACTCACACATGCAGTCCTTAAGGTTTTGCAGCTATCAGGTTGCCAGATGATTATTTAGATTACAATCATGACTAGAGACCCATTGTGTTAGACACCGTAAGAACCCACAACAAAGAGCTGGTCCCTGCCCCAAAGAGCTTACAGGCAGCATTCAATGAGAGGCAACAGACAGACAAGGCGACCACAAGGAAAGAATGAGCTAATAATGAGGCTGCAAGCACTCTGAAGATGGGACCTGGTTGCTTTAAATCCCTGCTAGCACTGGTTTAAAAAAAAAAATCACCCAAAAGGGGACCAATTTTTTGCAATTCCCCCCCCCCTTTTTTTTCAGCCAGCTGCAAATTGCCATTTACACCAAAGGTTGTGTGATCAGTATTACACTATTGATGACAAACCGCATTCAGTTTTGGAATGCTCAAGTGGCTGCAACATGCAGGAATCATAGAATCTGCTTAGAAACCTGCTCTATTTAAATGAATAGAGGATAGCCTTTCTCTAGCTGCTAACTCTCCGGAACTCTGTAAGCATCTTCAAAAATTCTAGGAAAAGGAGCTCATTCTCCCAGACATCAGGCTTGTTAGTGTCTATAGAAACAGACTGGTTTCTTCCCTGTTAAATGCTATAGGACATTTTCATAAGGAGCAGTAAGCTTGATCTTGAAGAATGAGATTTAACAGGCTTGTCTAGTCTACTTCCTAATATGTTAAGCGCTTGTATAAGTATCAACTGATTATTTTTTGGTAAAGTGGCAATTTTATATGTAGACAATAAAGGGACAAAAAAGAACTACCTGTTGTTATTACAGGACAGCAGTTATTAATGCTTAGACTGGTGGTTAGGCCCTGAATGTGCAAACATTTAGGCACGTGCTTAATACTACACACCAGTGCTCTCTTTGAAGTCAATGGAACTAGTTCCATGTGTAAAGTTAAGCAGCTACTGAAGTACATGTCTACATACAGACTTGTACTGATTTAGCGAATGGTAAGGTGTTTAAATTGATTTTGCTAAATTGGTGCAATCCTGTCTGTGGGCACTCTTAGGTCAGTTTAAATCTGGTTTCTTTTGATTTGGTATAAATCAGTAAACCGAAACAGGGTTAAATTAATGTAGGGCCTTGCACTGCTTTCAAGAAATCGATTTAAAAATCCAATTTTAGCAAAACTGGTGCACGTTTTGTGTGTAGACAAGGTCTAAGTGTTTGCAGAATCAGAGCCTTGTGGGTGGGATTCACAAAGGTATTTAGGCACCTAAGTCCCATTGACTAGTTGGGAATTAGCACCTAAGGTGACAGGCACCTTATAAATACAAGAACCGTGTTCGTTAGCCTATATTGATTCTAATATGGATGAGATACTATGAACCAGGCGCTGGCTTCTGTTTTGAAAAAATATCAGCAATTTCTTGGTTCTTCATGCCACTCGGGGAGCTGGATGATATAGCTGAGTGACACTGCGTGGGGCAAGCGTCCAGCCTGTGGTAACCAGGAAAAGTGACCTATGTACACAGGACCCAAGGTGGGCCAATGCCATGGCTGCTGTCCCCTGGGGGTACTCGGGTGGTGGAACCTGGAGAAACTGCTGACAGTTTCTGCATGCAAGGGTGCTCTATTGCTACTCAGACTAAAGCAAACCATTCAAGGGGACACCCATCTAGAAGAAGGGATGGGATGTCGGAATCACATGGTGCACCCCCGGTTCATCATTTGCTTTCTCTGGGCTAATGAGCTGGTCTCCAGGGCAATCCGTGGGCACTAGGCCCAGGGTTTTGTAGTCAGGAGGCTCTATCTATGTCTACACTAGAAAGGCTACGGCAGCACTGCTGTAGCATTGACACTTACAGCAATGGAAGGGGTTCAGCCTCTCCATGAGGTGGCGGCTAGGTCAACGGGAGAATTCTTAGCGCTGTCTACACTGGTTGGCTTACATCCGTCTCTCAGGGGGGTGAATTTTTCGCAACCCTCAAGCAGCATAGCTGGGTCAACCTAACTTGCTAACTTGCATCCGATGAAGTGGGTATTCACCCACGAAAGCTCATGCTCCAATACGTTTGTTAGTCTATAAGGTGCCACAGGACTCTTTGCCACTCTAACTTGCTAGTGTAGCCCCGCCCTTATTTTCTTTGGGAAAACTAATTGGGCGGGATTCTGTCATACTATCTAATCTCTCCTAGGAGGGGAAATAATATGGGATGATCCAGCTCTCATTGAAGTCAATGGGAGTTTTGCCATGGTCTCCAACAGGCGCCGGATCAGATCCTGGGTCTGGGAAAGCGATAGCTCAGTGGTTTGAGCAGTAGCCTCCTAAACTAAGGGATGAGAGTTCAATCCTTGAGGGGGCCATTTAGAGATCTGGGGCAAAAATCTGTCTGGGGATTGATTCTGCTTTGAGCAGGGAGTTACATGAGGTCCTGTCCAACCCTGATATTCTATGACACAGAAGTGAGAGTGTAATGGGATGTTCTCTGGGACACCCCCCAAAGGGAACTCTAGTCTGCCTGAGGCAGCCTGCCTAGCAGCTCCCACCTGAGACCTCCTTAGCTGCAGTGGCCCAGTCTCCAGCCAAACCATCATTATGCATCTGCAAAGTAGGTACCACCCCCCCAGACCTTGACTAAGGAAGGGCTGTTTACATGCATAATAATCTCTTTTAGACACAATTACACAGAGCTGACGTTGTAACCTACATGCTGTTTCTGTGTTTGTTTCCTGCTCTGGTTCTTTCTGGTTCAGTGTAGAGGGGGCTAGTTTCACAGACTGCCTAGGAAAACAGGTGGTTAGCAGTCAGAATATTAACTGAAGGCCTGGAGACGAGGGTGGATAATTTATAATTTGTTCTGTGCTTGCAGGTTATTAGTCCCCGGCACAGGACACTGAGTGTCCAAAACCACCTTCTGATAGGCTAGTTGGGTCTTTTTTATTATATCACTGCTGTACACCAATTTCCACTGCTTAATCTTACATGCCAAAATCCTACTCCTCTTGTGTTCAGTGGGTGAAGTGGGAAAAGTTAATGGAGGAGGCGGGACAAAGATACTGCACCTTTGGGGGTGGGAAGTGAAGGGAGATGAAGGAGAAAAAGTAAGTTTCAATATCTGCTTCTTTCCTGAGAGTGCCAAACGCCCCATCCATGTCCCCGCGTCAGAGGCTCAGCACTCATGGTCTGGTGTCTAGCAAAACTGGGAGCTGTTCAATCAGCATTTTAGCAAAGCAAGCACGCTGACCTTGTGCTGCTGAAAGAGCAGCTGGGATTCTGCAGGGCCAGAAAGAGCTAGATGAGAGACCAAGAGACCAGCAACGCAAACAAGAGGGACCCAGTTTGATTCAAACTAGCTGAGACAAGGGGTTTCTAAACATTTCCCTGCTACGTTTGCTTCCTATTACTGGGAGCTACTTTTCATAGCAGAAGGATATGTTGGAGAAACCTCCAAAAACTGTTTTGTGAGTTTTTAATGAAATGTATAATTAATGAGCTCTCGAGCTCTCCAGAGGATGCATTAGTAGGTTATTGATGCACTTCTTAGGTGTTGAAAGCACAAAGCCACAGCTTATTTCTGTCCTGTTCCTTCCTGTTCTTCACTTTAACTGATCGCTGTGGAGGGAATCGGGTTTGTTTCAATGAGCTCCATTATCCCAGTCCACCTATTGCCAAATTTATACATAAGGTCATATAAGCTATCTGTGTGCACATGCATGGGGTGAACTACATCTCAAACATATTAACCTTATGAGCCTTCTCCAGATGTTGAAATATTAGCAAATAAAAACATTAGGACACCTAGAATGTTTTAAGAGGCACAGTCAGTTTACAAATCCTAAACTGAGATTTTTTTTAAATTCCTCATCTGTGTTATTAATCAACAGGCTTGATTCCTTCTAGGGTTGTTTACTATGTATGTTTGTGATAGCTGCAAAGAGACTCTCCGCAAGTCAGTTTCGGGCTGTGGGGCTCATGCACTAGCCCAGTGCTGTGATGTTGTGCCCCCAGGGCAAGGGAAGGGACACATCGCAACTCCCACCTTCGCATTTGACACTGCAAGCCACGCCCCCGCCGGTGCCTGTGTCCAGGTGAGAGCTCAGGAGCTCCAGGGTGGCCTGGATGGGGAGCTGTGCCTGAGGAAGGGCCCCCGTTTGAGCAGATTCAGAGGTGGGGCGCCCCGCCCGGCGCCGGTGTGTGCCCCAATGGGAGGGCTGGGGTTGGGGGGATGAGACGCTCGCTCCCTTGGGGAATCACCGTGGGGAGTGGGTGGGGCTAATAGCGGAGGGGCGTGGCACTCCGCAGGGGGCGTGACCAGCAGGCGAGGGGCGGGGCTGCCGCCCGTGCATTTGAGCGCAGGTGGCTGTGTCCGGGGCTCCACTCCGCCGGCGCCGGCTGTAGGGGTGGCGGTGGCTGCAGCGAGTGCCGGAGCCGGAGCCCGCGGGCTGCAGGGCGCTACACGGTGCCGGGCGCCCGGGCAGCCTGATGCCCTGCCCGCCCGGCCGGATCGCAGCGGCCGGGACCTCGCTCCCCGTCCCCCTCCGCTGCAGGTGGCTGCCCGCGGCCATGGAGCCCGGCGTGCGGGGGCAGCGGGCCGGCCGGGGCTGAGCGCCGAGCCGCCCCTCGCGGGCGGGCCATGCCCCAGGGGCCGGGCGCGGCGCAGGAACCGCTGCCAAACTTCTCCGGGAGCCGAGCGCCGCCCGTGCCTAGGGAGCGCCCCGGCCCGCCGGACTCGGGCTCCCCCCCGGCGGCGGGCGCCGGGGAGAGACTCCGCAGCTCCTGCCCGAGCTCGTCGCGGCCGGGGCCGGGGCGCGCTGCGCTCACGATGGTCGGCGCCGGCCGGGGGCTCCTGAGCCTGCTGCTCGTGCTGCGGCTCCCGCTGCTGGCGGCCGCCGCCGCCAAGGCGCCCGTGTGCCAGGAGATCACGGTGCCCATGTGCAAGGGCATCGGCTACAACCTGACCTACATGCCCAACCAGTTCAACCACGACACGCAGGACGAGGCGGGGCTGGAGGTGCACCAGTTCTGGCCGCTGGTGGAGATCCAGTGCTCGCCGGACCTGCGCTTCTTCCTCTGCAGCGTGTACACCCCCATCTGCCTGCTGGACTACGCCAAGCCCCTGCCGCCCTGCCGCGCCGTGTGCGAGCGGGCCAAGGCCGGCTGCTCGCCCCTCATGCGCCAGTACGGTTTCGCCTGGCCCGAGCGGATGAGCTGCGACCGGCTGCCGGCGCTGGGGGACCCGGACACGCTCTGCATGGATTACAACCGCAGCGAGCCCACCACGCCGCCCGCCGCGCCGCCCGGCCTGGCCAAGCCCACCCGCGCCTCCAGGGGGCCCCAGCGGAGCCTGAGCCCGGACTGCGGCCGGGTGTGCCGCTGCACCGAGCCCTTCGTGCCCATCGCCCGCGAGTCCCACCCGCTCTACAGCAAGATCCGGACCGGCCAGGTGCCCAACTGCGCCGTGCCCTGCTTCCAGCCCTACTTCACCCAGGACGAGAAGACCTTCGCCAGCTTCTGGATCGGGCTCTGGTCCATCCTCTGCTTCCTCTCCACCTCCACCACCGTGGCCACCTTCCTGATCGACATGGAGCGGTTCCGCTACCCGGAGCGGCCCATCATCTTCCTCTCCGCCTGCTACCTCTTCGTCTCCCTGGGCTACATCGTGCGGCTGCTGGCGGGCCACGCCAGCGTGGCTTGCAACGCGGAGTACCGCCACGTGCACTACGAGACCACGGGCCCCGCGCTCTGCACCACGGTCTTCCTGCTGCTCTACTTCTTCGGCATGGCCAGCTCCATCTGGTGGGTGATCCTGTCCCTCACCTGGTTCCTGGCCGCCGGCCTGAAGTGGGGCAACGAGGCCATCGCCGGCTACTCGCAGTACTTCCACCTGGCCGCCTGGCTCATCCCCAGCGTCAAGTCCATCGCCGTGCTGGCCCTGAGCTCGGTGGACGGGGACCCGGTGGCGGGGGTGTGCTACGTGGGCAACCAGAACCTGGACAACCTGCGGGGCTTCGTGCTGGCCCCCCTGGTGGTCTATCTCTTCACCGGGACCCTCTTCCTGCTGGCGGGCTTCGTGTCCCTCTTCCGCATCCGCAGCGTCATCAAGCAGGGGGGCACCAAGACGGACAAGCTGGAGAAGCTGATGATCCGCATCGGCATCTTCACCGTCCTCTACACGGTGCCGGCCACCCTGGTGGTGGCGTGCTACGTGTACGAGCAGCACTACCGGGAGAGCTGGGAGAAGGCGCAGAACTGCTCCTGCCCCGGCGACCCCAGCAAGCCCAAGCCGGACTACGCCGTCTTCATGCTCAAGTACTTCATGTGCCTGGTGGTGGGCATCACCTCGGGCGTGTGGATCTGGTCCGGGAAGACGCTGGACTCCTGGAGGCAGTTCACGGGGAGGTGGTGCCGGGGGAGGAAGCCCTCCGCGTACGGGGAAGCCAGCTCCGCTTTGACAGCCAGGGCTGGGGGCGCGGCCGCCGCGTCCTACCACAAGCAGGTCCCGCTCTCTCAGGTGTGACGAGCACCGGGACCGCGCCAGACACCCCCGGGGCCGTGCGAGCTCCGCTCCGGGGGCCGGGAGCTGCTGCCTCCCCCAGCACTTCGTAAGGGGCAGGGGATCCCGCTGGGAAGTGCCAGGGTCCCCCGAAGCGGGTGCGGCCCCCTGGCTGCGTGGGGAGAGCGGACTGCTCGGGCCGGCCCCGCTCGCAGGTAACTCCAGCCGCTTGCGGGTACCAGCAGGGACGGTTCCCTAGGGCTGGCTGGTAGATTTCACTCCGAGTTGGCCACGGGCGGATGTAACAGACGAGGGAGCCCGTTGAACGGAGACTTTCAGAAGATCGACGCACTGGAAGAGCAACTTCCAGTGTAACTTTATTCAGAAACCCTGGGTGGCGGGGCCGGAGAATAAAGACGGGGCTTTCGTGCCCCTTTTACCGATACGTGCTGCCTTCTTCCGCGGGCTGCCGCCCCTGGGTGCATGGGACGGGCAGTCAGCTAAGCATGACCGGGGTGACCAGCTAGTAAGTGTGGAAAAATCAGGGCAGGGGGTGGGGTAATAGGCGTCCCTATAGGGACAAAGCCCCGGATATCAGGACTGTCCCTATAAAATCGGGACATCTGGTCACCCTAAACTTGACAGGTCTTGGGCTAATCCCTTGGCATCTCCTAGAGCAGAGCCAGACCACAGGACTGGGGGTGAGAGGAGAGGGACTGTCAGCGTCTGGCAAGCGGAGATGGGAGCGAGCTAAGGGGTTTAAATAAGGACTCAGCCCTAGACTTTGAACCTCATTCCTCTGGTCAGCGGCCTCCTGCTCTCAGGCCAGACCCCGCTGTTTGCTGATCCAGGCAGGGACACCCCGGTTACACCGCGGGGCTTTAATCAACTGCGTGCGAAGGCAACACCCCGCCCCCCGCGGAGTGCTCGGGCACCGGCTCCCTGCCCATGCAACAGACAAGCCCCCTCCCCCGTGCAAGGCTGGGGCCATTGCAGTCCCCGGGAATCCGCCCCCCCCCCTCCGGTTCCTCCGGCCGCGGGGGGGTTAAACCTCAGCAGAGATTCGTAGTTTACAAGGGGCCTTTAGAAGTCCGCCTGTTTAAACCGGAGTCACTCCCCCGGGTTAGTGACGGGGGGGGGGGTGAAGCAAGCGCAGATTGTAGTTACAAAAACCAAATGTCCTGCGGGAGGGGAGGGGAGGGGAAAGGGCTCCTGGCTGCTAGAGGCCGTTCAGCGGCGCTGCGCACTTAGCGCCTCACCGTGTTTGCAACCTGCCAGTGTTGCCACCGTCTGGAGCAGGGCAAAGGTCTGCGCCCGCCGCAGCCTGCCAGGGCGGAGTTCACCGCCGCCTCTTTTCCCGCTTCCCCGCCGGGTTCCTGCTGGGTGGGGGGCGAGGGCCCGATTAGCAGCGCTCCGCAGCCAGCTCTCAGCGGGAAGCATCGCGCCCCCTGCCCGCCGGGCGCTGCCCTTTCTGCAGGGGGAGCTGGGGAAGGCGCAGGTGCCTAGCGGCTGCCCAGTGCATCAGTTCCCCAGGGCCGCCGCCTGCTGCAGTAGCGCGGGCCTGTAGTCACCCTCCCCCGGGGAACGAGGGCCAGGGGGGTTTCTAGTGACTCCGGATTAGCCATTTCCTCCTCCGCTCTGTTCCCTGCGGGGCGCCACCCGCCCTGGCTTCCCAATTCAGCCGTAGGGCCGGGCCAGGCCGGACTAAAACTCTCTAAAGCCCAGAGCCAAAGCCACGGCCTCCTGCCTTGCTCCAGCGGCGGGGCCCTGCCAGCGCACAGGAACTCTGCGCCCGGGACACGCTGCAACTTTCCCCCGCCCGCGTTAACCAGGCTGCTGGGCCCTAAGGGGCTGCCCCTGAATTGGCCACACCGCTGGGGGCCCAAGCCCCGCCCCTTTTCCTTTTCCAAAAGGAGAGGCCTCGGCGGGGGCACGCCTAGCTTTGCCTCCGCTCATGTCAATTTCCCAGGCTGCCCCCACACTCTGCTGAGACAGGCCCCTGTGCCTGTAAGGGAGAAATGACCCCATGGAAAGCTGGCAGCAGTGGCACTGCTCCCTACTCATGCCTGGTGCACAGGAGTGCAATCCCCTCCCTGTGCAACTGCCTCAGCACTGACACAAACAGAGCAGTTTGCTCCCCATTGAACCAGCCAGGGCTCAGCAGTGCATAGCAGGCCGGCTTCAGGGGGCTTTACCCAGAATCAGGAGCTGGGTGAGAGGAGCAGGAATTACCAACTCTATCAAAGGAGCAGCCCCCCCTCCCCACTGCTAAGTGCAGCTGATTTGAGTTTCCCAGGAGCTGCTTCCACTCCCTGGGACCAAATTTAGGAATAAAACCCCAGCATGCGCTTCACTTTCTAGCAAACCACACCCTAATGACACTCCCCCCCCACCTCTCCTTGCACCCGCCTCCAGCTTTGATGCAATGTGGCAGTAGCCCAGCTTCGGCTTTTGGACTCTAAAGTGGTGCAGCTTTAAAGCTGGCACCCACCAGCAAGCACTCAGTCAGCAGGACTCTCATGGGTAAGGGGGCAGGGCTGGTGCATTGGCCTGCCCTAGGTAACAGCACCACTGACCTGCACTCCCCAGGCACAAAAATGGACACAGCCCCTCCCCACAGCAGCAGAATATTTCAAGGCCCAGGCCCCTGAGTCTAGTCTTTCGCTTTGTGGGCAGTAGAGGGAGTGAGGGGGAAAAGCTCTAAAAACCCTGATTTCCCCAGAAGCAGCTGAATGCACGTGTTCTCCTCTGAGCTGCACCACCTCAGATGGCCACGGCGGCGCCAGTGAGCACCTGTTCCCTGAGATGGCCAGGCTTTGAAAGCTCTACACCCCCCCCCACCCAGGTAGCTCTGGAGGTAAGCAGGGGAGTAGAGCTTATCAGAAACAAAGAGCTGGAAAGCGAGCCTGCAGCCAGCCAGAAAATCAAGGATGGCCAGGGTCTTCCCTATCCAGTCGTGTGTGGTGGGGGAAGTGTATGAACAAGGCCCCAGCAGCTTGGCAATAACCTTCCCCAGCACAAGTTTGCAGCAGCAGCTGCAACAAAGATCCTGCAATGTAGTGAGTGTACAGTACTGCACCGGGAGATGGTTCTGTTACACCCTGTAAATAATTGTACTATGGAATCTGCTCTGTATATACACTAGAGAATTTTAGTGAACGGTGATACGGGTTTGTTCTCATTAACAAGGCAGCTTCAGCCTAGCTACACGGGGGCTAGTTGTGAGGTGTAGTCCAGCTCCTGACTCATTTTAGTGGTCAAATTCATGCCCAGTTTTACCTGGGTCTTGCTGTAGTGGCCTGTTGTAGGCACAGCTATACACACGTCATTCAATACCTTGAACAAAACCACATCAAAAGGATTTTTCTTCAAGTGTAACTGCCTCAGTGTAGCTTTCTTTTTTTTAAAAAACAGCTGCGAACTGTGGACTACTGAAAAAATGTGAGCATAGGCGAAGCGGAGGTGAGGGTAGCTTTGGGCAATGACAAACCTTTGCTACAGCCACTCATAACAGCTGAAACTTACTTGCCCTGGCTTTCAAGATTCTCCAGATTTTCACCACTGCACTGCACTGCAAGCAGCAGCAGCAACTCAAAGCAGTAGGTGGGTAAAGAGACGTTATTTTGTGCCCAGGTGGGTAGGGCCTACGCTTTTATGCATTAGACTTCACCCACTTCAGTTGCTGACCCTGTGACTTTTTTTTTTGTTTGTTTAAGAAGTAACTTTGTATGTATTCTATTTTGTGAAAAGTTGAAGAAAACCTGAGATTTTATTCAAAGAAAAAAATATGGAGATTAGCTATTTATGAGAAAACAAAAGTGTCTATTTATTTCTTTGTTCCTGATGATGGTAGAGCAAAATAAAAGGAACAGAGGGGGAAATGAGAACATGCTAGAGAATGCTTCCCTCCCATTTCTTACCAGGAGGAGGCACTGAAAGGGATGTGCTGAAACTAGCCCTGAGGCACTGAAATAGGGCTTATAGGAGTATGCTTAGCTCCATGGGGCCCTAGTCCCACACTGGGGACTCCAGGCATTATTATACAAATAAGAAACATGTCACATTTCCCTGCAGGAAACAGGAATGCAGCTAGTGGAATCCCACCAGAAGTCCTCACACAGGTTATAAACAAAGCCTTGTAAGGAAATGTTACAGAAATGGGGGGAGGGGGAAACTTAGGTCTGTTCTGGGACTTTAAAAAAAAAGGGGGGGGGTAAACACACTAGTAGATCAAGAGTTGCTTTCAAGGCAAGCATTGCTGTTGGCTTGTGTCCATAACAGCTCCTGTAAAGTGCACTGCCCTGACTGTTCAAGGTAACACCCCATAGTTAGAGCATAGGCCTTACTGTAAAACGTATGAGTCTTTTGAACTGGAATAGTGTCAGGTCCTTATCCAGCAATAAACTCAAGCACCGTACACCTGTCCTTCAGTACTTACCAGTTAACACAGTCAAGCAAGTCTCAGTCAACTAGGAGTGTATGCCAATCTCAGTCCTCGGTCCAGATTTGGTGCAGACCCACATGATCCGCAAGATAAACCCTGGAAATCTTCCTTTCCAGGAGGTAACAACTCATTTTGCAAGGATTCAGTCTAACGGTACCAATGCTGCAGGAAGAGCATTTAAAATAGGGAGGCACAGGGTTAAGACTTGCTCACTTGTGACTAATCACACAGCACTCAGCTATCCCGTTAGCTCTGAAGTGTGCATAGCATCGGCCAGATTTCTGTCACCCAAGCAGCACTATCAGAAGTGATCATGGATCAAACACGGACACTGACCTCCAAGATTATGATTCCAAGGCACCAATACCTGTCTGGCCATTCTCCATCAGTGCAAATAAGATGGTCACAGGGTCTGATCCTGCCATGCGTCAAGATCCACAGCTTCCTTTGGGTAGAGAGCCTGCAGCGCCTCTCAGAATGGGGCCTTTTCTAATAAACTAGGGCACACTCACTTTCTTTTAAATACACCCTTTAAAACACACACACTGGGTCTTTCCGTGTTCCAGCCTTCCCCTTACTGCCATACTCTGGGATTTGGAGACCTGGATCTGCAGGGAGAGTTCGAATGCGTAGGTGAATAGGAGGTGCAGAAGTGGCACACCAAGATTCAGCACAGCGCTGGCCCAGAGTTCATCCCTCCAGGTGGGGAAGGAAGCTGGTAGGCTGCTAGTCACCTGAGCTAGTCAGTCCCTTACTAACAAGTAAGGTATTGGAATAGTTTATCCCATGATTAGGCATCTCATCACTAGGTCCCCCCGGGTGTGTTCAGTCCTTATCTGTCCATTCAGACTAATCTTCTCAGGGCAGCTACTGCCTCTTCCATTGTCTTGCACAGAACCAGTCACAGCATGTAGGAGCTGGCAGGGAACAGGTGCTGTCAAGACCTTAGTCTTGTGAGCTGAAAAAGCTGCCCGTAAGTTTAGGAACTGCACTACTGGGGATCAACTCATGTACCTTGGATTAGTCTCCTCCTGCTGCCCCCCCCCCCCCCCCGAGCTGTCTTAGAACTAGGCCTAGCCTTTACAGACTGACAAGTTAGCCTAATTCGCCTCCCCCAGAGCGCTCACAACTTCTAAGATACCATGCACCAGGAGAAAGGAAGGTAAACGCGAGTGTTAAGGACAAGAGTGACAACGCTCTTAAGAAATGAGGGGTGTAATTTGGTGCACTCTATAAATCCTTTCTGCATTTCTCTCTGGTATGCCACTTGGCAGGAGAACATGTACCACATAAGGATGGATATTTCTTACCAAAACTGGGTACAGGTCACTCAAGAACTACATGAGCGACAGGGAATCGATCACTTGATTACTTTTTCTGTTCGTTCTTTCTGGGGCACATTGGCCACTGTCGGAAGACAGGATACTGGGCTAGATGGACATTTAGTCTGACCCAGTACGGCTGTTCTTGGGTCTGAAGAGATACCACCACTTCCTTTCTGGTGGAGCTCTCTCCACTATTCAGATCTACACTTCAGCATTGACCAGCAGCCACCCCTACTTACATGCTTGGAACGTACTCTGTAGCATGTACTCCACCTCTCCTTCAGCGCTTGCCTCAAATCGCTCCCTCCTTCTCCTCCTCCACTTGCCCACATTATGCCTGATGCCTTTTCTTGGTAAAAATATGGGTGGTGTTGACATTTATTCTATCCCAGGAGTACTACCCGCCAAACCCACTTGAAGTGGTTCTCATACTAAATTGCCGTAGCAACAAAACACACAGTTCCTGTATCCAAAGGGCAAAGGTTGCACTGAAGCAAGTTTGCATTCTTCAGCTGGGATTCTATCAGACTAAGCCCGTATCAATGAATGGCTGGCAGAGTGTTGATCTCCACCTAATACTACTTGTGGATGGGAGCGGAGTTGATTCTAACTAGCCTGCATTGAAACAAGCACATAGCTGGGCAATTTGCTGTCAGCGATTGAGTGTCACAACTACGACTAGAAGACAGTGTTTCAGCTCAATAAACATTTAAGTATCCAACTGTTGGATTCGTGGGCATTTTTCATTGGGTTATCTATACCCAGTACACACAGCCCAATGCACACACTGAATTAACTTGTCCTCTATAATAAAAATCTCATTATTGTTTTTAAAGGGACATTTCCAATAGTGATTATGAATAAATTCCCTCTTAGCAATGGCTTGTTTTTGAAACAGCACGGTTGACACCTTCTGTGGCGCCTTTTCTAAAAAAAGATCAGGCTTCCCGAGGAAAAGCTGGATGAGATCCCCTTTGAAACACGCAGATGCTGTCTCTCCTTAAGGTGTCTTACAGCACCAAAAAGTAAAACCCAACTTCTTTGCTGCTTCAATATAGAAAGGTCCAAAAGATTTAATGTCCCTGATTTCTGAGGTTGCAAAGCAGATTTTAAAGGTTTGTCTTTTGTGTTTTTGCTGGAAAACTAGAGCACTGGAGTGGGAGTTAAGTCCTCAACCAAAGGGGAATGGATGTTGCCAGCTTTAATTTCTCACAAGCGGTTGTCAGTTTCTTTTGTTAACTCCTATTTAAACTGTTCTAAATAGATTAAAAATAACTTCCCCCTCCTCAGTAGCTCAGATTTCAATTTGGTTATAGCAAAATCTCACTAGTTCTCCAGTCAACCACCAACTCCTCTTTACTACCCTGTTTTTGCAAGACTTGCTTTTCCAAAGAAAGTGTTCTAAAAATATTCAGGCCTTTATACATCATGAAGCAGCAAAAAGAGCATATCTTTTATTCCTCCCTAAGTCATTTTCAAAAGCTTTTAATGCAAAAGATGTAAACCAATGGCTAAGGAGACTCAAAGCATCTGTAATATACAAACACGATCACCTACACCTAAAATGAAGAACACTGAAATATCAGTAGAAATGCAGAGAACCTAGTAAGAGATGATTCCACACAAATATCTTAGTGTAGAAATTTTATACAAGGTATTTTTCATAGGTTGGAGAGACAAAGTGGATGAAGTAATTGCTTTTATTGGACCAACTTCTGTTGAGAGAGACTGGGTTTTGAGCCACACAGAGTTCTTCTTCAGGTCTGGGAAAGGTCCAATAAAATATATTACTTCACCCACCGTGTCTCTAATATCCTGGGACTGACAGCTAGAATTACACTGCATATAACATCTGTAGGGGTTGGTCACCAAAGGCTGGCTGAACAGTGGATTTCCATATGGGGGAGGTGGACAGGAGAGAATGAGCATTCTGACTGATAAGTAGCAATCTGTTAGCCAGTCTGTCAGATTAATGCATCAATGAAAGTTGATGTTTAAGGTAAACTGACTTTTTCAAATGCAGATTTTATCTATTCTACATGTGTCATCAGATGCCCCATGCTGTTGCAGCACCACATATCATGCATGCTACTTGGTAACTTAAAATACCACTGAGCAAAGGCAGCTCCTGATTTCAGTCTGGTTCTGAGGAGTCAGATGCAATCCTAGCCTTCTGTGAGAGCCTGTGCTAGCTACACAAAAGATTAGCAATACATCCTGCAGATTCAGATTACTTTGTGGGATATTCTTTTCCGATTCTCCCACACTGTTAGGGAGAGGTCTATTGATACATCCTAGAATCCAAGATCCTAAATCCCTTTTCTTACTGTGCTATTACTTCCTTCACTATTTCATCTGTCAAAGAAAAAGGTGAATACCAGGCACAGGTGACGCTTTCCTTAGAAGTGCCAGAAGGCACCTGCTACGTTTGTGAAAGCTGTATAACCAATCAGCAAAATAAGCACAGGAGAAAGTGTGTTTATATTCACCTCAGAAAGTTCAAATCAGGTTGCAGAGTATTAACTAAAACACAGACTTAAGAATTAGGTTACAGGTCAACCTGGAAAAAAAAAAACAAAACAGAGATTGGAATTTACAAGCAGCTAACCTCGTTCCAGAGTAGATTCAAAAGGAGGACTAATGCAGCAGTGAGAGACAAGTTAGCTCCAGAAAGTTTCCTTGCATTTAAACCAAAAATCTACCAGTCACCATTAGTTACTTAAACATTGTTCACAAAATGTTAATAAATAGGACTTGGAATCACAGAAGTTTTCATTCATTCAGTCATACCCCTCCTTCAGCTTAACACACACAAACTGCAGCTGACTGCAAACTGTATGACCCCAGCACACACAAAACTGTTTGAAACCTCTAATATTATTCGTTTTTGGCTGCTAAGGGGTATTTTCAGATAAAGGTGGTAAGACAAAAAATGTAACCAGCTCATATTGGGGTGGATTTCACATACCATAGGACTAAGCTTTGGTGAGATTCTAAAGCAGCCACACAGGGCCAAATCTTCATCATAATCTGTTCAACAAGTTATTTGCAAACAAACTCAGAGAAAACGGTACAGAACACTCTAACCACCTTTAGCTTTAATTAAAATAGAGTTTATTATTAGCTTTTTTTTTTTTAATACAAACATGAGAAAGGAAAACCACCTGAAGATGTAGCATTATTTTCAAAATTGAATCGTGATCGATACCTGAAGTTCCAAGTCCCACGGATTGCGGGCCTGGAGCTGGTAGATTTGCAAACTTTAAAATACGATACATATTTAAATAGTTTGAATGCTGCCAAATTGTTATACTCAGAAGTCCCTAATCTCAAAGGCATGGGGACCTGACAACTTATTGGACCTTGGATGGAAGCAGGGTTGAACAAAATTTGACCTAGGAACTAATGTCATTCAGTGCCTAGAATCTATCTAGAACTGGGAGAAGGAGGTATATAAGGGTTAGTACCAGGAAAAGTCTATTAACACTTATCCTGTTTAGAGCTTTGAAGTTTGAAAGGAAACTTCATCCCAAATTCTCATTCTGGGGGTATCTTCAGGAAAAGCAGAGTTACACAAGTCACTTCTCCAAAAAATAAAAAAAAGTCTGACAACTTATACATTTGGGGGCTGTTTTTTTAAGAACTCCTTTGAACGAAATCTTATGTGCTAATTGGGAATAGGTATCTATCCCTATCAGTGAGTCCAGGATCCTCAAACTCACTACTGTCCCACCACAAAAGTAAACCCCCATCTGAAAGCAGGAAGTCTAGGGGAACCGAAACAGACATGATAATCTTAGCATCAACTTTGTCAGAACTCCACTGCATAAAGCACAACAGACCTGTAGTGGAAGAATTCAGAGAAGCAATGCAGTCGGCTATTCATCACTGGATTGCCACATTGTTTCCAATACAGCTCTCGCTCATTCAGTGCCTCAGAAAGATATACAGGATGCATATTTTTCTAAGCAGTAGTAAAAGTATTAGAAAGTGAGAAGCACCATAGTTCACAAGAAATGCAGCATGGACCCTATACATTTGAACAATCAATACGTAACACCATTTCTCTGCTTCCAACCAAAACATTCAAAATCCTTTGACAGGCTCTACCGGAATGACACTGCTGGTACACAGTTATTATATCCTGCTCAAACAGCTTCTTGGTTTTGAACTCATCACCAATAATAGCAGCTTTTGAATAGCAAAACCCTTCAACACTTATCTATGCTACCATTTCAAGCTCCAGAGTGGCTTTATACTTCGTTAGAGTCCTCTCTCTTTTTTTTTTTTGTTGCTAACACTGCATTCGCTCTGACAGGCAAACACAGCAAGATTCTGGATGACAGGGAGAAGAGGGAAGAACATTGTAACTATCGTCACGTGGTTAGTGTTTAAATTCTAAAATTTAAAACTACTCATTATTAAAAACCTCATCGTTCACAGCTATAGGCCTACACAGTAAGCAAACATCTGTGGGGGGAGGTGGGGAGCTTGTTTTTGCACCTCTGGATACATTAAAAGGAGGAGCACTGATTTGACAAGGTCCCATTTTTTGAATGGAATACGCTCCTCAGGCCCTGGGGTCCCTTGGCTGGTTTTATCCTTCCTCCCCTTTCTGGAAGACACCATCACTGCTGGCTTATGTGCATGGAGTGGTGGTATTCCTCCGGTTCACACGTACGCTGGCTTCACGGTGCTGCACCCTTCTCTCTCCTCAGGAGAGGATGGCATTAGAACGACGGATACCAACTAAATTATCAGCACTGAAAGATCGTCTCATAGCAGCTTTGGACAAGTCTTTGTATTTGTCCTCACAGAGCCTGGAGATAGCCTGTAAAATATATTCAGATACAAAAGAATGAATGCGTGAATTAGAAGCGTTCCGACATTTTAAGAAAGCTCTTACAACGGCAACGCTAATGGACCAAGCACTTACAGTGCCTATATCTTTCAGTGACGCTACTGGCTGCTGCCCTGGGTATGCCATTACAAAATAGCCTTTTGTTGAGGGAAAACATTAAGGGGCTGTAGAAACTGCATCTTTAAGGATCCCTCCCCATGTTCACCCGTATCATTATTAGTCACAGGAGATTATGATTTTTAAATGCAGTTCAATTTCCACATCTCTAAGCAACTTAAATCTTATACCAGACTCTACAGCTTAATGGAAATCTTGGAACCAACTTGAAGTATGTGTGTTCATGTGCAAATTCCACTCAGAACTCCATGTAAATAGATGGGGTCTGGAGCCCAGGCTGTGGCTAGGAGGCTCAGGAGGGATGCTAGAGATTCCTAAGCCCTGAAGGAAGAAGTTACAGGCGGCTGCTGGTTCCCCACCACCCCCTCTGAACATAACCATCTAGGATTCTTAGGGTGTATAGTGGAGAATTGGAAAGGGAAATTTATTAGGGCTGGTGTTTTTGCACTTCCTGAGCCAGCCAACTTTTTGCTGACATTTGTAAACCAGCACAAAGGGTTTGTGAATCCAATAAGGAGATCCTGGTGCTGAACTGTACAGTACCATCCACCCTCCTTTAGTGCAGGTAATGTCCTATTAACACAGGTTTGAGAATTGTATTTAGTATTTGAACTGCTTTAACTAAACTGCAGAGCAGCTCTGTTTACTGAACGATTAAAGCAGCATGTACACTGGTGCAGTTATTCCAGTAGTGAGATTCCCATTAAATGTGTGCGTCAACTAATTCGATTAGAAATGCCTCAGGACAGTGTTTCAAGCCCTGATTGGGGCCTCTAGGGGCCATCATAATGCAAATAAATAAATAAATACAGAAGAGTGTCACTTTCTATTTGTATGCTGAGCCATTACTATTAGGCTCAGAATATCAGTTGTGAGTATTAACTTCCATTAAAAATTTACCACCATCACCAGATGAGCTTTCACAGCTCTTCATTCAGTAAAAAAAGATTGCACCTTCTCTCGAGGGTAGCACCCATTCTGCACAGCCCAATATTCTCAAAGTTCAAAAGGTGAGCAGCGCTTCTCAGCATGAATAGATTGCTAAGTGTATTCTAAAATAATTATTTACATTTCTTTCTGTCAACCTCCTTCTGGAGGCATTCATTTGGCTCAAGAGTGGCATGCTCTGAGACACTGGCTGCACAAGCCCCGCTGCAAGACCAGACAAAACCTCGCTTTGGCATTAATGCTAGCATATCCATCATAAAGGAACCCGTGTGGCACATTAAGCCCCACTTCTCCATATGGTGCAAATCCGTTTTCAATCTGCTGGAATACTAATTCACTGCTTAAGACAAGCTCCCAAACTGACCTTTGTGTGTTTTTAAGCCAAAGGCAGGTTTGTTTTTAAAAATTCAGGAAAAAACATTTAGCAAATACTTGGTAAATTGTAAACGTTTTAAATCACAGACTATGCAGTAAATATTTTTCATACATACGCACATTAGTGAGTATGTTGTGGCAAGTCATATGCTGTTCTGAAAACCATTCGGTGAAGTAATATTGAACAACAGGCACCCAAATATTTGCAGCAAAGAAGTGCAAAACAGGGGCTCACACCTGTCGAGAAGTCATCTACTTCTGCCTACGTACTGAACAGATTAGAGAACAATTTTCTGAGGAATAGTATTATTGGAGTGCTCAAATATAAAACCATTTGTAGGACTGTGGTACCTGGAAACCCCCGTCCTGGACCTGTACCCTGCTGTGCTAGGTGTTGGTACAAACAGTTAAAGAAAGAGCTCCCTGCCCAGAGGTGCACTATAATCACAGAAGCAGTTAGTGACAGTAGCAGCTTTAACATTACTTAAAGGTTAAAAAAACCACAATGAAAAGCAAAACAAAATGCACAGAAAGATAATGAAGTGATAGAGTTCCATTTTTAGGCATATCTTGCCTACTGTTTTAAAGGATCAGTAAGTGATTACATAACACTTCTGAAATGCAGCCATTTCTGAAATGGAGTTAAAAACCCAGCATGCTGTGCAATTTTTGTGGTATGGATGAAAAGTGGTTTGGGCCCTGGATGAAAAGTGGTTTGGGCCAAGAATAACGTAGCAAAACTCTATTATGAAAGGGGCTGTCGGACCTTTTAGTGTCTACACAGAGTCTTTGTTTTTAAGGTCTCAAATTAAAGACCAAACTGCATGGTAGTCAATGTATCTACCTCAGAAAGAGAAGGGATGGCGTTGACCTTGACAGAAGTTTTGCCTGGGGTTCCCATGTAATTTATATGTCGTTCAAATGGTTCTCCTTGCATAGTACCCTAGCATCATGTTAAAGCAACCATGAAGAAAGGCTTGTGCTGTGAAAAGCAACGTCTGTTTTAATTCAGTGAGCTTGAATACTAGAGAACAGTAATGGAGCTCTTGGGCAGTCATAAGGACTCTCTGGCAGGGGGTATTTTTACTAGCCAAGTTCTGCTAGGTCAGTAATAGTACATAACATTCTCGTGGAGATTCAAGATTATTCATAACAGTGCTTTCCATTGATAAAGGGTTATTAGTTCAGTGATTTTTTTCAAGTTGTGAAATGAAACGACCACCTCCACAGTTGCTACTAAACAGCCAGTGTAATAAATCATCATTAGGAGCAGTAAGTACTCCTTTAAAGCTAAAAGGAGCTGTACACTGGGTGCTATGGAAACTTGAATTTCAACAGGTTTGAATAGGATGTTTTAGGGCGCTTGGAAAGGAGACGTGACCAGGGAAAGAGAGAAAAACAGTCCATTCCAAATACAGCTTTTACTATTAAGTGGCCAAGCCGAACTACAGTTCCAGAAACGAATGCCTTGTGTTTTATTTAAAGGACCTAAATAGACTAACTCCTCTTACTCCATCTCCTCAGGATATCTGCTTAAGTTATAAAGCAATGTGTTTTACAGGCGACAACTCCCATTATTAAGGGGTTAAAACTCTCTAATACACGACTCTAAAAGCTTTTTAGTTTTGCTAATCACCACATAATACAATTAGCCAGAGAAGCTGTTATTATGCAGACACACAAGTGCCCAGCTCACCAAGTCTCAGGCCATTACCTCCAGTTTCTGTGCTCTCTCTTTACTAAGAGGCTCCAGCAGAAAATTCAGGTTGTTGTCATCTGCTAAGGAGCGAAGATCAAAGTAGTATTTGGCATAAACACTGGCAGGAACATTGATATTAAACTGCAGCAGCTCCAAGAAGTGTCTTTCCATCTCATTCCTAAAAGGAGTAGCAGGGAAACAAGGAAATGGGATTCAACATTTGCAACCAAGTCAAGCTGAACACAGATCACGAAGCACTTTCACAGGTACCGGTTCTACAACAGCCCTTCAAATTCCGGACAGTACTACTGTTTTCAAAACACAATGGATTAATTCACTAGTGCTCAAAAGCAGGTACAGCCTCTGAGCCCCAGCACCTCCAGCTTAGGGAGAAAGGTCATTGCACGGTTGCACACTCACTCTACTGACTTAGAAGGTTCATTCTTCAGACTTCCATTAGGGCAGCTGTACAATTCCTACTCCATTCTCATTCTCTCAGAAGGCCCTACTATAGCAGTCAGATGAAAGGAATGATGTATGCTATTTATTAGCTCTGAAGAACTTGCAGACATTTTCACCGGGCTGATAACAGGAAGGGGGTTTATTGAAGTAGAGGCGGACCAACAAAAGGAGTAGTCATATCACCACGGCAACAAATGGATCTATGAAGAGCTGCCGCTATTATCTCAGAGAAAAAAGCCTCTTGAGGCAACATGGATTCATCTCCAATAAGTAAATAAATAAGCAAGCAGCATTAGGTGGGAAAAGGAATTTTCTTCTCAATGGCATTAGGCAGGATAACAAAGTACCTCTGTCAGAGCACAGGCATTATTTTTGACTCACTATGCTATCTGTAGTGTCCAAATCATTTGGGGAGAGGGAAGTAGGAAGCGGCCTGTTACATGGAAAAAAAAAAGCTCTCTGGCTATTGCAAGTATCGAACAGACCAGAAATGTTTTACAAAGAAATAAAAAGTTTTAAAATTAACCTAAAAAATAAACTGGTACCTGGAATAGGCAATTAAGTTCAACGCTAACTGAGAACAGCTCCATAGTCCCCAAGACTAATACACAAGCGAGCAGATGAATAAGCAAACTGTATGCAATTTGAAAGGTAAGTCACAAAAAAATTCAGTAAGTTGTTCTTGCTCTTTGGAAGCGTTTAAGATGGCCCCACCAGAGAGGGAAAAACAAATTGAGGAATCATCCAGATTGTGTCTCGGCTTAGATGGCTGGTCTCATAATGTGACTAGCAGCTTTGTGTTTGTTTCTAGCAGGGTGGACTTGAGGAGTCCCATTGAACCTACTGCCAAAATTAATTTCCTGTTCATATGGTCATAAGCCTATAGAAATGTAAATCAGATAATGTTTTGATGATCAGCTGATCATGGCTTGAAGAGCATTTATTCATGGGATAAATCATCACCCCTTTTGTTCTTGCTACACTAATACATTTTAATTGTGTAAAAATACAATACTTCATAGGATTAACAAGTCTGTTAATAGCAGTTTCAAAAAAATCTAGCAAAAGCATAATACCCATGTGTTTTCTGTACAAATGTAGGTAGCCAAAAGAATGAACAGCATGTTCCCTCTTTTGCACAATGTAAGTCACAGGATTAGCAGCTGCACGGTTAATTTTGTCACTGATTAGAGACAAACTCCATCAAGGCAGAAAAGTTTATAGCAAAGAAGGGTTTCCAAATATCAAATTAATTTTCTTTTAATTTTTCAATTAAGAAATTAAGAAAGTGTCTTTAGGTCCAAACTTTCTTCTGGGGCGATTGAGGTGAGGCAGAGGATGATGATACACAGAATGTCGATGCTTTACTTTTGGTCATGTTGCCTCTCCATTTGCCCTTCATATCAAAGTTAAATTCATATACTCATAAGAGGACTTTAGGTAGCGTTCACTTTCCACAACTCCAAAAAGCAAATTTCCTAACAGCTAACCAACGCATTTGGGACCCCACGTACCATACCACACTGCAAAATTAAGCACTTCAGTGGTGTTATAAATAGAAAGTGAGTTTATTTCTGCAATATGCCTTCTTCTGTGGCACTGCCTTCTTGGTTTATAAGTGGCTATAGACCTGTAAAGCATCTTTTTCATCCGTTCTGCAATTACCACTCTCAGGTAGGTAGGGGTGTGAATGAAAGATCATAGTCCTCGATCTTCCAAATTTCAGCTCAAAGAGAAAATGAAGCACACAGGCTACTAGGAATCAGCTAGGTCTAACAGCTGTAGAGAGTGAAAGGCTTTATTTGCACACAAAAGTTGCACCAAACTGATTTAAGTGGAACTGGTATAAACCCTTGTGACACTCAAACTGATTTAAGAGTGTTTACACAAGGAGTTACACCAGTTTAGTTAGACTGGTTTCTAAACTGATTGAGGGCTTGTCTATACAGGGAAATTTACCAGCAGAATAACTATAGCAGTATAATTATTTAGTATGGGTCCACTGGCAAGTTTCCCCATTTAGTTAAAATCAGAGCAGCTTGTGTTTAGACATGGCCCAAGTGTTTGGAAAATAAGTTGCACTGGGACTGCTGCTCTGGTGTCACTCAAGCAATAAGGCTCTGCTTAACATTTGCAGCAAACTTAGCACTTGCTACAAAGCTGTCTCCAATATCTAAACATGACCATTTCTGAAATTCTTTCCCAAGTATTTCGCTCAGTAGGATTAACAAACAAAAGGACTTAATTCCCACTATTGGAAAAGTAGTTTAAAAATAGCAGAACAGCTAATACTGGCAAAAAAATACACTGCCAAGTACTAATTAAAGGGACACAGATTGAATTGGGCTTAAGTTAGGTTTGGTTAAGAGGAAATCACTTACCAGTAGCAGTTTCCTAAAGATCTAGATCACATTAGGCCACCACAATTGGGTCTGTTCTGCACAAACTCCAAGCTCAGAGTTCTAAACTTCTATAGTTTCAAGCAGGGGGCTAAACCCCTGCAGTGAAACGTAAGCCACCTCCTAGAATGCCAGCTCCTTTCAATCCAATGGTGGAAAGTTTTTCCATGTGCACGAGAGACTTGATCAAAAAGATCACAGACCCTTCAACTCAGCACCTGTCCACACTAGGGAAAAACATCTTTAAAAAATTAACTTATTTTCGGCCCTATGTCAATTCAATTTGTTCCCAGCAGGGTTAGAGGATGAGATGCTGGCTGTTAACAGTCAGCAGGATTCCCCAGCATTGCCAACCCCAGTTCAGCTGTACCAGGGATACCTGTGGGAAATCTTTCAAGAATGCTGTTAGTGTAGACACGTGCTTTGAGGTAAGATGAATGGTGATTTATCACAACTGCTATCTGCTAGAAGAACACCAGTTCCACTTCTCTTCTCCAAAACAGTCAATAGAGCCCCATTCTTGAAGACCAGTCTGCAGGAAAGGGGTGCGTATAAAACAAGCAGACAGACTAAAAGCCAAGGGAAATACCTTGAACAGTAACAAAGGAATGTTTTTGGTGTGAAGGATGATAAACACAAAGCTTGGTTGGTTTTAAAAAGGATCATTATCTCAAATGACTTTTCTGATATTTTATTGTTTGGAAAGTATAATTACTATGTGGGAAGAGAAATGCGACACCCCAGTCCGCAAAAAAATCCTGGGGGAAAAAAATCCTGTAAAACCAACAGGTCAAATTTTGAGGCTGAATCCAAAGTGCTTAGGAAACATACGCAGAGTCCTTCACATTTCTGCACTGTAAATCTACTACTGAGAAAGAAACCAGACGCCTACTGTTTAGCACACACAACTGCCTGATACTGAATAAGGCTGAACACGTACTTGGAATTATAGCTCTATCAGGCTGTTAATTTTTTTTGTTAACACACAGAAGAGCTAGCTACAACCTGGGAGAAGTGAAGCACCAAATCCGGTGTGAAGTTCCCCATGTTCAATGCTTTGTGGATCCTCTGAGGTGCTTAGATACCATGCCGATAAATAATTGAGAACAGAAATAAAACCAAGATTAACTAAGAAATATAATTAAACTGCAGCTTTGATGATGTTCTCTTGGAGACAGAGCCTATTGAGGTGTAAATTGAAACCAAAAGCTGATGGGTTTTGAGAGCTTAAGTCCTCACCATATAAAAGCCTAGTGACATCGGTTTGGGGGAAAAGGGCCTTCTCTAGAACATTAGCAGGTTGATTAAAGGCAGCAGTTAAAACCACCTTAGTAGGTAATTTAGTATTTGTCCTAAGCACTGTGTTATTTGAATTAAATAACATGGATTAGTCCCTGGAGCTTGATGTTCAGTTTGACATGAAGTCACTTCTACATATTTTTTGTTCTTGTAAAACACAAGCTCATGGGTACTGAGTAGATGTCATTTTATATTTATGTGAACATCCTGATATTATTTACATGCAGTTTAAGTGCACCAATCACCATACTAATCCAATAAGGAGGGGTTATAGAAGAAGTGACCTAGTTTTAATGTTTGTGTAAAGCCAAATAGCTGGCCAAGTGAATTCCTTGGCAAGTATTCCAGGAAAGGCCTCCTTGTTATGCAGACAGATAGCCACATCAATTTACCTCAGTCAGATTGCCCCTCACATCCAAAAGAAAGGTTTCCTCTGCTCATTAGTTACCCTACCTGCTATTGTACCTCCCTGGCTGCTTTATCTGCTTCTTCTCAATCTACCCACAACAGGTAGTTCAGTTGATATCCTGCACTGGCCTTCATGTTGCTGCCCTTGAAAGGCTGGTGGGGAAAAGCAGCAAGAGGAAGAATCTTCCAGACTGAAGACTCCCACCTGGTGTAGACTCTCTCCTGCAACCTGAAGTGTTTAAGACGTCAGATGCAGGATGGGCCTCAGCCTGTCGTCATTAGGGGAAATAAGAAAGCAGCTAGAATAAAATCTTCCCCTTTTCTGATGGCCTTTCAGGAGGGGGTTTGTTGCCTATAGTCTCAAACTGCATTTGCAAGGGGGCAGTTTGGAGCATTCTCTGAAGCTAGTTAGCCCGCTAGCTAATGCCTAAGGGGCAAAAGTCCACAGCAATGAAAGCTTACTGGGGAGGTGGAGGTAAAAAGGCTTTTGGTGTCCCTACAACACAAAGATCCTCTGAAAGAGAGATCCTGGTAGTCTGGCTGGTTTCCCTACCTCAGAAATCTTGACGCTATTTCTTGTCTTAGGGCCTTGGAAGACTTTGGCTTTTCACAGGAAGGCAGAACACCAGTTTTGGCTGTAGTAAGCAACCCTGCAACCAGACTCGTGGGCCGGCTTCTGCCTGATGCAGTCTCTTTATTCCATACTTGATTGGAAGAGGACTGGATGAATGAGCTTAGCATCTGCAACTAGCCTTTAACTTTCGCCTAAAAGACGTTACCCATCCATCTTTTGGCAGACCCTCGAATTTCTGCTGAACATCTGTGGAAAGTCTTATAAAAGGCAGTCTTGTTCTCATGGAAACATCAATACTGTAAATAGTTTATCATCCTGTCATCTCACTGATATCAAAGGAAATAGATACCCCTGCTGTCTCCACAGTGCCAAATCAGCTTTTTGAGAACCTTTATTCTGTTTGGGAAGAGAATCTAACAAGTGCCTGGGCTGTCTAACACAGCTCTAGTTAGCATCTGCCCATGAAGTACAGGGAGTTTCCAATGACACCTGCCATCGAGGTGAACTGGCAAATCTTCATCCAAAGGTGTCCCAATGTTTCCAATTATGGTCCTGAAGTGCTGTACATGTCTAATCTGACAGTAGTAGTCATCAGAACCAGGATCGAACAGGGAGTGTGATGCAACAATCTTGGTGTTCCTATGCTGAATGTACTACTTACCTACCATTTTTGACCCAGCTGGGGTTGCAGGACACAGAAACATCAAATAGCCCAGAAGGAAGTGGATGGGCACTACTATCCTATCTCCACATACCCGAATATATATGCTTTGTATCCTAGATGGTCTCCAAATTTAAAGGACCTTATCTTCAAGTCTGTAGAAAGCCAAATCCAGAAAGTTGTTAGTTTTCATGTTCAGAGTCTTAAAATATTATGTAAATGTTAAATATCCTGGAAAGAGTTTGCTTACTGTCTTCTTCCCCAGCAAAGAAATGCTTTGCATCAGAAGAGTCCTCTTCCTCCTTAACATCCAAATCTCTCAAATAATTTTTGAGACTGCCTTAATCCCGAACAGGCATTGCAGGTTTCTGAAAAAGCAGGAGCAGCTAAACTACCAGAGTAAGTGTGTTAACACTAGGACCATCACAGCAGGATTAGCCATAGACATCAGCCCAGAGACCAATGCATCCTGTGGAAGTCCAAACCTCTACTTCTATATACTCAATGCTTCCACAGCACTGGAGACAACTGGGTCTCAAGATACCATGTCAAAGTGGTTTAGTGTAGAAATCTGATGCAACATGAGTTCAGAACAAAAAAGAAGGCATGAGGCTGATCAATGCTTCCTGCTGTCTTGCACCGGAAATCCTGCTGACAGAAGCTGAGGCACCTGAAGGTTTTAACCAGTTGCTTGCTGAAGCTGAAGTCAGCATAGACCAGTCTTAATGCATACCCATCTTGCCATTCAGAAAAAGAGACATTTCACTAAACAAAAGTAGTATGAAACTTCAGGACATCCTAAGGAAAGCAATATACTGGGTCTTTCTGGCCACCGAGGACATCCCAATCTTTCAGCTCCTATTGATGGGAAAACACACAAGGTGCCAAAAGAACTAATGACCAGCTGGTTCACACATGGTCAAGAGCCTTTAAGGCCTTTTGAGACAGCTTTTGAGGCCAGAAGAGATTCAGATGGTCAGGTCCTGGCCTAAGCGCCTCAGGTAACGTGAGGACGTATCATAGCAAAACCAGTCATGAACTGCTGTAAGGCACAAAATACAAGTCAAACTTCTACACGGGGGACACAGTGTGACTGTTCAAAACATTCACATTGTTTTGTAAACAAAAAAATTTATTAGTCCCCAACACAGCTCTTCTCCACACATTGTGCTCCATCAACACAAGTACAGAATACCACAAGAACACAGCAGGAGCTGTGGGGCTCAAGGCCTATGTGTAATGACAAAGGTGGTTCACGGTTTCCTACGATTGGCAATTGAAAAACCTAAGGCAAAAAGAATAGGCAAGAGGAACATGTTTATTTGTAGGATGAAGAGTACAGCTGAAGAACTGATTGCACAGACCACAGGAAAGTGCTTTCAACAACTCATTCAGAGGAGAAAGGCAGTCACAGTACTAGGGGTGCCAATGTGCCACAGAAGACACTTGCTTCTGGACTAAACGGAAGAGGGTGTTCCTGATTTGGCTGAAAGCTGGAATATGGATCAGGAGTGAGAAATCACAACTAATCCTGAAAGCTCTTACCAAAAAATCCAAGAGCAACAAGTATTTTAATCAATTCTTAGTTTAAATTTCAATGGATTTTTTTTTTTAAGATGTCCATTGTGTCTATAAACCAAATATTTATTTATTGCACTAGCAAACAGAAACCTGAAAGTGATATCGATTAGTGACTAGCTTGTTTTTTTTTTTATCATCGTCAAGCTAAGGGAAGTGAAAATGGCAGACACTAACAACTTTTAATACATTTTTGCTAACACCAATATGGACTTGTTCTAAGAGAATGCTTTTATCCGGAGTTCCCCTGTTAACAGACAGATAATTCTACTTTCAAGGGAACGAAGCCTGACAACATGAACTATTTCAATTCTCCATACTGCACACCAGCCTTAGAATGGACAACTTTACAATAATGGCAGCTCTCCAAAAAACTTTGTTTTTAAGAAAGCAGCAAATTGACCCAACTTGCAACTTACATGTCCTCAACCGTAATGTCCTTCAATATTTGGCAGTAATCCACATTCCACACAGCCTGATCATCCCAAACCTTAGAAGCCAGCAGAATAGCTCCTAGAACTATTCTTTTCCAGTTACTAGGACAGATGTCAATCTCCGCATAGGTTAAGAGTCTTTCCAAGTAAACCTACAGAGAGAGAACTCATCTTAGACATCTCAATCTGAAGTTTGAGTTCCAAACAAGTGTTCAGTCAGATTTAATTAGACTTTACCAATTATGTTCATTTATTTATCCCAAATCCATTAAGCTACCAGAATTAATGGCTATTACTGAATTTTAGCATTCAGACTTTCAAAAAGATTACACATTCCATTTTAAATACAAGACATTAAAGGACTGAATGATCCTGAAGTGCAGAATACAATGAATGAAGTAAAACCAGTTTCTAACAATAAGCTCTGCTGTACCAGTAAGACTCATAATGAAAGTCATTTACAAGTGTGACATTTTCATTAATGCCAACCCAGGATTATTAACCACTCCACTAATGCATTAGTCTTCTCTCTTCATGGCTGGCCTGGTGTGGTTAAAGCAAGTATCACTGCCTTCATTTAAGCCATTTTTTCCACAGCCTTAAGCTGTATTGCATCTATTTGCCCCATGCTCATCATTGTGATATGCAGGTTCCGTCACATCACAGCTCCACTTCAATTTGCATGAAGCAGATTGTTAGCCACCGTGAACACATCTCAGTAAGCGCTGCCCTCACATCTCAGCTTGCCACACTGAGAGGTAGGTGGTGACAAAGCCTCAAGTAGAAAACTTAATTTCAAAGTTCCCAATGGATTTCCTACCTCCTCAGATATGATTTCTACCAGCCCCCAAGCAGCTTGAATCTGAACTGTTTCCTTACAGATACTGCTCTTCCTAGAGGTACATGCAGGTTTATTCCAGGGCTACATGTGCCAAGCAGCTGGCACTTTTATAGAAAAAAAAATTACTTTTGAAAAAAAAAAAAAACTACTTGTGAATCAAGATTTTAAACTCCATTCACAAGTGGGTGAGAGGGCCTGGAGAGAACTAGAGCTTAGTGACCTCAATATGTTTTCAATACTTTTTCATCTATTCATCAGACTTTTCTGAATGGAAAAAATGGACTCAAATAGTTAATTAAACCTTCTGCTTGTAGCCTTAGACTGGAATCCCAGAGGTCTTCAAATAGCTAATATAGAGCCACCTACTGGCTGAAGTCCACTTTTTAAAAACAAACTTCTTCAGATCAGGGGAAATGCTAGTTTCCAAATATTCGTACTGGCCAGAATGCCTGAGGTCAGACACGGACTGCACTGTAAAAATGCATGCGTGCTTTAGGGAAGCAACACAAAATGCTTGCTGAGTTTCATTAGCTCAAAGTACTTATTTAGCCTTTGCAGTCACAATTTTGATTAAATAATTTCTTAACTTTAGGAATCTGCTTCTTTGCCACTCAGTTCTGTTATCTCTTTTTGGTTGTAATTCTTTCTTCCTTTACTCATCTCTGCATTATTTCTTCCGCTCCCAGATGTGAAACTAAACTGAAATTACCAGATAGTTTTATAGTAGGCAACTAAAGCCCAAATTTCAGTAGTCCACATCCTCAGAATAAGTTAGGAAGTGTTTTTTGGACAATCAGTGTCAATCTTCAGTTTCTTTATCTGCTGCACTTTTCAAAGTCACATAGCAAGAATATAATGAGATGGTTGTATGTTTTGGGTGGGTTTTTTTTTTTTAAGATCCTATCAAATATACCTGGAAGCAGCTGTTAGTCAAAGGACTAAATTTAACAGCTGGATATTGATAAAATGGGAGGAGAGGCTCCAGCACTGCAATGGCACGGTGGCTCAGCTGCTGGGATTCTTACCAGAATGCTGTTCCTGGACCCACCTATGGGCTCTATCTTCCACATCAGTCTCTGGCTAATATACATCTGATAAACTAGAAGCAGCCCACCTCCCTCAACTGATGGAAGGGAAAAGGAGTTAATTCCCCCCAACTCTAGAGGTGTTTAGGGTGGTGGTCCATTACTATATCTTCCTCTGAACTCCTAATTTCTGCAAAAGGTCTCTACTATATTATTATACACAACCACATTTTGTTTCTCCACCACCAGTAAATAACTCCACCGGCCCTCCGGTACCATATGCAGAAGCAGAGTAAATAGACCCTGGTTAGTTTTACTGTTGCTCATAGGTTTCTGAATAAACCAGTTAAATTCAGTGCACTGTGGCTTGGAAAAGTCATGAGCAGCAAGAGCTCCACTGCTTCAATTTACCCAACAGTGTATCTTAGTCACCATAAGGGCAAGCAGCTTATTTTTAAATGAAAGCTTAAAACGCTCTGAAACTGATTACTTAAGATCCCTTTAGAAAAGTTTCAATGCTCTCCAGGAAAATTAGCCTATATACCACTGGTGAGTGGATTTTTCGAGCCCTGCCTGCATACCTCAGGTGAAATGAGATGTGATGTCAAAGCCCACTGGCCTTCAGCCATATTGTAAAGGAAGGTCGCTGCTACATTTACAGTTAAGAAAAAGTAGGAAAGTCTATACGTGAATTTGAAGTTAATATGCCTGCCTGACAGTCCTGGAAACCAAATACTGCAGATACCACGTGGGCAGACATCGCACGCTTCATAGTGCTTCTAGACAGAAGTTCAGTCAATTCAACCCTAGGCATCTGTGCGATGAGTAAAGACAATAACTTTCTAATGTGGATATTTCCCTTAAGAATTATACTGAAGCCACAACTTGGTTCTTATTGGCCAACGAATGACTATTCAATAGTGGTTGTTTTTAAACACTACTGACAGGGGCTAGATTCCACCCGTGGCCTAGTGACTAAAGTGCCATAACCCCTTCACCATTCCCCTATAACGGCATCTCACTAGTAACTATTCACTTTTCATTAATTTTATCAAATTGGAACAAATGGTTCATTTTACAAACTGACCAGACCTTGCATATGCAGACACAGGAAAGGACTTGTACGTGCCATTCCTGAAATATCAGAAAAGTTATAAATACAATTTTGCAGCTGATTGATAAACACTGATTTGTGGTTATATCCTTTTTCAATTTACATATACCTTATATTCAGCAGAGTTTAATCAACTTGTTCAATGGAAAAGAAATTCTGACAGCTTGAACGGAATGATCGAGCATGGCTTACCAGTGTCACTATTGCACATTCAGCCGTCAGCTGCGCTGCGCTAAAAAGCGTCCGTACAAAACGGTAAATGTGCTTGTGATCAGGGTCATGTTTGCCGTAGTCATTTGGAACTTCTTCCCGCTGAAACAGAAAGTGCCTAGAGTTAGCCACTGTACGTCTAAATGTTACTTGGGACTGCTTTTTACAGCAATACACTATTGTTTCCTTTCACTAATCTGAAAGGCAAATCTACACCAACTTTTGGTTTGGAAAGAGAAGGAACAAAATCCTTTACAAAATAGAACGCAGCACTGGCCATACACGTAAATATTAGGGGAGTCCTCTAACAAAAAGCAATAGTTTACCTGGTCTTTTGTAGTCCAGTTTTAATTCACATTTTGCTCCTATAAGAATACAGGTTTGAATGAAAGGCAGACTACTGCCTGTCATCCCGAAGTTACATTTCTTGATTATCTCCTTGGAGCGATGACCAGAAGTATATAATCTTGACAGGCGAGATGGTGGGTAACGTTCTTGGCATATCAATGTCCATGCTGCATTCTTCTGTATCCACACAGCAATTACATAACATCAGGAATCCCTAGACATTCTGCTTCTCGGAAAGTATCATGCAAGATTTTCATTGCTCTGCATGAGCTACCTAGCATGGGGCAAGGGAAATTCTAAGTTCTGAAAAGGTAACTCTCGAAGATCTGTGGGCAAGAACATGAACCACCCCATAGGGGACTAACTCATCCATGGAACTTTCCTAGTTAGCAGGAAGCAAAAATTCCATCCCCAAATAAGCTACAATCACAAATATTGGCCAAACCGGACAGTCTCTACGTAAAAGAATAAATGGACACAAATCAGACCTCAAGAATTATAACATTCAAAACTAGTTGGAGAACACTTCAATCTCCCTGGTCACTCGATTACAGACCTAAAAGTCGCAATGTAACAACAAAAAACCCTTCAAAGGAGAGCATCGAAGGTGGTACCGCACTCTGAGATAGCTAGGTCTCTGGTTCTGAACTTGTACAGAGAGGGGAGGCTGGAGTCTTTGGGTATGTCTACACTGCAGTTAGACACCTGTGGCTGGCCCATGCCAGCTGACTCAGATTTGCAGGGCTCAGGTTAAGGGGTGTAGAGGTTTGGGCTGGGGCTGCAGCCGAGCTCTGGACTCGCCCACCTCACAGGGTCCTAGAGCCTGGGCTGCAGCCTGAGCTGTACGTCTACACTGCAATTGAGCAGCCCCTTAGCCCGAGCCTAAGTCAGCTGGCACAGGCCAGCCTCGGGTATCTAACTGAAGTGTAGACATACGCTTTGAGCGGAGCTACCCTAAGTTAAAGGCTTTAGCGGCCGAGAGTCAGGGGCAACTAGTTGCTTGGCACCTCCTGCTGATGCTTCATTTGGGAACGTAAAGTCCTGTTCAAGACAGACCGACCTTAGTATTACTGACTTCAAAACAGACCAGAGGATATTAGGGACTCTGCAAACGGTGGAGTTCCTATCTTGTAGGGGCTGATGTTGGACTCTGACCTCTGGGCTGAAAGGGAAGCAGAGTCTGTGAGGGGACAAGTGGCACTGGCACAACCCAGGCATCCAGCTGTCAAACCTGACTCTGCCATACAATTTATCCTTCAAATCACTAAGCCACATTCATAAGTCTCCGGGTATCTAAAGGAGGGAAGAAGGGATGCTTTTTTCCTGTCCCAAGTGGCTGAAACAGAGGATGATATCCTAAACCGGGGCAAAAATTTTGGCCCGAGGGTCACATCAGGGTTGCGAAACGGTATGTAGGGCCGGGTAGGGAAGGCTGTGCCTCCTCAAACAGCCTGGCCTCTGCCCCCTCCCACTTCCCACCACCAACTGCTGCCCTCAAAACCACCAACCCATCCAACTCCCCCGTTCCTTGTGCCCTGACTGCCCCCTCCCAGGACCCCCTGCCTCTAACTGCTCCCCAAGACCTCATCCCTTTATCTACCCCCCCTCCTTGTGCCCTGACTACTCTCTCCCGGGACCCCCCCGACCCGTAACTGCCTCCCCAGGACTCCACCCACTAGCCAACCCTCCCTGCGCCCTGTCCCGACTCCCCCGATCCCTATCCACACCCCGTCCCCGACAGGCCCCCGGGACTCCCACGCCTACCCAACCCCCGTTCCCAGTCCCTAACCACCACCCCAGAACCTCTGCCCTATCCAACCACCCCCTGCTCCCTGTCCCCGACCACCCCCTGAGACTCTCTGCTCCATATCCAACCCCCCGCCCCTTACCATGCCACTCAGAGCAGCAGGAGCTTGCAGCCACACCACCCAGCAGGAGCGGCAGGCCAGAGTGCTGGCAGCGTGGCAAACTGAGGCTGCGGGGGTGGGAGGACAGCAGTGGAGGGACCAGGGTTAGCCTCCCCAGCAGGGAGCTCAAGAGCCAGGCAGGCCAGTCCTGCGGGCCGGATGTGGCCCACGGGCCGTAGTTTGCCCACCTCTGTCCTAAACAGACAAAGGAATTCTAGAAGCAAGTAGCAGTGAAGTGAGTGAACTCTAAGGCAAAGCTACCCGAAGTGCCTGACACCGGAAATAAAATACAAGACACAGAAACAAGATTCCTCAGAGGCTGCCTGGAGCATGGAATCCTCCTGTGATCTTAGGCCAGCAGATTCAGGAGGGAATAAAGGGGGAAGTGAGGAAAAAGAGTTATGATCTGACTGCAAGGCAGGGAAGGCCATGGAAAAGGATACCGGGAACAGTCAAAGCTGGACAGAGTGAAGTGGTACTGAAACATCTGCCGAAGGGGTTCAGCTCCTATAGGGAGGACCTTTCTTTGCTGACTGAAATCAAGCAGGAACAGCTGCAAAAATTTCAAAAGCTTAATCTCTGTGGTGACGAGTGATCAACAGGCAGAGGTGGCTGCACCTCATTATCACTGTCTTTAGGGACAGAAAAGATGTAGAGCTTGCAGATTGCTGCAGGCCTCACACACGGAGTTGAGACCCTGGAGAAAGACTCCTCTATGGAAGGTATCTTTACAGAATAATTCTTTTGCCAAATTAAACTTCTCTTAAAGTCGTTTTAGATACTAGAGGTCAAACGCTGCCGCTACACAGACACTGTAAAGAATGATTTGTAAAGTTACTTTAAAAAGTATGAAGCTCAGCTAATATAAGTCAATACACACTCCCCACACCAGAAATATTTATATTTTTAACATTAATAGTAATGTTAATACTAAAGCATATTTTTAAGATCTGGCAGGAAGATTAATCAATGCTTTATCTGTTTAAATATTTGAAAGGCAAACTGAATTTTTATTTATTTTTTTTTAAAACCACAAAAGTCTTTTAAACCAGCACAGGCACTTCTAAGTTCAATCCTGATGAAAAGGAAAACAAAGTAAATGATTAGGACTCTGCAAGGCAGTCATAACTTGACACCACTCAACCAACTGCACACTGAAGCGCACAGCCGTCAGCTCAAATCTACGATCAAGTTTTGTACCTTAGAAGACTGTCTGTAACCAGGAGCATGAAAACTAATAACTTTAGAATAACATGTTGAATGCCCCAAACTGCCAGGGTAAGAGACGTTAAGCGTATTTACTTTAAAATTTTGCCTTTCAGGTTCATTAAAGGCCAGACTCACCGTCTCCTGCTTTGTGTGATGCTTCATGAGCTATGTACTCCTATTTGCTATCACTTAAAGGTTAGGCACAAAGGCTGTAAAGGTAACGCATGCTTCCTCCAAAATGATTATACAGCCTTAGCCAAGTGCTTGGCACGAAATAGTGTTTAAAAAAAACAGACCCAGGGAAGAAAGAATAGTAAAAATCAGAATAAACATGGAACTAACATGATGCATGCTAAATGTCACCACCTCACTTTTTGTTGCATCTTATTCTTCAAATACCATGAGGGAAAGTGAAGACTATACTGCAATTTGCCTACTAACATAATAGTTGGTCGTCTATTCATAAACCAATTTAGTTTTAGAAACTCCAAGAAGAGAGGTTCATACATCTTTGCCTGCACTTAGCTCTAGATTAACAAAAAATAATTTAAAAGAAGGCGATTTTACTCTTTTAAAGTGAATGCTATTTATACTGGATATACAAGACCAACAAGGATGAAAATAAATACATGAGTAACAAAAAAGAAAAATATAAGCTCAAGAAGTTACACTTACCGTGAGAGGATGGGATTTTTCATCAAAAATATCCAATGATCTTACTGAATCTCTATCAAACAAGAGTATGTATTTTACCAATGGAGATTAACTATTGGCAGAGCAAAGCATTTGATATTGTAAAAATTGTTCACCACATTAAAGCATTTTTTAGTTTTGTAGGTTTTTCCTGGAATTTGGCACTAGGTTTTGCTGCATTCCCATAAGCATGATTATGAAGAGATTTTCCACAACTGAAAGAATTTAATCAGCAAAAGCAAGCATGTGAACAGCTAGCTACATTCTCACTACCAGAAGTTAAATTAAGTATCTGCATAAAGGCCCTAGAGTTGACGTTCTATGAAATTTATTTACTGTATAGGCTCTTCTGAAAACAAACTTTCATCTCATTATAAAGCAACACTACTTATACAGTCATACAATGTACGCTGCAGCTAAATATAACGTGATACAAGCCCTGGCAGCATGGTGTCAATGGACCTACGGCTAGGTCTTCGCCGCAGAAAAACAAAAACATGTTTTGACATTGAAACCTCTAACGTGAGTTAGCTGTCTTGATGTAAAATCCTAGCAGAGACAAAGCACAGGTGGTTTGCACTCAGTGTAGCTAGTTGAGACAAACCCCAAGTGAGGGATATAGTGCTGACCTTGACTAGAGGCAACAAAGCAAAAAACTACCTGCACCTTGTCTCTACTAGGATTTTACAACACCACCGTTAACTCTCTCAATGTCAGAAGCACCTTTTTTCTAGGGAAGATATAGCAAGCATTGCACTAGTGAATCCCTCAGCTGCAGCTACCCCTGGGAGCTTCCGTTGGCCCTGTCCTCACTAGGAAAAATGGTGTGGTCATTAATACACGTTAAAATCCTAGTATAGGCAAAGCCACTATATTTTTAATGTGTTAGCAGTCAAAATAAAACCTTTGCTCCCCAGAGTCGACCTCAGCCAGCTAATGTTCATAAAACTAGAACAGCCTTGCGCCTACAGTAGGATTTTAGCATGCTAACTAACATGCTTTTAAAAATACACCTTTTTTCCTAGTAAAGGAAAGGCCCTGATGTCCTTTTTTCAATTGTGTTAGCCGAGTTAAGTTAACTGAACATGACTGAAAAGCCCTCTTACTGTTCCTTATGATGTTTGCTGGCCGCACTGTAGCCTAGGCTTCCCTTAGAGTAGACTTTAACTAGATTAGTTTAACATATGTTAAAAGGCAGTGTATGCCTTGTCTACAAAAGACTTGGTACATATCCCATCTTAAAGCCTAGTCTATACAAGACCTCAAACATGAAGAGTGCTTTTCAAACATGTTACACTAACTCGATTGAGCTAACAGTATTAAAACATGCCCCATTTTTCCCCAATCAAGAAGGTTGGATATTATTCCCCCTCAAAAGTCTAAAAGGAAAAAAAAGGAACCTGGTAGGGTGGAGGCTGACATGCATGCCCCCTCCCCCCAACTACCAGGGCTTCCCCTCTTCCCACTCTCCACCCTGAGAGTTATTTATCTCAAATTAATCTATTCATAATTGATCAAGGCAGGATCATAGGCGAGGAGGGACAGACAGTCCCCAGACACAGTGTTTACTCTAGGGACTAGTCTCACACTCCCACCATCTCTCATCAGTTCTAATCTCAGGTAAGACTAAGTAAGACTGTAAGAAAACTAGAGCAGATCCAGATCCTACAAAAAAACAAAACATCTCATCTTCACAAACAGAGACAGCTGATGGCTGCTGCTGCCAGATCTTAGACATGATCTGGCTTGTTTTTTTGCTTTGCATCTCATTTTTCTTATACAACACATCATGTTTGTTGTGTCTATCTTTTCTATTTCTCTGAAGGCATCTCTCTTCTCTTCATCATTTGAGTGGCAAAACGTTCTACAAGGCTCAACATTCACTTCCCAATTCAAATATTTAGCATCATACTATGGAAAGGGATTAGATTATATGTAATGAGGTTACTAGTATGTGGTATTTGCATATTAATGTAGTACACAAAGCAACATTTTCTAATGAACATCTAAACTGTAATAATCTAAACCCCATTTTATTTAGGAGATCAGCCAAAGCCCAGATCAAGTGCTGGTACACTTAAAAGCAGCAGCAGGTTTTAGAACAAGTTCAGTATGTTTTTCCAACACTGCCACTTTAGTTTTTGTGCTTCACCCTCGACGTATTATTGAACATAAGCATTGTTTTACAAGAAGGTTGATCAGCCTATGACATAACTATGAGGGAATAGCAGAGGCTCCATAAAATTGTATGATGTTTTGAACCTAAGTTACTTACTGATTATGCCAACTACCGCTCAAATGACTTGGACATACAACATAAGCCACAGTTATGGTTTTGCTTAACTAGAGAGAGAAGTTTAGAGTGCTCACCTGTTCTTTATGTGGTAGTATATTGCTAACGTCACACTGCAAGGAAAGGGGGAAAAAGGGTTATTTTATCAAAGCATATTCTGCCTTGACAAGATGTTGCTCAGGATAAAAACAGATTTCTAGAACCCATTTAGAGTATGACTTTATTCTATTTCTGAAGATTAAATGAAATTAGTGATTCCCCATCTCCCAAGTACATTTTTTTCTTAAGTTCTCATTCCCTGGTTCTGGTTCTCTCCTGTGAACGGAAGTTAGCCAAGACAGATACAATCTGATTTGCTAGCTAAACTCCTTTTAAAACTACATGTATACATCTTTGTATCATAAAAGAAGTCTGTGGCACCTAGTTGAATGCATGTCTGATTAACCACTGACAAAAAGCTTCAGCATGCCAGAAGCCCACTCATCATAAGCTCCCTTTGGAGTTTTGTTTTTTTAAACACTGTACTTTAATGGTAAGATGGGCTTATTGGCTGAAACATCTGTTCGTTCCACAATCAGAAAGCAGCCAGTCCATAATGGTACTCAGACACTGCAGCGATGTGGGCCATATATGTGGAACAAATGCAATGGTGGAAAGAAGCTAGCACCCACTACTGTATGGTACCGACACACCAGAAACAAATCAAGTTATTGATCCTGAGTTATACTGACAATATCATGCTTTGAAAATAAACATGTCCACATTTATTGACAGGGCACCACTAGATTAGCAAAATAAACGCTTCAGTTATAAACTGTCATTTTAAATTTGTCATGTTTTTATTTTATGCCTAGTTCACTATTAACCCTCTAAATTAGATCTGTTGTCATCTTCGTTTCCAAATACTGGCCAAAGAAAATTCTGAGTAAGAGTCTCACTTCATCTTTAATCATCTTTAAATCATCCAATTGGGCCTAAGTTCTTCTGTATGGTGGTTTCTAAGACGTGAGCAGCCTTAAAACCTGACTCATGCGGAGACAAAAACACATTCCATGTAAGCAGAGCTTCAGTTTGGAAGTTCCCTTGCTACAAATGAGCATTTTACATTCATAGTATATACTCAAGATCCGATTTTAAAAGTTTCAGGTATTTCAGGTGCTTGTCCAAGCTCCCCTGCCAATTTTTTCTTCACCTGTTTCCTACTGTGCATGAGACCCACAAAAGCAAGTTAAGTAGTAAAGCTGACTATGATGTCAAGTGTACAAAGTCAGAAGTCTGGAAAAAACGGTCATAATTTCAGTCACAATAACCTTGGGTAAAAATGTTCAGACAAGTGATTTTTAGCTGATGTTCCCTTTCAATATCCTTTATAAAACTAAAATCAAATGACTCTGCATTTAGTCAGTGGATTGTTCAGAACTGACTGAACGAGTAGCAGCACGGCAGCTCTTCAGAGTGTAGAGTGCAGAGAAAAGCCTGGTCTACACAGTTTTTGCTCTAGCAATGGTCAGTTTTGGGATATGGTTTATTTTTACTGATGTTGTAATAGCAGTACGATACGCAGCATGGACACAGTTAGACCGAAAGGTGTCTTATGCTGGTATCGTTTGTTTCCCCTGCCCAGACAGGTATAAGCACATTTACACTGCGGGGAGGGGCTGTACCAAAATAGTTAAAGCAGTACAACGCATGCAGTAAAATTGTTCTTATTACACTTGCTGGGATTTGGTGCAACCCTTTGAGTAGACGTACAAAATTTAAAAAGCCAGAACATTCAGAGTAATGAATTTAATATTATGAAACATTAAACTGACAGCTGTAGAGATTAAAGTATCTGTTTAGTCAGAGAAAAAGGGCATAACTCCAGTGCCCGTTTCCCCACCAGGGAGTGTCAGTCATAGCCCCAGAGGCGGACAGGAGTAGAGTTCACTCTCTTGCCCATTCAGTCCTGGCCACACCTGTTGTGACTGCCAACTCGAACAACTCATTTCACATGGGCAATGAAGCAGCCTTCAGATGGCAGTGACTCACTGCTAGTACCGGCCAATAAAAGGGGAACTGGTGGTTCGGTTTTCCACTTTGGCTGGAAGATTCCTTTTGAAACAAGTCTGACAGTTCTATTTGTCTGGATCAGATGTGAGAGGCAAGCTGTAGGTGCAGCTTCCTAATCCCATTACAATTCTGATCTGCACAGCCCTCTCCTAGTCTAACCTTAGAGTCCTACCAAAAGAAGAAACATACCAAGTCCTAAACAAAGTTAGACATGCCCACCATGCCACCTAACCCACTGCTGAAAGGACAGCCAGGCATATAGCAAGGCAACAGAGGACAAGAGGAGATGGGATGGTTTGAACTCTTCACCTTCAACACCTCCCTTCTGGCCAAGCAGCAGCTGTGTATCACGCAGCTGTGTCACTTTCAGGTCTGGATTCCAATAGCTAAGTCAGTAGCTTAATACACTTCCAAAATTTGTTCAAACTTTAGCATCTGCCTGCAGGTGCAACACCTTGGGGGAGCTACCAAGTATTCCTCTTCGTTGCATCAAGGAAAGGAAAATCACTTCTCAGCTTTGGCTCCCTACCAGCTGTGTATGAAACTAGCTCTCACTATGCTATCAGCGGCACGTGGATCAAAAAGAAGCCTCAGATGGGGAACAACAGAGGGTGTATTGTCACTTCTTTGTAGATAATAGACGTTTTATAACTATCCTCAAATACATGAGGATGACTGTGGAACCAGAGCTAAAGCTCTGCATTAGGTATAGTCTTCTACCACTAGAGGGCAGACTAGCACTACCGACAGCTTGGGAAGACCTTCCAAAGGACTGTATTATATAGAACTCCATACAAAACCACTTCCCATTTTTCAACCCAGACTTTTTGCTTTGCTTTCATTTTAAAGAATTAAAAAACCCCTTTTTATTCAATATCAATACTCCAATTCTGCAAAAAAAATCAAGTGAACGGAGTGTGGTTGTAACTAAGGTCTTGTCTACACAGGATATTAGTATGCAGCAGCGTGTGAATCTACAGTGCACAGGCCTGCCATGAAGTAATGTGCTATGCAGACAAGCCCTGACATGTGAGAACATCTTAAGCTGCATTACTGGATGGCAAGGGAAAAAACTCAGCCCTCACACCTCCCGAACCCTGCTAGCCCCAATCCCCTTCTGTGACCAAACTGTCAGGGATGACCTGTCAAATCAGAGCCAGTTGACTGCCTTGACTGACAGAGACCAGCAGGATTAACCAATCCCAGGCTCAAAGCCCACAATGTCACTCTGCCTCTTGCATGATCAGAATGGTACTTACCATTTTATTGTGCTTCTAAGATTAGGCTGGCTGACTGTGCTGTCGTCTATAAATATGGTTGAGCATGAGCTATACTTTTTCGTAAGCTGCCCTGGAGAAACCTTAAAAAAAGAAGACAAATTTAAGAAAAGTGCTTCTACAAATTTGTTTACAGAAATTTGGGTTCTGGGTGTACAACTTCATCAACACATCCAAAATACTGTAGATGGATACTAAGTAGCAAACAGGAGGCACTTGGAGATGAATGCTCTTTGCATCTAAACTGCCCTATATCAGTACAGTTAGTCAGTCAAGATGCTGCTAATTCTGCAGCAGACAGAAATGTTCATGTACATAAACGCAAGACAACAAATGTAAGTTCTAATTTTAGTTTGGTATCAGCCTTTTCCCTCCTTTAATACATTTACCTACTTCCTCTATGCCAACTGCTCCCATGTCTCCTTCTCCTACTCCTTGTTTATCCCCTTCTTTTATACCACACCCCACACTTTAAACACGCTCCCATTTTCTGGCCACTCCATCCTCCCTTTAAATCCCAGCTCTTCCATAAACTCTTCATAACATTAATCTCTTCCTTGTATCCGGTTTATCATTTTGAACCAGAACGTGAGCTATCTGGAGATCTTTGTTTTAGTCAGCAGCTGTAATCTCAAGCAAAGAAGGGTCTGTACTTTGGGATAGGAAACCTCAGAAGAAACCTAAGCATGCTGAAGGATGCAATATTGGTAATTTCATTGCCAATGAGTGCCTCTTCCTTGGTAAGGTATAATTCACTTCCTGTCCTCCAACTATGTAGCATTTGATGTTTGAACAAGGTCTGATTGTTAAAAAAAATATTTAAAGGATTTTTCAGCCTTTTAGTATTAAAAATATCAGGATTTGATTTCCCTCTTTCTTGGAGGCCTCCCTGAACAACCAAAGGGATCTGACCTCACAATCAGGTTGAAGAGATTTAACTGAACAGTTTAAGGTTTGCCAACCTCTACTGAATACCAAACCTCAGTCACTGAGAAATCTGTGTAAGCTCCAACACCTTTCACCTCCTCAACTGAGGCCTGGGGAAAGATCCCATGGCAGTTCTTAAGTCCTCCAGCAAAAACAAGAAAGTCTTCAACCTGAATTTTGGCAGACAGACCTGGAACTTATTTTCATAGATATAGATATAAATTAAGAATGACAAAATACACAAGTCATTGTGCTACCAATGTGGGCATATACATTTCACTTTCAATGGCACATCCAAAAACTTGCAGCATCAAAGCAGTTTTACTAATTTAAGTTTGTTTTTTTTTTTTTTAAGTACCAAGAGTGTAAGTTATTAGAAGACATCTCCCTGACCTATTATCCAGTGGCATAAAAGTCTCATGCATTTCTCTCTCTGGGGAGATGTCAAAAAAGAAAAAAAAAGGGGGGGGACGGGGGGAGGAGTGAGCTGGATGTGTGAAGTATCAGCAAATGAGAAGCTCAGAACAGTTTTATCTACTAAAAAGTTACTGCTAGGTTATCATGGGCCCAATTTCCAGAGGTGCTGAATACCTGACTTCAGTGAGAGCTGCAGTGGTGCTATGGATGGATGCTCAGCACTCCTGAAGAGTCATATCACTTCCTTCTGTTTATTAGAAGCCATCGCTCAATTTTTTTCTTCCTTTTAACAAGACAGTTTGCACTGAAGAAATGTCATTACTTCAATGAAGACTAACTGCATTTCCTAAAATTGCCTTTAGATAGATTTGCTATTATGAGTGCTGCTTTCTCGAATTAAGGTTTAAATAGCTTGTCATCTCAGTTTTTAAATGTACCTGGTTTTACTTCTGCTTTAAAGAGACATCAACTTAAGAATCACACTTGTCTGAATTTTCCCCCCTACTACTGTTTAGGATTAATACACAAGGTCAGTATAACTGGGGAAAAAAAAAAAAAGCTATTTTATGTTTTGACAGCTCATTCATCGCTGTGCTCTCCTGTGTCTGTTTTCTCCATTTGCGTAGATCTTTCACAGAGCCATGTAGGAATGAAATAATTGTGGGGGGGGGTTTAAAACTTGGAAAAGGTAATTGTATAATCAATAAAGTTTGCAGGGACTTTGGGGTACATAAAGGACCTACAGCTACTTTGAATGTGTTTTTGAAATTTGACTAAATTCCAAGTTGACAGTATCCCTTAAACATCTTATGTCTGATGGTTTGTTTTACTTACATGATTGATGTGGTTACTCTTCCTCTTCTCTCGCACTAGGAATGGGGGAGGAAAATGAACTCGGTTATAAATTAAGAAGTTCCATAGCAAGGCACGCAGTGGTATCAAGCAAGCTGCAGTGTTTTCCCAAAATATAAACAAGCAACACACAGGATGCTATTTTAGTTCTTGTACTTTCCATATCAGGAATTCAGTTTTGAGGACAAAAATCAATACGCTTGTTTTTAAATGTTTCACAAAGCCATTATTAATAAACTACTCTCTCACTTATCCAAATGACCTGTGGACAGCCAAAACTTTCAGATAACTGGGCATTTGGATAAATGGAAGTGCCAGAGCATTTAATGCTAGAAGCCAGAGGAAGCAAGAGGCAGTGGTCAGGCCTTCCTGTGCTTTGACCCTGCGTGCTGCAGCCATGCTGCATGGACAGAGCCCAAAGGGAGGTAAAGAGAAGGGTAAGGAAATGGGGAGTAGCCACAGGAGATAGGAGCATCCTTGACAGCCTCACACTCTGCAAGCACCAGTACAAACAGGGAGGGGTAGGACTGGCCCCGTCCATTGGGGCTTTCAGTGCCAGGAAGCACTCAAGCAGCACCAAGGAAGCTATTCCCCATTGCAGCTATCCCTCCTCCGCGCCTCCTCCTTTCCTTTCCAGTCTCTCCCTTTCACCCTCCTCTCCCTTCCTCCTGCCCCATTCATTTTCCTTAGCCCATCAAGTCTCCCTCTGTCCTCTCACTGAACCCCCTCCTTTCTTGCGCTCTCCTCCCCCATGTTCTCTCATTCTCCCCCCACACCTCACTTTTCTCATTCCTATCTCTAGAAATCCTCCCAAATCCCAGTTCCTGCAACCTTGATGTTAACCAGACAGTAGGTGATAACTAACCTAGCTTTTTTCGGGGGGAGGGAGAGATACTCTGTGGCTTCGTATAACTAGGGTTTCTGGATAAAGGCAATTCAGATAACGGAAATTATACTGTTGTTCAAATAAAATCAAATGACAGAGTCTAAACTCAGTTTAGAAGCACAATTAAGAATTGCACTATTTCAGTTGCATAGTCTTCTAAAAAGTGCAGAAGTGTTGAAAATATGTATGGAGGCTAACTGAACTATTTGGCAGCCAGAAACACTTGAGATAATGTCTTGAATGTAAAGCTTTTATTATCTGTAAAAGTTGGGCACATTTTACAACTAGCTGTTAGTTTTCATATGCACAGATGGAAATATTCTCAGCATCAACTTCTGGCCCTACCACACAGTTCAAGGATAACTACCTCCGTTTTGGGAAGACTTCAGAGGTTCAGAAAAAAACCCAGCCACTTCCACAAACAGGCTAGGGACACCATCCCTGCCCAATAGCTATTGATGGACCTATCCCTCCATGAACTTATCTAGTTCTTTTTTAACCCTGTTATAGTCTTGGCCTTCACAACATCCTCTGGCAAAGAGTTCCACAGGTTGACAGTGCGTTGTGTGAAGAAATACTTCCTTTTGTTTGTTTTAAACCTGCTGCCTATTAATTTCATTGGGTGACCCCTAGTTCTTGTGTTATGAGGAGTAAATAACACTTCCTTATTCACTTTCTCCACACTAGTCATGATTTTATAGACCTCAATCACAACCGCCCCTTAGTTGCTTCTTTTCCAAGCTGAAGAGTCCCAGTCTTATTAATCTCTCCTCATATGGCAGCTGTTCCATATCCCTAATAATTTTTGTTGCCCTTTTCTGAACCTTTTCCAATTCAAATATATCTTTGAGATGAGGCAACAACATCTGCATGCAGTACTCAAGATGTGGGCGTACCATGGGTTTATATAGGGGCAATATAATATTTTCTGTCTTCTTATCTAGCCCTTTCTTAATGATTCCAAACATTGTTTGCTTTTTTGACTGTTATGGCACCACTGGATGGATGTGGTCAGAGAAGTATCCACAATGACCCCAAGATCCCTTTCTTGAGTGGTAACAGCTAATTTAGACCCCACCATTTTATATGTATAGTTGGGATTATGTTTTCCAATGTGCATTACTTTGCATTTATCAACATTAAATTTCCTCTGCCATTTTGTTGCCCAGTCACCCAGTATTGAGAGATCCTTTTGTAGCTCTTCTCAGTCTGCCTGGGACATAACTATCTTGAGAAGTTTTGTATCATCTGCACATTTTGCCACCTCACCGTTTACCCCTTTTTCCTAATCATTTATGATTATGCTGAATAGGACTGGTCCCAGTACAGACCCCTGGGGGACACCCTTACTTACCTCTCTCCATTCTGAAAACTGACCATTTATTCTTACCCTTTGTTTCCTATCTTAACCTGTTACAATCCATAAGAGGACCTTCCCTCTTATCCCATGACAATTTACTTCGCTTAAGAGCCTTTGGTGAGGGACCTGTCATGCAATCTTTTTATGCCACAGACTTAACAGAGGGTGAAAGGGGACTTCTCATTCCAAAGATGATACAAGCCAAAGCTCATGGCCACCTGGCCACATTTTTATTTGTTAGATGAAGTCTACACGAGGGTTGGAACTACTTCAATTTTCTCATGATACTGTGCTGGTCTTTTTAAAAATACAATAAGGATTAAAAGCCAACTATAAAGTAGCAGCAGTAAACAGAACTAAAACTAGCTAAGCATAGGGAGCAGTTGGGGATATTTATATGTACAGAACAAGCTGAAAAATAATGAGCAGTCTGGCTATCGGCTTGTAGACTGTACTCTCTTTCCAAACTTTCAACCTTTGACTTTACGGATTGCTAGTTCCTGAAAGCAGAGACTGTCCTCCTACCTGTCTGTATAGAAACTACCACTTTTAAACAAACAAGAACTGCTGGCCCGGATAAGTGTTAATGTCTCAAAGTAGAAATCATTGATTTTATTGACCTGGCAAAATGTTCAGAAATAAAGCAGTCTAAATAAAGCAGTCTAAATAAAAGGTTCTGCATCTTCTACTCATGGAAAAGTCCTGTCCACCGTAGCGCTAACAGTTACTAATCCTTAGCAGATCGATACTACTTTTCTAAAAGTAATGTTTATACATCAGTTCCAAGGAATACTGAACATGTCAGACCCACGTTTAAGACTGAGCCTCCGCCAGCAGGACTTTCGTATAGTTTAACATATTTCTGGCATGGCTTAAAGACTGCATACTGAACAAGTAAACCACATTCCCAAATGTGTCAAGTTTTCTGATACAGTTTAAAGTGGCATTTGGTTACTAAGTTCTAATATTTTCAACTTCATCTCTACAGCTGCCCCAACCTCTACCTCTTTTGCGGGGGGCTTTTTGGTAGGGTGGGAGCTAGGTGGAGTCATCCTTCCCACGTCTAACTTCAGTGCCCACCTCTATCGCTTACAGATTTCCCAAGCAGCATAATCATAATGCTGACATTACTGAATCTTCCTAGAAGGGGGATTCTGAATAGCAGCTCTGAAACTTACAGATTTGTCAATTTAACTCTACTGTTCTTTGGCAAAACTATAAGCAAGCAGCAGCCACACTGAAGCTTTTTGTCAAGGCAAATAGGTCCTTAATTCTTATGGTTGCAAAGATAACATTCCAAATAAGGGTTAGAAACTTTAAAAGAAAACAACTGAACCTTAAGGGACCAATCAGTTTAAAACACTACTATCATTACAAACAGATTTCTATAACTGAAAGATGAAAATATATTTCTCCTTTATTTCAGTTTGTTTAGCTTGTGCATTCAACAGCCTTTTGTGATCAGGCAGCTTCTCTGTTTACCCTGAATAGTCAGTTTCCAATGTGTGGGTCTTTCACAGAAAAGGGGAATTTTTTTTAAGTTAGTAAATCTATTCATGTGGGGCTCAAGACTAGGTGTGCTTTCTGAAACTACTTAACGCTTACAAAAGTGAACAGAATTCAAATGGACAGTGTCCCTTACAGAATTCACGGTTTCGGCCCACCATTCATCGGGACAAGCTTCCCACTAGCACGAGGATTTTTTCAAGCCCTGGTCATAAGACAACTGTCTTCTGCAGCTAAATACCAAAGTGAAGTAAGGCAAACCTGTTCTCTCAGACTACTAGAATCAAGAAGTTTGAATCTGCTGATATTTGATACCTATAAAGCACAAATGGCACGGTCATAATAAAACAGCCTATGAAAACATTACTATGAAGAGCTGCAAATTTTACCGCTAGTAACTCCTTACTGTGACCCAGGTTAAACACAAAGGCAACTTATGTTTCTATGACTCAGCTTGAACCGCAGATCAAATATCCAGTTATTTTTCACTGCTCTCCCACCCCCTTTCAAAAAGTGAAACAAGCATTCGCTTACCATCTGTTTGGGACTTGCTCAGGAAAATTGTGCTTGCTCTGGGATGGTCAGATGGATTTGATTCCAAGGCTAAATCTGAAAGACAAAGGACAAAGAGATGGCATTTCAGTTTGGGGTGGTCAGAGAAGAAAGTCACCCTCACTACCCCCTCCATGGTCCTACTGATGAGGCTGAAGGGAACATTCTGAAGGCTGTCCGACTCTTGGAGAGCTGTATCAGCTTTCAAATCAACGAGCCGGTGTTAAAATCCTGGCTTTTTAGCTTAATGTCCCAAACAAAAATCCAGTCTACACTACCAGTTTTAAAACTATAAGCAAATGGAGGTACAATTTACAAACCAAGTTATTTAGGGACAAAAAATGGTCTCAATAAGTAAACAGGTTATTTTTCACTTTACTAAAGTTTCCTTTCCCACAAAGAAAAGCTGCCTGAGATATGCAAATAGCATCAGTTCTGAGAAGTAGCAAGATCTGCCACCTCTTGCTGGTGCTATCACACGGGCTAAGAAGCAGCCTCCTGTTATCCCCTACTTTAGGAATTTCCCCATCCCAGGACAGGCACTTGCTGTTGTCAGATCCCTCTTGCTCTCTCACCCCCTTCCCAGACAGCCTGGTTTCCATTTGGGACTTGTTTCACTACACTATACTGCCTCCCACTAGGGTGGTTTACATCTGTTTCAAAGTAGGTTCTACTTAGCTATAAGCATGCTCAAGCCTCACTTGAGTCTCAAAGTGTTTGATTTTAATCTCATCACTAGTCCAGCCTTTACAGAAGCTATGCCCAGAATACCATGTGGACGAGCTACCCTGGCTTTAAAAGCCATTTCACTAACTGGGATAAATACTTAAAAAGCAGTTTGGGTTTTAAACTACATCTCTGCCTGCACTAGTGGAAAACTTATCTCATAAAACTTAATTAGATGCATTTTAGGTAATCAGGAAAAGTTTACAAATATTTGAGACCGAAGGGGAGAGCACTTTTAAAAATCTTACCCACTCAGAAACGAGCACTTGAGAGCCTGCTCAAGAAAATTCCAACTAATCTATGAAACACTGATGTAGGTTAAGTAGTCAAGTAAGGAAATGTCAGAATTAAGGTTGCTTTAGTCTCTTGCCATGATGAATCAAAGACGACATCAGAAAAGAATCTACAACTCACTTAGGGCTTGGCTACACTTGCAAATTTGCAGCGCTGCAGCAGGGTGTGAAAACACACCCTCTGCAGCGCTGCAAATTGCGGCGCTACAAAGCGCCAGTGTAGTCAAAGCCCCAGCGCTGGGCGCGCGGCTCCCAGCGCTGTCCGTTATTCCCCACAGGGAGCTGGAGTACGGACAGCGCTGGGAGAGTTTTCTCCCAGCGCTGGGGCTTTGAATACACTTAGCGCTCAAAGCGCTGCAGGAGCTGCCGCGGCAGCGCTTTGAAATGCAAGTGTAGCCAAAGCCCCAGACTGAGACAGACACAGTACGTAGAAAAGTTATAGTACTGAAGGGGTTGTAAACATCATGCTAATATCAAGATGGCACTAGGTTTATGAAAGGTGGAACAGCTGTTCTGAGGGATTCATGCAGAAATACCAATCTATGCCTCATGATATAATTCAAGTATGTTCTGGTGGGGCTTTTTTTTTTTTTAAATTGAATTACAGGGAGGGGAAAAAGTGAACTTCTTAGTTTTATTGGCTACCAGTCCAGCAGAAGTCAAAACACTCAGTCTCCCCATAATAATTGTTTCAATCAAGCCCACAATTTGAAGTGGAGTGGAGAAAAGAAAGCTCCCAGACAACTGTGAAATCAAGTCAGTGCAGCGTACAATCACAACCACAGTAACTACAACATTACTAAGACATTTCGTCCTGAAATCAGAAGCAAGATACACAATTAGCGCGCACACAAAAAAACCCAAACAAAAAAACCTCTCTTCCCATTCCTTTACTTCTCCTTGGAAAATGACATTTATTCACAAAGTGCCCCAGCTTGTCAAATTACTACATCACCTTGCTCAGATAAAGTGGTATGGAACTAAAGTAGGTTTCTGATCACACTACATTATTCTACAACACTTCCATCTATGAGCATCTTCCCCACAATGGCTGTAGTCTGAAAGGCAAGCCAACAGTAATCTCTGCAAACACCAGTGCTGCTGTTCCATGTGCTGATGCTAATATGCAACTCCGCACCCCCACCAGGAAAATCACATTACTTCTAAAAGCAACCATCCTTTACCAGCTCACAACTCGAGATCTTATGTTCTCGCTACACCACCAGGCCAGCACCCACAGTTTTTACTTTTACTCAGCACCTCCATAATTAGCCTCTACATACTAAGAAGGCAGAGGTGCTTTACTGCATTATCCTAGCTACTTTCATGAGTTAGAATGCGGCTGACAGACAAGATGTCACTCTTACCTAAAAAGAGTCTCCATAACGGTTTTATAGCAAGTGAACTCATTGCAGGAGAACACTAAAATATTGCATTTCCTATGGTAGCATTATCATCATCCGTTGCTTCATTGGACAGCAGGATTACTCAAAGCACTAACATTGTGCTACAGCACATACTTAAACCATTTAAGTCATAAAATCATTTCTTTTCTTTGTTCTGGGCTGGATTTCTTTCCTAGCCAAGCAATCTGACACTTTGATTAATGGCTGCACTGTCCTTATTTCACCATCTACCAGAACAGGAAGATCCACGCTATTTAACACCCCCAATAAAAATTAAGAAGACAGACTTAAACGTATGCCAATATGGTTCAGAAAGTCCAAAGTTTGTTATTCCCTATCACAGTTATGAATGAAGATAAAGTGGTGTTTCATGATCCATTTCCTTCAAACCATTTTAGTGCATTTATGTTCAGAGTGACTAACCACTGTGGGGTCCAGTTTCCACACCAAATGTGCTCCATTTACTTCTAACATGAAGAACCACAAGCCCTACAAATTCAACACACAAACTGAAAATCCAGGTGAGCTCTTTGTCTTCCATGCATCAGCACCAGTAATAAAGATGCTGCTAGCCAAGTTATGCTCTCAGTTATACTTATGCCACAGTGTCTTCCAATTAAACCCTTAGTGCCGTTTTCAATGAATTTGCACAGGAACTTAGTAAACCATTCCGCAGTCAATTCACAGGAAACTAAATCCAACTCAACCTCCCAGTGCCAGAATGACTCTGGAGGAGGGGGAAGAGATATTACTGCATTTTAGCAACTAAAGTAAACTAATATGGCTCTGAATACAATAGGTCTGCTGAGTAAGAAAACTTTAAACCAAGACTTGCATAAGAGCAGGATCTTTAAAACTCCGACCAGTTCATTCTCCATTGAAAGTCCAATCCTATTTTCAACAAAGAAATACACCATTGGTCACTGCTGAAGAAGTGATAATCTCCAAGGACTAGGACTTCAGATGATAAATAAATACAAAGGGAAATTGCTTTTTGTATGAAAGAATGATTAAATAAATAAGGATATTGCAAAGTATTTGTATACTGTTCATGGATTGACACTGGATGTGGTATTAAAGGTTTTGCATTTTCAGAAGTCCCTGTGGTACTCAATCTCCTTCACAGCAAAAGAAACAAAGTCCTAGTCAATTTAACTCTTAGCCCCCTGCTAAGGAACCTAAAATAAAATACATGCCCATTCCACCACATGCACTAATCAGGCCTTTCAAGGATTGAGAGAAATTGAACAGGATTCCATCACCTGAAGCTCTGTGTACAGTAACAAAAGGATTTTGGGTGGGCAGAGTCAGAATGTGAAAGGGACCAAGAATTCCAGAGGGAAAAATAAAACCAATTACAAAATTTATAGAAGGAGAAAGAGACATCCTCAACATTTTGTATCTGGGGGACGGAAGGAAAATGGAAACCCAGATGAAATAAGATGCGACAAATGGACCACATTTTAATACAGCAATTAGAAAATTTAATAAATGTCACATTGAGTTTGTAATTGGGTGGGTAGAAAACCAACTTTAAACTGTCTACTTTTTCCTCCCTGTTTGCACCAACCTCTTGCATTTGCTCAGCATTTGGCATTCATTAGCACAAGTTAAAATAGACCCTGGAATTTTTAGAAAGTTACAGATTTTTAAATTTAACAACATATTTTTGCACATTAAAGTATGGGTAGCCATATCTCAGGCTTCTCAGCCAAAACGGATCATTCCAATGGTAAGAAAGGCATTTCCTTACTGTCTCTTCATGTACAATTTGCTGGGTGTACTACAGGGAATGTTTCACAAGGAAGTCAAGTGTTAACTATTACCAGAAATTTACCAGAATTGATGGACCAATAATCTGGCAGGTCAGATTTCATCTAGTCTCTATAGATAAAATTAAAATAATGCAGTGTATTAGGTACTAATTTGCATAGTAGGCCATCTGATTATAGGGAGGTTGTGGGTTTTTTTTTTTTTTTTTAACTTCAGTTTAAACAGTGAAGTAAAAATGCAACAATACCTTCCTCCCTCAGTAAGAATTTTAAATGCTGAAAATACGAGGCTCGGGCTTTTATAAAAGTTACTAGAGGACTTTTCAAATTTCCTTTTAAAGGTCACTTCAGGCACCAATTCAAATTCTCTCTTCATAGTAGTTTTGGTTATTGGTAGCCTAACTGCTCAGCCTTTAACATTTTGTTTTGTAAGAGGTTCGATAAAAATGTAATTTTTAGTTTAAGATTTTTTTTAAATTTTGTAAGGGCTGCTCAGTTTCAGTGTAAAGGGTTTACTCCTGTCACAACTGAAATGAAGCCAATATTATGTATAATGTTGCATAAAAACAGTAAAAAAAGTCTTAGAATTCCAACAGTGGAAGGCAGTTCTGTACATCAGTATGTTTCATTAACAACTCAACAGAATTTTATTAAGCTCAAATTGGGATTTTTTTAATCTAAAAATCCTAATTTGTATCAATCCACACTTTTGATCTTATTAATTTTAGTACGGATAAGGAATGAAAAAAGTTACCTCAGAACCATAAAAAGAAATAGTTTTAGTTAGAGTTCTAAGGCGAGTGATGTGTATCCGAGATCTCAGCTCCAATTTCACACTAAATGTTCTGCCCCACGCTCCCAGACCCACCTCCCTGTTCTTCCCAGCTACTAAAGAAAGTGCCGTCAGAGGCCTGAAGTTAGCTCCCACACCCAGCAGCAAAAAGCCTCACGGTCCCCATCCACTTCCCATTAGCCAACTCTTTCAGCATGAAACCACTGTAGGTTCCAAGCAGGCTCCGAGATATCCATGGACGCTCTTAGCCACCTCCCCCCCCCACCGCTGCTGCTTCTGGGCATGAGACCTGAGCAGGGAAAGCAAGACAAAAGCCGCCTAAACAAGGCAAAAAAGGAAAGGGACTCTTATGGCAAGGGAGTCAGGGTGAGGGGCAGACCTAAATGCTATTTTAAAAGCTCCTCCTACTTTAAATTTTGAAGTTTATTCCAGTGATTTTTCTCTTCCCACTCTTTTGCACTTTTCAGTTGCCATCCGCATCTGTTCCCATTCCCCCCCCCCCGCCCTTTCTGCAGCAGGGTCAATACTTTACAGTAACAACAAAAATCAAAAGAAGTAAGTCTTATTTAAGATGAGAGGAATTACAATTCTGAGTGAGATAGCAGAGCTCTCAATATTTGGACGAAGTAGAGAGTTGAAATTTAATCCTGAATTTCCTTTATTTTGTAAGTTTCATCAAACCAAGCTACTGTTATATGCTCTTATTGTTGAATATTTTATCTAGCATTTCCAAAGTTACATGGAAAGCAATCTTTCTTGGAATTTTTATAGCCAAGAAAAGAGTTCCACATAGCAGCTCCACTGCCCTGTGGGATCATGCTATCATAAATTAATAAAATAAGTTGCCTTTCCATATGAATTACACTTAGCTTTTCATGAACTGGAACTGTAGATACAAGCCACAGACTGATTACCATGCCATAAGATTCCCTGGTTACAGAATTATTTGCAGAATTTAATGGAGGAAAAATGGAGAGGAGAACAAGAGATTCTTTGGTTACTAGTAGCATCTAAGCATAGAAGAAATAAAATGGGGTACACAACACTGGTGTTTTTCTTCTTCATGGTCAACTACCACATGGATACAGTACATTCATGGGGAAGACATTTTGATCCACCCCCTCATTTCCACCTATCCAATGGGAACTCATCAAGTTGACCTCTGATCAGGTGTCAACTACAACAGAACCTTAGAGTTACGAGCACCTTGGAAAGGGAGGTTATTCGTAACTCTGACATGTTTGTAACTCTGAACAAAACGTTGTGGTGTTTTTTCCCCCAAAGGTTTACAACTGAACATTGACTTAATACAGTTTTTAAACTTTACTGTTCAGAAGAAAAATGTTGCTTTCCCCTTCCCCCCCCCCCCGCCAGTAGTTTACATTTAAGACAGTACTATACTGCTGCTGCTTGATTGTGTACTTCCAGGTCCAAATAAGGTGTGTGGTTGATTGGTCCATTCGTAACTGAGGTTCTACTGTACCTACTACCAGGAAGATGCATTTTAGGTAACGTAGGGAGTCAAGAATTGAGCAAACATGCTGCAGGTATGTGTGAAGATGTTATACCATTTGTAATTCTGGGAAAAATAGAAGATCACAAGAGGGAGAGATTAAAGAGACGAGCAAAAAAGATCATAAGGATAAAACCCAGAATGCAAACAGAACAGCAAGCCTGTATAGCACAAAGGGGACAAGACAAACAAAACAAAAACAGATTGTGATTGTGTCAAGCAAAGCTTGTCTTCCACCAGCAACTTCATTTTTTACCTCAGCAGGCAACTGTATGCACCACTTCTTTCACTACTGATCTTCAAATACAACGAGCCACAAAATAAGACACAATATAAGCTGGTTAAGCCTTTGATGCAAGCAGTTTCCATCATGGGGAAAAGCTAACTCCTTGCATCAAAGGATATTTTTGATTTAGCTTGCAAACAATTTTACCAAGGTCAAAAAGAGCAAAACACCCACACACTTTAGGCTATTTGACATGTTATTCTATAAAATGGAATAGTGCTTAGATATCTGAAATGAAGATTTGCAGATAGACTATAGTTAGTCAATGTATTATTGCACTGTATGTTCATCATTGAATAGATAACTACGTAAAAACAGAAAGTCTTCACAGATTATGCCTTCCTCTAGGCTAGGCAACTGCTTCTGCACTCCTCTGGAGAGCCTTCATCTTTTGAATGGGACTTTGTCAGTATTAGAATAATTTATCTAACTAGTCAAAGGGGAAGAAAATAGGATGACACGTTTGTCAAAACAAGAACCAAGTACTGTGCTGTATTCCAGTAGTAAGGTTCTCATCCTAGACAGATAGCGAAGGGGAGAGAGAAGTCAAGCCTATGTTTTTCCATTCTTTTTTAGCCCTGATCTTCTTTATCTTAACCGCAAGTGGTTATTTCACCCCACCTGGTGCCTCTCCTAATCTTGCCTGGCTCTCTTCCCCATTCCTGGTTATCCCAGTTCTTAGTTCAACCCAGTGCTGGTTATGTCAGCTCTACCTCTCATTTCTCTTCCTCTTCTGATCAGCTTCCTCTCTTCCCCACATATATCCTCCAAAAGTACTGACTTGTTTGGAATTCAGATTTGATACATGTAGTATTTCTCACATGGATTTGATTCATGTAATGCAAGTAGTGCGATTAACAACCCTTGCTGGGACAGTGCACCATACTGTCCTCCCTAGGAGGATGTGAATCAATTGACCTCAGATCAGGACCGTAAACCATCAGCCTGCAATAAGTACAGGAACTTTTAAAAATGACTACATTTAATGAGTATTCATATTGAAGTCCAATGAGCTGTAGCATGTGTCATCAGTACAGTTTTTAATAGATGCTAATCACATAAACTGACTTACTGTAATTCAATCTTGAATATGGGATAGGCCAATTTGTGGTAACAAAAATATTAGGGATTTATTCAGCTGTACATATTCACTGAATATGTAACTCAAATTACAATTGGAGTGAAGATGTTTCTTCGACAACAAAAATAGATCCTAAATGGTTTGGATTTATGCAGTGTAGTTTGAGCACTGTCTTTTCCTGAGAATCAAATCTTGGTTTATCCATCAAATCAACAATAGCTTAAAACGTGCTGTTAAGATACTATGCTGGTAAACTGGGGACCATTTCCAGTTTAAGATACAGGCACACATCAGTACCATACTCCATTGCAAACAGGTTAACAGTGCTAAGTCTCAGCTGTTAACTGTTGTCACTGAAACATTCAATTTCAGCAAAACAAAGGCAAGAGAGTTAGTGTGAATTTAAAGTGTAATCCCTGCTTTATCGTCATCGTCCCCACTCAAAGAGCACTTCAGAGAGAATTCTGTTCAAGCCAGAAATTGAGCAAGATGTCTCTATCATCACTTTCAGACACTAGTGTTACCTGTTACCTCTGTGTTCTTGGGGAACCAGGGTGCAGTATCCAACTTGTCTGACTCACGAAAGCACCCCCCTCCCACCCCCAGCCTCTGCTTGAACCAAAGCCAATCAGAAGAAAGACTTACAAAAAGCAATGAAAAAAGGCACTGGGAGACACATCTAAACCCCTCCGGACTAGGGTGACAAGGAAACTCCCCATGCCTCATCTGCATCAAAGATGGGGCAGGGAGGCATGCCTATTAGCATACAGAATGGAGAACAGAGATTCCAAGGCAAGAATCGCACTGAACTATGGGACCAGAAAAGCAGGGAAGCGGTGCATGATGGGGGATATCTGCTCCAGATGTTAATGAACCCACACCTGCACACACCCTGCTCAGTAGTTATCAGACCAATTCTAGTAATAAATCCTTTATTGGTATCCAAAATACTGATGCTGCCTAACTGCACTGTGAGCTCCCTTGAAGGAACACTGCCCATAGCCAGGAATGATCAGCTCCTATTGTCTAGCCTGAACAAAACAACTTTGGTATACTCCCTTCAGCCATCAGTTTACCCAATAAACAAATCCATTGTTCTTTCCCTACAAAAACCCCTACCCACGCTCTGATGCCTGTATCCAACATCTGCATCAGTTCCATTGGGAGTTTATCTTCTCCTGACTGATCATGCTGGGGGCTCTGCCTGTCTCCAGCACTCTGGACCCTCAGCTACCACCACCATCTGGGAACCCCGATGGATTCAAGCTTCACAGAGTGGTGAGAACTCAGCTCTCTCTCTAGATAGAGCCTTCTGACCCGGACTTGTGTGATCAGTTATAGTTTTCTAAACCTGACTTTTATAATATTAAAAGTAACTTACATTTGTTTATAACTGTTTTGTTTGTTTGGCTCCCCTATGGTTATTACCTGGAAATAAATAACTTTCATGGTTAAGCTGGTCGCTTCTCCAAGACATACAATAATATTAATAGAGATAGGAAACAGTCAGTGATTTATTGTAATGAGGCCTAATTTACCAAAGGCAACATAAAAATGAATTAAGAGCAATGTTGTATGAATAACTATGCCTCTGAAAGTCTCTTATAACTTGTCTAATTTGTGCCTATCACAAATTCTAGAATTATGTCCAATCTCAAGATCAAAAATTTCCACAACCCCAAAGCCAATCTGTGTTAAATAGCTACTATGTTATCCTTTGATTGTACAGTACTGTCATAACAGTCTGCAAACCCAGAAAATTAAATGCATCCCTTCTCCAAGGCCAATTCTGACATTGGGATGAACTCACAATTAAGCTTACCATAGCTATTCAGCACTGGATCAAAACTGAAGTGATTACGTAGTTGAGAAATTCAGACAAACACAGCCCTTATTACTGAGCAGCTTTATTTAGTTTAGGCATTTTTGATCAGATTACTAGAATCTTTATTAGAGAATTTAACCCACCCACTCCCACCCAAAAAGAATTAGGAGAGAAATAGTTCAGAGATTCCATAACAGTTTCTTGCAAGATTAGAATTTTCCTTTTCCTAAACTGTAAATGTGACTTTTCCCATTGCTGCATTACACAGCTGTCTCAGAGGAAATCTGGAAAGTTGGCTATTCTATTTAGTTTCATTTCTATAAAAACAGCTATGCCATATGGTCCTGTGTGCAGAACCATAGATGTTTAAACCTTCCATTTCTGACAGTTTTCTCACACTCCTCTGCAGCCAGTTTCTAAATGACTGCCAAAAATGTGTCCCTAAAATTCAGGAACAAGAATGGAAGACCAATGTTAAATGTTATTGCAGGCATCCTACACACCAGATGGCAAACATGCTGTTTCTTTTGAACTATGTGTATTTTGTAGAGTGGCGGTGCTTATTATCATGAAATGGGATGGCAAAGCTCTCTTATACAAGTGAGGGTATGTCTACACTACGGGGTTATTCCAATTTTACATAAACCGGTTTTGTAAAACAGATTGTATAAAGTGAAGTGCACGCGGCCAGACTAAGCACATTAATTCGGTGGTGTGCGTCCATGGTCCGAGGCTAGCGTTGATTTCTAGAGCGTTGCACTGTTCCCGCAGTCTCCCCCGCCCCTTGGAATTCTGGGTTGAGATCCCAGTGCCTGATGGGGCAAAAATCATTGTCGCGGGTGGTTCTGGGTAAATGTCGTCACTCATCCTTCCTCCGGGAAAGCAACGGCAGACAATCATTTTGCGCCCTTTTTCCCTGGATTGCCCTGGCAGACGCCATAGCATGGCAACCGTGGAACCTGTTTTGCCTTTTGACACCGTCACCGTATGTGTACTGGATGCCGCTGACAGAGGCGATACTGCAGCACTACACAGCAGCATTCATTTGCTTTTGCATGATAGCAGAGACGGTTATCAGTCGTTCTGTACCGTCTGCTGCTGTCATGGGTACCCCTGACTGAGGTCGGCCGGGGGCGCAAAGACAAAAATGGGAATGACTCCCCGAGTCAATCCCTCCTTTATGGTATCTAAAAACAGAGTCAGTCCTACCTAGAATATGGGGCAAGTGTACTAGAGAACCAATGTATCAGAAAACCAGAGAGCACAGGCCTCAGAAGTTAAAGATGTCAAGCACACAGTCATGAAATGTGAAAGATTGAGTGTAATACCATTTGAACTGAAGTTCTCACACACAGCAGCACCAGTAAGACATCAGGTGATGTCTAAACAATTCCCACCACAGCATGGCCCTGTCAGCTCTTCTTAGGTGGTAGGTGCGGTTGAGAGATTAGAAACACTACAGAACAATTATGTTCACAAGCACACCCAAGTTTGCTGTTCAGACTGCAGTGAAACATCTGGAATCCTTGAGCCAATGGGGAAGTAAGTGCAGAACCACAATGAGTCTACTGCTGTAATTTAGCTCCCTGTGGGGATGGTTTATAAATTGTCCTTGCCTCCGAGGGTGATGTCACATTACACACAATCTTTATAATTTATAATCCCTTTACCCTCCAATCCTCCTCCTCCTTTCAGCTAAACAGAGATTGGGAATGCAGCAACTATTGTCAGCTCCACAAAAGTTATGACATCAGTTAGGACTCTAAAGTTAAAGGGCTATCATCAACGTAAAACACACAGTTCCACTTGGAAGTGTTTTACTTACTGATATTACCATTGGCAGCTAAAATGTAAAGAAAAACTCTACAGAGATTGCTTGTCTACAGCCTGTTTCATTGTTTTGTCTGTTGAGTTGGTCTCTCCTGCTTGGGTGGGGCTTCCACACACAGTCTAGGAGGAAAATCTTGTGAAACCACAAAATTTGACAGTGAATTCCAGGTTAAACTGTAGAACCTACAGCTACTTTTAACTTTGTTTTAAGACACTGACCAGATTGCAAGCAAATAACATCCCTTTAAGCTTGCCAGTAGTTTTCCATGCTAAGCCTTATTTCTGATCCTCCCCTAACTTCCTTAAAAAAAGTTCTTTGACCTGAAATTTCTGTTCAGTTTCAAGCCAAAAATAAATTGTTCTGGAAAATGAAGAAAACCCAGCAATCTATAAGAATTATAAAATTTACAAATACCCAACGAATCTTTGTTTCAGCTACATCATGATCTACAGAAGACCATCTAGGGAAGCAGTGCAACACTAAAGAAAATTAAGATGCGAATTATAGCACAGATCTTCAGAGCGCCTCAAAAGCAGTTACATGCCCAAATGAGAAGCTGATTCAGTCTTTATCCACCCAAGGGGCAGAGGATTGTATGCGGCATCTTGCCTCGCCAGCACATTCCCCGCAGCCAGCCCATCGACGGGGCAGGGCTGAGAGAGGCGGCTGGGCAGCACCCCCTGGACCGAGGTGGGTATCCATGGGGACCCATCCCAAAGAAAGGGGGGGGCGCCTCCAATAAGGGATAGATTCATCAGGCGGCAGCATCGCCCCCTCCCACCGCAGTGCTGGGGGCTCCCTCCGGGAGCGGGGTGAAGCAGGGTCCATCACACCGCAAGGGCAAGGCCGGTACCCGCGGTCTGCCCCCCTCAGCAGGGCGCACCCACATGCCGCCTCCCGAGGGCAGACACCCCCTCGCTCTGCCCGGCCCCTCGCTCCATCCCCCAGGTCCGGTCCGGTCCGCCCCATTCTGACCCTCCCCCCGGCCGGCCCCGGCCCCGGCCCCGGCCCCTCCCCCTCCTCGGGCCCCTCGCTCCGCCGCTCACCATCCGGGAACTCCCGGTCGCTGATGTGCTGCAGGTGGGGGCCGCCCCCAGGATCCGAGTCCCCCGACTCGGCCTCCGCCGCCGCTCCCTGGTAAGCGTCCGCCCGGCGCTCGGTCCCCGGCGCGGCCCCGCCGCCGCCGCCGCCGCCCCCCGCGCGGGCCCGGCCGAGCTTGGGGCTGGCGTCCGGGGACACGCAGCAGGTGACCGTGTTCCCCATGGGGCCCGGCCGGAGCCGCCGCCGGCCCCGCTACGCAGCTCCCAGGCGGGGGCCGAGCCGGGCTACGGGCGGGCGCAGCGCCGCATCCCGCCACGCACCCGGCAGCTGCCTCAGCTACGGCTCATGGAGCGCGAGCGCCGCCGCCGCCGCCTTCCCAGGAGCCCCGGGGAAACGCCCCGCACGTCACCTGATGCCGGGCAGCCAATCAGAGGGCAAGAACGGACCGGGGCCGCCGCGTCACGTGATCCGGGAAGCCCCTGCTCCTCCCTCTCCCATCCTTGCTCCTCCCCCTCAGCCCCGCCCATCACTGCTCCCCCTCCCCCCCACTCCTGCGGCGTGGGAAGGGCAGGGGCAGCTGCGGGCTACACTAGTCGCTTCCCGGGGTGGGGCCGTTTCTGACCTGGCCCTGCCCCATCCCACACACCTCCACTGGGCCGGGGACACTGAGCCCTGCTGCGAGCAGCTGCTGAGGCTAATCCCCGCCCCCTCCAGGGACAGGCCCTGCACTGCAGCCCGCCAGAATGGAGGTGAAAGATGCAGCAGAGGGGACCGACTCAGGCCGGTCCATATGGTTCCCTTATGGCCCACTAAGCCTGGGCACATTTTACAGCTCATTTTTATGCTGATTAGAGCCTTAGTGTAGAGGGGATCTGAGGTGACTTCACCCAGACAAGATCAGTTTACATAGTCTAGCCTCAGCCAGACTTAAAAGCTGTTCAGCTCATCCAGTTTTAATAGTTGCCTAGGGTCCACAGGTGCCTGTGTTGCACAGACACACCTTGTGCTGCTCTCCCCTTCTCCCCACAAGGTAGAAGTTTTCATAGTAGACAAGAAGAGGCCAAATCGAATGTATACACAGTACACTCACAAAGGGCGGCGGGGGGGGGGGGAGTATAGAGAGGTTTTGTCGGCCTGACTGTGGGTTGGTCAAACTGCCAGTGCCAGATGAGTGCTGAGAAAAATGTTTGTAGCATAGCACTCCCTATATGGCACACATTTTTTTTAATTTGTATTACAGTAGCATGCAGAGGCCCCAGTCAGGGAGTGGGGTTCCCTTCTGGGATGCAGTGTACCACGCACAACCCAGAAAGATGGTCCTACCGAGTTTCAAATCTAAGTTCATTTTATGGAAAAATCTATATGTTTAAAATGTGACTTTTAAACATTTTTAGTGGCAATTCATACATTTATCCCTCAACCTCTAAAGCAGGAACCTTAAGTATGAGAAGTCCAACTGCATGGGGTTCAGAAGAAGAGGGCTCTAAATTCATCTAAAGTCACAATTTTGACATTGTAAGATAAGGTGTCCCAAGCTGCTTGGGCAAGTGTTGTATCCCAGTAGGGAAACGGGATTCCCATGAGAAAATCCATATGCCTAATGGGGTTGGTTTAAGAGATAAGGAACCATAAATCCATCACCAGTTCAGGACTGAATATTTCCCATCCGACTTTTAAACCAGTGTGGTTTGGAGGGGAAAACGCGTACAGTTGATGGAGGGAAAAACCTACCCTTCCCCAATAAATGATGGGTTTTTTTGTTTGTTTGTTGTAAATAGCAGCTATCTAACAGTTGCTCAGAGGTTTGGAATGTTAGATTACACCCTAGGGAAGATGGATTACTAGGCAAGATACCTCATGACACAGTCAAAGTTCATGATAAGTACAGCCTATGCATGACTCTGCAATGTATCACCACAAAAAATGTATAAAACTCTAGATACTGATAAGAATGAAACCACAAAAGATTTAAGAGAATAAGATTTTTGCAGGAATATATTGAAATAAAGGACCCTACAACACAGGCATGTATCCAAAAATTAGTGGAATTGATATCCATTTTGTAATAGTAATCCTAACAACTGAAGATGCATCTTGCATATATGAACATATCACTTTAGAAACAAGATGTCTTCTCTTCGTAAGGTGGATATAAATGCTATATGACTAGAGTCCAGCTGAGTTAACAGTGTTATAAATATAGGAACCTACTGATTTATATAGTCCTAGTCTTACATGTGGGCTAAACCCTCATACTGATAAATTATGTTTTTCACCTGCATGCTAGTTCTGCTAAACTTTAGTGCCACCTACATCCGTGTAACATGTTAAAGTCTAAAGGCATGTTACCTTAGAGAAATGTGCCATTTAATACAAGAGTGGTTTGGAGGAGACCAGCGGTTCTCAAAGTGTGGGTCAGGACCCCAAAGTGGGTCACAACCCCCTTTGAATGGGGTGGCCAGGGCTGGCTTAGACATGCTGGGGCACGGGACTGAAGCCCAAGCCCCACTGCCCAAGGCTGAAGCCAAAGCCTGAGGGCTTTAGCCCTGGGTGGCAGGGGTGGTGGGGCTTGGGCAGAGGCAACACCTGCCTGCCTCAATACAAGCAGTAAATTGGACCACCTGAAACCTGCTTGTAGACCCCTGGTTGAGAACCACTGATGTAGACTAATCCTGGCCCCCGAGTCACTGTTTCAATATGGTCTTAAAGGGCACTTTGCCAAGACTGAGGTTTGGGGATGCAAAAATTTTTTTGCAAGTTAAAACACAGACAACTGAATGAGAGAGGTGAGGAACAGTGGTTAACCAGACTCCAGCCCAGCTGATCATTAGGACTCACCCTATGATAGAGTACCAGTCATAAAAGCCTGATGGATCGGTACAGCTATATATAGAGGTAGATGGGAACTGGGAACCAACATTGATGTGGGTGTTTTCTCCCACAGTTACTAGCAAGTGGAAGTGTATGATTTGCACAACTCCCAGAGGCTGAAGTTTCGTGCTGGATTTTGAGCTTGATGCATCAGGCTGCAAAGGAGATGGAATAGATTTATCTTAATCATTCTGCAACAAGCTCTTTACAAAGGGAGCAGGATGCAAGAAGAAAAGAGACGAATCAGAAGTCAGTTTCCCTTTACAGCCTTATTCATAAGGCTCAAAGTCCAAAAGGAAACTTCAACCCCTGGGAACCCCAAAACAGCAAACGGTGTCACATGTCAGTAACTCCAGGAGAAGAACACTTTTCCTAGTGTCGTGTTTAACCCTTTCCTTCCACATTCCCCAAGTATGGCTGCACATTATACTTCCCATCCTATAAGAAGTCATATCCAGATCTTTAGGTACAGAAATGGGGGGGGTCTTCAGTTTGTTCCCCAAGTTTATCAAGTTAATTCTTGGGGTATGTTCATACTGTGATAAAATCTCACGGCACAGCTGCAGCTGGCCCAGGTCAGCTGGCTCGGGCTCATGGGGATCAGACAGTGGGGCTATAACATTGCAGTGTAGACATTCAGGGTCAGGCTGCAGCTTGGGCTCTGAGATCCCACGATGGGGGGAGAGTCTGAGCTGAGGCTCCAGCTCGAGCCGGAACGTCTCCACTGCAGTTTTTTAGCCCTGCAGCCCGAGCCCCGTGAGCCCAAGTCAGATGACCCACCCAAGCTCTGCATCTCGGTGCTGAAAGTTTTTTATTGCAGTGTTGTTTTACCACTGGAGGCTTTGTTTCTTGATAAACCAGACCCTTCACATCATGAATCAAACCTGTCACCCTCTGTACTCTCTCCAGGACCAGGATATCCATTTTTAATCCGTGTTTCCTTACCCAGGCCTGTGGACAGGGACCATTACATCTTTGATTGAAACATTATTCCCTTATTTATGAAATTTAACACCCTATTGACTCATTGCTAATAGCAATACAGTGTATCTACTATCACAAGTTATTACCAGCCCTAGGTCTCTTTCTTCTACTGTCTTACTTGTTTTGATTTTCTGCTTGATCTAACTCGATGAATCAGGCAGTTCCCACTACAAAAAAAATCACTTTTGATCTACAAATATGGACATTATGTACCTTGTTCCGTATTTCACATGATAAACGGGGGGGGGGGAAGGGGGGTTGAATATGATCAATTCCAGCATAATGAATTCATGTGCTGCCAGCAGGTTACTATATACATGAGATTTGAACCATTGTCGTGCTGCCTCAAAAAGCCTCCACCGCTTGACCTAAAGGAAAATATCCATAGTTGCTGCTCTTAGTAGACCTTTTATTCTCTGTCTGACAGTCACTAAAGAGCAAGTAGTCACCTACTCACACCCAACCAGTGCCACACCACTATGCAGTCCAGTGGATTGGAATCAATATTTTCTTGACTATTTGTATGAAAGAGGAATTGCCCAGTACATACAGAATCCCCTTACTACACTGTTTTAACCTGTCTGGGCCCACAGCATATATAGGACAATTGAAACTACAATTTCACCCTAAAGCCTTAGCTGCTGTAAATAGCTACATTGAAGTGTGCCAGCTTACACCAGCCGAGGAGCTGAGCAATAAAAGGTCAATATGGCTTTATTACAGATCCACAGTTATAATATACTACAGTGGGCGGGTTACTACTAATTCTATTCATCAAGCAATTAAATCTATACTCATTATTTACAACACTGGTGGTGTGGGTTAGTGCTACATTGCTGTGAGAACTCTCCCTTTTGACTATAGTTAGTTTAAATTCATACCACTAATGCTCAGTTAACCTTTTGTGAATTACATTTTAGTTTGTCATGTGAACACACAAGTCTACACTGCACAAGACTAAGATAGTTTAATAGATTCCAAGGGCAGAAGGGACCACTGGTCTGCCCTAGTCTGACCGCCTGTCTGACGCAAGCCACAGACCTTTCCCAAAACAGTTCTTTGTGAATTAGAGCGTCTCTTTTAAAAAATAAACACCCAATCTTGATTTAAAAGTGGCCAGTGATGGGAATTCAAGGGCCACTTGAAACAAGAAGTGCATAAACCGAGCACCTGGATTCAAACACCCCCATATCCCTAAATTAGAGTAAACTTTTCCATTTTTAATCATATTGCAAACAAATTTCAGCCACTCACTAAAGACGAGCAGACTCATTGAATATTCTTTTCTTATGACTATGTAATGTGAACTTAAAAAGTGGCATTTACATGATTGTTCTCATGACACCATGTGATATTGTTAATATAAAAATGAATGCTTTATCAAGATTAGATCATGCTAGGTTTCTTTTATAACATGCCATCCTATGGTTAGATATGTACTTCTCAATATTTTTTGGCCCCACAGAAAATATCTATTTGTGAGACAACTTAAACTGATCCAGCTGAGGTGATGACATAGGCAATATTGTGAATATCAGAGTCTGGTCATACAGCAGTGAAAATCAAGAGCAGGAATCCCATTAACTTATGGGAGCAGGAGCAAGCCCTAAATCAGTGTTTTCCAAAGGGTGGGGTATACTCCCTCCCAAGAGCCAAAGGGATGTGGAGAGGCCTCTTAATTGTTCTCCAGAATCTCAACTTTCACAAAGAAAAAAGTAAGTCTCTTGTTATTATGATTACAAAGAAAATCTGATCCAAGTGTAACCTATGCAGCCATGAATGTCTGAGTTTGCAGAGAGCCTGACATAATAGTTCAAAGGTGAGAAGTCCTCATGCATGTCAATGAATGCTAACAATGATAGTTAATGTTGACACCTAAAGTATGTCTCTGGCAAAGTATGTAAGAAAGGAGAGCAAGTATATTGTGTAGATCTGCGCATTCTACTCTGACTGCTCATTTTGGGTAGGGGTTTAACTACGTAAGGTTGAAGGCGGTGTGATTGGTTTCGTTTTCCTAAAAAAAGGGAGATCAACTTTCAAAAGCCTGGAAATGCCGCCCTATGTCACCAGGGAAACTTCAAGCAGCCTCTGAATATTGGTCAGGATTCTGAGGTGGACCTGGTTGTCATGTCACAATGACATTAGGAGAAGCAGCCTCTATTCTAATAGGCCTTTTCTGTCTCTAATGTCTATGATTCCTTTAAGCTATGAAAATATAATGGAACAAATTCATCCCTGGAGTAGCTCCAAGGAGGTCAAAGGAGTTATACCAGGGAGGAATTTGGCTCAGTGACTATTGTGCATAGCATCAAGGTGCTAAGCATATCTTTGATATGCATCTTACAAATTACTCTATACAATAATTTGTAGGATGCATATTAAATGAAGACTGCCAAGGCTGGACAGACTAATATTAGAGCCAACAGCTGTGGTTGTGCACACATGAGAGCATGTCATTCTGTCTTTTCACTCTGCTTGCCTGCTCCGCACATAGAATCAGGCAGGCTGTTGAAAAGAATCCTGCATCTCAGATGAGTCTTTTACATTTTGAATCCCCACGCTGTCCCTGGTGTGGTTAGCTCTCTCTGTTGATTTCTATATGTTTTCATTCACTCTCTCCCCCTTTATAAGCTCAGCAGTAATGTTCATAACCACATAATTAATGCTGTTTTCTTACACCCTTGCTTCACTGTGTAAAATCATTCTCTCCTGAAATCGGGGGGGGGGGGGGAGTCTCCTGGAGAGAAAAAAAGATACAGTAGCTGAAACCATAGTTACCGGCATTCCAGTCTCAATAATGGCTCCTGAAAAATGCCAAAAATTTAGGGTATACTTTTACCCAAACTAATTGCAGCAAGGAATTGAGATGCTCCTAAAAGCTATTTCAGAACCAACAGGGACTCTGTATGCTCTCCCCTCCTCTTCCTTTGTAGTGGCCCTTACTCCTGAAAGGGGAGAATGGCTCATTGAAAAAAATCTATGCTGTGCTTCCCATTGCTAAGAAATTCTAACTGAGATCTTGACACTAAGGGGGAATCTTCGCCCAGCGTTGGATGTAGAATCTGCACCCTCTTTCCCAATGCACAACCTCCTCTCTCACACATCCACCAGTTTAGGAGTGCTCTTCCTTCATCCTACCCCTTCTTAGAAAGTATCTCGGCTGTCACAGATGACTATTTCTGCTCTTCCTCTCAGGGCATTCTATGGATCCTTTGGACAGGAGCCAAGACAGAAGGAGTGAATTGGTAGGCTGAACCTGTATAGCCGACTGAAAACAAAAGCTCAGACTTGTGTATTTTCCTGTGGCATACAGCGGGCATTCTGGGGAAAGAAACTCTTCCGTTTGGAAAATCCACCACCAAGCACCAGGACAAGAATGTTGGCTAGAATGATTTTTCTTCTGAAGCTGGCAAATAACGCAATGAAATTATAACAGGCAGGATCATGGCCATTTAAGTGAAAGAGCCTGAAATAAAACAGTAGTTAATGGTGAAGTATGAATTTCTGACCTATTTATTAAGATTTGATTTAACCATTCATCAGTGAGGGTGAGTGAAACACACATGCCTAGATTTTCAGTAACCACATACATTTGCACTTCTCTATCATCTCCATGCTACTTTTGGCTACTGGTAAATATAGCCTAGCTAAGGCTACCATCCTGTGCTTGATAGCACAAAGACAGACTGCTACCCCTCTGTCTTAGATTAAATGAGTACCTTTGTTGTCTCATCAGCAATCTAAAGTGCTATTATGGGCAATTTAAAGGTTGCTGTATTGATAACCACAGTATGTCAAAACACAACTCTATACAGAGGTTCGGTTTGACTTTCTCTCTTCTGACCCTACCTTCAGTTTGTCCTAAGTACACTAATTTTGCGGGTAGCTAAGCAGAACAATGAAGTGCAGCTAGTAGACTCACCCGACTCTTTGAAATGCTTGCGAGGGAAACATGATCTCTAGTCAACTCAGGTAAGCATAAAGCCTAGCTGGCTGTATTGTGTGTAAACTGAGGCAGGGAACCGGTAGAACCACTTCTATGACTTACCATCCTCTAGCAGAAAAAAAGAGTTGATGCTACAAGTCATGTTTAAAAGTTTCCTTTGCACTGAGGAAGAGGCAAATCTTTTACAGCACTTTGGCATGGGCAGTGGAAGGTCGTTGTGAAAGTTCTTCTGGAGGGAATAACGTTGCAGGAGTAACCCTTTTATTAAGCCTGATTAACCAGTTCTGTTAGAGTCCTCACTGCATCATTGGCTCACCTCTAGTACCACCCACATTTGGGGAGGGGCTATAAATGAGCCTCAGAACAGCTTTGAGTCACTTGAAGATGTTATTATGTAGACTTGATTACAGCCGATCAGTGGTGTGTAGGGTTTAAAATGCTTAGAGAAGAGAAAAGACATATAATCAATGCAGCAGGCATGGTATTTGATATTTGTGTTTGTAACCTAGGATTCTGGTTGTTTTAATTGGAAAATTTTGCACAGGTGCAGGTTGCTTCTGGGGATGGTATTTTTTAAGGACGCTGCTTGTTTCTGTTGTAATTTCTTCTCCAATTACATAAGATAGCATCTGTAAATAAAACTGCAAAGCTGGGTGCCTAAAGTTTTTAAGCTTCTAAATCTGTATTTAGGTTCCTAAATAGAAGTGGAATGTGGTTCAACTTTTAGAAATGCTGAATACCCACAAATCCCATTAAAGTCAATGGGTGTTGCCGGTAGAGTCATAGAATCATAGAACTGGAAGGGACCTCGAGAGGTCATCTAGTCCAGTCCCTTGCACTCATGGCAGGACTAAGTATTATCTAGTCCATTCCTGACAGATGTTTGTCTAACCTGCTCTTAAAAATCTCCAGTGATGGAGATTCTACCACCTCCCTAGGCAATTTATTCCAGTGCTTAACCACCCTGACAGGAAGTTTTTTCTAATGTCCAACCTTAAAACTCCCTTGCTGCAATTTAAGCCCATTGCTCTTTGTCCTATCCTCAGAGGTTAAGAAGAATAATTTTTCTTCCTCCTCCTTGTAACAACCTTTTACATACTTGAAAACTGTTACCATGTCCCCTCTCAGTCTTCTCTTCTCCAGACTAAACAAACCCAATTTTTTTCAATCTTCCCTCACTGGTCATGTTTTCTAGACCTTTAATCATTTTTGTCGCTCTTCTCTGGACTCTCTCCAATCTGTTTTATAAGCACTTCAGCACTTTCTAAAAAGAAGCCAAACTTTTATTTAGGAGTCTAGTTTGAAGCACACAGGTTTGAAAGTGTTGTTATTTACCTTATAGTATCATGTAGATGCCAATTAACTTCAAGGCTCCGCTGTGCTAAGCACTGTATAGACACATAGGCGTGTATCCTCAAAGGTATTTAGGTGCCTTGCCCCCAGATTTGAGTGCACTTTTGAAACTCTGGGCCATACTGAGAGACCATGAAGTGCTTATAAGACCAAAGAAAAGTTGGCAGAAAGGAAATATTATCCCTATATTAGGTAAGATGCTGAGGCAGGGAGGGATCAAAGCCCAGATCCTCAAAGGAATTTGGGTTGCTCACTTCCATTCAAATTAATGTTTGCAGTGTATTTGTAGCCATTGTAGGATATTAGAGAGACAAGGTGGGTGAAGTAATATCTTTTATTGGACCAACTTCTGTTGGTGAGAGAGGACAAGCTTTTGAGTTTACACAGAGCTGCCTGGGGCAGTAGAGTGCATTACACCACCTCAAACCCGCTACGTTAGTTTTCCTAGCACTTTTTGGAATGACCACAGGGCTGAACCTTGATACCAGCAGTACTTTTTGGGGGGAGCATGGGGTATTTGATTCAGATCCTGGCGCTGTGAGAAGAAGTTAACATTTGGGTACCAACTGGTGCCGATCATGTTTAGCCTCACATCTTGAGATTCGCACGTCTTTTATTACAAGGGGTGGCAGCTGCTGGTGGTGGCTGCTGTTGAGGGGACAATGGGGAGAGTAGCACTGTAAACGTGTTCATAGGTTGTGATCTAAGTGACAGCACATGCATAAGTATTGCAGCACATCAGGTTTGCATGGAACGCCTGCTGTATCATGCTCATATCCAGTACGTGTTCACTTGTTTTGTTTCTTGTTATCATTACTTAATTAAGCCTTCAGATTAAGTTATCTTTTAAAATTGCAACACCTTTGAATCATTGAATATATCATGCCATTAAAAGCGAAGAGTTTCTTCTGTAACAAGGCATTTGCATCAAGGTGGAGATTATGTGTGACTAATTATGCAAGTGAGGCTTCAGGCACTTATATAATATTACTGAAGGAAACTATTCTGCAGAGAAATCCGAAATCACTTACATTTCAGTCCATGCACAGCTCTCTGTTATTCAATTGTGCATGTGTGTATTGTTGTAGCTGATAGTGTGAAGGAACACACAGATAGGATTCCTTTCCGATGTCCAATGCTTTGCGGGAGTCAGACTAAACAGGCAGGACAAACTGCCACTTCTTTGTTCAGTTTCTGCAAAACTTAAGCTTCCATTTGAAACAAAGATTCTGGCCTCCCTGGTTTAAAATATAGCATTAGATCAAATTGAGGTTATCTTCTTGCATCTGCAGACTGACAGATACAATGAGCCAAATTCATCCTGGGTGTTACTCATTTGCTTCAACAGAGATTAATTTAGCTCTGAAATGTAAACTGCCCATCCATCTTATTTGTGTGATAAAGTTGAAACCTAATGATGAATGTGTAAATGTCAAAACTGTTAATTATTTCACTGCTGAACATTTGAGCAGAACCAACCCGTTGTCTGTGACTGTGGGTGGCGCTTAAGGAGAATAAGTCACTGTCTTTCCTTGTCTGTTTTCTTTGCTAACTAATCATAGTTGTTTGATGAAATTTTCATAGCAAAGTATCTATGTATAAAATGTTTGTTTCAAAGATACTTTTCAATAATTCAGCAGAATGGAGCACAGAAGGGACTGACGTTCTTGTACAGAAGAAAGAAATAAGCAGCATAAATAACTGGATGTCTTTACCCAAATGGTTGTGGCTAATCTTTTGTTGAACAGAAATGTTTGGAATAAGCTACAACTCTTAGGGACTTGTGGACAACATGGATTTTCACGAGCAAAGTGAAAAAAAATCCAACTGTTTCTATTTATATCACATTTTCCCTTAGTAACTAGAGATTTCTTGTTTAGTGCAGTATTTTCTCCACATCACAAATCACTGCAAACTACCATGTGCAGTCACACAATATATGTAGTAGGTAGGATTTCACATTATGATCAAAGTAATTTCAACAGAAGCCAAGGACTTTAGTTATTAAGCAGGAAAGAGAAGATGTCAGTAACGTATTTACAACTATTCCTTAAAAAATAAACCTTATTATGTTTTATCCCATCTACCTGACTCTTTGATCTTCTGAATATTATTTGCACAAAAACACTTAAAAGAAATCATTAGATATCACTGAAGAAGCTTACATACTTCTGAGCTGGCAGGATTCACTGATAGTGAGATACAGAACCTGATGATCCCAGCAAGTGGCCAACTGAGGGAGAGATTCCCCCCCCCCTTAAATCACATGACAGTGTATCTGAAGCAGTGTTTCTTGATTTAAACCTATTTCAGCTCATCCTGCAGCAGACAAGTATCTAGCTTACAAGTTTATTTAAAAAACAACAAACAAACAAAGAGGAAAAGCTATCCCACTAATTTGCAAATAGCACAATGCTGGCACACAATAGATCCAGGTTTCAGGATTGTGATTCCTCAAATCAGCAGAGTTCGGAACTTGCATTCCCCCCCCCCCCAAAAAAAAAATTGTGCCCGTATAATGTAGGGCATGAATTTAAACCAATATAGTTAAACTGCTGCAAAAGGCTGCATGGATGCTCTTACTTTGGCATAAGGGGGTTTAAGTCGATCAGGAACAAGGTTAAACATAAATAAGCCACTCTTACGCAGAAATAAGACTGGCAGCAGAGCCTTTGTGCTCTGGTTAAATTACATCAGCTTAAAAGCAGACTCAAGTAATACTGATGCAACTTTCTTATTTAGCTAAACCCTTAACAGAAGACAGATTAAGTAATTCAGCTCTCGGCAAGGGTTTCCCACCAGTTATTTTATTGTTCCTCGCTGTGGTGGAAGCCATGTATCTCTTCTCTGCTCCTGTAATACCCAAGATAAGATATCATGAGAGCAGGCAAGTTTGGACAGAAAAAAAATCAGTGAATAGCAGATTTAGAATGATTAAAGGGAAATAGTTGCAGCAAGGGCCAGATCTATAATCCATCTCAGCAGGGCCGGCTCCAGGCACCAGCTGAGCAAGCTGGTGCTTGGGGCGGCAGATTCCAAGGGGCGGCTTCCTGCCCAATCCTTTTTTTTTTTTTTTTGGCACTTCGCTGCTTCCGCCATCCCTGCAGGTTTTTTCTTTTTGGTTTGCTGCTCCTGCTGCCGTGTAGGGGGTGGCGACGTGGAGGAGGGGAGCTGCTAGGAGCAGTGCCAGGGCTGCAGCAAGCCCGGCACGGCAGCCCGCATCCTTCCCTGCCTGCCCACCGGAGCGGCGCGGAGCCCTCCCAGCAGGCGGCACGGCGGGAAGGGCCGCATGGCGAGCGCCCCGCTTAAGGAAGCCCTGGAGCCCCCTTCTCTCTCCCCCCCTCCCCGCTAGCTGGGGTGTGCTCTCCGCTGCCCGGGGTCTGCAGGGCTGGGAGTTCCCCTGCACCCGCCGCCCCGCAGGTATTTTTTTTTGTTTGTTTGTTTTTTTGGTTTTTCTTCCCTTCGCTGCTCCGGCCGGCTGGCCGGCTGGTTTGTTTCACGCCCCACCCCATTCGTTGCTCCGAGTGGCTGACAGGTTCCTCCCACACTTCGTTGCTCCGGCCGGCAGGTTTGTTTCAGGCCCTCCCCTCCCTCGTCGCTCCGACTGGCCGGCAGGTTTCCCACCCCCAACCCCCTTTGCTGTTTCGGCTGGCTGGCAGGTTTGTTCCCCCCCTTTGCTGCTCCGGCCGAGCGGCAGGTTTGTTCCCCCCCTTTGCTGCTCCGGCCCCCCGCGCAGGTTTTTTGTTTGTTTGTTTGTTTGGGGGGGGCGGGGTTGTTGTTTTTTTGCGCTTGGGGCGGCAAAAAAGCCAGAGCCGGCCCTGCATCTCAGTCAATGGAAAAATTGTCATTCACTTTAGTGGGCTTTGGATCAGGAACCTAATCTGCACTGGCTTTCTAAGCAGCATGGATGGGCTCCATGAAGGGACTTAGCTGTTGCAGCACTGAGCATCGTAGCAACTACTTTTAGGTACCTAGAAAAATCACAGGAACAACCCTGCAATCCGCAAAGCTCAGTCAGGCACCTAGGCTCCCTACACGATGAATGGGGAGAGAGAGGCGCCTACGAATGCAAGCCACAAAAGCCAGCACGCTAAGTGAGGAACTGCCTAAGGTAGCCAATAAGAGATGCTGACAACAGGGGTGTGTGCTAAGCCCCTCCCTTCTCGCAGAGATACACGCCTAAATCCAGGCTGCAGGGAGGTGCCTCATTCAGCTAGTGATCCATGAATGGGAACCAACTGTCTGGATGCAGGCACCTTAGGCCCTGTAGCCACCTGAGGGAATTAATTCACTGCCTGAGGAGGAGGTGGTGACCTATAGCTTTTAGTCTAGTGGTTAAAGCGCTCACCTGGGATGTGGAAGACCTACATTCAATTTCTCTGGGTCAGCCAGAAGGGGAAGAAAGGATTTGAACCGGGGTCACCCACATCTCAGGAGAATGCTCTAATCACTGAGCTATAGGATATTTTTAATATGGGACTTCTTCAGGCTCCCCTGGGAGAATGATTCTGTAGAGCAGGGCACCAGATCCCCTGCTCCAATCACTCTCATTATTTATTTCAGCTTCAAATCCATCTTCTCCACCTGCAAAGGGGCACGGGGGGATTGAACCCAGATCTCCCACATCCTAGATGAGTGCTCTGACCACTGGGCTAAAAGTTACCACAACCATCTCCTCCTCTGGATTTTGAATAAGACATGTAGACATGATGCAAGGCCACCTGTGAGATCAGGCCCCACATGCTACTTAGGCAGATGAACACCTATTTTCCACCAGATTATTGGGATCCCACCCAGTAGGCATGATCAGAGGCCCTCTACAAGACTGGGCCCTGCACGCAACTTAAGCAGACAAATACTTATCTTCCCCCAGTTCATGAATCACTCTGGGCCATAGGAGATAGGTGCCTGGGCACCTAGAGGGTGACAGCAACGCACCTGCTCCACTGTCTAAAACTCAGACACCTAGGGAACTTTCAGTGGAAATTTAGGTGCCAAATGAGTTTAAGCAGGGTTAGATGGCAGCCATGCGGGAGTTTCACAGATCGAAATAGTGCCATGCATGGGGGTTTAGGTACCTAAGCTACTTTCTGGATTGCACCCTGTGAGACTAATGTACTTCCTTCAGTTCAAGGGAAGTCAGTACAAACGAAGACATTACCTGGGAAGAAGGCAGAAATCAAATAAGTAATTTTTTCTATGACATAGAGCTGGTCTGGTAGGGTATCCACTGCAGGTATTTAAGGATCCCTGACTTACTCATAAGCGCTGTCTTTTTATCATGTCATTCCCCAAATGATCTCCTTTCGGAACAATGCTGTAATACTTGATAGACAGCATTTTTTTTTCAGGATTGGTGGTGGTGTCAAATAATTTACCTGACAGTAGGTCTTCTGAGTTACCTTATAATAAGGAGATTACTCAAGAAAAGAAACAAGCACCCTGCCTGCCACATGCTTTCTGGAGTCATGATAAGCAAAGGTTAAGTGATTCCAAACTAAATCAAGCTGAGATTTTCTTCCAGGTGCAATTGCTCTCATCACTAGGTGAGAGCTTTTTCTTATACTGCCCACACATGTAATATCCAGAAATGCAGCCAGATAACAGCATTAGCAACTCGAGTTCCCACTTGCTGTATTTGCACTTAAGGCACTAAACCTCAATATGCTGGATCACAACACCTGCCCTGGCATGCTTCTAATCATGGGATTTATATAGCATGAGTCACATATAAACTGGTTTGGGGCAAGTGAAATTCCAGTTTCCATTTCCCTATGGCAACAGTTTTTTCTCCCAAAAAGTTTGGTTCATACCATCCTTATGCAGGCTATTTATTGTCTCTGAAGAGCTTGCACTGATTTTTGACCAACTGTGTTGAAATGAGAGGTTTCAGATGTTACCACATTAATTTAATCTAGCTTTGGACAGGTTCTCTCCTGCAGCCAACCTGTGCTCAGTGCAGAAGAGCAATGGGACATCTGGGAGCTGGTTATGTTCCCTGATCCTGAGGGCTGGGTCAGCACTGGCCCCGATCCTGATGAGATTTAGAGCAGCTGAGGAGGATCTGCAGATTCTAAGCCAGTGGCGGATTGATGTAGTGGAGCCCTGCCATAGTCCCTTGCACCCTGACTGGGGAGATCCAGGGTGGGGGGGTGCATGTGGCATAGGAGCTGGCAACAGCAACTTTATGCCAGGTGGGAGTGTGACGGGTTCGGTCACAGAGACTCCCTTGAGGCTGTCACCTGACGTGCTTGAATTACCTCTGAGCCCATTTTCTCTGCCAGCTTGGGACTCCAGAACCCTGCCTTGTTGGGCCAGACACGCTAGTCTGCTGCAACACAGACCCAGGTCTGGTCCACGCCCCCAGAGCTGCAGACTTTAACCAAAAACTGCTCAGCAAGTCACCAGCACCCTGACACCCAGCTCCCAATGGGATCCAAACCACAAATAAATCTGTTTTACTCTGTATAAAGCTTATACTGGGTAAACTCATAAATTGTCCACCCTTTATAATACTGATAGAGAGAGATGCACAGCTGTTTGCTCCCCCAGGTATTAATCACTTGCTCTGGGTTAATTAATAAAAGTGATTTATTAAGTATAAAAAGTAGAATTCAAGTGGTTTCAAGTAATAACAGACAGAACAAAGTAAATGACCAAGCAAAATAAAACAAAACACGTGAGTCTAAGCCTAATATAGTAAAGAAACTGAATACAGGTAAATCTCACACTCAGAGATGTTCCAATAAGCTTCTTTCACAGACTAGACTCCTTCCTAGTCTGGGTCTAATCCTTTCCCTTGGTACAGTTCTTGTTAATTCCAGCTCAGGTGGTAACTAGGGGATTTCCTATGACTGCAGCCCACTTTGTTCTGTGCCAACCCTTTTTATAGCTTTGGCACAAGGCGGGAATCTTTTGTCTCTCTGGGTCCCCACCCCTCCTTCTAAATGGAAAAGCACCAGGTTTAAGATGGATTCCAGTACCAGGTGTCATGGTCACATGTCCTGTGAGACCCCAAGCCTCCATTCTTACTGGCCTGACTCACGCGAACACAGGAAGGCTTACAAGTAAACAGAACCATTTACAACCAATTGTTCTAGCTAATGGATTCTAAGATTCTAAGCCACCATTCATGGCCCACACTTTGCATAATTACAATAGGACTTTAGAGTAATACTTCATATTTCTAGCTTCAGATACAAGAATGATACCTCCAAACAAATAGGATGATCACACTCAATAGATTATAAGCTTTGTAATGATACCTTACAAGAGACCTTTGGCATAAAGCATATTCCAGTTACATTATATTTACACTCATAAGCATATTTCCATAAACATATGGAGTGCAACGTCACAGGGAGTTTCCCTACACCAAGCCAATTCCCTGCTGCCCTTTCACAGCTAGATTCTGTCTCGTTTGCACTGCCCGAGGGATCTCATTTAAGAATCTGATCCTGTATCTTTTCAGGAGATAGATAGACCTATTCTGTGCCGTAAGGGCCAGACCCACAGCTCAATGAAATCGATGTGAAGACACCCAACGGCTTCAGAGGGACTTGGATCAGGCTTCACATAACCAGATATTGAAGATGGAAAAAGAGAGACGCAGTATGTCAGGTCCCATTGCTTTCCTAGGCCAAACAAGTAGCGTTTGAACAGAAACAGAGTAAGATGAACAGACACTCCCTACACAAACAACTCTGCAGGGACGTTTACACCAAACAGCCACTATGCGGCGCATCTTCCAGTCCTGAGATATGCTTTGACCAAGATACGCAAAAAGTTCAGTGCTGCAGTAATAGTCAACTATGTTCACCCAAGAACCATTTAGAGACGAGTAATGAAAACTTCCAGGTGCTTAGGTCATGTTCATAGCAGTGTAAATGGAGATCGAAAGATAAAGCAAGCCTGCTTTTCCAATAATCCAATGACTTCCTACAAATCAAACACAACTGAAACCAGGGAGAGGCAGAACTTCCAAATATCTCTCAGGAATTTTGATTTTTTTTTTGGCATACATTTGCTTGGCATTTAGATATCAAGGTGATAGATGCCTATCTAGTATTTTAGAGAGATTCCAGAGACAAAGAACCTTTATTTTAAAAACTGGTGAAGGTTGCTAAGTAACAACCTGCACTTGCACATCCTCTACAAAACTGAGGCTATTTAAAGCAAGCAAGGGATAATTAAGGAAATCATAAATCTTACACTGCCCACATGATATATAAATCATATTACTAGGGCTGGCTGAAAATTTTCTGTCAAAAACAGATTTTGACAGAAAACTGGATTTCTGACTAAACAAAATGTTTCAGAGAAAATATCTGTGCACCTGGGAAAATTTTGATTTTTTTTGTAATAAAAAAAACCAACCCCCCCGAATATCAGATTATTTATTTATTTGTTTTTTGGCCCCAAACTGAAATATTCCGGACAACCCCCCTAATAGTTTAATTCTAAAATGCGGTCATCGTGGTTCATGTTCCCGTCCTCCTCAATGGGCCCCCGGCCGGCCTACATCTCCCAGGATACAGCATGGCCAGGCAGCCGGCCTGACACATGGCCTCACCCTAGGGAAGACTCTGGTGCAGCAGGGAGTTGTAGTCCGGCTGGGGAGTGCAACGCCCCTAGGATACGGTGCGGGCATTTCAGACTCAAACGCGTTCCGGCTTTGACATTTTTCTGTCACAGAGCTCGTTTTGCCGCGGCGCGGGCACCTCCCGCGCTCTGCCCGAAGGAGAGGCTGTCCAGCCCCGCTGGTAGCGAGGAAGGCGTGTCCATTACACCTGCGCGCCCCGGCGCGGCGTGGCTTTAGCGGCCCCGCTGTAGCGACAGCGGTTCACGCACGGCGGGGGGGGGTCTGGCCCCACGCGGGAGCAGAGACTCCCGGGCCACCCCCCGACTCATTGCAGCATTTTTAACCCTTGCGGGCCCAGCCCAGCTCCGCTGCACCGCGGGCGGGGCGGGGAGCGACACCGCCCCTGTGCTGTAAGGGGCGGGTGTTGCCGGGACTCGGCGCGGCCTGGAGCCAGGAGGTGGCGGTGAGTGCCCGGCCCCGGGGTGCAGGGCGGCCCCTCCCGGGACAGCCCGGGGGCTCGTTGCATGGGCTCCAGGCCCGCGGGAAAGGGGCGCTGCCTCCACCGCCCCGTGCAGGCCGTTCGCCGCCGGAGCGGCTCCATGCGCTGCGGAGCCGCCCCTGAGCAGCGCGCATGGCCGGCCGAGCCCTGCCCGAGCCCCCCAGCAGCTCCGCCGCCAGGCCCTGTCCCCATCGCGGGGCGGGGGGGGGTGGGGCAGGGCCTTAGCAGCGGCTAGACACAGATTTCCTGTGCACGACAAAGCTCCACGGATTCAGCTCACCTTGCCCCCTCCCCCCCTCCCCCCACGCTGTTTTCTTTACTGATGCCTGGTTTGGCCGAGACCTGGGCCTCCTTACGGGAGTGAGTGACTGGCATTACTCCCAATGTCCCGGCTAAATTCCGCTGGCGATAATTTACCTTCTCCTCGACTTCCTGCTGCAGCTCCCATTAGCTACAGCAACATTCTTCATGCCCTGTCTGAACCCACTGTGGTATTGAACTGTCCTTGTTCCACTCACAAGGGTGGGTGATGTGATTCCCAGGAGCGTACGGGATTGAGCACCGTCAGAATGCATGGCAGGTTAGGGCAGGAAATGTAGACCGCCGTCTCCCGAGGGTTCAATCAATCAGTGGTACCAGTGCTCTTTACAGGGCATGGTGTGTGCACCAGTGAGTTCTTTGATGGCTGCTGAGTCCAGTGGGCTAGTGACAGCACCGTCCACCGGTAGGGCACACCCACACACGAGCAATGCTCTGAATCCAAGCAACTGATTCTTTCGTCCTCTGACGCCGGTCATCACAAAGCTTGATCCAGTCCACCTCGCAATGCTTCGCTCCATCTACAAGCTGACTCCGTCATCCAGAGCGGCACTCTGCATTCCTTTCCCAATCATCCACAACATACTAAGTCCTCTTTGCAAGCATCCCAAAATCTGCGCAGTGCACTGCCTCTCTTTCTAGACCCTTCGCGAGCTTCGGAGTACAGCACACTCTGCGGGATCCTGTAGTGCAGCACTCACTTAACATGTCCAAGCCACCTAAGTCTTTTCTTACTAATGAACGTTCCCGTGAATGACATACCAGCATGATTTAACACTTCCACATTTGTCACACTGTCTTGCCATCTTATTCAAAGAATTTTACACATGCATCTGATATGAACCGGGAGTATCAGCATTCCTCTGCCCAACTCGTCTGAGGGGCCTATCTGGTAAGTGTGCTCAGAGAGCACTTACTGCATGAGCCCCTACGCACGAGTTGACACAAAACAGTGAGGGAGAGGAGTGCCGCCTTCCAACACTTATAGCCCAGAGGTTAGGGTACTCAGCTGGGATGTAGGAGACCCCCAGTTCAAATCTTCCCTCCAGCTGAGTGAGAGAAGGAAGTTGACCACCTTTTGGGTGAATGCCGTGACCACCTAGCTAAGGGATAGTCTCACGTGGGACTCCTTCAATCTCTTGTTGAAGCTGTTCCACAGTAGCTAAGCAATGAGCGAATCATTAGGATCCAAAACGGTATTTGGAATCTCCCTCGTTATTTAAAACAAGCCAAATTAGTTTGCGAGGACAAAACATGTTCTTTTCTCCCTGAGGTTTCACATAGACTTGTTCTCCCTTGCTCCATAGGTCAGAGAGATTTGATAGATGGATAATAAAATGGCGTTGGTTCCCTATGACTACAGTGCGGTCTGGGGATTGCAGAAGTTCCATAAATCTTCATCTGTGTATCATTTTGCCAACCACACCATCCAAATCAAACAAAACTGGAGGCAACTGGGTGTAGCAGCAGTCGTATGGGATGCGGTATGTATGATTAAAATAAAAATATTTCCATTTGTGCAGAACATGTGTTTGTTTCAAGTCCAACCCCTAATAATACTGAGCTTTTATGTAGTGCCTTTCATCAGTACACCTCAAAACTCTTTACAAAGGAGGCCAATACAATTATTCCCATTTTATAGACAGGTGAAATGACATGCCCAGCAGCCTAGGAGAGCTGGCTGCAAATTTTCTGCATGAGAAGTTTTTTTCCCCAATTGAAAAGTGCTTTTTTTTTTGTTTTTTTTTTAAAGAAAATCTTTTCATGGTACATTGTCAGCATGATCAAAACTTTCCATTTTGCACAGTTTTCTGCAACATTTAAAAATTGATACTTTGATCTAAATGTTCAATATTTTTAGATTTTTGTTGTTAGATTGCTAGTGTACTGGAAACTGTGTTTTCAGTAAGAAAATCCATTTTTTTGGTAGATGAAAAATGTTGACAATTATTGCAATAGAAAGTTTAACATTTTGAAAAAAAAAACATGAAAGACTTTGTGGGAAATGAGGCCACTTTCAAGACTTATCACAAAGTTGTTTTCCCATTTTTTTTGACCAAGTCTTAATAATAATAAAATAATACTTAGTATTTGCATAGCTCTTTTAATCTTCAAAGCACTGGACAGCCACTAATTCCCACACCACCTTGATGAGATAGTTAAGTAGCGTCATGTAGTAGCTAGAAAACCTGAAGCACAGGAGTCGTCAGTGGTCGAGCTTGTATTGGAATTTAGCTGCACCTAGGTCCTAGTCCTGTGCTTTGACCACTAAATCATGTCCCTCTCTCTGATCATAAATAACGAGTTTTGCAGTTTAACTGCTCATATTAATTGGAGCATATATGCTAGCCCAGCTTCATTCCATTCCTAAGGATAAGTCTGATATTGATGAGACAGAATTTTCTATAGCAGATGCTCTTGCGAAGTCATGATTTGGGTGTGGGAACTTGCTTACCAGTAGTTCACATTGGATTTAACTTGTACTTAAATATAAGTGCTCTTAATCCATTACGCTCAACTGCTTGACCATCACACACATTATGAAGAGCATGTCAAGCATGTACCAAGATTAAACCAAAAGGTTTTGGAAAGTTGTAAGAAATACGATAAAGGGCAATGGTGCAGCTCAACGGTTCTGCAATTTTGCATTCATTTTTTGCATCAAACAGAAATCCTGCTTTTCCTTTCTTAGTGCAACTATGTCTTTTTCTGCTTCCGTCTGTTGTGTTTTGGATGTAATGAAGAAACAGTCCCATGTCATTATTTTAACCTACTTTGCAGGATTGATAGTTTGGATATTCCGCTCTGCCTCCTGTCAGCCTTTGTATAACATGGATGGCAAAGTATACCTTTAGACTTGAGGTGCTTGATTGTCCATACCTTTCTTGCAACCTTCTCTACTGGTTTCAATCAGAAATACTGTGGTCTGGCATCACTAAAATTATCCCCAAGTCTTAATTAGTCCTGTCTCTTGTTTCAGGCTGTAGTCCTGTGTACTTATCTGGAGATGGGAAGTATTGATCTGCAAGGGAGCTCAGTGATTGAACTAGGAGCAGGAACTGGATTGCTGGGAATAGTGGCCACGTTATTGGGTAAGTTTTTCTTTAAGAAATTGGTGCAGCCATAAAATTCACACACTAGGTGACAGGGCTGCGGTAACAGCCAAGCTATGTGAGGGTTACTGTGATGTTTCCTCTGGGGCTTATCTTCCTTGTCAGGCTTTAGAGCTTCCTGCATTATTTATTGTGATGATGGTGCTACACCAGGCTTCTTCAGAGTAGAACCCCCTTAAGGCTGCCTGCTGTTTCCATGGCAGTGAGCTCAATGGCATCCCCTTCTTTTCTGAAGCTATTCTCCCCCAGGGAATAAATGCTGTGCTTATGTCCTTCAGCTTTATTAATACTTCACATTTTGTGTAGTGAGCTCCATCAACAGATAGCAAAGCACTTTACAAAGATGCATAAACATTATTAACCCTATTTTGCAAGCAGGGAAACTGAGTCACAGAGCAATTAAGCAACTTGCCCAAGTTCTGTCAATCACTCAGTGGCAGGGCCAGGAACAGAACTCAAGTCTCCTGAACTAGTCTGATGTCCCATCCATGGTGCTGCGCTGTCTCCCCTTTGCAATGGGTATGTTTAGTGAGTCATGGCATTGTTAGACCAACGGCGGGGCCAGTCATAAGTCTGGTATCTCACAGCCCTAGCTTTGCTTCCTGCTGTATTCGCTCATTGTTTCAGAGTTTCATTAGACACCCTAGCGGTAGCACAGACTAAGAGTAAAGGTAGCACTGGACTCCTTTGCCTGACCACCGACAACTTTTGACAGAGGCTCAGTTCCACTAACGTGAACTAATATTAGTTTGATTTTCCATTTGAAAAGCAGCCGGTATTTGATCATTTTAAAAGTAGCGCCTTCTTTATCTGGGAAGCTCACTCGTTCTAATTGTAATTGATTCCTGCACTGTGTGTGTTAACCATACATTCTCTCCCCACGCCCCCCAGGGGGGCATGGATCAGCATTCACGTCGCATGCCCCCCTCAGTACCCGGACCAAGCCGGGGAAGCTAATGAGCCAACCAGCGGACCAAATTCAGGGATGAATCCTGGCCACCTGAGGCACGTTGCCTATATGCTAAGAAGACTCCCTCTATCTTACTTTTTTTCCCTTACCTTCGCTGTAGCCATAGGATTTGATCCTGCAATTGGATCTGTGTAGGTGGACTTGATTGGAGTCCTAGGTGGGGATTTTCAAAAGCATTCAGTTTAGCCTAGTTCTGTACCCAATGTAGTCAATGAGAGTTTTACCATTGACTTCATTAGGCCAATGAGTTCTTTTGCTAATTTACATCAGTGTAGAAGTGGGGTGGGAGTGGTCTGACTCTGATCCCACTGAAGTCGGTGGAGATATGACAGTTTACCCCGGCGGAGGATCTGCTCCAGTGTCAACGCTTAAATTTTAAGTCATCTTTAACATGTGTTAACTAGCACGATTCTATAATCTAGTGCAGACAGCACACAAGTTTGTGTAATGCCTAAACTTGCCATGCTGATCATATCTCATTGAACTAAAATAGGACTACATTCAAGTGTAGATGTCCCTTTAGTCATAAATTCTAGCCACTGTGACAGACTTCCTTTTAAAATGGCAATGAAAGGAAGGAACTCAAATGTGAAGTTGCGGGACTACTAACTGTCATCTGTAACCTATCATTTAAATCAGCTTCTGTACCAAATGACTGGAGGATAGCTAATGTGATGCCAGTTTTTAAAAAGGGCTCCAGAGCTGAACCTGGCAACTACAGGCCAGTAAGCCTCACTTCAGTACCGGGCAAATTGGTTGAAAATATAAAGAACAAGATTGTCAGATGCATAGATGAACATATTTTGTTGGGAAATAGTCAACATGGTTTTTGTAAAGGGAAATCATGCCTCACCAGTCTACTAGCATTCTTTCAGGGGGTCAACAAGCATGTAGACAAAGGAGATCCAGTGGATATAGTGTATTTAGATTTTCAGAAAGCCTTTGACAAGGTCCCTCACCAAAGGCTCTTAAGCAAAATAAGCAGTCATGGGATAAGAGGAAAGGTTCTCTCATGGATTGGTGACTGGTTAAAAGAAAAGAAACAGAGGGTAGGAATAAATGGTCAGTTTTCAGAAAGGAGAGAGGTAAATAGTGGTGTCCCCCAGGGATCTGTACTGGGCCCAGTCCTATTCAACATATTCATAAACAATCTGGGAAAAGGGGTAAACAGGTGGCAAAATTTGCAGATGATACAAAACTTCTCAAGATAGTTAAGTCCCTGGCAGACTGCGAAGAGCTACAAAAGGATCTCAAAACTGGCAGATGAAATTTAATATTGATAAATGCAAAGTAATGCACATGGGAAAACATAATCCTAACTATAGATATACAATGATGGGGTCTAAATTAGCTGTTACCATTTAAGAAAGAGATCTGGAAGTCATTGTGTATAGTTCTCTGAAATCATCCACTCAATGTGCAGTGGCAGTCAAAAAAGCGAACAGAATGTTGGGAATCATCAAGAAAGGGCTAGATAATAAGACAGAAAATATCATATTGCCTCTATATAAATCCATGGTACGCCCACATCTTGAATACCATGTGTCGATGTGGTCGCCGCATCTCAAAAAAGAGATATTGCAATTGGAAAAGGTTCAGAAAAGGGCAACAGAAATGATGAGGGGTATGGAACAGCTGCCATGTGAGGAGAGATTAATAAGACTGGGACTTTTCAGCTTGGAAAAGAGGCTACTAAGGGGGGATATGATCGAGGTCTATAAAATCATGACTGGTGTGGAGAAAGTAAATAAGGAAGTGTTGTTTTCTCCTCCTCATAATACAAGAGCAAGGGGCCACCAAATGAAATTAATAGGCAGCAGGTTTAAAACAAACACAAGACAGAATTTTTTCATGCAACACACTGTCAACGTCTGGAACTCCTTGCCAGACGGTGTTGTGAAGGCCAGTACTATAACAGGGTTCAAAAGGGAGCTAGATAGATTCATGGAAGATAGCTATTGATGGACCTATTAGTCAGGATGGGCAGGAATGGTGTCTCTAGCCTCTGTTTGCCAGAAGTTGGGATTGGGTGACAGGGCATGGATCACTTGATGATAACCTGTCTCTTCATTCCCTTTGTGGCACCTGCCATTGGCCACTGTCAGAGGACAGGATACTGGGCTTGATGGACCTTTGGTCTGACCCAGTATGGCCATTCTTATGTTCTTATGTTTAAAAAAAAAAATCAAATATTTATTAAACTATAAGAACATCAGAATGACCATACTGGGCCAGACCAATGGTCCATCTAGCCCAGTATCCTGTCTTCCGATAGTGGCCAATGGCAGGTGCTTCTGAGGCAATGAACAGAACAGGGAGTCATCGAATGATCCACCCCTGTTGTCTACTCCCAGCTTCTGGCAAACAGATGCCAGGGACACCCAGAGCGTAGAGTTGAGTCCTTGACCATCTTGGCTAATAGTCATTGATGGACCTATCCTCCAGGAACTTATCTAATTTTCTTTTGAACCCCATTATAATTTAAAACTATGCCCCAATTCAAATGAAATATCGCAACCTTTAACTTAAACATCCACTGAGTAAAATAGCTGTGGCTAAGGCTCTTTGTTACCCAATTGCTCTGTCTGGGTCCCTAGGGGTAATCTGATGCCACACCAGGGCAAAAATCAGATGAGACTTTTTTATAATAATCTCCCACCATTTATTCTGTCATTTCCTAGTAGAAAGACAGAAAGCAATTGGCTCCGTCTTTCTAAAAAGAAATACAGTCATTCCAAAAACGATTTTGATCTGATGGAATATTTAGTCTTATGTTTAATGGTAAAAATAGTACTAAGTGTCAATTGATTTAAAATCAGGCAGTTTAGTAAATGTTTCCATTGTTATTCAGTAATTTTGTTAACTCTTAATGGGAACTAGAGGTTGCTTCCCTTAAAGCATTGTATTCCAAAAGCTGTATCAGTGGACATCAGTTACTTGTCTTGAAACTTACACTCCTTGTGCCACACAGGTGCTCATGTCACCATCACAGACAGGGAAGCCACACTGGAATTTCTCGAGTCAAACGTTCAGGCTAACTTACCTCCCGACCTCCAGCCGAGAGCTGTGGTAAAGGAACTGACATGGGGAAGAAACTTGGGGAACTTCTCGCCAGGAAAGTTTGACTTTATCCTGGGCGCAGACATCATTTATCTGGAAGACACCTTTGCAGATCTGCTTCAGACACTGGAGCACTTGTGCTCAGAACATACTGTTATTCTGTTATCGTGTCGGATTCGCTATGAACGGGATCAGAATTTCCTGGGGATGCTGAAGGGACGATTTTTGGTACGTGAGGTCCACTACGATCCTAGTAAGGATGTACGTGTATTCAAAGCACAGAAGAGCATTCACAAGGAAGACTTTTGACTGCATTTGTTTTCTCTAATATCAAACACTACTGAAGGTTTGCTACTATTATTTCTACTACATTTACTGTACTTGTACTGATTAGCTTAATTTCAAAAGGATCCATCTAGCCACTTATGCCACATCTGTTGCCATGGTATCTGAGCCCATCTGAAGTTTGTATGCTCCGCCCCTCTCGTGTATAAGACTCATTGTCAACATTCTCATTATCACTGAGTGAGTTTAGAAAAGGTCATTTTTAGAACTGGTTTAAACTTTTTCAGCCAAGAGACTCCCTGTGAAAAATAGGGTTTAATTGAAAACAGTTGTTTTGCAGGAATATATCATTTCATGTTCCATTGTTTGACCGAAAATTACAAACAATTTTCTTGTTTCAAAATGAACATTTCCTTTTAGTTCTTGTAAATTGAAAATTTTTCAAAATATCAGATTTTGGGGTTTTCCTCCTCTTTCCTCCCCATTTTTGCCACCGAATAGAATAGAATGATATTGAGGGTTTTTCCTTTCACGTCTATTTCCCTCCTCATTGTTTCTCTCTTTCCTTGCTGTAATTTTTCAAAGCTCCCTCATCTTTGAAAAATTCAAGTGGAAAAATGTAAACTAAATGGTGTAGAGACAAGTAACTGTCCCAGGACACCCCATTGTGGCCTAGGACAGCCCTCTAGGCACCCTGCCTCAGTTTCCCTCTGAGTTCTGCCAAAATAATTCAGTCATAAGCAAAGTCTTTGAAACAATATTCCTCTTCTCCTGGAGTCTGATTTGTTCCATATAATTCAACTCCCACAGAGCTTCCTTTCTACTCTTCTTCAGATTTAGGGTCTGAGTCTTCTTTGCGACTGTGGCTTTAAAGTTTGGCCTCCCCAGCCTGTAACTTACCTCACAAGTCTGGGATCTCAGAGTCCTCCATCCTGGGGCTGTGTGCTGGTTGACTTCTTTATCCAGCAACTCCTTAGTGTCCCTCAGGCCTCTCCCTTATATACTCCTAGGCTTGGCCTGACTTAGTCACATGACCAAAATCATTTTCTCACCTGGAGGCAAGTTAGGCTTGTCACAGGAGAACTGAGGCCCATCTCCCCTTAAAGGGCTAGCTGCAGCTATGCCATTGTAGTGCCGTATGTGGACGCTTCCTACATCAACAGAAAGTGGTAGCTAGGTCCTATGGAGTGGAGCGTTTGCCTCCCTCTTATCCCTGCTCTCCCCAAACTATAGGGTGCCAGCATGAGCCCTGGTCCTCCCACTCCCACCAGGTTCCTAGGGAGGGTGTGGTGTGTCCCTTCTGATGACCTAGCTGCATCTACTCCGGGAGGTAGGTTGACCTAACTGTGGTGCTCCGGGCATGAAATTTTTCACAACCCTGAGCGATGTAGCTAGATCAGTCTAATTGTTCAATGTAGACCAGGACTAAGAAAAAGGAAAAAAAGTGTCCAAAAATCTGAAGCCTCGGACACCGTTCATTTTATTGCACTCGGCAGCAAAAAAGAAAAATTGAGGGGAAAACAAACAATAGTTCGAACGTTTTCAAAAAACATTTCATGAACATTTTAAAAAAATTCTGCAAAACTGAAACAAATTTTCTTTTTTTCTCACCAGCTGTGACACTGAAGTCCTGTCAATAGCAAGATATGCCAAATAGCAGGGTGATTTTAGAGCAAGAAATTTTAAGAGTCCCACAGAGAGTGAACATTCCTTGGGGCACCCACGTGTGTTTGTACACATGCACAAAAAGAAGGGATATTGTGAGATCAAGACAAACGGATTTTTAAAGACACAGTCAGCCTTTGGGTCTCAAAGCGTGGTTACAGCATAGTGTTCCAAGCACCACCACCTCAGTTACATTATTGCCATGAAACTGCTTCTATTATTCTGACCTGATAAGTTTTCAAATAGGTTAAGGGCTCTCATAAAGAGGATGGTGATGAATTGCTCTCCTTGTCTGCTGAAGGTAGGACAAGAAGTAAAGGGCTTAATCTGCAGCAAGGGAGATTTAGGTTAGCTGGGAAGTTTTTCCTAATCTCTATCAGGGTGGTTGAGCTCTGGAATAGGCTTCCAAGGGGGGTTGTGGAATCCACATAATTGGAGGTTCTTAAGAACAGGCTGGACAAACATCTGTCATGGATAGTCTAGGTTTACTTGGTCCTGCCTCAATTCATAGAACTGACTAGATGCCTCTTGAGGTCTCTTCCAGTCCTACGTTTTTGTGATTTTATGATTCTCTACCCTAACTTGTTTATGTGGTTAAATCATCTACTTTGACTACTATCCTTGAGAATTGCTGTTTCTGGGTGGGTTTTGTTTTTTTGTAAACAGACCTCTCAGAGTCGGGTTATTGTGTTTATAATTTGTAATACAGCCGAGGGTCACCCCATCCAAAACCACCAACCAAGATCTAGTCATGGTCCATCACAGTGATGGTATAATTTACCCGGCAGGAGAGAGCCAAGATAATACAATGGGTTGTCAAAAAATAAATAAAAGGGATTTTACTTAAATTGGAACAAATGGAACTGGATTCCACCTACCCACAATAACATTAAATAGATGAAGAATATATATAATAAAAACATTTATAACAGGGTGTGTGTGTATATATATATAAATAACTTACTACTAAGTGTACTTAACTCAATATAACCCGCTAAATAAAGAAATAGATCTGTCTCTGTATACACAGGCTATTATCTTATAGGTGGTTGTTGTTATTATGTTAGTTCAAGGTTCCCCTTTCCCCAGATAACTCACTGGGTCCTATCTAATGCTCTTTGAGCCCTAAGTGGCTCTCCTGACTGCCTGAAGGGATGGACTTGACTCCAGTGGTGCTCGTTTGCAGGGGTGGACATTAGCCCAGACCCATGGGATCTGAAGGACCTTTGCTTCTCCCATTCCAGTTCTCTGGCACCACATGTATTAATGATAGGAGACAACCAGAACTGAGGATCAGGAACGGAAGCTCAGGAACTGGCCATCAAACATGGACTGACCTGACCAGCCAGCTTTAAACTAAAAGAACCTTCTTCTGTACGTCTGTCTGCCCCGCTTAACCTCAGTCACTCCACTTACTCTTGGTTTCTCTCAGTCCAGTTTCCCTCTGTCTCTCTGGCTGCCCTCTCCCCACACCCTATTTCTCTGCATTTACTCCCAGACTCACTCTCTCTCTCTGACTGCCCACTGCCTGCCTCTGTCCCTCCACTGCCTTCCTCTTCTCCTCCAACTGTCACTTCCCCGCCCTCTGAGACTAGGGGCCCCCTCGTCTCCATAGCAAACTGACAATACATTCACCCTGAACACACCCTAAATCATCTATCCCCACACAAGGTCAAGCCCGTTTACCATTTGTTTTGTTTCCAGCACATCTTACTTTTCCCTAACGGCAACTACTGTCATCCTTTGTCTTGTGGTAGTTCCTAGAAATTCCAGTCAAGAGCAGGGTCCCATTGTACTACGCACTAGGTAGACGCACAGAAAGAAGCAGTCAGAGCTCCAATGAGCTTACAATCCAGCGCTGCCGCCTTGCAAAGACTCATGCACATGTGTAATGTTAACTAATGAATGAACAAACAAGTTACCAAGTTAAAACAGAATTTGATTAGAAAAAGGAAGGGGGTGGGGGAGAAAATAAACAAAGTAAAATCAGGAAAAGATGACATAAAAATGAAGACGAGAGTAAAGGGAGGAAAAATACGGGTGAGAAAGCAAAAGTATTCAAATATCAAACGGCAAGCACCAAGGTCTCCAAATGTATTTGTAAAGCATAAAAAATACAGTTTCTTATTCGAAATACTTTTGTCTACTCTACGCTCAATTTATAAAGGCCCCAGTTCACAAAAGAATTTTAAGCATGTGCTTAAGTCCCAGTCAAGCCTGTGCTAAGCTGTTTTCCCTGGGTCCATTTCCACCAGCTGAACTGGGGCCATACTTCTTATTTCTCGGCATTGACGATTACTCAGAAGTGATCTGTTAAGAATGTTAATTTTAAGAAATGAAGGAGGACGTGACCTGAAATGCACTAGTCTGTGGATCTGTTCTTAGGAATATTTTCTTGTAATTCACAAGCCACAAGGTGTCACTAAAGCTGTAGACACATCGCTCAAAGAAAACCAGCATAATGAAAACAAATATTAATTCCGGTTAGGTGATGGGAAAACTGCATCTTCAATAAAAACGCCACACCTCTAAATCATAAGCCATAATTTAACAGCAAATAAAGCTCATTCTGTAAGTGAGCTTGTGGATCAGCTGAGCAGTGTTAAGAAAACTGTAGAACATTCACATTCTCTTCCCAGGTGCATGGCTGTACTCCAGATTCTGGCTTTCAATTAGCCTAATTTCCAGTGCTGTCTACCCTTATTCCTCTCACACCCTTGATCTGTCATCACTGTACATTTAGGGCTTGATCCTGCAAAGAGCTTTGAACTAGGGCTGTCGATTAATTGCAGTTAACTCACACGATTAACTCAAAATTAATCACAATTAAAATTAATCACAATTAATTGCACTTTTAATTGCATTATTAAACAATAGAATACCAATTGAAATGTATTAAATATTTTGGAAGTTTTTCTACATTTTCAAATATATTGATTTTATTTACAACACAGAACACAATGTGTACAGTGCTCACTTCAATTATTTTTTATTACAAATATTTGCACTGCAAAAGTGATATCACCTCATACAAGTACTGTAGTATAATCTCTTTATCCTGAAAGTGCAACTTACAAATGTAGATTTTTTTTGTTCCATAACTGCACTCAAAAATAAAACAATGTAAAACTTTAGAGCCTACAAGTCCACTCAGTCCTACTTCTTGTTCAGCCAATCACTCAGACAAATATGTTTGTTTACATTTGCAAGAGACAATGCTGTCCACTTCTTGTTTACAATGTTACCTGAAAGTGAGAACAGGCATTAACATGGCACTTTTGTAGCCAGCATTGCAAGGTATTTACGTGCCAGATATGCTAAACATTCATATGCCCCTTCATGCTTCAGCCACCATTCCAGAGGACATGCTTCCATGCTGATGGCGCTCATTTAAAAGAATGCTTTCATTAAATTTGCGACTGAACTCTTTGGGGAAGAATTGTATGTCTCCTGCTCTGTTTTACCTGCATTGTGACATATGTTTCATGTTATAGCAGTCTCCGATAATGACCCAGCTCATGTGGTTTGTTTTAAGAACACTTTCACAGCAGATTTGACAAAACGCAAAGAAGGTAGTACCAATGTGAGATACAGCACTCAACCCAAGGTTTAAGAATCTGAAGTGCCTTCCAAAATCTGATTGGGACAGGATGTGGAGCATGCTTTCAGATCTCTTAAAAGAGCAACACTCCGATGCAGAAACTACAGAACCCAAACCACCAAAAAAAGAAAATCAACCTTCTGCTGGTGGCCTCTGAGTCAGATGATGAAAATGAACATGCGTCAGTCTGCTCTGCTTTGGCTCGTTATCTAGTAGAATCCGCCATCAGCATGGATGCAAGTCCTCTGGAATGGTGGTTGAAAAAGGAAGGGACATATGCCTCTTTGGTATGTCTGGCACGTAAATATCTTGCGACACCTGCTACAACAGTGCCATGCAAACACCTGTTTGTAAACAAGAACCGGGCAGCATTATCTCCTGAAAATGTAAATGTAAACAAACTTGTAGGCTCTAACGTTTTCCATTGTTTTATTTTTGAGTGCAGTTATTTTTTGTACATAATTCTATATAAGAATGGCCATAATGGGTCAGACCAGTCTGCTGCCAATGCCAAGTGCCCCAGAGGGAGTGAACCTAACAGGCAATGATCAAGTGATCTCTCTCCTGCCATCCATCTCCATCCTCTGACAAACAGAGGCTAGGGACACCATTCCTTACCCATCCTGGCTAATAGCCATTTATGGACTTAACCACCATGAATTAATCTAGTTCTCTTATAATTGTAAGTTGTATTTTCACGATAAAGAGATTGCACTACAGTATTTGTATTAGGTGGATTGAAAAATGCTATTTTGTTTTTTACTGTGCAAATATTTGTAATAAAAAATAAATATACAGTGAGCACTGTACACTTTGTATTCTGTGTGGTAATTGAAACCACTCTATCTGAAAATGTAGAAAAACATCAAAAAATATTTAAATAAATGGTATACTATTATGCTTTAACAGTGCGATTGTGATTTTTTTTTAATTGCTTGAGAGCCCTACTTTGAACACTTTACCCTGATCCAGTAAAACATTTAATTTTGTGCTTAATATTAAGCCTATGGGTAGCCCCATTGCAGAATACTTAGTCCTGCCTTGAGTGCAGGGGACTGGACTAGATGACCTCTCGAGGTCCCTTCCGGTTCTATGGTTCTGTGCTTAGCGTCTTTCAGTGCTTAGTGCTGTGGGCATCTGCACCTGTATGTTGCCACTTGGAAACGACTGACACAATGTAGTAACCTTAATGCAGCAGAGCAGAAGAAATGCCAGTGAGGCAGTCCCACACCCTGGAATAAACAAGTAGCCTCCATACTAGATCTTGGTGCAAAGAGGAACTTTCCAACCGGAGAACAGTTTGACACAAACTTAAAACCCAGGGTTTTGTGTCACTTCTGCTAATTATTTAACAACTTGCAGCAAAGGTTTTCCCACTTCACCCCAGCTCCTCCCAGAGTTTACACTGAAGTCAGAGGGTTGTAATCGTCCAGCTTCCCTTACCTGCTATGGTGGAAAAGAAACGGGGGCTGAATTCATGTGCTCTGGGCTCCAACCCGGGAATAGGCATTAATGGCGACCCAGACGATGGTAGGGGATTTGTGGTCATCAGCCGTAGCAGAAACGCTGATCTAGCAGAAACAAAACAAGTTACATAGTGGCTGGCAAGTGTGACGTGTTTGTCAAGTGCTACTCCACGCAGCTCTATTCATACTGGGAAAAGTGAGGTCTGTTCACCAGGGGCCTGATTCTCTGTTTCCCTGCACCTCGTGTAGTTCTTCGCATTGCAAAGGGAGCATGAGACCCCGCCATTCTGATTCGGCTGTGCTGTGCACTCACTTGGCATTGGCGTTAGTGACTACATGAGGTGCAGAGAAATGGCAAATGGGAGCGAAGGATTGTAATTATTGATGGCCAATGGAAGATGCTGCTGAACTCTACTTCAACTCCTGAGAGCAGTGACTGCTCCAGGCCGACCAGCATCTGAGAATTAAAGCTGCCACTCTCTCTCATTTTCTTTGTACTTACCAGAGGAAAGAGCTGAATTACCTGTCCAGGTCAGCTTAGCTGTTGCATATCAGTACACTGCACTCCAGGACGGGTACAGATGGCTTGTTTGCTCTCCGTCAGAGCGTAGTGTGGGGCACCACTGCTTTTCGGTGCCTGTTGGAAAGCAACTGATGCAGGCCACAACTTTCCATTGTCAGCTGTGGCACGGACGTGTGTCAGTCAGTTCACCCACGATTGTAAAGAGGAGTTCAGATCACAAACTTGCCCCGGAGGGAAGGAAGAGCTCAAAACCAGACAGGAACCTTCTGTCCTTGGTGTCAAAATAAGTTTTCCGCCGGTGAGAAGCAGTGGTAGCATTTTGCTGTCCTCATCACCCGCACAGGCTGCACTCAATGTCTGTGTGTGTCTTTGCAACTTTGCCATCTGTTTGTTGAGTGGCGATTGTGCGTGTAGTGTAGACGCGATAAATCGATCCCCAATCGGTCTCGTCGACTGCTGAACTCCAGCAGTGCGAGAGGCGGAAGCAAAGTCAACTGGGGAGCTGCGGCTGTTGATCCTGCACTGTGAGGACGCGAAGTAAGTGATTCTGAGTCGATCTAAGATACAGCTATTCTCGTAGCTGAAGTTGCGTATCTTAGATCGACCCCTCCCCCCCCAGTGTAGACCAGGCATTCACACTGCTGTTGTCTCTAGTTAGAGCTTACTGCTGTTCTCTTCTGCCTCCCGGCTGTGTGCTGCTGGCTCACTCAGCTAACATCACTGCAGGATATTGCCCCCGCCTTGGTTTGAGGCTGTCATATGGTGGCTCTTCTCCTGGAGAGCCCTCCGGTGGCAGGCTATAGTACAACTAGGGCACCTGCCTCGGTGTCCCCTTTCTTCCAGCGTCCCCATTAATGCCATGCCTTTGTTTCCAGGTATAAATAGCCCTCTGCAGCGTTAATTTATTACAAAAAAAAGTCCCACAACCCTAATCTAACCCTCCCCCGCACAGTCTAAATAGTACAGTCAATCTTTCAAGTCCCAACAGGCTATCTGGCATCAGCACACTGCAGCTCTCCTGTACAGCTCTGGCCTCTCACCATGCCTCACAATAGTACAGCTCCAGCATCTCTCACCACGCTCCAGCTCTGATGTCGCTCACCATGCCTCACCCTGACCAACTGGGGTGCTTCTCTGCCCACTTTCATTCTCAGGTCTGATTCTAGCTCTTGCCCAGAGACATCAGCTGTCGTACTCCTCCATCATGCCTCAGCCTTCAGCTCTCCAGCTCAGGGAGCCAACAGGCATCTTCCTCCGCCACGTTCAGCCCTCTCTGGCCTGGGGAAGTTTGTAGGTGACCCCGACTGCCTTTCTGCCTTTTGCTTTCACCAGCCTGATCTGGCTCTGCGGCTCAGCCAGGGCTCTCTGACCACTCTCTTCTTCGGAGGCATCCCCCTCGTGTAGCTCTCAGCCCAGCTCTGCACTTCTTCTGAGCGCTGTCTCAGGAGTCTGAGTTCTGAACTCTCCTTCAGGGCATCCATCGCTGAGCATCCGGCACTCGTTCAGTGCCCTTAGCCAACTGGATGAGGAAAGCGGGGCCTGATTTCATGGAAGGGACCGGCTCCCCTGTTACAGAGGACAACCACAGAGTATCAGACAGCCAAGTCTGAGATCTAGCCCTGACCTGGCTTGTCTTAGGTAATATCTCATTTCTTCCCACACAGAAGATGGTAACCAATTTGACTGTCAGTAGCAGTCCAAGGAAATCATTGACTGACTTTGAGGTGTTTTTTAATAGACCAGAGGTTCTCAAACTTCATTGCACCACAACTCCCATCTGACAACAAAAATTACTACACGACCCCAGGAGCAGGGGACTGAAGCCTGAGCCCCACCACCCCGGGGGAAGGGGGAAGCCGAAGCCCAAGGACTTCAGCCCTGGGTGCGGGGCCTGTAACTTGAGCTCCACCGCACAGGGCTGAAGCCCTCCGGCTTTGGCTCCAGGTGGTGGGGCTCAGACTTGGGCCCCAGCAAGTCTATTGCCAGCCTTGACAACCCCATTAAGACAGGGTCATGACCTACTTTGGGGTTGTGACCCCCAGTTTGATATCCGCTGTAACAGACGATTGCCCACCCATTAACAGTAAAGGGTAAGCGGGGTGTAGGAATCCACAGAGAATCTGGTGGCTTTGTTAGGGCCAGTGGCTGGAACGTGTGTGCGTGACATATACATGCATTTCTGCTGAAAACCACCCGCATGAAAGCGGCACCTACTTTCTTAACAGATGTGCCCCTTGGGTGTGTTCAGAGTCACAGCTGCTGACTTTAGTTACAAAAACCCCCCATAGTTTTATTCTTCAGGCAAGACATGGTGGTGGATTCTGTTTACATCATCATCCACCCACTTTGTACTGAGCTCTGCTGAGTTAATGCTGGGAATGCCCTTTTGAGGCAACAGGCTTGGGGGGTTGTGGGGAGGGGGTGGGAAAGGATTTCCACTGATGACAATTTGTCCTACACAACTATCATTTCTGAAAGCAACCTGATTTTCAGATTCCCAACTTGAACTGAACAAAAGGATTTTTTCCCCACTGGAAGTGCAACATATTTAAGGGAACCTAACAATGCCACTTGTACAGAGTGGCTGTTAAGAATAAAACTGCTTTTTACCATTTGGATGGATCCTGGCAACCGTGTATCCAGGGGAGCTGAATGGCAGTTTCATCAGTTGTGAAGGGGACCTGCTTTTGCTTTTAATTTAAGTTGCACTGTTGAGCTAGCAAGAGCAAAAGAGAACACAGGTGCCATCCAAGTCTCCCCAGGTAGAAGCGTTAATGGTATTTTGGCCCCATCCAGACCTGTGAGAAAACTGGTGGGCAAAAAGAAAATGCAAAGTAAAAGAATCAGTTGAAAAGAAAAGTGTTTAAAAAAGTAACAAAGGTGGAAGATTCAAGTTAATGCAGAGTAAAGAATGCGTAAAAGGCAATTCAGTCAATTTAGCAGTTAACTTTTAAGTGTTATGAGCATAGCAGATGGTTAAAAAAAGAGACAGTTAATTCTATTTAAAGAGCTATCATGTTTAGAAATTAAAAACAAGTGAAAAGCAAGAAAAAAACTCCCCCAAATGTTTAGCCAATAGATCCAAAGAAACTAAAGGGAAAGTGGACAAGTATGGTTTTGATTTTCATTAAATACAAAAATATTAAGCCCCGCAAGGGCTTTGAGAAGGGACCTCAGGATTCTACACATCCTATGTGAGATTAATAAAATCTGGAATCTAAGACAAGTGACTCAGATTGGTATTAGATGGGTTTATATCCCAATATAATAGATGGGTATAGATCCCAATGAGTCATTTTAGCAATACCATTGACTACGCATTTTATAAAGTAATCAGATTTCATGGACAAATTTTATATTGCTGCTTTTCCCCATAGCACTACAGAAGTCAATATGGATGTCTTTTGGGTACATCTGTCTGGGCACTAGCATTCTAACAGAATGGATAACAGCAGGAACATACAGTTACATAATCCCAGGTGAACACACCTTTGGTTTCTCCTTTGTGTGTTTAGGGCACAGACTTGGATTTCAGGATGAAATTTTACCTGTGCAAGACTCCCGTGGCGTGTCACTAGGAGTCCTGTTGAAGTCAATGGGAGTTTTACATTGCACTGGGACTCCATTGTAACTCTCCCACTGATGGGGTAATGAATTTTAAAAAGACAAATATTCCATTAGGAAATTTCTGGTCAGTTAAAACCTTAGGATCCAAGCCAGGGAGGTTGTCGGGACATTGACCAGGATTCATTGCTATGAAGCCTTGGGGCTGCTACTGAAATCTTCCAGCATGACATTTAAAAAAGGAGTGAACTTATTTGAAATGTCATTAAGAATATGTTTTAAAATATTTACACCATAAGGACCAAATCTTATTCCCTGCTACATCCAGGCAGCTGTTTTCAATAAGGTGGTGTGGCTAAAACTGAGGGCAGAATTTGGCCTTAATATAGGAAAAAACTGCATCTTGTGCAAGTATTTTTCGGTCAGGACAAAAGACCCATTCTACTCAGGAAAGCAAAGCCATGTAACACAGATGCAAATTTTAATATTTTTGCCAGCAAAAGCTTTGTAACTGCAGTAGCATTTCTGTAGCATGCAAAACAAAGTTACCATCATGCTGCTTAGCAGTTACCACCACTACCTGACTATGATATAGTGTTACCTGACTTCCTTCACGATGAAATTTGAGCCAAGTTTTACTTTAGTACTCACGGGGTTTAAGCCCTGCTGTCATCCTCTCATAGATGGGATGGTGGATTTTCAAAAGAAAAATGTTCCATTAAGAAATTATGTGGTCACTGAAAACCAGCCATGGAAAGGGGATGGAGGACTTCACTGCACTCCGCAGACCTTAATGGAGAGGCATCTGCTTACAGCAGTGCTGACTTTGGTCCACTGGCTTTTACCCTTATTGTTTGATCTAATCTGTAGATTACCTAACCCAGTCCCGATCTCTGCATGATCACAGTGCCTCCCTGTATTTTGTTCTGCCCCACATTATTACTTTGCAGTATTTTAGCCATGATGGTCCCAGGATATTAGAGAGACAAGGTGGGTGAGGGGTAATATCTGTTATTGGACCAACCTCTGTTGATGAAGGAAACAAGCTTTTGAGCTTACACCGAGCTCTTCTTCAGCTCGAAAGCTTGTCTCTCTCACCAACAGAAGCTGGTCCAATAAAAGATTTTACCTCAGCCACCTTGTCTCTCTATTATTACTTTGGATAGTACTAGATTAAAACAATACTACAGGTTTTACATTGAAAGGCAACGCATTTAAACCCGATAAAAGGAAATACCTTTTCCATACAACACACAGTTATCCCAGAGAACTCCCTGCCACCATGACGGTAGGTTTCAGAAAAAAGGATTAGACCTTTAGAAAGAGAGAAAATAGAGGATTAAAAATAAATAAAAAAGCCTAGATTTTTTTGGAAGGAATATTAAACCTTGTGCTTCAGGATAGAAACCAATCTTTAATTAACTTAAACTAATTACTTAAGCAAGGAAGAAACTTTCCCTATGGGCAGTTTATCCCATAACAGCCTACAGCAGGATTTCTTGCATCTCCCTCTGAAACGGTTAGTACAGGCTACTCAGAGAGAGAGGATACAGGATTAGATGGACCATTGTTCTGATCAAATATGGTTACATTCTTACCTAACTGCTTTGTAGCTGCTGCTTGCAACACAGTCTAAATGGAACCCCCTCCTCAAAAAAGAGACTTGGAGAGTTTTTAAAAGCATGTTTATGTGACTGCACATCAATGTTTGTGTAAAAAGGGATTTATGACAGTTTATACCACAAAGGTTACAGTAAGAAAAAGCACTTCTTTATGACAATAATTCACAAATTCACAAGGATCACTTTAATATACAAAGCAATTACTACCATTCTGAAACACAAAGCAGCTAATATGTACATAGTGTTAATAAAATGCATTATAACTCAGTACAATTTTTTTTAAACAGATAAAGCACAAAAAGATTAAGTAAAAAAAAAATTAAAGCAGGGATGTTTCTAGAATGTAGGGAATTGTAATAGGAAGTTATTTCCCGCATCAAGGTCTCTTTGTTTAGTAATTTAACTCCCACAGAAATGCTGGAGTTAAGGTTGAAATACCCTGTTTTGTGCTGATAGTTTTGGGTAAAGGATCAGAAACGGGGTGAGGTGAGCTTTACCCTCGCCATCTTAAATTAAAAAAATAATAACCATAGTTAATAATAATCCTTGCTCTAGAAACCTCCCTGAAAAACATTGTTCTAAAAACATTTCAAATTACAAATCTGGCCTAGAAATGATTTATTTTTGACATGAACAACTGATATGTGGACAAGTCTGTGCGGGGTGTGTGGGAACAGTTGCTAGTTCCCACCTCTCTCTGCCCCTTCCCTTCCTCACCCCAGAAAGTCCATACGAGCAGTAGAGTGTTAAATTTCATACAAATTTGCAGTTCTATAATTTTATTTCTTTTTAAATATAAATAATTTCATTACACACACAATGGAGTGGCACCTGGATAAGATACAACTTGGGTAGAGCATCCTGCTGTCGCCGATTCTTAACTTTAACCATTTGCAGATGGCCAATGGGCACAGGGCCCTTTTCTTGTTGGTTCCCCACTTCGTGTTATCCCAGATTTCCCCTTACTTCCTAGAGATGCTGCCTAAGGCTGAGACTCAACGAACGGATTTTGATAACAGTATGCTTCCAAGTCACAAGTACAGCAAACGGTCAGCTTCTGTTAAACGTGCTAACCTTGGATCATTAGCCCCCTGCCCCCACCCTCTCCCTGCCCAATGTATGTCTCCTGAGGACAGTAAACTTTCCCTGTTTCTTGCTGGTGAGAACGAGATCTAAAATTACAATCTTCTATAGTGAGCCAAAAAGTGCAGCTGGGACCTGAACTTGCAGTACCAGAATGTAGACAGGCCAAGGTCTTTAATTTGTGCTAGGCAAATTTGCCTGTTCAATTCTCTTCACAGGCTATGATTTAAATATACTTACAAAAAACACTGCAAGCTGAAAAACCTGAAACACAAACCCTTTTTGCAAACTGAAGCTGGTCCCTCTTCCCTAAAGATACAGAAATATTCAAGCTACATCCATCAACAGAGCTGAACCTACCACGAGCAAATGTCAGCTGGAACTTCAGGACCCTGTCTGTATATCACGTTGAATCCTCCCAAACTAGCTCAGCTTTATGATACGTTCAGGTCCCTCTCGGATCAGTATCTTTCATAACTAGCAAATTCAGAAGATCAAGGAAACCACTCCTTAGTCACAGTCCACACAAACCGTGAATGTACAGGACATTTGAAAAGCTCACATTCCAAGGATCCAGGGTATAGCTAAGTCATCAATTCCCCTCATTGCCACTGCAAAAGAGAGTTAGCTGTGCATTTTTATTTTTTTTTTTAAAAAGCTGAATGGGCGTGTTATCATTAGATGCACCTCCATTTCCTGGTACATAGAATCTGTAAATCCTTTTGCATTTGTTTTCTTGGGATGCAGCTCCGGAAATGTGCTGCTATATCTCAAACGGGGGACAGGGAACTAACGTGACTGAAAAGGTTTCAGTTTCCCTTCCAAATTAATTCCCCTTTCTCACTTGAGTTCTTTGAACTAGTTCTGTTTTGTCTAAAAATAATTTAACATTTGTCCTGTATGTGTTTCTAAGAGACAGAATGAGATTCTTATACGACACTCCGGTATCTAGCCTTTTGGTACTGCCAGTTCAGATCCCCTGCCATTTTGAAGTAGCCCCTGCTGAAAGTCAGGTGCTAAGAGGCTTCATGCTGAAAGCTCTTCATGAAAGAGTCAACAGATCTGCGGAGAGAGTCACAAACAGGTAGTAGGTCTGTAATAACCATGTCAGGGAGCTTTTCAAGCAAAGCCAATATCCAATTGCTCTAAGGTATTTTTCTTTTTGTCAAAGTGCACATTTTATCAAACATTTACAAAGCATATCACGTAACAAAAATAAATATACAACCTTTCCTTTAGGTCACTGGCGAATGGTCTGTCACTAACTCTGTTCTCAGGGCAAAAAATGGCAATACAAACAGGATCTCAGAAATGCAGAGAAACCCTCCTATAACTGCCACAGGTTTGTGACCACTGATAATGAACTCACTTTAGAGTGTAGACTTGTTCTTGCTTTAACCTGCAAAAAGCACCGGCTGTCTGTTTTAAAAATAAGCGGAGACCAGTTTTAATTAACAGATGACTGCCTGCAGCTGCTGTCTACTGGAAGCCCAGATTAAAAAACGGTAGTACAAATTTAGATCAGAAATGTTACGCATAGGGTGGTTTGTCCTTGTTAAATTAACCTTTATTTTTTCCTGAGTCTTTGTATGGTTCCAAACACCCCACCACCTTTCTGGTCAACATTTAGTACCAGACAAGCCAGTAGGTCTGAGACACAAAGACAAACCATAGAACAACCAAAAGCCTACAGATGACTTTGTCCTGAAGAGCATGACTGGCTGGAATTGTGCTTTCAGATACTAGCAATGCTGCTGGCAACTATCCAAATCTGGTGAAATCGTTGGTCAAATAAAAATGCATAGCCCCTACACCACGAGATAAACAAAAAAAGGTCTTACCGGTGGTTTCTTAGTAAAACCCCTTCCAATAATTTTTGCCTTTGTTATATAGCTGCCAAAGACACAAAGCACAAAAGTGAATAATTTTGAGGGAGGGGGGAGTTTTTAAACAATTGTTTACATTATTTCAAAATCTCCATCTAAGAAAAACACAATAGCCTTGAAGGATGAAATAAAATCCTTTAAAATGGGTAACTGAACAACAGCACACACAAAAAAAAAAAATCAATAATAAGCGCCTGAATAATACAGCCCAAACCTACTGAAAATGTAAGCGTGCGCACACTCACACACACACACACAAAAGTAAAAATTGTTTCTGACCTCAATATACTATAATACTCAGCATTCCTGACTTAAAAGCTCTCAGAGCTGTAGATTATATACTGTGTGTGTGTATATATATATATATATATTTTACATATTATACATATGTATTTTTTCCAAGAATATCTAAATTAAGAGAGCACCTCTGACAATATCTAAACTGCCTGCTTGGTGCCTTTGTTTTGAAAAATAATGACATTACAAAAATTATATTTGAAATCAATTCTTGTTTATTATGAACATAATGGATCTAGCCCTTTCTAACCCTCTCTTCAGTTAAACCAGGCTATCAACGCTTGAAAACTCACAACCATAAGATAGAAAACAAGCCTCCCATTTAGTTTCAGCAGAAGTTCTGATCTACAGCAAAATGGCCCTAATTTATAAAAGCTAACTACCCCCAACACCTTGCTGTTTGTTACTGGATTCCTGCATTGTCTTTTTCTTTCCCTTTTTGGCCAATGTGAATAGTAAAGCATATACTGGTAAACTCAGCCAGCCCTGTACTTGGTCTAATATGATAATTTTTATTCTTGGCTTGTTTCATTTCCATTAAAGAAATCCAAGTCCCCAAATCCTCAATGCTGCATGTACAAAAAGAAAGATTCTTGTAGCTCTTTGGGTAGTTTAGAAGGCTTAGTTTTTTTTGTGTGTGCGACCTTAATGCTGATGAGGGTCTGGATTGTTAACCCTGAAGATTCTAGCCACAGGACATGTACAGCATGGACATTAGCAATGCGAGCTTTCCCACACTGCCCAGTCAATATGTTTCCATATGTCCTGGAAGTAGCACCTCTGGGGCTGACAGTTCAGTCTCCACAGCCTATTCCGTTCTTGGTCTCTCTCTGCTGAGAGACTAGTAACAAAGGTGCTAATTAGTGCCAATTATCTAAAAGGAACAGATCTGAGATCATCAACTAATTTCATGCGGGTTCACCACAAAACCCAAGTTTTTGCAAATAGATGGTTCTGTAGTGGGAAAAACCCTGCTTCAGGTGGAGTATTAAAAAGCTGTTTTAATTCTCAGAGCTGGAGTTATTACATATAATTGTTTAAATGAGGCAATCAGTAGTCCATGCCTGCAATATCATCAGGGCTTCTGCTTCTAGCACTAATTCTGAGACATTTATAATAAGCTCTTTGTCTAGAGTGGGGGCACAAATTCACTCCAATATATGTATTCTCCATCTTTAAGAATCTGCCAATTTTAATAAAAGCACATTTGAGAATTTGGGGGCTTTCCTTAAGTTTGCATCACTAAACTCATAAAGTGACCTCTAAATTTAAAATAAAATAAAATAAAAAAAGGAAAATCAATCCTCTACTGCAGATAAAAATAGGCCATGTATAAAAACTACTTGACAATCCTAGATTTGAAAACTTATCCTTTCATAATCCTGATATTCATGTTCCAGTTTTGTTTAATTTGACATACAAACAAAACTTGACCTGAAGTTATCTCTGACCCAAGATTAAACAATAATGCTACAAGTTTAACCTTGCTCTTTCTTAAACCTCTTGAAAACCGAATGCCCTCTCAAATAAGAAAGCCAGAACTTTTAATACTGCTAACAGCTGTTTGAGTCAATTGGTTACAGTCCTCTCAGTGTCTTTTATTATAATGCCATCTTGGCTGTCTCACCATTTAAAAGGATCTTAAATTTGAAATTTTACCTTAAACAGATTGAGTGAAGAGGAGAAAATATTAGCTAATACTTAGATAGCCTAGGTATTAGTACAGACCATAGTCTTGTGTGTATGTCTATATACACAAAGCTTGAAATAATAACCAGGACCTGAGATCCAGAGCAAACTTATTTCATCAAATGACCAAGTTAAAACATCACAGTCTGGCTTTAAAGGGCCAATACACAATCTAAGCATGATTTTTTTGGACACACAATGGAAATCCTAATGTTGAGTACAGAGCTCACTGTTTTTAACATGATACATCTACTGTTTCTTGCCATGTATTTCTGGAAAAAATAGCTATCCCCTCAGTGCATACTCAAGGGCCCGATCCTGCAAATGTCTGACGCATGTGAGCAACTTTACTCAATAAGTAAAGTGTTTGCTGGATCTGGCCCTTTACATTAAAACCATCCACTGAATAAGTTATGTACATTTATGGTTAGGACAGGCAGATTCATAGTCAATATTTTCCCCAAACAGAGTTCTCGCCCTAAAAGTGGGATTCAGTAGGGAATATTTAGTCACATTTGTAGTCCTCATATTTGAAGTTGTCTTACAAAGATGAATTTTAAGTAGAGAGGGAGGCCTCAGGGTTTGAAAAAGAATTTAGCAAACCAGTGTTCAACATAAAAGTAATGCAGATAACCTACTTGTTTGAGTAGAGCTGAGCCATTCAGAGGAATTCCATGTTCATCAATGAATTTATACATGGAGTTAGTGAAATAGTTGTCTTGGATAAAAACAGGTAGGGCTTTAAGCATTACTCTTGTTTACTATGTAACTGTCTTCTAAACAAAAGTTGTTCACTATTGTACCTTTGGGTACTTTGAGTTCATTTCCCATCCAATATCCTGATGTTTCACTCAGTTGGTGATTTCTTTTAGTGTATTCAAAATATTGAACACACAGACACACACACATACACTTACTGCAAGAAGCAACAACTGACAAATAAAGGAAATGGTTTCTGAGGTATGGAGAAGCTTTTATCAATCTAGAAGGCAGAGAGATTACAGATGACACACCAAAAAGCCTCCTGGGGTAGTTTAATAATTTTCTCTCCATACTAAGAATCTGTGTATGGAGCTCCCTTCGTTTGGCATGTCACTCAGCCATATATTTGAATTGTTTATAATGAATATGTATCTATTTGGCAACCATTGCTTCTTCATCGCGCCATACCTACTTTTATATATATGTGGTCCACAAAGTACTTCAGGCCAAGAGGATGGGGGTGATTCTGTCCCCAAGGCAATCAAAAGAGGTCAGCACAAACTCTTAAAATCATACAAAAGACCCTCCCCACCCAAGTCTTCACAAATGAACATTATTACTCCTTGAAAATGCTGGGGGGCACGAGAAAGAAGTCTTTTCTTCTTCTTTTTCACGCTCAGGATAGTTGTGATGAAAATAATCTCTTGGGAGGAGAAGTGGAGGCAAGTGTTTGAACATTCACAGTTTAATGCAAAGCACAGACGAATTAAATTCTGTAGTTGCTTTCAGGCAGTTTCGCGCATAGAAAAAAAAGAAATGTTTAGAAAATAAAAAGTTTACTTTGTCTTTCTGGTTGTGGGCAAACCCAGTCTCTATCCCACCTTGACAAGTGAAAATGGGATCCAAAATTAATCTGATTTGTGGCAGTAAAGGTCCTTAAGTGCTTTCAGCTCCTCAATCAGTGTCTTGTTTTGGTTTTCAAGCACAGCCACTCGGTTTTCTAGACATTTTACATATTCTTTCTTCTTCCTGCGACACTCACGCGCTGCCTCCCTGTAAAGCAAAAAAGGCCATTCAAACCCAGAACATTTGAGACCATGAGCTGCTTTCGAGCTTGATTGTTCAGGTCAAACTGCCAAAACAGTATCAGTGTTTTCAGAACCTGGCTATAGAATTAGAGGTATTTGTAATTCAGGAAGAAATTAAGTAGATAATGATTTACATCTCAAATCACGAACATATCAAAATCACAAGGATCCCTCCAATATATAAGTAGCAGCAAATAAACACTAACAAAATTCTGCCTGGTTTAGAACTTAACTCTGAATGGTATCGTAACTATGGTGGCCTTTGTGTTGAGTGCATCACTTTGCTATCACTTCACTGGGTTCTGTAATAAGGATTAAGATGAGTAAAAACCCTGCATAAGAGCAATGTTCATCTTACTAGTAAACCCATCCATTTGCTATGGCACAACTGAATAATGACAGTGGCGATAAACAAATGTTTAGTTTTGTTTACCCAATGCAACAGAAGCTATACTTAAGGCACTCATGTATTTGCCCTCTACCTGTACCAAACCTTGTTAACAATGCCCTCATTTTACTGATACTGTACATACTGTTTACTGATACTGTACACTTAATATTACAGCATTTCATTCTTAGCAACCTCTGAAGAAGCTGGCCAGCCAGGCTGATTCTGTTGAACAGATCAATGGCACTATATTGACGTGACATTTAAGATCCTGAAGAAAAGAAAACACTGAACCAACGGCTGCATCAGCATTTCAATTCAACTCAAATCTTACCAGTGTCTACTGTATCAATAATACAAGGACCAAGAAGTGTTGAAGTAAGCTTCAACACAGTAAGCCGCAGGGCTGCTTTGTAAACACTGGCTCTGGAGACCCCTAACTCAGATATCAGCCCTCTAAGCACAGTGCTGGTACCAGAATGCTAAGAGCATCAATGAAAAATATCTCAACAGTGCCAAACTAAGTGCTAAGCATCCTTGAAGCAAAAGCTTTACTAGTTCCTAAATTATGAGCACCAAAGTGCAAAGGAAAAACAGGTGTCAAAAAGCCACAATATTGCACTGAAGCAATCAGAGGCAAGAACTTCCAACATGAATAAATGTGTACCAGACCTGACTGAAAGGCTGGATAAAAGATCTGTAAAGGATACGTAGCTAGGGGGCACTGGGATCTGGTAAAAAGCTGTAGCAACCAGGACATTTGGAAGGCAATATTTACATGCAACAAGGAGTGGGTGTGACAGCCAGTCTCTGCCCTGGGTGTGCTCACTCTTTGAAGGGGAATTCTGGAGTCACCCACCAGCTGGGGGATCTCCGACAGCATGGCTGTGATGATCTGGATCACTCTGCACAAGGCCTGGATCTTCTGGTGACCCCTTGAGAGGGTGGGGTTGGGGCATGATCCCTATTTCTGTAATACCTTTCATTCAAAAGATCTCACACCACCCCTGTCGGGTACATAAATAAGATCATACCCATTTTACAGATAAGGAAACGGGGGACCAGAAGGGTTAAAACTAGTCACCAAAGGTCACAGAGGGCTTGATTCATTTCCCATTAAAATCAATGGAAAAACCCCACTGACATAAATGAGTGATGGGACAGGTCTAAAATCACACAGTGGCAAAGCCAGGAAAAGAACCCAAATCCCCTACTCTACTCACATGCCTGAAATCAAATTACACCAGAAAGGAGGTGGGAGACACTTATCCTAGCAGACCATTGTATACTGTGTGTCATCTGGAAGCTACATAAGACTTCTGTGTAACTGCCATAAAATCAATTTATGACTGTGACCCAGGACCTCTTGATGCCAACTAGCAGAGTGAGCACACAGAGGTGCATATGAGTTATAGCTAAGGCTAAGATTTTGTCATGGTTATTTTTAGTAAAAGTCATAGACAGGTCATGGTCAATAAAAAGAAATTCACAGAAGCCGTGACCTGTCTGTGATTTTGCTGCTGCGGCTCCACATTTTCCCCCTCTGCCCACAGCAGCTTGAAGCTGCAGCGTGACCATATTTCCCAAGGAGAAAATGGGACACTCCCCGCCGCTTGCCCGAGGTGCCTCTGCCCTCGGCGCAGCTGTCACTCATTGCTGGAACCCTGCAGGGGTCCCGCTGGCTGCCAGCTCCACTCCCACACAGAAAATGTTATGGAGGTCTCTGGAAGTCATAGATTCCATGAGCTCTGTGACATAAACATAGCCTTAGTTATAGAGATTCCCTGGGTCTGGTATTTACATTCTAGTTCTTCAAAGAGCGTCATGTAGTTTCTACTGAACGGCAACGCCTGTGTCACAGTGGCCATCATAATCTTTGTAAAATGTATGCACAGATAGGTAAGGAGATTATATATATATATATATATATATATATATATATATATATATATATATGAATGAAATTATGTTCTTAAGGTCTTATAGTTAAAGGTAGGTCATCAAGAGGTAGCATGCCTGAAATCAAATTACACCAGAAAGGAGGTGGGAGACACTTATCCTAGCAGACCATTGTATACTGTGTGTCTCACAATGGAAGTCGATTTGCATACTGAGTCAAAAGGCTAATGAAGAGATTGTGGGGACTTTAGCAGAAGAAATTAACAGGAAGAGGTGAACAGCAGGGGAGAGAGAACACTGTTTGCAGGTAAAGAACATAAGACAGGGCTAATATATCTAGGGGTACAGAAAGCCGCCCTGACATCCTTCATGTGGGGGAGACAAGCTGTCAGCAGGCTTGGTCATGAAAAGAAAGTCTCAGCTATCCTGGTTGAAAAACACTTGTGAGCAGGATTTTGAGATAAGCAGGACCTCAACAGACAAAGGGGTATCATGTTAGTTGAGTTTTGGATCTACAATGCATGTTATGATTTTGTTTTCTATAACTGGGATTTGGTTTCTATGGGATCTGGGATCTGGTAATTCTGAGTGTCAAGTGAGTAAGGGGCTGGATGCCACAGGGAAATGCTTAGAGGGCTTTTTTTGGCGGATACCTATTGCTAGCCTAAATGAGGGACAGGGGTGCCTGTGTGGGCTGAGAGGGGAGTGCTTGTGTTTCCTGTGTCTGGAAAAATCAGAGAGCTGGCCCTTGTTAGATACAGGCAAGGCTTCCTCATGCTAAGACCAGGTGGTAGGGAGGTGCCTCACAATGGTGACCCCTGAGAAGCATCACAATGATCCTATGCAGAAATACCTATGTAGGGACCAGAAAACTTCATGAGGGAATTTCTTCTATCATTGAGCGCTGGGAGAAGAGCATTCTTACACATTCCCTTGCAGAAGAAATGTGGAGTATTATTAGGGATGCATTTGCTACTACTTCAGGGTTAAGGGTGCATTCTGAAATTGGCTTAAAAACAGGACAAATTCCTGTTTTTCTCTATATAAAGGTGACTTTTTGTCTGAAATTTCAGCCTTTATGCCCTGCTATGCAGTTTTTAATTTCTTTTCATACATTTTTAATATGAATTGTCTGAAATGGGCTGTGTGGCTGAAATTTGTCCATGATGGTCTCTTTTTGTTATTTTAAAAAGAAATCTTGTCTATCCAGCCCAAAATTGATTTTTGAGAGATTAATCTTGATTGGATCTGGGGTGATGGGCAGATTTTAACAATATACATATTTAGGGTCATTTTCAGCCATTATTTGTCATAATTGAAAGATCCTTTTAAGAACAGGAAATTTACACTTTGCAAAATCACATTTATTACAATACTGTCTATAAATATTTTATGTAATCCTCATCATATATTGTCTTTCCATCTATCTCAGGCATTAGATCATTTTTCCCTCCTTCTCTGATGTAACTGCGCTTTTGAAACACCTATTAGTTAGGCAGGCTAAATAGGCAATGTGACTCCTGCAGAAGACACCAATATCACATGGGTAGGGTTGATTTCCCATGTTTTCCTGATATTCTCCAAAACTGCAAAGCTTTCTTTGATTGTGGGTAGGATTCTTAAGGGACCTCACAATTTTAACTATGTTTTCTCAAACAGAAGAGGCTCTAGAGGGTAAACAGTTCCACCAACTATTTACTAATATCTGAAACCTGTACTGAAAGAGGAGATGTGATCTTTTGGTTAAAGACCTTTTGAAAAGGTGAATTCTGCAGTTCAGCACTAGTTATTTCTTCATTCGTACTACTCAAACAATGCATAACACTCTGTTAATGTGACGTCCCCTCACAGTGTATCCACGGTTTACCAATAAACAGAAGATAAACTCCCCTAGGTAACACAGTCGACTTTTTGAAATAACAAGTCAGTCAATCAGACCCTTCACAACCCCCAGGATTTCTTTCCCATCACAGATGACAGAAATTATTGCCATTTTCTTGGATTATACTGTTTCATGCAGAGGTGTCAAACACATGGCCTGTTCTGCAGCTCAGATAGGTCAAGGAGGGCCCAAATGTGAGGAGCTGAAGCGGGAGCTTGAGCTTGTTGGGACAGAATCAGCTAAACCCCTTTCTCCTTCTCCTGCTCCCAGCCAGCCACTTTCACCTTTACAACATCTGGACTTGAGCAGGCTCCTTCCCAGCCTCTCTCTGACCTCATGCTCCTTATATATGGCAATATACCTATCTCAGAACTGAAAGGTCATCAAGTCCAGCCCCCTGCCTTCACTAGCAGGACCAAGTACTGATTTTTGCCCCAGATCCCTACATGGCCCCCTCAAGGATTGAACTCACAACCCTGGGTTTAGTAGGCCAATGCTCAAACCACTGAGCTATCTCTCCCCACCCTCCTTGTTGCCCTCCTTCCCCACAGTGTAACAGGCTTGGGGGAGTGGCTGTTTCTCTCCTGCCTCACCAGTTCCTGCTTCTCTAAACATCCCCACCCCATAGCGTAGTTTCTTTTTCTCTCTCCCTCACCCTATCTGCTGCCACTGCTGAGTCCTGAGAGTCCAGGCTCAGAGGAGCAGCTGCTTCTCTGGCCCTCCCCTTGGTTCCTGCTGCCTCCAGAGAATAGAACCCATGGGGCAAGTGTCCAAAGGGGATGGGTGAGATGAGAGAGAGAATTCACTGAAGTGGGAGGTGGGCACGGGGCCTAGTGATAAAGGGAATGCACAGAAGGCTAAGTTAAAGAACAGAGGAAAGGAGATTGCATAAATGTATTTACTTAACAGATGCTAGTTGAAAGGGTAACTCAGCCCTTGCAGAATGAACTGACAGACAAGTCTTATGGCTTCATAACCACAATATGCGGAGTCACCAGATGTTGTTTGTGTTAGTTGGCATCTTTAAAGAAGTCTGCCCTTCTTCACATAGTGTTTCATAAAGGGGAGGAGAAAGGCCAGGAATCTATTTGCATAAACAATTACACACACACTCTTCTCTAGACCTGTTAGAAATACAACGTGTATATTGCACGAGTTAAACACTCATTACTCTAATTCTATGCACAACTAAAGCAAAATTAACACTACACACATACCTGTTCTTCATTAGACGCACTTCTCTCTTTCGTGCAGCTTCCTCTGCTGGCTGGGTAGGAAGTGCTGGGGAGGAGGCCATGACCACGCCAGGCGCAATGGTGCTGGTGGGTGCTGTGCGAATCTGGTAGGTCTGCACATCTCCTGAGGCAGCTGAAAGGGAAGTATAGTGTTAGGTTACACAGCACTGTGAGAATCCTGTCAAAACACTCTGTGAATAACACCTAGTCACCAATCTAAACATAACCAGATAAAACGAGGTGATGACTCTAGGCTACAATATAGGAGGGATTAGCATTATCTGGGTTATCAATGGTAGTTCATTCCTAGTTTAGTATATTTATGGTTGCAATCATTCTTGCTGAAGAGGGCTTAGCTTGTGTCTGACGACTAGGTTTATCTGCAGCTGCTAGTCCTACTGTACATTTTTCTTCCACTGGATTTTTGACGGTTCTATTTTGTGAACAGGCTAAGCAACCATAAATCTAGCAAGGTAAGCAGGAAATAGCTTTTAGGATCTTCCTAGGCAAACAGTACTTTTTAGGTGAACTCCAAATGACTAACTGCAGATGCGAACTGGTAATTGCATGTGTAAGTATCTGGGGGTTTTGTGCAGAAATGTAGGATTTGTATCCATAGCAGGCACATGTGCAATTTAGACACTAATTGTTGAAACACAGCCCATTGCACAATACTATTTGTTTAGTATGATCAGCTTTTATTTACTTGGGAGTCTATTGCATTTTCACTATTACTTGAAAAAATGTCTTTTTAAAAAAATATACATGACAGAAGATCAAAAGACATATTTTCCTCAGACACAAACATTAACCTTAACGTACTAATATTCATCAAGGCTTGAAAGTCTCTTCCTTGAATGATTTGAACAGAGTCAGAGCAATATCAGAAGCATCTTTTTTTAACAATGTCTGTTTTGTACTGCCAGAAAGAGCATTAAAAAGGAACAGTGATTTCTAACTGGAGAGGGCAGTAAATTACTAGTAAAGGAAAATTCCCCTATGGAAAGAACACTGTGAACAGATCTCTGCCCAAAGAACAGGAAAACATTCCTAAAACTTTACTTCTAATTTATCATCATTGCAGATAACCACTTGACAGACATTAGGAACTCTCAAGAAATTTGTGTCACAGGTTTTGGGGAACAGATAGCAAACATTCTCTTGAAAGAGCTGAAGGAAATACGGTATGGACAAAGCAAAAGTGAACTAGCTTTCAGGAACCGAAATAAAAGCATTTTCTATATCCAAAAATATCTTAAGTTTGTTCTGAGTGAGAGAAAATGTGACATGTTTTTTTCTGGAATTTATTTGATCTGTTTTAGAATTTGATCTGTGCCAAAACTGTTAATTCCTTTTTCTGACATATTTGAGGGAATTATTTTGGCAAGTTAAATTCCCCTAGGACTAAACATAAAATGTTAAAATGATGGATTATTCTTACCTTGTACAACAACTTGGTTACTCGGTACAAGAATCTGTTGTCCATCAGTGGTCTGTGCGTATTGTAAAATGGTGGTGCCAGGCTGGGTTGCAGCTGCGTTCGTCATGGTCAACGTCTGGAGGCCCTGTACTCCATCTGTGCCATTGTTAGCCAGCTGTATTGCTCCTCCTTGGGTGATAGCAACTGAAAACAAATACATTTGATACAATAGTTAAAAGATTAATTTATTTGACATGGTTAGTTACAGTTTACAGCCCAGTTACAGAAGAACGATTTGAAACATCTGAGTTAAATCCCTTGCACAACTACATACCTTAACATCAGATAGGTCATTGTAACTGTAGTCATTCTTCAGCAGTGACCTACTATCATTTCATTCAGTACCATAAGGTTGCTACCTTTCTGACAGACAAAAACATAGACCAAGAATTGCCTCTCCTACCAATCACATCCCTAAGAGAAGCTACAGCCCTCCCAATGTAGAATTGTAGTATTTACTGAGTTGATGATTTTCTTGTTGGCTACGTACTCTTTTCTCTTTTTTTCCTTTTGCTCCTTTCTCTAATTCCTCTCCTCTCCATGCTTTTCTCTTCAATTTTCACCTTGCTGTGTCCATTTTGTTCTCCAGCGTCTTTTCCTGCTCAAATCCCCTTCTCATGCATTGTTTCCACACACACATATCCAGTCTCTCATTCCATCTAATAATTTTGTTACCTCTTCCCTTTCACTCCCTCAATCCACTAATTTCCATCCCAGTATTCAGGCTGCAGGGGGAGCACATCTTACACAGATCCCCTCATTCAGCGCCTCTAGAGTATTTCTCTGCTTTTCCACACATATATCAGGATGTATCAGGCAGAGCAGATATTTGCAGGAAAAGTATTCGTACATCAATGGTAGAAGTGGAGTGTCAGCAACATCAATCTCTTAAAAAATCAAGAGGCAGATTGGGGAACCGACCAGGGAGCAACTATAGCACAATGCTTTTAAAAGGACACTTATAACAGGAATAAGTCATTTGATAGATCTTCTCTTCCCCTTCTTGTACACTTAACAGCGAGTTCTCTGTTTGTTTTAGCTGATGTTTATAACTATTGTTTTATTGCTGCATCCTCCTGTTATTTTCCCTAGTGATTTGCATTAAAGGTGACATATCCGTAAAATGTAATGAATAAAGAAGTTGCAAACACAGAAATTGAAATTTATTATGCATTTTAAATAAGGTTATGGAAGCCCTGCTTTTTTCTTGTCTATCTGAAAATGTAATTGCTACTTTGTTATATATTATAAGTGTTAAAAAATGTTAAGCCAAAACCACAGAAATATTAGCTAAGAAGAAAAATTCTGAAATGCCCCAATAGCTTTCCTCTCCCAAGAAAGTTTTGAATTAAGCACTCTGATTAATCCCTTTTGTACCTAGGAAAGTAGAATATGTACCATACTAACAGCAACCAACAGGCCTTGTGAATGTAAGTTATACAATTTACACGCCCACAGCTGGAAATTACTTAAGTTACAGACCCTAGTATATATATAATCATGGAACAGGAGTAATAAGGCTTCTGACATTGCACAAGGGTCAGATTAAATTAGTGTTATATTGACTTCTTTTACCCCAGCCCAAACAGTCATGCAAGTAGAATTTAACAGTTCTCTCTCTTCCGGTCCAACTACCACAACCAATAATAAACGCAACTACGTACTGTACTGCCCACTGCTGGTTTGGTAAATTGGAGTTGGCACTGTTACAGTGGTGATGGCAGGTGCTGATGTCTCCTCTTCGGACTTTTCTTCTTCAATCCTTGGCACTCCTGGGGCGTCTGAGGACAAGTCATTCAAAATTTTTCTGGCAAAGACAGTGTGTTGTAAAAATTTTAACAAAAAGTGAAAGTAAAATCAATTCTACTGGCTACTTGGTGCTGGGGAAAACTCAAAAGGCAGCAAATAAGGAAATAAAATACATGGGATGGGAAGAAATATTAAAGCACACTTTAAAACGATGCTAGGTAACCAGGTTAAAAATGCCACAGGAAAAGGGTGGTGTGGAATCAATCTAGAACAGCCTGTGTGTTTCTGCATACTTGGATCTAGAACTCACATTTTCCCTTTTTCTTCAAAAACTTCATCTTTGATACACTTTTTACAAGTTTCCTGCTCTCAGTCACAGAAAGATGTGAAAAAAGAAAGCAAGAGTATTTAAAGCACCAAACCTCCTCATTGCCACCATCCACATCCAGAGGATGTGTTCCTGCTGCAGAAGCCACCAAGGCCTAAACTTCACCCAGGGACTTAAGTTTCAAAAACTTAGCAGAAATGATTGTGAAGTACAATCAGCTTATGACCTAGCATCTGTTCAGGAGACAAGGCTGGGCGTTTTAATGAAAGTCACACAATTAAGTCCACAGGTTAGGTAATTGTTCTGCTTGAGAAATTCATTTGAATTAAGATGGTTAAAAGCATTTTTCTTCTTCATAGTAAAGTTTCAAAGCTGTATTAAGTCAATGTTCAGTTGTAAACGTTTGAAAGAACAACCATAATATTTTGTTCAGAGTTACAAACATTTCAGAGTTACGAACAGCCTCCGTTCCTGAGATGTTCGTAACTCTGAGGTTCTACTGTAGTCATAAAGGCCATGGATCTCACTGACTATGACTAGAACTGACGGGGATAGATGCTCAACAAAACAGCTGCCCAAAATGCTTGGGTCTACCACCTGCCCTCTGTGCTGCAACTGGACTGATAACTCTCTCTATCAAGAATCTGGAGGAGTGGCAAACTCTCTTTTATTGACTGCATGCTCCATCATATGCAACTGCAAAAGGCTTCTTTAGGCAACAAGGCAAATTGGGATTTTCTTTTGTTTTTGTACGAAGCGCTATTCGTTCTGTTGTGGACTGCACCCCTAGTTCTCATCCAAAAACATTTGAAGAACCCAGGCCCAGACTACACTGAATTTTCCTGCCTGGCTTTGGTAGCCAAACCTATATATTCCTGTATTCCAAGGAGGCTAGTCAATTACCAAACAATCTGAGACAAAGACAGAGATAGAAATAGGGCTTTGTTGTTATTAATTAGACTCTGTTAGTACCTAGGAACCCCAATTGAGGCTCAGCTCCCTATTTTGCTAGGCACTACACAGACAAGTAACAAAGACAACAGTCATCTCCCTGGAGAGCTTACAATGTAGGCATCGGACAGGTGATGAGACAGAAAGGATGAGACAGGTGGACAAAACAGATAAACAAGATGGGGGGTTGGGAGGATGAGGTAATAATAAAACTGAACAGCAGTTATCAGAAAAGCAGAAATTACAGCTCACCACTTTCCTAACCAATGCCAGATGGGCATGGTGGGTACTGTGGCAGAGGTAAAGTGTTAAGGAGGAATTTCAAATATGATAAGGTGGTGGCTTTACAAATTTAGATGGGGAGTTTCTCCCATGCACATGAGGTGGTGTGGAAAAAGTGAAAGATATCTGAGTTAAAAATGGACAAGCAAAGTGAAGGTGGGGTCATCAAGGAGCTGGTTATGGCTCCCTGATTCTGTGGGCTGATCTCTACCAGCCCTGTCCCTAATGTAAATTACAACAGCCTGGTTATGTTATCTGAGAACTGGCAGAACACTGCTGTACTCTGGCCCCGACCCTTTTTGTTCCAACATGACCCTTCCGCTGGGGTGGGGAGGCTGGCTGGCATAGGAGCCAGGTACACCAGCTTTACATCAGTTGAGTTTCCTCCTGCCTAAATGGCACATAGAAGCTGGCTTGAGGGGGACAGAATCTGGCCCTAAGTGGCTTCACCAAAGCTACAGACGGAGTCAGTGTTAAATGTGGGATTAGAATGCATGAGTCCCTCGTTCTCAGTGCTCTGCCTTGTTCACTAAACTCTGTTGCCTCATTTTGCTCAACTGCCTTTTCCTGTGGTCAGAGGTCATACTGGGTGCTCAACAGCTCAGCTGCAGATAGCTGACTAGGAGGAAGTCTGTGGCAGATTTAACACCAGTAGCCCTCCCCTCCACAGCTATAAACACAAGTGGGGCACTTTTAAAATCTAGAAGCCTGCCATCATGGCTTTAATTGCTCCCCAAAGACTCTGAATGGCTATAGAAGGGGACACAGAATAACGAGTTCTCAAGCCAGGTGACTGGCTTATATTTTCAAGCCAATTTTCACAAAAAAGGGCTAGAAACTTATAGCTGGATTTTCAGAAGTACTGAGCACCTACAAATCACTTTGACATTGAGGGGAGCTGTGACTGCTTATTAAAACTGTGTCGTTAATATGTTTTAAAACAAAAGGTGAGATTCTCATTTTAAGGGCCCCCAAATCAGAGATTTAGTGTGCATATGATTATGGGTCCCAAGGCCAATTCTGCTCCAAATAAGTGGTTCCAGTACTGTCTCCATATCTGCTACTGACATTGTCCCTGCACATTTTCTGAGGATGTGGGGCTCATTCTAGACCTTCACATGCCAAAGTAAGGATACATGTCAGTTTCAGCACACCAAAAAGCATTGCTGAATGGAATTACATATAATCAATGGCTCCACGGGACTGCATTTTAAAAATGAATTCATTACTCAAAGACAGAAGAAAATTCCGCCCTGCCAGAATGAGCTGTTCTTTGTAACATTCATGGGCATTTACTAAAGGAAGACATGAATGTCTGATTTAAAGAAAACTACCAGTTGTTCTGCTGGGCACCTGCAGCCTGTTTGGTTATCCGCTAGTTTTCCCCAAGAAGCCTGGCAAATTCTAAGAAATACCACCTACAGCAGTTATAATGAGCCACACAATGTCATGTTTCCACTGGACATCTCAGGTGAAGGAAAGAATTAAATCTGACTGTTGCTAGTGTTTCAACATTAACAACAAACAGAAAAGTTGATTCTACAGAGACTACAGAATATACAGCAGCAACCTGCCTGCACATTTCAGTGGCGCGCCAAGAATTAAATATCTGTTTATGTGACTTCTAAGGCTTCTCTCACAGTTGTACCTAAATGCTACACATATAGATTTATTTAGCATTGAACTTATTCTCAGCTGATTTTCTTTCCTATCTCTCCATAATGGCAGATGTTTTTCCTCTTCCTCCTTATCTTATTCTGCTGATCTCCTGGCATCCCACCAGAAATTGGTCATGGAAAGGTGTCACTGAAGGAATATTTTAGTAAAAAAGGTAGATCTCATATTAACTACAGAAACACACTATTTGTCTACCCATTTGTCGAATAAATGCATCAGGCAAAATGCTTCAGCTTTTAACATCCATACCTGTAGGAGGGTCGTCTGGAAAGGATCTCTCTGCGTTTCTGAGAGTCTGTGACACTGTCCACTGACTCCTGTGAATCTTCACTTTCTGCAATAGTGGAGATCTGTAAATAAGAACAGAATACATTTACCAATGTAAGCAAGTTTAACAAGCCACTTCTACATTAATAAATCTACCACTATAAGCAAGTTTTCACAGTATGCAAAAAGACATTATCAATAAAAGTACTATACAGGACTTTGACCTTGAAAATCAAAAGTAATAGTTGATCACTGGTTACTGGATACATAGATGCCCAAAGTCAACCATCTAGCTTCAGAAATGTATTTAACAATTAAGTCACTCAAATGAGAGAATATATAATGGGCAAATTATTATAAATAATGGTTCCACCCACTTTTTTCTTTCCATAACTCCTTCTTTCTATCCTGCTTCCATCCAGTCCAAAGAACCAAAGCAAGGTAGGCAGTCAGGTCTGGAGACACAGTAACTAGAAGCAACGTGGGATTGAAAGCAGAAGGGTCTGGAGACAAAGGGAATGAGGAGTGCAGTTGTGACAGAACCAATTATAAAACTCTACAAGGATATGGAGGTCCTGCAGGAGCCTTTCCTGGTTTCATGCTGTATACTTGGTGCTTAAGGCCTCCTGGGTGCCATGCTAAAGGGTTATACAACCATAGCAGACTGTGAAATATTGGACTATAAATATCACCATTCAAAATATATTTTTGTACTTTATCATCCGTTCTGAATTCCAGCATGATTTCATCATCACTCTCTTACCTTGAATCACTAGAGCCAGAAACTAGTGCCACATACCACCTGAAAATTGTGCAGCTCCAGATTTCTAACTGGGTAAAACATTAAACTCTAACTCCAATAGTCCGAGGGAGGTAGAGCCTGACAAAAGTACATAACTGAAGCAATGCAAGGAAATAACCAAGATCATTATCAGAATGATCCAATTTTAAAGTGTGAGTGTCACCTAATTTTTTTTTAAATCAATACTGGTTTAAATACCTCTATAAAAAAAAATCTCAATAGTTAGCTTTTAATTTAGTTTAGTTCTCATCTCTGTGGGTTCCCAATGCCCAAAAAATGATTTACCACCCTTATCTTATGTGGTCAGTAACAGCCTAAATAGTTCCTGCTTCCATGTTCAGCAACACTGGATTTAAAAGGTAATTTAAAATGTTGCTCAGAGACGGAACCGCAGTAGAGATTAAGACTAAGGCTTTCTGGACTACTGAAGCCTTTCTCCAAGTCTTTAATAAATTCTGAGATTGGCTTTTCACCCTGTGAATCATGAACTGTATTGTCTTTCGTTTATACAGCATCAAGCAATTATTAAGGTTTTATAAAGTTAACATTCAAAACATGAATATTAAAATCACTTATCGCAACCTGCCAGAGGTAGAAATACACACGTAAACCAGTACAAATGTTTTCCAAGAAGCAAAAACTTTGATTCCTGAACATCAGCCACATTAATAATTCAGCAATCTCTAAAATTCTTGTTGTTGTTCATTTAAGATACAGAAATGAGACATCTTAGAAGTCACTAAACAGACATAAAAATGGTCTAGTAATGTTAACTTAGAAGCAGGTAAAAGCCAGATATAGAAATCGTATCAGCAAAAAGCACAACCTAATAGGCTTACCAACTTCTAGAGGGAAATGAAACTCAATAATGTGTAGAAACGAAAAGCAGATAAACCATAAAGAAAGAGACAAAAGGAATGGGATAACAAGTACAGTACAGACTTTCCTTTCAGCATATTCTAAGTTGACATGACACAGAACACATAAGTTTGATTAAGGTGGACTGATAAGGTTATATAGAATGCATGAGTTAGGAGTCTGAAATCCTTTAATACATACCTGAACCGTCTGGACCTGTGGAGACTGAATAACTGATGGCTGGGCTGTCTGAATAACTCCATGGACTTGAACTGTCTGCCCATTAGGCAACTGTACTAAGGTCACCGTTGGAGCAGAAGACGTTGCATGAGCTGTCGGCATAGATACCTACAAAAGAGAGAGAAGGAATATGTATTAGATTATTGCAGCATCTCATTATTTGACTATCAAGAACATTCTCAGCAGTAAAAGGATGATGCCTCTTCTCCTAGGAAGGGCTTTGATAACCAAAAATGTTTAAAAGGGACACCAAAAAACAAACAAAAAAAACCCAACACACCCCTGTCTAGGCCCGACGTTTGTCCTAATTTGTAACTTAATCTTCTGAAGAATGTCCCCCTGGCTCTAAACATCTTGTTATAAAACCACTGCCAAGAAATGAAGGAAACACCTCTATTTTGAGGTAATGTAATCAAAACCTAATATGCGCCCTTCCCTTGCAGCAATTAAATATTGCTAGAACTGTGAATATTCCTACAGTGAATATTTCCTTCCAAACACTGGAATGGGTTACCTAGGGATGTGGTGGAATCTCCATCCGTAGAGGTTTTTAAGGCCTGGCCTGACAAAGCCCTGGCTGGGATGGTTTCATTGGTGTTGGTCCTGCTTTGAGCAGGGGTTGGACTACATGACCTCCTGAGGTCCCTTCCAACCCTAATCTTCTATGATTCTATGATATGTTGCTGACTCTTAGGCAGGAACATATGGGAGCTGAGTTTGTTTTCAAACTAGAAAATGCAGGAGAGTATTTGCCAACTGTAAAAAGTCAAAATTAGTTAAGGAGTCAAATTTTCAGACTTGTTAGAAAGTACAGCCACAAAGTAAATCAAATCAAGTAGCTGGCAATGTCCTTTTAAATAAAGCCCCCAGACCAACTGTTCAAACGGAGTAACAATGCATGCTTTTAATGGAAACAAATGGCTTCTAGGTAGTCATTTCAATGCTATACTGCAAGATACACAACTAAGAGTTAATTTATTGCTACAAAGAACAATGGCTACAATTTTCAAACATGGGTGCCTAAAGATGGTTTTTGAAGCTTAATTTAGAGTTTGTCTACATGGTGCAGCAATGCACACTAGAGCAGTGGTTCTCAAAGCCGGTCCGCTGCTTGTTCAGGGAAAGCCCTTGATGGGACGGGATGGTTTGTTTACCTGCCACGTCCGCAGATTAGGCGGATCGTGGCTCCCACTGGCCACAGTTCGCCGCTCCAGGCCAATGGGGGCTGCAGGAAGTGGCGCGGGCCGAGGGATGTGTTGGCCGCCCTTCCCACAGCCCCCATTGGCCTGGAGTGGCGAACCGCAGCCAGTGGGAGCCATGATCGGCCGAACCTGCGGACACGGCAGGTAAACAAACTGACCCAGCCGCCAGGGGCTTTCCCTGAACAAGTGGCGGACTGGCTTTGAGAACCACTGCACTAGAGGGGTGTGATTTGTAAAGCACGCCAATATGCTGTGCGCTAACTGGTCCATGTAGACCCTGCTGGCGAGCAAAAAAGTTCCATGTAGTGCTACGTTAACACGCAACTAGTGTACATTGCTGTATCATGTAGACAAGCCCTCAAAGACCCAAGTTTGGAAATGCTAATCAATGTCACTATGTTTAATGGAGTTTTCAGGAAATGTAATAACTTTTGACTAAAAATGCAGGAAAGATTACACTTCTCTCTTCCACGAGCTTCAAATAATATCATATAGCAGCATTAATATTTATTGTAATGCAGAAGTGAACAAATTTATATCTTGACGAATGAATGATTTTCAAAACACTGATCTCTGAATTTCCATAACCAACAATCCTTTATGTGGAAGCCTTGTTTGACAGAAAATCAAGGGAAATTGTACTTGGACAACGCTGTTGTCTCGCCTTTATTCTCCAAATTTGGTGCCTGTTTTTTTGCTCTTTATTGTGAAGATGGCTACTGCAAAGACGCACTGCAGTCTTGCAGAGCAGCACTTGACCAATTTCACATGTGCCATCTGCAGCTGAAACTAGCATGGCACTACTCTTCTTTAGCAGTTATGGGGAACTTGTGCCATGATGTCAGTTGGCTGGAGGAAGGGTAGTAAACAATCTGGGTGACAAGCTTCTCAGGCTGTAGAGTACAAACTTGCAGAAAAATCTTCTTTTTAATGTAATTTTTTAAGACAAATTAAGTTCCATCATCATGTGGCCTTATTAATAATGAATCCAACTGACTCAAGTAGTTCTTGCCAACGAAAGCAAAGCTGATCAACTGAAAGCTGTTCTGCTGTTGAGCTAGGCCAACATCTGATAATCATTTCGGCAGATGTTTCTGACTCATACCTTATGGAATCAATTTACCTTACTCAAAATAGCGAGTATAACTTTTCTCTTTACTAGGGGAGCATTCCCTAGCCCTCAACAAATGCAACAAAAAAATTATAGAATCATAGAAACATAGGGCTCCAAGGGACCTCCAGAGATTGCCAAGTCCAGCCCCTGCGCTGAGGCAGGACCAAACAAACGTAGACCAGCCCTGACAGGTGTTTGTCCAACCTGCTCTTATAAACCTCCGGTGACGGAGATTCCACAACCTCCTTTGGAAGCCTGTTCTAAATAGGTAAAGTATCCTTATAGTTAGAAAGTTTTCCCTAATATCTAACCTAAATCTTCTTTGCTGCAGATTACTTCTTGTCCTACCTTCAGTGGACAGGCTGAACAATTGATCATTGTCCCCTTTATAACAGACTTAAACATATTTGAACACTGTTATCAGGGCCCCCCATAATCTTCTTTTCTCAAGACTAAACATGCCCAGTTTTTTTAACCTTACCCAATAGGTCAGGTTTTATCATTTTTGTTGCTCTTCTCTGGACTCTCTAATTCGTCCCCATCATTCCTAAGGTGTGTCATCCAGAACTGGACACAGTACTCCCGCTGAGGCCTCACCAGTGCCAAGTAGAATAGGACAATTATCTGCAGTGTTTTACATATTACACCCCTGTTAATACATCCCAGAATGCAACTGCATCACATTGTTAATTTATATTCAATTTATGATCCACTATAATCCCCAGATCCCTTCTAGCAGGGCTACCACCCAGCCAGTTATTCCCCATTTTGTATTTGTGCATTTGATTTTTCCTTCCTAAATGAAGAACTCTGTACTTCTCTTTATTGAATTAAATTGTGTTTATTTCAGACCAATTCTCTAATTTGTCTAGATCGGGGTAGGCAACCTGCGGCACGCGAGCTCATTTTCAGTGGCACTCACACTGCCCGGGTCCTGACCACCAGTCCGGGGGCTCTGCATTTTAATTTAATTTTAAATGAAGCTTTTTAAACATTTTAAAAATCTTATTTACTTTACATACAACAGTAGTTTAGTTATATATTATAGACTTATAGAAAGAGATCTTAAAAAATGTTAACATGTATTACTGGCATGCAAAACCTTAAATTAGAGTGAATAAATGAAGACTCGGCACACCACTTCCAAAAGGTTGCCGACCCCTGGTCTAGATCATTTTGAATTCTAATCCTGTCCTCTAAAATACTTGCAATCCTTTCCACTTGGTGTCATCTGCAAATTTTATAAGTATATGAAGTGTTATAAAGAGAGAGTAACATCTCTCTGAAAATGAGATCATGAAAGAATTACATTGATATTATTATTTATTTGGATTGTAAAAGTGATTATAGGTGCACATCCCATGCTCTTGATTGCCATAACACAAGTTAAAAGTCTTATAATAAAATAACACTTTAGTATAAAGGTACAGATAGGGTAAAGCTAAGATGGTGTGAAAAAATGCAGCAACAGAATTATAACTTACTCAAAGTAACAAAAAAATCTGTAAAATAGTATAGTGAGTATAGGGATTAAACCCTTATTTACAGTTACCCAATTCTTAATTATCTAGGATCCAGTTCTATATTTCCTAATCATGCAAAACTTCCATATGGACTTTACTGGGAATTTTGCCTGAGTAACGAGTACTAAATAGAGCCCTATTATACAGCTAAATTCTCAGTGTTTCAATATTGCTAATTACATAAGACTATAATCCCAGTGAAAAGGGTTAACAACTGCCTATTAAAGGTGTCCTGTATTTTTGAAAACATGAAAGTGGTAAATGATTTCATAATCATGCCATAAGACAGACATCAGAAATTCACAAAATAAAGAGATAGGAGTGAGACGTCATTTTACATACTTCGGGAGAATGCAAATAATTTACAAAGTGAAACTGTTACACAAGGGACTGATGCCACAGGCCACATTCTATACTCATTTACACAATGGAGTTATTCTTGCCAAACATCAATGGAACCCAGGGTAGAGCTGGGTTCCCGAAATTAAGAAGATAATTAGGTTTGCATTATTTCTGGCCTCTACAAAGTAACTTTTTTTGAGACAATAAATGGTCTAACAGTGCCCCAGTAAACAGGAGACAACTCTGCAGAATCTGAGTTTCTGATAATGAGCAAACAGCATAAAACAAATGGAAGTCTGGAAGTTGCTTATAATTTTTGTTATATCCATCCCTTTTGTTAATTTATGCATTCTCTGCATTATTTAACCATATAAAACAAATCAGTTTGTTTTCTTAAGAGATACCTGTACTGTCATAACAAAGTTCCTAACTAAAATAAGCAAAATCCTGTTTATACAAGTCAGTACAGAAATTCAAAGTTTCAAAGTATCTTTAAAGAATGGTGGGAAGGAATGCTACAAGTGAAAAGAAGTAATTCAAAACTCTGTATCTGTAGTCACGTTATAAATGGATTATACATTAAAACAGGGATCGGCAACCTTTGGCATGCGGCCCGCCAGGGTAAGCACTCTGGTGGGCCGGGCCAGTTTGTTTACCTGCTGCGTCCACAGGTTCGGCCGATTGCGGCTCCCACTGGCCACTGTTCGCCACTCCAGGCCAACGGGGGCTGCGGGAAGCGGCAGCAAGCACATCCCTGAATTAAAACTACTTCAGGTCTAACACGGTTCAATATGATATTGAAGATAAACCAACAAGTGGTACTGTACAACTCTCATTACAAAATTAAATGAAATATACATATTCCCTGTTCTAGACACACATAAAATGGAACATTCTCTCAACCGCCTCAGAAAATAGTTTCCTTCTTAAACCTTATGCAGTTTGGGAACAATGCTGTAAAAATATTAAACCAAATCACTTTGTACCTGAGCTAATGTTGCAATCTGCGGTTGTGCCTGTACAGTCATCTGTTGGGTTTCTGCCTCTGTAACGGCTGCATCTCCACTCTGCTGGTTCTCTGCACCAGATTCCATGGTCATTTAGTTACCTACAATCACAATGATGTGTGTCATGAGTATGGGTTTGCCTCTTTCATGGTTTACATATCCATGTAACTCCATTATTACTGGTGGAGCTGGTAGCAATGCATATAGTTACTGCAGCCCAACATTTTGTATTATAAGACCTAGTTTTCAGTTGCTTATAATTTTTCTTTTAACCATTCAAGAAGAAATTTTCTGTGCCAGGTGTCTGTCTCAGACTGAATTTTCTGTGAAGTTACAGTAAAAATAATTTAGCAATTTCTAATAAGATGAAGAAAATATGTTGTTTGCCCCATGTTAAAATATTCTTACAACCATTTTGTTGAGAAGTTCTAGCACTTTCAGGGACTCAAAATCTCTCAGGAGGCTTTCTCTGTTGTCAGTTTTGCCTTTTGCCATCCCCATGAAAACCTGCCCAAATTTGGCCAAGTTATATAAACCTTCAAAAAAAATGGCAGTTTGCACATGCTCAGCAACTTAAGTTTGGCAGCTAAATTCTCTGAAGATTCTATATGAACTATTCATGCTCCATCCCCACAAATCCTATCTGTGATCACAGTGTGCACGGGCCATCGCCACGGAGCAACTGAGTATGTGCCATCCCAGGGATTGAGCAGGGATGTTTCCTACAAATGCTGTTCCTGTGGATAAAATGTTACCCACAATTGTGGATAAAATTCACCTGCCAAAGAAAATAAACAAAGATAATATTGGAAGTCACTTCCAGAATGGACCAACACCAACATAAGGGATTTGGCATGATTTCCAATAATCAACCCATGATATTTTGGAATATTTTTGAAATTACCTTTATAAAAAAGTTAGAAGGCTTTATGCTGTTTTGTATATAACGTGAATTTTCCTTGACTAAATTACGCATCCTAGACAGCTCTTAATACAATTTTATTTTGAAGCGTTAATTGAATAAGTGTGTCTCAGTAGAACATACAAAATTCTATACAATGAAATTGCACAACCCCAAAGAGCAAGCATGTAGGGAGAGTTTATTGAATGTTAAATCTGCACCAATCTGTGAAAGTCACTTTACAATCGCCTTTAAATACTCAAAAGAAAATATTTAGCATGTAATAAAGAACTGCCTCCAAGTTTAGAGAAGTCTTCCAATCACACTACCTTTCAATGAGCACCTGGATATTGTACAACCAGTCACTTCTTAATGGTCTAAACATTTCATTTGAAATATTATTGTAGAGAAGCTTCCATTTCAACAAGAACTGTGATTCAAAATTACTTTGGAATGTATATTCTTTGTGCATAGGCACTGCTCTCTTTTAAAGCAATCACTGTCTTTCACATTCATTCTGTTTATCACATTTCAGTCCTGGGTAAAATATGAACTCTCGATGGCTTAGATTAGCGTTACTGCATATCAGACCAATGAAAGTAAACAGTATTAAAACAAGTATCTGTGGAATGATAAGCAACAATAAGTGTGAATTCTGGACCAGTTTGGCCTCTACTGAGTATTTCCAGACCGTTAAAGAAAAAGCTCCATAAATACTGAAAGCAGCAACAGACGACCAATTTTGCATAAACACTTTTGTTTTCTTCAGGAAAAATAGCAATGGAAAGATACAGGTGCCAACTACCTCAGTCATGTTCCATGGGAACAGAGCAAGCCACTGTGCATAAACCAAAACGTGGTCATTCCAATACAAAAAAATATTCTCTCAAATCAGCAACTTAGTTTTAGTGCTATCAAGTACCACATATGTAGTTCCAACATCAGTTTGGAAACGCTTAGAAAAGTCCCTGGTTTGGAGTGAAACTGTAATAAGTATCAGTAATTTAAGGGAACTATAACATAAGAACACTGTAATTCTAAACATCCGAACACTATGGAAAGGAAGGAAATCAAGGTTAAGTTACACTTAAAAAACATAAAGCACAAAACCCTCTCCATTTTTGGAAAAAGCAAGTTCGGTTCTCCTAAGCATTCCAAACTGCCCTGCCTCCCCACTGATGCCAGAATTTGTATATTCCACAGAAGGCAGACATGAGTCTGACAAGTATCACAGCTCATAGATACCTGATACTCTATAATTTGGTAATCTGGCTATGAATCTTGTAGTTTTAATGTATCTTAAGCAGTATACCTTATAAATTTTCATTAGGACTTCAAGAAATACACAGCCTGTGGCTGTGCAACCATCATGAACCATGCAATCAGAATCAGCTTGCAGGGGCCACACCGTTGTACATACACAGAATACAGTTTTCATCTATTAGTATCCACAGGAAGCCTGCCAATGAGGATCAGAACAGTTTAAGATTGGTGCATTGCATCCAATGGTGGATCTGAGGGAACAATATTAGGAAGGTAAGATGAGATTTGGATAGGTCTTTGTGTGCCTGACCTCTAAAAGGTGTGATCTTCGGGTTGCTAATAGGTCAGGAGAGAGCAGACTGGAGATACTACGGCCGTTTGGTTGGCAGATGATGCAGATATTAGTATTTCAATTGTGGGATGTGTAGTACATGGCTGATCTTATCTTAGTTGGAAAATGTAAAGCTTGCTTGCCTAAGAATATCTTATGAACAGAGTTTGAGCATAGACAGAATAATGAGGTTCAGATTGTTTGAGACAATTTAACTCATCATTTTTATATATTCTATAGTTTGTTTTGTTCGATAGTTCAAAGTTATTACATTTTGTTTAAAGATAAAACCTTAACTTTAAAACTTCCTTCCTTTGTAGTGCTTAATTTTGTGGACTCCAGTGCTTATCTATCTTTAAAGTTAGAAAGATTTATTTACAATCTTAACGCTAACTTTTAATTATGTTTTTTGCATGGAAATCTCTTTATGGTATTAAACAGATATTAAGAATTGCTGTGTAACAATCTGATGTACATACTTATCTTCTAAACTAGGAACATATTTGTAGTGTGAACCTTCACGGGAATCCATGCAATAGTTAGCCCATGATCCACAGCTGTCCTAAACCTTTCAACCCAAGCTGTTCAGGCGAGGACTTCAGGAAGTCAGCAAAGATTTTAGTCTGCAAGCCACAATGAAATATCTATAGCACACAGAAGTGTCATTCTGGATATTATAATGTCTTCTTTAGACTACGAAGACTTCCTAGTCTTCCTTAGGTCATCAGACTTTTCCACAGCATTAAAAGTTCACTGTAAAATGAATATAATTTACATACATGCTATTCATGGCTTTTCCACTGACTGAATATTTGTGAAACGCTATGTATGTGTGCAAGTCTTTTTTTTGGTATGTACAGTAAAGCAATTCTATGTCAAAGAAGGGAAGACATATTCTTGCTGCCTGACAAACCTTAGCAATGTCTTAATCCAGACTTCTCTAGAGATAATATCTGATAGATTTTTAAAAACCTATTTGCTAGAATATCACAAATCTTTTTCTTGTTCCATTTAATTTTCCCCAAAAAGTAACAAAAAAACAAGCCCTATGCACTATTACTACTTATTAGTTGTATTACCATAGCAATCATAGACATCATAACTGAAACAAACTGCAAGTTTGCACTCCACTGCACTGCTTATTAAGGTGCAAAAATGACTTTTGACTTTTGAAACAGTAATCAGTCTATTTAAATTAAACTCAATTGGTATTGTTCCTCTAAGTCCTCTTGTCCACAGAGTCTACATGCAAAAACAGAGTCAGAACGGACATCCGGAGAAGAATCTGAGTGAGGGTACATATAACATCTTTGTCATAACCTTACAAAGCTTGTATGATCATTTCAGGTTCAAAATTCAACTATAAACCAGGAATTAATGGAATCAAGTAAGGCAGATACGGACATTGTTGAGAAGCTAGATGATTTCTTTACAATAGTCTTCAACAAAGAGGATGTTATTCCTCCCCCAGATCCACTCCTTTCTGGTAATAAAGATCATATACTACCAAAGACTAAGGTGACAGAAGATGAGTTGCTGGAACAAATAGATCACTTAAAAAGCAGTCACTTGGCCCAGATCACATATATCCCAAGAGTTGTGGAAAAGTCTTGAGTGTCTGAACTGCTTGCAAAAACATGTAAGCTCTCATTAAAAACAGCTACCGTAACAGAGAATTGGAGGGTAGCAAATGTTATACCTATATCTAAAGAAAGAGAAAAAAAAGATATTGGGTTGATCCAGGGAATTACAGACCAGTAAACTTAACAAATGTGCTCCTCAGTATCCACCTGTACCTCTGCAGTCTCCCTCCTGTCCCTCACATTCCCCTGTTCCTCTCAGTCTATTCCTATCCCACATATTCTCCTAAGTGCGTCACTCTCCTTGAACATCATATTCCACTCCCTCTCTGCCTCTCCCTGCATCTCCACACTCCTCTACCGCTCTCACTTTCCACTGAACCGTCACAAAAATCAATTGCTGCCACACTCTGGGGATCTGACTTTTCCTCAACATGGCTTAGATGCCCTACTGACAGCCAGAAAAGATTTGTTTTTATGGTTTCTTGTTTTCTACATTAGAAACTGAAGTCTTGTCTCTCCTGGAATACTGTATGGATGACTGGAGAATTAGTATGACCTTGACATCTCATAGAAAGGAACTGAACCCTGATTAATTGAAATGGGAGTGTTTAAAACTCAGACTGTTTAAAACTCTTAGCTGTCATTCACCTATCACACTTCAGAAAAAATTTCTTGTTAAAGATTTAACATCCTGCCCCTTCAAGAAAGGGGTGAACAAGTTATCCCTACATATTTCTGAGTCTTCCAGTAAGGTCTCCAACAAAAAAAAAGGAACATCCCTTGATACATTCCTGATATTTTTAAGGAAATCGTCAAGTAGAAAACCTTTCAGGACTTCTTCATACAACAAAAATAAGCAACAATATTATTGGTTATATAAACCAAAGTATATTTAACAGAATAAATGTAATTACTATTTCAAGAAACACTGTGTCTTTACACAGATACACAGATCCAGTTTTGAATCTGGATTCCATTTTGACCCCTTCTATGTCATTTGTGTGCACACATTATTGGCACTCTTTGGCATTAGATCGTTTCAAGGATGTTCGGGTAGGAAATAATTAGCATTATAGTACCTTTTTGTACTACAGTAGCTAAACAAATTTCATGTAGCTCCAATTAATAATTTCACTACTTCATTTTGGCTATCTAAATGACAAACTACCAGCAAAAATTATTGGGGCTACAATTATTTTCATCCTCAATTACAATCTCACAACGAAGAATGCCAGTGTCTGATCTCATCATAAGTACAAAATGTAACATGGGAGCTGTGGCACACCCAAGTCAGGAAATGCCTGTGTAGTTTTTGGCACACACTAATGGCAATACAATAAAATTTTCCTTTAACAGGAAGAATGAGAAAGAGAAAATATACATACAAGATGTCGGAGTGAATGTTGCCTCACATTCTTAACTATTGGAATTTCCTCATTTGAACGCTTAACAGTACAACCAGAACGTTACACTACTATCTAGGATTTTTTTAATTCAAATTGTTTTGCTTTAAGTAAAAGAGAACATGGTGGTGATCTAATTGCGGAGTTTATTTCCTGCTGCACACTTTCCATGAACAAATACAAGTGTGCATTTATGGTCTGGTCCTGCAAGCACATACATGCATGCATAATTTAACTCATATGAGTCATCCCATTGCCAGACATTTGCAGAATCAGGGCCTGAACTAGTAATGCTCCTCTTTGATAAACTAAAATTATTCTTTTTGAATGACCAAAGTCACTAGTTTGACATTTGATACTAGATAAGGACATTTTTTGTGTATTCTGCCCCCCCCCAAAAAAAGGATGTTTAGAATATTTTTAAATGGGCGTTTTCCCTCACTTTTGCTGAACTTATAGCTGAAAGAGTTTTCCTAAAACTTTTTTTTAAAGTATTTACAGACTTGAAGCATGGAATATTCTAGTCCAAAATGTGAATGTTTTGGGAGGCCATGAGCATGTAAAATTCAGGCAAGTGATGGGGGGGAATAGAAAGAGATGTGTGTGATTTTACACAATTTCTGATTTATTATTATTTTTTTTTAATTTTAGAAATCCAGGTCTTACCTATCTGCAGCTGAAAGTATGTCTCCTAAGCCAGGCAGACAGATGCATGCTGGCTCTGCTCAAGGTACAGCGCTAAAAAAAGCAGTGTGGATGTCGTGGCATGGGCAGTGGCTTGGATTAGCTGCCAAAGTCCAAGCCCACTCAGCTCCTTAGGTCCAAGTTCAAGTGGCTAGCCAGAGCATCTGACCATGCCACAATATCCATAGTTTTTAGCCCACTAGCTTGAGCAGAACTAATGCAAGTCTGTCTATGCAGGCTGTAGAAATACCCTAGAGACCTAGCTGAAGTATGACCAATCATTTCAGTGGCCTTTGGATTAGACCCTAAACGAGAGAGGAAAATATTTTTATTCAACTCTCTTCCTTTTCTACAAAAAATAATAGCAAGTTTTGTGACCCAGGAACCTCTTGGTGCCAACTGGCAGAAAGAGTGCATGAAGTTTTACAGGCATCCCCTGGGTCGGATATTAGCATAAATCACTAAAGGGTGGCACGTGGGAGGTCTCTACAGAGAGCCAGAGGCCCTGTGGTTGTAATAATCACTGCAAAATGTATTACAGATAGTATTTAAAGAGTTGTGTGTCTCTACTGAAAATGATGCTCTTAAGGCAGCTAACTAGGAGGTGATATGTCTCAGGCAGATTCCTTTCAAGCAGGAGGTGTGTCTCACAATGTGTATCTATTTGCACACTGAGCCAAATGTTAATCAAGAGACTGCAAAATCCTCAAGAGATAAACGGCAGGAGGAGATCCTGTTTATGAGTAAAGACAATGGATTGTTGGGGTATAATGCTGGCTGTAAAAAGGCTAGAAGGACTTTGGGTGAACATTGCTCTGTGAGATATGAAAGTATCTAGATAAGTGTAGTGTAGTGGTAGAATGTTTGTTATGATTTTATTTTATATGTAACCATTTGTTTCCAATATTTCTACTTGCTATTACATGAATCTCTCTGCTTTTTTAAATAAATGTAGACATGTCAATAGCGAAAACAAGAATAAGTGCTGTGTGTTAAGTGGAGTGGTGATCTGAAGTGAAATCGGTAAGCTGGGGTATACTATTTCTTTAGAGGCAACAAATCTGTGAATACTGTGAACGTTCAATTGACCGGGGCTGGATGCTCCAGAGACATGATTGGAGGGCTCTGGGGGTGCCTATCACTAGCTTGTAGAGAAAGCAAGGTCTGCATGGTCCTAGAGGGGAGTGCTTGTGTTGCTTGAGGAGTCAGGGAACTGACCCATGGCAGCTACAGAGGAGGCTCTCTCATGCTAAGGGCAGGTGACAGCAAGGTGCATCACAACCCTGAGTACCCCGGGCACCACTGTATTTAACTCAAATACCTGATTTCTAACTGTTTAAGATTCTATACCCTGTCCCTTCAACTAAGAGCTGAAAAAGCTTTTATTCCAGTTCTCTGGATCCTCCAAAGAGGCTATCAGCAAAAAAAAGGAGGACCAAACTTAATATTTGAGGTGGATGTTTAAAAAAGCCACCACGAAACAGATTCCTTCTACCATCCAAAATATTACCTAACAGAAACAGAACAAAAACAGAAAAAGGCACAACCTCTACTCCCTTTTAAAAAGTTATTTTAGAAGTCACCTTCAATTCGTGAATATGATTTACTGCTTCCAGCGGGATGCACACAGATAGGATACTAAAAGAATAATTAGTTTGTTTGCTTTTATTTGAAATGTTGATATATGTTCCAGGATATGAAATACAGTCAGAATATTACTAGTAAATACCTTTGATAAGCATGCAAACAAAAAGAATAAAAACAAAAACAAAACAACCTCCTCCCCACACACCTCCATGCACTGCAACTATACAAGCAATAAAGATTCTGAAGGCTAAATTTTGCCCTAGAAAGTATGTGACCAACTCCCATGGACTTCAATAAGCATACCGCACACATTATTAAGTACAAATCTTATGTGGTCTGTTCACTTCTGTATTCCAATTGTATTTCACTGCAGCTTGGTATCTTTCCTTTTTATTTATTTACTTTTAAAAAAAAATTAAAAGTACCTTATTTTTAACCCCACTGAGTTTTTTGTGGTTCTCTTTAATAGTACACACAAATTTTCCTCTGACAAAAATGAAATGTCAATCACACCTTTTAACTTGGTGCTGATATCAAAGATCAAAATAATGAAGCTACTATAATTCAGAAAGTTGCACTCTTGCTCACTGTAGCAGCACAATAGCCCACTAACCTGACTGATCACTATACTTTGACCAGTGTGACTTAAACACCAAAGTTTTTAACTCTATGTAAAGTGTAGGTGTCGGGTTATTTTTTGATGGCAGAATCTGGGAGCTGATGCTCCTACTGTATGCTAAGACACCTACCTCTTCTACAAAACAAGTTCTTGACAGGTAGTGTAGGCCTGGTGAACTAGCAATCATGCTCAGAAATATTCTGTTCGCTAATGGGTTTAATTTTTATCTTTGGCCAGAATCATGCTGGGTATAGAACTGAGGACTGAAGAACGAAAAGGACACATGAGAGTTTACATTTCTTCACAACTTACCTTGAAGCCAGTGACTGTAGCAAGTCATAAATTGAACCCTTGTAACACTGTCACTTGAGTCCAGCATTAAACTACAAACCAGTTTCCATTTTGATTGGCAGTTAAAAAAACATAGCTAATCACATCAGTATTAAGACATATGGCGTTTGGTTTATGATCTCAAATGGGGCCCCCTATGCCGCTGCTCTCAAATACTGCAGCTCCCTAATGTAAGGGGGTACAACACAGTGATTCTCTTCTCTTTTGCTATTTAATAGCAGGTGAAATGTTTTGGGGAATCTCCTTTAGTGGCAGGAGGCTCGGAACGTTAGCATCTGATAGGCCTTTGGCTGAAAGAGCGAGGTAGCTCAGAATAACAGAGAGAAGAGCTAATTCTGAAAGCAGACCCCCTGAGAGGAAGTGAGAGAGCAAAGCGAACAGAAAGCAGGGTAATGTCTGTGTGAACAGTAAGAAAAATGACAGAGACAGGAAATGAAGATGCCAAGAGACCCAGGAAAGAAGCAAAGGCAGATTAAGCGCCACTTGAAGAGGCAAACATGCACCCGTTTCTCACTGTGTGGAGTTTATCAGGATTTGGAATTGATGGCAGACCTAACATTTTCATTTAAATAGAATATTTATTTTCCCCCCAAGTATATTCTAATCTCTGACGACCCCATCCAGTTAGACCTAGAGTCACTGCTTCAGGAAAAAGTGAGATGAACGGATTTAAGGCTCTTGATCCATGTGCCATATTGGCTTCATACATACCAGTTCACTGGGTGAGGGTCAGTGCATACATAACTGATCCATCAGTTCCAGAGGCTACGGTAGTCCTGAACCTCTGTGGCCTAGTGGTGGTGGTGGGTTCCTCCTTTACGGAGAAGTTTGCACATATCCCAGTCACTTAGGCTGCATGTTGAGTGTATGATTTTCTATAAGGCAATAACTAGTTACTGCCGAGAAGTGGGTAGTGAAGGGTATATTAGTAGTACAGGGAAACTTGGTTTAAACAACCAGTTGGGGGAGCAAAGACTGGTTGCTTAACAGAGGTGGTCTCCTAAGAAAGTGAAGTAGAATTGTACTCATATTTGGGGGATACTTTGCAGCTGGTTTAAGATATCAGGCCGTCTAATAAGGATAATCTCTTGTGCAGACTTTGTTTTCTCTCTGCAGTGCAAAGATTCACAGACTGATCATTCAGTCCCTCACATACTGGATAAATTAACAAAGTCAAAGTTACTCTGAAATTTTAATTTCCTTTAAAAAACTGACATCTAAGTTTCCTGTTGCAGCTTTCTTTAAACTACTGCCCTCTGAAAGTCAGTAGCTCAAAACTTCTCTGCAGCCATAGAACACTAAATTAGACCTTCAGTAATCTACTAAACCTGAATGCCGCACATCCATGTGCAAGTGGCAATCTTGCAGCTATACTAGAGAGCAAGGAAATTGCTTCAGTACAGGTGTTTCCTTATCTGATTTATATGGTTACTCTTAGAGGATCTGTATAACGGATACATATGTATGAAGGCTATAAAAGCAGGTATCAGAAAAGACACTACACATTGTATTAGATGCAGTGCCATTATTTGTAGCCTTTCAAGCCAAACTAATTTGTTTATGGACCGTGGGTTAACATTACAGTGTGAACATAGAGTGCAATCCTTACACAGATCAAGGTATCCCATTTTAGGATTGGATTGATGGCCCAGAGAGATCACAATAGAATGGAGGTGCCATCCTGATCTATTATGTACGTAAGGTTATGTTTTGAAATAAAATACTAGTGAAAATCCCCAAGATTCTGGAACTAAATAGATTCCAGACAACAAAACATGTCTTCTCTCCCTACCTATAACACTGGGTGGCAACTCTGAGTAGCAAAAAATTGTTATTCCGTCACAAAAAAGTAAATGATAAATTAGTCTCAGTGCTTGATTTCTATTATCCAGACCACACCTTTCCTTTCTATGTTGGAGTGGATTTGAATGCTAAGACCATCTGAGCATGAAGCAAAATACTGGAACTTGAAAAATCTACTGCTGAAGCTCCAAAGTGGTAAAACCAACATTTACAGTCAGAATGATTTTGTATTATAAAGACTGGCAATTGAGTCAAGACGTTCAGTGCAAGAATGTCAAGTTTTAGATGTGATCATCAGAATTACTAAATTCTATATACTCTGTAACAGAATGTCAGACAACTACTCTTTCTCTATGCTCAGATTTTACAAGTTGATCAGAAGTGACAACTTCATTTTGAATGTATCTGACCCACTTTAAAATCTAGAACACTAAAGTAAGCACTATTGTAAGTCAGGTTGTACAAAATCATTGCTTCCTGTATAAACTGGAGCTTTTACAGGCATAGATTGTTAAAAAAACAAAAAACATTTTTCATTATGTTTGATGTTTGGAATATACACGATAGTTCAAATATTCAACCCCAAACGTATGAATAAGAGGTTATGTCACATGATGAACACTGACAAGACTTTTGTTTTAAAATCTGTTTAATGAGTTCATAAGGAGAAAAAAAACCAAAATGGACATGTTCATTGATTTTTTTCTACTAGTTTATTAATGGATTACTATGTGAAGTGATCATCTGGAAGCAAGATGGCTAGAAATAACAGAGGCCAAATGTTTGTAGTGAATTAAGAACAATAGTCAGTATCTATGAATTCAACGTCTGGAGTGTTATTGTTTTAAAGTTTTACTCGCTCCATTATGCACAAAATAAATCTTTAGAAGCCATGTGCACTCAAGGTCACATCTTAAATTTTGAGACACTTACAAAGAATATTGTACACACACACACCATTCTCTACAACTACTTTTGTCTTTCAGGCTCCACTAATTTTGAAACAAAATTCTCAAAGTCATCTTGCTTTAATTGAACTCGCCCATTTAACTCAATGTCACTACTCTTGTCAATTGTTTCTTAAGCGATACAAGGAGACTTGACTCTATACTCATTGTCCTAATGTACTAAAACAATGTAAAGTGTAAGCCACTTTTGGCAGCACCCCCAAAAAAACTCTAAACCTAAATTTCCTAAATTTAAGCCTTACAAAAAATAAAAATAAAAATCACTCGGTGAATAGTTTCTCCATGTATTTTTAATCAGTCTGGCCATTGTAGGAAGGCATTCTCAAAAGAGGGTCTTGCAATATGCCTTATGGGTGGTCACAGTCTGGATTACTTTGACCTCCACACTCAAATCTCCCCAAGCTAGAACACTAATACTTCATCTTGAATTTCAAGAACTGCATTGCTCCAGAGCAGCATAGCTGTCTTGCTAGGTACAGGATGTAGATGTGGTTCTGAGGTATTGATGACTTTGAAAATCAGGACTAAGATCTTGAACTGGCAATGGAATCAGACTGGGAGCCAGGAGAGGGAGTGGAACACATGGGTGAGGTACCTGAAGCAGCTTGTCCTGTTGAGGTGGGAATCCTCTTCCTGCACAAAACTGGAGTCTCTGCTTTGCTTCTAAGGTCAGCCCTGGTACAGTACATTACAGTGATCCAATGTGGAGATAACAAATGCATGGATAAGTGTGCCCAGATCCAGAAAGAAGTGGAGTTTCTTAACCAGCTACAGATGAAAGGTGTTTTTTTATTTTCCTGTGCTGATGCTATTTTATCTTTTAGTCAAACATGACTTTGATGGAAAAGGAGAACAATGTCCAGCTTAGTTCTTAAATGTATTTCCCTGCTTCCAACAGTATCACTTCTGTCTTGGTTGGACTGAGTTTAAGCCAGCTGCTCTTCATAGATATTTATTTCATGTACACATTGGCACATGCTTGTTTGTGATGCTGTTAGTTACCTTGGTGTAAAATAAAACAGACAGGTAGGTGTCAATGGTACACCACTGGCACCAGTGCCCCAGATGTCTTACCATCTCCGTAAGTAGTCATATAGATACTGAACAGGACAGGAAACAGGATGGATCCTCAAGGGACCTCACAGGGCAGGGCCTTTGGGATGAAAAGCATCACTACTCTCTGTTCCCCTGTTGGAGAGGAATGATTTGAGCCACTGTAGTTCTGCTCTGTCTACTCTAGTTATGTCATGAATGTGAGTGGAAAAGGAGCACCCCATGCTTGGCTGGAGCCAAAACTACAGGCATATCAAACAGTATGTGCGTTAAGATTAAGACTCTCTCCATTTCCAGGAGGAGATCATCTTTTAGTGTACCTGATTGCAATGTATCCAGTACGTTGACAGAATCACGAGACAGAGCTTGATTGTCACTATTTTATCAATTATTTTGCCTAAGCCTGGGAGTTTGGAGATGGGATGGTAACTGGAAAGGTTTGCTGAGTTCAGTGCAGGCTTTTTGGGGATTGCGTAGGCAATTACATTTTTCTTACAGTAGCTTCTCTGAAAAAAGTGTGGATTATTTATTAGCAATGGGCAATATTGTTCTTCTCTGGCTTTCACCAACCAGAAGAAATGTGAACTGCTCTGCAATGCACCTTAATCCTAACTGGCAACATTCTTGCTAATCCAGTTTTAGGTACAATTCTTACCTAATAAAAAAAAAAAAAAAAAAAGGAGAGAAAGAGACAGGCCAAGCTGCATATCATTTGAGGTAAGGACAGAACGAAGGCCAAATTCACCACTGTCCTTCAGAGTCAGAAGCATCATCAGTGAGTTCTAAGGGGCAGTGTCCCCTGAAAAATATACTTCCTGCCTTGCTCCAGCAGCTGAAAGGGACTGCTCAGATCCCCACCAAGATGCTGCCCCTGGACTCTGTTTGGGGGTTTCACATTTCATATTATTTATATCGATATTATCATAGCACCTATAAGGTTCGGATGAAGGAACATGACATTTTGGAGTTCTTACTTTCACCTGTCTACCTGGAAAAAGGGGGACCCACGGTGTTCTCCCACCTTGCCTCTTGCAAGGATCCCTTCCTTGCCCCTCTCCCCCCAACCTATGACTTTTGACAAGGGATAGCTATGTTCCCCCCACACATGTGCACACTTCTGAAAGGGGGAACGTCTCCCCTAAGTCACCCACATACTTTGGCCAGTCACAGCTTTCACAGCTTCAGTATGGACAAGTTTACATGACTTTGGTCACTATGGACAGAAGCAGTTAAAGTAATCAGTCATTGGTTCTTGCCTCCGCATATACTTGGAATCTGCATTTGTTACTTCCATCTACTGGAGTCACTCTGTGAGAATGAAGCAAAAGGGAAAAGACTCTTCCTATCATGTTCCCCTGCAGGAGTTTTTAGAGCAGCTATAGAGAAAAAGCCATGGCTGTGATCAGTTTCACAGAGCGTGACCAGAATCCTGTTGTTTTCAGGGTACTGGTTTTATAGTCTTTCTAGAGGAAGTTGTCTACACCCCACTAGGGTCTGGATTTTTTTAAGCCCCGCTTACATCTACTGCACTTTGTGGAGAGCACACACAAATACATTTGAGGGTACTGCCAGTGAAGCAGAGCCAGAGGAAGAGTTTAGCAGAATAGGGACCAATTCAGGCAAATCATGCTTTTTTTTTTTTTTAAACTGTTCAAGGGGGTTTCGATGGAAACCCATACCGGAAGAAGGTTATCGTATTCAAGCCCTGATCAGATGTGCTGGTGGGTCTGTTTGCAGAACGGAATGATGGTCTATCCTCTGCTGCTATTGAGATGCCAAGCAGAAGGCTTAGAGCAGTGTCTACATAACAGAAGAGGAGATGTAATCAAAGTGCCAGAAGGTTCTGGGAAATTCTGTTGCAGCTAGAGCAGGGCAAGCTTTTTGGCCTGAAGGCCACATCAGGTTTCCAAAACTGTATGGAGGGCCAGTTAGGGGAGGCTGTGCATCCCCAAACGGACCGCGTGGCCCGCCCCCCACCCCACTCCCCCTGCTTCTCACCCCGACGCCCCCCCGGGACTCCTGCCCCATCCAACCCCCTTTCCCCGTCCCCCGACGGCCCCCGCCACCCCATCCAACCCCTCTCCTTCTTGATGCTGCCCCCCCCCCAGGACTCCTGCCCTCATTCAACGCCCCTGTTCCCCGCCCTCTGACCACCCTGACCCCTATCCACACCTCCATCCCCCCTAAGCTCCACCCTGAACTCCCCTGCCCCCTTACCGCGCTGCCTGGAGCACCACTGGCTGGCAGTACTACAGCCGTGCTGCCCAGAGCAGCAGGACAGGTAGCCGTGCCGCCCAGCTGGATCCAGCCACGCCACCACGCAGCACAGAGCTCAGAGCACTGGGTCAGGCTGCGGCTCTGCAGCTGCACTGCCCAGCGAGACCTCGCAGTCCTGCTGCCCCGAGCATTGCGCTGGTGGCAGAGTGAGCTGAGGCTGCGGGGGAGGGGGCTAGCCTCCTGGGCCAGGAGCTCAGGGGCCGGGCAGGAGGGTCCCATGGGCTGTAGTTTGCACACCTCTGAGCTAGAGAGAGCATTTAGACAATTACAGTAACAGAAAGCTCAAGGAATGGGCAGGGAGGTTGAAAAATTAACAAGATGAATAATAAAGCATGATCAAGGAAGGAAACAGAGCTGAGAAAGGATAACATACAAGGTAAAAAGTGCCCCAGGAAGACAATGAAATAATGAATGTGACAAGATAAGTGTGCGATTGTGAAATATTTGAAACTGCTGTGTCACATTTTAATTTATATTGCACATATAAAAAAATTCAAATTTACATAAGCCACTCAGCACTGCAGCCACAAGAATAAGTCCATATCATCCATCCTTAGTTATAAATGCATCCATAATTTTAATATTTAAGTCTGTGTGGAAGGTAGTAAGTAAATTTCAGATTAGGTTCTTGGTTGTCCCAGGCTGCTGGACAATAGGATTTTTTTCCCCTAGTCTGTCTGTTCTTGAAAGGATGACCCTATTTATCAGGAATAGAAAGGGTCTGTCTACAGAGCAATCCTAGGCACTTTCTCCCTTCAAAAAAAAATACCCTGCCTAACCCAAGGGAATGAGGGACAAAACTATCCTCAACCTAATACGCTATCACTCAAATAATACTTAATAAAGGATTAGAGATTTATATGGTTAGTCACATAAAACAGTATGAAAATGTACATAAAGGGTATAAATGCTTATGCTTCAGGGCATCAGCCAACTGCCTCTAGAGCAGAGTAACAAAAGTCCATGATCAGGTTTCTAGCACCTTCTTCTAAAGCAGCTGATGCTGAGTACTGTTGGAGGCAGTACTTCAGACCAGACATAAGACCATAAGAATGGCCAAACTAGGCCAGACCAATGGCCCATCTATCCCAATATCTTATTTTCCAACAGTGGCCAATGCCAGATGCTTCAAAGTAAATGAACAGAACAGGACAATTATCAAGTGATCCATCCAGTCCCAGCATATGGCAGTGAGAGGCTTAGGGACACCCAGAGCATGGGGTTGCATCCCTGACCATCTTGGCTAATAGCCATTGATGGACCCACCCTCCAGGAACTTATAGAGTTCTTTTTTGATCCCAGTTATCCTTTTGACCTTCACAACATCCCCTGGCAATGAGTGCCACTGGCTGACTGTGCGTTGTGTGAAGATGTACTTCCTTTTGTTTTAAATCTGCTGCCTATTAATTCCATTGGTTCTTGTGTTATGCAAAGGGGAAAACAACACTTCCTTATTCACTTTCTCTACACCATTCATGATTTTATAGCTCTCTCTCATATCCCCACTTAGTCATCTCTTTTCCAGCCTAAACAGTCCCAATCTTGTTAATCTCTCCTCATAAAGAAGTTGTTCCAGTCTCTTGTTTCTGTTGCCCTTCCCTGTACCTTTTCCATTCCTAATTATCTTTCCTGAGACAGGACTTCCACAACTGCATGCAGCAGTCCAGGTGTGGGCATGCCATAGATTTATATAATGGCCTTATGAAACTGTCTTATCTCTTTCCTAAAGGTTCCTAACATTGTTAGCTTTTTTAGCTGTCAGACCACGCGTATAATACTACTAGGGCCAGGCCACTAGTATGATCCAGAATGGCAATTCCTATGTATTTAGCACTATTTTAGCACTGCTCACCCAAGTATCATAAAATGCATAACAACCAACCACCCCTGGAATACTCTGCTGAGATAGGTAGGTATGCCCATTTATTAAGGTTGAAATGGATGCACAATAATTAGGATTTGCATAAGGTTATGCATGAGTTATTGAGTCAGCCACAGTAGCAAGATAATGCTTAGAGCTGTATTTTAACAGCTAAATATGCTTCCTCCTCGCCTGTCAGGAGATTCCCACAATTTGTTTTCTTCTCCTAGATGTGTAGTGTACCAGGGAAAACAGAGGGAATAGGAAACTGAGGAAATCCTTGTCTATTTCAAACGACTGCTTTTGCCAACATCAGGGAGAAAGCAGCATGGGAATGTGCACTCCTGCCTTTCTTCTTAAAATATGCTGCACTCCTATGGTCTAAATGTAAAGGGGTGAAGCATTTACCAAATATTGGCAGTTGAATAGGGAAACAACTAGGAGAAGTGGAAGAGAAACACTCATCTCCACGGAGTCTTCTCAACAATCAGACATAAGATTACAGATGTTCATAATCACTGACCACAGACAAGGTAGCTTGACATTTTACTTTAAGGATTCAGCTCCAGTGAGATAGCAATACAAATAATAAATAAAGTTTTAACACACCAACTGTATCAAACAACTTTACAAGATGTAAGAGTATGTAATATCAATGCTCAAATTTGGACAGTTTGCTTCATTTATATATATATAAAATTTAAAAAGATTGCCATTCTGCTCTTGATGTGCTCATACCTATCAATAAAAGACTCCAGCCAGGCCTGTAGCATGTAAGGTAGCATGTAACTGATAAGTGATATCTACTTTATCTTTACAAGTGCCTAAGTAGGGCCTTACCTACATTAACAAAATTTGCAGCTACATAGTGATGTAAAGCTCTGCACTAGTGCAAGACAGGGCTTGTACTGATACTTTTTATTCCAGCAGAACAATGATTTACTGCAGTAATTTTTGTCAGAGTGGCACATCTACAGCTGATGACTGTAGCAGCATAACACCACCAGTGCAAGTTTTGTTTTGCACATGGACCCTAGGATAATCTTAATGTCAATATTGTTAGTTATGTCACTGATGATTAAAGCAAGTAAGGAATAATCAGGTTCTGAAGGTCTACGCCCTCATGTTAAGGATATCAGTACTTGGGAGATACCACTACCCCCATCCCACTCCCACTCTGACCTATGAAGCCAAAGCGGTGGTAGCATATAAGCCTCTCCACAGTGGAGCGAGTCCAACTGGGTAGCCAACACCCAATGGGCGGGCCTCTCCCCTCTGCTAGAAGTTCAGTCTCCTCCCTTCTCAGGACAAGATTCCCATACAATCTAAAGAGGGCATTAAGTTTATTGACAAAAATATAGACACGTTCACAGCAAACTAATTTATGCGTTAATATTTTGATGAGGGGAATAGTAAAATTCTTAAACAGGTATTTTGCAGGTTAGAAAGCAGTGATTTAGCATCTTCCTTCCTATCAAATAAAACAGGTTTGGGAGGGATGAGAGGTAAGTCTCGCAGATGTGAAATAATAAGATTCAAGTATTTACTGTCACTTTACTTACACACTTTTGTACTAAAAAAAACACCACAAAATCCACTTCACTAAGAATGAATTACACAAAACAAAAGCATGTTATATTTAATCAGTGAATCACCAGCCCCCTGGCACCTTGAAATCAATGAAAATGGTGCTATATCAGCCCTTCAGTTTCCTAAGATTTTCAAGCACTCCTCTATTGTCAAGTTTATACTGCTCAATGCAGGAATCAGAAGTTGTATGTGGCTTCCACTGAAAAGAGGCAAGAACCCAACATTTTTTGTGAATGATAAACTGTTTTAAAAAAATTAATTTTGGGACATCCCAGGTTTATACAGTTGCTGTATTTTAAACACCCCAATCTTGCATTCTAATTGGTACAAATAGACCTGATTACAGGACTGAGGCCTAAAGCGTCTCCAAAATAAATAAATAAATAAATAAAAAATAAAACCAGCTATACAGAAGGGGAATGAAGAGACTCAGAGTATTTCAGAACATTTTTTTAACCCCAATAATCCATCAACACATGATACTCTAACCCTTTACGGTCATCTCTTTGCAGGACTGGAAGGAGACACTCAATATTCCTACATAATTTCCAGCTTATATCTAAGAACCTCTGGAAAAAGTTAAAAATTGATTTTTTCCCCCTAACTGAAGAGTTTTATTTCTTTCACAGAATTGATGGCTAGAGTTTTTCCAGAAACACTGGGTTCCTAGTGTGAGTTTATATATTAAAAAAAGGAAAAAGTTGTTTTGGAGGGAAAAGACAAAGTCACATGTACTTTATAAAAACAAGCAAGAATTAAAAAAAAAAAGTTTTAAACCTACTTTAGGAATCACAAGGGCGCCAGAACCTTTGCAGAAGTGGGGGGACCAGGGAGCCATGCCCCCACCCCCTTGGGCAGGCACAAAGCAGCACCAGGAGGGGCTGTGCTTCATGAGGGGGGAGCTGATAAAGTGAGAGGGCCAGGCCCCCTCATCGCACCCCCCCTCTCCCCCACAGGGTCCAGCACCCTTGTATCACAACAGTCCTTATAAAAAAAAAAAGTTGAAAACACTGTGCCCTTAAATTAGCTGCAGAGTATTTTAAAAGGTTACTGTACAAGATGCAGCAGAATCCTAAGGCTGAAGCAGGTGTACAACAGCAAGTGAAAAATCCCAGATTAAGAATTTCTAGTATGGACATTGAAGAGGAAGGAACAAAAATTGCAGTTACAATTATCAGAAAGAAGTATAAAATATCTAAAAAGATTTTTCAGAATTATGGGTAACATGGCAGAGATAGCAAATATTAACAGAAATACTGAGGAATAGTACAGGTCCAATCCAACTATCATTCTGTCTGCAGAACTCCCACTGAAAGTTTCTTCAGTGGGAAGAGTGAGCGCTGAACCAAAGCTAACTACACAGTTATAGTTATGGTGAAATTCATTTTTTTAGTATTTTAAAGTATTAGCAACATTGTGTATCTTTCTACTACTATATACCAGGAATATGCTAGGAACAGAGATCCGTATCTTTATTATTTGCTCTGTGATATAAGCCTTTTCAGTGTTTCGACTGAACTTTAATGAAAAACAAGGTGGTGGTAGACTTTGGGAAAGTTTCTTCTTCAGGCCTTTCAGAACTGAATATTTGCATACCCCACTTTGAAAGAGGATCCCATCAAATCAAGTCTGTCCCCAAACAAAAAGTTTTTATTGGAGAAAAACTACTTCTGCAACAAGCTAAAACCACTACACGTGTTTTTATATAGTTTAATTACAGTTTCTTTAAGCAGATATTCCGAGACAGCACAGTGCAGCATACCAGTCGGAAAGTGAAATTGACTATAAACGAGTGAAACTAACTAGACTGTTCAGTATCCAAACTGAATGGAATAAGCATGACGAGAAAAAGCTTTTAAAATTCAGCTTTAATCTAAGAGATTTTGTGCCATACGTGATCGGGTGTGTTCACAGTAACTGCCCCTTAGAACTGAACTGTCTGCCCGCAGCCCTTGCAGGCTTCAAAAACACCTTTGAAGAGTAAAATATCGCCCTACTCTCGCATCTCGCATGTTGACGGGGGGAAAGGGGAAGAGACCTGCTCGGGGCCGGCCAGGCTGTGGGGGGAGGGGGGAAAAGAGGGACGATCCGCTATGGGGCTGGCCAAGCTTGAGAGGGCCGGTGAAAGCAGCCGGACTCTGAGGGGTGGAGGGGACCGATCCACGGCGGGGGCCGGGCAGCTCAGTGGGGGGCGCGGGGGAGTCCGGCCCGGGCTGTGGGAGGCGGGCGATCCAGTGCGGAGCCGGGCTGGGCTTTGGGGGGCAGCTGGGGGGCTGATCCGCGGCGGGGGGAGGGGGAAGGGACCGGGCTCTGGGCGGTGGTCGAGGGAGGACGATCCGTGGGGGCGGGCTGAGGGGACCCGCTGTCCCGGGGGGACGATCCGCGGCGGGGCCAGCGCGGGCTGTGGGGGGCACAAGGCACTAGCGAGGCGCCACTTCCCTGACAGCGGCTCCTCGGAGCTGCGGCGCCCTGGTCCCGGCCGGCGCTCCCGCAGCAGGGCTCTCCGGAGGCGGGAAAGGAGCGCTCCCTACGGGGCCAGCCCTTCTCCCCCCGCGGCCAGGCGAAGGGACCGCAGCCGCCGCTGCTCCCCCTGCCCCCGCCGCGCCGAGCGCTGGCTGCAGCCACAGTGGCTGCGGGCCGGCTCCAGCCGCCATTACTCTTTGTTCGCCGCGCTCGGAGCGGGAGCGGCGGCGGGGATGTTGCAGGGCTCGGCTCGGCTCCATCTTTAAAGCGGGCGCCCCTCCCGCTGGCGGTGCAGGCCGGGCCGCGTCCTGCGCCTGTTGCTCCCTGCGCCCCGCCGGCTCCATCCCCCCCTCGGCTGGGCGCCTTCCTCCTCTTACCGGTTACGGGCTGCTCCGTCACTGCTTTCGTTCGCGCCTAGGCTCTCGCCGCAGTTTTATTCTCTCCCCCACGTAACACACCGCGTCAAACTACACCTCCGCCGCGTCACTCACACACAAGGCTCTCCCAGCCCGGCGACAGGCAGGCAGCGGCCGACTGAGGAGAGCCAGCCAGGGAGCAAGCGCCGAGAGCGCCGCGGCCCCGCGCGGAAAACGCCGAACGCTCACGGAGAAGGCCGAAGCCACACAACGCGCGGCGGCGCCCGAACGCCGCCGACCGGAGAGCACGGAAACAACCGAATCTATCCGGAAAAGACCGAAGCGCCGACCTGTGGTCACGGCCACTCCCGAATGAACACGGAAAAGACCGAACCGCCGACCTCGTTCACGGCAATGCCCGAACGGGTACGGAAAAAACCGAAGCGCAGGAGGACTTGCACGAAAACTCATGCCGGCGCCCGAATACGTACGGACCCGGCCGAAGCGCGGGGCAGCCGTCGGAAACTAACAGCAACCCCCGAAAGTGCCCGGAAATGACCGAAGCTCAGGAGGAGAGAGTCGCTGGGAGCGGCCCCGAACGGAGAGCTCCGCTCTCCGGAAATGGCCGAAGTGCGGGGGAGAAGCACGGAAATTCCCGATTGGGGTTGGCGGAGCCTAACACCTGCCTGAATAAAGAACAGAAGAGCGGCCATGCTGGGTCAGGCCAAGGGTCCAGCCAGTGCTTCTATAGCCTGGGAAATTTCCCAAAATCTGAGAATTTTTGAGTAAAATGTTTCAGCTTGGGAAATGGGGAATTTTCATTCAAAACCTAAATAATCCTGGGAAAAAAATCATAAAAAGTAAGACTTTCCAAATCTCAAAAATCCTGGGACATTTTCATAAAAAGTAAAATATTTGCGCTTCTTTTAAATGTCCCTCAAAATGCGTTCTTCGATTGGTGAATATTTGTCATGTGATTTTCATAATGGGGCTGTGCTGCTCTCCTATTGGTGGTGGTTCAACGTACTATATTATGACAGCACAAGTAAAGTGACAAGTGCGCACATGCACTCGCAACAGACCAACCTCAGCAACAGCTGGCTGGTGGGTAATGAGGAGATGGTTATCAAATTTATCTTCTGGGGGAGGGAGGTAGCTCAGTGATTTGAATAGTGGCCTCCTAAACTCAGGGTTGTGAGTTCAATCCTTGTGGGGGCCACTTAGGGATCTGGGGAAAAACCAGTACTTAGTCCTGCTAGTGAAGGCAGGGGGCTGGACTCAATGACCTTTCAGGGTCCCTTCCAGCTCTATGAGAGAGGTATATCCCATATATTATTAAAGGTAAGGTTTCTTCCAATAATTAAATATATTGCAATACTTACTGATTGTGATTAGTTTCTTGATCTGTCATTAAATCTCTAAAATTTTGTATTTCTTGCTTGCAGTTGCACAGAGAATGTGGACCAGAGCATTTGGCTGTTCATAAATTTGTAACAGCACCTTCCTCCAAGCAAATATTAAATATCTTCACCTACTGTGTTAGGTAATAATATATATGTTCCCTTCTTTGATTTAAATATAAATTGAAATATACATTATACTAATTATCGGATTCCATTATTTCAGAGATCTCTTTCCATTTTTTATCTAACGTAAAAAATGAATAAAGAGACCGGTAAGGCTGGTGAGAAGAGGAAGAGGACTGCAGGAGTAGACAAAGATCCGTCCACGTCGAAATGAAAACAACGGAAAAGCACTCCTGACAGAATATTGAGGACTCGGGGTAAACTTCCACCAAAAGAGAAGCCATCTACTTTCAAAAAAGCCTTTCAAGACTTGTGGCTTCAAGACTGGGTGCAGAAAGTAGAAAACAATAGTTTTTGAGCTTATTTCAAATGTGATGTAAAAATCCAGGCAGGTACTAGTGAGTTAGATAAGTACGCTAATGGTAAAAAACATAAACAAAAGGTTGAGACAGTATCTAATACAAAGAAAATTGAGGATATGTTTAATAAACAAGATTGTGAAATTAAAAAAGCACAACAATTTGAAGAGCAAGTTAAAAATGCAGAGCTTAGAATGGCCTGTTACTTTGCTGAACACAATGTCAGTATTCAATCTGTAGAACACTTGACTGAAGTAGTTAAAAAATGTTTAACGGGTTAATTTGAAAAGGCAGCTTGGCCTAGAGATAAGGAGAAAGCTGCTTTGCGTTCAAGGACAAGAATCGACACAGACCATGCAAAGCATAAAAAAACAACAAAGTTTAGAGGCTGCAGAGATGGGAAATACAGATGAAACAGCGAAAGGAGGAGCCGAGCTTCATGTCCCCCTGGAGCCAGCGTGGTTTGGGGACGCTGAAGAAGCCACAGGCAGCCGGTCTGGACTGGAATCTCTGAAAGAGACACCGCAGGAGACCCAAGGGCGTAAAAGAGCAACCCTCCCAAGAGCAGAAGCAAGTTGGAGATTGCACAGCATATCTCTGGACAAGCTTTATACAGGATAATCTCCCGTCCACCTCACCCCCCTTCTCTGGACGTTATATACAGACGTGGCCAGTCTGGATGTATGTGTGTGAGTATGAAAGTGGCTTAAAGCTTGGGGCATTAATGTTTTTCTTCCCCTGAGTGATGTGGGAGCATTCCCAACACTCTCTGTTGTTGTTTGATTATTTTATTAAAGAAGCTTTAAAATTCAGTCATATGGTGTGTTTTCTTTATCTTCCCCCAATGATCCTGCAGTGTCAGCCTGATCACCTGACACGAGGGATAAATTGGTAATAGAAATCTGTCTCAGTTTGGTAGAAAATTGAGAAAAGCAGGGAGCCCTGCAGAATGCACACCATCTATTTGTTTTGCCCTTGTTATTTTATGTTTGCGTTGCTTGGTACTGTTGGTGTTATATGTTGAGGATTGCATGATTAAAGGTGTGCCCACTCTCAGCCGAAGTAAATCTGAGAACCGGAGAGGGGTTTAGCATTCCTCTCTCCACCCCTGTTGGTGGGGACAGAGCGCAGGTGGGTGTAATCCTGGTTGTAGAAGTCCAGGTTGGTGGAAGGGAGGAGTCGGGGAGTCTCGCTCCACGCTATAATCCTTGGTGCACATGACCTTAGCTATAGCATGCCTGGGTACAAAGAGGAGTTGGGGGAAAAGGGAAGAGGTGTGTACTTGAAAACTAAAATTGAGCAATTAAGAGCATAGATCATGAACCAGGCAGCAACTCAAACCTACACCCAGCGCAAGTTGCAAGCCTTGAGACAGGATTTCTAGGCAGAAAAGGAAGCATTGGCTATGCAAGTACCGGTCCTTCAGGGACTTGTCAAAATGTAACCATTTGTGCTCAGCATACCCCATAACAGCAGTGTGTTTGCCACAAAGAGAAAATTGAATAGTTAAACACCCATGGGCCATGCATTTTTGCCCAGGTGGCAAGCCTCACGGGGGAGGACTCAGGTAGCCTTGTGAGTAAGAATGTTTAAGGGAAGAGACCAGGAAGGGTGGGGGCTAGTTGAGAAGCTCACCCTCCTTGCTAAATTGGTAGTGGAACAAATCTGGTGCCCATGGAAGGGATGGTTCAGCGAGAAAAGCAGGATCGGGCCCAAGCACGCAGGCAACAAATAGAGACATTGGAAAACAGCTTGGAAACTTGGAGAACATAGTAAAAGAAAAGGAGTAAGTAATTACAGGAATAGGAAACTTAAATCCCTGGAACAATAATTGGAATGGTAAAATCTGAGTTGATTGGGTGTAGTTTTGGGAGATAAGCAAGTGATTTAAGGAAGGAAAGTGAGAAGTTAACTCTGTAGTTGCTGGAGGGAATTAAGCAGTTGAACTTTGTGAAATACTAGAAACAGGGCCGTCTCCAGACCCCAGCGCGCCAAGCGCGCGCTTGGGGTGGCATGCCGCGGGGGGCACTCTGCCTGTCGCCGGGAGGGCGGCAGGCGGCTCCAGTGGACCTCCCGCAGGCATGCCTGCGGAGGGTCCGCTGTTCCCGCGGCTCCGGTGGACCTCCCACAGGCATGCCTGCGGATGCTCCACCGGAGCCGCGGGACCAGCAGACCCTCCGCAGGCACATCTGCAGGAGGTCCACCGGAGCCGCGGGACTGGCAACCGCCAGAGCGCCCCCCACGGCGTGCCGCCGTGCTTGGGGCAGCAAAATTCCTAGAACCACCCCTGACTAGAAAGAAAAAAAATTCTTGGTTTCTTTGCAGGCATTTTGAAGAAAAATGGACCCTTTTCCAAAGGAATGCAAATATACAGTGCTACTTAATTAAACCCCTATTAGGCTATAAGGGACTACAGTAAACGTTGTCTCCCTTTCAGATCGCTTTGTGTTTGAAAGCAGGAGTTAAAAGTAAAAGGCAATCAGAAGTCTTGTAAAGTTAATTGTGTCCCTTTTAAAGTAAGAATCTTTAAGTTGTGGATAGCTTTGGCTCCAGAAGCAAGCCAGAATCATCTGTGTTAATGAAAATTATCTAACTGATAAGGTAGAAGCCACTGAAACCTGGGCTGCCTATGAAACAAACACAAGAAAATATGGGTAATTCTTCTGTTTTGCCTCAAATCAATAAGGGTATTTGTATAAAAAGGAAATATTTTAAGTAATGACTGACTGCCCAGAAGGGGTAGACATATGTTCTTTTTTCTTTCAGAAAATCAGAAAAAGCAGATGCCAGCTGAAAAGCAATCAACATACCATGCATTTATTGGCACAATAGGAATTGTGTTTTGTGTTCAACTAGAAAAGGCCACTGGTCTTATTACTGGAGCACAGCTGACCCAGGTGCAAGCTGGAGTTGGTGAATTACATGTTATTTCTGCCCTTAGGTCAATGACCCAGGAGCTGTTGACAGAGATGGTATTGAAGATCACTGAGGCAGGAAAGGAATTGCAGTGGGATCTGGCATGTTCAGAGATTCAGGATTTGCCATTCGGAGTGATCTCGAGCATGAGGTGTGGCCTACTGCCCTTACAGATACCTCAGGAATGTCATCTGATTTGTGGCCATGGAGACATACTCAGAGATTTTCAGGCTGGAGTTGTATATACTCGCAGTGCTCCTCCCAAGCATATGGGCCGGTAGGAGGGGTGTGGGCTCCCACATACCAAATCCTGTCAGGTCCATGGGGAGGATGCATGTGGGACTGGATTATTCACCGTGACATCTGGGAGATTAGACCACCTGGTATGACTAGCCAATTTGTTGTTAGTGCTTCTGGAATAACACTCTATATTTGGATTGGAATAGAAAATCAGTGGACATTATGGCCCTTAGAACCCCCGCAGCTTCAGTGCGTAAGGAAATTGAAGCAAGGGGAAGTTGTCACAGTGTTTGACAAAGTTTGTTGGGAAGGTATGGGACAAGGAACTACCCTGACAGGACAGTTGCTGTTCCAAGCTAATGATAGCTGTGTATATGTTAAGGCCACCACTTTGCTAGACATGCATTTTAATCTCACCACAGCTGCAGGAAATCACATTATTTATTGGCCAGCAGACAAAGCCCTCCAATTAGACCTTAGGTATCAGATTTCTTTTAATTGGACCACTTTGATACCTGACCAGTTTCAAAATTTATGCTCACTCCTACCGGAGATTCAGAAAATGTCTGACTTACAGGGTTAAATCCATGTGCTTCAGAATATATATCAAATTGAAAAACATGCTTTTTATACAGCCTATAGAGTGTCTACTTTGTGTACTAATTATGATGTAATGTGCTATGTAATTAAGGCAATGAAACAACCCCAGCATATTATTACAATGGGGACATTAATGCTTGTATTGCTTTTGTTTAGTCTAGGAATATGTTATTGTTGTTGTAAGGGATGTACTAACAAAAATACCTTTCATGTTCACACTAATCATGCATTATCGTTATATCCAGTTAAGACTATAGGGTTGATTCTGATCCTCCTGAGCTAGAAACAGAAATACAAGGCTTGATGCAGTTGGAGGTTTAAGAACGTTAGTTGTGCTAAAGGAAGCACAAAAGCAGGGAGTGTGGAAGCAGGGAAAGAAAGAGAGGGTTTAAGTGCAGCCATTTAAGTGTCAGAGACAGAGCAACTGTTCTGTCAAGTCTTAGCCTAATATCGCAAGACCTGTAGAAGCAGGGCTCATGTCAGAAGCGAGTGGAAAACAGCAGAATAGTTAGTGTGACCCAGCCTTGAGATAACGATGTTTGAGAAGAGAAAGTGAGGAAAATACTGGACTAGATCGCAAATAGCCTAAATAAAATGCAGATGTTTTTAATTAATGCACGTCACAAAGAGGTATAAATGCTTGTGTGATTTTGCTTGTACTTTGGAGAAACTGAGGCAGAGATGCTTTCTGGAAGCTGCGTTCTTCCTTTGCAATTGCATGTCCTGAATAAAGCTGCCCCTGATTTTGTTGCTTCCAACCTGAGAGTGGAGTTTGTTTCTTCCACAGTCAAAATCTTTTGGTTTCTGATTTTTCACTAAAAGCTTGACATTTTATGTGGAAAGCAGACCCTTTTCATGAAAACAATCATATAATTAAAAACCCAACTTTCCACCTAAGAATAGTTTTAATGGAAAATGTTTGACCAGCCCTCATAGTAATCCGCTTTGCATTCAGTTTGTGTTGGTGTAATGACTATGTAAAGTCTAGGGCAACTGAGAATCAGCCCCAAAAGCTTTCCTTCCTAGGCTTCTTGGTAAACCTGGGAGGTTCCCCTCAGTTAAGAAAGTCTTGCACGAGAATGAAATCGCATTCAACTAGAAATACCCTGCAGCCTCAATTGTGGGCACAGCAAACAATTCTTTACTATACAAAGAAGCATTTAAAGCACTAACACTTTTCCCAGGTAAACAACAGCTCAGGTATGGACATGAGTCCTGGTGAAGCAGAACTAAGCCATTTATATCTGGGATGCTGTGGCAGCTACCTAATTATTGGCTCCCTCTAAAATAACTTGATCAGTTCACAAGGGGTTTTTGTTTGTGAGTTCTGTGTAGCTCTGTGTGAAAAAATTATTGAGGAAAAGCTATTTAATACATTTTTGCATTGACTTGTGACAGTGATAGTTATTCTTATCTCTTGGGAGAATAAGTTTCACAGGCGATGCCCTGCTCCTGCACACACGAGTCTTCCGTTATTGAAGTTTAAGTGTTCCAGATAGGGGCAGTGTCCTGGGATAAAGGAGATGTAGAGCTGTGTGTTAACTACGTGCCATTGACACTTCAGCCCATGCTATTTCACCAGCTCTTCCAATAGCTTTGTATCAATATTGAATAATATGGGCGAGATGAGTGTGCCCTGGGGACTCCACAGTTGAGAACTCTGGAGGAGGAGGAACAATTTGCCATACTTATCCTCTGAGTTCAGTCTGAGAAGGAGGACCTGAGCCATTTCCATTCACCTCTGTAGCTTCTTGGAAGTATTTTCTGATTAATGGTATCATATGCCATGAGGAAATCCAGCAGGATGCATTACATCCCTTGTCTATGGACAGGAGGAGGAGATTGTCCACTCGAGCAACAAATGCTGTCTTTATAACATGCCATAGCCTGAAACCCAATTTACAGCCCAAGCAATATCTCCACAAAACAACTGCATGAACCAGACTCTACAATGTTATTCTTATTGGCAAATTTTGAAATATTACAGCAATTTGTTAGATTGTGTGTATATATAAGAAAATGCTTACCCTTTCGATACTTATGTCACAGTACCTCCAGGTGGCATTGTATATGAAGGTTTAAATAATTTGATTTTGTAACTTCAGTTTAAATTAGATGGAAATATTTCTTCACTGTTGTATGCAACTACTGTATAGCAAACCACCACTAATATCTACAACAGAGTCACACAAAAGTACTCAATATCTCTTCTACCTCATTAGCTGATGGGTTTTTTTAACTCATGGCTCTCCAGCTGACTCATTCTTCCTTACAAAATCCCTTGGTTCATCGCTGGGACTGGGATTGTGAATCGTGTTCCAGGGTCTCTTAATTTCCCGCCCCACGGTTGAGGCATAGAAGATCTCTACAGTGGAGCTGGATGTGAAATTCCCCTCTGTGGGAAGAGGAGTAGAGCTGTGTGAAAGTTTTGTACATGTTCTCGTGAAATTGCATGCCAGCTATTTTGCCATCTCACTCTGGGCCCTTTCCCACCTAGGCCTTCCACATATTCTCCCCCCAGCCCCAATCAAATTGGAGTGAAACACTGAAGGTAGGCAAAACTGGGACTTTAAGATGCAAAGCCATCTTTACCTAAAAATGAATGGATGTTTCCCAAATGCCTGCATGTTCATTTTCACTGCTGTCTCAGCAGGGAGTTCCCTCTTGTAAAAATGTGCCATCACAATGTGCTGATTATTCAGAATGTCAAATGTTATCCAAGGCAAAGCTGCTGTGGGGGGATCAGTCTCCTTCATCCTTCCTACATGCACAGAGTTGCTTTACTTGATGCTGTGTGAAACCCAGCAAGATTAATTAGTTTTCTTCACTATTAAGCCTTAAAGACAAATTAATTAGCTTTGTAGAATTCAAGTCAGTTTCCCCTGGGCAGCTGGCTCCTTGTGTATAGCACTAATTGTCCATTGCCCGCTGCCTAAGGTACTTTCAGGCTAGTGGCAGACAACTGATCAAGGCAAGATCATAGATGGCTGCAATATGTGGCAGATCCTCTGTACATAAATAATAATCTGGACTGGTTTCTTCTTCTCTCACTCCTGGTTGTGCACAACAATATAACATTGCTAAAATAAACATATACACTTGCAGGGCTCTGGTCAATACCCCTGAAATGAAATCAGGGCTCCTGAAAAAGAAATACAAAGGTACTCTCATCAGGGGATGCACCATAAAAACCTCTTATTGCCAAATCCTGGAGGACCATGCAGCTGCACCAGGCAGAGCAATGTGGGGCCAGGACCTGGGGAGCTTGTATAAGTGGTCCACTGAGCACAAGAGTTATTGAAGAGAGGAGAAGATGCGATGGGTCCTGTGGATTTCCAGCTACACTAATTATTCGCTATTCTCCCAAGCAGAGAGAGAGAGCGAGCCCTTGTTTGGGCCATTCTTGACACGGCCACTGTGGGGCCTTCCAAGAAGGAAGGATTCCTTCCAGTGCACAGTTAGAATATGGGAACCGTGTCTCAGACAGAGGATCTGCATCCAAAACAGAATCTAGCACCATGACTCAGCACCTGCAGGCCAAATCCCCAGAGCCTTCAGGCATAAATCATGAACAAATCTAGGCCGCTTAGGGCCCAGTTGTCAGGATCCCAGTGAATGCTGTGATTCTGTGGCTACAGAATCCATGCTTGGCTGAAGAAGTCTGCTCCAGAATCTAAACTCTCCTTCTAGATCTTATGGTTCCATCTCCTATGGCTACAAATAAACCCTTCCAAATGTGAGATGATTGTAAATCAACGCAGCACCTTCCAGAATCTGCAGAAGATTTGTAGCAATAGCTCTGAATTCATCTCATTTGGCTCACTCAGGAATCCAATGATAATTCAGATGTCAACACTGTTAACTAGGTCACTGTTGATCATTTTAGCAGAAACATTATCTTATCTGTTTATCCCACAGTTCCAAATGACCTTTGACACCTCCCAGGTTACCAAAAGGCCTTCACCATCCCTTCACTGCTAATTTCTATGGTGCAGGCTATGTTGTCAATACAAAAATCTGCAGCCCATTGAAAATTTAGAAGCAGCATAAAATTGAATTTAGCATCAAAATATATTACATGAGGAATATTCTGACTGTATGATTCATTTTCATACTGCATTCAGCTAATGGGGCCAGATCCTTGGCTGATGTGTATCAATCAGTCAGGGCCGGCTCCAGGCACCAGTGCAGCAAGCAGGTGCCTGGGGCGGCCAATGAAGAGGGGCGGCATGTTCGCCTCTTCAGCGGTGGGTCCCTCAGCCCCTCTCGGAGGGAAGGATCTGCCGCCGAATAATGAAGAATGCTTGGGGCGGCAAAAACCCTGGAGCTGGCCCTGGTATCAGTGTAGCTTCATTGAAGTCAAATGGCCCCAGATGGTCAACAACAGAGTGCCTCCTCCCATTAAGAATGTGTCTCCATTACGGAACCACTGGGTGTGAAACATAGCAGCTCCTGCCCTCCCCACAAGTGTGGACAGGGATAACTGAGCTTAATAGCTGTTATGGCAAAGTATGATAGGCACTTAGCAGAATGAAGGGTCTAGCACACTTCGCTGCAGTGAGTGTTGGATTCAGTTGACCATGCCACAAAAATGGGACAACTGATTCTGACACCAATGAAGGGGAAGCGGTGGGGCTGCCTTGTCTGGTATCCCCATGGCAAACATGGCAATTTTGTAGCACGGACAATCTCAGATTGTGACTTTCTGGGGAGAAAACAGAAACAATCCAAAGGCATATTTTCATAAGCCAATGTCTCGGATAGGTTCATCCTCCATTTTGGTCTCTGATTCTGAGAAGGTGGAGATTTAACTTCAGATGTCAACAGAGAAGAGCATTCTGTGGCCCCATTTTCTTCTTGATTCAGAGAGACTTGCTTGCTTATCAAGATGAGAACAAATACCACAGAATTAAGAATTACTCTGAAAACCTACCACAGAATTAGGGTCTCCATGAAGAATAAGAATCACTGGATTTTCCAGCTTTTTATTACTTAAATAGCTCTAAATACAAAGGCAACTTAAAATAACCAAAAATAGAAATGTTTTTTCCAACATCTTCACACTGAAAGTTAATGAACTGCAGCTCAGGTCTGCCTCAACTGCATTTGGACATTTACTGTCACTCAAAGTAGTAAATCTTCTTGGCCAAATACAGGGTTTACAAGAAGGCAAATCACACGCTCGATTAGTCCAAGGAAATTGGTGACTTTGTTTAACCTCTGCAATTTGAAATATGGATCCTGCTGCAGTGGAAACCTGCGTGGAGTGAAGTCACTTTTTTCATAGAGCAAATGGGGGAAATCCTCTCTACTGAGCAAAGTCAAAACAGATGGAGCATGTGCAGGAGCTGTAGAGGGAGGGAATGTGATCACCCTCCTAGGTTCTTACACTGTGCAGAGCAGAGGAGGTTCTCTTCATGACTACCACTGCAACTCCTGGCTTATAGTATCTGTAACCCCCGATGCACAGGGGTTTGTCCTGTAGATCCACGTAGTTGGCAATCAAATGACCTTGCACCTAGTTCACCATGCCAACACACCACACAAGCCCTCGATGGTGCTAAAGGTAATACGGTACTGTACCCCATGATATTGAGGAGGCCAGTGCCTGTCCCTCCTCATGTAGCAGAATTGCTCTGGTTCCACGGCATTCATGGCGTTACACAGCACTTACGTGGGTTGGTGGATTTGTCGCTAAATACAGTATTGTGATTTTCACATTGCAATGAATGGGAAAAGCCCAGGAGCTTCATTCTACTTCACTATAACAGAACTCCCCAAAAGACTGTTTTAATGTATTGTGACAAAGTTCCTCCTCTACCTTGGTGGGTCCTGCGCTTATTGGCGGATTTGCTCACCTCAGTGATCTTCCCCTCTGGTGGAATCCACAGTCTGGGTCAACTCCTCCTGTGTCTGATCAGGAGTTGGGAGGTTTGGGGGGAACCCGGGCCCGCCCTCTACTCCGGGTTCCAGCCCAGGGCCCTGTGGATTGCAGCTGTCTATAGTGCCTCCTGTAACAGCTGCATGACAGCTACAACTCCCTGGGCTACTTCCCCATGGCCTCCTCCAAACACCTTCTTTATCCTCACCACAGGACCTTCCTCCTGGTGTCTGATAATGCTTGTACTCCTCAATCCTCCAGCAGTTCACTCTCAGTTCCTTGCACCTGTTGCTCCCAGCTCCTCACACACACATCTCACTGACTAACTGGGAGGCTTTTAACTAGTTCCAGCCAGCCCTTGATTGGCTTCAGGTGTCCCAATCAATGTAGCTATCTCCACTGCCTTCTAGAATGATCTTAATTGGCCCCAGGTGTCTTGATTAACCTGGAGCAACTGCCATTTGGTTACCATGGTACTAGTGATTTGTTTAGCCTGGGGCTAACTGTAGCCATCTGGCCTTGCCCCATCACAGTATATCTAAAAATGAATGCACTTTTAGGGAAACTGTGTGCGTAGTATGTAAACACCCCTCTTTAACTTGTGTAAAACACTTAGATTTCTCATAATTGTGTGGCAAGGAGTTGCACAGAATCTCTTGTTCTGGAATATGCTTGACTACATTGGTAAGCAAGGAAAAAGTCCTTTTCTGAGTTTTAAAATCAAATAAAAACTTCAGTAAAGCATTATCCTTCCAGGGCTGGTGGGGGTTTTCCAGGAATATAAAGGTGTGAAATGGACTCCTGCAGCCAGATTCCTGCAGTTTTGTCACTGCACTATGTCTTATGTACAATAAAATAGCTCTTTTGAAAAAACCTCATTAGACAAACTGCTGAAAGCAAAGTGCTGCCAAAATGTTAGTCCGTGCTCTGGGCATTTTCCATATTGAATATAAAAACCGCTTCCTCTCTGGGCTTCCTTTCTTCGTCAGTGCATCCAAAATGCCCTGGCAAGACAGTCTCTTTCTGCTAATCTAGTTATATTTTCTCCCTACTTCATTCTCTGTATTGGCCTTCCCTCCTCTTCTTCATTAAGTTCATGTGTCTCCTCTCTTTAAAAGCATTCCATAATCCCACCTCTGATTTTCTGCCATTTTCTCCTCCTACTCTTCCCCTTCTACCTGTTCCAGTCACAACCTTAACTCTGACCAAGACATAGCTACCAAGAATCATAGCCTTCTGCTTTTGAGTTAAAGAAATCCAGTAAAAATAAACATAACACATAAAGCACAAATGACCTAAATTTCCACAAATGTCTAGTGGGTGACTCAATTGTTGGGTGCTCAACTGGAAATACTTGAGAGGGGCTTGATTTTCAGAGGTGCGGTCCTCTTTATGGTGTCTCCAGTGCGCATGCCAAAAGTGAGTCATTCAAATGACTAGTCACTTTTGAGAATTTAGGTGTAATACGTACAGCAACTTTAACTATTCTTCAGCAAACCACACGAGCAATACTTTTCAAGGTGTACTGAACTCATCTTCCAGCTGCAGATTACTAACATCTCCATTTGTAACTATTATACCAGCAGCACTGTTCTGAATCTCATACAGTATTGCCAACCCCACATGTTCAAAAAACCAGCCCCTCCAATCATGTGATTGGCTTAAAAATAATGAGATTTGTTTTTTTTTTAAATTGCCCTCTGTCTTTTGAGCCTTTAGGGTGCACTCACTTCACATTTCAAGCTTTTCTCCACAGTTATGAGGGCTAAAAACTTACTTTTCCCCCCCAATAAAATGGAAGATGAGATTCTCCTACAATCTACTGACTCCAGCAGCATGGGTTTTATGAAAAACACTGAGTATCATCAGACTTCGGTTTAAACCACGAGAGTTGATGACATTTAATATGGATGTGCACCTAAGACAAATCTTCTTAGCGTATGTGTTTCTAGAACTTTACACGATAGGGTGCAAAGGGGGTTCCGCTCACTGCAGGAATGCCTCCTTGTGGCTAGATCTGGGAATTAGCTCTCGCTCTGTCTGGTGCCTCCTTCTGGTGGTTGTTCACGCTGTGGCCCCTCTCTCTTTCTGTGACTCGGGATGCTCCCTTTCTGTGACTTGGCCCTCCAGCCAGGTCACTCTGTAGTTTCCCCCGCTTCTGGGGTAACAAAGTCCCACCGGACAAGCTGTATAGATGCTGCCTCTGACAGTCTTCTGTTTCAAGTCTCTGGGTCCTGGGAAGCTGGGCCCACCTACTATGCCGGGCTCCAGCCCATAGACCTTATGACTAGCAATCCAGGATTGTTCAGTCTCAGACCCTGTTGCTGTTTCTCTGGGCTCTTTCCTACCCCATCTCTTGATCTCCTTGCCTATCTCTGGGTTTACCACTGCAACTTCCTCTGCTCCCCGTGGCTATTTCACCCTTCTCGGTTGTGTGTCAAACTCCCCAGTGCAAGGCGGGACTCCAGGGGTTACTCTCCCCCTCTGGATCTCCTCCTTGTCCCTGGCCAACTCCCTTTCCCTCTGGGGAGTGACCGTAGACCTCCTCCCCGGAGCCCTTTCTGCTCTCACTTCCAGGTTTATACTCCTCCCCCAGCTGGGCTTCATCTGCCATTAGGCCTTATCAATCCCTGGTTCCTCTCCAGGTCCACTCTGGCCCACATTAACGCAGTTGGGGCTTGGGTAGGGTAGACGCCCCATCACATACAGCAAATTCCCAAACGTACGTTTATAATTGCCAACACCGACAGAACATCTCTGCCGCAAATTATCCTTCCACAATCCTGCTACAAGAGAATGTGTATCAAAGAGCCAACGTCTGAGAAACATCTAGGAAACATGAGCAGGACCAGCAGCACGTATTCTAATCTTCACATTCATTCCCACAGCTGTGACAAGGGATCAGTCTTCAGGCCACTTCTTCAGTTAAACGTCAGGCTTTGGGATAATCTTCTCTTAATCTTCTCTAAACAGTTTATAAACAGAACCTCCATTACCATTTCACAATATTGAATACCATCTGCCACCTTCCATACTGCAGCCTAGGCGCATAGCAGGCCTGGGACTTTTGGGTATGTTAAATGACAGCGGGGATGAGCCATTAAGATCTTGATATATGCAGTGGAAATGTCTTTTATTACTTGTAAATATGACAAGTTGTTCCATAGAGGAATTTCTGCTGATTCCATCTAAGCAGAAAAAAAATCTGGGACAGGCAATGACTGCTGGGCAAATACACCTAACACGTGCAAAGAGATCAAATTACTGTTTCAAATGATCCAATGCCCTCTAGTGAAATAAATTTACAAAGCTAGTCTAAAACTTTGCTATTTGCTAAAAAAAAAAAAAAAAGGGAAAAATTCTGTAAACCAAGAATAAAGACGGACGGGTAAACCTTCAGATGATGGAAAGTGACAACAGACCGGAGTCAATAGATCTAGACCATTTTACACTAACTGTCCTGCTGAGGAGCTGGCTCATTGTCAACAAAATATCAATTTTTGTAAAATTTCATATAACTATAACATGTAGCCACAGAATTATATACAGGATATCCTATTATCTAGAAAATGGGGCTGAGGATCTGGCCCTACCCTAAGGCCATTTTGTCCCTCTCTGGCATGATCAATCAATGTCATCTCTAAATCAATGATCCCTGTATCTCCTGTGTTGTGTGCACGAGCATTTTCTGAAGAGGCTAATGACATTCTGCATTAGAATTTTGAGCCTTATGATAGCCAAAACAGGATCATCAGGCTTGGAAAGATAATATGGTACCATCACTAAAGGAAAAGATTTCAGATTCAATTCAAACAATTACATGTTGAAAAGGTCCTAGCCAGAATGGAAAACAAGTTATTCAGAGTAAGGAAATGCATCCTTCATTCCTAACTTCTTATATATAGAAAGAGATTCAAGAACATAACAGCAAGGAAGATGGTTGAGAAATAGATGGTTGAGAGAACTTAAGTTCCTTGAGAAAGAACATCTCCTTTATGGTTTCACATAATGTTTTGGCCAAGAAGGGTCAGACCCCAAACCATTCATCTTAATGTTACTTGAACTTTAGAGATTCAGCTTCAATAGAACCAGGATCTGAACCAGGCTTGATTTCGATTTTGCAAAACAAAAACCCAGTGAATGATACTTTGCAAAACAAAACCATAGCCCTTCTTGATTTTCCTCATCTCTATAATTTGTATTTATTCTCAGTGACGAAGTCTCATGAGGTACAGGTTCAGTATGAGATCCCTGAAGTACAAGATATTTTTGTACTTGAACACTGCATTCCAATGTATTATCATCCCTTATGGTTGGACTCAAGGATCGCACCCATCTGCAGCTATTTTTAAAACTTTGAAGTCTAAATTAAAATACAGTGCCAAATTCTGGAAGCGGCTGCTGACTTCAAAAAGATTTACAGATGCTCAGCAGGTTTTAGGATGTAGCCCAATTTGTTAAGTGAGGAGAGAAACCATGTATTTCAGCAAAAGGATAGCCCAATATATTAGAATTTCAGTGCCACATATTCTTACAGGTTGGACAGCACTAAACCATACCAGTAATGCTGAAGAATCGAACCCTTTCAGTTGCACATAGACAACTATGACAAAGAAAGCACAAGAGGAAAAACAACTTTGCAGATCTTAGTCCTGGAAAGTGCCACTACTACTGTGATCAGCACAGCACTGGAACAATCTTGGAGGTGAGGCCATTCAAGATGTTTCTGTTTGTGGTCTCGAGCATTGCCTCTTTTCTGAGACTGCCAAGAAGGGTGTCACTTGTGAGGGTGGGTTTCTTGGTTATGGATAATGGCTTGCTATCAATAACTAATTTTGTGTAGGGCACTAACCAGCCATTAGACTGTACCAAATTTTGATCACTACCAGTCTTGACCATATTCAGAATGGTGACCTGTAGATGAAATATTCTGCTAATAAAATCATTTGACCCATTAATTCCCTATAACCTTCTTCTCTGCTTGATGTCATCTCCATTGTAAAGCAATTAGTGTTTCTTAAGTGAGGCAGAAGACAGCTCAGTGTTCCCAGCCGAGGCATAGAAATGGTCAGTAATGTACCCATTTCCTATATTCTCCTCACCAGAACTTCCCCTGAGTTATCTAAGATGGTGGAATATCCTGTACTTTACTGATGAAAGAAGCCCTAATTCCTAGTTACAAACTTTTTTACATCTTGAAAGTGAGATTCCCAACTCAAACCATCTAGGACATATCAACCCATACTCCAGCCATGCCAATCCATATCATACAAGCATTCCCAAGTGAAACAAAGAAGGTTAATGAGTTACCATACTTGTGTTCAGCTTATCTGAGGTACTTGAGCATCTTTCTCTCCTGCTGAGTCCCTCCAAAGTTGCTGAAGCAGACAGGGTTGTCCTTGTTCTTTGTCCCAAGTTTGATCTGGAGTGAGCTGGGCCAGGTGTTCTTCGTTGAGGGACTCACTCCCTGAGTGTGTCTGCCCAAGTCCCTTTGCATAATATATATTTTCTCATTCCTTGCACTTGTATAGCGCCTTCCATGCAGAGGTCCTAAAGCACTTTATAAACATGAATGAATTAGAACACTCTAGTGGGGGAGGGAAATATTATCATCTCCATTTACAAATGGGGGAAAGTGGGTTCCAGAGAGGTTCTGATGATCCAAAGTCACACAGGAAATCCATGGCAGAATCAGAAGCTGGATCGTCCTAATCCCATTTCTGCCCCTTATACATAAAGCAATCCTTCTTCTTTTACATCGGTCTCTGGTAGATGTCAAGGTTCACTGTAAGGTCAGCTCATATTTGATCCTTTCATCTTCTCTTTTTTAACCAATGCTTCCTTTTTAGGATATTCTTAGTATGTCTTTCTTTTAGTAGGGTGGTTGCTTCTCTCTGGATAACAAGACACAGCTTTATTTTCATGATTGTTGTTAACTTATCTGCAGCACCCAATATACATGGTGATGGGTGCTACATAAACAAATAAGATAATTAAATGACCAATTAGACAATGTCATTGGAACTGTTAGGTTCTTTCCATCCTTCCTCCTGCACTAATGTTTTTTCACGGTTTTCACTGTTTTTAATTCAAAGACCTCACCAGTGCTAAGCAGTAGCTCCTAGGTCCTGATCTGAAATCCACCGAAATCAACAGGAGTTTTTGCATTGACTTCAATGAGTTTTGGATCAGTCCTTTCATCTTTTTGGTTGGGACTTTCCCACTGAAATGGAAACTCGCTAGTGTTTGTCTGCAACCCAGTAACTTTCTCAGTTGTTGCCATATGATGATGGCTGTTCTACATAAAATGAATTGGCGGTCTCAGTTCAATACCTATTAGACAGGCATTCACATCACAAAAGCACAACTGAAATGGACATGAATTGGCAGCCTTTGTTGGCAGTAGAAGTATAGAGGCCAAGAGCTACATTCTTACCTCTATGTGTGGTCCCTCAGGTCTGGTTTGAGGTACCGTGAGTTAGCACTGCTGCTGCATGCTATATCTCAATCCATAAATAATTGTGAGGGATTGTAACTTTCTTGATTGCCAAGGCAGGTTTCGCCAATTTTATTTTACGCAAACCAAACAAAGAACTTTTGTACATCCTAAGCAAAAAAAAGCCCTGAGGCTGAAACAAGCACAGAAGAGAGATATCGTTATTACATTTGTTTAACTGCAGATAACGAGCGACTGTAATGTTTCAACTGGAAGTTTCTTCAGCACAGCAAGACTTGCACTTGAGACGGCAGCAGTTGTCTGTTATCTGCAGTGAAACAAATGTAAATATTTTAAGCATCCTCACTTGTTGTTTTTCTATATCAGCCTTAGAGGATTTCCTTGGAAGGGTTCAGTAGTTCTACTTTTATCCCATTCACCAAAAAAAGGAAAGGAAAGGAAAAAGGCTCCTTTAACAATCAAGTCCATTGGCTATTCCTCTGCCAATGTAAGGCATATACCTGGAAGTTTATTTTCCATGTTTTTTGTCCAGTTTGGTGTTTGCTGCCCTATGGGAACCACAGCAGAGAAATAACACCAAAGGTAACCATAAGGGATAAACTCCTGCAGTCCTTACTCAGATCTTACTCACTGATCTTAATGAGATGGCAAGCGGCTAGAGCACTGGACTGGGGCCTTGGGGGCTATTCCCTGCTCTCTTATGGACCTCGTGTCACTCTGTTTCCTCTCCCACCCTTTGTGGGTCTTGTCTATCTAGTTTTTAAGTTCTTTGGAGCACGGATTGGGTCTGACTATGTGCCTGGACTACACTGAGCACAATGAGGCCTCAATCTCAGTTGGGCCCTCTTGTTGTCCCAGTGATACAAATAATTACAATTTGATGGTGGTTTTGCCCAAGTAAGGAATGCAGGATTTGGGCCAATTTATATTGGCATTGTGAATGTTCATGCTTGAAACAAACTGGGGACTTTGGTACGTATTTCATATAGACTTCATTGATTTTGGCTAATATCAAGTGTAGTAGCTCCACCGGTACTGACTTGGACTCCTTATACAGTCCATGGGTGGCATACCCGAGCCCACTTATCCACTGACACTTGAAAAACTCTTGCACCCCAATCTGGGTCTATGCTGGTTATGCGATATGTATGTATCTTTTCATCCTTGCAAACGAAATCTGTAACCCCCCCATAACCCAAGCCTGATCCCAGATGTACAGTACCTTCCCTCTCAACCTGTGTATATTTCATGTCAAACATTCATTTTAATAAAATGTTTAAATCTGTTCCATTTCTGAGACATGCAAGGAGATGGTCTCAGTATCATGGTGGTGGGTTGTTTCCATCTCAAACTGCTGTGATTTTGATAAATGGAACCCGGCAGAGAGAAAAGAATGGGTCTGATTATCCTCTCTCTTACACCAGGGTAAATCAGGAGTAAATATCTCCATTGAAGTCCAGTGGCATTTAAAGCAATGTAACACTGGTTCACTGTAAACAACAGAGGAGACAGACCCAAGATTTCAAACACTGGCCCATGCAGTTCCAGCTGATGAACACTAAAGGGCAGGCTGTGCACACACAAACAACAGTAAGGCAGCTAGGAAGCTCCGGTGCCAGGCACTGCTCAGTTCTGAAGCACAGTAGACTTACGAAAAGCCACCACTTTTCTCTGCACAGTCCAGCTGGGCTCCTATTATACTTTATTAAAGAAAACAATGAGGAATTTTTTGTTTTCTGCACTATTCCTCAGCGAGTCTATTTAACTCATCCATGTAACTCTAACTGCTGCTCTGCTGCAGCGAAGTTGTGAGAAGACCTGAGTCTGAACCAAACAAAATAAAATAAAAATGAAAAATCCCTGAATATTGAGAAAGTTGATTGAAATTTCGCATCTCAGCACCATCTCTAGTTATGCGTAGTGGCTTATGGTATGAGCAAGCAGATCCATTGATCTGTGTCCTGCATTAGGTCTGTAAGGACCCAGATCAGCCACCTTTGGGGGCCACAGAACTGACTCTTTCTTCGTCCTTTCTCCAAGAAACAATCTCTTATCAGGCCATCCTCAGGACAGAGGCTTTCACCCCTGCCCCAAATAGACTCTTGCCCATCCCCCATTCTACCTCTGACTTACTGTTGCATCTGACCATGGGGCTCAAATCCCTAGGATCCAAGGATTTCACTTTCATCAGTCCCTGTCTTTGCATTATTTTTTCCACTTCTTTTTTAAGCACCTCCTGGCCACTTGTGGCTACTGGTGTGCTCACTGTGGGGAAGAAGGCCAGGACATGTGGGATGGGTATTAACCAGGCCACACCTTTATTAGTCAAATACATCCAAGGTTCCCATCAGGGGACAGCCCAGTTCAGTGACTCCTACCCCATCAATCCATTGCCAATTCCTGGGGCCTCCCACCACAGTGGAAGCCAATTGTCACATTAGGAAGGTTTCTGGGCACCTCCACTCACCCACTAGCATCCATCTCCCTTTTAGCAGTTAAAGTGAGAGGGGCCTTGACTCCCAGCCAGCACTGACTTCAAGTGCATTGGCAGGGCGCTGATTCTGGGTAATGCCCAGGCCCCTGGTTCACATTTGCCCCCAGGGAGTTAGACACAATGCCCCTATTCTCTAAGAACATACCCTCAGGGTGCCCTCTGTGTTACCTTTTTGGATCTGGAGCCTAAATAAGCAAGTTCCTGCACTGGGCACCTGCCACAAGGAGGTGCCAGCATCAGCTTGGTGGCCTCCACCCCACTCTGCATGGGCTACCTAGAAGCTTGGCCAACCCAATACTGAGATCATCCAGGAACAAATGGGCACCTATATCAGAGTGGTGCACTCCATCCTCTTGAGAAAGCTCAGCTGCCCTGTGGGCTGATAACTGAGCTATGTCCATACTTTCCATCTGGCCATCCTCCGGGCCCTATCCACTTTTTGTGGGTGGACTGCAGTCCGCCAAACCCTGCAGGTTAGTATCTCCAACTATACTATCCCCATGCCAGGAAAATCCACCAGCAGCCCTATATCCTGCTCAGCCTTCCAAATCAGTTGGAGCCCGGAATACGTTCCCATGTTGTTCTCCCCAGGCGGATAACAATGACATCTGATGTGTCCTCACAGGGCACCAGACCCCATGCAAAGGAGGCGTAAGCTGTTCCCAGCGCATGTCCTCCCTGTTTTGCCAAGACAAAATTTGCCTCCAGCCCAAGGCCCAGCTGAAAGCCCCTTGCTGAATTACACACTCTCTTGTGAAACCAGTGCACAATGTTGTGCTCACAAATCCATATCCCCAGCCGTAGGTGTGCTCGGATACATTCTATATGATAGACATGGGAAGGAAGCAGACATGGTTAAAACCCTGGTGCTTACAGCCCACCACCTGCATTGGCCTCCTCTCAGGCAGCTGCACATAAGCATTATAGACCCTGGATCACCCGCATCCTATAGCTTGGATCTCTGATGCTCCCAGACACAACTGGGTAGCCGCTGTTGTGGCCCCTGCACAGAACAAGAGGGATCCATACTATCCTGGTGCAAGCCCAAGAACAACAGCCCCTTCTTAAACACTTGCATCAACTGGAATTTGACTGGGAAGGAACGGACTCCCAGCAGGAACACGGGACCCTCACTGGCCATTGAGCCAAGTCAAACTTGTCTGGGTGGCAAGCTAGACTGGAATGCCCCAGGGGACTGTCAGTGACTCCATGTCAAGGCTTGAGGTGTTCACACTTGCTACCTGGTAGATGAAATCTAATTATAGAACCTACAGCCATGTGAGGTTTTTTTGCCCTGCTTCTTGACAGTATGCCCTGGGGCTGGCACTCACGGTCGTGAGCCCTTCCAAACCCCCTGGCACCTCATTTCCTGGGACAGCTATTTTGAGGCCTTGCATATTTTTGAGTCTCATGCTTAGTTTTACTCCATTCCTTAATTTCCAAAACTGCTTCTTTCTTCAGTGAGTTATGGACTGGCCTATGGGTTATTTGGCATCACCCTGCATAGCAATATGTTCCTAACTGGTGTCAGAGCCAAAGCCCATTGAGGTCAGTGGAAGACTTTCCATTGACTGCAGTGGGTTTGGATCAGACATTTGGCGCAGTGGGGGATTCCAAGGAAACTAAAGAAATGTGGAGGTCATCTAGTAAGATTAGATCCTGAGGAAAAAGAAGGAGGGTGTCAGCTTTCAGGTGGCTTGTCAGACCCTTTTAAAGTCCCCCCCCCCCCGCCACTAGTAATGATTCAGAGACAAATGCATTGTCAGAGATGATCTCTTGGTGGCAGCAGAAACTAGAATGGCATTTTAATTTAACTTATTGCATTTCTGCTTGTTGGAAAACACAGCACATAGGAGCAGCTGTCGTGAGGACACTATTTCAGAATATAAATTGGGATTGGAATAGGGGCTTAATTAAATTATTCCTGAGGTCATTGTAAGGAAAGGCAAACTTCCTTCCCTCACATTTAACTCTGTTTCACACAAAAGAATATTTAACACCACCAGAAATCTTTATGTGGGATTGAATTTAATAGGAGAGATATTTTTTTGGGAAAACTACAAAGGATACAGTGACCTGTCTTAACTGAATGTACACTACAAACAAACGCATAACAGCAGCTCTGTCCCACCCCAGAGATGGCAACATCCCAGTGCCGATGAAGTAAAAATGAGCCTTGTTTTAGGTTTGGTTTTTAATTTTGGAAATTTCATTGGTGTTTGTGAGATACGCTATATAAAGCAATAAAACAGTTATAATGTATATGCATGCATTAAAGCCAAGATTTAGCTAGTGCAGCAATAACCTGAGTCGTGTCTTTGTGAGGGCTGTGTGTGTGCATGTATCAGATTGATTATACATATCAACCGATGTATCTAGATGAAAGAATACTTAATGACTGAAGGCAGGATGATGAAGACTTCAAGGAGAATGGGAATGATCTCACAGTGATCACTCACAAGTGAGTAATTCCATTATTCCCTGAGGTGTGCCTGCTGTATGCAAGGTTGTTGCCAAATCTGAATTTTAAAAAACAGTAAATATTTTAAAGTGCAGCAAGTGGATCAGAATATTGTCGCCCCTTTGGATTTCATTACTGTAGGGCTAATTGTAATAAACAGACCAGCTGCAGCCAACTAGGTACACGGAGTGACCTGCTATTAACACAGGGAGTGCAGAGAGCATTATGGGGTACAGTGGAGAATGCCCAATAAAAGCTGGTGTTTTGTTACCTGCTCCATCCGACACGCAGCGTCTTCCCCAGTGTTATACTCAATATTATGTGACATATCATGATGCACACAGTGTGTTGCACCAGATGTATAGTGCTTTGTGACTATACACAAGGATACAGACTGTCCTACTGCTGCTGCACACCTTGGGGAACTGAAATCCTCTCCTGTCTCATGTTGCCCATTAGCTAGACATATTGACCAAACGTATAGGCAGATAATGCAAACAATAACAAAGCTATTGATTAAGGAGATGGTAGACAGATAGGATTTCTGATGATGTGTATAAGCTCTGGATCTCTCCAGCACGCCGCTAACAGAGGCGTATTGATTGCATAGTGTTCAGTAGCTCAAAGCTGACATGGGTCCAGTGCATGGATGTTTAGCTGTGCTGAGCCTGCTCAGGGCAACAGGCGTGAATTTTAACAATGTAAAGGCACAGGGAGCTTTTCACAGGCAGAGATGGGAGTCATGGACCCGACAGCCAATGGCTTTCCATGGGAGGCAGGTGCCTGACAGCCCTGGGTGCCTGTAGATAGCTCCCCCATGGTTGTAGCTAAGATAACCAAACAATGCTGACTCAGTGCATTCACAGCAGCTTCAAAGCAATGTATTGTAAATATACCAAGGCTCAAATTCCCACTCCCCACACCATCCTCTTTATTGATTACTTCTTTTCCTGGTGGCCAGGAGCACCGATGATGGCAGAAATGTTAGCAGCTGGCATTAATGCTGAGCTCTAAAGTTACCAGTAGGGATGCTGATTTGGAAGAGCTGTGAGAGCAGCATCCATCCTCCCCCTGCTGATGGCTGAGGGCATCACCTTCACAACACATCTGTTCCCCACATCTGGCCCTTCCAGTTGGCAGTGAAATCTGGCCAGGCTTATTATGATTGCTCCCCACAGCCTGTGACCAGCTTGAGGCATTCACGGTGCATTGTCTACATTTTAGATGTAAACCAGTAAAATGCCACTTTTAACACTATTGGTCTTGTCGGTTAGATTGCTGTGCAGGAGATAGAATAAGCACTGTCCTCTGTGCTGTAGATTGCAATGCAAGAAAAGGATCCTTGATATTCTGCCAGATATGTGAGTGTGACCATTTGACACTCACACCAATAAGGGAGAGTAAAGAAGGCAGAAGGAACTTTACTCTATGTTGTAATTTATAGATGGGTCCTTAAACCCCTTGCAGACCTCATCTGTTTGAAAAATCAGGTTCAAATGTCATCGGTAATGTTTGCTTTCAGGCAAATTGCACCAGAACAAATGTGATTTCCATAAGTGTGTTGCACTTGGAAGACTGAGATGCTTCAGTATAGGTGTTTAAGTGCCTGAGTATTTTTCTCATAAATGTAGGGGGGTCTATTCACCCCACAGTGCACACTAGTGTTAATGAGAGTTGCTTACATGCAGAAGAGGAGAAAAGAACCCTCACTAGGGAAAGGAAGTGGACACATCACCCCAATCCTAATTTAGGAGAGAGAAATTGAGAGGACGCCTAGAAAAACATTCCTGGGTTTCATTCATTTCGCTGTAATTTTACACGTCTTCACATTAAGGGCTTATATTGTCAGAGAAGCACTCTGAGTAAGTAATGTCACTCATTGAGTCGCAAATGGAAGCCATGTCAGCCAGCATTGCAAAATAGATCTATAACTGGCTTTTTGTGCCTCAATTTGAGAGGATCTAACTCAATTTCAATGATTTACGACGAGGAGGAGGAGGACACTTTCTTCCCTCCTTCTCCCTGTCCCCCCACAAGCTTATTTCTGCTCCTCTTCTGGATTCTCTGGGATCTGGAACTAATTAGTCTTAGAAAGAGGAATGAATGTATTTCTTGCTCAAACTGATTTGTATACCAATAACTGTAACAGGTTTTCCTTCCCTTGCTGCCAGCCCAAGATAGTATGCATCAGTCAAGCCAATCAGGAATTCTGAGAGGATGGTAAAATAGCATTTATATGAAAGATGAAGTATGCATTTAGGGCTGACATGGGATGGCGAAGGCATTTGCAGTCTTGATATGAACTCTGCTAATATTGCTGATCTGTCCGATTGCCAACATAACCCCTTAGTTGAAAACCCTTTTTTGCACAAATAGCTAATATGCTCTCCTAGGGTCTGATCCCAAACGAAAGTCACTCAAGGCAATGGACAGACTCCCATTGAATTCAAAGGGCTTTGGAGCAGGCCTATAGTGTATTGTTTAAAAAAAAACCAACAGTCAGGCTAAGAAAGCATCAGGAGATAGAATTAGCACCATTGTGTGAGCTGTAGATTGCAATGCAAGAAAAGGATCCTTGATATTCTGCCAAATATGTGAGCGTGACCATTTGACACTCACATGGTTGCATCATGGAATCAAATATACTCAGTATTAAGATAACCAAGAATATAATGCATGGTGCCAACATACTTGTTTTCATGGACATATTTTCTTAAAGTTCCCGCGGTATTTCAAAGTACTCTATCTCTGAGTAGCAATGGGGAAAAAAGCACCTCAGTTTAATAGGTGAGGATCCTAAAACTGAGGAGCTGATCCACTGATTCAAAAGGAATTATGACACCAGACCAGTGCATCAATGTGCAGAAGTGATTTGTTTTTACATCATTTACTTTTTCACGCATGCCCCGATTATTGCATCTTTCCATCCTCCTGTCATGTCTGCTAGGGTACTCAAGGAGATGTAAAGTAATTGGCCTCCTAGCATCTGTGGTCATCAAAACACCCAAGGCTCTTTTCATCTGGATAGGGAGGTTAGTCAAGCTGATCACATAATGGTTGAGTAATTTATTGAGATCGTATAGTATTACTGGGGTAAGAATTGTTTTCATTATTTGCCCACTTTGTAGAGCTGAGTGGTTAACGTGTGAATATTCATGGACATATATGAACTTTATTAAATTTATATATATGTAGGGGTGGGGGTGTTGGTGTACACACACACACACTTTTTGCATTATATTCACCCAGTTCTCGATTCTAGACCCTTTCTTGAACGAGTTCCAATTTGGGAAAATGTACTCTGCTGACCTGAAGTCTCTCAATTTCAGTCAGATACAGTATTCTTCACTTCCTGTCCTAAACTGTTGGATAGTGTTGCTGAGTGCTATTAAACTGCATTCCCCCTTCCCTGCCCCGAGAGAGTGGTGGTTGCAGTGATTTCTGTATGTAAAGAGCTTTGTGGACCTTCAGGATGAAAGATACTGTATAACATATCAGAGCATGATTAATTATTATTAATATTACCAATATTGATATTTCACATTATTCCATATGTGTTCATGTGGATGACTCTTTGCGGAACAGACCCCAGGTAAGTTCCGTGTTAATAATGTTATCCAAGATTTATGGGCGGGAAAAATGCATGGCAGCTTTAATGAAACTTTGTCCCGCATCGTCAGTTAAAAGTTTTAAATCAAGACTGAGAGGGGACATGATAGCAGTTTTCAGGTATCTAAAAGGATGTCATCAGGAGGAGGGAGAAAACTTGTTCACCTTAGCCTCTAATGATAGAACAATAAGCAATGGGTTTAAACTGTAGCAAGGGAGATTTAGGTTGGACATTAGGAAAAAGTTCCTAACTGTCAGGGTAGTTAAACTCTGGAATAAATTGCCTAGGGAGGTTGTGGAATCTCCATCTCTGGAGATATTTAAGAGTAGGTTAGATAAATGGCTATCAGGGATGGTCTAGACAGTATTTGGTCCTGCCATGAGGGCAGGGGACTGGACTTGATGACCTCTCGAGGTCCCTTCCAATCCTAGAGTCTATGAATCTATAAGCCACCCAACTCACTCAGATGTCCCAGCACTAAAATTTGCAGTGACCCAGCTATTTCCGGCCAGGCTGTTGTTGGCATATATCAAAAGCTTTTTGGCCTTGCCATTCTCACTTCGCCGCCTCATAAATTGAAAACTCTGGGTTTTGCCTCTTCTTTTGCAGGCTTGTTTCTATTCTTCTTACCGATTCTACCGGTCATAAAGCAGAGCAGGAGATAACTATTAACCACTCTAGTGCTTGCACCATGAGATGTGGGCTTGACTCAGCCCTCACTTAAACAAGCATAATCCCATTGGCTTCAAAGGAATTCATTCCTGATTTACACAGTGTAAGAGAGGAGAATCAGACCCAAGGCCCTCTCCGGGGTATTAAGTAGCTGACCATCTGTACTTTTAAAAAAATCTTCCCATCAAGTTGTGTGTTTATAGTATCTGAAGCCTGACTCATGAATATATGTATTAAGTACAGAATAGTCTTAAGCAAACATTTATATTCCAGAGCAATCACCATCCTTAAAGGCTCTGGGGATGGATGGTTAGAAACTCAAGTCACTTTCAGCTGAGACCTGGAAATGAGGCAGTTCTTACAAGAATTTTTTCCTCTCCTCAGTGTAACAGTTTCCAAATAAACAGGTGAAACAGCCTAATTTGATTAAAGCAATAGAGAAGATTTGTTTTGTTAAATATAATCACCTTTGCTTCCTTTTTATGCACAAAGTGATTTTTCCTCAGTGGGACGTGTTATCTACTTTAAATGAAGCCTGATTTAAAAAAAAAATGTAAATCAGCTTTTTAATCTTTTTTATGTAAATTTGATAGCCTTTACTGGCAATTATTCTGCTTTGTGGTGGTTCCTTTTTTCCCTTCCCCGTTGGAATGGTCTCCCACTTCTCTTTAATTGCCTTAATTTGAATAAATCTGGGATCACACCTTGGTTTTGAAATTTACCAAAAAGATTTACACACTGAGCATTGACATTCCCCAGTTTAATCACTGCTGGGGATGTTTGGTGCATCCAAGGGGCCCTGATTCAGCAGCCGATCCCTATTCAGCAAAGCACTTGAGCGCATGCTTAGTTTAGGCACATGTTAAGTCACTTCACTCTTTGCTGGGTAGGGATGGAGTTAAACCCATGTTTAAATGGGTTTGCTGAACCAAGGCCAGGATACACTCCACATCTCAAATGACTGGTCCCCATAGGACAATCCTGTAGTTCGTCCACCAACACTCATCAGGGGGAGGTTTGCTGGAGGAAGGACTGTGGAATAACTTTTGCTGGGCCTGATCCGCACTGCCTGGCACCTTGGGTAGTTGTTTATACCTGTGCACAGTGGTTGTAACAGGCTACCTTTCCGAGCTGCCTGCATTTCACACCCACTGCACAGGCGTATGTGACTACCTGGGGTGGATGGATACCAAGAATCGGGCCCAATGGGAGCGTTGCCTTAACAAAGACCTCAGAATGAGGCTCTACACATTTATTTATTCCTATGCTCTTCCTTGAAATCTGAATTTCCCTTTCCTTAATGTAACTATTTAAGGACACTTCTTAATCAGTGTTGGAATTGTGGCGGAGAAGAGCCCTAGTTGTACAAGGAGCAGCCCTGATGCCTTTCATGATAGGAGGTCACATTAAACGAAAGCCTCAACATCTCCCACCATTCTGGCAACTGAATTTCAACTGTGCTTTGAATTGAAAGGCTTGTAATATCTATGGGAAAGGAATGAATAATAGATTACTATTTTCTTTGTTCTGTGCCTTAATAATTCTCCTGCCACGGAGGCTGTTTCCACTGCTGTCAACGGCAAAACTCCTATTGACTTCAGTGGGAGCCGGATCAGTCCCTAAATAGGATTATCCTCCACAATGATGCTTAATATTCTGCGTACAATGGGACAGATTCTGCTGCTACTTAGACCAGAGCTTGAGTGTAATTCAAGGCAGAATTTAACGCCTTCCCTCCGCAGCCCCTCATATTATACAGGATTCTCAAAAGGTGAGAACATAAAAATCAGATGGGAAGGAAATGTCTCTGCTTCACCCACGCACACCCCAAGTCCATTCCAGACCCTCTCCAGTACTACCAGTTCTTGGACAAACTGTTCACATTGAGCCTTTCTAGGCTGGAAAGGAGGACATCCCAGGGCTAACCAGATCACCGCTCAATGCAGAGCTCTCCAGGTTTGTCTGCTGCCACTGCAAAGAGACAGCACCTGAATGGAATTGCTTTTGAACTGTACGTTAATCCACTAACCACCAGCAAACATTTAAAGCAGTAGGTGACAACACCAGGACTCCCTTTCTGTTTCAACATCGAGCTTTTGCACCGGCGAAAATGGGGGTTTAGAATGAGTGGGTCAGATCTTTGTCCCTGCGCTGGCTACTTTGCCAAGTTGGAATATGGCCAGGACGCTGGGGTTAAAAGGAACTTGGCAAGGAGAGTTCCAAGGACCGCCTTGGTGCTCCACCAAGTATTGCTAATAATTCAATATGTGAGGATATTATTATTAATAATAATAATAATAATTACAGTTGCATGCTCACAATGGGGACTGAGGTTTTAGACCGCAAAACCTGAGGACCCCAGCTGCCTCGTCACCCATAGATCTCAAAGCACATCATGAAGGAGATCAGTATCGTTATCCCCATTTGAGAGATGGGGAAAACTAAGGCACAAAGAGGGAACCTGAGTTGCCCTGCAGGCCAGTGGCAGAGCCAGGAATAGAATCTAGGTCTCTGGAGTTCCAGTCCAGTGAGGTATCAGCTACGCTAGACTGAATCTATAATAAATCAACACCCCAGCATGGTATTAAGAGTACTGGTTGCCAGAAGTGTTACCTTTCAGATGAGATGTAAAATCAAGGTCCTGACCACTTGTGTCTTTTAAGATCCCATGTCACTTTTCATAAGAGCTGAAGGGGTTTACCGTGGCGTCTTGGACACAATCCAACTTTAGCTAGGCTGAATGCAATTGCTTGTTTCACTTGCAGATCATATCCTTTTCACTCAACTATTGTACAATATTGCTGTGTTCGGTAAATGGCAGTCACTTTTCACCCTACCGGTAACTGCATTTCAGTACTGAAGGAAATGACCCCTGCATAATTTGTATATCGGTTTGTAAAGCACTTTGAAATTAACTGGGCTATACAAATGTGAGCAATTATTACTGTTCTTTGGCTTGGGGAAGATTATTTTCCCTCTATTGCCACATCCAGTATTGCTCTGTGGATGAATGGCATAGAGGACCCACTATGATGTGGTTTAAACTCTGGCCAGGTTCCACTCTTACACAGCAGTAACTGCCAACGTGCTATTGCTGTGTTTTTGAAGAAGTTTCCATGGCACTCTCCAAAGAACAGGGGGTGAGTTTTCATGAAGTAATCTGAATTCTTCCAATGCAGACTTGGCTCCAGATCCAAACTGCTCAAAGTCCTCATAGGCTGTTAAAACTAAGGATAGGTTTTGCCAGCCAAGCAATCCAAGGTATTGTACCATGAATACAAAGGTTAAATAAATCAGGCCAGTTCCAGTGGGCCTTATATGTAGCTGTTTCTCAGACCTGTAGAGTAAATTGACTCTCTTCAAATGTTCTGATGGAGGATGAAGTTGTGCATTGGAAAGAGACTACGCTGGAGACATTCAATCACATGCAGGGGAATTTCTTCCGACAGCTGCTAGGGGCGCCAGCCATCCTGTGGTCAGGATACCGGATGGCCACAATACCAGCAGATCTGCCAGGATTTTGTGCCAACCCCAAGTATGATGTGACACTGTCTAAAAATGGCAGCTTTTCTGACGTCCGGTACTTGGTTCTTCCTCATATTCTGTACACGGCGCTAACTCCGACAAAAGGAAAACTGGTCCGGTTTTAAATCTGGCAAAGCAACAGAAACTCTCTTCAAAAAGCCCATGCTTCCATGTGCCGGTAATCTTCCAAAGGGATCTTCCTTGAATGCACAAAACCTTCAGAGTCGGAGCTTGCAGGAATAATGTGGTAATGTGTCATCCGAGAACTACTCTTTCCAGTTCTTGTGCTGGTCAATAGTGCGGGTTTGGGGAGTCATAAAACATACTGCCTCTCCATTTCAGATTAAAGCCAAGAGAAAGGAATATTTTTTATTGGGATGCCAAGACAATTTAGATGTGTTAAAATATGTCCTTCAATTCCTAGGCATCTGTGGGGTATTCCTGCCAAAGGCTGCCCCACAGAGAAATGCTTCTCTAAATACAGGAACATTTTCATTACCTCATGTGAGTTGCTGCAGCCTGTCGGGGACATGACAGCGTGAGGAAGAGGCTGAGAAACAGTTTCATAAAGACCTCTTTGAAAATGATCCCTGGAGCAACTTGGACCAGAACGGCTCCTGTGGGAGCGCTCCGAAATGAGTGTTCATCTATCACCGGGATCTTTTTAAAAAAGGTTTCAAACTACTGTAGACTGTCTCCTTCGCTATCTTGCAATGATGGAGTGACAGTGTATATGGAGATGAATTCCTGCCTTTGAAATGTTACCATTCTGTCCACATAGGAGAGTCATGAAATCAATAACTGGGTAAATTAGAATGGGGCAGGAAATAGAGATCATGGGATTTATTTCAAAACAAATAACGCAGTTCAGGAGGCACATGGATGGCCAAAATGTTAGGCTCTGCAGTTATACAGCCAACATAACAGGAAAAAGATGCGAATGCCCCCCACCGCCCCACCAGAAAACATCGATGTGAGTAAATATTGGATTGCTAGTTGGAAATCTGAAAACGACAAAGAAATAGAACCATTTCGTACAATGACCAGTACTGAGTTTACGGGGCGGTGCGCAGGGCCATAAATATATACAGAAAGACTCTACAGTGACAGGCAACCAAAATATTTTGTAGTAAAATCTACCATGAAGATTTAGAGCCCAGCTCTCAGGGCCTTTGTAGTAGCTTTGTGCCGCTCTGGAGGTGGAAAGCAGTCAGCTTGCCAGTGGATTCAGCACTCTGCCAGGGGGATTCTAATGCTGGTTCTGCACCGTCTCCCTCCTGGCCCCGGCACAGGGGCTATTCCTGGGATACCGGGAGCATGGCTGAGGCGACCCCATGCTACAATGATCTTGGGTTGCTGGAATGTGCCCTCGAGGCAGCACAGTGCACGTAACTTAGAGCAGCCCAACTTATGTCAAGGACTAAGGGGGCCCTGGTTGGACTCTAGGATCCAGGAAGGCCAAGGTAGCTTAAAGCTCCCTTTTCCCTGCACTTCCAGCTGCACTGAGCACATCACGACTACAGCTAAGGATCTAGCCCATGGAAAAGATTATGGGGAGGGGGAAACACCTGGATTTTAATTGGAGGTTTAAATGTAGCGACTGGAGCAGGTTGCCCTGCATTCAGATGTTGTGAGATTTCCAAATTTCTATGTCCATGGACCCAAAAGCTCACTTCTGCTGCGCAACAGCAGACAATGCATCCAACTATCCAGCAAATGAGGCCAGTGCATGTAGGCGAGAGGGCTCAGACCCAGGGTAGTGAGGTGCACCTCCACTTAGCTCACGGAAGCCCCAGGCAATGACACCATGCGGTTGGGTCTCCCCAGGTCTGGGAGGCAGAAGAAAAGGAGACGTGTCAAAGCAGAACCAGACATAAGCCTCTCCAAGTGCTGCAGATTCCTGCCAACAAATGTGACTCAAATGACTGCTGCTTGCAGCCTAGTTCTTCTCCACTTTGCACTGGGCTCTCTCTGGTTGTAACACATTGTGGCTCCCTGGCTATAGACACTCCGGAAGGAAGAAGACCACGCTGCGTTATAACATGGCTGGGGCACTACCCTGTCGTAACGTGATCGTGACATAGCAGGCCCTCAGCTATCCAGTGAGAAAACTAGGGGAAAAGCAAGGGCCAGATCCTCAGCTGGTGTCAACCTCCAGCCCTCAGAGTGACAGCCTGTTCCAGCTGTCTTTCCTCTCGTCCCTCGCCACGTATTCAACATTTCCCCCTTTTGCTCAGCCAGTGGCAGTGCAAGCCCTCCCAAACACGGTTCCAGCACCCTACACTGGATGGCATGATCACTACACTGGCCATGCTGCAGTGGTGTGCAGCGGCAGGCGTCACACATGGGGTGAGCACAGGGACTGCAGCTGTGTCTTGTCCATGTGTAATGAAAGAGGCTCCAAGCCCCTCCTACCTCTTCCACACAACCGCTCAAAGACAGGTCACACCCAGGCCTTCAGACGGGATCAATCCATTTGTGCCAGCTCTATTGACTTACTGCCCCGGCTTCATCCACAGATTAGTAGTTTATTTGGCGCTCAGTGGCAATGCTAACACTTCAATGAACTCAGCTAGATATCTGCTCGCTCTTAATAAGCTTTTCTTGTCTGGACAACGCTGAGGCCATTTGGAGCAATCAATATTCTCAATGTTTGTTTACACCAGAGATGCAATGCTTTCCGTTAATCTTGCTATTTTAGTAAATCTCATGATGTCTTATAAACTAAAGGCTTCTAATAGGAGGGCAAGGATATTCCTATGGTTAAAGGCAGCAGCCCCAAAGTAAGAAAATCTGGGGTCGGTTCCCACTTCTGCCACAGACTACTCGTGTGACCTTGGGCAGGTCTCTTAATCACTCCGTGCCTCAGTTTCCCCTCTCTTTAAAATGGGGTTGATAGCATTTCTTATGTCTCTTTAAACTGTAAGCTCTTTAGGGCAGGGACTGTCATAAACTATGTAGTGCTGGTGCAAAAAACATCAGCAAAAATTGGGTTTTCAGCTAAATGAAAATATTCACCGAAAGCTTGAACATTTCTGATATTTTGTCGAGATGCTAACAACTGAAAAGTTTCCAGTTTTTGGCCAAAAATGCCGATGTTTTTAAAGAAAAAGCCAACATTTTCCACAGGATAAAAAATACAAACTTCTAAGCAGCTCAAACTATGTGTTTGTGCAGCTCCTTGCACAATGGTGCCCTGATCTCATTTGGGGCCTGCAAGTGCTATATAATATAAATAACAATAAATCACGGAAACAGCATTATCAGTGTGAAGGGTAACACAGTTTGAACTCTCTATTACCTTAGCATATGCTATATACTGTGGTCAAGATTTTCAAAAGTAACTAGTGATTTGGGGTTCCTAACCACAAACACCTTTAAGGGGCCAGATATTCACAGCATGGGTACCTGTCTCTTTCTGAAATTCTGTACAGTGGGTAAAACTGGGTTCTCAAAAATTGAGCCATTCAGAATCACTAACCTCTTGTAAATCTAGGCCTGCGTTAATAAATATTGCCAGTGCAAACTATGTAACATGTTAGAATTCAATCCCAATAGGAATAGTAAGGTTGTCTCCATTTTTGTATTTAATTCTGTGTATTCCCTTTTTTCCCCAAACACTGAATCCCAAAATTATAGGGGGAAAAATATAATAAAACTCTAGATCACTATCACGAAAGAGAAAAACGGTTACAGTTAAAGAGGAATTAAGGGAAAAAACAACAAGTCGATCACTATAAATGAAGAGCTGCAAAGAAATAAGGGAAAGAAAGAGAGGGACCAAATATCTGCTCCAGTATATTAGACTTCAGTGCGGCTGTAAGTATAAAACACTCCACAAGTCCTGTAATTGAGGAAATCCATCAAATGTCCTGACAGCTGCTCCAGCATTTCCAGAAGCGATAAAACTTGAATTTATTTCACTTCGGGAAAGGGGGCAGTATCACCTTCTGGTGGCTTTAATGAAATGCCATAAAATGTGAGGAAAAACTGTGTTGTAAAGTAATAAAAACGGTAGCCAGAAGTGGATTGTTTGTGGAAACATTGTAGGAGGGGACACTCCATCCCAAGTCTGACCATTGGGAACCTGCCCCTGAAAGCAGGACACCAAGGCAGGCAAGTTTGTTAGAGACAGACCATCAAATCGAGGGTCCCCTGCCAGTGTTTTTTGGGCCTTGATAACTATGCAGAAGGTGAGTCTGGGAACAGGCAATGATATAGCACAACTGTATTTTGGTACAGTATTTTTCTTATTAGCTACATCACAGTTAAACAACAAATAATTGCATGGGGCAAGAGAAATTATGAGGCATAGACAACATGTGGGGGGAAATATGCCTGCAGCTGCGATCCGAAGAGATGGAGAGCAGAGGAGGTGGAGAGATGTAGGCCTTCCCTATGCCTGGAGTGCAGCCATCAGTGACAAGTAAGTGATATCGCAGTACCAGTGCAAACCTCAAGTGCCGTGGGGCAAAGCCTCTATTTGCATCTGTTGAGCTAAATCCTGCTTGAAACCAGGGTAAATTCAGCTAATGCAAATCATAACATTCCTCATCTGCCCTGGGAGGCAGCACTGGTGCAGCTACACTGATCGCTGGCCACTGATGGCGGAATCAGGGCTAACCCCAAGTATACAAGGCCAAAGGTAGTTCTTGATGGCAGAAAATTCAGAGGAGAAGGTTCTGGTACCAAATGTGGCAAGATGACGTGAAGGGACAGAGGAGAAGCTGGGGACAGACGAAGGAGGCAGAGAGAGACAGACCAGGTTAATAAGAAAATGGACAATAAAGGCAGACTGATGATAATATTCAGTGCTAATTAGTTCTGCCCCCTGCCCCTCCTCTCAAGTTTTCCAGTATTAAAAGCTTAGCAAAACATCAGGAACATTGCAAAAACCAGACATCCTTCACGGCAGAAGAGTTTCAGGGAATGTTCAGAAGTGAGTTTAATGAAATCATAGCAATCTTTTACAGCTGAGGATTCAAAGTCTGACTAAGGATATGTCTACATTGCAATCATCAGGTGTGATTGCAGCTCATGAAGACATACCCATGCTAGCTTTAACCGACCTCAGACACCAGAGCAGTGAAGCTGTGGGAGCAGGGGCTGTACAAGCCTATGCTGGCTCCCTGGAGACCCTGCTTCACTGCTCTGTTACCCGAGCTAGCTAGATTAAAGCTAACTTGGCTACACAAGCTGTAATCACACCCTGTGATTGCACTACAGACAGACCCTCAGATATGGGATGGGAATCAGTTTTTCCTAAATCTTATCCATTCGAGAGTATTGGGAAATAATTTGGGTTGGGTCCAAATGAGGAGATACGTACACACATCCCTCCATAGTAACAGAGAATTCCTGAAAGTGCAGCCACTGAAAGAGATTCACCACTGATTTGAGTTGCACAGAGTTCTGGTCATTTATGGGTGTGATGAGTTAGCCGTTATAATTACGTAGAACAGGCAGACTTTAAAGTGCAGATGAAGCTGCCTCCCTCCTTTGGCTTTTAGACAAATGTGAATACACCACTACAGCCATCACATTTAGACAAATTATACAGAGGAACTGGACGTGTGTCAAAGTCATTTCAGAGAATGCTACCATGGAGATCCTGGACTTCAATCTCCTACCTAGCAGCCTAAATTTGGGCTTCAGGTCCTCTCTCCTACCCTTCCCTATGGCATTGGTACCAACATGTACAATGACCACCGGCTCCTCCCCAGCACTGCACATAAGTCTGTCTAGATGTCTCAAGACATCCTCAACCTTCACAGCCGGCAGACAATTCACCATGCGGTTCTCCCGGTCATCACAAATCCAACTATGAATATTTCTAATAATTGAATCCCTCGCATTGCTATTACCTGGCTCTTCCTAATAACAGGGTCCCCTTCCTCTTCCTCTCTCCCTTATCTCTCTAGCTGTGGCTTATTTTTTCACAGTTCTATTTAACACACACACACACACACACATAAAATCTTCTCTTTCTCCCCCTCCCGCCCAGCTGAGCACAACTAATAAGGTATTGCTACTTCTGGTTTAATTGTGTTTCTCTCTCTCTGATTGCCATGCCTCCAAGAAAGCTGTGTGTCTCCATCATGTCTCACCTGCACACTTTATCCTGGGATTTTGACTGCCTGACAGCATCTCAGGATCCTAAGCAACAAGGCATTGTTTCCTGTGCCCAACTGGTCCAATTTTAAGACTAATTTGGGCAGGGAATCAGTATTTGAACTAACCCAAGAGCACTCTTATAGTACACGGACCTTCTGAAAAACTGGGTCGCCTTCTCTCTCTGGTGTATTTTATTATACTTGCTGTAGATATGAGATTTTAGGAGTGGAGGAGGAGAGAGGAATAAATTGAACAGAAATTGAAAAATCACTTCTGAACATGCTCATTGGGCATCTGCTAAGATTTTAGCAGATATTAATGAAGCCTTATTCCCTACATAGCATCCAGTAAGGCAAGAAAATCTAGTGCATTTTCCCTGATCATTTTGACATGAATAGGGGATGCTGTCCTCTCAGGGTATACTCCTGGGAGAGTTTACATGGGAGAGGATTCTCTCTCTCTCTTTTTATAGTAAACATCAACTAGGGAACAAAAATAACACAAAAAAATCTATCCACAAACAACAGCTCTCGCAATTTTGAGAATGGCTGTGTTTTTCCCCTGCATTCTGCAATATTTTGCAACTACTAAGATTCAATGGAAAAATATAGTTTCTCTTTTTCCATTGCAAAGACTCAGCCATAAGCAGTAAGCTGACCTGCTGCTGCACTGTTAGCCCAGTCCTGAATCCTGACTATACTAGGAGAATAACAACAGCAGGTGCAGCTGAACTGGTCCTAAACTCATTACATGTAGCTAAGGGCAAATTATAGCCAGCAAGTTTTAGCCAGGGCTTCTGGAATGGTGATGAACATGGTTTGTCTTTTGGTGCACTTTCCAGGCAAATGAGTTCTCTTGCACCCATTGTTGACACCCACTTTCACACCTGGGTAATTTTGTTTGCATAGACAAGGGCTGTGGAGGAAACTGTCTCCAGCCAAGTAGCAACAGTAGCGAAGTGGGTATTCAATCTTCTCCCACCCCATTCATCTCAATGAGATGTCAACTCCAAAGCATACCTGAGATCAGAAGGGGTATGTCTTTAATAATATAATAACTGGAAACAGTGTTTTCTCCTTTGGGAATTACTGCCACAGAGATGCACTCTTGGGGAAGTGCATGCTGAGACCTCCAAAAAAAAAACAACCCCAAAACCTTGAGCTGTATGGAGACTATCAGTCATAATACAGATTTGACCTGTCTTTGACTTTCATGAAGTCACCTCTGCAGAGAGCTCCCTCCAGCTGTTGGAGCTGCCAGCCTGTGTCCCAAGCCCCCATTATGCTGGCTGCCTGTGTCTGTGACAGAATACACCCCTGTGTTCACTCCCTACACTATTGTAATAATGTTTGTACAATGTATGCCTTGTGAGGTATCATTTAACAACTCATACCTTGCTGATAATATCATGCAAAATGCACATTGCATTACAAACATCGGGGTAGGCAACCTGTGGCACACGTGCCGAAGGTGGCACGTGAGCTGATTTTCAGTGGCACTCACACTGCCCGGGTCCTAGCCACCGATCTGGGGGGGGCTCTGCATTTTAATTTAATTTTAAATGAAGCTTCTTAAACATTTAAAAACCTTATTTACTTTACATACAACAATAGTTTAGTTATATATTATAGACTTATAGAAAGAGACCTTCTAAAAACATTAAAATGTATTACTGGCATGCGAAACCTTAAATCTGAGTGAATAAATCAACATTCGGCATGCTACTTCTGAAAGGTTGCTGACCCCTGACATATATCATATATGAAGTTATGGTCATAAGCTGAAATCATGGCTGAAAGTATATTTCCCAGATAAATTGGGGTGTCTCCTCAGAGACAAAGGGCAAGCTGACGTCTCAGCCAGGTGTCAACAAGGCTGATAGGCCATTACCTGCTAAGTGGCCATTCTTTGGCAAAGATGCAGCCAGAGACAAAAATCGACATTGTAGGGCAGGTCTACACGTAAAACACTGCATTGGTGCAGCTGCACTGCTGTAGTGCTTTAATGAAGACACCCTACGCTGACGGGGAGAGCTCTCCTGTTGTATTTAATCCACCTTCCCGAGAGGTGGTAAATAGCACTGTCTACACGGGTCAGTATAACTACATTGCTCAGGGGTGTGGATTATCCACACCCCTGAATGACGTAGTTATACAGGTGTAAGTCTGCAATGTAGACCAGGGCTTAGCAAAGAAACAGCATGGAGTTTCCTTTCTTCCCCAGACTGCCTGTCACCTTGCTGCCAGCTGGAAATGCTTCTCAAATGCGGGACGGGACTATAAAAAGAAGGGGAAGACACCCCAAGACATCCCTCTCTCTCCCTGAATGTCTCTGGCATTGCATTTAAGAGGACAAAGGAAAACCGCCATTAGACTCTGGTCGGGGTGGATCCTGACATGAGAGTTTGGTCAGTAATTTAGTGGAGCATGTGTTGATAAAGTTGGCTTTGCAACTAAGGTAGTTCCTTAAGTAAATGCTAGAAAGCATTTTATCTTTATTTTTCTCGTAACCATTTCTGACTTTTATACCTTTTTACTTGTACTCACTTAAAATCTCTCTCTTTGTAGTTAATACACCTGTTTTACTGTTTTATCTAATCCAGTGTGTTTAATCTGGAGTGTCTGGGTACTCTATTTAAAATAATAAGTGGGCATATTATTCCCTTTAAGGAATAACAGATTTAATATATTTGTACTGTCCCGGAGAGGGCCGGGCAGTACAGAACATACATTTCTGGGGGAAGATCTGGGACTGAGGGTGTGTTGGGGACACCCAGCAGCATAATCAAGGCTGGTAAAAGCCAGCTGGCTGCAGAACACACAGACATAGATGGGTGATGTGACTTACATGCTAGAGGCTGTTTGTGAGGAGTCCAGGTTGGAGGCTACAGCAGCAAAGCCTTGTGAAGGACACCTCAGGTTACAGGGCAGGGGTGACACAGCTACTCATTAGCCTGAATTGTACACTGGTATGTCAGTGGCCTAACTAGATCCTCCATTGGAGGCCCCTACTAGTGGGGCGGAGGCTGAACCGAGTGCTAACTGGAGAAGTTGGATCAGCTGCAGAAAACCAGTCTGTGCTCAGGAGGAAGAGTTTGTAGCCACATTACTGCTGTCAGATGGGTCTTCGCCGCTAAAGATTAGATGGTTTCTCTGCCCAAACAATTTTGGATTCTGGTGCCCATGGGTTTTTGTGAACCACGGAGCTTGTTCCTGGTCAAATGTGCTGAAAATCATGAAAGGCCTGTTATTTTTTAGGAATAGCACCATGACAAAGGTTCAACCCCAGCATTCAGGTTAGGTTTGGAAGGCTCTCTCTGTAGCAAAAAGGGCTAGAAACACACTGTTTCTTAAATTAAAGCTGAAATTTTGGGGGAATTCTTGTCCCCAGTTAAATGTTTAGGGGGTGTATTGCCCTCCCCAACCCCACGTATTTTGGCATTGTTCCTCTGTAACATACATGGGCAGCGAAAGGGGCAGAGAGAGTGCGAGGAAATTTAATTCTCCCAAACATGAAAAAAAGTGCTTGAAAAAAAAAATCTGGTCTACAAATCTTTTTGATTTGGTTACTCTTGGCTTCGGATACTTTTCCATGGATCATTGGACTTTTTTTCCTTTGAGTGACATTTTAAGTGTCTACTAACATAATGATATATTAATATCAAATGTCTGTCAGATTGTATGTGTAATTTACATGAATACCAGAAAATTCAGTGTGATTAGTGATATCACAACAAACACAGCATGACTGATATAATGACTGTAGTACACTTCCTGTCATTGTAATTATCTCCTAAAACTTTTTAACGGGAATGCTGATTGCTATTCACTCATTCGCTACCAGAAAATGGAATAATGAACACATGCCAGGAGTCAGATATTGACTGCAGAAAACATGAAGGAAATGTATGTTGCACATAGCTATGAAAATCAGAAAGAGCTTGGACAAGAAATGAGATCCTCTCAGAGTCTCAGATTTAATGCCCAGGAAAGTACAAGACATATGCTGAGATGTGTTTCTGAACGTTATTATGGCAGTATCTAGAGCCTCTAATTGAGATCAGGATGCCATTGTGCTAGGCGCATAGTGAGAAACAGTCCTTCCCCAAAGAACTTACCATCTAAATAAGACAAACAGAGGAGAAACTGAGGCACAGGCAGCTGAAATGACTCACCGAAGGTCATGCAGAAAGGTAGTTGCTGAAGCAGGATAAGAGCCAGCTATTACCCAGTGCGGTGTTCTATCCACTAGACCACACCGTCTCTCTGATGCTATAGTCCTGAACTGGGGCCTGAGTGTGTTACAAAGGCAAAGCTGTTCTCAGTCCCCCATTTCTCTCACATCTCTCGGGCTGGAACTCGGGCTCTTAGGACCGTCCCCCGCCCCCGCTTGCCAGTTTTCAGAGCTATTTTTAGCATCAGAGCACAAGCCCCACGAGCCAGAGTGTGTGGAGCTGGGCTCTGAGACTTGCTGCCATGGGGTGTTTTTTGCATGTAGATGTCCCCTCTCTGCCTCAAGATTAAGGACTAAATTGAGATTTTCAAATCCAATTAGGGGATTTTGCCACACACCTCCCATTAACTGTGATGGGAGTAGCGTGACTACAAGGGATTTTCAAAGGCACAAAGGGCATTTAGCTGCCCAATTCCTATTGCAAGTCAATGAGAGTTGGGCACCTAATTCCCAGGTGCACCTTTGAAGCTCTCTCCTTAAATCCCCTGGTTGGCTTGGAAAATCCCGGCCCAGGATTTTAAACCCGATGCACTGTTCCCTAGTGCAGAGAAAGCCAAGCCTGGGAACGATGTGCTCTCAGTAATCCATGTTGCTGAGGTGTGCTGCTGCTTTCTGCATCTGTTTGCAGTGTCTTCAGGGCCGATGCTGTCAAGCCTAAATAAATGGTATTGCAATAACCCAGGTGGAAGGTAATGAAGGATGCATGATTGAGAACAGATCAGCAGCAGCAACGATGGGGCTAGCCAGCTGCAAGTGACAGAATGCACTTCTCGGGGCCACAACTTCCTGAGGATCTGGTGGCAGCGAGAAGCCGAGAAGCGCCTCTCTGTTGCAATTCGCAGACATGCGTCGTTGGTTGGCGCTTTCTGACAGAAGGCATTTCCATTTGTTTCCTCCTGCCTAATCTCCATCTTGCTAGAGCTTAACTTCAGTCAGCTTTTCCTTGTCCTTGTGCTGCTCTTGGCCCCATAAAGCCGAGAAGAGAAAGAACTGTGTGTCAGCTGCGTATAGCTGGCATCAGAGCCCACGAAGGCTCCCCGTTTCTTTTAGTGGCAGCATATAAATATCGAATCGGACTGAGGGGAGAATAGAACCCCATGTCGCTCTGGTGCCAGGCTCTAGTGGCTGCGGTATAACTGCCCACATCACTACTAAAACTCCCAGCCCACAGAGTAGTATCTTGCAAGCAACTACACTGGATGCTGTGGGGAAGTCCAAGTGTTTGCCCTTTATCCATGAAAAGCAAGAGATCGTTCCTCAGTCCCACCTGTGCTTTCTTTTCCACAGCCTTGCCAGGCCATGTGTGCAGGGAGTGGAGAACCTGCCTAAGGAATCAAATAAAGGCTGTATGAAGAATCCACTTGGATTCAAAATCTTGCCAGAGATACAATAACTTGGGTCTCCACTGACATCAGCAGGCATTTGACCACCGACTTCAGTAAGGGAATGAATGGGCTCAGAAGCCCCCAGTAAGCAAAGCATCTGCTGGACTTCTCCTTGACACCCAAGTTAAACACCTGCTTAAGTGTGTCACTGACTTGGGGCTTTGGTCAAGTGTATCATTCTGCTCGTGGGTGATGCGTACGCACGCGCACACGGAAGTGGAGAGCTGAGTGGGGAGCGCCAGATGGCAGCTGTGTGAGCTTGAGCAAACCTAGCCCTGGAGGAGAGCTGCCAAAAAACAAACATTTCGAGGGGAAAAGCAAACAGTTTAAAAATACCCTAAAACCAGTAACGTTTAACTTAGACAAAAGGCCCTCTGCTGCACTCTGCCTCGCCGCTGCTCAACAGCGAGGCTGCTCTTCTATTTAATTTGCTAATTGAAACTCAGTTTGCAATACAATTTTAACTTATTTGAAAACTCCCTGACTCGGTAATTTAAACCTAATTAGTTGGCAAAGGAGCACACCTTTTGCATACATTTTGCTTTTGGCTTGCCATCAGCCCTTCATAGAATTGCTGAACCGTTTTCCTTCCATTGCCTAATTTTGTGCAAACGCTGTAGGCACTTTGGGAAAGTACATTGCTACCCCTGACTGGCAAATATGACACATCTAGGTAATATGTTTGACAAGAAGAGTGGGCAAAATGCCCAAAGGTAGGCAAAGTGCATATTGCCGGTAGTAATAAAAATGCCTTTTCTAATTTCCTTCGGTCCTGCAATGAAGTTGGACTGTAAAAGACAGATAAGGAGATACAGGCACAAGGCAACCAGGCCATTTTGTAATCGCAACGTTAAATAAATATGCCATTTGCGTTCCTTTTCAAAGAAAAAGATGAGGCTACGAGGAAGCATCCGTCAGCACTCCCAGGTTTGGCTACAACAAAGCTCATTCAAGCAGCCTCTTTGTCAGAGATTGATGCAAGTGACTGTTTGGCTGAAACTACTAGATCAGGCCGTACTTTCCAATTCTGCAGTTTTGTTAATTAAGGTAACGTTTTCTCCCCCTAGGAGCTACAGGCCAACATTTTCAAACTTACTCAGTTTAGGCACCTCCATTAGTGGCTTAATTTTCAAAGATGCCGTGTGCCCACAGTTCACAGCAACATCAGTGGAAGCTAGGTCTGCTCAGCCCCTCTGAAAATCAGGCAGTGCCTAAATCTGGATTTAGGCTCCTAACTTTGAAAATGTTACAACAGGCGTTTTGTTGAGGCGGAAAGACCATTGTGTGTGTTGGCGCTGGAGATTCCCACAAAGAGTGAAATCCTAAGTCACAGGCTGCCTGTGTAACCTTGAGCAAGTCACTTCATCTACTCTGTGCTTTAGTTCCCCATCTTCCGCCCCCTCACAAGGTTGTCTGAGAGGATAAAAATCCATCAGTGACTGGGAGGAGCTTAAATACTGGGGTGATGAGGGCAACATAAGTGCTTAGCTAGAGAGAAAATTACTACTGGGTTATTTCACCCAGTTGTTTAACCCAAATTCCAAGAAAAGAGAACTTGAAAAACCGAGATCACTGTTTACATAAAGTACATCCATCAGAGTCACCCACCACCGAATTACAGCATACATCTGAGTTACATAGGGCTCAGTCCTACTGATGATGTTACAATCAATGGCAATTGCTGAAAAAGAAGTACAAGATACCTGGTGGAATCCCCTGGTGCTTCACTGAAATGAAAAAGGGCACGTGTAACCCAGTGGTGAGTATGTGTTACAAGTCCCCCCTATGCCAATCCACAGAGACTATGGGCTACAGAGCTTTAACTCAAGCTGCAGCAGCTCATTCTTTTTAGCTCTGGAGGTCCCTGGTTCGACCCCAGGTGTGTCATCCAAGAGGACACCTCTCAGAGCTGGATTCTTGCAAGCTCTCCATGTAGAGAACTCCCATTCACATCAGTGGGGTTTCCATGCCAGTGGAGAGTTTATAGGACCAAGCTCTCTCTCTTTCTCTCTCTCTCTCTGTTAGAACAAAAAAAAATGATCTAATGAAACCCGAGTCTAAGTACTTTCCAGAGACATAGTGAGTCAAAGGAAAAGCCAAACAAAAGCTACCATTTCCTTTCAGATTAGATCATAATAATGAATAATTCTGCAAGCCAGACAAAAACGAGGGAGTAAGGGAGGATAACATCCATCTCTCTCTGTTGTTCTGTGTAGTTAAACTCTTCATCTAAAATTTGCTTCTGTTCCTCTGCCTCTGTGTGTGTGATCACCAGCAGTAAAGATGGTAGCAGCTACTGCATATTGCCAGCAGCCCATTCTGTGTTTCTTCTAGCCCCTTGTGCTCTCAAGCACCTCTTATGATTAATTAACCTTTTGTGGAGTAACTGGGACATCTGTGTGGGATGAGAAGATGTACTTTGGTCAGACTTCAGTTTCCAGTAGCTCAGCGAGAAGACAATTAATTATAAGAGTCGTGTCAGAACAGGAGCCTGCTGGAAGGAATTCAAATCAGGCAAAGCATCTAATTACTTATGTGCATGAGGTGCTTGTGTTTTTACTGCAGTGCAAGGCAAATGTTTCCTATGAAGAAAATGAAAAGAACAGTCAGAGAATCATTTCAGAAGATCTTTGGAACAGATGTTTTTTCATTCAGTACTTTAGCCCATGGTCTTATCTTTTTACAGAGATTAGCATGGTTTAGCCAATTCAGAAAAATCCAGTAACCTATGTGCTACTTTCAAGGTCAAGTTTGCCAATACCCAGTGATATGGAAGCAACCATGTCTCCCATACTTTTGGTAATTGTTGCATTGAATTTATTAACAGAATTTGAAGCAGTCCCGTTGTTACTATTTCCATGAACATGTAGCACAAAACCACTTAAGACTCCAACATAAAAAAACCTTAGTTTGGCGAGTCATCATTTCTGATGTGAATAAGATGCAGCTATTAAAGTGAGACTTTTACAACACAGGACAATGATCCCGAAAACACGCACAGGCTTAACTTTCAGCATGCGTGTAGCTCCTTTGAAGTAAATGGAACTACTCACAGGCTTAAAATTAAGCACATGTGTAAGTGCCCAATTTCCTATTTCTGACGGAATGACAGATAACTCCTAGACGGAGTTTTCCTTTTGTCATAGGAAAGATGCCTTTCCCATGATTCACAATAAGATCTCAGAGTTGTCCTATGATCCTGATATCATAAGTATTTGAGCATTATGGATGGGATTTTTCAAAAGCACCTAACCTTGGCCTAACTCTGCTCCCATTGAAGTCAGTATTAAAACACTCATTGACATCAGGGTTAGGCCAATGCTGAGTGCTTTCGAAAATCCAATCCTCACTATCTCATTCCATCTATCAGCATGCATGTACCTTATATACCCTAAAATCCTATTTTTGTGCAATGCTAAATATGAGATTCTAATTGCATGAAAGTCAGGACATGCTGAATTCAGGCTTCCACAGCAACTGGTCTGAAAAAGTAAATATTGATATATATGGAATCAGTGCTGGAGTGCAAAACAAGTCTGAGAGCCCTGAGTGTAACTCTCCTGAAGTCCAAATAGTTGCAATCATTTACGTCAGAGCTGAATTTGGCCCTTCGTCTTTTATTTTTCCATTGAGCCAGGGCCTGAACTGGCGTAAGTCAGCAGAGCTTTGAAGTCAATAGCGCTACACTGGATTTACCCAACTGAGAATCTGGCCTCTTGTTTTTCAGTGTTTACTGTATTTTATAGTTTTGTCCCCCTTTGTCCTAATAATAATAATTCTTTGTCCTTCCACAGCCCTTTTCATCTGAGGATCTAAAGCGCTTGCCAAACATTAATTAATTCCCATAACAAACCTCTGACTTATGTCAATAGAACTGTTAAATACATGAGAAGAATCCTGGTTCAGGGCTAACTGAGAAGAGTCATGTGAGGAGTCATCAAACTTCTACTGTTTACCTCCTCAGAGGTCAATAATAATGGTAAACATATTGCAAGCACAAGAGAGAGCATCCTGGTGGTTGTGGTGAATTCCATGAAAATTACTGTTCCCCTCTTGGAGGTTTAAGTAATGGACATTTCTGGACTTCTAAGTGCCTGGCTCCCTTTTACGAAGGGCATTTCAAAGGAAAAGCTCTTATATTTTTGTAATTCAAGGTCATATGGTAATGGGGAGAAATTTCTAGTCACGTCTAATGCCTGTCCAAACATACATAGCAGCAATATACATAATCGTAGGTGGGGATTTCAAAGCAAACAATGTTGGCCTAACTGAGTCCCTCCGAAGTTAAATAGGGCAGAGTTAGGCCAATGCTGAATGCTTTCAAAAATCCCAGGCTAATTTTTTAAGGGTCTCATCCAAAGCCCTGTGAAGTCAAAGGGAGTTTTTCCATTGGCTTTAGTGGGTTTCAGTGCAAAGACCTTAGTGAATTACAAAACTCATTGGATTTCCAGGAAATGTGTCTTGGTCAATATTCACCTACCAGGTCAATATAGCTTAATATTTCTCTCCTAAGATCAGTAGCTGTTTATTATCCTCATTTAACAAAAGAGTAAACAGAGACAATGGAACTTGCCCAGGTCACACAGCCAATCACCAGCAAAGAATCCAGGACCAGTTTATTTGGAAGACTGTCTTTGGCAACATTTTTTTAAATGTTACCAGTTATGAAACAGATGATACTTGACAAATCAAATCTACGCTGTAACGCTGGTTTGAAATGGGATACGTGGATCTTGTTGAACCCCTGCTCTGCTGTCCTATATCCCTGGAATATCCTGAATATTAATTTCCAATCAGCAAGTCAAATCAGCAAAAGGCCGTGTTCTTAGAATGGCCACAAAGAAATGAGATTATAGGAGTAAAGAGGGGCCCAGCTATGAAAGGGTTAAGATCAAAGACTTTTAAGCTGCATGTATTTCCAAAACAATGGTTAATGTGCTGCAAAGGTTGCCCAATTTGGGGTATTGTCTTGCAATGTCAGCGATTCAGCAAGTTAAGGTAATTGATCTTAATAACAAGGTATAATTTTGGATTAGGCCAGTTTGTGGTCCCTTGCAGACTAAATCTGAAATGAGCAGGGAAGGCGTGAGCAAGTTTTTCCTAAAGTGCTTCAGCAAAGGTAATGTTTTATTGAAGAGACAGATGAGCTGCAACTAGGGTGACCAGACAGCAAGTGTGAAAAATCGGGACGGGGGTGGGGGTAATAGGCACCTATATAAGACAAAGCCCCAAATATCGAGACTGTCCCTATAAAATCGGGATACCTGGTCACCCTAGCTGCAACTCAGTTGTGAGCTGCAACTCTGCACTACATGTCTTTCCAGATGAGCCAACAGTATCTTTCACTAATTTGAAAACAACAGGGACAGAGGAACGGTTCCCATGATTCTGCCTCCAGTACGTATCCAGCTGCTGCCAGAGATTGCATGGGCTCAGTAGAATGGCAAAGGAAACCGATTCTCTGATCCCTGTGCAATTATAATCTGACACGTAGCAGGGAAAAGAAAGAGTTAGGTTGTACAATTTCCAAAGAGATCCCTCCCACACAGATTTATTTAACTGTCTCTCTTAAATGGAATGAATCTGATTTAACGGCGATGAAACACTCTACCTTTGCAGGCCACAATCTTGCTGACCTCAGGATTTTCCAGTGGATGTGGAAAAGGTATTTGAAACCCAAACAGCTAGATCCAAACACATGCTTCTGAATAATGGAAATCCTTAGCTTCCACCGCTCTCCCAGAGAGTCAACATTGCAGCTTTTCAAGCTTGCAACTTTTCTGGAGGGCTCCTTTAGAATTTCCTCTGACACAGTATTCCCTGGAATAACCTCACAGCATAAGACAGCGTAACAGTAACATATCTAGTCTAGACTATGAAACCAGAAGCCAGCCCTTATGCCAGGGGTCCCCAGCACGGTGCCCGTGGGAGCCATGGCGCCTGCGGGGGCATTTAAATGCATCTAAATGCGCCCACGTCCTGGCCCCCGGTGGAGCATCCGCCAAAATGCCGCCAAATTTCTGCGGCATTTCGGCGGCGACGCCTCTCAATGACGCCGCTTGCTGCCAACAAGTGACGTCATCGAGAGGCGTTGCCGCCGAAATGCCACAGAAATTCGGTGGCATTTCAGCAGGTGCTCCACCGCCGCCACGGTCCTTGGTCTGGCGGGCGCCAGACGAAAAGGTTGGGGACCACTGCCTTATGCCTTTGTCTGTGCTAGGGGTCAATCCTGCTGTAGTTGTTACACACATGAAGAAACCCCCATAATGGCCTGCCACATTGTCATCAGAAATTGGTTTGAAAAGAAATGTCACTTCCTGATTTTTGAATGCTGCGTAATGCCATGGCCCAGACTACTTCCTCTCCAGGTGTTCTGGTCACACTCCACTTAGGGGAACATTCTGTTTTGTAAAAGGACCCACTCAGTGCGACACACAGGACTGCAGGCTTGGAACTTGCGGCGTTGTTTAACTGCAGCCCTATGGAGTTTAAGTCCCACTGCTTAAAGAGGCAGGGCTCCATCCTATAATACTTGGGGTAGCCTAGTTAACACTGTCATGACCGCTTCACCGCATTTTGTTCTGAACTAAGTTCTGAACTATTGCACAGCATTGCTATGCAGCACCAAGTTAAATGTGTGGTTCTCCCCAGAAGTGGCTGCATTTCAGTGATAGTGTCAAACTGTTGTTGAGATTTGCTACATAGATCCTGGTCAATGTTACCAACCTGCTTAGTTATATCAGGACCTCAAAGAGATTCACAGCAATGTCCAGACTGTTGGGTGCTTCTCTGAAGCTATGAAGGTACCTCAGGAGATCCTGCTTTCCTCTGGCCTCCCCCCGTCCTTCCTCCCTACTTCATCAAACTCCTCCTACCTGCAAGCCAGGAGTGGAGGCCCAGTGGCCAGATCTAACCTCATTGGCATCTGCAGGGAAGGATGACCGAGCCCTTCCTCCCATTCTCCATTGTTTTCAGGGGCACCTCCCTCCAGGAAGTGGGATGCCGTCACAAATCTCCCCACTCTCTGTGCCCAGAGGACAGGGACATCTCCCCACATTCTCTCCCTCTGGGGGAAACCAAGGCCACCCGTGTTTCATGCTTCTTTCCATCCCAATCCCCATAAGTCTCACTGGGTACTCCCCTTCCTCCACCCCATTGATACTCTCTTCCGTCCCTACCTCTTGTCCCTATGTCCCTCCAGGCCCAATAGGCCTCTGCCCTGGGCCCCAAGATCTGGGGTCCCCTGTGACATTATGTCAGAATAAGTCCTGAGGAGACAGATTAGCAGGCAGAGAGCAGGTTAAGTGGTCAAATTAAATGGTGGTTCTAAATTAAATGCAATTTATCACAACTCCGCAACTTGTCACCTGGGTATTATCATCACACCTGTGCTATTTACATGCACATTAGACAAAAACTCAGGTAGCCTTCTGGATAAAGCTGCCAATCCAAAAGTCCACAGAAGTTAACAGAAAGACTGCCATGGAGTTCAGCGGGCTTTGAATCAGGCCCTCGATGTTAATCCATAGGCTGGATTCACAGCTGTAATTTGTATCTTGCTGCACCAGCAAGGGCGGCTGCGTCCCAAAGGGCATTCACTCCAGGTGGTGTTTACACTGCTGCCATCCCTCAGGGTTGCCACCAGGGGAGGGCAGTTCTCTTTGTCAAGCAGGACTGCAGAGGAGGCTGGCTGGGGGCTATATTCTGTGCCTGATGAACACAACCATCCCCAGCCTGAACCACCAACTGCAACAGAAGCCCTGGCTAAATCAAGCCAATTATTCTGATGTTAATATTACAATAAATCCAGTACATCGGGCTACTTCTTAACAACTGCAGAGGATTTCAGAGTGTGTATTTATTTCCCAAATGTAACCCTTCAATTTGTTTCATCTTTTGCTTATTACATTTTTTCATATAAAATTGCTTTAAAACAAGGAAATGGCGGTTAATCACACTATCACCAATTCGGAGGAAATCAGCCCACTTTGTTCACGTCATGAGGCTGGAACAGTCAACTGGAGGTGATTAGACAGACAACCCAGTTGGATTTATTGCCGAGAAAAGCTGCAGCTCCCATTCATTACCCCGATTATTCACGAATTGGATGTAGCATTTCCACCTCACAACATGGAAACAGAAGAATGAAACTGGCTGAGTGAGCTGGTGCAGCAGATTTAGGAACCTACAGCTAAAGCCTGCAAGGGACTTTAAACTCCATGTAGTACCACTGATGCCACTGGGCGCCCCAAGCTGTAAATCAACACAGAATTTCACCCCTCCTCACTTCAAACTGTCTATGATTCTACTGGGAGTGGGTTCTCTGTCAGTTATCATCCCTAAATCTCAATATAGGGCCTGATTCTCACTTGCACTAAGACCCTTTTCAACCATGCTGGCAAACCTAAAGAGGCCTTAAACAACGTTCTGAGGGCTCCCTGTGCATGGGTTTCCCAAACTAGCACATAGTTGGCTCAAGGGTCCTACATCAGCCCTGTTCCCAGTCCCCAACGCAGGGGATGGATTGGGGGTGTGGAAAGGGTGTTCACGGCACTCCGGCTGTTCTCTTTCTTCCCCAGACCCATAGGGGGATGTGGGAAGCAAAGTATAAATTACAGCAGCCCTGAGGTGGTTCTAAATTACACTGAGGGTTGGGCAGCCACAGCAGCCCCAATCACAGGGGAAGACGAGAACGTGACACAAGCGGTATTGTATTGTGGAGTCATGGTCTTGTCTCCAGAGTTAAGATTGAAATATGCTGCTCTGCTCAGGAATATCCAGAAAGACAGACTGGCACTGAGATTAATACAGCATCTGACAAGGATCTGTCAGTGGAACAGATCAGACAACTGATGACAAGCCAGTGCCTTGAAAGAACACAAATGTGTACCTGAGGTCAATTACATAGTCTGCCAATTCCAACATGCATCCATCTAAGCCAGAGGTGGAGGCTTGGCACTCATCCACCTCAACATTTCAAGTGCAGTCATCAGTGACACAGCCCTTCGAAGATGGAAATGAAAGCACACATGTGAAACAAGACTAGTTGAAAGCCTGGGGTTCACATTACCAAAGGAAAACTGGAGTGATTTTTTTTTTAGTCATGCCTGTGATGACAGAAAGAGTCACTTAACCATAACATGCCAGTTAAACAAGGCAATTACAAAGCAGTATCTAAAAATGCCTGATAAATGGCTCCAAACCTCCATTATGTGAACTGGGCTTCAGAGGAACTGTCATTTTAATGATTACTCCAACCAAAAGTGCAGGCTGACTTTGCATGCTGAAACTGGACCAGCAGCGCTACAACCAGAGAGACAGCAGATGAAAAAACAAACCACAACCCAACCAAATATCACATGCATGCACACACTTACTGCCCTAATCCTGCAATAAGCATCATGCTGGCTGATCTTTGCACCTGTGAAAAGCCCCAGTGACTTCAATCAGACAACTCAACACTGCTTTGCTGGCTCCAGGCTGCTCAGAGTATTCTATGACCCAGACCTCTATAGACAAAATCAAAGCAAAAGATATATGGAGAGGGCACAGGCCTGGGTGCGAGAGAGAGGAAAAGGACTGAAGGATTATGCTTATTGTAAGTTATTTGTATTATTGTAGCATCTAGGAGCCACAGTCATGGACCAGAACTCAACTGTGCTAGGCACTGTACAAATTTGGCACTTTTCTTAGTTTGAGGGTTTTGTGGCATTCTTCTTTTGTTGATTATAGTTCATACTATTTTATAACTAGGGTTAGGGTTTATAGGTTTCATTGACTTCAGAATTTGGATCAGAGCTTGTCAATAGGCAGCTCCACTTGGAGTGCTTCCTTTGGAGACCCTACCATAACAGGCAAGCCCGCCTCAGTTTCTCCTCTCAGGTGACCCAATAACTTCACTTCAGGCTTTCTTATCTCAGTACTGTTCCTCCTTGGGGCGGGTTGATTATAACACAGTCCACAACAAAAGTTCCAAACATGTAGCCCATTTCTTACCCCAGTGCAAGCAGCCGTTCAACTTAAGACATCTCATCCCTCAGTGCCCCACCTGCCACTGGCACCTTCGGCCATGCCCAGATTCTCCGTCAGTCCTCTCCCATCCTTGTACCAGGGCATTCACCCCAGGCCTTCCCCATGGAGTGCTGCCCCGCTGACCCCAGCAGGGAACTCCCACAGCCTCTCTGCTGGGAGCATCCCTCACTCCCCTTGGCCCTCCCATGGTTCCTGTGGGACCATTTCTCCAGCCCAGGAGATGTCAGTGGGTAAGCTCCTCTGCTGCTCCCCTGCCTTCAGCCCTCTGGCTCCAGCTTAGAGCCAGCAGGCACCTCCCCTCTGCTGCTCCTTGTGTCTTCAGCCCTCTCCAGCCCTGGCTCTCTGGCTTGGGGATTCCAGCCAGCAAATCCTTCTTGCTGCTCTCCTGCCTTCTCCCAGGAACCACCTTCTGCTTCCTTCCAGGACTCCTCCAATCCCCTTCTCCCAGCAGCTCTCATGTGCTCCCAACTGAATCAGTCTGTTCTGACTCCCTGAGACTCCCCCTAGTCCTTTATAGCTCCCAGGTGCCTCCCACACCCAACTGGCCAAATGGACACTGGACCTACTTCATTCTACTGAGGCCAGCCCCCCTGTGACACAGCGGTACTCGGTGTAACCTATATTGGTCATCATCCTGCCGAAGTGACCATCCCACAGTATCCCCAAGCACTTTTCAATGCAAGCTAACGATTAGTAGGAAATCGCTTTACTGCGCTGACCAGCGACTGCCTAAAATAGTCCCTGTGGCAGTACAATGCCTTTCAAAGTTGCTGTGCCTGTAAATGTCAGTTGTTTTTGTGGTGTCCGTGCGTGGGAGTATAATCTGGAGCACCCATTCTGCAGAAAGGCAATGCTCATATCTGCAGGGTCTCATGCACATGCATCACAGTTGCTTTTGCAAGTGAACGGTGCGACACGGCATCCCAGAACTACAACACCGTTGAGTGTCTCTCTCGAGGTTTGCACCTTTGTCCATTTAGTTTCATGTGAGCAGTCAGCATGTGGCATGGTGGAGGTTTAACGCCGTTTTCATTATGTGCTGTATTTTAAGTGCTGAACAAACAATAAAATATTGCTGCATTAAATCAGCATGGCCTCTCCTTATGGGATTCCCTGAAATTAGATGAGTACAATTCTGGATTCTTTTAAGAGGCAGTTTTTGCCAGTCTCTGGAGTGATATTTAATACAGGTTTCCCTGTATCTAAACTATGTATGGATCAGCAAACCGCTGCCAAATTTGTTCATGTGCGAAAGCAAATTTTTCAGATTTTGCCCTTGAGAAAAGGCATTGGTCCAGTGTATTATGTCTGGTGTACTTTCTTTCTTGTATGCATTAGTTTTTTTAGTAGCAAGGGTAAGGGTAAATCATTGATTTTCGTACATAGTTAGATTTGTTAGTTGCCTATAACGAAGATTCATTAGTTAACATTCAGCCAGCATTCAAATGTCAAGTGTCGTATAAAAGCGTTAGCAAAGTGGAGCGCTGTGTGTGGCCGCTGTGATGGAGGCAGAATTCACAACAGCAGGGAATGGAGTTAGAGAGTCTGATTCAGCAACGTACTTCAGGACATGACTAACTTTCAGAACGTGGGTGCCACCGACTTCAGTACTTTGCTGGAGGAGGGCCATACAATGTGGTACCTCTGGACATTAAGGAAGCTTTGTCTTGATTAGTCTGGAAAATGGGACTGTGAAGATTTAGATTAGAGAAGCAGTTAAGAGTCTGCTCCAAAACGGACTGAAATCAATGAGAGTTTTCTATTGACTTCAGCTGGCTTTGGATCAGGCCCAATGGGCTGATGTTACTGGTCTCTCGGGATTTTTGGTAACTCTTTCCCTTTCCCCTTCTTTACCGCTAGCCCACTTCTGTTTTCTTAGCTCCTTCATTCTGCTCCTCTCTCCTCTGACGTCACTGACTATCAATAAACTTCTGGCCAAGAAAATGAGATAACCAGTCTGCTCTGATACTAATAACTGAGACAGACAGAAAAAGGTGAACTAAATGCAGTTTCAATTAGGTGTTTTCCAGAGGAACCAAAACTTCAGGAAACGTAGAATCATAGGGGAAAAAAACATTAAGTCATATTGTCCATCTCCCTGCCAACACAGGGTTCTTCACTACCATGTAAGCTGAAATGAGATCATCATATGGCTTTAAACGACCTAATTTAGGGGACTTCCAGGGCTTCTTGTGAGAAACCATTCCAAAAATCAAATAATTTTTTATAGCCACTTTATATGTTGCTACACTTTAATGAAGTGAATTCATTATAGCATTTAGGAAAACTTTCCCTGTTTCTGATATAGTCAACAAATTACATTTCATTGGAATGAGAGTTACTCTAGATCGGGGGTGGGCAAACTTTTTGGCCCGAGGGCCACATCGGGTTTCCAAAATTGTATGGAGAGCCGGTTAGGGGAGGCTGTGCCTCCCCAAACAGCCGGGCGTGGCCCAGCCGCCGACCCCTATCTGACCGCCCCGCTTTTCACCCCCTGACAGCCTCCCCTGGGACTCCTGCCCCATCCACCACCCCCTGCTCCCTGTCCCCTGACCGCTCCCGGACCCCCTGCCCCTGACTGCCCTCTGCCGCCCCATCCAACCCCCACCTCTCCTTTCTGACTGCCTCCCCAGGAGCCCTGCCCCCATTCAACCAGCCATTTCCCGCCCTCTGACCGCCCCGACCCCTATCCTCACCCCCACCCTGAACTCCCCTGCCCTCTTACCGTGCTGCCTGGAGCACCGGTGGCTGGCGGTGCTACAGCCACGCCGCCCAGGGCACCAGGACAGGCTGCGGCTCTGCAGCTGTGCTGCCTGGCCACCCAGAGCATTGCGGGAGAGGGAGAACAACGGGGAGGGGCCGGGGACTAGCCTTCTGGGCCAGGAGCTCAGGGGCCAGGCAGGAGGGTCCCACGGGCCAGATGTGGCCCGCAGGCCATAGTTTGCCTACCTCAGCTCTAGATACAGATACCGGTTTGTGACTTAGATTGTCAAAGGTATTTAGACCCTTCATTTGCATTGATTTTAATGGGAATTAGGCACTTAAATACCTTTGATGGTATGGGCCTTAGCTGCTAAATTTTTTGGAAGACAAACACAACAGTTGAGTAGAGCTGGTCTAAAAATGTTAATTGGAAAATGTTGTTTGATCAAAAGCAAAATGTTTAGTGGAACGTGTCTATTTTGGTGACCTTTTCAATGGAAAAGTTTTGAAATGATTCAAATGTGAAATGGAGTGTTTCATTTTGACTTTCTCATTTTGTTTCAGCTATTATACTGTAATGGTTTGACATTGTCAGAATTAAATACTTTGACACAATGTAAACATTTTGGTTTGATAAGGTCATTTGGATGTTTCCGAATCAAAATATTTCAGAATTTTTGTTCAGCAAAATATTTCCAGATTTCAACTTTTTATCCTGATTTGGGACAAAAACGTATTTTGAAATGTCAGAATTTTCCCTGAGCTGGAAATTCAATTTTCTGACCAGCTCTGTTGTTGACAGCACAAGTTATTTTCTTACGTTAGTGCTAAATAAAAAAAGAGTGATAATTGCAAATGGGAAGGAAATACAGTTGAGTCGGAAGAGGTTCTGAGTTACAGTAGTAATACATAGCTCTTATATAGCACTTCCCAGCAGTGGCTTGCAAAGCAATTTATAGCTGGGGAAACTGAGGTACAGAGTGGTGAAGTGACATGCCCAAAGTCAGCCAGCAGGCCAGTGGCAGAGCAGGTGTCCTGAGGCCCAGCCCAGTGCTCTAGCCACTATGCCACATGGCCTCTTTTACAAATACATATACATTCAATTCTTTGGTGTTTTCAATGTTTTCACTCATCTTTTAGCTGAAAAGGGCCAGATTTACAGAGGAAGCTCCATTCAGCCTCTCAAACTCCACTTAGTTTTTCCATCTTCAAACTTGTGCATGCATAAAAGGCCCTATTCTGGGTCAGCCTGTGATACTGATCAATGTGTGAGAGCCTACCTTACTCCATAAGCAACCCCACTGATTTCAGTGGGACCAATGCATGGTATAATATTGGATTCAATACAAGGGCATCACAATCTAGACTGCTGGTCACAAAGGTACGTGTGCAAATCAGGCCACTAGGTGTTTAGTTGATTTGCATGTGCAGTTTTGGCATGTGTCCACAAATCCTAGCTTCCTCACATACAAAAACTTCAGTTGCGTGTGAAAAACCACAGACATCTGAAATTACAAGTGCAAAAAGCTAGGCCCACATTTTACTCTCAGGAATTGTCGGTTTTGTTTTTGTGTGCGTGAAAGGCAATCGATGGTTGAGAATCCCTCAGAGAATGACAGACCAGCAATATCCTTTACAAGGAGCCAATCAACATCTCTTATTGTCGTGTCCTGCACTGTTGCATTGAATTTACTGTATTGCCTTGAGACTATTGCACAGTCGAAAAGTCAAAAGGGAGGTGCTAGTCAGGAATATGGTGGGCGTTTCCCATAGCTATATTGGGAGTGAATGTTAACAAGTCAGCCACAGGAAAGGGAGTGTGGCCTACGCATGGCATAGCATTGGGAATCATTCCACTACAGTGCAGCCTAATGGAGATTTCCTTGTGCCTCACTAGAGACGTGGGCTGGATTTGTTTGCTCTGTTGAATCTCTTTTATGTACAGGCACATTGTTTGCAAAAGCTTTGAACTATAAAAGCAAGAAAGAACATTATTTTATTCTCTTTTAATGAACCAATTTAAGGGGGGAAAAAAAAGAGAACAAGGGCCCATTTTGTGTCCCTGTGATAGAGATATGCATTGCCATGTACGAGAACAGGGTATGATTTTCCCCGAGGCCATCAGGGGCTGAGAATGATATTGATGCCATATGTCGTGTCAGGTCAAGTCAATTAAAGGTTCAGAAGCTGTGGGATCTAAAAGGATCAGGTCTTTCTAAGTTAGCGGGAGAGTGGATGCAGGACAGGACCCCCAAGCGGAGATGACAGATTTAAAGCAGGAGGAAATGAGGGAGACCTCAACTCTCTTTCTTTGTTGTCTAATAATGATGCTCCTGGCAGTGCAGAAGGACACCTGGCTCTGATGATCAGTCCTGGTGTTTCAGTCTCTCAGCTGCCCAGGGCTCAGAATGCAGTGACGATTCAAGAGCAAGCGTGTGGACCCACTGAATGACCTTGAGGAGCTTTGGAAGACATTCCATGCAGGCCTCAGCCAAAAGGTTAGTGGCTATGACATGGGGCTGTAGGGAGAAAGGTGTTCACATGGAAAAGGGAAAACGAGAGGTGTAATCATAACTTATTGCCATGTTGTGTTACTCTTAATGGGGAAAATGTGTTACCATAAATTGCTACGGTCTGGGGATGAGGGGGCAGAAGGGGAGAGTCCAGATAAATAAAAGAAATAAGATCATGCTTCAATTTTCCTTTTCTTTTACAGTGCCCCGATACATTCAGAATGATCAGTCCCCACAACAAAAACTGCAGCTATTTTTTTAAATCCCAGATCAAAACTGCAGAGGCAGAATGCTGTATTGCTGGGCTGGGAAATGGGCTACAATACCTGAGATGTAACAGGTATTTTAAGCACTTCAGAGAAAGGGATTCTTGTGAAATTCAATCCCGTCATAGTCTATAGAATTGGAGCCAGCAGCAGCATAGAGTGGCAGTTCTACAAGCATCTGGGTTTGTTTGGGTCACACAACTCATCAGCTGGGATTTAGATAGAGTGTGTCATGTTCTGAGCCTGTCAACCATGCCCACACCTCTTCAACAGATTTATTCCATATATTCTAGTAAGCAGCTTTCCTAAAGATGTTCCATTCAGGAGATGAGACTGAGAAGGCTCCAGTCCTGACAGTGATGAGACTTTACTGTCCGTGGTAGTTTGAGGGTGGTTACTCTAGGTTCTTTGATTTGATGGGAATACCAAACATAATGTTTTACAGCATCAATCTGCCCTCACAGGTAGCTCTGATTTTTAGTAACACTTCCATTTCTGGATAAAATAGTGCTGCAATCCTGGATGTGTTATCAATCTGGGGCATGTTTAACTTCAGTCTGTCTCTTTTCACTCTATATTTCTTGTAACGAGGTGGGGGAGACAAAGCCTACAACGGTCTGAGGGTTTGCTTCCCATCAGTTTCCAGTTTGAATACTAGGGTTTTTTTCTCCCTCCCTGTGGACCAGAGAAATAAGGAACTATTCAGTGTCCAACAGAATATTCTGTCAATTATTTTGGCTAACACAGCAGAACAGTCTGGATTTTTAAGGGACTATCCCATGGAATGTATGAAAATTATCTAAATATCTATTTCCTCGTTCATTGTCCTGCCTATGTCAGGAGACCAAACATGCAATGGAGAGGCAGCTGTGCAGTTCAGAAAGGATCACCTGCCTCTATCAGAGGAGATTCCTGAATGAACCCCCTAAAGGCCAGATTTTCAGGAGAAATCTGTCTCAAGGCTGTATCTTCAAGGGCTTAGCACCCACAACTGGGGACAGATTTTCAAAGGAACTCAGCAGCTCCCACAGTGATATTTACGGGAAGATTTTCAAAAGAACTTTGCACCCAACATGCTCCCAATCCAACATACTGAGATCTTTTAAAAAACGTGGTAACTTATTTCGGTGCCTACATGGGAGATGAAAATTTGCCTCTGAATCTAAGCATTTTTTCTAAAAACAAAACCAAACCCAAAACAAACAAACAAAAAAGTCTCTAATGTTTGAGACGTGGAGGCACATTTTAGGAGACAGTATCTGATCACCTGGGTTAGCAACCAGATCTTCAGAACCCTTGTAGAACTAATGATCAATTGAAGTTACTTTGTTCCAGTGTAGGATTAGTTTCTAATAGACAAGACAGGGTTAAGCGAGAAATCTGGTATATAATTGCACTCGCCACCATTTTTTGTCTCACAAAAATGATGACTTCACTCTGTGGTGAGCTTTCCTTCCACAGAAAGAGGAGAAAAAAAAGTCTTCATTGTCATCCCCAATCTTATTACATCATGGCATCCGGTGCTGTTACACGCAACTAGCTGGGCTTTATTTTATTAATTGCCTACCCAGAAGAAAAGCCTCCTAAATGTATTATTAACCTTGCAGCATGTGCCCTATTGTACTGCTTCTTTCTTCCTCTTTGGAAACCACAGGATTCGGGTCTCCAGCATTCCATCCCATGTTAGCTCATCATCACATTGTAAGGCTCTTTACCACAGCCTGACTCAGGGAGATCCATTACATACACATCTCTCAGAGATTTCATCTGGAAACCGGGAATTTTTCCCAAAGGTTCATAGAATTTTAAGGCCAGATGCAGCCACTGTGACCTCCTACATAATCCTGGTCATACACAGCGATTCCCGCATCAAGCTGAATAACTTCTGTTGAAGCACAGCAGATCTTTAAAGAGACACCCAGGCTTGATTTAGTCATTCTGAAGTATGGTGCTACAGCTGAGAATCAAGCATCTCCAGTGAAGTTGGAAGAGTCTAATTCTAGCTTTATGTATGAGACACAAAATTTAAATCTAGAGGTTGCGTTTTAACACCCATTAAAGTGAGAGGCTGTTAAAGCTGCCTAGGGTCCCATTATAGTGTAGGCTGATGCTATGCAAAGTTTTCTCATTCTCTCAGAATATTTCCAAACTATTATTCCAGCTGGTCATTCCAAGTGTTTGTCTGCACTCAGCACCTCTCAGGATCAGACCACAGGTCATTATTAAGTAGGACTGGGTGAAAGTTTTCCCTCAAAAATAGTTTTCACAAAAAGTGTCTGCTTTCCATAGAAAATTTTAATTTTTCATCATTAAAAAAAAGCACAGACACTGAAATATCTTGATTTGGCACTGCTGCTGCAGTGCATCACAGGAGTTGTAGTTCAGATGCCTCATATCCCTGTTGTCCCCTATGAAGCAGGCTCTCTGGGCATACTAGATCTCCCATGATGCAACATGGCCAGGGACTTCCATGATACATCACCTCCCCACCCCAAAAGTGGAGACTATGGTGCATCATAGCAGGTGTGATCTAACCAAGGTGCCTGAACCAAAGAGGAGAAAGGGAGCATGAGGCAGCTGAACCACAACTCCCATGAGGAACTGCAGCAGAATTTCTGAATCAAAATATTTCAGTGTCAGACAAAAAAATTGTATTCAAATTTCTGCTCAAATTTCTGAGGAAAAAAAATCAATTTTTTCTGCAATCCCCCAAGTGGTTCTACTACTAAAGCAGAAAGCATCCATTGTACTGAGATGTACCAAGTTCTCTGGTGTGGACAAATGGCCACTGGGGATCAGACTGAGGCCACCAAATTCATTTCCATCTGTGACCTAACCCAGTCTTTGAACCTAGCTCTACAGAAGTGAAAGACGGGTACACTCGCACGCTGCCCTGCATCGGCCTAACTCACTGTTCACCCAGCGCCACCTCCTTCGCTTGTCACAGTTACTCAATTATTGACACTTCACTGACCAAGTATGACTGACAGCTCAGTATTGTGCAGATACTTTTCCCTCAAAGGTCACATCAAGGAGAATCTGTCTGAGGCTTTCCTCATCTCATGGATGTCACAGAGATTTCAAAAGACACAAAACCACGTTTCTTCTGTTTCTAGAGGCACATCTGTCATCACCTTGCAGTGTCATCACATTTCCTTATCACCCTTTGCTTATTTGTTAATGAAGAAAAATGACACAACAGTATGATTCTTACTGGCTAATATTACAGACTTGGATGCACAATAAGATACAGTGTGGAAAGCATCTTGGGATCACTGCAGTCAATGGTGCGTTTCTTGTATAAAATACAGACCTGACGGTATCTCAGGGAACCTGAAATAATGGGATTTTTTTAACTGAATATGATCTGAACGTAAGAATGGCCATACTGGGTCAGACCAATGGTCCATCTAGCCTAGTAGCCTGTGTCCAGTCCCAGCACCCAAAAGAGTGAGCTGGATTGAAAATCTCACCATATATAGCATGTGCAGGAAAGTGGTATTCACGTGGCCCCATTCAGGCATTGAGAATCTGCCTGAGTTCCTTCCTTGGCTCTCCTAACTTTCAGTCTCCCCCATCAGTCTGACCAGCTTCCCAAGCACAGAAAGGGGAGGTAGCTCCCTTCAGAAGTCCTCAGGGCTGCAATTCAGCCAACCAGAGAGAGTGTAGGAAACCAGCTCTCTCCCCCGTGAAACGTAAGTGTGCTGCCCCTTCCCCACTGGGAAACACAACTGGCTTTGGGACCCTTTCTGTGCTCTAACTGGTCTTCCTCCTCCGTTCAGTGCCTCCCCCTCCTTGTGATATTGGGCTTAGTTTACCTTGGCATGTCACCAAAATCAGGCTGTGCTTTGTGTATCCAAATTCCCTCTCACCAATTTGAACACCTACACCCTGCAGGTACAGTTATAAACAGCTCAATACAACGCTTGTTTAGAAGCAGAAATGTTCTGGCTTCGGGAGAAGCCTTAAATATTTCTCCATTAGCAGCAGGACCTTTTCCTCCTAACTGCTGGATGGCTGCTGAACTTCCCGGCCACGTCTAAGTACAACACATCTAGTGTGCAGCTGAATGGCCCAGGTACATCACAACAATCCATTAATGCCAACAGCTGAGCCGGGGCTGTGGCAATCCAGCAGTGTAAGAGATTGGAAACATCCCCAGTGAGCAACAGGATTCTTCAACCTCGATACAGCAAGGAAGGGAGGCTGCTGTCATCTGAAACCAGGTGGCTAAATAGGTCCTCGGAGCCCGTTTATAGCAGCACATTGTGTATCAGGTTCAAGACCTATGGAAGGCTGCTATCCTTGCCCTGAGGAGCCTCTTCTGGCAGAGGGAAAGCTTCCAACTCAGCAATGGCCTCTTCGTTCAGGTGTCAGTTGCCTGCCCCAGCTAGCTGAGTTAAAGGTCTGGAAGAACAGTGAACATAAGAACGGCCATACGGGTCAGACCAAAGGTCCATCCAGCCCAGTATCCTGTCTGCCAACAGTGGCCAATGCCAGGTGTCCCAGAGGGAAAGACCACAACAGGTAATTATCAAGTGACCCAGCCCCTGTCGTCCAGCCCCAGTTTTTGTTAATCCCAGTGGATTAATAAAGTCAAAGTGTGACTAGAGAAATGATCCTGCATCATTGCCTGTGCTCATTCCCCCCCCCCCCCAGTTTATTCTTTCCTAGAACACATCCGAATGAGAAAGGGTCTCTCTGGGCTCAGAGCAATTGGTGACATATGGCCTTTCACCTCTAAACTGTTGGTTCAAATCCAGCCTCGGCCAGTAGAAAGGTGACCCATTGTCATTACAACCAGCTAGCAGCCATCTCAGTTCGGTTCCTAATACAGAGGTGTCCATATCACCCCATAACTGGCATCCTCAGCAGAGGGGATGGAGCGGATCTGGAGATGCAACTGTCTTGTCATCTGCAGAGGTGATCTCCCCCACTCCCATGGGCTGAGGCACATTGGCGGGGCTGGAGGAGAGGAGCCTGCACTCTTCTGCTGCTAAACTGTAGATCAGTGGTTCTCAAACTTTAGCAACCTGAGGACCCCTGTTTTGATTTAAAATTTTGTGGGGACCTCCAAGCTCCCTGCTCAGTCCCAGGCCCTGCCCCCACTCACCCCTTCCCCCAAGGCCCCACCCTGCCCCACCTCTTCCCTGCCTCCTTCTGCTCTCTCCCATCCCCACTCCTCCCCCTCCCTCCCAGCACCTCCTGCAGGCCACTGTACAGCTGTTCCTCGGCATGCAGGAGACACTGGGAGGGAGGGGAGGAGTTGATCAGTGGGGCTGGTGGCCCCATACATGATTCCGTCCCCTCCCCATAACACACCCCTGTCCCCACTCCTCCCTCCCAGCCCCTTCTGCACACCACTGAACAGCTGTTCCTCGGCATGCAGGAGACACTGGGAGGGAGGGGAGGAGTTGATCAGCGGGGCCCACGGACCCCCTGGCAGACCCGAATTTGAAAAATGCTGCTTTAGATAAACACAGAATATCGTTCTCCAGAGCTGCCAGTCCGACACCTTTAGCAAGCCCTGCAATTACTTTGAAAAACCCACCACCACACAAAAGGCTCTCTTGGAAATGAGGTTTTATACTGGCACAGCAAATCTCAACTGGCAACATCCACAGTCTACCCAGTGCCCCTCTCATGCCTTTTATCTCCCTGCTCTGAATGGCACAGCCTCCCTTCTGCCTCGAATCCCTCATGATTCATCTTTCCTTTAAAACAGACCCACGTTGTCTTGCTCCCCTGAAGCCTGTCTGTGTTATGCTGGAGGTAGAAGTGGAGAATGAACACACGGGGTTAACAGGATTTGCTGATTTAGTGTGTTCATAGAAGGACATACAGAGCTATCAAAGCTGATAATCGGGCACCAGATCCTATCCAACATAACCAACGTTATGGTGTTTGACCAAATATCCTTCTCCCCTTTTCCCAACCTACTGTAATGGACAGCAGCATAAGATACTATGCAAACTCACACAGTGTCTATCCAATGGGTGCGATTAAAAATGCTGCATTAGGGTAAGGTTATATACCAGCCTGACAGGCATTCCCTCATCTGCTTTTCCTTGTTTTCAGCTATTGTACCTGGGCTGTTCTTTGAGAACTTTCAAGGACAAACTGATGTGACATAGAGAAAGTCATTAAGGCCCTGATCCAGTAAAGCAATGAAGAACGTGCTTAACTTGAAGCATGTGAATAGTCACAGCAGGACTAAACAGGGGCAGGCCCTGATACAGTAAAGTACTTAAGCCTGTGCTTGATTTAAGTGTGAGCTTAAGTGCTTTGCTGGATCAGGGCTTAGATCTCTCTGTGCCGGAGTTCCCCATCTGTAACATGGGAATAATAATAGTTCCTTTCTCCCACCCTGTGCTAGCCGTATCTATTTAGATTATAAATTCTTATTAAATGCAGGAGAGCACATCTTACAGTGGGACCCTGATTAGGTTGGGGTCTCTAGGTGCTTTTGTAAAACAAAGCAAACAATAATAAACTATTTCCATTCGGGAGTTACATATTTTGATATTTACTTAGTTTTTCCAGATTAATCAATATTTATGTCACGATTAAGGAGAAAAAAATGTTGATCTTCATTACCCAGGTGCCTGCAGCATCTTCCCGGGTGAAATCTTAGCTTCGTTTCAGTCAGTGGCATCAAGATTTCACCCCCCATCTCTATAACAGAGGATGCTGCATTACTGCAGTCACTGTGGAGTTGCAACTATTGAGTTTTTAATGGCACCCACTTTAGCTATATCGGTATTTAGCATTTTTAGCCCTGTTCCTAAGCTAAAGAAAAGTTATGCTCATTAGAGCTTTTCTCTAATTAGCTGCTAGAAACAGATTTTTTTGGTAAATGTCTGAGCATAAAGTTATTTGTGTACCTAATTTCTTTTTTATGTTGCATTTATTTTTAAGTGTAATTCACCAAGGCTTAACATTTGTAGTTCTTGCCGGGGCATTATAAAAAGCGATGTACATTTATTACAGCCTTTTCAATTGCTGCATTTTATTTCCATATGTTTTTGAATGGTTATTGAGCTTGTTTTGTGCTCTTCCCATCGTTAAAATGTATTTTTTATTGTACATGAATGGTAAATAATGGATATCTGCCATCTGCTGCCAATCCTCCCTCCATCCTTATGCCCCACCCCATCCTTTTCTTTCTTTTTTAGTTCTCCCCAAGTACCCCTTTCCCATTCTTCCCTTTTTCTTCGTTTCCCTGTCACCCTCCTCTCCTTACTTTCTCTTTGTGAACCTGATTCTGATCTCACTTTCCCCAGGGCAACCCCTTTGAATCCAGCAGGATTGCTTCATATTGATTCTGGTGTAAATGAGATCAGGTGTCTCCAAAGCTCTCTGGGCCCAGTTCTGATCTCATTTACACCAGTGTAAATTGGGAGTAGCTCCACAGTAATAAATGACGTTACTTACAGTGGTTTGACACCAGTGTAGGAGATGGATCAGACCCTTTCTCTCTCTCGCCTCCCAAAGCCCTAGCATATTGAAGTTTTAATCAGGGGATTCCTTGGAGAAAGACCCACCCTCCCACATTTCCCTGTTGCCCAGTGAACGTTGGATGTGATTGTCATTCACAGTCATGGGTCATTCAAGAGAAATACAAGGCCAACCAATACTTACTTGCACTGGGGAATGAGGGACAAGCCCAGGACCCAAACTCAAGAGTATAAAGTAAAGAAACTCTCACAGGCGAATAATGGTACAACTGGAGCTTACATTAGTGTTGCGGTTCAGGTGACCAGACAGCAAGTGTGTAAAATAGGGACAGTGGGTAGAGGGTAATAGGAGCCTATATAAGAAAAAGCCCCCCCAAATCAGGACTCTGCCTATAAAATTGTGACATCTGGTCACCCTAGTTGCAGGGATCTGTTCCAGGAAACAGGAAAGTGACCAGATTGCATGAAAACCACAGTGTCCATAATTTGTTATTGATTCCCCTTTTCAAGTAGGGGGGAGGGGAAGTAGCAGGTGTGATGAGACAGATGTTATTCAGGGATTCTCAGGCATTAAATCAGAACCAAGACAACCACGAGATCATTTCTAATCCACATAATTACTCAGCTATCCCAATTCCCACCAAACATGCATGCGAGCCTAACACACTAGGACTGCCAGTGGCCTTCCAGCATAAAATTGGACAAAGTAAGATACCCCATCTGTCTCCTGTCCCCCTTTCAGTCCTTCTCCACTCTCTGTCCAAGGCTGAGGCGGTTGTGCCAGATGTGAACCTAAGATATCTTGTTGCTAGCCTCTGAATAATGCTCCAGAATGAGCAGTGTGTTAATGACTGTTATACGATTTCAGACTGCCCCTCACAGCAAGACCTGCTGTTGCAGCACTTCTGCCTCAGTTTCCCCACAACAATCTGCAGGCCATTCCTGCCATAGAGGTGACTTAGCCCCCCAGCCAGGCCACATTAGAGATTTCAAACCCTTCCAGGGTATCTCATCCAAAAACAAACAAAACACAAAGTTTTTGCCTCAGCCCCTTTTTCTCAAGGAGTCTGTCTTCTCTCCTCTACTCCAAGCAGTCTTCTGCTCCCCTCCCTAGGTCATGCTTTCACCCTTCCCAGGAGCTTTCCCATCTCTCCGCACAGCCCCTCCAGGCTTCCTTTGGGTGCCTCCTTGCTTTTGCTGAAGCAGCCACTCCCAGTTCTTCTTACCTGGAGTCTTCCACTGTCCACTGCCTGCCTTGTTCCCTCCTCTAGTCCTCACAACTATCTGGTCTCTTCTCCAGTCAGCACTCAGCTGCTGGGCTTCCTTCCTCTTAAGTCCAACACCCAGCACAGGTGTAGCAGAATAGGGCTAAGTGAACAGGCCCAAGGCTTCCTGGCCCTTAAAAGCCAATGACCAGTGTAGAAATATCTTGAAGCCAAAGAGCTAGATTCAATCCTCAGCACAGGGGAAGTGAGAGCATCTGGTCCATATATTTTTAAAATCCAGTTTCTTTATCAGGGTTACTAATAACACCATAAATTATAGAAACTGCATGAAGTTTAATAATCCATCTATTTCTTAGGGTTTTTTCAAGACAAGAGCAAAGAGCAGTCTAGGAAACTTTTATTTTACTTTAAAGGAAACAATAAAGAAAGAAAGAACACATATAAAGTCTACATGAGAGAGCACTTTGTGTGTGAGGATGCCTCTACAATGGCAGACATTTGGGCTGACTCACAGGGTGGTCTGTTACAGATGGGCTGGAGATCAGAAGGAGACACTTTGTTCTTAAAGGTGCACCACACACTCGCCTCTCTCCAACCTTATATACCTATGTATGCCACTCTTCTCATCACCTGTACTATTTGCTTACTTTTTGTATTTTTGTCATCTGCCATAAGCTGCTCAATTTCATTCTTGTTTTTAGTCAATTTCACTTTCAGCTAGGTCCTCATGGACTAACAGGATGTAATGTTTGGGTGCAAATACTGCAGGGAGATGTTTATTATTAAAAACTTTTAAAAAATCATAGGCATCTTTCTATTGTCCTTGACAAACCTATTATTCTGTTGTTTTGCAAAATCTTGTTTAGAGAAAACCTGAATTTTGGGTCAAGATTTTACCTATTCTCCTTTAAATGGAAATGTTGGTGGCATTTAAACTTGCATTCTGGGACAATGGACTATAATTCAACATGACAGTTGCTGCTTTGCCTGGCCTGGGTTATCAATGAGGAGACAGAATTCCCCAATTTCTCTTGCTGCCACATGAGCCTTTCAAGCCAAGGTTCAGGTCACTGGTTGCTGATAGAACAGCGTGTGAGGTGCGGATGAACTGCTTGTATAATTTACATCTCTGCCTTCCTTTAGCATTCGCTGGCATGTCTCTCTCGTATTCAAGGGGAATGTTCATCTTGAAGCTGCCCTGGTACTATTAACATTATGTGAAATGAGTTACTAGCTGGAGCATCAACTTTATTGGTTCCCCCAAACAGCAGCACCCGCACATGGAATACATAGGCCAAAGGTCACCCGGTCTTCCACAGGGACAGGCCTCAGCAGGGAGCCCTCTAATTGGCTGACATTGATCTGCAAATTGAGCCATGTTGTGATTAATTCCGGTCCAAAATCTCCTGCCACACCAAAGCAATAGGTCAAGGTTTCGAAGCTGGATCAGCGATAGCCAGGGCTTTTAAATGGAGCAGAGGTCCTTTAAGAGGCGAGTGAAGGATTGCTGCTGGTTAATACCCTCCCAGGCTGCTAATATTAACCCCTGGAACCAACTGCACTCAGCTTCATAGCTATTGCTAATAGCAGCTTAATGGCACACTAATGTCAAGTGAACAGAAGTTATCAGATTGATTCTATGATTGATGGGGGATTTATCACCACTCTGGCTTCCACTTGCTGCTCACTGGATCTTTTTCCAATTTATCGTCGCTATTGACCAGAGTATATGGTTTCATAATTAATTTGGGGGAGGGAGGAGGTTAAACTATTTTTCTTGCTTCTGATTTCCTCCACATTTCACTCCCACCAGCTCATGCTGGGCTGTTGTATTTTAAGTAAAGAGCAGGAAGGATTTCACCAGCTGCCAGTCAAACTGAATTTTCAGGCATCTACAGTGCCAGAAAAGCCTGTCCTGTGCGTAGAGCTACTGAATAGCATGGCAGCCCAAACAATTCTGGGGTCTTCTGGGATCACTGGCCTAGATCCTCAAAGTCAGGGTCCTAACTTCTGTTCTCTTGTGCTTCTTCGGTGCAAAGCAGAACAGTGCGTCTTACCACTGTAGGTGCCTTGTGGCGATATAGTATATTCATTATTATTATTTTGTATTAGAGCAGCGGATAGAGGCCCCAACCGAGGTCAGGGCCCATTCTGCTAGGTGCTGCACAAACACATAGTGAGAGACAGGGTTTGCCTTGGATATGGGACTGGCCTTGCGAAAAAGCCAAGTATTAGCCAGGATGGGTAAGGAATGGTGTCCCTAGCCTCTGTTTGTCAGGGATGGAGATGGATGGCAGGAGAGAGATCACTTGATCATTGCCTGTTAGATTCACTCCCTCTGGAGCACCTGGCATTGGCCACTGTTGGCAGACAGGATGCTGGGCTGGATGGACCCTTGGTCTAACCCAGTATGGCCGCTCTTATGTTCAAGTACTGGAATATTTAATCATGGCAAAATTCAAATGCTACTTTCTGGAAACTCCAAAAAAACCCCAACCCCAAGCTGTACTGACAACTAATTGCAATTATCCTGTACCTGGTAAGGGGCAAAAATGCAGAATTAATCGCTGATTTAGTAGATTGCTTTAACAGGGAATTATAAGGCTTATACATGACATTCATAATATATATTACACCAAAAAACCCTACACTAAAAGAACATTATTAAGGTTGCAAAGTCAAACACTCAGAAGTTAGGAAATTCCACAATTTAGGTTGCCTGTGAAATCTGATTCAGCCCCATTATGGTACAGTTTTCAATTACATGAGCACATGCTATTTTTCCTGGCCCCTGCCTCATTCAGTGCACAAGGTGGATGGTGCTCATTTACTGAGCAGCTAGTCAATATTTTGTTTTCTCCCCGTTCAGTGTGGGGTTCCCCAGGCATTATTTAATACACACGATTCAAATCCTACTCTGAAGACAGAATTATTAAATTCCTCATGGGTTTTCTGTGGTGCTTATCATTCGAGTATTTGAGTGCTTTACAGTACCTCGGGGAAGTGAGGGGTGGTGTTATCCCAGTTTACAGATGGGGAACTGAGGGACAGTGAGATTATGGCCAAAAGTATCCACTAATTTTGAGTGTCCACTTTGAACACGTAGGATCTGATTTTTCAGAATATTTAGCATTATTTAGCCCTTTATATATTCAAAGCCCAGCTCTCATAGACTTCAGTTGCTGTTGTGAGTGCTCAGCACTTCTACAAATCAGTCTTCAGGGTCTCAGGTCAGACACCAAGAAAGCGAGGAAGACACAATTAGCGACCACCTCTGAAAAGTTTGGTTTAAGTGAACATCACAGAGGAATGTTGTGGCAGGGTCAGGAATAGAAGCCAGTTCCACAGGGCAGCTTTTAACAGCCTTAATCATCAGACCATCCTCTCTCTTCCTGCAGTCTCCTGCCTCCATCCAACTTCTGCAACAAATGAAGCAGGCAACCTTCATTCTAGCATTTCCTAGCTTCGGAATGCTTGACTTTGCAACCTTAGTAGTGTTCTCTTAATGTAGGGGTTTTTGTGTGCGTATTTTCCTAGATTTTTAAAAAGCCAAACTGAAAACACAAAAATTCAATCATGTGGCCTCATATTGACATCTACATGGGTCTTCAGCAGGGTTGGACCCTTTAGAGCCCTCACACAGACCTCTGCCACGTGAGCTGACTGAGTAACTGATGGCAGAAGCAGGGTATCATCCTCAATGTGCACCAGCATTAGAGGGGGATGGGCCACGTTGCCAGTGGATTGCAAAGATACTGGCTGACAGCAAAGGGGTGGTGAGATGCAGGGATGATGGGCTCTAGTCCAGGTCCCGGAGGGGAGGGTGGTGTAATGGGCACAGGCTCTTCTTCCCACTTCCCTTTCAGCGATCCCCTCAACCCATCTTTGTCCCAGTCCTGTCTCTTCCGATCCATCGCTCCTTGTCCTATTCCCTGTCTCCACTCAAGCTTCTCAGCTCAGTCCTGGTCTTCTTGCCTAGCAAGTCATAGTCTTATGCTTCTAGGCTTCCCACCCACTTTCCCTCTCATTCCACATGACAAGTCCCAGTCTCCTTGACCAACCAGTCCGTGTTCCCCAGTGCCACCCCACCCTCTGTCTTCTTGCCCAGCCAGTCCCAGTCCCTCACTTTTGGCTCCTCATGCAAGTTGTCTTTTGGTTTTGGAAACAGCCGGATGGTTTTGGCTGAAATTTTTCCCAATCATTCAGCCTGAAGCAGACTCCCGGAACGGAAAATTTCAGCCTGACCAGTTAAAGTTTGGCAAAGTTATACACAATTGAAAACAGGGTCCCATAATGCATCAGGCACCGTTGATAATTGGTGGTGCTCTAAGTCCTGCCTCTAATCACAACACTAACTTGTGCTGTGCAGAAATGTCACTCTTCCTGCTGAGCGAATTGTAGATAAAAATCTTATTAGCTTTAATTAGCCCCAATGGCACCACTCAAGCCAGTAAAGTTAAGCACGTGCCGTAAATGTTTGCAGGAGATTGTAGAATGTAAGCGGTTCCGGGCAAGGACCATCCTTTTGTTATGTACAGGGCCTAGCACAATGGGGCCCTGTTTGGGGACCCAAAGTGCTACTGCAATACAAGAAAGAAAGAAAACTGTGTTCAAGGTTAACAGCTAATATACAGATAGCACTTGTATGGTGTATACGGCGGCAATGAAATAACTGCTCTAGCTTATGTTACTGGAGGTGCTATGGTGATGGGGGGTCATATAACTGTTTACAGTAGATGGATAGATTAGATTAGTTTCCTGTAGTAACACATCTACATTGTTCTATCACAGGGTCTGTAAAGAATCATATAAATACCTGTGGGTAGAGTAGATCTGGATGGTGCCAGTTTAAAATCTTTTGCTCACTTGCTAGCCCCCACCCCTGTTTTCATGTATTCAGCCTCTTCCTCTGCTGGTTACCAGGCCACCATAATAAACACAGTTTTGTTCTAGGACATTTGTGGCACTTGTGTGTGTTACTGTGTAAAAGATGGGGGAAAAGAGGCCAGGTATTGGGGGGGGGGGGAATCCCCGAAACCTAAAAGCAAATGCAAGGGCTAATTTGGATTTGAGTTCTGTTTTATCTGAACCATCAAAGTTCAAAGACTATGGGATAAGAGATTCATGCTTTTGGCCCAATCTATGGGTATAAATAGGAAGCAGACAAAATCATTGATGACTCGGGACAGCAGAGTTTCTTTCGTATAAGCCATATTGCTGGGAATGTTAAAGCTGAGCAACGGCTGCTCAGAACTAGATGACTCACACAGAATCACAGACCGGGAAGGGACCTCGAGAGGTCTAGTTCAGTCCCCCACACGATGCTTCCTGGCACTTCCAAGGCCTTGCTCAGCTCTTTAGGAAAGAATCACTAACATAAGAGCCCCATGAAAACCTCCTCGGAGTCCATTAAATAAATAAACGAACAACCCCAAAGTTAATGACTTATCCATGGACTGATCCGTGAGTTAAGTGGAAACCCAGCAATTTGCTATAGACTGCACATGGCATTTTAGTGGGAATCCACCACTCCACCGCAGCTTCAAGTTTTGACTGGCTCCCTTTCCTTATGGTTGCAGGAATGATGGGCATAGGTGTGTTGTCCTTAGGCATGTGAAGTTGCTTCCCATACACTTGTATCGTTCTAGTTAATTTCAGTAGTAATGTGATCATGAAACCACTCAATCTTTACATCTTGGCAAAGGTATTTCTCTCAGAAAATTTAATCCTGACTGGTTCCTCGGTTCCTGTTATCATACAGAAGAGTGTGTTTTCCTGAGAGTGTATTTTTATTCTGCTCTGAGCATTAGTGAATGATTCCAGGCCTATGGAAAATGCTCTGATATGAAATGACAGGACAGAAATGTGCTTAACTATCGGAACTGTTAGCTGGCTTTCCCCTGTGCCCATCCCTTTGGAAACATGGGAGATCTGATCTGATCTGAATAAGTCTGGTCTTGCTAGATGCTCATAACATGCTTGTAAGAGAGTGGACTCACCCCTGCACCGCCTCCTGCTGGTCGTCCATGGGAATTAGCTCTTTGACCCAGGAACGCCCTCTACAGGCTGGTGATCCGCCTTACCGCTGGCCCCTGTGCCCCTCCCAGAACCCCAGTGCCCCTTTCTCCAGGTTGCTGCCCCCCTGGCGGTACCCCCCCACTCTGGGTCTCCCCACCCAGGGGAACCGCCACCCACTAACCCCACCTCGCCTCAGTGTAAGGCTACTGCCAGTCACCATCTAGCCCCACTCCCTGGGGCAGACTGCAGCATACGCCACTCATCACAGGCAAGGGTGGGTTGGACCTGCTGCCTCTCTCTCTAGCTGGGCTGCCCCTCTGCAGCCCCAGTACTGGTCTCAGGCCCTCAGCTAGGGCTGCAGCCTAGGGCTTTCCTAGGCCAGAGCTCCCCAGCTCCTCTAGCCTTCCCCCAGCTCTGCTCTGCTCCCAGAACCCTGCTCAGCTTCCTAGCAGACAGGCCCCCTCTCTCTCTACAAGCAGAGAGACTCCTGAGCTTCTGGCTGCCCTGGCCTTCTTATAAGGCCCAGTTGGTCTGTTTGGGGCATGGCCCCAGCTGCAGCCATTTCCCCCAATCAGTCGGGGTTTTGCTCCCTTCCCCAGCCCTCTGCAGGGCTTTTCCAACCCCGTCAGGGCTGGAGCGGGTGCTCACCCCGCTACAACGCTATTCTTTGTAAACATGAACAACATAAAAGAGCACATTTGTGAGAGCACCTGTTTTTCTGACCAGAAACTCAATCAAACCAAATGTAAGCGGGGGAATGGTTTCCTGGCTGTGTACCCGTGGAAAGAAGTGGCAAAAAAAATGCTCAGTCTCCCTCTCCTCTTCCTTTACCCAGAGCCCCCCCCCCCCTGACTCTCCTGTTCTGGTGTGTTCCCCAGCCCCCCCAAGAAAGGGATTCCTGGGGGCTGGGGGCCCAACCCCCCTGCTGCCACCTAGGACAGGACAGGGGCTAAGGTCCCCCCACTCCGGGTGCTCTCTGCACTGGGGCACCCCTCCTGACCCACTATTCCAGACAATTTAAGCAAAAAACAAGTGTTTTACTTTACAAATCAATAAAAAAAGAAAAGAATAAAAATATGGGAACGGTTACAGGGAAACACATCACCCTGCTCTGTGGCAGGGCAGTCTGTTCCTTGTAGGCCCCCCCCCCTCAGGCCCTGGCCTGGCTGTGGGGGGGATGCTGTGGTGACACTTGAAAATGGTGGTGACCACACACCTCTTCTTTCCCCAGCCCCGTCCCCCCCCCCCCCCCAGCCTGGCCCCCATGGACCCTTGGTCTTCTTTTTTTTTGGGGCCTTGGGCCCTGGGCCCCCCCTTTGGCCCCCCCACTACACCTCCTCTGGCTCTCTCTCTCTGCAGCTCTGCTCTGCTGCTCAGCTCTGCTCTCTCTGGGATGTGCTCTCTCCTCTGGCCTCTCTCTGGCTCTCAGCACCCTCTCTGCTCTCCTGCTCTCTCTCTCTGGCTCTCTGGCTGCCCTCTCGCAGCCAGCACACTCTCTCTGGCTCTCCTGCTCTCCTCTGGCTCTCTGGCTGCAGCTCCGCTCCCAGCCTCCTCTCACAGGATCTGCTCTCTGCCTCTGGCTCTCTGGCTGCAGCCGCCATCTGCACTCTCCCATCTGCTCTCTCTCTCTCTCTCTGCTGGCCTCTGGGCTGCAGCTCTGCTGGGCCTGGATCTGGCCTGGCTCTCTTCTTCTCAGCCAGCTTCCCTCCTTCCCTCCTCCCCCTTCCTCTCTCTCTCTCTGACTCACATTCCTGCTCACACACGGGGGGGACGACCACTGGCCTTCTGTCTGTCTCCTGATTAGCCTGCCTGCTCTGTCAATCAGGCTGACCTGCTGAAGCATTGGCCTCTTCATTGTTCCTGACTGTCAGTCTCCTCAGTGTCCTGATTTGCCATCCTCCCTTCCTTTTAGTGGCTGGAGCAGCAAAAAACCCCCCCCCACTGAATGTTAGTAAGGGGGCAACAGTCCCCTTACACAAAGGGTGATTTCCCCCATTAATCCAGCCTGTGAAATCAAAGATTTTTGAGGGTGGCCACATGCAGGAAACTCTTAGGCTGCAGACTAAGCTCCGTCTGCAGGGACTGGCTGTGAGCTTGGGCACTATGCCCCTACCGGGGGGTAGCATGGCAAAGTGGCAGTGACATGGAGGAATGCATTTGAGAGAAAGGAATGAAGAGACAGGAATACTCTGGCCCCACTCTTGCAATGAGCTCTGCTCAGGGTGTGTACTCATATTAATAGTGAATAATGGCCTGCTCTAAGTTTGGCAATAGCAATGCCTTCTGCTAGCCAGGCACCTCATGAAAACAGTGTGTACTGCAAGTCCTCTTTTGCAATCCAGCAATCTAATACCTACCGTCTATGGAACTTGGCAGGGCTTCTCCATGGCACAGTTTTATTGAGCTACCCTTCTTCTTGTTTTCGGCACCCAAGGAACACGGGAAAGTGATTGACGGGGGGAGGGCGTGTGGCAGGAATGTACGGAACCCTCACTAGCAAGGATGTTTTCTGACTGGTGTTAACAGCTGAGAGGTGACCAACGCCATCTCTGTAACAAGCAAACAAGGGAACATGACCTGCCTCCCTTTCAGCTATAAGAGCTCTCTGGTCACACTTTATTAGCTTGCAGTGAAAGTCAGTAACATAGCTGAGCTCAAATCAGTGCAGATGGTTTTCGCGGGGGGGGGGGGGCAAGATGAGTAGGAGAGGCACTGGGGTATCTAAGCTAGAAATAAGGTTGCCATTAACCTTAACTCTCCCAGGCTCTCAAAGTATCAGGTCACTGCCAGATTTTCTCTTCCATTCTGCGAATTGGGAGCATTTTGCTGTGAATATGGATATCAGAAATCCCATGAGATGACAAGTACGCTGATGGTGAAAGGCACCCTTCCTGAAGGGCTGATGCTTATGGTATGTTTAATAACGAACCAAGATCTTCCCTACATTGCCTATATTTTACAGTCATCATACGGTGACACGGGAGCAGTGCCACAGAATCATACTGGAAAATATGCTACGCTGCCTTATCAACTGAAATCTGGGGAGGTTTATTTTGTCTTGAAAATCCCTTTCTTACAAACTCGTCTCATCAGAGAACCACACCCGATCAATAATTAAAATAGAGAAGGATAATCTCATGAAAACCTTTTCCGAATGCTCCAAGTAAAATTCATTAGCTACTCCACTCGCTGTGCCACTCATCACAATGTTGTGAGGTCCCTAATGTACAGTAATATGTCGGTGGCGTCTTTACACTGTAAGCCCTGCAGAGAATTGGAGACAAGAGTCTTTGAGAGCATTAGTCATCAGCATTCCCCTCTGGGATCCTGCTTCACCTCCAGCTTTGATTGCATCATTTGTGAATGTGTGTATAAGACAGAGAAGGAGAGAGAGCGAGATGGATGAGACTTTTTCTGGTCACATTCACAGAATCCAGGGAATCTAGAGTAAAATCCCACAGACTGATTCAACTGTCAATTTCTAGTTTAAAAAAAAAACCCACCAGAGTAAAACACAGAAACGGAGAGGCCTTGTTTCAATGGACTCCAGCTCAGAGATCAGGCACATTCCATTATGAAACATGAAAAAGCGGCAACACAGTTGGTCTCTCTGTTGAGGGTGCCAACCAAGCTGACTATTAGGACCTAGCTCAACTATAACAACTCTTACTGCCACAGGATTCTGGCTACACCACTGCTCTCTCCTGGGTGGGATTTTCAAAAATCACTCAGCTTTAGCGTGACTGTTCTCTCACTGAAGCAATAGCGACACTTCCACTGACGTCACTGAGTTGGGCCAGCACTGAGCCCCTACGGAAGTCCCACCAAATGTAGTTAAAAGTTACATGGTTAGTCTGAGACTTTAGCTCAGTAATGGAGACATGGGTAGGTCCAGGATACAGTACAAATTTCAACCTTGTTGTAACTGGGACATGGAGCAACAATAGCATTGTAACCTTTATAATCCCCTGACTTGGCTGCGATTAGTGATAGGATCTGAATGTGGTTGTGGTGGCCTTTGGTGCAATTCAAGGTGTTGCTACTGATTTCCAAGAGTCAAATTACCAACAAATCTCACATGTGGGCAAAGTACTGCTTATATGCTCTTTGCACATACACAGGATGAGCTATAGTTTCAAAGATCCATGGATGCCTCTAGGCAGGCTGTAAGTTAGGGGAGATCTGTGCATGGCCGTAGACTAGAGATTTTGGCTGTGTAACTAGCACTGGGATTTTGAAAAAGGGCTTCTACTCTTCAGCTATACAGCTGCTTCTTCCCCGTGGCAACTGCAAGACAGTGCCACTTGATCACTTTTTTGTAGCTACTTCAAGGTATATTAAAATGAGGTCCTGGCGGCTCACTGCATGGACATAAATGAAAGAAGCTTAAAAATATTTTTGACCATATATTGGCCAGGGACAGGATAGATGTTGCAAAGATTAGCAGGTGCAGGTTGGGCCAAGTTTAATACAAAGCACATAGAACTGGTAAAAAACTGGGTTTTTTTTCCAGCAGAAATTCAAATACCAAAAAATGTTGGTCAAACTCCAAAATATTTGATTTGGAAATGCTGCTGCAGTGTTTGATGGAAGCTGCAGTTCTGGTGCCACAAACTCCCATTCTCCTCTATAGACCAGGCTCCCTGATCAGAATACATCTCCAGTGAAGCAGCATGGTCTCCCCATTTGGAGAAGGGAGGTAGTGCATCATGGGATTTCCTGGCCATGGTGCATCATGGGAGATGTAGTTTGGATGGAGAACCTGGGGGGGGGGAAAAACCCCATAGCCAATTTTTTTTAAAACAAAAATTAAAATATTTTCTGTTTCCTGACCAGTTCTATTCACAACCAATAAGCAGACCCACTCCACTGGTTTGCCTGTCCCATCCATTTGCTTTATCAGCTAAGGTCACAAGCAGTGTACCACTTTATTCCCAATCATCTCAGGCATTTTGTCAATAGTTACCGAGATGTCCACAGCATGAATCAAATCAATAATGTGATCAATATTAGCCATGAAAGCCTCTGGTAGGCGGTTGTCATGCATTTGACTAGATTTTAGCTTAGTGTTTATGGAATGTTTTAATTACTGGTGCATCCTCATAGAAAAGTCTGCTCAAAAGCCTGTTTTACATTAAATCCAGATTGCAACACGGTCTGAGTAAATGGATGTGCCACATCTTTCTGAAACCATGACTTAGGCCATGATTTAGTTAGGCCATGATTCTTAATACCAAGTATAGTGTTTATTAGTGGAAATCAGTGGGCAAAAAAAGTTTTTTAGTGACTTCAATGAAATTTCTCACTGTAGTAAGTTCTATGCCCAGTATGAATAGTTTTCATGATCAAGGCATTAGATTGCAAACCCTTCAGTGCAGGGAATGTGATCGAATCCAAAAAGGCACTGAACTGGGAGTTAACAGAACTGGGTTCATTTGCTGGTTTTACCACAGGCTTCCTATGGGATTGGTACGTCACTTCATCTTTGAAATGGGAATCACAATACTTCCTGTAAAAGGTGCGCCATCACCCGCAGGGTCGCCTAGTGGTCAGGCAGGGGTTTCCAGTTCTCCCCTCCTGCACTCCGGGAGCGGGGGCTGGGTCTTTGAACAATCAAGGTCAGTCCTAGTAGGTCTCCCATCTTAGCTGGAGGCCCCTGGTGCTGTGCTGTCTGCTGGGGGCGAGGTAGGGGAGCTCAGGCCCCACCCTCTCCACTGAGCTCTAGTCCAGGGCCCAACGACAGGTGGCTACACACAGCTCCTTGGTTTGTCAAGCTGCCGCCTTCCCTGGACTACTTCCTACCCTGGCACCCGGTCAACTGCATCAGGGTAAAGCCCGTCTCTCAAATCTCTGACCTGCACACTCAGTCGCTTCTCGCCTTCCTAGGTTCTCCCCTGGTCCGTGTAGTGAGGCTTCAGGCAAAGTGCATCACTTTGACTCTCAGAGCTCAGGGTTGCCATCTGCTCCCGTCCATTGCCTGCCTCCTTCTGAGCTGCTTCTCTCCCCTTTTAAAGCCCGGCCTGCAGCTTGTGCAGGCCCTGTAGGCAGGGCTGGGCTGATGTTGAATAATAATTGAAAATGATGTGACCTTGGCAGACAGGGCTGAGTCTTTTTTTCTGTTTATTTGTTGTTACTGGTTCTTCTATAATATAAGCGTTGGGTAAAGTAAGTTCAGCCATACAAGTTCAAGTCTTCTCACAAATAACGGGCATAGTTACATGACACACTTTGTAGACCAAGAGTCCCTTATCATTCATCTCTTCTACAGTAAAATCGGAGTTGTGTTCAGTGGCATGTTCTTCTGCTGATTTAGATCTCTGTAGCTTTTTGACTTGATGACATTCATTAGTCCAGGGATATTTCTTTATAGAAAAAAAATTACTAAGGCCTTGCATCAACAATGCATGATTAAGAGCAAGCCATGTTGTCCGTAGTCACCAGCAGTGAAGGTTAAGAATTCTCTTTCACTCTAAAAAATCTCTGGAACAAATACCGGCAGCTTTTTGTCAGCTTTTCCTAAAAACTAACAATGTGCCTGGATTAAAATAATGCTGTATCAATGGATGCTCTTACAGAGCAGATGAAATAGCACCAGATCTGAGCCAAGTTAAAATCAAAAGGAGAAAAAAACATTTTTAAAAGCTATTCATCTAGCGAGGAAAGCTTAAACCTTAAAATGGATGATACGAGCAACAAATGTTGCCCTCCAGTGTTTCCCCAGAGTGGCACTAGCTGGCAGATAGGATGGCCCAGCTTTTTAACTCACATACGCTAGGATCTTGCAGGCATGAATTTCGATGTATCATTGCTATTCATTTCGCACCAGTGGGGAATTAATGGTTAAAACACGGAGCCATATGTCTGAATGTGTCATTGTGCTTCCCAGGTGTAGTATGACATTGTGAAGACAGATAGGTTTATTGACAATGCCATTATTCTGACATTTGTTTTGGCCTTTGGATCAAATCCTCTGGTCTCCTAGTGCACACGCGATCTCACTATGGTAACACTGAATGCTCACTTATTACCTATCATGGGGTGCAATGGAATCTGGAAGAAATCCATGATGAGACAATTGTTGTTTTTCCCTTTACAGCTTACACTAGCTGCTAACCATAGTAGTGTGACAATGGCCCGACAGTACCATTTTTTATATGGTAGTTCAGGCTGTACCATGGTAGATTAAGTGATGGGGGGGATCTGTGTGACAGCCAAGAGTTATTAAGTGAATATTCATTACCTTATTGGACCCTCCCCTGTTGGTTGACCTCATTCTGATGCTTTCCTCTTCCCGTCCTCAACCAAGCAGCATAAAAAGAACAACGAATTATTCAGCTTACTATATTTTTGCCACTGTGCAAGCCCCCGCCCTTAGAAAACACACATTTTAGGGTCTTCTTCATATGCCTTAACCACAAAACCATCCTTTCAGACAAAGCAAGATCTTGTGGGCCAGACACTGGCCTGAGACTCAGGAGATCTGGGTTAAATTCCTGGCTCTGCCACAGACTTCCTCTGTGACCTTTGACAGGTCACTTAATTCCGAGTTCCTCATCGGCATGCTGGGAGTGAGAAGATTGCATCCCTGGTCTGTTTAGACTTTAAGCTCTTTGTGCCAGGGAGCATCTCTCACTACATCTCTGTACAGTGCCTAACACAACGGGGCCCTGATCGCATTTGGAGTCTCCAAGCACTGCCATAATAACAATAACATGACACTGCCTGTCGTGTGGCCATTAGGAGACACCAGCTAGTGTGTTCAGCTGTCTGCACAATCCAGTTTAATGGCCTGCCTCAGGGAGAGCTGGTGCTGTGGGAAATGTCCATCAAGATCTCTCTTACCAGCTGACCACTACGCGTCCTTGGGTGTTGCTAGTGCGTATGTACAGTGCCCGTGTGCTTGCTGCCTCCCGGAAGGGGTGATTTCTCGCTGAGAGAGGCTGACGAGGATGAGCGGGAGGGATGAAGGTAAAGAAAGTTGAACAATATTTGTTAGTGACAAACTAACTTTCCCTGGGGTGTGACTGTTTCACCAGCCTGCTCCCACCATCCAGGCGCCTCCTGGCTATTCCCCAGCTGTCAGCTCCGTACCTGCCTGGCGCTGCTGATGCTCTCCAGCTCAGTGCCGCTCCCTTGGGCCCTTGCCTGGCTTGTCAGTGGGCTGCGTCAGCATCACACCACAGTCTCTCCTGTTAGCCCAGAGATCAATGCCTGATAGATCCAGCCCTCTCTCCCCTCTGGCGGGGGCCAATGAAAATCAGGGGACGCTTTCTGCTACAAACGAAAATGAAATAAATGAGCACAAGGCTGCAGCGGGAGTCTGTGGAAAGTATCTTTATGATCTTTACGGTCCCCCCCCCTTTAACTTTTCCCCTTTCACTCGCCCAGTCTCCACAGTGCACAGAATGCAAAATGAAGGGCTCAGACATAGCAACCGACATTGGCAAAGGACAGCAGCTTTCGCTGAGAGGAGCAAAACGGCTGCTTCCAAAGGGAGCGACAAACAGGTTGTGAAATGTTCATGTCTGCTGAAAAGCGAAGCTTCCCCATTGCCAGGCTTCCTAAGTAAGAGGGATCAGCCAGACCCCGCTAAACAGCTCTGGGCAAGGCAGAGGCAGGGACAGGGGAATCTGAGCATTAAGGGACAGGTGCAGCTCCATGGTAATCTGAAGAAAACAGGGAAGAAGGGTGTTTGGAGATCAATAGACCGGAGGTCAAAAGACTGCTAAAAAGAAAGGCATAGAGTCTTTAAAGGGCATTTTGTTAAGGGAGGGGAGGGGGACATTCATCTAAGACCTGAATAATGCACCAGGCCTTGAAAGCTTTCTTTACATGCCAACAGAATCCATCATTCTCCCAGGTTAGCTCGGAGATGGCTACGTGGTCCAGAGGTGGGTTATGGGTGTGCATGCGGGAAGGGAAGCAGGAAGATTGGGCTTGAACTCAAGCATACTCAGTGCTTCACAGGGTGCCGGGCACAAAGAGCAGCCCAGATGCCAATCTGATTCTCTCACTGGCATCAGAGTGAGCTTCCCTCCTGGTCCAGCCGAGGGACTGGATGAGGGAGCAGCTCCCTGTCCCGTCTTCCCCTCCAGCAGAGGGAGGTAACGCAGGACCCAGCTCCCTCCCTACGGCACAGGGCCTGTGATCCCCCTGGGGCACAATGGAGCTGACTAAAGTGGGTCCTGTTCCAGAAAAGGGTGCCATGAAGTGAGGGAGAAGTGGGACGGCTGAACAAGGGGGGCTCTCAGCTCCAACAAGCCCAGAGGAAAGATTCTCCAGCTCTCCTTTTAACGCCATGTGCACGGTTTTTAATGCCGCCTTCGTCTTCATCCAGGAAGCCTCTCCTGTCCTCCCTTCCCCCAGCTTGATCTCTCTATAAAGCTGACATTGATGGGTGTGTGTGTGTGTGCGCGCAAATGTTTTTCTGAAGTAATAATGTCAAGTCCATATTTATCTACTTATTTTTGCTGCGTCACTGTCTCGTTGGATCAATTATCTCCTGGCTGGGAAAGAGCTGACTCAGAGCTAAATCTGGCTCATTGCTCTACCTGCAGTACGATAGCCTCTCCTAGGAATGATGATACACTTAAAACCCTGCAATTTCTCTCTCTCGTGTACACAGTGTGTACATAAATATAACTGTGGTGGCAACTTCATTATTAAGGCTGTAACAAGCCTTCCAGGCTAAGTCAGATTTTGATTGTTCCCTCCGCCGCCCTTGACAGTTCTCATAGCAAATCCAATCCCCATTCTTGCTTGTGGTCTCTTGTGCAGTCAGTGTCTTTTCCCTCCGTTTTGAGATGAATTAGATAAAGAACGCTAGAGATTGGAGAGTGAGGAAAATGACAGATTTGCCATGTCTGAAGAGCCTTCCAATGTGCAGGTTTTTTTGTTGTTGTTTTTTAATATCTCAAAAATAGCTTGGTCAGGAAACTCCATGTGGGTTTAATTCATCTGAAATCCAGGCACACAAGGGCCTCTGCATATTGGGGGGAAGGTTTCATGGTTAATTTTAGAATTAATTGCTAGGGTTTTTGAACCTTCAGGAATCATGGGGCGAGGTTCTCTGGCCTGCGCTAGGCAGGAGGTCAGACTGGGTGATCACAACGGTCGTGTCGGGTCTTGGAATCTATGACTCTCTATCAGAACTGCAGCCCAGCTGAAGGTGCGGGGGCTAAGCTAGCTTGAAGTCGCCTCTGTGAGCTCCCAATTCTGGCCTGCTCCAGGAGCTGGAGAGGCCCCCGGCAAAATGAAGGCATGGTCTACTGCCAAGCGAGGTCGCCATAGCTACGTTGGTCAGAGTGTGGAAAAGAACATGCTCCTCAGGGAGGTATGCTGGCCCAAGCCCCAGTGTAGACCCAGCTATATCAACACACTCCTCCTGCCTCCCTCCCACCCCATCCCAGGGCTTGTGAGGGGATCTCCACAGCAGTGGAGCTGAGGGAATCTCCCCCAGCCAGAGGTGGGGATTTTAGGGCCCCTTTTATGCCACATTCTGTAACTCTCTCAGCAGCCCCTAAAACCCTGCAGACTTTCTAAAGTCCCATTTAGTTGGCAACCACCTTCCACTGTTGACCTTGCCCTCTTGTTCTTATCCTGTTAGGGGGCTCAGCACGGGCCTGATCCAAAGGCCATGGAAGTCAATGGGAAGTCTCTCGTTGACTTCAGTGGGCCTTAGGTCAGACCCTAAATCCGTAATAAGACTTTAAGGAATATCTGATCAGGTTCTCAGATCTGACTTAGCAGAACCTGTGGGGTTTAAGCACTTTTAGATCCTTCAAAAGTGATAGGCCACCTCCCCCCACCCCTAATAGATTTAAACCTTACCCGCTATGTAGAGTCACCACATGCTACTTCAGTACAATCAGCCACACAGACAAATCACAAAGCTAAGGCAGCAGAGATGGAACAAAGTCATATCCGCCATACCAAGTTCAATGATCTCCATAACTCTTTCATTCTCCTTCCTGATATGGATCGGAGGCTCCAATAACCCCATGCAATCACATCCCCATCTTCACCCACCCATTAATTAAATAATGGCCACAGACCCCAGACTACCTCATTTGCTGAAGTAAAGCAGACACTTAACGACTATCCTTGTTGTCCGTGCAGAGTAAAGGGGAGACGACAAAAACTGGAAAGCAATGTTGCTCACTATTGCAGAACTGACTCTACATCATGTCAGGTGTTGCATTTCCTGCCTCTTCTGATTTTAGGTGACATTCTCCTGGTGGGGTTTGTAGGCAGAGTACATACAGCTTGCTTGTCAGACATTCTAAAAATCTATTTTAAAAAAACCTTTTAACTAATAAGGCATTTTTGTATCCAATGACCTCAAAGCACTTCAGTAAGCATCATTAGCAGAACCGATGGAAATTTTCTGAATTTAGATTTTTCAATTATATTTTTTCATCCAAATTTAGAATTTCAACCCAAAATGGGATGAATTTTTTGCAAAAAAAATTCTCATAGCAAAATTAATCCTGACTTTTGGCCAGCTAGCTATGGAGTTGGTCAACATTTTCAGAATTTCAAATTTTCAAAAAAAATAAATAAAATTGGGGGTTGAAATATTGAGTGTCAGTGAAAAATAGAAATATATTTTTGGTGAACATTTTTCAACCATCTCTAATCATTATCCCCCTTTTTACAGAAATCAGTCGGTCCTTATACACGGTCATCGATGAAGATTATATAACAGAAACAGAGAAACTCCCAGGAACGGTGCACCTCAGCAATAGCAGATACACCCCTCCCCAAACAGAATATAAACTAAAAAGGATAGCCCCAGGGTCAACCTACACAACAGATAGAACCATGCTAAGGGTAGCCATACTCTGAAATGCTCATCAACCACAGTAATAGCGAACGTGACCTAACAAGTCCACACAGCCTCATTTTTGATGGCACAACTATGTTGGCCTGTCTATTCTTGAAAGGCCATGCTGCATAACTGTATTTGTACCAGTGCATTGCAGAAAAAGAGTGGCTGGGGGGGGGGCAGGGGGCGGAGAGGGAGAGGGAGCAGGGAATGTGATACCAACAGCATACTTATTTTATAGTGAGGTTTGTTCAAGCTCAGGCTAAAAGTCAAATCCAGCAGTCTCTGCTTGACCTCGTCCCTTTTCCAAGCACATTATTCAACCAGGTCCTATCATCCATCCAACCTACTGATCCTTAGCGATACACCATGACAGGAGCTTCCCCTGAATTCATGAACATCAGAGAGAGAGAGCAGACAGCTTGCATTTAAGAGGAGCTGATTTAGCTGCCTGGTTTATTTGTTTTGCATTCACTGCAAGGATCTGCTCCTTCCTTTGCATGTGTTACCAAGTTCCCAGGGGAATATCTGAAGCAATTTACAAACCTATCCTTTCCCTGTTGCTGAGATCCTCTCACTACCGACTTTTCTTTTATGCAGGAGGAATCAACCTTTTAGGTTCCAGGAACCATCTACTCTAAGTCATCTTTAATGTCACTTCAAGAGCTGTATCTACTTATATTTATACGTAGCCCAGAGTGAAACCCCAAGAGAAGCTGTGCCTGAGCACATATCGTTCAGGATCTGCAAGGGGATTTAAATAGGTTTGCTGCAGGAAAAAGCTCTTTTATATGTGTATATAAAAGGGAAACTAACTTTGGATAACCTTGGGACAAAGAGAGACAGGAACCATTCAATGATTCCTCTTCTCTGCCTTCAAATACCATGATACAATAGTATGAATCGCGGATAGTTAACATTTTAAATCAAGGATTCCAGGTTTGCCTTTCTTTTAGATTCAGTAGATCAATTACAATAGATAGATAGATAGATAGATAGATAGATAATGGAAATCTTGATTCATTGATTTAAGGTGAACTGAAATGGAAAATGCAATTATTATACAGCTATTATAAAAATGCATTTACTAGGGATTAATAACTGTGTATCAGATATGCTAGCATCTACATACAATATAGATCTCTCTATTGTTTTACATTAATTTATGCAATGTTAACTATTGTTAGTGTTACCTATTGCCTTGTATGTTATGTAAATACATGCGCTTTCAAAACGGCTATTGGTTTAATATGCAATGGGTCCAATGGAGTCACGGAAAGCAAAAATTTGGCCCTGCAATTGAAAATCAAAATTAAATGCATGAATGGGAATTCTTCTTTTACATATGTGCTAATGCAGAGCAGATCCATTTAGAATAACATCTTAATTGCATATTAGTACTGAAAATGCACCATTCATCTGTAGCGGGAACAATACTGTGTACTAGATTTCCATGTCTCAGCTTCCAGAGATGTACTTTTGTATTTTCCCTGCACTTTGCTGCTTATCCTTTAGGCTTGGTGGATTTTAAATTGACCCCTGTCTTTTGAGATAAGAGAAAATAATAGGCTGAGGGGAAAAATGCAGGCTGTCTTGACCAGCCATTTTGATTTGGGGAGAAGGAGGAAGATCCCAAAGGAACAAAAGCAAAGCCTCTGTTTTCTAAGCAAAATATGAACAGTCAATTTCAGTGCAGTCTTAACATGGGTTCAGGTAGCTACCTTCCACAGCCTAGCATTATCAGCGTTACTTAATCGAAACATGAATGGATGGAAGGATTTCCCCCAGAATGGATTAGAGATTCAGGAAAAAAACAAAATCCAGCAGAAATCCTCTTAGGTCATTTTTATCAGGGTTAGATTTTCACATCTCAAATTTCCAGTGGCAGTTTGCTTGGATAATCTCAGATTAGTTTGTGGCTCTGTGTGTTTCCCCCCAAAAAAAGTGGACTTTGCAGTGACAGAAGAGTATAACAGTTATTTTGGAAGACGGATGTGACATCTAAATAATAATTAAAAAGAAGAGTTCATCTAAAAACAAGCAGCTTACAGCTTTGGGGATTTTTTCCCCTTATTCACTATGCATTATTCATATTAGACAAGGTGACCAAATGAGTCATCTTCCTGTGCAACATATTCAAAGACATATGCTAGTGCCTCTCAGTGAAAGCAGAGGTGCAAGTAGCAATTATTTACTAAACACTCTTATAAAGTCGGCAAGTTTGACTCCCGGGATAACTCCGTGCATGCATCCAATACAAGCCACTCCAGTGTGCGGTCGTTGGACTCCAGCACATGTGCTCCGTGCTTTGGTTTCTCATGCACTGTTTAAGAAATGTGTTTTGCATCGATTAGACGTTCCTATAGAAGAGCTGGTGAATGAATGACAGGCCATTTTTAAATTATTTACAGCCTTGGCATTTTACTGAAAGCAAATTGTCAACTAAATCTAGTTTGTTATCCTTACAGCCATTGGGCTCATTTCTCCTGAGCACAGCAGCTGCGATAAAGATCATCTCCTCAATTTATTGCTTTCTTGATTCGATAAATACATTTCCTGCAAGAAACCCCTCACAGAGGGTGTTTATCTAAATCAGTCCCCAACCTTCATCTTTGCAACTACAGGTGCTATTTCCCTTTCTTTCTTTCTACAGATGTCGCTTGTTTTTAATCTGCTATACTCTATAGGACGCATGGATTTTTCCACCCCAGTTCTTTTCTTTAACCTCTCCATTGACAGGCAGTGGACTAGGTGCATGGGGGAAATATATTTCTCTCAGTCAGTCAGACAGTTAAGTATCTTTCATGGCATTCTAGTCTCATGAGTGAAAGCTCTTTAGAGACTGCCGAGGGGACACAGGAATGACATATGGCTAGCATGGAAGGGGTTAAGTGTGCCACCAGTCCTGTTATTCGTGGTGTTATTATTTTAGATCATGCCTCGAGGTCAGTCAATTTGCAGCTCAAGGTTCGGGGTCAGATGGAAGTAATTTTGGAATGTGATTGAGATAGAGAGTCAAGGCTCTTTTTTAATAGGTACGTTGGACACCGACGGGTACTATCATTTCCAGAACAAAGAACCAGCCAATGGACATAACTGCCAGCAAGTAGATGCATTCAGACTAACAGGGGGCAAAAGTCTGTTCTGCAGCAATGAGGAATTCTAACGGATGCGCATTGTTCCCCCCCTTAAAATCTGAGTCCTGGTTGACACTGGGTGGGAGGGGGATTGATCTAAGTTATGCAATTTCAGCTATGTGAATAACGTAGCTGAAGTCGACATAGTTAGATCGACTTACCACGTGTCTTCACCGCGGTGAGTTGACTGCTGACGCTCCCCTGTCAACTCTGCCTGTGCCTCTTGTGGTGGTGGAGTACAGGAGTCGATAAGACTAGACACGATAAATCGACCCCCGTTGGCTCCATCGCTGCCCGCTGATCCAGCGGGCAGTGTAGACATACCCTGAGACAGCAGAGAGGTCCTACATTGACTGAAAGCAGAGAAATTGAGGTCACTCAGATACACTAAAGCCTGCATTTAACTAATGCTAAGGACTTCACAGACACCGCTGGAGGCAAGAATGCAGAGTTAAGCCGTGCATTATGCCCCTAACTCATATGCAGTTATTTAAAAGGGGAAACTAAAAAGGGCATATTCTCAGCAAGAAGAAGGTGTCAGCCTTCATCTAATTTTTGGTCCCTGTCTTAGCATGCAATCCTGTCCCCAGCCCAGTGTCTCAGTAACAGGGCGGAGTACTGGGGACTTCTGCAGGGGTTGTGTGTGCATAGAAGGAATCCTGGGATGGTCAGCGGGCGCGTGTAGTCGATGATCCACTGGCATTGGCTATGCCATTACTCTGGCCTAGCCCTACAACTGCCCTGCACCCCGGGGCCCAGTGAACCCTAAAGACACACATTTCCAGTGTCTTAGGGACTGAGCCAATGCCCACTGAAGTCAATTGGAGCTGGGGTTGCTGAGCACATCTGAAAATCGGGCCACTTCTATTTAGAAGCCTAAATACAGCCATAAGAGCCTGACTCAGCGTCTGATAATGTTGGCAGCCATCCACTCACAAAAAGTATTCTTGTCTTCCTGTACATTGTATGCTCACTGTATTACTTGTGCGCGTGCACACACACACACACACACACACACTATTAAAAAGCAAAAACAATTTTTGGGGTGAAATCCCATTTGTTCCTAGGCTGGATCCCCTTTGCCAAATTTGAGACCACAGAACTTACACAATTCATCTAGTTTCCATAGGTACCTATATGGCTGTATTACTGTAGTATCTGAGCAACTCACTGTCTTTACTGCAGTTATCCTCATAACCCCCCTGGTGAGGTAGGGCAGTGCTATTAGCCCCATTTTACAGACAGGAAGCTGAGGCACAGAGAGACTGAGTGACATGCCCAAGGTCACAGAGGATGTCTGTGGAAGAGCAGATTCTTGACCCTGGGTTTCCTGAGTAGCAGGCTAGCACCCTAGTAACTGGACCAACCTTGCCTTTGATAAATGCAGAAGTAGGAAACAGGAAGGTACAAGGTCCTCAATTTCTGTGCAGTTACAGGAAAATGGGGTCCACTCCTTGGGGGTATTGGCCAGGATACGCTGACTCAATACACCCCCTCAGCAGCTTCCAATAGAATTTAAAGGTGCTCTCACTATTTCTAAAACTGCAGCTGTTGAGCTGCTTGCCTTCTCTTGGGGTGAATTCCTCCTAGTGTGCAGAGAGATTAACTGGCAAAGGAGGTACAAGTTACACCTCCCTGAGTCAACTTGGGTGAATCTGACCCAACCAGCCATTCAGACACAGAACACACCAAGTGACCAGGAAACAGATTTATCAGAATGGTGCAAGGTTTGGGGTTTTTTATTTAAGAAAGTTAAATAAAGATGACAACACTTTTTTGAATGGTGGATTGATGCTGGCAGGCTTTCCAAAGGAAGTGTGAGGAAGCTGTCAATGTCCCCGAAAGCAAAAAAGAACAGGAAAGGAGCCCTTGTCATTCCTTTCAGTGCCATGTGCAGATGGTTTTTAGGCAGCTACTTGCATGAAGAGCTTTGTTGGAAAGTCACCTGGGATTTAAACCAGATTGACAAAGTTCTCCTGTGCATCATTGCAGGACCTACTGCGATCTCCTCGCCTGACAGGAGTGCATGCTGTGGGGTCACCAGCAATATGCGTCCGGTGTCACCTGTCTCTATGTTTGGTCTTATTTTATCCATTGCGGTTTTCACTTTTCACTGCTATTAAGGTTTGCGCCAGTGGCATTTCCCTTAGAATGTCACCCTCACATCTATCAGGAAAATAGTCCTTTAACAAACCTGCCTTGGCAGGAGTACACAGAGCGGTCAGTTCACCTAACTTTCAGGCCTTGCCGTTCAACAGAGCACAGATCAGAGATGCTTGCCAAGATGCACCAGTTCTTTTCACCCAGCATGACTGTGCTAATTTCAGAGATCATACTGCAAAAGCGCTTCTTCCGGAACCCTGGCAAAATTACTCTGAGCTGTTTGGGTTCCACTAAGAAATGCAGGAGCAGAACTGATTTGAAATCAGATGTCTAGTCACCACAGTTTAAGGCTTACTGTTTATAAAGTTTTGAAACTCACAATTTCATTGAAATTTCAGCAAAACAAGGGTAAAAACATTTAACAGTTCTGGGGACGAAAATGTCATCCTGTTTCTCAAACTACTATACAGTTACAGAAGTTTCAAAACATTTCAAAATTCGGCTGAAATTTTGATTTAAAAACCAAAAGATGACATTTTTCCAAGAGAATTTTCAGGAAATTTATGTCCCATTGTTTGACCAGCTCTAATCAATACTCTCTCTTTTCAGGCCTCATTTAGGGCTTGTCTAGATTTAGGAAATGACACCAGTGCAAGTGCATGGCTGTGATTTTCAGTAGATGTTCTGCAGCCGTGCAAAAAGGGATTTGACTTCAATGGGAATTTGGCACAGGCTTACGTGATTTATTGAATAGCGACCACGATATTTGGTACTGAGCAATGATGACAAAGGAAATACGGAAACCACCCTAATGTGGTTGGGATAGGATAAACGTTCTGGGCTTTGCTCAAATGCGGGATGACATGTGCATGTGATCTCTTTCCACACATCACTGGAGACTCTTGCACCAGAGGTTAGCTTAAAAACCTTAAGGGCTTGGAATGTAGGAGGACCTTTAATTGAAACTGAGCAGCTGCAGCAGTTGATTTGCAAAGTTGCTCACATGGAATACTGAGCGCACAGTGGAAATCCAAGGCTTAGTGAGAGCAATTTAAAAAATGAGAAATTAAAAGCCTTTAGAAATAATATCATGTGCTGAGTGTGGGTTTGTGCAGATTTGGAGAGCCTTAGTTATTCCAGATTTGTGGTGATATACAGTGTGTACAGAGATAACTATTCAACTGTTAAACATGCATTGGAAACAACTGTGTTGAATCAGAGAAAAATGAAAGTCTCCAGAGCAATAGAAAGTGTAACATTTCTTAAAATATGTTTTGGCTTAGGAAAGACCCATCAGAAATCATCATAAAATAATCTATGCGCTGCTAACAATAGGTAGAATTTGGTAAAGGCAGGGGAAATCAGGGTTGTGAAAAACTGATTGTGTAGTTTGGATGTGTCTCTGCAAATTGTGTTGTGTGTTGCACAATCCCAGCTTACTTTAAATAAATAAATAAAAATGAAGCTTCAGTCTCTATTCTATCCCATTACCAAAAGTAGCCTCCTAAAAATCTGCTGTTATTATAAAGCTCTTCAAGGAAAGGACCTTGCCTTCTTCCCTGGTTGGAAAGACCCACATTATAGGCCACACTAAAAATAAAAGAATCATTTTTTGATGTATATAATTTCTTTAATCTCAAAGCACTTTATAGCCCATATGCTTAAAGAGCTACAGAAATGAAACCATCTCTGGGGTGAGGAAGGCAACCATCAGGCAGACAGTTGGTACAATGGGAAAGGGAAAATTTTGCCCAAGAATTTTAAAGTAAACTCCTACCACTGTGAGAAGGTTCCTGAGATTTCTGATATCCATAAAGAGCAGAGAGGCCATTCATTTTTTAAGGCTCCTCCAAAAGGCCTTTTTGAAATAAAATGCACAGTCCTCAATTTACAGAGCAGTGAGCTGCTGAGACCTGTTTGCTGGGGTGTGAACTCATGAGTGGCAAATCTAGTATTATCCTCCAAGTTTACCTCATGTGCAACCTGTCTAGCATGGGCTTGTCCCACCTGTTCCCTAAGTACCACCTCTCTGCTGTAGAGCGAATGGTATTTTCCCACTGGGAAACAATGGTAGCTATCTGATCAGTGGAAGCTCCTCAGGGTAACCATAAGAGGATATGTAGTTTCTATCTTGTTTTGCTGCACAGACCATGTGATCTTTACTCACTGCTGCAAACTGGGCTCTTCTTATACCTTTCCCTGTCAGATTTGCCAGCTCACGCCTCAAACTGACTGTGTGGGATACATTCACCTGACTCTATTGAATGACTCCTACTCATTGTTATGGAGGAAGAAGGAAAAACCCAGAGGACCCCACTGACATGCTTTCTGGGGACAGTTCCTTCCAGATCCTGCAGCTGGTGATCCATCTAACTCTGGTCATGTGATCCAAAATTAAGCAATAAGGCCCTGATTCAGCAAAGTGTTTAAGCACATGCTTAATTTAAAAGTCATTGTGACTTAAGCACATGCTTAACATTAGGCACGCGCTTAAGTGCATTGCTAATCAGCCACCTACTACCTTTTGTATCCCCAGGTACAGTGATTTTCAAATAACGGTAATTGTTGGTATTATTTTATTGCTAATTAACTGCTTTCTGTGCACTGGATGTGGCATGAGAACAAGGAAGATACAGACCATGTTCCAAGGAGCTGACAACCAAAATACATGCAGACAAAACTAATCACATTAGGGACCCAGAGGAAGGATCTGCCTTGCAGCATCTTCTTTACATATTTCTGTAGTGGTGAAAGGCAGTGTTTGCTGACGGTGGGTTTTGCAGAAGAGAGAAGTTTTGAGGATGGATTTGCAAGGGCAGAGGGTGGACACCTGTTTCACTGGGGTAGAGGTAAGTTTTAGGCATAAGGGTAGCATGGAAGCATTGGAAGGAAGGCTGAAGATTTCACCTCTTCCATAGCGCATAGCCAAAACTGTAGCAGCAAGTACACCCCAGGGATCTGGGGCTTAATCTAAAGCCCAAAAAAGCCAAGACACCCATTAGCTTCAATGAGTTTTTGGATCAGGACCTTATTTTTGTATACATTAGGTGTTCTAATGTGATCATTTTCTACTGTACATTTTAAAATCACATGGTCTTTTAGATCCTGATCTTCCTCATGGAGAAGCAGGTAGCAACTCAGCAGACATGAAAGATCAGGTGGAGGCTGGGAAACCTTTGGCTCAGATACTGAAGCCAGGAGAAGAAAAAGACTTGAAGGGTGAAAAATGAATCTCCACATGCCAAGAGTTCCATCACTCCATGTTTGGCAGAGTGAAGCCGCTGAGATTGCTCTTGTAAAACGGAGCTGCTGAGATCAGATATCTCCCCAGTGCATCTATCACTTTGGTGTCATTTCACTTGCAGTATGTAGCAGCACAATGTCACGTGGTCTGATTGACTTGGGAGATGACCACAAAGACAGGACATGTGTGCATGAGAGCAGGCAGGGGTGAAGGCCGGTGTGGCTATGCCGTGAATCTGTTCAGCTGTACAAACGATGAACTGAAGGACACAAAAATCCAATCAGTCTGAAGACACTGTTACCCAGGGCATGTCACAAAGGGACCATTCACTCCCCCGTCTATTGACTCCAGGCCAGGGCTTGCATGCAAACATTTTTAACAATAACACCTTCCCACTTCTATAGCATCCTTTATCTCAGGAGCAAAACGTGCTTTGCAAACCGACTCAATGCAACCTCTGCAGTCCTCTGGCACAGTAACTCTTATTATTTAAGTATTGGGAATTTGAGTTGAAGTGACTTGCCAAGGTCACGCTGTGAATGATAGAACTGGGAATAAGTCTCCTGACTTTCAGTCTCCTGCTCTAACTGCTAGACAACTCTGCTTCCATTCATTGTTCTTCCCCTATTCGTTACAGGCCAGACTGAACCTGCAGACTCAGCACTACCTACAGTGCAATGCACAGATGTGCCATCACATGAACAGCCCCGGGAAGGAACGACGACTCAGAGCCACAGCCGTTCCTCTGCTTTCTTCTCATCTCTGGAGTGGAGAAGTAAGTTACTGCAGCTCTCTGAGAGATGCCACTCTCTCACTCCCCCATTCCTTGCACCTGGGCAGCTACTCTAGCCAATAAGCAGGGAGTGGAGCTAAGGCTCCACCCACTTGCTTACAGTGGGAAATATTTGGAGAGCAGGGCCTGCAACTTCCAAGTTGTAGGTAAGCCAAACAAGTGGGAGGAGTTTGACTCCACCTTACTGCCCTGCTTGGCCAGGTAGGATAAGGGCACATTCTAGCCCTAAGGAATCAGATTTAAAACCAACCAATTCCTCATCACATGCCAAGGAGCGAGGGACGAGACACATCCCAATACGGAATCACTTTAAATCCCACCAATCCACTTTGATCCAGCACCGCTGGGCTCTGTGGCTCCAGAGAGACAGCCTTACACATAAACTTCTCGAGCGGGGATAACTGGGCACGATATTCTAGGGGTTGGAGAGCGGAGCAAGAGGGCACTTTGTCAAAATGATGGGATCATAAGATCTTAACAGCTAGAGATGGGAAAGACTTATTAGATAATTGAGTCTACTCCTGACAAGGCAGGATTTAGTCTCCTGACAGAGGATGGAAAAGATATTAAACATACTGCGCTTATCTCAACAAAAAAGTCCCCTGGAGAAATTTTTGTTTAAACCACTATGTAAAAGATTTTTGGATCCTACGAACAGGTTTTGTCTGTAGAGCAGCTGATCCAAACATTACATTTAGAGCTGTCAGGAAGGAATCTTTTTCCCCCATGACATTTTTTGATGAAAACAAAAATATTTTGTTGAATTTTTCATCTAATTTGGGGACATTGACGTTTTTTAAACAAATGGACATTTTCAGCAAAGATTCCCATTTTGTTGAAATCCCACCCCCCCAAATTGTCAGAAAAACATTTCCATGTAAAATTTTCATCCAGCACTAATGGCATTCGTATGGCCATGCTCTCACACTAGGGTCTGACTATTATCGGAGCAGGGCAAACACTGCAAAAATGGATTCACGAGGTCCTGTGAATTCCCTTGACAGTACTTGGGACCCCTGTATATTTGTTTTCTGCCAGTGTTCGTACAAATGTTGTCGGGTTTTGTTTTGGTTTTTGTCATTCACCTGATTTGGCACAGAGAACAGAAGCTCTGTGAACACCCAGGCAGCCTATGTCTGTGCCAAGACTTGGGCTGGAAATGTCTGTCCATTTTTCTTTCCCTGTTTAGAAATGATTTCCTCAACCAAGCAGGGAGCAGAAACAAACCCATGGTACTTAGGTAGCCTGTAGCACACCATGAATAGCCAACAACGGACAGCCAGCTGAAGTAAAGAGTTTGTGAACAGCCCCTGGCAGAAATTCTGTATGGATGTTTCCAAAAGGACCTAGTGATTTTGGAAGCCTCAGTTTCTGGGTGCCCAACCTGAGACACTTTAAGGGGGTCTGATTTTCAGGGGATGGGTGAGAAATAATCAGCACTTTCTGAAAATCAGGCTCATTTAAGGTTCCTAAATATGGCCATGCAAAACTGGAGGTCTCCAAAATCAGCAGTCTGTTTTTGTCCACCTAAAGGGTTAGCCAAAACAACTTCTGAACAGAAAAAAAATGAGTAAAAATCCGTCTGTTTGTGAATAATTTGTAACTAGAAGAAGAAAGACCAACTTACTGAAATTTATACACACAACAGGGAAGTCTTATATTTCTTCTGTGCAGCAACTGGAGGGTTCTCCCACCAGCAAGGAGAGGAAAAGTCAGACTCAGGGGCAGAGTTAAGATTAGCTCTGGGACCCTGACCAGAGCCCCATTCTTGTAAACACACGTGCATAACTTTACCAAGGTCATTAATCCTCTTGATGTCAATGCAGCTACTCACATGAATAAAGAAATCCATCCTAGGACCTAGAACCAGACAGTCTGGTATTTTTTGAATATTTGTTGTGATTAAAAATATTGTTTACAATGTTCCAACAACATTGTCTATTATTCTTTACTTTATCCTTATCGGTGTTTTACTATTACTATCTGGAAATTATTTGGAGCCATGTAGTGTAGAGAGCATATTGAATTCCATTTGCCCTGATGGGAGGGTGCTTCTGCCTTCAGCGCTGGACAGGCTTGGCAATTGTCTCACGACTGTACCAACGTAAAGAAAAAAGAAATCCCACAAAAGGAGAAGGTGAAGAGCAATGAAACTGGCTCCCGCATTGTTCATTTCTAAATGAGACAGCAAAGCTTCTGTTACAGTCCCATAGGGGCTCCGTCTGGCATGAGTCAGCAGCCAGCCAGATTTACTGCCAATTGATTAAATTAACATTTGTTATAAGCCAGAGATGGGAGGTAGGGAGGGGAAAAAACCCTCTTCATGGCTTTTCCATTATTTATATCCTGGAACTCTATATGCTACCCTCCATACATACTCGATAGATACAAGCTGCAAGATACCCTTCCCTTAAAGAGACAGAGTGCATCCTTTTAGCGTCCTTGTGTCTCTGGGAGAATTTTAGAAATGAAGGATGTTACAATGCATGCGAGTCTGTCTTACACCCTGGAGGACTAAACTGCTCCGTGGGGCACTTTGCTTCCATTACTTTAACTATGAGCTCCGTTTGCCCAATAATGGTGTGACAGATAGAAATGAAGTACCACTGTATTGTTAATGTTCTCTACTAAGTCTTTATTTAATTGTGAAACAGAGTGACTGATAGGTCTCTGTGTAGAGGAGAAGGTTGGTTTTGCTTTATTTTGCTCCTACGGCATTAAGCCAAGCATGGAATAACTGAAGCTGAATTCTCACTGATTTGATTCCCCCGCCCTCCCCCCGCACAAGGCACTGATAATTAATCTGGATCAGTCTGCTGGCTGCTCTTAAATTTCAGTAAATCGGGTCTGAATGTTTAGTGCGTGAAAACATAAAGCATGAAATGCAGTCATTTGTCTCTGTGGGGGTCGGTTGGAGGCACGTGGATGAGAAGGATTTGTGCGTGTCTGAGTGAGAGGGAGAAAGATGTGTTGATGCTGAAAAAATGTTTTACAGGTATAAAACGTGCGTGGGGTGGCTATTCTGGGAAGGAATATATGCAAATCTGAGAGAAGGATGTATATAAGCTGCGGAGGGAGATGCATAAGGAAAGAGAATCTTTTGTTCAAATCTCCCTTGCAGCAAGACAGGCTCAAACCGAGACAATAGGTGTGACCAGAATGTCCAGTTATTAGGAAGGTGGCTATCAACCGAAGCGAGAAGTAAGGAAACTCTTCTTCCTAGTCTCCTATAAGCTAACATCCTGATTCAAAAATAACATCAGGATGTGTTTCCTTCTTGTCAGCTGACGTGCTGTACATTGACTACATTGTGACCGAGGGGTTTTAGTGAGTGAAAGGCTAGAGGTTCACTGCCCTTTCCTAAGAGATAAGGGGCAAAGAAAAAGGAAATCAAATACGAAATGGCTGACAATGAGAAAGGGAGAGACTGTCTGCGGGTCCCATTGCCCTGCTTTATGCAAGCACTGGGAGAAAATGTCTCCATAATGCAGAGCAATAAGCATGCTGACCAAAGGGCTGTTCCTTTTTTGCTGAGTCACTCGACAGAAATTCAGTCAACTTGGACAAGGGCCCAGCTCCCTTCCGGATTCCCACTGGACTCCACACACACGTCCAGTGCTCCACACATCACAAGGGCCTGGCTCAGAGATGGAGTCTGGTGGCCCCAATTTCAGCCCACAGCGTGTCGCATTCATGGCGTAGCAAGAGGAGGAGATGATATCGTGTGTGCCTCCGGAGAGCCCCAATTCACCTACAGCTGCCGGGACAAAAGCATCCAGGGTAGGGAATGGTACTGCTGGGCCTCATTATAGCCTTCTCTCCTGGCATGTCTACTTGTTGCCAATCATTTTGCCCCCCGTTGCGGTCCTCTCTTAGCACAGTTACAGAGGTGTGCATGTAGGACTGGCTTTAGCAAGGCAGCTCCTGTCCCATGGGGCTGGGCCCAGCTCCCCACTCTGGGAGCTGTGACCTGGCACGCAGGGTAGTAGCGCCTGTTTGGTCCAGCCAGGCTTCTGTCATGATGGAGGGGAGCTGGGCCACACCTGAACTGTGCCACAACCTTGTATGCCAGGTCACGCTGCCTGGAGCAGGGAGCTGGGCCCAGCCCCATGGGACAGGAGCCACCTCCATGGGGTGAGTGTGGGGCAAGTTCTCTCTGACCCCACACTCTCCTCCGCACCAGGATTAGGACTACAGTGCCAAGGCAGAGGGTACTTCTGCGGGTGGTGGGGCCCCCTCAGCCAGGTGAGGAGGAGGTGGTTGTGGCAGAGTGCACCCACTGAATTTGAAGGCTATATCCACGATTGTGCGTGTTGTACCCTTAGTCTGGGAGCTCGTTAAATGAAGGCACTGGGACTCGATACTGAGTTAGACAAACTGGGAGCGTCACTGGCCATGTCTGGACTGTCAGAGTATTTGCACAGCACAGACTAAATTTCCCCTGTCCTCTCCCGGCAGGCACTGGGCTGAGCGCAGAACCTGCAGGAAAGTTTCAGTGGAGGTCAATCTCTTTGACTGTGGTCTGCAATCTGCTATGCGTGTCCTGAGGCCATTACAGCGCACACACCTTAGAGCACACACAAGCTGCCTCTGGCAAATTCTGATCTTCAAGGCATATGTTGCTCTCCACGTGCCTCATCCGTACACACACTGGAGGGAGGAGCACATCATACAAGGTTTCAGCCTCACTTCACCCCTGATTATCTTGCAGCCCATGAGCCTTGTACTGGGGTTGTGTATAGAGCCGTCCATACTTCTGTGCAACAGAGCAGTTCTGTTCTGAGGCCTGAGCCCATTAAAGCCAACATGAGTTTCCCCACTGACTTCAACAGGCTTTGGATTAGGTCTTTGGTGTACAATGCATTTCTTTTAACAAGGGCGGCACTGACAGTTTTCTCTGCTAGAGCGACATGGTACGGATAGGACAATCAGGACCCTGAATATATACATATATATATATACACTATACACACATGGGTGTCTGAAGAAAAAGAGAAAATAAATTCAGACCTTCTTACAGTCAGCCATCAAATGGTCATAGCAACAGATGAACAAAGAAAGGAGTGACCTATCACACGTGGATTGGAAGGGAAATAATATTTTACAGCCAGCACATTGAGTCAGATCTCTTAATAAATTTAGGATTTATTTCATTTGCACTCTTGAAGCAAACAAACCACTAGCAAGAGGAGGAAGGAACTTACTGTGAAGTATTCGGAGATAAGTGTGTTATGAAGGACATATGGGGGCACGAGAGAATGAAAACAGTTAGTGTAAAACTCAGCCAGAAAAATTCTCCACTCTTTCTGGCACGATCAGAGAAAATCAATAGCAGATCTTTTACAATGTGAGTTTAATCCCTATTTTATGTAGCTAGGAAGGCTGAGTTGTGGTAGGGAGGGTGGCCTAGGGATAAGGCATTGAACTCAGGAGCCCTGGAGTCAATTCCTACTTCAGCCACATACTCCCTGCATGACAGTGCGTGAGTTACTGAAGCTACCCTGTGCCTCAGTTTCCCCATGTGTTCAATGGGGATGGATAGTACTTCCCTACCTCACAGAGGTGATGTGAGGCTAAGATCCATTAGTGATTGTGAGATGCTCAGATACTATGATGAGAAGGGGTACACCTAAAGTGTAAGTACCTAAATATTAATTTTTTTAAAAAATCTGTTTACTACATAGTATGTCACATCACTTAGGCAATGATATGCATGCTGTTGTCCATCACAAAACAAGTGCTTCTGCTCCTGTGTGTAGCAAGAGACCTCTCACTTAGAGCTGAGTGAATAATTGAGTTTTTGGTTTGGGGGTTGAATTGAAAAAATACAGAACTAAAAATTGGTTTGGGGTCAAACTGAAACTGAATTTATATATTTTTGCCAAAATGAAAAAAAAACCCACCCAAAATATAAAATTATAACATATAAAGCCACTCCCCTGAGCAACAAAAAAGGATTCTTCTGTCAACCTAGATATATAAAATTTGGGGGTCAAACAAAACATTTTATTCACTCCAAAACTAATTTTTTTGGCTTTTTATTTTATTACACGTTTTCAGCTATTTTTTTTTAAAAAAAAACCTAGCTAAATTTCTAAATGAAACATCACTTTGAAATGAAAAAAAATCAAAATACTTAGTTGTGAAAATATTCAAATTGGACCATTTTGACTCTCTAATTTCCCTTCCTCCTTTTATTTGGCTGAAACCATTCGCCAAATTCAATTTGACTTCTCAGATAGTTTCATTCAACCGAAAATGCATTTTTGGGCACATAAAATAGTCACCAAAATCAATCGCCCAGCTCAACTCATTTGAAGAACACTCCTAGCATTAGTGATCTTATGAGATTTTTTTTTTAATGGTGTGAATTTTAATTCAGAAGGCAACTAGGGAGAGGAAGGATGGTCTTGTGACTAAGGCACGAGATTGGGGCTAGTCTACCCTAGAATCTCTAAAGCAGCCCAGCTGCACTGATAGCAAAGCCGCCTCTGTGAGAGGCAGTAGCTATGTCCGTGGGAGAAGCTCTCCCGCCGACATAGCCCTGTCCCGACTGGTGCTTAGGTCGGTGTAATTTATGTCGCTCAGGGGAGCGGCTTTATTCGCACCCCTGAGCGACATAGGTTATCCCGACATCAGTGGTAGAGCATACAAGCCCTACAATGGAGTAGATGTGGGTTCAATTTCCAGCTATGCTGGAGATTTCCTGTTTACTCTCGAGCAAGTTACTTCAGTTCCCCCTTTAAAATGAGGATGGCAACGGTTCCTTTGCCTGCCTAGTCTAGTTAGACTGCAAGCTGTTCAGGGCAGCAATTGTCTCTTAGTGTGTGCCCGGGCAGGGCTGAGCACAGTGGGGCCCTCAGATTAGTTGGGCCTGTAGGCACACAATGCAAACAATGATCATGAAAAGTGCTGCAGACCTTGTGCTAGTGAAAGCTTCCCTGTGGGTTGCCAACGTGCCTTAGTACTGCTAGGGCGAGGAGGAAATAATTTAGTCTCCAAATTCAAATTCTGGTTTCTTTGCCGAGACTGCTAACAAGGGTACAAGTGAGGCCATGTCTACGCTATGGTAGCACTGCAGCTGTCACGCCGTAGCCTAGACCCTTCCTACATTGACAGACCCCCCCCCTTCTGCCTATGTCATTAATCCATCTCTCCGAGAGGTGGTAGCTAGGTCAACGGAAGGATTCATCTGTCGAACTAGCTGCATCTACACAGCAGCAGGTCGGCCTAACTACAGCACTCAGGGCATGACATTTTCACAGCCCTGCGCGACATAGCTAGTTCAAGCTCATTTTTAAGTTTAGACCAGGCCTTGGTGTCAGTTAGTGCAGGAGGGACCTCTGGGAAGTGAGCTGAGACCAATAATCCATTTCCTATTGAACAACCATTATTCAAGATCCACTTTAAATCTTTATTGACCTGCTTTGGATTCAGTTTGACAACCAGGAGCTAAAAATGTCCCAAACCAACCACTGCTCCCCATCCAGGGGTGTGAGGCTCCATTGTGGTCATTCCTTCCTGAATTTTCACTGAAAAGACGACCACAGAATTCTTGATGGTAAAGAAAAGAGAGAATTAAATCAACCTTATTTATACATATGGCAGGGCTCCCAAACTGGTGTTAGGTACTTGTTGGAAATCAGATGCACTGCTCATATAGTCCAGACTGGAACATGTGTGGATTTGGTTTTACTTTTCTTCCAAACCAGTTGCTCAACCTTATGAAACTGTCCTGTGCTTGAAGAGAGGTTTGGCAAAGTGCTGTTTCAGCAGGTTTTCAGCTGACTGAGACACAGACTTGCAAACTGACACACACACACAGATCCCACTCTGTTTTTTCCTAACTGAGTCACAGATACAGATAGATTATTTCACTGCCAATAAAGGCAATACTTTAAGAGCACTGATTGGATTTTTGAGAGGCAAGAGAATTAAATTTCTCTTCGAATTAGAGAAGCTAAAGATCACACAGGAGGCTTTGAAAGGTGGAAGCTGCATTTGTGTTGTTGCAGGAGATGGGGGAGGATTGTGGGTAGGTCAACAAAGTACAAAAAGTAGTTCAGTATCCCTATTCCTTACATATAGCCATCCACATGGACGTATACAGGCACCAGCATAGATGTTAAATGCAGATTTAAGTTGCAAAATCATGATCTCAGTTAGGATCCAGATTTTAAACCTCTCCCCGCTGCCTCGAATGTTCAGAGGGATTCAGGTTTGGCATTCCAGTGTGTTTCATCACAGGCATCTGTGCTGATTCATACCCCATAAATGAGATGCATGGGATATAAATCCGCACAGAATCTGCTTCCCATGCTCTGATAACGAAATCTGAAGCTGGGTTTGAGTCCATAGTTTTGAACCCACAAGTCCCTGAGAGTTCAGATTCTGGGCTCCAGTTTAGAGATCTAACCTAAGCTATCCCGCTGATGCACTGATGCAGATGGCCAAAGCAAAAACCTTGCATGTAGAATTACATACTCACCTCCCCAACACATTTTTTGTCCATGATTCCAAATTCCTTTCTTCTTATAGGCTTTCCTTTAGTTGCTTTATTTACCATGATGGCTGGATGACATCAGCAGCCGCAGCACCAGCAGTAATAAAAACCCCACAGTGGAAGAATTTCTCCAACACCAATCATTGCCTTAGCTTCCAAAAAGATGTAGGACTACGTATCTGATGACAGCGACCTATCATCATGAGGGGATTCGAATATTAACATAGAGCTGCCACTTATCCCAGTGTTCACAGGGGCGTCCCGTAGCTCGGCAAGACAATTAAAGAGCCACCAACTCATGTTAAGTATCATAGCATTGGATCAGTAAGCGATAATGCAGCACAAGATGTACTTTTGCCATGTTCTTTGATGAACACACAGCCAAGGGGGTGTCATCGGAGACAGCACCACTGTGCTGTAACACAGTTAGAGTCTGATCTTGCAAAATACCGAGTACCTTCAACTCAGCAAGTGCCAAGTGCCTTCACTACCAAGGAGTGCCGTGGGAATTGCGCGGTCTTGCACCAGGCTGGAAGGGGAGCATTGTACGGCAGTAATCTTCACTCAGCCTTCACAAGGTTTGTTTGTAGGTAAGATCTCCCTCATTGTGGCTATTATTTTCATAACCGCCAAACGGCCGGCACTTTTAAATCAGAGCCTCCCTCATTTATCCAATGTGTCCAGAACAACTAGCTGATGCTTGCCCCCATTACCAACTGGCCTTTCTAAATTCCTGTATGTTCACATTCTAGGCTTGCTTAGTTACACCAATAATCGCAACAAGGAGAATCTGAGACATTATATTCCAAGGTGGCTGCAACTGCCCATTAGGTTTCCAGTCAGACTCTGTTTTAATATCAAGATTCTCCATTTATACAGTTTCAAAGGTGACCTGCAAAGGAAAATAAGATTGGGCTCATGCCCAGTTTTTGCTTCTTTGTGATGCATAAAAAAAGCCCAGAAAGGAATTATTTAAAAAATACCATGCTTTCCCCCTACTTGTTTTTTTACATTAGAAATTCGGCTCCTGGCTAGGATGCAAGACTCTGTGAGGAAGGAGAACTGGTCAAATGATCAATGGTCAAACGACAGCCAAGAATAGGAAAGTTAAGCAATAAAGTGGGGAAGGGATTTTTGAGCAGGCTGTTTAAAACACTGTGGTTTTGTTTGTTTTGTTAATGTCAAGGACTAAGTTACCATTTTGCATAAAGGAAGCCTTTGTTAAATATAAATATTATTATTCCAGGACTACTTTATGCATCATAAAACAAAGTAAAAAGGAGCATAAGGCCAATTTAAACCGATCCTTTATAGGTCACTTTTAACTGCAGATCACGCTCCCCGCCACTGTTCCAAGAGCTGGAAAGAAATATTTGCTCTTCTGCAAACCTTGGGCATCAGGTGAGTGCTCTCCTATTCTTAGCACATTTCTTGCCCTGTACAATCTATTCCTCCTCCTTTAGGACAGTGTTTACAACAGTCCTCCCATCAGGAACATCTGGATCAAAATATACCATTGTCAGATTTCTCTCCACATCTGCAGTGCCCTGGGTAGCATAGTCCCATAATTTCTGTAACCATGTAGCCAACCCTCACTTGGGTTTCTTTAATTTCAAGAGCCACTATTAAAATGCATGATCAGTTCTGGTCACAGGTTTCCTCCTCTAAAGACACTGTGAAAATGGTAAGTAGATTTAATCACTGCTAAAAATTCATTCCATAGGGTGCAAGTGCTGCTCTCTGAAGAACTTAAATTTTGCTGTACCATGCCACTACCTTTTCAAGTCCCTGTTGTTTGGGACATGGCTGTTGCTGATCTCTCAGCCCTGGTCTCTGTATCGGATATGAAAAGAGTTTTGAAACATGGGTGAACAGAAACCGGAGTAAGAGTTTTCATCCACCATGTGCCGAGTCACCCTCCTATATTTCACAACAGTTTCTTCAAATCTCCACACTTCCTTTGCTGGAAAGTTACCCCAACATGTTATGATTCTGAATCCAGCCCCTGAAAGACAGGACAACTTGGTCACTACTGATTAACCTCCTACACAGCATGTGTATCACATCTTTCCCAATGCTGAATTTACAGGACACCCTTACTGGCATTTACTACACAGTTACTAGCCCTAGTGAAATCCAAACTGGATAGGATTTCATCCACTATACCTGCCTCCCAAGCCCCTTGGTCAAATCCCAGAAGTTCAATTCTTAAACCCGGTTCTGTCCAGCTTTGTGCACATGTGAAGTCCCCAGTAACTGTTTCCAATTAGGCTTCTCACTTTTACAATCGCCTTCCCTCAGCATAGGTCTGGTCTAAGGGCGTACATCTGAGCCAGCACCCACAATTCCTATGGATTCCATATGTCCAATTTCACCTGGACCAGGCAAATTCCCTTCATTGCTGTTTGTCTAGATTTAAACAAAAATCCCTGGGAGTTCTCCAGGAAAGGGCCAAAATGTGATGTGTTGACACCTCTGCTCAATGTACAACAACTTTCTCACTTCACTTTTATCTTTTCCTCCCCAACCCCTCACACCCAATTGTTTGATTCCACCACCTATTGCATCGTGACTTAGCCAAGGCTGTGAGCTGCTGGGGGCTGTCTTTTCACCAGGCGACTGCACAGCGCCGAGCACAGTGGGGCTCTGATCTTTAATGGGCGCTTGTGCATGCTACTGTAATGCAAACAAACAACAACAATACATGGCCTGATTTGGAGAAGTGCTCAGCTCCTTTAAGAACAGCTAAGGGAGCCAGCCTGCTTTCACCAGCACATAATCCTTCATAATTTATTCTCTCCCCACACAACCTGAATTTCAGCCCTAAAATTGACAGAAGTGCAAAATACCGTGCACTGCTTGGAAATTTTAAAATTAGTCAAGGGATCCATGTCCAATAATTGCCTCGTCATTTGTTGTTTTAACCCTTTGCACATTATTTTTTTGTAAATGATAAAAAGCGCAAAGCTACGGTTGGGTGAGCGGAGTGAGAGTGAGTGACGAAGGGTTACATGGCAGGGAGGAGCTAGCTGAATCCCTTAACAATTCATCCCCACATTTCTGAGCCCTTGGGTTTCTGGAAGCTATAGATTTTGGGCAAAGGAAGTATAATTTTAAGGGGCTGTTACCTGTACTGCAATGAAACACACTCTTTTAGGGTATAGCGTCATTGCAGAGTTAACCCAGGTGATTAGGACTTGGGTCTGAGTGCCTGGCTGTGGGTAGCCACATTGCAAAGCCCTACCTGAGTTACTGCATGCTCCCCGGTGCTGCAATTCCCTGTGTGTCGCTAGGACTTCTGGGGGACATCCCATGATTCTTAGTGCCGCAGGAAACTGAGCTGCTGTAGGATTCCTGCCCAGTGAAATGTGGGAGAACTTGTCTGTCCTGGGCACCCAGGAAGCAATCGTGGGAAGGCACTGGAGGACTATTAGCACTTGAATGGTTTAGCCTGGGTCCATACTGCAAAGCAGGTGGGGAAGGTAATCAGCCTGAGTGTAAGCAGCCCATGGCCTGGTTCAGGGCAATATCTGAGCAAGTGCCCAAGCTCACTCTGCAATGAAGACAGGCCCTCTGTGTAGAATCAGCAGAGTTAGGGCCATATTTACCAGAGCACATTCTTTGCTCTAAGTCTGTATTCTGAGGTCTCATAAAGTTTAGAGCAAATGTGCTGTCTGGCCATGAGTCAGAATAACAAGCATGTCTATCAGGTCTCTTATCAGTTCATGCCATTTGTTGAGTGCAGAGAAATGCAAGTCTGTGCCCCACCCTGGAAAAATAAAAACACTCTGAATTTCACATTTTAGTTTGCAGAATCCCTTGGCAAAATACCTCCTCCAATTGGCAGTGCATTCTTCAATTTACTTTGGGAAAAACCAGACCAATATATGGAGAGGAAGCCTGAGAGAAGGGGACTTCATATTTTTGTTCAGAGCTTGTTGCTAGGCAAACAGACCAGTCCTTCTGGGCTTGTAGGAATTCAGTACAGAAAAGAAAAGACAAAAGCCCACCGTATTTGCAGACCCTCCCATTCCTTCTTTGCACCATGGTTCCTTTGCACACACACATTCCTGAGGGCAGCAGTCACAGCCTGAAAACGCAGTAAGGGTCAGAGCAGGGGCACACCCTGCGTACCTGGGAGCATGCAGACTGTAGGGATCACGCACATTCCCGCCTGTCCCATAATCATCCTGCAGGGCTCTGCTGAACAAACCAGAGTCAAGAAGCAATGCTGGGGTGGAAAGCTCTGAGGAGAGCAGAGACAGCTGGGTTTTGCATTGGAGAGGGCCAAAGAGTTGCTGGCAACACACCCAAATCCATTTGCCATTCTCCACTTCCTCAGTAACTGATCCTTTGGCCTGGTGATCTTTGTGCTACCTCTCCTGGCATGGTTGTCTTCCAAGCCTCACTCCAGGAGCAGTGCACATGGACAGTGCAGAGCATGGCTATTAAAAGGCATATCATCCTTCATTATCACTAATGGGAAAGGCACACAGCTAAGCTTCCATGGACTGAGCCAACAATTTACTCCCAGGTGTCTAAATCAGACCTTTCATATCCCTTGCCTGGCTTTCCACTGCACGGGTGGATGGCATCCAACTGCTGGCCGGTCCCATCATGATGCTGCTCCACAGGAAGCTTGAGAGAGTGTGGTAATCTCACAGTTTCCAGTGGTGGTTCCTTTGGCTCCAACCAGGAGACGTTACGTAGGATGGATGAGGAGGGTGGAAATAGTAAAACAAAGGGAAGTGTGCAGGCCTGGACTCTTCGTCGCTCTTCCAATGAAGGGGGCAGATCTGCAGAAGAAGGAAGTATGGTCTTATGGTCAAGGCATAGTATGGGAGAGATTGGGGTTTCATCTTTGGCCCTGCCATAGGCTCCCCTGCGCCCTTACACACATGGTTTAGGCGGGGTTTTTTCAAAGGTCCCTGTGGGATCTTCCAGTGGGAGCTGAGTACTGAACTAAAAGATTTGCCTTTGGAAAAATCTCACTCTTTCTGGGCCTCAGCTCCCACATGTATTAAGTGGGGGAGGGGGAATAATGATCCCACACAGGTGTGCTGTGAGGCTAAATGAGTTAAGACGTGCCAAGTGTCTGATTTGCCACCTTAGCCTTGAAAATGGACCCAAACAGACTCATTCAGCACCATGCTAGCACGAGAACACGCTACTGCTACTGGGAAGCGTTCTTAGGATTCCAAGAGTTACCTATCTCCTGCAGTGGGAGAACAGGGCCTCTGGCTGTGAGTGGCAGGTGGCCATTTGGGCACCAGGGCTGAGAAGCAGTGAAGGAGTCTCTGCAGCTTGAGGTCTTCAAACCACAATCTGAGGACTTCAGTAACTCAGACATAGGTTAGGGGGTTGTTACAGGAGTGGGTGGGTGAGATTCTGTGGCCTGCATTGTGCAGGAGGTCAGACTAGGTGATCATAATGGTCCCTTCTGACCTTAGAGTCTATAAGTCTCTCGTGCTCTCCAGGCACACAATTTCTGCCTATTGAGGCTCCCCAGGCTGCTAATCAGGCTCCAAACCAGCTTCAGAAACTGGAATTCAGAAATTACCCAAGGATGCTGCTAATTCGTGCCAGGAAAGCCCCAAGGCCTGGTGTTTTCCTGTTATTAAGGTTAAGGAGCTGGGCACTTTCCATAGGGTGACCAGATGTCCCGATTTTATAGGGACAGTCCCGATTTTGGGGGCTTTTTCTTATATAGGTTCCTATTACCCTCCACTCCTGTCCTGATTTTTTTACACTTGCTGTCTGGTCACCCTAACTTTCCATGTGGTACTCCTGATTTCCTATACATTGTTCTGTTTGACTTCTTGCCTGTTTATTCACGGTGCAGTTTTCCTGTACGCACAAATGTGCTGTAATCTGCCGGGTCCACCCTTCGTCTCAGGCAAGAGGAAAATAATCACCTGGCTCAACCCTTCCACATCTTCTCAGCCCAACATCACCCATTGGTAGAGCTGCTGAGAACGGCAAGATGGATGCAGGGGCGGTGGGCTGTAAAATTAAAGAGGCCAAACTCTGGACCTTTCATCTGACACTATTAATGCTAAATTTTGGTGGTGTGGCTAGGGCACGGAGGAAGGATGGTCCCGTGGTTAGAGCATTACCCTCAGGCTTGGGAAACCTGGACTCAAGTCCCTGCTCTTGCAGACTTCCTGTGGGACCTTGACCTTAGTGTCTCTGTGCTGTAGCTGAGGATAACAACACTGCCCTGCTCCCAGGGGGCTGTGAGGATAAATAGATTGAAGAGTGTGCAGTGCTCAGATGCTGTGATAATGGGGGCTAAATAAGTATCTAACATAGCCCTAAATCACCTGTGACGCTGGATTTGCATCATCAAACCTGACTGATGAGGTCTTGCCAGACCAAAGCTACCTCTCGGCCAGCTCCCATTGAAGTCGATGGATAGGGTCTTTCCTAAAGATGGGACAAAACCTAAGTGTTCTGTCTGAACCCTCCCATAAGGCAGGTGGTTTGGATAAAATGGAACCCAAATCCAAATCAATCCTGGCTTTAGTTTTGGAAAAGCAAACGCTGACTGGTGAAGTTTCTACAAAACTAAAATCGTCTTTAATCTGCCCTTTATAGACGTGACAAAACCGCTATCCGGTGCGCCCCTCCTTTCTCAGCTCCGCTGTGGTGGTTTGGATAAAACGGGATCTGGACCTGGGTTTTGCAACTACGCCATAAAATGGCCTGCTCTTCCCATCGCTTATTAAACTGCAACATGAAGGTCCCTTATGTTTTGCCTTTTCTCAGACACATCCATAGGATTCTGTGCTCTAGAGCAGGAGTAGGACTGTAGTCTCTGACTGGGGGCCATGGTTGGTCATTTATTTATTATAGGCATTTTGGCAGCACCTGTTGTTGGAATATTGAAGCACTAACACAGTGAGCTTCACAGCACACCTAAGAGGTAAATGCCATTTCCATTCTTTAACTTCTATTTCCTTTGATTTATAAAGAGCTGTTAGTCATGGGGGCAGTGCCCATCCCAGGTTCTGGACACCTTTACAACATGTAAAATGCGCTCTCTTGGCCATTTTGCCATTGGGGAGGTGGAGGCACAAAGTGGCAAAGCTGCCCAGTGTCACACGGGAAGTCTGTAGCAACGCTATAAATAAACCCCCAGATTTACTGGTTTCCAGTCTAGGGCTTTAACAACAAGACCATCCTTCCTCCCCTTTGGGGACACCCAGTCTGGGTTTTTGGTGGAATGGAAATGTACTGAGTTTAACTTTGGATCCCTGGCTGATCAAAAACTCCACCCTGCTCCAATAGATGAACTTCATGTTTCTCATTTTCCTGTGGTAGGGCATTGGACTGGGAGTGAGAAGATCTGGGTTTGAGTCTGTGTGACCTGGGACAAGTCACTTCATCTCTCGGCACCTCTGCTTCTCTTCTCACCCTCTGTCCATCTGGTCTATTTATAGATAGGGCAATGCAGTATCAATGTAGACACTGCATTACTTATGTCAACTTTGATGGCCTCCAGGAGGTGTCCCACAATGCCCCACCATGACCATTCTGGTAAGGGCCAGTCTTGATTTCAATGGGAGTTAGGAACCTAAATACCTTTGTGGATCTGGGTCTAGCTCTTTGGGGCAAGGGCTATTTCTCGCCACGAGTACGCACGGTGCCTAACTCAATGGGTCCCTGATCTTGGCTGGAGCCTCCACGGCACACTGGAATACAAACAATTCATGCTAAGTGTAGTTCTCAGAGATACTTTGGGTTAAATTTCTCCCCCACTATTGGTTTTTGGTTTCATCCCACCTACCAAGACGAGGAGTACAGGTAAAGCACTGCAACTGAGGCCTGTGTGAAGTAAGCTATTTCCCTTACTCTCCTGTGATGTGTATAGAACATTTTGACGTGTGCTTGGTAAGGCAGGTAAGTTTTTTTTGGACTGACTCATTTAATGAGCTGAGCAGCAGCTCTCAATTGCTGCCTCCGTTGTTTAAACGATGTTCAGGGAAACTGTTAAACCAACCTTTGAGAGGCCAAAGGATGTCACTTCCTGTAAGCAACCTGCCCCTCTCACTGCTTGCACTGAACACGGGCCAGCCAAACCCGCTGTGTGCCTTCAGGAATATATGTTACACCTGCACCAGCACTCTCTGAGTCAGCACCGAACCACTGCTCCCTCATCCTGGGGCACAGTTCCGCTCAGGGTATCTGTCAAGCTTAGGTATTTATGTGGCCCTTATTACCACAGTATCAGAGCACCTCACAAGCTGTAACATGCCCAGGCAGAACAGGAACTCACACCCAAGTCCTGGCCAGGGAAGTACCATAACCAACGGACCATCCATCAGTCAGAGGAGATGTAAAGCTGATACAACGAGCGTTTGTGGCACTTATGCTCACAAGAGTCGAGGTGCTGTCCTAGCCAAACTCCAGCTTGGGGAAGTATATTTTTCTACTTAACCCCCCTCCACCCCACTCTAGTTTTACCTGTGTACACTTTATTTAGCATTCTGCCCTAAACTAGTGCATAACAACACTATACACTAATCAACAGCTGTTGTGTTCCACCCCAGAAGGGTCTCCATTCAGTGGGGGGCTAAGTGGTTGCTGTATTTTTTTTTTTTTTTTTTTTACAAAAACCAATATGTAAGAGGCTTTAGGATCCTTGTGCCCCAAAGGCCTAGATGGCCTATTTCAAGTGTCGAAGTTGGGACACCTTGAAGGAGCCCAATTTTCAGAGCACCCCTCTCCCTCCAGAGGCCTCTTTAAAGTGACTCAAGTTGGGCACCCAAAAATCACTAGCCACATTTGAGTATCAGAGGGGGAGCCGTGTTAGTCTGGATCTGTAAAAAGCAGCAAAGAGTCCTGTGGCACCTTATAGACTAACAGACGTATTGGAGCATAAGCTTTGGTGGGTGAATACCACTCACGAAAGCTCATGCTCCAATAGATCTGTTAGTCTATAAGGTGCCACAGGACTCTTTGCCAGCCACCTTTGAAAAGCCTGGCCACACATGCACAGCTTATTCTCGCTCCCTTTCCATTCAAGAGAGTATATTTCCCATGGAGCCCTCTAGATTTCAGAGACTTCAATGGAGCAGTGAGAATTTACTTCAACTGACAATCTTCCCCCCACCAAGTGTCTTGCTCAACCAAGCTAGGAGTGCTCCAGACACAGCCAGTCCTCCTTCCTCTCCCTGGAAAGGAGTGCTGCTCATGCTGCTGCACCTTTGTCTTACTCAGGAGTGGTGTTGACAAGCTTTGAAAGAAATCCTTGCCAGTTCTCAGATAGGGACTGTGTGTGTGTGTGTGTGTCATCATGGGTGAGAAATATCCCTGCAATTAAAAACAACCCATCCCTGGCTGAACAGCCATGTTTTATAAATCACGCATCTCTGATCTCACAGCCAGCCTTTGCTCCCAGCCCCAGTCCATGGATGGCTGTATCTGTGAGGACTGGGTGACCGATGTCAATAGATTGTATGTTACATTCACGATAGGGGGCAAACCACATGAGGCCAGATCCTCAGCTCATTAAATTGGTGTTGACAACACACAGACATCGATGGCAGCAGAGCAGGGCTGATCCACGCTAGCTGACGATCTAGCCCCCTGTTTCTGCAAAGTGGCAGCTACTTCTGGAGCAATCTCCCTTCAAATAACTTCTCCTGTTGCTCTAAATATATTTACTGTGCAATGCTCTTTCTAAATGTTTTCATATCATTAGAGCTTGGGCTTGTGTGTGCACTTTGCTACCCCGCAGTCCCTGCCCCTGTTTGTTTTGTTCTTGTCCTGCCTTTCATTTTGTTTTTACTGGTCTTCTGCCCACTCTCATTTCCCTTATGTGTGGCGGAAAGGGGTGGGGGGGAGTCCATACTTTTGGTCTGTCCTTTGTTTTGCCTGCTTTTGTGATGCTGCCTCCTTTGAGTCTGGCTGCTCCTGCCACTGCTGCCTCCCTAGACTTTGTTGTGGCTTCCGCAGGGCTTTATGCTGCTTGTCTTTCTTGTGCTGCAAAGTTTCTCTCTTTTGTTGCTGCATCTTTCCCTGGATCCAGTCATTTTAGCTGGAGGCCCTTTGTGTCTGCACCTGCTTCCCCTAGAATTTGGGCCTGGTTGGTGTCTCCCAGGCCGCCCGGGGAGGGGGGGGAGGGGGAAAGAGAGGCAATTTGCCCCAGGCCCTGCAGGGGCCCCCACGAGAATATAGTATTCTATAGCATTGCAAATTTTTTTTAAGGAAAGGGCCCCCAAAATTGCTTTGCCCCAGGCCCCCTGAATCCTCTGGGCAGCCCTGGTGTCTCCTGAAGATTCCTGGGGCCGCTGCTGGCTGCTCTTTGGTTCAGGGCTTTTTTGGTTGTCAGCAGTGTCACTCAAGCCTTCCCTCCTGCTTGCTGTTCTCCTGAGGTTGTTCTGCCTAGTGGAGTCTGTCTGCGCTGCTGAGCTTCCAGGCCATTCCCACAGGCCTGAGCTTGCAGCTGGGGGACGCAGTTTCACCTTTGTGGGTGTGTTACGCTTGGCATCGCTCTGGTACTGGTAGGTCTCACAGCTTTCTTCAGGTTCAGTCATGTCCAAGACAGGATACAGCTCCCTAGGACAGGTCAGCCCACGTAACTGACTGTACCCCATAGACGGTGAACACAATTTGGAAATTAGGGGTTTTAAAAAACCCCATCAGGGCTCTGGGGTGGTGTAAATGGACATAGCTCCATTGTGGACCTACGACTGCTCACACTGTCTGAGGATCTGCGTTTAGGGTTAAACCCCCACATCTGACTGCTATTCCCTGAATCCATTTATCAGAATTAAGGCTGGAATAAAAGTGATTTGAAAAAAAAATCCCCTACATGACCAACCACAATCTCACCTAGTGCTTGCTAATGCTGTAATACTACAGGCAGTAAGAGACCATTGCCTCAAATGCTCAGTCCTGGTGGTTAGCCAATAGCCAGCTTGCACAGCCAATACATTCATTACAGATTCCTTTTCCCAAGGGCTGGACAATTCTTTCTTACTTCGCCTGTAAGCTCACTGAGGGAGGGACTGTATTTCTGTTCTTTCTTTGTACAGTGCCTAGCACAATGGGCTCCTGGTCCATGACTGGGTCTTCAGCAGTACCTCAGTACTGATAAATAGCCACAATCCCTTCTTGATGTGGTTGTTGTCACCAAATCATCCTGCTTCGGATGGGTTCCTAAATTTCATCATCATCTAAATTTCTTTTCATTCATCCTCAATCCTCCTGCCACAATCTACAGCCACTGAAGTAGTTTCTTGGGACTTCTCATTTTAACCAAGGCTGCTGCTCCTCCTCACCCTGAAGGAGTCCACCCATGCCTCTGTGGAAGCTGCTGTTGAAAACCACGCAACTCAGGGCTTGGCTACACTTGCGAGTTAGAGTGCATTAAAGCAGCCCCGGGCACCCTAACTCATGATGCGTCCACACTGGCAAGGCACGTAGAGCGCTCGGACTCCACGGCTGGAGCGCCCCTGGTAATCCACCTCCATGAGAAGCATAAAGCTTGCTGCACCCCAGCTGGAGCACCGTGGTGCCAGTGTGGATGCCCTGGTCTGTTAATGTGCTCTGATTGGCCTCCAGAAGTGTCCCACAATGCCTGTTCTAGCCACTCTGGTCATCACTTTGAACTCTACTGCCCTGCCCTCAGGTGACCAACTGTCAGACCTGCCTTTCAAATTCTCTGGGAATTTTGAAAATCCCCTTCCTGTTTGCTCCGCAAGGCGTGGAGTGCTCTCAGTGCCTCTTTCCAGGTGACCATGCCTCCACGCACCAGGCAATCCCCAGTATGGAGCAATGGCGAGGTGCTGGACCTCATCAGTGGTTGTGGGGAGGAAGCTGTCCAGTCCCAGCTGCACTCCGGCCGTAGGAATTACGATACCTTTGGGCAGATATCAAGGGACATGATGGAAAGGGGCCATGACTGGGATGCACGGCAGTGCAGGGTTAAAGTGAAGGAGCTGCTGAATGCCTACCGCAAAGCGCGGGAGGCAAACCGCTGCTCCTGTGCTGCCCCCATGCCCTGCTGTTTCTACAAAGAGCTGGACATGATACTTGGGGGCGACCCCACCTCCACTCCGAAGAGCATCCTGGACACTTCAGAGCCCAGTTCAACAAGGCAGGAGGAGGAGGAGGAAAGCAGGAGCGAGGGTGCTGAGGAGGAGGGGGACAGACCAGCATCCCTAGATGCCTGCAGCCAGGAGCATTTTTCAAGCCAAGAGGAAAGTAGCCAGTCGCAGCGGACAGTGCTTGGGGAAGAACAAACACCAGAGGAGGTGTCTGGTAAGTGGCTTTTATTTTGGGAATGTAGTTGTTTGGTGCAGGTTCCTGGGGCGAGGAGGGTTGCAGAAAGAAGGCTGCGTGCATGCCTCAATGCAGAATAGGGCATTCATGTGCTCTCTCACATTGTGGTAATCGGCCTCAGTGATCTCTTCAGAGGTCTCATGCAGAAGAAGGGCAATCCACTTGCACAGGTTCCTTGGCAGAGCTCTTGTGCTCCTGGTCCCATTAAGGCTAACATGTCCGTCCCACTGTGCCATGAGGGGTGGGGGGGACCATTGCTGCACACAGGCAAGCGGCCAGGGCAGAAGCCACATTGTAGTAGAAGACCCTCCCTTGCTTCGCAGGTCACCCTCAGCAGCGAGATAGCTTCCAGGACGAACTCACCCTGTGGAAAATGTGGGGACAGTGTTCAGTATAGGGGCCCCCTGCAGCTGTTGGCTCTCCCCAAGGCACAGAACCCCAGTATGGCCCTGAAACAATCAGTCCCCCTCGCCCCTGTGCTTACTCACCAGTTTGGAGCTCCTGTGGGTTATGTGGGCTCACTTTGGGATGGGCAATTTCTGCTATTGTGAACACTGTGCTTGTCTTTAAGTACAGCCGAATCATTGCTCTGTCTGGTGTGAACAATGCTGCCTCTGTTAAGTGTTGCATTTTGGCTTTACAGATGCAACCTTGTTATCCCAGCTGTCCTTGTTATCACCGGTCGAAAGACTCCAAAGAATCAGGAAGTGGCCATGCAGAAGCAAAGAGGACCTGCTGCATCCCTTACTGAAAATCAAAAAGTACAGGAGTGGTGGGATAATGAAAGGAGGGTCCGCCAGCAGAATGCGGATCGCTGGCACCAAAGCACGGAGCGGCGCCTAAGCATCATGGAGCACCAAGCAGACTCGATACAGGTGCTCATAGCAATGCAGGTGGAGCACTTCCGCGCCCGCTCCCCCTGCAGCCCTTGTCCCAAAACTCTTTCCCTTGTGCTCCCATGTCCCTGCCAACCCACTTTCCACAACATCCAGGTTCTTATCGCCACCAGCTGCTTCCAACACCTGTAGCTTCACCACCCAGCCCTGCAAACTACGACCCTTACTCACTACACTCAACTCCCATCACCATGCATTTTAGCCAGCCGGAAGTGCAGCCCTCATTGCAGGGCACTCCAGACAGGAAGGCTGAGTATGATAACAGGACATACGAAAATCTGTGATTGTCCCATTCCCCACCCCACCCCCTTCGCTCGTCCCAAACAGCACAGATGTGTCATGCCCTTTCTGTTTCCCAAGCGGTTGTGTTTCTTTTCAATAAATTAATTTTATTTTCAATAAATGAATTTTTTGGCTTTGAAAACATTCTTTAATATTGCATTAAGTAAAAGATACCATAGCCCAGGAAAGCAACAGGCACTGCAAGTCAGTGCATCATACGTAGCAAACAAATTCCTGCTAACATTGGAACCACTGCACTTCACTCCTGTGCAGGGCATCAAACATTACTGGTGCTTTCAGCCTCAAATTGCCCCCTCAAGGCATCCCTAATCCTTGCAGCCATGCGGTGGGCCCCTCTAATAGCCCTGCTCTCTGGCTGTTCAAATTCAGCCTCCAGGTGTTGAACCTCCGAGTTCCATGCCTGAGTGAATCTTTCATCCTTCCCTTCACAAATGTTATGGAGGGTACAGCATGCGGATATGACCATAGGGATGTTATCAGCCAAGTCCAGCTTCCTGTACAAACAGCGCCAGCAGCCCTTTAAATGGCCAAAAGCACACTCCACAGTCATTCTACATGACTCAGCCTGCTGTTGAACTGCTCCTTGCTGCTGTCAAGGCTCCCTGGGTAGGATTTCATGAGCCATGGCATTAAAGGGTAAGCGGGGTCTCCAAGGATCACAATGGGCATTTCGACTTCCCCTACGGTGATCTTTTGGTCTGGGAAGAAAGTCCCAGTCTGCAGCTTCCTGAACAGGCCAGTGTTCTGAAAGATGTGTGCGTCATTCACCTTTCCAGACCAGCCTGCGTTAGTGTCAATGAAATGCCCACGGTGACCCTCAAGCGCCTGGAGAACCATAGAGAAATACCCCTTCTGATTTATGTACTTGGAGGCTAGGTGGGCTGGTGCCAGAATTGCAATATGCGTCCCATCTATCACCCCTCCGCAGTTAGGGAAACCCATTTGTGCAAAGCCAGCCAAAATGTCGTGCACGGTACCCAGAGTCACGGTTCTTCTGAGCAGGATGCGATTAATGGCCCTGCAAACTTGTATCAACACAATTCCAACGGTCGACTTTCCCACTCCAAACTGGTTCCCGACCGATCGGTAGCTGTCTGGAGTTGCCAGCTTCCAGATTGAAATAGCCACCTGCTTCTCCACCAGCAGGGCAGCTCTCAATCTTGTGTCCTTGTGCCGCAGGGTGGGGGCGAGCTCAGCACACAGTCCCGTGAAAGTGGTTTTCCTCATCCGAAAGTTCTACAGCCACTGCTCGTCATCCCAGACTTGCAAGACGATGTGATCCCACCACTCAGTGCTTGTTTCCCGATCCCAAAAGCAGCGTTTCACTGCGGTGAGCATGTCCGTGAATGCCACAAGCAATCTCGTGTCGTGTGCGTTATGCGAGTCAACATCATCGTCGGACTCCTCACTGTCAGTTTGTAGCTTAAGGAGTAACTCGACTGCAATTTGTGATGTGCTGGCAAGGCCCATCAGCATATTCCTCAGCAGTTCGGGCTCCATTCCCGCAGACTGAAAGGGAAGACAGAGCGTGCAGTACAAAAAACATTGAAAGAAGGTGCCAAAAGTGGATGGAAGCACAGGGATTGCTGGGATGCGAAGTGATGCATCACAGGGCATTGGGACAACCCAGGATGCTCCTCTCCCCCCAACCCCCTTCCCACAAGCCACAGCGCCAGAATGGGAAGAGGTGCTCTGTGGGATAGCTGCCCATAATGCACTGCTCCCAATGCTGCTGCAAGTGCCACAAATGTGGCCACGCCACTGCGCTTGCAGCTGACAGTGTGAACACATGGCAGCGCTTTCCCTGCTGCGATCTCCGAGGGCTGGTTTAACTCCCGGCGCTCTACATCTGCAAGTGTAGTCATGCCCCCAGTATCACGAATAATTTATCACTTTGGTTTCTGCTTGGCTTCCTGCTGTTCTTTCCACTCCACCAATCTCTCTCTCCCAGTGCACCCATCTTCTTCACAATGCAGGATTGGGAGCAAGAACCAGTTTAATTTCATTGCCTCTCTTGGACACAGTGTATATGAAGCACTGTTGGACCAGTATAGACTTCAGGCAGCACTATCATGCCCCCTGGAAGGAATACAAGTTACCAACTTTCAAATCATTAGAGAGATTCTTAACCCCACCAGATGTCTTGTTTCACCTCAGTCAGGTGATGCCAGCCTTCCTCCATCCCTCCACTAGTTCATAATCCATTATCTACATTTAATGCCTTTTGAACATCCTTCTGATATGCCTGGTGACAAAACAATGACCAGATGTGAACTTTCTTCTGTCACCGATAACCATTCCTATTGCTAGTGCTGGTCAGGAAAAAAAAAATGGAAAACAGTTTTCATGAACATTTTTCAAAATGTTGAAGTTGTTTTCATTCTGCCAGCTTCAAAAAGGAGCCATCTTTTTTTGTTTGTTCAAACTGGGAAAAAAAAAAAGTCACTGGCAACTTTGTCTTTGAAAATGTTCATCTTTAATCTTCTCAGTTTCCTTTTCTCTCCCTCTATTTTCTTTTCTTCAGTCTTTCCGTTTAACTATTTTTGTCCTTTTCTCCATTTTGCCACTGAAAAATAAGGAAGGCATAGGGGAAGAGAAAAAAGAGAAAGGAGGGCAGAGAAGAAAAAAAATAAAAGGAGCTTCCCCTAGATTCCCCCCCCACACACTTCCAGTTTAAAAAAAAGGAGAACTTTTTGAAAAAAAATACCCCCTTTTCAAAATCAGAAACTTTCATAATGTATTTTTAGACCAAAAAAATGTGGCAATATTTTGATCTATTGCCCACCTCCAGAGGGACTGAAAAAGATGCAGAGGGCTGAGTTCAAGCAGATGACGCTGTTGACACTCCATCGGGTTGATTCTTCCTGCACAGGATGCAAGATCAGGTCCATCTTGCCTGATTCTCAGCTGATATAAATTGCCGCCAGTGGAGTTACAACAATCTAAACCAGTTCAGGAGCTGGCCTATTGATTTCAAAGGGAGTTACCTGTTTTCCGTGGGCAAAATCATTGACTCTGATGGAGCTAGCCATCATTTCTAGTGTCTTCCTGCAAACTTGCTATATGCTAGAACGTGTTTGTGACGCTGCATTGTCAAATGATGCTCTTGCCATAAATAGCTTTCACAGTGGATTTAAGCTAAATTAGTGTAAAGAAAATTAACACTACTTCATTTGATGACAGAAATGGAACTACACCATTGTGTTTGGGCCTTCTGAGGAGTCCCAAGCTAAGCCAAACCAGGCTGGTTTGATACCTAAAAGGGAGACTAGAAAGGGTGTTGGTGCCAGTGTGCGACAACCTTCCCCCGAGAGTTAATATTAAGCCAATATCGGAGCATGAGGTTGGGGAGCAGCATGCTGGGATAGGTGCCATCTTTTTAATGATGTGCACAGTATAAAGAAGTCTTGACCACAAGAGGTCATTAAAGGACCCCAAATGCTGTTTACAAGAATTGATCGGAATGTTGCTCTGATTGTCCACCTGACCAAATTACACCTCAAGCAACCATGATCTACCTACCTAAAATATTCCCGTCAGTTGCAAATAGATACAATGGCAAAGTGACTTCAATGGGGCCACCCATTATACTAAAAATGTCTATCCTAAATTGCTGTATAGAACGCTGTTAAACAGAGATGGTTTAATTTCAGTAACAGCTAAAGCAATTCCGGTATGAGTATACACACCGATGGACGTGGAAGGCACTATATAAATAAAAACATCTAATGGTGGAAACTGAAAGAGCAATAAATAGGTTTTACTATGGTGAATTATTAGCAATTACCATGTTTTTCATGATTCCAGGAGGGACCTTTTCCTTGTATTACACACACAGGCTGTCAGTACTTATTACAGAAAGCTAGCTATTCAAAGGTGATCAGAAATCTCCCTCATGTCTCCTTCGGGAGGATGCAGTCAGAGATTTCAAGGAGCTTGTGCCAATTATTTTCTCTCACTGTCTATCAGCACAGTGATGTCTGACATACAGTAATAATGCAAGTCAGGTGCTGCATAAAGAGTTTTCTTAACCTCCATTCATTCAGTAGTTTCTCTTAATTCCTCCCCCTCCCTTTCTGTATTTTCCCAGCTGCCAATCCTATTTGCATAACTGCAAAACACACACTCAGTCTCAGAGCAGATGCAATACAATGCACCTTTACCTGCCTTCTCTTTTAGCTTTATCATGAATTCACACTCAGACATGAATTTTCGTTGGAAGGACTCACTGAGAATGTAGCCCATAAATACTCTTACGACTGCCGTTTGCCTGGCAGCTCCAAGGAAGAACCTTATAATCTTGTTTGGAGTTGTTTTTTTAAACACAGATTTGCTACAAATTCTCTGTGGTGACAACCAGGGCCTAGAACAGCATAAGGGAACTCAGGGAAGTGGTCATCAGATATGGAACCGTTGCCACTAGAATCCTGGACCCATTGAAGTTTAATGGGGCTTTTGCCATTGACTTCAGTGGCACCAGCATGTCATGCTAGGTCACCAGTTTGGATAAGGGGCAAATAGGTGGTGACTGAAAGCCATTTCACATGGTCAAGTGATCTGTTTTTAGTGCTAAACCACCATTCTCTCTCAATCCCGATTTCAGAATTAGGATTTGATCCTCACCTCCCCTTCACCAACTCTGCCTCCCCACCCCAAAAGCCTGAGTTTTGAGAATTGTCTCATGTGGCCAGCTGTCATTTTACTTGGCCTATTTGACAACAATGCTGTAGCCCCTGGAGAAAATTTCAGTGCTGGCTGTCAGAGAACCTGCAGATAAACATGTACGATAAATACAGCCATTGAAAAACAGCCCTAGGGGCCAATGCCTAACCCCCATGGAAATCAATGGAAGTTAGGTGCCGAAACACCTTTCAGGACCTGGGGCTAGATACTTAATGAAGCAGTGTGATGGAACCTGCAGTGAAGATGTCACTGAGGATGCAAATCAACTTGCTGAAGTCAGAACATTTCACTTTTTTTTAACCTTAATGGAGAAGTCATCAGCTTTTATATTCCCTCCCTTCCTCTCCTTCTACGCGCCCATCATCAAAATAAATTGTACAACTATATCTAATGGATGAGATCCTCAGCCGGTGTAAAACGACATAGTCCCCTGACATCAATGTGGCTATGTTGCTATACGCCAGCTGAAGATCTCACCCAATATTTTAAACTTCCCCCAAAATTACAACTGAATTTTCTCAGCTGAGTTTTAACCAGAAGCCAACAAAAAATGCCTCTCCCAAATCAAGTGGCTGCTAGTGACGCTTTGGTGGCCTGAGATGATTAGTGGGTCGGTATCCACCTCCCCAAACTCCCAGCTGAATCAGCACTACGCATCAATATCAGCAGACAGACAGAGGACTGCATTAACTTAGGACATGAACCTGTCCTCCCATCCATGTGGGAGATGCTACCAGAAAGGGGGCTGAAGGTCAGTGCTAGGAAGCCTGGAGTGCTGCTGCCTTTGCTATACCTGCTCAGTTGATTAACAGGGGACTCTCTGGTCCTCAGAGCTGTCAGCCTGGAACCTTTCGCCATCACTAATTTCACTTAGAAAAAAACGCAGTTCATCATTTTCTTAGAAAGGCTGCCCTGTGCTCATGCATCCAAGGGTGTCCTTGTCAGGATCCATCCCTGAGCTGAACTAGAGCAAATGCTAATCAACGAGATTTGAAATCTCTTCCGTAGAGTCGAAGGTTACCAGCTTCCTGGACTTTGATTGCATTATTCAGCCCTCTTACACTTCAATCCGTTTATAACTTTAAAATGTTCATTGCAGATCTAGGACCGTCACAGCTCTTAGCTTCAGGGCTAATGGTGGCTCCTGGTTGAATTGTCAGTGCTGGGCAGGATGGCAGCTGTCACTTCCTGCTCTCTCCATCAGTCCTGCCACTTCTTCCAGCCGGATCCTGGTGGCAGTTGCCTCAGAATAACCCCAGTAACACAGCAGAATCTGTCTCTTTAATGTCGCCCTAATCCACTCCATCCTTACCACCCTCGTTGTTAAGATATTTATGTAGCTCGATTCAGACCTCAGCCAAGTCTTGCCTTGATTGTTGTAAACTCCCCCCCCACTCCTTTCTAGTCGATCTTCTCTCATCACTCCAACCACAGCTCCCCTCCATGGCCCTTCTTTGGTTCTTGCCTCCAACTGCAGCGGATCCAGGTTCCTCTTCCTCCATGATTCTCATTGCCCTCTACTCACCCCACTGCTCCTCACTGTACCCTTCCTCTCCCAGGCCTGCTCTCAGCTTCTGCTTCCCCCAAGTCCCATTTCTTGTTCAACAAATTCCCTCTCTACCTCCCTTTAAGTTCCTCCACACAAACATGGTTTCCAGAAACCCTTTCTACTCTATTTCCCCCCACCATTCCCCTCTCCTTTACCTGCAGCACACATCTCTTGCCTTTGTTTACCTTGTCTGTCATAGGCAGTAGGATGCTTAGAGCAAGGAATGAATGTGTCTCATTCTGCATTTCGTCAAATGCTGTGTACGCGTGTGGTGCTACCTATATTATTGTTATTTAGTGATGTCTGAATGGACTGCAAATGCCTGTCTCGCAGGTCACTACAGTACAATCCAACACGACTCAAGTGTGAGCACCACAGTAATAACATCCTGCGAAAGCCACATCCATTTGCAAAGTATGCAGCACGGCGTGTAAGCTCACTAGCACTCTGAAAGCACAGACAAAGGGAGGAAACACGGTACCTCAGATGGGACACACAGGCTCCACACAGCGGTTGGCAGAGTCCCTGAATAGAGGAGCTATGCCAAGGCTCTGCCTGGATTTCAGTGGAAACCAGCTATGTGAGAATCTGACTGGGTTAATTAGGGTAATGGATCCTATCTGCAGAACAGCCCAGCCATATGGGAATGCAACTGAACCCCAGGGGGAACCAGTGACTGTTCCTCATTGTGCTGAGCAACCAAGGGCTCTGCTCTCCTGCAGCAGGACACCTGAGGCTGTCATTGAGTTGTGTCTTGCGGGGCAGAATAACGCAACCTAGTACCTAAGTGGGGAGGAGTGAAAGTCTGTCACAGGGTGCGTTCACTGCTGGAACGCACCCTTGGACCAGGGCAGAGCATTGCAGGGGTTCTTCCACTCTAGTGCCCCCTTATCCATCCTCCTACTTCCACAATGGTCTGTGGCTTTTGTGACCGAGCCCACCGGCCAGGTCACCTCTTAGTCCCATCCCCTTCCAGGATTAACAGGAAAACCCAAAGTCTAGCAGCCACTGTGACAGGTCATGAGACTCTATCTGGGACTCATCATTCCTGGCCTCTTTCAGCTGTGAAGCTTGTCCTTCACTTTTTGCTGGGGGAGAGGAAGGGGAGCCCAGGTCCACCCTCTCCAGGCACCCTGTGTTAGACTGATTGCTCCTTACAGTCCCTCACCGCTTCCTGGGGCTACTCCTACATTTCCCTGCCTGTCTGTGTCTCCCCCAGGATCTCTGGACTCCACTGTTCTCACTCTGGATTTCTGGCTCATCACCACTTCTTCCCAAATGGTTACTGAGGAGTTTCCTCAAAGCATCTCCCAACCTCTCTAGCAGCAGCTGGGCTGCACTTCAAACAGTCCCTCTGGTTCCCCTCCTTAAGACAGGAATTCCCCACCTCTCCCCCCTGGGACTAGGTTATATCTTAGGCCAGCTGTAGGACCTTAGCCAGTTTCAACTTCAGCTGGTTTCTTCTCCAGTTAGTCCTTAGGCTTGGAGGGCTTAGTAGGTGGACCTTCTCCTGGTGCTATCAATCCTGCTATGAGGGAGGCAGTGGCATATATACTGGTCCCCTGTCCAGAGCTCACCCCAATTGGCTGAGAAAGAGGGGAGTCTTGCCCCACCCACTCTGTAAAGCTCTTGGTTCCAGGCCCTTAAAGAAACAGTCATAGGATTGCCTCCCAAACACTAATTTATTGCCAGGACTGTCTCCTCTCTACCAATAACTCCTAGGTCCTTGTATATGTCAGACCTCTCAAAATCTCAACTGTCCGTGCCACATGCTGCTGGGAAGGGGCTGCCCCACCACCCTGAATGGGACAGACTACCCTGCCACAGGGTCTCTCTCTTCCTCAGTGCCTACACAAAGGGCCATGGATCGGCACCAGATCACAGCACATCCTTTGTGTAAAAACTGAGTAATACAGAAACCCCCTAGCCGTGCCCTGATTCTATCTCTATCTTTCCAAAAAACACCAACAGAGAAGTGATGGTCTGGGTGGTTAGCACATTAGTTTTGTATCTTCATGAAGCCTGGCCTATCTAGCTACAGGCTTAGGCACTGACTCAGTACTGACCCCCACCGGAGCACTAACACCACAGGACATGGAGTTCCCTGAGAGCACAGGTAACATTATTATCATTCAGGGCTGGGAAAAGACCTTGAGGATGAGATTTGCTGCTGGTGTAGATCAGCAGAGCTCTAGTGACCATGTGGCAAAGACTGACTACAAGGGAGTTACCCCTATCTATTGTCACCATCCCCATAGTATTTGAGTACCTCACAATCTTTAATATGTTTACCCCCACAACACTCGTGAGGTAGGGAAGAGCTATTGAGCCCACGTTTTCCAGATTGGGGACAGAGGCACGGAGAGAGTATGTGGCTTGTCCAGGGTCACACAAGAAGTCTGGGAGGAGCAGAGATTTCACCCAGGTCTCTTAACTACTCTAATCCCTGGATGGTCCTTCCATTCTGGTTGAGTTGAACCTACCGAGCACCTGGCCCTCCATGTGGCATTAAGCACTGGCACTCAAAAGAATAAAAAACTTTTTGCTATGAAAGGATGTGAACTGGGAACCTTTTCTAAGACTGGAATGTCCCTCTGTGTTTCTGATGTTCCTATTCATTTCAGTGGAAATCTTGGCCCAAATCCAGCCCTTGTGTAAATAGGCAGAACTCCCACTGAAAGCACCGGCTCTTATTCAATAGTAAATACAGAAGCTGGGCAAGGGGAAGTGTGTCTGGAATTCTTGCAGATATTTACACGGTTTCATTATAGCTGATGTGTGCTTCAGTTTGGGGAGACCCGCACGCTGAGCGGAGAGAAGCTGACTCAGGTCTTTCAAGAGGTTTTCATTATCAAGCCTTATCAAGAGCCTTCAGCCAGTATGGGAAAACTACAGGCCAGCTCGAACAAACAACTGGGCTTCTGTGCTCAAGTAAAAATATGTTTGAACAGGGAACTCAGCACAGCACTGTTCCAGCCCTGCCGAGTGAAAAAGTAGGTCATGAAAGTAGGTTTGACAGAACAGAGAGTTGAACTTGTCACCTCAGATTCCATTGGTGTAGAAATTGAAAACTGCCAGTGTGAACTAGCAAGCAGAACGGGGCTTCCTGCATTAAAGGAGCAGTCAGGAGGCAGGGCAAACCTGCACGCTCCCCCGTAAAGCCAGCTGTATAGTATTCAGTCCCGTGATTATACCAGGCGGCGACAGTGGCTGAAGATCTCTCAGGAGATGCTTCGGTTTTTGCAGTTTCCAAACCACCAGCTGCACTTGCCTGACTGATAATTGAAGCAGGATCCCAAACCCAGAGCAAAGGCACTAATTACAAACAAACACTGCATTCTAGGGAGCTGCTGGAGAGCAGTCAGGCTGCCAGAATGAAAAATTCCTCCTCATCAAAAGGATTCATTACCATATTTGTGACTACAAATGGGTGGGTAGTAAAAATACTTGCTTCCTAACATAAGTACCCAAAATACTGACTTTGCCTGGGTTACCTAGTCAGCCAGCTACTCACAATGATTTGGATCAAGTGCCCAGTATCTCATGCAATGGTGCCTCTTTTTAAAGCTCTTCTTTATAAAGCTCCCATAGTTCAGCTTCAGTGGTGTCCATTCTCTACTGTTACAGCTCGTGCTTCCCTGTAACATACAAAATCGTTGGTTCCCAAGAGCAGCCCACCAGAAAGCGAGCTGTATGCTAGCGAATTACCTGCCTCTTTTCATGGCAACAGCGGTAGAAGTGTGTTGGGGGAGGAAGAGACTTTGTTCTGTTAAAAAAACAAACTCTGCCCCGATCCATAATGAAGTACTTTTATCTGGGCAGACTCTGCCTCGTCACTGGAGATGGGTCAAACGCCACGCCCTTGTCGTAACACTTCTGAACACAAAACAGGCTTGAGTTGTAAAGTGTTGATCTGGAGCTGAACTTCCCCCATCATCTGAAGGTGTCTGGAGCTGGGGATTAGGGCCAGATGCTGATACCCGTAATCATACTGATGAGCACCTTACTCCATAAGCAGGCTCATCAGTACCAATGGGACTGTTCCTGGAGTAAGGTACTACTCAGCATACTTAAGTGTATCAGAATCGGGCCTTCTCTCTGTGGCCCAACATCTTGACTCAATATTCAGCTGGCAGCACAATGGGGTCTGGATCCTGATTGGATAGGTACTACCATAATAATAATTATTAATATCACCATTATGGAGTCTGAGGAGACCTGGCATAACTGGATATAACAGATCAAAGTCCCTGGGGTTTTATCTGCTTATACCAGAGTTGAATCTGGCCCATGATCTTACAGGTGAAGCACTCCTAAGTCTCAGTAAATAGGACCATTTATTGGCCAGTGAGTTTGGAACTTCTACCACTGGGACTAAATCTCTGGAGTCTCTGAAGCGAGGGCAATTTCTACCAGCTGAGGATCTACCCCAGTGGGTTTTCAGGAGGGACATGAACAAAGAAAGGGTGGGTGCCTTGCAAACTGAATAGGGATGATATTCCAGGGACAGGATGCAGTGTGGCAGAAGACAGGGAGATAAAAGTGGAAAAAGGAAACAGTGTAACTTATCAGTGTACACTGACCATATATTTTAATGAAAACTGACCTTTTATATGAGCTAGTCATTAGTCTATTAATTCTCTGCTCTCTCCAGGTTCGGATGCCCGGCCAATCACCATGGCATCCAAGTGCCTAAAAGCGAGCACTCTTCCAAGCCAGCAGCCTAAGGATGTCTTTTAAGCCCACTACAATCCTCCGCTCTACCAGCTGAGCTTGGAAAGGGCATTGCTGCAGCATATGGTTCTGAGTCTAAATCAGGACCGAGGAGCTATTCCACAACTCACCTGGAGTGCATTACTCAGCTGCTATATCGGAGGACACAAAACCCCTCACCAGCACAACTCTGGCCTCCTAGCTCACAAGCTCCTGTATGCCTTAGCTGGAATCGTTTCCTGGCGATACAAGGCTTGCTGCTATCCTGGGGAAATCTGAGGGGTAGCATCTCACCCAGAACAACTCTCATTTGTCATCGGTTATCAGGCTGAAGGCACAGGGAAAGGCTCCCTGAGAGGAATTTCCCAAGTGATTGGGTCCCACCTGCACTTAGAGATGGAGGCGTCGCCAGGGAATTCAGCCCACAGCCATCTCCTCCACTCCCCCTTCCCCAGTGGAAGATATTCGGGTTTCCTCTGCCAGCACAAGAAGCTATTGTAAGCTCTGGGACATATAAGAATGGGGTAGGTGTGGGTGTGTGTTCCCAAGCCAAGGCCCAGAGCGCTGTAAAAATCTTATCCAAATACTAGTTGAATCCAAGTATTTCTGGGGTGAGATGGTGCCCTGCAGCTCGCAGTGAACTGAAGCCACAGCAGTATTGCCTGTAATAATCCAAACCTGGGCAAAAGCTGCCTACAGCACACTTTTTTTTGGAAGGAGAAAGGACACACTTCCTTGGAAGGAGAAAGGACACACCAAATCTCCAAGCTGACAAGTCTTCCTTGGCAAAGTCAAGGTTAATTCAAACTCACCTCAGCTACTGAATTATTTACTTACTACTCCTCTACCCTCACAGTAGCCTGTTATAAGCATGCTTCAGTGGGTGGTAATAGTTTGGCTCGGTCTATCCATAAGCAGCCCCTTGAAAATACACAGCCTGGGATGAGCTGCATTCAGTGCCTGTCCCAGCTGCTATAATGAAGATACAGGCGAGTTAACAACTCAATTTTTAGCTTCTTACACTATAAATATCTGTTGTATTATTGCCTTGGTGTTGAAACACTTCCTCTCTCTCCTCCCTGTTTGTAGCTTGATTCTGCAAGGTACTGAGCACCTTCAGCTCCCACTGACTTCCTTGTTTGTTGAGAGATCTCAGCACCTCACAGGATTGAACTTTTCTTCGTTGTAAAACTTCAGCCATTGCTTCCTTCCTGAAAATGGTCGTCCTGTTATTGCACAGCTGGCTAGAGCTGAATTTATTCCAGTTTCATACTGGGATGGAGATCAAGACGGGGGGCCTGGCCTGTTTCTCTGCTGCCCTGCACCTTGTATCATCACTGACCCCACTGCAATGTGGGTACAAAGCACTACAAAAATCAGAGGCAGATCCTCAGGTGTTGTCAATTGTCTATTGGATTCAATGGCGTGACACCAACTGAGCCCAGCTGAGGATCCTTCAGTTGAATGGTAGCATTTTACACCTACTTTGCACTTGTGTAAAGGTGATGGGTAACGGGTGAATCAGGTCCTCAGAGAGAAACGTACGCATGAGATCAGACAGTGTAAACTGGCGATTTATGTAAGCTGCGCATCTGGCAGGTAGCCTGATTCGCTTCTCCTTTGCACCAGTTTTACACCAGTGGAACTTCTCCACTGGTGTCAATGGAACGTTGCCCTGATTTACCCCCCGTGTGAATCAGGCCTTGTAACCACGAAAGCAACTGACAGAGAGAGGTGCAGAGAGAGGATTTCTCTATTTTTGGCACGTGTGACTTTCCAAATGAAATCAGGATGGAAGTGCATCGTCCTGCATAGGAGAAAACGTAGCCAAAGCTTGTGACAAGCAAGGAGAAAAACGTGGCTGGAGTCCAGTGCCTATTTAATAACACAACAAAAATGCTACTGTACCACCTGGTTTCCTTGCAACCTTGCAGCTCAGGCAAGCACAGCCGGTGCATTTTCAAACTTTCCGTGGCGAGGGTTGCACCCTGCGGCGTATTGCTTTCCACGCCACATGCCTGTGTCGATTATTTTGTTTTCACTTGATCTTGCTTTTGTTATTTCTGGGATGTTCCTATTCCAATGGACTCTGAAACTGAAATGGTCCAATCTCTCTCTCTCTCTCCTGGCTAATTGCTTTAATGCAGCCTGAATATATGTGGACTGCCTCCCTCTAACCAGTGGGTCATCATTTATTCACAGGGCTGAAGTCTCTTAAGCAGTCTCCCACTGGCCATCACGCTGCAGGGGACTGATGCCGCATGGCTAGCCAGCCACCGAGAAAGATGACATCATTTTCATGTCAGGACTGAGGCCTGCAGGGGAACGGTGGGGAGAGGGAGGGACGTAGCGCACTTATCATTAGATGTACTCCTGCAATTTTCCTTTTCAATCTCATTCCAATCTGGTTACTCCCACATGAGTTACTAATATAGGACACACAACGGGGCTTCTTCCCGTCTGCCCTCATCTCATATAGTCAGCTAATTAGCTTGTTTTCACAAGGGGGATGGTATCCAAACTCCACCCTCCGCCCCGGCATTCGGAGCCCTGGACATACAAGACCGGATCGGCAGCTGGCGTAAATCAACATAGCGCCACTGAAGTCAATGGAGCTCGACCAATTTACACCCACAACGGATATGATACTATCAGTCTATCCCAGGGCCGGATTCAACACCCGTTGAAATGAATGGCAACACTGCCACTGACTTCAATGGGTGTTGGATCAGCCCCTCCACACTGTGAGGAGGGTTCTTACTCTTGCTCTGTCATAAACTTCACAGCTCCAGCGAGGAAAAAAGCATGAGGGTGGAGGGGAGATGAAGTGACTGACGGGTTCCATTAGCTCTTGAATTTTTATGTTCGTTGTGAATGAAACCGGAATAGAAATCAGACCTCGCTCCAGAGACTCAACCAACGAAGGCGGACAGCTCAATTGCTGAACTACAGCTTTGCTCAAACGTGGGGTCCAAAATCAAGTTTAGGGGCCAGATTCTCAGCTGGGGTTAACCGGTGAAGCTCCACTGATTTCGGCACCACCCGGCTTCACACTAGCGAAGATCTGGGCCTAGGTTTGTGCTCGACCCTGCGTCCCTCAAATCCTTGACAAAATCCAAATCCAGATTCCGTAGTGAGGCTGCCCAGATGCACGGCACTGGCTTTGAAAGTAGGAGGATTAGTTATTGTTTGTTTGCAAGGGTGCCTGAGATGTGCTAGGTGTTTTCCATAGGGGATCGTTTGGGCCCTGAGGCACTTAGTGCAGTCAGCCAGCCCCAGGTAGGCTGGGTTTAGGGGAAGAGGAACTAACAATAGGGAATTCTGTAGACAGGTCAGTTAAAATAACTGTAAGCAGCACAATGGCGGTGGATGTTAAAGGGTGTGTCTACACTGCAGCTGGGAGCGAGCCGCCCAGCCCAGCCCAGGGCAGACAGACTCAAGCTAGCTCTGCTTGAACAAGCATGCTGAAAATAGCCCTGTGGATGCTGCAGCATGGTCAGAGGTAGTTAAATGTGGACAAGCAGAAATCTAGGGAGGAAATTTGGCCAGTGCTTGAATGAGGTGATGAGAGAGATGAGAAGCCAATAACAGATCAGAACAAGCTGTCTTTCCTCTGCACTCATTGTGTGTGTGTGTGTGTGTGTGTGTGTTTCAGATCCTGCTGTGTTATTACAGTTCTCTCTTCAGCACTGCAAGGAATTTTATTTTTCCTCAGGAAGTGTCAACACTTGTCTTTCAAAAGTAAAGGGGGATGAGGGGAGAGAAGAGGATTGTGAAAACAAGTGTTGTGCAGCCCAATTTCACACCCTTACAGCAGATGAGGAGGTAAGAGAGAGGAGAGCTGCTAACGAATACACCAGCTGTGTATCGAAAATTGGCCAAGACCAGCCCTCTGGGCTCTCCTTTTGCCACTTGGATCCTTAGCTCAGGCTGCCTGAGAGCATCATCTGATAGTGCCTCAAAAACAACAAGTGGCAGCAAGGCTAATACATTTGAGATCAAACAGGTGCAGGGATAATGCCCTGACACAAGCCCTCTCTCTTGAGCTGGCCAACCCCAGGATCACATTCTCAACAGCCAGCCTGGCAAGACACAAAAGGTGAAATCCTGACTCCATTGAAGTCAGTGAGAATCTTGGGGTCAGGATTTCACCCACAGTGTTTACTAAAGAATAAACTGCAGGGGCAGAAACAAAAAAACCTCATGGAACTAGCAAAACAAGCGCTCGATATCACAGCTCAACCACCTGCTTTCACTCTGTCCCCAACAGAGTGAATGTACCTTCAGATGGCAATTTCTTTGGGGCAGGGAACAGGTTGCCTTACTACCACATCGAACTCCTGGGCGTTTCTTGGTTTTTAACAATAATAAATCTCCGTCACAGCAAATCCTTGGCTTGGCAGATCTAATCAGCCCTTTTAATAATGATAATACTTTCATCCATAGATCTCAATATGCTTTGCATAGAGAGGCAAGAACTTATTAACCCTATTTTTCAAACAGGGAAACTGAGTCACCGAAAGGGGCAGGGACTAGCTGATTATGAGCCATGGCCTCCAACCTACTGGACCATGCTGCTCTTCCCTAGTCTCTTTATTTTGATTCAAATCAAAATGCCTCGGGACACATGGTTTGTGGAGCAGCTTGATGCACTTAGTGCAAGACAAGCACCCACAAGCCATCCATTCCCCTTGCCGCTCTGCACCAGGGGCCAGTCACAACCCTACTGCTTGCACCGCGGGAGTGTCAAGACCATTTGAGGCTAGTCGTGGCAGACTGGCAGGGATGGACAGGGCAGGGAGTTGGTCTGATTTGCACAGACAGGACAGAGAAGTTGGAACTGGAGAGAGGGGGCATATGTCACACCGTCGGAAAGCTCCTACTAGCACAGTGTGTCTATGCTCAATCCCCATCGTTGCCAATGGATTACATACCACTATGTGGCCTTTATAGCAACAAGCCAGTATTAGAGGATTGGCGGCAATTTAAATCTTTCAGTCACCCAGCCATACAGGGATAAATCAACCACCTCACTCATTGTTAAAGGAACCTTTATTCTGCAGGCAGGTACTTTCGTAGCTGAGCCCTGTCAATAAAATCTGCAGCTGGACACGTGTCATATGAGAAGATTTATGATTCCTTAGGCAGGGAATGAGTGGTTAATTACCATGTGCCACTGCTGTTAACCTCTGCAAATATGTCTAATTATCACAGATTAATGAACAGAGCTTAGGCACATCTAAAGAGGCTTCGCTGAGGGTTTTTCATACCCACATTTCATTATCTTCATAAGCACCGCTGTTCCCCGTGCATGCTGTTATATGCATTTTATTATGATTTTAGCTGTGCCCTGTGAAATATCAACAGCAGGGCCCATGCACTAATGGGAAAATTCCCATTATTGTCACTGGGTGTTAAATCAGCCCCTTGTACAAGGCATCAGTTTCCCAGAATCCTCGAGGACACCTGACAGATCAAACCCAGGTCATGCAATCAGCTTTCCAATTGATTTCACAACAGGAATTCACATAGGTACAGGGGGCTGTGCTAGCAGATCTGACTGCAGGATCAGGGAGCAAGATGCTTTTTACTCTTCATTTTATCGATAATTTAGCTGAATACAAGAATTCAGCAAAATATTAGCTGAAAGACTGGGGAGGGAGGTTGAGTTTGCAAAACTCCCAGAATTGGAGCAATGTGATGTCGTTTCTAATAGCGTTTTTTCCCACTCTCTGGATATTTGTGAAGCTTGAAAAGCCACTTTTAGTTGAAAATTCATACTTGTGAAATAAGGGAAAAGAGATGGCAGTGGAGGTGTTTTTTGCTTGTAAAGTCCTGATTTGCATATTCAAATATTGCACTCTCTCTCTCTCACACACACACACATCTGAATTTTTGTATGTGTGAAAACAACTGAAAATTGCATACACACAAAAAAAATCTTGCAAGAGCAAACCTGTGGGAAGAGTCTTAGGCTTCACTCCTGCAAACACACGTGTGGGCAGGACTACTCAGTGTGGCCAGCTCTTGGGATTTTATCTCACGGAATTTGATGTTTTTCTTAGCCCCTTGTCTCCTGGAGGCCAGTGATTATATGAGCTTTCATTTTTTTTAAAGTACATTTCTAGTTCTCATGGTTGCAGAGGGAAGCTTGAGTGCCCGCTACAGGCACAGAAACTAGATAACAAAGATGAGGAACCTCACTCATTTTTTTTTTAAATCTCATGATTTTTAAGCCAATCACAATTTGTTTTAAGCCTAACTCATGATTTTTGAACATTTGGCATTGGTCGTATTGCATGTGCACAATGACTCATGCATACGCGTTTGCAGGATCAAGGTCTAAGAGACCAGAATGAGGACATTTTGCAAATGTGGACCAGAAATGGCAGAGACACAAGGAAGATACTAGGTGCCATTCTCCAAGCTAATAGCATTAATAAATTATAGGACTTTGAGATCATGTCAGGAAAGCTTGCTCTTCCAGCATTAAATAATGAAACATTTTTAGCAACTCTGGCTTATTTTCAACACTGCTGAAGCTTTGTTAGGGTTGCTAATATTGTCATCATTACCTTCCTTTTAACTGTCTTAGATTCAGATAGATTATCTTCATATGCAAACTTCATGCTTAACTTGTGGCTTAACTTGTATTGTACACACACAGTTTCACTCCTAAGATCTGCAGAGAGAATTTCCCACAGCTGTGTGGCTTCTTTCAATATTGTGCCTCCACTAGAAAAGTTTGTTGAGTTACATTCACAAGCTGCATGGATCACAAGAAACCACAGGTTTGCTAGCAAATAAGCGATATTCAGATACAATTCTGTGCTTCCTTTGAAACCGACATCTAACAGCCTCTTTGCAGCCGTGGTTTTTGGTGGCCTCAGCTGTGTCTGGCTTAAACATCTCCTATTGTTTCCCTGTGGTGATTTTGCTGCTTAACAGCACAAAATCTCTGTGTAGTTGCTTTCATGGAATACATTTCAAGATTCTAGACAGTATGGAAGAAATCAACAGATGTAGAGGAGGCTGAATGGGCAAATTAATGGTAAAATAATTGGAGCCACGGTTTCAGACTTGATTAGTATGTTGTTCAAATTATAGCTCTGTCTCAAAAAAAAAGCAACAGTGATTTAATAATAATGAAACTTGTAAATAATGTAACACTCATTTAAATTGTTCCTCATACAAGATCTCTTGAGAGCTAGTGTAAGGGGCATCTTAATTTTTGGGACAGGATTGCACATGTGCTGCAAGATGCAATGTATTATTAATCACCTCCCTGATGAATTTGACTGTTTGTCAGCTATTCTGAATCACTCCTCTGTGATATTTCCAAAAGCTGTATGCTCCAAAAATGACATTCACAATCAGCTACTGTTTCAATATATGACAGGTGTCACTCCTTAGATAGGGTCCTGTTAGATCAGGGTTAAGTACAGAGTTTATGTCACGGTTGAGCAGCTCTGCTGTACCTATTCTATGGATAAATGGGGCAGATTATTTTTGTGGCTGTCACTCTGGCAAGCTTTTACAAGCCTGGGACACAATTTCCCTCCCCTCTGTCCTATGCAGAGTTAAGGAAACACCTTTCTGTTTTATTTATGATTCTCAATAAGCCAAGAACGCTTTACTTGCTTAAATGAAAACATATTTAACCTATACAGAACATTCTCTTCCATTCAAAAATTATTACTCTGTCACACTGAAATTGCCTCACTCTATTTACTTAATTATGTGTTGACATCAAAGCTGTTCTGCTTTGTGCACTAGAAATCTCACACCTCACATGCAAAATTATCATAGTATGCAAATATCTCTGGGGTTATTTTTAAAGGCCAGCACCTAGATTATCTGTTTGAATCAATACCTTACAGCTGCTATGAGAATGACTGTTGCTATGGGTTACTGCAAGGCACATGGCAACGATGGCCTGAAACGTCACATCCTCTGCTGAGTTAGTGTCTCTCTGGAGGGATGACCTTTCCTTTCCTTTCCTTTTTTTCCCCCCTTTCTGTTTGTGTATTGTGTGTTAAAGAGAATTTATGTTGAGAGAAGAAAGAGAAAGAAAATGCAACACTACTCTTAAATGCATTAGCAGGCTTCCTATGGTATCCTCGCATCTGTCCTGTCCTAGTGTTCACCTGAAATGTCACCATCACCTGCGGTACCTCCACCTGAATGCAGCGCTCCCATTCAGGCTCCCAGAATCAGCACCACAGCACTACACCCTGGCTCTGCAAAGAGGGCAGAGCCATGGGAAATGTCGAATATGATTTTTGTTTTCCTTACTCCATTTGCCTGGGCTATTTATCTAATCATTTCTAGTGTTCCCTTCGTCATGACAGCAGATGGAACCCACAGGGGAAAAAAATACAACCAAAACACCTGACCAGCAATTGCCATCAAACTCAATAAAAAACAAAACAACAAAGAAGTCTAGTTTAGACCCTTTGTTTTCCTTATTTTTACTGCTGTAACATCCCATTGCCAGAGTTTACATCCTCAATTTTCTTCTGCCTGCCTCCTTGGCTTTATTTATTGATATATTCAATAATTCAGAGAAATCCTATTTTAAACCCAAAGGGCAGAATTTGCCCCCAGGTTTAACAACAAATCCCATCCCATCTGGTAAACTGATGGACAAGGAGGCAGACGTAAAGCCCAGACACACTAAAGATATACAATTGCATATTAAAATAATATCTACAGACATAAATATTCCTTATGATTATTTTCTCATCTGGAAATAAAAGCATACTTGTAATGTTGCTGTATTGATTTCATTGGTCCTGAAAATCCTCTCATTGGAGCAATCCTTAATCACACAGGATTATTGCTGTCAGTGGAACTACCTGCATGAGCAAAATCTACCCATTTGAGCAAGGATTTGCAGGGTTGGGCCTTTAAGCAGTGAAAATACTTCCTATGTCTACTTGGTGTTCATTTAGACCCCAGTTCAGGAAAGCACTTAAGCATATGCTTAATTTTAAGCAGGTGCATAAGTCCCATCGTGCTTAGATGCTTTCCTGAATTGTGGTCTTAAAGGGACTGGAATAGAAACACATGGTGCCAAAGTTAATAGAATTGCACCAGGGATTAACTTGGCCCGTGGTTTCTATTGACTGTATGCAGTAAATGTATTGTGTTTCAATAGGATGCTCGTTAGGGCAGCTATATAGATATATTTTTAAAGGAGCTTTGTATAGCCCCACATATATTTATTTTTCTTTTCTCCTGTCCCCATTCATGACACAATCTCACACTTGACCAATTCCCCCTAGCCATCACCTGCCATGTAATTGTTATGGTTTGTTTACATATAATTGAGAAAGAAATGTAAACTCGCTGAGATGATTAAGATATACACAGCTGGTGTCAACAGAAACTGAGAAAAATGAGACAGTATTGAGTATGTATGAAAGAAGTGCCTGTGCTGTTTCATAATGACTCATCTATGACCCTTATCCCCCAAATTATGCCAAAGGCAAGTGAGCTGCGTTTCAAATCCATGGATCCATGCCTTGTGGGATTTTTCATACATTATCATTTTCATCTCATTGCTGCCAGTGCTAAAATAAATGTGTACATCAATACAGTAACTACAAAGAAGAGACTGTTTTGAAAAGATGTGGCATTGCCTTATAAATGTCACCAGCTGAGCAGCAGAGAGCTAAGTCAGATGCTATTGCTTCCATTATTTACCTTTTATTAAAAATACACCTCACAAGTAAATATTCCAACTCAACAAACACACAAAACAACCCCAAACCAAAACCAACCTCATCCTGTATTTCTGGCAAACCTTTAAAGACCTGTCTAGAAAATTGAAGTTACATGTATTTTTACATCATGTAAATGTAATTTAAATTTGCTTTTTAAGTAAGATAGTAAAAAGTGAGGATCTTCGTAAATATTTAATATCGGTGTTTATTAAATCCACGGCATGATGCACATTTTTAGCATTCTGGAGTATTTTATTATGGAAAAACACCACGGGACTGATCCAAAGCCTATTGAAGTCAAATGGGCGGGGGGGGGGGGGGGAATCTTTCCATTGACATCAGTGATTCGGATCAGGCCATATATTTTGTTTGTGTAGCATATATAATACACCTGCATACAACTGAATGGTTGTGCCCATCAAGGTCGGTCCTATAACAGGCATGACTATATTGTGAATGTACTGATCTCACACACACATAAATAAATGAAAAGCCATAGCCTGATGTGGATTACCCACTGCTCCGAATGACATCTATGGGAGTGGAAAGCCAGGTGCTCAGCTACTCTCAGGGTATACAAATAGGTTTTTTTTATAAATAGTTTGAGAGCCTGATCTTGCAGTCTATACTTGGCAAGATTCTCATTAACTTCTCTGGAAGCATTAGGTTAAATAAGGGTTTGGGCTCAAATTCCATACATGTTTTAAGTGACTCTTGTCATTAGATACCATACTAGACTGACAAAGGCCTAATCCTGAACACTGAAGTTAGTGGCAATTTTTACTCTCATATCAGTGACAGCAGGATCAGACAGTAGACCCGGTGAAATGCAAGGCACAGGAATAATTTCAGTTATAAATCTCAGTCTCTATGGGCTTGATCCTGCAAGGTGTTTAGCACCTGCTATGCAGCGCTGAGCTCACGCTGCTGGTATTGCAACCAAAAGCAGGTTGCAAGAGTGCTCTGCACCTTGCAAGAGCATGCCCTGTATGACTGCTTACAGCAAACAGAGTGATAAAAGGATCTTTTAAGAACCATTCATATATACTGCCTCACTTCAATGGAAAATTTGCTGATGTTTAAGACAGTCCTATAGGCCTATCATTAGAGCTGGCTGAACATAAAAACATTTTTTTCCCATAAATGAAAATGGCTTTGCAACAAAAAAAGAAAATTTTCATGTTGTCCACAATTTTCTTGTTTGTTGATGAAAAATGGAGAAAAAAAATCAGATTCAGTACGAAGTTAAAATTTCAATTTTTCAGTGTTTTTGTTTTTGCTGTTTTTGTTTTACTGCAGATGGTTTTCAAAAATGATAAAAATCCCTTTTGGTTTTTCCTCTTAAATTTTATTTTTCTGCAGGAAATTTAGGAAAAAATGGAATTGTTTAAAAATTTCCTGCGAAAACTAATTGCTATTTTTCATCCAGCTCTACATACAATCTCTCAATTTGAGTATTTCTCTTCCCTTTTACCTATCTTTTCTACTGCTGCTTTATTACTTCAGTCCTTTACAAGGAGTCTTGGGAATAAAATACTTGTAATGTTTTAGGAGGTAAGCGTACTGCATATAGTTTACTGTACAATTTAGAATTTCGTTGATACTATGACCACATCATCTGAGATGCTGTTAAACAGCAAATTCCCATGCTTTCAGCTGTTTACATTTACTTACACCAATGCACCAATAAAAAACTTTACTACCACATCTTTTACAGAAATTCAAAAGGAAATTGTCACCCATATGCACAGAAACACCAAACACTGCAACACAAATGCCAGTCCTATTAAATCCTAAACACCAGACATTTATAAAATATCCTGTTGCAAATCAAAGTGTTTTATGGTTAGAAGAGCATTTAATGCACGATGAACAGTTTAAAATTAACATTTTGCATTCAGAGTGATTAATGGCACCATATTGTATTTCAATTACTACAAGATACTTCTCAGTAATAAACAATGGCAATAATATTCACATTAAGTCAATAAAAAGCATCTTCAAAGTGTGATGTATAAGAGCCATTAACTTGGCATAATTTGATGGCATCATCCAATGAATTATCAACATGATTACAAAAACTGGGGCACTGTTGCTTCTGAGCGGTATTTACATGCACAACTTATAAGCATTATAGGTTATCCAGGTGATTCCTGTGTCAACAGGTATCAGACTCCTTCAGTCTCCTCCTGAGCAACATAGATGACAACATTCACACTACAGGTCACACAAGTGTCTTTCCTCCCATCTTCCTTTTTGCCCAGCAATTTCTGACTTAAGTTTTATTGGACTCACAGATGTTGCCTCAGTGATAGATATAGAGAGGTCACATTTCTTAATTTCATCTAATATTTTTCAGCTTCACTCCAGAATGACCCAGTGGCACAGACCAGAAGCTAGGAATGACCAAAAAGGTCCTTAGTTCTATTGAATAAACAGAGGGTTCTACAGAAATGTAGAGAGGTTCTGTAGCTACTACTCTAGAAACCTATAGGATTTTATCATAGGAGCAGAAGCTACAAGAGGGCAGGGGGAGAGGGCTAAAGAGAGTGGATAGGAACAAGTAAGAAGGGAGACGAGTAGGAGCCAGGAATGGGAGACAACAGGAGCAGGGGTGGAGAATACTGGGCAGGAGTTGGTGACAGAGAGAGGAACAAGGAAAGATAGAGGGCAGGGCAGGTGTAGGGAGTGGGAAATCGAAGCAGAAGAGAACAGAGAGAAGCGGAGGTGAATAGGACCAAAGGATCTGTAATACTCTTCTCTAGAGCTTGGATTTTTAAACCCATTATTCCCAAGTCACAACAATCCTTCGCTGTGTAGCTAGTAGCTGTGAAACCTACATGCCCCTCTACACAGATCTATGTAGAAGATGACAGCCTTCTACTGCTACCAGTTACTCTGTTAGCTCAAGTGGTAGAAGACTATTCTGTGGAGCCAAAGATTCCAACTCTGCTGATGACCAATGGGCGTGGGGGGAGCAACAAGATTCGACATGATGAATTTTTTCCCCAAATATTTAAGGTTAAAAAAAACCTTACAAATTTACATTAAAAATGACACTTAAAGCTGCCAAGTCAAAGTTAGGAAATGTGGGGGAAAAACAGTATGTGATCATGTAACTAAAGACATGCATGAGGCTGCCAAATTAAGATTGCACAGGCACCATAAGGAGAGAACGAGGCCCGCCTATGTGGCTTGCAGACTTTCTTGCGGCTGAGGAAATGGCCATGTGAGGCAGTGAGCAGTGTGGATATTATGCATAAACCACAGGCTCAGAAAGGCAGTGAAGAGAGGAGCAAGAAGTAAAGGGGAGACATAGTTAATATGGAAGATGGTTAAAGATAATCTGCAATGAAGAAAAAAACAGGGTCTGTGTCCTATTTTACTTCTTTATGACTGACAAGAGTTTTCCAGGAACGTTTTTCATGATTATTGTCTTATATTAGAAATTCTGGTCTTGTCTACCCTCTTTTTCCTGAAAGACGCTATAGACCAGAGAATTAGTTTTGTGACACTGTACAAATGAAGCCTGATCAACTGAGAGAGAAAGTGATTTTTGTTCAGACTGTTTACTTTTTTTTCAATTGTTAGCACCAATTTAACTCAAGTGCCTGAGAGAAGACATGGTGAGAAAATGGAATTACCATCTGGGGGAAATTTCACCATTTTAAAATTTGTTTTCATTCCAAATTGAGATAAAGAGTCAAAATTTACCATGGAATGGAAAATCTGAAAAAATTCAGTTTGAAACACAAAACTTTTTGTTTCAATAATATCAAATCGTTCCTTTTGACAGTGTCAAAATGTTTCATTTCAATAAGGAGAAAAATTCACAATATAATATAGACTTCAGTATAATAAAATTATAATTTAATATGTGAAAACAAAATGAAATGAAATGTGACAGTCGAAACAAAACATTTTTACCTTACTGAAATGAAACACTTTGACATTACAGAGACAAAATGAGAAAGTTGAAATGATTCATTTTGACAATTTTCCCATTGAAAACTTTTCCAAATCAACATGGTCCCCTAAAACATTTCAATTTCAGTGAAAATGTATTTTCCCGCCAAAAGTTTGTTTTGGCGGGAAAATGCATTTGGGAGAAAGATGCCTTTGTTGAAGTTTCAGCACCTCTATCTCTTCATTTACATACCACCACCTGAGACCTCCAACAAGTCCTCTGACAAAAACCAGTGAAGACCAGACTTGACATTGCTGATATTTCTAAGGTAAAAAAATAAGCAGCACCTCCCCCAATTTATGCCCTTTAAAAAATCCTTCCCTGCCACCTTGCACATCACAAAGTAGCAAAATAAAACAAGGGCACAAACCCATTTTTTTAAATAATTTTTCTAGCTGATCAGTTTTACCAAATCCACTACTTGACAACCTCTCAGTGAGCCATTATCTGCAGACCATAAAGGCCTCTTCTGAACCATTAAAGTCTATCAGGTTAATGTGCATTTAGGGAGTCCTTCATCCTCCCATCACTGGCAGGGAAACAGATAATTTCGGGAGAAAATTCGGGAGATTCGCTGTAAAGATCAAGGGTAGAACATGGCCCTTAGGTAGCCGCTACATCTTTAGGGCCAGTTCCAGCTCCCAGTGAAGTCAATGGGAGTCTTATGGTGGAGTACGAATGGGCCCTTGGTGAACATTTGGCATCAGTGACGAACAAAAGTGCTGCCAGGGCCCATTTGGGCCTGTTGTGTCTGTCCTTTGATTCTCTTCCTTCCCTATCTCTTCCCACTCCCCACCCCCACTCCCTAGTTTTGGTTTCTAGTCAGTCTCCTCTTTCTGTACGTCTCTCATCCTTTCTTCTCCCTACATTTCTCTTCTCTGGGCTTGCTTTCCTCTACTGTTCTTGTCTATCTGTTCTTTCCAAAGGCAGAGCTGACTTCATATCATTGTGGGGCTCGAATTCTTTCTCCCGCTCTCAACTTCACTCCCACACTCTCCCCCATCTCACTCATCCCTCTGTGCCAATGCCCAAGACCAATCCTCCTCAGGGACAGCAGGTGGTAGAGTCTCCTGTCCCCATCCTTTGGGCTACTAATGTATATCACTGCCTGTGGGTTTGCTGTGCCTCCCACCCAGCTCCCCATGGTGGCTGGCTGCACTGAGTCGGGAAAGAGCAAAGAGGATGAAGAAGGAGGGGAGGCATCTAGCAGTCCTAGGTGAAAAGCACAGCAAAATCAGCTCTTCCATTCCCTCCTGACCACCTGTCCTGATGAGCACAGCAGTGGGGGAAGCCCAGCAGTGGCTCATTTCTCCTTCCTTGGCTCCTGCTCTCAGGCAGAGGACAGGGGCAGACAAAGCAGCACTGCAGGGTTTGGAGAAGAGATCTCCTTTAATCTGATTGGGATGGCAAGTGGCCGCTCCTGATATCCACACTGCTGCCTCCCACCTCCTGGGATAAGCACATTAGGTGGATGTGATCAGCAGCCACACTGGGGATTTACCTTGATTCCTGCCATCTGCAACTGGTGTAGCTGCACCCAGGCAAACCCCTACTGCATGAAGACAGGCAAAGTCGCTCCACCAGTGCAAACAGAAGTTCCACCAGTGCAAAGAGCAGCTTTGCCTGCCCACACTAGAGATTTTCACTGGTGCAGATACACTGGTTTCTGAGCAACCCCCCAGTATACACAAGGCCTTTGACAGCCACCAATATTGCTATTTAAAGTGACTTAGCATCAATATCCCATTGAGACAAAAGGGGAAACTCACGTTTCTCTTAGAGCCATAGTCCCATTTGGGCTGCCTACAGCACTGTACTGTGCCACATCCAGAAGATTTTCTTCCCAATCACAAGGTCTGAACACAAATATATGTACATATATGTTAATATTACATTCCACAAATTCTTCATCTTCCAGGGAGGCCGGATTTATACAACAAGCAGGACAGATCCTTTGACTCCCTCAGTCTAATTCATCAGTGCATGCTGCTAAGGATCCCTGCTGCTCCTTCAGAATGGTTATGATTTTACTGCCAAGACGGGGCATTTTAACCTTAAAAATTGAGAGGCAACGTGACTTACTGGATAGAGCACTAGACTGTGACTCAGGAGCCTATTCCTGAGTCCTGCACTGGCCTGCTGGGTGATTCTGGGCAAGTCACTTCCCCCCTCCAGACCTTCCCCATCTGTAATACAGAGATAATGATACTGACCTTCATATAGTGCTTTGAGATCTATTGATGAAAAATGGTATATGAGAGGTAGGTATAATTATTACATGCAAATAATGTGCTATCCTTACTGTGCAGTAACCATGTGGACTAAAACTCTATATGGAAAGTATTCTGTATGCTTGATAGCAGATGTTTTTAGAAATCTGGACATCACAACAATTCCTTTTTATTAAAGCAAATACTCAGAGGAATCAGACTGAGCTAGAAACCTGAACTGCCTCCTGGCAAATCAAGATAACCCATATTATACCCCGACAAAAAGCACTTTATGCTCTGAGACATAAAAGCCAAGACTTTCTGTACATCTGGGAGTCTTTCCCGATCCACGGTTTCAGTAGCCCTGAACTCGGACACTCCCCAGTGGATGTGACACTGAGATCTATGTTAATCACTTACAGACAAATGGGAATAAACCAACATTGATTGAAAATCCTACAGTATAGTTTGTAATTTTCAGGGTTGGGCAAGATGCTAAACAGTCTCATATGCTGAATAGGGCATTTTTTTGTACTTTAGTTAGCTTGTTGTACTCAAGTAGAGGCAAAAGCATCCAGTAAATTCTAATCTATCTCCCTGTCTTATCTGTCTTAGGTACTTCTAGGGAGTCATTCGCTAAGCGCCAAGCTACTGGAATAATTCAATGTAATTTTATTAGCTGTCTCCTCGTTTCTGAATGCTACATAATGGCTTCTTCAGGAAGGCTGTGTTTGTGCATTTTCTTTCTGTGGGCTGCCTCATTTTACATTCCTAGAAAATTTTATAGTGAACTCATAGTGTGGAAGGGGGAAAGAAACCCTGGAATTGTTCTTTTCCAGGTAATAACAATGACAATGGAAGTGGGGGGAAAAGTGTTTTGTCGTTGGCTGTTTTAAAGAGGGTGATATTAACATTTGTGTGACTCTATATAACTGTTGCTGAGGATTGCAGCACGACTCTGGGGTTGATTGGAAATGCTGTGTTATATTCATGCATTTCCTTTGCGACACGGGGTATGTGTCCTTGACTCCCTGTTGATGGATGGATGGTCACTGAAACAAAATCACCTTGTCCGGTTCCAACTATGATTGACAACACTGGCTTGCAACTGGTGAGCTGAAGGAAAACGGTTCCAAGAATGAGCATCACTCCTTCTCCCCACAGGAGCCATACCACTGGGGCCAGGAAAACACTGACCTCGCAAATAGCTTCTCAAAAACAAAGACTGCACAAAACATAAAGGGACAAAACCTGCCCTGACATACACCCTCTCCAACACCAATAACTTGAAAATAACTGATAGATTACAAAAGCAATCCCTATAATTAATAATACCTATAACAGCTACTATTAAAAACAGCAGTTCTTCAATAATAATAATTCCTAGCACTTTTCAAAAGAGGTCAGCATCATTATCTACATTTTACAGATGGGGAAACTGAGGCACAGAGAGTGGCAGAGATGGGAATAGAACCCAGGTCTCCTGAGTCCCAGTCCAGTGCACTATCTGCTAGGCAACACTGCCTCTCAATTTTAAAGTGTTATATGATTGGTTTAAGGCCAGATCAAAGAACCATAAGGTTTAGACGGGACCACAATGGTCATCTAGTCTAACCCTCTGCCAAGATGCAGGATTTGTTGCGTCTAAACCATCCCAAGACAGATGGCTCTCCAGCCTCCTTTTGAAAACCTCCAGTGAAGAAGCTTCCACAACCTCCCTAGGCAGTCTGTTCCATTGTCCTACTACCCTTACAGTTAGGACATTTTTCCTGAGATTTAATCTAAATCTGCTATAATGTAGCTTGAACCCATAGCCTCTGGTCCTGCCCTTGGTGGGCAAAAGAGAACAACTTTTCTCCACCTTTTTTATGGCAGCCTTTCAAGTATTTGAAGACCACTATCATATCTGCCCTTAATCTCCTCTTTGCCAGGCTTAAACATACACAGTTCCTTCAGCCTTTGCTCAGATGGCTTGCATTCCATCCCTTTGATCATCTTTGTTGCTCAACTCTGGACCTTTTCCAGTTTTTCTACATCCTTTCTATACCTTGGTGACCAAAACTGGACACAGCACTCCAGCTGAGGCCTAACCAGTGCCAAGCAGAGCAGTTCTATCACCTCCCGTGACTTGCATGCGCTACCTCTGTTAATGCAACTCAAAACTGCATTTGCTTTTTTTACAACAGCATTGCATTGCATTGCATTGCATTAGTAACAGGATGAAATTCAATAGTGAGAAGTGTAAGGTTATGCATTTAGGGATGACTAACAAGAACTTTAGTTATAAGCTGGGGACGCACCAGTTGGAAGTAAGGGAGGAGGAGAAGGACCTAAGAGTCCTGGTTGATCGTAGGATGACTATGAGTAGGCAATGTGATGTGGCCGTTAAAAAAGCTAATGCGGTCTTGGGATGCATTAGGCGAGGTATTTCTAGTAGGGATAAGGAGGTGCTAGTCCCATTATATAAGGCGTTGGTAAGACCTCATTTGGAGTATTGTGTGCAGTTTTGGTCTCCCATGTTTAAGAAGGATGAATTCAAACTGGAACGGGTACAAAGAAGGGCCACTAGAATGATCCGAGGAATGGAAAGCCTGTCGTATGAAAGGAGACTTGAGGAGCTCGGTTTGTTTTCTTTAACCAAAAGAAGGATAAGAGGAGATATGATTGCACTCTTTAAATATATCAGAGGGATAAATACCAGGGAAGGAGAGGAATTATTTCAGCTCAGTGCTAATGTGGACACGAGGACAAACGGATATAAATTGTCAGGCAGGAAATTTAAGCTTGAAATTAGACGAAGGTTTCTAACCATCAGAGGAGTGCAATTCTGGAACAGCCTACCGAAGGAAACAGTGGGGGCGAAGGACCTCCATGACTTTAAGATTAAGCTAGATAAGTTTATGGAGGAGATGGTATGATAGGATAACGGGCTTAGTCAATAGGTCAATTAAGTGCCACACTGGTAATTAGTACAATGGGTCAATGATAGGATATTGTTAGCCTTTTTCCAGAGGGTATGGCTGGAGAGTCTTGCCCGCATGCTCGGGGTTCAGCTGACCGCCATATTTGGGGTCGGGAAGAAATTTTCCTCCAGGGTAGATTGGCAGTGGCCCTGGAGGTTTTTCGCCTTCCTCCGAAGCATGGGGCAGGGGTTGCTTGCTTAAGGAGTGGGTGGATCGGCTTATGTGGCCTGCATCTTGCAGGAGGTCAGACTAGATGATCATAATGGTCCCTTCTGATCTTGAATTCTATGATTCTATGATTGCTGACTTATGTTGAGGCTGTGATCCACCACAGCTCCCAGATCCTTCTCAGCAGTACTGCTGCCAAGTCAGTTTTCCCCCATTCCACTTTTGTGCATTTGGCTTTTCTTCCCTAAGTGTAGCATTTACATGTGTCTTTGCTGAATTTCATTTTGTTGTCTCTAGTTCCAAATTATCAAGATCCCTCTGAATTTTATCTCTATCCTCCAAAGTATTGGCAAACCTGCCCCCCCACACACACCTTTGTGTCATCTGCAAACTTGTTCAGTATGCTCTCTACACCGACATCCTGGTCATTAATAAAGATGTTAAACAACTGGACCCAGAACAGATCCATGTGGAACCCCACTTGAGATCTCTCTCCAATCCAACATCATTCCATTAACAGTACTCTTTGTTTGTGGTTGTTTAACCAATTATGTATCCACTTAATGGTAGTTCTGCGGGGCCCGCATTTCTCCAGCTTACCGATCAGAATGTCATGTGGGACTGTGCCAAAAGCCTGGCTGAAGTCCTGGTATATTATGTCCCCCGTATGCCTCTATCCACCAGATCAGTTATCCTGCCAAAGAAGGAAATCAAGCTGTTTTGGCATGATTTGTTCTTGGTAAATCCATGTTGGCTGATAGTGATTACCCCCTTCATCCTCCAGCTATTTGCAAACAGAATGTTTTATACATTGCTCTAGTAGCTTCCCCGGTATTGAAGTCAGGCTAACTGATCGATAGCTCCCCAGCTCCCCGCCCCACACTTTTAAAGATAGGCACTACGTTAGCCCTTCTCCAGTCTTCCGGAACCTTCTCCTGTCATCCATGATTTTGTAAATGTTATTGCCAGTGGCCCCCAGAGTTCTTCAGCTAATTCCTTCAGTACCCTTAGGTGAATAGCATCCAGTCCCGCTGATTTGAATTCATTCAAATTGATCAGAAAATCTGCATCCCTTCCCCTTTATTGTCTATGGTAACTTCTCTAATCACCCCATCACACGTTATGTTTTTGAGAGAAGACTGAAGTAAAGTAGGCATGGGGCAGCTCTGCCTTCCTACCAGCTCACTTTCTCCACTAAGCAGTGGACTCACACCATCCTTGAGCTTTCTTTTTTGTCTACCATATTTGAAGAACCACTTCATATTGTCTCCAACATTTCTTGCCAGCTGTAACTCATTCTTTGCCTTGGCTTTTTTGATTTAGTCCCTACATGCTCATGCTATTCCCAGTATACTTCCTTGGTGACTTTCCTCTCCTTCCATTTCCTGTATGGATCCCATTTGGTTTTTAGACAGCTAAAACGCTCCTTGTGCAGCCACATTGCCTCCTGCAGATCTTATCTTTTCTCTGCGTTGGAACAGCATGATGTTGAGTCTCCAGTATTACATCTTTTAAGAATTGCCAGCCCCCTCGACTCCTTTTCTTCCTAATTGGTCTTGCCATGGGACCTTGCCTACTATTTCTCATGTCCTCCTTTCCATAGGATCTTGAATTCTATCAGATCATGATCACTTCCTCCCAAGTTCCCGACCACCTTCACATTTGCAACTCATTCATCCCTGTTGGTCAAAACCCAATAAAAAATGGACAACACCCCAGTTGTTCCCTCAACTGTCTGAATCAGAAAGCTGTCCCCCTCTTGCTCCTACCCTATTTAAGCCAATGGCAAAACTCCCACGGTCTATAACGGGAGGTGGCTCTTAAAGCAACTGTTTTTCTCAGGAGAATGAAATTGGCTCCCCATCAGATTCTGAATCCCAATGTTCCATTTCCTGGGGCATTTGATAGTTCACCTTGTTTTACAGCATTGGGGGGTTAGGGTCAGCGCCTGATCCAACTCCCATTCAAGTCAATGGGTGTCTTCCTCTTGACTTGTACAGGAGCCAGATCAGACTCTCAATGGTGGTGCATTGAGTGCAAATCAAAGTGAGGCAATATATTTCTCCTCCCGGCCAGAAAGGTTTGTTTTTACAGGTTGCTTTTACCTCCAGCCCACCTGAGTGTGATATCATGATGGGTTGCCATGGAGAGTAAAGTGATGTCAGAGATAAAAGCAACCACAAGGTCATCTGTTTCCAAGAATCTAGGAGAATATATGAGGTGACACATCTCTCTGTTCTCTCCTGGACTCTGCCTCGCTTAGTTTTATCTCTGATTTCAAAAATCAATATGAATCCACGGCGCACACTGAGATCTCTCTTTTGCTTTATAGCGCTCCAGTGGGAATGATTACACAACACGTCTAGCCTCACTTCTGTAAACTCACTCTCAAGTCAGGGGAGTGCAGAGCAAGAATCGGATCACGGCTACCACATATCACTTGCATTGCCTTTTTGTCTCTTTTCCTCTGAAAGAACAACCGTCAGGCTAACATATTTACCTCCTGTTAAAGAGCAGGAGGGAAGCTGGTGACCTTCACTTTATAAAATGATTTCCCGCCCCCCTCCCTTGTAAAATAATCTCATAACATTCCCTGTGGCTTTAATAGTAATAACCAATTACTCACTCATGACAGCAATTGCTACTGGTAGAAAGGGCAGGGATGACAAACTGCAAGCTACCCTTCTAAGCATCACCCTGGAGGAAATGACGGCTCAGCCGAGTTCCACCAACTGGCAAATTGACACTCGAAATCAAGAGTCTACCCCCATCAAGGAGTGAATGGGAGCCTGGGGCTCCAGGTGAAGGAGGAGCAAAACAGGTGTGGTGCAATGGCTGGGGCACTGGTTAGGACTTGGTCAAGCTGGGTGTTATTCCTGGCTCTACCAGTGACCTTGGGTAAGGCTCCATTTCTTCTCCCAGCATTTGTCCATTTAGACTGCAAAGCCCTGATCCTCAAAGGAATGTAGGCACCAAACTCCCATTGACTGCCATGGCAATTAGGTGCCTAAATACCTCCGAGGTTTTGGGCTTATGCTCTTTGTGGCCAGGCCTCTTATTCTGTGTCTGGACAGTGCCCAGCACAATGAAGCCCCAATCTTAGCAGAAGCGTCTAGGTACTACTGTAGTTCTACTAAGAATAACGTATCCATCAGCCTAATCAGACCCGTCCCCTCCACTTTAAGGCTTAAACAGGGGCAATACACTCTCCTGAGAGTGTTCTATGCTCACGGCAGAGTTTCTGCCCGCAGGTGCAGGGCAGTGTAAAATAAGGCACCGAACACGTGAGTTTGCAAATGAGGTCGCCGGAGGTTGCACTGAGGGTGTGGAGGAGCTCTGCTGCTGCGCTGTAGCTTGAAAGGGAGATGATCTCTCTCCCCGCCACATACTGTTGAAGAACACCACATTTAAGCTGAGTGCTGGGCTCTATAAGTGGGCAGAGCATAGGTGAGGACAGGTCCATCAATGGCTATTAGCTAAGATTGTCAAGGATGCAACCCCATGCTCTGGGTTTCCCTAGCCTCTGATTGCCAGAAGCTGGGAATGGGCGACAGGGGATGGGACACTTGATGATTCCCTGTTCTGTTCTTTCCCTCTGGGGCACCTGGCACTGGCCACTGTTGGAACACAGGATACTGGGCTAGATGGACCTTTGGTCTGACCCAGTATCGCCATTCTTATGTTCTGACCCTTCATATAGGACAAAATCAGAGCAAAATAAACCATATAAACACATCATGTTCCAGCATGGGATGCTCCAGGCAGACAGACACACAGATCCATCCCCCTTTCAGTGCTGGTAATTAGCCACCTCAGTGCGGCCAGCTAGGTACAAGGGGCAGAATGCAGCTTGCTCCTTACACTTGGAATGGCACTTCCGAAATGCTGACACTAATGGCAAGCTGGCACTTTGAGGAATGCCTCCCTGTTACCCCACAACACAGAGCCTCCAGATCCTCAGAGCAGCCAATGGAGCTGCGCTGATTTACACCAGCTGAGGATCTGGCCTGTGGCTTGAATAAAGGGATGTGAATTTCCCCTTTCCTCCCTACACATCTCCCCCTTGATACCAGGCACAGGCACCCTCGTCGTGTGTGCATTTTTGGCCAGGTTGGGTATTTTATTCCCCTCACCTCTCCATCAGGAAGTCTGAAGAAAGACTTGCTAGGCTATTGATATGTCTATTAAACCCTGGGTGCATCCAGCGTGACTTGCTCTGACAGACAAGCTGGGAGCCTCTACTTTCTTCATCGCACTTGAAAATCTCCTCATTAATTCACACATCCATACTGCACCGTGAGAGCCATGTCTTCAGCAGCTTGTTATAAGGGACAGCAGAGGAGAGAACCCCCCGCCCCCGAGGATGTGGAAACAGCTCAGTAATAGGCTCTGGCAGCTCCTGACTGGAAGGCAGGTTTTAGTCTGAACACTTTGCATATCCTTCATCTGAGAGTTGTTTAGAAAAAACCAGCAGCGTTGTTTTAACCTCTGCTTCCTTGAGAATTCCAGCCTTTCAGGAGGCAGCGAGCGGCACACGGATGCTTACTGTCTCGCTGTGGCGAGAGCAGCACACATCCAACATTGGTCGGTGCGTATCCTATCTATGGAGTAATGCCACCACTTTACATAAGGTCTGGGCTGATGATCAAAAAAGTGTGAGCTACCAGAGGCGCTGTCCCATGACACCATCCACTGGGACCTGCCAACGTTCCTTGATTTTCCTGCAACGTTTCCTATAAGTTATCTGCGAGTCAGCTGGCTTGGTTGTTAAACATATGAAATCGCAGGCACGCACCATGTAAACAATTCCACCTCCTCTCTGAGAACTACCTTACAGCACCTCCTGATGCATTATTTTCCACCACCTTTGCAACATGGGAATGAGGGGCCAGGAATGTTGCCAGGGGACTTGATCTGGCTCCCATCGAATTCAGCAGTGATCCAAACAGCGAGAGCAGGGTCAGCCCAGCAGTAAGACAGCTACTGTTTATGAACCTATCACGGCATTGCCATATCAGACACCATCTGTTACCTAGATTGTAAGCTCTTCTGGGGCCAGGACCACCTTTTCATTATGAGCCTGGCACAATGGGGCGCTAAGTGCTGACAGGGACTTCCAGGCCTAGCTGCAGTACCAATTATCACAGTGACTCTCCAGCAGGGACGGCTGAACCAGGAGAGCCAATCGGAACCATCCCCCCAAACCACCTGCAAAAACAGTTGTGTTTGAGTTATTATTTATTGTTCGTATGGCAGTAGAACCTACAGGGCCTAAGGAAGTGCTCCAAGCCCCATTGTGCTTGGCACTGGACACACGTAGAACAAAGACAGCTGTTACTTCACCCAGGGAGAGCCAGAAACATTCAGATGATGTGGATAAACAGTTTTAGTTCTGGATTTTTTGCTCACCCTTGTACTCCTACTGTTGCGTTGGGCTGGGGGTAGATGTACAGCAAGGAACAATGTTCTTGCAGTATTTCTGGTCTGGCGGGAATCAGGAATTACTTGATATCTCTGGAGAAAGCCTGCCCTTACCTGGTTTACAGGCTGGTCTACAGACCCAAGTGGTTTGGATAGTAAGATAAGGTTCAGATAAGTGAGCGAACATTTTGGTGGGGAAGAATGGATCGGTGGTTAAAAGCTCAGGCCTGGGAACCTCAAATAAGCCATATAACTCTCTGCGCTTCAGTTTCCCCAGTTGCAAAATAGGATAATGCCACGTTACTGATTGACAGATTTAATCCATCATGAATCAGTGTTGTAAAGTGCTCTGAGATGACCGGATGGAGGATGCTGTATACATACAAAGTATTATTATTCTAACCCATTTCTGAATCTCATCCATTGGTTGCCTGCATTCATTTCTAAAACCAAAACCACAGAATGCCTGTGCCAAAGCCCACTGAAGTTAATGGAAAGACCCTCACTGAATTCCACGGGCATTGGAATGAACCCATATTAAGGAGTTTATAATTTAACATTATGGACCAAATTCATTGCTAACTTACACCTCCACTGAGACAAAATGGGCAAGGTAATATCTTTTATTGGACCAACTTCTGTTGGTGGAAGAGACAAGCTTTTGAGCTCCACAGAGCTCTTCTTTACCTTTGGGAATGGTAGTCAGAGGGTATGTCTACACTGCAATTAGTCACCTGCAGGTGATCCTTGCCAGCTGACTTTGGCTCCCAGGGCTCAAGCAAAGGGCTGTTTAACTGTGGTCTAGATGTCCAGGCTTGGATGCAACCTGAGCTCTGGTGCCCTCCCACCTCACAAGGTCCTAAGTCCCAGGCTGAGCCCGAAAGTCTACACTGCAATTTAAACAGCCTCTTAGCCTGAGTCCTGTGAGCCTGAGTCAGCTGGCATGGGCCAGCTGTGGGGTTTTAATTGCAGTGTAGACATATACAGAGTGTCACAGCTAAATACAAAGTGGAATAGATTGTTTAGCATATGTAGTTAATGCATATTCTATGGGACAATTCAAGGTGAACTGGCCCATCAATATGTCTGCAGTCATAAGTCAAAAAAAAAAAAAAAAAAAGAAAGCTTGAAAGCGTGTCTCTTTCACCAACAGAAACTGGTCCAATGAACCTCACCTATCTTGTCTCTCTAATATCCTGAGACTAACATGGCTACAGCAACACTGCAACCTCCACCAAGGTCAGTGGGCTTATAAATCAGCATCAAATCTGGCCCAAATCAGCAAAATTCCTACTAAGAATTTGTTAAACTCAACAGGTGCTTTCCTATTGACTTTGATGTGATCAGGATCAGGCCAATCGTGAAGTGAATCCTTCCTTCCAGGATGCCACTTGGTTCACATGTTCTACTTAGGAGTCAAAGTCACTGCAAGTGATTTAAAAACCCAAGAGCAAACTAAGTAGGAAACCAGCTTCCACCTGGCTAAAAGTTTTAAAAGGGGGAGAAATCCCTTTTTTTCATCCACCCCACCAGAGAGGTTCAAACTCTTGTGACAGCCTCCATCGCCCCATCTATCTCACATAAAATATCAGGCCAGATCTCCAGCTGATGTCAATCCATTGCAGTCAAAGCAGCTGCACCTTCACCTGTATCAGCTGAGGCTCTGGTCCAAGGTGCTTTATCTGAATCTGTTATTTAATAACACAGGCCTAAGATGCTTGCCCGGTCAGTGTGGACAAATCAAATGTCTGTTACACATGTTTTACCAAAATAGCGCAAAGCCACGCTATGGAACCGACGCAAAATGAAGACGACTGTATCCAGCTGAAGTGAGAGGGGGGACTCTCAGGGTGTAGGAACATCATTAGCTGAGCTGGAATTTGGCCAAGACACTGGGGTAGTGAAAGCAGTTCTCCAAAAGTGGCTGCATTTCAGCTCCTGCCTAAACTAAGAAATTAGAACCCGTAATTCCCCAGCGGTGCAACTCCTCCATCGGCAGCCAGGGCGAAGGACGTAGCCTAGCCAGGGCTCAGTTTATTGCTACCGCCATGTCACCTAACACAATGGTAAGAGCACCTGAGCCACATCTACTTTACGCCATGTTCTGATGTCCCGGATACAAACGCAGCCACAGAGACACAGACTGGTCTTAATCTGAATAACGAGAACAGCTACAATTAGATGAGTTAAAAAGCAATTATAAGGCATATAAACACGTTAGGGCATATAATCCAACCATTAATAGATGGCAAAGTTATTCTGTAAGAGCTCAATCCTATGAGGAGCTCAGCACCCTCCACTCCCATTGAAGACGGGGAGTCAATGGAACTCACCCCCTTCCAGGATCAAGCCCACACAGTACGATTGTTTTTAACCTTAAACTGAACCATCTGTGCTTGGCCTCTGTCAGAGACAGAGGACACTGAGCTAGATGGACCCCTGCTCTGGTTTGGGCTGCACCTCCTGTGGGGGCACGCCGTGATTTGTGATTAGTTTGCAAAGTCTGTTAAGCTCTTTGGATGAACTCAGCTAAGATTACGGGGTTAAGTGTGTTCAGTCTTACCTCTGAAGGGTGCTCATTTGCTGCATAGCAATTAGAGCCTTAATGTTATTTTGCCATTTCATTTTCCATGGTTCAATGACTTGAAAGGTACAGAAAACCAATTATGCCCATTTTAGGAATTAGGGAAAACATGGGAACCTCATTATGCCACAGAATGGAAGTGACCTGCAGTCTGGGAAGGATTCTGCCAACTGTTCTGGCCCCTACACATCATGTGGCAGCATGTAGGGGCGACAGACCAGCCACAAGGGGTTGCGAAGCAAGGCCCAGCTCAGTGGAAATACCGTAGGTGGAGCAGGAGAGAGTGGATTGGGGTGGGAGTGGGGGCAGCTCCTGATTGCTCCAATTTATACTGAAGATCACACCAAGTGCTAGAACAGCCAAGCATCCCAGGGCACAAAGATGTCTGAAAGCTACTTTCTACCTTCTTTCCCTTGGGCTATGCCTTCTGGGCAGCACCTGCTGGAGGGGGAGGACAGAATCTCAGCCTCCATTTCTTAACAAGTCTCCAGCTGGGACCTGATCTCTCAGCAAAGTAGAACAGAGGGTCAACACGCCAAGATTCCAACCTCCCTTTCCTAGCTCCACCTTTGTTCAGAGCAGCTGAGCAGGCTTTCTCCCTGGGAGAGCGAAGGCAAAACAGCTGCCTAGGCACTGGGTCAGAACATGCACATTCGGTTAGGGGAATCAGGGACTGGCAAAGACGAGCTTATGCAAAGTGGAACCAGTTTGTTTTCCATCGCAAGGTTGTGCCCCAGGGTGCACACTAATCCTTTTAAAGAGGTATCGCTCCGGCAATTTAGCAAAGACTGAAGCAAGGATACAAAACATATCCTCAAGAAAAGAAATCCAGAGAATACGAGGAGATGAAAGTCTCCATATCCGCAGAACAATTCCAGAGATGAAACTGACTTTTTTTAAACAGAAGGGGCAACGAAAGATATATGGAGAACACACGCACATACACAAAAACATGCAAAGCAAGAAAACGCCTAGAACTGAAGCCTCCCCTTTGTAGTAAAAAGCTATACAAAGGAAAAAACTGTTTTCAAAGAGGAAAGAAGAAACTGCAGCCTCTCATCCCATCAAATACAGGCCCATTTGCAAGGTGAAACACCAGCGGTGTGTGTTGATTGAGTTAGGCTGGATGCGCCACACAAGGAAGAGGCAACGTTTACCTCCATGCTGCAAAAACACCTTCACTTATGGCTCCCAGAGACCCAGAAGGTAGCAGACTTCCAGTAGCCATAGCAACTAGCTCAGACATGAAAGGGATCTCATGCAAAAGCCCAGTGGCAGTGGATGGCAGGGGGTAAAGCTGGTAGAAAGGCAGTGCAAGTGAGGAAAGTGAGTGGCCAATAGGAATGCAGTCCCAAATCCCAGGGGAGATGACAACTCATTTACAAAGTGTCCTGCTCTTAGTTAAAACCCTCTGAAATTTTTCCATTCAAGCAAACAAAGCAACCCTCCCACCCCAAATTGATAACGGAAGAATAGTTAGTCAAAAGCCTGATTAAACCTAACAGTCTGGGGCTCTACCAGGGGACGTGAGCTGCAAAGGTGGGATCTTTCAGCTGAGAATATCTTACTTCTGCCATCTTTGGAATTCTAGTATCACATGTATCTCTCTGGACTTCCACTGTGACAGCGGATCATGGAGGAACAATCCCTTTGGTAACCAGATCCCAGACCAGAGGGTTTTAAGGATTGTCACCTGCACCTTTAATTGGATCGGGAACAGAACCAGTAGCCAGCGAAGAACAAAGAACACAGGTGTTGTGTGTGCTCATGGCAACCCAACCCACTGCGTTCAGCTGTTAGAGGTTCCGGGAGGGCCACCCCCAGGAAAGCATGTTCCAGTTCCCCAATCTGAAAATGGCAAAGTCATGCTGCAAAAAATCACAGTCTGCTGGCAAGCTGCACATGAGCCGAAGACACTATCAGCCATCACTGCTGTCCACCTGCGAAGCAGCAGTGAGGGACCCTCGAAAACCACCAGCCTAGCCAATCCTAGAAAAGGGTAGCCGTTCTACAGTGCGATTCCCTACAAAGTTGTGCCTGGAGAATAATGCTAACTGCACCCCCCAGATACGACATATTCCAGATGAACCCATGTGTGTGCCCCATGATGAGCCCAACCCAGCAGTCTGTATTATTATTACCAAGCTCAGGACCCCCTGGTGCTAGGCACAGTACAAACACATAGTAAGAGACGGTCTCTGCTCCAAAGAGATTACAATCTACATAGACAAGACAAAGGGCAGGAGGGAAGAAGAGAGACTTGCTCAAGGTCAGCGCTAAGGATAGAACCCAGGTCTCCCGGTTCCTACAACATTGGTTCCATCCAGTGGGCCCCACCGCTTCCTAATTTTCCTCTGATTAGGCAAAATTCCCACTGATGTTCATTTGAGATGCTCCCCAGTCAGAAGGGATAGCTCAGTGGTTTGAGCATTAGCCTGCTAAACCCAGGGTTGTGAGTTCAATCCTTGAGGGGACCATTTAAGGATCTGGGGCAAAAATCTATCTGGGGATTGGTCCTGCTTTGAGCAGGGAGTTGGACTAGATGATCTCCTGGGGTCCCTTCCAGCCCTTATATTCTATGATTCTATGACTGAGATTGGCCCTTCTGGGTTACAAACAAGTGAGACGACACATGTGCACAGAGACATATGTCCAGCCTGCACGCTTTGCTCTTCAGAGGAGCTGTCCAACAGAAGTCCTGCATTCACTGTGGACATAGGAGAGTTCAGGGGCCCTTTCGGACACAGAACGAGGGCCTAATCAGATTCCTCTCTCATACAATCTCGCCTTCCACCAATCGGAATGGGGACAGGGCCATCTGAAGAGGGCACAATGGTGTTTAAAGAGCTATCCCGGAGAAATACCGTCAACTAAAAAGCAGAAGTTTAAAAATTATGGGCCAACAAGGATTTCCCTGCCCTAGAAAACCAGATTTCTCACTGTGCCCTGTCTGCCTCCACCCTAGGATCTGCGCCAAAGACAAGGGTCAGAAGAGAAGAGCATGAATTCTATCCCAGCACTCAACATTGCTAACTCCCTCTTGGTCTGGTCTAGCTTGGCCGTGCAGTCATTCAAATCAGCGCACATTTTAAGAGACCGTGTTAGGAAACTTGACATACTGAACTATCCTCCCTCTCACTGATATGCTAAGGGGTGAGGGTGGGAACTATAAAGTCCATCAATAAAGGCCTTCTGACAAGAAGGGGAAAGCTATCAAAATTTAGAGGAAATTAGGGACTTCAGAGGCCTGAAGAAAAATGCTTGGCTCTGGGAAAGGAAATTGTCTCTTTTATGGCTCTTTACTGTTTATTAGGATTTTGGTAAAAACTGCAGCTGTTCAGACCAGATTTAGAGATATGGAACACATCCGCACTGGAATCAGATAGCACTTAATCAAAACAGCAATGCTTTCCCAGGGTCTGATCCCCCGCACTGCACCTTGGGCAGTCACTTACACCTGTGCAAAGAGGTTGTAAACAGCTGCCAGATCAGAATTCTCCTCTCGCACTGAGTGATGACAGAACTTTACACCCGCTTTGCACAACAGGAAATGGCTGCACCAGCAGAGAATCAAGCTCACAGTGTGTGCGGAGCGCTTTTTATCCTAATGGCCCCCAAGCCTGGAAAGGCACCCCCAAGTGCAGACCCATGCGAAGACTCACTGACTTCAGGGAATAAGTGCTTGTGGGTCCCTTTGCAGTATCAGGGCCGATATACACACAGCATCTCTGAATTGCAGCCTCTTCTGGGATGGAGCGGGGCATTGGGGCAGATTAATGATGCAGACAGCAGCCCTGCAGATGTGGAGAAAAGGCAAATTTTGGCCAAGACTCTTACTTGTGTGGAAAGTGCCGTGGGATCATTTCTGGCCAAGCAGAGCAGACAAGATCTCAGGCTTTAAAATCTCACCATGAAAACCCACACAGTGTAAATGCACACAATTCAGTTTATTTCTTAGGAATGATGCACAGCTAAGTGAGAGCGGCCAAGATTCAAAAGGGCCATCCCAATGTAATGATTAGATCTCTAAGAAACCCTGAATTGAAACCTAAACCTAAACCAATATATCCATCCAGGAGTTTATACCACGCTCAACAGAACATCCCGGCTCTTTATCCTCATGAAACAAACCACACCGTGCCCTTGCTAATCCAGAGTAATACAATACATGTGCAAACGTAAATGCTCCACACAAACTGGGATTTCATAGCATCCTACTGAAACATCCCCCAGCGCTGCTCCAGGGCTCAGCGAGGCCAGGCTCCAATGTGCATGAAAGATCATCCTGAACAAAACACCAGGAGCCTGAACAGAGCTACAGAAATAATCATTATTACTATTTGTGTTACAGGAGCACGTAAGGGCCTGGCCAAGCTCAGGGCACTGTTGAGCAGGCAACATGGCTTAGACCCAGATCCTCACAAGTATTTAGGTGCCCAACTCCCAGTGAAATCGATAGAAGTAAAGCACCTAAATATCTCTGAGGATCAGTGAATAGGGCACTGGCAGGGACACAGGGGACCTGGATTCAATGCCCAAATCTACCACTGGTTTCCTGGGCGATCTTGGGCTAGTCATGTCCCCTCACTGTGCCTGAGTTTCCCCATCTGTAAAATGGGGATAATGATACTGACTTTCTTTGTAAAACGCTTAAAGCGAAAAGCGCTCAGTAAGAGCTTGGGATTCTTATTATGGTACAAATGGTAAGAGGCAGCCCCTTTTTGTTATAGCGGCAGAGGTTGGGGTGAGGGCAGTAGTCGCTGCCCAAGGTGCCAGAATGGGAGATGAGGCTTTCAAGTAGCCACCAAAAACATTTACCTCTGTCCTTACCCAAGAAACCAGAGTCACCAAGGAAAGACACCCCCGCTCCCCACCCCAGGACTAAAAGCCACCATTGCTCTTGGGTGCCAAAAACGCAAATCAAAATCAATGGCACAAACCGCTCCCATTGCCAAAGCGGTCATCTGATTCACTGAGGATCAGATGGTGACTCGGACTATGCAGCTGGGCAGGGATGCAAGGGGTCACGGGATGCGCCTCAAACTCACGAGCAGCCTCCCTGGACATTGGGTCTCCATAAGGGTATGGAGGCACTGTGGTCCAGACGCTCAAATGTATTTAGGTGCCTGACTCCCATAGGAGTCAGGCACCTAAATACCTTTGGGGCTCTGGGCCTGTGAGCCCACTAATTCCACACACACAAGCAAGGTTTGGTGGAGGCAGTGAGGCCTAGTGCATAGAACACTGGGCTAAGGCTCAGGAGACCTGGGAGCTTTTCTGTCTCTGCTACTAGACAGCTGGATGACCTTGGGCAAGTCACGTCCCCTCTCTGTGCCTCAGTTTCCCCATCTGAATACTGCCTCCTTTGTTGAGCACTTTGCAATCTACTGATGAAAACTAGTCTGTAAGTAAGAGTTAGGTGTCACTCAGCGTGCTGGGAAGTGTGGCTAGGTCATGGGAGAAGGAGTTGCACTTTGATATGGCAGTGGCCAGTAGCAGATTACCACCCCTGGAGCCAGGGTGGAGCAGGAAACAACTCCTTCCTACACTGCTCTCTACTGACTCCTTCCTTCACTGCTCCTGAATCAGCACAGTTGCGCGGTGCATTTTGCACAGGGAAGATTGTGTAGGCTAAATGGAGTAGCGTCAGTTCCAGGTTCAGACATTTCCAACACTGTCAAAGGATAACTCCCATCTGGCTTTAAGAGAAAGGCAGAGCCTGCTTTCTGAAACAACGTCTAAGCAGAATATCCACAACGCTGCAGACAATAAAAATTAAACACCTTCCTGGAAACCATGGAGCGATGCCCTTTGAATCATTTCCAGGCAGGTGGCCAGAATCTTAGCACAGATCTTCACATCAAGGCTTAAGGCCAAATTCTGCCTTCAGCTACAAGCATGCAGTCCTTCTGAAACTAACGGGAGCCACATGTCTATATCGAATGGCAAAGTCTGGCCTTTAGTAACCATGCGGCCTGATAAAAGACTGCTGGCTAGATTCTCAGCTGGTGTCCAGCAGTGTAGTGCCCTACTTGAGAGCAGCCTTTTCCAGGAGGACGGAGATATAGTAATTTCTCCATGGGCAGGGTTAGCCAGAGAAGCTTGAAAGAAATAAAAACAAAACAAATAATGATGATCCAAAGCAGAAATCTCTGACGACAGATAGGGCAAGAAAGTGAAATTGATCAGTACCGTATCACAGGAGACTCCTAGAAGGTCGTCTGTCAGTAGGGACCGACAACCTGGAGCTTAGAGCAATCTATCCCCAAGCCATAAAGGCCAAATTCTGCTCTCACTTACACCAATATAAATCTGGAGTAACTCCATTACAGATCTGCACTGGGGTAAGTGAGAATAGAAACTGTCCCTTTCTGAAACCAACGGCATTACTCCAGATGGGCATGAGTGTATGTGAGAGCTGACACTGGTCTAAATGGAGGCCTGGAATACGGAAAAGCTCCTCTCTTCCTTTTAGAAATGGAAAGTGCTGAAACAAAACCACAGGTTAATCATTTTGAAAGAGGAAGCCCTTAGCTCTGGGGGTCCAACTGCTCAGCACCTTGCTTGTTATTAAAATTGTAGGTGAGCAGAATTATTAAAAAGCGACACCTGATTCAAGGCTGGAGGTGCAGCGTAAAGAGCTTTTTCAGCCCTGGGAAACTCTCACATCAGTAGATAGAAATGGAGACTTAAATAGTCCAAATTGTGCAAATTCAGTCATCTTCATCTTCTGTACCCTTAAACAGGCCAAGTGCAGCTTCATTACAAGTCTCTTGCTCTGAAATCGTTTTCCAAAGATGATCTGTGAAGGACAAACGCTCACTGAAAGCTTTTTCTAAAACAGGTTTTTCTTGGTACAGTAGCGGTGTAACAATTGCCTTGTCTTGTTTCCTATCATATTTGACCCTCTTGGTTTGGGATTTTCTTTTCTTGTCCTTTCATTAGGATCTTTACTGTGTGCTCAGAAAATCTCTCACTACTCTGGGAGACCCTGGAAACTGATGACTTCTCTCCTCAGAACACCTCCAGCACAGATAAAGCCAGTGCAAAGCTTCTCTTCTCCTCTGCCAAATGGGGTAGTTCTTTTACAACGGGCTAGTGAATGGAGAGAGAAAGGAAATGCTTCCCCCCCCCCAGACCTTTGAACTGCCAATAAACAGTAACTCACCATCACCAGTGAACTGTGCAGGCTGCAGAGGTGAAAGACTGAGCACCCTTTGAGCAAGTCCACGAACCATCCAACTATTTTTCAAAACAACCCCACAATCTAAAAGAATGTGTACTTTCGCAGTGCCAAAGACATTTATTTGTATAGTCCCAAGCCCACCTTCGCTCCTGATTATTGTTTACAGAATCCAAAATGATATCTCCTCCAAACATAAATTTCAGCTACAGAATTATTGCATTTAATGTGAAGTCAGTGCTAGAAAACAGCATTCCCCAGAATTTGGCCCTGATGGTCTCTTTCTGTGCAAAAAACTCAGAAGAGGACAAAACACATGCAAAAATCATTACTGCCAGAGAGTTTACTTTATACCTGAACATTACTGTGAGCTACACTTAAGGGACCAGATCCTCAGCTGGTGTAAATCAGCACAGCTCCACTAAAGTCAGTGGAGCTATTCCAATTTACAGCAGCTGACAATCTGGCCCAGGAACTCAGGTTGGGTTGCAGAAATAGATGGTGGCTAAATGTGTTCATCTTATTCATGTAGGGGCAGAAAAGTGGTGATGCAACTGTTGCAAAACCAGATGGCCTGAGAGCACATGGCAGCATCTGTGGCAAAATCTGTTTATGTTGATAACCATTCCAACCCTCACACTCCAGGGTCCCCAGCAAAGGGGCACTGGAGGGAACTCTGCACGCTGAATGATGGCAGGATATGGCCCTGGCTGTGAATCTGATGGGACTCATGGGCCCTTTGAATTCAAGAGAGACCAAGAGAACATATTTCTTCTATTACTGGAAAAAACCACCATCTTTAGATTAGCACAGTCACACTTCTGCAATCATTCCAAAAGCAGAAATGCAACTTTGCCCGGCTCCAAGAGCAATTTGGGGAAGCTGCCATCACACTACCCATTTACGGTCAAACAACTCACTAGCTAACCCAAACTAGTATGCAGGAGGATCAAGTAACAGCTAAGCCCGGTTAAATGCTTTGATGAATCTCTATTGACTTAATAAATACATGTACATTTATGGAAGTATTCCTGCCTCATTAACATTCAGCTCTTCTTGCTTCTCAGAGGCTGCATTATCCTTGTCTGGGCTAGATACCCACAATATACACAGACACTGGGCACGTGTCTAAAACTCACTCCCAAATCCTTCATATGCCAACAGATTTCACACACCTGCTGCAACGCTATTTAGTCTTCCCCTCTCACCCTTTACAATTTACACATCAGTCTGAAGTGCCCGCTCCCAATCAGCTGTTGTCTGGGACTCGGAATTTTTCTACAGATCCTCCCCCTTCAGTGATCAGCATGGGAAGAAAAGAAGTAGGGGCGCTCACATTGGTACTCCGGGCAGAGCTGAGCTGGGCAGCTGGCGAGCAGAACACTAAGTCTGCAGAACAGGGGTAAAGCAGAGAGCCTGGATTTAACTCTCTGCTTTTCTGCTCTGATGACACTGAATGTCTTTCCTCCACTCTCTGCACCATGTTCTCCCCTTGTTCCAGTCAAAGATTTTTGTTCCGGTGGCACGTTCCAGAGAAGGGCTGATACTCTCCTCCTGGGGCGGAACAAGCAGCTAAATAAAAGAGACCAGAAGCCAGATCCTGCTTCCTTCCGAATAGGAGTGTTGCCCTCCCCTCCCCTCCCGGCTGTGCCTTGTATTTTAAGAGTGGCGCTTTTCCTCCTTACAATGGTAAACAACGAGCGAGTCCGTCTCCCCGCAACACTTGGGTTTTTGCAATTCAGATGCCACCCGAGGCTGCAGCTGTCAGAGCCCCGGTGCACCCTCGGTGGGGCAGGGAGTGGGGGATGTTGTGGGTCCTTGTGTGTGCACGCTGCCGGGGCGAGCTCCCACCTGCCGTGTCTCTTTACGGCCTGCCCGCAGCTTACGGGGCTCGCTGTGCAAACCGCCCCACACAGCCAGGGCCCGTGTCTCTCCATCACCCCCTCTCCCATCCCCGGGCAGGCGCGCGCAGCCGTGCGCCCCTTATATAGCCCTCTAAAAATAGCTCGCCGTAGCCTGCCTTGTAAGGCAGCGGGGAGATCAACCCCCATCCAATCCGCACGGCCCTTCCGTGCCGGGCCCCGCCTCCGGCCCCTTCTCCCCGGCCCTCATTGGGCTTCAGTGACTTCATGGGCTCCCCCCTCTTCGCCTTACATGGTCACGCGTTGTCTTAATGGACAGCTTCCTTCAAGAGCTGACGGCTGCGCGGAGAAAAGATGGGTGGGGTGGGGGACGATGAGAAGGGGGGGCTCTGAGCTTGCAGGATTGAGGGGGGGGATTGGCTTTGAAAGGGGGGGGACAATGGGGGCTGAGAAAAAAAGCGATCGCGAGAAAAAAAAATGCAACCTCCCAAAAATAAAGAGCAAAGATTGCACTGAGCAGCGAGCAGCAATGCAGAAATAGATGGCAGTTTCGTGTCAGGGAGTTTGCATTCCCCCTTCCTGGTCCAAGAAGTGGAGTGATTAGAGCCCTGGAAGGGAATTGCATTTACTACAAGTGGAAGAGTCCCCCCTCTTTTGCTGGCTGCTGTTTGCACTGTACATATTGGGTGCACCTAGCCATTCTCACTGGGTTTTTTTTCTCCCTCCCCTCTCTTTCCTGAATTGATTTTTTTTACAGTGTGACAGAAACAAAACAAAAAGGGGACATTGGATCTATTGTTGTTTTTTATGATCAAAAACAAAACCCCACCACAAACAAACACAAAACAAAACAAAAGGGTTTTGCTCAGCAGCAGCATGGATGTGTTGGCTAGTTATAGTATATTCCAGGAACTACAGCTTGTCCACGACACCGGCTACTTCTCAGCTTTGCCATCCTTGGAGGAAAACTGGCAGCAGGTGAACCATTTAAATTACTCCTGTAAATCTTTTAAGTGCAGACAGTCGGTGCGTTGAGGCTGCATTTCTGATTTTATTTTTCTTTAATACTTAATTTGGAGGTTTTTTGTGTGCGGGGCTAACACCTTAATATATATATATTTTTTTTGCAATTAGAAACAGAGCAGTCCATTCAAAGCTTTCTGCCTTCAGTCATACAAACACACCAGGCAGTATCTGAGATCCGGTGAAATTCTTTGGGTTTTGTTTTTTATTATTATTCCTAAAGCTTAGTGATTTTTTTTTGTTCTTTGAAACAAGGCTGATCACTTGTTCCAGCCAGTGTTGACAACTGGCAGCTGGTGGAAACGGAATAGATCATTCTTTTTTTCCAGGTAATTAGTATGTGTCAATAAAAATCCTACCTTAATTTAGAGATGTGGTGGGGGTGGGAATGGTATCAACAGCAAAAGACAGTAAGTGAAATCTGGAATAAGAAAGACGACTTATTTTTGAATTGTTCTGGACAGATAAAACTTCTTTTTATATCTTAAACTGGTTTAAGACAATAACACTTCAGGCTGGTTTCAACCACCAGGGTGTACTGAGACACTATAGGGTTAATATGCAGAAGGAGCTGGAGTACTTCTAAAGGTGGAAATCTGGTATTATGGATGCATTAAAAATGATGGGTGACATGACTAAATAATATCAAGGGGAAGAGTTGTTTATAGAGAAATGGGCGAGATGTATAAAAGTCATGACCAGCCCAAATACCATAAATAACTATCAACTGGGATACTGGAGGAAAAAACAGGGGGCTCCTCATTATAGCAGGATAAGAGCTAAGCTACCGTGGTGCCTGATGTGATTACAGGTTAGTCAGATTGTCAACATTCTGTAAATTAGTGTCTCTTAAAAAAATCTACAAGTCTATAAGAATAGTCAGGGGTGGGTAGAATGGCATGTGGCGCTCATGTAACTTACATACCCCGTGACAGAAGCAGGTTAAGACTAATGAGCGCTGGATTTCAGTTTGCATTGACCCAGTGCAATATTTGCCAGCACAAGGCTAGCATGTGTTATTTCTCTAGTAAGTGGGCGGTAGGATTTTTTGTTTTTGTTTCTGGGTGGATGGTAGGATTCCAGGACAATCTGTGGCATTGTTACCTACTTGAGCTGTGCTTGGATACTTGGAGATTTAACTAGTCAAATTATTTTGGCTTCAGCTTTCTTTTATGAAAGGCTTACTGGCAGCCCCGGGGCAAACATTTTCAGATTTCATTTGCAACTGGACCGTCCAACTTTGCTTAATACTCCAAAGGGGGAAACACTTTTTGTTATTAATATTCAGTCGGCACCTCAGTGACGGTCACATTTGGTTTCCTTTAGACTTTTAACATGCTAAATTAAACTGAAGCGGTTAATATGATTTCATTTTAGAATCCCCATTTAATTCTGCATTGTCCTTGCTGTTGAATCAGTTGCATATTAATAACAGTCTAGACCGTTCAATGTGAGATAATCTGTTGACACAGCCAGCGTGCCTAAGGCAGATACTGTATGTGATACTTTGTCTACTGCTGCCTGACTTCATACAAGGAAGGGAAGCAGTTCACTTTCTGCAATAGTGTATCAAAGCAATCCTATTGTAAGAGCTACATTGTAAAGGAACACCATCACTTAAAATAAATCTAGCTAATTTTTAGAAAAGGAGCTAAGACCATTTTCACAGGCTACCTCTTCCCCTCAGTCCCCAGGCCAATTCTTGTTGTTTTATAGTACATCCTATTTTTATAATGTTTTTCCTCCCCTGTTGCTGTGTGAAGTCTCCACGCAAGCAACTGGGGGAAAACTGGCTGACACAGGGAACAGTGAAGCTGACTGGTGCACAAGGTGCTGTCAAATGTACAAAGTAAAACCAACTGAAAAAGAGAGGTGTTTTTTCCTCCTAATCTCTTTCAGTTGTCATAATCAGGTTAAAAAGCTTTCAGGGGCGTGTGTGTTTTCCATTTGTTTCCCTTTAAAAGTGGTAATCTGGAGACCATGCTTTTGGGAGACAGATAACTAGTAATGTCTGCCTTTGCCTTTCCTCTTCTCAGGGCAGTAAGCCATTACATGGAGCCCCCCTAGAATGTAAAGTAGCCACCTTAATTTTAAGTGAAAGCACCTGAACGGATCATTCTAACATCTCTTCAAATGAAAACCCAGTGCAATATAAATACTACAGTAAAGATCCAGAATACTACCTCTTCCACCAGCAATGCAGCAGTGTTTTGGAAGATTATTCTAGTCTCTTTTAAGATGGCAACAGTATGGTTCTGAGGGTGAAGAGCAAGATTCTTTATCACGTTGTCGGTAAAAGTTGTTTCTTGTTTAACAGGCTTATAACACTCGTGGTAGAGAGGTTAGCGTGTGCCAGTTTAAAAACTCCTTGTGAGTGATATCTCCTTCTCTACTATAAAGACACGTCTGGGCTGTTGATAGTTTTACCCTAAAGCTAGGTGAAATTGTTGCACAACTTTCTTCCTTTTGTCCCTAGTTTGGGCCACTGTTTTGTGGCTGCTTGGTGAAGTGTGTAGTAGGGACAGTTGCATGCAACTGCTAGTGTTTCCGATTATGAAATGTGCATCACTAATTGCAGTGACGGCTCAGGCTGGTTGCTAAACACTTGCATGCACTCAACTGATCTCCCCTCTCCTCCCCTCCCCCGCAACAGAAGTGAGAGGAAGTTTAGTATCTGTGCTTCTCTTAATTAGTGTTGGAAGTTAAAATAAGACAGTCATTAGATAGCCCAACCTGTAAGTGCAAAGTGAACAGATTTTTGGTAGGAGGAGATTAAAAATGTATTTATATGTGTGGATTTCAAGGGGGAGGGGGAGAACATAGCTTAAATTGTAAACATGGGAAGGCTTGTGTGTTTGAAATTTAAGATGGAATCTGAAGGTGCTGTGTGTTTAGATTATTTTCATGTACATTTTTATGTGGGGGTGTAATCTTTGGTGCCTAATTCTTGTTAACTAATGTTGCAGTTCCTAAAGGCCTGATTTTTTTGTCAGGCAAAACTCCCCTCAGATCAGTGGGAATTTTGCCTGAGCAAGGAATGCAGGGTCTGGACCACAATTTACCACGATATTGCTATTTCATCGACAATAGATGTGGTAGTCGGCTCAGAATGTTTAAAAATCAGGCCCAGGGTGTATTTCAACTGCCTGGTAGCTCAGACAGATTCTGTAAATGGCCCTCCAGTGCGTCACTGTGGCTCTCATTTGAACCATCTTCATTGGTTTCCATTCCTATGAGCTGACTACACATTAGGTGCCTGTTCAGAGGGGGAAGCCCGAGCTGGCATGAATCCTCCCTGCCTGTCCTATACTGTAAAGAACCCTGGGTTCACGTGCACTGTTATTGTGATAGATTCACCAGATGTGGCACTCTGGGAATATCGAACGAGACCTGTAGAGGGTGTGAAAAGCAGATTTCAAACAATAAAGGGCCAGGAGGTGCCTTTGATCCACAGCATGTTACCCCCGGTGGAGGGAAGGGGTTTGGAGGGATCTGCCTGATCCTGTGAAGACACGGGACTAGGTGAGCTGTGTGCAGAGGGGATCATCCACTTGCAGATGTGCAGCTCCATAGGAGGGAGGCATCCGCTGCCCCATGACAACCACCCCTCCCTCCTTTGGGCTTTAGGAAGGACTTCCCAGGGCGCAGAATCCACCAGTGGGAAAAGGGTCAGGGAACAGCCTGGAGCTTCATTCCTTTTTCTACAAGGCCTCTCATCCCCTTAAAGGAGGACCCCAAGGGATAGCCTCTGGCATGGAAGACTTTGGTAGTGCGACTAAAGTGGATCCCTGCTGGCAGAGTAGAGGAGCCCGGAAGATGGGCTGAGGCACAGGGTCTCTATGCTTATGGCCTCACGCTTCCAGGGGAACTCTGAAATTAGCAGAGTTTGGGTGTCAAGCCCTTCCCATTCTCCCAGGTTTTGTCAGGGGTGGGGTCAGAGTTCCTATTCGCCGGGAGGACTGGAAACAGGAACTCTTCTTCTGATAAAAAGAAATATGATTCCAAACATAGGGGCTGATGCTTCTAGACTGATTTGAATTCCTTCTCTCTGGGATGATTCTTTAGTTCTTAGATGAACTAAGCTTGGTTTCTCTTACACTAGAACAGGAAGAAAGGATGAGTTGAGACATTGGACTGGGACTCGAGAGATCGGGGAGGGGGAGGGGTTGGCTCTGCTGTAGACACCCTTCCTCTGCTCCTCAGCGTATCCTTGAGCAAATCTTTGTGCAAATGTTTTCCTCTCTGTTAAATTAGTGATGATAATACAGTACTTAATAATACTTACTGAGGCATTGTGAGGCTAAATAGTTTAATGCCAGGAAAGTGCTTTGAGATCCTTGTGCTATGTAAGTGCAATGTATTACTGTATTATGATGTGACTAATCTAGAAGAACTCTGTTAGTTGATTCCGATTTATATTTGGCAGATGGGGTCAGGTTCAGGCCTGAAGGAAAAATTTCCACTGCTACTGGAAAGGAATAAATTACATTGTAGAATGTTCCTACCTCCTCACTCTCCTCATTGTTCTAGTTTAATGGCATACTTGGCCACTACATAAACTAAACCATCTCCTCTAATATTGCTATTTCATCTTGGTTCCAGTCACAGAGAAACACGTTTCTAAGTGCTTATAGTACATCAGGCCTCCTGAGGATAACTTGCAGAAATGGTTGACTTCCAAGAACAGCCACATGTGTGATGCAATGTATTTGGACTGTGGGCCATGTTCAATACCCGTATACCGGCTTGCTGTCTGCTAAAGGAACTGAAAGCAGGCTCCTGTCACCCTCCAAAAATAAATTTAAAAATATCAAATCAGCAAACTGGAGCCACTGTTCATATCATTTTCTGCGTCCCTTACTTACAGAAAACCTTGTTTATATTATCACTTCTTGGCACTTAGTATTGCTGGTATAAATGTGTAGACACAAAGGAGACCTGCAAACTCCATTATAAGGATAAAATAGCTGATTTAATGCATGACTTGTGTATGATCTTCAGATTGGGTAAATGTATTTCTTTTTAATAGTGTAGGTACTAAATGGGAAAATATTCTCTATTATTTAGTATAGTTAAAAAGATACAATTACCAAATGCATTTTTTTTATAGTGGAAGCTCATGGTCATGAAATCAAATGAGTATTTGTGCTTTAAAAAAAATATGGAGTCTATACACACATTTTATATATCTATATATAGACACGCGCACACACACACACATATATATAAAAACTATTCTAATGTGAGATTGTGTATGTGTGTGTATATATATACAGCCCGCCCGCCATATACATACTCCTGTCTCTTTCTCTCACTCTCAATACACACATGTGTGCGCGCACACACAATATACACAGACTCCACAGAGGTACTATCGTTTTGAAATGGCAGGAAATTTTCAGTTCCATGCAGTTATAGCTTCATATTTTGGCTTTTCAGGGTGGAGGTGAATTGTCTTTAATATTTTTCTGTATATTGTTGAATCCTTTGAAGCCTTATTACATGGTTCTCCATTGAGGGGAACCCTATTCTCTATTAGGACATATTTCACAAGGGCATGGGGAGGAAGCAGCTTCCATTTAAATCTGTAACTATATTAAGTTATTTTTAATTCTTTGTTCTAGAGAAGAAGACAGCTTGTTCATCTTCTCAGCAGAGTACGGCATGGGGGGGTCAGTAAATTAAGTGTCAGAGTAGAAGATACAGATTTTATTCCAGGTTAAGCCTGTCACACCTGGACAGGTGGCCCTCACCCACAAAGAGGGTCATTCAAAGCCAATTGGCGTCTGTGAGAGTTTTTCCATTGACTGCAATGGACACTGGCTTAGGACCATAAAGCGAAACCAAGCAGGTGATAATGGAGCTTTGTAAGAATGGTGCTGCACACTCTCTCTCTCTCTCTCTCTCTCTCTCTCATTCACACGCATTGCCCTCCTTCCCCTGCCGGTACTTTCAGGTGCCTTATGACTATCATCCTATGCTACAGCTTCTTCTAGAAACCTGCAAAACTTACCCCCTCCATCCTTTCTAATAGGAGTAGGCAGGCACGGCCCAGGAACGACAAGCATCATTTCTGTGATTTCTACCCCCTGCCTTCAAACTCCAGGTGCCCCCAGAAAGTGTCCATTTCCTATGCCTCCATTAGTGTCTGCTAATGATACCAGCTATCATCTTGGTTAGAATGTGTGTGTATTTGGGGTCAGGACTAAGGAGCTCAATTGGCCCAGTAACTAAAATCTGTTGAGGAAAGAGCTCCTTCTCTCCCACTCTCTCCCCTGATTTTGACTTGGTTGGAGAATGTGTGTGTTTAACCCAAATGTTTTGTAAAGGTGTATTATGCCCTTGACCCTACAGTGTTGAAGTTAACTGCACTTTTGTCATGGGCTTAATTTTTTATATATATATTCTTTGCAAGCTGAGATTCTCAGATAATGACATGTTTCCATGAGCTGGAGCTTTAAGAAAAAACACCACGTGTTCTGAGACTCAGTGGAATCCCCTGAGTTAGCCACACTGCTCTACACATACATGGTAAGAGACAGGTTGTAAGCCCTTTGGGCAGTGCCTACAATCCTCAGAAGAGGAAGTGGCAGCGAATCAGGCCCTATGTAGAGTATCACCCATTATATGCCCAACATTAGCTTGTAAGGAAGGATGGTCCAGTGGTGAGTGTGAGAGCCTGTGTGAGGCCCGTGTTCAATTTCTGCTCCATCACAGGCTTTGTATGTGACCTTGGGCAAGTTACTTAATCTCTCTGTGCCTCAGTTCCCCATCTGTACCATGGGGATAACAGCACGGCTCTAGCACCCAGGGCTGATGTGAGGTTAAAGACTGGGAGATGCTCAGACACTGCAGTGATGCAGACCTAAGATAGTAAGTCTCAGAATGAGCTAGCTACACTATATTCCTGGTGTTTAATTCCCTACATTCGTTGGATTGATATCTGCTGAAACTGTGGGACAGCTCCCCGTCTCTAATAGCTCTCAGCAGTGCTCACAATCTTGCCTCTGGTTTAAAAAATTGTTCTTACATGTAAACTTAATCCCCCACCTCCACTGCTCCACCTCCCAGAATGTATGTAATTAGTCTATGACATCTCAGAGGAAACAGCAGGTAGAACTAACTTGACCTAAATTTCGCAGAGAGGTAGAGGTATAAAGGAAGGCGGTGAGTAGGAAACTTATGTCAGACCCCGAAAGAAAACAATCTATTGATCTTTCAACGTGCTGTGGCATTTAAAGTTTTTGATTGGGATGGGTGCTTACTTTCCCCTTTTCTGTAAATCTGAGGTACCCCCTTCTAATCCAGACCGGTTCCACACCTCGACACTCTTGTATGCAGTTGTCTGTGCACTGCATACATTGCTTTAGAGAGAGCCATAAGGACACATAAGACATTCTCTAAAACATGCAAAAAGATAAAGGATATAATTTTCAAAAGCGCTTAAGTCACTAAGTCTCATTGAAAGTCAACAGTAATTAAGCACCTAAATGCCAACGTCATTTTTAAAAAAAATAGGACTTTGGGTAAATACGTAAATCACCGAAGTCAGCGATTCCAAGGCCAGAATGGACCACTGTGATCACCTAATCTGCTGTCCTGTCTAACACAGGCCACAGAACTTCCCTGAAATAATTCCTGTTTGAACTAGAGCTTCTCTCTTAGAAAAACATCCAATCTTGATGTAGAAATTCCATGCTTTGAAGAGTTTAAAGCTCCAATCCCACAGCTGAATCGCCAAAGCTCTGGGCAGCTGTGGATCCAACTGAAGAACTGGGGCCTAAAGATTATATATATATATACACACACACACACACACACACACACACAGGGGAACAGTTCCGACACTAAAATGAATTGAAGAGCAGTTGCAGAGCATAGGAAGGCATTGTGGAGAAAATGGATTTTCAGGAGGGATCTGAAGGAAAAGGACATTGGCGCACAGAAAATTGTTCCAATAACTATCCAGATTTATAAATTCTTCTCTTATGTACAAGTATCTCAAGGTCAGCGTCAAAGGGGCAATGCCATCAAGTCTGTTTGGACACAAATTTAGACGTTGCAGATAAGTGTAGCTCTTTACAAAGCCGACTATCAACAGAAATATTTCCACGGGAAGCAGAATTTTAAAAGGAAAAAACAAAACAAAGAACCCAGCCCAGCTGCTGTTTTGGCAGGGCCAACGCTACTGTGTTCCAGCGCTGTTAACTGAAAGTGAAAGTGACTAGTAATGAAAGTGAAAGTGCCCTGGTTGCTTGTGATTGCCCTGCTGGGAGAAATGCAGGGAGCATTTGACAAGTAAATTAGATTTTCAAAAATGCTTTTGCTCCTGATAAGCTAATGCGCTGTTAGTCGTCTGGTTTTAATAATGTGACATTTAAATGGACAGCGTCCCTCTCCAAGTGTAAGCAACCACTTGGAGCCCTGCTCTTTTGGGCTCCCTGGCCCTTCCAGGTTCTGCAGTTCACTGATCGTTCCTCAACCCCACACTAGATAGCCAGGAATCAACTCCCCATCAGATTTTCTTCTGCTGGTGGGAATGAAGAGAGAGGCTGCTGATTGTCTCACTTGACTCCCTGCCCCTTTTCCTGGAAGCTTGGGCCCGTTGTCTGTGGCCCCGTGAAGTGTAAGGCTTGGCTCTGCATGAGGCTTCCGCTTTCGTGCCTGTTCCTTCTTGTCCCTAACTTAGGAACCTGCTGTCCCTGAATGGGTTGAGGTTACATAGAACCTTCAGGCTGGTTCCTCTTTCAACTGTACAGGGGGAGATGAAAAGCTCCATATTTTTGTTTGTCTCCTGCAATTGCACAGTGGTTTTACCAATGCATTGGCCAAAGCATAGCTTACTCTACAAGGCTTAATTCAGCCAATGAACTGGTTGAAACTTTTTTTGTAGCCATATATTGCCTTCCTTGTCAGGCTGGAAAACGCACCGTGCTCTGCAAAACCATCCCCCTCAACTGGAGCTACTAAGAGCTGCCATGTGAGTAAGGAGGTATGAAAAAGGGTGGTTGGGGGTGAGGGAAGGAAGATGAGCTGGTGCTTCATATGGAAAGCATCAAACCAGAAACTGCTTTGTCTCTGACATGTTACCAGTGGAGAGGCTGCCTTCACTGTCTAATGGAATTCCTATGTAGTGCCTGTTTGGCAAAACCTTTTGCATTGTTGTGTGGATTGGATGGGTGGAAAGGTGTGGTGTGAGTGGCTTTTATTCTCTTTTTGTGCATTTGAAAACGAGTAATTGGGGAAGTAAAGTGCAGTGAATAAGATTGAATAAGATTGCTTCAGGGGGTATAAAAACTGAGCAAGACGGTTACACCACCGTCCCTGCCTAGGGCCTAGAAGAGATTAATACCAGGTTTGATAACTCTATACCCCTCTACTCTTCCAGAAACTTACCTCCCACTCCAATACTGTATCACATGTCAGGACTCCACAAAATCATGAGATTAAAAATGGGAGGTTCTTCTGGTTCTGAGCCCTTTGCGTGTAACTAGGTCATGTTTGCAGGCTTTTCTGCACAGCCATGAAAGCTAGAATTGTATTCATTTCTTAGAAACATGAAAGCTGAGATTCTCACATAACCACGTACCTCTAAGAGCTGGCATTTTAAGGGAAATATCATATATTGTGAGATTGGCAAGAAAATTGCCAGAGTTGGCAATAGTGCATGTCTGCTCAGCATGAGAGCAATGAGGCAGCGATGCAGCTTAGAGGTTGCCTGTGTCTCGGGGTGGGGAGAAGAGAGGTGGATGGTTATGGGGTTAGTGTGACAATGATGTATGTGCTGACTGAAATAGCTTATAAAAGCCCTTTTAATGGCTTCTGTGGCTGGGAGCTTTGGGATAAGTGGATGTCACATGGTTCTGTACAAACTAAATCTAAAGAGGAATCTACCTAGTTTCCTGTGAAAAATAGGGCATATGGGAAGTCCTATAGAATAGGAAGTGACCAGCTTTCTATAGGTTCTCTTTAAACCATGCTGCCAAATTTAAGTGTCTCATTCTTTCACTAGAAGTTTTTTTTTAAAAGGTGATCACTCTGTAGGCTTTTTGAGTAATATCTATAGAACCCTACAGGTTTCACCTCTGTGTGGTTCTACGGGATCTTTCCATACAGAGAAAGGCCTGGTCTACACTGGGGGTGGGTGGGGAGGGAAATCTATCTAGCTGAAGTCGACGTACTTAGATCTACTTACTGTCTTCACTGTGGTAAGTTGATGGCTGATGCTCCCCCATCGACTCTGCCTGCGTTTCTCAGTCTTGTGGAGTACCGGAGAGCACTCGGCAGTCGATTTATCGCGTCTAGACTAGAGGCGATAAATTGACCCCCACTGGATCAATCACTTTCCGTCAATCCAGCATGTAATGTAGACATGCCCTCAGTCACTTTGGTACTGATCCTGTACAAAGTTAATGGGAGCTTTGCCATTGACCTCAGTGAATGTATGATCAGCCCCTTAGGTCCCAGTTCAGTAAAACACTTAAACGTATGCTTAACTTCACTGACTTCAGTGGGTATTAAAGCATGTGCTTAAGTGCTTTCCTGAATAGAGATGTTTCCCTGAATTGGAGCCCTAGGAATTATGATGCTTCCAGGTTAAAGAATTCTGTCCACAGAGCCATGTGAGGAAGCTATGCTAATTGCCTCAAATTCTGTTTGGGCTGTTCTACAGCAATGCTCCCTAGTCCTCCTGTGGCTAGGATGACATTCTCTATGTTTATTCAGCCCTGATTTTCCACTTTCACGAGACAGCTTTATGGCTCCTGTATTGATCTTTCTTGAAAGATAGCAGATAGGTTTTAGGGTACCCTGATTAAATATTCTGTGTTAGATGTGCCGGTTTGCAGTAGGTTTTTCTATTTTGTTTTTATATCTGATATAAGCCACAAGTGTTTTGAGAAAGAGCAGAGAAATCAAAATGCCAAGTTGAATCCTGAAGTGAGGAGTTCACCACTCCAAATATATAGTCTCTAGGTACTGAAGGGAAGGCAAAGGGTGCTTGCTGATCTACATAAAATGGTAATTGAAATATTTTTTTCCTACTACTTTTAAAGATAAGAATTTTGGGGGAGAATGATGGGAAGATGGGCTGAGGTTTTCATCTTGAAACACCTCAAAGGTCCATTGTTTTCATAAAGGGCTGAACCACCCACCCACTTTCTGAAAGCAGGAGCCATTTTTAAGTTGTCTCCGGTTGGGTATTAACAAAAATCACTAATGTCTTTGGCAAACCACAGTCATAATATTTAGGAGCTGACTGAGTGTGGAAAGCCCATTGCAGCATTAGACACAGAAATTATTGATAACTTCATTGCAAAATGTTGTTGCCCGAGCTTCTTGTCCAGTCAACCTCAACCTTGATTTGCAAGGATCCTCAACTCAAACTCCATTTACCTTTTCAGCTAATCTGTATTTTCTCCTGAATCAATCTAGAGTGTAAATCTTGCTAGTTACACAAATGGGACCATTAAACTGAATGCATATTCGTCTTTACATGTGGCTTTTGACTACAGTGGTCCAAGGTGCAGGCTGGATGCCATGAAGCTAAATTATCCATTGAGTTACCTAACCTCCCTACTGTAATCTTGTAAGCTATTCTACTGTGGTTTAGCACGAGAATACATCTTGTAGTAAAACCCCATTTTTTGCTATTCTTGAAAGTACATGCTTAGTGTTGAGACCATATCCTTCTTTAATGTCCACTGCCACCATTGGGACATTTCATCTTAGTATCTTGAATGCTGCTTTCAAGAGTGAGTAGGACATTGTCATTTGGAGACCCTCAACTTTGGGACACTCTCTCTTGCTGACTCTCCATCTTCATCTGGTGAGCTCCGCCCCAGTTGCACATCCTTTTGTTCGTTCACTTTCAGTTTGTAGTCCATGCAGACAAGCTCTTGGTTGAGGATCTGACTGAGTCAGACAGACAAAACCCCAATGCAGAGTTTCAGTTTGTTCAACATTTTAGGCCAAAAGAGACTTTAATAAAGGGTGGCACATTTTCATCTCTTTTTGCCTTCTATATATTTGCGGGGAAAGTAGTCTCATGCAGTCAAGAGACCTTGGGCTGGTCAGTTATGCATCATTTCCCCCCATCTACATAACATGAGAATAGTAATACCTGCTCTGCATTGGGGTTTTGTCTGTCTGACTCAGTCAGATCCTCAACTACGAGCTTGTCTACATGGACTACAAAGGTGTCACTTCTAAAGCGCACCAACGTGCTGCGGGCGAGCTGGCCCATGTAGACCATGCTCATTGCTGCCCCACATAGACAAGCCCTGATAGACAGCTGTGGCTCTACATCAATTTCCATGGGCCTAGGCTGATTTACATTAGTTGAGGATCTGGCCTGACGTCTGTCAAGTCATTTGAGACCTCTGTTTAGAAGGTTCTACAGAAAAGCAAAGTATAATTAATCACAGCACAGCAACTAGGTGCTTTCATTCTACACACTATACAAGACACAGAGTAAATAAAAACAGGGCAAAAATAATATGCCCATTTTAATGATTGTTGATCAAGAATGAAGCAGTTCCTGGTCTTCCATAAGTATTATTTCCAGTGGCATTTTGGAAGGAATGAGAGAATAACTTAACACTGTCCATTGACCTTTAAGTCACAGCTGACTGTTTTAGCTTATTTCTAGTGAGTATGGCCTTAGGAATTCTATAAACATCATCTGCACCCTTTTAGGTAACAAATAATGGGAAGAAATACATACAAGCAAGGAATTTTCTTTCCAGGAAAAAGTGGTAGCTCTTCTGTGACGAAAATATGGGGGGGAAGGGGCAGCGTACACACAGCATAACCATGTCCTTCTCCCACATTGGAAGGGTGGGGAGCTATCTGGGGTGTACATTGCATCCCTTCTGAAAGGGATACATTTTTGTGCAATCGAAAAACAAAACCAATCCCAAACTGCAGAAAAGACGGTTACTCACCGTAGTAACTGTTGTTCTTCGAGATGTGTTGCTCCTATCCATTCCAGTTAGGTGTGCGCGCCGCGCGTGCACGGCATCTCGGAACTTTTTTACCCTAGCAACACTGGCGGGCCGGCTGGCACCCCCTGGAGTGGCGCCGCTATGGCGCGTGTTATATACCCCAGCCGGCCCGTCCGCTCCTCAGTTCCTTCTTGCCGGCTACTCCGACAGTGGGGAAGGAGGGCGGGTCTGGAATGGATAGGAGCAACACATCTCGAAGAACAACAGTTACTACGGTGAGTAACCGTCTTTTCTTCTTCAAGTGATTGCTCCTATGCATTCCAGTTAGATGAATCCCAAGCCTTACCTAGGCGGTGGGGTCGGAGTGAGACGTGGCGGAGTGTAGTACCGCGGAGCCGAAGGCTGCGTCGTCTCGAGACTGTTGCACCAACGCGTAGTGAGAGGCGAAGGTGTGGACCGAAGACCAGGTGGCCGCTCGACAGATGTCCTGGATCGGAACATTGGCCAGCAAGGCGGCAGACGAGGTGTGCGCCCTCGTCGAGTGTGCAGTGAGGCGGCGTGGCGGCTCGCGAGCAAGCTCATAGCAGGTCCGGATACACGCGGTGACCCAGGAGGAAATCCGCTGGGAGGATATCGGCTCGCCTTTCATGCGGTCAGCAACCACTACGAACAGCTGGGGCGAACGCCGGAAGGGCTTAGTCCGCTCGATGTAGAAAGCGAGCGCTCTGCGGACGTCGAGGGTATGCAGTTGTTGCTCCCGAGGCGAGGCATGTGGCTTCGGGAAGAACACCGGGAGGAAGATCTCCTGGTTGAGATGGAAAGCTGACACTACCTTTGGGAGGAAGGCCGGATGAGGGCGAAGCTGCACCTTGTCCCCATGGAAGACGGTGTATGGCGGGCTAACCGTCAGAGCGCGGAGCTCAGAAACTCGTCTCGCTGATGTAATGGCGACGAGGAAGGCCGTCTTCCAGGAGAGGTAGAGCAGGGAGCACGTGGCTAAGGGCTCGAACGGAGGACCCATCAGCTTGGCCAGCACGAGGTTCAAATCCCAGGTCAGGGCAGGACGCCGCACCGGCGGGTACAAGCGGTCCAGGCCCTTGAGGAAGCGGGAAACCATCTGGTTCGAGAAGATGGACCGACCTTCCACGGATGGACGAAAGGCGGACACTGCTGCCAGGTGGACTCTCAAGGAGGAGACCGCAAGACCTTGCTCCTTAAGGTACCAGAGGTAGTCCAGGATGGTAGGGATAGGGACTACGAACGGATTGAGACCTCGTTGATCACACCAGAGTGTGAATCTCTTCCATTTCGCTAGGTAAGTGGAGCGAGTGGAAGGCTTTCTGCTCTCAAGCAGGACTTGCTGAACTGCTGCAGAACAGTCCCTCTCCGCGTGGGTCAACCACTCAGGTACCAAGCTGTAAGATGGAGGGACTGCAGATTTGGATGGCGGAGTCTGCCGAAGTCCTGGGTGATGAGGTCCGGCCGCAACGGAAGGGGGATGGGTTCCCGAACGGAGAGCTCGAGCAGCAGGGTGTACCAGTGCTGCCTCGGCCAGGCTGGCGCTACGAGTATAACGTGGGCTCTGTCCCTCCGAAGCTTCAGGAGCACTCGGTGCACGAGCGGGAACGGAGGGAAGGCGTAGAGGAGGCGATCCGTCCAGGGGTAAAGGAAGGCGTCCGACAGGGAGCCTGGCGAGCGACCCTGGTATGAGCAAAACAGGTGGCACTTCCTGTTCCCCCTGGAGGCAAATAGGTCTATTTGGGGAAACCCCCACCTCCGGAAGATTGTGTGGACGACATCTGGACGGAGGGACCACTCGTGGGAGAGGAACGACCTGCTGAGATGGTCGGCCAGCGTGTTCTGCACTCCCGGAAGAAAGGACGCTTCCAGGTGAATGGAGTGGGTCACGCAGAAGTCCCACAGGAGCATCGCCTCCTTGCAGAGGAGGAAGGATCGGGCCCCGCCCTGCTTGTTCACGTAGAACATTGCTGTTGTATTGTCCGTGAACACTGTTACACAGCGGCCTTGCAGGTGGGTGCAGAAGGTGCGACAGGCCAGACGGATCGCCCGCAGCTCGCGGACATTGATGTGCAGGGCGAGCTCCTGGGGCGACCACAGGCCTTGGGTATGAAGATCGCCCAGGTGAGCTCCCCAACCGAGCGCTGAGACATCCGTGGTCAGAGTGGCGGACGGGCGAGGAGGGTGGAACAGGACTCCAGCACACACGACCTCCGGGTCGAGCCACCAGCTGAGGGACTCGAGGGTCGTCCTGGTGACCATGACCACCATGTCGATGGGGTCTCGATGCGGCCGGTACACCGACGCGAGCCAAGACTGGAACGGGCGGAGGTGGAGCCGCGCGTACGCGGTGACATACGTGCATGAAGCCATATGGCCCAGGAGGCGGAGGCAGGAGCGCACCGTCGTGGTCGGGAAGGTGACGAGGTCCCGGATGATGGAGACCATCGTCTGGTGTCGAGCGCGAGGGAGACAGGCCCTGGCCACCGTGGAGTCGAGGACCGCGCCGATGAACTCCACTCGCTGTGTCGGAATCAAAGTGGACTTCTCAGCGTTGATGAGAAGACCGAGCCGCTGAAAGAGAGACAGGATTTCTGTCATCTGGTCCATCACAAGTTGTCGGGACTGACCTCGAACCAGCCAGTCATCGAGATACGGGTAGACGTGTATCTGACGACGTCGGAGGGCTGCGGCAACTACCGCCATGCATTTGGTAAATACCCTCGGGGCGGTGGAGAGTCCGAACGGCAACACGGCAAACTGGTAGTGGGCGTTGTTGACCACAAACCGGAGGTAACGACGATGGGGAGGATAGATTGCGACATGGAAGTAGGCGTCCTTCATGTCGAGGGCGGCAAACCAATCTCCCGGATCCAGAGAGGGAATGATGGTCCCCAAGGTGACCATGCGAAACTTGGGCTTGAGCAGGTACTTGTTTAGCTCACGGAGGTCCAGGATAGGACGTAGCCCCCCTTTCGCTTTGGGGATGAGAAAATAACGGGAATAGAATCCCCTGCCCCACCTGTCTTGAGGTACTGCTTCTATGGCACCCACGCTCAGCAGAGTCTGAACCTCTTGTGAGAGGACTTGCTCGTGAGAGGGGTCCCTGAAGAGGGACAGGGAGGGTGGGTGGGAAGGTGGGGGTGAAACAAATTGCAGGCGGTATCCCGACTGGACCGTTTGAAGCACCCAGTTGTCTGTTGTCAATTGGGACCACGCCGAAAAGAAATGGGAAAGGCGGTTGAAAAATAACGGGGAAGGATCCGGTAGGGAGAGTGATGGGCCGTCCTCGAGCGTCCCATCAAAAGGCCTGCTTGGCCCCCTGAGGGGCCTTGGAAGCGGCCTGGCCCTGGTTACGGCGGTTGCCGGAAGGACGACGGCGATTTTGGGCCTGTCGCCGGCTATTGTATGGCCGATATCGTTGGTGATAGACGGGCCGGGAGGGCTGCTGCCGGAAGGACCTGCGCTGCGTCGCCGGCGTGTGCATGCCGAGAGTACGGATTGCAATACGGCCGTCCTTCAGGGTCTGGATCCGAGAATCCGTCTTTTCGGAAAAAAGACCCTGTGTATCAAAGGGCAGGTCCTGCAGCGTGTATTGGACCTCCGGCGGCAGGGTGGAGGACTGCAGCCAGGCGATGCGCCGCATCATCACGCCGGAGGCTAAGGTCCGAGCTCCGGAGTCCGCAGCGTCGAGGGCGGCCGTGATGGAGGACCTAGATGATCTCCTTCCCTCGTCCAACATCGCCGTGAACTCTTGGCGGGAGGCTGTTGGCAGGAGCTCCGTAAATTTCGCCAGGGACGCCATGATGTCGAAGACATACCTGGCGAGGAGGACCATCTGATTGGCGATACGCATCTGCAGACCGCCAGCGGAATAGACCTTACGGCCTAGCAGGTCCATACGCCGCGCGTCCTTCGATTTGGGCGCAGGGGCAGGTTGGCCGTGCCTCTCCCTATCGTTGACCGATTGGACGACCAACAAGTCCGGGGTCGGGTGCGTATATAGGTACTCATAGCCCGTGGGGGGGACAGAGTATTTGTGCTCCACCCCACGGGCCGTAGGGGGGACGGACGCCGGCGTCTGCCAGAGTGTGGTGGCATTGTCCTCACGAATGGCAGTGCGACGCGCACTGGAACCTCTGCCCCAACGACATTCGTGATGGGGTCCTCGTCCTCCTGGACCTCCGCTATCGGCAGAGCCATAGCCGTCGCCACGCGGCGAAGTAGGTCCTGGTGCGCCTTCAAGTCTATGGGCGGAGGCTCCTTGGTCGACGCTCCGGCCACCGCTTCGTCAGGCAAGGATGAGGAGGACAAGCCCTGGATGACCGCCTCCGAAGATGGATCCGCTGCCTGCTCGTCGGGAGGGTCAGGCTGCGCGTGCCCCTGGGGTTCAGGCGGTATAGAACCCGCGCCTGGTGGCGAAGGGGCTGGTCGGCTGAGTGTCGCCTCCGGTACCCTGCGCTTGGATGCCAGGGGTCTCGGGGGGAAGGGCACCCCCTGAGCCTCATACAGGGCCCAGGGAACCCAGAAGCCCCACGGCTGTGCCCCTTGAGGATGGCCCTGTGGGGTGGGCGGCAGGTGTCCGTAGCCCTCCGTCCCCGAAGCGACCGATGCGGGGCGGGATGGCCATGGAGGTGCCGAGGCGCTGACGGAGTGCGCCGCTGAATGAGGCAGTCCGTCCCCGGATGGCAGCGAAGAGCGATGCTGGTCCGCTCGGTACCGGGGTGGCGACCGGGAGCGACGTCCGTCACGGTGCCGGGAGCTCGACCGGTGCCGGGAGCTCGACCTGGATTGAGACCTGCGGTGCCGGGAGCAGTGCCGGGACGGAGACCTCCGCCGGTGCCGACGTGATGGCGACCTGGACCTCGTGCGACGCCGGGAGTACGACCGGTACCGCGATGACGAGCGGTACCGGGACTGCGACCGACGTCTCGACGGCGATCGGTACCACGATGGCGAGCGGTGCCGAGATCGCGAGCGACAGGACGGAGATCTGGCATAGGACCGGGAACGTGACCGGGACCGGGTGTGCCGTCCATGTCGCCTGTCCAAAGACGGTGGCCGGGTCATTCTGGCCGGCTTTCCCGCCGACACGACAGCCCGCACCGGCGGTGCTGGGGGCCGGAGGCTCGGTGCCTCTATGAGCTGAATCAGCTCCCGCGCCGAAGAGAACGTCTCCGGCGTCGATGGCAGCCGGGGCTCAACCACGGTCGGTACCGGGGAGCGTGGCGGCGCCGGACTCGACGGGCCTTGCGGCGCCGGAGTCAAAGGTCCGGTGCACGACTTGTGCACGGTCACCGCAGGGGCCGCAGGTGGCGCAACCGTTTTCGCCGAGTCCTCAGCGCAGGCCTGAGCAAGCGCCTTCGCCAGCTTATGTCTCTTTGAAGGCGAAAGTGAGCGGTGCCGGGACTTCGTAGCCGCTTTCTGAGGCTGCGGTGCCGCGGAGCCTGAGCGGCTCGGTGCCGCCGGTGCACTCTGCACCGAGGAAGCTCGCGGTGCCGGCGCGGACGGTGCCGGGGGCTGGAGCGACGCTTCCATCAGGAGCTGCTTTAAGCGGATATCCCGCTCTTTTCGAGTTCGCGGTTTGAAGGTGGAACAAAGCGAACACTTATCTGTTCTATGTCCTTCGCCCAGGCAACGGAGGCAGGCGTCGTGCGGGTCTCCGACAGGCATAGGCCTCTGGCACGCTGCGCAGGGCTGTGCCTTGGGCATGAGCCCGCACCAGGGGAGGCAAAGGGGGAACCCCCCCCCTTTTTCCTTATCTAAACACTAACTATCTAACTAACAAACTGTAAAAACTAATTACTAAACTAACTATGTACAAACAAGAAGCGAGAGCTAGGGTTGTGGAGGACAAAGAGCACTCCACAGTTCCAACTGGCCGTCACGGGCGGTAAGAAGGAACTGAGGAGCGGACGGGCCGGCTGGGGTATATAACACGCGCCATAGCGGCGCCACTCCAGGGGGCGCCAGCCGGCCCGCCGGTGTTGCTAGGGTAAAAAAGTTCCGAGATGCCGTGCACGCGCAGCGCGCACACCTAACTAGAATGCATAGGAGCAATCACTCGAAGAAGAACTCGTTTCCTCTCGCTCCCTATGGCCCTTCTAATCGGTGCTTCCTTTCTCCGCATCACCCAGCTCCTTCCCCAGCGGGGTTTCAACTTTATTTAAACCTGGCCCACTGTCCAGATGCGGCCAGGTAGCATAACAATATGATAACAAATGATATAGCTATAAAACCATAACCCTTTCCTTGCCTGTGTGGGGTACACACCTCATCATGGGCCTTCCTGCAATTCTCCATCAGGATATGCAGGATAGTAGGTGAGTCAGGCCCACTTGGAGGCACTGCTGCACTGCAAGCCTGGTGCAAAGGGGCCTTAGTGTAAATGAGAATCAGGATTTGGATTTATTCCAGAGTGGATAAAAATCAACTTTTTTTAAATAATTTAAAAAAATTGGATTTTTTTTAAATGCATCCAGCAATCATCCCTCCATAATGCCAACTATAATAAACTTCAGAGCTAAGGGTGAACCATTCAAGAAATATATGTTTGCTGATGATGTTTTAAAGAAAGTCACACCAGTGAACTGGTGGAAGTCACTTAAGCACTTGGATTCAGAGACCTTTGAAGTGATCATCTCACTTTTAACAGCAGTAGCTTCTTCTGCCAGTGTAGGAAGAATATTTTCTTCCTTTGGACTAATTCATTCCAAATTGAGAAATGGTTTGGGACCTGAAAAAGCAGGAAAGCTTGTTTTTCTTTTCCAGATTATGAACAAAAAGGAAAATGAAGGTGAAGACGACTGAGTTAGCTGCAGAAGCCAATATTTTAAATTTCTTATGTTGACCTGGCTGACATAGTCGATCTAATTTTAACAAAAACAATCCTGATTTTAAAAAAACTTGAATGTTTAACTAAATTCAAACATTCATATGCTTGTTTTGTTTAAATATTATATGTTTGCTGTTGAAGAAAAAGATCCAGAATACATAACATTGTTGTTTTATTTAAATACAACAATTTAAATATTTGTCTGGTGATGTTCTCCTCCTAATACAGCTTGGCAAGAAAATCCTCCAAATGTTAATGATTAACCTGTTGAACTGGAGATATTTATGAAGTAATTGGGAGGTGAACTATCTGCTTCAATTACCTTTGGTCAATGAAATAAACAAACAATCATTCGTTTCCTGATATAGATATAAAACTAATCTGAAAAGTTTTCAAAATAAATCACTTAGGGTAGGTCTACACTTACCGTGCGGGTTGACGCGGTGAGTTCGACTTCTCGGAATTGTGTCTAATCTAGACGCGATAGTTCGAACTCCCCGCGCTCTCCGGTCGACTCCGGAACTCCACCACTGCAAACGGCGGTGGCGGAGTCGACCTTGGAGCCGCGGACTTCGATCCCGCGGCGTCTGGACGGGTAAGTAGTTCGAACTAGGGTACTTCGAGTTCAGCTACGCTATTCCCGTAGCTGAACTTGCGTACCCTAGTTTGACCCCCGCCCTTAGTGTAGACCAGGCCTTAAAAATGTATAGTGTGTACCTTCTAAAAATGAAACCTACACCTATCTCTGAGCGGTGAAGAATATATCTTAAGGTTATAACAACTAACAAGAATGTACTTTTATGTAGAAATCCATGATTAAATCGAGTCTTCCTGACTAGTGATTTAAATCAAATCTACCCTGATTTATTCTCAGAAGATGTAGGGGATGGTGGGTGTGTGCACATGCGGGTCCACACACAATGTTTCATTTATAAAATCAGGGTCAAGAGAGTACATTGCATATAGCATCAGGAGTGGCTCTAGAAGAAAACCTTTTAAGGAAAGCCAGCGTTTATACACAATGGGTTTTGGATTAAATCCTAATTCTTTAAAGTCAATAGGGAATCTTGCCATTGATCACAAAAACAACGAGGAGTCCGGTGGCACCTTAAAGGCTAACAGATTTATTTGGGCATAAGCTTTTGTGGGTAAAAAAACCTCACTTCTTCAGATGCATGGAGTGAAAATTACAGATGCAGGCATTGTATAATGACACATGAGAAGGGAGTTACCTCACAAGTGGAGAACCACTCCTTGTTGTTTCTGTGGCTACAGACTAACATGGCTACCCCGATACTGGATGCCGTTGATCACAGTGAGCTTTGGTTCAGGCCCGGGGGCCTCTTCTGCCTATGGTTAGAGTTTGACCCAGATGATCAGTAAGTATCTGGAAAAGGCGAGGGTTCAGTCTGAGAATCCACCTGGCTGATTCTGAAGGCAAATGAGCTGGGAGCATGCAATGTGAAGGCCATATTGTCCACTGCCTTCAGCCAATGATAGTGAACAGCGTACCCGTCCATAGGTCATGTGTGGCAGGGCTGCAGAATTGGGCCCATAAACAGTGGTGCACATGTCTAATTTTTTTATTCAGATCATAGAAATTGAACTGGAAAATCCCCATTACAATTATCTAGTCTTCCTGCCAATGTGCCATTCCTTACTGTACACGGACAATACTTCATCCGATCTAATAGACCTCATTGTTACAGGCTGAATATCAGAAAAGACTACTTCCCTTTCCTTAATTGAATCAAATTTCTCCTATTTATATTTCCTTTTACTGCTCTAAATAATTCCACTGCCTCCTTGCAGTTCAGACCATTCAAACAGATCTAGACTGTTCTCAATGGTACCAGATGACAGAACAAGGAGTAATGGTCTCAAGTTGCAGTGGGGGAGGTTTAGGCTGGATATTAGGAAAAACTTTTTCACTCAGAGAGTGGTGAAGCACTGGAATGGGTTCCCTAGGGAGGTGGTGGAATCTCCTTCCTTAGAGGTTTTTAAGGTCAGGCTTGACGAAGCCCGACTGGGGTGATTTAGTTGGGAATTGGTCCTGCTTTGGGCAGGGGGTTGGACTAGATGACCTCCTGAGGTCCCTTCCAACCCTGATGTTCTATGAAATCTTCATAGACTTACATCTCCATTCTATTAGCTGTTGCTATACATAAATTAGCTCTCTGAGACCATCTTCTTGTTAAAGGAGTATGCAGCTCCTAGCACCATTGGGACCCTGATCCCTGACTGGTGAAGTAGCTATTGAAATACAAAGAATAAGTGTTCTCCCCAGCTTCCTAATAATTCCTGTTGCACTTCTCTGGGCTCCTGCAATTTGCCTGTATACCTGTCTTGTATTGCGGTTCACAGAAGTGAATCTAATATTTCTAGGTGACGTTGTCCTAGAGATGGATCCTGCTCCATAACATGTGTATGAGAATGCATCCCAAAAATTAAATGGGCCTTTTTGTTGCCATCTCCCATTGTAATATCACGTCTTTTCAGTTTTTAGGTCCCATCTGACTGGCTCTCTCCTTCCCCTTGAGTATGCATGGCTCAGATTCGCCGAGTCTCCTAGATATATTAGTCTGCATTTTTCATAACTGAATCTCACCTACTTATTTTCTGCTCATGTCTCTGCTCACTCTGTGGGTCCCTTTATATAATCCCTTCACTGGCATCATTTAAAGACAACACTTCCTTTTAAGATTTTTCTTTGCTTTCTTTGTTTTCAAAGAGAGCTTTATATTACCTTCCTTGGGTTTTTAATTTGTGTTGAGTATCAGACTCACACGTGTTCTCTGTTTGTTTCTTGTTAAATTTAGCAATGTGGACTAAAGTAACTGAATTTTTTTTAAATGTCAATTGCTTTGCCCCCCCCCCCCAAGACAGAAAAGATCATAAGGAGGGCAAAGTCAAATCCAGTACAGATGATATCTCGTGTAACGTCCTTGCAAATAGCCAGTTCTGAATGCTGACCACTGATGGCAGATAGTGGAAAATCTCAGGGCCCAAAAATGTGACTTGTGTCTGGTTGACAGTCACAGTGTGTAGAGGAACAGAGTTCCTGGTGCTAGAATTTTTGTTCCTTCCATACCAACATCAGCAACTTGACACTGGACCTACCCCACTGTTTTGCATGTTTCTGCTTGGCCTTTTGACGGGTGCAATATATATATATATATTTAAACTAGACCATTGAGTAGGATACCTGAATCTCTGTGCCAGGATTGAGCAGATCTGCTTTTTTACTTTATCTAGAGGGTGGAGGTGGGGTGCAGTTTTTAATTCTGCTAAAGTGCCCTCCTAGCTGACCAGAGAGCAGAGGAGAGATGCCAGTAAAAAGACTACAGCTGATGGCTGGGATTGCCAGAAAATCCAGACGCAGGAGTTGAGGATGTTGTATGACCTTTGCCTGAATATTAAACCTCCAGAGTCCTAGACCAGTAAGGCCCCAAGAAAGCATTGGGCAACTGTTGTTTCCAAGAGTGCTGCTCCTGAGTGGACTACTAAAGGCTCCCTGCATGGCACTGCTAAGCCTAAAATACTGTAAAATGCAAACAGAATACTATAAAGACTCTGTTTCAAGCTAGCACTTTGGATGTCATTGCCAGGTAGGCACTATGGACCTGATCCATAGGCTGCTGAAGTCAGTGGAAATCAAGGGCTTTGGATCAGGCCTGACAGAGATGAGACTAATCCTGATCCAGCAGCCCTAAAGAAATGTCTGAGTCTGCTGACAGCATAAAGTGCCGATGTTTTGAGCTTGCAGCCACTCTTCGTTGAGGCTGGCTACTAACTGCAGGCAGTAGAATCTCCTGACACACTAGTCTGTCTGTTTCTCTCTTGAGGAATTTGGGCTGGTTGCTATGGAGGCTTGCAAAAAAGACCTTCCCTGTTTTAGGAAGACATGTAGTACCAGTCTATCCTGTGTGAGATGCAACCAGATAACACAGGGTTTGGTATCTTATGCTTGTAACAAAGCAGCAGGACCTCACTGGAAAATTAGTGCACACCTTTGGCTAGATCAGTGGAGCGATGCAGATTTACATTAGCTAAAGATCTGGCCCTATATAATTTGGACTCACAAACTGTGGTCCGTTCCCTCCTCCCAGCAAAGCTTCGAGAGCGAGTTCTCTATTCTAGGAAGATCTCGATACTGGTATATCAGGAAGTATTATCAGAATCAAAGCTAAAGTACATACTGCAACAGATTATCCTTTTGGGTTTGTTTTGTTTGCATTCCCCTACTAACCTGCAAACTTCAGCCCTCTTCAGTGGGTCTCCTGGTGATGAGGGCAAATTAATGCAGGTCTAATGTGAAATACTTATACTTGAGATGTTAATCTAACAGAAAGCTCATTCAGGGAATGATCTTGTAATCATGCAGAGCATCTGCATTGGATTGTTATCTGTGCCAGGCACAGGGATTCTGTGAATACAATTCGTGAAAGACATGCCATGTGTAGGAATTACCTGACAGTCAAAGCTATCGTTCCTATAGACCAGGACCGTCGTGCAAACATTAATGCAAAATGATTTTGTTAGCACTAAGGATGCCAAACAAGGAAAGTGGCTTAAACACAGTGGGAGCACGTGTCATCCTCATAGCTGATTGGAATGACTGCCCTGGTCCAAATACTGGCTGTTTCTTACTATTTAACTACTGACTGGGAGAGATGAAGACCCAAGGAGATGCTATAGGTCCAATAATCCACCCAGTCAGTAACTACTGAGAAAGGCCAGATCCAAAGGTAAAATGCAAAGAACACAATTGTGGTTGAAAGTTAAGATGCACGTTGGCCTGGATAGGTAGCTCAGCTTACAGCAGTTTAGGACCAGTAGCAAAGCAGAATTTCATCATCGCAGTTCCATTAGATTTATAGTTTGGTTCAGTGATGCAAAGCAATGAAATCATGTGATCGCCTCATGTGACAATCTAGTACCTGATTACCACAGAGAGCACCCCGGGGTGCTGGGACAATTTGGATAGTGGGGCTGCTGAGAGCCATTGAACCAAGCTGTAAACCCTGGATATAATGGAAACCACTTTAAGCCAGGAGATGCGGCAGCACCCATAGTTCCCGCACCTATGCCTTTTACCCTGTAATCTTGCAAATCAAGCTTGGCTGGAATGCTCTTGCTGTCAGTTTTGGAATCAAACTTTCCAGGACCAGTGACAGCTGTCTCAGTAGCGAGACCCTTCTCCCCCTCCCGCCACTGCACACACTTTTGGAAATGGCTCCTCCCGTGCCCAAGTTTGACCACATTCAGATGCCAGGCATTGTCGTTTGATCTAGTGATCATGCTTAGCAGTCACATCATGCCTTTCACTCATGGATCTCAAAGCACTGGGAAAGCTTCATTATGCCCATTTTACAGGTGGCAACACTGGGGCAACTCATGAACCTCTATGTTCTGTTGTCACACAGTGAGTCAGTGATACAGTTGGGAACAGATCACAGTCTCCTGACTCCCAACTGTAATTAAATTATTTTTGTAATGGTCCTTTTTGGCAATTGGGTTGCTGAAGCGTGGGCTAGCGGATGAAATAGTGGCTGCAGTTTTGGCAGTAGGTTATGGGCCAGATCCCCATGCAGCAGAAATCAGCATAGCTTCATTGACTTCAGTGGAGCTCTGCTGATTCACACCAGCTAAGGATCCGGCCCTAATTTATAAACTGGGGGCAGCTTCGTATAATTTGTGTTTAATTTTTGCTGGAGTAACCAGGGGCCAGCAGCTGCATGAAAGTACCATGCGGGTCTGGTGAAAGGTGCTTAATGAATGTGTTGCATAGAGGCAGGGCTAGGCATGTATGTGTGCACACACTAGCTAGACTTTTTACTTTCTCATTTGGGTTTTGAAAGTCTTCTCTGGGGAGGGGTCTCCGGGTAAGATTCATTTGCCTCCGGTAGGGAACTGGTTATCACAGCCCCCTTGTCGTTTTTATCCAAGTTAGACCAAAGCAAGGAGGGCTAGGGTGACCAGATGTCTCGATTTTATAGGGACAGTCCCGATATTTGTGGCTTTTTCTTGTATAGGCTCTTATTACTCCTCGCCCCGTCCCAATTTTTCACATTTGCTGTCTGGTCACCCTAGGGCTGGTGCACAGCTAGCGATTCTGACATCTGGTGTGATGCCTCCTTCCAGCAGCAGATGAAATACCTTTCCTGGTTTTGCCTTTAAGGCTCTTCACACCTTGCTGATCTGATAATTTACCATGACCCTGACTCCTATCTTCACTCCACCAGTGGTCTCACTACTCACCAGACAGCTTCTCCTTTAAACACCTTGAGTGCTTCCTCCTACACAGACCCTTGTGTATTGGGGGAGGCGCAAGAGAAGGGAGATTCCCTGGTATAATCCGTACAGCCGCTTCCTTCTCCTCCTCCAGAGACTTGCCAGGGCCCTGAAGCCTACAAAACCTTTATGCCTGGTGCTGATTATGAGGGATTGTCTCTCTTCCCTTGCCATACTCTTCCTCATTTCTCCATTCCTCTCCCTACCTGCAGTTACCAAGTGTAAAACCAACAATAAGACATGTAATTTACAAAAGCTGTGCTGTTTTTCCAACATATTGATTTGCTTATACGATGTCACCATCAGCTGTTTTGAGAGGTCGTCTAGTCCAGTTCCCTGCACTCATGGCAGGACTAAGTATTATCTAGAGCAGTGGTTCTCAAAGCCGGTCCACCGCTTGTTCAGGGAAAGCCCTTGGTGGGCCGGGCTGGTTTGTTTACCTGCCGCGTCCGCAGGTTTGGCCGATTGCGGCTCACACTGGCCGCGGTTCGCCGCTCCAGGCCAATGGGGGCTGCGGGAAGTGGCGCGGGCAGAGGGATGTGCTGGCCGCCCTTCCCGCACCTGCGGACGTGGCAGGTAAACAAACCGGCCCGGCGCATCAGGGGCTTCCCCTGAACAAATGACAGCCTGGCTTTGAGAAGCACTGAGCTAGACCATCCCTGACATTAGTGCATTTCCCAGACCTGAAGAGCTCGGTGTAGCTCCAAAGCTTGACGTTGATCCAATACAAGATATTACCCCTCCCAGCTGGTCTCTCTGACAGCAATATAATTTTTAAAGCCCTGGTGATTTTTAAGCCAACGTTGTGATATTTGGTGGACCTGACTTGTGATTTCGGAACCCTTGGCGCTTAGCAGTACTGGCAAAATTGGGCTCTCTCAAAAAGGAACTTGTGTATGGAAGAGGGGAGGGAAATGTCATTATGAAAAACCTAACACTTTAAAAATGCTTTTTCCTTGGAGAATTGCCATAGTCATTTTCTTCCCCTCCTCCCAGGTTCAGTAGACACCAGCGAGCCCTCCTGTCCTCTCTCCTAGTATTGCAGTGTTAATGTTGCTGCTGCATTGATTGAGTCAGATTCCGCTGCCACTGGGGGCGGGGGGGGATTGTTTTTAGTCTTAGCCCTGTGCTTCCTCAAATGCATTTTTTAGCCTTTTCTTGGTAAAAGGGCATTTTGAGCTTTTATGTTTTAATTGGGGGGGGGGGGGGGGTGGAGGACTTCGAGGTGCCCTATTCTCCATTGGCCTTCTCATCCACACTTTCAGGTAACTCCTGAGGCTGCTCCTACTTGAATTGGCCACGACTCAACTTGAGAAACGCTTTAAAACCAGCTCTGATTCTGTGCCCTTGAGAAGCTCCTCAAGGAGCCTGTTAGCGAGCACTGTCAGCTGCTGGAATATGGATAAACACCGAGTTACGGGAACAGGAGAGGTTTCCTCTTTGTTGTTTTGCTCCCTTTCTAAGCAGTCAGAAAAGCAGAGTGCAAGAAAAACATGCCCAGGGTGGGGCTTTCCCTCCTCTCCCCAAGCTGCTATTCATGACCTCGTTAAGCAGTTTGGTCTGCCTCAGACAGTGTAAGTGGTAGTTTTAAGTGTATGGAGAAACCAAATGTGGCTTTTATTTTTCCATATGACAAATTGCCAATCGCCGGTTTTACTTACAGTACATTTTGAGTTGTCTCTGGAGAACGCAGTCACCTTGAGGGGGTATTTATGAGGAAAAATGACATGCGAATTAAAGTTCTTAACACTCACATAAAAATAGCTTTATTGCAGATTTTTGTCTCCAGCCAGGATCTTGCTTCCAGGAATGGATGATTTTGTAAGGGGAGGCTGGCACTAGACAACTCTTGATGCTGCTTTGGCAGATGAAGTGAGGGGCGGGGGAGGAAGGGAAGGGAAAGTATGGCTGAGACATTAAAAATGAAGGCGATGCGCTCTGCATGCACATTACAGCTTCCAGGGCACTTCTCATCCGAGCAGATGTTTGCTCTCCTACCCTTTGGCCAAAATCCTCCCCCAGACTACCTGTTTCTTTCCCGTAAAAGAGACGTAACTTCCCAGCAAGGGAATGTATATGTCTCCTGCTCATATATTAATAATTATATATTTCTGGGGTTTGCCTTAGCTAAGTACATCACGATGCTGTTTGCCTCACAGTGCAACTCCAAAGCTTTCTATGGCTCCCACATCCTCTGCTAAATATATCAGTGAGGCATGGTTCATAGAAATATTTTATAAGAAAAGCTGATGGGTGGTAGTTTCCAGACCAACCACCCCTACTGGGAAAGTCCCATGAGTAGAACAGTGGATTAGCAGGTGGGAGACCTGGGGTCTGTTCCCTGGTATGCCCATTTGGGCTTAGGGAAGTCACTTAAGCCAGCGTTTAAGTCTGGGCACCCAACTTGAGGCACTTGGGCCCTGACTTTCATAGGTGCTGAGCACCCACCATTCCAGTTGGAGTTAAGGTGCAGGTGCTCATTGCTTGTGAAAAATCAAGCTCTTCTGGGTGCCCCAAGCTAGCCACCTAAAACTAGAGGCACCCAAAATTAGGCTCACGCCAAACATTCAAAAAATTATCCGTGTCTCAGTTTACCCATCTGTAAAATGGGGATAATTACAATTGCTCTACCCTGGAAAGTCCTTGATGTCTGCGGAGAGACAGTGTTGTAAATTATGGTTGCCGTGACTTTTAGCGTGCTGCCTCCGGGAGCCAGAGAACAGATCTGAAGTCTCTTGTGACACACAGGAGGGCTGGATAGTGCCTGATCTTTATTTCTGGCCCCTGTTATATGAAGTAGATGAGGTTATGAGTCTAGTGACTACTGTGGCATCTCTTACATTAGAAGGGCAGAGATAAATGGAGCAAGGCAAGCTAGTTGCAGTCCTAACTAGCCTATGATCAGGTTTGTGCCTCTTGCCCCTAATATGAGCTGTCAGCTGCTCCATAGCCAATCTAACAGCTTGCAGAAGCTGCAGCTAAGAGGCTTCCCCTATGAACAGTGACATTCATGTTGACACTCTCTGGGTGAAATCCTGGCCCACTGCAGTCACTGGCATAACTCCCATGGACTCAATGGGTCCAGGATTTCACACTCTGACTCCTACTGGATTCAGTGAGGATTCAGGCTACATTCATTGCCCCTAACTCATGTTCATGGCAGGGAACAGCAGCTTGTGCCTGGCTCTAGTGTGTGACGGCCACCATGGCTTGAACTGGGACCTCCAGAGCAGGAAGTGTGAGCCGCGACAGCTTGAGCTAGAGAGCCAGACTCTCATCCCCTGTGGATCAGGCACAAAGGGGAACATGTCACACACACTGACCCGGGGGTGACATGAGGAAGGCGCAAGGAAATCTCACCTCCTTTGGATGCCTCCGTGTGACTGGGCTCGGCCTAATTACAGCCCTGTGTTCTCCTGGGTGCAGGAACTGCATCCTCAGAGCACCCTGAGTTTCTGCACTGCCCCGTATCAGTCCTGGTGCTTGGACCGTAAGCTCTTTTTGTTCTGTATTTGTACAACGCCTAACAATGGGGTACGGCCATACAAATAAATAATTATGATGGCCACCCTACATGGATTAAATAGCTGGATCAGCAGGAAGCCAAGATTTTCAGCAGTGACAAGGGAAGGCTCCGTTTTCGGATGCTCAGCTTGAGACACCTTAAAGAAACTGCCCTTTGATGGGGTCTTGGGTGGGCACCCAGGGTGACTCATCTCTCCTGAAAATCTTGTCCTGAGCACGTAGGACAACGATAGCTAGAGAAACAGGAACCCATGAACTCTGATCTTGGCCTTTCATTTTAAAATGCATTTATTTTATTTGCAATTCTGGGGCTTCCCACACCTCCTGTGCCTAATTTGGTTACTTCATCCCCATTTGGGGAAATGAATATTTAAGAACTTTAATTCTTCCATAGTACTCCGACATTGTAATGGTATTTTTGGAAGTTGGGCCTAACTAATATTAAAGCATTAAAGGCTTCCAGAAATTCTACATGCAAAGGATAGGTGGTTGTCCTGTGGGCTCTGTGCTGTGCTTCTGCTGGAATCAAGGAAACTTTTGTATGTTTATATCCAAAATAAAATTGCAGCTCTTGAAAGCTGCAATTTGTACTTGGAGAAAAAAATGTTTGTGTTTAGCTACTGCAGGGGCTGTACAAGAGTGCACTACCAGGAGTCTGAAAATGTTTGTGATCACAACAGAGTCGGCTTTCGGGGCTACTAAAAATGGCTTTAATTGGGCAGTACTGGTGATTCGGCCCTGTCTCAGAAAGACAGAGAGGGAAGGGGTAACCAAAACCAAAAGAGGGAAAAGCAGGCTTCATGTAGTGGAGGCTATACAGAAATAAACCGAGGTAAATGCAAAACTAGGGGAAAATGCAAAATTTAGATAGGAAGTTTACAACAATTGGAGGACTAGAACTATTGTAAAGGGGTGGCTGGCAGGATGAAATCAAATCATACATTAATTCTCATAGTACAGTTATAAAATCCTGCTCCTACAACTATAGAGTATGATGTATGGATACGTAATATTAACATACACAACACACACTCCCTCTTTCCCTTGATCATAAGTAAGAGAAGTGGGTTGCATTTGTTTGCTTTCTGAGGAGTGGTGAGGGAGCACCGTGGACGGTAGAATAAGGCAGCCATCCCCATCTGTACAGGGTCAACGGTTAGTGACAATGCTCTTGCACATAAAAACGAATTCAGTACCAGAGGGGAAGATTTAATTGCCTAGGCAGCAAGCTGCAAGATTTTGGATTCCCGAGAGCAACATGTTCAAATTCCAGCAGCATCAGCTCAGCCTTTTGTCCCTGAAAGAGACACACTGAGTTCCTGGCCGTTTGCTGGGAGCAGGTTTCTTCGGGACCTTAATATAACAGAGAATCTTTGTGCTCTGTATGGACATTAAAGAGCCTGTGATATTGATCTAAGAGTTGAGGTTTGCCTTTGGCCAGACCCTCCTCCCCATGCTGTCTCCGTGCTATCCAGTGGCTGCATTTCTGTTTTCAGAGGTGTTTTGTGAAGTATTCTGAGATCCTTTGGGATGAACGGCATTATTGTGCGCGGCTATGTCGTTTTGTAATATACTTTGCAGGGATATTCTGCAATAAGCATAAAAACAAGCAAAAGTGGCAGGGTTTAAGAGACGCAGTGACCCTCACCTAGACGTACAACTTCTAGGAGGGCAGCATTTGAGATATGGTCATTCCTAGAAGTGAAGATTCATGATTGGAGTGGTGAGTGGGAAGGGGGAGGAGGTGGCAAATAAGATCAGAGAGGTAGAATGGAGCAAGGCTTTTTTTGGGGGTGGGAGTCATGAAAACACAGGGGGAAAAAGCTTGTGACTTGGAGACAGACAGGTCCCCTCATTGACTTGGCTGTGCTCATTAGGAGAGAAGTCTCTAAAATCTTAGTGTCAGAGCTCCATTCATCCTGGATATGCCACCACCTGGCCTCTCTCCTAGGCATCCTGCTTCCAATAAACCCAAGGACTCTGCGCACTAGTCTGCTACCTCTCATACTGTATTTCTTATAGGGGCAGAGAAAGTGGGGAGCGTTTCTGGGGAAGGCACGTAACAATGGATTTATCACAATTACATGACCTAACAAAACACCAGCATATCAAGATGTCTTGTCTTAATCACGGTAAGGTATGCAACATGGGCACTGTGAAGCAACAAGACATTGCATCCCTTCTAGGTTTTGGTTTTACTGACTGCTGCTATTCACGTTGCACTTAAATAGCACTCTCTCTTTGGTAGATCTCAAAATGCTTTATAAACGTGGGTAAGGCCCCACAGGCCCATTTCACCGATAGCAGTGTCACATGGCATATGGAGCTGCACTAATTTACATCAGCTGATGATATGGCCCAGATTGCTGAAGTGGCTTGTTCAAAGTCACCCAGAAAATGAGTGGCAGAGCTGGCAAATGGAACGTGGGTCTTTTGACTCCAAGTCCCACGCTTTAGCCACTGGCTGCAATGCCTGCTAGACAGTACATTAACAGAATAGTGATGAGGCACAACTGAGAATTAAGCAATCCCTAGTCAAATGCTTGGCAGGCAAATCCTGCACCGTGGATGCACCACCACCAGGATTTAATAATTGGGCTCTATTCACAGAGGGCTGGAACTTGGGGGCAAATTCTTTATAAAGCAATTTTAAAAGAGAACTACTTGAAAAACAAACCTGTACAACAACTAGCATCAAATGCCATACAAAGGAGAAGGAAGAATCAGTTAGACGGTGGCCATGCACAAGTGATTAAATCTATGACTGGTAGGTGACAGTGCGTGATGTGCATGTGCAGGTCACCTTGTGAAATCAGGACGTGCAAACTGGTCCCTGTGCCTGTAGTTGTTGTGGGGGTGGGTAGAAGGGAGCCATAACTTTCAAAACCAGCGTGTGGCTGCTTTTATGGATTTCCTGGTTTCCCTTTTTGGTAACAATGGCATTAGTAAAGTATGGGAGATTTATCATCAAATAGAATCATTCTTTTACAGGACATGCCAAATTCTGCCCTCACTTAGATTCACCCAACCACAGTGACTCTGTATGGGTCTAACCAAGGGCAGGCTCTGGTTTGGAATGACTAGAGGCCAGATGCTTAGCTGGTGTAGGTGGGAGCAACTGGAGGCAGTGGGGGTGTTGCCAAGTTACACCAGCTAAGGATATGGCTCCCTTTTCCATCCTTTAAAAAACAAAATCTGATTTATTTTTTTTTTTTTTTTGCTCAGTGTAAGCAGGTTGGAAGCTTGAAACTAATCTGCTTTTTCTTCACTGAGATTTGTGTTTTATCCCCATGGAACACACATTGTCTTGCATTTGTGAGATAGCTAATGGCTTTAAAAAAAGAAAAAAAGCTACCACCACAAATTACCCAAAGATAAAACAAAAAAGGCAAATAATTAGCTTTTTTTATTGATTTTGATCTAAGAGAGTTGTTGGGCTGTTTGAATCTCTAAGCTGAATTCAGACCATTGATCTTACTGTAACTGGGGTTATAGTTTGGCTCCCGTGTGTTTGTTATGATTTAGAAATGGGAAAAATGCTCTTCATTCTATTTGTCCTGACTGTGTTCCACAACACATTCTTCTCCTTCCCCCTGCTTCCTGTTTCCCAGGCAGGTCCCCCCACCTCTTCCTCTCAGCAGCCAAAAATAATATAGAAGTGAACAATTTTTTGAGCCATAAGATTGAACAGTGAATGGGCATTGTAGAAGAGAGGACTCACCTGGTGGCTAAGTTGGTGTAGCAGCTCTGTCTGCTCTAGCGCCCCCTGCTGACAGTAATGTCATCCTGCGGTAGGTTGCCTCATCTTGCAACTCTGCCCTCCAGTCGGGTCACATTTTAGTTCCACGCCCCGTTCATGGTATCAGAAAGTCCAAACAACTCCACAAGACTTCGTGTCAGGTCTCTGGCCCCTGACTCTGGGTGCAGCAGTCCTTACACCCCTCTCTCTCCAGGCTCTGAATTGTCCTTGTCCCCCTTACATCAGGGGGCTTCATACCTCCTTCCCAATGGCTGGTGAGGGAACCCAGGCCCACCCTCTGGGTTCCAGTCCAGGGACACCAAGAAAGCAGCAAAGGTCCGCACCATCAGACACCTTGATGCTGCCTCCCTGGACTCCTTCCTACCGTTCATCTTTCCCCTCAGTCCCTTCCAGGGTGCTTGGTAAGAAGCAGCATCTTCCAGGGTACTCCTCAGGGGTCCAGTTCCTACCCTTGCAGCAGGATCAGCCAGAGGCGCTTACTACAGTGTGTGTCTTCCAGACAGCTCCATTTTCTAGTGCTCAGAGAGGGACTGTACAGTTCTTCCCTCTCCCTCTGCAGCCCCTCAAACTCCAGTCCAAATGCTCCTCAGGCTTTACTGTTCCTGCCTCTTTGGATTTGTCACAGTTCAGTACAATCCGCCACTTGCCCCGGGCTTCACTATTCCTAGTTTCAGACTTCTCTCATCAGCCTTTAGCTACCTTTCCCCTGGGCCTCCTCCCTGGCCTTTCTTTCCACTGCCCTCTGCTCCTGCCTTCCTGAAGCCCCAGCTGGGTTTGATCACCAATTGTGCCTGACACCCCTCCAGGTGCCACCCAGTGGCCTAATTGGGCTCAAGTGCCTCTTAACCCAGAGTTAGGATTGAGAAATCAAACCTTTGGGTTAGGAATTTCAATTTAATGCTGCTCCTTGTTGATACACCTTAAAACTAGAGCAGAGGAAATTATTCATAACTAATAACTAACTTTAGTTACGCCTCATCTTTTGAGTTTATTCATCAAACATCTTCAGTTTTTAGTTCATGGCTTGAGTTTGACTATTCGCAATTTTGAATACAGTACAGAGTGAAGTTTTAATTCGCATATGTATGTCAGTGGATGGGGAGAAAATTTAAGCTACTCATGGATGTTAGTTAACCAGCTCTAAATAGTACATTATGAGTCTGTGAGCCAGTCCAGAGCTACCCACCAGCATGGATTCTTGCCCCACGGCCATGCTCCATGGGGGTAAATCCTATTGTGGGATCAGGACCTGGAAGACGGCTCCACTTTCTAAAGTTCTCAGCCATCAGCACCATTTTTATTTATTTGCAAATCCACTTCTTATGGCATTTTTACTGTGCTTGCTGGGAGCTCTGGCAACCTGATCCATTGAGTACAGTGGGAGCTGGATTGATCAAGTGTTAGAAGCTAACGGTCTCTTCTGACTATTTATAACTCTAAACGAGAGATGGGCCCAAACAGGAAACAACACTGAAATCTAAAAATTAACAAATGTAGGTGAAAGTTTGCAGCTAGGCCCTACGTTGCAGCTTAAGGCCATGTCTTCCACTGGCTCTGAACCATCCTGCTTTATTACGCAAATAAGAGGACTCTTCATATTTACTATCTCTTATATTATCCTTATCTAGCTACCTGCAATCTGGATTACCAGTTGTGCTGGTATGTAAGATTGTGTAGGAAACTCTCGTTTGTATGATACGATATTTCTGTGCTGCTATTTGATGGTTTTTCTGGCTTATGCAGAAGGACAGCATTAAGGTGGAATGCTCAGGTGTAACTTTTGGAAGTTCTTTACTTCTGAATGCTCGTTGTACTAACATTACTGGTATTTTTTTGTTTTGTTTGTTTGTTTTTGTTTTTTGCATGGTTGGTTTTGCATTGAATTTTTCTTGGTTTCTTTAAAAAAAAGCTGCAGGACTGGTTTTATTAAAATTTATCTTGACTGCCTTAAGTCTCAAGGAGATCTACAAAACAAGCCAAGTTTGAAGTTTCTGGTTTCAGCCTCTTTATGTTCTCATAGATGCCAAAAATTCTGTTTGTAACACCTGGGGAAGGTATAGCATTTTAATTGTGATGGGAACAGATCAGTAAAAAATGTGGTTTTGCAGTTGAATTGCACAGTGGCAGCTGTTTTTGCCAAATACATTTCCTTGAAAGTTCGTCTTTGGGGTGGAGACCACGCAGGGAAAATTTTCAGCACAAAAGGAATTTATTGTGAGCAATAAGCCCTATATCCTGTGTGACACATTAGATCTAAACTATGCAGCAGAGATCACAGAATTATGCAGCACCGCCTCTCCCCTTTGTTGCCATCGAGCCCAGTCCAATCCAATCAGTGTCATGCATTCCAGGTGGCTTATTTTGATATTAAATTCAATTTATTTTATGCCCTCTCAAATGTTAAACTTTCAATGGGCTGCAGATTTTTGCATTGATAATTAACAACTGCACTATAGGAGCTGCCAAGAAGAAAAGCTGGAGTTTTTGGCAGCTGGGTGAGGGACAGATGATGGTTTTTGGAACCCAGGAATTCATGATAGCTGGTGTTGGCTTATATTATTCAGGAGGTGGTTACGCCTTTTGGTAATAGGGAGGAGATGCATCTTTTTAACTCCCTCTTTTGGACAGCGGCAGAGGGAGATTTGCATTTTGGGGATGGGGGCTTTGCCTAGAATTCCTCATCCCCCACTCCACCCACTGTACTCTATTCCAATATCTGCCTTTGTGGCCAAAAATGAGAGAGCTACATTAGCTCGATGCTACTGCCAACCTGATCAGCAGTGAACTAGTGTATGTGGGCACTTTACGCTGTTGTGATCAGACTGCAGGGGAAGTGGCAGGGATTTTACAGGTCTACGAATTATTGTTTCAGGCAGTCTGCAGATTCAGGCAGATGTCTCGGTTTTCACGTTCTGAAGGCTTTCTTTGTAATCATGAGACTTTATGCAGTAGTTTATAGAGGAGGCCTTTTTTACATGCAACTGGAAAACAGGAATTAGAAGGAGAGTTGGAAATCGACCTTAACTAGAGCAGGTGCTACCCAGACATACTCTAATAAACTCCCCTACGTGAAGAATCCTTGTAACTAGCGTAAACTGAGTCTGTAGTCCAGACCTGCATATACAGCACGTTCAACGTTTTCATTTTCTGTCACAGCCTAATCCAAGCACCAAATTTATTAATTAGGTTTTGGATAACTTCCAGGTTCAGTGCTTAATGTCCCATTATATGTGCAGTAAAATAGCACTTAAAAGTAACTAGCACATTCCAGATGAGAGAACTGCCCATGGTCTGCTAGAAAAATTCAAAATTAAGATGTAATAAAATATCATAGTATCAATAAAACAGAAGAATCAGCTGAACAGAGCGAGTAGGTCCCTTCTTGATATTCTATCCTAAATTCCTTGTAAGTATTTGGGCTCTTGTTAACCCAGCGCTGGCCTTTACCCACCCCATCTCCCTTGTGGCTCCCACTCCCAAAACAACTCAAAAATCTTTAAGTATTATGAAGATTCCACAGAGAAACTAGATGCTTCTGAACTGAACTCGCTTTCTTTGAGGGCTCACATGTATGGGCCAAATTCTAATGCATTACCCAGCTGTAAATGTGGAGGAACTCCATTGCCTTCATTGGCATTATCTGAGATATACGCTGTTGTCACTGAGGTTGTGTCTACACATGAAAGTTAATCCGGAGTAAGAAGGGGTATGAATTTAAAGTGGACTAACTATTCATAATTTAACTCCAGGTGTGGTTGCTCTTATTATGGAATAAAGATGTTCACAATCAAGAATAGCTCTTCTGGAATAATTGCCCATGTAGACAAACCTGTAGAGTGCTATTGGGGCAATAGGATGGGATTTGAACATGTTCTGTGTTGACCTTACTCTGCTCCCGTTGATGTCAGGGGTAAAAGTCCCTTTAACTTCAACAGGAGCAGAGGTAGGCTGGCGTGGAGCACTCTTGAAAATGGCACCCCATAATATCTCATGTAAGTTCCAACTCAGAGAGACAAGCACCATGGCTTTTCTGGCTTTGTGCTGCACAGGGAAGAGTACACTGATGTGTTTCAATAAATAATAATTGTTCTGTACTGAATGAGAGCCAGAGGTAAGGCAGTACATAAACTAGACAGCATGTGTTTCTGGATTGATATTGGATCAGTTCTAATATAGCATCTTTAGGTAGAATCACAAAATACAGGCCAGGTCCTCCGCTGGTGTAAAATGGTATAGTGAAGTAACTGGCGCTGCACTGGTTTACACCATCTGGGGATCTAGCCCTGTACGTTTAAATTGAATACCAAAGTATGCAACACCTGCATTCACTTGGGTGCTATATAGGCCACACAGTATTTTAGGATACGTTGTAATTTAAGAAACTAGTTGGCACTGGTAGGCATCTGTGTGGGGGCAGGCAGGGTTCTGTCTCCGTGAGGGTTCCTAGCATGTGATGTTCAGAAAGCACTTCTCTTGCAATTGTATTTCAATGGAGAAATCGGGCTGAGGTATTTTAGGAAATGGCCACACGCAAGATTGCCGTCCTCTCTTCTAGCCAGCTCTTTGTGTAAGTATGGAGCCTAGTACAATCACATCCTGTTTGTCACCCGCGAATCATCCTTACTTTGAGCTGGCTGAACTGTGAAGCAAGGTGCAAAGAAAATGATCCCTTATTCATTGGGGCAGGTGGATTGAAGCCTTGGGTCACTTTTTATCCCTAGCCTGAAAAATCACTCCGATGGCAACCACTGGTCTGTATGTTCGTATTGCATACCTGATGGGAGCTATTTTCCTCTTCGAGTGGGAATCTTCAGAGTCTAGATTGCTGTAAATCTTAAAGATACTTGCTGATGTTGGCTGCTGAGGTTTAGTAGAATTTCTGCATCTCAGAAACCTGAAGTACACCAGACAAACCTCTCAGTGGACCATGATTATGGACTGAGTTATTCAGTCAGGACTGAATTCCACTCTGTCCCACAAAAGCATATTCTTGCCATTTAGAGACAGTCTGGTTGTCTTAAGGGATTGGCCATCAAAGAGAGGACACTTCAGCCATATCCTGTCCAACCAAGGTTCAAAAATCAGCCCAGCTTGATAGTGAATGAAAGCCGCCCTCTGATGACTCTTCAGAAGATGAGTCTGGTAGTCAGTGCAATTCTCAATGGACGGGTCAACATCACACCAGCCACCACTACAAACAACAATAGCGGGTGCACTTGCTGGCAGGGCAGCCAAGGACTCAGTGGGCATGGAGACAGAGGTGCCCTCTTACCTCACGAATCGGTCAACAGGGCTGGCTTTATTAACTGCGGGGCCCGATTCGAATACCTGGCGGCGGTCCAGGGCTTCGGCGGCACTTCGGTGGCGGGGGGTCCGCTCCGGGTCTTCCGCGGCACCGAAGGACCCCCCCTCGCCGCCGAAGACCCCAGAGCGGACCGCCGCTGGGTGAGTAAAGAAAAAAAATGTCAAAAGCACCTAAGGCGCAGGGCCCGATTCCTGGGAATTGGGCGAATCGGCCTAAAGCCGGCCCTGCCGGTCAATAGGATCGGAGCTCGGCATCTGACTCCCTTCAGTCTCTTGGATGATTCCACTGTGTGTCTCCAGGTCAGGGCTGAAGGCAGAGGCTGGACTTCGTGAGCCTAGCAGTTAAGAACAATAACAATGCATTGTGAGGGGGGTGAAGGAAAGTGGCTTGTTGTTTAACCATACAACAAGCGAGTGCAGCAGCCAGAGCCCTGCCTCCCCCAGTGACGTGGGGCAGAGAGGAAAGTCAGGTAAGGTATTCAGCATGAGCAGAAAAGGGCGAGCAGGGTAAAGAAACTTTGTTCCTGCACCAAGTGCCAGCTCTTAGCAAAGGCAACAGCAGGTAGGACTGTGGTTGGGGGTACAGGAAGGAGGGTGCTGGAGCTCTCTTTTGTCAGACCCCTTCCCTTTTGCTAAGGGCTTTGTCTCTAATGCTGATTAGAGGGAGGCCTTTCTTGGCTCAATGGTTTTTTCCCTATTGCCTTGGTGGAGGGACAATGGTTGGCGTTGGGTTCCCCCCTTTCCTGCCCATTATAGTGTTTCTTTTTCTTGTGGTTGTTTTCTTTCCCTCTGTGGGGAGATGGGCTCCTTCGGCTGGTTTTGGATTTCAGAGGCAGAAGGCAAGACGTGACCAGCTGGTGTCTTGAACTGACACAGGTGCAAAGACGGCGGGGGGTGGGGGAGCCAAGAATAATTACAGGTTTCTGAAGCGTCAGGCCTTGCCTGAAAAGGGCTCGCCGAGAAACTGCTCTTTATGGAAAATTAATGGTGAAGCTGAAAAACTGTCAGGACCATGATTGTTGTCATGGGGGTGGGGAGGGGGGAGTCCTGCCTTAAAGGGACAGTGCCTCTCTGTTCCCTCTGTGGGAAATGAGGAGAGAGGACACAGCCTCTCTAATGTCAGTGCAATTGAAATTTCACGTGACTGTCATTGGATTTAATGGCCTTGTGTCTCTGTCGGTGTCTCTTTGCTGGAACCTAAGATTATGCTCGGTCTCTCTCTCTGGAGCTTTTTATTTATTAACCCCTGAATCTCTGTGTCTCTCCCAAGAGACAGTGGGTAGCTGGAAGAGAAAGACAAAATGAAACAAGCAGCAGGAGAGCTGACAAACTTGTTTCTTTTATTTTTTTCTTCTAAGGGAGGAGATTTTTCAAAGGAGTCCACCTCATTCAAAGCCAATGGGAGCTGGTGCCTGACTCCCATGTGTGCCTTTTGAAAATCTGCCCCCACTACCTGTTATCATGCATCTGGAGAGATTTGGGATCCCAAGTTGGATCCGCTACCTGCAGTTCCAAGATCCTAGTTTAAATAGAAAACAGGCCTCTTCTTTTCTGAAGGGTGCCCTGCCTTCTTATTGTCTAGCAAATGCACAAATAGCCCAGGGACAGTGGCTTCTGTGGTCCAGTGCCACGGATTCTCCGTGCGATTCTTGATGCCTCTGATTTCAGTTTGCTAAGAGAAGTGCCAGAGTAGGACTGTGAATGACAGGCTTATAAAATTGTTACTGGTGCCCACAACAGCAGTATCCGTGGGATCTGCAACTGGTTCAAGAAACAGTTGTTCATCTTGCAGCTGATCAATGCTCTCTCATTGATAGTGCACATTTCTGCTGTGGCTTGTATGATTTGTCAGTGAGGGGGAGGGGAAGAATACGTGCATGTCGACAGACTGGGCCTTTCCCTCCAAAGAAATCCTCAGCATTCATTTAAAGGTGGAAGGCCTCAGCAAAAAGCATGTCCGACAATCACATGTAGTCAGGGAAGTTAGGCAACAGCAACATGTGACGCTGTTTAAACACTTGGGCAAGTGTTTAATGCCGACTCCAGGAGTTTCAAGCTTCCTCTTCTGCGCCGCAAGCAGGGAAACCTCAGAAGATGAAATGGGCGGATGTTCCAGGGGCTGATTTGCATTGTGCAGCAGGAAATGGGAACTAACTGAAGGGGGGCGGGGAGAGGGGAAGACAAATAAGCAATTTCTCGACTCCTGAATCAGGACCATCAGCAGAGCCACACATCAAAGAGATCCGACCGAAGTCTCAGGTTCTTAGCATCTGTCTTACACTAGATTGGCTTTTGTAACATTATTCCTGGATTTTGCAAACTGTCAACTTGAGGGCCTGGTTTCAGTGCTTCCCGGCCACTGTACTTGAAATGCTAACTGAAAAATGAAGGGATCAGCTGTTGGTTGCCGTCCCTTCAGTTCCTTGTGGAATGTAGCACCTCCAGTGGCAATACAAACAGAGACCCCCAGTGTGTGCCGGGCGCTACCGTTCCAATATCTCCAAAGACAGGTGCTCTGAGGTGAGGGCAGTAACCTGGGACTCGGGAGATTTGGATTCAATCTTCTGCTGCACCACAGACCCCCAGGTGTGACCTTGGGCAAGTCATTTGGGGTCTGAGCGTCCCTAACGAAGAGGATAGTTGTGAGGATAAATACATTAAGGACTGTGAAGCACTCACATACTAATGTAATGCAGGCCATGTAAGCAGATGAATAGGCCTGTAGAAATAGCCTGAGTCTGCACAGGGAATTAGCCTCAGTTTCAGCTGCCAAGGTGGCTGTACCAGTGTAGACAAGGAGAGCCCTTGTATGGGTGCAATGATTTGCATGGGTGCATGAAATGATTTGTATGGGTCCAACTGCAATAGTTGCTCAGATTGGTGCTAATTCCTAGAGACAAGGCCTGAGAGAGCTTTATGAATAACTGTGCTTTATCCTCTTCTTTTGACCTTTCCCCCTTACCATCATACCGGGTGGCAACCAAAGTCAACAGAAGTACAATCATCTCTGTGAAAAGGGCATGTGCTCTTTTTGGAGCAATCCTATGGGATCAGACATTTACTCGGGGTCCAGGACTCAGCTCAGGGACATGGTGTGCGCTACTCAAGCTCCACATATGATTGACCAGGCCTCTCTGCAGTCAGCAATGAAACAGTTGATAAGTCACTAGAATCAGCATCCCAGTAAGAGGGCAGCACCAGGGCCAGGTCGCTGGCTCGTGTAGATAAGTACACATCCACTGACTGCAGTGGAATTACACTGATTGGGGTCAGCCGAGTGTCTGGCTCAGCATTTCTGTTTATTTGCCGATTCAGTGATTGTGTCTACACTAGGCATAAATTACAAACCAGTTCTCTCAGGGCGACTGGTGGGAGCCTGACAGCGGACAAGGCTCTGGAGGGCAGCTTCCTTTTTATCGTCATTTTTTGTTAGACTTTCTTCAAGGCAGGTTCAGCTAAATGGGGGTGTTGACTAGAAACGTATCTAGCCGCGAAAGCCTCATTATTCCAGGGTCCCGCTGGTGCCAAAACCAGTTGGAATATTTTGTTGTAAACCTTGCCCAATATAGACAGGGCTGTAAAGACGGCATTGGATTAGATTCCCTTTGGAAGATGTTATTTTGAACCATTAGACTCTAAACTGTTTGGGCCAGCGCCCAGCACCAGGGGGTCCTGGTTCATGACCAGGCTCCTAGGCACTATGAGAATACAAATAATAGCTAAAAAAAACCATTTTAAAAAATGGAAGCTCTACCTTGTGCCAAAGCCCCTGATGGAGCTGCAGAGAAAGTGTTAGGTACTGGCTCAAACCTTCCTCTATCCTACTGTATACGCCACTACAAAATACAGAGTAAGGCCAAGATTTTCAAAAGCAACTAGTGATTCTGAGGTATCTCAGTTTTTGGGTGCCCAGCTTGACACAAGGGTCCCAATTTGCTGAAAGGACTGAGCATCCGGCCTCTCTGACATGTCTCAAAATCACTAGTCACTTCTGAAAATCCCGGCCCCCTGTTATTAGTGGCGGACCACACCGTGTTCAAAACTGGGAGAATTAGTGCTTAGCGCTTTATTCTTCAAAGTGCTTTACAAACCTCGTTACTCAGAGCACCCTGAGTGGTGGTAAGGAAGTAACACCTCCATTTTATAGGCTGCAAGACTGAGGCAAGAGAGAGAAATGATTTGTTCAAGACTAGGTCAATAGAGGTCAGAACCACCGAAGATTTGATCTGCAGAGCTCCTGGCTCCAGCCCTGTGCACAGAAAGGTGACACATAACAGACAGTTATGTAAATTATATCCATGTGATACACTGTAGCACTATGTTACTAACTTCTTATGCAATTTTGACTGCCTCACCTGCACTATGCCCAGGGCTCCATCTCTCTACTTCAGGCCTCTAAGTCCTCAAACAGCTACCATTGAAAAAACAAACTAAAAATGAATTGCCTGCAAAATGTTTCCCCCTTTCCCTAGCTTTGACATTTGTCCTGCAAAATTACATGTGGAATAGGCAATACACATTCCTAGATCCATAATGGGTTAAAAGTAACTCAGACTTTTCCCAGAACTACCAGTGGGAGCCCTACCATCAAGCCAAGAATCTCTCACCTCTCTTCCGATGGTTTGAGGCTTTTGTTTCTGGCCCAGGTGTTGAAAGGTATTGGATTTACAGGCTTATATTTAATTGAGCATCCAACTCCCAAAAACTCCTTTGAAAATCTCACCCTAATAGCCCAACCTTACCATCTATTGTAAGAAAGGATGTGGACAAATTGGAGAGAGTCCAGCGGAGGGCAATGAAAATGATCAGGAGGCTGGGGCACATGACTTAGGAGGAGAGGCTGAGGGAACTGGGCTTGTTTAGTCTGCAGAAGAGAAGAGTGAGGGGGGATTTGAAAGCAGCCTTCAACTATCTGAAGGGGGATTCCAAAGAGGATAGAGCTTGGCTGTTCTCAGTGATGGCGGATGACAGAACAGTGGTCTCAAGTTGCAGTATGGGAGGTCTAGGTTGGATATTATGAAACACTATTTCATTAGGAGGGTGGTGAAGCACTGGAATGGGTTATCTAGGGAGGTGGTGGAATCTCCATCCTTAGAGATTTTTAAGACCCGGCTTGACAAAGCCCTGGCTGGGATGATTTAGTTGGTATTGGTCCTGCTTTGAGCAGGGGATTGGACTACATGACCTCCTGAGGTCCCTTCCAACCCTAATCTTCTATGATTCTATGATATGGAACTGCTCTCTCAGAGATAATTTGTAGATGTTTCAAAAATGAATTAGATAGATGATTTGTCTCATGCCAACTCTTGTAGATTTAGAATCAAGATGCGAACACAGCCAGGCTTTTCAGGCAGAGGGGTGTGAAAAATAGCACTAATTGAACTCTGTAAGACTTCCCAAACTATTTCTAACTATTGTCTGTAAAAATAAGGTGAATACCGGATGGTGTGATGTGCTGAAAGGCTTTACTGGCCCTCATCTGGCCACTTTTAAGTCAGGTGGTCATCCCGACCTCAGGCTGAGAAAGTCTTTGCACCACAGCATTGCGTCCATGCTCATAGTTTGTTACAGAGGGGTGGTGGCAATTTTTGTGTGGTGACCACCTTAACTCAACCATAATCAAGTCTTTTGTAAGTTATGTGTGTGTGTTTAAGTAAAAGCCAGGTGTGCTCCACTGTACAGGGAGCCAGAAAAACCTCTAAAAATGACCCAAAGTTGCTTTTCTGTATCACATCTTCCACTGAGTCAGGACCTTCCAGGGTTGAACAGCAAATGTTGGGTCCCATTGGGAATCTCCCTCTTCTAGTCACCTGCTTCTAGCCCTGCAGAGTTTCAAGATAGTGGACTTCAAAACTGTGCCACTTTTAGGATCAGACTGGGTCCTAGCTGAGCAGTGCTTTGGACTGGGGTAATTTTGGGGGTGAAATACCACATGTGTGTGGAGAAAGAATAATCAATTCTCTGGAAATGTCATTTTTTAAAAAACTGATGGCTACCTGAAGCTGCTCAGAGGTTTGGCTTGTTAGAATAATTCCATGTGGAGACAGATCAGTGGGCAGAGTGCAGGTGAGGCAATCAAAAAGTGCACCGGACACATGCATTGCATCACAACGTAGTTCCAAAGCTGGTCTGTACCACAGGAGTAGGTTTATCTTATGTCTTTCTGCGTGACTGCTTTGGCATGTATAAATGCTATGTCTGAACTGTTCTGGACACAGAGAGATTACCATGCCTCGCCTCCTGCCCCAGCTGGGGGTTAATGCGGAGATGGGTTTCTAATGATGGTTTCTTTCCTTCCCTCCCCGTCCCCCTTGCAGACATGCCTTGAGTTGGAACGTTATCTTCAGACAGAGCCAAGGAAGATCTCAGAGAACTTTGGGGAGGATTTGGACTGTTTCCTTCACACCTCCTCTCCTTCAGGCTCAGAGGACAGTATCCGACGGCTGGACCCCATCCTATTGCCAGTGGAGACGAGTACATGTGACAAAAGCACCAACATGGACCTTATCCTCTCACGGGACAAGCTGCTGTCTGAGACGTGCCTCAGCTTGCAGCCCACCGGCTCTTCCATAGAGGGTTACGCCGCTGTCAACCAGGCCCAACTCAACGCAGTGACCTCATTAACGCCCCCTTCCTCTCCTGAGCTCAGCCGCCATCTGGTAAAAACCCCACAAACTCTCTCCGCAATGGACGGCACGGTGACATTGAAATTGGTGGCCAAGAAGGCGTCACTCACCTCAGTCAAGGTGGGAGTGGCGGCGGTGGCAGCAGGAGGCACGATAAAGAGCGGGCAGAATGACAGCGAGCAAGGAGGGGCAGGGGCCGAGGCATCCCCGGAAAACAAGAAGAGGGTTCATCGCTGTCAGTTCAATGGGTGCCGGAAGGTTTATACAAAGAGCTCCCACTTAAAGGCTCATCAGAGGACTCACACAGGTACTGGTGTAGGATGCCTCTCTCTCTCCTTGTTCTCCTGCCACCTAGCCATTATGGTCTCTTTTTATTTCTCTTTTTTAAAAGGCTTCCTCTCTTCCCAAAAGTCAAAGCCTCTAGCTATGAAATGGGGACCGAGGTGGAAAAATGTTGTAGGCCTGCATCTGTGTCTGAAGGGAAGGGGGAATTCGTGATTTACCTGTTGTTGTCTTACGTGTCACAGAGATCTGCTTACCGGGTTTTGGTGCAGAATCAATGCAGGTTGCCTAAGGAAATGGGACGCCCAATTCCCATTCAAATGGTTGTTACTGAAATATGGGATTTGGATGCCTCGTTCCCACAGGTGCCTTTTAAAATTTTAATTTCAATCTAGTCTTATTTGGTTGAAATGGAAAATATTATAGGTAACTTTAAAAAAAATCAAAAGATTGTATTCTAACTCTGATATATATATTAGAGTGTGTGTGAGAGAGAGAGAAAGAGAAAGAAAACTGGCTAGATACACTCAAATTCTGGCTCTGTTTGGCTGCTCTAGTGATGCAAAGCAGCCAGAATGTACTGGTGAATCTATCTTAGCTCTGTGTGTGGGTATGGGGAGAAGGGGACAGGAGATTAGGCTGTAAAAGGAGATTGGGTTGTTGTTTTGGGTAATATTTAATAATGATGTGTGTGCGTTTCACTCTCTAAGCTACTTGCAGCATACCAAATTGGCTTAGATTTGGCGATTCAGAACCCCCAATCCCCTGTCATCTGTTTATAGTCCCCAGAAGCTTTTTGGTTGGAATGTTCATTGACAATAATAACTGTGAAATCGACTAGTGTCACTGCTTTGTTCTAAGCTTCACATGTGATAGGGGACGATAAATTCCCATTAGCACTATCTTATCATGTGATTATTCTCATTTCCAGAGGGATTGCTGTAATCAGTTTCTTCAATTTTACATTAAAATGTGTGGTCTCTTATGATAACTGCACATTTAATTCACGATCTTGTCATACAAGCGGATTCCTAGACGCTAGGTTGATCCTGCAAGGTGAAAACAGCACGTTGGACCAGTGCAGTAAATCAAACAAATCTGTGGATTGTTAAGAGCGCTGCATCCATCTTGCTCCCAGCAGCATTTGAGAAGTTACATGGTGTAAAACATACATCGTAATGTAAAAATGAAATTGTTTTTTTTCATTAATATAGGCATTCTAAATGCTCCCAGTGGTGACAGCCATCTTGCCAAAAGTAACCTCACTTGTGACCTAGCCAATGAAGGAGTAGCCACATCAATCTCCACTTGGGCAGGAGGATAAATGTTTTACCACCTCCGGCATTAGGCTCCATGTTGAGAATACTTAGCAGTAAGACAGACACCGTCACCACTGTCAGAATACCTATATCGGTCAAAACGCTTAAACTGGAGAGAGTGCCCCCAACAGACCACGAATGTTGAGCATGTGATATACCAATCTCCTAGAACTGGAAGGGACCTTGAAAGGTCATCAAGTCCAGCCCCCTGCCTTCACTAGCAGGACCAATTTTTGCCTGAGATCCCTAAGTGGCCCCCTCAAGGATTGAACTCACAACCCTGGGTTTAGCTGTGTTTCAGATTTGAAACCGTGATCTCTCCGGAGCCAAAGCCACTGTAGCTCCTGCTCTAAAACCAGAAGTGACCTATTTTCTGGATCCACTTCAGATGTCACACAGGTTGGCAGAGAATGTGACACATTTCACAAGAAAGGGATGACCTCATGAAATGTTCATTATTTAAGACTGTGGGGGGGGAGGGGAGGAAGCTTGCAAAAGCTACTGATCTTGTGAAATTTCTACTGTTTGGAGTCAAAATCTTGCAAGAACAGCCCACTGTGTTTTTGATGCTTTTGAACTCCAAGCCCTCTGCCTGGTTCAACGTTAAGTCTGAACTCCAATCTGTAGCCAGCCAAGATCTTAACATCATTGCCTTAGCCCATCTGTATTTCAAATGTTTTATAGTTTATAGGTGGGGAGTTTCTCACTATAGCCCTGAATCTGGAGAGCCTTATTCTGATTCCTTTACCTGTGCTGAACAGAGGTCCCAGTCCACAAATAGTCCCATTGGCTTCAGTGGGTTTACTCGTGGACTGAAGTGCCAATTGGTGTAAACAAAGATATCAGAATAAGATCACAGATTATTTCTTGGCTTTTGGAAGAGGACCTACTGGGCTTTCACAGAGAAAGGCCGATGACAGAGGTGGTTCTGAAAGCATGAAGAATACCCAGCTGTGGAACTTTCTCCATGAAGGTCCCGCCTACGCTACAGATACAGCCCCGGTGGTGGACACAGTTACATCACGGCTGTCCCCAGGAAGTTTTAAATCACAGTTCCATTGTGCCATCGCGGCGGGACACCTCACCTCATTTTAAGAGCAGTGTGAAAGCCTTGGGCATGGTTTGAACTTTCGGTGCATTGTAACAGGATCTCCTTCCAGGATTGCATGTGTAGTATGATCAAGAGCTTAAATCTGATCACTCTGAACAACAAAGCTAGTGGTTCTAACACAAGGAGAGAGTCCAACTGCCTCCAAAACATAGACAGTAAATGTTAGAGGGGAGTGAGATGGGAAATTCTGGGCTATGTATTGTACACGGCTCAAGCTGTCTCCTCCCAGCCCCCACACCCAAGATTATAGACAAGAAGCACTCGTCTCGCTTGGTTCTTTGTTTTCGCATGCAGCCTGCTTGGCTCTGTCGTCGGTATAATGTTGCTGTCGATTGTGAATGCGGCCGACAGTGCCAGTAGCCACTAGCCACTTGGCTCAGTCGGTATCTGAACTAGAGGGTCTGAAATGATTGCAAGATATTTTACTTTGGCTGGTAGTTCGTTCGTGTGTAATACAAGAGCCATTTGCCAGTTACTGCTCTGTGCAGAAAGGGCAGGATGGCGCTTGCAGACAAAGAGCTCTCAGTATGGGGTTCAGACAGAGCAGAAGGAGGATCACCCAACTCATGTATAAAGACAACATGCCAGATCAAAATGATTCACTCCTTTCCCTGAAAATTAAAACCATGTCTGTTGGAGGAAGGCTTGCATTCCTTTTTGTTTGTCTGTAATGCTGACCGGACACTTGGCTGGCTTTCTTTAGTGTGTGACGATCCAAACTGAGCTAGGCATGCCACAAAATAATAGCAACCCACTAGATCTGATTTTTTCTTATATAGAGTGTTTATATAAGCAATAACGCTTAGAGGTTTCTGGTCAGGATCAGAGTCGCAACGTGCTAGGTGCTGTACAAATTTCTATTATACTGCTGCACCATATGTAAAAGATTCAGGAGATTATTCTATGGCACGCTTGAGGCAACATTTTCACTATGAAATCATCAGCCTTTGGAAAGGGATGAACAACTATCTGCATGGAAGAGAATTTAATTTGGAAGGGATAGAATAATCTGAACAAAACAGAAGGGAATGGGGAATATGGAGTAAATGGGGAAATTAAAATGGAGGTTGTACAGACCAAAATGGGGGAAGCCAAGCAGTGGGTAGGAAGACGTGTGTGACAGAGAACTTTAAATGGCAGGAAAAGGTGAGCTTTGTGTCGGGGAAAGACGTGCAGCTAATGCGGGAGTGAGGTGTGGAATCTAAATGGCATAAATGGAGTCGGGCTGGCTGCAGATGTAATCCAGCCTTAACACATTCACTTGCACTTAATCACATAGCAAACATCAGCGCAAGCAACGACAGTTTGTCTCTTTGGGAGGCAGGGATTTTAGCCCAGTCTTAACAAATGCATGGAGCTGAATTACCAATGTAGCGAGGAGCAGAGGGGGAGCTAATTGGAATGCACCAAAAAAAAAAAAAAGTACAGTCATCCGCTGCCTCCTAAATTAGAAGGCAGTATATTGCTGGCGAGGGTCTGGATGCAAACATCTAGAAATGAGCTGGCACATGAACTAAAGAAGGGTTAGTGACCAAGATCCGTTTTGTCCCTAAGTTCAGAGGCCAGTGGAACAGATAAGGCTTGTCATATTGGACTTCCTTGTACTAATATGCGGTGGAGGGGGGGAGTATAGTGATGGGATGGAGTCTTTATGGCCAAAATTAAACACCACTGATGGACTTTTTACTATATAGTGCCAAGTGCTGGGTAAGAATAACAAACCCAAACAAGCCAACCACTGGTGGTCGTGCATGAGAACAAATTATTAGAGTTACGACAAGAAGAAAAGGACAAAATTAAACACCACTGATGGACTTGCAAGGAAGATCCTTAAGCAGGGGATTTTATTCAAGATGACCCTCTGACAGATCCTGCTTGGGACTCCTTTGTGTGTCTTTTGGGATGGTTGGAAGCAGCATTAAACAATAGGAGGGGAGAAAGGCTTCGAGATGGGCTTTTGATGACAATGGGGAAGAGATTTCCAAAAAGTAGGGGATAGAAGAGGAAAACTATAGTATTTAGAAATGGCAAGAGAAGAAGGAATAGTGGTAAGAAGAGTGAGAGATAACGGGAAGGAATAGGAAGTCAAGGAATAATTGGGGAAATAAGATGATTTGATAGCATTAGACAGCAAGACCAGTGATAGCATTAGCGTGTGAAGCAATATCTACATTGTATTAATGAGACAGCGCAAGTGGGTAGGAAGCCAGCCAAGCAAGAGGAGAAAGATATGAATAGCCAAGCAAAGCAAATTGGGGAAAGATATTTGGAAGAGCTGCACAGACAGCATGGAAGAAATCAAGACGGGAGATTGCCTGCCTTTGGCCCAGGATTACTGCTGTGCCAAAAGAACGATTCACAGCTTTATGTGATATGTAGAAGATAATCTGCAGGGGTTAGCAACGTGAGAAGTGGGAGGGCTGGAAGGGCGACCTTGGTCACAGATAATTCCAAGCTTCCCTAGGTGTGACAACAGAAACAGTGGAAATACTTAGTGGGGGGAAATCATTTCTTGGTTATATTTACTTTGGAGTAGTTGGCTATACTTTTGCATTGCTAAACCTGAAGGGTTTTTTGTTTTGTTTTTTGTTTTGTAATTTGAATAGAAGTGAAACTAGAATTCATCTAAACTGATTAAAATGACCCTAGTCTGGGTTTTCCCTTCCTGAGTCTGTTAAATGTTCAGCTAGGTTTGGAAAAACCTTGCCATTTCACTTTTGAAAGTGCCCAAGTCTTATGCCAGTGAGAGCTGTGGCTGTGGAAATGGGCCCTTCAAAGGAGAATATCTACATAGACCTAAATTACCAATAGATAGAAAACATTCTAAAATGTACGTACTTTCTCTACACACCAGCTGCAGCACCATGTGAGGTCACCCATGTGACATGCCAGTCTGCTTCAGGGTACAGGAGCCACCTCTAGTGTCTCTGGGTAGCTATCTCATACCCATTCAGTCCTTGGTCTCTGCTGAGGCAGAGCCCAGACAAAGGTGTCAATTACACGGACAACAATTCTCAAGTAATGAGACCTTTGTCTCATTTCACATAGATCTCTATGTGACCATTGGCTCATAGTTGATTTTGGTTACCGCTGTCCTGAGCTGGATTAGAAATGGTGGCTGAGGGGTGAAAGACTTTCTCCCGAGCCAGTGACTTCTCAGAAACACGTTCATTCTGATAGGACCAAATCTTGTTGTGGCACAGATGGGTGGTGGGAGGAGCCTTGTGTGGAACTGATGAGTTTTTTTCCATAGAAGTCTGGAGACTGGGTGTAGGGAGGCCACTCCCTAGGTTGTGCTTAGTGCAATGCCATGGGGGCTCCTTGTTTGCTGTCACGCAGGGCAGCTTGGGACCAGGACCTAGACAAGGAAGATAATTCCCTTGCCCTTCCCTGTGAGCTGAGGGGGCACAGTACTGCTGGAGATGCTGACTCTTGGAATTGATGACCTCCAGTGGTAATCTAAGGTCTCATGGCACTTTCTGTAAAGGTAGAGATGCTAACGTTGCCATAATGAAGTCCAGGTAATTGCTTTCTGCTTACCTAAGTTCTCCCTGCAGTTTCAATTCACCTCCCATTGTGTAGTGGGATTATGCATTGTTAAAGAGTTGTTGTGTTTCTCCTGCAGTGTAACTGCATTTCAGTTTGTGGTGCCTCTGTGTTCACATACCCAACTCATGGAGGTGATGGGGAGCTTAACCTGTGAGATTATTGGATGCAAAGGCTCTACGGACACAAAACCTAGTTGTGTACTGTTAAGGTTTCACAAGATTTTTTTATATAGGAGCTAGGGGACAGAGCATGACATCTACTAAGGAGACAAGGAGCATTTCATAAAAGTATGTGACCAGTAGTAAGGGATAACTTTGGCTTTGGCAAAAGAAGAGCTGGGGCTGAAGAAGGAGGAACAATCCTTTGAAGAAGAAGCATCAGGAAAAATAAGGTCACGGAACCAGGTACATCATCACAAATGGAAAATACAGATACCAACACCAGCAGCTTAAAAGCAGAATAGATGAGTGAGAGTGATTTGGCCAGGAGACAAGGCCTAGATGGAAACAACATTCCTGAACCTAGTAAGAGAAGAGTAATGGGGTGCAATAACTTCTGCCTAGACAATCAAATACCTAGCAAAGGGAAGTAATGTACTGTGCAGCAAAGCTAAGGGGGAGATTCTGATACCTGTACTCCCTTTGGGTGACATCTTACTGCTTGAGCCATCCCATTGAAATCAGTGGCACTTCCTGCAGAGTCAGGCACCGTTCAGCAGGAGTAAGGATATTTGAATCTGGCCCTAAACTGTTTCTCTGCATCGTTTTTTCAACAGAGGATGATGGAGAAATCTCTACTCTGGGAATGCTTTTCACACCTAGCAAAGGTGAGAACCAGTCAGAGATGGAAACAAATTGTTAAAATGCAGTTGCGGTTACATCACCGACTGGATGTGACTGATTTGAGCATTTCAGAGGAAAGCAAGGTTGAAGCATCTGAGCCACTAACAAAATGATGTGCTTGAAAGTGAAGTGCCTGGGGAGTGGATGGTGCCCCCATATATTGCGTCCACACTGAAACAGAAGCCTGAGGGTAATAGAGAACTGCGAACCTTACGTTAGCACCCATTGGGAAAATTAATTTAAAGACAGATAAAGGACCTGGATAGGATGGGGACAACCAGCATTGTTTTTGTAAGTTATAATTGTGCCTTTCTAACCTGCTGCAGCTGTTGGAGAGTGTGGTCAGGACAGGGTCTAGAACCAGCGGGGATCAGTTTATTTACTTTTCAAGAAGCTTTCGCTTAAGGCCATGTGCAAGGAATTTTGGTAACCAAAGGGTAAGCGATCATGTGCTGTAATGGATTAAAAATGATTAAGAGACAGGGGCTTCCATCTAAGGAGAGTTTAAGTAATAGGCTAGTCAGTTTGAAAGGGAGAAGGTAGAAGCATACAGTACAACCCCAATTATCCAGACTTCTCAGAGGGCATGCAAACACCTTTGTATGACTGGGGAATCAAGCCTAGCAGGCTTAAGTCTTTCTCTGCTCACAGCCATCTTTATACATTACAAAGAAGCCCAAAAGGGCATAAACCCAATTATTTTGCTTTGCAAATCAATTTTAAAACAGATGAGAATTTTTTTTGGTACATCTGATTAACTCATGCCGCTTATTGCTACAAGATCTTGAGGCAAATGGCTGAGTACGAATTAAAAAAAAATTAGATATTTATGGGCTAGAGTTTTACAGTTCGATGCCTAAATCTGGGTTTAGGCATGCAAGTGCTGCTTTAGACACCTAAACCTTTAGTTAGGCACCTAACTGTGGAACTCATATTTGAAGGAAACATCTGCAGTTCTACTAGCTAAGATAACCCTTATAAGGGCTTGTGTTTCAAGATAAAAGCTGATCACCAGCTGGGCCCAGAATGAACTGTTCCCTCACGGTATAATATTGCACAACCAGAAGTATAATAGGGATTTTACACCTTTCCCTGAAGCATCTGCTCCTTTACCTCTGACAGAAGCAGGATATTGGGATAGCTGGACAATTGAGCAGTCCGAGTAGGCCAATTCCCATGTCCATAAATGATTATTAATGCAGTAGAGGCTCCTGGAAGCAAAATGTTATTTAAAGGTGGATGATTTTATATAAATGCTTGTGTATTTAATAGACTGTGTATATTTTTGTTTAGTATATTATATGTTGAACTAGCAGTAGACACTATGGCTGCTTGCATAAGCTCTCAGTCACCTTTTAGTTTGCAAAACGTTCACCTTTTCAGGTGCTTGGTCTTTACCCAGTGGGAGTGGTTGGTTGTTTTGTTTTAAAGTTTGAGCAAAAACTGTTTTTTGTAAAAGAGGCAGGAGTATTGGGGAGGGACAGGGCAGGAAAACACTTTCCCATTAGAAAACAATTTTTAAAAATGGTAACACTGTAAGGACTGGGGTTGGAAAGTTGGTATTGGTCATGGAAATAGCCCTTGTGTAGAAGACATACATTTAAGCATATCTGGTTGAAAACTGGTTTGGATTGACTGAGTTATGATTCATTGAAAATTGCTCTTCACACATGTGCAATACAATTAGTACAATTTTATTAGCACTTTTAAGTGTTGCTCAGATTTCCATGAATGGCACAGTCTTTTCATTGACTTTGTGCACTTTGGATCAGGCCCAGCAAGTGGGTATTATCATTATAGATAAATCTCTCTTCTCCCCCCGCCCTCCATATCGTAAGGTCACTAACCTGATAAAGTTTCTAAGTCATCAAATGATACATATTCTTGGTGCATTTGTGTCCTTATTTATCACAACATAGTTAATTACACTGATGGAGTTAATTACTCCAGATGACTTATGAGCTGGTGTTCTCATCTCCCTTAGAACTGAAGAGACTTAACCATGCCTGTTTCCAAAAATCCAGATGAAATAATGCAATTCCTGATATAAACTTTCCAGCCAAGAGTTCATGCATGTTGAACGAACACAATACACCGTAGCAAAAGACTACAGCATGGCATCATAGTAGAATGATTCAACATTTTTAGCCACTTTTTTTTGTTCATTCAAAATTAGCCTTTTTACTTTTTAAAAATCAGATTTTTTTTAATAAAACTGGAAAATGAGAAATTCTAGGGAGTTTTTCATTTTTCCCTGTCTCCTTTTTCCTCCTCTCCTCTTTTTTTCCTCCCTATTTTTCAGAGGCAAAAGGAAAAAAAGGGGTAAAAATGAATACAAAAGAATTTCAAACAAAAAAAAATATGTTCCCTTTTCAAAACCTGCAGCACTAAAAAGAATTTAAAATGTTAGCATATTTTTGTGAAAATATTTAACCATTTTCCCACCAGCTCTAATCACTGATAAGTCTTCCTGTGTTGCCTGGGATTTCTCAGAGAATCTATACACACAAAACGAAAGTCCACGAACTATAGGTCTTTGCCACAGAGTTGTGCTTTGTGGAAATTTATGGTGTGTTATAAATAGCCCTTTTCATTACTTGCTCTTCTGTGTAACTTGCAAAAAAATACACATCTATTGTAGGGTCCTGGAAAAATCTTTCACAGTGAATTGAAATCTTTGGGGTTTTGCCCTCATCCCCCTTCATCTGTTTATTTTGCTGTGGTCGCCTCATCTTGCATCTTGAGCTTTTAGAGCTAAACTGAATTTGAAACTAAAAGCTCTTATTAGAGGAGATTTTTTTTTTAAGTTCTTCCAACCTCTCTGGGGACAAAAATAATGGCAGCTTGAAGCAGCAGAGAATCAGTAATTAGGGCAAACAGCAATGCCTAGCATGACTGGGGGAAAATATGAGGAAAGGAGGAGGAGAGTGCAACAGACAGATTTGTACAGCCGGTTACTAGGAAACCACATCAGCATTAAATGCAGTCTGCTAATTGGCTAGCAGTCACTGCCAGGGTACCAACCTTGGCCTGCTACACAGCTGTTTCTGCTCTCTGGTTGCTAGGCAACTGTATCCACTCCCCCCTCCCCCCCACACTTATTCTAGAGGCTAATTGGCTACTTTTGCTGCTGGTGTTGCTGCTGGGTACCAGTCTGGGCCTGCTGCTCTGCTGTTGTCCCGAGGGGTCGGGGGGGGGGGGGGGGGAAAGGGATATGTTGGCAATTAATGGAGCATAAGTGCAAATTCTACACAATGTCTGGCACCTGTGTCCCCAGTCCTGCTCTTTAAACTAAATCCTTCTGCTCTGAGCACACATAAGAATCCTGGAGCATCTTCCTCGGCTAAGCTTATTAGACTATATTTAAAAGAAAATCAGAATTTAGAAGGCTTTATGGTTCTTTATGGGAGAATAAACGTGGTATTCCTCAGGCTGCTTTGTGTTCAGCGTATGTGTCGATGGACAATGGATATTTAATAAATGCTTCTTTGCAAGGAGGGTAGAAAATGGAATGTTTTCCTTTCTTTGAAATTAGTTACATGCTTTGAACCTTGTTGGTTCTACACCTGTATGTGGCGGGGGGAGGTGTATGTATATAGGAAATAAGGTAGAATCCAAATAATGTATTTTCATGCACTGAATGACTGTGTGTGAAAGACGCTTACTGGGCGTTTAATTTCTCTTTCCCCACTTCTAAAATGGGCATGAATATAGCCACCTTTTTACAGGCACTTTTGAGCTTTTGGGATAAAAAGCTCTATACCGTGTACATGCAAATCAGTTCTAATTTTAACACGTAATCATTCCTATGGACCTAAAAAGAGTCACAACCTTGTCTCATGGTGTATTTGACATGCCTGTCACATTCTGCCTAATGTCCGTTTGCTTTGTACTGTCACCTTAGAGGCAGTATCAGAGGGGTAGCCGTGTTAGTCTGGTTCTGTAGAAGCAGCAAAGAATCCTGTGGCACCTTATAGACTAACAGACATTTTGCAGCATGAGCTTTCGTGGGTGAATACCCACTTCTTCAGATGCAAGAGGCAGTAGTTATCTTTCTGGTTGGTGCCAAAATGGTAATGAATAAAACAATTCTCGTATAGGTAGAAAAGAATGATGAAACAGTTAAATACTGTCCAGTACCCTCTAGTCCTTTGTATATTCAAATAAAAAGTCATTCTCCATTTCTCAGTGAAAATCAATTAGAAGAATGAAAGGACCTTAAAAGAAGCTGAAATTGACTTTATAAGTAGTTTCACTTTTACTTAGTTGAGGAGAGGCACACAAGTTGCAGGACACAGAGGTTGTACAGCTAACCTCTAGAAGGTGTGTCTATGTGTCTTTTCAGGAGACTTTTCCGGCTCAGCTGTGTGAGCCATACAATTGTAACTTGTGTCCTCGCCTGAAAGTGTGGCTGGGCAGCCAGCAAAGGATCTTGGACTACTCCAAATCTGTCTCTAGAGAGACTGGGGTTCACAAAACCCCATGCTCCATCATGGAGTAGAGTGTGCACAGTGAAATGAGAGGTGGGTAGTGGTGGTGCATAGGGCACGAATAGGCTTATTATTAAGGTATGAGTCTTTTGGAGGTGTCCTTGAAATCGGTCATCCTTTCTGCAACATGCTGATGCTGAAGATCACTTGGCATCTTTCATAGATATAAAGGTTTGATCTAGTGTCCTTGACCAACAATGACAGGTTTCAGAGTATGAAACTGTGTGTTCCATTCTATGCATCCGAAGAAGTGAGCTGTAGCTCACGAAAGCTCATGCTGAAATAAATTTGTTAGTCTCTAAGGTGCCACAAGTACTCCTGTTCTTTTTGACCAACAGTGTTCCCTGTTGCGCAGCGTGCTGGGTATTCTGCCTGATTACTACCCTTGCCCCAGCAAAGGCTCTGTTTCATTGGTACGCTGTCAAGCTCTCTGGGATGAGAGGTAAATGTAAGATACATATAATGTGATTATTGTATTAGGCTTCTTATTGTGATACAATAGGCTTTTGTTATTAAGACAAACAGTGAGCAAAACCAAATTAATGTATTGCACATCTCCTCAAGGCAGTGTGGGTTGGGAACTATTCACCACTAAAATCCCACCCCCACCACACCCCCATCTGGAATTCTCTTGTTACTTCCTGTTTCACTAAAGCAATCCCAGAATGTGTTACTGTGCGACCTATGCCCTGGATTGCATGAGTTTCAGTGACACTGGCACTTCTGCTGTGTGTGATGGTCCATTCTAGGCTACTCTCTGTGAAACAGCAAGTACTAAGGATTTTGCAGAAGGGGTGGGAAGGAGACTATTACAAGGTTCTCTAAAAAGTTAGTGAAGCTGCTCTGGTCCTGATCCTACTGACATAGCTTCCTGCTGCTTGGCCCCCCCAGTTTGCTTAGGGGAGAAGTTCAGGAGAAAGATCCTGCATTTAACTCCATATTCAGTTTTGCTTTGCAGTTCACCTTTGACTCTCTCTACAAGGAAGCCAGTGGAACACAAATTTCTAGCAGTGACTCTCAGCCCACACAATTTCTTAGCAGCTCAGGCTTTTGAAATTGTTTTTCTCACAAATAATCTGATTTTATCTCCAATTTTTAAAAAGGGAAGGAAATAGAATTTCCAGTTTTGTACCCGTTAGAAAAATGCACAATTGTGGGTCCTGAAACTGTGTGAAAATAAGTTACAGTGGAAGAGCATATGCTGACTTTTTATGGAGGTTTTCTAATTGTATGTTTTAAAGGTGCCTTTAAATAGTATTGAAGAATGAAAGTGATTTTTTAAAAAATTTAAATGAAGTTCAAAATGTACATGTCATCAAGGATCTATTTCCCCTTCTCCCCACATTCTTAAAATATTTTGGCTGACTCAGCAATACTTGAAGAGAGTCTCCTTACTGTCTCACAGGGGCGAATTGAGAGAGATCATAAGGGACTTATGCCTGCACATTGCAAAGAGCTCAGTGTGCATGTGGACCCCATGAACGCAAGGATCTTCCTGCATAAATCAGGGTCTAATACTACTTCAAATAAACGTCACGATTTCACAAAAGACATTGCAACCAAAATATTGTGACTGTTGCGGGCACACTCATTCCTGGTGTATTGGGTGAAATCCTAGCCCCGTTGAAGTCATGGGGAGTTTTGCCATTGACTCCAGTAGAGCCAGGATTTCACCATGTACTTTCTTACGAAAATAGAAGAGCGCATGGAATTCATCCCTTTCCATTCTTTTCTACCATTACCACTAATGAGATCAGAGGGACACCCCACTCTTAGACACCCTCTGTGGGACCAGTAGCCAAGAGAGACTTTTAATTTGATCTACAATGAGTAAGAGTAAAGCAGCAATGAAAAGATACAGTTAGTTTTTATCCTTTGTGCACAGAGATTCTCACGGAAATCTCTCCCTATCCCCACACTCTCATTTTCAGAATTGCTATAGGGAGGGTGGGGGTGGGGGAAGCTAATCTCTTTTAGGTCTGTGGGGAAAAGGATCCCTTTTTGACATGGCTTTAAAGGTCACGGGCTCTTTTGCCTTTCTGTTATGCCACACAGCTGACTGTAAGCAAGCAGGCTGCCTGGGAGCACAAAGGAGCGCTGTCTGACATTTGGCAGAACACGGTTAATGTTACAGAGGAAGGGAAGCTGAAAACAAAACCGGACTCTATGCTATGCAAAGACACATTGGGGACAGAGCCCCTGGAGCACAGGCAACAGAGATACGTAGCATGCCACCCATACGTGTATTCTAGACAGGCCTAACAGAATTACTGGTGGCCTCTAATAAGCTAAATACGCACGCTACATTCTGAAGCACTTGGCAAATGTTAATTAGACAAATCCTGCTTCAGTCATAATGCCCGCTGATTTCAGGCAAAGACCACAGTATTTGTCAACAACCCTTCTGTTCCATAGACGATTGTACGTTAGGCTGTCTGTACCTGCCAGTTTTGAACAAGCGTCAGTGTCTCTCACTCTCTCCGTAACATATGCAACAAAGGCACAGCCACACAGAAACACATCTGCCTTGCTGTCTCCATTGCGAGCGAGGCACCTCTTCTCTTGCAGCCACACAAACTAAATGAGTTTCACCATGCAAATTACCTCCTCCCACACTTGCACACAATTTGTTACTGTGGTGCATTGCTTTTAAAAACAACGTGTTAGTTGTCCCAGTAGAGCAGCAGCTGAATGTTCCACCATCAGGGACAAGCCCAGAATATGGGGCATCATTTCTGGGTGTCCACTTTCTATGCCAGTGGAGACTGAGGGGACCATGCAAATCTTGCCCTGGATCTCTAGGGGAGAGCATGTGGGCTGTAGCACTCTTGAGGGCAGTGTTTGGGTGGGCCAGCATTGGGGGCAGTGTCCGAGCCACGGCTGAGATGGGCATGGGAAGCACCACCTTGCCCATGATCTAGGCTCTGATGGAAATGAAAACTTTGAATGGCTTTTTGAGTGGAAAACTCCTTTTAAACAAATTTGCCTCAATGGGTCTAGCTTGTTCCAATCCAGCCTGTGCTATGATTGTAGGGTGACCAGATGTCCCGATTTTATAGGGACAGTCCAGATTTTTGGGTCTTTTTCTTATATTGGCTCCTATTACCCCCCACCCCCATCCCGATTTTTCACACTTGCTGTCTGGTCGCTCTATATGTTTGTTCTATTTTCTCATTGTTACCAGCCAGCGGTTTCTTTAGGATTTCTTTTATTTTTACGGTCTAACCCCAAAATGGCCAGGACAAACACACTGATCAGAAGAGAATTAGGGCATCCTAAATACTACAGCACCTACAAATGTAGGCATCTTTCATGGGCCTCTTTTGCCCAGGTCTTGCAGCGCACGAGGGACCTGCTGTTCTAAGACCTTGTGCTGTAGAGCTGTAGAGGAATGTTACCTGTACAGTGCGGTGAACGTTCATGATTGGCTTAAAATACCTGGGCTCTGTTTTATACACTCTCCTATGGTATTCTGGGGAAAAAAAACCAACAGCACCTGCCTAGATTGAGCTTCAGGGAGAATGTGATTTGAAATGAAAATCCTGCTGCCTCTTTTTTGTTTTTCCTCAAACCCTCCCCCCTCCACTACCTTTTATTCTTTAGGGCCTGTAGACTGATTGCTTGACTGATGGATCGATCTGTGCCTGGCATTTCTCCACCTGCTGCAGCCTCATGTAGGGTTTCCTCTTCTAATAGGACCGATGCAACACATCCTTTTATGGATTTTGCTTTTCAAACCTGAGCTGAGGATAAAAGGCTTGAATTGCTGAACTCTGGTAGATATCCCAGCCCATTCTCCTCTTCTCTCCATGCCAGCTTTCCACTTTATCTTTGGAGCTGCAGAGCCTAGCTTGTAATCAATAATGTTTGGTAAATGACTAGTCACAGAGAAGCTTTCCCTACACGTACTGGGCCAAATCAGTTCCTGGGGCAACTCTGTTGCAGTCAGTGGAGTTACACCAGCAATGAATTTGATCCTCACACTCTTCTGACTTGTCCCATTTGCTTACTGTGGCGCTCCCAGTTTCGGACTATAACATATTCAGATCTCTCTCTAGTACCTGCTGAATATACGCCGTGGTAAATACATGACATGTGGAGACTGACACGCGATATTTGGTATTTAAATCTGCTGAGAGTGAGAGAGAGATTGAAAGAAGCACGTTCTTAGCAATTTTCAGAATTTTAAACAAACAAACAAACAACTTTCCCTCCCTGCTAATAATTCCCCCTTTGAAGCTTAACAATGAAATCTGTTTCCTCACTGTGTTCTCACTCATCCCCATCTCCCCTAATGCCTCCAGCCTCTCTTTATTGCTGGGCGGCTCAGGAGGGCTGGGCATAGTGCCATGGCTGCAATGTAGTAGAAGAGCATTAACACGTGTTCCGAGGAGATGCGGTAAGTCTGTGCACATGCACACACTCTGCAGTCCTATAGAGAAAGGGGTCATGGGAGAGAGGAGTTTTGGACCTCGACGGCATCCATTCTAAAATGTTAATGGCCTTAGAGTACCGTCCTTGAGGTCATGGGTGCTATACCAGAGCTGCAGTTGACCCCTAGAACCTGGTTTGTGGTATCAAATGGGGAAAGTGAACACAGCGGAGCGGATTCTTCACTGACGTCCAACCTCTGCAGCCCCACTGACTTCAAGGGAATTGCATGAGAGAGAGTTCCATGCGGGATAACAGCTGACAGGGGCGGCTCTAGCGCGGCGCGCGAGGCGCGTCAGAGGCCGCGGGAGCCCGCGAGGCGGCGACTGCATGACGGGCATGACCCGCTGGGGGCTGGGCTGCTCTGGACGGCCCCGGCTCCGCGCGGCTCCGCCGGCGGGCGCCGGCGCGGCGCGCCCGGCGGCGCCCATGCCTGCAGCAGGTGCAGGTCGTCCCCCGTGCCCGGTGGACCTCGACCCCAGCAGGGCAGGCTGGACCGCTGCCCCCGGCCGCCCCCCCGCGCGCCGCAGGACGGGGCCCCCTAGATGTTGCCGCCCTAGGCACCAGCTTGTTTTGCTGGTGCCTAGAGCCGCCCCTGACAGCTGATAAACATATGGTCGGAAAGGTGCTAATCAGTCACAATCGCCTGTGCGATTAACTTGATTTAAAGAGAAAACTTCTCCTCTTGCGCTTGCAGCACCGAAAACATCATTTGCACTTTATAATCAACTAAGCAGGTGCATCTAAGTGGGGATACAAGACGTGGGGTCTGAGTGGGAGGAGATGCGCATGCTATGGGTGTGTGTGTGTGAAAGGCAACTCCTGAAAGCCAGAACTAGAGCAATACTTTTCGTTAAGTGTCATTTTAAGCACTGTGGGTTTAATTACATGTGCAGTTGTACACCTATTTGCCTGACATGCATGGGCAACCATGATATCTGTGCACAGGAATAGCCACTTGCATGAGTAGTAACCAAATTTGTGCACACAACCCTGACTGAAGGAATTGAAAACAAGCCTACGGCAACACAGCTGTGGGGGTGTTTGGGTTTGTTTATTTTTTTTAAAAACAAAACAAAACATTCTGATGGTTTTGAAATATTTCTTTCACCAAGGCAGCGTAAGAATTTAAGATGTAATGAAGTTGGGGCCTGATCCAAAGACCATTCAAGTTGATGGAAAGTTTCCTATTGACTTCAGCAGGCCTTGAAACAGGTTCAGAATGGTCAATTGCTTTTGGGAGTCTGCCATAGATTTGAAGAGTCTGAGTGAATACAAGTCATTGGTACTTGCATGCTAGGCAACAAGGGGTGGGGCAAAAATCAGTGGTGCTCATGCCCTATGTGGCTAGTTGGGAGGCAAAGGCCTGGCTGGCTGGGGCAAAGGAATGGGTGCTTGTGGGCAGTACAGCTTGATATGGGGAATAGGGCTGGCTGGCCAGGTGTGGGGCAAAGGGCGGGAAGGTTTAGGCAGCAGTAATTTCATTGCAGTGCTGACTGATCTCTCTTCCCTCTGCAGGTGAGAAGCCTTACAAGTGCTCGTGGGAAGGGTGTGAGTGGCGTTTTGCACGAAGCGACGAGCTCACAAGGCACTACAGGAAACACACAGGGGCAAAACCCTTTAAATGCAACCATTGTGACAGGTAATGCAGCCTTCTAAATCTAGTGTTCAAGCAAATGTACAGCTGGTGAAAGACAGCACACTGCCAGCCCCCAGGGACCAAAGCCTCTGGTTTTCCACACAGCATACGCAGCAGCAGTGCATGTTTCCTTACAGCGCATCGCCAATGGTTTTTTTTGCCCTGAAACCCCTCTCTTCCTCAGGGGCCAGCAGGAGTGTCAGGAGGAGGGGGGGTTGGGAAGAGGAAGTTTGTCCGCTAGCAACTGGGCTGAGACCAGCAGCTAATTTCTGTACCTTTTTATCTTATGGATACCTAAGCAGAAGCATGGAGTCAAGGCCAGATTGTGGTCCCAGTGAAGTCAGTGGGAGTTTTGCCATTGACTCTGACTGGAGCAGGATCTGGCCCAATGCACAGCTTTGTTTAGGAAAATCTCACTTTAACGTGCATAAACTCTACCCAACCTGCTAGCCGCAGCAACATCTTGGCTTTCCCGCTCCATGATCCCATGTGACTTGGGCAACAACAAAAGACTGAATTCGCAGCTGCCCTTCCTCGCTTACAAAATTGTGATTAGGCTCCACCTCTTGGCTTCCTGGTCCCTGTAAAGGAAGTCACCTGAGGACCGTCGAACCTCACAAACCAGTGGGTCAAGCAAGTCAACACAGCCTAAGATGGGGAGTAAGTGGTGAGATCTCCACAGGTTCTCAGGTGAATGGCGAAGGAACCCAAGATATAGAACCAAACCGAGGGGACTGACAGCATTTTTCCTTTTCTGAATGTTAAATCTATCATTGATCTTCTGGTTCAGTTAACTGAGCACACAGGCCTATGTTTGCTTCTCTTCCTAGAGACAGTTGGAGGGACAGTTCCTGGGGAAACAAAGGGCAACATTTTCAAAAGTGCCTACGTGATTTAGGCACATCTGAAAATTTTACCACAAGGATTTTGGGTGAAATCAAAGGAGCCATTACTGTTCACACTGACTGAGAATCTAGTCCTCTTGTCTTTAAATCACACACTTGACAACCTCCATTTTATGTGGTACTGTAGATTTAATATTTTGTCATCTGTCTTTTTAAGCACCTAGATCCAGGGAGAGGTACCCAAAGCCAGCTTTTCCAAAGAACTCCTCATCCAACAGCTCTCATTGGGGCAGCTAAAAATGAGGTGACAGGGTTTGCCTCGAGAGCTGTCTGCTCAGCATCTGTCATCCAGAACAATGGGAGCTGTTGGCCGCTGATTCCTCTTGAAAATCTGGCCTCTTCATTTCGGTGCCTGAATGGAAGCAGAGCTCTTTTGAGAATCTGGTCCCAGTTGCGGTTGCTGAGCATTTTTGAAAATCTGGCTCTTTAAAATAAATATATAATTGGTGTGGAGCAAGAGAGACACTACACAAGGAATCACATCTGACAGTACTGATGTTATCAGACAATAACACCCCCTCCCAAACTGGAGGATGGCAATGCCCACGGTGAAGGCTGGATCCAGTGTAGGCATAATCAAATCATGTGCTTGCATCCAAACATGTTATCCGGCTAATCCTATTTATATATATTTTTAAGAGGCTTAAGAAAATTACCCATCTTTTTAATGCAGCACTAAGGTTCTCCGTTATGATAAGAAATTGGTTTGTAATACAATATAGAGTTTATAAAGCCTGTGGGCACACCAGACTGGCCAAGAGCATGCACAGAAAAATGATACATAGAACATAAACAGGGACACATCCTTTGATGGGAAGGAAATTTGATCATTTGCACATCCTGTCTTTCCAAGATCCTCCTCCTCCTCACTCCCCTGCCCCCAACCAAGGGCTTCCTCTGTCTTTTATCCCTGGATTATCTCTTGTTTGCTCATAATGATAAAGGATAAACCAAGCACAAACCCTCTGGATTCTTGCCTTTTTATAAGCATCTCTGTGAAGTAGAACATTGGTGTTCTTCATTTTTATTGTAAGAGGCTGCTTTCTGCTGGTCTTTGCTCTTTAAGAACCGACCAAGCCCCCCCAGTCCCTTAACCCCCAAATAAACAAACCACCCTTTTTGGTTCCTGTTGCAAAAAGACAACAGTTGTGATCATTCAGATCCAAGGAGATCTCACCACCTACTATTAACACCACAATCTCCTTTAGTCATTTGTCACGTCGAGTTGGAAGAATACCACCCCTCTCTTTTTATCTAAGTGTTTTTTCTATAGCAACCCCCATCACAGTGTCTATTTGCGGTTTTATTCTATGAATTTGTTCCCTTAAAATTGTCAATTTTTCCTCCTTTGACCAGAACTATGGCTAGGTAAAAAGTATTCACCAGTTTAAACTGATCATATGTGGTGTAATCTGTCCACCAATTTCCCACCACCCTTTCACTGGGTCTAGTTTGGGAAGCTCAGGGACTCGCTGTGTTCAAAGTGGTTCAGAGTGATGGCCCTTTACGTCGCTGGCCTGCTTTGGACTTCACTCTTTCTTTCCTTTCTCTTCCTCTTTCCAAGTGTGCTAACCTCCCCCTACTCCAGGCCTGGATTCAGGCATGCCCTTAAGCACATACTTCAGTCCAGCTGTATTCAGGAAAACATTTAAGCACGTGCTTCAAGTTAAACAGGTGCTTTCCTGAATTAAGGTCCCAGATAGAATCCCATTTCTCCATCTCTAAACTGCTGCTTCTTAGATTTCTTTTTAAGTTCTTCCTTCTCACCATCCACTAATGACAGAAGGGTCCTTGCCTACAGTAAACATCCTGGTTTTCTGAGCTTTAAGTAGCCTTAGGTACATCTTTCAGGAGTCTTGATGTAGTGTAAACCAACTGCACACCACTCTTCAGAGGTGAAGGCGAGTACTTTGGCCATCAGAGCATGAAAATGGTGATTGAACTACCAGTATGGGGAGTGTTTATGTACGTGATCCATCAACGAGTCCATTGAAAACCCCTCTTTCAGGGCTGTGGGTTTACACCACTAGCCTTTTGGATTGTATTCATGCTATCAGCCTAGAGGACAATTTTAAAAACAACACATATAGGTCGATTCAGGTGTTATAACTTTTAGTGACAAAAGGAAGTGGGGGTGGGGAGACAGGAAGCTAGACGTCTGTCACTTTGTTTTCTCCCTCCCCAAGTGTGCATGCACACACACTTTCTCTCTTTTTCAAACAATGTTGGTGGCATCTTTTTAAAGCACCGAAATTTCAGGCACACACAGTCTTTGGCGTAAACGGGGGTGCTGAGGGTTTTGTAGCAGACCTTTGGCCTTGGGTGTAAACACAATCCCCTTTCATGACAAAGAGAGTTAACAGCTGAAGTTTCTTCTGGAAAAACAGGATCCTTTAAAATGAAGTGTTTAGTTTTGCCCCCACGTCTTACAGGACATAGATCGTATTGTAAATGTTGGTTGGCAAACTACCACCGATGTGAGGAGCAGCATATGTACAGCGAGTGGTGTGTGCTTTGGAGGCAGCAGGGGAGATAGCAGAGGGAGCTGAAGTAGCCCAGAAGGAAATGAAAGAGTCCCCAGGGTGGCTGAGGCACCATGACCGTGTTGGTTATTAGAGTTGCCGAAGAATTAGTTGAGAAGCTTTTCAGAACCATGGGTGACTTTACATACCCTATGTCAGGACACCTGGGTGAGCCATGGCCACAGCTGTCACATGTGTTCAACTGAGGGAAATGTGATGTAAAACTCTTCAACTTTATTCTAATATATATATATATATATATATATATATATATATATATATATATATATATATATATATATATATGGGTATCCTCCTGGACTGCAAGCGAAGACCCATGTGCTCCCCTCCACACAGCTGGAGGGGTAGGTAGATTGCTAAGAGGACCAAATCCCACTGGGCAGGATCTGGGCAGAGGAAAAAGATGGCTGAACATTATATTCTCTTCCCATCCCAGCTGCCTCCTCTTGTTGCTCTGCAGATGCGGAGATGAAACCCAGCAGCATGTTTGGGAGTAGGCAGTTTATGTCCATGCAAGCCCATCAGGAATTATGATATTTTTATGCACTGCTAGGAACAATGCAGGGACACATGCAGCCTTTCTGAATCCTGGAGGGGGTACGTGCTGGGTGTGGGTACAACATGCAGCAAATAGAGATGGCAAAGTTGTGGAGACAGAGACTTGTCCTGTGGAAGACCAGAGATCCACAGGATTTTCCTTCATGGATCCCTATCTCAGAACCTCTTGAGGACAACTGCCCATTCTGGGCCAACTCTACAGCCAGCACCAGTTCCAAGAAGGGAAAATGTGGCTGGACCTCAGCAACTTAATAGCTGCAGATGTGTCCTGGGCTTTTTGATGGTAGGATTTAGCTGTAAAATTTTGTGGGGACTTACCTAAGAATGGCCATACTGGGTCAGACCAAAGGTCCATCTAGTCCAGTATCCTGTCTTCCAACAGTGGCCAATGCCAGGTACCCCAGAAGGGATTACCTGTTCTGTTCATTATCAAGTGATCCATCCCGTTGCCCATTCCCACATTCTGGCAAACAGAGGCTAGGGACACCATCCCTGCCCATCCTGGCTAATACCCATTGATGGACTCATCATCCATGAATTTATCTAATTCTTTTTTGACTTTTTTTTTCCCCAGTTGAAACTGTTGTCCTCCTCTAGGAGCCTCCCCAGTAGATGAAGTTAACTGAGTTACTAGCCGGGAAAGAGCCTGCAGGATTAGTTATGTATCATTTTATTAGGTGTAAAAATATATTGGAGCAGAACATACGGTTATTGATACAAAACAAAGTTTTGGTTCTGTTATTAACATTAACAAATCTTGCCATGTCAGTGACTCAGCAAACTTTTAATCAGTATTGCTTCTGGTTATTAGCAGGCATCTGAGAGAAGCAATGGTCAGGTGGTGGTCTTGTGGCTGGTCATAGTCTAAAATGCCAGCTGGTGCCTTTCTTACTGGCACCCAGGCTTGTTTTGGCAGCTGTAATATCCATAGCATGCTGCTTTCTCCATTATCCTGATGAGAGGGATAGCTGTCCAGGGATATATTTGGTACCCTGCAGCTGGACAATACTAGCTGTGGTGGGCCTTGTGTATTAGAAGCCCACTGTCCATTGTAAGGCTTTCCTCTCTCTGTCTCTCTCTCTCCAGATTTAATGCACATACTTCACCCTGGAACTTAAAAGAAAGCAGGATTCCAAGTTCATACCATTCTAAAATTGTTCTTTTTAATTTTTTCCTACTCTGCTTTGTAAAGAAGCATGGACCAGATCCTCAGCTGGTATGAATCAACATAACATCATTGATTACACTGGAGCTATGCCGATCCATTGAGGATCTGGCCAAGGTAGTCTTCTTGCAGATTTTCTGCTCTTACAAACATTTATCATATTTGCTCACCCCTGCATACAAGTAGAAGTAGGCACACAGAGAATCAGAGAATAATGGCAAAAGGACAGACTAAGTGCACTACCAAGTCTTTCCCCTCTGATTTTCATGATTCTTTTTTTCCTTATGCTGAAGGCACCTATGGGACCTGTTTATCTGGATGTTTTTCTTTAAACTTTAACTCAGTCGTCTTTTTTTTTTTTTTTTTTTAATTTCCTTACCTGCTTCTTACTGAGAAATGCAGACAATTACATTATTGCTTTGATCATAATTTATTCAGCCTAAATCTGTTTGTGTGCATGACAAATTCTAGCAACAAGCATTTAAAAAAAAAAAGCGCGTACATTATTTTGTAATGTAGCTTTGTGTGGCAGTGCATGAATTTTCAAAGCATCACAGACAAGTTAATTCTGGAAGTGGTCTGCCACAATGTCCACTGCGCTAAGATTCCGGCAACAAGCAGCAAATGTAATTTGTGGTGGATTCTTTTTATTATTACTAAATATAACTTAGAAAGTGTCTTACAGGTTAGGGTGACAAGAGTGAAGGCCAAGATTTTCAAAAGTTCCAATCGATTTTGGGCATCTCAGGTTTTGAGTGCCCAGTCTGAGGCATCTTAAAGGGGCCTTATTTTTCAGAAAGTGCCAAGGACCTGCCCTCTGGAAGCAGTCCTCTTTAAAAAGGTATCACTAGGCACTTCTGAAAATCTTGGCCTAAGGCTGCTTTGTATATAGTGGCATTTGGGTGGCCAGTGTGAAATGAGTTGCTGCTCTCAGTCCAATTCCTAGCATATCATATTTGGCATTAATATTCGTTCTTCCTTTTGGAAATGTTAGCAGAAGGGTCAAGGATCGAATGGCCATGAAGAAAGAATTGCCCATTGTCCTCAAAAGTTCAGTCACAGTGAATACATGTTGGTGGAGCAAAGCACTGTGTTAATGTTGTGATTGGAGAGAGGTTTTCATTCTCTAGGGCTCTCATTCTGAGAACCTTTCATAAGCACGAACATGCATCTACATTTGTACAAGTGCCAGCATGTTTTGCATGCGGACTAAAGATAAGATGGCCTTGGGGGATAAAGCCCAGAACCGGGAAGTGAAAGACCTGGATTCTGTTGCTGGGTTTGCCAGACTTCTTGTGGGACCTCGAGCAAATTCCTTATCTCGCTGTGCCTCAGTGTCCTCATCTATAAAATGGGGATAATGCCTAGCTTCATCTCAGGGATGTTGCGAGACTACCGTCATCAATATCTGTATAGCACTCATTCTCAGACAGAAGGCTCTCTGGGTCAGATTTTCAACAGAGCTCTGCTTCGATTTAGGTACCAAAATGAGCAGCTCAGCCCTCAAATCTGGCCTCTTATTTTGATGCCCAAATGGGTGCTGAGGTCTTTTGAAGAAATGACCACACCTAAGGTTGCTGAGCACTGGAAAATATGCAAAAGTTATTTAATTTTATTATTACAGCTACTTGCTTAATGAGTTAGCTTGCCCGTTCCCCAGTTTCTAACAGTATGAATCTGGTGGGGTTAGAGTGAAGGGAGAATAATCTACTAACAAAGAGCCAGCATAGCTGCTTATCTTGAATGGTGGAGGGGAAGTCACCTTGACTTTGTGACCACATGTGGCATGTTCCAGGGAACTGCTGGAAACCTGGGTGAACATTGTTCTTGTGCATGATGGTGGAGGAGCAGAAAGGCCTGTTTTGTAAAATCCTTATTTTGTTTGTTCCACAGGTGTTTTTCCAGGTCTGACCATCTTGCCCTCCACATGAAGAGACACATCTAAGTACCTAAAATCAGTCAGCATGGCATAGATGTCAGCTGAGTTAGAAGACATGGCATGAAGGGTGGAACTCAGTTATAACCCGCTGCCTTGCAGAAGAAGAGAACTTGATCACATGTAAACCTCTGTACACAGACCACACACTCACACTGTCATGCACCCAACTATACTTAAATACGTACATCTGTTCTTTATGCCTTGCCCCAGCTGGATGGAAGAAGGTGCAGGAGAGGACATGGGGTAGAGGTGAAGTCAGTAAGATAGAACAATTGCTTACAGTACTTCATCACCCTTGGATTTGTTTCCAGCTATTGCCAGTAGAAATCAAAGTAAATGGAAGAGGCTTCTCTGCAGGTGGACAGCAAGTAGGAGGGGCTTATTTAACTCGCTTCTCAATGCAACTCCATAAGAGAATATGTCGTCTTGGAGTTGCATATTTGTAGCACTAACTTTTCTTTTTAAATAGATGGGGGTGGGAAATAATGACCTAGAAAACCAAATCCCAGTTTGGTAGCCAAAATTAACTTCTTTGTTCTTTGTCTGAGAATTCCTAATGCCCGACACGTCAAACTTCTCACAGACACTTTGATCTGTTTTGGTTCTTCCTAGAACTGAGCTATTAAGATCCTTTTATGTCAATACCAATAGCCTTAATGGCAGTTGACTGTGGAGTGACACCTGTGACATATACATCATCTGTTTGGCCTGAGTTTATGTAGACTTCATGGAGGACAATATTTTTGTTTGGGTATTTTTGTGTTAACTTTTTTTGGCTATTGCATGCCCTATTCACTGGTAGGGATTATGGAAGCTGCTGGCATGACTGGAAAGCAGCCAAAGGAAGAGTCCCTGAAACACCACATTATATCTCCATAGGCATCACCTTATTGCCATAGCTAGGACTTCTTGTTTTGTCTAATGAAAACTTGAAAAGCTCACGTGGAAGCTTAGACATTTTATCTTTTCTCCATGAACAAGTGATCTTCAGAACTCCTTTTCTTCACCTGCTTATCTGTCTTGGACTGGCCAATCAGGCATGACTACAGATTTCCTTCAGCACCATGTGAGCATGTTGGCTACAATCCACAGTGATTGACAAATTGTGTTGCGTGTTCTTGTTATTCTATTGACCAGTTTAAAACATTGACTTTTATTTCTTGAAAGAGCACCTGCAAACATTTATTTTCTAAGCCTAACTTGGTTAAGCATCTTAAAAAAAAAAAAAAGCCAAAAATACTACTCCAGTCCCAGAGTGGGAAGGTGAGACCGCTTCCAAATAAAGTGGCTTCATTCACCATTAATCTTTTAAAGTAAAGATCACAGTCCTCCTTTGCCATTCATGAAGGTGATGGTTTAGCCCACTGATATAAAAAAATTGTAAGAATATTTAAAGGGTGAATGAAGGGTTGGCTTTTGTGCACAGCACTGAGGATTTTCCAAGTGATCGGTCTAAAGTATTGGTAGCATGGGTCCTATTTGACCTTCAGTCTGTACCATCCAGGATCAGTGGAAGCCTCATGCTCACCCTTGAATCCTGTAGATAATTTGACCATCTTGGCTCAAAGTGGACTAAATTTCTTGTTTAAAAAAAAAATTATATATATACACAACTTGCATTTATAGCAAGTTGGCACTGGCCCTAACTCCAAAGACTGCCTTTAGGACCATATAAAATGGCCTATGCAAGCAGGTGGGGTGGTCATTAGGACAGGTTGTATATTTTGTATATTCTGGGACCCTCCCTACAAGACATGTCTAGAAATGAAACAAAATGGCATGTGGTCCACAAATGGTTGCTGCTCTTTATACTGTACTAGCCAACTGCCCTCCTTTGACTGTTTTGACTCATTGACTGTTAAATATTTCCCTTTTGGGATGCAAAAGTGAACTCTTAAAAAAAATCCATAGCTGTAAAACGCAAGAGCAGTCACTGGAATCATTGGTACTTGCGTTCTCAGCGTTTGCGCAACCTTTGTTCCAGTCAGAGATTGAATCTACCTGAAAGCTGTTTATTTTGCTCACAGTTTTTACAAACACTGACTGTCAGTTGGACACTTTGGTGAGGGATATGATATCTGGCCCATATAGCATGAGATATGGACCAAAATCTAACCATCTTTTTAGGGGGCAATGATGTAACAGTGAAAAAAGTAAGAGAAAATTGAGTTTTAGTCCAAAGATTTAAAAAACTAACTATACTATTAAAAAAAATTACTGGAGCACTGCTTGCTGACAATCTCGTCGTTCTCTACTTCTGTATTTGCATACTTCTTATGGCCATTCCAACCAGTTCAGTTGGGTTCTGAGGGCCCTACCACCCAACTTGTGTTTGAATATGTGGAGCATCTTACCAGGATGTCTCATGGGAGCTTGAGGATACTTGAACCTCAGTTGCGTGAAACTATAGAGCATCCATTCAGTGCATTGGATAAAATTATAGTAAACTCTAGAAGAAATTCATTCCCATAGCATCCTACAGTACATGTGCACATACCTGCCACTACATTAGTCATTGGCTATGAACCTGTATAAATATTCTCTTCAGAACTCTAGGTACTCCTGCCTCTAGAAATGTTACTAATAGTCCAGAAGACTTAATTTTAAAGGCAATTTAAGTACAAGGCTCTATTTTAAAAATGAAAAAAAAAAGGAGAGAAAATATTTGCTTCCTCTTGTCACTTGAGGTCTTGTTGACATCTCATTTAAAATATAGCAGAACAAGGGCCCTTTAGATAAATATCAAAATTTTTTGAAATATTTGGAAACTCTTTAGTTTCTACAGATAGGCCTGAATCAAAATCCTGGATCAAAACACCCCAAAACCATAGGAAATAGGTTCAGAATCCAAACCAAGACCGGGATTTCTCAGTTGGGCCCTGTCAGTAATGGTCCTCTAACTTTGAGAGAGAAATGTTGAGTTTCAAGACCATCACTGATATAGTTCAGAGACATTTGTAATCTGCGTATATTGTGTCTCAGCTCAGTGCACTCTGTCAGTCATTTTATAGCAGAAAAAGCTTGTTCTAGTATCATAGAGGACAGTGGGTAAAGCAAACAGTTTGTTCATAGTTAAGATTTTTCAAAAGCGACCAAGGATTTTGGGTGCCCAACTTGAGACAACTTAAATGGGTCTGATTTCCATGCATTGGTGCTCAGCACTCTGTAGAAAAACCAGGGCCCTTTTAAGTCGAGAGCTCAAAACCTGAGGCACCCAAGATCACTAGCCACTTTTGAAGGTCTTAGTCCATGTTTTTCTGCTACAGCTGCATTCACTTCATCCACATTGTAAAGAATCACTAGTAACAATCTACCTGGGATACATGAAAAATGGGAAAGGGCTAATTCTCTCTATAAGGCTGCTTTGGGAACCAAGTTATCTAGTAGCTTTACAAAAGAGCCTTAAAGGGAGGGCTTTACCCGGTTTCCCTTCAGATTGAATTCATGCCCATTTGCAGAACAGAAGCCATATAAAATGACCAGACATGGCTTCCAAGATCACTGGGGAAATTGTGTGGTGGGAACAAATTGAGACAAGTCCCACAAAAAAACCTGATGCCTACAAACTGGTGGAAAAAGAGCACAGAGGAGGAATACGAGTTTCTCTGAATATGATGTAGCATTAGTCTGGAGAAGAGCACTTCATCTATTAGGACACTGGGGTACCTGAGTTATTCTGGATTTACACTGGTGTAACCGAGCAGAATGTACACCCTTAATGGGGTTCTGCTTCAAAAAGTGAGTTAAAGTTTCATTATGAGGCTTTATTTTTTTCTTTCAATTATTCCATACCAGATTTTCTTGGTGTAGGTGTAAAAGCCGGTTGTCTCATAACTCAGCTTGGGATCTGACATGCAAGTTGGGTTTCCTTCTTTCTTTGGGGTCACCTTTTTGATGTGTATCCTCAGCACTCCTGTTGTGTCTGACTGTTCCCATATCAAGCATGGAGGGCCATAATGCCATGTTCTTAGTCACTTTTCAGAGTAACAAAAACAACCCCCAAAAGTGTAGATATAATATACAAAATGCCAGACAATTCCAGCAATTCAAGTGAGAGCCTAGCAAATACTTCAATCGTTTACTCCAGTGACCAGCATTCTATCTGCTGCACCAGAGAATTACATCCTCAATGGTTAGAAAACAAAAAGGTGGATATAATTTGCTATTAAATTCCATGAATGAAATCCTAGCCCCGTGTCAAGACTCCCATTGACTTCACTGGTGCCCAGAATTTCACTTTGTGGCATTGATTCTTCGCTTCTATTAGACTGGTGTAGCAAAACATAGAATCAGGCCTAGAGGTGTTCTACAGACCTCTGTTAGTTTCCTAATAGAAAAGTCCTATAGAATTTAATAAGGAGGAGAGAAGTCTTGGAAAAAAAAAAGTTATGGAAGTCCCAGTATGACTCTGTCAGCAGACATTACTGTACATGCAGCTTATTCCTATGTCTTGGGTTCTTGCCAGACACATTGGAGTTAAATTACTTTAGATCTAACGTAATTTACATCACTGTGTATATGCACATTAGAATACTATCTTTCTTCTCATTGGCAGCAGGGTTCACTGGAATCTGATTTTTTTTATTTTTTTTTTAAAAAGGCAAGCACCATTTTACTTGATACCCTGAAACCATTGACCAAATATGGGAGAAGAGGGTGAATTGGAATGTAAAAGTGGGACCCACTCGTTGCTTTCAGGACTCTGTGTTTAATTTAAACTAAAAGCAACTAACCTTTGATGGCCTACTTAAAACCAAGACAATGGATGAATATGGTGGCTAGTGTGACTGAATGCACCTTCTCTGTGACTTGATCACTATTTGCGAACTCAGAAGCTCTCTCTCTCTCTCTCTCTCTCTCACTGTTCCCCAATTTGGGGCATTTTCGTTTCTTTAGCCGTTTTCAGTACAAAGATTTCCCCCCTATTTAAGCTGTTGGGATCTTTGCTTCTCTATGTACCGAAGAGATCATAACTGATGCTTGCAATACAAGAAACAAATCAAGCTTGTTTAATTGTTTCCTTTTTTCCCCCTCCACCTTACATGTGTCAACGTATAAAAAAAAAAAGTGAGGGGAAAAAGTTTGTAAATAATTTCACTTTCACAAGGCCAACCGCCAGTGGCTCCAGGGTTTTTAAATCACGCTTTTATTCATGCGTCAACACATCTTGGCATCCCCATGCAGTATGATTTTGTATGTTTAAGCTTTCATATTTGTGGACAAAACCTCTAACCCAACACTCCCTTAAAATACATTTTGTTGGTTTCTGGTAGATCATATATTTTACAAAGAATGTGAAAATAACTCTATTCAGCATTGGCTTGAAAAACAAAATGGAAAATCCTCTTCTTCATAAGATTTTACACCCATTGATTGAAGAGTCTTGCCTTCTCTTACTAGCATTATTTCTAGTCCCTTGGAATGATGATTTCACAATGAAGCTAATGTGGTTAATCTTCCAAGTGTTGCATTAATAATAACCTGGACAAATTCTGCAATCTTACTCAGCCACAACATCTCAGTGGCTTCAGTGACAAGTTTTGCCCATAAAAGAACTGTAAGAGTTGGCCTCCACACACTAAGGTCTCTCTTATGTAGTGAAACTTTTCTCCCTTCTTTGAGAAAGAGGTCAGTTATATTAAAAAATGTGGTGACCGGCTGCCTTCTGTACCACCTCCGATTTACCTAACTGAAAACATTCAGAAGCAGGTGTTTTCAAACAGGGTTTTGGGTTTCCCCCCCCCTTAAAGCTTATCAATAGCATTTTTATGTAAAAATTAAAGTTGGACTGTTCATAATTTTCAAAATGAAAGCATTTCCTTTTAAGTGTTTTGATTCCAACTTCTGTATACTGCCAGAAAACAGGCCCTACCCCCTCTCTCTGGGTGTGTATGTACAGCACATACTTACATGGAAGGAGAAATTGAGCTACTGACATTTTCAGTGTGGTAGCCAACTGTGCCTATTGCCTTTGGTTTGGGGAGGGTGCTTACTGTTGCCAGTGCATTTTAGAAATAGCTTGGGCGTACATAGGAAGCTTTCAACCATATTTGTTGCTGTGTATTGTGAGCTAGTCAGCTGCAAACTAGGGGGCGGGGGAAAAGAGGGCTCAGACTATACCCTGAGAATGAAACGGAATGGAGAGAGATGACATTTTTAGCCTTTATCTTTGGACTGTAGAGCAAAATAAAAACCAACACAGCCCCAGAAAGGCCTGTTGGTTGCGGGGGCTGATCCTTAGCTCATATTTTAACCCCTCTCTCCGGTGGTTTAGAACACGAGCCCTGCAGGCCCTGAGAGTAGCTTGAAACACTGGTTTAAACACTACTTTGTTACCGGAGCCTTGTCTCTACCAGACAAGTTGCACCAGTTTTATTAAATCAGGCTAGTTAAACTAATAAAAAAAGCCGCTACCTAGGTGCACTTAACCTTTGCTCAAGTCTGTTTAGTTTGAATTGGTAACTTTTAATTAATCTAAACTGATGTAAGAAACAGCTAAGCTATTTTAGGTGCCTTTATATTGGAGGCTGGCTCCGGTTTAACTAGATTGATTTTTAAACATCAATCCAGAGGAACTGCTGTGACTTTTCTCACATAAAACAAGGCCTTAGTATTTCTGCTCATTTAAACAGGAAGTAAACAATAATAAGGCGAAGATATTTTTCTTTTATAGCAAAGTTTACTTTCTGTGTCCCCCCCCCCCCCCCGTTTAAGCTCTTTCTTGCTCCCTACCATATCAGTCTTTCCTTTAACAAAAAACAAACAAAAGTCTGAGTGCTCCCCATTTGAAACAAAAACAACCCCCCCACACACACACACGCACCATAGCTTGAAGGATGTTCATTTTGCACTATAATTTTTCTTTTGCCAAATGTGTCTAACAAGTGCATTTGGAGATGCCCTCAGTCACATTCTCTCAGGCCTACTCTGGTATTTCTAATATATCACAGAAGTACCCAATCTTGTAGCCCTCAGTTCTGCCTTTTTTTTGACATTTTATTTTTTTTAAGCTTTTTATAAATATATATATATATATAAATATAAATATATTACTTTGTCAGTTTTTTTGCTGTACAAAAAGTCTTAAGATTTAAAAAATATTATTTGTATTATATGATGGTGGTATGTTAATGTTACAAAATTATTAATGAAGAAAAAATTTATTTTTGTTACTGGTCTGTTTCATAATTCTTTTTTAAATTGGTATATTGTAAGATATCTATGCAAAAATGTTATGTGATGCATTTTTATTTAAGAATGTAATATGTGTAATAAACAGTAGAATGTGTTTGGCCTGAAAATGGTCAGTGTGTCCTGAATGTTATTTCCTTATCGGAACTTCTCTGAATGAAACCTCTTTAGATAATAAGGCCTTAACGCTGCAAACACGTACATAGAATCATAGAACCATAGGGTTAGAAGGGACTGCAAGGGTCATCTAGTCTAACCACTTGCCAAGATGCATGATTTGTTGTGTCTAAATCAGGGATCGGCAACCTTTGGCACATGGCCCGCCAGGGAAAGCCGCTGGCGGGCCGGGCTGGTTTGTTTACCTGCCGTGTCCGCAAGTTTGGCCGATTGCAGCTCCCACTGGCCGCAGTTTGCCATCCCAGGCCAATGGGGGCTGTGGGAAGCAGCGTGGGCAGAGGGATGTGCTGGCCACCCTTCCCGCAGCCCCCATTGGTCTGGGACGGCAAACTGCGGCCAGTGGGAGCTGCGATCAGCCGAACCTGTGGACGCGGCAGGTAAATAAACCGGCCCAGCCCATCAGCAGCTTTCCCCGGCGGGCTGCAGGCCAAAGGTTGCCGACCCCGATCTAAATTATCCAAGACAGATGGCTGTCCAGCCTCTTTTTGAAAACCTCCCATGAAGGAGATTCCACGACTTCCCTAGGCAGTCTGTTCCATTGTCCTACTGTTCTCACAGTTGGGAAGTTTTTTGTGAGATTTAATCTAAATCTGCCATGCTGTAGTTTGAACCCATTGCCTCTTGTCCTGCCCTCTGGGGCAAGAGAGAACAATTTTTCTCCATCTCTTTTTATGGCAGCCTTAAAGTATATGAATGGGACCATTGAAATCAGGATCAGGAACTAAATTATCTACTTCGTTTTTACCTTAGACCAGCTGAGTGTCATTTACATACATGCCCGGTTTGGGAGACTGACCCTAAAGATATTCCCTTGATTAAAAATGTTCCTGATCCTCAGCTGGTATAAATCAGCATCACTCTGCTGGAACTACACCAGTTAACACCAGCTGAGGATCTGGCCCATGATATTTTTATAATAACATACAGCACTTGCATAGCTCTTTACATCTATAGCGGTTCAAACACTTTATATAGGTAAGTAAATATTATGATACCCTTTTACAAGGAGATTCAGTGACTTGCTAAAGGTTGAACAACTCAGTGGCAGAGGTGGGGACAGCATTGAGGTCTCCCGACTTCCAGGCCTATACTCCTGTCTACGGAGCACATTCCATCCCAAAGTACTATAGAGCAAAATGTCCATCTTCGCTCTCACTTAGTCTCCCTCTTTTTGTGGCTGCAAAATTGCAGCCACAAGTTAGTTCACTTGGATGTCCCAGCCCCTGACTGTACCAACAAATCAAGTACTTGGATGGCCGACAGTAATTGTGGACAACACAAATAATGACTGGCATAAAATAAAATCTGTCTTGAAACCCTTTACGTTTATGCTGGTGGAAGTGTATATTCAACCCCACCTGCTTCATTAGGAATTGCATGCACTCATCCAATGAGCTGGTTGGGCCCCTATGATGCAATCTATCTGTTTTTCCTCCCTAGGACAGCTTAGCTCATTACCCCAGAGAATTACTAATAGCATTATTAATGTTAGACACTTGGGACCTGATCATCCAGTCAGTTGCGTGTGAACAACTCCCAGTGACTTCTATGAGATCCCCACTGGGCTTCGATGCTGGTAGTACGTCCATGGCTTGGTTTTGATCTCAGTGATATTGATCAAAAGTGATGCAAGTCTACTACAGTCATATCTGAGGGAAGACTAAAGAGGGTACCCACAGTATTTCCAATATCCGTGGGTGGTAACTAGTGAATGAGCACTGTATTATAAGCATACATTTTTAATAAGGGCTTCTGGTGAAATATAAAAGTGGTGGGTGCTTTGGGTTTTCGATAAGAGAAAAGCTGTCATTTTAATGTTCCACATACACTTACGGGGCTTGTGAAAAGAGGCATTTGGGGGTGGGAACGTCATAAGCACTCAGCACTGATTTAACTCTTTTTCCCATTTAGGTCAATGGTGAAACTCCCAACGACTTTCATGGAAGAAGAGCTCGGCCAATACTGAGCACTTCTGAAAATCCTGCCATAGGTTAGGAGACAAAGATTCCAGCTGGGTGGATAATCAGCAGGGCTTACTTTGTAATGAAAGAGGTGCCAGGGCTCAATCAATTTTTTTTCCATTCATAACTGATGCAGCAAGCCAAAAGATGCTGGGGCTATGAACTGCCAAGCCCAGAGGTGCCAGGGCTCAGCCCAACCACAAATTAAGGACTGGTAATCAATATGATGGCATAAGTCAATGCTTCATATTTAATGGTGACCACTACATGTCCTATCTGGGAGTATATTAGTAGTTACACTTGTGCCAACAAAGAATGCAACACTTATTTAAGTGTTGAGGTTGCATTCCTTTCTTTCTGCTGATCAAATAGTAACCATAGAATATCAGGGTTGGAAAGGACCTCAGGAGGTCATCTAGTCCAAACCTGATGTTGCTTTAAAAAAAGCCATTGTATTTTAAATGAAATATTTTCTTACAGTGTGTGTGAAATAGTCTTAGTAGTTTGACATCATGCCACAAAAATACAAGGCTGAAACACTTGTCCATTTATTATAGGTGGAAATACTTGTATTATGTGGCTATATTTATAGCAGTGTACATAATTATTTCAACCGTCTACAATATATGGAATTATGACCATATAATAAGCATTTTATAGCATATTTCATACAAACCTTATGCCCAAATCCTTAACCTCTCTCCCCCCCGGGTGCTGTGGAAGTTTTGGGTTAAGTAAGTGTAGCCATCATCACTAAAACCTTTGGAGCAATTTGACTGACTTCTGCCTGCTTAGCCTGTGATAAAGGACTGAGCCAAACCTTTGACTAGTGTATCAGATGCAGAACTCTCACTTACAGGTAAATATTTTAATAATTTTATTCTCTAGGAACTTTCAGAAAATCCTATCCTTTACCTTATCATATTTCATTTCCTCTTAGGAGCCGCTACATACTTAGTCTACAAGAATAGCAGTCACACGCTTCCCTGGGCTTAAGGCCAGGAAAGCTGCTCATATAAAGAAACATCTTTCCACTCAAACTGCTCAACTAACAGAAAGAGAACAAGCTCCGTCAACAGCTTCCACTGCCAGTGCTCTTCCCGCCGTGGGGCAAGTTCCAGTACTGCATTCGCTCCATTTAAAACAAATCTGCATCCATCAATGCTAGGGTCAGTCCCCCCTTGTTTCCCACCCAGATTAGAAGTGATACCCTTCCTCCAAGGCCCATCAGCTGGAATAGGGTGTGGTGAGAGCAGAACTGGTAAGGCTGTTCCTTCAGGCTAAAAGAATCCAATCTCCTGAATTAACTCATCAGCCTCTTCCTAGCCATGACTCCAAGAGTATAAGGCTATCTGGTGGACAGTACACAGTGTCATAGAAGGCTGCCAGCTTGCATTTGTTTTCTAGTCAGAAATTCATCTAGATCTGGTTGAAACAAAATGCGGGAATGGTTTTGCAAAAGAAAACATGAAGAAACTATAAAAATGAGAGAGAGAGAGAGAGAGAGTTACTTTTTCCTCATTTTTTCTTACTTTTTTCCAGTTGGAGGCTTTCCCACCAAATCTAAAGAAAACGTTTTGAAGTATTTTGAATTTTTTTAAAAATAGTTTTAAAATTGTTGCCAAAATTGAAGATGAAAACAAACAAACAAAAACCCCTTTTCAATGAAAATTTGACCAGCTCCCTCTCCCCCTCGTCTTTCCAAAGATCCTCCACATCACCGAGCTAAGTCAGTTCTCTCTCCAGCCACGTCTGCTGACCCAGCATTGGCATGTGTGTCTTCACCACAGTGTAGGGAGGCAACCAGAGTCATCAAAGCTCTGAGTCACAGGGGCTCTCTAGGGCAAGGGGTTGCCGATTTGCTTCATTTCCTGATAACGCTATTTTGCTTCAAACCACGTAGGAGGTTTCCTGTGTTCAAAGACCCTTCCTTGGCATCCAACTGAGCGGATTCAAATTCTTTTATTGGTTGGCTAGTGTTCAAATTATAGAGGTACCAGCACAGGTTGTAGTGGGTCTAATCATGTGCATTCACAGCTCCTCGGCATTTGCTTTTCTTCCCCCAAATGCACTCAGAACCTTGACAAAACTCACCAGAAGCTGCTGCATTTCATCTGGAAACTATCCCAAACCATAAATCTCTACCTACCCTGTGGGGTGGGGAGGAGTAGCCTCAAACTCAGCCCGTGTTCCCAAAGCAGCACAGACTGTTGACTTCAGGCTAAAAGCCCAAACCAGGCAGATTTCATCTGGTCTGGGGCTCATTATGAAGTTTCTGAATGCTACTAGTGTACCTCAGTATTCATGATACATCCCCACCTTAGTATCCAGCAGTTCGGAGAGAAATAATTAGGAAACATTAGGAAATTCTCCCCAATACAAGGACACTGATGGAAATTTGCTTAATGACAGGGCCTACATCTGGTGGCATGATTCTCCTGTCACTCACCCTGGCGTAAATCAGGGGTAATCCCTTTAGGTCACTGGAGTTAGTGGTGTAAAACTGGTCTAAGCTGGAAAAGAATCAGCTATGGTGATTTTAGCCCAGTCCTCACTAGACTGAATAGTCCAGTGCAGAGTATGTACTCGAAGGGAAGTATGGTCCAGTGGTTAGAGTAGAAACCTAAGAGTCAGGAGACCAAGGTTCAGTTTCCTACTCTCTCTCCCCTGCCCCTCCCCGCCCCCCCCCGGACAGACCCTTCCCCTGGGAACTTAGAGGAAGGCACGTAAGCCTCTCTGTGCCTCATTTTCCCTCCTGTAAAATGGGGATCATAGCACTGCTCTACCTCACAAGGTGTTGTGAGGACAAATTCACTAAAGACTGTGAGGAGCTCGAACACTGTGGTACGAGGGCCACACAAGTACTGGAGATGGAGGTGCTAAATGGAGCACTATTTCAAAACTGAGGTGTAAAAGTATTTTTGGATGCTCAGGAAGGATTTCTGAAAATAGGCGGCTTCCTACTCGCCAAAAAACTTCACTTATCTTAGGAAGTAGAAAGCTGGGGCAGAGCTGGGAGTCAAAATCTTAGCAAAAAGAGCCTCGAGTAACAGAATCTCTCTGAAAGGCCAAATACAAATCTCTCTCCAATGCCTTCCTCAGACCTTGCAATGATATGGTTAGCAGAGGACACAGGAAGAGATCTGCAATAGCTGAGCTCATCTGGAAAGGGGAAGATAAAGCAGTCTTGGTAATCAGAGCAACAACGCGTAGCACTGTGGGAAATGTTTATGAACAGTGCTTATGTGTTCATGAACTCTCCGAGCGCCATTGGAGAGGAGGAAGGGTTCCTTTTACCTCTCCATATAAATTCAAGGTAGTAGCTCCCGGACAACTCCATCAACACACAAAGCCCAGATCATCTCAGTCATCACAGTATCCTTGGGTGAACAGATTATAATGCTTTGCTTGTCTACATCTGTTCCAAACGTTTCTCAGCTTCATGTTTGCCATGTTGTTCTCAGGATATTAGAGAAAGACAAGGTGGGCTAGGTAATCTCTCTTATTGGACCAATTTCTATTGGTGAGAGGACCAGCCTTCAAGCTCCACAGAGCTCTGGATAGCTCGAAAGCGTGTCACTTTCACCAGCAGAAGTTGGCCCAATAAGTTTTATTAATTCACGCACCTTATCTCTCGAATTCATCTCAATCTCAATTGGAAGTGTCTCATCCCTTGCTGCCGTTGAGTGAATTTCAGGTTTCTAATATTGCCTGGAGAAAGAACACGTTGGTACTTCTGCCTGACCACTTCAATAGGCTGTTTCCTTCAAGTTTAAGAGGCTCTACTTACAGGGAGCACATGGGCCACCAAGAAACAATGGGCACAGTGACCTGGTCACAGTCTCCACAGCTCAGTGAAGAGAACGATGTGTTGGTGAGTCAGTGTGAAGAGAGCCTAAGTGTGTGTCAGGTAAAGCAGAAAACTTAGCCGCTTTGACCTAAAAATAAAGAATGAAGGAGAGACAGATTTTCACTATACGTGCACTGTATCAACGGGCCATTAGTGAACGGTGAATTCTTCTAAGTGCCTAGGTAATTAGACATCACTAGAAGGAACTTCCCTAGGAGGACGCAGCTACACTGTCCATCTATAAATTTATATGGCCCTCATCCTCATTATAGTATCTGATTACCTCAGTCACTAATGGACATTATCCTCCCTACCTGAAACTGATGTTGTGAAGTATCCCATTTTATAAAGGGAGATGAAACCGAGGCACAGTGTAGATTAAGTGAACTGTTCAAGGTCACACAGGAAACCCATGGCTGAGCTAGAAATTGAACCCTGGTATCAGTCCAGTGTTTTATCCACTGGACCAGCCTTGCTCCACTGTGGTATTTGTGATACAGCTGTCAATCTTCTCTCCCCTCCTCAGCATTCCTCCCTCTGTGCACACTGAAGTGTACACACTTTCCTTCATTCCCTCAATAACTAGCGCTCAGTGTAGTGGGTTAAAATTCTTTTGTTGCTCAGAGATCCCTTCTCTATAAAGTTAATTGTTTTCTCAGCAAGCCAAATAGCATTGCCTCTCCTAGGTGGAAATGTTTACAATTTTCTTTGCTAAGTGCTGGGGTTATTTTTTCCACATTAGAAACCTAATTTCCTGTGATTCTTGGAGAGTACAGGCAGGAAGAGGGGGCAGGAAGCTCAGCACAGAGTGAGGCAGTGATTAAGAGAGAGGGCTCATTTGCTTTCTCTTCCTCCACAACTGTTGGAAGGAGTTTTGTATGTTCCTGACCAGATAGCATTTAGAATTTCCCCAGTTACGGGCACCACTTTGTAGCACCTCACATAGCAGGGCCTGGGCAAAGGCAGAGGAAAAAATACTAAATCGCACCCCTCAAAATATAAAAGACAAGAGGTGGGAGAGGGCACGTATCACCCCCATTTCACAGACAGGGAACTGAGGCACCAAGGCCCAAAGCCTCAAATTTATTTAGGCACGTATCTGCCTCTTTAGGAAGCAAAGTTCACCATTTAGGCCACACTGACATTTTCAAAAAAAAAAAAACAAAAAACCCCTCATGCTACCTTACCCCATAGAGGCCTGAAAGTTTCTTCGGGTGAGCTTTTGCAAAGGCTGCTAAGCCCCCATGCTGTCCCACAGCTAACAGCCCTCACTCGCCCTGAAGCAGGGTTCTCAAACTAGGTGGGGGAAAAACCTATCTCGCCCAGCAGCAGGAGGGCTAGATGTAGCCAGGGTAGGAGGAGTAGGCAACAGCACAGCACGGACACAAAAGAGACAGTTGGAAAATGCAGGGAGAGAGCGAGACAGGTATCGAGCAGGAGCCGGAGGCTGGTTCAGATGCTAGGACATGGGCACCCTAAGTAGCTGACCTGGCTTAGGCGTCTAACTCAAGGAGAGTGTTTGTGGCTGAGGATTCCAAGTGAAAGGAGGTGCCTCTCCCTGTCCCATCAGACGGGCACCCGAGGTCGGCCGCTGAGGCGCCTCTCCCAACCCCTCTCCTCGCCACCTCAGGCAACTCCCAACTTTCTGGTTTCTGAGGATCCCTTTCTTGGGCACCTAATTCTCCCCACATATTCTTTAGGGAGCCTGGGCACCTGGCTGAGGATTCCACTATGGGTTAGGTATTGCAATGCTGAGCAGAACAGTCCCTTGGTACCTTTGGGCATCTGGGCCCGAGAGATTAAACGACCGGCCCAACGCCACACAGGAAGTTTGTAGCAGAACTGGGTGGATTGAACCCAAGGTCAATGCCTTAACCACCAGGCCTCTCTTTCTCCAGCAGGAAAGCTATTGAATTTGAGCGTGGAGGGAAATTACTACATGGTGCATTGAATCTTGGGGGTCAGATCGTGCCTCTCTTGTACAACCAACACTCCCTGACTTCAAACGCAGGAGCCGGCCCTGATCGTGATGGCTGGTTTTGGGGAAAGCCTGAACGCTTCTTTAACTAACTGGAAATCGCTGCAGAGGAAGCAAGACCTGTGATGGTGAAGGGGAAACAACAGGAAACACAGGTGAAGCCAATCTTTTCACAGAACGTGGAAATCATGCCGTTCTCTCCCTGACCTTCCCCACCCTCTCAGCTTCTTGTGGTCTGTTCCCGCTGCAAAGCCAGCTGCGGTTGTTGCTGAGTCTCGAGTTTCTCTCGCAGGGTTGGTTACTAAATAAATTATAAAAATGCTGCAGTTGGAAATATTCTTCTCAGCCGCAATTGTTATCAACCCCTTAGCTGCTGGTCTCTTTGCCATGCTGACACTTTACAATGGACACAGCTGGTATATCCAGCAACACAGCCTGGTGCACCAGCTACAGTAGTTGCTACTGAAAGGCACTGGCGGACTGCACGACTCCACAGGCTTGCCATTATTCTTGGAATTGGAAGAAATTGTTGGCCCTTTAATGGTGACCACTGCATGTGAGGGAGGACACCAGGGATGTATGGGGAGCCAAGCCATGGTGAGTAGGTGTTACCCTCACTACCTGTCCCCCCAGGGTTGAAAGGTGACCGGTCAGTGCCCCTGATACAGCTTTGTAAAATACTCAGCAATGCTGCTATGGCATCCAGGCATGTGCCAGACCCCAGCAGTCAGGCTTGAGATCACCCCCCTCTTTGTCTTGCTGTGCTTTGAGTTAACAGGCAAAGAGGAGGGAGATCCAGAAGGAGGTGTAGGAAAGAGCGGGGCAACTACAATGGATGGGCAAACCAAACATCCGGAAGCAGAGCAATATGTTATCAAGAGACAGAAGCAGCCCCTGGGCAGCTGCTGCTCAGCCAGCCTAAGGGGGCTGTTCTCCCTTTGATGTTAGTAGGAATTGTATCACACACATACCAAGGGGAGAACATACCCCTAATTAATCAGTAATCGCTGGCAGCAAGTCTGTATGTCAAAAGGGGTTTGGCCAACCCCCTCTAAAAGGCTTAATTTCCAGTCGGAAAAGAAACCGGAAGGAAGCTGATTAGATTAAGTTTGAATAGATTAAAAAGAAGTCAACAGTTACAAGTAAACTGCTTATATGTTTGTGTCAGAACAGGTTGTCCAGCATGCTTTCAACACTGGGCATGCTACTTTAATAGAGAAATAGACACAGCTCAGACTTCAGGATTTTTTGCAGCTGTTGGCCCAGGGAGAGGAACGAAGCGAAAGTTAAAGAGAAAAGATCATGCACAGATTTAGAGACAGTGAGACCCCGGCAGAATTTTGTGGTGGAAGAGTGGATTAGGACTCTGGAGACAAGTTCAGTTCCTAGTTCTGCCACAGATATCCTGTGTGACCTTTGGCAAGTCACTTAATCTTTCATTGCCTCAGTTCCCCATGCCCTCCTCCATTTATGTGCTCATACTCAGCTAAATGAAATAATTCCCCTCATATTTAACAACTCCAGAGTCACAAGCTGGTAATATTTGCCCAAGACACCTCATCTGCTAGCAGATATGTGGATTCTGCTGCCTCACTAAATATAAGGAAGGTGGAAATGACTTGCTAGAACAAGAAGATCTAGAGTGAGGGCTGAGCAATTGAGAGGGAGGAACCCTAGGAGCAATCATGCCTGGAAGAAGTTTTGAGCTCTTATTTGTTCTAATTTATTTCCGTGTTAACGAATCCAAAATTCCAGGAAGGGTAAGTTTGGAGTCTATATGGCATGAGAGTTGTGTTTGACAGCAGCTTGGGAAAGGCACCTCTCACTACCTAGTCCAAAACACGTATTACAATGCAATTCATTGTTTACATAGCAGCCTCTGACACTGTTTTGGAGGAGAGCTTTCAGTCATTCCTGTATGGTTTTTCTGAAGAGATCTTGTAAATAATCACAGAGAACTCACTGTTCCAATTGAAGGATGTTTTCCTTCATGCACCTCTGCTATTCTTCTCTCTCTAATTACACTGCCAACTCTCTTATGACGAAGTGACACTGAAAACAAGAGCTGCCTGTTGCCCACACACCCTCCCTCTTGTGAGAGTTTGGTTTGGTTGTGTGTGAGAGAGAGAATTTATTGCTGGTGAAAATGCTAAGATTCCCTGTCCAGGGAAAAGAACCTTCCTGATACCTCACCACCAATGTGCATCTACCTTGACCCAGAGTGACCTCCTCTAGGATTGAAAGGAAAATTTAATCTCCATTCCTATTCAGTCCTTGTCTTTGCTGCGTTGGCTGCCTACAATGGTGCCAAGCAATGCCAATTGTGAAGGTAGATACATGTCCAGTAAGGGAAGGTCTTCTCTTTTGGTGGTGTGTAGAGTACTTATACTAGATATCTGGCTAGCTCAGGTATAAACACTGCCTCTCCTCTGCCAGAGCCTTTCCTTGCCAGAAGTGAAAGGCTCCAGCAGCAGGAAGCTGCCATAGCTTTTCTACTCTGCCTCCCTGAGCCAGAGCCTTTCACTGCCACATGTAGCTACACACAGTGTAGCTATGCAGTGAGCGTGGACACAGTCTGACTTTCGCTGTGGCATGTAGCGAAATGTACCGTACACACCGCCACAAGTATAGGCGAGTGTAGACAAGGTCTAAGAAACAGACTGGAGTTACCAATCCATTTGCTGTGTGTAGGACACCAATCAGCTATGAGATAGTTTACAGATGGTCACTACCATCCGACTCTAGATTCAGACTGGAGACGTGGTTGTGAAAATCCCTATGCCCTTTTACCTCTTCTCTGGGGCTGCCATCTCTCCAGGGCCGGCTCCAGACCCCAGCGCGCCAAGCACGCGCTTGGGTGGCATTTTGCCAGGAGGGCGGCAGGCGGCTCCGGCGGACCTTCCGCAGTCATGCCTGCGGGAGGTCCACCAGAGCCGGGGGGCCAGCGGACCCTCCGCAGGCACGTCTGCAAGAGGTCCCCCGGAGCCGCGGGACCGGCGACCGGCAGCGCGCCCCCTGCAGCATGCCGCCGTGCTTGGGGCGGCCAAATTCCTAGAGCCGCCCCTGCATCTCTCCTAACATTTACAGGACAGGACAGATAATCTTCTGAACTCATGCAACATCATGGACTCATCGTGCAATGTCACAGCATCAAAATGTTGCCCTTGAAGAGATCAAGACAGGTAAGATGGCAACACCATCTCTAGCCTGGTTTCCTGTCTCATTCGCCCACACCCACTCCTACTTGAAGCAAATGAAGGAGGATGATCCAGTGGTTATGTTAGTCTAGGACTTAGGAGTTAGATTCAATTTTCTGCTATACCAGAGACTTCCCACATGACCTTGGGAAAGTCAGCTGCCTCAGTTTCCCATCAGTACAATGGGGATAATACCACTGTCTTACCTCACAGGGGTGTCATGAGGATAAATACCTTTCAACATGAGGTGTTCACATGCTACAGCAAGGGGAGCCATATAAATATACTGGAAAAAAGGACACCTCACTCACCTCTGACTTTTTCCCTGGCCTGCAACACCCTCCCCTAAGCCCTGGCTTCGTTCATATCCCTCCTAAACACCTACTCCTTTGTTGACTAGAAAAACAACTTAATTTACCATAAAATAAGATTAAAGTTAATGGAAACATCAGGGTATGCAAATACCACAACTCAACAACCCTATTCCTTCCCTATTTCATGCTAGCTATTGTTTGTTACGGTCACTTGTGGCATCACATCTAAAAGCTTTGCTGGGCAGTGACAGTATCTTCATGTGTGTTCTGTGAAGTGCCTAGCACGCTTTCACAAACTGTATACACAATAATAAACCTACTTGTGCACTATCCTCCCATATGAAAACTACAAACAGCAGGGAGCAGCGGATTGATTTTGGGGCTGGGAGCTCTTGAGTTTCAATCCCAGCTCCTGCCACCAATCTGCTGCATTGTCTTGGGCCAGTCATGTGGCCTCTATACCTCATCTACAACATGGGGACGAATATCTGCTTAAGAGGGGTATTTTAATGGCTATACAACGCTTAGATGCTGCTTTACAAGTGTAGAATCATTATTCCTAAACCTAGCTTCAATGCCTATTTGTTTGTAGCTGTAATCTATAAGTAGATCTTTGCAGAACTCACAAATCTCAATCTGCACCAGAAACAAAACATGCACCCAGCTGCTTCCATGAAAAGCTTTGAGATCAACAACGAATGCATCTTGTCCCTCCAAGGTAACAAAGAAGATACATATGTGAGGAGCGATGAGTCGCTTTCTGCAGCATGTGTGCGCTACATACTTGCCTCAGGACTGCTTGAGCACATCAGTGTATGCTTCAATCTCTCTCTTTCCTAGAGCATCCTGGGTAGCAAGTATTAAAGCTCATGGGCATTCCACACGTACGGCGAGGAAGAGGGAGGCGGAATACTTTGGCAGCTATTACTCTGTTGGGTTATTTTGGGGGGGGAGGGAGAGGTGAAACCATCTCCAAGGAGAGGGAGAGAGAAGCTCCATTATTGCATCTCTGAGCAGCTAGATTCAGTGTGCAGTTTTCAGGTGCAAATCAGATGCAGAGCTCCCATCTAAGAATCGTTGGTAACCTGGAACCTGATCCAAAGCCCACCAAGGGGCGGGGGGGAAAGACCCACAACACACACACACACACACACACACAGAGGAAAGTCTCCAATTTGCTTCAACTGATTTTTGATCAGGCCTTGAATTCTTGGTGCTGAATACTGAGACTTTCGTTCCCCATACCAAGCTTTTCCAGCTTTTTTTGGGTCATAAAATAGAAACAAAGAGCAGATAATTTGACTTGAATTTCTCTGTATGCACCCATGATCCTGGTCCCCCAAGCAGCAAGGTCTTGTGAAGACTCTGCTCTTCTGCACAATTCTGATTTTAATAAGCACAGCTGGAGACAGAAAGCAAGGTTTTCTACAGGGACCACGCCAGGGCTCAGCATTAATAATGTAACAAATTAACAACATCCGCCAAGTACTTCTCCCTTGGGTGATGGTGACCCAGTGTGCTGAATTTCCTATAAAATTATGGTTTATGGCTAGAGTTAGATTCCTTCCAAGTGTATTTATAGCAAATGCTCCAAAATGGTACTGAAGAGACTTTTATTCCACATATTTCCATGTGGCAATAATTAAGGACATCTTTTCCAAGCATTACAATGATTGTGACATGTTTTTTAATTCACTCTACCTTGAGTGGTTTTCTTCTCCGCTTGTGGGTCACTAATCCCGCCTGCCAGTGAAGCTGTGTGAAACCTTTCCGGCAAAAGCTGAAGCCCTGTGATATTCTCCTGGAATTCATGTTTCATGTAGATTCTCAAACTGAGAGGCTCCTTGGGATAGAGCAGTGGTTCTCAACTTGTAGCCCATTAAAACACAGAGCGGCCGCCCATGTGACATCCTCAGGGCCATAGAGGTAGTATTGGATGCGGCCCACGTAACACATTGTGGGACACAATGGTAAATAAGTTGAGAACCACTGGGTTAGAGTGAGGCACTGACAGAGTGACCACAACGGAGCTTGGCACGCGCGGGCATTCAGAACTGAGGGAATGGCACTGCTCAATTAGTTGTTAAGGGAACTAAGGAAACTGCCATTTTTTTGTGTGAAATTAAAAAATAAAATCTGTTTTTCAATTAAAAAAAATCAAAACCAAAAACTGAAAAATGTTTGGTTTTTAGAAACCATTCTGGTTTAAAAAAAAAAGTTTATTTTAAAAATGTTTGAATTTTAGCATCAGCTCAGGGCTGATAGGCTCGCCTTCTGTGAAATGCTTTCAATTTCACTCACAGAGTCAGCTTAGATATAGGACAAATGAGAGGTGAAGTGCATGGATGAGATGACAACGCAGTTTCCCCCTCTACCTTTTCAGTGAAAAAGTGGAAAAAGGAGAAGGGGGGGAGAATAAAGAGAACCCACCCACACTTTCAAAATTCCTTTTTTAATGAAAAATGTTGAATACAATGAAAAAATCATTCCTTTTTGCAGGAAAAAAATAATTTCAATGTTTTCCAGATTTTTTTTTTCCACAAAGACTCTACCACTTTCCAACCAGCTTCATGGAGATGTCAATAATAGCATTAGTCAAAACATTTCACATCTGAAAAATTTGCATTTAAAAAAATCCTATATTTTGACCAGCTCTATGATATCGGTGCTCAAAAAATGGTTTCAGAATTCATTGATGATAAAGGAAAGGCATTCGTGTGTGTCCTCTTTTTGACCAGCTTTAGTCAGTGATATAAAGGCAATTGTGTACCCAGTAATGAGGGACAGGAACAAGAATGGCCACTGACCTTGAAAAGGGAGAGGTGGACTGAGACCATATTGTGGAAAAGTAATAAGGAGTCAGGCAAACAGTTGTTTAAAAATAGATACATAATCAAAAACAAATCTTGTACATGTCTATAAATCAGAAACATAAAACTGCTAACAGGTTAAGTAGCGTGCCTGGCAATGGAAGAGGAATTTGATATAACGGGCATTTCTGAAAAATGGTGAAATGACAAAAATCAATAAGCTATTGTAATACTTGTCTAAACTGGACAGCAAGGACAGATTAGGTCGCAGAGGTGGGAGACCAACGCTAGAACTGAAAGATGCCATAGGAGATAGCATTTCTGAGTGGTAAGACCAGACAGTTGAATGTGTATCTGAATCATGTTCAAAGTACTAACTCTCACTGAGCCACTAAATAAAACCACGTAACTCTGACATCCACTGGTGAAGAGTCATGCCAAGATCTAGCATGGCAATACTCAACTTCGGTAAGAAGAATCTAAAAACACAGATGGCTAGTCAGAAAGATCTTACAGTCTCAAGTGCGGACACTCCCGGGGGTATGTGCTAGGGTGACCAGATGTCTTGATTTTATAGAGACAGTCACGATTTTTGGGTCTTTTTCTTATATAGGCTCTTATTACCCCCCACCCCCTGTCCCTATTTTTCACACTTGCTGTCTGATAACCCTAGGGTGTGCACATGTGTGGGTCCCAGCTGCTCCCTGCCCCACTCATTGAAGCAGGTGTGCAGGGTTACTGCCCTGGGAACTGCAGGGCACCAGTGGACGTGGGGCTGGTTGCAGACAGGGGCATGGGGCAGGGCTAGCTGGAGGCGGGGGGGGGCAGGGCTGGTTGCGGGCAGGGCAGAGGGTGCAGAGCTGGCTGGAGACAGGAGGGTGCAAGGGTGCCTGGAGGCAAGAGGGTGCAGGGCTGGCTGGAGACTGGGCGGGGGGTGCGGGGCTGGCTGGGGGTGCGGGGCTGGCTGGAGGCAGGGCAGGGCCGCAGGGGGGTGCGGCAGGGGGGTGCAGCAGGGGTTGGCTGGCTGCGGGCAGGGGGTGCAGGGCTGGCTGGAGCCACGGGCTGGCTGCGGTCAGGGCAAGGGGTGCGGCAGGGGTTGGCTGGCTGTGGGCATGGGGTGCAGGGCTGGCTGGAGACAGGGGCTGGCTGCGGGCAGGGGGTGCAGGGCTGGCTGGAGCCACGGGCTGGCTGCGGGCAGGGCAAGGGGTGCAGCAGGGGTTGGCTGGTTGTGGGCATGGGGTGCAGGGCTGGCTGGAGACAGGGGCTGGCTGCGGGCAGAGGGTGTGGGGCTGGCTGGAGACTGGGGGTGCGGGGCTGGCTGGAGGCAGGGCAGGGCTGCAGGAGGGTGCAGCAGGGGTTGGCTGGCTGTGGGCAGGGGGTGCAGGGTTGGCTGGAGGCAGGACAGGGCTGCAGGGGGGTGCGGCAGGGGTTGGCTGGCTGTGGGCAGGGGGTGCGGGGCTGGCTGGAGGCAGGGGCTGGCTGCGGTCAGGGGGTGCAGGGTTGGCTGGAGGCAGGGGCTGGCTGCGGTCAGGGCAAGGGGTGCAGCAGGGGTTGGCTGGCTGCGGGCAGGGGGTGCAGGGCTGGCTGGAGGCAGGGGCTGGCTGCAGGCAGGGGGTGCAGGGCTGGCTGGAGGCAGGGCAGGGCTGCAGGAGGGTGCAGCAGGGGTTGGCTGGCTGTGGGCAGGGGGTGCAGGGCTGGCTGGAGGCAGGGGCTGGCTGCGGCAGGGCAGGGGATGGGGGGTATTCACTGGGAGAGCAGCTTGGAGCAGCCCGAGCAGCAGGACGCAGCCCAGGCCCAGCAGAGCAGCCGGGGACCCACCAGGCAACAGCGGGAGCCCCAGGGCCAGGGGTCGGGGGAACAGCAGCAGCAACAGGTCCAGGTGGCAGCCCACATGGCTCCCTCAGCGCAGCGCCCCTGGCGGCTGGAGGAGGAATTACACCCTTCCCGGCCAGAGCCCATCAAAGCCGCAGTGCCCCCTCCTCGCAGGGAAGCGGGTTAACAACCGGTTCTAAAACCACTTCAGAATTTAACAACTGGTTCACGCAAACCGGCTCCAGCTCACCTCTGGTCCCACTGAAGTCAGTGGGGCTACTCTCAATGAGTCTGGTTAACCCTTTACAGGACCGGGGCCTATAACGGTACGTCCACACTGCAACAACTCCACCCCTCCCCACCCACATGGCACCGAGCCTCAGAGCCTGGGTCAGGTGACTCTGGCTCACAGGGCTTGGGCTGTGGGGCTAAAAATAGCAGTGTAGACGCTCAGGCTAGAGCCCAGGCTCTAAGACCTACCACCTCCCCTTGCAGGTTCTCAGAGCCTGGCCTCCTGCCCCGAGCCTGAATGTGAACACTACCAATTTTATAGCCTGCAGCCCCAGACCGAGCCTGCTGACCCAGGGTCGCCCAGAGGGGGGGAGGGAGGGACAAGTGGGGCAATTTGCCCCAGGCCCCGGGCCCCGCAAGCTGCTCCGAGTTTTCAGCGGCGGGTCCTTCCCTCGCTCCGGGACTTTGGCGGCTGGTCCTTCAGTGCAGCAGAAGACTCGGAGCGAGTGAAGGACCCACCGCTGAAGTGCTGCCGAAGCCTCGGAGCGCCGCCCAGGGAGTACAAGCGCCGCAAGTGGCGGGGGTGGGGGGAAAGAAAGAAGCTCAATCGGCGGCACTTAGGCTGCTCTACCGCCGCCGCTTCATTCTTCAGCGGTGGGTCCTTCCCTCCGAGAGGGGCCTGCCACTGAATTGCCCCCGAAGACCCAGCCCTGCCCCAGGCCCCCTGAATCCTCTGGGTGACCCTGTGCTGACCTGGGCTCCGAGACTCGGTACAGCAGGTTTTAGTATTGCAGTGCAGACATTCTCATAGAGCACATCCAATAATCAATGGGATTAGTCACCTAGGTCAGTGCTTGACAGCTGTGCAATATGGCCCCAAATGTTCACATTAAACTAAAAGAACATCAAGTAAAATCCCACAGCATGAGCTATAACCCCCTTCTCCCAGCTTAGCCCCTGAGTAAACAGATGCACTAGGCACTCTCCGGCAGGTGGTCAGCAGACTTGGGCTCTATCAGGCCACACGAGGAAGCAAATTGCAGAGTTAAGGTCTTTGTAGCCAACGGGAGTGAGTAATGAATGCAGGTTATAGTCCCCACTTGGTTTGTGTATCGCGAGTGCTTGTGCTATGTATAGACTGTTCCAGGAAGTTCAATATCTTTTAAAAAAAGAAAGTAATAGAAGTATTCAGGAAGAACAGAAATAGAAGTAGCAAAAATTTAAATTAAAAGTCCCTTAAGATTACTTTTCTCCATTCTAGAGGTTCAGCTATTAGTTTCTATCAAAGTGACACACAGGCAGAGGCAATATTTTCAAGAGTGACTAGTGTTCTGGACGTCTCAAGTTTTGGGTTCCAAGCAGACGTGCTGGAACTAGGGGTGGGGGTGGCGCTGCACCCCTGGCTTGAAGTGGTTTCCATCATATACAGTTTTGTTGAATGGCTCTCAGCACCAGGGGCGGCTCTATGTATTTTGCTGCCCCAAGCATGGCAGTCAGGCGGCTTTCGGCAGCATGCCTGCAGGAGGTCTGCCAGTCCCACGCCTTCGGCGTACCCGCCATCGAATTACTGCCGAAACCGCGGGACCAGTGGACCTCCCACAGAAACGCCACCGAAGGCGGCGTGACTGCCGCCCTCACAGCAACCGGCAGGACGCCCCCTGTGGCTCGCCGCCCCAGGCACGCGCTTGGTGCGCTGGTACCTGGAGCCGCCCCTGCTCAGCACCCCCACTATACAAATTGTCCCTGGTTCCAAGTGAGATTCTCTTGGATTCATGTGGATTCTCAAGCCATGTGCCAGTAGGTAAACCACTATCTCCAACCTGAGACACCCTGAAGAGTGACTTTTACAAAGAGCTGAACCCCTGCCCTTTCCTAATCAGTCTCCTTTAAGGTGGCTCAAGTTGGGCACTCCAAAAAACAAAAACAACCCTGAGGAATCACTAGTCACTTTGACAATCTTGGCCCCAGAAATTTGGATCTAAAAATGGTCATTTTCCTCCACTGATCGTAGGGACTGATCATGCTTCTTTGAAAATCAGAGGCAAATGTTACAGTGACTCATTGTCAATAGGAGCAGGCTCTTGAGGTGCAATTAAAGAAAAAAGCCTTCCTTTTTATCAAGTGTATTAAAAAGCACTGGAAACTTTTTCCCACACATAAAAAATGTCCAGAAGAAATATACTGTGGCAAGTGTCCAAAAGATGGCCAAAACCACCCAGAGATGACTCAACTTAAAAAAAACCAAAAACATGCAAGAACTTACTATTTGTTAGTCTCTTTGGTGCTAATTTATGGCTTTCCAAAACATACTAAGCTGGTGTATTTATAGAAAAAGAACATCCATACAAAACTCAGATCCTGGGTCAGTATGTATGTATATTTAGTTCTCAAGCTTACAGTGAACTTGAAATGATTTAGAAACACAAATTCCTCTTTAAAAAGCTGGGTATGTGCTGTTGTTTTTATAACCTGTTCCCTAACTTACTATTTGAATAAGTTGCCTCCCATGGTGATCCACCCACCCACCATATTTAGCAATGTGAAAAGAGAAACTTTCCAGAGATTCCATTGTACATAAGGGGGGGGAAGGGGAGTAGAATCTAGAGAGCCAGAGAATGGAAAAAGCACTCAGGGCTCCACTTCAGGAAGGCATTCCTATGCTCAAAGGGCACTTAGACACGTGCTTAAAATTAAGCACATGCTTAAGGGCTTCCCAGATTCAGGGCTTTAAATGGGATCTAGGAGGAAATGGCATCCCTAGTAGATAATCCTGTTTCTATTTTCTGAAGTTTCTTCTTGTTAAGTTCTTGTTAATTTCCTCCTTTTGTCTTTTCTATTAGACTACGAAGCCCATATCCATAGGAAAAGGCAGATCTAGGCTCTGGTAGCCAACTGTTGGTAGCACATCTGAAATTCCCCTATTACTGAGGAATCCAGCAGGAAGTGTCTTTGTCGCACAGGAGCTGGTCTTTATGTTTCTGATTTTATAAATGCAGTGGAAGAGATTAAGAACAGACCATCATTTTATGCAGTCATTTTTGCTTACAAGTATTTGGTGCTACAAAATAGTCATTAAGGGCTTGATTCTCATTTACATAAAGGCCTTTGTACATTGCTCTAGCAGTATAAAGGGTCTTAAAGTGGGTATAAGTGACAAATTATATCAATTTACTGATTCCATCAAATTGTGGAGTGGTGTAAAGGGACCTTAATGGCAATGACAACCAGGCCATGAATCTCTTATATTAGGGCTGCTGGAGTTAAAGAACAGCACATTAAAATTCATTTTTCATTATTCAAGTCAGAGTCTAGAGAAAACCGACCAGTTGATTTTGACAATCAATCTGGACCTTATTCTGATCTCATTTATCCTGGTGTCAACCAAAAATAACTCCATCGAAGTCCATGCAGTTACACTAGTGTAAAACTGGGGTCAGATCAGAACTTGTCCCAGAGACAAGTCTGCAAGGGTTGCTACTGGAAGCGTTATCAGCTGCAGCAAGGTCCAGGTGAACTTGTGGCAGAAAAAGACATGACAGGGAGGAGGGCTGAGAGGGAGAATGCTTGAGGACTCAGAAAAATAGTTCATCAGCTGGGTAGCTGTCTTTATTTTGAAATTCAAATTATTTTGTTGGTTAATGCTGGACCATCAACTTGACTGTCAGAGGAAGCTTTGGCAGAAATGAAGAACAAAAAGCAAGGTGTCTGGTGCAGCTATGATCTTGGCTGACATATTGAGGACCGAACCGGAGACCTCCAAAGCTAAAAGCGTGAGTGGCTACAGCTTAAACTAATGCTCTCCAGTGGGGGCTCTATAAGACTCATAGCCTCTGTGGATTGGGCACAGAGGGGGACCTGTAGCCCACACGGGCCAGTGTGTCACAATGATCATCATTTTAATCAGTAAGATGAGTTCTTGGGGCAGCAGGAGCTTGGTAACGTCTCATATAAATATAAGTTTTTGCACAGATCTGGCAAAACTCTTCTCAGATCCACACTTTGGATTTTGACTCCAGTCTTCTGGATGGGGTTTCATTCATGCAACTTGAATTTGCATGCATGTAAGGAGAAATGAATATTGGACTCCGGGCTTCCTCTCAAATCAGCTTGCAGAGGAGTGACCCATTTTAGTTGCCCATGGAAAGATGCTTTTCTCCCCCTTCCCCGCCTTTTACACACACAAGACCAAATTCTGCTCTTTGGAACACAGAACAGGGTGAAAAATGAACATTACAGTAAGCAAAGCAAAGCAGCAATTATGAATAACCTGTAGTCAATCCTATCCTTTCAGAATTCCAGTTTCTCCGTTCAGATCTGGCTGTGAGAAGACCTTGGTATGGATGTCTAGCTCTGTACATCTGAAACAGATTAACACTGTTCAGCCAATACCTAGTCCTATATTGGGGTCTAGCACCCAGGCACTTATTTCTCACAATGTTCTTTAGTTCTGGCTTCCTTCCAGACACAGAAGAGACTCCCTAGCCATTTCATTACCATAAATTATAGTGATCATCTGTGAAACTGGGAATAGTATTATCTGAAACACAATTATGTATATGCAAAAGACCCAGGGACCAATGGAATAATCTGAAGTACTACTCCATGGTGGTGCATCCCAGACAACATATCAAAAATACCCTATTGCAAGTAGGATAAATACCGTGCTGTGGTTTGCATGACGTTTAGGGTCAATTCAGACAACTTGGCCAAAATTGTAGTCATAGGAAGTCTCCAAGGACCCACCAGCAGTAGCGGGAGGTTTGCTGCTCATGCTCTAGGGTTACATGGCAGAGCCATGTAGTAATTAAAAAGATAAGCCCTTTAGGAATTGGTAAGTCTCATTTATCCCTGGCTAGAGCGGAATATAGCTTCTCCCGCCTCCTGTTCGATCCACTATCCTCCTCATTCCATCCACAATAAAAATCAGACCAGATCTGGGTGTATTGCTTATTCCTTCTCTTGCAGGCAACGGAACCCCCACAGCCAGCATAAACGTTTGGGGCACATTTATCATTGACTCGTTTATGTTACAGCAGTGCCAGGAGAGACAAGTCAGGATGGAGGTCCCTGTTGCATGAGGTGCCGTGCAAACACATAGTAAGCGATAGTGCCTATCCTGAAGAGCCTACCAGAGTCAAGACAAAAATGCCACAAGCGGCTGGAACAGTCAGAGCAGATGGAGATGGGGCATGGGAAGATGAAGGACCAACATGGTTACACAGCCTCTCTCTGGCAGTGTAAAAGGGCCTTAAAGTGGCTAGGAATTCTGAGCCCCCACCCTTTGAAAATCCAGGCCCCTTTTAAAGGTATCTTCAATAGGGTAAGAATAAAAAAAAAGGCACCCAAAATCAGTAGTGACTTTTGAACATCTTGGCCTTCAATCTTAGTAATGAAGTTACAACTGTTTTCACTGCAAACTAAAAAAAAAAGTAGGTTAATTTGCCAGATACTTTCCATGTGTATTAAATACAAAACTACTAGAGCATTGTCCTAAATGAATTATAGCCTCTCAGACAATGATAGCTCTAGGAAAAAAGAGCAAATATTGACACTGCAATAATGTTTGCCCAGCAATCAGAGAGCTGTATACAGCACTCAGTGCATCTTTGTTACAGGAATCAATTAGGAAAATGGAGAATTTATATCCTCCAATTAAAAATATATAGTAAATGCTGCCATTACTGAAAATGTCCACTCTGCACCTCATTTTGAAGCCATGCATTTATTTAATGCTTAGACAGATCTCTGGGTTAATAACTGGCTATTCTACAGCATCTCAACACCCAGATCTTATATCTTAATGTGTTCTCCAAATCTGAACATAGAAATTACCATACTGCGCCAAACCCACTAGTTCAGTATCCTGCCTCCCACAGGGGCCAATACCAGCTTCTCCAGAGGGAGAAATCCGGCATTAGGAAGATTTGGAATCACCTGCCCCCAGGAGTTGTTTCTTTGTATCCCCAATAGCTAGAGATTGACACATGAAATGGGCTCTCACATACTTTGAATAGGCCACATTCATTCTCCTCCTTCCAACTATGATTTCCTTCTCTGGGTACTTGCTGACTAGTGTAAAAGGATCCATTCCATAGACAAGAATTTTGCCATTTAAAAATTAAGGGCTAGATTCATGAACACACGCTGGCTGTTTTATACTGCTCTGGCAATGCAAAGTTGTCACTCACAAGCTCACTTTAACAGACCAGCAAACTGGGTTGATGACTGGTTTGTGTTGCTGGAGTGGCTCAAAGCACTAGAGCGAGCTGGTGAATTTGACTCCAAATATCCAGTGAATGAAACCCGGTTACAATAGTTCACACCTGGTCTGGGAGATTGCTCATTATAGACTAGATGAGATTCAAATTCCTCTCTGCTTCACCTGCATACAGTAGTTACTCTGGATTTATAGTGGTGAATCTGAAAGCAGACTTTGGCCAAATGAGAACTGCTGAGTGAAACTGAGCCATTTTAACAGGTTAAATCTTAGTGACACAGGAGTCAACTGACTTCAGCAGGACTAGAATTTTGACCTATTGACTGTATATTGCTGATTGATTCTTTCAGTATCCTCAGGTATCAGGACGTCTATAGTTCTTCTATTACATCTTCTGTAGTTTGTCTCTACTCTTCAGAGGGCAAACATTTACTGAGAAAAATGAATCTAGTTGGGCTGTTTTTTAGACCATAGTTCTTTACTGATAGCATCGTTATTGTTTTTGGCAGCTGATTCACTGGAAGATGTGACACAAGGGGTATTTACAGTATAATGAGGTTCAATGGAGTTGAAAGATAAAGTTCATTAGCCTCACATTTAAGACTATTACAGTAGAGAGGCTGTAGAGAAACGTTCTGTCTGTCATTTACACGCTGGGTCTGGAAAGCAAACAGCCTGGGTTCTCTGGCCAGTTAATGGCTGCCTTTTGAGCCTCCCAGCTTGCTTTCATTTGCAATGAGGTCCGACTTTGCAGAATGGAGATTGATGGGATTGTTTGGCGGTGTGTCAGCAAGTGGGCATAACCTCTGCTCTGACCAAAGTTACTATGAGAATGACTAAGAAAGGATTTGAGCTAGGGATGGTGCCAGTACCGTAGTGACCAAGCAGTTGCTAAGGATGTGATTAGCATTCTGATTGCAGGAACTGGAGAGTTAATTGCTATGTCCTCATTCCATTTCTCACGGGGTGCAGGGGGGGGGGGGGAAGATACCTGTTTGCCAATTATACAATGGGGGGGGAAGGGAAGGGAAGGGAAGGGAGAGGGAGTTTTTTTAATGGCATCTGAAGCCAGCAGTACAACATTGAACATCCCATTTGTGAAAGCTAAAATATGTTATTTATCCAGCGACAGCAGTGCACAAAGTGTTAATGAGCCTCTAGTATTTTAAAATGGTCATTGCTTTTTCACACACACACACACACACACACACACACACACACACACACACTTCCCTTTAGATGTCTGAGGGGTTTATTGTTAAATATGGAATTCAGCCATTAAGATGAAGAAGGCTCACAGAAATGAACTGAGATGTCTAGTAAGAAGAAAAATGGTAACACAAAGATGAGGAGGTGGGGGGGAAAAAAAGAGAGAGCCCAGGGTAATGGAGATTGATCACTCAATCTATCTATGGCCTCAAATAAAACTGATTGAATTTAACATGTTAGGTTACAGTTAAAAAGCCAAGTTGTTTCAGCCAGTGTAATACAGTTTCAGATTATCATGGGGAGCCATTTATTTATTTTTGCATTTGAGAGTCATTTAGTCAGTCCCTTATGTGAGTGAGAATACATTGATTTTCCCACTCCCTGCTGTTGTGTGTTCTATTAATATCACACTAGTTGAAATAGACGGGGGCACTAGAAACTATTTGGTGCTGAATTTGTTTTTCAGATTTTTGATGCAGCTATTTTTATGAACCAGTCCAAAAACCCTCAGGCAATTTTAATACAAGCTCTAGTTCTCCTTCCCCACTTTTAACATGTTGGGCTTAACTCAGCAAACAACAACCTCAAGGATACAAGCGTCTATGTAACTCATAGGATGCCTTTTAGACTTCATGTGAAATGGAGGTGATGTATTTCAGAAACCTGCCTAATCAAATAATAGGATGTTCAGAAACGATCCAGCTCATACTGCTCTTCTCATAAATGCAGAAACGAGGAACAATTTTAAGACAATCTAGATAGACTATGACGGGGAAGTGAGTCTAAAATAATAATATAATTTATTGTTTGTATTGCAGTCAGGAACCAGGGCTGTATAAACACAATACATTAAATTAAAAAAACCAGGCCCTACCCCAAAATGCTGGCAGTCTAACCAAATAAGAGACACTATGTTAGGAAACCACAAACAGGTGGGAGGTCAAAGTACCCATGAAATGATCCTACTTGGTATAGTAAAGGGAGGCAGCACCATTTAGCAGTGTACCTGGCTCTACCATTGGTCTCCTGGATGACCTTAGCTACATTAAGTAACCAAGCCTCTCACGCCCATTTCTATTTTCTGGGTGTCTAGGAGCAACACGAAGGAGAAAACCTGGAATCGTGTCTGCACCCGGAAGAACTCCAGCCTATACTATTCGTGTCCCTCTTTTGTCAACACTAAATTTACACATGCTTATGTTTAACCGACAAAAGCACGTGCCCCTCCCTGCGCCCTGCCTGCCCAGCAGAGATGCTGAAAAGCCACTAAAGGTGGCGAAGGACTGATACTGGAGGACTATCTCCCAACTCTTCAGTCGGAGCTGTTAGAGACATTGGGGCAGATTTTAGGGATATTCAGGCGCTGCAGAAAATCCGGCTGTGCTGTATGTTATATGCTTATCTGAGGTGAGGATGTTCTATTGGTAACCAAGATTGCTGTACCAAGCTACCTAACGTAAATCACCCAATAGTGAGAGTACTCCTAAGGGGCTTGAACTCACATGAGTTGCTCTATGCCAAAGACTCCAGTGGGCGCAGGACTGAGTCCAGAAGGAGCACCTTTTCTTCCCAATAGCAGAACTAGCAGGTACAACCCAATCAGCTCTTAGAATACGTACACAAAAATAAAAAACGTGGTCCTCCATCTGTGACTGACTCCATAGCTCCCTAGGACTTTAACTCTGTTCAGTGCGCCCGTCTGCTATTACCTTGCCTTCCCATCCCTCTCCCCACCATGGGTCGGCTTATTCTCCAGCTGTGTATGTTCTGTATCCTCACCGGAGAGCTCTCTGGGACATGGGCTGGCTGTGTGTTATATGTTTGTACATGCCTTGTACAACGGGGCACTGACTTCTCAGGAGCTACAGCAATAGAAATATATAAATCCACACACCCCCATCTACCATCTATCTAGCCACTCCAGAACCCACCACCTTTTCATTTAGAAAGAGGAGAATAGCAGGATGGTCACAACTTCACAACAGTTAAGTGCAACACCCAGGTTGACAACCCACGATGTAACACACTGCTGTCTTTTCAATACATTATACAGTACCATTATATGCATTAGCCCTGTTGGAAAGCGCTTTCTATCTTTCTGCTTTTGCTTGATCATATTATCGGATACCTACTGTTTTAGTGTGCTCTCTACCAATGGAACGGGAGCATTTTCGGAAGTACAGTAGTAACTATTTTACACAGGATTCGGACAAATCAAAAAAAGCGTTGGTTGTTTTCAAAGATGCGGATGACTACTGGACTGTAAGCAGATGTTCTATAAAAAGAGTAACTACAGATAAAAAGCCACAGCGACTTTTGTGCTGGCTTAAGCAAATAGATAAGCAGACACAGACTTCCTGGAGAGAGGAAATAAAAAAAGAACAATCACAGGTGGCAAAAGATAGCAGCTAGAGATTTGCGGGGAAAGCAGGAAATTAGGGACAGATATGCTGGGACCAATCCTGCTTCCCTTAAAGTCAATGGGAGTTTTGTCACAGCCTATAACGAGGGCAGGATCAAGACTATAAAACATGTACCTATGCAGCATGCTTGTGATGTGCGTGTATTATCTGGTTTCTTCAGTGCTATATTGAAGTCTAGAAAGTGAGGCCGGTAGATTTCATAGTTCTTCACTGGAAATTTAGTGGGCATGTTTATTTTGACCTAGGAGGGGATTGCCCCTTTGGTGCTGTTAGCAAATTCACAAATGTCACCTTACTGAATTATTTGGTTGAGGGGGACAATATTTTTTAAATAAGTTCTACTTCCTAATGCCACGTGTCTTGTTCTTAAAGCCTCCTCCCTCGTTCTCAGGGGGATTAAAATTAGGCACCTAAACCCTTAGCTAGCTGCCTAAATAAGTGATTCTCAACTACCAAATACCCAAGAGCTCCCACTGAAGTCAATGTATTTGGGCCTTTTGAAACAAATCAGGCCTCAGTAAGAAACACCATCACTGTAGAGGAGGAAGCTTCAACTGATGGGGCGGGGAGGGTATTTTTAACACTGCATAATGTTTGGTTTTGTCTTTCCGACAATCTCCGGGTTTTACTCTTGGTTTCTCCTCAGAGAAGTGTAGTCCGGTGGATAGGGCAACAGACTGGGACTCAGAAGTTGTATTCCCAGCTCTTGCACTGGACTACTGGGTAAGCTTGGGCAAGTCAGGGCACCTCTTTGCCTCAGTTTCTCCATCTCTAAAATGGGGATAATTGTACTGACCTCCTTTGTAAAGCACTTTTAGATCCACTGTTGAAAAGTGCTACTGTAAGTGCTAGGTATTACTTATTAATTACTGTATTATACTTTGATGTTAACAGTGAGTGCCAAATTCAGAGGTGATGGTGAGTATGGGTCAGTTAGATTCATGCCATTCTCCCCCATATAGTAACTTAGACTCTCTTTACAAAGCCTTCTATATCAGGAGTGGGTGTAAGTAGCGCTAAGCTGATGTTTGTTACAAGCCAAGCAGCTGAAAGAAGCTGTCAATTAAACTAGGCTCCATCCCACCTTAACTCACACCTTCCTCTAGCTCCTCAATGCATATGTTATACCAGCTTAGACTCCCTTACACAGGGGTGGAGTGGCTCTCAACAGGCCTAAGGGAGTTTCACAGTGAGTGTGAATTTGGCCACAGGTCTGTAGGTAGAGTGACTGTTACAAGACAGCTCTGGCTGTACAGATATACAAATATTTAACAAAAACCGCCATACGTGGCATAGCTCCTGGGTTTTGTAGACCAACATACTTGTTGTGCACAGCAAATGGCTTTCTTCGCGTCACTCTGCACCGTAACGAGGGACGTTCTTTCTGAAAGGCTGGCTTGTAGGAAGTGCTGAGTGCTCTCACCTCCCCGAGAGAGCTCCGTACTTTATGACTCAGACCCATGCTGACAGGATTGGATCTTTTTTTAAGTCTGTGTTATAATGAGCAATCTCCTAGCAGCAAAGCAGGTAGGAAAGAAGAAAAAAATCCAGCAAGGCTAATACTGAAAGAAGGGGAAATCCCCGCGTGAGTCATTATCAAAAAAGGGAGTTTTCTATCCCCTTAAGCCATATGATACTTACTCGACCAAATAAGCTGATCAAGACTGTTAGGTATGATCCTGTAATCTACTGTAGGCCTCGGATATAGGCCTGGTGTGTGTCTTCATGACTCTATAGCAAAGCACTCTTATGGTCTCATCTTCAATTTGCTGTGAACACAAGGCAGTTTCATGGTTGCAATGGGATGGCTCTGTTTTTAAGGGCTGGCAGATACACGCTCAGACCTGATTCAGATTTTACGCTGCAGTAACTCCAAGGACAATTGCAGCCTTATTCCTGCTTTACAATGGGTGTAAACAAGAGCAGAATCAGGCCTACAACATTTTAGTCATTCTATAATTGCAGCAGCTGTTTGGTTTATTGTCCCCTATTTGTTCGTTATGGTTTCCTGTTGTCTCTCCCCCCATGCTAAGACTCTGAGCTCTTCTTTATTACACAGAGTAATAATGCCTAGCACAACGAGGGAGCCCCGTTGTGTTACTGCAATACAAACTAATAATGTAGTGTAACAATGTAATAAACAGCCTCCGAGTGTTAAGTTTCCATGAACACAGACTGCTGGAGGGTCATTATGCTAGGGCTGGGGGGGGGGGCAAACTTTTTGGCCTGAGGGCCACATCTGGGTATGGAAATTGTATGGCAGGCCACGAATGCTCATGAAAGTGGGGGTTGCGGTGCGGGGTGTGTGTGAGGGTTCTGGCTGGGGATGAGGGGTTTGGGGTGCAAGAGGGTGCTCCAAGCTGGGACTGAGGGGTTTGGAGGAAGGGGGGCAGGAGTTTGGGGTGCAGGAGGGGAACAGGGGGGCAGGCTCCAGGTGGTGTTTACCTCAAGCATCTCCCAAAAGCAGTGGCATGCCCCCCCCAGCTCCTATGTGGAGGTGTGGTCAGGTGGCTCTGCACGCTGCCCTGTCCGCAGGCGCCACCTCTGCAGCTCCCAGGAGCCATGGTTCCCAGCCTGCGGGAGCTGCGGGGGCAGCGTGCAGAGCCCCTTGGCTGCCCCTATGCGTAGGAGCCAGAGAGGGGACATGCCACAGCTTCTGGGAGCCATGTGGAGCAGGGCAAGCCCCGGCCCCCACTCCCCAGCTGGAGCGGGGCAAGCCCTGGCCCCCACTCCCCAGCTGGAGCTCGAGGGCTGGATTAAAACAAATGGAGGACAGATGTGGCCCCTGGGCCACAGTTTGCCCACCTCTGTACTAGTGGTTGGATGACTGTATGGAAGAGCCATCAGGTACACGCCAATGCACACAGCATCTCTATCACTACATTTTTGTGTCAGTTGCCTTCCATGGATGACATATCTTCACAGCAAAACCATTATTTAGATCATCCTCCGAAGGACTGAGACCCTACGTTGTTATGCTGAGAAAGATTTGTGTGGGACAGAAGATTGTGTCTTTGTTGAAAGAGCTTAGAGCAATTTGTCAGCACTGAACTGGGGGGACATAAAACAACATTCAGATTACAATCTGTTTGTCCTGGCGTCCTTTAGAGCCTTGCCAAAGACCTGAGGATCTTCACAGAGGGCCCAGTCTAGTGCCTGCTGAAATGAATAGGAGACTTTCCCTTGACATCTGTGGGCATTGGTCAGGCCTTGATTCCCCTGTTCCCTCCCCTCTAAACTGGCATATGTGGTAATCATTCCCCACTGCCTGAGAAATGGATGGAAGGAGCCTCCTGTCAGTCCTCACCCACAGACAACCTGCCAACCTGAAGCATATTCTCACCAGTAACTGCACACCGCACCATAGTAACTCTAGCTCAGGAACCAACCCATGCAACAAACCTCGATGCCAACTCTGCCCACATATCTACACCAGCAACACCATCACAGGACCTAACCAGATCAGCCACACCATCACCGGTTCATTCACCTGCACATCCACCAATTTAATATATGCCATCATATGCCAGCAATGCCCCTCTGCTATGTACATCGGCCAAACTGGACAGTCTCTAAGGAAAAGGATAAATGGACACAAATCAGATATTAGGAATGGCAATATACAAAAACCTGTAGGAGAACACTTCAACCTCCCTGGCCACACAATAGCAGATCTTAAGGTGGCCATCCTGCAGCAAAAAAACTTCAGGACCAGACTTCAAAGAGAAACTGCTGAGCTCCAGTTCATCTGCAAATTTGACACCATCAGCTCAGGATTAAACAAAGACTGTGAATGGCTTGCCAATTACAGAACCAGTTTCTCCTCCCTTGGTTTTCACACCTCAACTGCTAGAACAGGGCCTCATCCTCCCTGATTGAACTAACCTCGTTATCTCTAGCTTGCTTCTTGCTTGCATATATAAACCTGCCCCTGGAAATTTCCACCACTTGCATCCGAAGAAGTGGGTATTCACCCACGAAAGCTCATGCTGCAAAACGTCTGTTAGTCTATAAGGTGCCACAGGATTCTTTGTTGCTTTTACAGATCCAGACTAACACGGCTACCCCTCTGATTCCTGTCAGTCTGTTGGCCTAGTTCCTTTCCTTCAGTCAGGGGATTAACTAATGATAGAAGGCACTCTCCCTCAAATGGCTTTCTGATTGGATGGTCCATGCAGTGTCCCCAGCCCGCACTGAGAAACTGGGTAGAACATTATTTGGAATCAAACTCAGCAGCACTCTGAATAGTAGATTAATATTCTGAGTTTGTCATTATAAATAGGTTTAACGTATCCGCATTGCCTGTTCTAGTTACAATCATTATCCTGCTTTCGCTATTTTAAAAAAATAAATAAATCTTGAATTAGGTATTTGATTACCACTTACTCAATACTCAAAGTACATTTCCTTTCAAAAAACCAAAACACCCTAAAAAACAAAATCAAGCACACCTGTCCATTTAAAAAAATATATATTAGCATTTGATAAATTTTCCTGGCTTGATAAATATCAGAAGTTTCATTCAATTTAATAAAATCTCCAGAAAACAATATGTTCTGGGTAGTGTAAAGAGACTCACTCTACAATCTAACTCCCTTTTAAATAGACAGAGCTGACAATTATATTACTATGTAAATATTTCTCTAAACAAAAGTCCTCTGTTGTAATGATTTTCATTTTCTCCCTGATATGCACATAGCAATGTGTTGTAAGCCTGTGAATACTTCCTAAATATATAAATAGGTTCAAACAATGTTAGAAACAGCCACCTGGTGCCTCTTTTTAAAAAAAAAAAAAAAGATTTTTCTTTCTCTCTTTCAAATAAAAACCTGAATTTTCATCTTAAACTTAGTGGACAATATCCCTTTAAGCAGTTTCTATGTCAGAGCTCATCTTGGTGTTTGGAAAACACTGTTCTTCAGGGAAGAGCCTGCTGAGATGCCAGCCTTCTGTGAGGTCAAAGCTCCCGCATGGCTTGTTGCGGTCTGTTCCTGGCCCATGATGATATTAAAGTTCATTGTGGGTTTTGCTGAACTCTGTGTGTTTTGAAGCCAGGTATTAAGTATCAGTGGAGATTTTACAGAGAGGGGTCCGGGATTTCATATAGCACGATACCAGGACATCATTTTTTGGAATCCCGAGACTAAGGCAAAAACTACGTGAATAATGCTACATACAGATGTGAGTATAAGACCTGCCTCACTTTTTGTCTGGAAATCTAAGCTCTTGATTTGGAAATGTCACCTTTAAATAGTATTTATTTACTACAGTCCCTCTCACAGTTATTGCGAGAGCTTGTCATGGTTTTCTTTGTAACAATGACATGAGCAGTGATTAAAAATACTAAGTAAGAGAACTGTGCTATACAAAAAAAAATAGATTCAAACTGGAATGCTGTGATATTCAGAAAGTACATCTGGTGCTGGAAAGCTAGTATTTGCTCCTAAATGCTTGTGTAAAAAATCTGAAGTCGTAAAGATTCGTTTTAAGCTTTATTTGTGACTAAATATTAATACGGTTACTATTAGTGTTAGCGAGACAGGGTCATCTAGAGGATTGAGCCCTGGAATGAAAGTCAGGAGACCTGTATTCTAGCCCAAGCTCCGACAGTCATCGGTGGGCAAGCCACTTCCCGTTTGTTTCTTCTCCTGCCCTTTGTCTGTTTTGTCCATTTTGATAATCTCTTCTAAAAGCAAGGACTTTCTCTTGCTATGTGTTGGCACAGGGCTGCTCCAATCTGGGTGCTCTTGTAATGCAACTACTACTATTGGTGCTCCAAAATATGTACTAGAAAATGTATAAATAGCTTTTTGTGCCTGAAATCAACTGTAGGCAGGTTACATTTTTCAAAGTTGTCACTGGCATATGTGGCGAGGCGACGACTCACTGCTGCGGCGCCTCCTGCTGGTCATCCAGGGAATTAGCTCGCCAGCCTCCGGAGTGCCCTCTGCAGGCCAGTGTCTCGCCTTGCCGCTGGCCCCTGTGTCCCTCCTGGACCCCGGTGCCCCTTCTCTTGGGGTTCTGCCCCCTACAGTACCCCACAATCTCACTGGGTCTCCCCTCCCCAGGGAACTCCCAACCCCCTATCCCCACCTCACCTCAGTCTTTGGCTACTGCCAGTCACCATCGAGCCCCTGCTCAGTAGGGCAGTCTGCAGTATAATTGCCACTCATCATCGGCAAGGGGGTTTGGACCTGCTGCCTCTGCCTATATCTGGGCTGCCCTCTGCAACCCCGGTACCTTTTCCGGCCTTTAGCAAGGCCTGCAGCCTGGGGATTTTCCAGACCGGAGCTCCCCAGCTCCTCTGGCCTTTCCCCAGCCCAGCTCCCAGCAGCCAGGCCCATCCCTGTCAACAGCCAGAGAGAGACTGTCTCTTGGCTTCTGACCCCCAGCCCTCTTATCAGGGTCAGCTGGGCCCTCATTCAGCCAGCCACAGCTGTGGTCAGCTACCCACTCGGCTTCCCCAGCCGTTCTTAATCTCTCTTACTCTGCTGCAGCCCTCTCCAGGGCTGCTTTTACCCTTCTAGGGCCAGAGCCGGGTGATCACCCCACTGCAGCATGACTGCAGGGCCTCAGAACCCTATTCATGAACCACACCTCCACTGCGCTAGTACTGTACAAATGCAGAAGAAAATGATGCTTGTCCCAAAGACCTTACAGACTAAGAAAATACCAGGCTTTCAGCCTTTCTAGAGCACAGGTGGCATCAGCTATCCCAGCTACATTGCATCTAAACAACCTCTCAGTGCAGGCCCTTATGCATGAGCTACCCAGGAATGAAATGGCCAGATCTGCAAGATTTACAAGCCTGTCAGCATTCTACTTTGGGGCTTCCTGAGCACAGCACAGAGTGAAGGACAATAGCAGCTTAGCCCCAGCCGTGCTGTTGGGCTACAGGTCCAAGGGGGTGTTTCCAATCTTCAAGCAGCTCTATAGAATTGAGGAGCCAGAGCCTCAGCTAGTGCAATCAGGACATTTAGGATGAATATCAAGGAAAACATCCTCACCATGAATGGATTACGCCAATGATTTGCCACCTTTCACATCCCATGAGCCCCTGTTACAACAGAAGGCGGCTCTGGGACCTCCTAGTTCCTATCCATCCAGCCACAAGGAAAGCGAAGATGGTCCCGACCTTTGAAACCTGTTCACCAGCCTTCCCCCCAAGGGGTAGTTATGACTGCCAGACTGAGAACCCATGGACTGAGCTATAAGGACAGCCACCAACTGGGGTAGGTCATGGAAGAAGAAACGGCATCACTTGAGGATTTTATGACTCAATTGGACGTTAAATATGCAATAGGGAGAAATATGGGACTAGGTGGACTGGTGGTGAGTCTTTCCCATCTCTCATTCTGCACCCTGACTGTGGAGTCCTTTAAATAGAACAGAGGTCCCGCAAATCTCTGGGTCTGGTCTCATGGAGCACACAATGGCAATCTGCTGTGTACCTGGTGTCAGATAAGTTTTATTGCCTGTTTTCACAAGTACAAGCTGCTTTTGGACTCACCGCTCCCCACCACCCCTGTTCCATAGATTCAGCCATTTCTTAATTGCTTCTATTTCATGCCTTTTCCCCCCTTGCAAGAGATATGTTTTAATTTTATGATGTTTCTCATGCACTAAAACAAGTACTAAGTCAAGCAGTCACCAGGGCTAGAGGATCTAACCCTCCTCCAGTCAGCATGGCTGTGGCGTAATAGCCATCATGTTAACTTTAAGTATAGATTATTATTATTATTGAGCTTGTATTACCTTTGGCTATTTGCACAGCATGTCCTTGCTAACACGGGGTCACACACACAAATGAGCAATACTCTGGTCCTACTCAATAAGACGCAGGATAAACATGATTAAAATGGCTTTAGTATTCAAGAATCCTTAAATATTGGACTTCAAATTAAATTTAAAATGATTCAGATTGCTTTCCATGAATAATTATTATTAACTCTTACTACTGTTTTTGCCCCTTTCCAGAGCCCTTATTGATTCCCTGTTGCTCACACACTAAAGAATATCCTTGGGTAATGTTTTGGAGATTTAAGGTACTAACAAGAGTTTGTAAAATTAATGGGATTCTGAAGTACGAGGCAAAAGAAAATTGGATTGATTTCTTTTGTGTGACTAATTGGATACCTGCCTGGTGAGCTGGAAGCAATGCCAAATGATGCATTTCAGTAGCAAAGCTCTCATGCAATCATTTGCTCCATGGGATCATATCCTGTCGGCACTGGGGGTTGTTACCCGGGCCCATTCTGAGCGCTTCCCAATTAAAAGCTTGACAGGGAACTGGCCCTCCCAGTCATTCACCTCCATGAAGCACTAGCCCATGTTGTTCATGCTAACAATTAAATCTCCCTTTAAAAAGGGTGTGCAATCATTGTCGCAGGTGAGTATCACAAGCAGTTGCTGAAGAGAGTAAGGCTGCCTTCCGTACTGAATTGCATTTCACAACTCTTTCATTACTTCGCCTGGAAGCTGTTAAGGACCTCACTGAGTGCAGGCGGGTCCAGCTTAGATTAATTAAGCTGCAGACATTTTGTTAAATTGTAAAAATCCTAGAAAAAATACCCCAGTTTCCTCTCCCTGGGATAGTTACTGATAAAAATCTTGAAAGCCTGAACTCTGTGCAGTCAGTGAATGGAATGAGGAGGAGAATCAAGATACTGGATTGTTAATTATGGACCGGATATGGTGATATTTTTCCTATATTCTGGATTCTCCATTAGATTTTAAGAGCCTCTCTCTCTTGCTTACCACAAACCTCCTGGTAGGAACAGAGGCATCAGATGACCATTTCTTTTTTTGAGTGCCAATCATCTGCAACCTAATGTTGTAGCCTGTGAGAGTGCTAGGCAGTCAATTGTAACATGAGTGATCTACCTTGGCATTGGCTTTAAATGCCATCAAACCTGCTCTGCTTTCTCAAGATGGGCACTGATACAAGACTCACTGTCTCAGAGCATCCCATCACAGCAAGATCCAGCATTGCAGTACTCTGCCTCAGTTTCCCCACAAATATCTTCAGCAACCAACCCATTTTAAATCATTCTACTCTCTGCAGGGTAACAGAGTCCCTTAGTCCAAGTCTAACACAACATCATAGCAAAAGAGTCTTCAGCCCCACTGGGTTCAGCCTTTAGCTCCCTTCCTTACAGGTGGGCTCCCAGCAGCAACGGACCACCTCACTGTCTAACCACCAACTCCTTCCTGGGCTCCAATCACCTGGATCAGGACTACCTCAGGCCTCTAGCAGATTACAGGCCGAGCCCAGTATCCTCCCCTCTCCAGCCAGCTCTCTGGCTGCCTCTCCTCTCTGGGCCTGGCACAGGAGACTCCCTCTACATCTCTTTTTCCTCAGCTGGTCTAGACCTCCCCCACTCCCCAGGAGATTCCAGATGCTTTTCTCCATGGACCTCCCCCACCTGCTGCCTCTTCCTCCTTTTAAGTCACCCCCCCTGCCCAAGTGCAGCAGGGCAGAGCTAACTGAACAGGGCTGGCTGGCCCAAAACCTCCTGGTCCTTAAAGGAGGTGGGCTGCCTTGTTAGAGACTTTGTTACGTGGATCTGGACACTGGTCTTTTATAGCTAATCACCACCAGGGATGTCACCCAAACACATCTTTGATGCTGGGTGATTCTTCTCATGTTCAGTCTCTCCTTCACTGGTTCCATTCATTTTTCATTCTTTTACATCCCAGCAATATCACCAGTTCCCCAATAAGGGTTCATGGACATTTTAGGCCCAGGACAGGTAAGGCTTCCCTACACAAAAGTCTGCAGTTTTAACATATTTACACACTGACCCCTAATGCTAGACAAGACGATTATGAACTTGGATATGACACGTTTCCTCTTTGCCACTGGCCAATCCAGTGTTTACCTCTTCTTCTTAAACTCCATGAACATCCTTCCCCTTCCTGAATTATATACGTCCTCTGAGCACCTTCTAGAAGTGTTGCCAAATTTATACCAGTGTGAAACCCAAACGACCTCTTGCAAGAACCCATGATTTGTCAAGGTCTTCCCCAAGGTGAGAGCAGGGTACATCATTTGCTCATTCTGATTATCCATCATAGCCTTGGTAATAGCACCATCAGGTTCTTTAATGTTTTTTGAGAGAGAAGCCAGTAGCAGGGATGGCTGCTATGCATACATTCGGGCTCCATGAAAGCTGGTATATACACAAGGTAGCCCTGTCCGTATATTTTATACCAGCAACAATGCAATAATCATTCATATGATATAGGGATCATGCATGAAACATGCAAGAATGTCCTTAACTGGGCGTGACCTTTACACGTTCCTTGCACTGAACTTTGAATAATGGATGTTTGCATGCCTTGATTCATCCATGAGTGCTCCTTGCCCTTCTGTCTATATAAGACACTTCTGTTTCTTACAATACTGTAGGATTGGAATTATGTAATGCACTTTAATAATGAGCATCCCTGTTGTTCCACTCCGGGATCTCTCATGAGCAGGGAACGCCAATCATGTCAAATTAAGTGGGCGTCTGCTGCTGAGGACAAACATCCAGGAAGGAGGATGCTGAGGTTAACAAAGTTGTCCTGTCATGGCTCATTGCATGGCAAAGGCCCATTCACTTATGACTACTGAGACATTGTCCTAAACTAACATCGGAATGACAAGGTGGGTTAACAAACGGGGATGGGGGAAAGAGTATAACACAAAGGAAATAGAAACATACTTTGATACCAGATGCAAACTGGAGATATCAGAGCAACAGACAATCAACAGCAAAGCCTTCTGAAGAGCATCAACAATGACCTAGAGGCTAGGCCCCTATTGACAGCCCAAAATCTCACAAGGCAATGATGGTTATTTCAATACAACATGATATAGCAGTGAAATAGGAAACAAATACAGGAAACAAAATACCCACTAATTAAACTGCAATGTGAAGAACATTCAAAACTAATACCGGAGTAAGCCGCAGAGGCCTATGTATGGGACACGCTAGCATAGCTGGGACCACACCAGCTCTATCCAGAAACTTCCAGATTCCATATATTGCTCAGCTGCCTCCAGCTGAAATCCTCCTTCACATCATGCCTTCAGAGTTTACCACCAAGAACAACAGTCCTTTTTTTACTAGCTTTTAAAATACCTTTCCCCAAGTAATTCTGCAGTGAGTTTTGCTTCCCATTTACCTTCACAAGAAAAGAGTGCTCCAACTTCACTAAATATGGGTATTCCCCGCCCCCCCTTATCCCCTATTCACTTACTTCCCCAATTCTGGGGAGGGCCTGTATACAGGGGAACTTAAATCAACTAGCGCTGCCTGAGACTTGCAGAGCTTGAAGGTTTGCCAGTGTATTATTACTGATCATGTTTATTACGGCAGAGACTATGGGCCAGGCCAAAATAGGGCCCCATTATACTAGGCACCGTACAAACACAGACTAGTAAAGGGTCCCTGCATTTGTAAAGAAACTGCTCAGTTCAACAAAAATAACACTCTACTCACAGTACTGCAGGCTGGGAACTTGCTGCTTTATTCTCCTGCATCACAACAGAGTTTGTAGGGTGTGGTGGGGAACTCCCACTTACAAAACAAGCAGTAAGGAAGGAGTGGAGCATGGCTCCATCCCATAATACGTTGGGTAACCAAATTAACCCTATAATGACCACTTTACTACACCTGCCCCAAAGAGCATAGTTTAGGAGTTAGGGACCTAAAAGCCTTTGAGGATCTGGGTCTTACTACTTCTAAAGGATAATGTCACATATCAGGCCTATCTGAGGAGGTTGCTAGAGATCCAAAAGACATACCCTATTTTAAGAGGAAACAAAGGTTTAAAGAAATCAGCCACCCCAAGAAAGAAAGAAATACTAATAGGAAAGACTCAACCACTCTTCCCTGAGGCCAGGCCTCTAAAAGATGTGTGGTCTAGTCTGTCTCCTAGCTATGATTTTTACCATGAGTACAGTCCATATGCTACCAGCAGAAGTGTCTTTGTTGTGACACCTGTGCTCAAAGCCAAGACCACCTAAGCACACATGAATACTAAAGAGTGTTCTTAGCACATGACTCAACCTAAGTCTCCAGAAATGAGAGATTAGTGCAAAAACTCACCGACTCCCAACCTAATGCAAATCCCAGATCCAAACGTGCAGGGGTGTCTTGAGAACTTTGTAACCTAGCTGGGTTTTGTAACAATTCTAGAGCCTCCATTTTGGATGTGATCTCAATTTCTTTCCCTCTCTATCACTGTTTCCTCCCCAGCTTTGTGGCAATGAAAATAAATTGGCTTTGGCCTGTCGTATCCACAGAAGGAAATCATGGGCACAGCATGTCTTGTAGAAGCAATATGCTCCATTTTATTTTTTATTTGTTATAATTGGACTCCCCATCTGGTCAAGAAAAGCACTAAGCTCCAAAGAAGCCAAAAGAAAGCAAAGGGGAAGAGACAAGACAGTGCTCTCGAGTTGTGCTATTGGCTACAAGCACCAGGAGAACCCAAAATTGACTCAGAGCAGTTTAGTCTCCAGGTCCATTCAGCCCTTTGCCATTCTGTCCGGAATTCCAAGAGCATATCACACAAACAGCTTAGGGGAGGGAGAATTTGAACTAGATGGGGCTGAGACACAAAGAGCCAGATCCTCAGCTAGTGTAAATCCACATTAGGGTGACCAGATGTCCCGATTTTATAGGGACAGTCCTGATATTTGGGGCTTTTTTTTAATATATGGGCTCCTATTACCCCCACCCCATCTCAATTTTTCACACTTGCTATCTGGTCACCCTAATCCACATAGTTCCATTGAAATCAACGCAGCTATGCTGATTTACAACAGCTGAAGCTCTGGTGCAAAGTCTGGATACAATCTGGATGCAAAGCCTGATGTGTTCAGATCCAAAGTGTGAGGCCCAACCTTAGCTTTTCACTTATGGTGGAACCGCTGGGTTACGCAAATGAATAAGAGCTGAGTGGAGTTTAGGGCCCAAGTGGTGTAACAGAAAATAGCTGCTGACAGTCTGAATAGCTCTAGAAAATGGACAGAGATGTTTTTCACAAATGCTCAAGAAACTAATTTTTCCATCTTCTCCTGCTGCCCCTAGGAAGCGGGCTGCACATTGTATTACTCATTTCATATTACGCTGCCCTTGAGACAGCTTAACTTTACTGAACAAGGGCCATATTGGGAACTTGCTGGCAACCTTTGGGCTGCATTAATTTATATAGCATGGAGCAGAATAAAAGAGGCTGCTTGGATGAAAATGGAGTATCACACGATTGGGCTCGTAGTTTGTTCAGTTTACTTATGTATTAAAAATGGGCTGTTATCAAGTATATTGTCAAACTCCATCAGTCAAATTTTTGGCCACCCTGTTATAACCCAATGACCAAAATTACAAATAAATGACTTCAGTGAGTCTACTTATGTGAATAAAGCAAGCAGGATTTCCCTGCAAAATGTGTCAGAAAGCAAGTGGCTGAGTGTAAAAATGATCTTGCGGACCACAATAAAGCATAACACCTATTTTTTAATTAAGCAGGGACACTGTGCCAAATTCTGATTCACTTACACAGGGGTAAATCAAAAGTAACCCCACCAATTTCAATGGCATTACACCATGCTTACCCCAGCATAAATGAGATCAGAATGTATCCCCACACCACTAAGCACTCAAAGAGACTCAAAGAAAAAGCAACAAAGGAATACAAGACAAAGCCAGGCAGAGGATTCAGGGAGCAGGCGGAGGAGGGGAGTTAGAGGAGAGATGTTAAGATTGGAGAGTTTGTTTTCCTCTACAATTTCCATTTGTAAACTGCGGTTGACCTAGTAGCTCCTGCATAATACAGTCCTTGGTGTAGCTCTCCCGTGTATGTAAGGATTCTGATAAAGGCACAGAAAATAAATGAAAAAAAATCAGTAAGAGCAGGTGGAGATGAAATAAAACCCCTCACATAATGCTGTTACAGATCAGTTTTCTGCAGCCCTAGCATCTAGGGACTGTGGCTGACTCTTGCCATAAGGAGCCCTCAATGTGCTGTGAACACTTGTGCACAGTGTCTGATGTGGGGTGCAACATGGGACTCTTCCCCACAGCCTTCAGAGGTCTCTTTACACTACACAGTGTGCGAGGCATCGTGGTAACAACAGAAGGCTGAGCACTGTGCTGACAGGAATGCAACAGAAGGGATACATTATCATAGGCACTGGCTCCCTCCTTCCCGCCTTGCATATTGGAAATGCTGTGGTTGAATTCCATGGCCCGCGCCTTTCACTGGGTTCTTCTCCCTCTGTGCAGGTGGTTATTATTTTTAATCTCAGTGAAGATAATGAAGCACCCTGAGTGGATGCTGGTAAACCTGCTAATTAAGCTTTGGACAACACAACCGTTTGTATTTGTCTTTTGAAGGGAATTGCTGGTTAACAAACATCTGACTATTACATTTGTAAAGACGCCAAATGTCAGCAGCTTAAATTTCCCCTTTAGTTTTCAGGACCTTATAAGGACTTTGAATCTGATAAGAAGCATTGGCAGGGAATGTCAAAGTATCTATGAAACCTTGGGCTCATTCTAGAATATGCCTCTGTAATAACCGGCAGAAGCCAGCTCTTTTAGGCATCTCTTCCTATGGTGCAGCACCATCTGCTGGCAATGGCAATTGCATTTGGAACCGTGCTAAATCTTGCATACTAAAGGTTATGGATTGCTTATGATCAGATCTCAATAGTTTAAGGCCAGATCATGATGATGGGTGATATGGGGGCTTCTCCTGACTCTTAGTGTTCCGAAGACGCAATTTACAAATGAAATGTAAAGACTTACAAGTCAGACCTTAAAACAAACATAAGTTTGGGGAGTGGCGTTCCTACGGGGAGAAGAGCTAATTAGTGCCACCTTCTGCTGCTGAGCCTGGTGACAGACGTGTCTCACTGTAAATTAATGCCTGACATTGGAAGGGCTGTGCTCTAGGGAACCCGCAGGAGTCAGTCTTACTTACACCATTTGGTGATGGACTTTAGAAACCAAACACAGGAGCGAGGACTGATTGGCTGGTAGTGAAGATAAACTTACAATAAAATTACATTGATGTGCTGTGGAAAAATGGCAACAAAGTCTGATTTTAAAATGCTTATAAATGTGGTGTGGAGGAAAGGCTCTGGGATCTCTCTGATCAGCCCTGTGATTAAGAGAGAGGAATGGTTTTGTGGTTAAGGACAGCGAAGGACTAGGACTCAAGACATCTGAGTTCTATTCTTGGTTCTGCCACAGATTTCCTGTGTGACCTTGGAGAAGTCACTTAGCTTCTCTGACCTCAGTTCCCCACCTGTAAGATGGTGCTAATACTATTCCCATTCTCTTGTCCTTTGTCTGTTTGTCTGTTTCCATTGTAAACTCTTTATGCAGAAACTCTTTCTTACCGTGTGTTTGCACAGGACTAAGCACTGAAGGTGGTCAGAAAGTTGAGATTTCTTCCCCAGAAATGTTTTTAAGTTAAAATGAAATTTTTCAGTTCTCATCCATTTTCAACAAAAACTTGATTTTTTTAAAATGGAAAATAGGTTCCCCCCCCCAAAAAAAAAGTGTTTTGCAAAAACCCCATTTTCTGTCCAAAAAATAAAAATAAAAATTGACCAACCCTACTAAGCTTACAAGGGGTTCTGATCTACACTGGGGCCTCTGAATACTGCGAGCAATCGGCTTACCTGAGTGACTAAAACAGGTGTTTATTCCACCCCACCCCAACTTTTTCACCCTGCAGTCAACACACCTGGACAAGAGGGAGTTAGAGTCTGTTCTGGTTCAACAGAATTGTTCAACTGCAGACACACTGTTACTGGAGATGAAGAGACTGAGACTGAAAGACTCTGCTTGGCTTCAAATCTCAGCGAGAGTTTGCAGGACTGTCAGAAATCAATAGAGTTACATTGATTTACGCCTGCTGGGAATCTGGCCCATGTACTTGTTCACTGAGAATGATATCGCGTGACCGAGAAGCCAAGTTGGAAGCCCAAAATGGTGTTTAAGAAAGTTGCTTTTGCAGAGTATACCCCTTTAAATACTGCACTTTAAAGGATTTCATCGCCACCCAGTCTGTAGAGAAATATTTTTAACCCATAGTGTTGTGCAGGAAAATACCATTCCAGGTTGATAAAGTAAAGAAGTCCCCTTCTAGCCTGGTTTGTGGAGATAGGAATATCCCATAATTTTTCCCTTCACTCTTGTAGTTATGTACCAACAATGCTGGATTTCTGTCTTTCGTTTATTTGCCTACATGCCTGAAAAAGAATGACAGGACCAAGTTTCTCCCACCCCCACAGCACCCCTTATGCTTGTTTGTCTTTGGTTTCCATCTGATTTTGAGGCACCCCAGCTTCTTGTAATACCCTTCCCCTCCCCCCGTACTCTCTTAGGTCAGGAAAACAAGAAGAATCAAAGCAGCAGCACACCTTACTGAAGTGAGAACAGAGATGGCAGTCAGAGATCTCAATCTCTCCTTCAGCCTGCTGGTGCCAACCATGGGTGGGAAATGAGTGGTTCTGGCTGGTGGGCCAGTGTGGTGTGGGGACCATGAGAAGAGCAGGGCTATGCCTAGCAGAAAGGGAAGCGTAGATGTAAGGCAGTCACTGAGAACATGTCTAAGAGCGCAGTTTCCTCCCCGTGCATATTCAATCTGGCCTTGCAGAGACAGCGAGCAAGGTTTTTGAAGTTAATATGGGCTTGCCTTAATTTAAACAAAGGAATGGAACTTAACCTTCTACAACTGGTTTTGATGAGCAGGGCTTGATTTTACAGATTGTTCTTTCTCCTTTTCCTCCTCCAAAAGCCCTCAGAACGCCAGAGAACTCTCTGCATTTACTGTAATGGTCGTTTATTTCAACACTATACCATTTAGCTCCCCAGTAACGTCAATTTTTCCTTTGCATGCAATTTTTCACTGCATGTGAGTTTCCTGCTGAGCTCTGTAGGGCTTACTTAGGACAAGATCTGTGTGAATAGGACAATGAGCCATAACCACAGGCTGCCAGAGGTCACTGCCACTGCACTGTTTGGGAAATACTTCTGATTTACATATTCTATGATAGTCATCACAGCTATGGTAGTCTCCTCACATGTGGGTTGGATCTGGTCTGGCGGTAGAATAAATCCATAGGCACCCTTGTCTCTCAGCTCAAATGTGTAGGAGAATGGAATGCCAATCATGTGAGCCCAGTCCCGCGAGGAGCCAGAGTTCTTGTCTATGAATTTAAAAATACAGGTGAGACAAATGTATTAGGCACCATTCTTTATACATGACCCTGGCCATAGTTTATCCAAAATTGCTACAAGATCCCTGTACCAAGTACTATAATCATACCATAGATAGCCACAGTGGGAAAACTTGTTCTAGATGAAGTACTTGGTTGCATTAAATATGTTTTTATAGAACTTGCATACGGAAAATACCACTTCATATGAGAGTATTATCCAATAACCAGAGATGCATTAAAGGAATCATATACCTTCTTCTGAAGCCTTTGGCCTTAGCTACTATTGGAGACAAGACATGAGGCTAGATGGACCATGGTTTGTTCTGGTTTTGCATTTCCTTCATTGATACCATTTGGAATTTCCCGCTATATTAATTTTACTGCCAGCCTGAAAAATCCCTGACTGTTCTTTGTGGCCAGACCTCATTGTTCCTCTGCCTTGTGGAGCTCTCTCTCCTACCGCTTTCCATGTAACAACAAACACTGGCCCAAGAGCACACTAATTTCTAAACATGCCAGCGTTGCACAAGCAAAACACCTTGTGTGTACACTCAAGACAGTGCAAGGCATGCACTAAAGCACATGCAACTCAAGGTCTGATTAATGCAGGCATTGTGCCTGTGTAATTTACAAACACAAGTGTGTGTGTGTTCGTGTTCGCTAGAGCCAGTCAATTTACTCATTGTGAATATTATCTGCTACACCACCCCACCAATGTGACTCAACCCTTATTTGGAGGGAATACCTCTCTGGGTCAAGGGTAACTTGAGTCTCCATGATTTCTACTCTAACTGTCAATCAGACATCATCATCTAGTGCTTGCTGTGGTATGGACACCTGTCCACTGGGAACTAGATTGAGACCAACAGAACATCAACCCACCACCAGATGATAATGGCTGATGGTTACTATAGACCTAATCTGGATTTGAACTGCTGACTCATAGGTATGGTGAAATCACTTCAGTGAAGTCAATAGGAGTTTTGCCATTGATTCCAAAGGGACCAGTATTTCACTTTATATCACATACCAATCCCCTTGTGTGCCCTGTGATACTCTCATGATGAGTTCTATATAAGAATTAGCATCTGATTGCTCCTCCATGCTGTCAGCTGTTTTTAACTTATGAAAGGGCTCCACAATGTATCCCACATTGAAATGGCTGCAACTTAGATACTCATCTAAACCAGCTCCTCCATTATTACTCAAAGTGGAAATGCAATGAAACAGCAATATCGAGGAACAAGGCACATGGACTACCTTGCTCGCCCCATGAAAACAGAGAAATCTCAAAACACAAACTTACACAAGACCAAAGAAGTTGGTCCCACGGTAAAATTGGTCCCATGCTTTTCCTTCAGTGCGACTGCTGCTTTCTCTGCAGCTTCCACCTGTACATTTGAAAAGAAAAGAAAGTCTTAACCGGTTCTGGTAACCACATGAACTATTTGGAGTTTCAGGCTTGATTCTGTAGCTCACTGGGTTCAGGTTTGGGCATCAATTATTAGTTCAACACCAGAGCTGGTGGGAAAATGTGTCCAGCTAAAAAACACTCCTTTTTTATTGCAATGGTAGGAACCTGTACTACTGGAGACAGAGGATCTGAGTAATATACTTCCACTGTCAACAGAGGTCTGAGTGGTTGTGGCATGGATAGATAGATCACTATCTATCTACCACTCTATGGTACATATAGGGCCCCCATTACCACAGTATCTGACCTCCGCACAGTCTGTAATGTATTTATCCTCACCACACCCTGGGATGGTAGGGCAGCGCTATTATCCTCATGCTAGAGGGAAAACTGAGCAACAGAGAGGCTAAGTGACTTGCCCAAGATCACTGAGAAAGCCTGTGGCAGAAGAGGGACTCAAACCCAACTCTCCCAAGTCCAAGATTAGTGCCATAAATGCTGGACTGTTTTATAAACATGCATTTTACCTGAGTATATAGGGCCTGGTTTTAAAACACGGAGGGTAGGTCTGCACTGCAATTAAAACCCTGTGGCTGGCCCATGCCAGCTGGCTTGGGCTAAAGGGCTGATTGATGGCAGTATAGATGTTCTGGCTCAGGCTGCAGCCCGAGCTCTGGGGCCCTCCCGCCTTGCAAGGTCCTAGAGCCCAGGCTCCGGACTGAGCCTGAACACCTCTATCATGAGACACTAGGCATTTGTGGGCACAGTCGTGGCAATCACGCAGACAAATGCATTTGCACATAAGACTGCAGGCACATTTTTTGCACGTGGCACTGGATTTTGATGTTTTGAAAAAGTCACATCCTGATGACCCCTCAGTAATCAGATCCCTAATAATCAATTGCTAATTAGTTATGAAGAAGGATCAGGATTAGTTCAGCCAAAAAAGACTTGCAGTCATCACACAGCAATGTGCAAGACTGTGAGGTGAGACGAGAACGCAAACCTGAATTAATAAATTGAAGATTTCAATGTTTTGCAAACTTCCCATCCCCCTGGAAGCTGCAGTTATTACTGATTTTTTTTTCCTCTTGATACCTCATCTGTCCCTTCAGACAAATGCCGAGTCAATACCAATAAATACTCTAATTTCTATGGTAAATACAACAGTACCACAGAGAGGCAAAGGGGGACTGAGTACAATATTACATAGACATGAGCTCAATCTTAAGCACAAAGGTGACGATCAAGATGTACAGAGTTCATGCAAGCGTAATCCTTTACACCGACATGCAGCATGGTTCCGTTGCCTTACCAAATCCTGGTGGTTACTTGCCAAATCGGTTTTGTAACCGTAGGGAGTGAGAATGTACTGTCCATAAGAGTGGATAGTCAAGAAGCACAAAACATCGCTTTTCCTTTTTTCTATAAATCTGGCCACAGCTTTAGTCTCGGGTTCTGATTCTGGCCCTGTTCCACAGAAAGTGAGGCTGCTGCAGTTATGAGACACGCCAATACCTGTACAGGAATTAAAAAACAACGCTAAGCAGAGATGTTCACAAAACCCAATTTTGAGAGCATGGCGGCATTTCCTTTATAGTCTTAAAATGGGAGGACTAGATGGCTCAGAGGGGTCTGGTAACATTGTGACTGAATGCACCCGGTATTCACACCCTACACACTAGTATAATCATCTTTGTAGAAAATATGCCTTGTGAGGCCTCACTTGAAAACAAATAACTCGCATGTCAGTAATATCCTGGTGAAATGTGTGTAGCACCATAAAGTTATGAAATCCCCCTGTATGATGTTAAAGGCACATGTTCCAACTCACATAGCCATGTTCAAACTCACCACAAGCACAAACATTAGCAGTTAGATAACGGACTACTATTACTATCAGCAACTAATGTAGAATATCAGGGTTGGAAGGGACCTCAGGAGATCATCTAGTCCAGCCCCCTGCTCATAGCAGGACCAATCCCCAGACAGATTTTTGCCCCAGATCCCTAAGTGGCCCCCTCAGGGACTGAACTCACAACCCTGGGTTTAGAAGGCCAATGCTCAAACCACTGAGCATCCCACCCTCCTTCATAGAATTGGAGGCATAGTTATTTAAGTAAACAAAATTATTTTTGTGCTTGAAAAAACAAATGCCAGGCTGTGTCCAGGTTGAAAATCAGGATCTTAATATTTTTGCAAATGAGATTTCTATTTATAAGCATTTCTTGAAGAAATCAAAAATGTGTGTTCCCTTGCAGCCTTTGGAATACAAGATACACACAGCTCAGATGACGGTCTGTTGTTCTTGCTTCTCATGCCTTGCTATCTATTCATGTCTCAAAATCTGAAATACTTGGAACTTACTGCCCCAGGAGCAATTGAAGTTGCGGTTAAGATCTGTTCCAAAGCAGGTGCCATTTACATGTGCAGAGCGGGATTTTCTCCACAGACGTTCCTGAGCAGAAATGGTTTCAGTTATGTAATAATACAGCGTACTGGGAAATTAGAGATTAAAGTACCATAGCACAGAGGTTCTCAACTGGGGTCTACGAGCCATTTCAAGGCCCTGTGGCCAGAGCCCAAGCCCCAGTGCCCTCCGCAGGACTGAAGCCGGGTGGCGCAGGGCCGAATCCTGGAGATCCAAACCCTGGTGCTCCCTATGGGGCAGAAGCCCTGAGCCCATGGGCAGAGTTGGGGACATGGAGGGCATTCCCCCACCCAAACTGCAGGGGACTGTCCCAAGAGCATGGCAGTCCCAGGGACAGCTCCACACCTCCTCCTCCCTGCCCCCTGGCCAGGTCAGAGGTGGGAAGCCGGACAGTGCAGGGCAGCTGCTGGTCTGGCTGGTGCCACGGAGCAGGCAGCAGCAGTGTTCCCTCCTCTCCTGCTGGTCCCCCGGGTTGAAGCTGCTCCTCAGCTCCCAGACCCCTTTGCTGCCGCAGAGGCAGCCGATAAGAGCTGCCTGGGTGGGGAGACCTGACTCCATGGCTGGCAAACCCCTCTGGGAACAGGGACCACAGGGGAGCCCTCCCAGCACACAGCCCCTAATACCCCTCCCTACACCCTGAGCTACCCCCCTGCCTGTACACAGCCCCTAGCTACCCCCTCCCTGCCCCCTGAGAATCCCCTCCCTGTACACAGCCCCTAGCTACCCCCGCCCTGCCCCCTGAGAATCCCTCCTGTACACAGCCCCTAGCTACCCCCTCCCTGCCCCTGAGAATCCTCCTGTACACAGCCCCTAGCTACCCTCCCTGCCCCTGAGAATCCCTCCTGTACACAGCCCCTAGCTACCCCTCCCTGCCCCTGAGAATCCTCCTGTACACAGCCCCTAGCTACCCCCTCCCTACACCCTGAGAATCCCCTCCCTGTACACAGCCCCTAGCTACCCCCTCCCTGCCCCCTGAGAATCCCCTCCCTGTACACAGCCCCTAGCTACCCCCTCCCTGCCCCCTGAGAATCCCCTCCCTGTACACAGCCCCTAGCTACCCCCTCCCTGCCCCCTGAGAATCCCCTCCCTGTACACAGCCCCTAGCTACCCCCTCCCTGCCCCCTGAGAATCCCCTCCCTGTACACAGCCCCTAGCTACACCCTCCCTACACCCTGAGCAATCCCCCGCCTGCACCCTAAGCTGTTTTCAAACTTTTTGAGCTAAACCCCCCACCTTTGACTTACAATTTTTGGTTCTGCCCCACCCCCACCCCCACCCCAGACAGGCTGGGTGGCCTGCTGAGGTGAGTCAGGGGGTGGAGGTGGTGCTCCCTCCCTGGACCCCACCATGAAGAGTTGGCTTGAGCCCCGCTGGCCCCTGCCCCCCAAAATAGAAGTCAAACTACTACGAGGCCCTTCCCCGTGCAGCCCTGCAGTTTTTATATCATGCTGAGGGGGGCCTCAGACAGAAAAAGGTTGAGACCCCCTGCGATAGCAGGTACAGCTTTAGTTCACATCCCTGCATGCCTAGTAGCACTTGGATTCAATGCCACTACTGCGTGTGGTACATTTCTAGACGTCGACTATGCCAGGTCATAGGACTTCTTCCCTGGCACTCCCCTACATTAGCGCAGGGGTCCCAGCTTAAAAGACAGCCCCAGATTTAGGGGGTACCTCAGTGTCCAAGAATGATTATCATGGAATCCAGGTTGTGGCTCAGATTCAATAAACTCAGCTGATTTTTTTGTTGTTGTCAGCCAATCTCCTCATTACACTTCAGTTCGGTGCCTCCCACCCCCATGTACTGCCCCTTTCCCAGTTTAGCAGCTGAGTTCAAACTCACACTATGCCCTGCCTGTGTGCATTTCTCCACTGACTAACCAGGCAAGGGAGTACAAGAATTGGAGCTCTCCAAATCCTGATGTTGCCCGATCTGGTGACGTTCGATTTGGAAGGCACGAGGCTTAATACAGACTCAACTCAACGGGGAGACAGACTGGTACCACACAGAGGCAGATGGGACTACAGGGCCTCATTAGGATCCCAACAGTATCTCCATGCTAATATAATGGGGAGATGGGAAAATAGGAAATGGCTGTGCCTCAGATGCCAGTGATGGGGCTGTCCGTTTCTCCTGCTGGTGTTACTGAAGCATGAGCTGAGATACAAGGAAGTGAGGGGTGAAGATTGCAACATATTGTGTTCTTTTCCCCACGCAGTTAAGCTCAAGACCAAGTTAAAAACACCGTAGAAGAACTGAACATTTCTGGTGGAGGGCAGGACACCTACCCTGCATACAGAGGTTAACTTTAGTTTTCTGAAAAAATGCCTTCCCCATCTTCCCTTGTGTCTGGAAACCCACCCCAACCCAGAAGAGAAGATCCTGGTATCTTTGACAGCATCCCCTGGCAACTGTCCGATCTTCAGCCTGAAAGAGAATATTGACGGCAACTTCCAGGGAGTCACTGGGGCTGATCAGTAACAAACACCTTTACACTGCAAAGGTGCTTGTTGCTGAAGTCTGCCCAAGAAGCTGCGTAGGAGTTCTAGTCAACAGCCTCCTGGGCAGCCAAGAAGCAGATAGATGGGTGGGATGTTGCAAGAGGCCACACTGAGCTCTCAGGACATTTTTGTCGGGGGAAAATTGTGGGTGACAAAACCCACCATGTACAGTTTGGCAGTAGATTCTCTTGAAAACTTTGAGATGTTAATTTAAGATCTGCTGAGGCCCCAGTAAAGATTACTTGGAAAAAATGCAGGATTAGAAGGAGCTTCCAGACTCAAAGTAGCATTAAAGATAGTGGTACAATGGGACACTGTCCAAGGTACTCCTGCAGAGAAGTGAAGGATTCTTAAAAGAACAGCTGCAGTCCAGACTGCTGAAAACTAGCAGGCCTTGGCCTCTGCATAGTTTTGGTGCTAGAAAGATGTGGATTTTTCCCTCAGAAAAAACTACCTTCCCTTTCTAATAAAGGAAGCTGCAAAATTCACATTTGGATATCATTTTTGTACCAGAAATGAATATAAATACAGTGTACATCTATCTTTACAATCCAGTTACTGGATTTTCATAACTTACTGTTGTCCAGGAATAGATATAACCATCGATATTGAGAACTGGCAGGATATATACGTCCAAGTTCTGCAGGAAGCTTTTTATCTTTGGGTCAGTTTTGTAATTCTGCAAAATCTGAGAAGAAAAAGTGCAAGAGACTAGCACCAGATCGTCTGGTACAAACCAATCACTGGACAGGAATTCATCTAGAATTAGCATAGAATGGTTGGTCATCCTAGAATACTTCCTTGGGAAGAGACTCTACCTGCCCACCAAATGTATCGAGGTATCTACTGCACCTTCAAAGGCATTTCAAAAGTGATAATATATCAGATTACATTTATACTGCAGTCTACATTGGTACTATCTTGCATTGTTGTGAGGTGCATAGATACCGCAGGGAGAAGCACAGTAGGAGAGAGAGATCCTATACATATGGAACACCACTGTACAAAATCTTCTAGCTCTTTACTCTTGGGATCAGAAATGGAAAATTGTTCCAGATTTCACAGTAGCTTTGTGATGCACCAAGAGCATGATTCAAAGCACACTGACCTCAAGGGCAGGCTTCTCACTGACTTCAATGTGCTTTGTATCAGGCCCAGGCTGAGGATGCAATGTGCCAAATGCTTTCACTTGTTACTTCCCAAGCCTTGGTTTGAACTTGGGTCTCCAGATGTGGTTGTGTAATGCACTAATTCAAAGTATAATCTGTCTGTAAAGAGATAGTTTAACAATTTCTCATAAGTAGAGGAAGAGCACTGAGGAATCCAAACTATCTGCAAATTTTATACTGAAATGGGAAAAGGACTCACTTCTTTCACAAACCACTGGCAAAAGGCAGGAGAGATCCATTCTCTGGCATGAATCCCACAGTCCATCCAAATAATCTTCTTGGCCTTATTTGATGGTTGACTTATCTGGGGAGTGCAAAAGTGATCAGTAGGAAAACTGTTATGTTAAAATAAAAGAGCCTAGCATATTCTAGTATGTGAAGTATGATCCTTGATATACTGCTTAGCCATGTGAGATGCTTACTATTACAGACTTCATTATGACCAGCTTTCCTTCCTAATAACCCAATCTCTGCATCATCCCAGGCCAAGAATCTTAAAGTGTGCGTTGAACAAAGAGTACCAATAAAGCTGCTTCTAATTCTTATATGGCTGCCTTCACTTATATTAATCATTCCCTGGGCTGATCTAATTTTGAGGTTCTTTTCTTTGGAAGGGGAAAAGCAGAAAGAAAGATAAACCAATTTTTCTCAGCAATGGAGACAGATCTTATGAGAACTGTCATGAAATAGCCAAGATAGAAAGGTCACAGATTATAGAGAATAGTGAAAAACAAAAACCCTTCACCACACACAACTATAGCAAACATAGTTACACAGGTTGACTATGGTATATTATTAGGGCTGTCAATTAATTGCAGTTAACTCAAGTGATTAACTCAAAACAAATTAACTTGATTTTAAAAATTAATCATGATTAATCGCAGTTTTAATCACACTGCTAAACAATAATAGAATGCCAAATGAGATTTATTAAATATTATATTTCAAAACAGGATTTTAGCCAAATCTGATGTCTTCACAATATAACAGTGGTCTCAAAGACTGATGGCAATTGTCAATACAAAAAGATAGCAAACTCCTGTAGTGTTTTGTCTAGGAGCTAAAACCTCTCCTGTTATTTCATCGTACCTGGATAAGAATCTTTTTAGAGAAGGTTTGAACCTTCACATTTTCCCTCATCATTTTATGGAGATGCTCTTTATTTATCTTAACAACACTTTCCCCACTCACCTTCAGATAATACATTGGCCGGTTCTCATATGTCATTCCTAGATAATGCTGTGTCACCAACTCACTGTTGCTCTCCTTTATCTGGTACATCCAGTGATAAATCTGAAATAGTCACAGAGAATTGTTGCTCTAAACAGGGAGTTTCCTTCTCCCCCCCCCCCACACACACTTCCAAACAGCAAATGTTTTATGTTTCTTAGATACACAGTATACGCCTCTGAGCATATTTCAGGCTGTGATATTACTTAGCACTGTTCAAGACCAAATAATGGGGGAAGACATTTCACTTACATCAAATTAAATACAAAGTAATACATTGCAGAGGTGGGCATCAAAAAGCACTGCCCAGGACTCCTTCAGGAGCCAATTCAATGCTCCAACCCCATCAGGAGCCTCTCTGTTGACTTCCCAAGGATTTGGATGATGAAGTCAAATCCTAAGACTATCGTTGGGGTGATCCATGAGTCAGATGACTATTAGTTTTTCCACATTTCAGGTCAGTAGCAGTTCCCAAAGCAAAACTATACAAATGCTTACAGTAAACACATCATATGCCTAGAAGAGGAATTACCACAAAGCTTTCTCTTTGTGTGTGTCGTCTAAATCAACTGTGAAATATATAAATGAAAACAACAGTCCAGCTGTCTTGGCTCGCCACTCTCACCACATTCAAATCTCTTCTAAGGCTCACTTCTTCCATAGAAGGGAACAGAACCAAAAGTGAAAAAAAAATGCAAGTTATTCCTTCCTCTGGCCTTCCCAGGGCATCCCATCTTCTCCGTTTCTATCTGTTATGTTACAAGCTTACTGGAATGTTCATCATTTCATGTCTTGGTCAGTGCTGAGCACAATGTCAGTGCTTACATAAATAACTGTGAAGAGGCATAATAACTGGATATTCAAATTCTCAAAATATGGACTAAAAGCAGCAAACAATGGGTTGAAGCCTATAGATGCTACCTAGGAGGGAAGAGATCATGTTCAACAAGGGGAAAAAGAGTCCACAGAAGGACTGTAGTTAAATGCATGAATTCTTCACACAGAGCATTTACTTTATATAGATTAAGAAACAAAAGGTGAAATTCTGCCTCGACTGACCTCAAGGACAAAACTCCCATTAAATTCAACAAGCTGGATTTCATGCAAAAGACTTGAAGAAAGCCAGATCCTGCAATGAGCTCCAAGCAGGCGAACTGCTAAGTCACACTGACTTCTATCAGAGGGGTAGCCGTATTAGTCTGGTTCTGTTGAAGCAGCAAAGAATCCTGTGGCACCTTATAGACTATTCACCCACGAAAGCTCATGCTGCAAAACGTCTGTTAGTCTATAAGGTGCCACAGGATTCTTTGCTACTGACTTCTATGGAGCTCTCTGCAAACACAGGAGTGTTCACATAGAACTCCCTGCAGGAGTAACACCTAAATGGTAGGCTTGGTTTCCTTCTTACCTCTTCTATTGGATGATATACAGTGTAGGAATAGCCCTCTGGAACCCTCCAGTGACTGCCGCCCTTCCTTGGCATGCTACTGTCCAGCTGTTCTTGTACATCACGTATTAGGACCCTGAAGAAAAAATGAGAGAAAGATTAAAGTTCCCTAAACAACTGAAGAATGACTTTTAGCAACATCCTTAAATCAAAAACATGGCCTTTACACCACGGTCTACCTCAAACCTCTTGCTCATCAAGCCACTAGATACGGCAATAATAATTATTGTAATAGAACAGGTCAATGTGTTCTGAATATTGAGATTTTTAAAATTTTAATTAAAAAAAAAAATCACATGTTGACCCCTCCCCCATCCTCAACCCTGCCTCCCACCCCCAAAATAGCCCCGAAAATGTTCAGGTTTTTTCCTCACCAGTTATAAGCACTGGTTAAAATTTGTCAATGATAAAAAAACCATCAAGTTAAAGGTTTGTCATTTTGAAAAAAAAAGTAAGGATTTTCAAAAAACTTCACACTTTTTTTTTACAAATTGGGAAGATCTCCCAATGGTGCTTTATTTGTAGGTTTGCAAACATTGTCTTTGTCCTGGAAAATAGATGCCCCAGCAGGATAGCCGTAAATTAATTCTGAATCTGCTTAATCATGGGCCTGCTTCAGTGACTGCTGACGTCAATGAAAGTCTCCCACTGGCTCCATTGGGCACTGGATCAAGCCCTGTGCTTTTAGTAGGGCAACCCAGCCATGTGCAACACTGTTCTAAATGTGTGCTTGAAGCAAATGCTCAGGATAAGACAACTGCAAAAGCAGTGCAAGTTCATATGTTAATGTCATGCATTGAGAGCTCCAGTAGGCTACTCTGCTGTCTCAAGCACGGACCGGCATTTCTGAAAGGCTGCCCTTTTAACTTCTGAGAATGCGCTCAGCTGAGTTTCAATCTGAGCTTTCTCACCTCTGTGTCTCAAGGTAAAATGTAAGCAGTGCAAACTCACAAGAATGGACACACACACACAAAAAGAGCTCATCACAGCTCCTGTGAACTGAAATTTCTGAGTTTAACGCAGCTTGAATATTTGATGACCCTAATATAATATGCCATTTATGTCTTCAGTTATCGTATTGCCTTCCTTGTATGCCACCCACCTTCTTAGAGGGACTTCTCCTCAAAATCTGTATACAGACATTAACTATCATTCTATTTTTCACCTCTAAAGGACAGAGAATCAAATTTTTAGTCCGCCCTTCCACTCGGCCTCCCTTTTGTGCACCCCTCAAAATAGAGGCACAAATCATTATGAGTGCAAACATAGAGTCCAGTTTTAAAAATTCTGGGCCATGATATTATTTCAGTTAGACTGCAAACACCTATCTCAGATGCTAGATAGTTTATACAGGTCTGTCACATCTTAGGCATATTTAACATGCGCGATTTCAGCTTTACGCGGTTGGCAAAAACAAGAAAAAAAAAACAAAAAAAGAGAAAAACAACAATTTAAATACTGTTTCTGTAGTCCGGGTGATTCCACCCGCCCTTACACTCAATGTAATTTTGACTATACGCGATTTTCGCTTTAAGCACGGACTGCGGAACATAACCCCAGCGTAAGATGAGACAGAACTGTATACTGGCATCCCTATCCCATATTTCTCCACCTGTTGTTGACAGGGCATCAACATTAATTACTTACTAAAGAGAATTCATTAGGGAGGGTATCAGATATCAGATTTAACGGTGAATTGTCTTGCTTGTCATAGCTTCAGAATGGACCTTAATCCTCTTTCAAGGTATCTTTTATTAGTGAATGTCACTACAGCTGGGCTGTATTCAATATGTCTAGTAGTCATTTGCCATCCTAGCACTGGATAGCTGCAGAGCTTTAATTTTCATATGAAACATTATAGCTGGTGGGTTGGGTTTTTAAATTTTGTATGCGATGTGTGATAATCTGGGGACTATATCTTTGTCCAGTTATGAATCCCATTTGGTTTTATGAACACTAGTTGTACAGGTAACAGTCATTGTGACTAGGGGTATGTCTACACTGCAATTAGACAACTACACCTGGCCTGTGCCAGCAGACTTGGGCTCATGGGACTTGGGCTGTGAGGCTGTTTAATTGCAGTGTAGACTTCAGGGCTTGGGGCTGAAGCCCAGGCTCTAGGACCATGGGAAGTGGGAGGGCTGCAGCTGGCACAGGCCACCTATGGGTTTTTAATTGCAGTGTAGATATACTTCAGATCATCCATTTGGTGGCAGGAACCTGGCACGTAGTGAGAAGCCATGTCTGGAAAGGTATGACCAGGCAATCAAGGCAGCATCAGCACCGAATGGCTCTCACCTACTGGAACAATGGAGTTTTTCCCAGAAGGGCCTTTGCTTTTGAATGGATCATCTCTTCAGAGAAATCTGTTTGGGGAGAAGGGAGGGATCTGCAGTTTCTTCCACTGACCACCTGGGTCCAGAGCCAAAGGGAGCCAGTCCATCACAAACAGCAAAAGACATAGCTGGAGAAGTGGAGGCAGAAGGGACATTGTCTCCCTTCAAGGACAACAACCAACCCCAAGGACTGTCAGGAGTGGAGGTCCTTGATGGGGGAAGATTGCATTCAGGGGTTTATGTTTTTGCATAGATCTGTAACTCTCCTGTGCTGTCTAAGAGTAAAGTGTGTGCATTTAAGAAGTTCCCTTTCAAAGCCCATGTTCCTTACTTTACCTACCACACTGTCGCTGGGGAGTTAAACTAGAAATTAGAGTGCCCACAGCAGTGAAGCTCTGGAGGAGTGCGCACAGGCCATTGGGGAGGCTTAGGAGCTCAAATCACTGGATTCAGGGGCTAGGTCAGCTGGACCACAGACTCCCTCATCCCAAGAAAAGGAAGGCAGACAGGGAATTTGCAACCCAGGAGTGTGCAGACGCATAGGAAGATACAGTCTCTGGACTCTGCCTAGACCCAGCTGGCTTGGACACACATAGGATCCAAAGGCTGGATCCAATTAACACAGTCTGGTGACTCTGGGGCGGATTGGGGGAAGTTAGCCATGTCCATGGTAGGGAGGATGGTCCTTGAAGCCAATGGAGTCATTCAGTATGCAAGGGGATCCCTATCAGGCAATTAGTGGACATACTCATAAGATATCAAATGCTGATTTAAGCTGCCTTTCAGCTCCTGTAAACTGGAGGCTGGAACCCTGACATGCAGTTCTTCTCCAGCCTGGATGTCTTCAGACAGCAGTGGCTTCCACAAATCCAGCTGGAGAGAAAGAATGGGAACACAAAATTTCTGTTTCCATTGCTAAAAAATCTAATTAAGCTATATTAGCTATGGATGAATAAGAGGAAGCAATCATTCCCAATGCTCTCCGCCCATGCCTGCCCAATCATCAGCTCTCTACCCAATTGCTCCCAGAGCATACCTCTGGGATATAGCCTGTGATTTTCTGGACATGGGACATCAATTGTGGCCAGTTGTTTCACAGGCCACATATGGGAGGATGGGAAATCTCATATTTTCCTACGACCACATAAGGACATGGCTCAATCCAGCCCTTTATTAGTAAAGATCTTAGGTATAAGCTTTTTCAGGCTTGCTTTTTCCTTAATTTCTATCCCAAGTTAAATAGAAATCTGTTCCGTAGAACTAACTTTGCATCAGCTTTCTTGTAAACATTGTTAGCATCACTCACCAGCAAGGTGTCACAGAGCTGCTGAAGCTGCTTTACGTGCTCAGATGTTTGTGGCAAGACTCGCAAAACCTGGTCCCTGGAAATTAAGAGTAAAAAAATGAGCAGAGCATCTGTTGAAAATTTCCACCTTTCCCCTAGGCCTAAAGAGTTGTTTTGTTATGCAGAAGGAAGTTAGCTCATCTAACCGAGTCCTATTTCATTGAGAACATGACTGACTGATGAATTAATGCGGGAAGCGGCTGCCAGTACATCCCTCGGCCCACGCCGCTTCCAGCAGCTCCCATTGGCCTGGAGCAGCGAACCGCAGCCACTGGGAGCCGCAATCGGCCAAACCTGTGGACACGGCAGGTACACAAACTGGCTGGGCCCGCCAGGGGCTTTCCCTGCACAAGCGGTGGAACAAGTTTGGGAACCACTGCTTTAGATATATGTAGGATCAAGTTCTGTAGATTCTTTGGGTATCTCAGTAGGGCCCTACATTACCTTTACTTATTTGCCAGTGCCCTGATGTTTCAAACACTTAAGCACAGGAGCAATTTTATTTCATCGTATCAGCTTCTTTGAAGCCAATGACATTGCTCACATGATTAAACCCTTAAGTATGTGCAGGACTGGGGCCTAATAAAGTTGGTAATAATATACAGTGAGCTATTTCATCAACTTTGAGCTTTTTCTGTTCATGAATCACCCACAAATAGACTTAGTGTTTTGCATATTTATTCGTTATTCAAAATTGCTTGACAAAAATTTTATGCAAACCTCTTTTTAGCCAATAAAATTTTACAAACTACTTGCTGTATGTTTGACTATTCATTATTTGTGGCCTAAGACAGGTCACCTAAATTACATGGTAGTGCTCCTGCTCCCTGATTGGTAGACTGAAACTTATAAACAGGAATATCTAACTTAAAAAATATCAGTGATTTCAAGATGGCTGGATGAAAACTTCCTGTCTGGAGATGTATTTGCTGAGTATTCCTGAGACTTTCACCTTCTGAAAATGTTTATCTGAAAAAAAAATATTGAAGGTTTACAGAGAACGAATAAAAAAGGCTACAAACACAGTTGAAGCAAATGTGTGGTTTCTATTAAAACAAATCTTCCTACATACTTTTTTCTGGAGTATTAACGCAGCTCAGCTTTGTAGACCTTTAGCAAGCAGATGTGGAATTTCAAATTGCATAAGAGTTTTTAAAAGCAATAAATGAAAGGTTGTGATGCGAGAATGTGCCATCATCACTGGGAGTAGATTTTTATGATTACATTGCATTATATATCCAAAGGTGAGTTAGTATCTTTAGAAGAGAGCTGTTGTCACTGTTATGAAATCAGAACGGTACCAGAAATATTTTTATTTCTTAACAACCACTGGTTTACAATCGTCTCCTCTGATTTCAATGGGCTTTGGATCAAGTTCTTATAGTACATGTATGGTCAGGAAAGAATTTAAATGCAAAGATTCTACTGTAATGGAAATTTATCACAAGAGCTTTGTGTAGCAAATCATTTATGATCACCAATATAATGTATGCTCATTGCATGAGCAATAATTGCTAATTGGGCATTTGCACTCCCATCGCAAATGTACAATATCAGCTCAATATACATGCAAATCGAATTAGCTAACTCTCCCATTAGCCACTGGAAAAAATATAGGAAACGTTTAAAAATCCCTGAGCTTTTAAAAATATGATGCTTGCTGATTAGCTGAAACACAAAACAGGTCCGTTTCCTCTAACAATTGGAATTAGCTGTTTATTACCCATACCAGGGAAAAGTGTTGTGCTGTTGCACTTTTGTCCATTAGGCAAAATGATAGCACTTGCATTGCTAACTATTTGACATAACCACAGTAAATGTCGATGCAATAGAACCTCGTAGATATAGGATTAATGCCTCCCAGTCTGAAAATGAATCTCTCAGCTGCAGTTGGGAGTTTATTTTCCATAAAGGCTTGGGCTTGCTTTGCTCTTTGTCTATCAGAAAAGAAACAATATCCTGTAATGCTTTTCTGTTCCCATTGACATTATGTATTAATTGCACCAAATGAAAGAAATGCCAGACAATCAGATTGCTGCCAGATGGCCGGCTCTTATTTACTGATAAAACCTTTTACAATGGCCAACGTGAAGGCAGATAATTTTTAACAGTATGCTAATATTACAAAGATTGTGCCCATTTATGATTATGGACTAGGTTTCTCAATTATAGAAGTGCAAAATCGATCCACCCAGCCAATCAAGAACAGTTTTTCAATAATAAAAACACAATGAAGCATCCTCATTATGCTAAACCAATAGTGCCAGTGTAAGCTGTGTTCTGACTGGCTGGTCAGAATTCCTACTTTTTATAATATAGTATGTGGCAAATTAAGATAAAGAAACAGATCCTTGTTGGCCTTTTCCAGAGTTATTTCAAATAATGTCCCTTTATTTAAGTAGCATCCTGCTCCCAACTCAAAACACAGGTTGGCTGGGCTGGGCTGGGCTGGCTTTAATAATTCTATTCAAAGACTGGGGCCAGACCCAAACCCAGTTTAGCTGGGAGCTCAGTCCCAGTCAGCAATCCATTGCCAAAGAGCCGAGCACACTGAATGCTATGGGGGGGGCTTTCCATTGAATTCAACAGGCCCTGGGCCTGGAGATATATAGTCAGTCTCTAAAAGGGAAGAAGGGTCTGTGCCTACTGTGCTGGAGGTTTTATACAGCTAATGGGGGAGGCAGAAACCTATTTAAATAAGCTGCCCATTGGTTCCACCCCCTGAGCAGATCCCAGCCTTCTGACAGTGCCAGCTGGAGAATCCCTGGGCTATACTTACTGTGGTAAGTTCCGGCACTGGGCTCCATCTCAAATTGTATCAGTGTAATTCTAGTTATGGAATAAGACACTGATATTTTGCTCTCATCACATCATGTCCCTACCCCAAACCCACAGCAAATCCCAACCTGCTGTAAATCAATCTGTTATTATCTACATAGGGCCAGATTTTCAAAGGTCTTTAGATGCTTAAAGCTGCAGATAGGATTTCAATGGTAGTTAGATGCCTAACCTTCTTAGGCACTTTTGCAATCCCACTAGGGCACATAAAAACCTTTAAAAATCTGACCCCTAGTGCCTAAGTGTGCTGGGTTCTTGCCAGAACAATAGAAGATTCAGCCGCGGACCCAAAAGAAACCAGATTTTCAACACAATAATGATGAGAACAGCAAATAAAACAGGGGTTGGCAAGGGGATTTAGGAGTGAGAATGCTTTAGTCCTGCAATTGCACTCCCCAGTTGGGGAGGACATGTCTCCTTCATTCCCCCTATGCAGGAAGAGAGAATATGATATAATGGATAATGAGAGCAATGAGAAAACAATTGTGCAGTTGCTTAGGTTTGTTATGAATGGCTCTCTGATTTTTTGGTAAATTGAGATTAGATTCTCTGCTGATTTATACCATGTGAAAACCCTTTAGTTTCTCTGTGTTTGTAAAGAGTGTAAAAAGTACTGCATTTGCCCTCTAGCATTTAGAAGCAAATGCTTCTGAGGCAGCATTAATTTAGGCACTTCCACCTCCCCACTGTGCTACCTTCTCTCCTACCTAGGGGAAATTCCATCAGGGGACTTGCTAGCACTCTGTGTTTGTATTGTGCCTGGCAGAATGGCTCAACTCTTGGATGGACCCTATGCATCACTGCAATAAACAGAGTTGTTAATAAATAAGAAGTTCCATGGATTACCGGGAACTTTGTCCCCTGCAGGAGCAAATTCCACATAGGATACAATCTGGCCCTCTGCAGGAAATTTTCCTTCTTATTTTAAGCCCAGTTCTTCTAGCTATACCCGCATGTGCTTTTTCAAGAATTTTATCCGAGGTACGAGATGGCATTTCAAAGCTGTATGTCACTCTGTTAGTGTCCACCTCTATATAGGCCCTTGCAACTATTTCGCTCTGCTCACAAAGGCGATTCAAGTGAGGTTCTGAAACCTCCAACCCTTCCTCTTAAGGGAACCACAGCTTGTCTCTTTCATATCCCATCTTCTAATGGCTGCAAGTTCAGCACTCTAGGAGGAGGTCAGGCCAGCGTGTCAACCCCAATGCTCTTCCGTGGGGCTAAACCATACCCCAGAGCTCCTTCATTCCCCCTCCTGTGCAAGCACCCACTATCTCTCACAACTCTGCAAGACAACACTCCAGAGGTTGCTACAGGTGAATTTTCTCAGAATGTTACAGACTTTCATGGCATTCACAGGCAAAGTTTTTTTTTGGTTTCTGTGGACTTTGCCATGCCATTTTTGTAAAGACAATAAATAACATGTATTAAAAATGTCTGCCGCCTTCTAGGAAATACTGCTGTGGAGGAAATCATGCCAGTTTTAGTGTAAGGGAGGGGGAACAAAGAAAAGAATGAGGAAAAAATATCAAGTTCATACTTTTTCCAAAATAATTGTCAATAGTACAACAACTTCATGATCTAATTCCCTGAATACTCAAGGTTCAGATGATTGTTATTTGCAGATTTGCATATTTTCAGATTTTTCCAAATTTTTCATTCCCTGAACTCTATCTGGTTTTTTTACAGGGATTCCTTTGCTCCCTGATCGTCCCGTCCTCTTCTTTTCACATCTCTGGATACAGATTTTTAATTGGAGTTTAGGGTCGCAAAAGCTTTGGAGACACCCTTTTTGCATATCTCCACCCCCTCCCCCTCATTGGTTAATGGATTTACTCTTGCTTGATCATTCCCCTCCCCACTCCCAATATATTTGTAGAAGGCATTTTAGTCCCATAAAGCCTGATCTTGGTGCTGCAACAACTGGATTTTAGCCAATGGGAGCTGAGCACACTGAGTATCCAAAAGGAGGCACTGTGAACCTGTCACGATTGAGTCCGTAACTTATTTGACTAGAATTAACTCATTCACCATTTTTCTTGCTCTATATTCTCTCTACAAGCCTTAACTATATCCGAGTATTTGGATATGGTGACCCTCATTTTCCGTTTCCAGTACAGGACTGTAACCTCCCGTGTTTCAGCAGTCTGTAACAGACACACCCGATTTACAGTTCCTTGTTCCTTTCATTACACTGTCTTAGAGGTACTGTAATCTGTTGTGCCTTCATTACGGCGTTTTAGGGTACAGCCCTAAACTGCAGCTCCCTACCAGGTTTTATACTCACCCAACATATTGCGACCTCAGGCCAATCCTCCCTGGGATCAGGACTCCCAGGAGGCAGAAGACCCCAAGAGATAACTTCATGCTTCTGAAAAGAACCTGACTCTCAGCAGCACGGGGCCATAGAGCATACAGCTATCTAGACTCCAGTATCAACTGTGGATCAAACTGACTCATGCACAGAAGATGAACCTATTTATAAATTATCTCAGCAGAAATTTACTACAGTTAAATAATTAACTCAGTATCACGATATCATTTTCTATGATGAAACGTGTAAGTTCCCATATAGAGATGGTACATCTTTGGAGATTGGAAAAAGTTGGAATTATCTGCTCAACCCTTCTTTCCCCTGACCTCCACTCATCTGTTAGAAACAAAAAAATTGGTCTATACTGAAATTTACCAGCCTACTAACCCTTCTAGTCCTGAACTTTGTTGCCTCAGATTAAATGAGGCCCTGATGTGAACTAAACTTTTGCAAAATCAACACCACCCAGAGTTTTGCCCTTTTTTATTGCACTACTAAGTAAATTATGCTTTCACCTACATTCCCACCCCCCCCCTTCACCCAAAAACTGGCATGATTTCCTCCAAAGCAGAATTGCATAGGCAGAAACAGACTTTTTTTGCACATCATTTTTGTCATTACAAACATCACGAGGCAAAATCTACAGGAACTGAAGAAAATTTTGCCTGTGAACTCCACGAAAGTTTGCAATATTATATAAAAATTAACTTGGAACAATTGAAGGAGGCTTATCTTGTATTTGGTTGAGAGAAATGCTTGTGGGGGGAGGAGGAATGAGGGAACTCCAAGAACATGAGCTTTACTGTTCTGATTGCAATGCTCAGCCAATCAACCCACAAAATCTGTACTGGTGGTGACATAGCATGTTTGCCTTACCTCCTAGCTAAGTGCTGGAGTTGTAACCATCAGAAGAGTAGATTCTAGAGTAGGTAGCGCCTTCTGTTATAGCTCTCCAGAGGAAGCTGACTGAATACCGCATATTGCAGTAGTATCGCTTATTTCATATTCCAGCTCTCTGCTAATATAACCTACTCTGCATGTCTTTTCTCCTCAGCTGTGGACTGGGCTGGTGCTGTAAGGGTCTTCTCCATAATAACTCCCAAGACCTTTTCCTCATGGTATCAGACCTGCGAAACCTCAAATCTGCAACACTGGACCATGTGACACGGCGTCCAAATTAGGGACGAGACAAACAGGTTCAGAGGGAAAAGACTGAACTGTTGGAAGCTTGTTTTCCTCCTGCTTAAATAAAAAAAACAAAACATTAATGAAGTAAACCAAGAGATTTTCTGAAAGTAAATTTCAGCCTAAAGCTGAAGTGTCGACCTTTAAAAAGGGATATATTTATTCTTTGGTGACATTATTTCTGTTATGTCAATGACTTATCAAGCTAGATGTCGTCATTTTGCCTAACAGGGTAGTAGAGTGGTAGTAGTAGGGTACGCAGTGTAGTGGTAGCCATGTCGATCCCAGAAGAAGAGCTCTGTGTGGCTTGAAAGCTTGTCTTTCTTACCAACCGAAGTTGGTCCAATAAAAGGGTAGCAGAGTGACAGTCCCTCTCTATCGTTTTAATTCAAATTCCATTGAAGTCAATGGAAAAGGCTGTTGAATTCAATGGGCACCTGTACCAGTAATAATAAACAGCCCTTTACAACGGATATAGAAAATGGACTTTGGTTTGGGCTTTGGGACAAAACTTATTGATAAAAGAGGAGACTTTGTGTTCACTGTACTTTATTTGCTAACAGAGTCTGGTAAAGCTGCATCTCAGTTCAGCAAGGTACTTGCGTGTGTGCCTAAATAAGACTATGAGTAGCACCAATGAAGTTGGGATAAAGATCTTTTGCAAAATGATTCTTCTACAGATGGAAAAATAATCACAGGATGAACAAGTAACTTCAGTATGTCTGTTGCCCTCTTGGACATAAACACAACTCTTGCCTGATGAAGTCAGTTCTTTAGTCTGGTTCTCACTGACAGTTGCTTATCTTTCTAGCACAGCTGGAAGGCAGCTTAATCCATTTATTCCCATCTTGAGTACTAGGTACAATAAGACATGGGATGCTTTGGTTTTAGAAAGAGTCATGAATAAGAACATGCAGTTGTTCTAAATACTAGCATCTCCTTTTGTCCAGTATAATACTTTGGATTTCTTAAGCACGTCTTCAGATCACAAAGCATTTTTTCAAAATGAATTTAGCTTCACAACACCCCTTTGAGACAGATATTGCTGCCACTGCTTTAAAGATGAGGAAAACGATCGAGAGAGAGAGAGAGCAATAGCAAGTAACTTGCCCAAGGTCATAGAGGTATTCCGCAGCAAAGCTAGGAATAAAACCCAAATCTCCTTACTCCCTGTCACATACTTCCTTAAATATAAGAACCACCTGCTCTTCAGTTGTGGATACAATATATGCCAACTCCAACCAGCTGGCTGCTAAGCCTGTTAGTTTTCCCGTACTGGTATCATCTCATGATAAGCTTTTGGCCCAGAGTCAAAGTGATTTTCAGGGTTTGAATGATTCAACCTGCTTGTTATTGTTTCAACCTGGTACTATTCATATGCTCAGCTATTTTCCACTGGGATCTGCATACAGTCTGTTGAGAAACAGCTCAAAAGTTACATATTAATTAAACAGCATAACAGAGAGAGGGCTTGATCCTGCAAGCCTTCTGTACCCAGATTCTGCTGAACAGCACGGGAGTTCTGGGCACTGGGGACTTTAGCTAAAACATTCTCTACACATCCCCCTCCTCAAACACTTGTTCATCATGTCAGGAGTTTCCCTGTTTCCACAGCTTAATTTAACACCGATTTCACCTGAACTGAAATTCAAACAAGAACTACATGGAATTCGGTTGTTTGACATTTTTCTCTTTCTTTCTCATCGTCATCTAGACTGACTGAATTCTTCTCCAGTAAATGCCCCATGCATTGCTGCTGTATAGCACTCATGATGTGTATGTATCTGGGGTGGAATCCTCACTCCGAGGGATCAATACAACAGACTGCTGACTAGTGCGGCTTAAATCCTACTCTCACTGCAGCAAGAAACTAGACTGGGTCTCTCACCTCTACTTCCTCAAACAGATGGTAGGAGCTTCTAAGTACTTCATTTAAATTAGACAATTTTTAAAGAAACTTTTTAAAAAAAGACTGTTTTACTGCATTGACAGCCCATTTTTACTAGTTTTTTTTAAATAATTAACTCTAAGTAAGCCAAGTATTATATTATTACCACAAGCTAAACTGTAAGAGACAACAAATAAGCCATTACTACTCTTTAACGGTTAGGAAACAGCTTACTGCACTGCATTTTAGGATATTCAGCTACATTTATTTTTAAGGGTTTTATTACAAGCAGTAAAATAGTTTATTAACCATTTAACCATAGCACAAATGATTAGATGCACATTTATGCTTGAATAGAAAATAGGGACAAAATCAGAAAGGCTAAGGCACAAAATGACTTACACCTAGTGAGGAACATAAAAAGCAAGAAGAGGTTTTATAAAATATATTAGAAATAAGAGAAAGATGAAGGAAAACGTATGTTCATTACTTAGCAGGGAAGGAGAGCTAATAACTGATGCCATCAAGAAGGCTGAGGTGTTTTATGCCTATTTCGCTTCAGTCTTCAATAAAAAGGTTAATTATGGCCAGATGCTTAACACAATTAGTATTAACAACAAGGGGGAAGGAACACAAGCCAGAATAGGGGGAAAAAACAGGTTAAAGAATATTTAGGTAAGTTAGATCAGTGGTTTTCAAACTTGTTAGATTATGTTATGTGGAGAGGGGTACGCAGCCTATGGCAGGGGTTCTCCGGACAAATTTTTTGGTTGCCTCGGAGTGTGGCCACCAACTCTGGCTGGTGGCCGTGCTCTCCCTTTTTCCTAAAATACTTAATTAGATTTAGAAAAATGAAATAAATATGCACATATGCACATCCAAATCATTGTAATTTATTTATTGCTAGCTAGTAAGCAGGGGCGGCTCCAGGCACCACCGCAGCAAGCGCGTGCCTGGGGCGGCAAGCCGGGGGGGCGGGGGGCGGTGTGCCAGTTGTTGTGATGGCGGCAGTCTGGGAGCCTTTGGCAGCATTTCTGCAGGAAGTACGCCGGTTCCGAGGCTTCGACGGCAATTCGGAGGTGGGTACGCCAAAGGCGTGGGACCAGCAGATCACCCACAGAACCGCCGCCGAAAGCTCCCTGACTGCTGTGCTTGGGGCGGCAGAAAACATAGAGCTGCCCCTGCTAGTAAGTCTGTTGTGAAAAGTGATATTAACAAACATACAAGTGTCGCTTTTCAAAGCAGAGTTACTCAGCTCTGGCAACCCTGGGGACAAATTAAGCCCTGGGTGGAGGGCAAGCAAAGATGGAGTGTTGGTCTGGGGGAGGCAGTGAGAGCTGGAGCCTGAAGCCCTGTGGCCAGAGCCCAAAGTCCCGCAGCTGGAGGATGGGGCCCGAGGATGCAGCCCAAATCCAAGTGGCTGGACCGTGGGGCCTGCCACCACACAGCCAGCGCCCAGGGCTGGACCCTGAAGCCAGAGCCTGCTGCCCTGCCACCCCCGAGCTGAAGCCCAAAGCCTGAGCCCCACCGCCCCGGGAAGGTGGAGAACTCACCGGCTACCTGCCCCTACAGTGTAGTGCCTCAGGTGACTCCAGAGGGGGGCAGGGCCCAACCCCTGCTGGCGGCCCCAGCAACAAACACTAAGGCAGCACATCCAGGGGAGAGGGAGAGGGGGGCGCTACTTTGCCCTCCCCACCCCTCCCAATCACAGCCCAGAAGGATGTGGCCGCAAGAAAAGGCCCCGGTGGCTGCATTTGAGAAACACTGGTCTATGGCATACCCCCCTCTGAGATAGGTGTCTCATAACATACCTATGAAAACAGAAAAAAAGGTCTGCAAGGGATAACACGATGCAACACAGTGCACAAGCCCTGGTGTGTGTTGTCCCTGATACAATTATTACTATTATAATGAACAATTTTATTATATATACTCATAGCGTTAACCTCACACTGCAAAAAGGAAACATACACCAATGTAGCTGCAGTTTTAACTGAAAGGAGGTTAAATGGTGATTAGATTGCCAAATCTTACTAAATACAATGCATTGTCTGCCATTACAGGGCTTTTCTCGCATACCCCCTGAGAACTCACATACCCCCAGGCGTACACGTACTCCAGTTTGAAAACCACTAAGTTAGACATATTTAAGACACTGAGGTAATTTATGAAACTAGCTGAAGCAATCTCGGAACTGGTTGCAATTATCTTTGAGAACAAATGGAGGACGTGTGACATTCCAGAAGACTGCAGAAGGGCAAACGTAGTAGCCATCTTTAAAAGGGGAAACAAAGAGGGCCCAGGGATATACAGACCAGTCAGCCTATCTTCGATACCTGGAAAGATACTGGGGCAAATTATTAAACAATCAATTTGTAAACTTCTAGAGGATAATAGGGTATTAAGTAATAGCCAACATGGGTTTGTCAAGAACAAATCATGTCAAACAACCCAAGTTCCTTCTTTGACAGAATTACTGGCCTACTGGATGAGGGGAAGCTATAGATATGATATATCTTGATTTTAGGCTTTTAACACAGTCCCACATGACATTCTCATAAGTGAACTAGGGAAATGTGGTCTAGATTAAATTACTATAAGGTGGGTGCACAACTGGTTGAAAGACCGTAGTAAAAAAGTACTTATCAATGATTTGCTGTCAAATTGGGAGGACATATTTAATGGGGTCCCCCAGGAGTCAGTCTAGGGTCTAGTACTATTCAGTATTTTCACTACTGAATTGGATAATGGAGTGGAGTGTATGCTTATAAAATTTGTGGGTGACACACAGCAAGCACTTTGGAGGACAGCAGGGTTAGACTTCAAAATAACCTTGACAAAATTGGAGATTGGTCTGAAATCAATAAGATGAAATTTAATATAGGCAAGTGTAAAGTACTATACTTAGGAAGGAAAAACCAAATGCACAAATACAAAATGGGGAACAACTGGGTAGGCAGTAGTACTGGTGCAAAGGATCTGGGAATTATAGTGGATCACAAATTAAATACAAGTCAATGAGACACATTTGCAGGTGAATATCATTCTGGGGTGTATTAACTGGAGTGTCCTATGTGATATCAGACACAGATGAACATGATTCGTTGGGGAAGAGTCAACATGGTTTTTGTAAAGGGAAATCATGCCTCACCAATTTATTATAATTCTTTGCGGGAATCAATAAACGTGAACAAAGGTGATCCAGTGGATGCAGTGTACTTGGACTTTCAGAAAGCCTTTGACAAAGTCCCTCATCAAAAGCTCTTAAGCAAAGTAAGCAGCCATGGGCTAAAAGGGAAGGTTGTCTCATGGATCAGTAACTGGTTAAAAGACAGGATACAAAGGGTAGGAATAAATGGTCAGTTTTCAGAATGGAGAGAGGTAAATAATGGTGTCCCCCAGGGGTCTGTTCTGGGACTGGTCCTATTCAACATATTCATAAATGATCTGGAAAAGGGGTAAACAGTGAGGTGGCAACATTTGTAGATGATACAAAAATCACTCAAGATAATTCAGTCCAAAGCTGACTGCGAAGAGTTACAAAGGGATCTCACAAAATGGGGTGACTGAGCAACAAAAGGGCAGAGGACATTCAATGTTGATATATGCAAAGTAATGCACACTGGAAAACATAATCCCACTACACATACAATTAGTTGTTCTCTCTCTCAAGAAAGAGATCTTGTCATCACTGTGGATAGTTCTCTGAAAACAGCTGCTCAATGTGCAGTGGCTGTCAAAAAAAGCTAACAGAATATTAGGAACCATTAGGAAAGGGACAGATAGATAATAAGACAGAAAATATCATAATGCCATTATATAAATCCATGATACATCCACACCTTGACTACTGCAGTTCTGGTTGCCCCATCTTAAAGGGGAAAAAAAAATCTTAGAATATCAGGGTTGGAAGGGACCTCAGGAGGTCATCTAGATATATTTGAATTGGAAAAGGGACACAGAAGGGCAATAAAATGGTTAAGGATGTGGAACAGGAGAGATTAAAAAGACTGGGACTTTTCAGCTTGGAAAAGAGATGACTAAGAGGGCTATGATAGAGGTCCATAAAATCATGACTGGTGTGGAGAACGTGAATAAGGAAGTGTTATTTACTCCTTCTCATAACACAAAAACTAGGGGTCACCCAATGAAATTAATAGACAGCAGGTTTAACACAACAAAAGGAAGTATTTTTTCACACTACACATAGTCAACCTGTGGAACAACTTGGCAGAGGATGTTGTGAAGGCCAAAACTATAACAGGGTTCAAAAAAGAACTAGATGTTTATGGAAGGATAGGTTCATCAATGGCTATTAGCCAGGACGGGCAGGGATGGTGTCCCTAGCATGTTTGCCAGAAGCTGGGAATGAGTGACAGGGGATGGATCACTTGATTACCTGTTCTGTTCATTCCCTCTGGGGCACTTGGCATTGGCCACTGTCAGAAGACAGGATACTGGGCTAGATGGACCATTGGTCTCACCCATTATGGCCGTTCTTATGTTCTTAACTGAGGCTTTTAGGGATTAGCTGAATAAGGGCCCATTCCTGCATCACTGAAGTTAATGGGAGATTTCAGTGAGTTTTGGAATCAGGCCCTTAAAGCTTTAACCAGGCATGTTTTAAATATTTGTAAGTATGTGTTTATGGGTTTAAGTGCATTAGAAACAGCAATTTTTTTTAGCCTCTGATTTTGTAAACCTTCATTGCTGTTAATAGCTGGAGAAACAGTGCTGAGAGTGTTGGCTGGGTTGAAAAGATTTAGCAACAGTATCTTAGTTAGCCTGGCTTTACCTCTGTTCAGGCCTGTTGATTTTGCTTGTGGTTGGGGGTGGATAATTAGAGCTGTTTCCTAGTAATTAGCCAACACCTTGCCCCCACCGCACAGGCAGGCAGCGCTGTGATTGGCATGGCAGTGGGGGAGTGTATTACAAGTACGTATGTTTTATAAAGCAGTCATCCCTTGGGATCCCAGCTCCTGGTGAGCTGCACAAACATGAAGTAAGAGACAGCCCTTGCCAGAAGAGCTTACAATACAAATAGAGAAGGCAGACAAAGGCTGGGAGAAAAGAAGTTCTAGTATCCCCACTGTACAGATGGCAACTGGGGCATGGTTGGGAGTTAGGTGCATGAATGGCTTTAAAAACCTGGCCCTAACTAAGGGTAGGTCTATACTCACTGTCCGGGTTGACGCGGTGAGTTCGACTTCTCGGAGTTCGAACTATCGCATCTAATTGCTCCGGTCGACTCCGGAACTCCGCCACCGCGGAGGCCACAACGGCGGTGGCCGAGTCGACCTTGGAGCCACGGAGTTCGACCCCGCCGCGTCTGGACGGGTAAGTCAGTCGAACTAGGGTACTTCGAGTTCAGCTACGCTATTCGCGTAGCTGAACTTGCGTACCCTAGTTTGACACCCCCCCCCTTAGTGTAGACCAGGCCTCACTTGCCCAAGGTCACACACAGCCTGTGGCCAAGCGAGGAACTGACTCCAGCTCCCCAGTCTAGTGCCTTAAGACAAGGCCATCCCTCTTCTCTGTTTCCTGCTCTTAGGGAGGCTGTTGTCAATACTGTTAGATGTTAATGAACTTTTAGTTTTTAAGTATTGAGGTTTTAGACCTAGCTGCCTTAGTCTCTTTCACCAACAGAAGTTGGTCCAGTAAAAGATATTACTTCACTCACCTTGTGTCTCTAATTTTTTAAGAGAAAGTTTTGCAATTTTTTGGTACTTTTATATTTAACCTGCCACGTTTCCTCCCTCCAGCTGAAGCTGAGGTGATGGCTCTTTACCCTGAAGCTTCAGGGATTGCAGTGGGAAGGTCAGATGACCAGCTTGCCTAGAGGTAGGTCACGGCCTTATGGTTTCTGCTTGACTAGTCATCCCAGAGGGGGCCTCAGTCACCCCCTCATGCTCCAGCTGTTCCCCCAGCGGTTCTGTCACTACAGAGGAGCAAGGTAGAGGGACCTGGTCTACCTACTCCACCAGATCCCAACCCATTGCCAGAGAGAGGTTCATGAAGTGTCTAGCCCAGTTACTGAGCTACCCCAACTTATGTTTTCCTCTAGATCACTTCCTGCCAGTCCAAGTGCCTCAGTCTGGGGGCATGGTTGCTGGCTTAGCAGTCTGTCCTCTGACTGAACGAGCACTAAAAGACAATCTCTTTTAGTGCTTTCAATTCCCAAAGAGCAGGTCAGGGAAATCCCCGTCACTGCTGCTAGAGCAGTCCTCACAAAGCTACTGCAACTTCAGGCACAGCTCTTGGCATGACCCATGCTCCCTGATGCCGCATGCAGCTCTTTTCCTGGGCTACCACTGTCCTTTTAAACTGCTTTTCCACTGGGAATGTGTCCTGTTCCTGTTGAGGGTCAGGGCCTCCTTAGCCCAGTATTGTTCTACTCCCAGCACTGGTTGTGTGGAGCCTGTAGACCCCATTACACGGACCAAGCTTTGTGAATGATATGACAACCATGTTGGGATATCCACACAATGGAAAGACTGTACCTATGCTGGAAAGGGAGGCTGTTTGCCGACAGCACTGAGGCATCTGCCATTTTGTACTTTATTTTGGGTACAGAACATTACAGAGCAAATCCCGAAGGGCTCTCTCTTTCTTGGTTACTACATCCAGCACCTTATCCATGTGACACTGCAGCTGAATGAGACTAAACACATTTTAACTAAGGGTAGGTCTACACAGCCAACGTTAACCGTGGTTAATGTGGCTGTGTAGTCGCAACTCCTGAGCTGGGAGAGAGCGCGCCCAGCGCTTTAATAAAACCAACTCCGCGAGGGGAATAGCTACCAGTGCTGGGAGCAGGGCTGATTTACCCCGGTTTCCTTGAGATCAGTATCAGGCCCAATAGCCGTAACTGTTACAGAAAGAGAAAACGGTGCTTGGGAAACAATCCAAAAGTTTTCTTCTTTGAAGACTTAGGACCAGAGCCTCAGCTGGTATAAATTGGTGTAGCTCCACTGACTTTAATTTACATCAGCTGAGCATCTGGTCCCTAGTTTAACATGCGGCATAATTCAAATGAAGCTATATACAAGGTGATCTGTGCAACAAAACAAACAAAAAATACAGAAATCTTAACAAGCCCACTTTGCAGCATGGATTGAGGAGACTAAGATGTGGCATATGATTGTAAATGGTAAATTGAACAAATTTATTGAATACTATCTCTTTGTCCAAAGGCATCAGTAGAATCCAATACCTTAAACAGTGACAAATGAAAGAAAATTATCCTAGTTATTGGAATTTGCATCTCAAGGCCAGAGCAGATCTGGCACTTGATGGGTGCTATGGTAATCATGCTACTGTAGTATTGTATGGGAGTGTTCTCATGAATGGGGAGCAAAGTAGAATGACAGCCTACGTGCTACGGGGAAAAAGGAGGACTTCACTTAAATGCCTGCTGCAGACACGCTGGAACCAATTCGCCACTGCCTTGCCCAGTGGGTGCTTTTTTACACCTATGCAAAGTAGGTGCAGAAGGGCAGCCTTTTACACCCACCTTGAAAAGCTGAGTATGGAGATGTAAAAAGGCTCAGAGAGCTAAGGAGTAAATTGTTGCTCCTGAAACGACAGATCTTAAATACCTGGCTCGAATATCAACTATCATTGCAGCACTCAAAGGTAGGACAACATAGCTGTCCTGGGCTTTTATAGCTGCTAGCAAAAAATGGAAACACAAGGTATGTTTACGCTGCCATAAGGAATGTGCAGTATGTAGAGGACATACACTCCATTCTCTCCCAGCATGGGTATAATCAGCAGAGGCACTTAGATGAGTAAAGATATGCCTGAATCCTGTGGGTACGTACCCTATGTAACTCTCTACACACTCAAGCGGTGCCTCCTCTGTCTACACTGCTATTTTTTCATCAGTGTAGGGCCCAACTGCCTCCCTGCTGCCAGAGCCTTTCCCCACTGCAGGGAAGCTCCCAGCAGCGGATAAAGGCTCCAGCAGCTCCTTGCTGGCCAAGCCTTTCCCTGTCACAGGGAGCTGCCTGAGCTTTTCCCAGCTGCCGTCTCTCTGACACGTGTAGCTACACAGCACAGCGTACACAGTGGTGTCCCACAATGGACACAGCCTGCTTTTCACTGCGGCATGTAGCCCCGCACACCCAAGGGCAGCTCTAGGGATTTTGCCGCCCCAAGCACGGCAAGCAGGCTGCCTCCGGCGGTTTGCCTGCGGGAGGTCCACCGAAGCCGCGGGACCAGCGGACTCTCCGCAGACAAACCACCGGAGGCAGCCTGCCTGCCGCCCTCGCAGCGCAGGCAGAGCGCCCCTCACGGCTTGCTGCCCCAAGCACGCGCTTGGCGTGCTGGGGCCTGGAGCCGCCCCTGCGCACACCCTACACAATGCATAGCCACAGAGTTATACTCTGAGCAAAATTACTACTTGAAGTGTTTGAATTTTGGAGGGAATGCTAAAATGGTTTCCTAACGAGTTTGTTATTGATTCACAACCAGTGTTGCGCCATTGGATTTTCTATCCACAGTAAGAGATGCCTGACGGCTGCTTAACATACACCTTCCCACCCTCTGCTCAGCCTGCCAGATTCCTTCATGTTTTCCCCACAAATTGCGTTTTGGGGGATTTTGTCTTTGCACTTTAAATCCACTTAGGGCCCTAACGTAGATTAAACTGATCTAAAGCCTTGGATTAGTATAAACTACAAAAAATATAATTTATGAGGTTGGGAGACAATTTTTTTTTCATTTTATAAACATGGAATGCTCTAAACAAGGGCCATGCTGATTACTGGCAAAAGAAGAATGTTCAACCATCACATATTCAACATCAGTATTTTACTGTCTCCAGACATAACTTAATAATTTGTCACATGAAATGGGCAGCATTTTGCCTCTGCTGTTGTCGATACTTACAAAAATCTGTAAAAATTCTTCTTAAATGCAGATCTTCCATTGCCAAAAAACAGGAAGTAAACTTGATATCTTATTCAAGCAAGGTTATTTGCTCTGCAATTTGCTTGGAGAGATGAGAACAGCTTAGCATTAATTAATAATAATATAAAACAATACCAATTACAGTAGCCTGGGAACAGAACTCAGACTAGGGAAGAGTCAGGTCAGTCTTTGTAGCATTCTTGGTTACTACAGTTCCCTTCGCTTTTGTAATTGCCAAGTCCTAATTCTCTAGACTCCAGCACATGCAGGATACTCGCGCACAGCCCCTTTACATAGAGCCATAACCACATCACTCCCCTAGAAACACGTTTTTGAACCCTCATTCTAGGATTCACTTATTTACCCTAATTTTTATTTTTAACCCTTCCAAGCTACCTCACTCCTTCTGCTCACCTGGCACTGGCCCCATTCCTGTCCCTTCACACCAGCCACCTGTTGCAAGAGCCTTCTCCTTTGCAGCATCTGTCATCTCACTTCCTGTCTCTTGCTTCACTGACTCTCTGCCCACTTTTAGACCTCACCTGGCTTGCATAGCCTAGTGCCAGTTATTACTTTGTCTGTGCTTTCAGTCACTTGACTTAAATAATATAATAAAGTTCAAAGCTTTTTAGCATAGTTTATATCAAAGATTATACACAAAAGGGACCTGATCCTGCCACCCTTTTCCATGAGAGTTTTTGTTTCTCATGTGAAAAGGGTAGTTAAATTCAATGGGACTGGTGTCTAACGCTTTGCCTGCAACAGGAAATAGCCTGAAATAGCTATTCCACAATAGCTCCCCATGTGAACACTTAACCCACACTGTCTACACCGGGAACTTACATCAGCATAGCTAGGCCTCTCAGGGGTGTGGCTTTTCACACCCCTGAGACATAGCTATGCCAGCCTAACCCCCCAGTGTAGACAGTATTAGGCCGATGCAAGAATTCTTCCATCAATGGAAGTGGAATAACTATAGCACTGCGAAAACCCCTTCCATCATTGTAGTGAGTGTCTACACTGAAGCACTGCAGTTGTAGTGTTTTAAGTGTAGACATAGGCACTTTTAGGGTATGTGGGTTTAGCTTACTCCACTTACATGAAACCACACAAAGGCATTCTTCATTTGAAATACCTATTGCACTTTAAATTCGCTCCCTAGCTTATTTTGCAATAGCTTCCCCATGTAGACAAACCCCTAGTTAATACTTCACAAATTCATAATGGGGGAAACAGAATGTTACATGGGTCCTCTATTCAGATTCCCTTGCGGCCCAGGGAATAAAACATGCTGCCCCCTTGCATGGATCTGGCCAAATCTATGCCAGTTCTAAGAAGCAGAGTCTGCTCTCTTCTTTGAAAAGAAAAAGTTACAGCTTCATCTCAATTGGGACATATCCAGAACTGCTATAACAGCGCAAATGAAAACGGTACTATTTATCACTTCACAGCCTGCATGACATTCACTTTGTGCAAAATCTCAGCTTTCATTTCAGAAAGAAGTTTCTGGCGATCACTAGAAAGAAAACCTTCCAAATGTGAACAGAGGGTAAATGGACACAAGGCTGCCTTCCTGAGTCTGCAGCCAGCCTGAAACAATGGCTCACAGAGGTGTGAACACCTCTGTCCCCTATTAATCTCACTGGAGTGAGAATTAAAACAACCCTTTAGGGTCAACATTAACGTTCATCATTGCTGATCACTTTAATGGATGGAATGGGTGGAAAAAAGCCCCAGGTGCTGAGAAATTAGGAATTGCTGTGAGGAAAGAAATGCAGAGGGAAGAAAGGAGAGAATAAAAAGGAAGAGGGAGAGAAAGAGAAATGAAGGTGAAAAGGAAAAGTGGGTGGTGGTCCCAGGATGGGGCCACATGCTTTCCCACTGAGTGATACCAAATGTGAAAACAAAGTACTTAATAAAGAATAGTAATTAATAAGTTGAGTTACTGTAAAATTCTATATTTGATCTTTGTAAAAATTTTCCATTGACATCGATGGGAGCATGTTATTCTAAATATATACTCTGGCCCATGATTCATGCCTAAAAATGGAATTTGGCCTTCGCTGATTAACACCTGAAAATCTTGTGACATTTTAGATGCCATGGCATGGTCGCAACTGTAATATGAACGATATTCACACTCAAGCTAGAGGGAAATGCTAGGAGGCAAATACAGTGGGTGCCACTTAATAGGAATCCTGATATTATCAACTTCCAGTGGGTAGCAACATTTTCTAATCCCACCCCACTGACTTTAATAAGATTTGGATATTGGCAACAGCATGCGGCTGACAACTTTTTGATGTGCCTCCCCTGTCTGCAACCCTGCCTGTGGCTGGGAGGGGAGACTGCTGGCAGGGCAGCAGCGGGAAGGTTTGCAGGGCTGCAAGCACTGGGACATGCCAAGCTCAGCCTCCTCTACTGTACAGCCCCGCAACCCCCAAATGGAAAGCCCCAGCATCTGGGCTGCATCCCCCCTGCTACCCTGCATGTAGCTGCCCATCCCAGACGCAGGCAGGTTGTGGCCAGGCAGGGAGAGGTACCACACATGTCCTAGTACTTCATTCCCTGGCTGCACCCCTACAGATTTACTTTCTGCTTATTAGCAACCTTTGGATAATAGCAACTTTTTACTGGGAACTGAGAGGTTGCTAACAAGCGGAATCCATGGCAGGAGGGAAAGAGAAGGGTAAAAGACTCAGAAAATCTGAAGACCAAAGTCTTCAGTGGGAACAAATATCTTTCTTGACTATTCTATAGCTGAGTATTTATAGCACTGTATCGATAAGGTGCAGGAATAATACAAACAGCTAGTGATACAGCAGAAGCAAGGTACTATCACAAAGTACGTTGCATATGGCATGAAATATGCCTTCTATTCGGAGCTATTACGTTATAACTAGCATAAAGAGAAGTGTCATTGGTTCCACCCAATGCTGTGTTTTTCCAGGGGTCGCTCATTCAATGCAGTGGTCATGAGTGCTCTACATCTCTAATGTAGTTTTGATAGCAAAGAAAATCGCCTGCATGCCATCTTGGCTACAAGAATAAGAAAGGTGCATTCAGATAATCAGTATTTCTTGGTGCATCTTTTCCAGAAAGAGGGAAATCCCAGCAATGAGCAAATCTCTTTGGTCTGAAAATCCAGTTTTAAATCTCACAAGTTCAGGTTTTCTGGCAAAAAATTTCCTTGCTTCAGGGTTTCAGCCAGTCTGAAAAACAGCAAGGACAGGCTCTTCTTGTGGTATGTTACCAGTCATAACTCTGTACATATCTGTACTAGCAAGTTCCCTCCACAAACATACATCATATTCAGCTGACCTACTCTGTGAAGGGTAGGGCAGCAAATTAAAATAATGCCTCGTTTCTTCTTTTCACCTTAATCCTTTTACCACATCACTGCAAAGCTTCAGCCGCATCCTCAGCCAGACACAGAGACAAAGAAGTGTGCAGTTCACAGCTCACTATGATGCGAAGCAAGAGCACCGCCATTTGGTTAAATAAGGTTACTGTCAAAGGCTCTGCCATATATTTACTAGCTCTGGTTGAACAGTATCGTTATCACAGAACTGACCATAACATAGAAATGGGTAACATATTTGTAAGACCACGTTTCAATGCTGTTACTACGTAAATGTTCAAAATGTCCCTTTTCAAAAATCGCACTTCATTAAAACAAAAAAATACATTTTAATTTTTCTGTCAAGTTTTCACTGACTGACTCTTGAAGGAAGTACCAATGAATATTCCCAAGAACAGGATGCAAAAGCTACGTCTCTCTTCCATTCCTTCAACGTAGAGCATTCTTTGAACTTTACATTTACATCACTAGGCAATACCACCACTATTTTGGTTTATCTTCTACTATGCAGTGGGCCAGTGGACGTTGTGTTGCATCACCGAATCATAGGACTGGAGGGACCTTGAGAGGTCATCCAATCCAGTCCCCTGCACTCATGGCAGGACTAAATATTATCTAGACCACCCCAGACAGGTGTTTGTCCAACCTGCTGTTAAAAATCTCCAATGATGGAGATTCCACATCCCTAAGCAATTTATTCCAGTGCTTAACCACCTGACAGTTAGGAAGTTTTTCCTAATGTCCAATCTAAACCTCCCTTGCTGCAATTAAAGCCTATTGCTTCTTGTCCTACCCTCAGAGGTTAAGAAAAACAAATTTTCTTCCTCCTTGCAACAACCTTTTACATACTTGAAAACTGTTATCATGCCCCTCTCAGTCTTCTCTTTTCCAGATTAAACCAACCCAATTTTTCCCCATCTTCCCTCATAGGTCGTGTTTTCTAGACCTTTAAATAATTTCTGTTGCTCTTCTCTGGACTCTCCAATTTGTCCACATCCTTCCTGAAATGTGGCACCCAGAACTGGACACAATACTCCAGTTGAGGCCTAATCAGAGCAGAGTAGAGCGGAAGAATTACTTCTCGTGTCTTGCTTACAACACTTCTGCTAATACATCCCAGAAGAATATTTGCTTTTTTTTTTTTTTGCAACAGCTTGTGGTCCACTATGACCCCCCCGATCCCTTTCCGCAGTACTCCTTCCTTGGCAGACATTTCATCATGTGATGAATCAAACTAAGTATTATGCAATAGCTGTAAGTAGTCTTCGAAAAGCTAATACTGAAACACAAGCAGACATCACAAGGCAATTTATACGAGGGACAGGATCTTACATCTATGAGTCTCAGAGCACTTTATAACAGGGGGAAAGGCTTCAGACTGAAGAAAAAGCATGGAGCATATAGAATCATTTGCTGTCTCAGACTTCTGAAAACGAGACGAGAACATTATTTTTTGAGTTACAAACTTGTCCAGAGATTTGGGAGTTTCAATTTTCCACTCCAGTCAATATCTAATGATTTACTGCTTTTCTGGCTGGAGTTCTTACTGAAAGCTAATGACAGATTGACGCATGTTGTTCCATTCTCACTACAGTGAGAATGGAGTCATGATCCCAACTGCTCTGAAAGATTGTCACATTTCCCCAGTTCAAGAACACATGAGAAGTTTAGCCCATTGGAGTAGCCTATATGTAATTTAAAAAAAAAAAAAAAAAGATTGTTGAAAATATCTCATCTTTCTTTTTCCCTTTTTTTTTTTTAAGTCAATTATTGTTTAAGGAGCTTTAGCAAGTAACTGCTTCTATTGCTAAAGAACTCCTTCAGTAGATATAGTTGAATTTACAAACTTTCTACAGGGTACAATCTCTTGAGGCATTTTTCAGGAATATATGAAAATGTTTCCTTCTTCTTGTGAATGGCTGTGATGGGAAAAAAGCAGGGGATCTGAAGTTCCCAGTCCATTTTAAATATTATCCTGCAAATTCACATCAGAAACAGGAAAAGCATCAACTGAATAGATTTCTCCCTTCAAACACTCAATTGCTTCTTCGTTCTTCAGTTTTTTAAACTCCTGGTAGTGGACCTTAGTGGAGAGGAGAGGAAAGGAAAGGATGCATTAGTTCTGCTGCTAAATAACAAACTCACATTGTCTTGTGAACCAGCACACTTAGTAAAGGGAAACAGATATAGAGAATCCCTGCATTCCAGAAAGTGATCAGTTCAGATCAGCAATTCCACATGAAAACAGTCAATATCTGATCAAATTCATAGACTTAAGATCAGAAGGGACCATTATGGTCATCTAGTCTGACCTCCTGCACAATGTAGACCACAGAATCTCACCCACCCACTCCTGTAACAACCCCCTAACCTATGTCTGAGTTACTGAAATCCTCAAATCATGGTTTAAAGACCTCAAGGTGCAGAGAATCCTCCAGCAAGTGATCAGTGCACCACGCTGCAGAGGAAGGTGAAAAATCTTGAGGGCCTCTGCCAATCTTCCCTGGAGGAAAATTCCTCCCAACCCCAAATATGGCGATCGATTAAACCCTGAGCATGTGGGCAAGACTCACCAGCCATCACCCAGGAAAGAATTCTCTGTAGTAACTCAGATCCCTTCCCATCTAACATCCAATACAGACCATTGGGCCTATTTACCTGCTAATAATCAAAGATGAATTAATTGCCAAAATTAGGCTATCCCACCATGCAAAGTTCCGAATTATGGTATAGGGATCAAACTCCACTTGGACATAGTTTACCATAGTGGAGTCGTAGAATATCAGGGTTGGAAGGGACCTCAGGAGGTCATCTAGTCCAACCCCCTGCTCAAAGCAGGACCAATCCCCTGACAGATTTTTGCCCCAGATCCCTAAACGGCCCCCTCAAGGATTGAACTCACAACCCTCGGTTTGGCAGGCCAATGCTCAAACCACTGAGCTATTTGCCCAACACCATAGACTACTATCACTGATCAAGGAGTTTTTCCAACAGTGTCAATTTAGGTTAAGCTCACCACTCCCAGTACTCTGTTCTTCACCCATCATACATGTCACCATACTGATAAGACCTGCATTTAGGCTTCTTACCAGTATCACATGATAGCCCAGCGCTTTCAGATGTCTCATTTTCATTGCCAACTTGCCTCGGGGGTGTCTTGTGCCAAAACAGAAAGCAGACGGAGGAGCACAGAGAACAGCCACTCTAAAGCCAAAAACAGTAATAATTTCTTAGGGAGCTGGCAAACCGCTTTATGCTGCTGCAGTTTAAGTATTCTTCACAGCTAACTGTTCAGAGAATGCCTTTAATATTAAGGAATAGCACTGCTGTGTTTGTTTATTGCTAATATTTTTGTCCATTTCTAATTTAATCATTCTTTTGCTTCTCTGGACTTAAGCAACTTAAACCCCTCTCTCCTGCAATGTGTTTTATCTAGGTGCTGAGGGCTGCCCATTCAGTTCTTATGGCAAAGATTGAATTCCTGGGAGGGGCATGGGCCTCTTCAATCTAGCAGACAAAGGTATAACAAGATCCAATGGCTGGAAGTTGAAGCTAGACAAATTCAGACTGGAAATAATGTGTAATGTTAACGGTGAGGGCAATTAACCATTGGAACAATTTACCAAGAGTCACGGTGGATTCTCCATCACTGGCCATTTTTAAATCAAGACTGGCTGTTTTTCTAAGAGACATGCTCTAGTTCAAACAGGAGTTAATTCAGGGAAGTTCTATGACCTGTGTTAGGCAGGATGTCGGACTAGAGGATCAAAGTGATCCCCCCTTCTGGCGTTATAACCTAGGAGACCTTTATGAGGGCAGATTATCCCACATCTACCCACTGTGGAGGTTCTTGCATCTGTGTCTGAAGCATCCAGTGCTGGCCCCTGTTGGAGGCAAGATACTGGACTAGGCCCTGGTCTGATTCAGAATGGCAATTCTTATGCTCCTGTGAGAGCATAGAGAAAGTGAATTACTTGCTCTGCAGATCAGTGAGCCAGAGAGGCAACAGGAAGAGCCTCACATAAAGGCCTGATAAAGAAAACTTGTAACCAAATAAAGGTACCTTTGAACATCTGGAGCATCAGCAGGATCATCTACTTCAGTTACTGGAAGCGCTTTTTTTCTGTTTGCATCCATTTTGATTTCAAAATCTGAAAGAAAAACAGTCAAATATTAAATGCCACAAGAGGCTTTGACCATGGCAAGAGGCTTTGACCATTCCAATATAATTCATGGAGTCAATGGAAAAGAAACAGCTATAATTACTGCATTTGTGTGACAGTTTGGACAATATACTGCTCTTCCTTTAAGAGCAACAAATAGAGTCAGTTGGCACCTTGACACAGTCTGAAAAGGTGCTTGTTATCACAAATCAGATACAGTATGCGTAGGTGTATCAATTCAGGATTTAAAGAAAAAAATTCTGACCAGGTTGCTATGAAATCTCAGACAGATCCATACATATTCCCATGTCCTTTTATCATTGAGTTTGATAAATTTAAGAATAAAAATACCAGAAGTATTACAAGTGAATCAGGCAATGATAGCTTGCAAATGATATAAATCATAGAAGTATAAACCCTGCATACAAAAGAAACCATACACCATGGAACTTTACTAAATTTATAAATGGTCTCTCAGTGAAGGTTAGATCCTGTTGTTTAAATCAAAGAAAAAGGAAAACTGTTCCACAGCTAAAACAACCACCTTGAAGTTTCATATTTTGCCATTTTATATTGTTTCTTTAATCCAAAGATTAAAAAAATAGGTTAGCATTAAAAGGTCAGTGTTGTTTAATATAGTTATGGCCTATTGGGTTTATGTAGGATTAGTTGCCTCAAAAGCCACATTTTAACCACAAAGCCCAATGCAATTTTACAAACCACAGCAGTAACAATATTTTAGTCAACTGTCCAACTATTTTAACGTGAATGTCATAGAAAATACAACCATAAAGGCACAGTTGTCAAATAGACCTTATCACCAGAAATTTATATCTTAAACCCCTTGTATTATAGGTAATAGTTGCCAATCCATTTCTTTACCACTATAAATCAAAATTCAAAGGCACATGACAATTAATTGGTCCCATACCAATGTTGTAATCATGTGGCAGTTGGATGTTTTGCTGAAACATACGCTCATCTCCCAGAAGTTTCAGCAGAGCCTCACGAACCTCAGGGAGATCAGAAACCAAAGGTGAGGAGGGTTTCTTTATAAACATAGTTGCTGGCTTGGTGAATGAAGGACTATCAAGTTCCAGACACATGTTCACACAGTGCAGCATCATTTCATTCTGTTCCTTGTTAAGGCCATCTGAAAAAAAGGACAGAAATGTAGCATTAAAGTGGATTCGTTATATTTATATGGTATCATTTTATGTCACGAAATCCACAATTTCACTGGCTACTATTTGCAGTACGAACAGATTTCAGTTTTGCTGAGCAGTAGATTAATTCCAAATTAGGCATAATAAAACTAATTGTTTCTTGAAAAGATGCCATCAAGACACTGTTAAAACCTTCTTGTTCTACATAGCTATCTAAGAAATTTACAAGACACACATTACTGTAGAATCAACCCCCTGGTGAGGTAGAGCAATGCTATTATTCCCACTGTACAGATGGAGAATGGAGGAACGGAGAGGCTAAGAGACTTATCCAAGGTCACTGAGGAAGTCTGTGGCAGAGCAGGGAGTTGAACCCCAGGGCTCCCAGGCTCTAGATTACCACCCTAACCACTGGACAATCCACTCTTGAAAGTCTGAAATCTGTTCATTTACTCACTTTTTCCCCTCTATTGTGCACAGCTACACACATTACCCTGTTACAGCAGGGTTACTAATAAGTTGAAAGACATTTATTCACACATGGAGGTTGTTCTTAAAAAACAAACAAAAAACCCAAATACTTTAGTGGATATTGATAAAACACAAGAAGTCAAGTCACATTTTGGATGTCACTTTCAGAGCATGCTTTAACAGTACCAAACTACAGAGCTGGGCAACATTTTTCAGCTGAATGGCAAATTCTCTGATAAAATGCAGGTTTTGTGGTGAGTGAAACTATCTGCAAGTTTGGATCAAATTCAGCAAATAGTTTCAGACAAATTAAATGAGGGGAAAAAATTGTGGAAATGTTTTTTCAAAACAATGTGCAAACATTTCATTTTACCTGAATGGAATTTTTTCATTTCAGTGGGAAAAGCCCCCCTTCCCCCCCACCCCCGCCAAAAAAAAAATCAATTCAAAATAAACTGATATTCCCCCTGTGATTCAGCCAGCGCAGGGAAGAGTCAATTATTCACTCAGCTGTACTGAATTATTCAGGTTCCAAGTAGACAGACTATTTTGTTGAAGTGTAGGGACTAACAGAACTTCCCAAAGGATACACAGTCTGCAAGCAACAAATACACTTACACCCTGAATCAGTGCCAAACTAAGCGATTAGCTGTAGAGAATTATAACACGAAGCTCAACGACTACCTTGAACCATTTCAGTTAGGGTCTTTCATCCTAAAGCAAAACAGCCAAGCAACTTCTAACAACTAGTTGTATTTTGAGCTAAACTTTGATTTAGCTGAAAAATATACATCACTTGGGTTAATTTTTTTTAAATGTTCTTGGAAAATCTTGAATGCGTATCACAGAAGAAAGAATCCACAATTTGTTCACATTTGACTTTCTACAACAAATCTTGCATTTACATACATAGGCACACAGTTACCTAGGAAACACTTCCCTCATTACTGAAGTGTCTTATCTGAAAATGGTACCTCCAAAACAACCCTCCCCACCGCCATGATGAGGGCATTGGTTCAGTGCTAAGTCTGAGGACAGAGTCTCCTGAATCACTAACAAGTAACAACTTGCAAAACTCAGGCTTTTTTATTTCATATCTAATATTAACCTGTCTTAGCTTGTGAGCTTCAATGCAACCACACCCTAAGGAGTGATTGTGTTGAAGCTACTACTACTCTTATCTACACACTACTCTGAATTCAATGGCATAACACATATTAATACATTAATGACTGACCTGATTTTAGTAACTCATTGAGGTTGTCCTCTTGCAGGAGCTGACTAAGTGCAGGCTGTGGCAAATACTCTAAAATGCAAAATGAATACACTGCCTTCAGCAGATCCACATTAGAAATCCTGGCGAGGTACTTATTCAAGGCACCATTTAGAGACTCCAGGAATCTTCAAAAGAAAAAGAGAGACATCTTTACATACTAATTTATAAATAAACTCAGACTTTCCTGAAAATCTCTATAAAATATAAATCAGTACTTTTGAAATAAAACCCCAGACATTCCAATTTACTTGGATAACCAGAACCCAAGTCCAGCACCTAAGCTTGCTGCTAGCTACAACCTGTTCACCACTTTTATCAGTCTATCACTTAAGTGATGGGCACCCATTCTCTATTACATCTTGTGCATTCTCTATTACATTGCTTTACTGTTTGGAAAAAAATGTATATCTGCCTTTTTTATATATATATATAAAAAAAATAGTGACAGGTATAGCAAGTTTATCTCACAGATTAGTAAAACAGGACCAAGTGAGAATTATTTCACAACTGGAATCCAAGATCAGTAGCAAGTACTCTTTCGTGTGCCTGTTCAGACACCCACATAACAACTATGTAATTTAATACAACGCTTTCTAAGCCAGAACCTACTCCTGCTTTTGGCATTTGGGAACATGGTTGAGAAGCGAATACACGCGGAGAACACTTAGAATATCCTTCAGGTTCAGGGAATCAGGATGACTTGTCACCTTCTCAGCCAAAATATCCATCAGCTCAACAGGTCGAAAGCGAAGTCCCTCGAAGGCAGACAAAAACAGGACAATCTAAAATGTTAAAAAAAAAGTATATGAAGAAAAACCATTTTTAAGGCTAAAAAACAAATTAAAACTAGAGTAAGAGTCTCAATATGGAAATTTACTTAATTGTCTGGTGTTATAGCATCAGAGAGGTTTTTAAAAATGAAAATAAACTTTTGAAATTGTAATATTTTATTATGAGCATGACTAACTGTATTATTTATTACCATACTGCAATAAATAGGAGAACAATGGACTGTTGAACTCCCAAATACTTATTAAAATATTTAAACTAATATTGTCTCATTGTTTCCCTCTGATTCACCATCTGTATGTCTGTATCCTTCTGTTGTTTCTTGTCTTACACTTAGATTGGAAGCTCTTTGGGGCAGGGACTGCCTTTTGGTTCTGTGTATATCTAGTGCTGAGCACAAGGGTTCAGGTCCATGATGAGGGCTTCTTGGTGCTACACTAACACAAATAAAACAACAGCCAATGTACCAGTTTTACTGAAGATTTCCCCTCAACCAATCTGTATAAATACACAGTGTTGTTTCAAAGATATACATCAAGAAAAAGAAGTTTGAAACTGACATTTTTCAGCCATGGACCAATTTCTACCAAGTTATTCCTATTAAACTTTCATGAAAAGAAACCAGAGAAAAACTGAGTTGTTTTTTGTGCCCCTTGAATTTTCTAACATTATGTAGTTGCTCTACGTGTAGAGCAAAACTGGAATGTATGCCCATTTTTAAGCCCATTTCAGAATGCAAACTGAAGTACTGAGTCGTAACTAGCAACTCTATAAATTGTGTTTGTGTGCACCTGGGCACAGCTGAGTATTGGCAGTTCTAGTGGTGTCACCTGGGCATAGCTGAGTATTGGCAGTTCTAGTGGTGTCACCTGGGCACAGCTGAGTATTGGCAGTTCTAGTGGTGTCACCTGGGCACAGCTGAGTATTGGCAGTTCTAGTGGTGTCACCTGGGCACAGCTGAGTATTGGCAGTTCTAGTGGTGTCACCTGGGCACAGCTGAGTATTGGCAGTTCTAGTGATGTCACTTGTGGTCACTACCTCACCTGTTTAGTGTCCCACATGTAGATGGCTGAAGTCACATAGTTTGCTATTGCTGAATACAGAACTACATTGCGGTACCGGAGGATGCTGCATGATTTCAGAACACGGATTAGCTGCCAAAATGGAGTACCAGGGATACTCTCTGTAACAGAGGAACAAAAAAAGTAACAGTGACTGTGAGCTGCGCGTTGTGGGATATGACTGGGGCCAGCAGGGTGTGCTGTGAAAAATCAGATGGGGAGCCATGGAAAAGACTGGGACTGGCTGGGCAAAGGAGACTGGGATGAAAAGTTTGGGGATACAGACTGGGACTTTGACTAGGAGCCTAGAGGGGGATGTTGGGACTAACTGGGCAAGGAGACTGGAACTAGGATGAGAACCCTGAGGAGTGGAGACAGACTGGTTTGGTGAGGAGAACAAGACTGGGACAAGGAGGTGAGGGTGGGGGAAGAGACATGGCTGGGACAAGGCAGAAGGGACGAAGCTTGAGAGGAATGGGCAGAAAAGTCTGTGCCCACCAGAGAACAGTCCCCTCCAGAGCCTGGAATGGAACCCAAACATCCTGAGTCTTACCATTCCTCTGCCTATGGGTTTCACAGCTATTTGCAGACAGCAATGTGTCTCATCCCCCTCTAGTGCTGGTCCATATTGAGGATCACCAACTATTATTACTATAAGTTACTCCCTTTGAAGTAGAGGGAGAGGTGTATGAGCTGGATCTAAAGCAGTGGTTTTCAATCTTTTTCATTTGTGGACTTATAAAACCATTTTTGAATGGAGATTTCCCTTTGGAAATCTTAGACAGTCTGTGGACCCGCTGTGCGCAGACCACAGGTTGAAAACCACTTGTCTAAATGTTTCAGTCCTGCTGATGACCTTTATGTGGGCATCAGTATGATACCACAGGATGGAATGTTTTGGTTTTTTTTTAAGTTTGCTTTTAAAACCCTAGGAAATTATATGTATGGATGCACATGCACACACAAACCCCAAAATAATTTGTATTAAAGGAAAAGTAGCAAGGCTGCAATGTCGAACACTCAAAAGTTAGGCAATGCAAGAATTAAGGCTTCCTGTGTAACCTTAATTCCGTTCCCCATATGCATTATGATACAGTCTGTAATTTCACGATCACATTCTATTTTTTCCACAAGACCTGTGCCTCGTTCAGTGCACAAGACAGACGTGATCAGGGGATCATCAGGGTTGCATAATGAAGGAGGCTGTCGTCTAGCCCCTGCTTCATTTGTTGCAGTAGTTGGAAGGTGTATATTGAATGAGACAGATGGCTGCAGAAATAGGAAGGATGGTCTCATGGTTAAGGCTACTTGAATGTCATCCTGGATTCTATCCTTGCCAAGCTTTGTCTTCTATCCTTCGATCCTATGTAATGCTGGGCAAATCACTTAGCCCAATGTGTTCCTTGTTTTCTGGGTGCCCAGGTTGAGACCCTGGAATCTGATTTGCAGAACTGCTGAGCACTCACAGCTTCAAGTTAAATCAAGAGAAGCTGTGCTTCAAACATATAAAGTGCCAAATAACACTAAGTGCTCTGAAAAAAAATCAGGTCCAGTGCATTTCAGATTGGGAACTCAAAATTAGTGCACACTTCTGACCTTAATATCTGTGTGCTTCAGTTCAGCATATTTAAAATGCAGATACCACCACCTCACTCTTCGGTGTTATGAAAATAAATCCGTATTTGTGAAGCACTCAGATATTATAGCGATAAATGCCACAGAAAAGCAAATTAGGAAATAAATAATTCTGTCTTCAGATCAGGATTTGAATCAGGTGCAGTAAATAAGACCTATGGCTGTATGCTAAACAAAGTATTCAATAGCTTCATACTAGGAATACCATCCATCCTGTACATTAATGAAGCAGGGATCCCGTGGGAGAAAATAGTTTGTTGCCATATCATAAGGTGTATGCACAAGGAGACCAAATTAAGGCTGCACATGAACCTGAACTTTGACATTTCCTACCTTTTGAGGGCTTGACTTTGCAACATTAATGTTTTTTTACCATAGTTTTGAATGCAAGAGTATATATCAAGAGATAATGTTCAATTATGTCTACAATACTTATTGCAAGGGTCTCAGTAAAGGTCAGAGTATTAACCTTCATTTTAAGTTCCTTTGGGCTCGACTGAGCCATCATTTATGAAGCAGAACTCAATAATGAAATTCACTTCATCAGTGAACATATCCCCTTCTGCTTATTCCCTAAACACAGAGCTGTCAATTCATACTATGAGATGCAAATTTCCAGTTCAGAAACAGTTTTAAAAGCACATCTGAAACCACTAATTTTACTTGCTGGTCTTTAGTTAGCATTTTCTCTATTTATAGAATTTGGGGAAAAAGAAACAGAATTTTAACTTCAGAGCTATGAAGAGTGCCATTATAATCCATGGAGATGACATTTCATGGTATTAATGAGGGCAGAGACCATAAAAACTACTTTCTTTGAGCATCCATCAGTCTTCCAAAATTTTTTGTACTGCATTTTGTCTGATGGATCTGTATTGTTAGACTACAAAACAATCATGTTTTGTGGGCTTAAAAGGAAATTGGAATAAGACATTTTCATTAGGAAGAGTCAGAGTAAAGGAGAGGGGAAGTTTAAAAATTCACTTTAACTCACCAATGATTTTGTTACTCGAGGCATCCAGGATTGGCATGGAGCAGTAATTCATCGCAGCCAGAGCACTAAACATGTGTTGAGCATTCAGAGGAGTCAAGTGGTCCAGCTCTTTCAAAAGTCTATCCTAAAATGAATTCAATTTGATTAGACTCTTCATTCTTGGCATTGGCAGTCCAAATTATCTCTGCCGAAGAATGAAGTGAGTTGGGGAGATCAAAACTACTCCAATCCCGTAACCTCACCAGATTTGCACTGAAGAAAGAGTTGGAAGCAGTGGAAGGAGCTTAAAATAACTCCTTCCAATCGCTTTTCTTATAGAAACAACTACAGCTATTCTAATGTTTAGTGTGAGCTGTCCTTAAAAAGTTCTCAGGTGCTCCCGTTTCTTTCTTGAATCAAATCATAGAATCATAGAATCTCAGGGTTGGAAGGGACCTCAGGAGGTCATCTAGTCCAACCCCCTGCTCAAAGCAGGACCAAACCCAACTAAATCATCCCAGCCAGGGCTTTGTCAAGCCTGACCTTAAAAACCTCTAAGGAAGGAGATTCCACCACCTCCCTAGGTAACCCATTCCAGTGCTTCACCACCCTACTAGTGAAAAAGTTTTTCCTAATGTCCAACCTAAACCTCCCCCTCTGCAACTTGAGACCATTACTCCTTGTTCTGTCATCTTCTACCACTGAGAACAGTCTGGAACCATCCTCTTTGGAACCCCCTTTCAGGTAGTTGAAAGCAGCTATCAAATCCCCCCTCATTCTTCTCTTCTGCAGGCTAAACAATCCCAGTTCCCTCAGCCTCTCCTCATAAGTCATGTTCTCCAGCCCCCTAATCATTTTTGTGGCCCTCCGCTGGACTCTCTCCAATTTATCCACATTCTTCTTGTAGTGTGGGGCCCAAAACTGGACACAGTACTCCAAATGAGGCCTCACCAGAGCTGAATAGAGGGGAATGATCACATCCCTCGATCTGCTGGAAATGCCCCTACTTACACAACCCAAAATGCCATTAGCCTTCTTGGCAACAAGGGCACACTTGACTCATATTCAGCTTTTCGTCCACTGTAACCCCTAGGTCCTTTTCTGCAGAACTGCTGCCCAGCCATTCAGTCTCTAGTTTATAGCAGTGCATGGGATTCTTCCGTCCTAAATGCAGGACTCTGCACTTGTCCTTGTTGAACCTCATCATATTTCGTTTGGCCCAATCCTCTAATTTGTCTAGGTCCCTCTGTATCCTAGCCCTACCCTCCAGCATATCAACCACTCCTCCCAGTTTAGTGTCATCTGCAAACTTGCTAAGGGTGCAGTCCACACCATCCTCCAGATCGTTAATGAAGATATTGAACAAAACCGGCCCCAGCACCGACCCTTGGGGCACTCCACTTGATACCGGCTGCCAACTAGACATGGAACCATTGATCACTACCCGTGGAGCCCGACCATCTAGCCAGTTTTCTATCCACCTTACCGTCCATTCATCCAGCCCAGACTTCTTTAACTTGCTGGCAAGAATACTGTGGGAGACTGTATCAAAAGCTTTGCTAAAGTCCAGAAATAGCACATCCACTGCTTTCCCCTCATCCACAGAGCCGGTTATCTCATCATAGAAGGCAATTAGGTTAGTCAGGCATGATTTGCCCTTGGTGAATCCATGCTGACTGTTCCTGATCACTTTCCCCTCCTTTAAGTGGTTCAGAATTGATTCCTTGAGGACCTGTTCCATGATTTTTCCAGGGACTGAGGTGAGACTGACTGGCCTGTAGTTCCCTGGATCTTCCTTCTTCCCTTTTTTAAAGATGGGCACTACATTAGCTTTTTTCCAGTCATCCGGGACCTCCCCCGATTGCCATGATTTTTCAAAGATAATGGCCAATGGCTCTGCAATCTCATCGGCCAACTCCTTTAGCACCCTCGGATGCAGTGCATCCGGCCCCATGGACTTGTGCTCGTCCAGCTTTTCTAAATAGTCCCGAACTACTTCTTTCTCCACAGAGAGCTGGTCACCTCCTCCCCATACCGTGCTGCAGAGTGCAGCTGTCTGGGAGCTGACCTTGTCTGTGAAGACAGAGGCAAAAAAAGCATTGAGTACACTAGCTTTCTCCACATCCTCTGTCACTAGGTTCCCTCATTCAGCAAGGGGCCCACACTTTCCTTGACTTTCTTCTTGTTGCTAACATACCTGAAGAAACCCTTCTTGTGACTCCTAACATCTCCGGCTAGCCTGCCATATTTACTTTTCTTCCTACACATCGGGATGGTTTGTTCCTGCAACCTCAATAAGGATTCTTTAAAATACAGCCAGCTTTCCTCGACTCCTTTCCCCGTCATGTTATTCTCCCAGGGGACCTTGCCCATCAGTTCCCTGAGGGAGTCGAAGTCTGCTTTTCTGAAGTCCAGGGTCTCTGTTCTACTGCTCTCCTTTCTTCCTTGTATCAGGATCCTGAACTCGACCATCTCATGGTCACTGCCTCCCAGGTTCCCATCCACTATTGCTTCCTCTACTATTTCTTCCCTGTTTGTGAGCAGCAGGTCAAGAAGAGCTTTTCCCCTATCAATCAATACAAGAGGACCTTATAATACTTATTCCTGGTTACTATGTATATAGTTTTCCTACCAGTGCTTGAAAGAATGGTGGTTTGCTAATTAGCATGGATGGCATATTTACCAATATTGCACAGTCAGGATGATATCTAGTCTTTGCCATGTGCAAGAGCTCTAAGTTATTCTAAATCCTTAGTAAATGACTCACTATTTTCTACTGCCCTTTGTGATACACCTTTGGCAGATGTACACTAAATTAAACAAGATTTAAAAAACTGGTGAAGCTATAGTGGGCCCACTTCTGATGTCACTTAAGCCACAGTAAATCAGGAGTGACTGTTTGCATAGTTAGGATTATACTGACGCAACCATCAGCAAAAATTAGGCCCACTAATTTCAGTTTCACCAGCTCTTAAAATAGTTTCACCCAGTACATTCTCAAAGACACATAAAGGGCAATGAAAAAAATGCATCAGTAATAGAAAAAAAAAAAAGTCAAAACAATGTTTAAAAATACTATATCAACCCCAGCTCCTTTCACTGGAATCAGAAAACATTTTAAGAATCTCATTCCATTGGGACTCAGGCAGATTCATAAATTCAAGGACTGGAAGGGACCTCGAGAGGTCATCGAGTCCAGTCCCCTGCCCTCATGGCAGGACCAAATACCGTCTAGACCATCCCTGATGGACATTTATCTAACCTGCTCTTAAATATCTCCAGAGATGGAGATTCCACAACCTCCCTAGGCAATCTGTTCCAGTGTTTAACCACCCTGACAGTTAGGAACTTTTTCCTAATGTCCAACCTAAACCTCCCTTGCTGCAGTTTAAGCCCATTGCTTCTTGTTCTATCCTTAGAGGCTAAGGTGAACAAGTTTTCTCCCTCCTCCTGATGACACCCTTTTAGATACCTGAAAACTGCTATCATGTCCCCTCTCAGTCTTCTCTTTTCCAAACTAAACAAACCCAATTCTTTCAGCCTTCCTTCATAGGTCATGTTCTCAAGACCTTTAATCATTCTTGTTGCTCTTCTCTGGACCCTCTCCAATTTCTCCACATCTTTCTTGAAATGCGGTGCCCAGAACTGGACATAATACTCCAGTTGAGGCCTAACCAGCGCAGAGTAGAGCGGAAGAATGACTTCTCGTGTCTTGCTCACAACACACCTGATAATGCATCCCAGAATCACGTTTGCTTTTTTTGCAACAGCATCACACTGTTGACTCATATTTAGCATGTGGTCCACTATATCCCCTAGATCCCTTTCTGCCATACTCCTTCCTAGATAGTCTTTTCCCATTCTGTATGTGTGAAACTGATTGTTCCTTCCTAAGTGGAGCACTTTGCATTTGTCTTTGTTAAACTTCATCCTGTTTTCCTCAGACCATTTCTCCAATTTGTCCAGATCATTTTGAATTATGATCCTGTCCTCCAAAGCAGTTGTAATCCCTCCCAGTTTGGTATCATCTGCAAACTTAATAAGCGTACTTTCTATGCCAATATCTAACTCGATGATGAAGATATTGAACAGAGCCAGTCCCAAAACAGACCCCTGCGGAAACTCCCACTTGTTATACCTTTCCAGCAGGATTGGGATGTAGTTACTTGCCTCTCAATAGCATAATTCGTTACATAGAAAGCCCTGTTACAATGAAGCTCACGGATAGCACCTTATCTTTTATGCTACCAATTTCTTACATAAACATCTCCACGCTTTCTATCCCTATGCATGGTTTGACCTTCGCACCCTCTACTGATTTAAGTCCCTCCTGCAGACATACCTCTGTTGGGCAGGCTACAGCAAACTTAATTGACACGTGTAGTCATTTAAAAAAAAAAAAATTGTTTCCCCTTTCTCAAATCACTATTTACTTGCTTACCTGTCGCTGGAGGATGAGCAACTTGGGGAAGTTGCCGTTCATTTTCAATGTCTGGAAACTGCTTAGCATACAACAGGTGCTACCATAAACAACTAATAAATAGCAACACAGGAGCAGTAGCTATGCAGGAATAATAGTAGGACCCACCAATGATTTTAATCTTTTACCTCAAATTTCCTTTTGAGAGAGAGTGGGGCATCTTTCCCAAAGCATTTCATCATGCTTTGCAACATAAAAATGTTACTGATCTTTGGAATTCGCTGCTCCACCAGTAACCTGATAAGGAAAAAAATGGAATTGGTTTAAGGAGGCTTGGCCTACACACACAAGTTGCACCAGTAAAGCTCTGCTTATTTTGGCAGGAGCAGGCACACATCTGTCTCCCATGGATGAATCCTGAGTTAAACTGGTGTCGCTCCTCACTCCTCTTCCATACACACAGCTTTTTTTTTTTTTAATTAAATTGGCGCAACTCTATACTGACGTAGTTAAATTGACTTAATAGCAATGCAGCTATCTCCTGACAATGAAGTAACTACACTGGTGTGAAGTATCAGTAGGACGACTTCTCACTATGTGCCATGATCTGTCCGGCAACCTTTCTAAACTCCACTGCCCAAGCAGTGCAGAGGACCCTGGAATGCCCTCCCACACTGCACCATGCTTACAGTGATGCAGAATGCTGCTGTGTGGACACAGTGCTGCAACATTGCAAGATAGACCAATGCAAGGGCAACAGAGTGAACATACTGCAGGGAAACAGAGGTATCAGTTTAATTAAACTGATGTAACTTATCCCAGTGCAATTTCTCTGTGCAGACAAGCCCGCAGTGACCCATGAAATTCAGGAGAGCCTCATATAGGACACAGCAAAGTGGAGCAGGTGGAAAGGAGAACAAGTGATACTATGGTCTGTAGGAGAAGAACAGGATCTTAATATAGCAGAAGGCAAAGCATCACATAGAGAAAAACTCTGATCTGGTGTATCTGTGGTTGCCATTTTAGCTCAGTAGGAAACAAAATGGCTAAAGAGACCAAAAAACCCCAACTCTTTAAACCACTATTTTTTTAATCAAATATCAGAGCACTAGTTTTGGAAATTTCAGTGTCTGTATGGCAGTGGAAGGCTCTGAAATTGATCTACTGAGACTGACATTTCCCTGTGAACAGGCAGGCGTTTGATTAATCAAGATGGAGCCAAAGTCGTCTAAGTGAAAAACAGAGAGGGATAACCTACTTTCCCCCAAACTCCCAGAACTGTGCACCTGAACTTCTAACAGAATATGTTATTTCACCAATGTGCCCATCCTCTTGTAGCTGGAGCTGAAATTGGATTGATACATACAATACAAATCCACCAATATGTTCTGTTAGAAGCTCGGGAACACCAGATCTCTGAAGGGGTGAGCAGATGGGGCTTTGTAGACCAACAATCTGAGCACAAAACCACCACCCATAAACAAGTTATTCTGAAACAAGAATAGATATAATGCTTCTCCCGCCCCTACATTTGAATAGAGGAGGAATACAAGCAAAAATGGTATTCCAACTCAACGGCTTTTCCTATTGAAATCAAGAAGAATAATACATAGCTGAAACATAGGGCTTTTCACTAATAGATCTCAAAGCACTATACAAAGGAGGGCAGTTTTATCCTCACTTTACAAATGGGGAAACTAAGGTACAGAGAAATGGAGTGGCTTGCCCAAGGTCACCAAGCAGGCCTGTGGCAGAGACCAGGTCTCCTGTGCCCCGGTCCAGTGTTCTAACCTATCTCCACCCTTTCTGCCGAGAATACCAACAATGATGCCAAAGAGAGTTATTTGTTTTAGCTACTAGCTGATGGTAATGACTTGGGCCCCAATCCTGCTATGAGCTTCTCGGGGTGGACCCTGCACAGAGCTGTCACAGAGTTCAAAGTAGAATTACAGCCACGGTCACTACAGAGTGTCCCTGATTGTCTAAGACCATGTAAAGTTACTTAAAGGTTCAAGTGTCTTCCTGCTTTGGACATTTCTACCATATTTTACATAGGAGAACACTGCAGGGATTCCTAAAATTTTCTAATGCAATGTATCACTAAATAAGCCTCAAGAAAATGCTAAAAATGTAAGCCAGAAAATATCAAAGTGTATTTTGGGCAAAAGAGTAAAGATGCTCACTCTCCTTTCATACCGTATTTATTTTCCTCCAACAGAAATAAATGGTCACATGACAAGACTTGTAAGTAAGGAAACCATTTAAAAAAAAAAAGTAATTTTCTCACTGTAATCCAGCTTGAAGAGCATCCACATTTCTGCTTTTTTCCATGGTTACCAAGGTGGTTGCCACAACAGAGAGACATCGGTCATCAAATTCATTGAGGCGCTCCTATTAAAGATATATTTTCACAATGTTAGAAAATTCTTAAGACAAAGTGGTGGAATAATCAATTTTTACCAGCTATCTCCCCCGCCCACACAAAGAAAAAGGTCAAGTCACTGGGGCTGATTCTACTTTGACCTACACACTGGTATAATTCTACTGACTTCTGTGGAGTTAACTCCCAATTTCCCCTGAGAAAATGAGAAATCAGGCCTAAAAGAAAAATCGCATTAAGGACAAAAGGAAGAACTTGTGTAATGTACTATACATAGTGTGGATACAAGCTGGCGAATGCCGTAGTGGTCATGTTCAAGATTTCCTCTCTAAAGTGTTTTGTAAACAGTTAACAGTGTTTTTAATGTGCAGGTTCAAGCACATCTGGGGCCCAACCGTGGGCACCCTCCCCCTCCATGTAATAAGTCAGTGCCCTCTTTCCCTCTGAAAGCTGCTTTATTAAAAACACATATAACTCTACGAAGTAGGATGGGTTGGCTAGGTGCAGAGTTAGGAGGAGGAGGTGGTGGAGATGAGGACAGACTAGTTTAAAGGAACGGACAGGGAAGAAACAGGGAGAAGAAGTTGCACACAGCGGTCGGGGGGAGTAGTTGGTGGGAGGCTCTGAAGAAAGTCAAGAAAGAAACTCCCAGGACAGCAGCAGGTCCAGAAATGGAGAAACCCTCACCTAGCACAGCATGAAATAGTCATATGATGCTCAGAGGAAGTCCCCAATTGCATCAGCAGCTAGGGAAGGTCCTGTAAAAATCCCCAAGATAAGCGAAGCATAATACAGCTAATAGCGGGTAGACCAAAGAAAGCTCCCAGAAGCAGCAGGTAAAGGAACTGGGAGTCCAGGAGGACACTGGCCTCTGCCCTCAAATCAAAATATCAAAAAAACCTTTCCTCACAACTGCTCACTCTCAAACCTGCCTCATATCATGTGAGGAGAAAGGAGACGGGGAAAGGCGGATGGAGGGAGAAAAAAAAGAGTTTTTCTAAGCCTCAAACAGATCTAAAGTTTTGGCACAGCCTGAAGCGCAAGTATTCTTTGAGCACTCTCTCTTTATATGGTGTGGTGTGGGTAGAGGAATGAAAACAAAGCATGGGCAGAACTCAAACCGCAGGCATTCATGTGGAGACCCTCCGAGGCTATAGCCTCTACAACTTGTAAGAGCTGGCGCTGGAATTTTATTCCAATCTTTAAAAGATTCCAATACTTACCTGACAGACCCTCAGCAAAGTCTGAACCAGTCGAGTGTTCTGGGGTACCCCTAGCTTCAGCACAGCATGTAGACTGTATACCAAGTCATCACACCACATGCTCCTGGACTCTTGCATCAGACGCTGACATAGCTGCATAAATGCAGGATGCTCGACCATCAGTTGTTTTTCATAGTGCTTCTGGTCTTCGGACAGCTTTTTGGTGAGCAGCCACATAGTAGTAAAACAGTTACTACAATGCTTCTCAGAAATAGCAGACTTTGAAACTAGGTCTAATACATCACAGGGAGATGTGCATTTTTTAAGGTCATCAAAGAACTGCTGTGGCTGACTCCTTTCACTCTTCACTACCAGATTCTCTTCAACAACACTTCTATCTTCTTCTAGAGGGTCCACGGCACTAGATGAATTTTGCACATGTTCATCTAATAGAGTCTTTGTAGCATTCTGTTCTTGTGCAGTGGCATCTCCTTTACTATAAACAGGCACCTCCTGAGACAGCAATCGGAGAGATGATTCAAGCCGGCAAGGAGGAACATTTAACAGGAATCCTCTGAGGTTCACACTTTGTATGGCACTCTTACGTCTACTGATCCCTAATGTGTATGTCCTCATTGCAGTTCTAAAGCTGGGACCCAGTTTAGAACCACATACATGCAAATGTCTGATTGTCCTTATCAAATAGCCCACTTTATTGTTCATTTTTGCTACTGTTTTATAAACAGCTTTCAAATGCCAGCTCAGAAGACAGGGCCTTAATCAGATTCAAGCCCACAGAAACAGGCCTTTGGACACCCGGTAAAATGCATTATCTGTGAAATCAATTGAAAATTATAAGATCATTAACAAGCTTTTGGTTTAGAGGTTAAAATACCACATCTACTAACACATCTTTTACAGAGGGAACCTGAAACAGACAGCTCTGGAAATAGTTCAATTTCATTTTTAATCAATCATTAATTAAATGAGTGTCTTCTGCTCCTGACTCCACAATTACACAGGGTCTCATGGTCACAAAACTGTTGCAATTCCACAGTACAATTGACGAGGGACAGGATTTGAAGAGAAACTGGGCAGACTTAAGCCCTGAACTTGCATCTACACTGGTAAATTGATTTCAGTGGGTCTCCACACACTGGTACAGAGGTCTGTCCTCATGAGTGCACTTACAGGACCGAGTTCAAACTCCGTACCTTCACTTTCCTGATTTCCTTTTCCCCAAGCCTCCCGGAGCCATGCAGCACTCCTGATTTACCAGAAGTGATAAAATTCTGACACTTGCAACAAATTCAGCAGTTAGACAACACAGAGATGGGAGCCTCTAGAAATGCCTGAGACAGATAGAAGATCTATATTATGAGACTAAACAGGACCAAGTAAAAGATAACACCATACATTTAACTATTAAGGGCTTCCTGCACCTTCCTTTGCACAACCCAGGAGCTTCTATCAAAGGTTGCATCCATTTTTGTGGTGCAGACAGAAGTCATGGATCCAGTTAACTCATGGGGAGTCTTGGGTGTTCAAGAAATGTATGATCAAGGCCTGATGTCATAACGTGCATAATAACTACAAAAGTTAAGAGAAATTAAAGCTCACAATTCATGGAACAATCCGATGTACTGGGACCAGACAGGATTCCGTTTCTCACATGAACAGCACGCCACAAGTGGAAGACACATTTCAGTACAGGCAGTAGAAATCTTCAGGGATTTTACTTTCAGACCTGCAGAATTTCTGAAGGGAGATGGACATTTTTTTTATTTTTCAATCCACTTAAGTCTATTATATTTTAATGAGGTATAACTGAAGGTATAATTGTAAGCAGAATTCTGTGTATATTAGGGCAGAAAAGGAGTCCATGTTGTAGCCCTTTGTTGTAGAAGACTAACAATACTGCAGCAACTTCAAGCAAGATATAAATTAAATAATTGGAGATATACTTATCTCCTAGAACTGGGACCTTGAAAGGTCATTGAGTCCAGCCCCCTGCCTTCACTAGCAGGACCAAGTACTCATTTTTGCCCCAGATTCCTAAGTGGCCACCTCAAGAATTGAACTCACAACCCTGGGTTTAGCAGGCCAATGCTCAAACCACTGAGCTATCCCTCCTTCCCCAAATTAAAGATTTGCTGTAATTAAATATGAAAATTAAGAGCAATTAGCATTTTTAATTAAGTTTTGATTTTACACAGTTGACAAATTTTTAATCATCAACATGCTAAAAATTGTGCAGAAACAGCAGTTGCATATTAGAAGTTATGTGGTTTTGGCAGACAGATAGCAGTTGAGCATTTAAGTAGCTGGGGTGGCACTTCTCTCTTTTCCATTTGCAGATGCTCGCAGAGGGGACTTTTAAGATTAGAGGGAGTCTCCAACCCCAACTTTCATAACCCAGCAACCAGCTGCCCCATTAACTGCATGTTTCTAACACAAGCAGCAGCAGCAGAAGAGTTAGCACCGGTTCCCGTTAAGCAGTTATCTTTAGGTTTCAACCGTTGACCACAGGGCAGATCTCACACATCTCAGAGGTGCAGTTTCAGGCTACCTGCAGACTCAGGCAGACCCACTGCTTCGGCTCCGTGCCATTTACAATGCTAAACGCAGGTCACAAGGCGTATAACCTTCCTTAAAAGAAACCTCAGGCCCCGGAGCACCGCGGCACAGCCGGGATGGATCCTGATCGTCACATACCAGCAGAGACACCTGTGAACTCCCCGTGGCTTCCTGGCATGAGCCCACGGGAGCCCCCATGGGGAACGAACACACACACACCCTCCCCCCGTCACCCGCACTGTGAGGACTCACAGGCCCCCTGGCCCCCGCCGCGGCTGGAGGCAGCCGGTCAATCCCGGGGCCTCTCACTATTCCAGGGCAGCAGCCAGGCTGATTCCCCAGGGGCGACCTCACCAGGCAATGGACCGACCCGGCTACGCCTCATGTGACCGGCCTACGGGAGCCGCCATGATACCTTCCTGACGTGCCCTCTCTAAATCTCGCGAGAGTACGGAGCGGACCAGGGGACAACTTCTCGCGCTCTCCCTCGCGCGGCGAGGTTGACTAGAGGCAGCGTCTCCACGTTACTAAGCAACAGCCAAGAGCCGCTGCCCAAGGGGCTCGTGCCCCGCCGCCAGCCACCTCATGGCAAAGTTCGTGCTGGCTGGTGAGAGACCTGCTCGCTCCCCCAGGGACTGCCCCGGCGGCGGAGCGGAGCGGAGGGTGCTGAGCTAGTTATGAGATAGTTAGAGGGGACAGAGACACGGACACGGTATGAGGGGCAGTTAGGGGGAGGGGGAGGGGTTATGGGGGCAGTTAGAGAGGCCAGAGGGGGTTAGGTGGGGGCAGAGAGCGGTATAGGCAGTTAGAGGAGCATGGAGGAAATTAGAGGGCCATGGGGTCAGTTAGAGGGGCCAGGGAGGGCTATGGGGGCAGTTAGAGGGGTATAGGGCAGTTAGAGGGGCCAGGGAGGGCTATGGGGGCAGTTAGAGGGGTATAGGGCAGTTAGAGGGGCCAGGGAGGGCTATGGGGGCAGTTAGAGGGGCCAGGGAGGGCTATGGGGGCAGTTAGAGGGGTATAGGGCAGTTAGAGGGGTAAGGAAGGGTTATGGGGCTAGTTAGAGGGGACAGGGAGGGCTATGGGGGCAGTTAGAGGGGTATAGGGCAGTTAGAGGGGTAAGGAAGGGTTATGGGGGCAGTTAGAGGGGACAGGGAGGGCTATGGGGGCAGTTAGGGGATTTGGGGGCAGCTCCATGCTCACTCAGTTCATATCCTTTGGGGCCCATAGGTTTGTTTCACATTCTGTAGGGTTTGCCCAGTCTGGTTGTAGGGCTGAGGCCTCACCTGCTCTCCCTGGGAGCCTTATACATCTCAGTGCCAGGAAGATTTCCCTTACACTCAGACTAAATGTTGCCCTTCAGCACACTCATTATTGCAGGCCTTAGTGTCCAAGAGTGGTCCATGATTGCAGCATAGAGGGCCTATCCAACTGCCCTGTTCAGTTGCACATGCATTTTGTATTTGCTGTCACATCATGTTGCAAATACATCTGATTTGCTGTCTACTATCAGACCTTGTCTTCATTCCATATTATTGGGTTTGGTTTCTTTCTTCCATGGTATCCTAGTATTTTTGATTATTTTATTCCAGATATATTACTTATTTTTTCAAATGAAATTTCATTTTGTTATGTTCTGGCTGTTTTTTTAAATTACTCTGTGTCCAGCGGTAGCAATAGTGTGAGGAGTATAAATCATACAACTCTCAACTTGGTCTCATTTGGAAATTATTTTTTTTCTGTTGTGGCTCATTAATGAAGATGTTAAGATAACAACAACAGTAAATATTACATCTTTATCATTACACTTGCTTTATGGCTGGCAAGCCAGTGTTCAGGACCAATGGCACAGTTCCTAGCTAAACCAATTTGAATATAGTTGGAGAGTAAGATTTCACGAGAAACTTTATCAAATGGTTTACCACTGCTTGCATCCGAAGAAGTGGGTATTCACCCACGAAAGCTCATGCTGCAAAACATCTGTTAGTCTATAAGGTGCCACAGGATTCTTTGCTGCTTCTACAGAACCAGACTAACACGGCTACCCCTCTGATACTAAAATCCAATACATTACCTCCCATTTTTTTCCTCTCATTCATGAAGGTAATTTACTTCAATGGGATATAAATTTAAGCAGGCACTTAAATGCAATCCTGAATTGGGCTGCTTTCCTGAACTGATTTTCAAGCATGTATATCATCTATAAAGACTGATGTGTTCACATTTTTCAAGTCTTACCTGTTCTTTACCAGTACAATAGAATATTGCTATTCTGCAGACTTATAATTCTTACAAGTAATGGTGTTGTCTTCCCATCTCAGCAAAAATGTAATAGCACAGAGTGCTGTAGTGATGTCACATATTACTACATCTTCATTACATTTACAAAGTATGCTACAGAATATTTAGAGTGTGTCTACACTGTAACTAAACACCCATGTCTGACCCATGTCAGCTGACTCAGCCTATGGGGCTGAAAAATTGCAGTGTACATGTTTGGGTTTGGTCTGGAGCCTGGGCTCTGGGACCCTCTCTCCTCATGTGATCCCAGAGCCCAGGCTTCACTCCACGCCCAGATGTCAACGCTGCAGTTTTATAGCTCCACAGCCCAAGCCGTGCAAGCTCAAGTCATCTGACACAGTATATCATGGAGTATAGTCATACATAATCAAAATGGCATTTGACATATAAATGAACAGCATGCACTTTAATTCTGCATCCTTGCATTTTAAAAAATTGCTTTGTCACTTAAGTCCCTATCCTGTAAAGTTTCCCATGTAGATAGTCTCCTATTGACTTCACTGGGGCTCCATGCAGGTGCAATGAGATCTGCCTGTGCAGTGCACCTTGAAGGATTGTAGCCTAATTTATAAGATTCAATTATCCTGATTAGGGTCTCCCAGTCATTAGTGTGAGTTAGTCAGGTTCTGCTTTTTAAAGAGACTCTCTTACTTCTGGATTTTCAAAGCTTCTTTTATTTTCTTGTTAAAGGCAGATTTTTTTAAAAGAAAAAAGAAAAAAATAAATACAGTATCTTAGCTATTTCTGAGTCATCATTAATTTCACCTCCCTCTTCATTTATTAATGGACCTTCTTCCTACTGCTACTATCCTCCTTAACCCCTTTAAAGTTAAGCATGTGAATAAGTACTTTTGTTGAATTGGAGTTTAGATGTCTTCGTTCCCTAAAATTTTCTTTCCTGGTATTTAATATCCTTATACTACTACTGTTCCTGAGCCCACAGAAAACTGGTCCTGTAAAGTCCCCTCTCTTATTCCTTCTTTTGAATCAGAATGACTTGTTTTTCAAAATGTGTATCTTATGAGTCTTTCATCAATCAGATTAATAAATTCTTAGAGTTATGCTAATTCCCTTATTTTCAGGTAAGGCAGACTGTCCACACTTTGCTAAGGCAGAACTTCTGGCCGACTATCTTCAGATTAATTTACCTAATTTCAAGATACACAAGATTACTCAGCATCCTGACAAGTGGGAGGTAAGGGTATTTAATTCAGTTCATTAATAGATGCCCTTGTGCTTCAGGTTGAGCATGGAATGTGCCTCTGATCTGTAGTGTGCTTCCTTTGTTGTGCATATTAGCACCACTTTCTGGCTCTGAAAACTACATGAGTTTCAGACACCACATTACTATTGTAGTCTGGGACATTTACAAATCATAATACAAAATATGATGGCAGAATGATTACCAGTCTAAGATTATATTTTGATATTAAAATCTTAAAGAAGTTACTATTTCCTTCAGTGTACAAGTGCCTGCTTAGCCTATTATATACTGATCCTCTAATATGTGCGTATTTCAAATATATATTCCTTCTCAATCATTATTTGCCAATAAATCTGTCGAGAAGGAACAGTTTTATGTTACAATGCCTGAAAGTATTGAAACTAAAAGCCCCATTCTCATTTACTCTTAAGTTCCCTTTACAGCACTTTGGTGGTGTCACATAGATCACCGTACTCTGACAGTACTATCTCGTTGTTTCTTTGTGCTTACCTCTCTGTCTGTTAGTATCCATCTGTTGTCTCTTGACTTGGACTGTGAGCTTTTTGGGGTATGTTTGTACAGTGCCTCACACAATGGGGTCCTGGTCCATACGTCTAAGTGCTATAGTACTACAAAGAATACATTATATTAATAGCAGAATGCTGTAAAATATCGTTAGTGTATGAGAATCTGTCACTAAGTATGTGAATGTGCAATGGATAGTATCAGAAATGTCCAGCTGAAGATAATTTCCCTTTTATTGTGGCCATAATATACTAGATCATATCTAGAGTAAGTCAGACTAATTAAGAATCAGTATCATCAAACTATTAGATGACTTATGAAATTGATTTCCGTGAATGCTTCTAATAACCAGTTAAACTAAATTGGTACGCACGTAGTAGAGTGCAGCATAATAAGTAGTAGTTGTAGTTGTATGGATGACAGTAGTTACAAAATAGCATTTGATAAAATGCTGTACATTACAGAAGCTACAACTAGACAACATTACAGAAGCTAAGTGAACAACTAGACAACTCTTTCAGCCCATCTGTAAACCAGTTTGCATCATCTATTTCAAAACAGTTGAAATAATATCTATTTAAAAAAAGGGCTACCAAAAAGACAATGGAAAAAGACAGTTGCCTCCTTCAAGTTCTTCCTTACTGAAATGGCATTTCTTGCATGTGTTACAGAAAAATTAAATCTCGTAGATGTAATTTCCTTTATTATCTAACCGCTGGTAGCTATTTAGGGTAATGGTAATATCTTACCTGCAGCAGAGAGACTAGGGGAAGTTACAAGAAAAAAATGCCAGAACTATCTCATGAGGCAGACAAAGCTGTAGGAGTGGTTTTACAAATAGTATCACCTCTTACAGTTCACTGCTAAACCAGCTGAGCAATACTTTTCACAATGATATGATTAAGGAGACAAGTATGATATGTTGTTCCCATGCTAATTAACTCCTTGCACAATACATCACAGCCATCTGGTTGGTTTTTCAAATATTCACATTTGGGAGACCTGTGAAGTATCCCGCAGCTGTGCATTTAGATAAGAATTACTATCTTACATTGGAAAGTACCAGCAGTAATATTTAAATATTGCCTTTTTGCATGTGAAAAAATTGTTAAAACTGTTTTGGGTGTGTTGCCTATAGCAGTGGCTTCATGATATCTGTGAAAAGAATGGATGGAAACACAAACGCTCACCAATTGTTTGGCGGGAATTATTGGACCGTGGAGGGAAGGGCCTGCTTCTGGGAGGATTTAACGATTTTATGGAGCATGCCCAGGTAAAAAGACTCTCAGTACAGTAACTTCTCACTTAATATCTTCCCGCTTAACGTTGTTTCGAAGTTACGTCGCCGCTCCATTAGGGAACACGCTCGTTTAAAGTTGTGCAGTGCTTCCTTATAATGTCATTTGGCTGACTTTACAATGGAGCATTGCCCAAGTTCCTCGCCTCTGCCTCCTCCCTCCCAGTGCTTCCCCCGCCGCCAAACACCTGTTTGGCGGCGCTTAGGACTTTCCGAGAGGGAGGGAGCTGGGAAGCTCCTCCCCCCCAGCAGGCAGGGCCACCCGGAACGCAGGGGCTTTAGGGGCTGCAGGGCCCTGGGCTAAGGGGGGCCCAGGGCCCTGGCCCGCAGCTCTAAAACCCCTTTCGGAATGTGGCCCTGTGAGCACGGGCTGGAGGACTCAGGAGGAGCAGGGGCAGCCACACAGCTGGCAGCCGGAGAGAAGCGGCGCTTTCCCCTTCAAAGCCGGCCGGAGAGAAGCGGTGCTTTGAATCCCAGAATCCCAGCCAGGGGGGCGGTGCTGCACTGTGCAGAGCCCCCTGCACACCCCTTGCACCAAACAGGAGCTGCCTCAGGTAAGTGCTCTGCACCTCCTGCCTGCCTCAGCCCTGAGCCTTCTCCCACACCCCCACCCTGAGCTCCCTCCCGCACCCTAACTCCCTCCCAGACCCCTCACCCAACCCTGAGCACCCTCCTGCACCCTAACTACCTCCCAGACTCTGCACTCCCATCCCTGAGCCCCAGGAGGAGAATGGAGAAATAAAGAATGAAAAATGGTGGGGGGAGATAAGAGAGAATGCTCCCCCCACGGGAGGGGGCCCAAAAATGAAGCTGAGCACAGGGTCCCACTAACTCTAAATCTGCCACTGGTGGGAGAGGGAGGAGAGGGGAAGCACCTCATCTCTGCTCCTCCCACTCCCTCCCACAAAGTCCTAAGTGCTGCCAATCAGCTGTTTGGCAGCAGGGAAGCACTGGGAGGAAGGGGGAGGAGCAGGGACACAGCATGCTCCAGGGAGGAGATGGAGTGGGGGTGGGAAGAGGCGGGCCTGGAGTGGAGTGGGGACGAGAAGAGGCGGGCCTGGAGCATCCCCCAGCAAGGTCAGCACCTGTTCTTCTGGCGGGGGAGGAAGCTACTGCTGCGCAAGGTGCTTCCTAGCGTTCTTGCCTGCCTCATTGTCTGCCCCAGGCTGTGCTTGTGTGGGGTAAGCCAGGGGCACCTCCCCACCACAGTACAGTACTGTAAAGTATATAATGCCTTTTGTCTGCCCCCCAAAAATTTCCTTGGAACCTAACCCCCCGCATTTACATTAAATCTTATGGGAAAATTGGATTCGTTTAACATTGTTTCACTTAAAGTTGCATTTTTCAGAAACATAACTACAACGTTAAGTGAGGAGTTACTGTACTGCTAATCAACATTTTGCAGTCTTTTCTCATTCCTTCCTCCTTTTTGAGATGTTACATAACATTATTTTATGTGGTAAAACTTAGTTGTGTTGGGGCCACACTCTAATTACTGAATGTCCTTTCTTCATTGTGAGCATTACTATGGCATCACCTCGGACATGCTGAGTGAGCAGATGCTGAGAATTGCTAAGGAGAATTTGCAGACCCACATAGAAATTGAGAAAGAGGAGGAATATATTAAAAGTCTTATCAACCCCTTGCAGGTCTGGATCAGCAGGTGAGAAAGCAAAAGCACAGTAATATTCATTCAGCTTTAGAATAATATATTTCTTCTCATACAGTCTTTCTTCAGCTGATTAAATGAATGTGGGGCTTGCACATATACATTTTGATATTGTTTATATTAACTGAGGTACTTACACTTTACAAGTAATTTATCTTTTTTGTAAATTCTTTCTTTAAAATCCTAAACCTTAAAACACATTACTACATCAACTTCTGATGTCCCTTTTAATTAAATTTTAATGTAAATTAAAAAGCTCTTTTTGTAAAACATTGTCCATAGCTGTAGCAATTTGTTTTAAAAAATACTATAAATAAAGCACTAAATTCTTCAAGTACTTGCTGATTCATTTACTTGGAATAGGTTGTATATATTTAGTCATTTTTACTGCACTCATCACTATTGTTTATGGGCATTTAATAGATATTCCAGAAGGTATTTATGTTTTATTTGCAGCTTCTAAACTTCCCTCCCAATCTAATCCTTCTTGTGCCCCCTTTTCCCCCCAAAAAACCTGGCAAGGTGATATGAACTTAAAGGGACACTGTTCGGCCAAATTTAGCCCCCAAATGACCTTTGGAAAAAGAACGTTGTTACAATAGCAGAACCCAATAGAAATATTTTGATGAAATGTTTTATTTTAAAGCATAGAGGAAATTTTTACATGAATAAATATGCCCATATAGTGTTGTTAATCCAAATATTGCAGCATTATGCTAATACACGAAATGATATGAAAGCAAAACTGAAATGATATAAGGTAATAGATCATTTGAATATTAATCAGCTACAAGACTAAGTTCTTTGTCATTCATTTTTATAATACATTTTATAGTACAAACGGCAGCATTTACTGATTAACAAAGATTTTCCATATCTAAATTTTCTCATCAGTGCATCAGCTCCTGCCTGCTATAACCTGATTCCATTATTGGCCAATGGAGAAGTGTTTGGGATGGCAACAGAGGTTAGCATTCATCTGCTTGACAGTAGCCATCACAAGGAAATTCTGCATGGTATTGTAATGGAGGCTGAAGACTTAGCATTCCCGCTCCTTCGCAGTGTCTCAATGCACACTGAATTAGATGATGCCTTTGTTCAGGCTGATATTGTAATTTTGCTTGATGATATCCTCTTACAACACGAGATCCCATCACTTGAAGACTGCATCAGACAGGTGACTGAGCAATGTAAGGTGTATGGTTCCCTGATTGAGAAGAATGCCAACAGCAGGGTCAAAGTTATTGTGTCAGGAAAAACCTTTGTGAACCTTAGGGCATTAATGATTATGACATTTGCCCCATCCATTGACGGCCAGAATATTATCGCTGTGGCAATGTTCTTGGAAAATGCAGCTAAAGCTATGCTGGCCAGGAAACTGAATATGAATTCAGCAGGTGAGTAATTTGTATTTGTACTCTTAAATATCAGTCACAATCTGGGAACTTCAGTGGTCAGAATTATGAATTTTCAAAGCAGGATGCAGTTGGAGTATATGTAAAAACAGAAGTACACCCATTACACCTGCAAATGTGGGATTCTACGTAAGAGAAGTGCAGACATTTATAAGTACAAGCTGCACACTCATTTTTGCAGGTGCAGTCACCGCCTTTCTTTGAAGTTAATATGTTGAATATCCTATTATTTGGGGAATTCACCAGGTATTTGCTATTTTGGTATTCACCAAAGCCGTTTGATTTTTTATTTAATTATCTTTTAAAGTTCACCATTAAGAATTGGTGCCTAAGGCTTTAAAAGTAGTATTACCATGTTTGCAATTTGTTCTGATTTGTTATCCAGTAACTTAAATAGGCACTATGATATACATTAATGCAGTGGTTCTCAAACTTTTGTACTGGTGACGCCTTTCACACAGCAAGCCTCTGAGTATGACCCCCCGCTTTATAAATTAAATTTTTTTATATATATATATTGAACACCATTATAAATGCTGGAGGCAAAGCAGGGTTGGGGTGGAGGTTGACAGCTCACAACCCCCCATGTAATAACCTCGCAACCGCCTAAGGGGTCCCGATCCCCAGTTTAAGAACCCCTGCACTAATGTATACCACAGCATCAGATAGGTTAAAGTTCCTTCTTCAATTTCTGTCTGGGTTTCATACATTAAGTTCTTTTTTGTTATTGTAGCAATTTTGAGGTAAAATGACTCCTGCTCCAAGGCAGTAGGCATTTAAAACACAAAATCTTTCTGTTCACTCATCTTTATATATTCTTCTTTGTTACAGGAATCAAAGATGTGATTGTTTGGGGTAATATCAGTGGCAGTAGCTACATTGATCTGTCTAAAGCAAAAGTTTACAGATATGACAGTGCTATCTGGGGCCCACCTAACTTTTCACGCCATTTGCTGGACATGATCTATGATAGGTACAGTATATATTTGTTTTTCGTTTTGATCTTTTAAATGTTACCCTTTTAAAATCCATATCAACCTGAGGCCACTCACAAATACATGGAGATTATTATTATTAAAGATGATACTTTCTAGCATAATACTAAAGGGACACAAATCAACTTGAAATAGAATCATTTCCCAAAAATGAGTTAAAGTAGTTTCATGAACTACATCCATTTCTCTGTTCCCTGCCAATTTTTGATGGCGCCTCAATCTCTCCTGTTGAAATTGTTCCACTTTAATTAAAAAACTGACTATTAAATGTGCCAGAGAGTGAGAGACTGACTCTGTAGCCCAATGGTCAGGACACTCACCTGGGAAATGGCAAATTTCTGTTCAAACCCCTTCTCAGAAGGCAGAAGAGGGACTTGAACTGGTGGTCTTCCACATCCCAGGTGAGTGGTCTAACCACTGGGCTAAAGGTTATAAAAGAGAGCTTATTCCACTAGCTACTTTGAATGGAGTTGGTCAGCCTCTAAGCACACCTATCAGATCAGGCCCTGCACTTGAATTAGGCAAAGAAGCACCTATCTTTCCTTGGTTCATGGATCACTGGAAGAAATAGGCAGCTATCTCCATCTCCCACTGGTTAGGTTAGGCAGCTCCCTACCGAGCATACTAGGTTTGTGGAGCTCATGCTTATTGGGGTAGCCTCCAAGACTTCTTGCACTTGGTTCCCCCAAGAACTCAGACACCAGTCTCATCACTTTTTTAAATTTGGCATACAGCAAAGCTACACTGAATTGATCAGACAAATGTAGTGGGTGGGTACAGGGTATATCATGCATCCAAAGTTACACAGAACCCCCCCCTTTCTTTATATACACATTTACACATCACATTAATTTACTATACATAGCATCATGTTTTGGTATTGACTTTATTACTTTGTAGGAACCAACCACTGTACATCATGCTCGGTCCACGCGCTATTAGTGTTTGACTTACTCTATACCTCACCTTACATTCCAGGCTTTATTTTATACATTGTTGTCTTGTCCCTTGTAAATGATTCCCTGGATGTTCCCCCTTATCTTAGTTAATACAGACATTGTTTCCAGCCTGCTAATCTATTTACCTCCATAATTCTGTCTCCCAAGAAATGAGGCCTCGCCTCTGTCTAGTTACTCATGCCAAGTGAGGCCTACAATGCTAAGGTGCCCGTCTCCCCTCATGCATTGTACAAGGAGCCTTGGCACCTAACCCAGGCTTTGTGGATCACAGTGCTGTTCCTGTGATTTTCTAGGTGCCTAAAAGTTAGAGGTTGTGATGCTTGGTGTCCCTTTGTGGATCCAGGCCCTAATCTTTATTGACAAACCAGCTAAGGCACCTGTCTACATCTTTATGTGTCTAAATACCTTTGAAAACCTGGCTTTATTAACTTGACAGCACTAGTCGAACAGTCTGTGTTCTGAGGGGACCCTGCAGCCACAAGGGAGCAGCGGAGAGGTTATGATTAAGGATTTGCAGAGTCAGCACATTCCCCCCGGTTACCTCCACCAAAAGGGCCTTCTGGAGTCCCCACTACAATTTAGAATGCTGAAAGAAGGCATTTGAATAAATGACCTGCACCTGCAACACTCTTCACCTCTGACAACCAGGCCACTTCTACCTCTGTGCTTTTATCTATAGCTGTAGGTGACTAGCTTTAAGCCCTCAGGATTGAATTAGTCCAGCGGTTCTCAAACTGTGGGTTGGGACCCCAGAGTGGGTCATTTTAATGGGGTCGCCAGAGCTAGCTTACAGTTGCTGGGGCTTGGGGCTGAAGCCAGGGGCCAAAGCCAAAGCCCAAGGGATTCAGCCCTGGGTGGCGGGGGTCAGGTCCCCTGGCTGGGGCTGAAGCCCTTGGGCTTCGGCTTTGACTCCTACCCTGCCTAGGCAATGGGGCTTTGGCTTTGGCTCCCCACCCAGGGCAGTGGGAATCAGGTGGACTCAGGCTTCGGTCCACCCTCCTGGGGTCATGCAGTAATTTTTGTTGTCAGAAGGGGGTCATGGTGCAATGAAGTTTGAGAACCCCTGTTTGAGAACTGTATTAGTCCATACTGACATCTCCCACTGTCTTTAGTTCTTATTTAATCTAGAAAACTACCTGATCTTGAGTCTTCCATAATTATATTAAAAATCTCTCCTTTCTTGATGGCAGCAACTGGGTGCATTCAGAATTTGCATTTGTACTGAGTTCCCTGAGTTCCCGGGAGCATCACTGCTTAGGCATGTCACCTGCTCATGTAATAGCTACTGTGCTGAGATACTGGTATCAAGACTCTCCTCCTGGGGAGATTGTCTCAATGGGAATACTCAGCGAAGGTAAATTTCTATTTGTATTTCACACATACTGTGAAGATTTCGCTTTACTCTATAGCTTCCTTCAATAAGTGTAATAGTAATTTTTTAATTCAGATCAGAAATATTTTCATATGTGCCATTTAAAGCAGAGATGGAAATAAGGAATTTTGCATATCTTTTGTTAAGGTACACAATGATTTTGTGGATTCCTAATTAAAACTTGCAGTCATGATGAATCAGGGAGTTCAGTGTTCTTTGAATTGTATGATGAGAAAGGCAATAATCTGTCTATTTTAGAGTTTTAGATTGCTACTCACCACTACAGTATTTGAGCACATCACTGTGTGTTTTAATCAGAAAGAAACATGTTGGGGGGGAATTTTTTCTTTAGGTCAATTTTGTATCCCCGAAGGGATTATCTTCTCCATGCCTGTGAGGTTCCAGGATGGTAGCTGGGAGGTCATTACAGAAACCGAAATTAGTGAAGAAACTCAAGAAGCTCTGAAGCGTTTAGCCCATGATCTGATACAGGTGATGTCACACTCCATCTAGTATTATTTCCATTCAGTCATCTATGGGTGTGTCACAGGGTGCTCTACTCACTGCTTGGAAGCGCTTCCTCCAGGTTGTTCTGGGGATTAGCACTGCCAGGCCAATGCCCCTTCCTGTGGTTGCACTCTGTCACTCTCACTCTGCAGCCACTCTCTCGCTCCAGGAGCTGCAGCTTCCTCTTCGTGACTCAGTCCTCCAGTCAGGTCACTAAGTGGTTCACTTTCTGGACTATCAAAATCTTTCCATACCAACGGTCTCAGGCAATTCCCCAGTGGCTGGTAGGGAACCCAGACCCACCCACTACTTTGGGTTCCAGTCCAGGGACCTATCTCTAGCAATTGTAGCTTGCTCAATTCCAGACCATGGTCCTGTCATCATTCAGGGGATTATTTAGGCCACCTAATTCCCCTCAGCTGTGGCTTAGCTGGTTAATTGGCCCTTTCTGAGCCTCATTAACACCTTCCAGGCCGGTTTGGGGTGAACAACCCATCATGGGCTGTATTATAGTTTTGGATGCTGAGACCCATCTGCCAAATGAGACCCCTACAAAATGCACACACACTGTTGAATATACAAAAATTTTATAGTGGCATGTGTAAACTAGCATTTATGTATGCAGATTGGGCAACTGAGCAACTAATTGCCTATTAGCTCATAGTAGTAGTTAACATGAGCCAATATAGATTTTGCACCCAAAAGTTAGTGTGTTTTGTACTGTGCTGGACAGAAATTCTGCCTTAATTTTCCAGTTGCATTCTGAGTGGCTGATTGGACCGTTTTGTTTTGGCAGTACCATATTTATGACAGTACCATGGCAGACTGACTGTCTGCTGGTATGACTGTGGTGTGCCGTATGTGCAAATACTGAAGGTTTTTTTCAAATACTGGGTTTTTTCAAAGCCTAGAATTTCTCATAAAACACAAAATAAGCTAACAGCAATTTCTTTTCAGTGTGTCATTCACAATAAGTTGAAAATTGTTAATATTGAATACAAGAGGACTGATCTCAAACACTTCACTCTAGCATCATTCATTTTTTCTCTTTAGTCATGTTAATAGTATGTAGGGGGTATCTTCAGCTGAATTTTAAATTCATGCTAGAAATTGTAACTCTTGTAAATAGTATGATGATGATAAAGCTCTCTTTCTCATGTAGGAAAAACAAGTTGCACTAGGGGAAATACCAGAAATGCGTCCATATAAAGGTAAAACCATTAGTAGTAAATATTGGTTTAAAGCTGTGTCATATAACAGAGGACATAAAATAAGATTTTGAGGGGGATTTAAAGTAATGGGTATGATGACTGGGTTGTATGATTTTTTTTTCAGTGGATTAAAATTCTGCCTTCTGGGTTTCTGAAGTTATTTTAAGTGCTGGTATTAAGGGTCCTGATCCTACCGACTGTTGAAATCTCATAGCCCTTAGAGAGTGCAAGACTGGATGATGGCAGTCATGTTTTGGTTTGTTGATCTTCTAGCATTCAGAGACTATGAATATCATCACTTGAGCTGGGATGTAGGATTTATATCTTGTCATTGTTTAATATTGAACATTAAGCCTCTTTCCATATTGAACTGACTAATTGGAAAATATGTCTTGCCGTATGTCTTGGTTAATGTTTTTGAAGCTACTCTGGTATATCATGGGCTCTTTTGGCCTCTTAGTTAACCACCTGCCATTTTAAAAAAAAAAGGAAAACCTTAGATGCAAAAAGGGCTGTTGTAAATGTGAATTTGAATCTTTTCATTTGGATGTTTTTTTACAGAACCTGTATTCAATGGCTTCAATCTGCTAGCACTTCTAGAAGAGGAAAACTTTCAAACACCCCCAGAGGGTAGGCTAAAAAACATGATAGTAGCCCCAATTATTTCAGGGAAGTTAAATCCAATATTTCACTGTTAGATCTGGTCACTTCCTCAGGAGGTCCCAATTACAAGAAAGGAGAGATCTTTTAGACCAGCACTGAATTATTGATCCACTTGGCTTCACTTAAAGTAAAATTCTCAGGTTACCATGGCAAAGTTCAAGTGCATAACCACATAAACCGAACCCTATCAATACTTACAGAAAATCCAGTATCTCTTCTAAGAACATGAGAATGGCCGTACTGGGTCAGACCAAAGGTCCATCCAGCCCAGTATCCTGTCTACCGACAGTGGCCAATGCCAGGTGCCCCAGAGATTGTGAACCTAACAGCTAAGGATCAAGTTCTCTCTCTCCTGCCGTCCATCACCACCCTCTGACAAACAGAGGCTAGGGACACCATTCCTTACCCATCCTGGCTAATAGCCATTAATGGATTTAACCTCCATGAATTTATCCAGTTGCCTTTTAACCCCTGTTATAGTCCTAACCTTCACAACCTCCTCAGGCAAGGAGTTCCACAGGTTGACTGTGCGCTGTGTGAAGAACAACTTCCTTTTATTTGTTTTAAACCTGCTGCCCATTAATTTCATCATCTCTACTTTGGGAGTTTGACAGATGAGCAGAATTAGTTTGATGGGATCTGCAAACCACATCACAATACCATGACAAACTTTTGAGCCTTCCCCAATCTATTTTTCCCACCCACAATACAAGGCCAAGTCCTAATCCACCTCTTCCGTTGCTTCATTTCCCAACAGTTTTGCTACTTGGATTCTCTGCCCTGTCACTTCAGGATGATTACATTAGGGAAAAAAGAAAGAGCATCCATTAAATTGAAAATTTCCTAATCTGAAAGCTGTGTGTTCTTGGGGTTTATTCTGTTTTCCCATTTTTTGCTCTCCTTCCTTCCATCTCCAAGTTTTATTTTCTTAGCTACATTCCATGTTCTCTTTTTTCATCTTTTTAAACTACAGTTCTCTCTCAATTTTAGTTTTTACACATTCCATGTCTCTCTCCCTCTTCCTTTGTGTCCTTTCTCACTATCCCTCTTTCCCTGGATTCTTCTCATTTCCACTGAGTTTCTCCTATCTTATTTCTCAGTCCCCCAAATCTCTTTCCTCTAGTTCTCATAATGCCCCAGTTATCTCCTTTCCCTTACACAGGTGCTGTTATTTCCCCTGGTCCTAAATTGCTTTCCCTCGCTCAGATCCCCTAAAATTCCTTCTCTTTCAGGTCACATCAACTCTCTTTCCCCTGAAAACTTTTCTTCTTTTCCATCCACTCTATAGATGCACATACTGGGAAACAGAAAGAGGAATGGGAGTGGTATCTCTCCAGCTCCACATCTCCAGAGAGCCCCTGAGTATTTTGGTCTCTCATCATAGTCCACAGCCCCAGTGATGAATTCTTGATATATGAAGAGCTCAGTGATCCACACTGGCCACATCCTGGTGCTCTCAGAGATCGACTTCAAGTGAGAACAGGACTCTTCCTACCTGGCTGCCACCTGGTGCCCTGTGCTGCTCTTTTGCAAAACTGCCTCATACTTTGTGGCAAAAAAGGGCACACTGGCAGCTCAGCAGAAGAGCAATTCAGCTACAGGCAGTCAGCTAGCCAGTAGTAACCTAAATACTCAATTGGTGGAGAACCCTGCAAGTCAAGTTTCCCTAAGGGAGATCAAATCTTCATAGCATCATATTATTCAGATAATAGCAAAACATATCAAAATACCTTTCCTGTTGCCCTATATATTTAAGTATGAGGAGATGTGTGTTTTAAAACACAGAGCATTCTATTATTTTGTTTGTTACAGACCTGGACACCTTATCCAATGGCTTACTTCAGCCAGAGACCCAGGAAGGAGAAAAAGTCCAAACAACTACTGATGGTAAACTATACGTTCCAGAATATTATAGTTTCTACAAAATTTTCCTTGTTGATAAAATCTGAAGGCTGGAGCTCTTTATGCAGAAGCAGGTTGAAAAACAAAAACAATGCAAATGTGACATTCGCAGACAAGAGGGCAAAGCTCCTTCTGTGAAATCCTGGTCCCACTGAAGTCAATGAGGCTAGGATTTCACCTTTTATGTTTAATAGTTTGTAGCCATGTAGGCCAACAAACTATTAAAAATCTTCCTTTGTTGTCCAAAATATTCACATTCAGGTTATACTGAACAATGGTATTCACAGGTAAAAAGAAGTATTTCAGAGCCCCAAGCTGCCACCTCCTCAGGAGGTCAGATATAGTAAATGACAACTCCTATGTAAGAATATATATAAACAAGAGGGATAGTTAAGGTTGAGCTTTCTTTGTCCTTTCTTTGTGGAAGATTTATGTACCCAGGCATGACTGTAGTAAAGGTAGAACATTTTGGTCCTTTCATTTTGTTTATTACAGAACCTGAAGCTCCACCCGATGGGTTACTTCAGTCAGAGATGCTGGAAGAAGAAAAAGTCCAAGTGCCCATGGATGGTAGGCCAAGATGCCTAAGTATAATTTTTTTTAATTGTTGATAATCAAATTGTAGCTCTAACACCTTTTGACAAACCTGGATACAAATCCTCAACTTTTCACAGGGGGCCAGAAACAAAACAATGGAAAACTTTTGTAAGTAAACAGGATAGCAAAATATCAGGTCTAAATAGTTTATTCAATCACTGAACCAGTTGGTTTAATTTAAAACAGAATATAAAGATTTATCCATTCAGTTAATGGAAAGTGTAGCATAAACAAGAAAAGCAGGTGTTAAAAGCTTCTCAGTGGGGATTGTTGGTAGCTGAGCACTTTTGAAAGTCTGGCCACATCATTTAGGTGCCTCTCTGGGAGATGAGCTCTTTGGAAAACCTGGCCAATGAATTTTACTTGCCCCCCCTAAGGGAATGTCTACGCAGAAGTTGGGAGATGTGATTCACAGCTCAGGTAGACATACATGTATTGGCTACTTTAAGATGGAAATTTCCACAGAGGGCGTGATCTAGATCCTACAGACATCAGAAAACAGAACAAATAGGGAGAAACTCCAAAAAAAGAGAACATGTCTTGTAAACCTAAAATATTTTAAATCTGTTTTTACAGATCCTGAAACTTCATCTGAGGGCTTAAATCAATCAGAGACCAGTCTGAGCAATGCAGAAAACAATGAAAACCCTTAAATAATTTCTGATCAAGTAAACTATGGCAAGGGATATGCTATTGTACTTGGAACATATTACTTCTGACAGAGACAGATTCAAGGCTTTGAACCTTTACAGGTTTTCTTTTGTAGTAGTTATTTAAGAATGTATAGGAACTGGCACTTTTGAAAAAAAACAAAACAACCCACCACACACACACACCTCATGGTAACTGATTCTACAGGGCTGCAAATTTAAACACAAATTCAATAAATGAAAATGTTAAAATTATTTTATCAATAAGTAATTCACATTGCATGTGCTGTATATTAAAGTAAATATTTAACAGCCTAAGCAAAAATCTTAGGCCAAAATTTTCAAAAACGAGAGCCTAACTTTAAGCATCCCTTTTTAAAAATGCTGTCTTTCTTTTATTTGTTTTCTGATACTTATATGTTTGAATTAGTAATATTAATATTGTATTAAAATAAGAAATTAAAATGATTCCAGCGTAGCATTAATGTTACATATTTAAAGTGTAGTTTTACTCTGAAAAGTGACAGTTAAAAATGGCCTCTCTTTGCTCAACAAATAGGACTCTATATGCACAACAGTAATGTATTTGCTTAGTTTAGTAACAAAAATATTCTTAGCTTTACAGAGCCACCAGAACTAAGATGGAATAGAATCTGCATCTTATTCAATCTTGCACAGCCTCAGCAGATTGTTTACCGAGTTCCAGTTATTTACACCTGTGCATTGAAGAAAATGTTGCACAGATAAAGCTGAGTGCCAGACGCTTTATCAAAGATGCTGACACAGGATTGAAAAAGCGCAAATTGATCCTGACTCCAGAATGAGGTGGTAGTTAAGAAACAAATCTTTTACTTATATACTGAGCACATTTGACACAAAAATTAGTAATACAACGAACATGGAAGCCATGATATCAACTTTGCAAAGTCACTTTTCAGACTAGAACTTCACGTAGAACAGAAAAGAATCAGAGAATGAAAAAAAATATTGAGGCTCTTAAGCAAGAATTGCCTTGGTATTTTTTTAAATTTGTGCTGGAGATGTCAAGATACAATAAAGAAAGCACCTTCGCTGGACACTGTAGAGTTGCACTCTTGTGCTTTTTTTTTGCAGCTTCGAAGGTTTTAAACTCACCCTCCCCTTAGGTGCACGCAGCTAAAAGGACCTTTATAGCTACATCTAGACAGATGCACTAACATGGCTTCAGTACCTGGGGAGCATTAGTCGGAGCCAGTTAGCACTGCTGGCAGCACTCTTGGTCCTAAGAGAGTCATGTCTGGGCAGGATCATGGAATCAATAGGAATACTCATGTGAGTAAGGGTTGCAGGATCTGGCACTTGATAAATGAATGAAATCAAAGGGTTATAATGGAAACTTTTATGCAATTTATAGGAAACTCAGACTGGTTTTTCATATCCAAAGAATCATTTGAAAGGTCTACAAAGCTTAATCTCTACAAAGTTTGCTCAACCCAAGGTAATACACAAAATACATTTTCAAGGGTCATTACTGTCACTTACTAGAGAGGAGGTACTAAGGGAAAAATTCCATCCATATTTATTACATAAGATAAATGTAGTGGTGCCAAGACCACGCCCTTTACAAAGGGAACAGATTTGAATGAAATGTTACTGAGAGGTGTTCTCTGCTGCTTATGGACCAACACACAGCTCCCATTACAGTCAGTGAAAGTTTTGCCAGGGTAAGTACCTCAGGATTTGGCCTTAATTTCTTGACACAGCCATTGAAAGCGTTTTCTTTCTGAATGTAAATTCTGTGTAGCACACTCTAATCAGCACAGCAAAAGTACATTGTGCTCTCAGGATTGGCTCTAGCAAATATAAGCAATAATAAAATGAGAGGCTTAATAGACAGTCAACTCTGTGTGATCAGCCAAGCTGTGGTTCTTGACATCCCTGATTCAGTTACAGGACAACAGTGTGATGGTCAGGGCAAGAATTCTCTTTAATCACAAAAGATCGTTTCATTGCTTCTTAGTGCTTCATCTTAAAAGGAAGAAAAAAATATCAACTTTTCTTTCATTTTTTCCTCCATTCATTATTTCATTCATTCCGTTAGTTTCAAATGGCACGACTCATATGCTGAAAGATAAGCAGATGCTTAAGTCCTTGCGCAAATCAGGGTGTTGGCTAGCTGCAGTAAACCTTTTCATATGCACTCAGTGGAAGCTGGTTGTACACTTATATTGGGAACTCCTTTCTTTTGTTAGTCTACATCTTTTAATAGACAATCTTAAAAATAAATTAAATGCCATTGTGCATTCTTAATTCCTTTTGCTGCAAAGTTTGGAAACAGGGTACACATTTTTTCTGTTATCTGCAAGAAATAAACAGTGTTTGAATAAACTAATTTCTGTTCAAATGGAAGCTCCATCTGACAGGTGAGGAAACTAAGTGGAGTTCTTTGGTTCTCTGCCAGTTGAGATGGACCAAATGGGGAAAGGGAGTCTTGTGGGTCAAAAGAAAGGGAGCTTATGAGAGGAGTGCTCAGGTGGCCCAAAGAAAGATGGGAGATTGGGTGTTGGGTAAGATTTGGAAATGGAAGTTGAGTGTTTTACAGAAGGAACAGCACAAATGGGAATAGTGTCATGGAGGCAGCAAGTGAGGGACCCCTAAGTTTCTTATGGGGGCAAGTGTCTCACTGGCAGAGTTCATACTGGAATCAAGAGTCTCCTGGGTGTCTTAGGGAAATCATGTAGGAGTCAAATGATTCATGGGGCAAGGGTGCATCATTGGGGACACATATTTAAGGGAATATATGTGGCTCTACTCAAAACCAGTTTGTCACATTTTCTTCAAACTTTGTAATTATGTTCTCCTTGGCCTTCAGAGTATTTCTACCAATTTTTAGACCAGACCAATTTTCTAAGCCTAAATTAGAGGGTAGTTAAAATCTGACATTGTAACAGCCTCGTTGTAAGATATTTGTTCATATGTTCTCAAATTTAGTATCTTTTAAGCCATAAATAATTTCCAGTACCTACTTTATGAGCTATTATTTAATGCTACATGTGCAGGGGATGTGTAGAGTATGTGAGTTCTGATATACTGCCTGTCAGATTAACTGGAAAAGCTTAATTTTAAAACTTCTTTAAATAAATTAATTTATCTTGCCAATTTTAGCACATGCATTGCACATACTGTACCATTTAGCTATACTGTAAAACATGTAAGCTTTCTGGTTACACTAACACTGCTTTACCTAGGGGGTTACATCACCAATTTGGCTTATTACTGTCCCTGTTTGAGTTGTCAAACTAGTTGATTGTCACAGGACACTGCTTCCTGCCTGAGAGAGAATGACTTCCTCCAGTGTCCATAGCAACGTCATGTTTCTCAGCAACCAGGAGAGGCTTGTTTGTGTTCCTCCCTTCTAGAACTATTACCTCGCAGTATAAGAAAATGGCCCTTTGAAATAGTGATCAAGGAAGTTCTGTATTTAATTATCCAGAATATTTATTAATTACTCTTCTGTGTTTTGACTGCTGAGACAATGTACGATGTCTTGAGCTGAGCCTTTCCTGTGTATTACCGTGAACAGCATTCATTTAAAAGCAAAATCGTTTAGAGTTGTGTCTTGAAATCATCTTTTAACTACTGTACAACTACTGAACTGCTTCCACAATACCTTGTGACTTCCAGGCCTTTAGTAGGTACTAGACAAAGGTAAGAACCATTACTGTATTTGAGAATAGATTGTATTTAGAATTTCAGCATGAGAATAATTCCCTTGTCTTTCCACACCCCCCCCCAATATATATATGAAATATATAAATGAAAATGTTTTATATTGCTATGGCTTCTTCAGGTAGTTAAGTACAGAGCACCCTGAATATCTCACCTGACTCAGTTTTGCCTGACTAAAGACTGCAGGATTGGGCCTGTTGATCTACTGTAGATATCTTTGCCTTCCAGAATCCTAGTTAGCCTATTTAAAAAAAAAAACTATGCAAGACCTGATTCTGCAAACACTCTTGCAAATGAGTAACTTTAATGCATGTGACTATTCCTGCTAGCTTCAGTGGAACTACTTATGTGAGTAATGTTACTTATACCTTGCACATCTATTGTTACTTGTGTTTGCAGGATTAATCCCTCAGGTTGTAGGAGTTATGTCCTGTATATTCATGATTGATCTTATAATACTACTACTTTGTTCGGTTAAGGCCTATTTAATTATTAAATAAAGCATTTAGACTTATTGTTACTGACCTGCTGTACTGTGCATTAAGTATAGTACATCAGATCCCACTGAAATTGCTAAGAGGTGTTAATGCAACGATTACTTGCAACCTGGATAAATATTACTTTTACCTTTTTATCTTGCTTACTTTACATACAGAACAGATATTAACCCTGGGCCAAATCCTGTCCACCTCACGAGTAGTCCCCATTAAAGGCAATCACGGTTTAGTTACCTCCTTCTTTAACACACAAAAGTTTATACGTTCATAATGCGTGTGGGTGTAATAATGCCTTTAAAACGCTTTGAGCCAAATGCATTGCCAATGTACATGGATGAAACTCCACTGATATCTGAGGGCTTAATCCTGCAAGATGCTGAGCACTCTAGTCCAACCCAGCAAAACACATGATCATGTGTTTCACTTTAAGCACTTGAATAGTCCCATTTACTTCAACAGTATTACAGCTATACTTAACTTTTAGGATATGCATAAATGTTTTGGTGGATCAGGCTAAAATGTTCAACATTTTGCAGGATCAAGCCTTAACAGATTTGCATTCACCGCTTAACTTCACTGAAGTCAGTGGAACTGTTACCATTCATGTTAACACCGAGTTTGCCCCATGTACCTTTATACACAGTGTCACGTCTTGCTTTATTTTGTATACCCTTGTCAGGAAAACAAGGTAAGAGGTATTTCATGTAGCAGGCTGTGTCTATATAAGTCTACGCCTTATAAGAAAAGTGAGGGAGCCTTTAGGTAACTACACCTTTAATAACAATGTATGCCCTGATGCACTAGCATGGAACCCTGCTGTTCTGGGGTCCTACTGATTTCCCTGGGACTGCACTAGTACATCAATACACACCTCTGCCCCAATCCTAGGAGGACTTCAGTAAGCAAAGTTATACACCTGCTTAAGTACTTTGAGAATTGGGGCTATCAGAGCTAATGGAGAATCAGGCCTGTCATAAATAAACAGATCAGGGTTAAGGTCTCTTTTACCTGTAAAGGGTTAACATGCAGTACCTGATGACCACCTGACCAGAGGACCAATCAGAGACAAGATTTTTTCAAATCTCTGTGGAGGGAAGCCTTTGTCTGTGTTCTTTGTTAGAGAGCTCTTTTTGGATCTAAGAGAGGACAGTCATGTCTCCAAGTTCTCCTGGAGTAGTTTCTACTATTTAATAGTGAGTATTAAATTAGAAAGGCGAATTAGTCTTATAATTTGATTTCTACATTTGCAATTGTGTGTTTTGCTAAAGGAAATTCTTTATTCCTGTTTGCTGTTACTTTGCTTTCACTGAGAAAGAAAGGGGGAGGGGGGAATTCTCTCCAGAGATTGATAAGTTTAGACCCTGTATGGTTCTATCTTGGATTACAGAGACAAGTTACTTTCTTTTTATTCTTTAATAAATTCTTTTCTTTTCTATTAAGGACTTGTTTGGTCTTTCCTTGGGTGGATTCTCAGGGAAAGAGAAGGGGGAGGTATCCCTCTGTAGTTAGATCCCGGTATCTCTCCTAGGAAAAGGGAGGGGGGAGGAAGCAGGGGGAATGGTTTATTTCTCCTGGGTGTAAGAACTCCATGGATTTGGGGCTCTTGGAATCCCCTAGGATTTTGGGGAAGGACTGTGTCTCAATCCACATATCTGATTGAGTGGTGGCAGCTTTACTAGATCTAAACCAGGATTTTAGTTTAGAGGGAAACCAAGTCAGGTCCCCACATTGGAGCCCAACAGTTCCAAGTGGGGGTGAGACCGTGTCTCAATCCACATATCTGATTGAGTGGTGGCAGCTTTACTAGATCTAAACTAGGATTTTAGTTTAGAGGGAAACCAAGTCAGGTCCCCACATTGGAGCCCAACAGTTCCAAGTGGGGGTGAGACCCTATGACAAGGCCCATAAACTGTAATAAGGAAGAAAGTAATGGAATAAGGAGAATTTTTAAAAAGTGATATTCCTTTCAAAGCAAGAGTTTTGAAAGACTCTATAAATGAAGAAACAAAAGTAACTGTAGGTTCCTCTATTTAAAATATTAATATGGGAGTAAGATTGGGACCCAGAGTCACAGCTTTCACACAATAAAATGGTAATCAATACATCTATAATAGACATAATTTTTCAGACCCACTAATAACTATAGGTCATTGAATTTCTATGCTGTGGAATTGGCATATGTATTATCATGTTTATTTGATAAGTAGCAGTCAATGGCTATGAATATGATGCAAGTTTGGGTAAGTTCAGCTTTAATGTCATATGTATTATTAATGTGTCAGATCATTTCCAAATCTGACTAGGTTACTAATTTCTTGTTCAATTGAACATCAAGAATTTTCACTAAGCCATACATAATGCTTTTGGAACCTCATAACTGTTCCATTATGCCCTATGTTACTAAAGGTGAGTGCATAACTAGAAGATGAACGTCTCAGGAATGTTGACAGCAGCTAATAACAGAATTTAACTGATTGCATTTCTGACATGTAAGCTGAGAGCAGGGCTTGAAGTCTCCACTGTTCTCAGTGGTATAAGGACTTCTATTTTCCAGAGCAGAGGTGGGTTACAGAGGTGTATGTTTTCCATTCTACCTTTCCATATTCACCTCTGAAAAGAAATAATAGCACCTTAGTTGAAGAATCTTACTCCACTTGGAACAGTCTAAAAAGTTGAATTATTAAAGCAAGTGCATTTACTAAGTGGCTAGCAGACATCAAAACATGCTTTCTTCTCTGGTATTATTTACTCTTGAGTGGGTGGTAATGTTGTACATGCACGTTGGATCACTGAATAGCAAAGGATCCCATCCTGCCGCATACCTGCATTTAAATTCCCATTGGTCCCGATTCTCCTCTCACACCAATTTACAATTATTCCTGTTTCACACTGACTGGGAGAGGGGAGTCAGGCCCATTGTCCTCAATTTAATGGAATTTATGCACATGGAACTGCAACATAAGGGAGCCCATTTTAAAGTAAAAACTTGTTTTATGTAATTTTTATTTAATTTCATCTTGTAAATATACCCAGTAAATGATGCAGATTAAGATGTCCAGTTTAAAGAGCTTGTACATATCCTGGCTGGGAGCTGGGATTTAATACCATGGTTTGTTTGGTTACAGGAAGTTCAGTGGCATCTGCCCATTCTAAGCCTCTCTGTTATGGATCCAGACCAGCAAGGTAAGTACTGTTGTCAAGTGCTTCCCACATTTCACAAGAGAATTCCCAGTGTCCAAACTAGTGAACTTAACTGGAGTTGTTCCATCTTCAGAATCTTTTTGTTATAATGCAGGAGACAAGATTGAATGCTATGGCAGATCAGCCTGTTGCTTTAGATCATGAAGCCTGGAAGAAGGATTTCCTGGTTGAGTTATTCTTACAGTACTCCCTGTATTATATGTAAAATAGTATCTGTTCTCCTATCTCATCTGCCATTCAAGTCAGTAAGATACAAAACTGCTGGATAATTAGATGTGAGGTGTAAGGAAACAAGGACAAAAATATACAGCTTAAAACAATTTCATCCTAGGACTACCTCAAGAGGTCATCTAGTCCAGTCCCTTGCACTCATGGCAGGACTAAGTATTATCTAGTCCATTCCTATCAGGTTTTTGTCTAACCTGCTCTTAAAAATCTCCAATGATGGAAATTCCACAACCTCCCTAAGCAATTTATTCCAGTGCTTAACCATCCTGACAGGAAGTTTTTCCTAATGTCCCGCCTAAACTGCCCTTGCTGCAATTTAAGACTATTGCTTCTTGTCCTATTCTCAGAGTTTAAGGAGAACAATGTTTCTCCCTTCTCTTTGTAACAAACTTGTATACTTGAAAACTGTTATGTCCCCTCTCATTAATGCAAGCTAATCAGCAAACTGTTATAAAAGTAAGAGCTTTATATCAAGGACCATCAATTACTTGGCCTATGACATTTTCATGAGTTTTAAATGTGAGGGCTAGCAGCAGCATCTTGGCCAACCTAGTCTAATTGAAGTTCAGGAGGTCCTCAGCCCAGCTTCTGCTGTAGCCCCAAACTGAATACAATGTATTAATAAACCCTTTTGTTCAGTAATAACATGGAGAGAAAGTCTACTGTAATATTGGTGCTCTGTGTGCTATTTTTCCTCTTGTTGGTTTTGATTCTCAGGCTCTAAAACCCTCCCAACTATAAATTAATGACTCCCGAGTTGTGTTTTTTTTTAAAAACCTAGTGGTCTTGGGTACAATTCACCCTGTGCAGAGAGTCAGCACAAGATCTAGCACCACTTAAGGACCATTTAAGCCTTGGACCTGCTCAAGGCCTATGCCCCAGTTAAGTTCCATGAAAGAAGTCCATATAGGGAGGATGTGGGATTCTGTGGTGCATAGGCCTCCTGCTGGTTCTCTGCATGGGTGAATTTCACTCCACTTTGAAATTAGATATTTAGTTTGTATCTTGTAAAATGTCTTCTCATCAATAATAATTCTGATTGATATGTAACTTGGGCTAATACCTTCTTTGCTTGGACACCTTGCAGATTAGTTTTGGAAATGTTAGTTGATTGGTACAGAAGGTCCTACTATATGAGCAATCGGTAACCTAATGTTTGTTAAGGATTGACTTAAAAGTAAAAAATATGGTGAATTGTTTCCAAAGCAGACCACTAGCAGATGGCTACCAGTGCCCACTGCAAGTGAGCCTGAGAATGTCAGATGATAGCATGAAATTCCCTCATCTCAGAGAATCTTATTCACGGAAGAATTTCCTGTTGTGTCACATGATACCTTACGTTCATGTTTTTTGTTCTTCTTCTTCTTCTGTAAAACTTGGGACCTGATCCAAAGCCTATTAAAATCTGTGGGAATCTTTCAATTGGTTCTAATGTGCTTTGGATCAGGCCCTTGAAGAAAAAAAATAAACTAGTACTACAAGCCAGCAAAACCAAACTCGTTTTCCATATTGCATTACTTGCTACAGTGCACTATGCTGCATAACTTCTCCAAACAGCAGGCGGCAATATAACCTGACAAAAGCAAGACTGGAAAGATGGCATAGCAGACACAGGTTTACTTCTATACCATAGGAAGCAACTGAGAACCAGCAGAGTTCATAATTTGCTGACTATTAGCATTAGACTGGTATATATGGGAGGAACCACAAATTGGTCCATTTCCACAGGAAACAAGTGGAGAGTTTTGTGACTTATTTCCACTCATTTATGCATATTTGCTGTTTATCTTCACCCTTCATCATCTGTAAGTATTTGCCTCCTATTTGAGCTGCAGGGATATATGGCTCACCAGGAGAAAGGAACAAGCTAATAAGTCCTTTGATAGCTTCTAAAGATACTGTATATAAGCATTTTTTTTAAATACAAAGTTTACATGTATGTCTGTAAAGCGCAAGGAATATTTTTGGCACCATATAAACAACAGATCAAGTCATGAAGCCCCTTACTCAGTTTCTACTCAAATGCCCATTGACTTGAATGGAGTCAAAGGAGTGAGTAGAAGTAGTAACAGCACAGGATTTAACCCAAGAACTTCAGTGAGATTGCTGACAAATTGTTTGTTTCTAACAGAGCCACAGATGTAAGACCCAAGCATTGTTCTCACAATATAAAGTACAACTGGTTGAGAAATTGTTTTTCCCTGAAAAAGACTACAAAAATTAAATTGTTTTGGTTTTCATCCATTTTCCTTCAAAGTTTTAGATTTTTGTTGAAGCCAAGTTGTTGGGGTTTTTTTTGTTTTTTTTTAAAGTCTGCAAAAGTTTCCATTTTGTTGTAAAACTACTTTCTACCAAAAAACTATTTCAGTGGACATTTTTGTCCAGCTGTAGTGTAGCGTGAGTTCTGTCATTCTGTAGTACCTCCCCAAAATGGCATCCTCCTGCCTTTTGGCTCTAATGATGGACAGGCTAGTCCCTCTAGCATTATTTATAGAGAGGGTCTAAAATAGTGATCAAACTACTAGGCTGGTCTTTCTTTGAAAGATTCACATCAGGAGAGCACTGTGTTTTTCTGTACCATGTGTACTCTATACTGTAAAAACAATACTTGGGTCCTACAGTTCTGGAACAGAAACCTATTAACTCCTCTGGGCATTGGCTCTGTTTATGGTGCAGAGTAAGGATGAGCACTGTGCATACCTTTTGCCAAGTTAATAATGAAACAATATTTCTAAAAACAGTGCCCTTTCTTTATCAATGCAGAGATGCTATTTATATAAGAGCTTGTTCAGTTACCCTCACGCCCAGCAGGGCTATAGTGTTCCATGCACTGTGCAAATTCTATGTTAAGACAAACAGCTGTGGCCCTCTTAGAATCAAACAATTTTTCAGCTTTAATGCTTCACCTTGACTATCTCATTGAAGTTCTTGGGTTAAATCTTGTCTCCTTAGTCAGTTTTTAGTCACTAATTGTAATTGAGTCCAGACTGGGATCCGGTGTGAACTGGACAGTTTGAGAAACCCTGGTCTCAGGGGTCAGGTCTTTGAAGATTCCTTTAATGTTTTTTCATGTTCTCTTAAGTGTTCCACCATCCCTTCCCTTCATACCATAGATTATTTTCTACTAGTTAATTTATATTTGTTTTCCTTTACAGAAGCTCTAAATGACATTCAGAATTCTGTCTATAGAACAGCCCTGAAACTACGCTCAGTGCAAACCCTGTGCCAGTGTAAGTAGCTCCCTGTGGGAGGCGAAGCTGGAAGAGTGCTGGCTCCAAGTTGCAATCATAAATAATAATACTTGCTCTTCTCTAATGCTTTCCATCTGATGATTTCAAAGATTATCAACGTTAATGAATTAAGAAATAATACTTCATACATTTATTATCTTCCTTTGAGATTCTCAGTCGAAAGACACTAAATATCATTATTCCCATTTTACTGATTGAGAAACTGAAGCTCAAAGGGGTGAAATGTCTTGCCCAAAATGACAGTTTAATCAGTTAGCTGGGAGTAGAGCTCAGATTCTACCTGTTCTAACAACTACATGATTTCCCAGAGCCTCACAACACAGATGTGACATGGATAAGTATCATTATCTCCATTTGTATTACAAAATAAGTACATACAGAACGGCTCAAAGTATTTTCAACAGCAAAAAAAAAAGTGGGGTTTCACTTGAAACAAGATTTTCTGTAGAAAATCTTGATTTGATTAAACGTTTTGTTTGAAAAAATTTCAAAAGGAATGAGAAGATTGAAAATTTCTTTTAAAACAGCAGGAAAATACCTATTTTCTCTCACTTTTTTCCTTCTCTATTGGAAAAGCTAAAAATAAACATTTATTTTTTTTCCAATGTAGAATAAAAAAAATGAGTAAAAGAAAGTGGAGAAAAATCAAAACCTTTTTCCTTTCACCCTCCCACGGGATTGGGGCTCCAACTCTGCAAACTACAATGTCACCCCCTATGCTAAACCAGATGGTAACATAACCCCAAATACACTGGCAAGTACTGTGTGTGGAAAGGGGGTAAGAGGCTGGTCACTCAGTAGCTACTTAGCACAGAGCATCGTAATCATCTCAGCTCTCTAATGGAAAGAGTGGTGAAGGTTGAGGAGCACAGTCTGTGCTATTACAGAAAAAGCAGATCTGCTAAAATGGCCGTAGTGGATAGTTCACTGCACCCCTGAAATTCAAAAAAACTCTCCCTTTAATAGATCTTTGTAAACAGTTCTACTCACTGCTTTAGCATGACACTGCAGGAATCTTTGCCTCTGACTGCCCCTGTTGACCACCAATTTGGTCCTATGGTGGATCATTTCGGTCCACAACTTGCCCTCTAAGTCACATTTAGTCCAGATATCTTCTGGAGTAACAGAAGGCCAGCTAGAAGTCCACATGTCCCAACAAGAGATCCTTTCAGCCCACTGGGGCTACTCCTAAATCCATCATCTGGGCTCAATCCTGAGCCCCACTCTGGAGTCAATAGTCTTTGTGATGGAGTTTTTACATCCTTTTCCCAGCTGGTAGGGGAACCCCAATTTCTTCCCCTTCCTCCACTGTGGTTTCCAGCCCAGTGACCTTTTGTTGAGCAGCTAGGTTTTCTCCTTTAGATCTGTTTCCCCAGGCCACTTCTTACCTCCACGTCCTAATAGCTTATGGATAATACAGCCTCTCCTCTGGCTCCGAAGCTTCTCCCAAGGTACACCCAGTTCTTTGTTCCTACCCTGGAATACCAACCCACAAGGCTGCCTCCCTGGACCTTTTTCCTTTTCCAGCTCCTAATTCAGGACTAATTCTGTCTCCAGGGCCCTGCTCAGTCTGTCTTCACCAGGCCCTTCCCAGAGATCAAGAACTCCCCTTTCTCCTGGACTTCCTCCGGTATCTGTTCTCTCCCTTCTCTAGGTAGTCTCCCTGACCCTTCCAAAGCTGGGATCACTAATTGTAATGGAGTTCAGATCACTATCCGCTTGGGGTTAACTGCTAAATCATAGGCTAGATTGAATCCAGCTCACCTTAGAGGGCTGGCCAGCCTGAGACAGTAGAGCTTTTAAAAAAGTGTTTGCAAGATCAGCAATCTTTGCATTGTTATTACAATATATTACATTGCTAACAGCGTAAAAGTTGCCAGCAATTATGGAACTCCATATATGTTATTAATTGTCAAAATCTGATGTGTTGCTTAGGAATGGATTTATTGGAAATAAACATAGATCATCAAAAATGAATGGGTGATTTGCAAACAGTATTATTAATGCTATTAACATTAACAACAACAAAATAAATTAGACTATAAAGGATCTATTCAGCACTGCTTATCCAGGCAAAATTCTCACTGAAGTCAGTGGGACTTTTGTCTTAGTAAGGTGGTACTGAGTAGAGTTCTGGACATTTATTTTGCTCTCTAATTCTGGATGCAAGCTTAACATTGAGTGGAAGCATATGGAATTGGTTGTCTTTGTGTCACTTTCAGTGAGGTGAATGCCCCAGTATCCTCACTTGAAACAGACTGTTCCTGAGGAGGTACAAAAATAGCAGTCATTGCCTTTAAGGCAAAAGGCAGCATGGAGAGGAAGATTAGCCTTGTGTTATGGCACTAGCCTGGGCTACAGGAAATCTGGGTTCAGTTCCTAGTTCTGTCACAGACTTTCTGTGTCTTGGTGAGCCATTGGGGGGGCTTCAAAATACTTAAGTCACTTGAAAATCAATAGACCCTCTGTTCCTAAACCGCTTAGGTGTTTTCAAAATCCCAACCTTAATCTCTCTGTGTCTCAGTTCCCTTTTCCTAAGAGGGGGATGATGATACTTTTTTTCCTCACATCCCTTATCCATCTAGATTGTGAACTCTTAGCAGCAAGGACTGTCTCACAGTATGCATGTACTATACCTGGCACTATGGGGCCCTGATCTCAGCTGGAGCCCATTGCATCTACTGTAGTAATAAATAATAAAACCAAATTAAGGCTTGGATTTAGTAAAGTAAAATATCCCATAAATATCTTTATAGGGGGACAGACTAGACTATCACAGGGGCCCTTTGGGCCTTATAATCTATGAAAAAAATCCTTTTCAGACTCTGGAGCATATGTAAAAGTTGTCACAGAATCATGACTTTCTAGATGATTTCAGATCATATGTCCAGTTGGTTCAGTGGATGTTCCCATTTTGGAATCTATTCTCTGATCAATGTGCATGCAGGGCATGCTCACATTAATGGTCTCAGTTGTTGCGTGAACTCCAAGGATATACTCCTGCTGTTCACTTTGGTTTTGTTCATCTCGTCTCCCTTTCCAGTCACTTTCCATGCACTTTTTCCTCTACTTGGATACAGTTAGTTCTATGCTCTGGCTTATGGTCTTTTGGATGTGATCTTAAAAAAATCAGAGTTCTGTCTGCACTCTCTGGACATTAACTACCCCATGGCACTTTTTTATAATAGGGCGGTTACCCCGGTGTTCTTGGCCAAACCATTTCCCACGCTCTTTCATTCTAGTGGACATTGTATGGAAACCTACAGTGAAGGGCAAGGAAACCTGAAGTCCCACTTAAGCCTTATTTTGAGGTTGTAAGTGGTGCATAGGCTTTGTGTTATCTCTCTGCACAGGGGTGAATTGCATCCCACATACAAAAGTTACATGTACAGTTTGGATAAACAATTGCTCCTGCACTTTTCCTGTATCACCATTTTAAAATCAGGCCCATGAACGCTCAATTGATCTTTTCCTTCTTTGGACTTTCAGAAAATTAGCTGAATGTGAAAATCCAGCACAAGAGCCCTTGCAGGGTATTTCCCCATTCAGTTTTATGCCTAGTATTGTAAGAAGCTTTGCTTTCCAGACAGGTTTTAGTTATGTATTTTCAATTAAGAAATGTTCTGCCTCCACTTACAATAAAGATATAGGGATTGATTAATTTCTCCCATTGTTTTCCCACAGTGGGTTTGACTGATGTCTCCCTGATTCAGCACATCCTGCCGAGGCACCAGTGTCAGAGGGAAAAGCAGAGCTCCCTGACAACACAGCAGCTATCGCAGTTGCTGAAGGAGCTATTCCAGAATGCCAGATTAGATAAACCAGGCCAGGTAGATCCACAAGCCCCTGAGCTCACCCAGAACCTGCTAACTGCCATATATGACAGGTGAGAGCAAGTGCACCAGTGACTTCATCATCACTATAGTAACACCCATTTCCATCCCCTCCTGCTTTTACATGCCATTTCAGTGAGAAAGTACCCCCCCACCCCCCCGCTCAGAAGGCGTGTGTTAGTTAAATTATACATAGTCAGAGGGGTTCATCTTCAGATCTGGATTAAGTTTAGGCTAAGTTTGAGGTTCAGGTCAAAGCTCAAATCAGGGCTAAGGTTCAGGTTAGACAGCACCAAAATCTTGCAGACTTGTTCTCATGAGTGTTCAGGCCAACTTGGAAATCTCACAAACTATGCTGCTTTTGCAAAATTTATGCCATTTTGAATCAACTCCATTGATGGCAATCTCAGCCAAGGGGCTAGGGACCAAAAGTGCAGGGAAGGTGATTTACCTCTTCAACCTTAGAAGCAGTGCTTCCAGGTGAGGGTTGAGGCATGTTGGCAGAGCAGTGCAGGCAGGGACGGCTCTAGCCCTTTCGCCGCCCCAAGCATGGCGGCACGCAGCGGGGGGCGCTCTGCCGGTCACCGGTCTCGCGGCTCCGGTGGACCTCCCGCAGGCTTGCCTGCGGATGCTCCACCGAAGCCACGGGACCAGTGGACCCTCCGCAGGCACACCTGTGGGAGGTCCACCGGAGCTGCCTCCCAGCGACCGGCAGAGCGCCCCCAGCGGCATGCCGCCCCAAGCATGCGCTTGGCGTGCTGGGGCCTGGAGCCACCCCTGAGTGCAGGGAAGCTTGCACGATGGCTTCTCATTCTGCAGCTATTCAGTCTGATAGAATAATTCAGTCTCCAGATCTGGTGAGCTTCACCCACCAATCCCAGTTATCAAATAGAATGAGCACTAAGTTCACAAACAACAACAACAAAAATGGGAAATATACAAGTGGCTTTTGTTGGTAAAAACAAGACCTGGAGAAGCTTTGTTGTTGTGTGAACAACCTCACTCATGCTACAAAAGAGCAGTAATTATGTACAACAATGGTTGAATCTATGGTAGCTTTCCATGCCCTGAAAAAATATAGTGGTAGGTTACATGGCATGAACTGTGAATGCTCTGTGCAGCTCTGACCTGAGAAACCAAGGGATAGTGAATTGGAAAGGTGTATGAACCTTATTTGCTGTTGAACAATGCAGAGGATAAACCCCATCACTGAAAAGAAATGCCCAAACTGTAGGTTGACAAGCAGAGAGACTGTGTGCTGACAGCAGCGGCCCATTAGGCAGTGAAAGGGTAGTTCTGACAGCTAGGTTTTTGCTAACAAGGAAACCACAAAGATGAACTAGCTTTAATCATGGTGGGAAATTTTTGCAAAATTTCACTAGTGAACACAAGACTTTTCACACAGTTTTGCCAAAATTCATTTGAACCCTACTCAGTTGTTCAGTTTGACCCCTTGCTAACACCTGCATTACTATCCATCATCCTCCAGTTTAAAAAGTTTGTCATCCATTCATAAGCAGAATCAATCAGGAACAAAAGAAAAAAGTTAAGTTGATTGTTTAATTTATTCACAATGGACGGAACTTACCCCGCACCAAGAGCCAGAACAAAACCTATGTACCACTTAAGCCCTCCAAAGCAGAACTTAAGTGATTCATTGTACTTTTACAATCCCCCTTGAATTTCCCATAATGAATAAGTTGATCTGCTCTTTGCAATTCCATGTGATAAACAGCTTACAGAAATCACTTGAAGGTTAAATATAAATTAGTGCATTTTAGAACAAAACAAGAAATATCAGGAGTATTTTCTAAGCTTCATACTCTAAGTACATACAACCCAAAGGAAATTGCATAGAAGAATCTCCACTACAGGACTGACTTGGTCCCTTTTTGCAAGCCATTTTCTGTCTTCCCAAGGCCGGGCATCATTGTCCTTTTGCTGGATATTTGATTTTGCCAGTGACTTTCTTGCCATGCATGCACTGTAGGAAAAGCTTCACATGTCATTTTGTTTTCTTCCAGTGATCGTTTTACTTCCATCTATCGTTTTTTCCACTATCTGAAACTAAAACATTTTTTCCTAAGTGGGACACACCAGAACCTTTTGTGTATCCATGTGTTAGTTTACTTGTATGCCTGCTGAGAATATCACAAAGGCTTTTCTGTGGACAGTAGGAGTCCAAGCGTGATTTCACTGGTATCTTTTCTGCACATTTCATCAGAGAGCAGTGTCTGGTGAACATTCTGTTTACGTCTTCACCTTTTTCCCAGCTGATTGATCTTAGTTTGGGCTTAGTGCACTGCTGGTGACTCAGCCCATTAGTCCATTCAGTTTAAGTGAATTTCTGATCATCTGTAGTTTCCTTTCCAGTAGTACAGCACAATTTTATTCTTCCCTTTAAACCTCTTGCCACTGATGTTCTGAAGAAAATGGTAAGTTTCCAAGTGTAGAAACCCTTGTTTGACTGAAACTCCCACCAAGGTATACATTACTGCTATATCTCAATCCTTCCCATAATAAAATAAGATTTATGGATACTTCTGCAGATGATTTTGATGCACCATAGTAATTAAAATTCTTTAAAGTGCTTCCCTATCCTAAAAAGTGACTCTGCTAAAATAGCATTGCAGTGTTCCACATCTATGGTCTCTCAGCTTCCAAATCAAATCTTCCCTGTTTTCAGGTTTAAAAAAAAATTATTAACTGTCCACCTTGCAAACTGCAGTTGATCTGAAAGTTAAGCTGGGTCCTTTCTGGCCTGCACTTCAACAGTTAGAGCTTAGGCCCTGATCCCACCTATCTGTAAGCCTATCAAGAGTCCCAATGAAGTCAGTAGGGATCTGCTCAGTCACTGGGATCTGCCCACACAGAGCCCCCAGCTAGACTGGGGACCAAGTTAATTCTTTTGTTGATACATAAGATATAGTAGAACTCAGCTTTCTCTCCCACAGCTGTACTGGCTCCACAGGAGTCAGAGACAGTAAAAACTTAGGGAGGGAGTTCGGTGACAAAGCAGATCAGAAACAGGTCTATTGAGTAAGAAAATGCCATTTTATAGGGTACCTTTCAGAACAAAATCACATTTTAACACAGTGTTTCAGATGGGACATAATCTTGTTACAGTTTGTGATATAACAGTGTAAAATCCAAGGCTAAAATCCACTTAGATTGTAATCTTTTTGTGTTTGTACAGAGCCTGGCACAGTGGAGCTCTGGTCCATGACAGTGGCTCCTAAGCACTACCCAATACAAAAATAAATAATATATCAAAGCACGTACATATAAAAGGACCTGGATTCTTATGAGGTTGTCTTCCAATATAACAATGTTTTTTGCACTAGTAGCTTTAGCTTTCACATTCCTAGCTTTATTTTTTTATCTTGTTCTAGGACTGGAACAGGTTTTATCAAAGCCAGATCAGCTGCAGCTGCCTTAATTGCTCTCTCAGGAGACAGTCTGCTTACTAAATACAAAGGTGGGGAAAACAGACCTTTCCACACTACTTAAGGTGCTATGTACTGAGTGTTGACCAAATCTCCAATCTATTTTATTTCTACACAAAAAGAAAATGGGGTCCAAGTGTGCACAAATGTAAGTACATGGGACCAAAATTTGTGGCTTTATTGTAGGAAAAAAGGTTGATGCAGAAGAGTAATATCCATCCGTGAGTGATTATTATATAGTACCCTTTGTGTAAGCATCTCAGAACAAGTCTCAAGCCTGGTTCGATTTTAATGGCTAAAGGAGTTTAAATATACCGATTTTAGATCTAGGACCACTCTTATATCGATTATAATGGTTAATATCGATTTAATTTAATTTACGGCATTATCGTTTAATAACATATCTCGAGAGGTTAGTGGCCGGAATGCCGCACCTGTCGGAGCTATCCCACAGTGTGATTTATCACTGGACAGCACACTCAACTCTCCACCACACTGACAGTAGACAGGAAAACCCGCAAGCTGGACTGGCTTCATTTCAAAAGCCGACAGCTTGCAGCTCAACTCATTGAGTGACCATGCCTGGCAGAGATCATCACAGCACATCAGCATCTCCTCACTCACAAGAAAGAGCCCCAGCATGGAAAGGGCAAGGGATAATCAAAATGAGCGCCATGGGAGGGGCTGGATCTGAATGCTAATGGGGAGTAATCAATTATGATACATGAAAAAATGAAATGAAAAGATGAAAAGAAAAAGAATTTAAAAGGCAACAGAATAGAAGATTGACAGCATTTCTAAAAGTAAAGCAAACAGTGCAGAAAGGGACAGGAAAACCAGCAAAGCAAAAGAAAGCGCCAAAAGACAAGAAAAGGAAGAAAAAAAGCTGCATGCTGCATGCTGCTGCGCGAAAAAGCTGCCGGGGTTGTGCTGGGCTGACTGCAGTGGGGTTGCAACCAAAACGCATGGCTGAGGTGGGGTGGAGGAATGGGGAGCATGAATGAAGAGGGAGAAAGGAGAAGAAAGCAGCAGAGAGCAGAAGAGAAGAAGACCCCAGCAGCATGGAAGCACCCCTGCACCCTGACCCCCAGCAGCCCTCCCCTCCCCTCCAGCTGGACTATTGAGAAGAGCCTTGCCTGGAGCAAAGCCTGTGCAGACCCCTTTGCTGAAGAGCAGTTGTTTTTTGCCCTTTTTTAATTTTTGAAATGCCCTGTTTTTAATGATTGATTTCGCCTGCAGTATTTGGGATTGGGTTGAGGGCAGGCTTAGTTAAGTAGGAAAGTTTGGAAAAGTGTCAGGGGATTGAGAGGAAGCCTAGGAGACTCCTCTTTGAAGGAAAGGCACAGGGCTTGTAGGAGTAGTTAAGCCTTTGCAGAAGGCATGTTCTGGCCATGTAGTGCATGCCCACTGTATGCAGGTATCTTACCATGCCATGCATGTAGCAAGCAATCAGGTATCATTCATCTGGCAAAGCATCGCATAGCATCCTGGCGTATCCTCAGCATTCAAGAAGCATTTCTCATATCCTTGTGTTTATATCATCAAAGTGTGATCAAATGGGATTTTTTAGTTAAAAATCAGGGATTTAAAAGCAGGGGTGGCCATTTTTCTACTGGGTAGCTGCCGGGCAGGGGAGGGGAAATGGGATGCGGTTTTCAGTTTGGGGGGAATGGAGGAAATGCAAGAGGGAGAAGGCTGGGAAGGCCGATGGGAGGGGAGGGTCAATGCTAAGCAGGAGGTGGGGGGGGGGAGAGGGCAGGGTTGTTGGGGAGCTGGGGTGAAGGACACTGTGGGACAGTGGAGGGGGCAACACACTGATGGAGTGCCTTGTGACTGCTGTGAAGATCTGTCTGTGCAGTCCTGATTAAGATCTGTGACATGTAAGAAAGATAAAATGTGCCTGTGTAAAGGAAATATAAATGTTGGTGTGAAGGTGCTTATAATTCACTGTAGTATTCATTGTTTTGTGTTGAAAGAGTATAGTATAATAATCTGTCTGTAAAATGTATCTTTCTTCTTATCTATCCCTCAAGCAAAAATAAGTTTTCTGAAAGCCTCCCTCAAAAAGAGAGCGAGAGATGAGAGAAAAGAAGAGATTATGAGATAGATGAAAGAATGAGAGTTTCTGGAATGAAAAGGCGTGGGAATATGTGGTGAAGGAAAGAGTGGAAAGAGTTAGGAGGAAGGACAGGAGGGATGAGGGTGGAGGGGAGGAGGGAGATGAGAGAGGGCAGGAGGGAGGAGAGAGATGAGAGGAAAAAGAGGGGGCAGGAAGAGGAGCAGGCGCGGTGTGGGGAGGCTGTGGCTGGATGGGATGCTGGGCGGGCTTGGAGCGAATGCTGGCGCTCTGCTCCCGCAGTGGCAGGGCAGGCAGCAAGGGCAGGATCACAGAGTGCCGCTGCAGCCCCCCCCACCCCCACCCCTCACCATGTTCCTTAGCCTCCCCACCCAGACGCAGGGACGCCCGGGACCACCCCCCCACCCCCCCACCCCCAGCCTCAACCACAGCCCATGATGCCGGATGCTTTTTTTTTTTTTTTTCTCCCCTCCCTCTCCTCCCCTCCTCCCTCTCACCCACCACTCTCCTTTTCTCTATATTTTTATAATTAAAAAATAAAATTTAATTTTTTTTAAATGACAAATAATTTATTTAAGGAGGGGGGGGGAGGGGAAGGGGGAAGAGGACTGAGGGGGGTAGTCAATCAAGGTTTTCAACACATCAACAACACTGTACAGCAGTCTGCCATTGATGAATTGAACTGTTGAAGCTTCTTTCTGATGCGCACCTGCTCTCTTAATCTCCTGGTCTCCCTGGTGTCCTCTGGCTGGCGCAGAATCAGCGGCCAGGCCACCACCCTCAGCCCTCCCACTCTCTCCCCAAGGTCTCCCCTTACCTCTACAGAGACAGAGAGCAATATTACACAGCATACAGCATGAACATGTGAGGTCTGGAGGTCTGGAGTGGTGTCAGTAGAGTGCCAGCGAGCAAATGCACAGCCCACCACACATCACCACCATTCCACACTTGCTCAGCCTGTAATTGGAACAGATCTGACCACTGCTGTCCTGCCCTTGGCTGGCTGTGTATGGCTTCCCATGGCATCAGGTCCCCAGTCCCAGCCCAGTCCCCAAGATATCAACATCCATTTTCAACATCCCCTGAAGTGTCTGCAAGTCTGTAAGTCTGCGCACTTGCCACAAAGTCTTGCAGTAGTAGAGAATCCATCACCTCCCTGGCCATCCATCCCCCGTCCTGTTGTTGTGAAATGTGTCTTGTGAAATCCCCCAGTGCATGCAGCAGTACATTGAAAGTACTGAAAAGCCCCCGTGCCTGGTGCCCTGGTGCTGCTGGTGTAGCGGTGGATATGGGTTCCATCTATCGGGAATCCAGTTCCCCACAAGCCAGGAATCCAATGCCCCAAAGCCATCCCACCACACAACCACTTTTCCACAGCACAACCAGCTTTGGCAGTGCTGCTTGCATTGTTTTCACCCACAGCCCACTTTCCCAGTCCCACATTGATTTGATTCTCTCCGGTGATTAGCTCGTGTGCTGCCATTCCAAAGTGCTGGCACTCGCCACTCGCTTCTCTACTGTGAGGGCTGCTCTCATTGGGCTTATGGCGCTGGCAGGGCAGGGCAGGGGCAGGCACAAAACAAAATGAGTCATTCCATGCATTAAGTGGGCGCGCAGCAGGCACCAGCCAAATCACCCCACACCTGCAACACACCAGTCCCCCCAGTGGAATCTTCCCCCCGGGCCAAAATCGCCAAAAATGGATAAAATCCTGCCCACCCCCCATTATCATCAGGATCCGCGCGCCGCCGGTTTGGGATTATAATTGTGTGTCCACCCATCATCATCGTCATCGTCGCCCGGCGCTCCGCTCATCTCTTCTCTACCTCCTGGTTCGTTGGTTCAAGCATATACTGCACGCGCGGCGAGGTGTTTAAAAATTTACGACTGTATGTATGGGAGCTGAGCAGGGTCCATGCTGCTTTGCTATGCGTCTGCACACGGTTCACCAAAAAAAAGGCTAACGGTTGTCTGCCGCTGTCAGGAGGGAGGGGGAGGTGAGGCTGTACCCAGAACACCACCACCAAATGATTTTTTTGCCCCATCAGGCACTGGGGGGGGAACCGAAATGCCAAGGGGGGGGCGGGCGGTATGGGGGGGCTGGAGGGGAGCTAGTAGCTAGCTAACAGTGCAAGAAGAAAAAGACGCTTAGCTCGGACCGTGGACACCACCCACCGAATTTGTTGTTTAGTGGCCACGCGCACACCTTTTTATAAAATCTGTTTTACAAAACCGGTTTATGCAAATTCGGAATAGTCCCGTAGTGTAGACGTACCCTCAGACAAGACGATGGTAATAGCTTTCTTGATAGTGGTGTATTGATGAGACACCCAACTGTTGCCATGGCAGCTCTTGTTGGAAAGACATTGCATTGAGAATCTTCAGGCTCTGCCAGGATTGTAAAGCTGTCTTCTCTGGTCCTTTGCAGCTTTGTTTCAACTCTATGCTGACCCCAATGGGAGGGGGACCCTGATCACTCGGAGCGCCATGAGAAGCCTGCTGACAGACTTACATCAGGTGATGTCACTGCTATGCCACACATGGAATGGCTAAGTGCAGTAAAGTGGTTGTAAAAGGGCTAATTGGGTTACCCCAAATATTATGGGATGGAGCCTTGCTCCACCCTTCCCTACTTCCTATTTTGTAAGGTGGGAGGCTTTCCCTCACTCTGTTGTGCTACGGGTGAATAAAGCAGCAAGTTCCCAGCCTGCAGCACTATGAGTAGAGAGATTGTTTTGTTGAACTGAGCAGTCTCTTTACAAAACTGAAGTCATTGGGGCTCCATGTAAGCACAAGGATCTGCCATGCAGACCAGTTGTTGGAAGCAGGGCTTCAGTGTCAAATCCTGTTGTCTTCACTCAGTCAAAATTCCCATTCATATCAGTGCCTCTGCAGCTTGAGTTTTGGCTAACTTTATGGTTGCCAGATCCTGTAAGTAGTTCCAAGAGCATGGAATTGCACCTATGCAGAATCCTGTTGTTGTCAAAAGGGGTTCCAGCTGTTTGCTGGATCCAAGCCATAGCTACTGAGGATATGGCTACACTATGAAATTAGGTCGAATTTATAGAAGTCGTTTTTTTAGAAATCATTTTTATACAGTCAATTGTGCGTGTCCCCACACAAAATGCTCTAAGTGCATTAAGTCGGTGGACTGCGTCCACAGTACCGAGGCTAGCGTCGACTTCTGGAGCATTGCACTTTGGGTAGCTGTGGGTAGCTATCCCACAGTTCCCGCAGTCTGCTGCCCATTGGAATTCTGGGTTGAGATCCCAGTGCCTGATGGGGCAAAAACAGTGTCACGGGTAGTTCTGGGTACATGTCATCAGCCCTCACCCGTGAAAGCAACAGCAGACAGTTGTTTCACGCCTTTTTTCCTGGGTTACCTGAACAGACGCCATACCATGGCAAGCATGGAGCCTGGTCATCTCACTGTCACCGTATGTCTCCTGGGTGCTGGCAGACGTGGGACTGCATTGCTACACAGCAGCAGCTCATTGACTTTTGGCAGCAGATGGTGCATTACAATTGGTAGCCATCGTCGTCGTATTCCTGGGTGCTCTTTTAGCTGACCTCAGTGTGGTCGGTCAGGGGCTCCTGGGCAGACATGGGAGTGACTCAGCCAGGTCATTCCCATCTTCTGCCGAGCATCCAGGAGATGATGATGGCTAGCAGTCATACTGCACCGTCTTCTAGCGAGCAGCCAGGAGATGATGATGGCTAGCAATCGTAATGCAGTATCTTCTGCTGAGCACCCAGGAGATGACGATGGCTAGCAGTCGTACTGCACCATCTGCTGCCAGCCTAAGATGTAAAAGATAGATGGAGTGTATCAAAACAAGAAATTGACCTGATTTGTTTTGTGAAATCAATGGCCTGCTAAATCCAGGGTTTCGAGTACAATCCTTGAGGGGGCCATTCTGTGTGACAGTTGTTTGTGTTTCTCCTTGATGCAAAGCCATCCCTTTTGCTGATTTTAATTCCCTGTAAGCCATGTTGTCAGTCGCCCCTCCCTCCATCAGAGCAACGGCAGACAATTGTTTCACGCCTTTTTTCAGCCCAGACACCATAGCACTGGGTTGACGGAGCCCACTCAGATCACCGCGGCAATTATGAGCACTGTAAACACCACATGCATTATCCTGGAGTATATGCAGAACCAGAAGCTGCAAAAGCAAAACCAGCCGAGGAGGCGATGGCAGTGTGGTGATGAGAGTGATGAGGACATAGACATGGACTTCTCACAAAGTACGGGCCGGGCAATATGCCCCGGCAATGTGCACATCATGCTGATGAGCTCTGCATGAGCTCTGCATGGTCACCTATGCTGATCAGCTCGCCATGCTAGCCAAACAGGAAATTAAATTCAGAAGTTCGTGGGCCTTTTCCTGTCTACCTGGCCAGTGAATCTGAGTTGAGAGCACTGTCCAGAGCGGTCACAATGGAGCACTCTGGGATAGCTCCTGGAGGCCAATACTGTCGAACTGCATCCACACTACCCCAAATTTGACCCGGCAAGGCTGATTTCAGTGCTAATCCCCTTGTCGGAGGTGAAGTAAAGAAATCAATTTAAAGAGCCCTTTAAGTCGAAAAAAAAAAGGGCTTCGTCGTGTGGATGGGTCCAGGGTTAAATCGAGGTAACACTGCTAAATTCAACCTAAAATCTTAGTGTAGAGCAGGCCTTAGATTGTAAGCTCCTTGGGAGAAGGAGGTTTTGGGACAAATTGATAAACTAAAAAGTAATGTCACTAGGATCAGATGGTATTCACCCAAGAGTTCTGAAGGAACTCAAATGTGAAATTGCAGAACTACTAATTGTAGTCTGTAGCCTATCATTTAAATCAGCTTCTGTACCAAACAACTGGAGGATAGCTAATGTGACACACATTTTTAAAAATGGCTCCAGAGGTGATCTCGGCAATTACAGGCCAGTAAGCCTGACTTCAGTACCGGGCAAACTGGTTGAAACTATAGTAAAGAACAAAATTGTCAGACACATAGATGAATATAATTTGGGGAAGAGATTTGTTGGGGATATAGTATACTTAGATTTTCAGAAAGCTTTTGACAAGGTCCCTCACTAAAGGCTCTTAAGCAAAGTAAGCTGTCATGGGATAAGAGGGAAGGTCCTTTCGTGGATCAGTAACTGGTTAAAAGATAGGAAACAAACAAATGGTCAGGTTTCAAAATGGAGAGAGGTAAATAGTGGTGTCCCCCACAGATCTGTACTGGGACCAGTCCAATTCAGTATATTCATAAATGATCTGGAAAAAGAGGTAAACAATGAGGTGGCAAAATTTGCAAACGGTACAAAATTGCTCAAGATAGTTGAGTCCCAGGCCAACTGCGAAGAGCTACAAAAGAGTCTCTCAAAATTGGATGACAGGGTAACAAAATGGCAGATGAAATTCAATATTGATAAATGCATATTGGAAAACATAATCCCAACTATACATATGAAACAATGGGGTCTAAATTGGCTGTTATCACTCAAGAAAGAGATCTTGGAGTCATTGTGGATAGGTCTTTGAAAACATTCACTCAATGTGCAACAGCAGTCAAAAAAGCAAACATTGTTGGGAATCAGTAAGAAAGGCATAGATAATAAGACAGAAAATATCATATTGCCTCTATATAAATCCATGGTACGCCCACATCTGGAATACTGCATACAGATGTGGTTGCCCCATCTCAAAAAAGTTATGTTGGAATTGAAAAATGTTCAGAAAAGGGCAACAAAAATGATGAGGGGTATGGAACAGCTGCCATGTGAGGAGAGATTAATAAGACTGGGACTTTTCAGCTTGGAAAAGAGATGACTAAGGAGGGCTATGATAGAGGTCTATAAAATCATGACTGGTGTGGAGAAAGTAAATAAGGAAGTGTTATTTACTCCTTCTCATAACACAAGAACTAGGGGTCACCCAATGAAATTAATGGGCAGCAGGTTTAAAAGAAACAAAAGGAAGTATTTTTTCACACAATGCACAGTCAACCTGTGGAACTCCTTGCCAGAGGGTATGGTGAAGGCCAAGACTATAACAGGGTTCAAACATGAACTAGATAAGTTCATGGAGAATAGGTCCATCAATAGCTATTAGCCAGGATGGACAGAAATGGTGTCCTGACCCAGTGTGGCCATTCTTATGTTTAGGGACCTTCTTTTGGTTCTGTTTGTCCAGGGCCTAGCATAATGGGGTCTTGGTGCATGACTGGGGCTCCTATGGGGCTATGATAATACAAATAATAAACAGCAGCAGCAGACAGGCATTACTCATTGGCATGGCTCTGAGAATGGCCTTCACAAGGCTCTCAGCCAGGAGACACTATGAGGTGTGGAGGTGAAGGTGGGAGTTTTCTCACTTCACTGTGTTTAGGAAAACATGGAATAAGTCTATGCTGGGGGGAAAAAAAGTCTGTCCTACTACTGGGTTCAGTGCTTTAGCCCGACAGCACAATCTGTTGATTCATATCTAATTACTGGGACAGAGGCATCATTCTGACACATACTCAGGTTTGGAATTACACTGGTATCATGTGTCTAAATTTAAACAGTCTTTTCTCCACCATAAGAAGTAAATGGCTTTTCCTTTGACACTTCACCATCTGTGCTCTGTCACTACATCAGTATAGTCTGGTGGTGGCAACTGTCTTATCATGGGTGTTCTGAACAGCTGTCTGTCTTCCTGATGTAGATCCCAGCCATTGTGGGGGAAAGCTGTGATCTGTCTTCTGTGGAAATCGCTATTCGAAGCTGCTTCCATGGGGTGAGTAGAATTCAGATGACCTTGGGAAGTGACCATGAATGTTGCTGATTGATTGAAATTGCCAGTGTATCACATTACAGCAATTAAAAATTACCTCATTTTAAAGGACAAGCTTGCTTCCCAATTCCACATTGTAAACATCTGACACCAATAAAGAAGAATACCCAGTAAGGTACTAGCATGGACCCTACACTCATGTGGAGACCTTTTGAAGCCAGTGGTATTCTGCACGTGAGGAGGAGTCTGTGCTAGCATATCCTGATCGAGGATCAGGGCTTATAGTCTGAGGTGTGACAGAGACAATAGTTCTATTTAAATAAGTGATTGAACCAGAGACTGATATTCTTTTCCAGGTTCTGAACTCAGCAATCGGTGAAGAGAAATTCCTATCTTGGCTACGATCTGAACCTGGCCTGCTCCTGTGGCTTCCTACCTGTTACAGATTATCAGCCACTGAAATGGTTATGCATCACATTAGATGTAGCATCTGTAAGAATTTCCCCATCACTGGACTAAGGTACAACATACTTTACTATAAAGTATTATGTGTAGCGTGTAGAGATCAGCCAAGATCAGGACCCCATTGTGCTAGGCATTTTAGATGGACGTAGTGAGATATAGTTGCAGCCTCAAAGAACTTACCATATACATAGACAAGACAGATGGGGAAATAGAGACACAGAGAGGGAAAGTGATGTGCCTGAGATCACACAGCAGACCAGTGACAGATATGGGTACAAAACTCAGGTTTCCTGAGCCCTGGACCACTACCCTGGCCATTATGCAATGCTGCCTTGTAGTAAAAATTAACAGCAACATCTACTTTCTGAGCAAATGCAAGAAAAAACAAATCATCCCCAGAGGTCTCACCATCTGTAATCCTCAGAACACTACATACAGCCTCACCCACGTTGTCTCTGTAATATCCTGGGACTGACCCGGCTACAACTACACTGCATACATTGTAGCCATGGTGTCTTTTTGTTATTAAAGCTTGTTTTGCCTTCTCCGGTTGGTTAGGGTTAATAGGGTCGCCAGGGCTTGCTTAGACTGGCTGGGGCTCGGGGCCTAAGCCAAAGCCTGAGGGATTCAGCTCTGGGGGGGCGGCCTCAGATTTTGGTCCCTCCTCCTGGGGTCGTGTAGTAATTTTTCTTGTCAGAAAGGGGTTGCAGTGCCATGAAGTTTGAGAACCTCTGCTTTACATCCATGCAACTAAAAAAAAAAATACCTCAGAGTATTAAAAGAATGCTACTTGGTAGCTAGGGCCCAAAATAAAAAGCAAATGAAAAGCAAATATCAAAAGCTTAATTATAATGTAAATGTTTTCATGAAACTAGATTATGATCTGGTTTTGAATATTCTCCGGCAGTGTTTGCCTAGATCTGTCTTACAAAGCTCCTCTACAAAGACCCAACAAGCTCTGTGAGGGAACAAGGTTCTCAAGAGCTGTACAAGTATTCAAAGTCCAGCGAGTGCTACACAGGGAGCAGTCAGTTCTCCATCCTAGTCTAGCTGTAATCGAGGCCTCTAGTTTTGAGTTTGGTATCTCATACCTGGTTTAATAATAGTGGAACAGGGCTCAGGGCACTGCCTGGTTAAACTGTGTGAATAACTGCTTTTTCAGTTCAGTGGCTGAACTAAATCATTGGTGGGGGAAATTGTTTTGAGTTGACTCCATTCAAAAACAATTTTCAGCAAACCAAAAAAAAAAAGTTTTACAGTTTGGGTTAAATGAAACATTTCCTTTAGGTTGGTTTTGGTTTGGTTTGGTTTTTTTTTGGGGGGGGGGGGGAAGAGGGAGAGAAGGTCACCTTTTAAAAAATAAAATTGCCGTGAAATTCAAAACAAAGGCTTTTTGAATTGAAAAATCATAACATTTCAAAAATCTTGAAATAAAAATTCTGATTTTTTAATGAAACAATTGGACCCTAATCTCAAGAAGTTTGACGACTCAAATCTGCATTTTTAATTGAAAAAAGGTTCAGCTGAAAAGCTTCACCCTGCTCTATTGCCTGGTCTCCAGCAAGCCAGGAGTTAACTGCAGCTTGTCTTTCCCCACCTCTTGGACAGGTGCTATGGGAAGGGTGAAGGGAGGATGTCTGAGAGAAGGCAGGACTAGGCGAGATGACAGTGATGAACCCAGGACAGGGCGTTTTATTATTACACTTTTGTGGCAATGTTAACTTGCATTATTGACTTGTAAGTTTTTTCAAAGTCATAGGTCCCACTTTGCTTTGATGCCCCAGCATTCATCATGCTGGGATATTATAGCCCACAATGAACCATATATAGAGATAAACTGAAGCATGTGAAATACAAGGATACAGCAACAATACCAAAAATGGCATCATTGGCAACTATTGCTCCACTATATGAAATTCAGTGCATCAGTTTTTAGCTATAAAAATAAAGCTGTTCTAAGTATTAGAACATTGTCAGCTGATCAATTACTCATTTTGATGATGAACTCCTTGGCTCTCCCCTAGCTGTGGGAAACCATTACTACATTGATAGTATCAGAAAAGCTGGGTTTTTTGATTAACTGATTTTTCCACTGAAAAATGCCAAAATTTGATGACCAAGGTTGGTTTCAAAGTGTCCAACTTCAAAACATTTTTGGAAAAGAAAACTGACATTTTCAAACCAGAAAGTTTCAGTTTTGAATCAGAACAATTTAAATTTACTGAAACTTTGAAACAAGTCTAAAAGGTCAAATAAAAAAGGTAAAGAAAAAGTTTCAAAATTATCAAAATGAAATGTTTCACTTGACCCAAACCAAAATCTTTTTTAGATTTTCAGTTTGTGAAAATTCAAGATTTTGACTATTCATCCTGATGTGGGACAGAAACATTTTCAATGTCTCAAATTTTCTTGGACCAGGAAAACTGTTGCCTGCCCACCTCATCAGACATTCATGGGTGCTGATTTCCAAGATCCCAATTCACTTGTATGAAGTTGCCAGTCCTTGGAGGTTAATTTTATCCTTTCTGTTTTTCCTGACAGGTATCGCTGTCTGAAGTGCCTGAATTTTGATCTTTGCCAAGTCTGCTTCTTCACTGAGCGTCAGAGCAAACCACACAAGAGGTCACACCCTGTGATGGAGTACTGTGTGAAGGTACCATCCCATTTTACTGACTCATCTGCTTGATTGACCTATGGGTGTGGATGGGTAGGCTCTTGGCTATGATGATTAGGGAGAGAAAGGAGAAAGAGAGAGTGATCACCCCCATAAAATATATCTAGTTGCTGAGCAATGTTAGGTGAGTGAAAGAAGAAAGTGGGGGTTTAAGTTTAGAATTTTCACTCTGCTTTGAGATAAAGACACAGTCTAGTCACATGGGACACTGAGGAATAAACCCTGCCCCCTCCTTTGTGTGTGGTATGTCAGGTCACCATCCCCAGGCATCTGCTATCCCATTTTTGGACCTGTGGAAGGGGCCCTCCATAGCACCAGAGTTGTGCATGTGCAGACTGGCTGGGGAGCTGGTAGGAGGGAAGGGAGCTTGGCACATGGCTGGAGGAGACATGCATCATTGCCCTTCCCTTCCACCCCACCCTGTGTCCATTCAGGAGCTAATTCAGTGTAAAGCTATGTGAACTCCTCAGTAAAGCTTCTTCTAGTTGGTTTATCGAGCTTTGCCAAGAGGCTCTAGGGGCAGTGTGTTTGAAAAGAGAATTCCCTTTTTATCATGGCTTCACTTAGTGTGGGGGTACAGACACCAAGGAGATCAACCCTCAGTTACAGGAGGACTCCAGTCCTATAAGCCACCACATCCAGAAGAAGACTGTATTAAATGGAATAGATTGTTGCAGTAGCACCTAGAAGTCACAATTGGGTGCTAGGCACTGTGCAAACATACAGTAAATGAGAGTCTGTCCCACAGAGCTTATAGACTAAGAAAAAAATGGAGACATAACACGTGAATGAGACAAACAAGCCAGTCAGTGTGGGAGAGCAGTGAGGAAGAAACTCTGCAAGGGGAATCCCAGAGTTTTCATCTGCTTATTGCAGGCTGATCCCAAGGGAAACCCCTGTACCAAACCCCTCTGAAATCAGTGGGGTCCCACAAGCCATAGGACTCCACCCACAAGGATCAGCTTGCAGAGTGAGGGGTTTAAGGTGTGTTGACATTAGAAAATGAACTGTGTTTGAAAGCAGTTGACACACACACTTACTCTAAGCCAAACTGAGCACAGGCTTTACTGTGCCCAACAGCGGATTCAGAAAGTACTTAGTACCTCACTTGAAAGTGGGAACTGAACATGAGATGCCCATCCTTTACATCAGTGGTTCTCAAACTGGGGTCCAGGGCCCCCTGGGGGGCCAAGAGCAGGTTTCAGGTGGTCCGCCAAGCAGGGCCAGCGTTAGACTCACTGAGGCTCAGACCAGAAAGCTGAAGCCTCGGTCTCTGAGCCCTGACACCTGGGGCTGAAGGCAAAGCCTGAGCAATTTAGCTTCACAGGGGCTCCTGTGGAGTGAGGCCCCAAGCAATTGCCCTGCTTGCTATCCCCTAATGCAGGCCCAGGTTTTTCTATGCAGAAAACCAGTTCTTGTGGCACAGGTAGGTCATGGAGTTTTTATAGTATGTTGCAGGGGGTGGGGAGGGGCTCAGAAAGAAAAAGGTTGAGAACCTTTGCTTTACATTGTCTTTCTTTACACCCCACACCAATGTTTATAGTGTCGATGCTGTTTTTCTTTACCACAGTGACACCTTGTGGTAGTTTTATCATCAGTGTAAGAAATGAGTAGACTAAAGTGGTTGCATTATTTTTTCCTGTTTGCTCTTTCACAAACTCCCCCTGTAGATGCACTAGGTGCATAATGAGCATCACATGCTCCCAGCTAGGAAAGGCAGCATTTTACACCCACTTTGCACAGCAGGAAGTAACTGGCCCCTTTGTTGTCTTTCAAGCACGTTCTTTAAAACAACCTCAGGAGGGACAGTAGGTTCATCCCTATCTACAAAACAAAATCATATTAAAGATGAGGGTTCTATTAAGTTCCAGACAAACTAGGGAAGAGCAACTAAAGTTAGCCAGCATCCACAAGTCTGGAGTTATATTTGATGCTATCTTCTGCCCTCCACCCACAAGAAAGCACTCAGCTTTATCTGGGATTGGGTTGACTGCTTGTGCTTCAGAGCAGTGCTTGTTTTAAATCCACTCCTTTCTCTGTTGCATGTTGTTCCAGCAGATGTCAGCAAAGGAGAATGCAAAGATCTTTTTTCGCACCATCAGAAACAACCTGCTTCAAGAGCGCTGCAGAAGAAAGGAGGCTCGGAGAAGGCAGACACTGGAAATGATGGAGGGAGGGGACTTCCCAGAACATGAGCAAGCAGCGTGAGTGTCAGTCCCAGTGTGTTTATACCACCTGAGTGGTGAATTTGAAGAGACCAGATACTTCCAAGCTGCAGCACATTCACCACCTGCATCTAACAGTGCTAAAAAGAAGCAGTTTTGAACATTAGCTACTTGACTGTGCCCACACAGTAAATGACTTTGATTTGACAGATGAACTGTGGTCAGTCCATAAAACACAAGTTAAGATTACAAAATGGAAGGGTTGAAACTTTACAGTAAAAGCAGTTTCTTTCCCTGGTTTTTAAAAAAATATCATGCAAATACTTATTTCAGATGACTGATATATTGACACTGTGCCCACAAAGTAGCCATTACAGTCTACGGGGTCAGTGAAAGAACCTTTTCCATGCCGTGACTTCATATTATGGCAGAAAGTTTTGCAGATTCCTGCTCCTCTCACCCTAGAGAATGTGAAGGTGGTCGCAATGGCCCACACACAGAATGATCAACAAAGCATTTTGTCAGATCTAACACTTCCATAAAAGAAATTTTAAAACATTCTGTCAGGCTTTGGTCCTGTACAGTAACTGCAGAACTCAGCCTTGCTGACAAGTAGAAAGGAAGGCTGGTCTTGTGGTTATGGCCTTGGGTTGGGATTCAGAAGCTCTGGGTTTAGTTCCCAGGTCTACTACTGATGTGACACCTTGGACAAGTCACTTAATTTCTCTGAATCTCAGTTTCCCCATCTGAAGGTGGAGACAACAATGCTTCCTTTGTGTATTTAGAATGTAAATGCTTTAGGACAGGCACCATATTTTTCTAGGCATTTGTACAGACCTAACACAATAGGGCCCTGATCTCAGGTGGATTCACTAGGTATTACCATAATACAAATAAGCAAGCAGTTTTGGAAGAGTCAGTTATTCTATAACACATACTCTCCTTTAGGGGGTGTCATGGGTGTTGTAGTCCATCAACTCTGCTTGGCAGCAGAGTAGGTGAACAATGAATTTGAAGGCATGTGACTTCTTACACCAACCTTCTACAGGTGTTGGAATATTATGGTTCTGAGGGGCATACTAGTAACTATCTAAATAAAACAACAAAGATGAAATTAGAATTATGAGCACTATTCACAAACAAGCACATTTATTTTGTTTTCTCTTCTTAACATTAGCATTTTGTGCCATATTTTCTCACACCTAATCTTGGGCCCAGCTCTGCAATACTTACTACCATACAGTGCCTCCCACTGTGGATAACCCCACTGATGTCAGTGGAACTGCTCTGTGCCCTTTAGACTCAGGTAACTGACTTAAGTCTATTACCTCCATTCCTGAATGATCCATGGCCCTTTACATCATCCAGGTGTGAGAAAAGGCTCCTTGGAGTTAATAATAAATAATAATAATGGGAGATATACCAATCTCCTAGAACTGGAAGGGACCTTGAAAGGTCATCAAGTCCAGCCTGCTGCCTTCACTAGCAGGATCAAGTACTGATTTTTGCCCCAGATCCCTAAGTGGCCCTGTCAAGGATTGAACTCATAACTCTGGGTTTAAGCAGGCCAGTGCTCAAACCACTGAGCTATCCCTCCCTCCAGCAATACTCTATGTCTGAATTGTTTTGGCATCTTGTTACGCTTGTCCTTCATTTGACCCATTCTTGCACTGACTATGGAGGACATGAATGAGACTGAAGAGGTCTCTTAACCATGTGCTGGTCCTTGGCACAAGTTCTGAGTGTTTGTCTTGCCTAATTGGTCTGTTCAGTATGTAGACTTAAATATCTGCCAAACAGGGCTTAAGTAAGATTGAGTGATGGCATTCACCCTTCTGAACAGGGGTGAATTTCATCCTTCCCAACAGGAAAGAAATGGAAAATATATTTACTAAACTTTACAGTGCAATAACACTGGGTAGCATTATTGCTATTAGAAACCAATTTTAAATATATTCAGACTAATCAAGAACCATAGCTACAGTATGAATAGTTTGATGGAATATAAACAGTGTCAACAAGCTATTTGGTCACTGAGATGTTGCTCAAGTGTTTGCGCCTTAGCATGGAATGTGATTGAAGACAACTTGCCCATTAATTCTTTCATGACTGATGATATTTCCTTACTTTCATTTAGCTCCCTTCTTCACATGAACTTTACCGTAACCTTTCTCCGAGTCCACAAGGTCATTTGATAACTTGATGGGTGTTTGCTTACATCACATTTGGGCAGGATGAGCCATCAGTGAGAGCAGAATTTTGAGTTGCTATTCCAGGTGTCATTAAAAGGATCATTGGTACCTCACCCTAACACATATTGGGCTGCAGGATTTCTGGCTTTCTAAACCTTTCCTTAGTTGAATTGCCTAGTTTGGTTGGCCCTCTACTGCCAATGGCTAAGAAACTGGGGAAGTTGAAAAGAGAGAGCAGCTGTACTGTTGCCAAATGAAGGGGAACTGGAATTCTGTGCTAGGGACTTTAGGGTCTCCATTCAATAAACAAAATGCACTATGTGTTATCCATTTTTCCAGCCAAATATAGTGCTAGCTAACAGAGGTCATAACTAACTCATAATTCTTACTCAGGCATGACAGTTATTACTCTGTTGAAAACAGAAGTTTTATTTATGATGACTCTAGATTCCAGGGAAAGAACCTAAGAGTTCTCCTACTGAGCTTCTCATTTCATCCTCACACTATTTTTGCTTTCTTTCTTGGTGTACAGGACCTCTACAGAGCTCAGCACCTCCACACAGCCTGCCCATCATTACCTATCCTCCCCAGCATACAGACTGGCCCCAGAGTTATCCAAGCACTTGGCTGAAAAGGGGTCTGCAGTGCAGCAGATTGAGAATGACAACAGGGTACCAGCACAAGACAAGACATCAGCTCAGGTGAGCAAAAACAAGATATAGTCACACTGAACAAATCAGGGTGAATATTGAAGCGGTGCAGAGAGACTCGGACCAATTCTCGATCAGCTTTCAGACTGCCTATTAAATACTGATCCTAAGATGTTCCCTTGGTTAACTTCAACCCTGTTAATTTCTCATGTTGGAGGGAGGGAAGTGGGCAGGAGAAAGTAGAGGGAAACAAATCAAGAACCTGGAAACTTTGTACAGTCATCCCTTAAAGCAGGGGTCCCCAACCTTTTTAGGACCAGGGACCGGTCATGCCTGCGGGCGGTCCAGCTGAGCCGCGCGACCAGCGAACCGTCCGCAGTCATGCCGGCGGGAGGTCCACCGGAGCCAGTGGACCTCCCGCCGGCATGACCGCGGAGGGAGCGCTCGTCCCGCGGCTCGGGTAGACCTCCCGCAGGCACGCCTGCGGAAGCTCCACTGGGTCGGTTCGCGGCCCGGTTTGTAAGAGGCCGCGGACCGGTACTGGGCCGTGGACCGGGGGTTGGGGACCCCTGCCTTAAAGAACTTGGCCACATTTCAGTATTGGTGACTGCAGAAGAGTTGACTCGCCATCGGCAGGTCCCCTGATGGCAAAGCTTGGGATAGCAGCTATTTCTTGCTTAATGCTGTCAGTTTCTCCGGCCCTACAAATGATTTGTCTTGCCTTGCAACTCAGCCCTCTGGCCCCATTACATTTTAGCTCCCCCCTTTTGAGGCAACAGAGAGTCTAACAAATAACAGTCCCAGTGTCCTTACAAAAGGTCTTCATGCTCCTTCTTTAAGGGCTTCCAGTCATCCTTATTCCCCTCTCATGAGGCTTCATGCCACCTTTGCAGTGGCTGGTAAGGAAACCCAGGTCCTCCCACCCCATTAGGTGCCAGAGCAGGTATCATGTAACAAGCAGCAGTAATCTGCTCTGTGAGACTCCTTGCTGCTACATCCCTGGACCTCTTCCTGCTAACTACAACCATTATGTTAGGGCTTCTACAGCGATCTACTCTCCAGGCACTATTCAGCTCCTCCAGCCTCTCTCTACTTCTTTTGAGCTCTGCCTCAGGGTCTCACCCAGACCCACTTGCTCTCTGTAGCCTTTGCAGTTGTATCACCTCAAACTTCAGTCCAAATGCCCCTTAGGCCCTAACTTCTCTTTGCCTTTAGTTCAGATAAACTTTCTGGTGCGTGCTCTCTCTCGCTCGCTCTCTCACTTGGGTCTTCTGTCTGCCTTCCTATTGCTCCATACTCCTTAGTCCTTCCTTTATGAAGGCCCAGCAACTTTCAGCTGCATATGATCATCAGTTATGCCTGACACCCAGAGGCTTAATTGGGCTCAGGCTCCATTGACTCCTGGTTAACAAGTCTGGGATGTATACACCCAATCATAGTGACTAGGCCCACATTCACTAAGGAACTTAGGCACCTAAATCTGGGCTTTAGGCATGTAAGTCCCAGCTTCTAGTCACCACTGAAATTCACAAGACCCCCATTGACCCTGTAGGCACCTATACTTATTTAGCACTAAAATTTTCAAGAGTAAAATTTCCTTAGATACCTAAGTTTCTGCCCCTGGACACGTGTACTGCTGTTCCACACTAGGGACCTGAAGACTTATCTTCTACCTCAGCCCAGAACAATTCAAGAACCAAGGGAATATAGACATTTCTCTGCTTAACTCACCTGCAGAGTCGTATCCAGTCAGTGTACACAGAGCACACCTTCCAGATTGGGTCCCACAGCCAAGCTCACACAAAATGGCTGGGGTGAGAAGGAGGAGGATCTGCTCTCTCATAACTTTTAGCGTAGCGGTGATGTGGGAACTTCAGGTGTCCCAAGCCCCACCAAGCTGGGCTCTAGCCCCCTGCACCTTTACAACAGGGATGTCCCAAGGCAGTGCTTCTTTCCAGCTTATAAAGGCCCTACATAACTTTTAGCTGAGGGGTTGGGGCCATCACCTGCAATGTGGGAGTCCAATCCCCCTGCTCCAATTACTTTTTATTTACACACAGTGGAACAGCTGAGACTGAGGGAGCCCCATGTCAGAATAGCCTATTGCCCAATGATTAGGGTGCTTACCTGGGAGGTAGCAGATTCCTAGTCAAGTCCCTTCTCTTCATCAGGTGGAGGAGGCTCTTGAACTAGGGGTCTCTGACATCCCAGCTGAGTACCTTGCTTCCCCAGCAATTAGCAAAAACAACTTTGGGCCCCTAACTCCAGAAAAGGGTTCACAGCTGAGAATCACGAGCAGAGATAGGTGCTAGCACATACCTCCTTGTCAGTATCTCCCATTGGCTAGCTTAGGCAGCTCCCCAGTTAGTTGCTGGCTTTGTGAATCACAGTCTAGCTCCTGTCATTGTGTAGGGAGCCTAGCCCCCAACTCACGATTTGTGGATCACAGTGTTGTTCCTGTGATTTGTTATGCACCTAAAAGTAAGGCATTGTAACACTGAGCACCACAGCTCCTATGTCCCTTTGTGAATCCAGACCTCACTGCCTGAATGTGATAGCACACACAGTTATTTGCACTGCAGGGTTATTTGTTCTGTTATTTTTTATTTGCATTACAGTAGCACATTAGAGGCTCCAGCTGAGATTGTGGTCAAAATACCATCACCCCTCCCTTCTGAATAGTTCAAGGAAAGACATCATAGGCCTGATTCTCAATTAGGCTCGGGCCATTCTGTGCCATTGTGACAGCATAAAGGCAGCAGAAATGGTCCCCCTGAAGATATGCCCGGAGTAGTGATTCTCTCCAGCTGATGTAGAATTGACATGAAGGCTTTAAACCAACCCTTGCTCCCTGCCCCTGCACAGCTGCCATGTTAGGGGCATGCCGGGAGTGGGTGGAGGGTATAGGTGAATCACTGCACAACAGTATTTCTTTATTTTCGAGGGGCCATGGGAAGCAGAGTGTAAGTTAGAGTAGCCTCAGGTTAGGCAGCCCCTGCATAGCCCTAAACTATGAGGAGCACAAAAGGTGTCTTAAGGCCAATTTTGCCTCCCCACACCTCTGTCCCTTCCCCAGCTTCAGAATGGAGTAACTGAGAATCAGTCCCCATATATCAGCTCATCCATTTTGCCGTCACATCCATACTCTGCCTCTAAAGACCTCTCTCCAGGAGCAATACTTCCAAGGAGAGACAGTGTCAGTCAGCCTGTATCAGCAGTAGCAGCTGCAGCTGTTCAAGTCAAGAGCACTTCACCTCATTGCCAGGCATGCACTCATTTCAGAAGAGAGGTAGACAGGACTGCCACCTTTGGGTTCCTGCAGTGTATTCATTTTCCATCTGGTGAGGTAACCTGGGGTCTTGTCATGCTGGCTGTTGACTTGTTTAGTTTCTCCATGGGCTGAGAATTCTTTTTGAGGAGCTTTATCCTCCTTTCGTGTTCTACACTGACATCATGCAGGTTTTTCAGTGTTGCTTTAAAAGACACATTGGAAGTCTTAGAGTCCTGTTTTGTCAGAAGGTAGATATAGGATGTACCAGAACTGTACCAGACGTGCTCTAAATTAAGATGCTTAGGAGTTCCTGAAGATCTGTTTCCAGGCACAGTGGAAAAGTATGACCCATAGAGAAGTATCCAGACTGTTAATGGCAGTCAATTAGCTCAAGGCAAAAACTGCAATGTAGACATATCCTAAGTGTGATATTACTGCTTATAGCAAGGTTTACACAGCAAATATGATTACAAGTAGCATGCTGGTAAAATTCAAAACAGGATCTTCTCTCTTTCTTCCATAGGCAATAGCCTCTGTTAAGGCAGAATTGTTAAAAGTTCGTGAATCCATCAAAGCCCTTCACAGTGAAAAGAGGTGGGTAGGTGTGTTAACACCAAAGCTAAAGCCTAATGGAGATAAGTGTTTTAATATTAAAACCAGACAACCTGAATAAACATTACTACTTCTTTCCTTCCAGTCCCAACCCTTCATTTCCCACCCTAAACAGGACCAAAGCAAGAGAAAGGTTTTTATCCTTGTGCACAGTGTGTGTGTGTCCATCAGATTTTTTTCTAGCTGTCAAATGCTGGGATACAGGTCTCATGTGCATTGTTCAAGGAGACAGCTTGCAAGTGCTAAGAGATTTTAATTCTGCCATGTGGGCATCAATTTAATGATCCAAATTTTCTGCTGGTGTCAGTTGGCATGGTTCCATTTAAGTCAAAGAAACTGTGCCAGTTTACACCAGGGAAGAGTTTGACCGTACACCTGGGTCAGTAATATATACATCAAGGGTCGGCAACCTCTGGCACGTGGTTCGCCGGGGTAAGCACCCTGGCGAGCCGGACCAGTTTGTTTACCGGCCGTGTTGGCAGGTTCGGCGGACCGCAGCTCTCACTGGCCGTGGTTCGCCGTCCCAGGCCAATGGGGGTGGCGGGAAGCGGCGCAGGCAATGGATGTGCTGGCCGCGGCTTCTTGCCCCCCCCATTGACCTGGGACGGCGAACCGTGGCCAATGCGAGCCGCGGTCCACCAAACCTGCCGACGCAGAAAGTAAACAAACTGGCCCGGCCCATCAGGGTGCTTACATAATATATACCATTAAGTGCAGTATATGTTAATTATGGCCTTTTATTCTCTTTTCATGTTCTCAAGAGCCATGCCAGAGAACCTCATTAATATGTGTTGTCACTTATTAATTTCCCTTTAAATATTGTTACAATAATTAAGCTGTTTGTATTGGCTCCTTATGAACAAGAGCAAGATAGTCCAGCTCCTATCGTCCCTGCAAAAGAACAAAAAAAAAAATACAAATAGCAATTTTCCAAGTCCTTCTTTAGATTACTATATTATTTAATTTACTACTAATGCATGCAAAAACCTTCTGCCTTTTCCAGAACGCCAGTTGGAAATAACCCCTAGAATGCAGATTTGAATCTGCACCCATGTTATTCAGCAGAACAGTCTGAATATAGCCATGGTAAGAAAAGCTTCACAGTATCAACCAACAGAAATTTATTTAGAAAAATTAAGAGTTTGATTGTAAATTGGATTTCTATGACAGGTCCTACTCCTGGTGTGGCATCAATATTATGGAGGACTCATGGCCATATGAAAACCCAGTGCAAGTGATCATTAGCCAGTCTTGGGTTTGCTAAAATACTGGTTAGAAAATGAACTCTGCTGTATAAAAATTAGACATTTTGGATGGGATTTTTAAAAGTGCTCATGGATGGCCTAACTGCTCCCACTGAAGTCAATGGGAGTTTTATCATTTACTTTGCTGGGAAGGGAATTAGGTCAACACAGCACCCTTTTGAATCTCACCCTGTCTATAAATGTTAATATTCAATCTAGAAGTTGTGATGTCTTGTCCCTTTAAATGTTTGAGCACTCCCCCCACAATATGCAAAGCCTTACTTTGGTGTTAGTTTCAGGTTTGCAACCAAACAATAACAATTTCCACAGCAGCTAACTCTGCTTCAATAAGCTCCTCTGTGTCTGGCTCTCCTTCTCTGCTAGGTCCAGCTAGAACAGAAATAATGTGCAATTTAAAAAAAGGGAGGATAAGAAACCCCTGGAATATATTTATTTAGGGACATGGTAGATTCTCCATCACTTGAAGTCTTTAAATCAAGATTGGATGTCATTGGAAAATATATGCTTTAGATCAAGCAGAAGTTATGGGCTTGAGGCTGAAATTATTGGTTGACATTCTATGGCCTGTGGTTCATTGTGGGAAAACTTTACTGCCTACCCTGCACATTACAGGAAGTTTGAACAGCCCACCAACGCAGCTTGCCAAGCAGTCATTTTGGTCTGTGCACTCTCAGCTACCAGAGCCAGTGACATGGAAAAGGCGCCATTTGATGAACTTCTCTTGCTTGTGCTTTCAGTCTTGCATCAAGAAACTGGCAGAGTGTCCGCAAGGCACTGGTGGACATTTCAGTGGCATTTTCTGTCCCACCAAAGGTACCTGACAGATTCCCTGATGGACTGGTAGGAGGAGTACCCTGGCATTGCAGACTCGCATTGGCAGAGGCTCCTCAGTATAATTGACAAAGCTACTGATGTCCCCTATGTAGACCATCGCTTCTGGTGCAGGGCCACAACCACAGACAGGTGGAACCACATCGTCATGCGGACCTAGGATGACCAGCAGTGGGTCTAGACCGGTCGCATGAAGAAAGCCACAGTTCTGGAGCTTTTTGAGTAGTTTGCCCCCACCCTCCACTGTAAAGAGACAACTGAGGTAACCCTTGCCGGCCCAGAAGCGGGTTGCTATAACCGTCTGGAAGCTGGATACCCCAGACTGCTACAGGTCCATTGCCAACCAGTTTGGGGTTGGAAAGTCAACAGTTGGTAACATGGTGGCAGAGCTAATTGAGGCAGTCAGGCATGTGGTTTGCCCCAAGGTGGCAGGCATTAAAGATATTCTGGAAGTAACTGCTGACTTCGAGAAAATGGGGTTTCCTACCAGTGCTGGGGTCATGGATGAGATTCATGTGCCCATAGTTTGCCCTTCTCAAGGAGCACGAGTACGTAAACCACAAAGGATACTACTCTACTGTTATGCAGACACTAATGGACCACAGAGGCAGATTTATGAACAAAATCATCATGGACTGTACTGGAAAAGAGCATGGTGCCAGTTTTTCCCCACTCAGGAGTCTACATTCATGGACAGGCTGGAACATTATTCCCACAGATGACATTGACATAAACAGTGTTACTGTTATTCCAGGGGAATCCCCATATCCCCTTTTGCCATGGCTTATGAAACCATACCATGAATTCAGAGGCCCTGGCAAAAGAAGGTTAAATTACACTCTCAGCAGGTGTAGAATGGTTGTTGAATCTACTTTTTGGCAGATTAAAATCATATTGGAAGTGTCTACAGACCCATTTGGATGCCAGTGTCATCAATACTGTCCGCATTACTGTGGCTTGCTGTGCTCTTCATAACTTTTGTGAAGCCAGAGGTGAGCCATTTCCCCGAGAATGGACCTATGATAGTGAGGGGATGCTGGATTGGTACCCTCAACTGGAAAGTACAGTCCTACAGCTGGTTGCATGCATCTGGGCATGAGAAGTGAGGGATGCTTTGTGCTCTCACATTACGGACTTGCATGGCCCAATGGAAGAGGGGGAAATAGTACCCAGGGACGGCTCCAGGGGTTTTGCTGCCCCAAGCAGCCCAAAAAAAACCCAAAAAACTGTGATTTGCAGCAATTCAGCAGGAGGTCCTTCGCTCCGAGTGGGAGCGAGGGACCCTCTGCCGAATTGCCGCCGAATACCTGGACGTGCCGCCCCTCTCCGGAGTGGCCGCTCCAAGCACCTGCTTGCTAAGCTGGTGCCCGGAGCTGGCCCTGATAGTACCTGTAGGAATGTGCTTGTGGGGGGAAAGTGGCTTATTATTTTTGAGGGGAGCAGAGAGCAGTGGTTGGGAGGATTGATTGAATGACATGAAGAATAATGAATTGGGGGCACAGATGGAATTTATTGAAATGTGAATTGCCATATCTAGCTAAATTGAGGAATACTATTTGCTTACTAATGTTTAATTGCTCCTGAACATGTTTTTAGCTTTATTAGCCCAAATCATGATTGCACAAAGTGATGCAATAAACTTTCTTGAAAACATAATATGCTTTATTTGTAAACATGTCTTAAAATAGCAAAACACTCACACACTGTTGGGCAGACCAGCTGCCTTAACAAAACCATACACAAACGCACAAAAAAGAGCAGGAAATATTTAATACCTGACACAATCCCCATGCCTCCACATGTCCTCTAGCTCCATGTTCTCCTTTCCCTTCTTTACACATTTTCCCTTCATTTGGCAGAGGGATAGGGAGGTGGAGGTTTACACTAGAGAAGAGTTGAAAAAGAAAGGCTGCATGGAGTTTAGTTAACCTACCCCACTGCTTCTGAGTCCTGAATGCATTGACCACCCCGATATGGGGTTGTCCAAGCTACTACAAGATTAAGGTATGTTGCAGGGTGATCCTGCCATGGTGTGGGGGAGGCAGCAGGAGATGGTACTCTGGCAGTCGTCATGGACAGGAGTCTCTGAAACAGTTCTCTATTGAGCTCTGTCTCCCTCCCTAAGCTGCCATTCCTGTTCCAGGAACTGCTTTCCAAGTGCCAGCCCCATCGTTGAAACCCTGTTCTCTACCTGGGTGGCGTTCCCCAGCCTTTCCTCTTGCCTGTCAATATTCTGTTGTTCCAGTCTTTCATCCCTCTTCTTCTGGTACTGGACCCGCTGGTCTGCCCTGTTAAGATCTTCGACCATAACTTTGTCATGGAAACTCTTCCTTGTGGAACAGTCCATGAAGGTACCTTGGGCCAGGAATTGAGTTCCTGAAGAACAGCAGGCAGTAGAGGTTGAGGGTCCTGAAATAGGACAAGAAAAAAGGATTGTCTAAAGCAGGGGTGGCTTTCACAGCCCCAAGCACGGCGGCATTCCACGGAGGGTGCTCTGCCGGTCGCCAGTCCCGCGGTCTGGTGGACCTCCCGCAGGTGTGCCTGTGGAGGGTCCGCTGGTCCTGCGGCTTAGGTGGAACCACGGGACCAGCGGACCCTCCGCAGGCATGCCACCCCAAGCACACGCTTGGCGTGCTGGGGCCTGGAGCCGCCCCTGGTCTAAAGTAGATCAGTAGCACAACATTAATTATGGTGGAATCTCAAGAACATAAAATGTAACCTTTCTAAAGTGAACACATATTGTGAAGGGGCTGCTTCAATCCTCATGCTGTCTCTGAACACAGCCTGTTAGTCACTGTTACAGAAGTGTGGAGACAATGGTAAGTTTAAAATTATCTTTTTTCTGTTTCATAAAAATTTCATAACTAATTGTCATGTAGGGGAGGAGGAGGAGAGGTGTGTATAATGCCGTTGCTGCAAAAGGCTTTTTCTGTCATTTCAGGTCTTTCATATTTTGGCAGACAACATAAGTGTTCTTGTGATGCCCTATTGGCAGAGGGACATGTTATTCCAAGCTGCTGGAGGGAAACATGCAGTGTGTGCAGCTGAAGTATTCAAACATATAGTGACCAAACAGCATATTTGAAAGTTGGGTGGACTAGTCAGCTAAACAGGGGGGTCTGGAAAATAAGCCCTTCCCCGCAATGTGACTATCTATGTGGAGTTCCTGCTTCAGGAAAAGCATGCAGCTATCAGCAGCCAGGATTCAGCCAGAATCCATGAAGGAATTAATTTTATGAGCTGACACAGCATCTTTGGCTTACTCTGTTACTGCCACATGCAAATATGCTAAAATCTGCAGCTTTTCTCCACCCTGTACCTGGCACAGTTCTGGGGAAAAAACTAACACTCCACTCATACTTCGGAGAAATGAATTTGTGACCCACAGACTGCATGGATTACCTCTAACAGAAATGGACTAGATTTGGAAATTGAAGACTTTTTCCCAAACACCCACACTCAGTTTGCTGTTTACAGGCAGCTGCATAGACCCAGGAGGAATGATTACAGTGGCATATTTCTTACTGCTGAAAGGAAATCATGAATGACCCTAGCAAACATCTGTGACTTAACAGTTACAATAACCTTCACGGCTGTTTATGAATCTTTGAAATTTCAAGTTGCCATTTTGAACTAAACTGGTGGGGGAAGGGAAAGCGAACAACATGGTGCTTTGCTACAATCCACCATTATTGGTCATATGCTGATAGCTGGGACTTATTTTTACATTGCTGCTTAGAGCAGAAATCACTCCCATTACTGTAATAATAAACTGTAAATTTGAATCATACACTTACCGGGCACTGGGGCCACTTCGGACTCCACCGTGTTTGCTGCACACCTGGCAGTGGGCTGTTCCTCGGGCAGGGGGATCAAACAGCTCTTCCAAGTAGGGACCAAGAACTCGCTGTTGATCCTGATCCACAGCCTGCTCTGGAACTGGTTTCATTAAGAGAGTCACTTCATGCTCCTTACTTGGAGCCTGCTGCTGACTGCCTTCAGTCTTCATGGTGGATTCAGGGGCCAACGTAGAATCATAGAATATCAGGGTTGGAAGGGACCTCAGGAGGTCATCTAGTCCAACCCCCTGCTCAAAGCAGGGCCAAACCCAACTAAATCATCCCAGCCAGGGCTTTGTCAAGCTGGGCTTTAAAAACCTCTAAGGCTGGAAATTCCACCACCTCCCTACGTAACCCATTCCAGTGCTTCACCACTCTCCTAGTGAAATCGTTTTTCCTAATATCCAACCTAGACCTCCACCACTGCAACTTGAGACCATTGCTCCTTGTTCTGTCATCTGCCACCACTGAGAACAGTCTAGATCCATCCTTTTTGGAACCACCCTTCAGGTAGTTGAAGGCTGCTATCAAATCCCCCCCCCCCCTCTTCTTTTCTGAAGACTAAATAAGATGAGTTCTCTCATAAGTCATGTGCTCCAGCCCCCTAATCATTTCTGTTGCCCTTCGCAGGACTCTCCAATTTGTCTACATCCTTTCTGTAGTGGGGGGCCCAAAACTGGATGCAGTACTCCAAATGTGGCCTCGCCAGTGCCACTTCCCTCGATCTGCTGCCAATGCTCCTACTAATGCAGCCCAATATGCCGTTAGCCTTCTTGGCAACAAGGACACACTGCTGACTCATATAAAGCTTCTCATTTACTGTAATCACCAGATCCTTTTCTGCAGAACTGCTGCTTAGTCAGTCAGTCCCCAGCCTGTAGGAGTGCATGGGATTCTTTCGCCGTAAGTGCAAGACTCTGCACTTGTCCTTGTTGAACCTCATCAGATTTCTTTTGGCCCAATCCTCCAATTTGTCTAGGTCACTCTGGACCCTATCCCTAACCTCCAGCTTATCTACCTCTCCCCACAGCTTAGTGTCATCTGTGAACTTGCTGAGGGTGCAATCCATTCCTTCATCCACATCATTAACGAAGATGTTGAACAAAACCTGCCCCAGGACCAACCCCTGGGGCACTCTGCTTGATACCGGCTACCAACTAGACATCGAGCCCTTGATTGCTAACCATTGAGCCCGATGATCTAGCCAACTTTCTATCCACCTTATAGTCCACTCATCCAATCCATACTTTTTTAACTTGCTGGCAAGAATACTGTGGGAGACCGTATCAAAAGCTTCCCTAAAGTCAAGGTATATCACATCCACCACTTTCCCCATATTCACAGAACCAGTTATCTCATCATAGAAAGCAATCAGGTTGGTCAGGCATGACTTGCCCTTGGTGAATCCAGGTTGACTGTTCCTGATCACCTTCTTCTCCTCCATGTACTTCAATATGGAATCCATGATTTTTCTGGGGACCGAGGTGAGGCTGACCAGTCTGTAGTTCCCCAGATTCTCCTTCCCTTTTTTAAAGGGCAACATCATGACAGACCAGGTCATCATGAAGCACGGTTGGCTCTGTGCTGGGTGCAGTGCCCAGAACCCGGTCAAAGTCATCTTAAAATGGGCATGTCATTAGCAAGTTGCCTGAAGTGCGGTTCTTGTTCCTGGTCTTCCTGTATTCACTCTTTAGCCTCTTAATAGGACCACTTGTCCAGCAAATCTGTAGAGCTGCCACCTTTTTATCTATTTGCTGGTATGCATAATCATTCCTGGTGTTTTACTTGCCTTGCGTCAGAGATTCACCAAAATTTGGCTGTGCTCCATGGCTATGGCCATGAAGCAGCTCACTTTGCAAGAGGCTTGATTGTTTTGCTCTCCATTGCAAGCCCAGAGGCTCTCTATAGTGTGCTTGCAGATCGGTGATCAGAAGAGAATGGGTTAATGCTGACGTGAGCTGCTGCCATTTGCCAAAGTGGTGGTTGGCTTATGTTTTCAATAGAGTGGATTGGAGATTGTTGGGATAGAGAGGACTAAGGAAATTGTCCCATGGAATTGTAGGATACTTATGGCAGACAGGGCCGGCGCTTCCATTTAGGAAGTGCCGGGATTTGGGGGGGGCGGCATTTTGCCACCCTTGGCAGCAATTCGGTGGCGGGGGGTCCTTCTGTGCTCCTGGTCTTCGGCGGCAATTCTGCGGTGGGTCCTTCACTCCGGGACCTGCTGCCGAAGTGCCCCGAAGACCGGGAGCGCGGAAGGACCACCCCCCGCCGCAGAATTGCCGCCAACGACCGGGAGCGCAGAAGGACCCCTGCCTAGGGTGCCAAAAACCCTGGCGCCGCTCCTGCTGGCAGACTACTGGGACATGTATCAAGTGGACTGCATCTGCACTGCAAAGTAATAGGGGTGAAACCCTTGGTTCCAGCTTGACTTGTGTTTGGACCCTGCAGGGTCTTGGGACTGAGTCCTGGGTTAGAGCAATTGCAGTGTAGATGCAAAAGGGGTTAGGCTTGAGCCCAAGCTCAAGCACAGGCTTCCACTGCAATGTAGACATACCCACAGGGGCCAGTCCTGTGAGATGCTGAACATCTTCAACTCCCACTGAAATTAATGGTAGCTGAGATGGTGCGCGTGAAGCCTACTCCTTCGGAAATGTACTCTGTCCTGACTCAAGACTAGGGTTGCCAATCCTCCAGGATTGTCCTGGAGTCTCCAGGAATTAAAGATAAATCTTTAAAGATTATGTCGTGATGAAACCTCCAAGAATACAGCCAACCAAAATTGGCAACCCTGCTCAAGACCTGATCCTGTAAACAGGAAGATGAGTAACTTTGCACACGGGAATAGTCCCCTTCACTCCTAGTCAGTGGAAATACTTGCACAGGTTAAGTTACTCAGGTGTAAGTTTGCTGACAGAAATGGGCACAGAAATAGCTAAAGATTCTCAGAACCGCACAGGACAGGGGCATTAAATGCTGAAATATAAGGACTATTAAAAGGACTAGTAGAGCTGGTCAAGAATTTTCCAATGAAACATTTTTCATCAGGAAATGTTGATCTGTTCATTTTCTGATTCAAAATGACTTTTTGCTTAGAAATTTTAATTTGTACTAAAATAAGTTTTAAAAATTTTTTTAAAAAGGTAGGTATCAAAATGAGATGTTTCAACTGATCCGACCAAAAAAGTTTTCAGCTCATTGGTTCACAAAAAAATTTGAGATTGACTTTTTGTCCCATCTCAGGGTGGGAAAAAATTTCACAAAATCTGGAAAAAAGAAAAAAAAAGAAAAAAAAAAACACACAAAAAAAACCCACCACACCTCTCACAGGATAGGAAAATCCTTTCTAAACCCAGATCTAAATACTAATGTTAACTTTGCATATCCAGGCTTTTTACAAACCTTCTGGCCAAGTCTTGCTCAGCTGATATGTATAATTTCATTGAAGGGGTCAGTGGGGCTACTCGCATGAGGAAAGTGAGCAAATGAGTTCTGTCTTTACCCCTAGTGTGGGTTTTTCTGAGTGCGTACTGACTGACGTATTTCTTCTTTTAAAAATAGAGCTGGAAGAAACCGTTTAGTAAAAGACAGATTTATAACACCGTTACATCTTGCTTATGTGAACCAACACATTATCCAATAGAAAGTTAATAAACTAGAGCTCTTGGATGTAATAGAAGAGTGGGGAGAACTATTTCAATTGAGCAATATACAGCAGCTGTCTTATTTCGCCAGTGCTAACCAGCTTTTTTCTCTCTCTCTCTCCGCCTCAGCAGTGGGCAAGACAAAGCTGTATTGCTATCCTGTGGGCAGGACTTCTCTGTAGGAGTTTGCCTCTAGTTTAGAGAAATGGGTGGTATTTATTTATTGTCTGCCCTGAGTAGATATTAGGTGCATCGTCTCTAATTATCCTGCTCTAGTATGTGTGTAGGTAGCACTTTTGATTGCAATAACCTCATCTTTCCAAGGACAGTGGCTCTGTCGAAACTTTCTGTGCAATCAGTGGAGGCCATACAGAAGGTCCTTAACAAGAAGGATCATCATGAGGGAACAATGGGATAGATTCATTCCTGTCCTGGGGCCAGGACAGACAGCTTGCACTTCCCCACTTTGAGAGCTGGCAGGAGCTGGCTCGACCCCAGGCACAAGGGAGGGCAGCCTTGTGCACTGCCCTGTCTCTTGTCTCTGTTGTGACAGTCCCATTGGCCATTCCAGGAATGTTGAATCACCAGAGCCCAGGACCATCCTGGCCACACCTTCTCCATCCTGCCCATGTCCTGGGCTTCCTGGAATGCCCCTGTGCATAGGCTGCTGTGGAGGCAGTTCAGCTCCTGGAGTACTGGCCCCCTGCACCCTGGTGGGAAGGTTCTTATACCTGCGCTATGACCCCTTTGCACCAGCCCAGCTGCAATATTTGTTCTCTCTCATGCTCTGCATTAAGGAGTGTGCATGGAAGGTAATTTAGTCCAGTAACTTCCCCTGTCACTCTCTGTTGCCTGGCAGGTACCTGAGAAAGCAGTTAAACAAATGGAAAGACGAAGTGCTGCTCCTCCACAAGTCCCAGGAAGACAAAAGCTGCAGACTAGAAGCAAAGCTCCAAGTCCTGATAGCAAACCATGAATTTGTGCAGGCGGAGCTGCAGCAAATGAGGCAGGAAATAAAGGTACGGAGAACAATGTGCCAAGAATCTTGACAACAATTTGGCTATTGGCATGCTTTGAGCACTGTGCACCAGCATTGTCTCATTGATACTTTGTGTTCCCCCTGTTGTCTCTTGTCCATAGATAGATACATAGACAGACAGACAGTAAGCCGGGACTCTTTTTGTTCTGTTTATACAGCACCTAGCACAATGGGGCTCTGATCCACAATAGGGCTCATAGGCACTACCACAATACAAATAAATACGTAAGAATTATAATGAATAATAATGTGTGAGAGTGAAAACACCCTTAGAGAAATTCCAACCATAAAAAAGTCTCCAAAGAGAATTGCTCAATGCATCTTAATCAAGACTGGACACATCACTAAACAGTGCAGTCTAAAGAACAATCTTATCTTGTCAGGTGATAAGAATTAGAGATCTAGTCTGATAATTAAAGGAAAGTCTTTCCTTGCTGTGGATCAATATCTTATTTTGCCTTTTTCTTTTGAAATAGTTTAATTCTGATTCATTTAAAGTAACCTTTGGTTTCTAAAGTTTAAATGATGTTCTCACTCTAAAATATTAGTTCATATGCTATGCAAATACATGGCATCTTACAACTGGATATATATGCAATTTGTTTGCATGAGTCATACGTACACAGACACATATATATACTGAAATATGCATGCACACCTTGCGTGTGTGTGTATTTTTTTCTTAGTTAAATTTTAGAATAATTTTCCAGCAAATTAAAGCTTGAGCTACTATGACGTCCCCTTTTTACTGGTGCAATAAAGTATAATATCTTGAGACTGAAATTACAATAAATTGAGACACTGAAAATTGTGGAATGAAACCTGTGTACAATATAATTAGACCCAATACACTTAAAATCCAGGTCCGCCTAGAGGATTCAGGGGGCCTGGGTCTTCGGGGGCCCACCACCGCCGAATTGCTGCCAAAGACCTGGCACTTCGGCGGCAGGTCCCAGGGCGGAAGGACCTACTTGCCGCCGCCCCCCGGGCGGCCCTGTTAAAATCATCAGGGGATAACTAAAAGAAGAAAAAGGCTGAGACAAGGTGTTTCTGGATAGACACCAAAGTTTTTATGGGCCTGATCCAAAGTCCACTGAAGGCAATGGAATAACTCCTATTGATTAGTTGTTATATTGCAGTAGTGTCGAAAGTCCCCAGCCACGATCAGGACTCCATTGTGCTAAGTGCTGTACAAGCTTATGAAGAGAAAGTCCCTGTCCTGAAAAGCTACAAACTAATTAGACAAGACTGACAAGGGAAGCATTACTATCCCCTTTTTACAGGTGGGGAAACTGAGTCATGAAGATTCACTGATTTGCCCAAGGTCATATAGGGTTTCTGTGGTAGGGATGGGAGGGAACTGAAACCAGATCTCTCGAGTCTCATTTCAGTTCTTTAACCACAAAACAATCCTACCTCTTTAACAGGCTTCCATTGGCTTTGTATCAAGCTTTATAAGCAACAGGTTTCCTGTGTTGTGTTCATTTCAGGTAATGTTACAACCACCAAACCATCCTTCATTTGTATTGTGTCAAAATATGATGTCAAAAAGCAAAGACCCCTGGGAGGAAAGAAAGCTTCACAATGGATCAGATTCAGCTCTGGCAAAACCCATCCCCACTAGCTATACTGAGTGGAAATCCCTGGATCCCTCCTCAGCTGCAGAAAAAAGGCAGCTACTACAGACTCAATCTGATCCAGTTGCAATGAACCTGAGATCATCAGGTACCACTTCAGGCTCGATATTCCTGCAGAATGGCAACCCCCTAATGAGACAGCATGAAAAATCAAAAGAGAAGGGAATTCCTCAGACAGATCTTGAGGGGATATCACAACCTGAAAGGTCCAGGAACCTTCCCCAGGGAATTATGACCACAGCTTCTAGTCCTACAGCAGCAGAAGTGCCATTTAATGAGAAGGAGGTGAATGAAGAGAAGGAACTGCAGCAGCTAGTGCTGAAGCTGCAGGATGCTTTATCTCTCCAACTGCAACCAGGTAAGAGTTCTAAAGTCACAGATATTGGGCCTGATTGTCATCTGACCTACATCCAGTTTACTCCAGCGTAGTTCTATAGACTTCATTGGAGCTACTCTGGACATATGTACATGAGTGAGTGGAGAATTAGACCTGATGGACCAAACTCTCTATTCTGGTGTAAATGGGTGAAGCATCGCTGACTTAGTAAAGTGTCACCCTTTGACACCAACAGAGAATTTAGTCCATTGAGTCCAGCATGAGGTGCCTTTATATTTACACTTTGGGTGCTGCACTTATCTGCATCCTGAGCAACTCTAGGAATTGCCCAGAATATAAAGGTTGCAACATGTGAGATGCTCATTAAATACTACTCAAGCCTGTACTCAAATATTGTTCAGTCTTTCTATGTAGTTATATTTCACCTTTGGAAATGCTGTAGAGGTTCAGCAGGTTATGTTCCCAACAAAAGGGTGCTCATTTTCTTGCCTTCTCTATGAATTTGAGGTCTCATTTGAATTTCTTTCGCTGGTTCAAAATTACTCTAAAAAGAATGCCCACAGAGTTCACATCCATTCTTTAAACACAGGGGAGGTGTCCTTCATATCCCCTCTTCACAGAAGGCCTGGAGTATGTAATGATGGCACCTGCTGTTTTTCATCAATTTGAATATAATTTGGTGAGACAGTATATTATTAACTAGATAACTTGTGTTACATACTTTTTTTTTTTATTTCTAGACGTGCAGTAACTAAACCTCACTGCATCCCTTGACATTAGCAGAAAGCTTTTACATGGAAATCTGAAATGCATGGGAGGCAATAGGTCTCAGGATATTTGTGTTAAGTGTGCTTTCTGGCACTGTAAATTACTAAGGAGGGAGTGATATGGCATTCTGAGGAACCTCTAGTTCTTCGAGTGATTGCTCATGTCAGTTCCAAGTAGGTGTGTGCACGCTGCGTGCACAGTTGTCGAAAGGTTTTTCCCATAGTGGTACCCGTCGGGTCGGCTGTGGACAGGGCCGGCTCCAGGCACCAGCGTAGGAAGCTGGTGCTTGGGGTGGCCAATTCAAAGGGGTGGCACTCCATCCGGTATTGGGGCAGCACGTCCGGGTTTTCAGCAGGAATTCGGCGGCAGGTCCCGCATTCCTTCTCTTCCTCTTTGAGTTGCCGCCGAAAAGGAAGAGAGGGAGGACCCGCCACCGAATTGCCGCCGAAGAAGCGGCGCGATTGAGCTGCCGCCAAAGTGCCGCTGCTTGTCTTTGGGAGGGGGGGGCGCCACTTGGGATGGCAGAAAAGCTGGAGCCAGCCTTGGCTGTGGAGCCCCCTGGAGTGGCACCCTTATGGTGGTGAATATAGGTCCCTGCTGACCTGCCGCCTCTTCAGTTCCTTCTTACCGCCAGTGACAGTCTTTGAAGCTACTTTGTTCTCTTGTCTTGGACAAGCTCTTCCCCTAGCGAATAGTTATTCGTGTATTGTATATAGTTCTACATAGTATAGGTTTTCTAGTATTTTAATTTAGTTCGTAAATAAGTTTCTGTTGGGGATTACTCCCCCCCCACACACATACACTTTTTCCTACTAGGAGTTTTCCTACTCCCCTCCAGGGACCAGGGCATGCTTTGGTCTCAAGGCTTCAAAACTTGCCAGAAGCCTATACCCAGGGGAGACCCTCACGACTCCTGCATAAAGTGCTTGGGGGAAGCCCACCTGACCAACAAGTGCAAGATCTGCAGGAGTTTCCACCCAAGGACTGAAGGAGAGAGATTTTGGACTTAAGCTCCTCCTTATGGAGTCAGCTCTCCATCCCCAGCTGGCTCAGACCACGTCCAGATCCAAGCCCAGCTCTTTGATGCTGAGCACACCAGCCTCAGTAAGGGAGGCTGTGGTGCTGGCGAAGGATTTGGGGCCCAGAGACCAACGGCACTGCCACTCTCCGGCACCGAAGACAAGTTTGGTGATTTCTCGGCACTGATCTCACTCACCGGTGCCACATAAGAAGCCGAGAAGAGCCAAAAGAACTCACCAATAGTCCAAGCAGTGGAGCATGATGGTACCCTAAGGGGTACAAATACCTTTCCACCCACCCCTAGCTGGGCATGCTGGTAGTGGATGTGGCCAAGGCCAAGGAAAGGCAGGGTCACCAGGGCCCCACTCTAAAGTCGAAAGAGGCAAAGAAGCTGGACCTCTTTGGCCATAAGGTCTATTCCACCTGGGGGCTCCAGCTTCAAATTGTCAATCAACAGGCAGTTCTTAGCTACTACAGTTTTAACTCTTGGAACTCCCTGTCCAAGTTTAAGGAGGTACTTCCATCTGTCTCCTGCTCTGACTTTGGGGCTGCCCTGAAGGAAGGCAAGACCATTGCAAGGACTTCCTTGCAGGCTGCATTAGACTCAGTGGACTCGGCCACCCGTACAATGTCTACAGCCATTGTCACGTGGCTAGCTCGTGGCTACAAGTCTTGGCCCTCCACAGAGGTCCAACAGACTATACAAGACCTGTCCTTCGATGGTGCGGGTCTCTTCGCTGAGCAGACGGACTCTAAGGTCACTCTAGAATCCTTGAGATTATGGATCCTAAAGTCCTTGGGGCTTCATACGCCTGCCCTGCAAAGAAAGCATTTTAAGCCTCAGCCCCCGCCTCACTTCTACCCCTCTCAGCTGAGGCAAGACTATAAACAGGAGACAGGGTAGGAGTAATAGGAAAAGGCCTCTGCAGTCCTCCTCTACCCAGGGCCAAGGCTCAGCGAGACAGTCATTACCTCCCAAGAAAAACTTTTGAAGGTGCACCCAGGGTGACGCATCAGTCCTTATCTCGGATCCTTCTTCTTTTGTGAACTATCTATCCCATTTCTACCATGCTTGGGGTCAAAAAACCATCAGCTCACTGGATCTTGACCACGGTAGAATTGGGATATTCTCTCCAATTCTGTACCCTCCCACCCACCTTCCCCGTCCCTCTTCAGGGTCCCTTCTCATGAGCAACTTCTAGTGCAGAAGGTGCAAATGCTCCTACAACTCGGGGCAGTAGAAGAGGTACCTATGGAGTTCAGAGGCAGGGGATTCTATTCCTGTTATTTCCTAATCCCCAAGGCCAAGGGTGGACTCTGGCTAGGGCTGGCTCCAGACACCAGCAAAGGAAGCAGGTGCTTGGGGCGGCCAATGGAAATGGGCAGCACATCCGGGTCTTCGGTGGCAATTCGGCAGCAGGTCCCTCACTCCCTCTCGGAGGGAAGGAGCCGCTGCCAAATTGCCACCAAAGAATGAAGCAGCATGGTAGAGCTGCCACCTATCGCGGCTTTATTTTTTAATTTTTTTTTTGGCTTTGCCGCTTGGGGGGGGCGAAAAAGCTGGAGCCAGCCCTGGCTCTGGCGTATTCTAGATCTGCAAAACCTCAACGGATTCATGAAGAAGCTGAAGTTCTGCATGGTCTCCTTGGCTTCCATCATTCCCTCTCTGGATGCGGGAGACTGGTGTGCCCCCCCCACGACCTGAAGGATGCATACTTCCATGTGTCCGTGGTCCCATCCTACAGACGTTTCCTTTGATTCGTTGTCAACAACACCCACTATCAGTTCGCGGTCCTCCCCTTCAGCCTCTCAGCGGCTCCTCAGGTGTTCACAAAGTGCATGGTGGTTGTGGCGGCCTTCCTGTGAAAGCAGCAGGTGCAAGTGTTCCCATATCTGGATGACTGGCTGATCAAGGGTCAATCTTGGGCCCAAGTGGAGGACCATATGAGCCTGGTGCACTGACATTCCTCAGGCTTGGTCTCATTCTAAATGTAGGAAAAAAAAATTTCAACTATAACCCGTATGCAGAGGATAGAGTTCATCGGGGCCCTCCTGGACTCCACCCAGGCCAAGACTTTTCTCCTAGAAGCTCATGTCCTCGCCATAAGTGCCATCATAGAGGATCTCAAGAGATTCCCCACTACAATGGCGCAAACTTGTCTGAAGTTGCTTCGGCATATGGCTGCCTGTACATGTATGTGGTACTGCATGCCAGGTTGTAGCTACGCCCACTTCAGACGTGGTTAGCCTAAATTTACAGGCCAAACAGAGATTGCATAGACAGACTGGTCACTCTTACTCCTCAGGTTCTCGAATCCATCTGATGGTGGCTAACCCACAAGCAATATGGAGAAGAGCACTCCCGCACATACTTCAGCCGTTGCTGTCTCTAGTCACAGATGCATCGGCGATGGAATGGGGGGTGCACCTGAGTGAACTCAAGACACAAGGCCTCTTGGTCCCAGGCGGAACTTTTGCTGCACATCAATGTCAGGGAGCTGTGGGCGGTTTGCCTCACTTGCCAGACATTTCAAACCCATCTACAGGGAAGATATGTATCCGTACTGACAGACAATACCACGGCAATGTTTTATATAAACAGACAAGGTGGTGCTCGCTCCTCTCCCCGTGCCAGGAAGTCCTCAAGCTGTGGGTCTTCTGCATCACCCACTCGATACAATTGGAGGCCTTGTACCTTCCTTGTTTGCAGAATGAACTGGCCGATCGCCTCAGGAGGTCGTTTCACAGCCACGAGTGGTCCCTGCTCCTGGATGTCGCCATCAACATCTTCCGAAAGTGGGGATTTCCCCAGACAGACTTGTTTGTGACACGATGCAACAGGAAGTGTCAACAGTTCTGCTCCTTCCTGAATTACAGCCCGGGCTTGCTCGGGGATGCCCTCTTCCTGTCCTGAAATGGGCACCTGCTGTACGCATTCCCGCCTTTCCCACTCATCCACAAGGTCCTCCTCAATGTCCAGGGAGAGAAAGCATCGTTGATTTTAATAGCACCAGCGTGGCCACGTCAGCACTGGTTCACCACGTTGCTGGACTTGTCAGTGGATACACCCATTACTTTGCCCTTGGTTCTGGACTTGATCACACAGGACCATGGCCACTTCCAGCAGCCTAACCCAGAATCTCTCCATCTCATAGCATAGAAACTCCATGGCTGAATCCACTAGAACTTACCTGCTCAGACTTGGCTGGGGAGGTTCTCCTTGGCAGCAGGAAGCCTTCCACTCGTGCCACTTATCCAGCAAAGTAGAAGAGATTTTCCATTTGGTCCCTCCAGAAAGGTACTCCTCCATTGCAGTCCTTGATTCCCTTTATCCTGGGCTACTTGCTTCACCTGAAGCAACAGGGGCTGGCAGTTTCGTCGATAAAGGTGCACCTGGTGGCGATTTCAGCTTTCTATCCTGGCTCAACAGGATGCTCAGTGTTTGCTAACTCTGTGGTTGGCTATTTCCTCAAGGGGCTGGACAAACTGTACCCTCAAGTAAAACAACCAATCCCTCCATAGGAGCTTAATCTGGTGCTCTCAAGTCTCATGGGCCCTCTCTTTGAGCCCCTAGCAACAAGCTCGCTGTTCCACCTGTCTTGGAAAGTGGCATTTCTAGTGGCTATAACATCAGCCAGAAGGGTGTCTGAGCTCAAGGCTTTGATGTCTGAGCCCCTTTCTACCATGTTTTATAAGTACAAGGTACAATTGTGACCGCACCCATGTTTCCTCCTGAAGGTAGGTTCGCAATTTCACACAAATCAGGACATCTTTCTGCCAGTGTTCTATCCTAAGCCGCATGCCAATGACAGGGAATGCAGCTCCATTTCCTGCATGTCAGACAGGCATTAGCCTTTTACATCAAGTGAACAAAGCCGTTTAGGAAGTTGATGCAGCTCTTCATTGTTATTGCAGAAAGAAAGAAAGGTCTCCTTATTTCATCTCAGAGAATCTCTTCTTGGATCACGGCCTGCATCAAGAACATGCTGTGACCTAGCAAAGATTCTGGCCCCAGCGTTGACAACGCACTCCACAAGAGCACAGGCTTCATCTGCAGCAGTCGTGGCACAGGTTCATGACATCTGCTGAGCGGTGACGTGATCGTCTATTCACATCTTTATGTCACACTATGCCATCACTCAGCAGGCAAGAGACAATGCTGCGTTTGGTAGAGCCGTGCTACAGTCGGCAGCTCAGTGAACTCTGACCCCTCCTCCCAGGGACTGCTTGGGAGTCACCTACTTGGAACTGACATGAGCAATCACTTGAAGAAGAAAAAATGGTTACCTACCTTTTGTAACTGTTGTTCTTTGAGATGTGTGATTCATGTCCATGCCGAGACCCACCCACCTCCCCTCTGTCAGAGTATCCGACAAGAAGGAACTGAAGAGGCAGCGGGTCGGCAGGGACTTATATTCACTGCCATAAGGGCACCATTCCAGGGGTCTCCACAGCCGACCTGAAGGGTACTACTAGGGGAAGAACCTTCCAACAATCATGTATGCGCACGCACACACCTACTTGGAATGGACATGAGCAACACACCTTGAAGAACAACAGTTATGAAAGTTAGGCAACCGGTTTTTGTTTCTCACTGACAGGAAGTGGCTAGATTCATAGGTCACCTGTGTTATGCTGGATGGATTTTCAAGGCGGGAGGGGAGTCGGATATGAGAAAAGATAAAATAATGCTGTAAAAATGAGCTGGGAAGATTTAAAAAAAATTAAAACAGCTTAAAATCTGAAACTAATAACATTCTATTAAGCCTTATCATGCAAGGCCCAAGGCACTCTGTGTCCATTACATCTGGCCCTATAAATATATATTACACACAAAAAAAATGTGAAAATAACATTACTGAGATTGCAACAGTTGGAAAATGCCAGCATTAAGGTTGCTTCTGAACCCTTAATTCAGCCCTTTTATGCATTTGCATTATGAGTCAGTCTTTAAATACATGATCATATACTATTTTTTCCACAGGACCCTTGCCTCCCACCCCCCAGATCCCAGTTTCCTTGACCAACCAGTTCTAGCCTCCATCCTCCTCCCTGGCTTCCAGTTCCACCTCTTTGCCTAGCCAGTCCCAATTCTGCTCCTCACCGCAGGTTCCAGGCACAGTTTCTTTTCCCTCTGTTCCACTTCCAGTTTCATCAGACACCTTGTTCCAGTCTACTCTTCCCTCCTCCATCGTCCAGTTTTTGTTACCACTGTATTCAAATGAGACAGCTTTCTCCTCTGTGCTGCTGCCTGCGAGTAGGGGATCACTGAGTGGACAGGAGAGACAAGCTCATTGCTCTCAAGTTCTAGTGCCAGCTCTGCCCTGGACCAGAGCAGCCACTACAGGGAAAGTTTGACTTTGCCCTTGTAGCCTTATGGAGGAGGAGCATGCTGAGTTGCTATGTGGGGATAGCACATGTGCAGTCCTGTCCCATGTAGAAGCTGGGAGAAGATGGAGCATGCTCAGTGAGGATGGATTCTTTGGAGATTTTAGCTTTTAGGTGCTAACACATCTCTACTGAGCATGTGCAAACTGCAATTCTTCAAAGCCTTATAGGATGGTTAAATTTGGGCAGATTTTCCTAGGGATGGAAGGAGGCACATTCCTGCCACAAAGGTCGCTTCCTGATGAATTTCTACTCCCTGGTTCTGGAGTGCTCTCTCCTGCCCCTCCACACCCCCCTAGCCTTCTTTTTTTTTTTATATATATTAGTAGTTTGTATAGTAGTTGTTTCAGTTCTTATAGTTGTCTTAGTGTAGTTGTTCTAGATAGTACACCGGGCTTCAAGCCCCGCGCTGTGTGCCAAAAGCCTAGCGTTGGGAGATCCAGACGCACCTCTTCGCTGCCTGAGAAGGACATCACATCGACCCGGGCGTTATCTGTTGTTCTGCTTTAAGCCACGGACACGCAAGAAGCGGGACCACAGGCTTAAGCAGATACTGGCACTTTGACAAAAGAACGAAATACAGCCACGGCAACACCACGCTGCCGTCCATCCCCACTGCGCGGGAGAGAGCGGGAGTACTCAGCCCCCCCGGCTATGAGTACTTTATACGCGCACAACCCCGACGACTCGCTTCGTGCAGTCTGTGAGGATGATTGGGCAACAACACATCTCGAAGAACACCAGTTACTACAGGTGAGTAACCGTCTTTTCTAAACATGGGTGTATTAGAGTATTTCAAAGAAAAGGTAACAAGAATTTTTTAACATGATCAAAACAATTTTTTTCCCTGTCCTTGTTCTGAGAAATGGCTGGGCCATTTTGGCTGAAATTGTCCAGACAAGTTCAGCCTGGGGAAGATGTGCAACACAGAAAATGTCAGCCCAAAGGGTTAAAGTTTAGCAAAGTTATAAGAAAATGAAAATGGGGTCTTATAATGGGAACTCTTGGGTAACCTTAATAATAGTCAGTGCTACCAATGCTGCTGTTATATATAAGGTGCTTAGGAATGGACCCAAAGAGCAGTCTCTTACTGTAAGTAATCCATAAGTCACAGAGCAAAGACTAACTCAACATGAGTAGAGATATAATCTGACAACTCTGTTCATGAACATATTAGACATGTGGTAGAGTCAAGCATTGAACCCAGATCTCCTAATTTCCACTGCAGTGCTGTCACCACAACACTAGCCTTCCTCTCTCAGTTTGCAATTACTCTAGAATTACTCCAGATTTGCACTCATGTGAGCTCAGCATTTAACCCTCACTGCTTGAGTCATTTAAAACTGGAGAAGACATAGTACTGTAGAGGAAGTCACTCTCAGCAGTCAATACAGAACAAACTTGCATGGTGGGCTTTTCTGTCTCCAATTTCTATGTCTGTGTAGTTGTTTGACCCCCACAGCCAGCCTCCCACTCACATACAATTCCCTTATAATCAATGGTCTCATTACAGCAAAGCTTTGTTCAGCTCTCAGGATGCCTCACTTTCATTGATGATAATGTAATAAGAAAGCCAGCAGATAAAACTTTTGTTTCTACAGAGCTACCTTGAATTGGAGTCTTTTAAAGAGTTGTACAGGGATTTTGCTGCATTCAGGTGCTGTGAAATAATCTCTTTTCTTTCTAGCTCAGCAGTCTGCTATAAAGCAGGAGTTGGTCTCCACAGCTGAGCATGTTTGCAGGTCCTTCTCTGACCTCATCAACCACGTGACTTTGCCAGCTAGGAAGTAATAGGATGCCAGTATTAGCCTTACTACTTCATCACACTATCGCCCAGGTAATTACAGCCATGTGTCATCTCTAAAGTTGGTCAGATATTGAACTGTAATAATCTACCATAATCGAGTTCTGTCTCGGGGGTCTTTATCAGAGTCTTCAGTAGTGTTAGAGGAGAAATTCTCCCTTATATTCGTACCATGTATTCCTAGCCTATTCCTGACCTGAAGAAAATATAGGGCCAGATCTTGGCCAATGCATATCAATATAGTTCTGTTGACTTCAGTGAGGCTATGCTAACATATACAGCTAATGATCTGGCCCATACTATCTTCCCATTACTATAGTACCTGATAATTGCTTGTGTTTCAGGAAACAAGAGGATTTTTTCCCCCCCATGCACACATGGAGATGGCTTTAGCTAACCAGTCTCATTGATAAGTTGTCTGACATTGTATCGTAGTTCAAGAAGCACTGAATAGAAGGAGTAAATCTTTAGTTGTCTTCTCCAAGTTGTCCATTGTCTCCAATATCTGATAGTCAGGCATTTGCATTTTACTAAATTAGCAACTAAATTGGTGAGAAGGAAGAGCTGTGAACAATTAGAGGCATTCTATTGCTTTAGAAGCCCCATATATATGGAACTGTTAAAGAGATTAATATTACTTGAAGGACTTACAATATCAGAAAAGAAATTTTTGTTTTTCTTTTGTTGCTAGCACAGGGTAGTCACAGAGTCAGCTGAAAACAAATTATGAAAACATTTCCAACACAGCATTGAAAATATTTAAGGATGGTGTTTATATATGGAAGGTAATATGCTATTGAGAGATATTGGAATTCTTATAAGGGTTCAGATGGTTATTTAGGTTGTTGCTAGCTGACCACCAGATCCTGTGCCCATTGTAGCCAATGACAAAGCTTCTATTGACTCAGCAGTGCAAGCTTTCAGCCTTGGATGCTTTGGGGGCCAATCTGGGATTTGGAGGGGAGTAAGATAGTGGACAAAAAAGGAATGATATATTCACTACTGATTCATCTAAGATGTGCCACATTCTACTTCCTCTCCTTCTGGTACATAGGCGAGAGATCTGGAAGGAAAGGATTGAGCTCACACTTAGAAGAAAAGCCGCTTGCACTATATGCTGTTCTTTAATATCCTGGCCATAGGCCTGATTCTCTATGGTTACATCTGTTTTACACCAGTATAACTCCCCTGATTTCAATTGAGTTATATTGACATAAATTGAGGTAACAGAAGAGTCACGCCCACCATAGTGTTGTTCTGGAATAGCAGTGCTGAAGATTGAGACAATGCTTGGTGAGCAGGCAAGGCAGTCATGTTTGGACTAATAATTGTGGTGGTAGTTTTGTGGGTAACTGTGACCAAAAGCATCCCTGTGTTCACACTCTACACACTATTGTAATCTTTGTATGAAATATGCCTTGTGAGATTTCATTTGAAAATAATAAATAACTTGCTGGTCAATAATATGGTGAAATGTATGAGAGTATTATATGTGAAGTTACAAATTCACTCTATATGATATTAAAATATGTTCACAACCAGACAGCCCTGCCTAGGCAAAAGTTGTTAAACAGGCATATCCTAAATAAAGGCACGTATGTTTACCCCTCAATGTACATATAAGTAGTAAATAGGGTCCTCGAGATAGCAGAGGGAAGAGATGACTAGAAACAGAACAAGTTGGATTTCATCAAAGACAAAGAGAGGAAAAAAAGAACATGGAGCCTCCATCACCAGACTCCATGTTGCCTTCTTTACTGGTTGAATAAACTTTACTTTGAAGCTGGGGTGGGCAAACTGCGGCCCGTGGGCCACATCCAATCCAGCAGCTGACTTAATCTGGTCCTTGAGCTCCTGCTAGGGAGCAGTGGCTGGGGCTTGCCCTGTTCCCACACTCCAGCCGGCAAACGGGGGGCGCTCCACACACATGTGCCGCAGCTCCTGGAAGCAGTGGCGTGTCCCCGCTCTGGCTCCTATGTTTAGGGGTAGCCAGGGGGCTCTGTACACTGCCCCTGCCTCAAGAGCTGCCCCCGCAGCTCCCACTGGCTGGGAACTGCAGCTAGTGGGAGCTGCAAGGTGGCCCCTGTGGATGGGGCAGTGTGCAGAGCTACCTGTCCATGTCTCCGCATAGGAGCTGGAGCGGGGTCATACTGCTGCTTCCCTGAACCCCTCCTGTGCCCCAACCCCCTGCCCCAGCTCTGATCCCCCTCCTGCCCTCCAAACCCCTCGAGTCCAGCCCAGAGCACACTTCTGCACCCCAAACCCCTGATCCCCAGCCCCACGCCAGAGCCTGCACCCCCAGCCAGAGCCCTCATCCCCACCCCTGTGCTCCAACCCCTTGGCCCAGCCCTGATCCCTCTCCCACCCTCTGAACCACTTGGGCCCAGCCTGGAGTACCTTCCTGTACCCCAAATTCTTCACCCCACCTCAGAGCCTGCACTTCCAGCTGGCAACCTCCTGCCCCAGCCTGGAGCTCCCTCCCACACCCTCAATTCCTCATTTCTGGCCCCATCCCAGAGCCTGCACCCCCAGCCAGAGCCCTGACCTCCTCCCTGCACCCCAACCCCAATTTCATGAGCATTCATGGCCCACCATAAAATTTCCATACCCAGATGTGGCCCTCAGGCCAAAACGCTTGCCTACCCTGCTTTGAAGGGTAACCCTCAGAAGAATCCACCAAAGAAAGGGGCAGAGAACCCCAAGTTCTCTCTCTCTCTTCTAAGAAAACTAAGGCACCAGCACCTTCAGACCTCTGGGAGAGATCCTGACCAAGGAAACTGTCAACCTCCATCTTGCTGGAAGACTGTGGATAAGAAAAGCCATCTCAAACAAAGCATTGAGCCAAAACTTGCTAGAAGAAGTTTGACTTTTAGATGTGTTTTTTCACTGATATTTACAGGTAACCATTTCTAACTTTCTCTCTTATACTTGCATTCACCTAAAATCCTAACTTGCTTTATTTTTAATCTAAAAGTAATCCAGTACTTTATTTAAACTGAACTGTTTGGTAAGTCCAGTTGAAGTAAACTGTTGAATATCAACTCTTTACAGGAGCAATGAACCTTAATATCTGAACGTTCCAGGAAAGGGCTGGACAGTGCAGAACACCCATTTTGGGGGGGAAATCCACGCCTGGGAGCATGTTAGGGTCACCCTGCAAGTAGTAACCGAGGCTGGTGGAAGCGAGAGTGGAGCTGTAGACAGGCTGGTGGGATCAGAGTGGCTGAACCAGGATTGCCTAGCACACACATACTCCGGGTGCAACCTGCATGTTGGTAGGCTGGCTGTGAGCAGTCCAGAGTGGGAGCTACAACAGAGATGCATTGTGAGGCACCCATGGTTACAAGGAAGGCAGTGACACAACCCCCTTGCTGGTCTGGGCTGCACCCCAGAATGTGACAATGATTCACTGGATTGGAAGCAGATACTTTGTTAAATGAGAGGATGATGAACTAAAGTTCTTCTTTGAGTACTTGCTCATGTGTATTCCACAGTAGGTGTGCGTGCTCGCCCCCTGCACCGATGCCAGAAGTTTTTCCCTCAGCAGTACCCGTAGGGGGAGAGCTGCTGAGACCCCTGGAGTGGTGCCTCTATAGCATGCTATAAGGGGAACCATGCGCTCCCCCCACCCTCAGTTCCTTCTTGCCACCAGTGACGGCGCATCGGAACTACTTGCTCCAGCTTTGCTGCAACTCGTCCCAGAACTCGTTTAGTTGTTAGTAGTACCTGTGTTACTAAGCTGAAATTTTATTCAACTAACTTAATTAGTTAGTATTCAGGCCGGGGCATGCCCCAGGGTTTAAATCGTGCAAGTCTTGCAGGCGTTTGATGCCTAGAAGTGACCCGCATGCCGACTGTCTTCGCTGCTTGGGCGAAGCTCACAATCAGCGAGTGCTGTAAGATCTGCAGGTCCTTTAAACCCAGAACTAAAAAGAAAGAGAGGAGAGATAGAGACATTAGACTTTGGGCCCTTCTCATGGAGTCAGCACTGGCCCAAACCCCAGTGCGCCGAGCAGAATCAGCACCGGACACTTAATCTTCAGTGTGCAGCGATCTCCCGGCACTTTCTGGTGGCCAGCACTGCTCCTCATCAGGGAGCTCAGGGCGATACGCTTAGCCTGTGTGGTGTTCAGCTCACAGCTGCGCAGCAAGGTGGTCAGAATCCTCACAGACAACACCGCCGCAGTGTCTGGGAAGCCCTCAGCCTCTGGGAGTTCTGTATAGCCCATGACATCTCCCTGAAGGCTTTCCGCCTGCCAGGCGTCAACAATGCCATGACCGGGCATTTTCCTCAAAGGGCTAGACCCGTCCTTTCCGTATGCTAGAACCCCCGGCCACATGTTATCCCACCTCACGGGGGCCCCCCGTTCGAACCTCTGGCCACATGCTCATGGTCTCACCTTGCATGGAAGGTGGCCTTCCTCATGGCCATCATGTCAGCCCAGCAGGTCTCAGAGCTCAGGGCTCTGACCTGCGATTCCCCTTACACAAGGACAAGGTTCAGATCTGCCCACACCCAGCATTCCTCCCTAAGGTGGTCTCCGCTTTTCACGTGGGCCAGGACATCTTCCTGCTTATCCTCTGCCCCAAACCTCATGCCTCTAATGAGGAAACTCACCTCCATACGCTTGATGTGCGCAGAGCGCTGGCTTTTTAACTGGATTGGATTAAGCCATTCCGCAGGTCTTCACAACTCTTTGTTGCTTCGGACGAGCGCATGAGGGGCCAACCGATCTCCACCCAGAGGCTTTCCCGGTGGATTACATCGTGCATCCACACATGCTACAACCTAGCAGGGGTTCCCGCACCACCTATCATAAGGGCTCACTTGACAAGGGCTCAGGCCTTGTCAGTTGCCTTTGTGGCCCATGTCCCTATCCAGGACATCTGTAGAGCCTCTACCTGGTCCTCAGTACACACGTTCATGTCGCACTATGCAATCGTCTCCCACGCCAGGGATGATGCTGTTTTTGGTAGAGCTGTGCTTCAGCCAGGGAATCTGTGAACTCCTACCCACCTCCATCAGTCACAGCTTGTAATCACCTACTGTGGAATACACATGAGCAAGCACTCAAAGAAGAAAGGACAGTTACCTGTTCTATAACTGGCGTTCTTCAAGATGTTGCTCATATCTATTCCACATCCCGCCCGCCTTCCCCTCTGTCGGAACTGGTCCGGCAAGAAGGAACTGAGGGTGCGGGGAGCGCGCGGCTCCACTTATAGCGTGCTATCGAGGTGCCACTCCAGGAGTCGCAGCAGCACTCCCCCTACGGGTACTGCTGAGGGAAAAACTTCCACAGTAGGAGTGCGTGCTCACCACGTGCACCAGTGCTTCAATAGACATGAGCAACACATCTCCAAGAATGCCAGTTATGGAACAGGTAACTGTCCTTTTTCTGACTTGGCTATTCACCAGTGTTGACTATTGCTAATTTTGCTCGTCAGCCCATTCTTGCTATCTGATATTTTATTATATGATAGGTTATTTCCATCAAATGCAGCTGTATGTTTCCAGTTGACACAAATGAGGAATCAATTACTCTGAAGTTACAAATGTACTTTAATGAATAAGAAATGGAAGTGATTCAGTATCCCTTCAGACAGTGGAATTACAGATCCCTCAACCTGCCATCAATGTTCCGAATGACTACACAGAAGACCTAGTGAACAGAGTACAGATACATGGATTTGCATAAATTATGAGAGCAGACATATTTCCAAAAATAATGTACCTAAACTAGATCACTTACAGGTGAAGTTAAGGGTGCTACACCAACTGACACCAGCTGAGAATCTAGCCCCCAAAAATAAAACTTCTAAAGACAACCAGAGACTGTTCATGGCTTTAAGGACTAGAAAAAGAACTCGATTTGGGGGAAATTAATGCATTGTTGGATGAAGATAAAGTGAAGGAGGTCATATGCTGAAACAGAGCTCCATAAATAATGCAGCAACATTTACGCAGATTGAAACATGGAGTTTAACAAAGAGAGGCAGTCTCAACGGACAGCTTTCTTTTCTGCCTAGAAGAGTTCTGTTTTTTAGAAGTCTTGATGGGATTATAAGGTATCAAGATAAAGGGGGCTATCTGACTCGAATCAAGATGAATAGAAAGTTTTTCTTTGGCGAGACCTCAGCCACCCACTCAAGAGACCTTTAAAGTAGTGATCATGGTAATAAACATTCCTAATTCTTCATATAGACTTTGGTCACAGAATCCCCAAATCATGCTTAACACAGACGTCAAAGAATACATATGACAAATGAAGGGAATTATCTAGATGCTAACAAGCACTTTATCTACAAATGAACAGACGTTAAAAAAAGTAAAATACTAGTTGGCTTGTGATAATACAAGAAGAAATGGAACAAATGGCAGGGTAATAGGGACCAGTGAGAAGCAGGTACAGTTATATCCCCATAAAGAGAGACAGAACCGGGGGGGGATAAGATCTGGATGGGAACTTAGTAGCTTTGGCAGTAGCAACAGTATAGTACATAGTCCGATTTGCCTAGGACACTATGCTTGATGGCCCCAGATTGCGACATAAGGAAGTACATTTTCATATGGTGCATAGCTATTTGGCTGCCCATTTCCCAATACATACAAAGGACTGAAGCCTTAACTCTGTTTTTACTTAGGTTTGCCTCAGGCCAGCTCACGCTGAAGTCTGAGACTTGTCCCAAGAAAGACCTGAGTGAGGACTTCAAGGTTTGCACTCCCAGGTTTCATATGGCTGAATCCCCATGCACCATACGGTTACTTCACCCCCAGAAGATGATAATGATCATCTCAGAGAACAGAGCAAATTGGTGGTACAGAATCCTGTTTTAACAAAAATATGGTCCAAAATAGCCTGACCTTGATGCCCTTCCATGCATGGTGTAAAATCAAATTATTTGATAAGGATTTGGAGGTGAGGGTGGGAAAAAGCTGGGGGTATGTTCCTGGTGTGCTAAAAGTGCAGATTTTCTGCACTGATTGGCTGAACTCGGTCATTGTTTGCACATTTTTCTGCTGCGTGTTGATGATTTGAGATTATAAATCTAATTGTTAGGGCATGTGCAGCTTCTTCCCTGGGCTTTATTTGTATTATTTAAATATAAATAAATGACAGTATTTTCCATTGAACCAGCTGATCTAACTACTACTGATATTGGGCTAAATCCTCAGCCTAGCTGAGGGTGAAGGAGAAAGGTGGCTCAAACTTACCTTTTCATTCTGCCACTCTTGTAAACAGCAAGGGCCAAAATATCCTCCAACATCCCCTTGCATCTAGAGCAGCCTCTGGGGACTGCTACACCAGCTGAGGATCAGCCAGAGTGCTATGAATTCCCACTCGGCCCTGACATCCTCTGTGATGGGGGGAGGAGTAGAGTAATAGAGCTGACTATGCCAGCTTTATACCACCTAACGATTCCCTTATAGCAGGGGAGGGGGATCCCTGACTGCTCTGTCATAGTAGCCCAGAAACAGGGCTGCAGCTGTGGCTCATAGTTTGCACTTGCCAAAGGAGATGGATTCCCTTACACAGCCATCTCTACCAGTGGTATCCAATTAATGAGGACACAAGAAGAAATAGAACACACAGTGGCATGGAGGACCTACAGGAGGCAGCTACCTCTAGTCTATTAAAAAATGGTTAATAGGCCACAGTCCCTCCTTTTTGGCAGCTCTTATGTTCTGTTACACTCCTTTTCTGGTGCTCAGGCTGAGGAATAGTAAGGAAGGGGCAGCAGTACACTTGGCTCACATCAGAGCTACTCCTAGGGTTGCAGGGGGTAGTGGTGGGAGGCAGCTGCATTTCTTCCCATTAGCAATGAGCCTGATTCCAGGAATTGAGTTGTAAGATTGCAGGGACCTGGGAATGCACATACTTGCAATTCATAATCAAGTACTTACTTTCTTCTTAACAGGTGTCCTTGAGAGCCTGTAAGCAGTTGCTCTAACACAACAGCAGTAAGTGTATCATGTAGTGTTAGAGTATCATGCTGAAGGTGTTTGCATCAAGCACACCAGTTGTCAGCCACTTTGGTCCCATAGTGGCTTGTTTCCATGCAAACTTGCCCTGTGGTTAAGCCACATCTAGTCCAGGCCCTTTCTGGGGTAACAGAAGTCCATATGTCCCAATAAGAGATCCTTCAGCCTGTCATGGGATACTTCTCAGCCTATCCTGTGGGCTCAGACCAACTTGGGCTTGAGCTTGAGTGGCTAGCCTGAGCCTCTGCTATTGCCACAACACCCACACAGCGATTTTTAGTATGCTAGTGTGAGGCTAGGAGGCTCACTTCCAGCTGCAGTATAGACATACCCTCTGCCTTCTCCCTAGGTCTGCCCAGCTCCTTGGTCCTCCTCTAAACAATAGCCCCCAGAACTGCCTTTCTGGGCCTTGTCCTTTTTCCTAGGCTCACCCTTGATAGACAAACATATATTACTCACCATGACTCCCTTCAGCAGCCCACTCCAGAGCTCCTTTCTCTAGCTGCATGTGTTCTTGTTTACTTGCTCGCTCGCTCGCTCGCTCTCTTTGTAGTCCACCCTGACCCTTTCACAGCCCAGGCTGTTGGGTGTCATTAAATCACTACATCAGTATCAGCTGGTGCACGGCTACTACCCTCACAGGCAAGGCTGGGCCCAGCTCCCCTAAAAGCACCAGCCAGCCTGTGACAGGGCCCCAGTTTAGAGTCAGTGAATCTATAGCAAGCATCAATGTCATATTTTTTTCAATATCATCAGGTTGCATTTTCATGCCAAGCAATTGAGCTCGTCAAAAACAAACAAGGTTTATGCTATGAAATGGAATTAGGCTCTGAGGTCTTCAGACAGGAGAAAATGCCTGCGGTAACAGTTCCTTCAGGAATTTCATTACTTGCAAGTTTATATTTAATTGCCTCACTCTTTTATTTCAGCAAAATTAATACCATAAATTGTTTCCCTTACAGCATCAGCCTCCAGACCTCTTCATAATACCATGACCTTACGTTATAAACTAAACTATTCTTTCAACCCCACGCCCACACCCACCTTTCCCTGCCTATTTCCTCAAAGGTCAAATGGCTGCTATAGTTTCTTAATGAAAGAAAAGAGCTGATGCAGAGCTGTATGGTGGATTGGTCCAAAGCTGAATGTTGTCTTGGCCAGCAATTACCTTTCACCAACAGTCTTGATATTCAATAGGAGAAAGGAGGATGCAGGATCCTGTTGTTCGAGAGAGAAAGTATATAAAATTACAGGCCTAGTCTACAGCACCACTGCCGGTCCATCTAAGCTACACAATTTGAGTTACATTAGTAGCATAACTCAAGTTGACGTAGCTTAGATCTACTTACCACACTACACTACACTATGTCAATGGGAGACGCTCGCCCGCTGACACTGCTTCCGCCTCTCATTGAGGCGGAGTACAGAAATCGATGGGAGTGCTCTCCCATTGATTGAGCATGTCTTCACTAGACCCGCTAAATCAATGCTGCTGCATCAATTGCAGCAGCACCAATTTAACTCCGTAGCAAAAACAAGCCCATAGTACTAGCCTCTTCCTGAAGGCCCCTCCTAAAGCATGTCAGAGGCAGAAAGCAGTGTCTTCTGAGAATCTCTCTGCTGCTACTGACTAGTGAAATCTTGGGAGATAGTGTCAAGTATCAGAGGGGTAGCCGTGATTAAACAAAGACTGTGAATGGCTTGCCAATTACAGAACCAGTTTCTCCTCCCTTGGTTTTCACACCTCAACTGCTAGAACAGGGCCTCATCCTCCCTGATTGAACTAACCTCGTTATCTCTAGCTTGCTTCTTGCTTGCATATATAAACCTGCCCCTGGAAATTTCCACCACTTGCATCCGAAGAAGTGGGTATTCACCCACGAAAGCTCATGCTGCAAAACGTCTGTTAGTCTATAAGGTGCCACAGGATTCTTTGTTGCTTTTGGGAGATAGTGCCAGCTCTCCTCATCTATCAATTGTCTATCTATAGTAATAACAATTGCAAGTATACCTATGTGTATACTGAATTGTATCCTTCTCCCCCATAATCTTTGTCTATCACTTGTCTTCATAGACAGTGAGTTCTTTGGGTCAGGAATTGTTTCTTTGTATGTGTTTGTACAACACCTAGCACCATGAGGCCCTGATACCAATTGGTACTGCAACGTAGTGCAAGAATGGTCCTGGCACTACTCCCAGGCAAGTACTGAGGACACACTAGTAGGCCATAGCCACAGCCTGAGACAGTTAAAGCTGGTGAAAGTTGCTAAATATTTGAAAACAAAGGTTCTGTCCCTGTGTTCATGCTCCTGTTGGGGTTGTCTCCTACAGATATTTTAGACACAAACACAAGCTTAACTTTAGTCCCATTGAAGTAAATGGGTGAAATCCTGGCCATACTGAGATCAATGGGAGTTTTGTCATCAACTTTAATAGGGCCAGAATTTCCCTATACGTGCACGCTTTAAGCCAACAATGCGCTTATTTGTTTTTCTGGACTGGGGCAGACTGCCTAGCACCTATCAGGATTGAGCCCATCAGTAAATGAGTTTTCTGGCAGATATATTCGCCAGAATAGAAAATATTGCAGAATATTCAAGGAAAGTCATTTTAAATTTGTAACTTGGACATATTTGCTCCATAAACCTGATTCTAAAGGCTATGGCAGCTCTGCGAGCTAGGGTGTGATGTCCCAACTCGCCTACACATACTCGGCCTAGCACTCATTGAGATGGCATGGGTGTAAATAGCTGCTTTAGCATAGGTAGTGGCAGTGGAGTACACCAGGGGGTATGTACTTGACCCAGCTCAGCTGTGCCTCCACTGTGGACATCCATGAGACTGTGGCCGCGCTGCTATTTATACTCATGCTAGCTTGCTGAGAGGTAGTTTGAGTATGTGTACACAGGGGAATCGTATTCCTAGCTTGTAGTGTAGGCATAGCTTAATAGTTACATTCATTCAGCCAGGTAATAGAAACATGCCCTGTGACCTAGGCATCCACTAAAAACAGCCACAATTTTGAATACTAAATTCTTGCAATGAATGGCACATTTAATCAGTTTCCTCAAATTAATTTATCCTTCAATGCTAATAGTTTTGAATAATTCTTTAAACTGAATGATGTTAGTTTGAAGAAACTGATTTATCTGCAGACAATCTGCAAACAGAAAAAGCAGCAAAATTTGTCAAATATCCAAATTATGTCACACATAGCTGATGGAAACATTTCCATCAACAACATATTTTTATGTTGTAACTCCACCCCTCCTCCCAAAAAAATAAATAAATGACTGTATGTGGGAAGTATTTACTTGGTTTAAATTTTCCAATTTTTTTCCAATGGAAAACCAAAACAATTTTGGGGGCAGAGGAGGGAGTTGGTAATAAATTTTGGGTTTTTTTATTTTTACATTTTTGCTGAAAAACTAGGGACTTTCCATTAAATTTGTGAAAACAGAATTTTGTTTTAACTTTTTGCAGAAAATATTTACCATTTTCCAAATAGCTCTAGTAATGAGCTACCCCCTGTTCTGCCTACAATGTATCTACGAGCTCTCCATTCCTGATAAGAAGCTGAGGCCCAATCTGCATTGTAATCTGCATGGACAAAGTCAGCTGGGCTCTATACAGAGGAAGCAGCTTGCCTGCCTGGGTCACAGTACAGTATTTAACTTTATTCTAGCAGCCCTTGGGAACTGAAAGGTAACCATGTGCTGACTGAAACAGAAAGCTTTTTTGTGTGTGCTTTCTTTAGAATATATTTGTTTCTTTCTTTTGACTTCATTTTGGTTTCTCAGGGCCAATCCTGCTCCAAGTGAAATCAATGGCAAAATGCTTGGCTACTTGGCTCCAGCCCTGGAACTGAATCCATACAGGCAAAACTGTTGACTTCAGTGGAGCTCCATGTTAGTCCCCTGCTCTGCCTGTACACATCCAGTTGCATGACTGGGCCTTATTCTCCAGCAGCCCCCCAGACACAATTTCAGTAGCTTATGTGCACAATAAGGTGGCCAACTGGTTATAAATCATGCAGTTTATTAAAGAGACTGAATTCATGGGCATTATTTAAAAAAAAAAATGAAGAACCACAACAGTCCAAAAAGTCAAAGCTAACCCAAAGTTACAATGTTGATAGCTACAGGCACAGCCCCCTCCACCTAGAGCAGCTTTCCAATGAAGATTAAAACCAAAAACCAAAAGGAAATTGTTTTAAAAATATCCACTGTACAGATAAGCCTCAGACTAGACTCATTGTTTCCTCTTTATCCCTAGCCCTCCAATAACTCTTCGGAGTAATGCAGATCCACTCTTGTGCACATGGATGCTTATTAAGTCTTCAATCAGCTCTTTCTTGTTCAGCACTCGTTTCCTCTGATTGTGAGAAAATGTCCCTAGAAATTAGGGAGGAAAAAAAAAGAAAGGAACATGAAAATATGTCTGAGGAAATCAGGGTCAACTTTCAAACAATGTAAAGCTGGTAGTCTATGTAGCTTTCATCCTCCATGTTTTGCCAGTCTGATATTTAAGGTAAATGTTGTAGCCAACTAATCAGAGCCAGTCATTGGCATCAGATGCAGTCTTACAATGAGCAAAACTAAGCAAGTGTCCATAGTTAGCAAATTACTTTGAAATCTGTGTTTTTCCATTATGGACCCTATCCTGGAGCCTTAGCATGAGCCATACAGGACAATAATAGATTTTCTCCTTGTAAGAAATGCAGAATCATAATATTGTCTGTTGTTGTCAGTCACAATCAGAACCTGATCCAAATCCTGTTGAAGTCAATGGACTCTCAATTTCACTAGGCTTCAGACCAGCTCCATAGTGATCCTTTACCATTTAATTCACTAGTAGTCTTGCTCTTTATTTGAATCAGTGCAGGATGAGGCCCAAAAGCCAGCAAGATGGTTTAAGTGTAGTTCTAGTCTGAAAAGTGGGACCCACCAAGTTAAAGCAGCACCAGATCCTGGTATAACAGATGCAAAACCCGCAGCCAATACCCCACACAACACAGCTTTTAAGATCCACAGGTCCTACGCATGCCTATCACAATGTGAAGTACCTCATCCAGTGCACTAAATGCCCCACTAACAACAACATGGGTGAAACCAGACAATCACTATGCTCTCTACTGAATGGACACAGAAAAACAATAAAAGACAAAAACACTATCACCCCTGGGTGAACACTTTTCACAAAACAACCACTCCATATCTGGCCTTTCAGTCCTCATCCTAAAGAAAACCTCCACAAGACCTTCAAAAAACAAGCCTGGGAGCTTAAATTCATAACTTTGCTAGATGCTAAAAGTCACGGTCTTAATAAAGACACTTGCAACAATTTGTAACCCACTAACCCCCCTGGTTTTTGTCCTATAAGTGTAGAGGTATTAATGGACCACTTCACCTTGAATGGTCACTTCGAATATGTGTTAACTATTTATGCTAAACAATCTGTTGTAACTTGTATTTAGGTGTGATGCTGAGTACATATCCCCGACTTGAAGAAATTGGACCAAAAGAAATTGGTCCAATAAAATATCTCACCTACCTTGTCTCTCTAGGTAAAAATAGCAACAGACCTTCTCCCTATGTTTATTACAATCATAGCTGCTTATTTTAGGGACATAGGTAAGCTTTTACTGCATTTCACTCCTGTTAGCCCTGCAGAACCAACACAGCTAAGAGAGAACAAGCTAGATTATTTTCCTTCTTGTGCACAGTCAGCAAGATTGAATGCTAAAAATCTAATTACAGGTTCAATTAGTTACACCTGTACAAACCCACTGTGGGAATTGCACAGGTGATAGTGGAGGCAGAATCTGACCTCATACAATAGTGTGAGAAAGAAAGAGCCACTGCATGTTGAATGTATAGGGCTATGAAAGGCTATCTCTGGACTTGTAGATGGAGCATATTTGCCTTGGAACCCTGGAGACAGAATAAGCACCTCATTTGAGAGTATTCTTTTCACAGAGCCACTGGTGAAAGCAGAGGCAAACTAAGTGAAAACCTGAAGGGAACCCTGGGGGCTGATTCCTTGGTAGGCAAGCAATGTGCTAAAGTTATAGCTTAGTCAACTAGTACTTCAGTGGGTATGAATTATTTATCATATCACTTGGTATATTTGATGTGGAAAGTGATGGCTTTTTTTTCTGTGAATGATATTGAATGCTAAGGTGCTTATTAAAAAGCACCTTTTAGACTGACTCTACCCTGAGGATTAACCACCAGGAGGCAGTGTGGCATAGCAAACAGGCCATGGAAATGTAATTTGGGTACCTGAGTGTTATGCTTAGTTCTGTCACTGACTTGTGACATGACCCTGGGCAAGACACTCAACCTTTCTCCACTTTGAGATGTATAAGAGAACAGTGCTAAGTGGAGCTATATATTTCTACAGCTCTTACAAGAGCTTTAGTTAGTCCTTCATTGCATAAAAGTCCACTCTCTAGTATTTGCTACTAATGATAAACAGATATATTGATATAATTAGTGAAACCGAGGAGACTTACCTTTTGGTATCTAAATCAGATGTGCTGATAATACCCAGCTCTCTTGATCCCTACACCTCAAAGCACATTATTAAGGAAGCAGCATTAGTCCAATTTTCTAGCTGGGGAAATTGAGGTACTGTGAAGTGACTTACCCAAGGTCACACTGCAGATTCATGGCAGAACTAGGAATAGAACTCAGGTCTAGCTGCCTCCTAGCCCATTTCTCTAGCCAGTGGACCTGAGAGCTCAGCTGCATTGACTCAGGGTTTTTCCCAGTTTGACTGATACCACTATAGTGGGCTATCCTAGATATTACTGTGACTAAGGCTCTGAGGCAGCTTCAGATATTACACCATTGTTGTATGTTAGGTTTAAACAGTGTAAGCAAGCATTAAATATTTTCAAAAAGTAAGACAAGGATCATTTCAGTTTGTAGCAACCGAGTGTGAAAAGATACAATAGAAGTATGAAGGGAGAAACTTGAAAGACTGTTTTATACTCAAAGAAACCCACTGAAAGTTGCCTTGGCTCTCCCATCTAGACCCAGAATTGGTCCATGAAATCATTCAAATGCTAATAGTTCAGCTCAAACTAAAGAATCAAGCTTGCAGAGTTTGTTATGCTTTAGAAATGGAAATTCAATTCCTCATATCATTTGCAGATAGCAATCTCCTTCTAGCAATTGACTTTTGGTTTCACTGACTAAGCAAGGCAGATATGAACAACCTGGTTTTAAGAAACTATGAGAGCTTAGATAGTTCTACAACAACAAAAATTAGGCTGTCACTGTAGCAGTCTGACCACTACCAGCTGGTGTTAGTCAACAGCATTAAGAAATCAGATGGACTGATTACAACTCACAAAACAGAGTCGGAGTAAGAACAGAAGTAAAATATCCTTCCTTTTCTAAGAGTGTGCGTGCGCTGGACTATGTCTAAAAATCTCTTCATCCTACTTAGTGTCATGATGTATGGTATCAGTCTTAAGCAGAAAGGATGTATTTAACAAGAACCTGTGCAAACTAACATCCTGATTCCCAGCTTTGTCTACATGATCTACCAGTAACCAGGCCCTGGCTGGAACTTGGAGACAGCTAGTGGCAAAAAACTTTACTCACGGTATATTAATTAATTGCGCTCATGTTTAGTATCATACTCGACAATGGTTCCAGTGGGACTGCTCAAGGAGTAGGATACACTTCTACCTTGATATAATGCTGTCCTCGGGAGCCAAAAAAATCTTACTGCGTTATAGGTGAAACCGCGTTATATCGAACTTGCTTTGATCTGCCGGAGAGCGCAGCCCCGCCCCTGAGCGCTGCTTTACCGTGTTATATCCAAATTCGTGTTATATCTGGTGGCGTTATATTGAGGTAGAGGTGTACTACTGAATGTGAGTAAGGCTGGCCTAGATCAGGCATTACCAAGTAAAACTGTTAATGGGGCAGTATATCTTCACGGGTTTGGTTACTAATCTATCTTCCCTGCCTGTATCCATGTATGTTTCAAGTGGTTCATTTCTACCTCTTCTTATGATTCCTGTGGGAAAAGCCAATCTTATATTGGGCCTGATCTGCAGTTGCTTCTCAGGCAAAACTCCCATTCAGAAGTTTTTGAGCATGATTAAGCTTCTTTATTGAACATATTAATCTTTGACTTGTACAGCACCAAGCAACTCAGTTGTTTTTATGCTAACCCTTGCATGGTTCTCACTCTCCAATTCAAACTTGCATCCATCTGTTTCTATTTCTCTACTGGTGTCTGATTTTTATGTACACTGATGCTGTTTCTCCACCACAAGGTGTACATGTATTGGATAGAGAAGTAATAACCTTGCTTTCGCTCTGTGAGCTGAGAATGCAGAGCTGTGATTTTCTGTTCAGCCTCTGCCAGTTGCCTCCTCCCTAGGCCATGGGTTCTGGAGAGCACACAGTCTACATAGATATCCCAGAAGAGCTGAGCCAGGTCCCAGAACAGAGCCCCATGCTTCAAGTTCTCTGATGACTTCAGGAAGATCATAAAGTCCCAAAAGCCACTGACAGAGTCAGAAATACGCGGCTTCCTCATCTCCAGCAAGGCAGCTGTGGAGAATTCCCAGCACTGGGGATCAGCTCGGCCAAGGGACAGTGGATCATTTTGGCTCTGGCAGAAGAAAGGAGTCACACAAAACACTCCCATGATTAACAGAGAGCAGATAAGTCTCGCGTTGGAGTGAATTCTTCCTCTGTTCCCAGGATCCATTGTGTCACTGAAACTTCACAAAAACAAAAGAAGTTGAAAAATCGTCTAACCTTCATATGTTACTGGGCTAAATGAAGCAATGGGATAGATGAAATCAAATCCTACAGCCTGTTTTGTACAGGGGGTTGGCCTAGATGATAGCATTGGCTTCTGGCCTTAAGTCTGGTGTGTACTTTGTTTGTTAATTCAATTCCAGTATATTTGATATAAACATCCAAGTTTATTACCCAAAAGCTAAATCCACTAAATTCAAGATTTCTTCTTATCTAAAACAGCAGTTTGTCCCTGGACATAAATTGGCCAAGAACACCACCTTCAATAGGAATATTTTACAAAGTATATTTCTTTCACAACATTCCCAAAATAATGTTTAACTGTGTGTATAAATTAATTTTGGAAAGGCTCTGTAATGAAGTGTGCAGGTCGTATTAAATACACACCCTTGTAACAGCTGACTTAGTGACACTTTCCTGTTGAGCTAGAATCATGAAATTTGATACTTACATGTTTATATGCTACAAAGAGAAAATATCTGAAATCTGACCTTCCCATTAGCTGTCCCCAAAAAATAACCACTCTAGTTAATTTCATCTACTAAATACTCTTGCATCTGTATTAGGGGATAACAGTTTACCAAAAAGAAAAATCCTCACAACTTATACTGTGAGTCGATCATGCTGCTAGAGGTCACCATTTCTATTTCAGCCTTTGGCCATGAAGTAATCCATAATTTTTTTTGGATGGGTGATCAAAGCTGCTTTTCCCAATATTGCAGCTAGTTATATCACTTGCCCCAATTGCTGCAGGGAACAATTGGATATTTTATCTCAGGGAGCCAAAGCTAACTTCTGAAACTATATCTAGGTACAGCATAACTTTGTATAGCTAGGCCTCTCCCATGCCTTTGAGGGTACAGAGGGTCCTTGGACAACAAACATAAACAGAACAGTGCTGTTCTGCTGTGTAAGGGGAATGGATGGAATCGGGGCTGGTCATGCAAGGGGATATACACTCCCTGCCTAGCATGCAGCTTTAGCCTCAGCAGGGTGCAGGGAAAGAACAGGGGTGCTGATCTTGGACCCTCCCTCCATTGGAGGGTGTCTGCTAAGGACCTCTTAGAAGTTCCATGTCTTGAGATTAAGATTCCTCCCCAGCATTCAGCCCTGCTACTTGGTTTGGGTACAGGAGGATGGGGAGGGAGGGGGAGAGAGAGAGGAGGAGGGGTATTTACACCCTAATGTGATTTAACATTTTAGAGATTTACAGCAATTTATAAAGTGAATGCGGGGCCCATAAAAAAACTCTAGTTTGACAACCCTGGATCTGAAGTCCTACATTTTATCAAAAGAAAAAGGGCAACACAGGCTTTCCTACACTGCCCTGCAGCTGTAAGAAACCCTGCCCTCCATGAAGTGCCAGGCCAGCTCACACCACGGTGGTGGTAGTTTTATGAAGTTGATGCCTGTCTAATACAAACTGGACCCTCCTCATCTTCAGCCTGAGACTGAAGCCACCTGGTCTCCACAAGCACCTCCTGCCCTATACTCTATTGCTGTAGGTATGTGTTGATTGGATACTCTTTATGGTCAGTCTCCACGGCTGAGCTTTGGTGGCTATCTTAGGATGCTCTTAATGAGGCCCTTCCCCATTACAGCTCCCACTCTTACTATGTAGTACAATATGTACCTATTTGCTCTGACTTTGTCAACTTCAAATCTAGTCAGTTTTAAAAAAAGCGTGAGTTTAAAGTCATTCAGGTGCTACAGCTGCCTCTGATTCCCCTAGCAATATTTGGCTTTATTTATATTTTATTTTCTAAAAAAACCTCTCATTTAACAGGAAAGAGCCATACAACCAAAAGCTGTGTAAGAGATTGACCATAATGCAGGCTAAATAGTGAACTGATTAGATAAAAATGCACATAATAGCTAGCTCTCTTAACCTGTAAATCTCAAAGCACTTTACAAAGTAGGTGTATCTTTATCCCTGTTTTATAGATAGAGAAACTGAGGCACAAGTAGGCCAACTTACTAGGCCTCAATGCTTCCCAATAAAGAGAGTATTTTCTCCTTTAGTTCTGATGCTGCCAGTAATATAAATACTTCAGGCAAAAGTGTGATAGTTAAGTTTGTGTCCCGTTAAGGAATGTGCTGTCATCTGGATGTAGAGCAATCTGGTGTATGTAGCTATACTGATCAACCATTGTAACACCTGTTTCTTCTTCGAGTGATTGCTCCTATGCATTCCATTTAGGTGTGCGCGCCGCGCGTGCACGGTTCTTCGGAACATTTTTACCCTAGCAACTCCGGTGGGCCGGCTGGGCGCCCCCTGGAGTGGCGCCGCTATGGCGCTAGATATATACCCCAGCCGGCCCGCCCGCTCCTCAGTTCCTTCTTTCCGCCCGTGACGGCTAGTAGGAACAGTGGAGTGCTCCCTTACCTCCACAGCCCTAGCGTTCTCAATAGTTTTAGTGTATATAGTTGTAATAGTTGTTAATAATTTGTTAAATTTCTTGTTAAAGTTGTATAGTTAGTGTATAGTATAGGGAATTAGAGGGGTTAGCCCTCTTCTTCCGCCCCGGTGCGTCCATAAGTCTACATTACCCTGCAAACCACCAGACAGCAATTAAATAAGTTCTCTTTGGTCACTACCACCCTGGGCTAATTTTAATTGATGATTTAGAGGTAAAAGGCTTTATCTATTCCCAAAAAGCCAGTCCCATCCAGATGATGGATGTAAACTAAGATATAGGAGTCTGTTTGCATCCTCTAGGACTTTCTTTGAAATTCTTCCATTATTTTGATATTTAGAAAAACTTTAGGGAGAGTGATTTGTGCTATATATTTCAGCCTATTAACTTGTAGCATCCATATAATATGGTTCAGATAGAAGAACTGTGATTGATTTATCAGTCTAGGCACTGAACATAACAAATACTTAGACTTAAATCAAATCTCATAAAGTTAAAATATTGAGAAAACCATTCCTAGCGATGACAGGGAAATATTCACCAAATACTCTCTTGACAAACTCTGTTGGTAGCTACATCTCATTGAGGAGCTAGATGCTTTCGTCAGGAGACGATGCCCTCTTCCAAAATGGAAAGATTTGGGGCCAAACGTTATAGTAGCATAAATTCCCATAGCTGTTGCAGCTTAAATGGAGTTAAGCTGCCTGTCCCCAGAGTAATTGCTCTTTCCGCCCTTTGGCATTAAAGGTATATCTGAGATGATCTCTTGTTCTGGCTTCTGTTCAGAGTATGCATTTATATGAAGAGGGTCTTTGCCTCAAGAGCAGAGTACTCTGCCTTCTCCATAAACAGCAAAGGGGTTGAGTATTTACTTGTCAGCCAAGTGACAAGAGTTACATGCAAGTTGAGTAGTGCAGATTGCAACTTCTCATGGGTGTGTTTATTTTCCCATGAATGGTCACATAGGGCTGCTCAAAATGTTCCTGTCGACCTACAGTAAATATGTCCGGTCTGAAGTAGTGGCTGTCTACATTGCAGTAGCCTTTTGTAATAGTTCAATATTTTAAGACCCCAGAGCCCAGGTCACTAAATCTAAACAGAAGGAAACTAGTCTATCCCGGCCCCCGGGATCGCGGGGGACACACACCCAGCTCGGCAGCGCCACGGGTGAGGAGCTGTGTGCGTCTGTCACCTTTAGCACAGCGCCGGGCACTAGACCGCCAGGCGGGGGCTGAGCGCGGGCGAAGCGCGGATTTCCTGGCCCGGGACAACGAGTTGCTTCAGCTGCAGGTTTTGTCCCAGGAGGTGCATGTTTCCCGCCCGCCCCCCGGGAGTGAAAGCTGCGACCAGCAGCCCCCTGCCCAGAACCCTGCCAGGCGGGGCTCGGTGCCGCTCCTGGCGGGGCTCTGCTGGGCGAGCCCGGGGCCGCCCGCCGGGCTCCCCGCCCGGACACAGGCGTGAGGGCAGCCGCGGGGACCCGCCCGGCTCCGGGGAGCCCCTCGCCTCTCTCCCCCGCCCCGAGCCAGCGCTGTCCGGGGTGCTGGAGTCCGTCCCGTGCCCCGCCCCCGCCTTACCTCCGCCAGCCGCCGAGTCCGACTCCAGCCCGCTGGCGCCCGGCTCCCGTCGCTGCCCGGGCTCGTGGCGGCTCCTTAAGAAGGGGGCGCGCGGTCCCTCCAGGTTACGTCAGGGCTCCTGGGCGAAGCCCCCTCCCCGCCCCCCTTCCGAGACAGGCTCCGGTCAGCTGCTGCCTCAGCCCCACGGGAACCCCCACCCCGCCCCCGCGGGGCTCGCGCCCGCCACAGCCCCCGGCCCGAGACACCTCAGACTCCCGCCCAGCGCCCGGGGGCGGGGGGAGGGGCTCGCAGCCCCCCGCGCGCTGAGGGAAGGATCCCTCCCCCCTGCTCCTGCCTCGCGCCGCGGGAGTCCGGCTGGTCCCGCGCTCGCACCTCGGGCCCCCGCCTGGTAGGGGCCGAGCCCCACGGCCGACAGGTGCGGGGAGCGGGCTAGAGCCTCCGCCCCGGGCACTGGGTCCCGCCGCGCGGGGCCAGGCACCAGCTCCGGCCCCGGGGCCGCTCCAGAGCGTCGGGAACGGACCGAGTAAGTTTCCCCGCACCTGCCCCCAGCCCGGTTTTGAAGCCGGCGCTGAGGGTGAGGCACTTCCCGAGCCCCTGGGGCAGGGCACGCGGCGACGCCTCCGGGGGAGACTGCGGGGCGGCAGCGGGGCTGCAATAAGGACTGTTGAGAAATTAAAGAGAAAAGTCCGAGCCTGAGGGTAGGTGGTTCTGTGCCCTCAGCCCCCGGCTAACGCTGGAGGGCCGAGCAGGGAAGGTGCGAACACAAAGGCCGCCCGAAGTTAAAATGGAAAAACCATTTGGCAGAGTGGGAGCGGTGGGTGGGTGACTTCACCAGGAGAACTCTTGTGCTGCAGCGAAGAACATGAGGTTGCAGTGAAGTGTCAGGTGACTAGTATGTGCTGCACTTAAATAGGTATCTAGGGACCAGATCCCTCCGATGGGTGTAAATCGGCCTACATCAGTGGAGCTATGCGGATTTGGCCTCCACACTAAAGAAATCAAGAAGCCCATTTGTATTCAATAGCCCGGTTGCCAGATAAAAGTGAGTAAAATATCCTGCCTTGTCCAGCATGGTTGCGCCATTATGTTTGCACTAGACCAAACCATTTAGGCAAAATATCTGAGAAACTGCTCAATACATGTTTTCAGGGCCGGCTCCAGGCACCAGCATCCCAAGCAGGTGCTTGGGGCGGCAATCTGCAAGAGGCGGCAGTCCGTGTGTTTTTGCCGCCCAATTGCTGCAGCAGCCAGCGGGGGCAGTCCCTGTGCCGTTAGGGCGGCTGGCGCGTTTCTGCAGCGGCGGCAATTCGGCGGCAGCTTCTATGTTCAGCTGCCCGCAGCAGCGCAGCTTCTGTCTTCCGGCTGAAGATCAAAGCTGCCGCCGAAGTGCCGCTGCCGCGGAAACACGTGTGCCACCCTAAGGGCACACGGACTGCCCATGCCATCTGCAGCAGCAATTCCGCGCGCTGCTTGGGGCGGCAAAAACAGTAGAGACAGCCCTGCGTGTTTTGAACCCATACTTGCTGACTTAGTGTGGTCACCATTTTTTCCTTCCTGTTAGTTTCTCAGCTTGTGTAAATCTGCATAGTTCCACTGAAGTCAATGTAAACTGGTACATTTCCACCAACTGAGAAACTATTCCATTCTTTCCAAAGACTTTGTTCTGGCCCACTACACATCCGTTAGCTTGTGCAATCATCCCTTTTTGTTTCAGACAGATCCTCACCAGATATAAATCAACATCACTCAGTTGAAGTCACAACAGCCATCACACCAGCTCACATCATCTGAAGAACTGACTCTAAATGCTCATCTTCTTTCAGTTACTACTCCTGGGGGAATTCTGCACCAAAAAATTAAAAATTCTGTGCACAATATTTTTAACGTTCTGCAAAATTCAACATATTTTGTCAAAACAACACAATATAATCATGCCAATTTCAGTTATTTTGGTAATTTATTTCAAAATACCTGTCAGCAACTATGTCTGTAACAATACAAGCAACAACAACAAAAAGATTCAGGAAATGTTTTTGACAAAGATTCCTTACTAGGCATATTAATACAAACTTTGAGTAATCCATTTAAACCAATGGCTCTCAACCTTTCCAGACTACCATACACCCCTTTCATGGGTCTGATTTGTCTTGCGTACTCCCAAGTTTCACCTCACAAACTACTTGCTTACAAAATCAGACATAAAAACAGAGTGCTGTGACACTTCTGTATTACTGAAAAATTGCATACTTATTTTTATTATACAACTATAAATCAACTGGAATGAATATATATATATATATATATATTACTTACATTTCAACGTATAGTATATAGAGCAGTCGTATGAAATTTTAGTTTGTACTGACTTCGCTAATGCTTTTTATGTAGCCTATTGTAAAACTAGGCAAGTATCTAGATGAGCTGATGTACTCCATGGAAAACCTATGTATACCCCTGGTTGAGAATCACTGATTTAAACTACAATACAGAACTGCATTTCCTGCACCCCTCAGAAGCAGTACTAGAGCAGATTGAAGAAACTGTCGAAGAACTGCATTTCCTGCACCCCTCAGAAGCAGTACAAAGGCTTGCGGGAGTCAGGGGTAACAGTGGAGTTGAGGAAGAGGGAAAGAGCCTGGGAATGAACTTGGAGGGTTGCTGGGTATGGGTGGGAGAAGTATGGAACAGCTGTTTTAGGGGTGGGTGGGATTACTGGGGAGCTTCCCCCATGCAGACCCTCGCTGATCCCTAGCCTCTCCCATTCAGTCAGGCACATCTGTCCCATTTCCCCCTGCAGCCCTCCTCCCCCTCATTCCCCTGTGGCCCTGCAGCCCCACTCCCATTCAGCCTCCATCCCAGCCTGTCCCCTCACTAGCTCTTCTGAACCGCAGTTTGTGATCCCCCAGCAGCCCTGTGTGCCCCACTCTGTTACCAACCCCACATATGTGCCTCCTGACCTGGCCCTGTGGCTAGGGCACTCTGAGGAACGCAGCCTCCTTCTTTCCGCTGTAGCTCACTGCTATGGCCGTTGAGTTGGCGTCACTCTTCTGCAGGGTCGGCTCCAGCTTTTTTGCTGTCCCAAGCGGTGAAGGGGGGAAAAAAAACCCAAAACCACGATCGGCAGCACTTCAGCGGCAGCTGTACCACACCACTTCATTCTTCGGCGGCAATTCGGCAGCCGGTCCTTCCCTCCGAGAGGGACTGAGGGACCCGCCGCCGAATTGACGCTGAAGACCCGGGCGTGCCACCCCTTCCTATTTGCCGCCCCAAGCACCTGCTTCCTGCGCTGGTGCCTGGAGCCAGCCCTGCTCTTCTGGCACCACAGTAGCCCCTAGTTGGTGAAACATGTAACTGCAATGCCTCTCTGCAGAAAATACATTCTAACTGAGAAAAAGAATCTGCAAGGGGACACAAATTCTGCACAGTGATGCAGAATTCCCCCAGGAGTAAATAATTACATATTCTGCTCGTCACATTTCTCGGCATACCAAGTAGTTTTTTTTTAAATTCTATTCTGTCTGAGATGTGTCTGAAACATGCTACATGGTCATTCTTTTATATTGTGAAGGAGCAAAATGGATACATTTCATGGATCCCTTTTATAAGCAGCAGTATCTAAATCAGGGGTTGGCAACCTTTTGGAAGTGGTGTGCCTAGTCTTCATTTATTCACTCTAATTTAAGGTTTTGCGTGCCACTAATACATTTTAACATTTTTAGAAGGTCTCTTTCTATAAGTCTATAATATATAACTAAACTATTGTTGTATGCAAAGTAAATAAGGTTTTTAAAATGTTTAAGAAGATTCATTTAAAACTAAATTAAAATGCAGAGCCCCCCGGACCAGTGGCCAGGACCTGGGCAGTGTGAGTGCCACTGAAAATCAGCTCGTGTGCCACCTTTGGCACCCGTGCCATAGGTTGCCTACCCCTGATCTAAATAGATCTCAGATTATTATATCCTGTCTGACTGAAGCACACATACTGCAGGATTTCTTTGGCACATGGGTGTGTATGTTGTACATCCAGATATATGGAATTCTTACTGAATTCAAGATATTCATTGTATGTGTTGAGACACAGGGTTTGAGCCCTGTGTGGTGCTCAGCAATCTCCACTGCTATAGGTTTTAATAGGAGCTGAGGAGACTCTGCACCTTGCAAGATGCACTCAGTGTGGCAGGATAAAGCCTCTTTTGCCCAGGAAATTTCTATTTCCCCTCTCCCTCAATCAAGGTTTCCTCCATTTCTCTACCTCATCTCCCTCCCTCCCAAATTTGGTGCATGATCAGAGACAATCTCTGGGCCTATTTTTGATTGAAGGCAATTCTCTAAATCTTCATTCTTAGATTAGACGGGAGCTGATTCCAGGAGTGGCATATGTAGGCTGTAAAGGAACTGCAACAGGCTAGGGAGGGTGAGGCGGGGAGCATTTGTCCAGTACAGGAGCAGCATAAGACAACACAAGCAGCCCTATTCTGTCTCCCCTTTCAAGCCCTGGCATAGAGAGTGTGTTGGGGGTAGGACTGGCAGTGAGAGGGGGTGGATTAAGGGAAGAAGGAAGCATGCCCATAGCATGTAGCAATGGCATTATTGGGATTCTGGGCTGTGGTACAGCCCATGGGCAGCTGTGAAAAGGCTGCCAGTCCCAGGGACTGCTCTAATTTACACCAGGGCCCTTTTCAGAGCCAGAATCCAGATGGCACGAAAATGACATTTGCTCCTCACTCCAAACCCCTATACTGCAGTACTTTTGCTATGTCTCTCCAGAGCTGCAGCCTGGACTGTGCCCCATTCTATCCAAGCTAGAGGAGTTTTGAAGGTTAGAAGTGAAAATAAAAATCCGTGGTAAATTGATAGACTAGGAGAGAGAAAATTTAATTTGAAATCTTCACAGATTTGTTCTAATAAGTGAGTTTGTTTGCTCTCTTTCATTGGAGTGTTGGATCAAGTATGATGGTAGTTTCATACCGACAGAAAATAATCTTCCAGATCTGAGGATGGCTAACCAGGGGATCTGATGAAAATAAGTCAGTCAATACTCAGGGGGAGAGAGAATAAGTGTTACAACGAAGGCCTTGTCTACACTGGCAAGTTTCTGCACAGTGAAGCAGCTTTCTGCAGTGTAACTTCCAAGCTGTACACACTGCCAAGCCAAGCAGTTGCATCGCTGTAAAAATACCCACCCCAACGAGAGGCGTACAGCTTTCTGCGCTGGGGCTACAGCACCTCCGTGCCAGTGTAGACACCCAGGTCGATTACAGCTCTGCGACTGGCCTGTTCTCACCTCTCTGGTCATTGCCTTCAGGTGACCAGTCATGAGCCCCCCTTCTTAAATTCCTTGGGAATTTTGAAAGTCTCCTTCCTGTTTGCTCGGTGACACGTGCAGTGGTCTCAGCGCATCTTTCTAGGTGACCATGTCTGCTCCACGCACCAGGTGATCCCCCGCTTGGAGTAATGCTGAGCTGCTGGACCTCATCAGCATTTGGGGAGAGGAGGCTGTCCAGTCCCAGCCGCGCTCCAGCCATAGGAATTGATACCTATGGACAGATTTCATGATGCATGACAGAAAGGGGTCATGACCGGGACACATTGCAGTGCAGAGTCACAGTGAAGGAGCTGCATGCCTACCACAAAGTGTGGGAGGCAAACCGCTGCTCCAGTGCTGCGCCTATGGGCTGCCGGTTCTACAAAGAGCTGGACACGATACTCAGTGGCCACCCAACCTCAAATACGAAGGCCACTGTGGATACTTTGGTGGCTCATGTGCCAGTTGAGAGTGGACCAAGCCAGGTGGAGGAAATCTTGGACAAGGATGTGGAGGGGGACTCAGAGGCAGAGGATGACTCGGAGGTCAGAGAGGCATGCATCCAGGCATGCATCTTCTCTACCCCAGCAGAGGCTAGCCAGTCACAGCTGTTGGAGCTTGGCAAAGCGCAAACAGGAGGAGGTGGCCCCTGGTAAGTGGCTTTGATTTAGGGAATCACTGAGGCGAGTTGTTGGGGACAGGAGGGGTGCAGAAAGCAGGCTTGTGCCTGTATGATACATATACCACCACATGCCTAGTCTGAGCAGCAGAATAGAGTATTGATTGACTCCCTCACTTCACAGGAATCTGCCTCAGAGATCTCCATATAACTCTCATGGAGATACTGGGCAATCTGCTGCTGCAGGTTCTTTGGCAGAGCTGCTTTGTTTCTTGCCCCATTAAGGGTAACTTTCCCGTGCCACTCTGCCGACACTGGGACGGGGTGGGAACCATTGCTACACACAGGCGAGAGGCATAAGGGCCAGAGCGGAAGCCACAGTCTTGGAGAAGACTCTTTCTTGATTCCCTGCTCACCCTCAGCAGCGAGATATCTTCCATAATGAATGTACCTTGTGGAAAATGTGGGGACAGGAATGATTATAAGACTTCCCCTCGGTGCTGGCTCTCCCCAAGAGCCACATGCCCAGTGTGCAGTACGGTCCTGGAACCCTGATTTACCCCGACCCTGTGGTTACTCACCATTTTGGGGGTCTTGTGGCTCATGCTTGCCTGGGGTCAGCCAGTTAGCGACAGGTATGTGAATAGTGGCTGTGTTTTAAATCACTGAAGCAGTGGTCTGTGTGTTGCAACTAATACTGCTTCTGTAAAATGTTGCATTTTGGCTTCACAGATATGACCTTGGGAGCCCAGCCTCCCTCTTTGTTATCGCCGGCTGACGGCTGTGCAGAATTAGAAAGCAGCCACGAAGAATTAAAGCGGACTTTCTGCATGATGTCACAATGCATTCCCTGGCCAAAAAACAAGAATTGAAGGAGTGGTGGAACAGCGAGAAGAGGACCCGAAAGGAGAATGCGGCGCACCAGAACGAAGCCATGGAGCAGCTCTTAAAAGTTATGGAGTGCCAAGTGGACATGCTCCAGGTGCTACTAGCACTGCAAACCGAGCAGCTCTGCACCCACCCTCATGTGCAGCTGCTGTCACAAAACTCTTTCCCATGCGCCCCCCAGACACTGCCAACACACTCTTATCAAACTCCTGGCTCCAGTCTGTACCAGCTGCATTTCACTCCTGCCCCATCACATTCCAGCCCTGCAGACTCCCAGTACCCATTGCACTCAACACCCATTCCTCTGCAGTTTAGCCCTGCTGAAGTACAGTACCCGCTGCACTGTACTCCAGAGGACAAGGTTGCATATGATACCTGGACATACACAAATCTTTAACATTCCTGGGACCCCACCTCCTACTGGGAACCTCTCTTTCCCCATCCCCCCAGTGGTGATGTGTTGTTGTTTTATTAAAAAACATCAGAGGGGAGGGGGAAAAAAGAATTGTTTTGGGTTGAAAGCAATCTTTATTCCATTAATTGATAGCAAAGAGAGCCCTGCAAAGCAACAGGCAATTTTCTTAAACCTTCATAGTGCATCATCTGCACCAATCACAATCACCTCCTAGCATTACAAGCACTGCACTCCTGAGCATAGCAACAAATATTAGTAGCTTTCAGCTTCAAATTACTGCCTCACTGCATCCCTGATCCTTATGGTCCTACGCTGCACCCAGGGCCGGCTCCAGGCACCAGCTGAGGAAGCTCATGCTTGGGGCGGCAGATTCTAGGGGGCGGCATTCACCCAATCCTAGGGCAGCATGGCCGCTTTTTTTGTTTGTTTGTGTGCTGCTCTGGCCGCCCTGTAGGGGGCGGAGGAGGGGAGCGCCCTGCAGCAAACTCGGCAGGGCAGCCCGCGTCCTTCCCTCCCTGCCTACCGGAGCAGCGTGGAGCCTTCCCGCAGGCGGCGCGGTGATCGGGGCCGCGGGGTGAGCTCCTCACTGAAGCGCTGGCCGCCCCTCTTCTCTCTCTTCCCCCCGCTCCCTCCCCCTTGACCGGGCGGGCAGGCACTCTGCAGCACAGGGAGTCCCCTGGCTCTGGCCACCCTGTAGAATTTTTAGTTTTGTTTTTTCCCTGCTTTGTCAGCCGCGCCGTTGCCCCCCCCGCACTCCGCTTTGCTGCTCCAGCCGTGCCGTGTTTTTATTTTGTTCCCCCGCCCCCAGGCTTTGCTGAGCTGCAGGTTTTTATTTTTTTCCCCACTTGCTTTGCTGCTCCAGCTGTGCCATTTTTTTTTTTGGTTCCCCCCACCTCGCTTTGCCGCTCTGGCCGCGCTGTGGTTTTTTGTTTTGTTTTTTTCCCTGCTTTGCCGCTCCGGCGCATTCCCCCCCTTTTTTTTTGCTTGGGGCGGCAAAAAAGCCAGAGCCGGCCCTGGCTGCACCTCTCTAATAGCCCTAGTCTCTGGCTGCTCAAATTCAGCCTCCAGGCACTGAGCCTCCGGGGTCCAGCCGTGTGTGAAGTTTTCACCCTTCCCTTCACAAATATTATGGCGCGTACAGCATGCAGCTATAAGCATAGGAATATTGTCATCGGCCAGGGCCAGCCTCCCATATAGGCAGCACCAGCAGGCCTTTAAATGGCCAAAAGCACACTCAATAGTCATTCTGCACTTGCTCAGCCTGGTTGTTGAACCGCTCCTTGCTGCTGTCAAGGTGCCTCGTGTATGGCTTCGTAGGCAAGGTCTCCCAGGATCATAATCAGCATTTCAACTTCCCCTACAGTGATCCGGGAAGAATGTCCGGGAAGAAAGTCCCTGCCAGCAGCTTCCTGAACAGGCCAGTGTTCCGAAAGATGCGAGTCATGCACCTTTCTGGACCAGCCTGCGTTAATGTCTGTGAAATGCCTATGGTGATCCACAAGTGCCTGGAAAACCATAGAGAAATACCTTCCAATTAATGTACTCAGAGGCTAGGTGGTCTAGTGCCAGAATTGGAATATACGTGCCATGTATCATTCCTCCGCAGTTAGGGAAGCCCATTTGTGCAAAGCCATCCACGTCATGCATATTGACCAGAGTCATGGTCTTTTGGAGCTGGATGTGATTAATGGCCCTGCACACTTCTGTCAACGTGAGTCCAATGGTCGACTTTCCCACTCCGAACTGGTTAGTGACCGATCGGTAGCAGTCTGGAGTAGCCAGTTTCCACAGTGCAATCACCACGCACTTCTCCAACAACAGGGCAGCTCTCATTCTTGTGTCCCTGCACCGCAGGGCTGGGGCGAGCTCACCACACAGTACCTCATCCAAAAGTTCTGCAGCCACTGCTCGTCATTCCAGACGTGCATGATTATTTGATTCCCACCACTCAGTGCTTGTTTCCCGAGCCCAAAAGCGGCGTTCCACTGTGGTCAGCACCTCCGTGAATTCCACAAGCAATCCCATGTCATAGCTACTATGCGTGGTGAGATCAATATCGAACTCCTCTTGCCTTTGTAGTTTAAGGAATAGCTCCACTTCCACTCATGACGTGTTAGTGAGAGCGAGCAGCATATTGGTCAACAGTTCAGGATCCATTCCTGCAGACCGAAGAGGCAGAGAGCGCAGTACACAAACCGTTGAAAGATGGCGCCAAATGCTGCCGGACGCACAGGGATTGCTGGGATGTGAAGCAATGTATCACAGGGCATTGGGACAGGACCCAGGATGTCCCGTGACCCCCTCCGCCTTCCCACAACTCATAGCAGCAGAAGAGGAAAAGATGCTATGTGGGATAGCTACCCAGAGTGCACCGCTCCGAATACCGCAGCAAGTGTGAACATGCTATTGTGCAGGCAGCTTGCAGTGTGAACACACAACAGCAGTTTCCCTTCAGCGCTCTCTGAGTGGCGCTGTAACTCTGCCGATACTGCTGCTCTGTAAAGGCTTTTTGCTCCTGGGGGAGGGGCTCATTAACTGGAATAAATTACTATAGTTGGCCAACCCATTCCCTTTCTGTGATCTTTGGGGTCAAGATGAGTCTTTCCAGAGAGCTCTGCGTAGGGGATGTGTTCCCCCGCTTAGGATATGAAAAAATTCTTCCATTGTAAATCATGATTCATCCACTCCATAATCCTTAGTACACGTAGACACTTTGAATGTTTGCCATATCTTGATTTCATTCAGATGAGTGCTAAATTCTATCCAACTCAAAGAGTAACAAGTGTAGAATTTTGCACAGAAAGAACTTGAAATCCTTGAGCTACCAGCTGAGATTCAATGCTTATTACATTTTAAATAAGAGGCTTGTTAAACCATTTAGCAGAGCTGGCAATAACTTTGCACAGCTCTGTATTATCAGGTCTGGGAGTCTTAACAGCCAAGATCTCAGGCAGCAGGGCTTCCTCATAGGTACTAACAGTGTGAGTCTATTCACTTCCACTGACTGCTTCCTATTGAGCAGGTCTGGTCTCCTCCTGCAGCCCATACATACTTTGCAGGTGTGGTGTGGTGGGGCTGCTTGAGCCCAAAGTAGCTCCTTAACCCATTCCTTTCCAGTACGAGGTGTGTACTGCATGTATCTGCAAAGAAAATTCACAAGCATGCCTAATGTATATAAACACACACTTTGTAAGCAGTTTGTGGTGGGAACTGTCACATATTTCATTGTGTGTACAGCACCTATGTACTACTGCAACATAAATAATATCTAATTTTCAAGCTGCTTCCTCATGTTAATATGATGTGTGGGATGCATATTTAATACTGTATTGAAATCGGTAGATATTAGCTAGTTAGGCATTTTAAAATACAGTAGTATACCTCAAGAAAATGAAAGCTGAATAACTGTAGGAAATAAACTAATAGCGCAGCTGCAGAAATCTGCCTGAACATTCCCAGCTGCAGTATGCCACTTCCCGGAACCCAACAGGACCAGCTGCAGTCTGGGGGCCTAACTTTATCATGTTTCTAGAGGCAGAGCAAATTTCAAAGCAGCATCCAGTGCTCAAATGGTGCACATCAGTTTCTCTCATTAATGCTGAAAGGGAAATGGTTGTGTTCCTGTTCTCTTTAGCCTCAGCCCCCTCTGCTGGAATCCTCATGCTGTGAAGTAGCCGTATGTGGGCCTGCACCATGGTGTTCGCTTGCTGATCCCTGCCTTTGAGCAGCTCCTGTTAGCGGCAGCGGCAGGGTCGGCTCTAGCTTTTTTGCCACCCCAAGCACGGCAGGCAGGCTGCCTTCGGCGGCTTGCCTGTGGGAGGTCCCCAGTCCTGTAGATTCAGCGGCTTGTCTGCAGGAAGTCCGCCAGTCCCGCAGCTTCGGCGTACCCGCCGCCGAATTGCCGCCGAATCCGTGGGACTGGCAGACCTCCTGCAGACAAGCCACCAAAGGCTGCCTGCCTTGCAGAGACTGGCAGGGCACCCCCCGTGGCTTGCGGCCCCAGGCACATGCTTGGAGCGCTAATGCCTGCAGCCGTCGCTGGGCAGTGGTTAGCTCATCTAGGGGTATAGCAGCACGAGCTTGTACCTCCTCCTCCTCTGGACAGTCTGCTCTGAGCTGCCTCTTTTGATCCCTGACTTTGTTGCTGCCTCTTTCTTGCGGCCCAGAAAATTCCTCCAGAGACACTGCTTTTTACTGTTACCTTTAGTTTTCAGGTGGAAAATGTTGCTGTTAACAATGATACTTTATCACTCTGCCTAGACCTGAGGTGGGAGTTATTATGCAATCCCTTGCAGATGACCCCAGCATTGTGTGAGAGTAGAGTTTTAAATGAATGTAAAGTTCACAAACAGGGCAAGACCAACAGTCACTGGGGTCAGAGTCCTTGGGCTCTTCTATTTATTCTCTGCATAGGTGCCACTTATGCAGCAGCCATAGAAATGTCACTCCTGGCTACACCGCCGATCAAGCCACTTGCCATTGTGCCTTTACCTTGCTCTGATTGGACTCACTGAAGAGGATGGTCCATTCTTCATTCCTATTGAGCTCTTGGCCTCTTTGCTGAGACTGCCAGATGGAATGATGGATTGAGATGATGGATAGTCCAGTAGGAACAGGCTGAAGCAACTGGCTCAGAACACACACCACCAAACAGCCTGTTGTTGTTTCCTCTATTATAGCACTGATAGGCCCTGTTGTGCTGGGCACTGTACAGTACAGTGACTGTCCCTACTCTGGAGAACTTATTTTCTCAGCCCGTCCGTTGTTCATTACTTTTTTTTCACTCACCACCTGCCTTGGGTGGATTTTAGCCACTAACCATGTTCTTATATCCCACTATGAATCTTCAGAGCCATCCAGCTTTCCCCTTAATTGGTGGTAATATTATAGGATACAATTTTTAAGGCTCTTCTACCCCATGACTTAAATCAGTGGTTCTCAACCAGGGGTATGAGTACCCCTGGGGGTACGCAGGGGTCTTTCAGAGGGTACAACAACTCATCTAGATATTTGCCTAGTTTTAAACAGGCTACATAAAAAGCACTAGCGAAGTCAGTACAAACTAATATTTCATAATGTCAGTGACTTGTTAATACTGCTCTACCTACTATACACTGAAATGTAAGTACAGTAGTTATATTCCAATTGATTTATTTTGTAATTATATGGTATAAAATAAGAAATTAAGTATTTTTTCAGTGATACTGTGCTGTGACACTTCTTGTGTTTTTGTGTCTGATTTTGTAAGCAAGTAGTTTTTAAATGAGGTGAAATTTGGGGGTACGCAAGACAAATCAAACTCCTGAAAGGGGTACAGTAGTCTGGAAAGGCTGAGAGCCCTGACCTAAAGCACCTAAGTCACTTAAGAGTCTTAGACCCAGTGGCATTCAGTAGGACATAGGCACTTGAAAATGGGACGTAACATTTTTAAAGCTTTTAAGTTCCATTTTTTAAAATGCCTAAATTCTATTGAAAGCCAATAGAGCTAGGCTCCCAAGTGACTTAGATGCTTTTGAAAATTTTTTCCATAAGTCCTGTGATATCTGAGAGTTTAGTACAACACCTCTGTTCACTTCAGATTTTGTTGTATTTTGTTCACAATTTTTTTTTCCAAAGTACATGTGGAATATTGAAATTTTCCAGGCTTGGAGACTGGATCTGCGAAATGTTGGTGTTTTGACTCATTAGCTTTTAAAAACTCAGGGACGAACATTCAGTGACTTTTTTTTTTAATTTCCTGTGTGCCAATGCATTTAGTGGGAGTTCTTGGTGTGCAAGGAATGCAGGACCCTTCTCTATTTTGTGACCTCTGCTATGTAAAGCTGATGGTACTATTTCATTGATTACTTGGTATCTGGCATATACCGTTCTCCTCTGTTTAACATCCACTTGCCATGAGCACAGTGTTCCTAAATCAGATTTTGTTTTCTACTTTTTATTTGTGTGATAATTTGTACACAAATGACCTTATTCTCATTGCCACTCTACATCATACTGACAGCTGAAAAGGGCCTCAGAGTATAATTGACACCCATTTTAAAGCTTTCTCTACACTCCAGAACAGAGTAAAATGTAAATTACGTAAATGAGAATCAGCCCCTATTTTCCCTTCCTGGCTCTGAGGTTTCATTTTTTTGCTGCTAACTTCCACATTCTAGAAGGGTACGAGGGACTGCCAAGCAACCTTAACTCCTCTTCTACTCCTATAGCATTTGGATTTAGCACAAGTTTGGGGAAATGTTTGCTCTGAATGTTACAATTAAATACTAACAAAATTATGTTAGGTTAGTAGTTAGAGAATTAAACTCAAACTCTGGAATATAAATTATTTTGATAACTTGGTAGATTCAGGATATGAGTTTCATAACTTACTATGTCCCCTCAGTCTCTCATCTGTTACAAATACCTGATGCTCATTATCTAGCTAGGTATCTCAACAGTAATTTACAGAATATCTCCAGGAAAATTCTAAAAGTATCTTTGTAATGAAGGTGCTGACAATTAACTGCATGGGGCCTGAGAACAGGTTGCTCCAAATAGCTGAAATGAGGAAATTTTTATAGATATTACAAGAAGAGCCTTTGTGATTAATTTTAATGAAGTCCAAGAGTATTTGTGTGGCATTTGTGCTTTCAGAAGAGCATTAATTTGCAGATGGGTGGGAGAGCTACTGCTGAGGTGCTGCTTTAGCACTTCATGCCAGATCATAAAATCATTAGTTTTTTCTTTTCCTTCTTGAATTTGTCCATTATTTGCAGGCAATAATAGAGCCTACTTCCTTGAGGCATTCTAGGAAGGCTGTGCATCACCCCACATGTGCCACTGGGTTGAAAGGACAGTTCTGGGTGAAACACTTTGATGGGTATCAACCTAAAACTAAGGTGGCAAAACGCATTACAGAATAGCAGATAATTTCACTTATGCCCTTTTCTTCTATCATTTCACAGCCAAATCTTCTGAGTGAGGGAGAGAGATTCTTTCCCCTGTGTTTGAAGAAAAGTTGGATTCTCCCTTGGTTTTCTCAAGTGCCTGTCAGGGAGCGCTAGGCCCCTTGCCTGGTTGGAAGTTAGGGTGCGTTTATCTCAGATCAGTATCATAAAAACTACAGCACTACCTTCTTCCCTAAAAAGACACCATCTTTACCGATTTAAAGCCTTCTTACCAGCCTAGTGCCCCCCCCCGCCCCGCTCCAGTTTTATAGTGTTACTGCTCTGTGGTTGCCAGGTCGACAGTATATTGATCGTAGAAGTGTTGTTCTAAACCAGCCCTAACACAGGCTAGGAGGAACCAATTTACGAAGAAAGATGGAGAGAGAAGTTTGTTTTGTTGAGTATTCAGGAAGGGCTGAGGTGTGGGTGGGCTGGGAGAACTGGAGGTGAAGATTTTTCTTATGGTCTCTCTAGAAGGGCTGGGTTTTGTGGGATCTACAGTCATTTTCCTATTATTTATTTTCACTCGGAGGATTTCCTCTAGGGCACTCCGTGATAATTCTCAAATAGTCAACCATAAAATTGACCAGTCCCATAGCCCCCCTCCCCACTTCAACCATTAACGTTTGAATTTTGGTTGTTAGGGCCTAGAGCCTGGAATAGGCTATTTCTTGTGTGTTAATGAAAAATAGTGAAGTAAAGCTAACGCCAAAGGACAGCAGGAAGACGAGCTACAATTCTGTAATAGGTGTTAGCACTAGAGAGGGAGAAGGAATCATTTGCCACAGGAATGTTAGTGTGGTGTTAAAGAAGGGAAAATTGATACCCTCCTAACCGTGCCCTGTAAGGGCAGCTTCATAAAGGAGGATACAGAACTGCTCAAACAATGAGTGGCTAGGGTTTAAGAGCCCTCCACACCCTAGTATGCCAGCAGAGGCAGGGGAAAATGAATTGCTCTGGCAGCAGTGATTTATACAGTCACAGCCCTGCACATCAGACTCAATCCAGGCAACATCACAAGGAGTCCCATCTGTAATACAAGAGAATCTCCATAATCCTCTACATACATCTGGGGACCAGGTGAGCAGCCCTCCAGCTCTGCCATAATCTGCACTTCAAACGGCCTAGTTCAAACATCTGCATGATCTGTGTTGACTGGCCTCTCAAGCAGGTGGAGCTTGGCTTATGGGCAGAGCTTGGGGGGATACCAGTACTCCCCACTCCCACTCCCCCTGCCCTTGTAATTTGAGCCTTATATAGTATCCATGTAGGGAGACAAGTTCAGCTCTCTGAAACTTTGCAAGAGAGCACAAGCTGGCATAGAAATTCATCACAGGTGCAGTTAACAATGCAAGAAATGTTCTGGAAATAAATGTATTACAGAAATGCTTGGGTTTCTGAAGTTATGCCATGACCAAGTGATGGCTGTGAACCATACTGCCATGTAATAAAAACAATGCAGCACACCAAACTATTAAAAATAAGCAATAATTAGTATTATGGACACTTGTAGCACTAATTTTAAAATGTGCTTGAAAATTGTCTCAAGTGAATACCATCCTTCAAAACAACTAGCTAATGGAAGGAGGGCCTGCCTATTGGGATTGCAATAGCAGAGAGTCACTGTCGTGCAGAACAACATTGCCTACTAGTGCTTGCAAAGAGGCTTGGGGTTAGTTCTGTAATAGAGGCACTGTTCACTACTTAAAAGAGCAAGCATGTGAACTTTATTCACTAGGAGTACATAGGTATTTGGTCAGAATATGCAATATTAGCTTGCCCCCAAACCTCCTCTTGAAAAATGACAAAAATAGGGATGTAAATAGTTCATTCCTGTTCATATCTACAGAATATAAAATAGATGCAAAGCTGTAGCAGAGGGGTAAATCTGTTATTTTGAAATAATTAACTGATTTGTCACCCTTCCCTTTAGACTGCTAGAGTCCTAGTCCTGTGGTGCTATTACCTAGACTTGCTCCGTTTGAAGTTTACTCTTACAGATATTGTTAATGGCAATATAATTTACAGATAATAATACACGCTTGACTAAGACTTCAGCGGAATGAGAGTGCTGTTCCAAGAAGCATGAACTATTATAATAGCTTCAAGCAGTCATTGAAAAGCTTCAGGAAATTAGGGTTTTTAAATCTTCCTGTGGTTAATGAGGAGGCCCTGAACTCAAGCGTCATAGCTGCTTCATTCTAGAGAACGAAGACAAATAATTCCCTTCTGTGTCATTTATCCCAGAGAAGCAGTGTAGCCAAGTGGGTAGGGTGCTGTACTGGGAGTCGGAAGATGTGGGTTCTATGCCCAGCAGTGCTATGGAGCTGCTGTGTGACTTTGGACAAGTTTCAGAATAGCAGCCGTCTGTATCTGCAAAAAGAACAGGAGTACTTGTGGCACCTTAGAGACTAACAAATTTATTTGAGCATAAGCTTTCATGGGCTACAGCCCACTTCATCGGACGCATAGAATGGAACATATAGTGAGGAGATATATATACATACAGAGAACATGAAAAGGTGGGAGTTGCCCAACCAACTCTAAGAGGCTAATTAATTAAGATGAACTGTTGTCAGCAGGAGAAAAAAAAACTTTTGTAGTGATAATCAAGATAGTGCATTTAAGACAGTTTGACAAGAAGCTGTGAGGATACTTAACATGGGGGAAATAGATTCAATGTGTGTGATGGCTCGGCCATTCCCAGGCTTTGTTTAAGCCTAAGTTGATAGTATCTAGTTTGCATATCAATTCAAGTTCAGCAGTTTCTCATTGGAGTCTGTTTTTGAAGCTTTTCTGTTGCAAAATTGCCACCTTTAAATCGGTTACTGAATGGCCAGAGAGATTGAAGTGTTCTCCTACTGGTTTTTGAATGTTATGATTCCTGATCTCAGATTTGTGTTCATTTGTTCTTTTGCGTAGAGACTGTCCGGTTTGGCCAATGTACATGGCAGAGGCGCATTGCTGGCACATGACGGCATATATCATATTGGTAGATGTGCAGGTGAATGAGCCCCTGATGGTGTGGCTGATGTGATTAGGTCCTATGATGGTGTCACTTGAATAGATATGTGGACAGAGTTGGCATCGGGCTTTGTTGCAAGGATAGGTTCCTGGGTTAGTGTTTTTGTTCTGTGGTGTGTGGTTACTGGTGGATATTTGCTTCAGGTTGGGGGGCTGTCTGTAAGCGAGGACAGGTCTGTCTCCCAAGATCTGTGAGAGTGAGGGATCATCTTTCAGGATAGGTTGTAGATCTTTGATGATGCGCTGGAAAGGTTTTAATTGGGGGCTGAAGGTAACGGCTAGTGGCGTTCTGGACAAATTGATTTGCTTCTACCCCTACCCTTTGTCAGTTTTATCAATTTAGACTGGAAGATCTTCAGAGCAGATTTAAAGCCAGTTTAATCAGCTACATGGGGTTTCTGGTTCTGTGGCTCCTATTCCACCCTCTTAGGGCATGGCTGGGGAGCTACATGATCTCCACTTTCCATAATGATCACCAAGGATCACAGAGCTTTTTCTATCTTACTCAGTCGGACCCAGACTTGCACTAAGCACAGCTCAGCCTATCGGCGATGCCGGCCCTAGAGCTCTAATTGTGCAATTTCACCTGCAAATCAGGTAGTGAAATATTAGCCCTATCATTTGTGCAACAACAACAAAAACTGCAACCGCAATGTTGTGACTGCAGTTGATAGTGGGATAGATGAGACTCCTTTAAGTATTTAGCAAATAGAAGCAGAGCTGCTAATGCCTTTAACATCGGACATGAAAAGCACATTGGAATTGGCCTTGAAATTGCAGGGAGATCTGATCATGGAGAAGGGGCTTCAGCGGGTATGTTTGTGCAAGGACAGCTATTTTGAATATGCCTTGTTAACAGGAAAATGCTCTTTGGGTGCACACAGAATCTGAGGCCATGTCTACATGGCGAGTTAGTGTGCAGCAAGCCAGGGGGTGTGAATCTACAGCACCAGCCATGCGATGGGGGCACTGCTACAGTGCAGTGAAAGTCCTATGCTTTTGAACAGCAGCATGACAAAGCTGTGTTCTAGGACTCATGCTGCACTGTTGCAGCATCCACTCAGAGGTTACAGCGTGGCAAACTTGTGCACTGTGGATCCACCTTCAGACTTGCAGCGCCATAACTCACCCTGTAGACAAGACCAAAATCATCTAGTCCATTCCCCTCCCAGTTTATATTATTCCATATTGTACATTTGCCAGGGTTTTGTCCAGTCTACCTCTACCAAATACTGGGGCTTCTCTTCCCTTGGGAGACTATTCCATAGGTGGATTGATCTCACTGCCAAGAAGTTATCCTTCTAATATTTCCCCCTTCCTTAACAGCTGTGGCTGCTGGAGAGGTTTCTTCTGTTCCTTACCTGGACTCTTCTGCAAGGGCTGGGGAGCTGCTGTGAAGCCCAGCTGCTGCTGTCAGAGATCCTTTGTTGTTCTCCTGCTGCTCATGGCAGGAGTTGGGGAACAAGCAGGGGATTTAAGTTCTCAAAGCACTCTGAATGGCATGAGGCCTCAGGGAGCCACCTGAGGCCCATAGAGCTGGATTTCCCGATTCTATGCCTTTGATCAGCCATGGCTGATCAGAGAGGTCTCCAGCTAAACTAACCTGCACAGGGAGCTGAATGGCTGTAGGCAGGTTTTAAAGCTTCTGACGTCCTCCCTTACTATTCAGGCTGCTGGAGGCAGAAACAATTGGAATCTGAAAGATGGCTATTAGGAGTATGTTGTCATCAAAAGACCTTGTGTATCATCTCTACCTGCTGGTTGGGATGAAGTATAACCCAAGCGTCTGGACTGGTAGAGAAGATCAGAGAGAGAACATTGATTGTGACATCCTCTAAGATAGGGAAGTACTGTGATCCCCACTTATTGATGAGTTAACTGAAGCACAAAATCTATTTGATTGACTCAATCCATTGTAAATCAGTGAAAAAGCTGGGAATAGAATTTGGAGGTTTAGATTCCCAGTCCCCAGATATAACCACTAAATATATTAACTGACAATGATAGAAAAATCAATTCATCATCTCCAGTGTTTCATTTTAGGGTGGGATGGAGGAATCCTCATATGTTAATTATGAATGTGAAGTTAGAGTGCTGTAAAACAATCTCTGTCTAAATATGATTAAAGGAAAACATGACCTATGAGAGAAGATTGAAAAAATTGGGTTTGTTTAGTCTGGAAAAGAGAAGACTGAGAGGAGACATGGTAACAGTTTTCAAGTACATAAAAGGTTGTTACAAGGAAGATGGAGAAAATTTTTTGTTCTTAACCTCTGAGGATAGTACAAGAAGTAATGGGCTTAAATTGCAACAAGGGAGGTTTAAGGTTGGACATTAGGAAAAACTTCCTGTCTGGGTGGTTAAGCACTGGAATAAATTGCCTAGGGAGGTGTTGGAATCTCCATCATTGGAGATTTTTAAGATCAGGTTAGACAAACACCTGTCAGAGATGGTCTAGATAATACTTAGTCCTGCCATGAGTGCAGGGGACTGGACTAGATGACCTCTCGAGGTCCCTTCCAGTCCTATGATTCTATGATTAGTGAAGATTCTTTTTCAATGGATTTATTCAGTGTAAATAAGTTAAGTTGGATATTTGAAATTTGGGAGACAAGCTGAGTGAAATCTTTTATTGGACCAACTTCTGTTGATGAGAGAGACAAACTTTCGAGCTTACACAAAGAGCTTTGTCTCCCTCACCAACTGAAGTTGGTGAGATTACCTCACCCACATGATCTCTCTAATAGCTTGGGACCAACACAGCTACAACAGAGTATAAATGAAATACAGCTTTTTGACATCAAGGTCATGGACCAAATATCTGTATAATTACTTTTCCAGTGATGCATTACCAGACTTCTTACGTCTAGGACTGATTCTGGGCCAACTCAAGCAGTCAAAGTCATACATATGAGCTAATATGTCCTACTGCAAATCTACAGGAAATAATCTTTCCAATGACACTAGTCCCCATTTTCCAGTACATGCTGTAATTTTACAACAAACACATGCAGTCCATACAATAATGAAGTTCCTGCCAATAGCTTGGCTGCATGTTGACTGACTGCTGCAAGTTTTGATGTTCTTGATTCTGTCCACACCATAATCTTCAGCAAATCCCTGACCTCGGAGAACAACAGGATCCTGATCTAGGTTCCTCCCCATCCCCCTTTAGGTTCTGATGGCTGGCAGGTAGACCCAATGGGTGGAAAGTGTGAGATAGTTCTTTGACCTAAGCAGGGTTGCTCTTATTTGAGGGATCAAAGTCGCACAGCTCTTGGTCCACCACAGCTATGACTCTTTACTTGGCGCCTCAGGTGAAAGCCAATCAGCAGCATCCAGAAACAGTAATTCCCTCAGCCCTGCTTCCCCTCAAAATACTATTTATACAAAGTGTGTTACAGTGCTGTACACCATAAGCAAACTGATTCATGCTCCAAAGATCCAGATGAAATCTGTCAATCCTACAGCAATGATTTATAGGGGCTTTGTGCATCAGATAAAGGGCTCCCCACCCTAATCAGTTGATCACAGGGACAATGCTAATGATGGAATCAGAGCAGTCATTACACAAGCTGAAACAGACACAACGTGTCTTTACCAATGACTGTTACTGAATCAGGCATGTAGACAATGGGGCCAAAGCAGAAAGGAAGAGCAATGTTGGACAAAGAAGGGTGAGAAGATAAACATTAATTTATGAACAGATTAAGAAAGCTATGTGTTACAAAACTTACCCACATTCCCAGCCAAATTCTGGTGCCAACCACATCTAGTACCTTCAAATAAAGCAGCATGTTATACCAATCAAAATATGGAATCCAAGTCCCAGAGCAAAGTATTTGGTTTAAAACAGCCTACAGTATCCAAACACTTAAGTCAGAGAATTAGTATTTGTCACTTTTTAGAGAAACATCACCAGAGAAACATTTTGGCACTAAATCAGGGGGCCCCTGCATATTATACTATTGTGGTATTATTAGGTTACCATAGTGATATACAGTTGCTAATAGAACTAATATCAAAATGGACGTACCTGATCTAAAGCCTATTGACTTCTATGGGTTTTAGGTAAGGCCCCATCTGCTTGAGTTCTAAGGGCAGATCTACTATGCAATCAGAAGGTGTGATTGGAGCTCCCTCCCATAGACATACCTGAGCTAGCTTTGATCTAGATCTGGTCTGATTTAGGTCCAGCTTTGATGTAATGTAAGAGGAATGATCATATGTCACTCACATCATTCATTCAAGTCCTGTGGCTCCGAATTCATTAATTACTGGTTGCTTATCCAAGTGGGTTATTTCTTATTTGTACATGACTTTTTAAAATAGTAGTTAACTTTTACAGCAAATGCCTCAGATAGATCTCATGAATGTATCTGTGGTTATAATGGTGCAAGTTTGAAATACAGCACTAGCATGCCATTGTTTCTTGTGTCTCATAAAGCAGGTTTGAATCTAAATACTGCCATTATGTCCACATACCATAGGTCTAACTGTATACATTTAGGTTATTGAGTAGTTTTAGTAGAGACTAGCAACTTCTGCTAAATCTGAACTAGTGAGTTTGTGGGGCTGACCTTTCTATACCGAAGAAGTAGGAGTTCAAATGGCAATATAAGTGGAGACTTTAAATATCAGCACAACTAGTAAGTTTGTTAGATTTCAATGTTAGCATGGGGGCAGATTCAAGAACAGTTAACATACGGTATTGGGAGAAGAAAACAAAAGAGAAAAGGATGTAGTCAATGCATTACAAAACTAAGAACACGGAGCTATATTCTGCTCCCCTTGGTGAAATATAGAGTGACTAATCAGAAATTAGATATTGTAGGTTTTAAGAGATCCATTATATCTTCCCATAAATTCTGACCCGAGCTACCCTTCGCCTTGGCACCTTGCTGTTCATGTTTTCTGCAATCAGAGTTTTCTTGTCTTCAAAATTCCAGTTGCAGATCTTAGAGTACAGAATAACCAAAGATGTAAAGGTAAATATATAGCTTCCATAAATTCAATCAGTACTTGTCATTTCTTAGAGTACTGATTTGTCAAGTTGTCCATTTTAACATCTAGTTCATGGTAAAATAATAAAGAAAAGTAAATGATAGATATTTTCCTTATTTCATTCTAATTTCTATGCATCAGCTATGTTTAAGCTGATATTGATATTATATATAGTTTTACAGATATTTGTTACGTTTTAATGATTTTTTAAAAATAATTACTACATAGTGCTACAAGCCTTTGCAAAGAAATGGAAATGTTAAATCTAAAAATCAAGAAAAGGAAGTTTAAAAACCCTCATCAGCTGGCAAGTGTTTTTTACAGTCAAGTTTAATCATAACTCAGAATGGCAGCACTACAAGTGTTATCAAGGAATCAATCTTTCTTAATTAAGTCATACTAGTCCCGATCCAAAGCCCAAGTTTATGAAAAAAATTGGATAAAATCTTCAAGAGCTTTTATGTAACAGGGACATTTTTGAAAACTTTACCCTGGAACCTCAATTGATTCTGAATTTGGCCCATTATTGTAGCTTAAAGTACCTTTGTACTTAGTGATAATTTTGACTACCTACTTAGAAGGCTTTAAAAACTGTGGACTAGATCCTCAGTTGATGTCCATCAGTGTAGCTCCAATGATCCTCCTTTCACATCGTCACAGATTTATGGCCATCTGACTGGGATACAAAGAGAATGATAGGCTGGTCCAGTCCAAAAGTTCCCAGTCAGTCTGATTTACAGATGTGGGATAACATTTTCAGAAGTGCATAAAGTGACAGAAGATTGAGTCCCTTTGAAAAAATCAATTAGTTTTAGGCTCCTTACTCCTGAGGGAATTCTGTGCCAAAAAATTAAAGTTCTGCATATTTTTTGTCAATATAACACAATATAATCACACCAGTTTCAATTATTTTGGTAATTTATTTCAAAATACCTGTCAGCAACTATGTCTGTAACCAGAGCCATCCCTAGGGTGAATCAGGGCGACCGCTCCCTAGGGTGAATCGGGGCGACCCCCGCGCTTTGGGGGGCCCCAAGGGCCGGTGCAATTGGCCGGCACGGTTGGTCCTGGAAGAGACAAATCTGTCACTTCCGCCCCAGGGCCTGCACCCCCCTAGGGATGGCGCTGTCTGTAACAATACAGGCAACAAAAGATTCAGGAAGTGCTTTTTGACAAAGACTCTTTACTAGGCATATTAATACAGAACTCTGATTAATTTAACCTACAATACAGAAATGTGTTTCCTGCACCCCTCAAAAGCGGTGCAAAGGCTTGGGAGAGTCACGGGTACAGAGGAGCTGAGGAAGACATAAGCAATTGCTGGGAAGGAGCCTGTGTTTGAACCTGGGAGGTTGTTGGGTGTGGGTGGGAGAAGTATAGAACAAGTTTTGTGGGGGGTTTTGGGAGGGGAGGGATTATTAGGGAATCTCCACCATGCAGACCCTGACTGACCCCTAGCCTCTCTCATTCAGTCAGGCACATCTGTCACTGCACCCCACAATCCCATGTTTCCTTGCACCCCCCACTCAGCCACCCCTCCCTCCCATCTCCATGTATCCCTGCACCCTCACTCAGCCACCCCTTTCCCCCATGTGCTCTTCCCCCCTTCCCCATTCCCATGTGTCCCTGTACCCCTACTCATCCCCCTCATCCCCAGGTGTGTCTACACCCCCCTATGTGTCCCTACACCCCCACTCCCATTCAGCCCCCACCCCAGTGTGTCCCCCCAGCAGTCCCCTCCATATCCTGTGCCTCCTGACCTGGCCTCACAGGTATGGTGCTGTGAGGAAGACAGCCTCTTCTGTTCCCTATCTGCAGCTTAGGCTGATTCAGGAGCAGCTGATCTCTGTTTTGGCACCACAGTGGCCCCTTGTTAGCAAAAGGTGTAACTGCAGCATCTTTCCAGCAGAATGTATTTTTCTGCCGGGGGGGAGGGGGAAATTCTGTGTGGCACAGGAATTCTGCGCATGTGCAGTGGTGCAGAATTCCCCCAGGAGTAGATCTTCTGTTCCACTGACTTCTACATACATGTGGAAAACTACTGACTTTAATTGGGACTTAGGCTTCTTTGTCACTTTCCGCAGCTTTGGGAATTTTACCCATATACTATTTGCATGAGAAATTTGATTAATATAATTTGTGAAGCATTAAAACAAAACCATGCTCTTCTCCCATGAAGGACTGAAGAAATTAGTAAGGACATTCAGCTTCTTACACTACTGTGATACGTCTAATATTTCCTTTGCTGTTATATTATTATATCAATAAGAAGCCCAACTGTCACTCTATTGTAAGCATGCAACTCCACTGATTACACTGGAGTTGCACTTGTATAAACAAGGACAGAAATTCATTCATATTCACTAATTTATTATATTGGCTTTTATGGTACTTACATAAGATTTCATTCCTTCAAAGCAAAAATATTGTAAATTTTCATATACAATAGACCAACATTGTATCCCTCTTTCCAAATACATCAATGCCTCATTTAGATCTGGCTCTGTATGAAAGACTTGGTAGCAAAATAAGTCAGGATGATATCTTATTTTTAAACTAACTGAGAATGCAGAAGTATTGTAACTCCCACTGATTTAAATGGGAGTTCCACAGAGGGAACTAGTGTAAGACTCATGGGGTTTTAGCTCACCGGGCAGGAGATTAGAACTGGCATCTCTACTGATCCCACTCACCCAGTTTTTACTTCTGATGGGGAAAGTCTGTACATTTAAAAGCAAAGATCTCACCTAAAACTAATCCTTAAAAAGAATCTTTCAGCATTTGAGGTTAGATGAATCTTGGTGAGAATCTATAATCAGACATTTTTATTGAGGCTTCTGATTGTTCCTGCAAGCTTGGTGACATTCTGAACACAGGAATTTAATAAAATAAGCATACATAATACAGAAGAAAAATGATCAAAACAAAGCTACAACATTCCATGTTCATGATGTTTTTAATACCATTTTACTAAGAGTTGCAGAACAATGACTATTACATTTCCATTCATAAGCAGCCAACAAGATATGAATGAGCATTAACTCCAAACAAAAACTGGCTCATAACATCATATTGTGCACTTAAAAAAATATTTACAAATCATTTTAAAAAGGAAGATTAATAGTGGAAGCAATAATGAATATAAAACATGGCTGATAGGCTTTCAAACAAAAATAAATTCAAGTATTATTTTGTAAAGTTCCTCAGACATTTGTCTTTAAATTTTGTTTGTGCAATACCCATCTTTGCATAGTAAAGAAAACTTTATAAAACTCTAGTTCTATGTAATTTATTTTTTAACATGCACCTACAGTATATTTAATTTGCCTCATAGAGCTCTCTTATAAAAGGATTAGGTCAATTCAGTGGGATCATGCAGCATACCAGTAAGAGCTGTATAGTTACCATACATTTTCTTGTCAAGATGAATCATATAATGGAGCAAAAATATAGTGGGTGAAATGGGGACTCGTCATTGCTTAACATTTACTCTATTAATATTAAATTCTGACACTTGTAAAGATAAATTAATGTAAGCAGCATGTGTACTCTACTAAATGTGGCAAACGAATGGCTTAGAAAATCAACAATATCTAACTAAATGGTTAAGACTATATAACCCTAGTACCACAGAAAAGACTGATTAGAATCCACTTTTGTGAGTTATGTGATGTCATTTACATCCTGTACATACAGAGCATAATGCTTGTGTGTTTTACACATACACGCACACAGCTAAACAGTGGAGCGTAAATTCAGTCAAGAAATCATATTTCCTATGAAACTGCTAGTGTAACAAAAAGTTACACCAACACTTACCATATGTACATAATATTTGGGGACCACTGTGGTCTGATTAAAAACATCACATCGCACATTTACAATGTTATTTGTGAAATGCTTATCATCAAAGTTTTATTATACAGGTAGTTACATTAGACACCTAATTGATTTTGTAACCACAGTGGCATTTCTACTGTAGTTACCACATTGATTCTGCAGTAGAACCAAAATGTGCAGTTTAGTACCTGCCAGAGAGTAATTATACCTTCCATATGCAGTAGTAAAGTGGAAATAAGCAACATAGTACCAGTGGGCAATATTACAACACAAATACTTTGAGTTCCCCTCAAAATTACAAGTATTTATTGTCATTGAACATCAATACGACCAAAACTCTTGCCCTGAAGTCAGATAATGTTGAAATGATGCTGTAAATAGCTTTGTTATCACAATATGAGGTAGATCTATATCAACACAGAGTACCTCTTACTCATAATGCAATAACAGTGGTCGCTTTCTAAAACATCATTTGACAAATAACCATCTTGACTGCAAAACAATATAGTTTTCATGGGAAAGACTTCTCTTTCAGATTGGATATTGTCAGAATATGTTTGGAGGCAAAAACGTTTTACTGAACAAAGCAAAAAAAAATTATAGTAATTGCAACACTAATTTTTTCCTAGTATTTCCATCAGTTAATTTTAAAGCTAAATCCAGAAACTGACTCAAGATTTGAACAAGGAAAATGAAAGTCAGGAAAATGAAATATAAGACCTAAATGGAGTTGGAGTTATAGGACTAACTCCCTCTCATTTATACTAATATAAATAAGAGGTAATTCCATTGAAACCTGTTGAGTTACCAGTGTAATTCAGAGTAAGTAGAATTATGAACAGGCTTTAAAGCTTTTATTTGCTCAGTTCACTAAGGCCCAAGTCCAATGCCTGTTAAAGTTAATGGGAGCCCTTCCACTTTGTCAGTGAACTGGACTGTGCCCCATGTGTGAACATACAAATAATAGCATTAATGTGCCAACCCTCGGACGTGAAATCTGAACAAACCCTAAGAGTGACACTAACCATCCACAGCAGAAATAGTAGCTCTCCAGATTGTACATTGAAAGGTGATAGGTACTAAAGAGGGAAACTCAGAGTGACTTGGATCATCTTTGCAAGCCTGCCAGGAAGGGAGAGAGGCGAATGGGTGGGAAAATGGCAACTAAACGGGAAAGCCTTAGCCTGTTTCAAGCTTTCAGCATTTTGTGAATATTTTAAGGCTTACTTAAGCTTGTTTTCCTTTCACTTGAAAAAGCTAGACAGAGGAAAATAGTTGTTGAAATTAAAAAGATATGAACTTGGCACTTTCGTGATTAATTTGAGATGGTGTCAATTTTCTTACATTATATACAGAAAATCTGCATGACAGCCAAAAAAGTAATTCAAAAGAGACTTATTAAATACATATGCATTTACACATTTTAATATGGTTTGGTTTTTGGTTTCAAGCATACAAACTTTAGATCACACCTGTTTGGTGCCAGAACTCCCTGGATCTGCATGCTACATCTGCCTTTTTTGAGCAAGCCCAGAACACCCGCTATACAACATGCTAGAAAGATTAAAAGGGGAGCAAAATTAAACCACCAAAATAGATTTACATAGAGAATAGAACCTTTTTAAGGAAATCCTTCAATAAAGATCCGTGAAAATGATATGTCAATCTCTTATTTCCATATATACATTTTTTCTTTCTATAGAACTATACATCATCACTGCTCAAAAACAATAGCTCCCATATCCAAAGTAATTTTAGTCCAGGAGATAAAAGAACAGGCACAATGAATCCACAGAATAGGGAGCTTTCGCTCCAGAGAGAAAGAATGCTCTGCACTGGTGGAAGAAGATTTCATAAGAAGAGCCTAATATCACCACCTCTGCATTCTGTGTTTTTTTGTTTTCTTCTCTGTATAGATTTGGGTGCAGATCTTGCGTGGGTCGGCTTGCTAGCTTGTTTGTTTGTTGTATATATGCCATGCAATTTACCCTTTCCAAAATTAGCTGCTCATGCCACTGGAGTCTGTCATTTAATATGAAAAAAAAAGTCATGCGAACTCAAGTTAAAGTGCCAACAGGCTAGGGAAAAAAATCTTCTATTTTACTATTTTGAAACAGTTCTCTTATTGCACTTGGTTGGTTTGCCCCCTTCTTTCTTTGAAAAAACAAAACAAAAAAAACCAAACAGTTGTCCATCACTGTCTTTTTTTGAAGAAAAAGATGAAAGGAAGGGAGTATTTGAACTTATCTCCAAAAAAGACAGTGTTCCTTCACTCCATCCCCAGCAACTCAACTTTAGTCATTGCCATTTCTAATGTTCTTCTTTATTGATTGAGTTCCTGCACAGTGACAGCAAAGACTTCACACCTAGAATCCAGTAGTGCAAGAAGAAGCTTTTCCAGTTAAGTTCCTTCAGATAGGACCTTGCTGATTTGGATCGTACCTTCTCTTTTTGACATTTCTTCCAATGTGCGTCAAAAGGAGATGAAATGAGGAGGAAAAACATAAAACATTAGTTAGGCATAATGGGAGAGAAGCAGTGCTAACACCACAGTAAAGTAATAAGCTCACTTTGAGGTAATCTCACAAACTAACCTTACAGTGAAGTAACTGTAATGATTTGACTTTGAGAGGGTTTGGACACTGTGTATTACAGTATCAATTCCTGCTGTCTCTATGAAGTTTAAAATTGCATGTGTTAAATCTAGATAGTGTATATAATTAACTTTTTGTTTTTTTGTTTTTTGTATGCAGTACTGCAAGTGGCAGTCAATCCTACTTAGATGGGAAGTTTTTCAGACTGTCTGACATGTCTATACATTAAGCCAGGACAGCATTTGTACATCATTTGGAACCACTCAAAACAGTCACATTTCAAATACAAAATTACTCTTAAAATGCAAAAAGGCATCTGGCTGTTTATAACAGGTGCTCATTAATCTCCAAAACATAGATCTTCCACAAATGAGGTGACCATGGCCCCTCGTATCCATCTTTCAGTGGCTACACTGAATCCACAGATAATTTTATAGTGGACCAAGCTATCTTAGTATCTCTGTGAGCTTTTACCATACTATGGACAAAGCACTTTGAATCTCCAATAAGGTACAAAATATAGCAGATACTGAGACATTGCAGTCGAAGGAGAATGGACAGAGACTTTTAATTATGCCATTACAATTTAGCTTTTATACTAATGTCCAGTCTCCTACGATATTGATACCCTATATCAATAAACAGCAAGACATTACAAGGCAACAGCACAAGTTGGGTGCAACCTCCCCATAATCTGGCTTTATGTGGGGCATCAAGCAAGGGGCTCATGCATTTAGTCTTAACATTGGGCATGTGCACCACTACCGCCACCAAATTGTCATGCAAAAGACATAGAACAAGAATTAAAAATTAAATACACAAAGCCCAAAATTTCCTTTTTGACTGTGCTCTCCCAATACCACCACTGCTGTAGTGTTTAAGCTGAAAGCAAGCCTTTCCTAAGTTGTACAGGTGACTTAGGAATCAGTGCAAAAAGAACAGTTATCCAGGACAGGTCTTTCAGAGAACCTGGAAGCCTTTGATCTTGTGCCAGTGCCAGCTTGACTATTTGTTATTAAGGCATGCAGCATAGGAGTTACAGGCTTTTAAAATGTCATTGTTTCCCTTTTTATAGAAAAGTGTTGTACTCATCCTCACTGTGACTCAAACTGACCACACTATTTAGATATATCAACCCAGCTATCTCTGTAGCATTCATACCCTCTGAGTAGATCTGATATTAATGGATACCCTTTTTCTAGTCAGTTGTAGAATAGTATAGTAGGAAGTCTGAATAATATTGACTGTTTAAATCTGAATCAAAACTTGTCTGGACTTACTCTCTCTGCCAGTTTCTCTCTTTTTCTATGGTGTATGAAAAGGAGTGCTTTAAATGACTATTTTTTATCACACAGCAAACTGAAATTCAAACTCCACTAACCAACAGTTATTTACCTTTAAAACAAATCTGAAAAAATCAGGTCACTAATAGGTGTGAAAAATTCAGATGATTTAACTGTCCATTGAATGTTTGCATTCCTGTTATTTTTAAGGGAACAAACCACTAAAAGCCTAAAGTCAAATGTGTTGCCTGAAGTTTTTCTATTAAATTGATGAGTGGGCTCTGTGACATTTAGTATGAAGTTACAGTGGGAACATGTTTTGCTAGCCTCCCAATATAACCCTCCAGGTCTTTCCAACTGACCCCTTGCTCGAGCAGTACTCCTGAGCAGCACAGTCCTGCTAGTACTGTCTCTGAGTAGCTTTGGAGGTACTTTGGAACAACTGCCAAACTCTTGTGGAACTGTAACACAGCCCACATCATGTCAAATGTCTTCTAGGGTCTATTTCAAAGCCACAAATCTATTTTGATCATGCCCTACAGTTCATTAAATAAAAATACATTTTTCCAAAGGTAAAAAATTAACTCAGCTAATGCCTTTCTTCTTTTTCAGTATTTCCTTAATATGTTAAATCAAAATGTTATGTTTCCTCTGGTCAATCATTAGTAACAACTGTTTTCTCCACAATATCAGAGTCTGACAAAGTTGTCATGCCTGAAAACGAAGGGTGTAGGGATCTAAATGTGACATTCAAAATGAGCACACAGAACTGTTTTTGAAATACAATATGCTTGATGTTCAGTAAGTCAGTTTTGCATATTAATTTTTTGGTAAGAAATAACACCTTGCTCTTACATTATACTTATCTGAATATCTCAAAGTGCTTAACTAAGTTGGACAGCATTATCTCACCCAAGGTTATACAATAAGCCAGTGACAGAACTGAGAGCAGAATTCAGGCCTCCTGGCAGAGTCACATGCTCTAACCGCTAAAAAAACCCCATCTCTACTCACAACACATTATATGTTGAGCTGAAGATACTAGTCCATTTAAAAAACTGCAAACGGATGGACAAATCTTGGTTTTCTCCCCAAAAAAGTCATAACGAGAAGTGAGGGAACTAACAATATTACTACTGAAGGATCCCCATTTATGCCAAGTAAAGTGTAGCAATTTATCAAAATGAATATCCTACACTATTCTGCTAATCCTCCATTATAGCTAAGCTCCAAGCATTGCTTAAAAACACCATGTTATATAAACCTTCCTGATAAACACTGGTCAGAAGAGTCAGCTGAGCCCTTTACCCTGCTATATCAAGATCCCCATGTGGCTGTATAATTGTTTCCCTCACCCCTACTCCAAGTGCAGGGCTGAGCACAAATGCAATCCTTGCAGTCAGAGCACACAAGGACAATCAGGTTAGCGCACACAGTAACGCTAGACTCCCCAAAAGAGTCATGCTCCTCCCACATACTACTCAGCAGAATAGGCCTTATGTGCAGTCAGGGTAGAGAGGCACATGCCACATTCTCTTAAAGGGAACTGCAGAGGCTGTGCTTTGTCCCAGGAAACCTCAGGAGCGTCCAATGTGCCAGTGCGGCTTTGCACTGGCCCCAGTTGCAGGCTGTGGCTTCAAAGCATATGTTAGCCCTTAATATATATATCCACAAAGCCCAGTTCATATAATGGACTAAAGGCGCCATTAACATCCAATTACATCTAAGACTACTGTGCTATATTTTTGTAACTTCAAAAATGTGAAACAGCTTCAGATTATAAAACAAATTACTAGCAGAAAAGATGTATATCGAAGTGAAAACCATTTTTATAGCTGAGTTGTAAAATACTTAAAACAGAGGTTTCAAATGGAAATGTTGGAAGATCATTAGTTTTAGCAATGCCTTGTTAAATGTTAAGTTCCCTAGAACTAAACACAAACTCAGTCACATTCTTCCCCCAAATGAGTGCATATGGATTCCACTGAAGAAAACACAAATTTGTGCATCTGAGTGCAGAATTTGGCCTACCACAGGACAGTAGATATTCTGGGCCCTATCTTGAGGAGGTGGGAGACAGGCCTGGCTAGGATTGACAGGTGTGTGGTCTTTCACTGCCGGTTGGCTCACCTGCCAATTGGAATAGCTGTTCTGAGATACTGAAAGCAGCCACCCCTCTCTGGCCAATAGGGGCATCTCTACACAGCGTTTTGGAGTGAGTCTCCCAGTCAGGGTTGACCTCCTTTCCTAGGCTTCGGAGCCGAGATCCAATCTGAGTGGTAACTTTAAAAATAGCTGCATAGCCAGCATTTTAAAGGATTAGCACAAGCCCCGCTAGCCTGAGTCTGTCGACCGGGGCTGAGAGGCTCGATCCAAATGCCGTACAGACATACCCTAACAGGAACTTCACCTGGCTTCACTGCTGCTTCAGGGGGACAGATGTGCTCCCTGTCCACTAGCAACGGCTGCTCTGTTGGACTCCCTCTTGGCCCCGTCTGCTCATTCTTCCTCAGCAGCAAAAGGCAGAAGCACTAAGACCACTTCCCTTCCGCTCCACAAGAGGCTGCTGTTTAGGGCTCCATATTACCTCCTCCAGCACGTACAAGCAGTGGCTCTTCTTCAAGGCTCCATCCACACATGCTCATTGGCCAGAGGAGGAGGAAGAACAGTGTGGATGCCTTCACTAGTGCAGTAAACACCAACATGAGGAAGAGGAAATGAGCCCTCGGGTAAGGGCCACACTACAGAGAATGATGCTGAGGCCACCATCTTAACTTCTGCATTGCCTGTTGTTTTTGGTGCCATTTTAGCCGTGGAACTCTAACAGGGAATTAACAACTTCTTTTTTAAAACATTTAATTCCAGTTTCAATAATTCACAGTAATAAAAGTTCAGCCTCCATTAGCTCTGAATAAAACAAACAAACAAACAACAAAACCCAACTATTACGTCTGTTAAAAAATAAAATACTCATAGCATAACTATAACAAGCCACAGTGCAAAGTAATAATCACCTACATTCCATTTTGGATAGTTGCTTTTAACTCTTTTGACAGCACAGTTCATTCTTTGCAAAAATAAATATACAAAATAAAGCCATTGCTACCCCAGTCTTTTATAATAGTTTTGATGTATCCTATTTTTTCTCCTCATTGCTTATCAAGTGTTTTGAGAAGAACACAGCAACTAATGCACAAACACACTACCTATTTTAGTAGCAGCTAACTACTAGTGTTGCTATTGCAGTTTATGATGTTCTTGTAAATCAGTGCCTTCCTCCAGGTTCACAGAAACACAAAGTCTTGCCAAAAAAAATTAAGGGTTACTCCAATGACTGCACAGTCCCTTCAAATCAGTAATGTTTCTGTAAAGTTTCCCCATACGTGAGCAAACCCACAATAACTGAAAATTAAAACAAAGTTAGGGGATGGGATCATCAGCCTCACAACAGTGACAGTCTAGGGCACCTGCTTAGCTAGCCCGTTGCCATCTGTTGGCATGAGGAACAGTAGTAGACATAGCATGTTATCTGATTTTGAGCAGGTGGATTCATGCTGCTCATGGAGCCACTGCACACACTTTGCAAGGAAATGCAGAGTGGAAAGAAAAATAGATGTTACTGACAAACCAGAGAGCTGGTCTGTAGTTCCTGTATGAAGCATACACAAGGTTTCAGAATCTCACTGCACAGGCTCTCTGCTCTTCTGATCATTTTTGACTTTCCAGTATCTACAGGATACAGGATTTGGCTCAATTTGAATTCCTAAAGCTGCCTTTATGCAGAAGTTTAAGGATTGGGTAAATATTTGGCCCACCTAGTAACCCTCCACTTGGCAGGAAAGCTCTGTTGTTTAGCAGATATCACTGGGAATAATACTGTGCCTATACATTTTTACCCACCACAGCACCTCCCCTACTAGTCTACTCCACATTCTGAGGACTATTATGCAGTCTCAAAAGGAACTTCCCACATATTTTTTTTTAATTTAGCCCTTACCAGTACTACTACTTAATATTGTTATTTATTTACCACGTATCCCCTTTCAAAATGTAACACACTAGCAAGCCAGCATTTAAAAAAGCAACTGAATTTGTTACTGTAGCAAAACTACACACTTATACATTCACCACTGTCAAGTAATTCTCTATTAAAAAGAACTGGAAACTGGGCCTAACCATGAAATTCAGAGGGCCCACACAAAACTGCCCACATTAACTAACCCCTCATTCCGCTTCCACTTTAGTCCTTAATGAAGCATTGTAATGGTTTGAAGGTCGGTCCAGGGACCTGCTGCTATTATGTGAACGTCACCATCAATGCAGGTCATGTGTCTGCATAGTGCCTAGAACAGTGCAGCCCTGACCCATGAGAGGGGCCCTTAAACACTACAGCAGTACAAAAAACAATTACAGCTTTGTCAGAATATTAACCAAGGTCTTCTGTGAAACAAAATATAGTTCCTAACCGGGTGCTCACTAGCAGCATTTAACTCAAATTCACTAAATATGTTCCTTAAGATCTATGTGCACTGAACATTTTACGGAGACTTGATCACAACATCTTTTCTGTCCTATTTTTATCCATATCTTTCCAGAAACTGTCTAAAAATAAATCCTAGTTTGTTTATTTCTTTAAAGAAAAACTTTGTTTTGCTAATTTATACCAAACTGACCCACTAAGTTCATGAACAAAATTTGCTTAATTGCAGCTTACGTTTGATTTGGACTTGACACCACAGTACCGTATGTGCATGTGAACACCTGATAACCTGTGGAACAAAAATCACATCTCCTAGTTTGTAAAGTATTGGCTACTTCTCACATTACTAAAGACTGAAACATCACTTGCTTCAAAGGAAAATTAAAACCCATTCTATTAGTCTTGGACATCCTACAAAAAAATCTGGAAGCAAAGTGTGAGAGGCCCTACATTGTGCTAGCCTTCTTCCACATACAAGTGAAAATGCCTTTCAATTCCCCCCCAAAAAACATGCACTTCAAGCTGTGAGCTAGGCCAGGCCATTGTATTTGAGGTTCTGCTACAGAATAGATATTCTTATCTTGCTCTTTTTAAAATATTGAACTCCTGATATTTTCAATGTGAGAGCTTACTCATACAGGGATACCAAATACTTCTATATTTTTGTATGACAAAAAGACATGCAGGATGCAAAGTGGAACATTTTTATTGGTGATTTAGTGATGGGGAGCAGGTTAGTTTTGTGCTGGACAAAAAAAAAATATGTTGACAATACCAATTGATGTTATTTTACTTAAGCCAGAATTGGACCATTTAAAGTCCTGATTCTGGAATGCACTTAAGTGTGAACTTAACTTCATCCCATTCAGGACAGCACTTAACTGCTGTAAGCAAGTATGTTAAGCATATGCTCAAGTGCTGTCCTGGCCAAGGATGCTTTCCTGAATCCAGGTTTACCATACTAGTATCCAGAAGCCACTATCACACAAGAGCAATCTTTAAAGGAGTTTGTAGGTCTGCATTTAAGATCAATCTTTAAAGGAGTTTGTAGGTCTGCATTTAAAAGGATATGCCCTGGAACACAACATTTTAAACAATTTTTTACTGGAGATGCATCCCAAAATATATATTTTTAGGGCTGAGCACCAACATCTGCACGTGGATATATGTACATGGCTCTCATTTACATCACTGGGAGTGGCATGTGTCTAATGGCCAAATACATACCTAGAGGCAAATACTGTCATTCAATCATGTAACTCTCACTGTGTTAATTCCCAGGAAATAGTCCACAAGTGGAGGGAAGAACAGACTTAACATTACTTGTATGTGTAGCTTATAAAGGTACAAATTCTGCAGTCCTTAATTGAACATTTGCTCAATGAAGGAGTGCAGAATTTGGGTTAAGTTCCTAGACAGAATTAACAACACTATAATTAAAATAAGTTGTCTAAATTACATATTTCTATATAATGTATATGCTATGTTAATGCAGACAGCTTCTTACATGTGTAATTTTTATGACTTTTCTTTTATAAATTTGCATCTAATAGAGCCTGTGCTACATAAGATGCAAAGTACACCAACATAACACAACATGCAACAAAAGGTTGTGAACAGTAATTAACGTTTCATAGATTAGGCCTTTATACATTATACACAATCTTGCAGTCTCTCTGCTTGCAGAAGCCCCAATTACTTCAATGGCGAGTCTGCATGCAAAGGGCTGTAAATCAGACCAGTAGTTGTATACTCCAAAATACATACCTCAACTATTGTTCTGCGTTTAACCCATGCATTGAATGTCATAAGTAATAAAGAGTCACATTCTTCCATCTTTAAATGTGTGGAACTCTCAATGTCAGAAGTGGTTTTGTGAGAAAATTTGATGAACAAATACAGGTCATCATTAAGACTATCTTACAAGGAAGACATTAATTTGGGGCAAATTCTGCCCTCACACTTATCCAAAGCTATTGACATGAATAGGCAGCACAAGAAACAATGAGGGCAGAATTTTGTTTTTAAACTCTAATATACTGACAGTTTGGTAAAAAAAGAATTATAAACAGGCAAGTGGGATTCTTTTTTGCTCATGTCTAAAGCATGGACGGAATCAAGTATTTTTAACTATCCTTTTCTTCCTTTTTAATTTCATTTATTTTTTAGTAGCTCTCATACCACCTTAATTCTAGTGGGTTTCATATACCACTCCTGAGGAAACTGTGAATGAGAGATTAGGGAAATAATCTTTTTTTACAAAGATTGGATATCACCTCCTTTGTACTATTTGAGCATGCAAAGCAATGATATTTAACCTAGATTTTTGGTTCTTATTATAGCTGATCTGAAGTGGTTTTTAAAAAATATAAAATCAATAAATACAAAAAACTATTTAAGAACTTCAGTGATTATTGCTTGCATCATGTTCCCAGCTAGAATAACCTGGCTGAGCATTTGTGTACAATGGCAAAATTTGGGATGTATTCATCATCCAGGTTGCTTCCATTTTGCCTCTGCCAAATAGTAAACTGGAGTAGGAGTGGCCTTTTTGGACTCCAGCCTGGCTATCATCCAGCCTTACCCTGTCCAACAGTACATAAACTGTTCCCATAGAACTGGATTCTACAATCCTGACAACCACAATGCTTAAAAAGAGCCCTTTGCACCCATAGAGATGGAGACAAGACTTGCCCCAATGGAATATAAATGTGTAGCATTAACATGACAAATTAATAGGTTTTAAAAGGAAACAGATTTTTTTCTAACCTACCAAGATTTGAGGACAAGGTTGTATTTCTCCTAGAAGAGAACACTGAAAACAGTACACAGCTGTATTTCTTACAAAGCTTTAGATGATTTGATGTAATGGGCTTTTGCAGGAGATACTTAGAATCCTGAAATCTGGTGTTGGGTAGTATGCAAGAAAGGAAATTATTTTCTAAATATTGTGTTTCTAAATACAAGTGTAATTTTTATGACTACCCATTGTCAAAGATTTAAGATCTTAAACAGGTGTTTTTTAAATTTGTACATTTTAAGTAACCTTCAATCAAGCCCACAATTAAGGGTCAATTGTTGTTGCCATTCATGGATGCACAAAAAAGCAGCCACAATCTTAGTTGTCTTCTCTGACTGCAAGATTGGTGAGTGTTATCACCACCTTTGGTGGTGCTAAACATCTGGGGCCAGATCCTCAGTTGGGGTAAATCAATCTAACTCCACAGAAGTCAGTGGAGCTTTGCCGATTTACACTAGTTCCAAATTTAGACCTAGTTTGCTAGTTTGATATGGACAGGATTTATGTAATTGACATTACAAGGAAAAGCATATAATAATCCAAATTCAAAAAAATATAACTCCATTTTGGTTAATGGAAGTTACACCTGGAATGAACTTTGCTCAATATATGTTTCATGTCAATCAATGTTAATATACTAGAGCTGGGCAGGAATCAGTTTTCTTGTCTCAGAAAAAATTCCGAGATTTTGTAAATCATGGACAAAAAGTCAAAATCTTTGAAAATGTTCATGAACTGATAATCTGAAAAAAAAATCAGTTTGAGTTAAAACTTTTGTTTCAATAATTTTGAAATGTTGTTTTCTATCTTTTTTAAACTTCTAAATAGAACTTTTCATTTTGAAAGTGTCAAAACATCCTCCTCAAAATGTTTTCAAAATTGGAAATTTCTTGAAACTGCCCATTTCCCATGAAAGGTTTCTGTTTCAATGAATCAGCATTTTTGACAGAAAGACATTTTTGTCAAAAAACTCAGAACAAATTCTATAGCATACTTCATATCTTGGTTAGACACAGAGCAGCCTTGTATCAGTTTTCAAGCATTGCTGTGCACAACTTCAGTGTTCATGTATTTTTCAAAATGTACCTTTAGATTTCCTACCACTATGTTTCACTCTCTGCTAAGCATGAAATAATATTGATATAGGGAGATGGCTAGACCTTCTTCATGAGAAGAAAAGTATTTCTTTTTTCACTTTTGGAGTTCTTTTCCATAATCTCATGAAGGTTAATCCACGTATACAACTGTTCTCCAACTTTGCACCCTGGTGACATCTGTGGTTTTTTACATTTCCCTTCTTTTTCAGTGCAAGTGTAACTATTTGAAGCAGTATTTTTCACTTTGAGTCTTGTAGCAGGAACTCAAAACTTAGTGAGGTAAGCAGAAAATAGAAATGCCATAGCCACTGAAGAGAAGACATGCGGCATTGCTTACTTAAAGCCCCATCCTGTCCCCCCAAGGACAATAGCTGCTACCAGGATGGCACCAGCGATGGAACCTATTATAAGATTGGTGGCACTAGGACCTGCGATAAAGGATTACGGGAAGAAAGACATAAGAACCAACCACTTCATTCATGACAAGGGAAACGTAATCAAGCAATTTAGGAAAACAAATAACCTACAAGATGTCTCTAAACATTTTCAAAGGGCCCCACTTGCTTTTCATTAATAGTATGAATAAACAAAGCTGTTGTAACGTTTCTCACTGTGCTATGCCTCTTTTCTAATACTAGATATTTACCTAGCTCAGAAATTAACAACACTGTCACATTCACTTCATTCTCTGGCTTAACTATTCCAATAAACACATAGTACATGAACCAGCAGTTCAGAAAATGCAGATATTTGTAAAATTAAATAAAGTCTTAATTGTTTTAAAAAATAGGATCCAAGGGGTAATAAAACATGAATGTTGTACTTAATGCCTACTTATTTTCACTCCCATGGCAAATGAAAAACCCAAAAGCCCATCAACTCTGCTTTTCATATAGCTCTGATCTTGTAAGGTGCTGAGTACCCTCAACTCCCACTTATTTCAATTTGATCTGATAGTGTTCAGCACCTCTAGGGAGGCACACAGCACCTTATAGTCCCTATGGTTATGTCAACCTTAAGTTTACTAACTACAGAGAGTTCAGCAGAAAGGGTGGTGGAGTAAAACGGTATGATTCAAATAAAAAAGAATAAAGATCTGTAATTGAAATAAAAGCTGCATTCCCACTGAAGCATTCCAAACATCAATGCATCTCTTCATCATCCTCAAGCAGCCACTGAACAATAAAGTGGGGCAGGGAAAAAGAGAAAGAAAAAAAAAGGTGGCATAAAATCCATTTGGTGTAATTTTCTCTAAAAAGGCAAGAAAGCACTGTAGGATCAATTATGAATTCTCTTACATAAGTGCTTTATTTGCATGGGGAGGACGAGGAAAAGAAAATACAAAATAGATCTATGATGTTTGTTTGCCCAAATTAATTCCAGACCACAGTATTCTCCACTATCAGGCACTCTCTGATGTAAATCTACTGTCTCTAACCTAACTGAAGAAGGACCTGAAAGGTGAGTCCAGCCCCCTGCCTTCACTAGAGGACCAATTTTTGCCCCAGATCCCTAAGTGGCCCCCTCAAGGATTGAACTCACAACCCTGGGTTTAGCAGGCCAATGCTCAAACCACTGAGCTATCCCTCCCCCCTAAGTCCAAGGCAAAGTAAAATCTAATATAACAATTCTTTTGCATATCACACACCTTATAATTGAACAGAAATATTTAAATGCTCATTATTAGCTTTTCAAAAATAGTACCAATGAAAAAAAACAAATCCAAAGTGAGAGCTCCCCCACTGCAAAGGCCATTTTGCTATTCTAAGTAGCACAGCTCTGGTTTTGGTATCACAAGGTGTTTGGAATACTATCAGAGAGATACAGGGAGGAAAAGAGGAGCATCAAGAAAAGATGGGAGAAGCAGAGAGGGGTAGCTGGAATAGCTGAAGGAGCTCAGGGGCTAGTTCGGTGTCATGGACACTTTATAATACTGCGCAGTCCCGGACACACCACTGAGAAAGTACCCTACATTTTAAAATTCACCACAGTGATCTGTTTTTGAATAATACATCACATAAGTCAGTTGTTTCCTTGGGTTTTATTTTAGATATCAGGTCAGACTGAATAAAAAGCAAGCTCACCAGCTTTTATTTGCAACATACAGTGCAAAGAAAGAATCATTCTGTATACAGCACATGTTTTACTAGCTCATGTCAATGCATGATTTTGGGATTAAACAGGATACATACTATGCTGCAGATCATTCATGATTTATTATTCTGAATTAACATACAGGGCTTATAAAAATTATTTTCTTGTCATCCTTAAAAACAATGGCTCAGATTCTGCGACTCTTACTTATGTCGAGTAGTGCCTTAGTCTTATAATAGTCTCAGTTACTTCAAAGGGAACTACTTATGGGTACTCACCACAGATGAGAGGGACAGACTATGGCCCCCAAAATTATATGAAAGCAGTCTAAAATTAATTAATATATTCCCTTTTTAAAAATACTTCCTGTCTAGACAACACCAAGTATTCAGGGATATTAATAAGAATCTAACTTAACAGATACGAGCAGTGCACAAACGTAACAACAATAATCAAATGTACATTTTCTACTAATGGAAAATGCATCTTACTGAACTTACCTTTCATAGTCAGAGTTGGCTACAAATCAATAACATTGAGCATGTTGGAGGATAAACAAATGCTGGTACATGGGCATTCTATTTCCAATTAAGAGATTTTTCCTCAAGTACTAGCAACTTTATGATTTTTCATCTATTATCTTTGCCTAACCCAAAGCACATCTTTTTTTTTTTTGGTAAATGGATTTGGATCCAATGCAAGCATAATATTTTAGAGGTTCTGCTAACACAGCAAGTAAATGATTTACACAACGTTTCAGAAGCTTTGGAAAATCCACAGAAATTATTTTTTGGTCTGGCCTCAGGAAGTCATTTTTCCACAGAAACACTGCAGTAATACATTTATCTGATAGTGACATATTTGTAATTTGGAAACAGAAGTTCAGAAATGGCCATTTCAGGATATTTGAAATATGTCTACTTGTACAGAAAAAATAAAATTTCCATGTGTTTATTATATGTTTGATAAAATGTTTCAAGTACGTGTTAATGATTCAACAGTAGGAAGAAAGCAATGGCATTACTGTTACTGTGAATAAATTCACCACCAAGCTGATGGATTTAAATAAGATTAGACAATTAAATGAAAATTAGATTTAGAAAATATGGAAAACCCTTTAAAGTTACTATAACTGTGGTGAATACCAGAAAGTCCTGATACTAATCACCTATTTGGGGACTGACCCAATTGTAAGTGTCATAACTAGAGAAGGGCGTCTTTTCTTTTAGCACAGAAAATAAATACTGCTAGTCACTAGCTTAGGAGTGACAATTCCTATTCATACAGATCAATTCCTCTTTTTGCTAAATCTATCAAACAAAAACTGAAAATGCCTATGGGCTACACTCAGGGTGAAATCCTGTCCCATGGAACTAAATGGGAATTTTGCCATTGACTTCTGTGGGTCCAGGATTTCACTGGAGTCTTCAATGGAGAGACATATTGTGTGATTCCTTCTGTGTAAAGAATTAAAATAATAATTCCATAGTGCCTCGGAGCCCCGGTCACAGACCGGGACACCACTATGCTAGGTGCTGAACAAACACAAAACAACAACAAAAAAAGGTCAAAGATTAATTTCTTTACCAGAGAATTCTCCAAGTGACTAGCACCGGTTTGGAAATTTATAAAAAAAAAAAAATCAGAGACATATATTGGAAAACAATTTTTAAAGAATATGTTACAATAGATTGAGCATATTTTGTAAGATAATTTTGAATACCACAAAAATGGGGCATTTTTACATTTTAATGTTTACCTTGTCTTTTTTTTTTAATACACATTACATTTTATCAAACAAATAAATACGTAGGAAATTTATATTTTTATCAATATTCCATGATTTAGCTGCTAATCTAAAGACCACTAGACGTTTGTTCATTACTTTAATGAATCATAAAAAGTACCATTTATGGAGGAAACAACAGCTAATAGATTTCAGCCATATAATTTCTATAGTCACTGGATTAACATGGAATAAAATGCAAATGTAAAGTAAGAGATTTTATTAACTATGGTATTTTGGAGGCATTTTCTATTGTGCCTGTGGAGAGAAATAAAAGTTGTGGTGGATGAATTCTTTCAGATCTATTATTGCTGTGGATCTGCCAACTCCATGTATTTGCCACCATGCAGTCTGCAGGTACTTTTTATGAACGGAAAGAATCCCACTGACTTCAAAGGGCTTTGGATCAAGCTCTATATCCCTATCACCAGGATGATCCTATTGAAGAGAGCAACTAAAATTAATGTCCTATAGATCTATTACTGAGATTGTTAATTACAGTTCTAGATTAGGCCAATCTAGCAACAAGAAGGTTGTCAGGGAAAGTGTGGGACCCTTACTGAATGGGGGAGGCAACCTAGTGACAGATGATGTGGAAAAAGCTGAACTACTCAGATGCTTTTTTTGCCTCGGTCTTCACAGACAAGGTCAGCTCCCAGACTGCTGCACTCGGCAGCACAGTATTGGGAGGAGGTGAGCAGCCCTCAGTGGTGAAAGAAAGCTGGACATGCACAAGTCCATGGGTCTGGATCTAATGCATCCGAGGTTGCTGAGGTAGTTAGCTGATGTGACTGCAGAGCCATTGGCCATTATCTCTGAAAACTCATGGTGATCGGCGGAGGTCCCGGACAATTGGAAAAAAACAAATATATAGTGCCCATCTTTAAAAAAGGGAAGGAGAAGAATCCAGGGAACTACAGATGAGTCAGCATCACCTTAGTCCCTGGAAAAATTATGAAGGAGGTCCTCAAGGAATCCATTTTGAAGCACTTGGAGGAGAGGAAGGTGATTAGGAACAGTCAACATGGATTCACCAAGGGCAAGTCATGCCTGACCAACCTAATTGCCTTCTATGATGAGATAACTGGCTCTGTTGATATGGGGAAGGCGGTGGATGTGATATACCTTGACTTAAGCAAAACTTTTGATACTATCTCCCACAGTATTCTTGCCAGCAAGTTAATAAAGTATGGATTGGATGAATGGACTATAAAATGGATAGAAAGCTGGCTAGATCATCAGGCTCAATGGGTAATGATCAACAGCTCGATGTCTAGTTGGCAGTCAGTATCAAGTCCCAGGGGTCTGTTCCAGGCCCAGTTTTGTTCAACATCTTCATTAATGATTTGGACGATGGGATGGTTTGCACCCTCAGCAAGTTCACAGATGACACAGATAAGCTGGAGGGTAGGGATAGGGTCCAGGGTGACCTGGACAAATTGGAGTATTAGACTAAAAGAAATTTGATGAGGTTCAACAAGGACAAGTGCAGAGTCCTGCACTTAGGACAGAAGAATCCCATGCACTTCTACAGGCTGGGGACCGACTGGCTAAGTGGCAGTTTTGCAGAAAAGGACCTGGGGATTACAGTGGACGAGAAGCTGGATATGAGTTAACAGGTGTGCCTTTGTTGCCAAGAAGGCTAACGGCATATTGGGCTGCATTAGTAGGAGCATTGCCAAAAGATCGAGGGAAGTGATTATTCCCCTCTGTTTGGCACTGGTGAGGCCACATTTGCCACATTGTGTCCAGTTTTGGGCTCCACTACAGAAGGGATGTGGACAAATTGGAGAGAGTACAGCGGAGGGCAGCAAAAATGATTAGGGGGCTGGAGCACATGATTTATGAGAAGAGGCTGAGGGAACTGGGCTTATTTAGTCTGCAGAAGAGAAGAGTGAGGGGGGGATCTGATAGCAGCCTTCAACTATCTGAAGGGCGGTTCCAAAGAGGATGGAGCTCGGCTGTTCTCAATGGTGGCAGATAACAGAACAAGGAGCAATGGTCTCAAGTTGCAGTGGGGGAGGTCTAGGTTGGATATTAGGGCAAAGCCCTGGCAGGATGATTTAGTTGGAGGTTGCTCCTGCTCCTGAGGTCTCTTCCAATCCTAATTTTCTATGATTCTATTATAGGCGGAGTTGGTAGTGCTGCCTTTAGTTAAGGTTGCCTGAAATTTTTCATTATAAGATCCTGTTTTCAGTTGCTTATAATTTTGCCAAACGTAAATGTTCATGCTAAAATTTTCAATGCCAGACACCTCTCTCACACTGAAGTTTTTTGGAAAGTTTCAGATAAAACAGTTCTGTTATTTCTGAGAATGAGATTACGGGAAAATACCATGTTGTGTTCAAGTTAAAAAAATTCTTACAATCATTTAATTGAAAAGCTCTAGCACCTCAGTACTTGGAGGGTGGCTTCATATTTGGCAGTGGAATTTCCCTGGTGTCAGATGTGCCTCTGAAAAATATCAGTTATCACATGCTCTGAAGAGAATTGTTGAAAGTTTGGCAGCTAAATTCCGCATGTTCAAGCCCTGGGCTTCAGGGGCTCAGCAGGACTTTCCCTGCAATTGTTGCTGTGAGCAGCCAGGGTCCACTGTGGCACTAGGCACAGGAACTGGGAGCAGGAAAACCATCTCTCTTGTGCTTTCGATGCTCCTTTTCCTGGCACCTACACAACAAGGAAGAGGAAGCTAAGCTGTCTGCTGCAAAAGCAGAGGGTGCTGCATGAACCAGATAGTGGGAAGGAATGGGGATGTGGGGAGCCAAGAAAGGAGGGATGGATAGGAAGAGAGAGACTGGAAGGAGGGTTGATAGGGGCAGAGGGTGAGGTGGGGGGACAGGAGCAAAGGAGAAAGAGCAGGAGCCAGGGTGAGTGGTTGTGGGCTGGAGCAGAGGTCAGGAGGCACTAGGGCTTGAGCAGAGAGATGAGAAGCAGGAACAGGGTTTGATTAGAAGCAGAGTGGAAGTGGGGCAGGAGCTGGGATGTAGGGGTTGATAGGAGCAAAGATGTCTGAGAGAGGCTGGGGATGCAAGGGCAGAATGGCTTGTAATCATAAAAGCTCATGCACCTTCAGAATCTGGAATTGAACCCTGGATTCCTGCATCTCTACAGTCTTTTGCTGTCAGTAAATAGCAGTGAAACCCACTGGCAAAATGTGTCTCTCATCCCTCTCTAGTGGGTGGTCCAGATAGGAGATAACAACCTTCTACTACTATTAGCTCAAGTGACAGACATCAGTATTGTGGATCTAATAAACCATACCTTGCTGAGGACACTAACTGGTTATCAATATGATTCCACATAATACAGTTTGTTTTATAAAATTGTTAAACAAAAAACTATGTTAAAAAAATGTTAAGGTTGCAGAGTCAAGCACTCAGAAGTTAAGAAATGCCAGAATTCAGGTTGCAGGGCAAACTTAATTCACTCTTCTTGTGTGTATTCATTCTGATACAGTCTGTAATTACATAACACACACTATTCCTGTAGGGGAAACACTTTGATGGGATTGAAATCTTAGATGAAGTCTGTGTGGAGTTAAATTAGTGGGCAGAATGCAGATGAAAAAGGTCAAAAGACCAAAATAATGGCAGTTTATTCCAAGGTTTGCAGTGTATTCCATGAATGCAGAATTAAAGAAATTTACTCCAGGATTATCATAACCATATACATTGTGTAAATACCCTATTGTTAAAACTTAGAGGTAATTAATGTGCTGATACCTCAGATTTCAACTTCCCAAAATCATAAAAGACAATACAATATTTGTTGCTCAAACTTTATATAATGTACTGCCTTGAGGTAACTGAAAATCCTACCAACAGAACATTCAGAAACTTTGTTGGAAAGCTGTCTATTTATACTATAATTTCAACTGTTTTTTTTTCTGTTTCTTAACTGAATTTTATGACCCACTGTTAGAATGAATGCCCCGTTCAGTGAAATAAAAAAAATGTGAATTATATCAAATGGTCCATCTTGTTCTGTTAGATTACATTTTGCAAAAATAGATAATCACAATCTTCAAATTACTATTTATTCATTCTTTTTATAATTTGGAGCAATGAAACATTTAGACATTTAATTGTATTAATTGTGATGATGTAAAAATTCACAAACTTATTGTTTTATGCCCCACATTGTCCCAGACAGGAGAGGGTTCAACACTGCATGAGCAAATCACATGACACGGACACGTTCAAATCACATGACGAATACGGTCACCACATGACACAAAGCTAATGGGATAGTACACAGAGGGCTCAGGTGCGTACCTCACACACTTGGCACCAAACATAAATCTCTTAAACTAAGAAAAATGCTTACTCTATTCCCCACCCTGTGCCTCCAAAAATCACCCCCAGAGCCAGAATGGTCCCTGCCACTGCACCTATTAGCCTGTTAGTGGCCATGCTCACTGTGCGGAGGGAAAAGGGAAGATTTTTAAGGAAATGATCACATACGGTATATGTCTGAAATGAAAAATAAAATAGCACCTCAGAGGGATATTTTACTTTGTAATACATTGACTGTGAAACAGTTCAAACCTCCCAATAAATCTCTCTACACAAATACTATAGCTTTTAATATATGGAAATAGTTGAGGCTATATTTGGCTTTATCTGAATGCTTATAAACATTACTTTAATAAGTTTTACTGTAAATTTTGAAACTACGTAAGGTTTCATAACCTGTGATTACATCACATTTTTATTTAAAATAGAATATCCTCAAGCTTATGTAATATAAACCTACAATTTACTTAAAATGTAAATAGATACAATTTGATCACCAATAAGAAAACTTTCATCTATCACCAGAAACATACTGTATCCAGGTCATTAAACTAAACAGTTAAAGAGATAATTGTTAACTTATTACATTGTATAGCATTGCTTACAAAAGAATTTCCCAAAAAATGTAAACACTGAATAACTGCAATGAACTCTTTTTCAGTCGTTTTCAGCCTGTGGTCTGCAGACCCCGGGGGTCCGCGGACTTACGTCTTAAGATGTCCAAAGGTGTCCACACCTCCATTCAAAATTTTTTTAGAGGCCCACAAATGAAAAAAAGGTTAAAAAGCACTGCTGTAGATACGATAGGCCTGATTTTTCACTGCCTTGCCCTCTGTGTAGTCATTTAAACCTGTGCAAAGTGACTGCAGATGAGGTGTAAATATCACCCAATCTGTATGGTAGTGTTTTGCACCCATTTAAAATAGGTGTAAAGGATTATATAGAGGGCAAGGCAGTGGAGAATCATGTTTATAGAGTGCCTCTAAATCAGGGGTGGGCAATAAATTTCGCAGGGGGGCCACTCCACGCATTTTGGTAAGTTGTCACGGGCCACACATTTCTGCTATATTAATGGAGGAGGTGCAGGGTGTGGGAGGGAATTTGGGTGCAGGAGGGAGCTCTGGGCTGGTGCAGAGTGTTGGAACACAGGAGAGGGTGAGGGGTGTGGGCTCTGGGAGGGAGTTTGGGTGCAGGAGGGGGGGTCTGGGCTGGGGCAGGGGACTGGGGTGTGGGAGAGGGTGCGAGGTGTATGCTCTGGCTGGGAAGTGCTTACCACAGGTGGCTCCCAGCCGGCGGCATAGCAGGGCTCAGGAGGCTGCCTGCCTGCCTGCCATAGCCCCATGCCACTCCTGCATGTCACACACATCTCTGCACGCCCCTAGGTGAGAGTGGGGCAGCAGGTCTCCATGTGCTGCCTGCAGCCGCAAGCACCGCTCCTGCAGTTCCCATTGGCCAGTTTCCGGCCAATGGGAGCTGTGAGGATGGTGCTGGGGGCAGGGGCAGGGCCACCTCTCCCCCAACCCCGCCAGGGGTACGCAGAGACATGCCAGCAGCAGCCATCTGCTTCCGGGAGCAGTGTGGGGACACAGTAGGCAGGCAGCCTGACGGAGCATCCTGCTGTGCCACGGGACTTTTAGCGGCCTGGATTCAGAGATCGCAAGGGGGCAGAGGAGGCCGGACAGAAATGTTAGTCATGGCGGACTAGACAGAAATGTTAGATGGGCCGGATCTGGCCCGCAGACCATATTTTGCCAACCCCTGGTCTAAAGGTTTAATTCTTAGCACAGTTAGGTTTGAATTTCATGCTCTCTCTCCCCCATCACACTCACACCCCGCACCCTGAAAAAAAGGTTGGAGAGAGAAACAACATGTCTGAGGGTATTCAAAAGAATTCTTGAATGGGTATAGTTTTACCCAACTGATCAAAATAACACTGAATTACACTTTTTTTTTCTTTTCTTTTTCTCCTCTCCAAAATGCGTATTGGAATGCAAAGTAAAAACCTAACTACTTCAAAGGAATTAGGATATCTTGGCAGATTTTTTTTTTCCTGCAGAAAAACACATAAGCCTGATTCTTACATCCATACTCATACTGAGCAAGACCTTACTCTACAAGTAGTCCTCTTGATTCTGGATTAATTGTTTACCAAAATCAGTTCTTCTAAAGAACAAGCTATTTTTTATTTACTCAAGCAGAGAAAATTCTTCTAAAGCAAGCAAACTTCTGCTCTTTTAAAAAGTCAATATGTAACTATTCTGGAAAAAAAATTAACAAGACTGGCTCCAAGGCCAAGAATATACTTGCCAAATTTCAGTCCAAAGCAAACTTACACAACTGAGATATAATGCATCTAGTATAAAATTTTTAACCCTGATTCCTTTGGGTAACCATAAAATGTAAATGAGAAAGTAGGGGCAGTGGAGGGGGGTTTATTTATTTGGTGCTGGTATTTCTCACAGCAGAGATGACAGAACTCAAAAGTATATGATATTGTCATACCTAGAGCTTCTTGGCTTGGTGCTGGCTTCTCTCCCTGAGGATTTTCCAATTTTGTGTAAGCCCTGCACTCCAAATTAAAAAATAGTATTGGAGTCCTAGAAGTGGGGATGGAGGGAACAATGCACCCCACTCCATGGTGTGCTCTTCTCTGAGCCTGGCAGATATTTGGGCAGGGATTAATGCTGCTCCAAACATTAGCTCCCATTCTGTACCTGTACTCTTCTCAGAGAGGAATATTTACATGGCAAAGAACTAGCCATCACCACATACGCTGGCACAGAATAACGTTTCATTCTCCTTTCCCTATGGCTCCCCAGGATCTAAGGTGCTTGGAGGCCATATCTTCTGCCTCTTATGCAGCCTACCCACAAACCCCTTTCCTTGATGGAAGCATTCAAGATGAATTTTGAGGAGTTTCCTGGGCCCTCTGTCTCTCTCCTGTGGGTTTTACTGCAGGAGGCCTTGGGGTTTTGTCTCTCTTTCTTTAAGGTCCCCTAAACTATCTATGACTTTCCCACTACCACAGTATATGATTGCCTTACAATCTTTAACATATTTATCTGTGAGGCAGGGAAGAGTTATCTCCATTTTACAGAAAGGAAATGGAGGCACAGAGAGATTAAGTAATCTGACCAACACCATACAGGAAATCTGTGGCAGAGAAGAGAACTGAACCCGGGTGTCTTGGGTTTCAGGCTAGTATCTCATGCAAAGTTTTTGTTGGTTCCCCTACCATCACCGCTTTTTTCCTTTTATTCACTCTTTAACTTTTCCAAAATTGGAGATGTTCTGAAAAGTTACAAAGTAGCAAAAGGAAAATAAAATTAACTCCAACTTTTCAAAATTTCTTCAAAGTTACAGTGTTCCATTTTCCCTTTTGCCATTCTTACTTTTTAGAAGTTGGAGAAGTTTATAAATTTATAGAGTGGAAAAGGAGTAGGGGGAAAAACAGACAAACAAAGCCCCTACATGTAATTCATTCTATTGTAGTCAATGGGGAAAAAGGGAGGAGACGGGGGAAAAACAAAAATCAACTTTTAAACTGAATTGAAAATGAAATTGTAAGTCAAATCCAAATAAAAACTGTTTTGTTTTGAAATTTTTTGTTCAGGGATTTTTTTTTCCGAACAGCTATATTACTAATGAATGAGAATATGTGTATTACTTAAACAGTAAAGCTTTCCTAAGCTGGATTGATTATTTTTTTTTTGGGTAATGGGGATGGATTTAAAATTATATATTTTAGACACATGTAACAGCAGTTATAAGAGGAATCATTTATAATAAAAAGTGCTTTTTAGGCAATGATTTGGGATTTCAGTATTTTCTACTTGCTGATGCTCTCTTACTACACAGAAATTTATTTTTCAGACACAGAGAAGAACTCTCCTCTGAGATAAGAAAAATTGCCTGTATACTTCCCATATTCTAAAACATTAAATTCAATAGTAGTAGACTGTAGCTGACTCACTGAACTCACACAGGCATGAGTCTCTGTGAATCTAATGATTACCTATTATTCTAGCTTTAATGATCAGAGATTTTACAAGTAATACAGTCTTACTTCAAAGAACATGTGTTTTAGACAGTCTTAAACTTCAGTCTATTTCATATACTTAAAGTTCTGGTTCAAGTATAATACAGTTAAATCAAGCCAAAGTCCAATCCGGCAAATGAATCTGCACAGGAAAACACCTGTGTGCAAGAGTCCCTCCGACTTCAAGAATAGGATCCAATACTGTAAGTAGCTTCAAGTTTCCTTCACTTCCAAAAACTGCTACTGTCCTGCAATACTATATTCTTGGTCTGCCACTGCAGGATACAGTAGGTTTCTGAGTTTAGACTAGCTCATAACATCAATATGAATTAATTCCAAAATAATAAATGACCACTGATTTTTTAAAATCCTTAAATATAGTAAAGAGGAAAAAGCAACTGATAGATGATGTAAAGGTCTGAAAAGAAAAACAGAAGTGCAACAGGAGCAGCAATCAATCATCAATTATCATAACAGAATAAAGAAAAAGCAAGCAATATGTTAGCTATACATAATACCAATCATAATAAGAAAAATGTAGGGATTTATGGTGTGAAAAACTGTTAATTATATGAATTTTCACATCTCAGAAGAAAGTGTTGGTAACCTTCCCCCAAAGAATTATCTGCTCTTATGCTACTTAAGGGCATGTTTCAGCACTAGAGAACATAGTAGAAAACAGAAGTCAGAAAAAATTAACATTCTCCAATGTTGTTAAATTCTTCAAAGAGAATGACTGACTGTTACTGCAACTCTTCCTTCAGCTCAGTCCTTGTCAATATAAACCAGTATGAGAATTCAAATTAATCTACGTTTTGTTTTCCCCGTAACTAAGAGGGTATCTATTCCAAAGGAATAGTCTCATTTTAATGGGAAGGACATTACGCATATAAGTACCTTCATCATCGTAAGAATATACTCCTAAGAGCTTGTCTACCTGAAGAATTAGACCATGGTAAGCTGGAGTGTGACTCTATGCTGCTCTAGACTGCTCAAAGTTCATTAACAAACTGTTAATGTATCTCAGCAGGATGTGTGCACACGGGCAGTTAGACCATGGCAGGGTAGTGTGAGGCAGATTCATAACCCCAGCTTGCCACGGTCTAATTGTTCGTGTAGACAAGCACTAAGAAAGCGGTCCATCTCTTTGTTCATGAACGGTGTAAGCCAGGGAGTAGGTGGAAAGGTGCTGTTAACATTTTAAGATATTGAAGCTGTAGAAGATTTTTAGACTTAACTTTTTTTTTTTTAATTCTTGAACAAGCATCAGAATTAAGGTTAGAAATCTCTCTCTCATCCAGCATCCAGATATCTGAACTGTCAGATGTCAGAATTTGGAGGAACCAATACCTCTAATTCCTTGGATAAATTCCAAATTAAGTGAACCCATGCCTTCTTACATTGTAGAAAAATTAATATAATACTTTGGAGCTGTTTTTCCAGACTTCTGTGCCTTCTGGGAGTACCGTAAGTTACATTTGAAGGACAAGAGAAATGGGCAAGAGAGATCACTACATCCCACTCTAAGAGAAGTTAACCTCTTAGAACAGTGATATATTGAAGTGTAGTATTTGCAACCAAAAAAGTAAAAATGAAGGTTTGAGATGAATTCCACTGAGGTGTCTATCATCAGATTTGTAAAGGCTCTTATTTCATGTATTTTTCCCTGCATTGATTTTGTGAGTCAGAGTACAATAATCCTGGCATGTTTTTTAAACCTGTGGTCATACCAGATGACATTTTGTGACACTGGAGTTAATCTAGCTGTGATGTTCTCACAATTGAATCCGTGTTATCTGAATCTTGAGAAAATTGAGTTTCCTGCTTCTGCAATGTTATGGAACTCACATTTTGTGCTAAAGAAATATAGAAAGCATTTTACTTCATGTCTGTTGTTTGTATGCTGACATGTGAGTTATGTAATGTTAGTAATAAAAAGAAAATCTTAATAGGAAGTGCTCAAGTACTTTAGAGTTTTATATTATTGCAGAAAACTACCGTATGTCTTTATACTTCCTGACACTTTTTCCCAATTGGATTTCTCTATTAACAGACCAAAATAAACTGGAGAAAGTAGTCAACGTCCAATTCCCTGTCATAAGTCTCTTGGGGATTCAACTTCCAATAAACTAATATTGCCACAAATTTAAAAAAAAAAAAGTGTCAATTCTCCTTATGACCCATTCTTGTATCAAAATAAACTAAAAAGAAAACAAAAGATATCAAGTTTATTTTTTCAATATAGCCATCGTATTGTATTATAGTAATCCATTTGTCCGTATCTGCTGATACAATCTTATTCATCAATATCATTGGTGGTATCTATCCACTAAGATATTTTCCCAGAATGTCTCAGAGTTGGCATGTTAATTTCTAGAATGGCTTTTCCATTTTGAAAGTAAAAAATAGAGTTTGTAGTATAGGAATTTGATCTAGGTGACCAGATGAACTTCTCTACTTGTCTTTATTAGACTTGTTTATAAATTAAACAAAGGCTTCTTTTTATTATTTCTTATCTAATGCATCTGCAAGACAAGTGTTACAGTACTCTTAAATGCTACAACAGGAGCTGCATCTCACCCTTCTGCACAGAAAGGAAGACTCCCCTTACTAAGTTCTTGCAGATGGCTCTTCACAGAGTCAGGAAGGCTCTAGGGGAGCAGAGAGGGCAGGGAGCTATGCTAGGTGAGGTAGAAACTGGACAGCCCTATGGTGCTTGGTGGTGGGGAAGGATGCACCTCAAAAGGTTCCCTAAGAAGGAGAATACCTGTTTCTCTTTGGTTTTCCACAGACAGTTAAGATATTGAGTGGACTATACAATTTTGCTGTCTTTCTTCCCAGTGTAGTGATTTGGGTTTTGGAGGAGGTGGGGAGCCACAATTTCAAGTGCATACCTTTCCATGTGAAAAGTATTTCTGAAGCGTATTTCCCTAATAGTTCCTCTAGGTTTTTCTACTTCTTATACAGTCAATGAGGCATCTAGTAAACATGCAAAAGTAGAAGACAGTAATAATAGTATGAGAAAATAACAGTTCCTAACATATTTTGTTTATTTTCTTTCCCACTGAAATCTGATGCTTAGGAGGCCAAGCTTTCTAAGCACTCTTCCAGGTCCAAAATGAGATGAAGCCCCCTTTACAGTCAAGATAACTGTAAAAGAAATGTTTGTACAAGGGAGGCTTCATTTCCCCCTTCATTATGTCCTAGCTCTCAGAAACAGCTTGGAACAGTCAAGGAACATCAGCAACTGGAAAATCTCTACTAAAGGATAAATAATAAACTCACCATATGGCCATAAATGTAGAAGTCTAGTAAATGTAGGTTTTAATTATGAAGATGGCTATTAAAGGACAGAATGAAGGGGGAAAACTGGGATGAACCGAAATGTCTGGGTTCATATTTTTCTAGAAATGGGATCTGGAATTATAAAAGTCAAAAGTATATTCACAAACAGTTTTCAAACTAACATTCATATATCTTCTCATAGAGGCATAGTTTTAATATGCTCAAGGGTTTGATTCTGAATGATAGGGTTATACCTTCCTTTCCCACATGTTAATTCTACTGGTGCTAATAGAGAAGACTAATCTAAACGTGTACTAAATATTGCAACTGAAATCACACAAACCCTTAGGTCCTTCAACCTTCTTGTTGGAAGTATCCCTGATAGGGTCATCAATACTGCAGTCTGTCCCTGCCCAGGAGAAATTACAAATGCAAGTGGCTTCATTACTACACACCTAGAAAAGAAAATGAAAATAACTGTTTTTGAAACACTTTTGATTAAGGTTATTCAGCATATGGTAGAACTAAGTTATAAGATACACAGGATAACATTTACCAAAACACATACCATAACAAGAATGATTGTTTAGAAAGTTCAAGAAATCAATAACCTTATCTAGTACATAACAGGTTAGGATGGAATGTTCACCCCACGCTAGCCCGGAAAACATTACTGTGGCTCAGAAGGAGCTCAGTAACTGATAGGTCACTCATAGGGAGAGTTAGGTTTGATGAACAAGCAGAGCTGAGGAGCAGCAGCAGCAGGTGGGGCTGGTATAAGGCCAAGCATTGAGGGCAGAAGGGGGCTGCCATGTGCAAGCCTCCAGTTGGTCTCTGGGCTTAAAAAGGAGAAGGGGAAAAACCCAGGAGAGTAGAAGCCCTGGGGATCCAGGCCCTGAGAAAAGGGCACACCCAGAGAGGTGTAGGAGAACGAAGCCTGAAAGAAGTGAAGTAGGAAAAGGTTCAGGGAAAATGGCTACAAGGTTTGGGATGGTTCAGACCTTCACTGCTGACTCGAAGGTCCTTGGAACCTGGAGTACTGGGCAGGCCTGGGTTCCCCTCTCAGCCAGTAGGGAAGTGACACAGTCTGGGCAGTGAACTGAAGGACTGCCTGAGAGAATTCATACAGAGATCCTTTGATACCCTGGAAGGGAAAAACTATAGTGACTTGGCCAGAAGGACAAGCCATGAAGAGGGAGCACTCTGAGTTACAAAGAGGGAGCAATCAAGTCAAAAGGAAAGATGGAGGGACACAGGTAAGCAACCAAAGGAAGAGGCATCAGACTGGCCAAGAGGTAATCCCGAGATACGGCCACAAGGAGGTGCCACAGTGGTGAGCTGTAAACCCCAAGACACAAGTATATCAAGTTTGTAGTTTTATTTAATTCCCCAGGTAGATACACTCAGAAGATAGCATGGCAAGAGTAGAAGACTCCATTACAGCTCAACTGTCCCATGGACTCTCATCAGTGCAGGGGTATCGGGAGCTCTAAGAACCCTTGTTCTTATTCATGGGCAACAGAGATCTTGGGTCTGGGTGGATTAGGCATTTGGTGAAGTCACAGTCTAGCCCTTATTAATTTGCTCTTTTCATGAAGCTGTGAAAGGGGGACACAAATTAAGGTACTTGTTATATGTATCCATTTTCAAAGTGATCATTGTAATCAGAACCACTTTCAAACTTTGGGCCTCATATTTCCTTAGGCAGCTTGTTCCAATGTAAGAGAGAGGGAGAATTCTGAGTTTCAACTAACAGCTTCTTCTTCATTCTTCCAGGCTGGTAGTGTCAGTCTATCCTCCAGCAGAATAGGCCAGGGCTTCATTTTCAGACTGCGCTTAGAAGGATACCTCTGTGAAAATGTGTGCTTAAACCCACTAAAAATTACATTACACTTGTAATAAATATGAACTCCTACCAAACCCATAAAATTTAAAATACTAATCAATAGTGGATGATGGCTGTAAATGGACGATGGTAAAAAGAAATTAGAGATGGAGTAAGTTGCTGAGGAAAGTGACTGCAGGAAGGTGTGGTGGAAAAGCAGATAAAGATAGAAAGAATGAAATTTTGATCATGATTAGAAGGGCAGTTAGTCATCAATAGAGGTACCTAATCAACTGGTACATAATGTATAAAAACTATAGACTACATAGTCTATAGATAATGCTTAAACCAAGTTGACAGACGGTACAATGCTGACAATCAAAAGTAAATAAGCCATGTAATTTTTGTTTATACCTTTATCTCATTCTGCATCCTCTAATGTTAACTAAAGAAGCTTATCAAGAAGGATAAAGATAACTTTAATCTCTACTTGTAAGAAAGGTTTGTTGAACTGAAAATTCGAATTAGCAAAAGCACAATAGGAATGTGGAAAAAAATTCAAAGTCGTCAAGAGAATGTCTGGATCCCTTTCTTAGCTCCTATATTGCCCGCGGTCTCTGTGCCTCTCTCTCCTTCTCCTTCCTTCTGAACCCAATTCACCCTCCTTTCAGTCTGTCTCCCTTTTCGGATTCTCTTCCCATATGAATCTTCCATAATAAGAAAACAACTTCCTAATATAGAGTCTAGTCCTCTACGGCACATATCTGTAGAAATTATAGCAGTCTATCTTATCCCTTGTTGGCCCTGCTCTCCGTTAAAAAAAAAGGGTGGTGGTGGGGAGCACAAGTAGCCAGAAAAACGAAGTGTTTGATCAGTAGTTAAGACACTTGATAACTTAGTCAAATAGACTCAGAGGTGGACTATGAAGCATAACATCCCTCAGTGTAAACTGATGTGCTAGGGTGGAAATAGTGTCAAAACTAAATATAGTTTAAACCAGGGTTTCCAAAATGTGGCCTCAGCCTACCTTGACACATTGTTGGGTGGTCTATCAGCATGACTGCATTCTCCAGTCAAGCTCAGTCTTAATATATCTTTAACTAGAAGTGACTCGTGTAATCTAAGTAAAAGCTATATAAATGTAATGTTTTGAGCTGTATATGTTGGACAGAGCATAGAAAAAAATATTTTAAAAAAATAAGCTGCAGTACTGTATGCAAGTTTAATTCTCGCACGCATACAATGGTATGTTTTGCTGCAAGGTAACCTAGCAATGTACAGTCTGTCACTTACAACTGTAAAAAATGGCAAGCAGTATTTTAATCTGACATGGATCGATTTTATTTTTCGAAAACGAGAAGGTGCATTGGCGGAGAAGATAATGAGAGTCCCAGACCATATACATCTACACAAAATGAGCCAGCCAAAAAAAATAAAGAAAGAAAGAAAGTGTTAAGAAGATATGATGACACGTTCTTGAAGTTTGGATTCTCCTTTACTGGATTGGATGAGTACCCATTGCCTCAGTGTGTTATATTATAAACTGTTATTTTATATTTTTAATTACAATATTTGATTCTTTTCTAATTAGTTGAGAGTAGGGCTGGATCTTTACTTACACAGCACAGAAATCCAGATGCTATACTAAAAAAATTGAAAACTGTTTAAAGTTGGACAACTATTTTGTTCTAAAATCAACAAATAAAAGACGGTTACTCACCGTAGTAACTGTTGTTCTCCGAGATGTGTTGCTCCTATCCATTCCAGTTAGGTGTGCGTGCCGCGCGTGCACGGCTCTTCGGAAGACTTTTACCCTAGCAACACTCGGTGGGTCGGCTGGGCGCCCCCTGGAGTGGCGCAGCTATAGCGCAGGATATATACCCCTGCCAACCCATCCGCTCCTCAGTTCCTTCTTGCCGGCTACTCCGACAGTGGGGAAGGAGGGCGGGTCTGGAATGGATAGGAGCAACACATCTCGAAGAACAACAGTTACTACGGTGAGTAACCGTCTTTTCTTCTTCGAGTGATTGCTCCTATGCATTCCAGTTAGATGATTCCCAAGCCTTATGTAGGCGGTGGGGTCGGAGTTAGATGCTGCAGAATGCAAACTTCTGTGCCAAAGGCTGCATCATCTCTGGACACTTGGGCCAATGAGGCAAAGGTGTGTACTAGCTGCACGACACATCCCCTGAAAGGGTATGTGGGCCAAGACGGCAGCAGAGAAGCCTGAGCCCTGGTGGAATGTGCAGTAAGGTGGCTCCATGGAACATGGGCTAAACACAGGAGGCGCAGATGCACCAGTCATCGAAGATGAAATCCTCTAGGAGGAGACAGGTATGTCCCTCGTCCGGTATGCCAGTACGATGAAGATTCGGGGGCGTTACGCAAGGGCTTTGTCCGCTCGATATAGATTGCGGACGCCCTACGGACGTCTAGGGAGGGCAATTGTTGCTCTCCTTGCGATGAGTGTGGCTTCGGAAAGAAGACCGGAAGGAAGCTATCCTGGATGATATGAGAGGCTGACACCACCTTTAGGGAGGAAGGCCGGACACGGTCACAACTGCACTTGTCCTTGAGAGACACAGTATACCGTGGGTCCATCGCAAGCGCCTGAAGCTCGGAGACTCGTCTGGCTGATGGAAAGGCTACAAAGAAGACCGCCTTCCAGAACAGGTATGCCAGCGAGCACGTCGTCAGTGTCCCGAATGGGCAATCATAAAACTGGCGAGAACCAGGTTGAAGACCCAGGTTGTGGCGGGGGCCAACCGGGGAGGGGGGGATAACGCTCCAAGTCCTTGAGGAATCTAGAAACCACAAGGCGTAAGAATACGGAGCGGCCACTCCCCGCTGGGTGGAAGGGAGAGATGGCTGCCAAGAGTGCCCTTAATGAGGGCCGCGCCATGTGCTGCTGTTTAAGACCAGAGGTAGTCCAAGACGGACTGGATCGGGACCTCGGCGGGAGAAACATTGTGCGTTTCGTAGCAGCAGGAGAAACGCTTCCACTCTGCCAGATACGTTAACCGAGTGGAGGATCTCCTATCACCCAGGGGAATCCTGTAGAGCCGAGGCAGAACAATGTAATTCGGATCAGTTTAGCCACACAGCAGCCCTGCTGTGAGGTGCAGGGATTACCAGTCTGGGTGGTGAAGCTTGCTGCGATCCCGCGAAATGGGGTCGGGGCCAAGAGGTAGGGAAATAGGGTTGGCTACCGACAGGGGTGCAAGCCAGCGGGAACGGTGGAAATTGGACAGCCGATGGCTCATCCACAGCATCAGAAACCTCTCCAAGACTGAGCCCGGGGAGAGGTCTTGGAATGAGGAGGGCTTCTCTCTGTTTTCGCTCTCGCGGGAGCGAAGAGGGCTATGCGGGGAAAGACCCACTTCCGAAAAACGGAATGGATACCGTCCGGAGGGAACGACCACTTGTGAGACCGGAAGGATCTGCTGAGGCGATCCGCCAGCTGAAAAGCCTGGCATACAAGGCAGACTGCTCCCAGCTCTCGGACACTGATGCGTAAGGCCAGCTCTTGGGCCGACCAAAGGCCGTGAGTGCGAAGCTGACCCAGGTGAGCACGCAGCCGAGAGATGGGGTGTCCGTCATGAGGGACCCTGAGGGGTGAATGGAACAGCATCCCTGGATACACCAGGGAGGGCACTGACTCTCGGTTGAGGGAGCCTAGGATGCTCAGGGGGAACGAGACGACCAGGGTGGTATCTCTGCCCGGGTGGTACACCAAGGTGAGGCACGATTGGAGTGGACAGAGGTGAAGCCTGGCATGTTTGGAAACAAACGCGCAGACAGCCATGTGTCTCAGGAAACCTAGGCCTGGGCGAGCCAAAGTTGTCGGGAAGGTCCGTAGACCTTGTACAATTGTTACCACCGCATGAAACCAAGGCTGAGGTAAGCAGGCTCTGGTGAGATTGGAGTCCAGGGTGGCTCCAATGAATTCTATTCCCTGTGTGGGAACCAGAGTGGATTTTACCATTGATGATCAGGCCTAGACACCGGAATAGGTCCGTGTCGATGCCCACAGGACTGGTACTTGGGCTCTGAGGTCCCTCGAACGAGCCAATGTGGAAGAAAAATGGGGACATGAAAATACGCGCCCGTCATATCGAGGGCGGCATACAGTCTATCCGCAGCGTGAACTTGTGGAGGACCCGCAGGTCTAGGATATGTCTGAGACCTCCCTTCGCCTAGGGGATTAGGTTTCGTCCCTAGGCACCTCCTGTATAGCTCCGATGAAGAGGAGCGTCCGCACCTGTTGCAAGAGGAATCGCTCATGAGAGGGGTCCCTAAGAGGGACGAGGATGGTTAGAAGGATCTTAACCTTGAGGGCCTGATTGACGCCCACGACCGCATAAGTGACGCCTGCTGGCAAAGTCTTGTCTTTGTCTAGGCGCAGGGTAAGAGCGGTGAGTCTGGGGACGGAAAGGTCGGCGCTAAGCACCGGCGTGTGCATGCTAATAGAGAGCGGAAAGTGACCCTGCTGCCCTTCAGACTTTGCAGCCTAGGGCCAGCTTTCTCAGAGAACAGGCCTTTGCCAGTGCCGGGCAAGTCGTGTATAGTGGACAGCAGCTGCGAGGGAAGGCTCGATAACCGGAGCCAGGAAAAGCGCCTCGTGGCCACACCCGAGGCCAGGGTCGTGGCAGCGAAGTCAGCTGCATCCAACTAGGCCTGGAGGGAAGCTCTATCCAGCTTCTTCGTTCGATCCAGGAGGGCATCGAACTCTTGACGTGAGTTCTGAAGAACCGACTCTGAAAAGTTGCCCACCGCCACCCGTAGTAGCGGCTAAGCAGGGCTTGCTAGTTTGCTACACAAAGTGGCAGGGCCCCCGCCGAGTACATCGTACGGCCCCGTAAGACCAGTCGCCTAGCCCCCTAGGATTTAGGAGCTGGTGTCTGCTGGCCATGGCGTTCCATCCCATTGAGGGACTGGACGACAAGGGAGCGGGGGCGGGGGGTTGATGTACCTAGGTACTCGTACCCCCTGGATGATGCTATGCACTTGCATTCCAATCAGAGGAGGGCCCGAGGAGTATGTTCCTGCCCCCGCCTCAGCTGGGGAGGAGGAAGAAGAAAGGCCAGGGACAAGCGGGTCCTGTGTGGGCTCGCACTCCTGGACGACCTCCTGATCCGGTGGGATCTCGGAGCCCGGTGGCTGAACCGGGGCTTGCTCCGGACTGGTCGCAGGGGGACGGCTAATTGCCGCCTCTGGCACCCAGAGCTCCGATGGAACGGAGGGAGATGGGAGCACCGGTATGCCTCTGGCGTGGCAGTACGCCCATGGTGACTAGAAGGACCTCTGATAGGTCTCCTGGAAGACTCTGGAGGGCACATCGGAAAAGAGAGTACTGCGCATATGAAGTGTCCGCACGTGGCAACACTGATGCGTGACTGGGTGGCCCTGAAGGAGCTGAAGAGCCTATGGTAGAGTCTCCTTCTCTAACTGACGTCGCTCGACTCGGCACCGGGGATCGGTACCGGGAGACATACTGGTACCGAGAACGAGACCTGCCACCGGAGCTGTGCTGGGCGGTCGACCGAGAGCGCGAGGCTCGACGTTCAGGAGTGGGTACGGGAGTCTCGGTGCCTGGGGCGGTGCCGGGAGCGGGATCGGTGCCGAATGTACCAGGCCAGCAAACGTGACGCTGGCCGGTGCCGCGAGTACTAAAGGTACCGCAATGGAGAACGGTGCCGAGACCACGAGCAGCGTCGTGACCTCACTCGGTGACGGGACCGAGAACGTCTGCGGGACCGCGATCGGGGACGGTGCCGCTCTGCGGTGCCGACGCAGGGTGGCGTAAGCAAGACAGGCTCGCCAAAAGACCATATAACCCGCACCGGCGATGTCGGGGGTTAAGCAGCGCAGCTCTGCCCTTGCCATCAACTCCCTCGCTGTGGAAATGTTCCCAGCGTGGAGGGATTAGTGAGCTCGACCACAGCTCGCGCTGGGGAGCATTCAGGTGTTGGACTCGACGGCTCTTGTGAGGCCGTAGTCTACGGTGCTGATACTGTCGGTGCCGTAGCAGTCACCGGTGCTGGGCAGCCCGGCGTAGTAGAGCGCTCGGGCTGCGGAGCGGGCCGCTCGGACGCCGCTGAAAAGCGAGCTCGACCACGGTTCGTACCGGGGAGCTTTCCAGCACCGGACTCGACGGCTCTTGCCTGGCCAGAGTTAACGGTGTGGATACTGTCGGTGCCGCGGCAGACATCGGTGCCGGGCGATCCGACTGAGCATAGCGCTCGGCTGCGGAGCAGGCGGCTCGGACGCAGCTTAATAACGAGCTCGACCACGGTCCATACCGGGGAGCTCTCCAGCACCGGACTCGACGGCTCTTGCCTGGCCGGAGTTAACGGAGCGGATATCGTCGGTGCCGCGGCAGACATCGGTGCCAGCGAACCGACTGAGCATAGCGCTCGGCTGCGGAGCAGGCGGCTCCGACGCAGCGTCTTAGCGAGCTCGACCACGGTCCGTACCGGGGAGCTTTCCAGCACCGGACTTGACGGCTCTTGTCTGGCCGGAGTTAATGGTGCGGATATTGTCGGTGCCGCGGCCGACCTCGGTGCCGGGCGATCCGACTGTGCATAGCGCTCGGCTGCGGAGCAGACGGCTCATACACAGCGTCAAAGCGAGCTCGACCACGGTCCGTGCCGGGGAGCTTTCCAGCACCGGACTCGACGGCTCTTGCCTGGCCGGAGTTAATGGTGCGGATATTGTCGGTGCCGCGGCAGACATCAGTGCCGGGCGATCTGACTGAGCATAGCGCTCGGCTGCGGAGCAGGCGGCTCGGACGCAGCGTCATAGCGAGCTCGACCACGGTCCGTACCGGGGAGCTTTCCGGCACCGGACTCGACGGCTCTTGCCTGGCCGGAGTTAATGGTGTGGATATTGTCGGTGCCGCGGCAGACGTCGGTGCCGGGTGATCCGACTGAGCATAGTGCTCGGCTGCGGAGCAGGCGGCTCGGACGCAGCAAGTATATTGTGCCTCTTCATCCTCCAGGAGAGGGAGCCATGCCGAGTGGACGTCGGAGTCAGCGAGGGCCAGTGCCGGGAGGCCTTGGCGGCACCGGGGAACCGGTGCCGAGGGAGCGCTCCTTGAAGACTAACCAGCGCTCGGTGCCAAGAGCGGAGGAGCAAGAGCTGCCTCCCTCAGGAGCTGTTTGGGACGAAAGTCCCGCTCCCCTTTGTTCTAGGATCAAAGGCCCCGCGAATGCGGCACTTATCTGTCAGTTGAGAATCCTCGAGGCACTTAGGAGAGGATCTCTTGTCGGCAATGGCTTGTGGCCGGCCGAGCATTGTAAAACCCTGTGGACCGGGCATCGGACCCGGCACCGGGTGAGGGGAAGGGGATAAACCCCGAACCCCTGAAAATAAATCCTATACTACAAACAAATAAAGTTAACTACAACTATAAACTATACACTAAACGAGAGAAACTACGAGTAGCTAGGGAGGTGGAGGTCAGCTAAGCTGCACTCCACTGTTCTAATGGCTTTCACGGGCGAAAAGAAGGAACTGAGGAGCGGATGGGTCGGCAGGGGTATATATCCTGCGCTATAGCGGCGCCACTCCAGGGGGTGCCCAGCCGACCCACCGAGTGTTGCTAGGGTAAAAGTCTTCCGAAGAGCCGTGCACGCGCAGCGCGCACACCTAACTGGAATGCATAGGAGCAATCACTCGAAGAAGAACACGTTAATTTTGTTAACATTGCTGTGTTGCTTATTCAGTTTTATACATTGTACATTTATACATTGTGTTTTCCTTGTTTGAACACCACATTTAGCTCAACATTTTTTTAAAAAGTGTCATTTTCTTAAAAGTGTTTGGTTTCAAAGATCTTGAAGCATTTCTTTGAGTGCATATTGCTAGGAATTTCTATCATTACAACTGTTTACATTAAAATGAAAAGAAAACGTGCACTGTATTTACAGTTCTAGTGTAAGTAATTAAAATTAATAATTTCCCTCAAGAAGTGTTAATGGGCTGCAGTGCCTACTGCAGCAGCACAGATGGACGTCCAAGAAAGAAGCTTTGGATCCCCAGTTTAAACAGTAATGACTTCTTTAATTAGGCAGAATAAGACAATCTGCATATGCGGAGGGCCAACATTCATATTTTCAGTCCAGAGTACAATGTAGCTGCGAGGAAGGCTAAGAGGATGAAATAGCCTGATGTTCTGTATTAAGAGTACATATCAACAGCCCTAGGAAAATGAGTTGTTAATGTATCGAGCATTGGTTGCTACCTTTGGAGCTTCCTGTCCAGCACAATGCCATAGAGACAATAAATGGAACTGGAAGGCTCACATATGACACAATATTGGGATTATTTGTCTGAGGTGATAAGAGGTATCCTATTAAATTCTATCAAATTAAGGTTAATAAACTGGAACAGAGGGATATAGGTTTATGTTCAGAGGAAGTATACTGCATATAAAAAGACTCTGTGGAGAATAAAGAAATTAGTGCTGCTAAAGGAGGTGAGGACCAGTAGTTTAATATTTGAATCACAGAATTAGCAAGTATGAGTGAATGCACACAAGAAGCACAAGTAAGAAGGTGTCATTTTCAGGTCTTCTCTACATGGGAGATTTTCCTTGGCTACTGCCTGCGGTGGCAAGCTATCAGTGTTGCTGCACAGGTGCAATCCCTGAACATAGACAAGCAAAGTTATTTGCACCAATGGATCTTAATCCAATTTCAAGGAGGTATAGACACCTTACCAAAAGGAGTTAACCAGGCTTCAGATCATGACACAATCCTGAATACTGCTCATTTGTTTTCCCATACATTCAAAGTGAAACATGTTCCATCCTTGAAAGATGAACTTGCTCAGTGTGGTCTACTTTTCTCCAGGAGCCTTTTTGGAGCACCACTGAATGTCTATTTCTATTCCCTCTTGCTGGTGCTTTCCGATCTGCTCCAATCCTATTCAGGTTCTATGCCCTTGTCCCACTTATTTCTGCTACCACCATCCTAAAGACCTCGCATCCAGATGGTACAGTAGGGCTTTCACAGTCTCTTCAAGCAGCTCAGAACACTAGCTTTCTGCAGCATTAATACTGGATTCTGTGGCAAACTGAAATTATTCAGAGGTTTGAAATGTGTGATGAAACATTAGGGATGTTTTTATAGTACTGGAGTTTACTATTGACTTCAGTGGGAGCACAGGCCAGCTATAAATGCTTTTGAAAATCCCTCTCTAAATATTAACATGAAAAACTACAGTGAATTGTGTTACACAATTTAAAAACCTTGTTTTCTCATGTTATCTATGCCTCTTACGCTGTCATAGAATTAAAGTATGTCACAAAACCCAACACTTGTGTATTCAGGAAATCAGGAGGTCTCACTGAAGATTTTAGGTACAGTACACAACACTGTACATTAGGCCCTGTTTATTTTGGAAGTATGAACAGAGCTTATCTGCTATCCCATGGATATGGACTTACCCCATGATCTGAACAGACTTTTCCATCAGAACCAATAGGGCAGCTGCTTATGTTCAAGGACTGAATTGGTAGGCACTTCCTGTCTACACACATCATGTGAGGGCCACATGGAGCTCCATCTTCCACATATCCTAAATCTGTATCGTCATCTAAAAGTACATGAGCGCCACTAGGAGAAAAAGTTTTAAAATACTATTAATATTATGGCTAGAGCCTTTTTAAGATATTAAAACACAATAAAGGTATGGATGTTAAAAGCGCTATAACTTCATCACTCCACAGCACACTATAGGAAAGAATATGGTATGCACAAATTCACACCAAAATTTTTCTATTAATCACACAATTCTCACAGTAGCACTGAAATGAAATAGCTATAACTTGGAGAAGAATTCTAGGTATTGACACGCAATTTTAATTTGCTCTTAGTTTACATGTCTATAACTGACAGAACATCTTTCTTTTTTTCATAGCATAAAATGATATTTCTAGAAAATATTACTAGTTCATGTATATATATATTTATGCATATTTTATGAGAAATGTTTCATTCTTAAACTTTGATCTCAAATGGGAACAGGTAGGAAATATGGTGGAGAATGGTTGTATATATACAAGAAAGTACTTTTACTATTCTTAATAATCAAATTTTATTTAATTTTTTAAAAGCACCCATCCAGTAATCATCCATGTGCCTGTCCTCTGACCAATTAAAATGATAACTAAAGATCTCCTCCTACCACAATCATTCATATAAAACAAATAATTCCTCTTGCTGAGATAGTACTGCTCAAAACCAGGAAGTCTTATATATGGATCTTTCGCTCTTCTGGATTATAATTCTTAAACTTCATGGAAGAGCAATATGATGCTGAACAATAAGGTTTTATACCAGTCTCAAGAAGGTAACCTGTGAATCCACATGCTTTTCAACCCTTAAACGGAGAATATCAGTGATTTTTAATAAAAGGAGAAATACCATTTAAAATAGTGATTTTTACCTTTAACAACTTTAAATGTAGCTGTTGACATTTTTTATCTTTATCTTCTCCATAGCTTCCTAAATTCCAAGTTCAGAAGGGACCATTGTGATTATCTAGTGTGACTTCCTGGATAGCACAGGCTATATCTACACTTAAGACACTGCAGCAGCACAGCTGCAGCGCTGCGGTAGCACTTCATTGTGGAGACTACAGCAATGGGAGAGGTTCTCCTGTTGCTGTATGTACCAGCTCTCCTGTTGCTATATAATTTTTCTGTTGACCTAGTGCTGTCTGCGCTGGAGGTTAGGGTCAATTTACCTACGTCTCTCAAGGCTGTGGATTCTTTATACCCCTGAGAGACGTAGCTATGCTCCCGTAACTTTTCAGTGTAGACCAGCCCTCAGCCATAAAACTTCCCCAAAGTAATTCCTAGAGCATATCATTTAGAAAAAACATCCAATCTGGATTTTAAAATTGTCCGTGACAGAGAACCCTCCATGATCCTTGGTAAATTGGTCCAGTGATTAATTACCCTCACTGTAAAAAATTTACACCTTATTTCCAGTCTGAATTTGTCTAGCTTCAGTTTCCAGCCACTGGATCATGCTGTACCTTTCTCTACTAGATTGAAGAGCCTATTATTAAATATTTGTTCCCCCTGTAAGTACCTGAAGACTGATTAGATCATACCTTAACTTTCTCTTTGTTAAGGGAAATAGACTCAAGGACCTCAATCTATCATTATAAAGATGTGTTTTCCAAACTTTTAATCATTTTTGTGTCTTCTCTTTGACTCTTCTCCAATTTATCAACACCCGTCTTGAATTGTAGACATCAGACCAGGACACAGTATTCCATCAGCACCAAACAGAGAGGTAAAATAATCTCTCCACTTCTACTTGAGATTCCCCTATTTATGCATCCAAGGATTGCATTAGCTCTTTTGGCCACAGCATCACACTAGGAGGTTGTGTTCAGCTGATTAACCCCCACAGCCCCCAAATCTTTTTCAGAATCATTGATCCTCAGGATAGTCCACCATGTGTAAGTATGGCCTACGTTCTTTGTCCCTCAGTGTGTACATATAGCCAAATTAAAACTCATACTGCTTGTGCCCAGCTTACCAAATGATCCAGCTCACTCTGTATCAGTAACCTGTCCTCTTCTTTATTTACCCTTCTCCCAATTTTTTTCATCTGCAAACTTTATCAGTGATGGCTTTATTTTTGCTTCCAGATCATTAATAAAAATTGTTAAATAGCATATGACCAAGAACCAACCCTGTGGAACCCACTAGAAACATGCCCCTTTGATGATGCCCTGTTAATAATTACATTTTCAGACTTATCAGTTAGCCAGCTTTTAATCCATCCAATTTGGTTACGGATAGAAAAACCATTTGTGTATGATGTATAGTCTTTTACCTGCAGTCCACTACACGTCCCTGGTGGTAAAAAGAGGTTGGGGTAATTTCTCCCTGAAGATGACCAATTCGTGGAACACGAGTAAGATTAGTGCAGAGCAAAAAGCCACAGAACACATCACTGCAAAAGAAAAACAAAGACAAAGTTACCAAATAGAGTCATACTAACAATATTTATAAGATACAAACTGTTGTGTCAAAAGCAATGAAGGCATGAAACCAACAATATTACTGCAATAAATAACTTAAGACCAGCTTCTGCCACTGCTGGTCACATAAAGTAATAACTTACCCAGTGAGTAGTACCACAGACTTTAGTAGTACTACTCTAAGTAAGGTACTACTTGATGGGAATAATGATGGCGGAAGCTAGTCGGAATCAGATGGTGTTAATTGTAAAAACAGAAACAAAATTCTACCAATTTATCTGAACAAAAATCTATTTCCACAAAAATACTTGAATATAATATTAAAAGGGGCATACAGGTGGACAAACTATGCATAGTTTTGTTATCCTAGACTACATTACATTGTGCTTTTTCAGGTAATGACACCAGCTACGGGACATCTCTGGATGCACATTGGTAGGATGAGCCTTTGTCTTCCACGGATCAGTCAGAGCTCACTGTTGTCCATGGCCTACTAGTGTCTTCCAAATATTTGGTCATATTGTATATGGGGAGGTCCAACATGATGGAAGATCATGGTCTCACTCAGTGAGAGCAGACTACTACCAAGCTATCCCTGCCATTTCCCCTCTTCCTCCCCACCCCCGGCTACGGGATGGAATTACCCTGAGATCACAGGATCTAGCAGAGATTCCTGGATCACGTCTGGAGGTGGAACCAGCATTCATATCTTTGGCCACTTACATCCCTGCCTGACCTTGTGTGTATGTACATTACAAATGTGTGACACTGTGCTGCTATATCCTTTAACTTCTCTCCACAAGTCCAAATTGCCAGTACATCTGCACGAAAATCTAGATGTGAGAAATTCCAAAAATGTGAATTTTTGAGCCACCTGGGAATTCTGCAAACCAATCTGTGAAATATTTTGGAGTTCTGAAAATTTGTAAGAAAAAATGGAGGATTCAAAACCATGCAAAACAAACTGCTGAATAAGTTCATTAAAAAATCTGAAAAATATTAGGCCAATTTCACCCAAAATATTTAGACAGTTTCTACAAAGCTAAACTTACTGTTTACTGCACTGAATCCATTGGTCTCCATCCTTTCCACAGTTTCCTTTTTTTGTGCCTTCTGTATTAAGCTTCTCATAACAGAATTTGTCAGACCCTGTAGCCTCTGTTGATGAAAAAGGGAAAAGAGAATGTACTTTACATTGACAGCAGCAAGTATTCTCTTCATAAAATTAATGTAAAATATGTAAAGAACTGCCACAAGAAAACATAAACCCAGGACTTTGAAATTTCATCCTGTGTTTTAATTTATGGAGTAGATTTTGTTTACACAATGAGAGGGAGGAGAGAGAAGAAAAGAGAATTCTATCAGGCAGCTGAAAAGGGAAAATATTTCCCCCCTTATACTCAGATTCCAATATCTGAATTGAATATCAGTCTGGAGACTCTCTTTTTCGGTGATCTGTCTAAGCAACATCTACCTGGGTGTATATCTTCTTCACTTGAATATTCTGGGGGTCTAACATTGTTCACATGTACATCAGTTTTACAGTGGTGCAATTTAACTGTTTTCCCTGCTGTTATTCCTGATTTATACTAGTGTGAGAGTAGAATCACATTATCTCTCTGTAGCACCAGATATTTGCCTCTCTATGTATGCAGGGAAAGAATTAAGGGGCCTAATTCTCCTCTCACTTACACCAGTGTAAATCAGGAGTAATGTAGTTAAACAGATACAAAACCAATATAAGTGAGAACAGCATAAAACTGAGATTAACTCACGTTTTTTCAGTGTAAGCAGAGAAGTCCTAACTTTCCTAATCAAGTAGGATTGGATAGAAGAGCCACATTCAATCTAAAACATTTTCCACTTTTCTCTTCTTTAGTCTTTTTGGGTTCCCACACATTAGTATGCTTGTGCTAAGAATAAACCTTTTCAGAGTCTCACCTACCTAAAAAGGCAGGAGCAGCAAGCTGGCCATGAGGAGGCAGAGCAAACAATAATGGGAAATTGTTGAAACAGAGGAAAGTAGAGAGAGAACAAAGGCAGAGCCTGAAAAGATGTTCTCAGAATTTGGTCTGTGATGTGACTTTTCTGTGCTTGGAGGTGGACCAATAAACATCCTTCCAGACTCATGGAGTTAATATGAAATTACTCATTAACAAGTGCTTTAGGCTTTCTTTCATTAAAAAAAACAGTGTCTTCATTATTTAGAATGACAGAAAAAGTAACAACTAAATACAATGTGTTAGTTACAGCATAGGGACTTATATAGAAAAGACAATCTAAATAATTTCAATTAAAATATAACCTTAGAGTTAGAGAGAAAAATGTACTGTACTGCCACCGAGCTAAGGGAAAGGTACCAGGAGTCCACTAAAACTACTGTCCCCATCTTTCTCTGTATTAAATGCACTGTATCTTGTGTTGCTTGTGACAGACAGTAAAAGATGGAAATCTCCTAACACCACAATGGGTAGGAACATTCTTCTCTCTCTCACGGACCACACCCACCCCACAATCATTTAAGTTGGGAGGGATAGCTCAGTGGGTTAAGCACTGGCCTGCTAAACCCAGGGTTGTGAGTTCAATCCTTGAGGGGACAACTAAGGGAACTGGGGTAAAAATCTGTCTGGGGATTGGCCCTGCTTTGAGCAGCGGGTTAGACTAGATGACCTCTTGAGGTCCCTTCCAAACCCTGATATTCTATGATTCTACATAAACATCACAATGGCATGAGTACAACATACTGGTAGTTTGGTTCTACTGTCTTATGCCCAAAATCATTATCCAGTGCATGTCTCCCCTGAAGATGAGGGAATCAATAATTATCTGTGTGATTTAGTTTTTAAAACCACACATTTATATTAAGGTGTATTAAGAAATATTCTGAACACAAAAATATATTTATCCAAAGATATTAACCTAACATGGCTGTAGAAATAAGTTTTATATTTTCTGGTGAGTTTCAGCCTGGGTTAGCTGCAGTATATGCTGCTCATCTTACCTATATCTACAGGCACAGCAAGTTATAACCACCTGACTCCCATGGCTCCTAAAGATATCAGTACTGTGTCCAGTTTTGGGCCCCACACTACAAGAAGGATGTGGATAAATTGGAGAGAGTCCAGCGGAGGGCAACAAAAATTATTAGGGGGCTGGAGCACATGACTTATGAGGAGAGGCTGAGGGAACTGGGATTGTTTAGTCTGCAGAAGAGAAGAATGAGGGGGGATTTGATAGCTGCTTTCAACTACCTGAAAGGGGGTTCCAAAGAGGATGGATCTAGACTGTTCTCAGTAGTAGAAGATGACAGAACAAAGAGTAATGGTCTCAAGTTGCAGAGGGGGAGGTTTAGGTTGGACATTAGGAAAAACTTTTTCACTAGTAGGGTGGTGAAGAACTGGAATGGGTTACCTAGGGAGGTGGTGGAATCTCCTTCCTTAGAGGTTTTTAAGGTCAGGCTTGACAAAGCCCTGGCTGGGATGATTTAGTTAGATTTGGTCCTGCTTTGAGCAGGGGGTTGGACTAGATGACCTCCTGAGGTCCCTTCCAACCCTGAGATTCTATGATCAGCACCCAAATACCAAATGACATCACAATTCACCCATATTATTTCAACAGACATTTTTTCTCTGCTCTACGGTGGAAACTTTTAACTGAAGGAGGAAAGTACAGTAGGTGAAAATACTAATAATACAAACTAAAAAATACACATGAATAAAATATATTTAAGGTAGGCAACGTTAACCTACTAATTCCCCAAATGTATTTGCACTGATTGTCTCTTGTCTTGCATTCTCCATTATAGCAACGTCCCTAAACAAAAACACAACAAATTAGTGAAGGGAAACCAAACATATTACTTTATTTTTTAAAATCAAATGCTGTCCTTTAGCTGTCTTTACAACTTCTCTTTCATTTTGATTATTATATTTTATACATTGGGATATACTCTCCCCTTAATGTGCTTGTGTTTGTGTTGTGGGATGAGGGTGGGGGTGGAAAGCACATTTATACACTGAGGGCCTGATTCTCTACTGCATTTCATGTTGTCATTTAAACTAGTCACAGTGGGTTGAAAATGCTGCCAAATCAGATTTTCCACTCACCTACACTAGCGGCAGCATTATACATCCACTTTGCAAGGTGTAAAGGCCTGCATAAGAGGCAAACTAATGAAAGAACTGGCCCTTCATTTCTATTAACTTAACTGGAACTAACACCAGTAAATCATTGCAGAGTTATATAAAAATATACACCTGAACATCTGGGTGCCCACTGAGCCGCACCAATCTTGTATTTCTATTTTCTGCAAACTGCCTGCTGGCCAGAAATAAAAATCAGAGGAGAAAGCTGAATTTTTTTAAAGTGATCTGAAAAGGGCCAAACTGACTGCACTTAAACTGAAATTCTCAATGTTAAAAACAGAGCACAGACAGCACAGGCAACATCAGTGCAAGTTTCTTTACACTGCTACAAGCAAGCAATATGCCTCAACTTTAACCAAGAAAGTGAGAGACTAAATCAGTCCCTATGTCCATACAATGGCCCACCAGAAGGCTGAACAAAACATTGAAGAACTGCAGGGAGAGAGGGATGGATGATATGTTCAAATTTAATAGGTGCTCTGTTTGTCTGCCCAAAGTTTGACAAACCCTTAGGATGAATAAACTGAGACACAGAGTTTATGAAAAAATAAGGAAGAAAAGTGAGTTAAGAAATGAAAATTTACACTGGATTCATTATTCATTGATTTGCAAAGGTTTAAACACGTTACATACCTGATTAGAATCACAAGCATATCCATCTTGTTTATGAAGATTTGGTGGGCACTGAACATCAAAAGATAAAAATTCTTGATCAAATTATAACATTTGGAACTGTAGGACAATAAACAAATGTTTAACAATAAATTGTTTAAAAACAAATAGTTGGCATAAAATACATGCAGAGGAACTGTGTCATCCTTAGTGCTATCTTCTGTTGCAAAGTGCCCCAAGGGTTATAAATACAGTATAAGAAGCCACAAAAATTAGTTTTATATTTATTAGAAAATAAACTAATAGGATATATGATTGTGGCATATAAAATTCAAAGGAAAAAAGAATGGAGAAGGCTTATTATGTTTATATAGTATCCAAAATGTGGTAGGTGCTTTACAGACAAATTAAAATGATACAGTAAATGCACTCTACCTATAGACATGAGATAAAAAATAATAGATGGAAGCAGGGAGGAAGGAAGACAAAGGTTACACAAGTCTCATCACACAGCCATTTAAGAAATATCACAATGCTATTTGACAGTGAAATTCAAACCAAGAGGGAATAGAATGAAACAAAGAAAGAACCAGACAGACACTTAGGAATCTCAGAATAAACTTTGAATGAAAGTAGTTCCATTGGTGGTCTGTTCCACAACAAACAGTAGAAATTCCAAATATATTCAAGAACTTAAGGAAAACAACTTTACAGAGTAAAAGTGCTAGCTGGCTAGGTAGACAGACATGTAGCAGGTCACTTTACCACTCCTTGCCAAAACATTACCTTGTTAACATTACCTGTAACCGTTCTGTTTTATCTGGTCCTTTCTTAAGGTATGTGTATAAACAGATTAAATTGTATAGCATAATACATCTAAATATATCTATATCTACACACATTTTACAAAACACATTTAAAGAAATCATGTTGGTGCAAAGGGGCTGCAAAGCAGTTGCAAGGCCCCTGATGGATTGTTCCTGACACAGGAGCCCCTCTAGACAGATACAGAACTAACTACACCAGACTTACACTTTCCTCCATCCTGCAAGAGCCACTGATGGGCGGGGTGGGGGAGAGCATTCCTGGTCATCTGACAAATGAGAGGGGTGTGACTAGGGCAGTCCCGTACCTCAGCTATTCCTGAGCTGCCACAAAAATCTATAAAGTCCTTGAGCAGCTGGACACAAGTTAGGGCAGCCCTTAGGGTTGTTCTAACCAGCTATAGGGATCAAACTGGCTCTTAGTGGCCCCAGATTCGAGTGGGCACATGCCCAACTCTTAGAACCTGTACAGAACCCTGCACAGGGTGAATTCGGCTGTGGTAGAAGTGTGTGAATTTAGCTGTACAAAATCCTGGCTGATGAATGATGCCACCAATATATAAATCACACAAAGAACAATTTTCCATGGTTATGCTCAGCAATAGTGATAAACACAAGAAAAAATGGAAATGAGGCACAATGTAGATAAGAAATTATTTAGAAATAATTTAAGATTAATTGATGGTTCATTAACTTTTACATCAACCAAATACTAATGCAGCTTTAGATAGTTACATATATTTCTGTGCTAAGTTCATAAACAGTCACACAGTTACATATATATATGAATTATATGATAACCAGCCACTTCCAGTTCTTAGAGCTGTGTGTTCTGATATTAAAACAGTCAAAACTTGCCTATCATTAATACATACTAGAAAACCTGCTTCACAGGGATGTCCCGTGAATGGTGGAACTGTAGAACAAGAAACAAAGGGACAGAGATAGAATGACTTAAAAAAAATAAATAGTAAGCATACTACTTTCACAGCACCCAAATCCTTACTGGGACCAGCTCCTGGGATCTGCCAATTGGCAGCGATTGTGCATTGTCACAAGACAACTAGCCCTAACCTAACTGCCTATTTTGGTTTTTCTGTATGTATACTCATTTTATGACATTGTTGGAGACCATCAACAGAAATGGCTATGCACTAAATTGTCATGCAGTTCATTTTTTTGTATGCAAGTATTTGTTAGATATAGTTGCTACAGAGCAACATGTGTCCACAAAAAGTACATGTTACAGTAATTTTGTATAATCAATTAAAAACTAGGGGCAAATAGCTTTTCCTCTTTAATGTTTTGATAACAGAATGGTGGATTTGTTAAAATAGCACAAATTTTTTTTTTTGGTGCAGAGATTTTTTACTAGTTTAAAAGGAAAGTTAATTACTGTGTACAGTAACTGGAGTTCTTCAAGATGTGTTGTCCATATGCACATTTCACTGATGCTATGGATGCACCTCATGAAGTAGATCCGAGTTTTGGGGGCCAGCAGTACGCATAGGGCGCACGTGCGCTCTGCAGTCCTCATGCTTTTCTGCAAGAGCATATAAGGGCAAAGCACGTCCACTGCCATTTGGTTCCTTCTGACTGCAGAATCCTATATAAGAGGACTCTGATGTAGAGAAGCTGGAAGGGCAGGCTGTGGAACATGCATATGGACAAACATCTCAAAGAACTCCAGTTACTGTATACAGTAATTAACTTTCCTTTCTCTGTTGAGTAACTGTCTATATGCGCATTCCACGGACATGCGCTCTGATCTTCCTCACATGAGGTGTATACATACCATCACTGGGACGGGCATAAGGACAATCACTTGAAGGAGAACAATTTTAAAATAGGTGACATACTGGGGCATAAAGAAGATGACATTATCCATTTAAATATTTGTAGGCACGCTCAGCAATGTCTTCCAAACATCACAAACTGAATAGCTTATAACTTTCTTAAGAAACAAAGCTTTGGTTTTGTCCATATTTAACTTTTCTCAGAGGCTACATTTTGACTAACCTCTTTTAACAATTTATCTATTTATTCAGTGTCTGTGGTAAAAAATGTGGGAGTCCATTTTTAAAAATGTCATTTTCCTTCTATTTTTCATATTGGTTTAATTGTTCATATTTGCCTTTTTTTACTTAACTTTTCTAAAATGTGCAGGCTTTTTAAACATTTCTGCTACTAAATGCACATACTTTCTTAGTTGGACTGTGACAGTGTTCTTGCTTGAGCTTTATTTTTGGCCATCAATCTGTTTATGCTGTTAGATTAATTTTCCAGGGCTCTCCTTTTTCTCATGTTACTTGGTTATTTTTTTCATTCAAACCAGCTGCCCACAAACTTAGGTCACAATTCTGCCACACTGACTCATATTAAATAGTATCTTACTTTGTTAGTATTATTGTTTAACATATATATTGTGGTACTGCCTACATCAGGGGTGGCCAGCCTGCGGCTCCAGAGCCACATGCGTCTCGTCAGAAGTTAATATGCGGCTCCTTGTATAGGTTCCGGAGCAACAGGTGCCAACTTTCCAATGTGCCGGGGAGTGCTCACTGCTCAACCCCTGGCTCTGCCACAGGCCCTGCCCCCACTGCACCTCTTCCCACCCCCTCCTGAGCCTGCCGTGCCCTAAATCCTCCCGCCTCCCCCCCCCGAGCCTCCTGCACGCCATGAAACAGCTGATTGGGAAGTGCAGGGAGGGAGGGGAAGGTGCTGATTGTGGGGCTGCTGGTGGATGGGAGGCACTGGAAGCAGGGGGGCAGGAGCTAATGGGGGGCTGCTGACATATTACTGTGGCTCTTTGGCAATGTACATTTGTAAATTCTGGCTCCTCAGGCTTCCTCTTGGCCACCTCTGGCCTCAACCGCGACAGGGCCCCATTAAGTAAGTCATCATACAAAAATATATAAATTAACAGTCTCTACCCTGTAGAGCTTAGTCTGAGAGACAGGCATAACAGATGGATGAGACAAACAAGCAGGCTGGGAGGAGAATGGGGTAATAAAAAATAACTGGCTTATCTACATGAGAAATTACTCTGAGGTAACTATTCGTGACTAACTTGATGTGTGGACACTCTTATTCTGAAATAAGAATGTCTTATTCCAAATTAGCTTAATCCACTTCTAAAGCTTTGGAAGTGTTAATCCACTTTAAATTCACTTCCTGTTTTATTCTGGATAAATTTTCATGTGCAGACCAGCAATGTGTGCACAAATCTTAGCCATACATTAGCAATAATCACAATTGCCAGATGGCAGTTTGCTCTATACATTTTGGCAGAGGTGAGCTTTGAGAAGGGGCTTGAAGAAGGATAATGTGATGATTAAGGATTTTGCCTGGGAGCTTTTTCCATGCAAGGCGGTAGCATGGAAGAAAGCGCAAAGGTGCTTGTGGGAAAAGCAGACAAGAGGGTGATCAAGGCTGGAATCGCTGGCAAAGAGAAGGCAGGGGTTGACCTTGCAGTAAGATAGTAGGATGGATAGATAGGGCAGGGCTAAACAGTGGAAAGTTAGGATAAGAAATTGACATTAGATGTGATGGAAGAGGGGGAGCCAATAGTGGGACTTAAAAAGGGTGGTAACGAAGTCCAAGTGACAAGCCAGGAAGATGATCTTAGGAACAGCATGTTGAATTAACTTGAGGCCGCAGGCAACAGGGCCAAATGAGAAAGAGGCCCAAATGAAAAATGAAACCAAGAGACAAGGTGAAAGTCCACAATGACAGAGAAAGGGAAGGGCAGGAAAGGGCTTCAGGGAAAAGTTAAAAGCTCTGTTTTGGCCATGTTAGTTTCAGCTGATGACTGGACACTCACAACGAGAAAGCCAAGCCAGGATTTTAGTCTAATTGTAGGGCAAGAGGTCCAGAGTAGAGAGGCAGACTTCTGAGTCATCACCATAAAGATGGTAGTCAAAGCCATGTTTACAGATAAGTTTGCCCAGAGATAGAGTGGATAGGGAGAAGAGGAGGGGGCCAAGGATCAGGGCTGGCTCCAGCTTTTTTGCTGCCCCAAGAGGCGAAGAGAAAAAAAAAAGCCATGATTGGCGGCAGCTCAACCGCGCCGCTTCATTCTTCGGTGGCAATTCAGTGGCAAGTCATTCGCTCCGAGTGGGACTGGGGGACCTGCTGCCAAACTGCCGCCAAAGACCCGGACGTGCCGCGCCTCTCCATTGGCCACCCCAAGCACCTGCTTCCTTCGCTGGTGCCTGCCAAGGATGCAAACCAGAGGGTCTCCCCACAGAAAGAGGGTGAGAGAGGGAGAAGCAGGACCCACTGAATTAGACACTAACGGCGTGATCCAACAGTCAGTGAGAGAACCATGTGAGGACAGTCATGAAAGCCAACAGATGACCAGATTTCAAGAAGAGTGTGGCTGGCATTAATGGCAGCCGATAGATCAGGAAAGATGAAGACGAGTTACTGTGCAAGTACGTCCACTAGAAACAATGGACCTACTTTGCAGAGTAAGATACTATTCAAAGTGAGCGTGTGTGATAGAACTGGATCTAAAATTATTTTAAATTGGATTTGGATCCTTTTTTGTTTGGGGAGGACACAGAGCCTATATAGAGGGGGAGAGAAACAAACATGGGGGAGGGAGTTTTCTCATGAACCAAAGAGTCTCTGATCAAAACTCTTTCCTCTACCCTTTCTTTGAAACTAACCTCTTCCACCTGATAAGAGGTGGCTGGAATTTCAGCTCCACTCTGCACTCATTAGCTCTGAGGCATAGATGGGGATGTGGGCAATGCCCAACTCCCTCCCCACAAACTCTGGAGATGCCACTGTTGACAGCATTAATCTTGTGCAGTCTTTGTATTCCGGGGACTGCAAGGATCTGACTGGCCTACAATGCCTTTAAACTTGTGCATTCTGCAGGACCAGATATAATCTTACCCAAAGTGTTCTGAGAGCCAGTGTAAATGCTAGCTGCCTAGGGCATTATTCTGTTATTTTCTTGGTGCTCACTGGAAGTGTGTGTGGGGAGAGAGGGAGAAGAAATTGAGCACACTGTTCTATCTACATCTCTAGGAATGCTCTAGGATAGGACAGCTTTCATTCTCCACTACAGAGAAATTCTGGCTCTTCGTTAAACAGAAATTGTAATGCTTGCTCTTAAGATAAATACATTTAACCAGTAAAGAATAAAAGTTCCATCTTTTCTTTTGTTTTCAGCCAAGACTGCTATAGCCAAAGTGTCTAGGATTCCCTTTCAATCATGTACAGTTTAAGTAGCCCAGACCAAAATCATAAATAGCATATTGATTATACTGGTACAAACAGCTAATGGCTTTAATTGCCTGATAAACCTTGAAGTGCCATGTTAAATTCTACTCTTACTGCATATATATCTAATGGAAATTAAGGAGATGAGTCAATATATGAAATGTCATGGCTCCATTGTGGGTAGAATGAAATATAGCTTTACATGCATACCTTTTCTTTGATACTTTTGCTAAGTTGTGCCCTCACTAAACTCCTGGGAATGCCAATGGGGTTTGAGTAAAGGCAGACTTAAGTCTCTCGGCCATTATTTCTTTTGATAAGTTATGTTCTGAAACAAACCATTCAGCACAGCACATAAACAGATTTTATTTTCCTTTCCTTATTTTCTACTATAACTGATTTCTTTCTTTCCCTTTGCTTTCTGCTAACACGTGAATACCTACACTGTGCATCTGTAGTAAGTGCTTATTGCCAATAACCTGTTCAGCAGTTTTAGATATTTTGCTGGGGTTTGTGTCATTCATTCTTCGCATTGTTTTATGAGTTTTCCTTTCTCCTTTTGTAACAGAGTTTATACTTATTAAATAATTGAGAACAGCCATTTGCTAATCACTTGAACAAAAACCTTCTTCAAATACACTTCACACAAAATACATTTTTAATATTTACAACTAATGAGGGAACTGGTCATTTTGAGCAAATGTAATATCAGCTTGTTACTCAATATATTTAATTGAGATAAAAAGATTACAAAATTGAATAGAGTATGCAGAGAGCTTAGGTATACATACCTGACCAGAGTCGCCAGTACAGTACTCTGTAATATCACACTCATTCACTGCATATCGACAGTCATAGCCTCGTGGGAAAAACTAGAAAACAACCACCATTCATTAGGACTGAGATTATATAATGGCATATTTCAGACTCTTGTTTAGAAATATTCCTTGTGTTTCAAAGCCATATTTCTCAATTTTCAAATGAGTCTCAGCATCAACATCCTTTGAGTCTTGCCCACAGAATAACAGAGAGAACAAAACATATCCAGAGGAAGCCTTCAGTACAGAAATAGTGTATGATTAACTCAGAAACCTACATTTTGTAATACTTGTGTACATACATATGCGTGCGTTCACACACACACACACTTCAGTAAATGCTGAATTATCCAGGAACAACAAAAAACCCACCGCTAGCTTCTGGTTCAACTGAAAGTGGTACACATCAGTAATCTGAAAAGTATTCTTCAGTGATACACCTCTGCTAGAAATATTTTTCATACCATTAACACACTATGTGTATGGGAAAAACTATAAAGATTTATTTCTGCCGAGAAAATATTGAGACTTAACAAAACCAACCTACCCATCCATTGATCTATCAACAGCACATCTACTTCTACATTATATAGATTAGGTGTATGTTTAATTTTATGGGGCTAAAACAAAGTCCAGCAGCATGAGACAGTAAAAAAAAAATATTGTTAATGTTTACCAACAAAGATACTATATCTCAACCCAGTCTCATCCTGTGTCTTTTAATTACATTTAGATAGTTATCTGAGAAATGACATCAACTGCCCCAAGTCAAAAGGCAGGTTATATTCCTGTGATGTTCAGAGATCTAACTCTTCTAGTTCTCATGCAACAGTTTGAGCCACATCCTTTAGTGGATGTGGCAAAAATTCTCATGTTTGCTCTGTCTCTAATAACATTTCCCAGATATACTAATAATTCACCATATCCTGCCAGAAGCTATGCACAAGACTCCCACTGACTTCATTTGAAGTCCTGTGCATGAAACAACAGGATACCAGAGTATGGCCCAATATTATCACAATGAGACCAGCATCTAAACTAATTTTTTCTAAAGTACTTGCAATCCAGAATTTTGGACCACAAATCACAATATTTAAAAATGAAAAATCAAGTGAGGCTGTTTAGTATGCCCTTCAATACCTGCTATTGGCAAACTTCATTGGAGAAGAAAGCCTGCACTACCATTGTAGCAACTATTAGTATTTATCATACTGTGTGGCTTCCAGAGATTTCAGCTGGATGACAAGTAATACAGCTGGATGTAAAAGTATCCAGAATTCAGCTGGATGTAAAAGTATACATTCAATTACTTGCTATTGCATACTGAAGAAAAGGCAATGTGCACATTACAACTTTACATACTATTAGATCATTGCACCCAAAACATCAAGCAGCTTAAAATACACTCTACCCATAACACATTTATTTTAAACCATGTAAGTAAATAGATAAATAAATGTAATCTGGTTTTAACATTAATCTCAATAACATTTTCAAAGCGTTGATCAAGGTTTCAGATATATGAACCATATCAAAGTCAATGAAAGTTTTGTGACCCAAACCAGCACAATATTTTGAAAATTTAGATAAAAATCTTTAACTCCCAAGATTGGTCATATATGTTGTGGTGGTGGAATTAATCAAACCCAGATCTATGGTATAACATTGTGTGCATCAACAATAGCAACATACACATAATTCCATCTACTGCCACATTGTCTGAAGGTCAGTAATCATATTATGTTCCTTAAAAACATTTTGACTCAGTATATGTGGCCTATTTCCCCACACTGTCACCCAGTATTTGACCTATATCAGGTTAGACATTAGTTCTAGGGAAGACTAAGAGTAAATAAAATAGAAAGAAATGCTATAACAAGACTCACAAGACAGGATGTGTTACAGCAGGGTCCATCACTACAGTGAGCTCCATTAGAGAGAGAGCACTTCTTACAGCAGTTTTCATAGCATTCCTAAAGAAAATACATTAAGTGATCTTCTCAACCATCCAAACACACCATCCTGTATATCATGATCAGGAAAAGGATTCAGTCCTGTACTGACTAGAAAATAAACCACATGAAAGAATCCTTTATGCTATTTAAACATCAAACTAGCAGGGAGACCAGTGTAAAGAATTCTATAGCAGCAACCAAATATTGGATTTGAGACCATCAAGAGAGAGAATGTATATCTTCTCAAACTTGTCTGAGGATGAGATTCCAGCACGGACTCCAAGCCAATGTAAGCCACTGAGGCAGTTTGCACTCACTCGGGGAAAACCCCTAAGAGAATTAACTATATATACCATTATTTACAAAAGAACTAAAGGAGCATAAATAAAGGTCTGCAGGTGCAGACTTGGATAAAGCTAAAGGCTCCCTGAATGCACTTTGGAGTGGAAGAGAAGGAACTGAGGCTGCACTACCTAATATAGTCTTAGGCACTGAACATTCAATACAGATAGAGGGTGCATGTGTACAGCCCCAGATGAAAAAGCTTTGGAAATATGTTGTGTTCCTGAAGCACCAAGAGAGACAGTTCACTACAAGCAGGAATGAACAGAGACCCTTGAAGTATAATTAGCAAGCTCAAGTGGGACTCTATCAACCCCTTTATTCTAGGTCAGCTTGATTTTTATATAACTCCCTTCCTTTCCCTCTCTTTCATCATTTCTCCATCTCAGGGTCACAGCCAAAATCCCTCCATATCAACGCCCATACCCAGAACAAGGGGAGATTAGAGGCAAGGAGGAGTAGTTCTCTCTTCTGTCTGGAGCTGCATGCCACTCTACCCTGCCCCAGCTTCTTGCTCCTCTCTCTTTATGCACTTATACACGGCGTAATGCTGTTTCACCCAGGCCCCATCATCATGGTCCCCACTTCTCACAAGGTTCAGCCATTTCCACACCATCTTTAAGAGGCACTTTTCTGAGCCAAGTGTGGGGTGGGGTGCAGTGGGAAAATAGGAAAGGCAACAGGTTTCTTCTGTATTTGTAAGAATGAGCGTAACACAGTGTAGCAGAAACAAATATTTTCTCATTAGGGATAATATTCTCCCTCGTACACAGAAAGTTGATTAATACAATTCTCTGATAGAAGTTGTCCCACAAGACAGGCAGCGTAAATTCAACACAAAATTCTTTCTTTTCCCATTTTAACATCCATATAACTTTTGCTCAATACATTAATGTGAGAAGGGGCTGCAGGAACAGTGCATAAGAACATTTTAAACTTACCATTCGGAAACCACAATCACATTCTTCTCCTGCTTCTACATATCCATTTCCACATTCAGGAGTTTCAAACAACTGAGAGACATACAAAGAATAAAACCATTGTGAAAAATGATGGAAGATAGCAACTGACTCAGCTATGCCTTTAAGGGACAAACCCTCATCACAGTGCTTCTAAGACATCACTCCAGAGAGAGAACACCCAGAGCTACTCCTCAGGGAGTGCAGGTAGCAATGCAGCCCCTTGTGCAGCTAGCCAGCCAATTGTCCAGGAGTGCAAGGGTGTGGGCTACTTGTATCCTTTCCTGCCTTAGTTGGGGAGCAGCTGTGAACAATCTGTCCCAAAGAAATTAAATCAGTAAAAGGAAAATATGCAGACAGCACAGTGCTATAGTGGAGCAGTATTACCTCCTTCCAATCCTGTATATTCCCATTATTGTAGTTATTCCTTATGGGAGTGACAATTTGTGGAATCTGTCTCTGTAGAACTTATGATTAAGGCTACGATTTTGTCATGGTTATTTTTAGTAAAGGTCAGGGACAGGTCACGGCTTCCATGAATTTTTGTTTATTGCCCATGACCTGCCCCTGACTTTTACTAAAAATAAGCATGAGACAATGGGGAGGGAAAGAGTCCAGCACCCCGCCCTGCTGTGGCTGGGAGCTAGAAGGGAGCCCAGCCTGTGGTGGCTGGGGAGCTGCGAGAGTTCCCCGCTGCCCAGGCACTGGGGACTTTGGGGGATTTCCCCCTCCCCCCAGGCTGGGGAGCTCTGGGGGTTCCCCCACTGCTGGCGACAGCTGCTGAGGAGCTGCTGGGTATCCCCTGCCAGCGGCGGGGTCTGGGGAGCTGAGGGGGACCCCCATGCCCATGGAGACTAGGGAGCTCCAACGCTCCTGCCACTCTGGACGCTGATGCTCCCAGCTGCTGGAGGCTGATGTCACGGAGGTCTAGGGTGACCAGATGTCCCGATTTTATAGGGACAATCCCGATAGTTGGGGCTTTTTCTTACATAGGTGCCTATTCCCCAAACACACTCACAGTCCCTATTTTTCATACTTGCTACCTGGCACTCTACGGAGGTCTGTGGAAGTCATGGATTCTGTTATTTCCACAACCTCAGCGACCAAATCATAGCCTTACTTATGATATTATGAAGTCACTGTGTGTTTAAGCCTTATGATGATCTGTACTGTGTCCTTGGCCTCATCCCCCGTGGGTTAAAGAGAAAGGAATGGTACCTGCATGTCTGTCTCATAACTAGGACAATTGTTATCAGCCCTTCAGTAGAGCTTGCTCAGGTATAACAGAGGAGTAACTGTATCCTAGATAAGTTGGAGAAAATTGGTTTTCTCTGCAGAGTGCTATGGTTTGGAGCAGTGGAATTTCTCCAGAATGGTAAACAAAGAAACCAGGTTCTAGTACTAGCATTTAATAACACAGAAACATAGGGCCTCACGGAAACTAAAAACGTTTGGGGTCGGAAAGAAGAAGAAAAGGTCATGCTTTCATAGGAAAGGGGATCTTTTTGACTGTGGGACCAGCCCAAGACTACGTTTCAAAGGAGAACCCATGTTTAGATAGGGGATCCTGGATGTGGTGAGGAAACTGAGGCAACGTTTCACATGCAGGTGTTTCTTATTTTGCCTAGTTTCTTGTCTCTCTTGTGCTGTTTAAGTAAAGACTAATTGTTTTTAGAAATCTCGTTTACAAAGTCTGTGTCTGTCTGCTTCAATTATCATATGTTCCTGAAGAGGTAAACTGTAAGCAGAGTGCCCACAAGGCTGGCAGTCTTGGAAAGGGTGAGCATCTGCAAATGGGGAGTCTGGGATAACCAAAACTAGTCTCAGGGTGTAGGCAGTTGGACTGCAGGGTCTCAGTTTAGCTAGGTGGTGCTAGATGGAAGATCTGTATCCTAAGAGTGCGCCTAGAAATTCAGAACCCTAGGTAGTGTCTGGACTCTTCTCAGTCTCAGGAAATCTTAAAAGCACAGATATCCAGTGATATGACCCAACACAGCAGCCTGGTGAGTGTCCAGAAGGGAAAGTTTGATCAGGGTTGTGACACACCTAGACAGTATATTTGCCAATGAAGATAAGTGTGGAAAATAGGGTTGCCAGGTGTCCGGTTTTCAACTGGACTGCCTGGTCGAAAAAGGACCCTGGCAGCTCCGGTCAGGCCGTTAAAAGTCCAGTTGGCGCAGGGCTGGCAGGCTCCCCACCTGGCTCTGCGTGGCTCCCGGCAAGCGGCGACATGTCCCTCTGGATCCTATATGTAGGGGCGGCCATAGGGACACAGCAGGCCGCCCGCACCCCGAGCGCCAGCTCCGCAGCTCCCATTGGCCACAATTCTCAGCCAATGGGAGCTGCAGGGGTCCTGCAGACTGAGGCAGCATGCAGAGCCACCTGGCCATGCCTCTGCCTAAGAGCTGAGGAACATGTTGCCGCTTGCGGGGAGCCGCCTGAGGTGAGAGTTGCCTGAAGCTCACACCCCAAAACCCCTCCCACACCCCAATCACCTGCCCCAGCCCCGAGCCCCCTCCCGCACCCAAACTCCGTCCTGGACCCCGCAACCCAAACCTCAACCACCTGCCCCAGCTCGGAACCCTCTCCTGTAATCCAAACCCCTCGGCCCCAGCCTGGAGCCCCCTCCTGCATCTCAAACCCCTCATTCACAGCCCCACCCTGGAGCCCACAGCCCCAGACCTCACCCCCCTCCCCTCACTCCAACTTGCTGCCCCAGCCTGGATCCCCCTCCCTCACCCTGAACCCCTCATTTCTGGCCCCACCCCATAGCCCACACCCCAGAGCCCATACCCCCTCCTACACCCCAACCCCCTGCCTCAGCCCAGAGCCCCCTCACACACCCACAGCTGACACCCTCATCCCCTCCTGCACCCCAACCCTCTGCCCCAGTCCAGTGAAAATGAGCGAGCACCAGAGGGTGGGGGATGAAGTGAGCAGGGGCGGAGCCTCAGAAAAGAAGCAAGGCAGGGGGCAGGACCTTGGGCCTGGGGCAGGGAAGGGTGGCAGGGCAAGGGTGTTTGGTTTTGTGCAATTAGAAAGTTGGCAACCCTAATGAAAGATGGAGTCTATTGCAGTTTATTGATTTTACTTATGAATAGGATAATAGCAAGCAAGAAACACCCCACAAGCAAAGGATGTTCTGTGTGTGTTATTCACCAGTTAACATACGATGAGCCAAATCAATATGAATAAATATTGCTAAAGAGCTATTCCCAGGATCCAAAGAAATAGTAATCTACACTGGCTATTTACTCTTCATTCTGCAAACAGAAAAAGTCCCATGATTAAAAAACAATAGAGAAATCAGCTCTTCAGTAATTATGGAAGTTATATTTTGTTTTCTGTTTCAGTGGTAAGCAACAGTAGATATCTGAGCCTGGGTTTTAATAATGTGCCCACCACACCAAATTAAAACATCATTCAGCCTTCCCTAGCTGAGGATACTAGTATCCTGAAGATGGTCAGATTCCAATCTCCTGAGGGGCAGTTCATTTGACTACCCACTGAGCCACCACAGTGGTCATTAACAGTTTTGCTTTACATTTTGTGCAACTTATTTGTAAACTATTGTATTTAATTGGTTCATTTGTCAGTTCCTAATTTTTCCCCATTTCCATCTCTTAACCCCCCCTCACTGTTACATCTATTGCAACACCCACTGGTAGATGCAAGACAACAACACATCTGCAGGTTTCCTTACTGCTGAGTTCTACAAATGTCAGTGATTCAGGAGTCATATAAATCAACTTAGTCATTCAAGGTCACTTTAAAATTCCTCTTGTCCAATTTTTCATTTCTCAGTGATTTTTTGTTGACCTCTAGAATATATCTCCATCCTTTGAGTGCAGTAAAGTCACTTCATTAAACCTGTACAAGACATAAATTGCCCTGCTAGCTCTCAAAACACAGTAATTTTTTAAGCAGAAGCTATGATGATTTTTTACAGCAATGCCATTTTACAAAGTAATTATTTTTCAAAAGCATATCCTACTTTTGACATTTTGTAATAGTTATATTATAAAAACATGACAATAACAAGAGATTTGACGTTAACAGGGATATATCAATCACTAAAATGCTACTGAATGTCCGAGGTACATCCAGGTACCTGTTTGCCTGTTGTTTTGCTAAATGTACCAAACACAACATGACATTTCATTGAACTCTTCTTCTGATACTTTTTTGGGGAAAAACAGATGGACAATTTTAAAATATTGCTCTGATGAAAGGTTAAAACACATTTTTCTCTTTTACGGAAACTATTTAGCTAACTGAAAGGGGCTATAGTTTTGGGCATTACAGGCTGAATGAACACTGAACTGCCTCACAAACAGTCCTTCACTAATAAAATGTAAGCATGATTTAGAATAATTATTCTTCTCTGTAAAGATATGAAAATTAAAACATCACTTTTTCCTCTTACAAGTCATCAATATTTCTGTACTGGCAGCAAGTTCTCCTGCTCTTGCTCTGAACCTGAAAATCAGTTTTCCATTATACAATCATCTCCACAAATGTGCTTCAGCCATTCTCCGCGGAACATTTTCACTAGAGTAAGAGAGATTTTAGTCTCCATCTTCAGTCAACTGAAGATTTACTCATGTTCATCCATTAGTCAACCATAATCTTACTATGATCACAATCATAACATTGTGCTTTTTTTTGGATCTCCACATTCATTCAATTTTACAGTCATCTATATGCAAAGGCTACTAAAGATGTAAAATATAAAGGTTTTGGGGGTTTTGTTTTTGTTTTCTGTAACTTGGGAAACGCCAATGTCTATGCAACGATAATAACAAAACTTTTCAATGAATGGAGTCAGGGAGAAGATATAGTAAAGTATACACAATGAGACAGATAGCATTCAGTCTCATTTGGGATTAAAATCTCTAAGGCTGACAACTTGGCAAAATGCCACACCAGTCTCAGTTAGTTTTACAAAGGAAATATGGATTGTTTTTACCCTACTTCTGGTTTAACAGGGTGGTAAACTACTGTTGCCTATCAGAAATTTTTTTTGAACTTTGTTGAGTTGTAAAAGGGCAAAACGAGACTGGATGGCTAAGAAGATTGATAATACAAATGGAGGTTACGTACCTGTAACTGGAACTTTGAAATGTGTGGTCCCTATCTGTATTCCACACATTGATACACGCGTGCTCCATGCACCTGAGGCTGGAGATTTGTAGAAAGTAGTGTCTGTTGGTCATAAAGGGCAGTGTGGAGCAATGCCTTCTCTTACCTGGAATAAGATGAGCTCCAACACAGAAGGAAGGAGGTCAGGTAGTGGAATACAGAGAGGAACCACACCTCTCCAAGAACCTCCATTTCTTCGAGTGCTGGTCCCTATGTGTATTCCACATGTGGGAGATTGGTAAGCAGTATTCAGACAGGAGGAAGGTGCGAGAATGCAGGTGGTATAGATGTCTGTAACGCAGCTGTATACAATGTTGCATCTGCTTAAGTAGTCTAGACTAGGACATAATGTTTCATTAAAGGTGTGGATAGGGCTCCAAGTAGACATCTTACAAACATCCAGTATTGGTACTTCTCAAAGAGATACCATTGAAGTTGTTCATGCTCTCTTGTAGAATGGGCCCTCAACCTGTCCAGGAGAGGGATATGTGCCAACAATAGAATGATGTTTCCATGCTGTGCGTCCTGGGCCTCCTCAAGAGGTATCTGGAGCTCAGCTACCAACCTCTGTAACAGTTCCTGGACCACAGGAAGTACATCAGGCAGAGAACGGTAATTGCCTCACTGAGTGAGGAGGATGACACACCTGGTAGGACCGATTTCATCCTCAACAAACTCTGATGGAGCCAGTTGGTAACAGCTGGGAGAAGAGCATTGGTGTGATTGTTGCACAGATCCAGGTCATCTATTGTATGGATCCCATGGGGCTCAGTAAGACCAATAGGAAGGTTTGACCACTGGGGGGCCTCCAAGGGATAGGATACCAATGGTCCCCTGGGTATTTGTAATGAGGAGGAGGAGGGCAATTCCAATACCTCCTATGGGTTCTTTCTGGTCGTGTGTCCCTCGGGGGCCGAAGGGAGGAGAGGGACTCATCTGGACGATCAGATTCATATGATGAAAACGAAGGCTCTTGTTCTAACAGCAGTGCCAGTGGTACTGGTGGAGGAATGCTCCAACTTGTAGATGCAGTAGGGGAGAAACCTTTCTCTCAAGGTGGTTTCTTCTGGTGCTGAAATGTCTCTAAGGAGGACTGGGCCTGATAGAGGAGGAGACTCTGGATACGGCAGAGCAAAAATATCCTCTGGAGAGGTAAAAGTTTCAGTCCTTCCTGGAGTTTAAGGAGTCCCTGAGGTGGGGGGACTGACAGATCCGGGTTGTATAATGGTCTGGTATTCAGAGGATCCCACTAGGCGTGTGCTGGAACTATGTAATAGGGGTCCACTGTGAAGCTCCCAGACGGGGCCGGGAGGTGCTGATCTTTTGGCCTATGGAAACAAAGCCACTACAGTCGGATACTTCTTCCTTTGCGCTCCTCCTTCTTGGATGGAAGATTTATGCAGACATAATTATTTAAGGTGAGGATTCACCCATCTTGGACTGAGGCAGGAAGAAATACTTCTTAGAGGTAGATCTGGATGGGGATCTGCCCTTACGCTTCTGGTCATGTCCCCTTCTGAAGAGAGAGTTTTTGGGCTCAACAGTTTTGGCCTCTACTCTGGAACTTGTGGTCAGGGAGCAATGCTTGCAGTCTGAGGCTGCTATACAGGGGGTTCTCCCCAGTCTGGATCTGACTGACGTTACATGGCATTCTCCCTGAGGTGCTTCCACAGATGAAGCTCTCATCTCTCATGGGTTTGAAGACAGAGGAAGTGGCAGATGCTGCATTTGGTGGCAATGTGAGCCTCTCCCTAGTAGTAAAGGCAGCACTGGTGTTCATCACTGATGGACAAGGAATGGGGGCAGCAGATACCGTTCTTAAATCTTGGGACTTGTAGCATAGTTTAGTTCTCCCAGCAAAGAAGGACTAACTATACTAGCTTTAAAAAACAACAACACTAAAGTCTAAACATACTAAAAACTATTTACAAAATATATTTACAGAGGTTGAAAGTAGAGGAAGATCGTAGCTGACAGAGAGAATTACAACTCAGGCCATGTGGTGGTAAGAAGGAACTGGAGAGGTGTCAGTCCACACTGTCCTTTATGCCCTCAGTTTGGAGCATGAGGAGAGCAAGTGCATGGGTGCGGACCAATGGACACTACTGGCTACAAATCTCCAGTCTCAGGCACATGGAGCGCATGCATATACCCACATGTGGAATAAACAGAAGGACCAGCATTCGAAGAAGACTATAGAGCTTTATACCTCTGTGTTGCCAATTCAAACCCAATCCAGGCTGGTAGCGACAAAAGTTGTTAATGATCTATGTGACGCAAGTTATTGATTTCTGTCCAGTTCATAACGCAATAATGGGCACCCTTCCCAATAGCTCCAGGCACAGAGGATTGACTGGAGATGGAGCACTAACTACTCTTGTGTCGACACCTGGGTTTGTTTTACACTATTTTTGGCTTAAAAGGATAGGGCACTGATGTTGAATGAGGCTCCAAATGGGCACAACTATCTACTTACGAGGGTCTAAATTATTATCTGAGCATGAAGAATTCACTGAAGACAAGTTTTAACTTTCCCTAAAAAATGGTTACCTACCTTTTTGTAACTGCTGTTCTTCGAGCTGTGTTGCTCATGTCCATTCCATTCTAGGTGTGTGCACGCCCATGTGCACAGTTGTCAGATATTTTTGCCTTAGTGGTATCCATAGGATGAGCTGTAGTGCCCCCTTGAGTGCCACGCTCATGCATTGGTATATTAGGCGCTGCCGACCCTACGACCTCTCTGTTCTTTCTTGCTGGCAACTCCGACAGTGGGGTAGGAGGGCAGGTAGTGGAATGGACATGAGCAACACATCTCAAAGAACAGTTACGAAAAGGTAGGTAACCGTTTTTTCTTCTTCGAGTGCTTGCTCATGTCAATTCCATTGTAGGTGACTCACAAGCAGTATCCTGTAGATGGGCTCGGAGTTCACAGCCTAGCGACTTGCAGTACTGCTCTACCGAAGCCAGCATCATTGCAGGCCTGCTGGATAAGTGCATAATGGGATGTGAACATGTGGACGGACGACCAGGTGGCCGCCCTACAGATGTCCTGGATAGGCATGTGGGCTAGGAAAACTGCCGAGGAATCTTGCACCCTGGTTGAATGGGAGGTTACGATCGCTGGAGGTGGCACCTTTGCCTGATCGTAACAGCAGAATATGCAAGCAGTGATCCAAGAAGAAATTCTATCCTTAAAACACCCATTTCTAGCTTCCTTGGCCTCTGGAAGAACCAGGCTGGACAGAGGAATGGGAAGACGAAGGGTGATGCTGTTTAAATTCTTTTTCTCTGTCCTTCTTCCTGTAGGAGCTGGACTGACACCCCAGGACCTTGATGGAGGCGGAGGGGGACGGAACAGCTTTCTAGCCTGCAGAGTGGTGTATAGGCTCAGAAAAAAGAGTCCTGCTCCCTAAAACGGGAGGTCCTGAAGGGTAGTCTGCATCTCCTGGGACAGTCCAGAGGACTGTAACCAGGAGCTGCGCCTCATGACCAACGCAGAAGCGACTACCCTGGCCACCAAGTCTGTAGCATCCCAGGTCATCTGGAGGACACCTCTTGCCACCTCTTTGTCCTCTTCCACCAAGGCAGCAAATTCCTGGGTTTGGTCCTGCGAGAGGTCCTCCTTGAACTTGCTGATGGAGTCCCACAGGTTGAAGTTGTACATGCCTAGCAGGGCCTGATGGTTAGACACCCGAAATTGCAGGCTGGCTGTCGAATAAATTTTCCTGCTAAACAAGTCTAGTCTCTTGGTATCTTTATTTTTTGGTGTGCCACTCACGTGGCCCTGCCTGGCCCTTTCGTTGACAGTGGACATGACCAGGGATCCCGATGGAGGGTGGGTGTACGGGGGATATAGTAATTCTCTTCTGCCTTCTTGGAGGTAGGCAGAATGGAAGAGGGGGTCTGCCACACAGAGTTGGCAATATTAAGGACCCCGGGGTGGACAGGTAACGCGACCCGGGCTGGGGTGGAGGAGGGTATGACATTAAAAGATGTAGTCGGACTCCTCCGCTAGCTCCCTGACCTCCAAGTTCATGTTGGCAGCCACCCTTCTGAGCAGGACCTGGTGCTCCTTGAAGTTGTCAGAGGTGCCCACTACCACTTTGTTGGGAGACGACGAAAATGACTGCACAGAAGGGGGAGGAGTGGCTTCCCCTTGCTCATTCGGGGACAGCTCCTTGGACATCGGGGCCTGCTGTGTCGCCCCTGAGTTGAATTCGGCACCACACTCCAACTCAGGTGCAGGCAGCAGCTTGTCCACTGCGGCCTGGGAAGAACAGTGGGAGTACACGATCGGCATAACAGGTACACCCCATGGGTTCCAGTACTGCCACCTGAGCAGGTCATTGCCCCTGCCTTCACTGCAGCAGCCATGCCAGTGGCGATTTGCCTTCGGGCACAGATGATCCTATTAGGGTCCGAGACCCCATGCTGCTGCCAGGAGTCAGGTCCCTGGCTGGACTAAGGGTCCAACCACAGCAGTACCGCCAAGCAGCTCCGGGGCAGGCACGTGGACTGACACAGGTCCTTTGCCTGAGACCTCCTTCTTCTGCAGTGCCTGGCGAGCCCGTTGACTTCAACTGCTTCTTAAGCACTGGGGAGGGGCAACCATGCCAGGTGGATTCCATTGCCGGTGATGCACTGCGCGCTGATACCGAGCGTGCAGTCAGATCAAGAGGGCTCCCAGGTAAGACGAAGCGCAGCCTCCGTGAGGAAGGCCCTCAAACAGATATCCTGCTCCTTTTGAATTTGAGGGCAAACATTTTGAGATCCTGCACTTATCCTTTCTGTGGGACTCCCCCAAACACTTTAAACAGCATTCACGGGGGGGTCACTAATGGGCATTGGTCAGCTGCATGATGAACATGGCTTAAAGGCTGGGGAATAGGGCATGCCTTGCTCTGAGGCAAAGTCCCATCCAGGACTCTAACTCCTAAACTACTACTCTAACACTTAACGTAAAGGTCTAGTTAAGTACCTATCAACTAACAACAAAGAAGACAGAACAATGGACTGTAAGAACTGCTAACGCTCTTGCGATGTAAGACAAGGCGCTCTGACCAACCATCATGGGCGGTAAGAAGGAACTGAGAGGGCATAGGGTCGGCAGCGCCTAATATACCACCCATGAACGCGGCACTCAAGGAGGCGCTACAGCCTACATACAGATACCACGAAGGCAAAAATCTCCAATTGTGCACGCACGCACATCTAGAATGGAATCAACATGAGCAAGCACTCAAAGAAGAATAATCCTTATTAATTGAAATGACTGCTGATGAGGAAGAAGATCCATAATGCTACAACTAAAAACCAGAAAAATCTGTAATAGTCCAATGGAATTTGAATAAAGCCTTTGAGGGAAAAGAAGGTTCAGTGAAACCATTTAATCTTCACTGTAGTGTCTGATAGTCAACAGATGTCCTGGCAGTGGCTTCATCCTCTAAGTGAAATTACCTTTGTTGGCCTGTTGAAAAGACAGGCACCTCCCCCTCTGAGTAAAAATTCTTTGTATTCTGCAATGCTGCATCTTGAAAATTTTCGGGAGTGGTAAACCCTAAAATGACAAAGAATCAATTGAGTAAATACCTCACTGAACCCAGTTACTAGAGATGAAAATTATAACCCTCCTTTGAGCTGCTCTAAATGTTTTTTGCTACAAGAGAGGTATACAACAGTCTGAGCAATAACAGCAGTTCAGTGGGAGTCCTTTATGTTTTGAAAAACAAAACAAAAAAAATCAAGCATTTTAACACTGTTTTGTATTTTTTTAAATTACATTTCTCTCTTTACTATATGAATCCATAGCAAGGATGCAACAGCGTCCCTGTAATCTAGCTATCATGTTCCTTCTCACTAATAGAATCCAATGTGGTGGTACCATCTACACCTCTACCCCAATATAACGCGACCTGATATAACACGAATTCAGATATAACACGGTAAAGCAGTGCTCTGGGGAGACGGGGCTGTGCACTCCGGCGGATCAAAGTAAGTTTGATATAACGCAGTTTCACCTATAATGCGGTACAATTTTTTGGCTCCCGAGGACAGCATTATATCAAGGTAGAGGTGTATTTGGAGGCTGACTGATTTCTCACTTCAGCTCCTAGATGGATTGATTGCATCACAGATCTCTCTCATTTCTTGCTGATTGTTTAAGATAGCCTTCTCTGTTGAAGACCAGTGACCCCGGATTAATTTTTAACACAAAAAGGTATCTCCACTCCAAAAAGCTGGTGTTCCTTTTGTCCAACACTCAACTCAAGGATCCAGGTGGAATCCTACTGGGTATTTTTATGCTTCACTAACTAGGTGCTACACAACTTCAAATTTGGGAGGAAAGATAGATAAGCCAGACAGTGCTCACATCGAAGTGACCAATGACTGAGTAGTTACAGCTGAAGAAACTATGCTCACTCTATAGTATGGTATCTGTAGGATCTAGCACTTACAAGGCATGCTTAGGTTGTGACAGAAGAGTCTACCAGGATCAAAGATGAGACATTAGGCCCCAGTTTCACAAGCAGTTGATTAGAAAAGGACAATTTAACAAAACCTGGCAGCTCCTAAGCTCCATTTTAGAAAAAAAGAATTAGGCAGGCCTGTTCCACCAAGGAGGAAACCCTGCTCATACCCAGATATGCTTCCCTCTCAGATTTTACTAACACTCACCAATCATTTAGCTAGAAATTGAAAAGAAAAAAACCCGTCCACCTTGAGAGCAAAACCATAAGTATTTGGTGTTGTTGCCACTATATCTATCTATCTATCTAAAGGTGGGATCTGGTGCCAGTGCTGACTCAAAATGAAAAAAATAACAGTACAATTTCAAGAGTCAATAACAATATTTTAGAACATCCCCAGAACAAAGGTGTGCAAAAATAATGTTTTGAGTAAGAAATCCTAATTTGTAAAGTGAATATGAAGTGACAAACTAAAAATTAAAGAAGAGTGTCCAGTTAAATTTATCTAAGATGCCTGTTACTTCAAGTGCTGGAATTCTACTGTTTGCTGCATGGATAACATGAGCCGCTAGCTAAAAGAGAGGCCAAAGCAGAGTGCACAGGTTAGGGCTCACTCTATTTAAAATCGTCTGGTAAAACACAATGGGATTATTCTTTTTTAGAAAAACCACCATGACTTGGGTTGAAAAAGTGCCAATAAAATGTCCCAAGCCAACTCACAAACTTCAGGCATTATATTCCATTGTAGACATTTACCACTGCATGCCATTTTTCACAGATGTAGGTGTAAGCTGGTAACTTTCTTCACCAGTCTGGGGAATTATCAGCCATGCCCAAATCAGTCATTAGCCCTACATCCTGGCTTCATTTATCCAAACAACAAACTAATCTTCCATCTGGGGCTTTCTACCCAGCCACAACTCACAGGACTTCTCATCTACATCTAGAGTATCCCTTCTCTAGCAACTACTGCAGCTTCTCTCTGTAGTTAGCCCCTTTCTCAATCAACTCCCAGTTTCCTGCAGCAATTCATAGGAAACTCCTGTTCCATTTTCAGCTGCATCTGATTAGTGAACAGGGATGACTGGACCCAGGCCTCTGGCCCTTAAAGGGACAGACCACCCTATTATAGTACAGATATTAGAAATGGCATCCCGGCAAAACTCCAGTTTGGATTATACATTCTGCTTACCTAAATTCCCACTGCAGCTTCAATTGGAAAAGTTATTTTCTTACTACTTATCCTAAATTATTGTGTAGTATTATTGTATTCTGTTAAATACCTATTTTGTTCCATCCCAAAAGTGACTGCACTTCAGTAGTCGGTACAGTGATTCCTATATATAGTTTAAAATATTTACAAAAATGTTGGCATCCTTTTGGTATGAAAGAGATATACAAAGGCAATTTTAACTACTGTCAGGAAAACTAATAAAAACTGGACATACCAAAACAGTCAGTACAAATTCTCAGATTTTTTCTCTTCAGAAAGTTTGGGTTGAAGTAGCTCAGCTATGAAATCTGGTCTTGCAACATTTAGTCTTTGTTCCCTTCTATTCTGTCATTCTACACAGCAGGCGTTAGTGCTGTAATATCTGCCTGTTCTCGCATAGCTAGAGATTTGGTGTCTCTTCTCTTATAGGGAAACTGAGCAAGGGAAGTCTGGGCTGAAAGAACCTATGAGCTCCCCCATGAACTCCACTCTAAAAATATAAGCTAGAATCAAAACATCCCATGTTACGAGTCAATGTTATCTTCCTTAATTTTTGTATGTTTGAGTTGTTCAGCACAAATGTTTGTCCACACTGCTAATGTACTAGTTTTTCATCTAGTGCTGAAACAAATTTATAATGCTCAACAAATAAATACTTATGTCACAATGTGCACTCTGATCTCATCTCCAAAGCCCTCAGTTACTGATTATTACAGCATACCCTGTTTCCTCCATGATGCAGCCACCCCAGGATTCTATGCAGTCACATTCTTCTCAGACAAAACCAAACATACAAAAGAAAGAAGGAAATTTGTTATAAATATACTGGCAGCAAAAATAAAACTTTTTATATAAAGAAGGTTTTAATTAATATATATGGCAGTCAGATAACAGAAGCTAGCCTTAAAACTGGAATGTCCTTGTCCATATTATTTTTGTTCCATTTGCTTTGAATTATTATTAACAACATCCCAATCCATCAATCAACTTATGTTCATTGCATATAGAGCAGAAAGTGGTTGAATGAAAGGGGTTTATACTAGCTACATCATCTAAGTCAACAATGACTTATTTGTTAATTGATTAACATTACTCCTGTATTTTTAAAGTAAAAAATACAATCTTACAGTCTGTAAGACAAGAATTATATAGCGTGGACAAGAATCTGTTAAAAAGAAATACTGTATTCTGGATACCTCTGCAAACATTCAGTATTTCTGAACACAGAATAACCACATGTCATTTGGTAGGATTTGCTTCTTTTCTAGCCATGTTATTTACACCTTGGTCAGTTTTCCATTGTTAGGCTATTGCATCTATCTGCTGGGTAATGCTACTAATGCTTGCATTTCTACCACCACTTTCAAAAATTATGTTGAGACTCAATTTACTTGCTACTCTTTGCAAGACATACCTAAAACAAGGATACAATTTCTTGATTTTTTTTTAAAGGAAGGAGTATTAACCCACCCCAACAATGAGAGGAAAGTTGCTTCTGACTAGATTCTACTGCTTTTTGAAGAATTTGATGACATCTCCACTACACAACATATATCAATAGTTATCACACAACAGTACTGGAGATAGAATAGGAAGTAACTGTGCTAAGTAAAAGGAAATAATGCTGTATCTCAGATACATAGTATGGTAACTGCTAATTAATTGTGACCACATAATAGTGAAAGGAATACTGCTTTGACAAATATTTTGTCTTGGATCAGAGAAACTTGGACAAGCATGTCTGAGATACTCAAAATTGGGGCCTCATCCTGGACTCCTTGGGTCAAATTCAGAAGCGATACATAAGGTGATGAAAGTTAGATACTCAGAGCCAAATCCAAAGCCCACTGAAGTCAATGGAAAAACTCCAAATGGAAAATCAAAGTCAATGGGCTTTGGATCAGGCTCCCCTAGAAGTACTTACACCCACTCTACTCATGTGCTATAGTGTTTAAGTTGGGGTAATTCACCTGCTGTGGAGCAGAGATGTAAAAAAGATGCGAGTTAAACTACCATTATCCAACATTAATTTATATTTTCTTGCAGCTTCTTGGAGTTTAAGTTAGACTCCTTTGCACACAGATTCCATGTGACTTAATTACATCTATTCTACTTAAGTTAGAGGTAAGGGAGTCTGAGTGCAAGAGGGGCGGAAGTCTAAGTTAGCATAATAGGTTCTAAGTTACACCACTGTACACATCAATTACGAATTTGATCCCTGGACTCAGACAAAAGCATCACTGAAGTCACTGAGAGTGATGATTGTAAAATGAGTGCAAAGCCGGGTCGTGATTTATTTGGCCTTGATTTGGCTATACTCAAGTTTTGATTCTTATTGTAATTCTCCAGCGTATAACAAAATCAATTGCTGTATGTTGTTTATAGTTATGTTGATGTACATTTGTATGTAACCACACACTTTACAAAAAGCTTGTATGTTCAGCAAAAGAGGAGGACAGAAGAAGGTCAATGCCTAATGACAGTACATACTCGGTTTCCTGGTTGCTGGCTCCCACTGTATTCCCAGGTTCTGAGCCAAACTTTGTGATAATTCCTGTGCCATAGCCAATGGGAGGGCATACTGTTTTTAGAGGGGAGGATAACAGTAAAAATAGTACACAGTTAGTTACTGCAAATTATATTGCAACACTTCATTCTGGTTTACTACTAATTCAGTACCATATACAGTAATTTTATCAAACCCATGTGTGACTGCATGCATACAGCAAAGAAACAAAGGCCAGAGAAGCTGGTAACTGCCTTTAACAAGCAGTCAATCTGGTCTAATCAGTACCTTTCACAATGAAAATACAAATTTTTCAAAGCAAACTAATTAGCATGATATACACATTGGTCCAAATTCTCCTCCCAGTTATGCTGGTGGAACCCCATTATTGTCAACGGGGTTCCACTGGCTAACTAAGAGAAGAATTTATGTACAGGGCAAAGGTTTTGGGTAGCACAGATAGATCCATGTCATTACAATGGATTTTCAACAGCGTTGTTGCGTTTTTGGTAGTATTGTCAGAGGCTAAAACAAAGTGCCAAAAATAAGGATTGGTGAATTCCTAAAGAGGAAATTGTACATTTAAAACATTTTAAGAGAAAGAGTTACCTCATTCACTCCAACTCCTCTGGTCACAGAACAAACCCCTCCGAAGTAACTCAAGCTGCTCCTCTTGTAGTGGAATGTCACATTCCTTAAGAACATAAATACATTAATTAATTAAATAAATAAAATTAAATAAAATATACATAGGATGTTGAATGGGAAATTTAATGCAGTAAACTTGAATAGGGCACCCATTCAGTCATCTAAAAGATCAAATTCCCACATAACAATATATGTTGTGCGCATTAGTATTCATTTAATATCTATTCATTTAGAGACAAATTCTCAATGGTAACTGATTCACTTTTAAAATGGAACACATCAAAAGAGTGAACTAGATGAAACTTGCAACAAGGAGACACTTATTTTGTAGGTTTAGCCCCACCCTCAACCTGCAAACAAAAATCAGAAAGTGCAAATATATCAGATGTTCTTAAAAGAAAAAAATGATGCCATTTTCATGAGAAGACAAAAACAGTGAAAATGTTCCAGTTTATTGTAAGTTGTCAAGAAAGAATTTCTGCAGTAAAATATATGTAATCAGTTTAGCACACCTCCATTGTGATGTTCTTAAATTAAAATCATGATACTAATTCATTATATTTTACCTTGACTCATTTTATTTCAACCTATTTAAAATTTGTATAGAATTCAGTACTTTTCCTGTAGATGTATTCTGCCATTTTTAATCTAGGCCTACATCCACCTCATGTAATCAGTTTTTTGCTACATAACAAATGCTACTGTACCATGTAATGACATTCTCTAAATAGATTCTTTTTTGTAGAGTGGCTAATACCCCATAGAAATAAACTGTATGGTTTTATAAAGAATCTTACAACTATTATGGATAATAATGGATCCACACCTCCAAGGGGCCCTGAGCTTCAAAAATTATTCTTCTCCTACAGGGGAATTTCTTGCCCTGAGTTCTTGTTAAACCCCCTTCAAAACAATGACATTCCAGCCACAGAGGAGGAACTCTGAAGGCCAGGACCTTATGGCATTTGGGTTCTGAGGAACAATGTTATGCACAGTCCTTCGCTGATGTCTCAACAGATTTCTTCTCCAAATGAATGAAAGGAAGCTAGGATGCAACAGAAAGGGCTGTGCAACCTGAAGACGGCTACCCAACTGACAGCTCTACAAACAGTGACAAGTGAAAGGGACCCAATGGCCTGGAAAACCTCACCCACACAATAATCAATTTAGATGAGGGACAAGAGAGCCTCCCCTTACCACTACCACCACCACCACCAAATAAAGCCATAGTATCCATTGCTGGACCTTTCCTTCTCTTCCCCACCCCTGGCATTACCACAACCCTATGATTAGAAGGCTAGATTTTGGAGCACATTTCTACATTTTGGAGAAGATCTTGCAGCCGCCAGATTGTGGAATCTTGTGAACCTTAGTCAAAGTAAATTACAGTTACAACAGTGGATGCTAGATGTACTAGATCTTGCTAATCCAAACAGGAATGTCAAATTTTGTAACATTAAACATCTTTGGATCTGATTAGTACTTGGACAGATGACCTTTTTAATATATTTCATTTTCCAGTTTTGCTGACTGTCTAATAACAATAACTACTCATAACGGATTTCTTTGTAAATAAGCTTTATTTTGAATGATTTTATATACAGTACAGTACTTGATGCCTTGACTTGAAGCATAATGGTAATGCTCTACAATACTATATTAGAGACCTGGAAATGATTAATTTTCCTGTTACCTTGCTCAATGACTTCAACAATAAAAAAAAAATCAAGCAGCCTGCTGCCACACTGCCATGAGTTGGGATCTTATCAGAAGTCACAAGCTAAGACCAGGCCTAGCTGGTTCTTGGATAGACTTCAAAAGGAAAAATGAATCTGAAAAAACATGGTATCTTCAGTGCAGCAGACTGCAGCCATTATTTCATCTCCTATGGAAACTCATCCTTCAGTTCCAATTACACTGCTACCATCAGTTTTTCTATTATATTTCACATTTAATTGTCTTTTAAGGGATATTATATAAACACAGATGAACGTAATTTGGAAGTTCAATTGCACGTCAGTAAATTCAAATGAGTCTCACGGGACCCCTAACCCAACCCTCTTTTGTGTACGTACTTTACAATTTAAAGTGTCTTTATTTCATGACCACACAGAATTAAAAGATACAATATATTAATTCAGCAAGTGACAGTATAATATTTAGAAAGGATGCAATTTCTTTAATAAGTCCATGTAAATAACATTTTGTACAATTACAAATTTTATGAAATCATTCCATGAATATTCTGTTGTAATTCATAAATAGAAGGAGGCAGAGTTATGGAAACTGTGAAACTCTAACAGCTCTGGCTCAATGTTCTATTAAGTTGTTTTTCGTATCGCTGTAACTCTTGTAAGTAAGGTTGCCAACCCTCTAGGATTGTCCTGGAGTCTCCAGGAATTAAAGATTAGTCTTTAATTAAAGATTATGTCATGTGATGAAACCTCCAGGAATACATCCAACCAAAATTGGCAACTCTCAAATCATTTTAATAAGGAAGAGAAAAATCATTGAAGCAAAGGTGGGACATTGAACTACGATGATAAATATTACAAGAGTAATTCTACCCTTAAGATAAAACTCTTGAAACTGAGCTGCACAGCCTCTAATTATAAAAAATGCACACGAAAATGCTTCATAAATAGGAGATTGTTATGAATAATTATGTCATAGATGAAAAACAGATTAGTGTCCATCTTGTTGCAGTGAATACAGTAAATCAACACAAAAAAACAATGGAAATCATGGTATAGAACCATATTCCACTACCAGCAAGATTTTTTTCACATGACTAAAAAAGCCACAATCCTGTAGTCCTTGCACACACAACACTCCCATTAAGGGTGGCCAGGTGCCCGGTTTTCAACCGAAAAGTCTGGTCGAAAAGGGGACATGAGTGTCCAGTCAGAGCTACTGACCGGACACACAAAATCCAGTTACTGTGGGTGGAGGAGGCACTGGGTCATTACCCACACTAGCCCCTACTCAGCCAGGGCCGCCTCCTACCTGCGTCAGGCGGCTGCAGCTCCCAGCCCCACAGGTTAGTCCCTCCTGACCTGGGGGGAAGGGGAAATGCAGCAAGTGACAGGGGGAGGGAGAAAGAGAAGAGGATGGGGCGAGGCCTCGAGGGGAAGGAGTGGACGGGGCAGGGCCTCCAAGGGGAAGGGACAGACAGGGGCAGAGCCTCATGGGAAGAGGCGGGTCAGGAGAGGTTCCAGCACTCCTGATGGACTGTCCATTTTTTAAATATTACCAAGTTGGCAACCCTAACTCCCATTTAAGTCAAAGAAGATAGGATGTACAATTGTTGCAGGACTGGGCCCTAGTAGACTATGAAAACTACCCCTCCTTGGCACAAAAATGAAGTATACAAGAGCTGTGCATATGGAAAATCCTTAAAAGCCTTTGGTCATGGCCGGCTTTAGGGCAATTCCACCAATTCCCAGGAATCGGGCCCCGCGCCTAAGAGGGCCCCACGCCCTCCGCCGAAGTGCCGCCAGAAACAGCGGCAACCAATTGAGCTGCTGCCGAATTGCTGCTGCTATCTTTGGCGGCAGCTCAATCGCTGCCGCTGTCTTCAGCAGCATTTCGGCGGCGGCTCTTTTGAATCGGGCCCCACACGTCCTAAAGCCGGCTCTGCCTTTGGTTATATCTATGTCCATACTTGCAACAAATGTAATGGTTCCACAGTCACTGTAAAACTAAAAATAAAGGGGGTAAATCTACACACCACTAACCAGACCAATTATCTTGGCTGGATGCTAGGGAGATCAGTAAGTAAAGAGGAGGAATTCACACCATCCCTGCCCAGACTGTAGAGTGGCAGAAAAACTCACTGGAAGCTACTGGCTGGAATAGCTTCTGCACCCCTAGCATTCGCCTTCAGCAGATGAGGATAAAATTGAGGACCTGCATACGGACAGATCCCCTACCCTGTCCCCTACAGACTGCTGTACCAGAGAGCCCCTGCAGAGCTGGGTTCTGAACTGCATAATGGATGTGCAACCCTATGAGGCCCCCGCTAAATCCTACTCTTTCCCCCCAGCTATGTGCAGCAAAACCATTGTAGTTTTCTTGCCAGAGGCCTCTCTGTGCCCACAGACATGTAGGTAGGATTTGACCCAAAATGCATAGCTTCTCAGGCCAAATTCATTTCTGGTTTAAGCATGTGCAACTCCATGAGTTCCCATAACTGATTTCAGTGCAGCCATAGGGGTGAATAAAATATGGCCACTGGAACATTCCTGTAGAGGGCACCCTCGGTTCTGCCCTCTCCTGCTACTCACTGGAAGGAGGATGGTATATTGCAGAGCTGACTGACGTCCCAAACCCCCTCAAGGGCATGCTAATAGACATGTTTATTCAATCCTGTAGCTGCACTGAGTTCAACCATAGGCGTAGAGCAGCACCATCCTGGACTCTCAAGAATGTCTTTGAGGTCTGCTGGCCCCACCATGGGAACCTCTATGTAAAATAATCTAATGTACAATATAAAAACTATCACATGGTCATCAACAGAAAAACATTCAGGAGACTAGTGGGCTCTGTTCCCTGATAAATAAGCTGCATATACAAGTAGGTTTTTTTAAGATAGCAAATTATCAAATCAAATCAAAGATCTAATCAGATCTCATCAAAGATATGGCTAGAGCACACCATGGTAAATGTCTTGGCTCTATTTACAAGTGAATAATACATATTGGTATGCCTGTAATATACCTTGCTGCACACTGTGGACAGGACTATTACTAGATTAAAATACCAGAAACTGGCAAATATAGCCAAAGGCTGGTTGATGTGCAGGCAGAGAAGAAGAGAGAGAGGTAGGCTGGCAGACAAGCATACATTCTACATGCATAAAAACTAATGGATTAAACCATCATCTAAGAGTACATACGAGAGCAGGTGTACAGCATCAGCATGTTGTTTGATGTAGTACTGTCGATATTTGGAGAAGTCATGAAGCATCTGCAGAGGGTCAGGGCGAATATTAATACGATCCCTGTCTGTCCAGGTTTCCACAGCAACCAAAACCACCCTGGTGTTCAGCTGTTCCTTGTATATCTGGGGAGAGAGACAGGACAGACACAGGAGTAGAACACTGGGTCAGACATGCACAGTTAGCCAGTCAGACTCAGCAGAAGGACAAGGAGGATAAAGAAAGAGGGAAACATGGGGAAATAGTTAGCTGATATGCCTAAAAATCTATAATCTGCTAATCTGATTTTATTAAATCTCGATGACAAAATCCATTTTCCAAATTCCAATTTTGACCTCCTATTTTTCCCCTTTATTGTTTCTCATGTCTGAACATTTTAGTAACTGATCACTACACAGGAATATCTACATTTCCCCATAGAAATTTCCTAAAGATACACCGATTGATCTCAATTACCAAGGAAGAGGTCACACCAATACTCAATCAACCTGAAGGAAAGTAGTGCTGTTTTCTCCAAAACAGTTCTACAAAAACTTTTTAATTCACATATATAGTTTGATTCTCATTTACACTAAGACCACTTCACTCCCACTTTAATTCCTCTTTACACTGCAAGAGTGGTATAAATACTATTTACATCAACTTTAAGGGCCACCTTGTCCTATCAGAGCAGGGTAAATGGGTGTAAGTGTAAATGAGAATCAGGTCCTAAACATTATTAACACAACTTTAAGATATAAGTAATCTTTGTTCACAAAGGTTTATTTCAGTGATAGAATAAATGTTCTATATAATTCACAGTTTAATGTACTATATTTTCTATAACATATTCAAGACTTGCAAGTTTGCAAAGGACCTTATATACCTCATTCATATTTGTTTGTCTGCAATTAGAAAGCATGGCCAAGCTGACACATGAAGAGAACCATAGAATATCTGGGTTTGAAGGGACCTCAGGAGATCATCTAGTCCAACCCCCTGCTCAAAGCAGGACCAATCCCCAGACAGATTTTTGTCCCAGATCCCTAAGTGGCCCCCTGAAGGATTGAACTCACAACCCTGGGTTTAAGCAGGCCAGTGCTCAAACCACTGAGCTATCACTACCCAGATAGAATCAGCAATGTTTTAAGCAATTGATTTTTAATTCATATGGCATCCAAACAGTTACCACAGAGCATCTCCAAGAATCACCATATTTTATTTACAAATACACTTTTTTTCCCATCAAATTATGACTAGAATGTCCAATATAATGTATAACTATCCTGCCAACTGAGATATGATGGGTGCAGCCACTGAAAAAATCAACAATCACATTAGCCCTTTTGTTAGAACATCAGCCAGTTTATGCCTAAAAGGAGTCAGCAGGCAACACACAGGTTGGAAAACAGGCAGTGAGCATAGGGATAAGAGAGATCAACCAGACAAGTTTAATTTTATCCAGAAAAGATTTGAAAGAAGGAATTGCATATCAAGAAAAGTCTTGTGATAATGTGTTCTTTCTAAAGGAGTCAAGTTGAGAGTATGTGTAATCCATTGTTTGTGAGAGGGTGATTTATAGATTGCCAAAAGCAATATCATGAGATTATGGAAATCCAGTAAGGCCAGATGAATAAAATCTTAGTTGATGTTTGATGGCTGGGAGTTACTTTATTTCCTGAAGCAGACAGATATTGTGAGTAGGTGGAGAGGGGGCATGTAAAGACCTGATACTCTCAAAGCGCTAGTAACCAGTAACACTTCAGCAAGAAACACAGCCATGCCCCCTGGATCCATAGAGGGAATGCAAGGAGGAAACTTTCTGCTACATTTCAGGTTCCTTTTAAAATAAATGGAGACACCACGCTACAGGCCCTTCATGAAAGGAAAAGTGGACAGAGTCTGAATGTTTATGCACCCAGCAGTCGGTGTACACTCTTGCTAAAACCCACTGTGCAAATATTCCTGCATTGATCAGTGCTAATTTGTAAAGGTGGGAGTGTGTGCATGGCCACTGACAGCCAGAATAAGGACACAATAGCATTGTTTACTGCAGAATTTGGTCAAAATATTTCTGAAGATACATTCACTGACTTCCCAGACTGAAAAATCATTATTCTGAAATTAACTACAAGCAAAAAGGGAGAAAACCAAGAGAATTAATAAAAACAGAAAGCGATGAGAGATCAAATGAGTTCTATCAAGCACAGTAAAAATACCAAGTGGAAAAAAAGACCAGAAAATTTTAAGAAAATATAGAGTCTGTGTCTTTTTAGAACTCATCCTACTGAAAATTTATTATAGTACAATATATTTTACAGACAGATTAAGCTAGTCATACCCTGCTTGCTCAATCAGAGCCCATATTGAGGTGGCAGGGATGTTTTGGAAGGGTTCTTCATCAGCAGGAGTTCCCAGAGGCATTCTAGCTGATTTAGCTAGAATTCCTATGAAAGCTAGGGGGAATCAATGCTAGTGCAAGGGCTGCAGCAATCTTTAGCATGATGCAGAATGAGCTTTCCCTATATCAGCTTAATTCCACTGCCCAGTGTGGAAGAGGATGGTGGAACGCTGGCCCTAATTATCCCTGCATTTGGGGGATCTAACAATGCCAGTAGGCGCTTAGTCCTTGACATCAGAGGATGACAGTCATCTATGGTGCACAGGGCCAGCAAAACATCCTTCCTCCATATCACTTAAGACCAGTATTAGGGTTTAGTGGAGGAGTCACAGAGCAAGTGGTTATGCAAGGATGTCTATGCACACCTGCATGCTGAAAAAAGAATCTTTGTACCATCCTATACAAGCTGGCACAAATGGCTATCCTGAGGGTGGGCTGGAGTCAGGCCAAAAAAGGGGTAGCTCAGATGGCGCCAACATCCTTCACAAGTAACTCTCACATAGGCACAGAGCTAGCTACAATGTTAACCTGGAAGGAATTCTGAGATTGTCTTGGGTTGAACTGTATCTGCCTCTGTCCTTTGTTTTCCTATCTAGTCACTACTGTATATTTAATCTTTCTGTACCTCTTGTTTGGGGATGTGTAATATAATAATGCAGAAATAGTCCATATTTTCAAATGATTGCTCTGATACGACTCTCTCTGAAACTATAGGCTGTTTCACATTATTACTGAAAAACATTCCAAGGCACGTCAATATTTTTATGCATTATATTTATATTCACTTAAAAACTATGCAATGTACTTCATGACATTTTATGTACAATATATTAAACAAATAAAGAAAAAGATTAGGTGGTATTTCCTCCACGCTGTAATGGACTGAACTGCACCACACAATACCACTGATTTCAGTGGAGTTTCAAGGAAAGAAGAGTGTGACTCAGAGTCTTGCTAACAGTTGTATTCGTAGCTTTATTTACCAACCTCAAAGAACTGAATTAACTGGTGGGAAAAATAAAAAAAGAAAAAATATAAAGTGCACAAAACAATCCTAACATATATGCCACAAATATAATTCATCACATTTCTTCACTGTAAATAAATTATAGCTGAATGTGTTGGGATATATATATTTATCAATCTACATTGTGATTCATATATCCATGTAATATGTTATATGTCATTGAGGCCTGGTATGAATGACACGTGCTGGGGGGGTCGGCTTATAAATGAACTGGCTTATGATCGAGTATATACGACACACACACACATTGTGATTAATATATCCATATAATGTGTTTAGGTCATTGAGGCATAGTATGGATCACGCATGCTTGACATGAATACGTGCATTGCATGTTGGCAACCGAAGCAAGAACTTAAGGTCAAGGACTATTAGAACTATTTGTGCAAAAGCAAATAGTGCAAAAACCTGCTCTTATTATGTTCTGAGAAAAATACGGAAAATCAGCAGAAAAGGAAACAACACCAGCTAGACTGATATAAAATTGTATGAGAATTGGAGGAAATGGCATGCCTTGGATCATGGCGGCCCGCCCAGGATTGTCTCTTTGTAATTGTATCAGTAGAAGGCCTAGTAAACAAAGGCAAAGAATTGATGACGCAACGGAATGGACTATACATTTCTGCAAATTGGAGTCGTTTATTGATCCAGAGTCCCGTGTGGATGTAGAAGTGGTTTTCGCTGGCTCCCCACATTTTATGATCGGAAGGAATCTTGACTGGCCATCAGGACCATTCTGATCTTTGGACTCTGGTGTAGTATGTTTGGAGTGTGAATGTGTAGTGAGTAAGGTTTGTTTTGTAATCAATAAAGAGCATTTAGAGTATTATATACCAATACTGTGTCCAGTATCTGCCTGCTCCCCATCCTGTAGGGAGACTTCTACTGCGGATCTAACATGCGGTGGAGAATGCGGAGGGGGGAGAGATATTAAGGAGTGCCAGATTTCGAGATGGATTTTACACTGTTGCGGGAGTCCTTATTTAAGACTAATAAAAGGTGGCTCCTTGTTTGTGAAATTTGTGAGGAAAAAAAACATGTGGGGAGATACCACGTGGCATTACTGTAATAATGTTTAAAACACTGTTTAAGAAAAGAAGTAAAGGGGTGGAAGAGGAAACCCAGTGGACTAAAGTTAAAACCCCTTTTGTTAGAGAAGGAGATTATTGCATTTGGGACGTGCCCTTGGATGGAAGGTGCAGTGGAACCGGATGTAATAGTTGATATCTTAGAAAACATGTTTGAGAAATATGTTCAACTATACACACCTAATGTCAGTAAAAAGCAAATAGCCATGGTATCGGGCTGTTGTGGCAAGCTGTAAAAAAGGCAATTGCATGTAAGGGAGAAGTCTGTGCAGAGTTACAAACATTACAAGAGAATTTTAAAACTTGCCAGAAAAATTTGGAACGGGAAGTGAGGCAGGCACAGATAATGCAAACTCAATTAGAACAAATGGGGAAACAAAATAGGGAACTGGAGAACAGAATGATGGATTGGGAAAAGATTAAAGCAGACAAAGATAAATTAGGCCATCAAGTGATAGGAATGAAACAGTTAATTCGAGATTTGACTAAGGAAAAGGAAGAGGAGATCGCAAGCCTTTCTCACGGGTGGTGCCAGAAAACTATAGCAGCATTGAAAAAGCAAGTGAAAATATAAGAGCTGCAAGTTGCGGCTGTGTGTCAAAAAGAGAGAGATTTGGATTTGGATTCCAATGATATTTGGTATGGAGAGGATCTGCGAGGGGGTCAAGAGAAAAGGGAATCTGACCAACCTTGAGAAGGGCCTTATACAAAGTTGAGGGAAGAAATAAAACAGTCCAGGAGAGCCTAAGCCAGAAATGTCTGAAGCAGTGATAGAATGGAGATCAACCATTAAGGATGCAGCGGGGGAGATACAGTCAGAGGAGACATAAATAATTTGTGCAAGTTCATCAGACTAATAGTTGATGGTAAAGTCATTAGACCCAGTGAATATGAAAAATTTAGCTACATGACTAGTACAGTGGGCAGAATTAGGAGGAACAGAGAATTTAAATATGAGTGAATCTTATAGGTTAATCAGGGCAGCTATCACTGGAGAGATTAGACAGGAAGTAGATCGAGTGAAAAATGCTTTGGACAGGCAGCCAGAAGCACACCAACTGATACCACGATTTATTATGCTGTTAGGAAAAGAAATATGTCAAAGACCCATGAAGATGTTAACCAGTGCAGATTACGTGAAGCCTGGAGATTCACCCAGGGATTACCTGTTAAGAAGAATAACGTTGGGATTATTGACTGGAGAAATACAACTGGTGATTAATCCCAGGGCGGAGGTCGCCAGATTTGTCACAGCTGATTCTTTGATGGCAGTTGATTTGAATCGGAGGGAATTTTGGAATTATGTGTTTGAAGGACTGGACAGAAAAGTATTAGAGATGTCTACTAATTTGGTGAACCAAGCAGCTCAGGATGAGGGGTTTACTGTTATGGATTCACTGGAGCACTGGATAGTATGCCAACAAATGATGACGGGGGAAGCCAGATAGAAGAATTGAAACCCAAAGTACCTTTTTGTTGAAGCAATAACATATTCAAATGAGAGTGCTTATAGATCAAGATACTGTGAGAGAGGAAGAAACCGTGATAAAGGACAAAACACCCCATCCCAAGGAGGTAGAGGGTGGAATAATCAAAATGAGCTCCAGAAGGGAGTAGATGTGATTTGGAATATCGCTTAGAGGTATTTGAAATTGAGGGGAGTAGATATGGATAAGTGGAATGGGAGACATGCTGATGAATTGATCAAAGAACTGCAAAGGATGGAAGAAGAAATATTTAAGGAGCAGAAAAAGGTTGCAGCTATGCAAGCTGAGGGTTCAGAGAAACCTGCTCTATAGGGAAGCCCTGATCACAAGTTGCTCCCCAAGGGTCCTCAGGAGTGGGAGATGGTAACTAGATTAAGATGGGATTCAAATGGGAGGCCTAGGACAACTGTCATTGTGGGAGATAATGGACCCAAAGATGCCCTATTGGATAGTGGGGCTGGTGTAAATATTGTAAATAGAAGTTGTGATTTGACTCGATACGTGTCAGAGATCATTACAGCAGCCTCCTTTATTGGGGAAGGAGCGACAGGAAAAATGTATCATTCAGTAGAAATTGCTATACCCAGAGAGAGTGGGGGATTTTGGTTGTAAAGAACAAATGCTTCAGATAGATCAGGAGGCTGAGACAGTAATTTTGGGGACTCCTTTTTTGAAGAGGAATCGGGTAGTTTTGGATTTAACTATGGAGTTCTGTGGCGTGTGCCCAGCTGGACAGAAAGCATCCTGACAGCAGGGTACATTGCAAGAATGTGTGTTTTTAGGAAGAAAAAAATAATACCGGAGCTCGAGCAAAGATAGAAGAGGTTAGTATAAGTATTTAGAATAATATGGCTGGAAGCATTGGATATTATTCCTATGGAATAATGGCCATGGCTTCAATATTGAGTATCCTCATAACTCAAAAAGGGTGGAAATATGTTTTTGGCTTTTATGTTTTTTGAATATTTGGGGAAATTTAGGGGTACATGGATATACATATGGGAGCACCTCTTGGATATAGGTATGGATCAAAGGGAATAATAGATTTGACTACTCGTGGGACAGAATGGGAAAAACAGGTCTAAAGAAAACCAGCTGTAAAGAAAAACCTTTTAAGGTAAAATTTGAAATATGGTGGGAAGATGGCAAAAATGTGACATGGGAATATCTAAAGCCAAAAGATTAGGAACAGCAATGGAGATATTTGTACATACTAAGGGAGAAAGGTCACCTAACGTTTAGATTTAGTTATGATGAGAACAATATGAATATGAGTACTCTGAACTGTACCTTTTGGGTTTAGGGATTTGATGTAGTCACCCTAGATGTGACTAATGAACAAGAATTGGCTAATACTCATATGGGATGGAATGAGTCAATGGCTCTTAAATTATGGGAATATGGTGTAATGGCAAATCCTTCCATAATGATAAGACTGAGTTGCTTTAGGAAAATTAATGGGGGAATATATTTTGGGGGATATGGTCAGGTTTTTTATGTTTATTAATCAGATATCAGTAAACAAGATTGCACCAAGAATCATGGCAGACGAGCACCCATATAGGACGGGAGAAGTAATCGAAGCCCCAACTATTGTGGATCAAACAATCTGGTTGGAAGGAGTGCAAGTAAATATAACTGCACAACATCTGGAGCGTATGCCATATGCCTTGCCACTATTACAAGCATGGCAACAACAACGGGGAGATGGGACTATACGAAATAAGAGAGGTATAGGAGAATATGTCTTAGTAGTGGTGCTAGAGCTGGAGTTTTAAACTCATTTGATATTGAGACTTACAAGGGAAAAAGTCAGCTTTGGGTAAGATTTTGGGGGCTATACAGACACATGACACAAAATTTTGGTGCATTATCGGAATAAGGAATAAGAAGTGTGGAACTCCTTCTGAAACAAGCCCAAGCCTTGTAAACGTCTCTAAATGTAAATCTATTTGGTGTGCCTGAGACTGACAATCAAACAGTACTAGCAATACGATGCATACAGGTGCAAACTTATGGGATACAATACATAGAGAGAATGGTTAATCTGTTAATCATGGGCAATGGTCTTCTGAATGGTTCAAGGATCCTCATATAGGGAATCAACGAATTCCAGGATACAAGAAATATATGGAGTTTAACTGGGATCAAGCCACTCTGAGGGGAGAGTGGAAAGGCAGAATGTTGTTACACAACAGAGGGAAGCAAAGAAAAACAGCAATGGGCTGGGTGTTGCCAAAAATTATTAATGAAGAGTTATGGCAAACAGAAATAAGTGTGACACACTTGATTCAAGAAGAAGGGGATTATAAATTAGTAGAATTAATGAGAATTTACCCGCTCCAGGCCAATGCGGGCTGTGGGAAGCGGCGCGGGCCGAGGGATATGCTAGCTGCTGCTTCCTGCAGCCCCCATTGGCCTGGAGTGGTGAACCGTGGCCAGTGGGAACCGCGATCGGCCGAACCTGCGGACATGGCAGGAAAACAAAACAGCCCCACCCATCACAGGGCTTACTCTGACGGGCTGTGTGCCAAAGGTTGCCGATCCCTGAGCTAGTGTATGTAAGTCTGCCTGAACTGGGAATTACACCTCTCAGCTGTTGTTCAGATGTACCCTAAGAAAGCTTAGAGGTGTTAGATAGCACAGCAACGAGACATACTGCATAGTCAATGACACTAGAATGCACTAGCTCTGCTACATTATCTAGTGCTGATGTGTAACAAATTCACCGTCTCACAGTTCTGGCATACATAACAACAAATTTACAATGGAGCTGAAATTGCGATAGTTTTGCTGCACATTTTCTGCATTAGCATTGTTACATTGCACCCCATATTCTTCATAGTTGTATGATTATGACATAATTATGATGCAATAATTATTGTACAAGATGGGTCAAGTAAGGTGTCATTGGAAAAGTTCTGATTTGCTGAATATGATTATCCTATTTGCATTCATGTATCATTTTTGTATCTGAAGTCATAAATATTGACTATGAATATGTATTTCAAATGGGCTTACTCTGGAAAACACCCACAGCCACCCTTTCAGGTACAACAATGAAGAAGTCAAAGAGTGCTAATGGTTGATCAACAAGGACAATGGGCTGTGGAATAATTTAGCCTTCCTGAGAGCCAGACAGCCTGTAAGTAATGGCTGCTATGAGTCTGCAAGGGATGACAACCAGATCACATGATTCTGGACTCCTGTATTTTTCCACAAACTGGTCTGGGAACCAAGTTTGAAACAAAAGGTTCCCGCCATTTGAAAAAGCTATATAAGGCAGGGAATGAAATCATTGGTTATTCTTCACTCCCCCACAACCGAACACCTAAGCGAAGCTCCAAAACAAAAGGATTTGGAACGGGGGTGGGGATCCCAAGCTGCAAAGCAAGTGCAGCTTGTGCCTTGAGCATCTGCAACCCTGCTTGTGTCATCAGTCAGGGTGAGAGATTGTTAATTCAAATCCTATCCTTCTAATATATTAAGCTTAGTTAGCATTTTTGTTTATTTGCTAGGTAATCTGCTTTGATCTTTTTGCTATCACTCAATCACTGAAAATCGATCTTTTGTAGTTAATAAACTTGTTTTATGCTTTATCTAAACCAGTAAGATTGGAGTGAAGTGCTTGGAAATCTTAGCTCAAGGGGCAGGGGCTGTTGTGTTTCCTCTCCACATTGAGGGAGGGGCAAACTTTATGAGCTTACTTTGTACAAATCTCTGTGCAGTGTAAGACGGTACAATGTTGGATTTATACTCTGGGGCAGAGGGTGGGGAGCTGGGAAATTGGCTGGTGTCTACTGGTTGCACTCAGGTGGCGCCACCTGCTGTTGTGTTGGGTGATAACAGGGCCTGGGTGAGGCTGGCTGTGTCCCCAAAGCATTGTGAGCAGGACCAGTCCAGCTGTGTGTCTTAGAGAGTCACAGTGGGCTCTCACAGCTCCCAGACTGCACCCCATCACAAGCATCTCAAGCCTACTGACACAGTGATGTGAAGTACATATTTATTTTCTATCTCCAAGTTACAAATATTTCATGTCAGAACATGACTCCTAAACAGCATCTTCTACTGGTTGTGTGTTGAAGTCCCCTGTATTGAGTATTAATCAAATTCAAAAGACTATTTGGGAGAAATCCTGGGGTCAATGGACGCTCCATAATACAGCAGCATCAGTATGGTACTACTGAGTGCAGTGCTGGGATACAGAACTTTAATGTAGTAGTAGTTCCACAGACCCTTTCATATTGCAGAATTCAGCTCTGCAGTCATCTACTCTGGTAAAAGTGTCCAGCTTTTTACAGCGCCTGCCGTGTGAAGTTCATGTAGCACAGGTTTAGCGTGGTCTAAACGTAGACACATCTGGTTCCCCCAGTGTGGCTGATCCCAGGGCCAGCTGCTCAGGTGGCCCCAGGGACAGGAACACCAGCCGCTGCTGGAGTGACCCTGCAGTCAGCCATTGCTGGAGCGGCCCCAAGACCAGCCGCACTGGCCACTGCTTGGGTGGCCCCTGGGACCACCCAACCAGTGGCCAATGCGGCTGGTCCGGGGTGCAACTGGCCCCGGGGACCACCTGAGCAACAGTCCTGGGGGTAGATGGAGCAGCTGCTGCTCAGCGGCCCCCAGCAGCAGTCCTAGGGCTGCCCCCAACAGCTGGTGCCACTGCCCTCCTCCAAGCAGCAGCCCCCCACCCCCTCCCCAGCAGTGGTCCCAGAGGCAGCCAGAGCAGCTGCAGCTCGGCTGCCTCCAGCATCTGGTGCCACTGGCCCCGTCTCCCGGAGCAGTGGCTCCTCAGCCCCTCCAGCAGCACGCCCCTCCCTCCCCTCAAGATTTAGTCAGGGGTATTTATAGTATAAGTCATGGGCAGGTCATATTGCCTGCGACCTGTTCATGACTTTTACTAAAAACACCCATGACTAAATGGTAGCCTTAGTAATGGCTACTGGCTACTATTCCTGCTAATGTCCTGCAGCAGCAGTCCTGGTGCACTTCCACACTGGCTACTGCAAGATGGGGCTGATGATTCTCAGCCCTTCCCCTGTGTGTTGGAGCAGACAGCTTATTAAGTCTGGATATGTTTCCTTTTCCTGAATTTACTCACAAGATACAAAAAGTCACATTGCTTCAGAACTGATAGCTGAAACAGGATTAATTTCTGAGCTTTCATGGTTCCTACTGGTTTCCATTATAGGCAAATACAAGGGCAAAACATGGCGAAATATATCTAAATATGAGCTTTTAAGGGGAAAACACTGATACTATTCAGACATGTGAGAACGTTTTCCTTTAAGAAGCTGTCAAACCAACACACAGAGAGCTATTCTTCCTTCAGTATGCCACATAACCCCAAAACTGTGTGCAGTAGTTATATGTATAACTGGGAGAGAGAAAGCATATGTTTTATCTCCAGTTTTGTTGTCAGTTTATAGAATATGTTTCATACAAAACCAGTTCATTTCTTATCACACGTGTATGTACTAGGCATGCTGTGAATTCTGTTAAATGTTCTCCATCCCTCTCACTTATAAAGATGTTCCTTCACAAGAGGCTTTTTATATTACTGAAATGAAAATGCTTATTCACACGCTTGTTATACCCCCATCAGATATTTGTATTTTCCATGAGCTGTGCTCACAGCATTGCCTACTTGTGGCAGTTAGGAGCACTGCAGGCTTTTATATATTAGAAATAGATAATCTATCTGTATATCTCAAAGCTTGATTAAATCTAACTATTCAACAGTGATTCAGGAAAGCTCCTTCACAGTTCTGAGTTCCCCCAGAGGGCAAATTTGTGGCAGCTGCAATCTTTGAGAAAATACCAAGAATAAATCTGTGGTTTCTTACGAATAGGAACCTTTCTACATAGCAGCCCAAGACAATCCTCTGCAGTGAAACTGTAAAATTATTTTTCAACCATTTAACAAGTGCTGATTTCATTTATTTTCATCCTAATGTCTGTAAAGCCAACTTTCCATATAATGACTTAAATAATCAACTCAGTGATATAGTTTTCAGGAACCATAATGATACTTACTGCATCTACAAGGTTTACCACAGATTTTGCAAAGTTGTTTGTGTACGCATGAGAAGAACGATGTTTTTTGAACTAAAAGAAAAAAATTAAAAAGAAATTAGAACTTGAATAATTACTGGAGTTAGATTTGTTTCAGCAAATGTGGAAAATGAATAATCTTAACACATGCTAAGGGAGAAATCACAAAAAAAGGTCTTTCTAGATCACAGCATGCCTCCTAAAGTCTATGCTTCTGTGGAATTAAATGAAAGCCTGTGTGCCAGGCTCAATAACATTTAACATGTACACATACAAAATATTTTAGTAAAAACTGTTCAGCCATAAAACAGCCTCTTAAAACTTCTTAAGAGTTTAAATAGTCAAATTTTTAAAAAGACATAATTGGGGCTAACATGAATTTTTCTAGAGCTCAAATTTATAAACGAGAGCTCAGAACTGGACCCTAATTGTCATGTTTAAATCTGACCATTTAAATACCATTCACCACTGACAGTGCACCACAACCTGAACTCTGACACCAAGAAGATGCCACCCTCTAATTGTCATTCTACAGACAACTCTTTACCAACCTATCCTTTCACAATATAACCTACTACAGCACCAAACATCCACAACTACTAAGGTTGGGTATGCATAGAAGGGTGAAAGGGGGGCAGAGTTAAGTTTGCAGTGCTTTATCTGTGTTAAGATAATGGTGAGTGAGTGTTTGAGGGTAGAGAAATAGAGACTATGTATTCTCAGATGGCTTAACTTTTCATTATCTTTCTTTTTGTGGATATATGTTGCATGTGTAGCAGACTTAACTGTTTCTGAAGTTTTTTGTGTATTATAATAAATGTGCATGTGACTTTCTGTATATTGTCTATCAATCCCCTCTGCCAACAAGTCAAACTTGCCAAAGATGATTGAGACTCAACAAAATTGTAAAGTTACAATTGTATTTCACAATATGATCTGCAAAAATGGAAAATTTGTGTCTTCAAAATGTCATGGACAATGAACTCAAAGTCTGCACAAAACTAACTAGCTAAAACTTTTCCACGAAAAACTTCTCACCAATTTCAGCTAATCCTGCTTACTAGCAACAGGTCTTGCTACTAAAGAATCGTATTATGAGGTTCCCCAAAAGGTCTTATCTACCCTCATTCTAAAGCATAGTAGACTTGATGTGATACTGTGAGACAAGAGGGTTCATGTGCCAAACTCTAAGCAACTGAGTTAGTACTCACATGCTTAAAGCCAGGCTCATGCTTAAATACCATCCCGAATCAGTGCGAGTAAAACAGTCTCCCTGGACTCTAATAGACATGCCTGAAGCCCTTTACAGAAGGAAATTTAAAAATTACAACTATTTAATAGTTTTATCTAAACAGCCAGTTACTTTACCTGTCAAACTAAACATTATAGAAATAATCTCTCAAGGCTGCTACACCACATTATATTGGTAAACTGTATACCATTTTTTTTTCATTCAGACTGATGCTATTTTTGTCTCACACAAGTCATTCAGTTAAATACAGATGAAATGCATAGAGATGGTGGATTTCACCCTATCAGCCTTGATTCAAATAGAAGCTACAGCCCATCCAGTCCACTTGCACAAGGTGATAAGCCATTTGATTTGTGTATTCACTGATCCCATGGCCCCTTCCTGTGGCCTACGTGAACACCACCTTCCTCAGTGGCCTACGCACAGCCAGTGCTAGGATCCCCACTTCCCACACCACATAGGGTTGGCAGGGGACCCTACCTGTTCAATTGCTCTTTTAGCAAATCACCTCATGCAGCACCAACATGGGGCTTAAATGGTATACACTAACACCATTAAAGTAGATTTTGAGGTTTTTCCTTAGGGAACCCTTTGATATTAGTATATATTTTATCCTTAACAAGTTGAAAGAATTTTCTGGAAGTGGAAAGTGAAAACAGTATTCTTGTGTTTCATTCTTCATTAAAATATTTGAATACAGAGAACTATACTGACAGTAAAAATACCAGAGAAGTTCCAGAAATAGAAATTAAGATTAATATAACTGTCTAAAAGTAAGGAATGGAAATAATGCATTTACTTGGGTTTTCATTGTTATAATGAGTGAAAGTTTTAAGAAAATAAGAAAAGCAAGTTAAAACATTAAACAATTATCAATACTTGATACATTTCAGTGTCAGAAACACTGTATAAGAAGAGGATTTTTTCAAAGTAAAATCTTACTGCAAGAGAAATCTGCCCTCTACTGGTAAGCAAAGTTCATAAGTATATGCTTATAAATTCTGGGTAGTACAACCCTTACTCGCATTGGTGAACACTTACAAGTAGCCTAATTTGACATTTTAATGTCAAAAACAGCATTACCCATTCCTGAGTCACCAATGACTCAGAAGCAAATGATTTTGAATGCTTACGGATCAATGTTCTAACAAATAAAGCACAAGATGGGGTACTAGCTGGTGTCTGCTACAGTTCACCAAATCACACTAGAGAACTGTATGACTGGCTCCCTTAAGAACCTGTCTTATAATGTGTAAGGAATAAAATGTGTTAATATCGGGGATTCAATCTGAGTGACATGTTCTGGACTTCTCATGCTGCTAGTAGTAAAACATCCTTGGAATTTTTAAATATTATAGATGACAATTTCCTAATTCAAAAAGTGTCACTTCTAACAAAATGGAATTATATATTAGACCTTATCTTGACAGATAAAGAGGAATTAATCACAGATCTAAAAAATTAGTAGCTGCGTAGGTCCAAGTGCTCAAGGCTTAATTACATCTGTTATGTGCAAACAGAATATACTCCAAACCAGTCATATGGATACTTGATGATTTTAAAAGGCCAATTTCTCTAAATTGAAAACAATTATAAGCTGAATCAGCCAGAAGAAATAGTTTAAAAAGAAAAATCTGAACAATAATTAGGAAATTTTTAAGAATATTTTACTAGATGCTCAAAAAACCCAGAAATTCCACAATTGAGAAAGAGGGCTATACTGGTATTTAAAAATAAACAAACACCTTGCTTTACAATGAAGTGAAAGCAGCAGTCAAAAATAAAAAAAAACCATAGAAATGGAAAAAATAATTAATATAAATTAGAAGCTAGAGCTGTAGAAAATTGGTAAGAGAAGCAAAAGGACACAAGGGGAAATCTATGGCCAGCAGAGTTAAGGACAATAAGTATTTCTAGAACAAAAGGAACCCTAGCAATGGTACCCTAACAATGGGTCAACTACTAGCTAGACATGGCAGAAGTGTTTGATACATACTTCTGTTCATTTGGCTTTTTTCAAAATCCAGATAATTTATTTTTATCCTATGATGATGAATACCTTCCATTTCAAGAGTGATTAAGGAGGTTGCTAAAAAGCAGCTACTAACCTTAAACATTCTTAAAATTAGCAAGTCTGGATAATTTCCATCCAAGAGTTTTAAAAGAGCTTACAGAGGAGCTCTCTGGACCATTAATGTTGATTTTTAATAAGGCTTGGAACACTGTGGAAGTTCCAGCGGACTGGAAGAAAGCTAATGCTGTGCCAATATTTTAAAAGGGTAAATGACACAACTCAGGTCATTACAAGCCTGTCAGACTGACTTTGATCCTGGACAAAATAATGGAATAGCTAATATGGAGCTCGATAAATAAAGACTTAAAAGAGGGTAATATAAATAATGCGAATTAAAATGGATTTAAGGAAGACAGATCTTATCAAAACTAACTTCATTTTTTTTTAAGTGAGATTTCAACTTTGACTAATAAAGGTAATAGTGTTGCTGAAATATACAGTAACTCCTCACTTAAAAGTTGTCCCGGGTAACGTCGTTTCGTTGCTGATCAATTAGGGAACATGCTTGGTTAAAGTTGTGCAATGCTCCCTTATAACGTCATTTGGCAGCTGCCTGCTTTGTCCACTGCTTGCAGGAAGAGCAGCCTGTTGCAGCTAGCTGGTGGGGGCTTGGAACCAGGGTGGACCGGCAGCCCCCCCCATGAGCTCCCCGCACCTCTAAATTCCCTGTGCAGCAGCCGCAGGTCAGCTGTCCCTCCCCCTACTGCTATGTGCTGCTCCTGCCCTCTGCCTTGTAGCTGCTCCCAGGAGCCTTCTGCTTGCTGTGCAGGGGAGGGGGGGAGAGATGGAGGCTAATGTCAGGGTGCCTCCCTCCCCCCTACTCCTGCTCCCTGCTTACCCCTTCTCTATATATAGCAGGGTGGGGACAGGACAGGGCTCAGGATGGAGAAAGCTTGCTGGCCACAGCTGCTGTCTCAACTTCCTGATCTTTTTAAAGGCAACGTACTTAGAGTGGTGTCAGCATACTCAAAGGGGCAATGTGCATCTCTCTCTCTCCCCCACACCCTCAGGGTGTGTGTCTCTGTCTGCCATCTGTCTCCCCTCCCTCCATTCATGCTGCCTTGTAGAGTGTGAGGCTACATTAACAATAACGTGTTAACCCTTCAGGGCTCAGCCAACTGCTAGTTCGTCATTTAGCAGTAAGGCATTCCCTGGGAAAAATCCCACCCTCTGATTTCACCACCTCAACCAAGCTTCGCAATCATCATTGCTGTGTACAGTATTAAATTGTTTGTTTAGAACTTATAGCATGTGTGTGTGTGCGTGTATAGTTTTTTTGTCTGGTGAAAATAGATTTCCCTGGAACCTAGCCCCCCTTATTTACATTAATTCTTATGGGGAAATTGGATTCATTTAACATCGTTTCGCTTACAGTCGCATTTTTCAGGAACATAACTACAATGTTAAGTGAGGAGTTACTGTATTTACGCTTCTGCAGGACATCTGACTTGGTACTACAAGACATTTTGATTAAGAAACTAAAAAGATACTAAATTAACATGGCACACATTAAATATATTTAAAAACTGGCTGATAGGTCTCAAAACATAATTGTAAACAGGGAATCATCATCAAGCGCATGTGTTTCTAATGGGATAAGTTCTCGGCCCTCTGCTATTTAAATTTTTTATCAGCGACCTGGAAGAAAACAAAGAACTCCTGGTAAAGTTTGCAAATGACACAAAGGAGCCAATAGCTGCTGCTGCTCCGCCGGCCACCAGTGAGGGACAGTCTGCCGCTTCAGGCTTCCTCAGGGAGGCCAAAGTGGCGGACCATCACTGGTGGCCTGTACTGCAGGCAGACCTGCTGCAGCCAGGGGAGAGGCGCCCCTCCCGCGACCCCAGTCCAGCCCCCTCAGACCTGCCATGGACGGGGGAGAGGCGACCCTCCCCTGGCCCCAACCCAGCCCAGCCCAGGCCGCCACCGGACCTGCTGCGGACAGGGGGAGAGGGTCCCCAACCCAATCCAGCCCAGCCCAGCCCCAGACCTGCCACGGATGGGGAAGAGGCGCCTATTCTGTGGCCCCAGCCCAAGAGCTGCCACGGTGGGGAGAGCCACCTCTCTCCCCACCCCCCAGACCAGGTGCTGCTGCTGCTGGGAGAGAAAACTGCTGGGAGAGAAAGCTGCGGGGAGTCCTCTCTCCCCGCCGTAGACCCAGGGCAGCCTGTACCCCAAACCCCTCATCTCCAGCCTGAGCCCTCACTCCCCCCAAACTCCAACCCACTGCTCCAGCCCCCTCTTGCACCCAAAACCCCTAATCCCCAGCCCCACCTCAGAGCCCGCACCCCGAGCCAGAGCCCTCACCCCCTCCTGAACCTCAGCCCTCTGCCCCTCCCCACACGCCAAACCCCTCAACCCCTCCTGCCGCATTAATTTTATTATGTACACCAATATGGAGGTGATGTGTCGCACCTCACCTCCATATTGGTGCACATAACAAAATTCATTCCGCACATTAGAGTGAACACTGATTCTGAGGTGAGGGCACAAATATCAGATACCCAGCAGGCCAACGTGACCACTACCAGGAACACAACCTTCCAGGAAAGGAGAAGGAGGGAGCAAGAAACCAGAGGCTCGAAGGGGGACCCATGAGCCACGACAGCACCAGATTCAAGTCCCATGGAGGCAAAGGATTCCTAACATGTGAGTAGAGGATCTCCAGGCCCTTACAGAATCTGGCTGGGGTATCCTAAGTGAAAACTGACCTGCCCTCGAACGGCAGGTGGAAGGCTGAGATGGCTGCAAAATGGACCTTGATTGAAGAGAGGGACATGCCCTGGAGCTTGAGATGCAGGCGGTAGTCTAGAATGAGCTGCAATGAAGTTCGCTTGGGGTGGACACCTTTATCCGCAATCCAGCAGATGAACTGCTTCCACTTGATCACGTAGGTCACTCTGATGGAGGACTTTCTACTTCCCAACAAGACTCGCTGAACCTCGGCCGAACACTGTTGTACCTGCACATTTAGCCACGCAGCAGCCAAGCCGTCAGATGCAGCACCGCCAGATTCGAGTGCAGAAGAATGCCATGGTTTTGGGACAACAAGTCCACCCCGAGCGGCAGCTGGAACGGGGTCACCACTGAGAGGCAACACTGCTGAACCACTGTTGGCACAACCGTGCCACCAATATGAGGATGACCTTCGCCCTGTCTTCATGAGGATCCTGGGACGCAATGGCACCCAAAGGAAGGTGTACATCAGAGCCCTCGACCACTGGAACAGGAAGGCATCTGACAGGGATCCTTTGTCCATGCCCTGAAACTATCAGAAAACTTGGCAATTTCTGTTCTGCCTAGACACGAATAGGTCAACACAGGGAGTTGGCCCCTTGTGGAAGACAGAAGTGACCACCTCCGGGTGAAGGGACCACTCGTGGCGAGACAAGAATGTCCTTCTGAGGCGGTCTGCCCAAGCATTCTTGGCCCCAGTAGGTGAGCGGCTATGAGATGGACATTGTGCTGCATACAGAAGTCCCAGAGTCGGAGGGCTTCTTGGCAGAGGGCAGATGACCTGCCCCTGTGATGCCTATTGATATAGAAGACCGTGGCCGTGTTGTCCATCAGGATCTGAACCACCATGCCTTAAATGTAAGCCAGAAAGGCCTGGCAGGCTAGGTGAACTTCCCTGAGTTCCCTGACGTTGATGTGCAGGGACCAATCATGACTGGACCAACAACCTTGCGTACTGAGATTGCCCAGGTAGGCTCCCCATCCCAGGTCTGAAGCATCGGAGTCACCGAAGAGACTGGGGCCGTGAAGGGGACTCCTTCCAACATCGATGTGGGATCTTACCCCCAGGCGAGAGACAACAGTACTCTGTCTGGAATCCTGAGCACCCGGTCCATGCTGTGCTAGTTGAGGACATAGACTGACACCAGCCACACCTGTAGGGGTCTGAGGCAGAGTCACACATGCCAGACCACATAAGTGCATGCCGCATGTGACCTGTCTCAGGCACGAGTGGGCGGTGGTGAGCATTTGGGCATGCAAAGACGAGATGAGGTCCACCGTGGCTTGGAATCGAGTCTCAGGACGGAAGGTTCTGGCCCGAGGGGAGTCAAGTAGCACCCCAATAAATTCTATGCATTGCACTGGAGTCAGGGTTAACATTTTCTCATTTATTATTAGTCCCAGGTCTCAACAGGTGCAACAGACCAGATCGAGATGCCTCCGTATCTGATCTGAGGACCAGCCCCTTATCAACCAATCTTCGAGGTACAGGTAGATTTGGACTCCCTGACCTTGGAGGTAAGCAGCCACTGGTGCTATACACTTTGTGAACACACTCAGAGAGACCAAAGGGCTTTGCCATGAACTGGAAATGGCGCTGACTGAACATGAAGCGGCGGAAGTGCCGGTGCCCCAGGAAAATGGAAATATGGAAGTATGCATCCTTTAAATCGAGGGAGGCATACCAGTCTCCCAGATCCAGGAAGGGAATGATGGAGGCCAGGGAGACCATGAGAAAGAGAAGGTTACTCCCTTTGTGCAGTAACTGAGGTTCTTCGAGATGGTTGTCCCTGTGGGTGCTCCACTTTAGGTGTCTTGGTGCCCTGCACTTGTAATCAGAGATTTGCAGTAGCAGTGCCCTGGTTGACCGCGGCAGGCAGCTACTTAGCGTGTGCAGCCAACCGTCCCTCAGTTCCTTCTCTACCCCAGAGAGTCAGTGTGAAATTCCGAAGTAGAGAGGAGGAGGAAGGTAGTGGAGCACCCACAGGGACAACCATCTCGAAGAACCTCACTTACTGCACAAGGTGAGTAACCTTCTCTTCTTCTTCAAGGACTGTCCCTGTGGGTGCTCCACTTTAAGTGACTATAGAGTAGTACCTCTCAATGGGAGACAGGGCTTCAGAGTATCATTGTTAATGGTGGATAGCACCAAGAGTCCGAACTGAGTATCGGCAGAGGAATGTTGTTCCAGGGAAACAGTGTTTGATAAACGTGTGGGCCAAGACCCAGGTAGCTGCCCTGCAAATGTCTATGATGGGTACATTATTGAGAAACGCTACTGACATGGATAGTGCTCTGGTGGAGTGCGTACAAACCCCAACTGGAGCTGGGATGTTGCTCTGATGATAGCATAGGTGGATTTACCAGACATCCACTTAGATAGTCTTTATTTAGAGATGGCCTCACCCTTTGATCGCTCTGTGACTGATAGAAAGAGACATGACGATTTTCTAAATGTCTTTGTTCTTTCTAGGTGGAAGGCCAGAGCTATACGGATGTCGAGAGTGTGAAGGGATGCTTCCCAGGCATCAGCGTGCAGTTTTGGAAAAAACACAGTTAAGTAAATGGGTTGCTTTAAATGAAACGAGCAGGCTGCTTTAGGTATAAATTTAGGATGGGCTCTTAGGATCTCTTTGTCTTTATGGAATGTGGTATGCAGCGGGTATGCCATTAGGGCCCCTAGCTCCCTTACGCTTCTTGCTGAAGTGATCGCGATAAGAAAGGAGGCCTTCATTGATAGATGTAGCAATGAGGAAGTCGCAAGGGGTTTGAATGGTTTCTCCATGCAGGCGCGTAGCATGAGGTTAAGGTCTCATATTAGAGTAGGGTGTTTTAGGGGAGGGTAGATGTTGGTCAAGCCCTTTAAAAATTGTTTAGTTGTTGGATGAGTGAAGATCATGGTTCCATCTACTTTATCATGTAGTGAGGTGATCGCTGCTAAGTGTACCTTTATGGAGCTATTGGAAAGGCCTGGCTTTTTAAGGCCTAGTATGAAGTCCAGGACTCTGGTTAGAGGGGCAAAATGAGGAGACATATGGTGAGCCTCACACCAGGAGCAGAAATATACCCACTTATGAGCATGTTTTGCATGTGCTCAGTTTGCGACTATTCAAGAGAATGTCTTTAACCTCCTCAGTAATCCTGATCCAGGCCCATTAGCCATTGAGTAACCAGGCCTTGAGGCAGAGAACCGCTAGGTTGGGGTGACTGACACAGCCACCATCCTGTGTCAGGAGCTGAGGAAGTAGCAGAAGGGATCGAGGGTGTTTCACTGCCATCTGTTTCAGGTATGGGAACCACGTGTGCCTGGGCCATGTGAGTGCAATAAGTATGACCCGGGCCTTGTCCTGTCTGATTTTGTGTAGCACCCGGCTCAATAGAGGAATCGGGGGAAACATGTACATTAGTGGTGCTTCCTATTTTGTAAGTAGGGCATCGCCCAGGGAATGGTGACTGAAATACTGAAGGCATTTTGTATTGTGAGCCATTGCAAATAAATCTATAGTAGGGAACCCCCACCGGTTGAACATGGTCATGAGGGTCGGGTAGTCCATCTCCCACTCATGGGCTTGTGAGAAGTGTCTCTCAGCTGGTCTGCCGTGGTATTCTGAAGCCCTGGCAGGAAAGCTGCAGAAATGTCTATCTTGTTGGATATGCACCATAGCCATAGGTGTAGTGCCTCGATGCAGAGAGGGTACGATTGAGCTCCACCCTGTTGGTTTATATAAAACATACCGGCTGTGTTGTCCATGAGGACACTGATGGTATTGTTGTGAATAAGCAGAAGGAAGTGTTTGCATGCTTTTGTGACTGCTCAGAGCTCTAGAATGTTTATATGTAGGTTGGTTTCCACTGGGAACCAGCGTCCCTGGATGGTGTTGTCCAGGTGGGCTCCCCATCCCCAGTCGCTCTGACTCAAGCCAAAGGCGGTAGAAAAGAAACTGAAGGACTGTTGGCTGCGCACTCTAAGTAGCTGCCCAGAGTGGTGTGAGACGGCTGCCGCACGTGCGCAGCCAACCAGGGCACTGCTACTACAAATCTCCGATTACAAGCGGAGGGCCCCAAGACACCTAAAGTGGAGCACCCACAGGGACATTCCTCGAAGAACTTAAACTTCTTGAGAGACGAGTTGCGCAATGCAGGTCCAGGATAGGTCTGAGGCCCCTTTTTGCCTTCAGAATTAGGAAGTAGTGGGAGTAGAATCCTCTGCCTTCCATGTTCCGAGGAACCTCTTCCACTGCCCCCAGACGCAGGAGGTTTTCAACCTCCTGAATGGAGAGTTGCTCATGAGAAAGATCCCTGAAGAGGGACGGGGAAGGGGGGTGGGAAGGATAGTTGGCTATAAATTGCAGGGTGTAACCCGAAGAAATGGTACTGAGTACCTAGTGGTCCGATGTGATTTGGGACCAGGCCAACTGGAAAGGGTGGAGGCATTTGAAGAAGGAGGGGGATGGATCCAGTACATTGGCTGGGCCACCGCCCTTGGGCGTACCCTCAAAAAGACTTCTTCTGGCCTCCCTGATTTTTGGGAGGGTCGGGCTGTGCCGCCAGAAGGGAAGATGATGGATACTGTCTCTTAGACCCCTTGTCCTTCTCCTTCCTCCTGTAAGAGCATGATCTGGTGATTAGACACTCAGATCTGCAAGCTGGCCACTGAATAAGACTTTTGGCTAAGCAAGTCCAGCCTCTTACTGTCTTTATTTTTTGGTGTCCTGCTAACCTGTCCCTGCTTGTCCCTCTCGTTCACTGTGGACACGACCAGTGATGCCGCCGGGGGATGAGTGTACACATACTAAAAGCCCTCTTCAGGGACGTAATATTTCTTTTCCGCCTTCTTGGAAGTCAGCATAATAGAGAAGGAAGATAGCCACAACGATTTGGCTATCTTGAGGACCCTCGGGTGGACAGGCAATGCAATCTGTGCTGGGGTGGTGACCGAGATGACATTGAAGAAGTTATCAACCTCCTCTGTGATCTCCTCAATTTGCAGACCAAGGTTCTCCGTCACCCATTTAAGGAGGGCATGGTGCACCTTAGAATCGTCCGGGGGACTGCTAGGGTGGGGTGGCCTGGTGACTGCCTTGTCCAGAGATGATGACAAAGATTCTACCACCTGTAGGAGGGTGTTGCCTCTTCTTTCATGGGGGAGGGTTTCCTCGATGCCAGGGTGCGGTGCAGTGCGCTGCCTCGACCTCCGCCTTCTGACTGTGGTGCTGGGCAGTGCCAGCTTGCCCGATGCAGCCAGGGAGGACTGGGAGTATTGGACCGGCATCACCGGCACCTCGCCCCATGGGATCCAGTACTGCCACTGTGGGGGGCACTGTCCCTGCTGCACCAGTATCGCGACTGGTGCTGCCTCGGTCTCCCTCATTGGTGGGAGTTGTCCCATCTTGGCGACGGGCTGAAGTCACAGTCTGACCCTGATCATTGTCCCTCTGACACCATGGCGGGGCCGTTGAAGCCTGGGTCTGTTTGCTGACCCTGGCAGGCGAGCGGCGGGATAACAGTGAGTAGCACTGCCTGCCCGAGGAACGGTACTGGGGTGAATGAGACCAGTGCCGAGATCCTGAAGGACCCCTCCAGGACAGCTACTGATGCCTGGGAGACTGCCTGGGAGAGGGTGACTGCCACCTCGGCGACCTGTAGCCAGAGGATTGCGGTACCATTGGTATAGGGAACGGTGCCTCAAATCCGGAGTCCCATGCCTACTAGGTGGAGATCTTGTTGGAGAGCTGACCTGGCAATGGCTAAAAGGGGTCCGAGGTTGTGGCGATAGGGGCCTGCATCTGCGGTCTGGCGATCGGGGGAGTTCAGCCAGGCTATGCTGCACCCCGGTGGGCTTGCGCTTTGGTGCTGGGGGCGGAGCTGCTTTGGTCACCTGGCATGGCACATGCAGAGCCGGTCGGCTTTGCTGTCTAGCCACTGGGACCGGTTCAGGCACTGAAGGCCCCACGATAGGCTGGGAGCCCCTGTCGCTGCCTGGAGTGGGGGGCAGGTCCAAAGCCGGGCTGGGAGGTCCGACCTCAGCGGCACCCCGGGAAGTCCCAAAGTGGGCGCATGGCCTCATACAGGTCCTTTGTCCGTCCTTCAGTGCCGAGGGACTCTGCATCTTCTGCTGCTTCCTTGGCACCAGCGAAAGGGAGCAGTGCCAGGCTGAGGCCATGGCTGATGTACTCTGTGTGGATTCTGTGGTGGAGGGCTCAGACACGGGGAAAAGGGCAGCCTCCATCAGGAGGATCCTCAAGCGAATCTCTCACTCCTTCTGGGTGTTGGGGCTGACCGCAAGTTACCTTGGGCTGTTGTTACAGCATGGTTCGGGGGGAGCTAGTAGTGAACAGGCTTTGACTGGCCGGGCTGGCTTGCACCCACTTGGCTGGATAAACAAGTGAAGAGATAAGCAAGGCCCAAGACTGTGAAGAGTGGGACTAGAAAACAGCAGTTTCCTGCCAGAGCCTGCTTATGGGTTAATATGCCCCCCCCCCACTTAGAAGGAGGTGATAATTAAAAACGGCTATGCAATTTGCTTTAGATGAACAGTCTCACCTGTGGACCCTGGCCTTATGAGTGCCCAAGAATTCCCCATGCTGGAGCAGCGCTTGCTACGAGCCCTCAAGGACAAGGCTAGAAGGTCCGGGACTGTCCACAGCAGAAGGGCCGTAAGCATTGATTCTTGCTTGCTTGCTGGAAAGCACATATTTAGTAATGTGTTAAGGCTGGGAAGCTTATTATACTTTGGCAATAAAACTGGTTATACTTATGCACCTGGTGTGGCTTCATTGAGTGTATCCGAGCCCTCTCCTTTGGATTGACACCAGGTCTGAAGGCAAAGGTTTTTGCAGATGCAACACCTGTCTTTCCTGTGGCTTGAGACAACTTGAGACAACTGTCATGTGGATCACTGATTAGCATCAGCCTGCTGCATGCCAAACACAACTTTAAGCCGCTCAGGGCAAAGTCCCAAAAGGGACTAATTAACTTAACGCTATCAACTAACTACTATGAACTACATACAACAATCAGTAGAACGAAGTCTATGCAAAAGGCTATGAAGAAACCGCTAGTACTCTTGCGAAGCAAGGCAAGGTACTCCAACCAACCATCACGGGCGGTAAGAAGGAACTGAGAGGGCGTAGGGCTGGCGGCACCTGATATACTGCCACATGCGTGTGGCACTCCAGAGGGCGCCACAACCGGCCCCCAGGTACCGCTAAGGCATAAATCTCCAACAACTGTGCATGTGAGCATGCACACACCTAAAATGGAATTGACATGAGCAAGCACTCAAAGAAGAATAGTGAATTCTATCCTGGGAAGCAGCAACTCTGAAAAAAAATACTTAGGGTCATGATGGATAATTAGCTGAACATGAACTCCTAGTACAAAGCAATGGCTAAAAGGGCTAATGAGATCCTGGGATGTATAAACAGGGGAATATCAGCTAAGAGCAGAGAAGTTATATTACTTCTGTATCTGGCACTGCAACCAATCCTGAAATTCTGTGTCCAGTTTCGGTGTCCACACTTCATGAAGGATGTTGAAAAATAGGAGAAGGTTCAGAGAAGAGCAACAAGAATGATATAAAGGATTGGAAAACATTCCTTAGAATGAGAGATTCAAAGAACTCATTCTATTTAGCTTATCAAAGAGGATAAAGGGTTGACTTGATCACAGTCCGTAAGTACCTTTGCGAGAAGCAGAAATTTGATAAGGGAGAGCAAAGGTATAACAAGATCTAATGGCTGGAAACTGAAGGTAGACAAATTCAGATGAGAAATGAGGCATGAACTTAACAAGGATTGTGGAGGATGCTCCTTTATTGGCAATTTTTAAATCAGGATTGGATTCTAAGAGATATGCTCAGGGGCGGCTCTACACATTTCGCCGCCCCAAGCACGGCGTCATGCCACGGGGGACGCTCTGCCGCTCGCCGGTCCCGCAGCTCCGGTGGACCTCCCACAGGTGTGCCTGCGGAGGGTCCGCTGGTCCTGTGGCTTCGGTGGAGCCGCGGGACCAGTGGACCCTCCGCAGGCATGCCTGCGGGAGGTCCACCGAAGCCGCGGGACCAGCGGACCCTCCGCAGGCATGCCGCCGAAGGCACCCTGCCTGCCGCCCCTGCGGCGGCCAGCAGAGCGCCCCCCGCAGCATGCCGCCCCAAGCACGTGCTTGGCGTGCTGGGGCCTGGGGCCACCCCGGATATGCTCTAGTTCAAGCACAACTATCGGACTTAAAGAATTAATTCAGGGAAGTCCTATGGCCCGCATTATTAAAAAACACCATTATTAAAATAACAGCAAGAGGACTAAAAAAGTGCCACCATGGCTAAGCAACAGAGGAAAAGAAGTGGTTAGCGGCAAAAAAGAATCCTCTAAAAACAGGAAGTCATTTCATATTGAGGAAAATAGAAAGGAGAATAAACTCTGGCAAGTCAAGTGTAAACATATAATTAGGCAGGCCAAAAAAGAATTTGAAGAGCAACTAGTAAAAGACACAAAAACCGATAGCAACAATTTTTTTAAGACTATCAAATGCAGGAACATTGCCAAACAATCAGTGGGGCTACTAGATGATCAAGGGGCTGAAGGAGCATTCAAGGAAGACAAGGCCATTGCGGAGAAGCTAAATCAATTCCTTGCATCAGTCTTCACTCTATAGGATGTGAGGGAGATCCCCACATCTGCGCCATTCTTTTTAGGTGACAAATATGAGGAACTGTCCCAGACTGAGATATCAATAGAGGATGTTTTAGAACAAATTGATAAATATTTCCCCAGGACCAGATGTTATTCATCCAAGGGTTCTAAAGGAACTCAAATATGGAATTGCAGAACTACTTACTGAGTTACGTAACCTATTGCTTAAATCAGCCTCTGTACCTCTGGAAAATGGGGTAAACAGTGAGATGACAAAATCTGCACATGATACAAAATTACACAAAACAGTTAAGTCCAAAACTAACTCCAAAGAATTACAAAAGGAGCTCACTAAACTGAGTAACTGGGCAACAAAATGGTAGATGAAAATCAATGTTGATAAGTGCAAAATAATGCACATTTGAAAAAATAATCTCAACTATGCATACAAAATGATGGGGTCTAAATTAGCTGTTACCACTCAAGAAACAGATCTTGGAGTCATCATGGATAGTTCTCTGAAAATATCTGCTCAATGTCCAGCGGCAGTCAAACAAGCTAAACAAATGTAAGGAAAGAGACAGATAATAAGACAGAAAATAGAATGCCAATAGATAAATCCAGGGTACACCCACACCTTGAATAATGCATGCAGTTCTGGCTTCCCTAACTCAAAAAAGATACATTAGAATTGCAACAGGTACAGAGAAGGACTACAAAAATGATTGGGTATGCAACAGTTTCTATGTGAAGTGTTTAAAAAGATTGGGACTGTTCATCTTAGAAAAGAGATGACTAAGGGGGGATATGATAGATGTGTATAAAATCATGAATGGTGTGGAGAAAGTGAATAAGTGTTATTTACATAAACAGACGAACCAGGGGTCACCCAATGAAAATAATAGGCAGCAGGTTTAGAACAAATACACAGTAAACCTGTGGAACTTGTTGCCAAGAAATGTAGCAAAGGCCAAAAGTATAAATTGATTCAAAAAAAGAATTAGATAATCTCATGGAGGATAGGTCCATCAATGGCTACTGGCAAAGATGGTCAGGGTTACTATCCTATGCTCTGGGCGTCCCTAAACCTCTGAATGCCATAAGCTGGACTGGATGACAAGGGATGGATCACTTGATAACTACCCTGTTCTGTTCATTCCCTCTGAAGCATCTAGCACTGGCCCCTGTCGGAAACAGGATAATGGGCTAGATGGACAAGTGGTCTGACCCCGTATAGCCATTCTTATGTTCTTATTATTCAGGATGTCAGATGAGATGACTGCAACAGTTCCTTCTGGCCTGAAAATCTAAGAATATAGTAAAGAATCTATGAATTGGAATCAAGGAAATTACTCATATGGATTAAGTGTTCACCAATGTAAGGGTTACGTATTCTACCCCTTCAGATTTAAAGGGTAAATATTGTACATTCACAAATGCTTCTTTTAGAGCTACTTCTACAATCTACTCTACGAACAAAAAATTCTGCAGTGTATATCAGAGTGAAATTTTCCCTTTATATTTAAGATAGTGAAGACATGCAATACATCTATTTTTCTAGTAAAAAAAAAAGCCAATAGTTTATAATGCATCTAAAGAATTTAGGAACATCTGGTAGGAGACAATTCTGACATTCTAATATTTGTGTTAAATCGGGAGACTGGACAAAAAGAACGAGACAAGGTACAGAGAGAGAGAGAGAGAGAGAGAGAGATTGGCAGAATACTTGTACTCTTAGTCCACGTTATAGACCTAAGAACATTTCTTTGGCATTCAAATATTTTGGTTAGGCTCTTGCTACCAACAGGTGACACTTCAATATCCCTTTCATATATTATTAAGTTATTATCCAATTATTTAAAAAAACCAACAACACTTAAACCTCATTTCTTCGGAAACCGAAGTGCTTGAAAAGATATGTACCTACATGCACATATACAGTAGACATGTAACACTAAAAAAATAAACTGGATAAATAATTTGTGCTTGTAAACCAGGTCAACAGAAATTTTCAATACATTCTTGTAGATATTTAGAAAAGAACAAGTCTGCGGATTTTTTTTACATTTTACATAACGCTGAGGCGCAAATCAAGCCCTCCTACTGAACAACATGCAGCAGGGTCAAAGTTAAAGGGGAAAACCCCATAGTCTTGAGGCTACAGGAATTCTACTGCATAATGTGCTGGTGTAGGGAGTAGATGGGTAGGTTTTGTGGCCCCATGTGGTAGTCAGGGGGCATGGCCTATTCAAACTATGGGTAACCTGTGTTTGGGGAATTTCCCCAGGCACCCCACAACATCTGTTGAGAAGCCTAGTACTTCTATACTACTCCCCAGGCGCCGCCTTTCTGATTTAATCTGCTGAACAGGCAGGGTGCTGACATTTTGATAACCCTATCTTACTTGGCACAATTAATGAAAGCAGTAACATTTAAATAGCAAATGTCAGCTGATCTAGTTTCTTTAATATCTCCTCAAGGAAAAAAAGAAATCAGAGCAGAGTTCTTTGTAAATGTAATACATCTTGCTTAATCCAATGGCAAGATTTATTGTTTATTTCACTACCCTGCCTATTTATAAGCATGGATTTACCAGGAAGAAGAAAAAAGAGAGAGAGAGAGCTTCACATGCATATCTTACTGCCCAAATATCAAAGCTTTTTACTCTAAATTGTGTCCTACCAGACTCAGCCTGTTTCTTTAATCCTTAAAAGATGGAATTTAATTTTTAAATTCTAACAGTACTGCCACTTAACAGTTAAATATATGTTAACATACATCTTATGTATACACACACACACACACACAACACTAATAATACATATTAAAACACTAATATAAATAATATATATTAATTTGGTAATGTTTGTAAAGTACTTTAAGTATTTAAAGTGCTGTCTAAAATGCTAGGTATTATTAACTACTATGGGCCACACCGTGTCTTTCAGATTAGCACTAGCAAAGGGTAGCCCCGGGGGTACAGTACCTCAGACATACTCCTCAGAAGCACGTCGCCCTATTCCTGTCTTGCTCTGTGGGGAGAAGTAAATTTCTACACCCCTTAAAAGGATGTAATTTATTTTCCCCATTGCACATAGCTACTGTATCTTGCTACCAAGGAGGGGTATAGACCCTCTCTCCACACCCAAAATTCTGTGCCAGAGAGTGAGGTACTCAGATACAGAAACTTAGACAGACAGGTATGGACCACCTTCTGAATCAGATTACAAGGAAGATTGCCACTCAATCTATATCCTTACCATTTTATGGTCATTGACAATCATGAGCTCCAGATATTTCATCTCTTCAAATATACCACGAGATGCCTGTTGGATTTAAAAATATATTGTGAGAAATGACAGTGTGATGGTAATTTTTAAAAATAACTCTGCAGCTGGCCTAGGTATCTAGTAGCAGTGGGAGAGCCAAGTTTGTATCTCTCACTGGCTTCAATGGGACTACTCACATAAATGTTACTCGAAGTGAGTAAGTTTGCCAGAATTGAGAAAGCTCTTCAACTAGTGTAAATCGGCATCACTCCATTAACTTCAATGGAGTTACAGGAATTTACATCAGCTGAGGATCTGGACCATTTCATTTAGAATAAATTCAGATCCAAACCTCTTTGTCCAATGTTTACAGAAAAGGCTACTGTTTCCATAGAACTTAGTGTTTAAAAGACCCAGAAAACAACATATCCCTTGTTCCATTGTCATATTTACTAGATCTAGGAAAAAAGTGATTTTTTTAAAAATAGGTAGGGTTTGAAACCCCACACATTGTGCTGTATGATCCCAGGAGAAAGTTGATCTCATATAGACAAATGGGTACAAATTAATATTAATGAAACCTAAAATAAGCCACAAGCACATGTATGTGACAAAATGAAGTCCAAACTGATGTATCTAAACTAGTTATAATGTGTATTGTGTGATCCAAAATTGGGTTTATTAGGAAAAAAAATATGGACCGTTCTCACATCTGTAGACACATTTCTTACTTTTGGCTTTGGCCATGCCAATTCATGAGCCATGTGTCCATAGGAAAGGGCATCTATATAGTAGTCAGACTTCATCCACGGTTGTACTCTGTCCACATTAATATCAGACCTTAATGATCATTGAAATTTTAATTACACTTTCACTATCAAATTTCATTTCAAACTATACATGGTATTGCTGTCACTATATAAACTATATCTATTTTATTCTGTAGATTCAGGTTCAAATATAATGGCATCATTTGATGGAAAACAGTACTGTATTGTAAAAATATGAAAGAGATATTTTAAACTTTGTTTCAAACATCCAAAGGATTTTGTTTGCTAAGAACCAATGCTCACTTATAATTAAAGAATTTGGAAGTTTATGGAGCACTGCAGAGGTCTAAACTTAGTGTCACACTTACACTCACGGCCCTCTTTCTTCTCCTTTTCCTGAGCCACTGTAACTCAGACAGGAAGGACCACTCAGAACTAGATTCGGTCTCTGAAGAAAATAAAATTAACAGAACTTAAATAATTTAGTATTTATGCAGGAGAACATGCAGTTTAAATCCTTGTCAAAATGGAAACTCTTTACAGTGAGATTAATTAATATATCTTTATATCTAAATTAAAGATGGAAAATTTCAAAAGTTACAAAGTTTAGTGAAATCCTAAGAATATTCGATAAAACATTTTAGAAATCACTGTGATGTGGACACTTATCCAGTGGGAAATGGACTAAGAATACCTATTTCACAAATATTTAAAGGTGAATTGCAAAGCATTCTTTAAAATTCATAACTTTTAAGGATCCCATATCAATAACAAAGTATGTGAATAGATTTATAATTACAATTAAATATGCACTAAAAAGGGACATAAAGAGGCTAAGACCTGACCATACAGTTTTGCTTTTTCTCTTTCATGTGTTGATGACAATCACTAGCATCCAAAAAAATAGCAGCTGATTAAAGTATTAGTGATGAAACCAACAGCTATTCTCTGCCAGAAGAACCTAAACACAGGTCTTGATAGGTGAAAACATTTCAGTTCAATTTTACCATTTCTGAAATTCAATGTGATGATAATAAACTTGGCATACAGAAGTCAACTTGATAATGGTCTTTTTTCTTATTCTTCAGAAAGTTCAGCAGTTTAAAATAGGTGCCATTAACTTGAACCTCAAACTATTTACATTACAACTAAAATTATTTTTGTTACTGAAAACATAATGTAACCAATACATACCAACATTCTTCATTTGCTTTGAGGTTTGTGTTCCTAAAGTCCTCTGAATGATGTGTGGCCTGCCTGTGCTTTTCTAAAAAAAAGAATTTATAGAAACATTTTCAACTCATTAGCAATGCCAAATGAAAAGAAAGATGCACTTATTACAGTAGATTGACATCTTATTTGTTCTTTTCCCTGAAAGGAAATAGCAATATCCACTGACATAAATATAATATCTTTAAATTGGTGCTATGTATACTTTACCAGGATAACTTCTAAGCATTAGATTCTTAGAATATTAATCCAAACATGAAAGCCTCCACAATTCAGTATGATGTACTCTTCAATTGTAGAAGGCCTTATTTGGAGAACTCTCTCAGAGCAGGTTACAAGCTCCTGATTAACAATGCTGTATCTTTCTCCCGGGCCAGAAGAGGTGAGACAAGTCTCTCATTAGGATTAGTGGTCAGGCTTCTTGCCTCTTTATTTCTAATCCTGCCTCGTCTACTGACTGGCTGTGTGGCGAATCACTTGGATGCTCTGCCTCAGTTTCCTAATCTAAAACACGGACAATATTTATTTATCATGTACATTACAAAAGATGTCATAGGTATTAATTCATTGATTATAAATATCTTTGAGATCCTCAGAGAGAAGACATTAATTCAGTATGAAGTGTTATCTCAAGAATTCAAATTCTACTCTCTGCATACATACATATACCTAGATACAGTCTTACTGTACCTGCTCAAAAATAAAGGTATGCCTATTATAAATCACAAAGACAAGCTACTTAATTGTATTGAAACTCAACAGAAAGAACAGTAAGATTTAGGTCTCCTTCAACATAATTAATGCACAGTGCTGAAAATCTATATATAGGACAAAAAAAGAATAAATATATTGAAGTTTTCTCCTTTTAAAATGATAAATTTCAAAGTATCACAGTTTGATATATGCCCCATGGATCTCTGTCTTCCCTCCCTTGTCATTCCATCGCCTGATCTTGTCAAATAATGCTTTTGAAAAGACAGAATGCTATTTTTGTGTAATTCCTGAGAGATTTGTGTAAAACATGGAAGTAAAATATTCAAAAATTCAAACTGCACATGTACAGTAAATACAACTTAGTTTAACATACTGCCTTCCATTCCTAAGGTATCTGAAAGAACTTAACCAATCAAACAATGAGAGCAATGCTTGCAATCAAATAACTGGTGTGGACATCTATCTCAGGTATTATGCACAAAGCGGGAGATCAGTGCCTAACTTGCACTGACTTTCAAGTTGGGTCCCTCACTGCCATTTATGGCTCTAAAAATCTCCCTATAGACATTTTATTTTGGTCAATAGAAGAAAGTAGTTTTATTGAGAACAATACTCTTGTCCAAAACTATCCTCTATGCTCTTTAAAACTTCCACCTGCACACACACAGGTGGCAGAGATGATATCATTTTAAAATCTTCCATAAATTACAGTGATTGTACAAACGCTAAAAATAACCCTAATTATTTCTTTCCATTGCCTCAAGCTCTGTACTGCAGTATCAGCATGAAGAGTGAAATTCTACTGTCCTAGGAGAATAATCTCCCAATTGTCTATCTCCTAATTAAGAAGGGGTTACCAGATCCCCACAATAGTGAACATATGGTCAGTTTTCAACCAATAGCCAGTGTCATATACAGGTTACATTTAAGTACAGTATGTACCTTTATAACAAGGAGCCTTAATCCAGCTGCCACACTGAATGGTTCCTAAATTATTTTCCAATGGACTATCTGTGACATAGCACTCCATATGATTTTATGAAATATGCTAATGAGTGTGACTATAATGTAACTGGAATATGCTTCATGCAAAAGGTCTCTTGTAAGGTATCATTACAAATCTTATAATCTATTGAGTGTGGTCATCCTATTTGTATAAATGTATCATTCTTGTATCTGAAACTAGAAATATGAAATATAACTCTGAGGTCCTATTGTAATTATGCAAAGTGTGGGCCATTAATGGTGGTTTGGAATCTCAATGGCTCCCATCAACTAGGACAATTGGTTGTAAATGGCTCTATTTACTTGCAAGCCTTCCTGTGAGTCAGGCCAGGAAGAATGGAGGCTTGGGGTCTCACAGGACATGTGACCATGACACCTGGTACTGGAATCCATCTTAAACCTGGGGCTTTTCCATTCAGACAGAGAGGTAGGGACCCAGAGAGACAAAAGATTCCCGTCTTGTGCCAAAGCTATATAATGGGGTGGAACAGAGCAAAGGAGGCTGCAGTCATGAGAAATCCTGTAGCTACCACCTGAGCTGGAACAAGGACTGTTCCAGGGGAAAGCATTGGGCCCAGACTAGGAAGGAGTCCAGTCTATGAAAGAAACTTATTGAAACATCTGAGGGTGAGATTTTATCTGTAATCAGTTTCTTAATGCGGTAGTCTCCAAAGTGGGGTGCGCAAGAGGCTCCTTTGGGGTGCACGACAGGAGGAGCGCCGCCGAAGCAGTGCCGCTTTTTTTTTTTTTTTCCCCTTCAGCAGTTCGGCCAGGAGTCCAAGCGGCTTTTTTTTTTTTCTTCCCCTTCCCTTGGCAGTTTGGCCGGGAGTCCGAGCAGTTTATTTGTTTTGCTTCGACAGTTCGGCCAGGAGCAGGGGGTGCGTGTTCAAAAAATTTTTACTGACAGGGTACACGATCAAAAAAGTTTGGAGACCACTGTCTTAATGTATTAGGCATGTTTTTGTTTTATTTTGCTTGGTAACTTACTTTGTTCTGTCTGTTATTACTTGGAACCACTTAAATTCTACTTGTTATACTTAATAAAATCACTTTTGCTTATTATTGAACCCAGAGTTAGTGACTAATACCTGGGGGAGCAAACAGCTGTGCATATCTCTCTATCAGTGTTATAGAGGGCGAACAATTTATGAGTTTACCCTGTATAAGCCTTATACAGAATAAAACAGATTTATTTGGGGTTTGGATCCCATTGGGAGCTGGGTGTCGGAGACAGGAACACTTCTTAAACTATTTTCAATTAATTCTGCAGCTTTTTGGGGACGTGGTTCAGACCTGAGTCTGTGTTTGCAGCAGGCTAACATGTCTGGCTCAACAAGACAGGGTACTGAAGTCCCAAGCTCGCAGGGAAAATGGGCTCAGAGGTAGTGTCAGCACATCAGGTGCCCGTCCCAAGGGGGTTTCTGTGACCCAACTCATCACACTATCATTCTAACTAGGATTAACATTACCTGAAGCATCTTTGGGCTGGAAGTCACAACAGATCATTCAAAAGATATTCAAAGAGTGTATTACCCTCTACAGTATTCTCTGAAAGTATTACTTATCACACAAAGACTAACGATCTTGCAGTTCCTTTGTGGGACTCTGTTGTCATGTTCACTGTTACCAAAAGAGGTTTTAAAAGAAACCAGTTAGAATTACATCACTTTGTGTAATTTATCATGCCCTGATGAGGTGCCAGGCAAGATACAAAGCCTGAAAATCCTCATCTTGATGTCTCTCAGATACCCAAAACCCCAGGATGTCTCTTGGAAATCAAATAAAAGTGCAGAAGTATCCCACGGGAGAAACATTCCTGGTCTATTGTGCTGAAATTTGTAAACTAGCCTTTGAAGAATAGTCAGCTCTGTTTACATCAATGCCTTCAGGAGCAACTGTACAAACATACTATACTTAAAGAGAGCCACAAGTTAAGTAGAACAGGTTCAGAGTGTGAAGAAGATATTTGGGTAAATATATTCTTGATCCAATTTATTCATCTATTTGTATCAGAGTCATTACATACCGGCACTACAATCCTCTGTGATAACTACCCAGCTGTGGCACTCTGTATAGCGTGCCTGACCTCAGCTCCAAAACATAGGTTTTCAACCAAGTCAATGAAAGGATTAAATTCACTAGCTCAGACAGTAGAGGAAATTGGTAAACACTTTTATAGACCACAAAGCATTCACCATGGGAATAAGCCCTTAGACGCCACCAACATGAATGGCCTATTCCCAAATCTAAAGTGAATTTAAGATTAGAAAATTCAAGTTAAAACATGGAATTAAAAATAAATCTTTAATAATTCAGATTTGCAAGTTACTTGTGAGAAACATACTGACATTTATTTCCCTATGTTAAGTTCTCCTCACACCTTCTATTGGCAACCTTAATTATCACTTCAAAAAGTTTTTTTTCCTCCTGCTGATAAGAGCTCATCTCAATTGATTAGACTTTTCCTGTTGTTATGCATACTTCCACCTTTTCATGTTCTCTGTATGTATAAATATTTCCTGTCTGTGTGTTCCATTCTATGCATCTGAAGAAGTGAGCTGTAGCTCACGAAAGCTCATGCTACAATAAATTTGTTAGTCTTTAAGGTGCCACAACTACTCCTGTTCTTTTTCCGGATACAGACTAACATGGCTGCTACTCTGAATACTGACATTTAGGCATCCCTGTAACAAACAAAACCAAAAAAATTACAAGGCAGTATAAACTTACTGCACTGTGGGTCAAATCCATTGGTTCTATGAAGTACACATAGGTGCTATCTTCAAACATGCCACTGGAACATTAGAAAGAAAAAGGAAGAGATTTAGGACCAAAATAAGTACTAAGGAATAATTTTAATCCAACAAATGGTCTTTGGTCAAATAAATCCAATTGTACTATTTAAAACTAGTGAACAAGACAGCATAAAAAATTCCAGTGGTAACTGGCAAAATATAGTAGTGATGCACATCTGCAAAATCAATTTTGTGCTAGACAGGATCCTTGGTAATGGAATACTTGACACAACAATGGAAAGAGTCAAGATCTGATCTTGGTCGTTCCTAAAACACCAATTAATATGCAGAAGACAACAAACACAGCTGAGTTATATACACATAATCAACAAAGAGCTGCTGGCCATATACTATCTTACATTATTTACTTACATCAAAAATAATAATCGAAAGACTGATTTTTCAAAATTATAATTCCTGGTCTCACTGTACTGGAATCACAGTAATGCAGGGTTTCTCAAACTTCACTGCACCACGACCCTTTTATGACAAGAAAAAATAACTGCATGACCCCAGAAAGGAGGACCAAAGCCCAAGCCCAATGGCCTCGGGCAGGGGGCCAAAGCCCAGCCCCACCACCTGGGGTAGGGGGACCAAAGCTTGAGGGCTTCGGCCCCACTACCCAGGGATGAAGCCCTTGGGCTTCGGCTTCAGCCCTGGATGGTAGGGCTCTGACTTTGGCTTCGGTCCTGGGCCCAACAAGTCCAACGCCAGCCCCAGCAACCCCATTAAAACAGGGTTATGACCCACTTTGGAGTCCCAACCCACAGTTTGAGAACTGTTCTAGTAATGTGAAGAGCTGAAGTCTGATTTTTGTTCATATTTCTGATCTCTTATTTGTTTGAATCAGCCATCTTGATTAATTTATTTCTAGGTATTTACAATCTGTAAGGGTTTCGCTAGACAGCACCAAAAATTTCTAGTATCCCTGGTGCTTAAAAAATGAATTAATAGCAGTGGTTAAAGCCAGGTATACAGAAGGTAGGCTCTGTACTGTACAAGCTTCCCCACTTTGTCTTGCCAATGCACCTCACTCCTGACACAGAACATTTCTACTATTCCAGTCCTGAACCTGTCTTGAGGAAGAAACCGAAGAACTAAAGGGAACAGAAAAAAAAAATCAGAACATACAGAAAAGCCATCAACCAAAAGCTAAAATCCATAGACAGGGCAAAGGATATAAGCAGTTTAAAAAACTGCAATGCCAATGAGAAACTCCTTAGCTGAGCATGGTCAGCAAGGCGTTCACCGAGAATACTTTAGAGGAGTCACTGAGTTACTAGCCACTATTCTTGAAACAAGACTGGTCTGCCTGTACCTCAGGATGCCAAAAATCTTTGAAAGCTCGGAGAATTTCAGTCTGTCTCATGCCAAGAGATGAAACCCAAGGACAGGAATCCAAGAGTAGCAAGCAGTTAATATAGTCTCTTTGGAGGAATGAAGATTTGCACTCACTTAAGTCCATTACATGTTGAAAGGGCAGCTTTGGAGTTCTGGACACCTCTAATGTTTCCATGATAGTAACAGTGCTCTCCACCCTAAAAATGTGTAAAAAAAATAAATACATTAAATTATCATTTAATTCTAACTGAAAAATGGATCCTACATACCAAGTGAAGAAATTTCAAGGAAAGAGTCTGTTATGTTAACAATCACTGAGTCTCCTCATCACTAATAAGGGGTAAAATATACTGTGCCTAGAAAAAAGTACATTACTTATTTATATATGGCTTCCAGCCATAGCAAAGGTTGGTCTTTCCTTACTTAAACTCACAATGCCATTAATTATTTTGTTTCCTTAAAGAGCAATTTCCCTTTCAAAAATTATTCTTTAGATGTGGTATTATGGGGGTCCATATTTATGATTTCTCAGTGATAGCCAGATCAAAACTGTTGAAATTACAAGTACTTTAAAAAATAAATAAATAAATAAACACTAACCCACCACATAAGCTCTGCCTGGAATCTGAAAGTCAAATTTAAGGTTGTCTTGCTAAAAAGTCTTCAAGAAGGAAACTTTATATAATGGGAACTTTAATTAAACAATATGGTGGTTGAAGCATGACTACGGAAGAAAATCCAGATAAAAAACTCAGAACTTTATTGTCTCTACTATGCAAACTGAGGTAAACATGAGTAAAAACTTGATTTTGCCACATAAAAAGATGTGATTGTAAAACAAACAAGGAGCAGATAATTTGACTAAGAAGATGATATTTGTACATATCAGTAGACAATACTGAGACAAAACCCAGACCTTAAATAAAATATATTAGTAAAGATCCACAAGTATGTTGGGCACTTCATAGACAGATATGAATGCAAAGTCCATGCCTCAGAGAACTTACAGAGTAAATAGTTAACCTTCACACATGAGAGGAAGCGAGAAGCAAGACAAGAAATGACTATATGAGCTTCATCCACGACAAATTTGTTCTGTTCTCCTTTAGCTCTGCCATAATCATGGTGAAACAGCACTATTTCTTCAATTTCATTGATGAACATGTGCACAGTCTCAATCACCTATTTTGCCACCATCTACTTCCTCTCACATAAACAGAACTTTTTTCCCCCATCAGAAAATTTCTGAAAATATTTTTTAGCACTTCCTGACCAGCTCCAATTAGGACACAGTTTTAACTACACTAATGCCTACTACTAGTTCCATAGGAGCACTGCCTCATTCCATGCACAGAATGGTGCTCTGGAAATGAGGCACTCTTCAAAGACTGGACCCAGGCCTCTTCCATGGCATACCGTATAAAATGTGTGGACAGACTGTGCTTGCCCCTTATTTGGGTGCCCAGTGATGGGGAGGATGTAATTTGCAAATTTGCAGGGTCTGAATAAAGGCAAGATAAAATTGAGTAATCTTAGCTGGAAATTAAGACCTTTTATTATTTGATAATATCAAAAACTCAGGGGACAAAAAGGAACCCCACTGAGAAGCAGAATGACATAATAAGCAAGAGGGAAATATGGGAGCCAGCAACAGAGAGAGAAATAAATGACAGAAATGTTGTCAAAATATTCTTTGGTGTTAAAAAACACAGTCTCAGGAACAATATATAAATGATCTTCTTCCTTGTCCCAAATCCTTTCTATTTAATTTCTGTATGCTGTGAAAGTAGAGCAGCACTGTGGTATTAATAAATATTTAATTTTGACTGTAAGTAGTCAAGTCTTTGAAAAGAAAAATTAAAACCTTTAGAGTAATCTATGGTTCTATACTTTAGGCAACTGCAAAAATACCAACAAATTACTAGAACAAAATCTATATCCCGTATCTATAGCCTGATAGGTTTAAAATCTAATTCTATCCTTATTACTGAATAGCAAAATTACTAATCCCTAAATTACAGTGAGCCACATGAGTCATTTTTTGATGGGACTGCTAAAGCCTTAAGAGACTGTTCATTGTGAATAAGGGTGGCAGAATTTCATTTCATGTGAATAGTTCAATTCAGTAAACAAGTACAGTGCACTTGATTTTTATTATTAGAAGGCTGGCAGCAAGAGCAAACCTAGAAACCATTCAGGCCTTACATACTTACATTGAAAACATGAGTCTCAATTTAAATTTTTAAAGAGAGTGAACATGTAAGAGAAAGTGCTGAAGAATTTAGAAGCTTTTAATGCCAGATCCTCAGCTAGTTCATGTCAATGTAGTTCCACTAAAGGCAATGGATTCATGCTGATTTACAACAGTTAAGGACCTGACCTTTAATATAGGTCAACAACAATCCTAGCTAAAATCAAGGTGGAAAAAAAATGCTTGCAATAGTTTTATTGAGAAAAGTGTAAATACAGTGCTGTCACACTGCTTCTTCCAATTGTTCTAACTTACCATGTACCCTAAGGAATCACCAGGCATGTAATACTTTTTAGTGAACTGTAAACATCAGCAGCAATTTCATTTTGTATCTTGTTTATTTTGTTAAATGTTTTGTTCAGAATCTGGAAAAAGTATAGCACAACCTTTACTGTGCACAATTAAGTTCATATACTCTAACAAAATTAAGTAAATAACCATTGTTACATGACAGTTACCCATATATGCATTATGCACTGGCCTGTATTCTGGAGTTTATGGAACTCGTCTTATTTAAACAGTTCTTCCTAAGAGCTAAATTATGATTATTTTACTCACACAAGTAGTTCCAAGAAATTTAATAGGATTACTCATGGGAGTGAGGAGATCACAATTTGATCCTGGTTATTTTCACCCCTATAATAAAGCTATATACTCTAGTTCTAGAGAGAGATGTTTTCATCAAGATTTCACTTCTCTATATTCAACAAGAAATAAACAGTTTGCCATTCGTCAAATATATCTAAATAAGACTGAGCAGATTAAAAAATCCCTAAGAAAGATATTTTCTTTATTTTTGTTAATTATGCCTCTTGTGGACCATGTGACCTCAAGAGCCCTATTGGTGTTTCTAAGTCAATCAACTCAGAAAATATCCTTCAGAAAGTTTGGATCTAATTACTGCAGCATGCAAAGGTGGCCCATTTGCTGAGTCTAAAGTTCTAATATAATCCTCCAGTTAGACTCATGATTCAGCAACCGCAGTGCTCATTGCTGGTGCTGCAGCTGACAGTTGCTTGAGTCTGTGTAAAAGCCAGAAGGGATTGTTTTCTTGCTTCCTTTGGCATTTTTGCCTGCTCTCTTGAGTAATGTCTTAACAAAACTAAGCAATTCCCTTGATATGCTGCACGAAATTATTTTTTCCAAGGAACAGAGTATAAATTGATACATTAGAATAAAAGCTACTGTATTTGAACTCTAATTAAGATCTTCAATGAGGAGGTCAGATTAAGCAAATGGACATACAGCAACTGGACAAATAGCAACCACATAAAGGGTGAAATTCACTCTGGTTGTGAGGGCGTAAAAGTAAGATTTACATGTTGTGCTGTCCTTCTGGCCCTCTGAACAGAGACAAGTTTCCTGAAAAGTGACTTGCGACTTCTACTGTACTCTATTATCAGAGGGGTAGCCATGTTAGTCTGGTTCTGTAGAAGCAGCAAAGAATCCTGTGGCACCTTATAGACTAACAGACGTTTTGCAGCATGAGCTTTCGTGGGTGAATACCCACTTCTTCGGATGCAAGCAGTGGAAATTTCCAGGGACAGGTGTGTATATATAAGCAAGCAAGAAGCAAGCTAGAGATAACGAAGTTAGATCAATCAGGGAGGATGGGGCCCTGTTCCAGCAGCTGAGGTGTGAAAACCAAGGGAGGAGAAACTGGTTCTGTAATTGGCAAGCCATTCACAGTCTTTGTTTAGTCCTAAGCTGATGGTGTTAAATTTGCAGATGAACTGGAGCTCAGCAGTTTCTCTTTGAAGTCTGGTCCTAAAGTTTTTTTGCTGTAGTATGGCCACCTTAAAATCTGCTATTGTGTGGCCAGGGAGGTTGAAGTGTTCTCCTACAGGTTTTTGTATATTGCCATTCCTAATGTCTGATTTGTGTCCATTTATCCTTTTCCTTAGAGACTGTCCAGTTTGGCCGATGTACATAGCAGAGGGGCATTGCTGGCACATGATGGCATATATTATCTATATTATCACGTGCAGGTGAATGAACCGGTGATGGTGTGGCTGATCTGGTTAGGTCCTGTGATGGTGTTGCTGGTGTAGATATGTGGGCAGAGTTGGCATCGAGGTTTGTTGCATGGGTTGGTTCCTGAGCTAGAGTTACTATGGTGCGGTGTGCAGTTGTTGGTGAGAATATGCTTCAGGTTGGCAGGTTGTCTGTGGGCGAGGACTGGCCTGCCACCCAAGGCCTGTGAAAGTGTGGGATCATTGTCCAGGATGGGTTGTAGATCCCTGATGATGCATTGGAGGGGTTTGAGCTGGGGACTGTATGTGATGGCCAGTGGAGTCCTGTTGGTTTCTTTCTTGGGTTTGTCTTGCAGTAGGAGGCTTCTGGGTACACGTCTGGCTCTGTTGATCTGTTTCCTTATTTCCTCGTGTGGGTACTGTAGTCTTGAGAATGCTTGGTGGAGCTTTTCACCTGCACGTCCACCAATGTAATATATGCCATCATGTGCCAGCAATGCCCCTCTGCTATGTACATCGGCCAAACTGGACAGTCTCTAAGGAAAAGGATAAATGGACACAAATCAGACATTAGGAATGGCAATATACAAAAACCTGTAGGAGAACACTTCAACCTCCCTGGCCACACAATAGCAGATTTTAAGGTGGCCATACTACAGCAAAAAAACTTTAGGACCAGACTTCAAAGAGAAACTGCTGAGCTCCAGTTCATCTGCAAATTTAACACCATCAGCTTAGGACTAAACAAAGACTGTGAATGGCTTGCCAATTACAGAACCAGTTTCTCCTCCCTTGGTTTTCACACCTCAGCTGCTGGAACAGGGCCCCATCCTCCCTGATTGATCTAACTTCGTTATCTCTAGCTTGCTTCTTGCTTGCTTATATATACACACCTGTCCCTGGAAATTTCCACTGCTTGCATCCGAAGAAGTGGGTATTCACCCACGAAAGCTCATGCTGCAAAACGTCTGTTAGTCTATAAGGTGCCACAGGATTCTTTGCTGCTTCTACTGTACTCTGGCATTTATGGCGATTTTAGAAGTCTAAGAGCTCAGTTAACTTAAACAAAGACATTCTTGCCTTTACATTTATTTTATATCCTTCCTTTCTCTCTGCTATTCTACATTCCAGTAATATAGTAATCATCCCTTGTGCTATCTAAATCAAAAAAACACACACCTATTTTTGTTCCCCTGTCTCCTCAAAGGACTAGGTCATGCAATCCTCTCTCTCAAGGGCAAAATTTATCTCTGTCCAAAGCCTATGCACTGCTTAAATTCTACTTTAGCTCTAATTTGAGGACTTAAGTGGTGCATAGGCTTTCTGCTGACATTCTGAAGAGGGGTGAATTTCACCCAGTATGTATTTTTCTGATTCATGGTTTTATAAAAACTCTTGCAAAGAAAAGCCATTGCAAGTGTTTACACTGACTTCCCATCACAACTTAGCCTTGCACTTTTATGCGAAGTATTATGTTTAGGCGAAGTAAATGTTTAATGAAGATTTTAGTGATTGTGACCTCTAGTGTGGGAGCAACTGAAAAAATTATACTTTACGAACTGTAGCTTTCATCTTTGGCACTTTCATTTGCAGCTAATTGCCCACACTTTTAACAATTTTTCTCCTGTCATCTGCTGAAGAATCTTCATCAGATAGACAAGATCACAATTCCTTGATATATGTGGTAAATGCCTTTTGGTATTTGATAAATATTGTAAACAACACAGAAAGTTTGTGTTTTACTGCATTATCATTGTATGGGGGGAGGGGAGAATAAGTCTCTTATTTAATACATATAGTACCTTAGAAAATTGTGGTTTTCCATCTTCATAGTGAATCTCCACATAATCGGAGGATAACAAATCACTGTAAAAAAAAAAAAGATTGTGTATGGTATTTCTTAAAAACAGAAAATGTAGATGTAATCGCTGTAATTTTATCATTTTAGCTGAAATTCTTGAATCTTTTTTTTCTAACCTAGTAAATTAAAAGAATCAAGAAAGCTGTCTCCAGAAAATGGCTTGCTGCTGCATTTTGAGACAAGAAAGACTTTAGACTAAGGGGAATTTGACTCACTGGCTGAATTTCCATTATGTTAGTCTTACATTAGTATGATTTCATTTGTTTTTAATGTATACAATAATTAAAATGAATATAAATTGACTCTATGAGTTTTGTTTCCACTGGGTCTAACTGACCAATGTATGGTTAGTTTAATTATTGTTTTCAAATAAGTTTTATATATATTATTCATATCAAAGTAATACACAGACACAGTGCCTGTCCCAAGAGCTTAAAGTCTATAGTGAGAAAAAACATATTACAGATTATCTATTAACCTTAATCACCCCTCTTCCTATCTATTATATTAGTTCTTTACTCAACCTTCATCTACAAACTCAAACTATTTTAGTAACTCTTAACATTTCTTTTCAACGCCTCTAATATCCTGGCAGGACTCAACTCAACTCAGTCTCACCCTTTATCCTTCCCAAACTTCCTTGCCTGAAAACTCCTTCTCCCTCCGCAAAAGTCCCCGTTCTGTCAAAGAGATGAGAAAAAAAATATAAAACACAGCCCTAATACAAGAGGAGATTGTGGGTATAGTGGAAACATGCTGGCTACTCCGATAGCTGAAGACTCAGCACTTGGGTGCCAGAGGGCTGGCTCCACTCATGGAAAGAGGGGCTTCTGCTTCATGTAGTGTTTGGGGGAACTGGGAGCAGCATTGGTCCTGGTGTTCCCAGACTGCCCTGCTGCCACTGCCCAGCAGATAAGCAGGGAACCATAAATGGGTCCGGTCTCTACATATCTGGGACCGCTTCAATGCCCCAACCACAATGAGTTAGAGCTCAATCCAACAAGACTTTGGGCACTTTGGCCCTGATAAAGTAAAGCACTTAAACATATGTTTATAGAACTTCTCACATGCTCAGTTATGCAAATTTTGTGAGACAGTGCATCACATTGATGGACAGCATCCTGATCATCTTGCACTGTCTCCCAGTACTAGCACCTCCCCAATGCCTGGCACATGTTCCCGCCTCACTGTGCCAGCCAACACTAACAAACAGCCTAGATAGTATCTGAGCTGTACTTAGTAGTGCTGGAGGCTCATCAATATGCACTGCAACCTTTTTGAATCACTACGGAGAGGATAAACATAACTGTCTCTAGCGGTTTGTGGTCTGATTGTACTATTTTACAGGGTGACCATATTGGTAGAATCACTCTACCCCAACAACGCAGCCAAAAATTCTTTTTCTTATTGGATGTACCCTTGTTCAGTTTCTACCAAAACTCTACTAGCGTATGCAATCAGCAGCTCCTGCAACAGAGCTACCCTCAGTCCCTTCTTGGATGTATCACATTGTAGTGTCATTTGTTCTCCAAACTGGCAGTATTTTAACTTAGGGCATCTGTAATAAGTTTTTGCTTTCTTTCAAATGCTTGCTGTAATGGCACTGACCAGTCTCATTCCACATTCTGCCTTGAACATTGATCTGTGGGCTCTGTCACTGCTGCCAAATGAGGACAGAATTTAGATAGGAAGTTTAATTACTACTCTCAGTTACATCAGGGTGAGGAAGGTACTTGATCCAAATATAGAGGAAGACCAAAAGGTGCCCCTTACTCCACCTGCCTCTCCTAAGCACAGCTCACTGGAATGCAGAATCTGATCATCATCTAGGCCTACTGGCCAGAGCACTCTCTTCGCACAGTATACATATGCAAAGGCTTGTAAATTCAGTTTGTAGTGTCTCAGAAACATAATAAATGAGGCCCAAACTGCAACTTTGCAGATTTTCTCTACCACATAATGTGTACATTGCAGATGTTTTGGATCTGGGCAACATAAAGGGAAGACACATTCTTGGCAAGTATGAAAGGACCTTGAATATTAAGCCAGGGAGTATTATCTATTCATCATGTAATACAAAGAGTACTGTTCTTCATATATTCTACTAGCAGAGGTGCTGATGACTATGAAGCAGATTTTGTTACAAAGAAAAGCATGGATCTATTGAATTCTACGGCTCAACAGGAAGAGCAGAATATGCCTGAATCACATGATTCAGGCCCCATCCAAGAAAGATCAAGACATGATTCCTAATCCTGAAAGACTCATCCTCCTTTAGTGCCATGAATAGAATGTAAATGCTTCATATTCTACAGTAGAACCTCAGAGTTACAAACAACAGAGTTACAAACTGACCAGTCAACCACACACCTCATTTGGAACTGGAAGTATGCAATTAGGCAGCAGCAGAGACAAAAAGAAACAAAAAAAATCAACCAAATACAGTATACAGTTAAACATAAACTACTAAAAAAAGGGGGGGGGATTTTTCTTCTGCATAGTAAAGTTTCAAAACTGTATTAAGTCAATGTTCAGTTGTAAACATTTCAAAGAACAACCATAACGTTTTGTTCAGAGTTATGAACAACCACCATTCCTGAGGTGGTCGTAACTCTGAGGTTCTACTGTACTCTGAAAAGCCAGAAGAGCTGTCCTCAATGCTAAGAAATGTATGTGTTTCCTATCTGAGCTGGACCAGGTTCCCTCAGCTATAAGGTGTTCCTGATCACATCCATTTTGGTGATTTTTTATTTGGCATAAGCAACAGAGAGTCCTGTGGCACCTTTAAGACTAACAGATAAGGTGCCACAGGACTCTGTTGCTTTTTTACAGATCCAGACTAACACGGCTACCCCTCTGATACTTTATTTGGAATAGTGAATTCTGTCTTTATAGTCAGACTGGATTTCTAGAACTACTATTTAATGGACTATCAAACTGTTGGGAACCCAAACCCTTCCATTCATTACATCTGGAGAGTGATTCTAGACCTGGAGCATAAACCTCATCAGTTTCCTCATATGTAAAATGATCTCAGGAAGTAATCCTGTGCACAAGACTATGAGACTTATCATTTGGAAAGCCAGTCTAATGGGAAGTGCTCCTGAAGCTTTGGTTGATTCAAGTGTGAATCTTGTTGATTATCTTCTCTGTGTCATGATCCACAGGCCTTGAACCCAAGTCCGCAGGGTTCACAGGAGCAGCCATGCTCCAACCCACCACTTGGCCTGACTACTGCTTACCCAGGACCCAGAGGGCCAGACCCAGTTTGAGGCTCTGCCCCGGAGGTCTTATTGGCAGAGTTCCAGAGCAGCAGATTGGCCCATTGGTCCTACTTACACCAGCAGCAGAAACAGGAAACTGTCTGAACAACTAGGATCCACCCTGCTCTGAACTGTGTGCCTTGTACTTCTAGCTCCTGCTCTGGCAGCTTGACTTCCTGGCATCCTGACCTAGCTTGATCCCTAGCATCTGACTTGTAGCTCTGATCTCCAGTTTGTCTCCTGCCTCTGGCCCTCTGGTATCCTGACCTGGCCTGACTCTGGTTACCAACTTGTGGCTCTGATCTCAAATCTGTCTCCTGCTTCTGATCTGCCAGTAACCTGACCCAACTGACTCTCGACTCCGGTCTCATGATGATTGTGGATCCTAGTCTGGCCACTAGGTCTGGCTGCCCATGACTCTGCCATGACAGGTTATTTGGACAATAACTCTAAAAGACCAAGCCCTGTGCAAGAAGGATGATCCCAGCCGCACCGCCACAGTCGCCAGAAGCACTGGATCACTCGAATGGGCCTTCCACCTCCAGGCAGAAAATCAATCACTGAAGGCCCAAGCAGCACAGCTGATGGGGGAAACCAGCAGCAGCAGGAGTAAGTGAAGCAGCTTATTGCTGAGAATGCTGTGCTGCAAGCACCACCTGCAGTGCCCTGCCCTGAACAGGAGCCTGAGAAACCCTTGCCTGAAAGGTTCAATGGGAACTGCTGGTGGTTCTCAGGCTTCATGAACCAATGCCACATTCTGTTCCTGATTTATACCTCTGACCAGTTCAAGGTGACCTTAGTAATCAGCCTACTGACAGGAGACATTTTAGACTGAGTCTGCTGGAAGGCGATAGCCCAGCCCAGTGCTGCCATAGCCCAACCCAGTGCTTTCTTCAGTTGATATCAACCATCTTTGGTGACCCACCCTAAAGTGACTCCATCAGGGACCAGGCACAATGGCCTCCTATGTGGCACAATTCTGCAGCTTCACAGAGGATACAGAGTGGAACAAAAGCAGTGCAGTGGTGGGGCTTGCAGGAAGAAATCAAAGATGAACTGGCCTTTGTAGAGATGCCTACAAGCCTAGATGCTCTTGTGGACCATGCCATCTGCATAGACAAGCAGCTGCGAGCACGACCTCACCTTCTGCATCACCTACTGAACCTACACAAGACAATCTGACTCATCACCGGCTCACTCCTGAAGAAAAAGAATGGCACTCTCAGTGCTATCTGTGCTTCTACTGTGGCAAACCTGGCCATGTCATCTCAGCCTGCTGAGTAAGCATACCAAGGAGCTTGGGGAAACAAGCTGGTCCAGACACAGTGGGGAGAACCGACCTGATCCTTGAGGGAAGAGAATTTCCCTGTACCCTAGTCCTCACTGAGACACACAATGAGCCCCACCTAGGGGCCTCTCATTTGCTGATCCCAAGGGACGCCCAGCAGATCTCCCTCCAACAGGCCCTCATCAGTTCAGGAGCAGCAGAAAAATTTATGGGTGCCGCTACAGCTCAGGCCCTACAGATTCCCCTGTGACACAAGGCCATGCTAGACGTGATTTAAACTATTGATGGCTCCCCACTGTCCTCAGGTCCAGTTGTGGTAGAGTCTTTTCTCCTAGAGACCATTATTCAGGAACACAGAGAAATAACTTAATATGGCATGATCGATCCCCTCCATTTCCCCCTGATCCTTGGCATCTCCTGACTAACCCTTCACGATCCCCTCATTTGTTGTTGTGATAAATGAAGGGGGAGTAGCTCCCTTTTATGGACACCCAGCCAGACAGTTAGCTACAAAATCCCTATTAGTAGCTGTTCTCTACGTGCTTTATCTGTAAAGGGTTAAAAAAGCCCACAAGTAAAAGGAAGGGAGTGGGCACCTGACCAAATGAACCAATGGGAGGGCTAGAACTTTTTAAAATTGGGAAAAACCTTTCCCTTTATCTATCTATCTGTCTGTTCTCTGGAGAGAGGAGGCACAGAGCAGCAATGCTGTAAGAAGCTATAAACCAGGTATGAAAAACCATCAAATCATACCTAGGAATTACTTATCTGAAGCCTCAGACATGTAAGTAGATCAGGGAATGTCTAGGAAGACACGATTAGGTTTCTCTCTTATTTCTTTATGGCTTGTGGACTCCTCTGTGCTAACCCCCAAATGCTTTTGTTTTGCTTGTAACCATTAAGCTGGACCTCAAGAAAGCCATTCTTGAGGCTTAATTATTATATTTGCTCTTTTAAAATCTAGCAATAGCCTAAGTTCCAAATGTATTTTTTTCTTTTTGTTTTTAATAAAATTTACCTTTTTTAAGAACCGGATTGGGTTTTTGTGTCCTAAGAGGTATGTGCATATGTTGTTTAATTAACTGGTGGCAACAGCTGATTTCCTTTGTTTTCTTTCTCAGCTCTTCCCTGGAGCGGGGGTGAAAGGGCTTGAGGGTACCTCACAGGGAGGAATTCCCAAGTGTGCCTTCCTGGGTCCAAAGGGGTTTGTTTGTTTTTTAAACTTGGATGGTGGCAGCATCTACCCATCCTAGGTCAGAGAGAAGCTGTAACCTTGGGAGTTTAATACAAGCCTGCAGTGGCCAGTATTAATTTTTAGAATCCTTGTGGGTCCCCACCTTCTGCACTCGAAGTGCCAGAGTGGGAAATCAGCCTTGACATGGTGTCAAGAATGAAAGGTCACTTTCCCAACAGAATTCTACTGACATCATGGTCAGGGTTCAGTGAGTGCAGCACCCAGGCACAAGAAGGATCAAGTAGGTTTAGTCACCTGCCCCCTCAACTTCCACAACTATGCTGACATCTTTGAAAAAAAGAATGCAGAAAGCCTCACCTCACATTGAGACTATGATTGCCCCATAGAACTACAACCAGAGGTGAAGATGGGGTTTAGGTAGACATATGCAAAGTCAGAGCCTAAACTGGCAGTGTTGCGAGAATAACTCCAAGAGAACCTAGTGTGACGGGTTAGATCACAGAAACCCCCTGGGAGCTGCCACCTGATGTGCCAAGACTACTTCTGCCCCTGCTTTCCCTGCCAGCTCGGGACCTCAGCACCCTGTCTTGCTGAGCCAGACACTCCCGTCTGCTCCAACACAGACCCAGGGTCTGAATTACTTGCCCCAAAGCTGCAGGCTTACAGAAGTGTTCTTATCTTTAACACTCAGATGCCCAACTCCCAATGGGGTCTAAACCCAAATAAATCTGTTTTACCCTGTATAAAGTTTATACAGAGTAAACTCATAAATTGTTTGCCCTCTATAACACCAGTAGAGAGATATGCACAGCTGTTTGCCCCTGGCCCCGCCCCCAGGTATTAACACATACTCTGAGTTAATTAATAAGTGAAAAGTGATTTTATTAAATACAGAAAGTAGGATTTAAGTGGTTCCAAGTAGTAACAGGCAGAACAAAGTGAGTTACCAAGCAAAATAAAATAAAACACGCAAACCTAAGCCTAATACAGTAATACAATTGAGTACAGATAATAGCTCATCCTGAAAGATGTTTCAATACGTTTCTTTCACAGACTGGATGCCTTCCTAGTCTGGGCACAATCCTTTCCCCTGGTACAGCCCTTGTTCCAGCTCAGGTGGTAGCTAGGGGATTCCTCATGATGGCTCTCACTTTGTTCTGTTCCACCCACTTAGGATTCCTGCCTTATGCCAAAGATATATTTCTCCCTCTCTGGGTTCCCACCCCCTCCTTCTCACTGGAAAGACACCAGGTTAAAGATGGATTCCAGTTCAGGTGACGTGATCACATCACTGTAAGACTTCATTACCCACTTGCCAGCACACACGTATACAGGAAGACTTACAGGTAAAACAGAGCCATCTGCAGACAATTGTCCTGGTTAATGGGAGTCATCAAGATTCCAAACCACCATTAATGGCCCACACTTTCCATAATTACAATAGGCCCTCAGAGTTATATTTCATATTTTTAGTTTCAGTTACAAGAGTGGTACATTTATACCAATAGGATGATCACACTGAGTAGATTATAAGCTTTGTAATGATACCTTACGAGAGACCTTTTGCATGAAGCATATTCCAGTTATATTAGCATATTTTCATAAAATCATATAGAGTGCAACGTCACACCTGGCCCCAGGCGCTCATCCACAGGTCAACCTCACCAGCCAGTGCCCCAGTCCTTTTCGTACAAAACAAGTACAGCAGCCTCCGCATCTGTCGAACAGTTACCCACTACCCGCAATCCCTGAGTTGTTAGACTGCATAGAGGCCACCCATACAGTCACTAACCTGGATCTCCGGGGAGCTTAGTTTCATCCATATCCGAGAGGGTGATGAATGGAAGACTGCCTTTTACACCTAATACAGACACTTTGAATATTTAGTCAAGCTATTCAGTTGACTAATGCGCCAGCAACATTCCAGCACTTTATTAACAATGTGCTCTAGACCTACTGGACCAATTTGTATTGGTATACTTAGATGACACATTGAGCTTCTCAGACTATCTGGACCAACACACCACTCATGTCCACACAGTCCTGGAGAGACAACGACAACATGGTCTCTATGCTAAACTCAAAAAAGTGTGCATTCAATCAGACCTTGACCGAGTTCCTGGGTTTCATCCTGTCCCCGGAAGTAACCAAGCTGGATCTGCGCAAACTCCAGGCTGTCCACGACTAGGTAGCCCCCTGCAATGCGCGTGGCCTACAACATTTTCTAGGCTTTGCAAACTTTTACTGAAGGTTTATCTCAAATTTTTCAAAACAAGCCTAGCCCCTCACTATCCTACTCTGGAAGAATGCCCAGTTCCACTGGTCGCCCAAGGCACAGCACACATTGGAACAGATAATGCTTGCCTTCACCATGTGCCTTGCTTCAGTAATGGCCCACCCACCCACGACAACAGTTTTCATCGTGGAAGATGATGTCTCTAGCATAGCAGTTGAGGCAGTCCTCTCCCAGAGGCATGGACACAAGCAAATAGTGCATCCCATCACCTACTACTCCAGGAAGTTTACTCCTTCTGAGCGAAGCTATGAGCTCTTGGACAAAGAGCTCTTGACAATTAAGACTGCTTTTGAAAACTGGTGACACTACTTGAAAGGGGCCTATCATTCAGTCCAAGTATTTACTGATCACAAAAATCTGGAGTATCTGCAGGGCCAATGTCCTAAACCAGTGACAGTTCCAGTGGGTCCTATTCTTCTTCTAGTTCAACTTTAACTTGACCTACCACCCTGGAACTAGAAATGGTATGGCTAACACCTTTCCCTGAAGGTATGGGTCTGACCCACAAGGCCCGAGTCCAGAACCAGCCCACATTCTCAAGTTGCATAATTTCCTCAACATGACCCACCACCAAGATTTGCTCATGCTCTGCCTCTGTCTCTGGAATTCCACCCAACAAGATGGCCATTACAGACTTAGAACCACACAACACTTGGGAGGGGGATCACATTCATAAGGGACCACATCTATGTCGTCGTCCGTCCCCGCCCCGCGACTTGCAAGAGTGGCAGCCTTCAACTGTGCCTAGCAGGACACTTTGGGAAATAAAAAAATCCAAAAGATTAATGTCCCGGTACTTCTAGTGGCCTCGTATATGCCCCACAATAGTGACTGTTGTTGCTTCCTGCCAGGTGTGTGCTCACACCAAGATCCCATTCCAGAAACCCTGAAGAAACACTTTCTCGGTCCTGGGAGGCCATTTCCTTTGACTTTCTGGTGAAACTACCAAAATCCAGTGATTTCATTACCATCCTGATAGTAGTGGATTGCTTTTCGAAAATCGCTCACTTCATTCCCTTGCATGGGATTCCCCTCCACTGGGAAAAATGCCCAGCTCTGGATAAACAAAGCAGTCTATCTTCATTGCCTCCTGGATCATTTCATCTCTAGGGCCCTACCAAATTCACGGCTGTGAAAAAACACATCCTGAACAATGAAATCTGGTCTCCCTCGTGAAATCTGGCTATTGTAGGAGGGTCGCAGTATTGATACCCTTACTTCTGAAGGCAGCACAGAGTTGGGCAACTAGATAGCAGTGGTTTCTGGCCAGGAGCACAGCTCTAAAGGCAGTGCCACCAGCAGCAGCAGCGCAGAAGCGCGGGTGGCATGGTATTTGGGGGGCATGGCTGGCCTTATGAGTGAGCAACTGCCCAAGGAGCTGTGGTCAGGGGGGTGCTGTGGTAATGCCCCCCTGCACAGCCAGCCCAAGGCTCCTTTAGCCCCCAAGTGCTGAACCTGGAGCTGGGGATGGAATGGGCTGGGGCACCCCAGCTGGGGGCTCCTACTGTGCGCTGGGCTCTAGCTGCTAGGGCCACTGAGGCCAGGGAGGGACAGGACTTTCTTGTCCCCTACACAGGCCACTCCTGGGGCCAGGTTAGACCCACCTCTGGGAACCTCCTCCAGCTGCAGGAAGTTCCACGGCTGCTGGCTGGGAGCCCAACTCTGAAGGCAGCCTCGCTACCAGCAGAAGCGCAGAAGTAAGGATGGCAATATCGTGACCGCCTCAAATTGCCTTGCAATACACTTACCCCCACAATCTCCCTTCATGTCAGGACCCTCACAGTTATGACACAGTGAAATTTCAGATTTAAATATATGAAAACATGAAATGTAAATTTTTTAAAATCCTATAACTGAAATTTACCAAAGTGAACCGTGAATTTGGTAGGGCCCTAGTCATCTCTGATTGGGGTCTCTAGTTCACTACCTGCTTCTGGCACAAGGCTTTGTGCCAATTAATTGTCTACATGCGCACCTGTCCTCTGCCTACCACCCTCAGTTGAATGGCCAAATGGCATGAATCATAGAATATCAGGGTTGCAAGGGACCTCAGGAGGTCATCTAGTCCAACCCCCTGCTCAAAGCAGGACTAATCCCCAGACAGATTTTTGCCCCAGATCCCTAAATGGCCCCCTGAAAGATTGAACTCACAACCCTGGATTTAGCAGGCCAGTGCTCAAACCAATCAACCAGATGCCAGAGCAATACCTATAAGGCTACACTAACCATCACCAGGATCACTGGTCTACAGTATTATCACATGCAAAGTTCTCATATAATAATGCAGACCACGCATCCACTAGCCACAGCCCCTTCTTTGTCAACCATAGGTACTGCCCTTAATTTCATCCACAATTACCGACCTCCTTCCCTAATCAGCCTTTGATCTATACAACACATCCAAGAAGAGGTGAAAGGACACCCTGAGAAGGCAAAGGAGGACTACAAAAAGCATGCAGACGATGATAGGCAACAAGGCCCTGCCTAGTCTGTAGGACAAAAGGTATGGCTTTCTACAGAATACCTCTGTACAGACAGACCCTCTTGGAAACTAGATCACCAGTTCCTTGGCCCTCACCAGATTCGGCAACAAATCAACCCGATCACCTTCAAACTCTAGCTCCCTTAATCCCTTACAGTCTACCCCATATTCCATGTCTCACTCCTAAAACCCAAACTGAGAACACATTGTTCCTGAGAGCCCAATCACCACCTCCACAAGGTCAGGAAGAATACACTGTCCATGAAGTTCTCGATTCCAAGGTCAAGCAGGGTAAATTGTGCTACCTGATCAACTGGGAAGGTTATGGCGCAGAGGAATGCACCTGCAAGCCAGCTGAGAATATTCATGCTCTCATCCTCATCCATATGAGCACCCTGAGAAACCTAGGCCCAGAGGGTGCCCCTAGGAGACGGGTGCTGGCATGAGCCATGGGGCCTTGAATCCAGGTCCACAGAAGCAGCTATGCTCCAACCCTCCACCTAGTGGCCTGCTGACTACTGCTTATCCAAGGACCCATGAAGCCCGGCCTCATTTTGAAGCTCCATCCCTGAGGTCCTATTAGCAGAATCCCAGAGCAGCTGATTGGCCCACTGACCTTACATAAGCCAGCATCAGGAACAAGAAGCTGACCAAACCACTGGGATCCACCCTGCTCCTGCTCCCCTGGCTTAACTTCCTGGCATCCTAATCTGGCTTGATTTCTGGCATCTGATTTGTGGCTCTGGTCTCCAGTTTGTCTCCTGCTTCTAACCCCCTTGTATCCTGACCCAGCCTGACTCTCAACTCCTGTTTCATGACTGTGGACTTTGCCTCTGACCACAACCCAGCTATAACACTCTGTTGGAGAAACTCCAGCCTGGGACGTACAGTATATATTTTAACATCTTAATGTGCAATTTTTTTGGACCAGATTTAAACAACTCTTTACATTTACAATGAATCCAAGTTCCTGTAGGCTGACTAGCGCCCATTAAGTCACTGACTGAGGGCTAATAAGCATGTGATCATCTCCATGAAGCAAGTTCAGAAGCTGACTATGGCACTGCATTATCAACAAGTGCAGGATAGTGTCTGCCAAGTCTCCTAAGGACACTACAGCTTGTGTGGAGTTCAGGAGTATCTATCTTGTGCTTTGATTTTCTGATGAAGGTTTGAATTGGATCTAGACTGTTCTCAGTGGTAGAAAATGACAGAACAAGGAGTAATGGTCTCAAGTTGCAGAGGGGGAGGTTTAGGTTGGACATTATGAAAAACTTTTTCACTAGTAGGGTGGTGAAGAACTGGAATGGGTTACCTAGGGAGGTGGTGGAATCTCCTTCCTTAGAGGTTTTTAAGGTCAGGCTTGACAAAGCCCTGGCTGGGATGATTTAGTTGGGTTTGGTCCTGCTTTTAGCAGGGGGTTGGACTAGATGACCTCCTGAGGTCCCTTCCAACCCTGAGATTCTATGAATGGCTTAGGCTCTTCCTATTTTCTTCTGCACATTGAAAATTATGGAGCAAAGCCTTAAGAATTTATTTTTTTGGAAAGTAGTTCTAGGCCCCTATGCTAAGAAAACAAGCTATGTTTTGAAGAATCATCTGATGTTTTTTACAGACTGGTGGAAATAAGAGACTAGATGAAGGTGCTGGGTTTGGCTTCAGGTAGCAACCATGCGTTATGTCCAAAATCCGCTCATCTGATATGGACATTTGGCATTTAGGTGAGAATTGTAAGACATATCTCATGAGTCTAGATCTGAGCAGAGCCTCCATCTCAGTAGATGTCATACCGATGACTTAACAAATATTGGAGTTGTTAGGTTTCTTTTGGCTTTCTCCAGGGTTACATGAAATAGTCTGATCCTAGTAAACTTTGAGGAACATAACATTTGCATGTAATGATTTGTAGGTTGTAATGATTTTAGTCTCTAACATTCTACAAATTTAAGAGCAGCAGCATCATTTGTGTTCAGTTGAGTCGCTCCAAGGAGTCAGTGAAAGGTGGCCGCCCAGTTAATGTACTATCATCCTGCCACTGAAAGTACCCTCAGGTTGTGGACATGTTCTGGCTTTTCAACTAGTAAAAAGCTCCACAAGGAGACAAAGGCATCTTTCTGGAGTGAAGGCAAAAATCCATCTCTTTCCAAAATAGGTTCTCTTCATCCAAAAGCACATCATTGAATTTCTGCTGAACCTCCACATTTAGGATTGATTATCACACCCATGTATACCTTTCAGAATCAAGTCTCATGATACTACAATTAGAGTCATCTACAGTGCATTCTCCAGTCATTTCCACTTCCTCACTGCTTAACTTCTGAGTTCATCACATTTCTTCATGTGCAATTATCCATTTTCCACAGCTCAAACTGTTACTTGCCCACAGAAGATAGATCCCAAAGGAAGCTGACAACCAGCAGACTGGTAAATCCAAAATCCAAGGTCATTGCAGCATCTTGAGTCACAGATAATGTTGGCTCCAGCCATTGTTACCTTCATGACCAGATTTTCAAAAGGAGACAGAGGAATAGTCATTGGTTCTCTAAGTAGAATATATTTTATGTCAATTGTCTTAGCAATAGCCAGGGTAGTATGCAAGTGCTGTCTACCCTCCCTCATCAATTACTCCAGAGGAGGGTGAACAGGCACTGCTGCTCTACTTTCAGGGGAATCTCATTCCAAGTACCTTCATAGTTGTGAGATCCTCAGCAGTTTCCAAAGTAAAAAGGGGTGACCGTATCCACTATTTTCTATACAGTACCTGATCCACAAAAACTCATCCTCTGTAACATTTATGTGTTGCAGACTTCTGAGTCTATATAAAGGGTGGAAGAATCAAGGTTACCAAGGATTCATTAATACCAGGCTGTGTGAATTTCAATAGTGGCAAAATAGGCTCTGGTTGCATCACTTGTTCTAGCATCAGAGCTTCCTCAGTATTGCCTGTTGCCTGTATACTAATTTACTGAGTCAGGATAATCACAAAGATATGGGACACTACAAAAATAATCTAGTTAAACAAAGACCAGACTAGTCAATATTTGCTCCTGTCATTGGAAGTTTGAGAACTGGTCCACTGGTGCCAGTGTAACCAACCCATTTTTAGGAAAGCCATTGTGGAACATTCATTTATTTAGCTTCCTGGACAGAGAGCAAATTCAGTCTAATTTAAAAGTGTTAAACATTAATCGCACTGAGGAGTACACATATTATAATGAAAAGCTTTTTCAGTAGTAGTTGGATTGCCAAGGGTACTTTCCCTAGCTTACCCAACTCTAAGTCAAACATAAACATACCTGCACAATTTCAATTCTGGATAAGTGTATGTGTTACAGAAGTAATATTGGCAATTCATAAACATTAATTGCACATATTTATGCAATTAATTTGACTAGCCTGAAATCCAATATAAATACATAAAACAACTCTGACTCTTGCACCTGAGACTTAAAGCTTCTGTATGCAGCAGTTTATCAATTAAAAAGTACACTGCAATATTATAATTGTGTTACACATTTACTGCTTAACAATAGTTGAAGCTGATCCCAATATAAAATCTATGAATTTCTGTTATTAAGAAGGGCAGTCTCTTAACTTAGCACATCGAAATTTCTTTAAAAAATAATTATAACATTATCTCTACAGGATACATTAACTTCATCTGCACGGTGTATAGCAATGACCATATAGGATGGGATTTTCAAAAATGTCTAAGGGTATTAGGCATCGAGTTCTCACTGACTTTCAATGGAAGTTGAGTATCTGACTTCATTAGCCATTTTTGAAAATCCCAAGAAGAGTCTTTAATCTTCAAAAGAAAACTTTTCCATATCATTTTGGAGTACTGCTTCCAGATTAATTTTATATGTCATATTTGCAGATGTAATTGGACTTTGTGGCAAGGGTCCTCTTGGTCTAACAGTTGAACTTATAAATGCCACCGATTCCCGCTGGCATCCTAACTTAACCTGCTATGCGGCTGCTGCTTCAGATAAAACTGACCTGAGCACCACTAACAAAGTGGTTTAATAATTTCTCTGAACCCTTTTTCTCACTACATAACTCAAATGGTAAAAAAGAATGATACAGAGTGAAAACTTTGCATAAGGAAACAAAGGATCAGGCCACACACCTAGAGAATCATATAGAATCCATATGCATATATTAAGATTGCACAATGTAATTAGTAATTACACAGAAAAAAACCACATAAAAAGAATGTTAAGGTTGCAAAGTCAAGTACTCAAAAGTTAGAAAATGTCAGAATTGAGGTTGCTCATGCAGCCTTAAGGGAGCCATGTTAACGCTCCACAGACAACCATAATTCTGGCACGCACAATTTCCTTGGGTTTTAGAATAACAAACTGAAAAAAACAAAGTATATCATGTGGCACTGACACCCATATAGGCCATCATCATGGCTGTAACCTTCAAAGCCACCACACAGATTTCTGTCACTTGAACTAATGGAGTAACTAACAACAGTAGTAGTTTCTCATCCTCTATGTGGAGCAGTCACCAGAGGGGAAGACACACATGCTTTGCCTGGAATTTCGCAGATATTTGCTGATAACACAAATGTTGAGACTGATGACTCTTTGGTTCATTACTGTCTCTATGGGGAGTATAATCTAAATGGTTACAGACCCTTTTGCTCATTCCCCTCAAGCCTGATCCCTTTTACTGTCATTCCCTCCAGCCTGTCCCTGCCTCAGTCCTGTCTTCCCCCAGCCCCCAACCAACTCCTACTTCCAGCCTATTCATGTAGATAGTCCCAATCTCCATTTCTCTGGACTCTTCATCACAGTCAGTCTTACTGCCCATCTGAGTCCCAGTCTTCCCCACTACGCTAGCTCCAGTCCTACTTTTCCTGACCAGTGAGCCCCAGACCTCCCACCAGCCTTCTCATCCCATCTCAGTCTCTCCATCCACCCCACACTCTTCCTAGTCTGAGACTCCTTCCTCAGACTCCTGGTCCCAGTCTCCTCACCCCATTCCCTCACAGCTCTTCATCAGATCTCAGTCTTAGCCTCCCGCCAGCTCTGTTTCCACTCTGGGGTCTCAGTCTTCTTGCTAAGCCAGTCCCCTCCTACAGCCAGCTCCTAACCTTATCCCAATCTACTCTCCCCACCACTTCTTCTCCCAGTCCTGTTCTTGTCCCCCTCTGCATTCCTCCTCCAGAACATGTGGGCCCAACAGGAAACTGGACACCTCTTGCAGTTGCTCCCTGAATCCAAGGGCAAAACTGACTGAGCGTCTGGAATTGTGGAATCTCCTATGGGGAACCAACTTTGGCATCCGGCAATGCCTTACTCAAGGTGCTAAGCAAATCAACGTGTTAAAGCACCAAACTTTAACATGGGTTGATTATACCAATACATTGATCAGGATGAAGGCTGTCTGTAAACGGGTCGACTCACCGCTGCGGCACCTCCTACTGGTTGCTCTCCGAATTTAGCTCAGTCCAGCTCCGGAGCGCCCTCTGCAGGCCGGTGATCCACCTGTTCGTCGGCCCCCGTGTCCCTCCCTGGACCCAGTGCCCCTTTCTCTGGGGTGCTGCCCCCTGGCAATAACCCCTTTCTTACTCTGTCTGGGTTTCCCCTTCCTTGGGAACCCCCCACCCTACTATCCCCACTTCACCTCAGTAGTGGCTACTGCCCAGTCTCTATTTAGCCCCCGTTCGCTGGGGCAGACTGCAGTATCCAGTACTCATCATTGGCAAAGGGGGTTTGGACCTGCTGCCTTGGCCTAACCTTAAGTTGCCCTCTGCAACCTCCAAGTACCTTCTGCCCTCTGCTAGGCCACAGCCTGGGGCCCTCCAGGCCAGAGCTCCCCAGCTCCTTAGCCTGTCCCCAGCCCTGCTTCACCTTAGGTACCTTGTCTCATCTACCAAGCAGCCAGGCCCATCTCTCTCTATCACCAGAGAGAGACTGTCTGGGCTCCTGGCTTCCCTGCCTTTTATAAAACCCTGCTCCTCAGTTTGGGGCGTGGCCCCCAGCTGCAGCCACTTCTCTAATCAGCTCAGCTTGAGAGCAGCAGCTCTCAAGCCCTGCCAAGCTGTTTCTAACCCCTTCAAACCCCGGAGCAGGGGTCCACCCTGCTACACTGTCCCAAGGTGCTGAGGCATAACTTTGCAGCCTCTCCCATCAAATCTACTTTGTGGTACTGGCACAGATGGACTGTTTGACAACTAATTTAAAAAGAACAAAGCAAAGTACATACCATGAATTTACCTATTGTGTGTGACATTTCAGAGTTAATCATTTTTATTTATCCTATCAGAATGAAAATTGTCAGGATTTTTTTTTAATTCAGAAAAACATTTTTCAAAAAATCCTTTCATAATTCCAATATGGTTGAAAGGATTTTGCTCAAAGTTTCAAAAATAAATTATGCTTCAAAATCAAGCAGAAAAAATTTAACTGAAAAGCTAAATGTTTTGCAAAATTATGAATACGTGAAATCAGGGAGTTAGAACTTTTTGCCACCTTAATTGTAACAATCACTCTGGTCACAACCATATTTGGCAACAATTCAGGAGATGTATGTAGACTGATTCCAGAACAGAAAGAGAGAACATTAATGTGATGTCTTGTACCCACACCAAACGGTAATCCAAATTCAGATTGGACTAATGAAATAATGAGTGTGAGGAAGAGTTTAATTGCCCTGAACTTCTCCATACTCCTTGGTCTTGTCCGGTTTGATTTTTGAATCTTGTTCTGACTTGTGCTATCTTGCCTCACTACATCTTCTTTCTACCATATTTTATTAAATCACAAGACTTTGGCTTATAAACAATAAGCAAAATTAATTTCAAGAAACTAAAGATGGAGCCAGTAACAAGACAGGCAATATCTGTGACTTATTTGCATTTCATATTCTTTAAATTATGTTTCTCTTAGGTACTAATAAATCAACTGATTGCCTGTGTATTTTATTCATGTTTCAAACTCAACACTAATGACAGGGTAGCCAGTTGTGAATTGCTTAATTTTTGTGAATTACCAAATAAGCAAACAAAAAACAGTTAGAACCAGGGATGTAAAAAGTTATCTGGTAAGCACAGTCTTACCGGTTAATCGCCTTAACTGTTAACCCCCACGCTGGCCGGAGTGGGCTCAGCCGTGGTGCTCGGCTGGAGAGGGCCCAGCCCCGGCTGCGCCAGCCAGATGGGCTTCAGCCACTTAAACAGTTAGCCATTTAAACGACATTTTTAATCATTTAAACTGTTAACTTTAACAGTATTTACATCCCTAGTTAGAACCAAGGATAATTCATCACAAAATACGTTTTTTTGTTGACTTGACAACAGTAGCTTAACCAATATATCATACTAAAAAGCTAAGTAAGTAATGAGACCGTACTATAAAATTTTGATACTAGAGCTTTAAGTGGAGGAAGCCAGAACCAGATCCTGATCCCAATATAAACATTTTGTGCCACTCTGGCAGCACCAACCACCCTTATAACTGACTTAAATGGCTACATGGGGGTTCTCCTAAGTATGGCTAAATTCCTGAGTGTGGAGATGTGTAGCCAGTCCTAACCCACCCCTCCCAGCTCTAGCATAAGTGATGTGGTGGGGCCTGCCAGGTCATGGGACGTGGCCAAAGTGATGATGTACTCTGGTACTTACAGCTGTGGAATGGCCCTTTGGGGGCTATTTAAACTGGGTGTAATTTAGAACAGCCCTGAGTTACTCAGTCCTGATCTGATTAACTTCTATAGCTTAAAAAAAAAAAAAGTTCTCAAGCAGAAAGACTCTCTGTAGCCTAGTCTCTATTATCAATTCCAACTATACCCATGTATACACTTTGCTGAAATTAGATTGTTCTTCTTGAAGTTTATTACTGAGCTATGCTTCCACTGTGTATTTATAGTAATCTCAATTTTGGTTGCTGCCTTTGAAGTTGCTCTGACAAGAATGTCATCCAGGAATAGTACTGCAAACAAATTCCTTGTGATCTCAAACAATAATCAGCATGAGTATTATTTTCATATATTCTATGCAAGTTGTTTATAGGCCAAATGGTGGTGTTTTGTATTAAAACTGTGGGTTTAAAAAAAAGCAAATGTAAGAAATTCCTGGAGAGAGGGATTAACTGAAACCTCCAGATAACTTTTACTAGATCTGAAGTCCCCTAGTATTATTACTGTTCATATGAATGATGCTTCCCTACAGAAGCCTGCATAAATGGTACAGCCATTTAAAATCACATAAGATCTAGTACTGCTCTGATTCTTTCCAATTTCTTCCAAACCACAAAAAAAATCTCTCCCTCCCCCCTGCAATTATAGATTACCAGAATAAAGATAAGAAATAACTTCTTCCTTAGTGCCTGAACAAAAATGGAAGGGGATATGTACATCAATTCTACGAAGAATCTCACAATCTGATACAATCCTTTATAGTACTGTATTTTTGTGGATAATGTTCTAGCCACTCTCGAATAAATCTTGATAATCTTCCCCTGTTTGAGAGGAGGTACTGAGAGGGAATCAGGGAATCCTGTTTGACTCTCATGACTGAGGATGTATTGTCAGGTTCTTTTCTACCTCCTGTGTGATCTCTGTTTAAAAAACAGTTTCTCCTCTGAAACAGTTTAGGAAGTAGGGACATGAAGAAATTCTTCCTTTATTTATTCTTGAATTCTATTTTTGAGGAACAAGAAGCATACTTCTCAGTTATGTCAGCAGTCACACTTAAAGTGGCAGCTTGAATGGCTCTTCAGAATGCTTGAATGGTTCCTCAGCATCTCTTTAATGTGGATGTCAGCTTGCCATAGCTTCCACCATGGATTTCTCTCCTTGTGGCAGGACTGGGAGGCCATGCACCCTGAAGAATATCTCAGTTAATCAAAGGAGCTAATCGAAAGCATCTGAAAAAATTAAACTGTTAGAGATATTTTATAATAATGAATCTTGAGCTTTCATTTTTTGCGACAAGAAGTGCCTCAGTGTCATTGCACTATGACAGAACTGCTGTGGAAAAGTAAGTGACAAAACTGACATTTTAAGAGATACTATAGCGGCCTCAAAATTGCATCTTAATTATTCCTCTACTCTTCTGTCTGCTGGATCTTTAGCAGATGGAAAAAAATTCTCTGTGTGGGAATCACCTTATCTTTAGCCAGGTCTACAATTAGGCTTGGCAGGATTTGATTTAAACTGACAGATGTCAGTAAGCACTGATTTCAGCCGACACACTGAAATCAATGAAGAAATATATACCTCAGTAACAGCTGATGTGAAGGAGCCTCCCTCCAGCATCTAGCACTTGCAGGATTCAGGTGCCACTGGCCCTGTGGCAGCACAGAGAGCCCGCTGCAGCCCCCCTGTCATGGGACTACCTGAGGGGGACTGTGACAGCAGAGCTGCAGAGAGCTCCCTGCACGATCATCAGGCCAGTGGCACAAGGTGTGGGGAAGGCTGTGGTCCTGGCAGGGCAGAGCAGAGATCCCCCTGCCAAGGCTGTGAGGACAATGATAAGCCCCTGGCCATGGAGGGGCCACCCCACTGCTGAATGGCTCCTGCCCAAGGAGAAAGCCATTTAGCAGTGGTGTAGCCTCCCCATAAGCTGGGGGCTCGTGCTGCTCCTTGCAGTTCTGGGCAGGGGTCTCTGCTCTGCCCCATCAGGACCACAGCCTTCCTCCACACCTTGCGCCTGCAGGGTTTCAGTGTCACCAGCCCTCTGGCAGCACAGGGAGCCCGCTGCAGCTCTGCTCACTCACTCACCAGCCAGGAGTGAAGCGATATCCCTCAGCAAGACCTGGTCAGCAGCAGGGTGGCCTGCCCCACAGCCAGGGCTTGTCTTCCTCCCTGACCAGGGCTGTCTGCTCTATGTGACCAGGAGCACAGCCTCCCCAGGCCTTGCACCTGAGTTTCTTGGCCCCTCGGCCATGCATGGAGCCCCCTACAGTCCCACTGCCGGGTCTGCCCAAACTCCAACACTTCCCCCTTAATTTCTTGCAACTGTAAAAACCGAAATAGTTGTTAATTTAAAAAAGAGAAAAAAAACAATATTAATTGTCAAAATTCAAAAAAAAAAAAATCTGCCAAGCCTAGCTATACCATATGTATGCTCCTTTGAAATTGTGGACAATTATCCATTTGCATTTGATTAAATTTCATTAATGTTTGAAGGCTTATTATGCTCCCATTGAATACTATTTACCAAAGATTATATAAGATGTTTATACTTACAAAGAGAAAAGAAACCTTTAATTTTTGTTTCTTTTCCTCTTCCAGGTTTGACTGAATTCCCAACATGTTCTCAACCCTATTATTATTATTTATTAGAATGGCTGTTGATTAATCACAGTTAACTTGCGATTAATCACAATTAATGTTTTGAGTTAATTGCAGTCTTAATTGCACTGTTAAGCAATAGAATACCAAGTGAAATATTTTTGGATGTTTTTTCTACGTTTTCAAATATATTGATTTCCATTAGAACACAGAATACATAGTGTACAGTGCTCACTTTATATTATTATTTTTATTACTAATATTTGCACTCTGAAAATGATAAAGAAATAGTATTTTTCAATTCACCTCATACAAGTACTGTACTACAATCTCTATCATGAAAGTGCAATTTACAAATGTAGATTTTTTTTTGTTACATCACTTCACTCAAAACCAAAGCAAAATAAAACTTTAGAGCCCATAGTCCACTCGGTCCTACTTCTTGTTCAGCCAGTTGTGAAGACAAACAAGTTCATTTACATGTAGAGACATAATGCTCCTCGCTTATTATTTACAGTGTCACCTGAAAGTGAGAACAGGCGTTCACATGGCACTTTCGTAGCTGGCATTGCAAGGTATTTACATGACAGATATAAAAATTCTATTAAAGCTAATGTTTAAAAAAGTATATAATACACATTGAGAAAAGAGTCTATACATCTGGGCATAGTGCTTAGATTATACACAAATACAAAGTTTGTTTTGAAAAGTAATATGATACATAGAGTACATAATCAGCAATAACCCAAATTTAGGTGAACAGATTTAACAATACAGTTTAGATATTAGAATCCAAATACTCAGATACATCACTCATGAAAAGTTGTACAGAGATTTGGTTGTGGAAAGCAAAATATATCAATGAATGAAGATTGTCCCAGGGCCGCCCAGAGGATTCAGGGGGTCTGGGGCAAAGCGGGGGAGCTGCTCCGCTTGTACTTGGCGGCGGTCCGGGTCTTCGGCAGCATTTCAGCAGCGGGGGGCCCTTCAGTCGCTCCGGGTCTTCAACAGTGCTGAAGGGCCCCCCGCCGCCAAAATGCCGCTAAAGACCCAGACCACCACCGGGCCAGGGCTCGCGGGGACCAGAGCAAATTGCCCCACTTGCCCCACCCTCTGGGCAGCCCTGGATTGTCCCTCAGTAATTGAGAATTTAGAGTAGGTTGTCCATTTAGAAAAACAATCCATGAGAAAAGTATTTCAGTTACTTTCCTGACTGCGCTTCTCATCGGCACTCCAGCTCATCCCTTCTGGTATTGCCGACGTCCGGTGATGTGTTCTATGTAGATGTCCCTCGACCATCTGATGGCGTCTGACACCATGAGTTGCCACATCAGCCAAGCATAGGCGTGCGTAGCACATTTCATTAGGGTGTGCACCCAGGGAGCCCTGCCCCGATCCACTCCCTCCCACTTCCCATCCCCCTCAGAACTCCCAACCCCCCTGCTTCTTGTCCCCTGACTGCCCCCTCCTGGGACCCTACCCCTAACTGCCCCCCAGAACCCCACCCCCTATCTAAGCCTCCGTGTTCCTTGTCTCCTGACTGCCCCTCCCAAGGTCCCCGCCCCCATAACTGCCTCCCTGCGACTCTACCCACTACCTGTCCCTTGACTGCCCCGACCCTTAGCCACACCGCCGCCCCCAGACAGACCTCCAGGACTCCCATGTCCATCCAACCACTCCCTGCCCCCTGACAGGATCCCCAGAATTCCCGACCCATCCAACCGCCCATGCTTCTTGTCCTCTGACCACCTCCTCCAGAGTCCCTCCTGTCCCCTAATCACCCCACAGGACCCCACCAACTATCCAACGCCCCTGTCTCCTGACTGCCTCAACCCCTAGCCACCCCCCTCACCCCCTGACAGATCCCCTGGGCCTTCCACACCCTATCCAATGCCCCCATTCCCCGTCCCCTGACTGCCCCTGAGATCTCAAGGAAGATCATGGGTTCACCCTGGATCTGAAACGGCATCTCCTGAACTGAGTCCCTTCTACTGCCATCGATATAAAGGGATGCACACTTCCTGGATTTGAAGCAGAGTTCCATCCAGTTGGCAGCCTGTCTGGTGATGTCAAGCATTTGCTGGAGACTCTCTGGGTTGTCTGCAATCAGGACCAGATTGTCTGCGTAGGCCAGGATATTCATTTTGTTGTCATATAGATTAAAACCGCCTAGACTGCTGGAGGTCACTCGAATGAGCAGCTCCATGGCTAAGCTGAAAATGATGGGGCTCAGGGGGCAGCCTTGCTTCACGCTGCTATGGATAGGAATTCCAGGCGTCTCTCCTTCCATGGAGCAGAAGGTGGTGGTGCAGCCTTCATACAGTTCCCGGACCAGTTGGAGAACGTTTTCAGGTATCCCAGACTCTCGCAGCACAGCAAAAATGTGCTGGTGGGGCATCAATCCAAAAGCATTAGCCAGGTCAAGCCATGCTATGGCACGTTGCCTCCGTGCCCGCCTGGCCGTGTGGATGGCAGTCTGAAGGACAAAGTTGTGTTCGTAGCAGACTTCGCATGACATGAAGCCTTTCTGGATGGAGCTGACGACTCCTCCGTTCACTGACCAGTCTGTGATCCTAGCCATGAGGCAGCTGGCATACAGTTTGTACAGGGTGGAACAAAGAGAGATGAGTCTCCAGTTGGGGTCGTCTCTCTCGCCTTTCTTGTAGACAAGCACCGTCACTAACTTCTTCCAGGAGCTGGGAGTACCGGGGAACTGTTTGCATTAGTTGAAAATGGCAATTAGTACCTGGCAACTGGGGTCTCATTTTTTCAGGAAGTTGTAGCGAATGCCATCTTCTCCTGGGGCTGTGTTTTTGGTCTTTGTAAGTCTGGCCTCTACTTCCCGTGATGTAAAGTCCTGTTCCAGGTCCTCCGAAAGTGAGAATAGGCATTCCCATGGCACTTTTGTAGCCACTATTGCAAGGTATTTACGTACCAGATATGCTAAACATTCATATGCCCCTTCATGCTTCAGCCACCTTTCCAGAGGACCTGCTTCCCTACTGATGACGCTCGTTAAAAATAATGCATTAATTAAATTTGTGACTGAACTCTTTGGGGAAGAATTGTATGTCTCCTGCTCTGTTTTACCCGCATTCTGCCATATATTTCATGTTATACCAGTCTCAGATAATGACCCAGCACATATTGTTTGTTTTAAGAACACTGACAAAATGCAAAGAAGGTACCAGTGTGAGATTTCTAAAGATAACTACGGCACTCAACCCAAGGTTTATGAATCTGAAGTGCCTTCCAAAATCTGAGAGGGACAAGATGTGGAGCATGTTTTCAGATGTCTTAAAAGAGCAATATTCCGATGGGGAAACTGCAGAACTCAAACCACCAAAAAAGAAAAGCAACCTTCTGCTGGTGTCATCTGACTCAGACGATGAAAATGAACATGTGCTGGTCCGCACTGCTTTGGATCGTTGTTGAGCAGAACTTGTCATCAGCATGGGCGCATGTCGTCTGGAATGGTCACTGAAGCATAAAGGGACATATGAATCTTTAGAGCATCTGGCACATAAATATCTGTGACGCTGGCTACAGTAGTGCCATGTGAACGCTTGTTCTCACTTTTAGATGACACTGTAAACAAGAAGCGGGCAGCATTATCTCCTGCAAATGTAAACAAACTTGTTTGTCTGAGCGATTGGCTGAACAAGAAGTAAGACTCCGTGAACTTGTAGGTGCTAAAGTTTTACACTGATTTATTTTTAAATGCAGGAGTTTTTTACATAATTCCACATTTGTAAATTCAACTTTCATGATAAAGACCTTGCACTACAATCCTTGCAATGGGGGAATTGAAAAATACTATTTATTTTGTTTTTTTTACAGTGAAAATATTGGTAATAAAAATAAATATAAACTGGGCACTGTACACTTTGTATTCTGTGTTGTAATTGAAATCAATCTATTTGAAAATGTAGAAAACATCCAAAAATATTTAAATAAATGGTATTTTCTTTTAAATCACGCAATTAATCGCGATTAATTTTTTTAATCGCTTGACAGCCCTATTTATTAGACATGTTGAATAATACAAAGCTCTTATATAGCAGTTTTCAGCAATAGATCTGAGAGCACTTTACAAAAGAGGTTAGTACAACTTTCCCCATTTTATAGATGCAAAAACTGAGACACAGAGAGGTGAAGCGATTTGCCCAAGATCACTCAGAAGTCCAGTGGCAAAGTCAGGAATAGAACCCTGATTCCCAGTCCAGTGCTCTAACCACTAAGTCACACTCCCTATAGTCTTCCCTGGTTTTGCAGATTAGACTCATTCTTCCAGATTTAAACAGTTACATCTCTTCACTAGTGGAACAAGAGTCAAATGAACAATAGAAATGGATGCTGTCTCTACTCTTTTAATTTTCTTTTTCTATTATCTTTATTTCATTAAGGTTAATAGAGTATTTATGTTTGAGAGAGAGAAAAAATTGACTTGACCCTGTTGTCAATGCCCACGCCAGATTCTGAGACAGTTCCCATAATTTACTTTGGTAGTAGCCCTTGGCTGATTTCCTATTCCTGAAAAATAATGCCCACTTTCCTTACCAATACAATAAGAAGCCACCTTAACAACTCTGAAGGAAATCAATACCATCAAATTCCCTCCATTAGTAACCCCAGATGGAATATTTAGAACAATTTTACTTACGAGAATGTCTTAGGACCCTTGCTGTACTGGAAACATATTCACATTTTCCTCAGATGCCCTAGCAACACCAAAGCCTACTTATGAGGCTGACTCTGGTATTATTTTTGTAGTATCTCCGAGGTGTCCAGCCTCTTTCTGACGCTATGACTCTAAATCCAAAATGTGTCAGATTTAGCAAGATGAATTCAGAGCCACTCCTATAAATTGTGAGGAAGGTAAGATTTGTGTGGGTGGGGCACTAGTTCTCTGACACACAATTTTCTCCAGCCTGAAAAATAAGTCCTCCCAGCCCAAGTAAATTAGGCCTTGAAAGGCAGGTACAGGCATTCTAGGTAATAGATTTTCAACAGCCTACAAAATTATATCATAACAATCCTCAGTTTACCAGCAGGTTATCTGTAAATATGGTATTTTATATATACTCAGACATACCTACAGTTGGCACCATGGTCATGGCTCCAACTTTTAGTTTAGTTTAGTTTAGTTACAAGTTCTATTATAAGCCCTATTTTTAACTCCTCTAATTTTGATTAGGAAAATTCATTTGGCCTGAAAACTGTCAGTTTTTATGCACAGCTGAACAAAAATTGGTCATACAATGTTTATGTTAGAAGTCATACAAAATAACTCCCACTGGAATTTTTTTTTATTAGAATCTTGCTCATCTTTGGATTCTTTTTCAATTTTTCATATGGATAAATCTCCCTAAAAAGTAGTCATTGGCTGCACCATTTTCAAAGAAAATTGGTTCTTATTAAAGTCTTTGAGGGCTATTCACAGAGCATAAAAGTTAAATACATGCATAAATATTTGCATAATCCGGGTATAAATTAAGTTTGCTCCCATACTTAGCATTAGAGTTATAATGTATATATAACAACATCAAACATTACTGTTAAAACTGAAACAAAGATACCAAAGCAATTATGGAAATGAATCATTAAGGGAAGGTAGATTGAATTGTAATAGAATTTGAGTATTATACAATCTCTTAAATAAGACTGTTGTTTTCCTTTCTTTTCTTTTTTTTTTTTAATTATTGGCTGGACTCAGTAATTGAGAAGCAAGCTTCTTTACACCGCCACATCACAGTTATAAACCCTACCAAAGGCAAAGGAAAATAATTGTCCAGTCTAATTAGTCTGGGTAAATATAGGGAGCATTTAGCTCCTTGCATGTGGAACTTCCACTGAAGTAAATGAAAGTTTTGCAGAGGGCTTGTAGAACTGGACTCATGAACTACACGAGATAGGGAATTTTATTATCTAAAGCTGAGACTCCCTGAAGTGCCATACATACACACACACAGAAGTACACACACCACACTCTGAACATGTACTTATTAAGTGTGTAAAAAAACCCAAGCCCCAGCATTAGTTATATTAAAAACTCGAAAGTAAAAAGTTATAAAATTAATCTTGCTACAATAGTATTAATATAGCCAGTTTGCACATCCTATATATTTTACAGGATACATTAACAACAAAGGAGTAATACATTACGTGTATATTTGAACAAAGACCAATTTTGACGCTTCTTGACTTTTGAATGCTTAATCTTGCAGAAGCAACAAAGAGTCCTGTGGCACCTTATAGACTAACAGACGTATTGGCGCACAAGCTTTCGTAGGTGAATACCCACTTCGTCGGATGCATCTGACAAAGTGGGTATTCACCCACGAAAGCTTATGCTCCAGTATGTCTGTTAGTCTATAAGGTGCCTCGGACTCTTTGCTGCTTTTACAGATCCAGACTAACACGGCTACCCTTCTGATACTTAATCTTGCAGAATTACCAGTAGGTTTCTATTTATTTTTCCATTCAAATTTCCTATGTTTTTTCAGGGGGGAAGGTAGAAAAAGGAATAAATTATAAAATCTGAAGGTCATCAGATTACTGTTTGCTGGCTTTGTCAGCAGGATTTGAAAGTTCTTTTCTCTACTACTATTCACCTTGAGTTAAATTCATCCTGTGAGGAGGTCTAGCACAAAAAGACTATGCAAACTTAAGCAGAACTTAACGGTATATAGCACAGGACTCGTGCAAGCCCTCAGCGCAGGAATGCATTTCATAGTTTTATAGATTTCAAGGCCAGAAGAAACCACTGTGATCACTTGTCTGATCTCCTGTATAACACAGGACCTTTTGAATTAATTCCTGCTTCATGTCCAATAGCTGTGGTTGAACTAGAGCATATTTTTTTAGAAAACCATCCACTCCCTTTCACCCTTGGGCAAAACCAGCAAATCTTATAAGTCTTTGTACCTACAGATGTACACCTGACTATAGCTCCAATCCGGCAAAGACTTGGGCACAATGACATCATTGGGACAAGGCACAAAGTCTTTGCAGGATCAAGGCCTGTATCTGTAAAAACGTGTTGTGAATTTATGCACATATAGAAGGTTTGTACTGCGGATGTTCAGTATGCAGTTTTCTAATGATTATAACTTTGCTAAATCAAAATTAATTTTCTTCAAACCAATGAGAATTGTGTCTATCCAAATTTCAAGCTGTTTTTGCTGTAGCCTTGTTCCAAGAAGCATGGTTATAGTTTCTAAAACATTAGGATATTTTTTCCATCTTCACCAAACTCAAACCTCTGAAACTCAACCTTCTAGCGGAGACCAAGTACAATGCCAGCCACAAAAATGAATTATGGGCAAAAACGTGCAAATCAATTTAAAAAAAGATAATCAACTTCAGAGCACCGTATTTATGAGTGGATCTGAATTTCAGTCACACTTCAAGCCACACCACATTTCTAATTTTATTTCAAATATTAGCAGTAATATTAATAATAATGTATCTAACTCAGACTTCTTTACTTTGTATCACATAATATGAAGGCACTTGTTTATTAGCTATCCTCTTTACAGTACATTTTGTTCAGTTCAAACGCCCCATAAAACTGACTAAGGCAAAGAAGCTCTGCCAAAGTGAAATCTGAGAGAGCTCACCTTGCAGAAAGGTCTTCTAGTCTTTCAAAATATGAAAAGTTCTTGCTGCTTAGCAGTTGCATATACAGACACAGCATCTGAAATAACTTACTCATATGCTCAATAAAGGAATTCATTAAAATTAGAGGGAAAACTGAATCATTAGTGTTATAAGCGTGTGCACGGTCAACAGTAACTCTTTAAATTTTCCACAGCATTACTCAAAGAACGTGCCACCTAAGCTGATGCATTACACACTGATTCAGACCCCAGAGCTAACAGTATATTGTTTTCACATTCATCACCAGTTTCAGAATTTGCTACAAAAAATAAAATCTCAGTGAAAAATGTGAAAGGCACACTTTGCACCATGTTTTCCATTTACTGTGCCGAGAAAAGATATATGAATGTGATGATCAAGCAATCAGTCTCAGCAAAGCAGGGGTGATAGTGTAGGCAGCTGGTAGGGCCCTGGGAGACAGCTCTTAGACTCTCTCCGTCTAAGCTTACAGAAAGGACTACTAAGAGCAGTGGAAGAGGGCCAGGTGAGGGAAGGGAAGAAAGGGGGGAGCGGGGGGGAGACAGGCGCTTAGAGGGAAAAAAAAGAGGGCTTGAGTCTCCCAAAAAAAACAGTAGTCTTTTCTGAGGTGATAACCCAGGTACCCTCTGGTCAAGAATTTGGCAAATAAACAATGCATCAAAAAAGTGGTAGAAAATGTTTCCAATATGACAGAAGTATTGGCATCTGCTCATGTGTACCTCAATGCTCTGGATAACCCAGTTGTACATTCTTATCTGAAAGCAAACCCCAAATCACTGTCATCAATCTATTTTATACTTCTCATAACACTGCTTAGCAAATATGTTGAACAAACAGGTGGAAGCAAGTCAAAAACTGTTCTACTGGAATATGTTGTTTTGAAGTCACAAATTTTAAGAACATTTTGAAGGAATATTGCAAATGCTACAGAAAGAAAGGCTATTTAATCACTAACTGAAATTATTCTAGAGTGCTACCTTTGCATATTCATGCTGGTACAAAACACCCCCAGCACAGCTTTGGAACCATCTGGGAAGTAATGCCCATTAGGACAAAGACAATAACCTCCTCACAGCAGCAAACGTTTAGACCTAAGAGGACCATCTGGTCCTCCATCATCTCAGTGCCTTGTTTACCACAGATAGGTGACGGGATAAGAACCTCCTCATGACCAAGGTTTGTTTAAAACCTCATTCTAACCTAAACAGTTGTTTTAAAGAGAGTGCAAGTGTTGTGGTTTTTAAAACACTTTTAGATAGTTAGAATACATAAAAGATTCTGTGCTGTTGTACATGCGTTTTCCCAGACCAATTCCAGCTTGGAAAGATCCTTTTGGCACTGGTTCCAGTTTGATCTGAGCTTATAGCACACGGGACATTTCATTTTTAGATGCTGGTGTCAGACTGTCAGCCAATGCCTGTCTATGCCAGGCAAAGGCTAGTGGTGCAGCACAACAATGACAACACTCTCACCTCATCAATAAAATGTTCAAAGAGGACAGACATTTTTACTTAAATGTTTTTTGATCACTTCTGGTTTAGCCTCCTACATCCCTCCCACTAGCTTACAATAGAAAATTAAGTCTGCTCATATGGTTCTGCTAGCACAATACAATACAAATTAACGAAGAGCACTATCCTTGAACTGCAGAGTAAAAACAGAGAAGTCCTTTAATGCTGGATGAAAAAAATACTAAGAGAAAACTCTGCCGTAATCTGTTCCTGACAACATACATACATAAGAAAACTAGATAAGTATACACTACAGATCACAGATTGCACACAAATACTTTATTCACGTAAAATGAAAAGTCAAACTCCTTTTATTTATATAATTTAAGAAAATGATACTAAGGCTAGAACACCTGGAACAAGAGTTAGGGTTCCTATGGGTAGGGCACCTGGAGCTAGGGATAGGGTTCCTATGCTCAGGTCGGCCCGCCCTAAGGTTAGGGTTCCTAAGGTTAGGACACTTGGAGCTAGGGTTAGAGTTCCTATAAGTAGGGTGCCCCGACCTACGGTTAGGGTTCCTATGGGCAGGGCACTAGGACCTAGGGTTCGAGTTCCTATGGGTAGGGTACTTGGAGCTGGGGTTAGGGTTCCTAAGGGTAGGGAACTTGGAGCCGGGGTTAGGGATCCTATGGGTAGGGCACTTGGAGCTACAATTAGGGTTCTTATGGGTAGGGCGCCCTGCCATAGGGTTAGAGTTACTATGGGTAGGACTTCCCGCCCTAGGGTTAGAGTTCCTAAGGGTAGGGCACTTGGAGCTAGGGCTAGGGTTCCAATGGGTAGGGCTTCCCGCCCTAGGGTTAGGGTTCCTAATGGTAGGGCACTTGGGGCTATGGTTAGGGTTCCTATGGGTAGGGCACCCCGCCCCAGGGTTAGAGTTCCTAAGGGTAGGGCACTTGGAACTAGGGTTAGGGTTCCTATGGGTAGGGCTTCCCACCTTAGGGTTAGGGCTCCTAACGGTAGGGCACTTGGAGCTACGGTTAGGGATCCTATGGGTAGGGCACCCCGCCCTAGGATTACGGTAGGTTCCTATGGGTAAGGCACTTGGAGCTAGGGTTATGGTTCCTATGGATAGGGCTTCCCGCCCTAGGGTTAGGGTTCCCAAGGGTAGGACACTTGGAGCTACGGTTCGGGTTCCTCTGGGTAAGGCTTCCTGCCTAGGGTTATGGTTCCCAAGGGTAGGGCACTTGGAGCAAGGGGTAGGGCTCCTATGGGTAGGACATCCCGACCTAGGGTTAGGGTTCCTAATGGTAGGGCACGTGGAACTAGGTTTAGGGATTCTATGGGTCGGGCACTTTGAGCTGGGGTTAGGGTTCCTAAGGGTAGGGCATTTGGAGCTAGGGTTAGGATTCCTATGGGTAGGGCACTTGGAGCCGGGATTAGAGTTCCTAAGGGTAGGGCACTTGGAGCTAGGGTTAGGGTTCCTATGGATAGGGCACTTGAAGCTAGGGTTAGGGTTCCTATGGGTTGGACTTCCCGCCCTAGGGTTAGGGTTCCTATGGGTAGGGCACTTGGAGCTAGGGTTAGGGTTCCTATGGATAGGGCACTTGAAGCTAGGGTTAGGGTTCCTATGGATAGGGCACTTGAAGCTAGGGTTAGGGTTCCTATGGGTAGGGCACTTGGAGCTAGGGTTAGGGTTCCTATGGATAGGGCTTCCTGCCCTAGGGTTAGGGTTGCTAAGGGTAGGGCACTTGGAGCTAGGGTTAGGGTTCCTATGGGTAGGGCACTTGGAGCTAGGGTTAGGGTTCCTATGGATAGGGCTTCCTGCCCTAGGGTTAGGGTTGCTAAGGGTAGGGCACTTGGAGCTAGGGTTAGGGTTCCTATGGGTAGGGCACTTGGAGCTAGGGTTAGGGTTCCTATGGGTAGGACTTCCCGCTCTAGGGTTAGGGTTCCTAATGGTAGGGCACTTGGAGCAAGGGTTAGGGTTCCTATGGGTAGGACTTCCCGCTCTAGGGTTAGGGTTCCTAATGGTAGGGTACTTGGAGCTAGGTTTAGGGATTCTATGCTTCGGGCACTTGGAGCTAGGTTTAGGGATTCTATGGGTCGGGCACTTGGAGCTGGGGTTAGGGTTCCTAAGGGTAGGGCATTTGGATCTAGGGTTAGGATTCCTATGGGTTAGACTTCCCACCCTAGGGTTAGGGTTCTGAAGGGTAGGGCACTTGGAGCTAGAGTTAGGTTTCCTAAGGGTAGGGTACTTGGAGCTAGGGTTAGCGTTCCTATGGTTAGGGTAGCCCGCCCTAAGGTTAGGGTTGCTAAGGGTAGGGCACTTGGAGCTAGGGTTAGCATTCCTATGGGTAGGGTAGACCGCCCTAAGGTTGGGGTTCCTAGGGTTAGCACACTTGGAGCTATGGTTTCGGTTCTATGGGTAGGTCTTCCCACCCTAGCGTTAGGGTTCCTATGGGTAGGGCACTTGGAGCTAGGGTTAGGGTTCCTATGGATAGGGCTTCCCGCCCTAGGGTTAGGGTTGCTAAGGGTAGGGCACTAGAGCTAGGGTTAGGGTTCCTATGGGTAGGGCGCCCTGCCCTAGGATTAGGGTTCCTATGGGTAGGGCACTTGGAGCTAGGATTAGGGTTCCTATGGGTAGGGCCCCCCACCCTAGGGTTAGGGTTCCTATAGGTAGAGCGCCCCACCCTAGAGTTAGGGTTCCTATGAATAGAGCACTTGGAGCTAAGGTTAGGGATCCTATGGGTAGGGCACTTAGAGCTAGGGTTAGGGTTCCTATGGGTAGGGCTTCCCGCACTAGGGTTAGGGTTGCTCAGGGTAGGGCACTTCGAGCTAGTGTTAGGATTCCTATGGGTAGGGCAATTGGAAGTAGGGTTAGAGTTCCTATGGGTAGGGCACCCCACCCTAGGATTAGGGTTCCAATCGGTAGGGCACTTGGAGCTAGGGTTAGGGTTCCTATGGGTAGGGCTTCCCACCCTAGGGTTAGGGATCCTATGGGTAGGGCACTTGGAGCTAGGGTTAGGGTTCCTAAGGGTAAGGCTTCCTGCCCTAGGGTTAGGGTTCCTAAGACTAGGGCAGTTGTAGCTAGGGTTAGGGTTCCTATGGGTAGGGCACCCCACCCTAGCGTTAGGGTTCTTATGTGTAGGGCTTCCCGGCCTAGGTTTAGGGTTCCTAAGGGTAGGGCACTTGAGGTAGGGTTAGGGTTCTTATGTGTAGGGCTTCCTGCCCTAGGGTTAGGGTTCCGAAGGGTAGGGCTTCCCACCCTACGGTTAGGGTTGTTAAGGGTAGGGCACTTGGAGCTAGGGTTAGGGTTCCTATGGCTAGGGCTTCCCGCCCTAGGGTTAGGGTTGTTAAGGGTAGGGCACTTGGAGCTAGGGTTAGGGATCCTAAGGGTAGGGCTTCCCGCCCTAGGGTTAGAGTTGCTAAGGGTAGGGCACTTGGAGCTAGGTTTAGGGTTCCTATGGGTAGGGCGCCCTGCCCTAGGATTAGGGTTTCTATGCGTAGGGTACTTGGAGTAGGGTTAGGGTTCCTAAGACTAGGGCAGTTGTAGCTAGGGTTAGGGTTCCTATGGGTAGGGCACCCCGCCCTAGGGTTAGGGTTCCTATGAATAGGGCTTCCCGCCCTAGGGTTAGGGTTCCTAAGGCTAGAGGACTTGGAGTATAAAAGGAGAGGATATTAGCTAAAAACATTACTGAAGTCATTTTCTACTCAGTTAAAGTATCACTCTTTAATGACAAGCCAAAGGCCACATTTCCATCAAAAGTCTGTGAATGGGTGCCTTCTGCTCCTTGTACCGTCCCCCTGATTTGAGTGTAAGGGATAATGGACTTTTCCCCCACACCCTCATTGAACATTTGGGGAGACAGGTTGTGAGCCGGATGATGCACGCTGGCTGTTCAGCAGGGGCTGCAGAGGGACTCTAGCCTCCTGCTTCTCAGCCAGATGCCTCAACGTGTCTGATTGGTCCCTCATAATGCGAAGCATCTCATCCTGCGTTGCATACTCATGCTCCTGGGATGCTTTCCTGCTCTCCATATCCATGTCTAACTTCTCAGACAGTGAAATCCTCCAGGCTGTGAGTTCTGTGACAGCTGTCCCTGAGATGTTCATTATCTCGATGAACATGTCCTCCCGCTAGGTTGGGGTAATTGACATGTCTGGCATCCTGTGTCAGGAGGTAAGGAAGTAGCGAAACGGTTTGAGGAGGTTGCACCGCCATCTGTCTCAGGTATGGGAACCACATTTGCCTGGGCCATGTGAGTGCAATAAGTATGACCCTGGCCTCGTCCTGTCTCATTTTGTGTAGCACCCGGCTCAATAGAGGAATCGGGGGGGAACGCAAACATCAGTGGTGCCTCCCATTTTGTAAGGAGGGCATTGCCCAGGGAGAGGTCACCGAGCCCCACTCGGGAGCAATACTGAGGCATTTAGTATTGTGAGCCATTGAGAATAAATCTATAGTAGGGAACCCCCACCAGTTGAATATGGTCACGAGAGTTGGGTAGTCCATCTCACACTCAGCTGGTCTGCCGTGGTATTCTGAAGTCCTGGCAGGTAAGCTGCAGAAATGTCTATTTTGTTGGATATGCACCATTACCATAGGTGTAGTGCCTCAATGCAGAGAGGGTATGCACCGCCCTGTCTTCAAGGTTGTTCACGAGTCCTTTAAGGTATGAAGAGATGCATCAGTGCCCTTAAATAGTTTTTGGCCCTCAAAGGGCACGTCCTCAACTGTGGCTTGTACTTCCCTAGGGAATCCAGAGAGAGGTGGAGCCCTGATGCTCGATGCATGACCATGGACGTGGCGATAGAATGAGCTGCCCTGTCAGTGGAATCGAGAGAGGCCTGCAGGGCTGTTTTGCCGATTAAGCAGCCCTCTGCAACGTTGGCTTTGTATTGTTCCTTCGCTTCCTCTGGCATTTGTTCAATAAAGGATGTCATTTTATTAAACAAGATGTAAGTGTATTTCGCCAACAGAGTGGAGTAGTTTGCTATGCAAAATTGCAGTGAGGCCAAGGAATAGGCTTTGCATCCAAAGAGGTCAAGCCTTTTCCAGTTGTTGTCATAAGGGGTGGTTTCTGACTGGTGCTGTTTTCCCCTTTGGTTTACTGCCTCTATGACTAGTGAATTTGGAGCCGGGTGAATAAATAAGAACTCAGCCCTTTCGCTGGTACATAATATTTTCTGTCCGAGTGTTTACAGGAGGGTGAGACAATAAGAGCTGTCTGCCATATTATCTTTGCAGGATCCATTATAGCAACGTTGATGGGCAGAGTTATTTTTGCTGATGGGAATGCCTGAAAGATGTCAGTAAGTTTGTGCTGGGTCTCTGGCAGCTCTGCTAAAGAGATGTCCAGGGATTCTGCAACTCTTTTGAATAAGTCCTGGAAGGACTTGAAGTCATCTCCTGTGGTGGGAGGCTGGGGCATAATTATTTCGTCCAGGGACGAGGATGAAATATGAGTGGGTGGCAGTGTATCACTTTCAGGAGCCTCTTCCTGCTCCTCTCCCTCTTTCTCCTGCACCTCTGGTGGTGGTGGGTTTGTGAGTGAAGGGGACCAGGTGGCTCATGATGCTGGTAGTTTGGGGGGGGTTAAGATTCTGGGCTCTATAGATTGCCGATGGGTCCCAGTATGGCCAACTGGGTGACATAACAACGGGCAGTGGCATCCATGGTTGTGTTTCCCAGCTTTTCCCTTGCATAGGTAGTTGTAGGTGAAAGGGTTCAGGTTTCGGAGAGGGATGACGAGGGGTATAAAGGCTCAAGTCATCCTCTCCGTCCTCATCACTGGATAGTGGGGGTGCAGATCCAATAGGAGTGCCTATTCGGCTCGGTCCTTGCCTGACTGGGGTGCCGTCGGTGCTGAACAGAAGGGTTCCCGGTGTGGAGGAGATTGTCAGGTCCTCCTGTCTGGTGAAGGGTTGCGGTACTGGGAAGCTCAGTGCCATGGATGACAGCATAGTATGCTCTGACGGTGCCGAGGTCTTGTTAAGCTGTGTATATGCAGCAGGTGGCGCCATTACACTAGCCAATGCTGAGGCATTCTTCGGCACTGTTGGTGCTGAGCTAGGGAGCTTAACTTTAGCTCGTGCACCTGAGTGAGGGCCTGGCCGCGTCGGTGTCTCGGCTCCTCAGGATGTCTCGGTACCAGATGTTCCGAATGCCTCTCGGGCCGAGGTTCTCAGTGCCATCGGTACTCGGCACATTTTTTCCCAGGAGACCGCTTCTTTTTATGGGGATCTCTGAGGTGATAACTGTGACCAATGTTTGGTGACCTTCTTAGGTGTAGGGTCCCTAGACACGGTTTGGGTGGACCCCTTGTCTGAGGCTGCTGCTGGAAACTGTTAGCCAGGAGGAATCCCGGACTCTGGGTCAGAGGCTAACTGAGGGATTTCTCCATCATTAATCATTTTAGTTGGAGGTCCCTGGCTTTCAGTGTCCTGGCAGATAATTTCTTGCAGTGTGGACACTTCTGTGGTTCATGGGTTTCCCCGAGACAGTGGATGCACTGAGTGAGACCATCCAATACAGGAACTGATAGCCTGCAGGTGAGGCAACGTTTAAAGCCAGGAGAACCAGGTATGCCTGTGGCGGTTCAGGTCTACATAAAACAGTCGTAGTTCAGTCACCGTTACAGATAACTTCCCCCCCCCCTCCCCCGCTACTGGTGGGTAGTTAACAAAATTAAGTGGGGCGTTTGTGGGTAAATAAGGACGGAAACAAAAGGGATCAATAAAAGTGTGAATATAAGCAATTTACGAAACAGGGGCGCTGCTGTTGCTCTGAATCAAGCCAAAGGCGGTAGAGAAGGAACTGAGGCACTGGTGGCTGGGCATGCTAAGTAGCTGCCCGGAACAGCGCGACACAGCTGCCGCACGTGGGTGGCCAATCGAGGCACTGCTACTACAAATCTCCAATTACAAGCGCTGGGCATCAAGACACCTAAAGTGGAGCACCCACAGGGACATTCCTTGAAGCACCAGCAAATGTTCCCTTCACATGTAAAGTATACATGGGCAAAATATTCTCCAAGAAAAGGAAGACGACTTCTTGAAATAAGTTTTTATATTTCATTATGAGCATAAAATTGAACCCATTTTGCAAATCTATCATTCAAAAATGGCCCTATTCCAAGGAACAGCCATTTCCAAGGGGGAAATTACAGATCCATTTTAAGAAAAGGTGAAATATTCATGTTTTACATTTTAAATTAGTCATTTTGTCAAATTTCACAAAAAAAGCAAATTTTGAGGGGCATAGGTTAAGCAAAATAAAGTCACCACCGTTTTCAGGTGAAATTTTGTTGGGTGGGGGGGGAGTTGTCACCATTTTAGCACAATTTTAGCCTAAATCTTTCACCAATACTTGTAACATGGATGTGAATAAATAAACAAGCAGTATAATAGTGTTCCTTATTATCTCTTTTTCTTTATTTTCTTGTCAACCTTCCACAACCATGTAGGACCCTCCTCTTAAATGCTGCATATGAAAATTAAGTCAGGCCCAACTTATGTGCCTTGTAAAGATGTGAAGACTAGATGATGCTGTGGAAAGCATATACATCAACAGGAGCTTCCCCACCACAGTGAACTAATTTTTAATTCCTTTAGAAAGGGGCTTGCCAGTGTTTTTGTGCAATTCACAGAAGCAATTATGCTCTGGTCAAGTCTGAAACTTTAACTGTCTCTACATCTTGGATGAAAAAGATTACCAATTGTCTGATGTGCTTGGTTTCCTTCAAACTGATTTAACAGCCCTTCCGTCATCCATCATCTATCTCCTCATGCACTAAAGTGGGATGGAAAAATGGCTCTCTCTTCTTGGACTCATGGAAAGCTGAGTTTACTTTAAGTATGAATTCCAAGGATGTTCAGACTACAACTTGTTCTTGTGGAATTTACATCACTTATAAAGCACAGTTCAATCTATAGATCCAATGACTGAGCTCCCTATTTGATAAGCTTTTGGATGATTTTGCTACTATTAAAAAGGATAATTTTAATAAAAGGGAAAGCAGGCAAGTTCAAACAGTGGTACACTGAAGGCTTATAAACTAGAATGAGTTTCTGTACACGGAATATCTTTGCAACCTTCAGGAACTTTCTGATAGGAAGATGAGATAAAGTCATCTGACAGAACCTAGTACACTGCTAATGATACTTCGGGTGCTCAGGCTCAGTTCTAAGGATATCCCCAGTGAAGAAAGACAAGATCTAACAGACTCCATCACAAGGGTTATTGCTATTAATTGGACCTTTATGGTTTAGGCCCAAGAATATATCTATCTATCTGAAGGAAATCTAATATTTCTGGAATTCCTTTCCTTGATGGGATTAAGGTATTTCTCTCTGCCTTACTGTAAGAATTTTTCCATATCCTGGAATCAGTTTTTTTCTTGATAATAAAAAGAATGAGGAGTACTTGTGGCACCTTAGAGACTAACAAATTTATTTGAGCATAAGCTTTCGTGGGCTAAAACCCACTTCATCAGATGCATGCAGTGGAAAATACATGCATGCATCTGATGAAGTGGGTTTTAGCCCACGAAAGCTTATGCTCAAATAAAATTGTTAGTCTCTAAGGTGCCACAAGTACTCCTCGTTCTTTTTGCTAATACAGACTAACACAGCTACCACTCTGAAACCTTTCCTGATAATAAAATAGTATCTATTACTTGCTGTGATTGTGGCAACAACTCTTGGATCTTAGGTCTGCCACACTCTCATCCATTAATATCCAGGCTATCAGCTTGAAGAGAGATTAGTCCATATGGTTTACTAGTCCTTGCATTAATATTAACACTTCTTACCACTATTCTCATTTGGTTTGTGACAGAGTTCTACGCACTTTAGAGAAGCAGCAATTTCTTGGCCAATACTTTCCCTATATTAAGATTTATTCAAACAACACTCAGTGTTCTTTTTACACATGTTCTAAATTATTTATTAAATTATAATTAAATTGAGATTAAATTCTACTATATTACCCAATGCTAATAGACACCTATTTTAACAAAGACTCTTTCCTCCCAACTGAGAATTTGCTTTCTCTAGTCTCACTTAACAATATAAAAATTAATTCACTGTAAATCATAACAAAAAAAGCATTTACCTCCTTCCTTTGCCCCCCCTCGTCAACTTAAAACAAACTTGTGCAGCATGCAGCAGTGTCTGTGTATAGTTAGATGCTTAGATATAATTGCTAATGTGGCAATACAGATAGCGTTATTTATATACCCATGATACTCCAGTTACCAGTTTATTCTGTTTTGGTTGCTAGTTAGTCTAAATTTTGTGGTTACCTAGTTTATTTTATCTCAGCTGCAAATTGATTTTCACCAGCTGATGATCTAGTCCCAGAGCATTTACTTGTATTCTGGATACAAAGGCAAATTGGTACATGGAGCTAATCTAAAACTGGAATTTCTGGCCTGCAGGGAATACTGATATTTTGACATTAGCTTTTGTCCCAATTCAGGACAAGAAGTCAAACTATCAAAACTTTTTGTTTTGACAGCCCTAAATCAAAACGCTTTATTTTAGGTCAACATGAATCTCTCTAGTCACCTGAGCCACTGTGGTGCCTCATGTGAGTTGTAGTTCACTGTCCTTCCTCCAACTATCCTCCAGTATAAGCTCCTACTCCCCTGCCCAGACTCTCTATATTTCATAATGCACTGGGATCTCTTCCTGTGGCTGAAACACTGCAGTACTTAATCAACTCCCATAAGGCTCTAGATGTCTCCGGGCTTTCTTTCCTCTCTTCTGGTCCTTCATCCTGCCTGTCCCTCACAGCCCCTGGCCCCACTTCCTGACATCCTCATATGCTTTCCAGCCATTGTTTCACATTTTAAAGGTGAAGGTGTAAAGGTTGAAAAGTATGTTAACAAATGTAATTCCATGTAATGCTTTAGTTGCGGGGAAAACACTTAACTCTTAATTCAGCTGTGGGCAGATAAAAAGCCTTCCAGTTCACCTTTGAAAACAAAACAGCTCATGCAGAAGACCTGAGTAGCAATAAGAAATAGATATGGGAATATAGTAACCTAGCAAATTTTAAAAAGCCACAGTTTGTTGCTCTGTAAACCCAATATTTGATACACTTACATCTTTACCCCATAAGAAACTGTTAATATTGCTGACAAACTGACCAAAGTAAGACCTCAACTGGACATCAGGAAGAGAGCAATACTTTAATGTTGAAAAATACTAATTTCTGCTGATTCATTTTTGTTTTAAAATGTGCTGAAATGCTCAAGGACAGCACAAGCTGCGTATGCATTTTTTATGCAGTGCTTACAGAATTTTGCACATCACAGATTTAATAGGGTTTTTTTATACCACTATTCTTTTTCCTCAGACATCACCTTCTGTATCAGTACACACAGTGGCAAACACTGGCACTATAGGAGTCTCACAGTGGCAAGTTTATGTCAACATATTGACACATTCGGGGAGGTATGTTAGAGGTAGTGCAAGTAGTGAACAGAATGATACAAAAACTGCGTCTCTAATGAAACCTGTTTTACATCTCTAGTTTTACCTACCAATGAAATAAAACACCAATTATAAATGGGTTCCTATATTGCCATTTTCACATATAACTCAAACAATATGATCCCTTGTATGCTAGGAAATTAACTTGCTACTGCCATGGCCCCCAATTAAAATTAAAAATTAATGGAGATATCCTATTTCCTAGAACTGGAAGAGATCTTGAAAGGTCATTGAGTCCAGCCCCCTGCCTTCACTAGCAGGACAAAGTACTGATTTTGCCCCAGATTCCTAAGTGGCCCCCTCAAGGACTGAACTCACAACCCTGGGTTTAACAGGCTAATGCTCAAACCACTGAGCTATCCCTCCCCTGCAGGGTTTAAAAGGCTTGGTTGCTAATACAGATGAGACAAGACTGTTTACAACACTATCACTGAAAGTCTAAATAAATAAATAAAAATAACACACATTTATACAGTACATTTCACCTAGATATTTAAAAAAAAAACACCTTCACAATGGTGGTGACCGTTATTATCCCCATTTTACAGATAGGAAAACTAAAGGCACAGAGAGACCTGGACATATGGAGGTTGAAGCTAAAATGCGTCTAATTTGCTGTCCCTTATGGATACAAGAACAACTTGGGACCTACTTCTGGATGAAGAAATATATAAGCGTCTCAGTTTAACGCAAATATACAATCAATCAATGGCAAAGCTAGGACAGAACCAGATCTTTATACAATTACTCTAGCGCCCTCTACATTGAACCACATATCCTCCCTTAAATGAGATGAAGTAGAACACTGTCTATCTCTCTTTCTGTAACAGTATTTAAAACAATCTTCCGTTAACTAAAATAGCAGCTAACGCATTCAGCATGTGGAAGGCAAGTTGATGACAACTACTGCTGACAACGGGTCATTGTCCTATTATACGTGGCACCTGTGTGGAATTTTTAAATCATATTTAAAGTGCAGTAAGCAGATTTAAAATTCCTGTTCCGAATCTAAGTTCAAAAAATATCCCTACGATCTTTTGCCACAATACGATACTTTTCTGGTACAAATTTGGGGCCCAGTGAAATAGCAAAGTACAGTGAAGAGACAGAAACAGTAGTAGTCATTCATACCATTTGATTGCATGTTCTCTATGGTGAAACAAATGAAAAATGTTATTAAAATTGGTAGCACTTTAAAGAAACTGTCAATAATTGATATTTCATTAAAAACTTTAATTAGACAGATCATTTACTATATTTATTATATATTCATAATTATATTTAGTTACTATTCAATTAATGTGTACTAAAAATATTTAGGCCCTTTGGAAAGCCTACATATTTTTCAAATGTTTATATGAAAACAATTTGACATTTTTGTTATTAACGATACAAAAATTAGTAAATATTAGCTAATGTAAACATCAAAACACCTTGAGAAAGTATGAACATTATTGTGAGAATTGCCCCGAGTTGTAGGGGAATGCAGAGAAATAGCAGCATTTGGGCTAGAATTACATTCCAATTCCGTCCCCTTTTGAACACCCGAGCCTTGCAAAAAACAGATAAAATACAGCCACAGCTGGCCAACAGAGAATTCCCTCAGAAAAGGGGAATTCACAGTTGGAGTAAAGCCCACTTTCCCCCCAACCTCAGTATAGATATTAAGAGAAGGAACATGACTGAGTAGAGAACGTACAGGGGAGCTCTGCTTCACTTTCTCTCCATGTCTGATCCCTTACGGTACTTCTACACTGTAGATGGGAGCATGCCTCCCAGCCAGTATAAACAGACACACACTAACTCTGCTCCTTCTAGCACACTAAAAATATCAGTGTAGAACACTGCAGCATAGGGGACAGCATGGTCTAGCCACCAACTGGGGACCCTGGGGGTCGGCAGGCTTGTACTCAGGCAGCTAGCCCAGGCCACAACATCCACAATGTTATTTGTTAATCGCACAAGCTCCAGCAGAGCTAGCATGCATCTGTCTAACTAAGCTGGTAGGCACACTCCCAGCTGCAGTGTAGACATACCCTTAGGGACCTTAGAGCAGCCTTATTGCACAGATAGGGACAAAGCAGCTTGAGAATCATGGAGTCAATTACAACTTCCTCCTGCTCATTTCTCTCCTGCACACAGTGTATCGGTGCAGAAAATAAATCTGGTTCTTTTTATATATGTCATAATTTTTCAGCCACTTATGTACCAAGATAAAAGGCACCTTAATCTTAATGAAGAATAGTCTTTAAACAACTGAATTCAGTAACTTACAAATGTCCTGATAAACCACATAATTTAATATTAGTTAAAATATAAGTAGCACTAAGTCCTGTATCATCCCTTACTTTAAGTACATTTGTCTCAAATTGGCCCTTTATGAAGATATATGGAACACTATTAACCTGGTTAAGGCTCAGAATAAACATTCCTTAATTGAAAACTGCAACGTTTATCAATTACTGCTATTTATATCTGGTCTATCCAGGATTCCAGACAGACCGGAAGGAAATGTCCCTGGTCACAATCTAAGCCAAACCTAAGCTTTAGCTAGTGTTGTAGATGAACAGAGTAAAGTACAGTGATATGAATCAGGTATCTGTGTAATAATCAGGAACTGCCATTTTAATGGTAATTCCTAAAGAAAATGTAGCCTGACAAAATGCATCTAGGACAGGAAGATCAAAGTGGGAACCAAAGATACTGGAAATTTCTTCCACTACTGTTATGCAGCACGTGACTTGCCAGTTTTCTTCCTGATTGCCACCTTCTGCAAAACAGATGACTTTGAGTGGTGGACTAAATCTTGTACTGTATATAAAGCACTTAAGAATGAAAAGGATAACAACCGTAATGTATATGTACTGAGACACTTTTCATAATTCATATCTAAGAGATTTTGGGGTCCTCAGCAAATATTATGTTTTGGTTCCTGAGCATAGGTGCCAACTCTGTGGATGCTGCAGCCCTGGAGCACGCACGGAAAAAAATAGTGGGTGCTCAGCATCCACCAGCAGCCCCGTGGATCAGCACCTCCCCTTCCCCCCACCTCCCGCCCATCAGCGGACCCACCAATTAGCTCCTCCTCCTCCCTCCCAGCCCTCCCACCTGCCACGGATCAACTGTTCAGCAGCATGCAGGAGGTGCGGGGGGGGGGGGCGAGAAGCCAGTAGCAGGAAGAGGTGGGGGAAGGGAGCAGGAAGAGGCAGGGCAGGGGCACAGCAGGGGTGAGAAGAGGCAGGGTGACGGTGGGAGCTTGGGGGAAAGAGGTGGAGTGGGGGCAGGGCCTGGGGCACAGCGAGGGCAGGAAGGGGCAGGGCACAAGGGGTGGAGTGGGGGAAGGGCCTGGGGCAGAGCGGTGGCAGGAAGAGGCGGGGTTTGAACTTTGTGGAAGGGGTGGAGTGGGGGCAGATTCTAGGGCGGAGGGGGGGGGGGGGTCAAGCACCTCCTGGGAACAGAGGAAGTCGGCGCCTATGTTCCTGAGGAACCAAACTAAATGTATATTTATATTTTTTCTCTTTACATGCAAATATATTCCAGCACTGATGAATAGGAACATATCCTTTCTTTCTTAGAGAAAGCTAGATTTATAATACCTAGCTTAGGCAAGCTTGCCAACTTTCATGAATGTTTTAGTACAGGGGTAGGCAACCTATGGCACGGGTGCCGAAGGCGGCATGTGAGCTGATTTTCAGTGGCACTCACACTGCCCGGGTCCTGGCCACCGGTCCGGGGGGGCTCTGCATTTTAATTTAATTTTAAATTAAGCTTCTTGAACATTTTAAAAACCTTATTTACTTTACATACACCAATAGTTTAGTTATATATTATAGACTTATAGAAAGAGACCTTCTAAAAACGTTAAAATGTATTACTGGCACGCGAGACCTTAAATGAGAGTGAATAAATGAAGTATCGGCACAGCACTTCTGAAAGGTTGCCGACCCCTGTTTTAGTATATCAATGCATCTGGGTGGTGTGGAAGTTTCTCAAAGCTCACAGGATTCCACCTGCCCTGCCCTACCCTACTGCCCTCTTCTTCAGAAAAATCGCTCTATTTGTTTCCAAAGACACAGCCACAAAGAGCAGGAAACAAAGAAACCCACAGTCGTACACTTACTTATTCAATGTGAGATCAAGGATGAATTTGGACCCGAAGGCCTCAATCTGGAAACTTGCCTGGGCCAGATGCACAGCCTGTAGACATGAAAAAAGAAGAACCTTTACTTTTCCTATATGTTTAAAACAAGTCAAATCAGTCATCCAGGTTTGTATTTTTTATTATAGTAAATTGTACAGTACAAAATATCTTATTTAGAATTCCCATAGAAATATCTGCATATTTTTGTATGCCATTATTTGGATCGGTATAGTGAAGGCATAACAAGTACCTACTAAAGTATATACAGTGTTCTAATTGTAATCACCTCATAGCACTCACTTATTCTAAAAAAGTATGAATAATTATAATTAAGGCCATTGTGATGCAAGCATGTAGATACAAAATCATGGAAAAGCTCACATTATACAGTATGCAGGACTCCTTCAAAATAATTCCCTTTAAGACCCAAGGCTTTGCATCTGTGGATGTATCCATCCTAGAGGTTACTAGATCAACAATTCTCAACACATTCATTCAATAGCTAGTCCCATATCTGGAGTTTTAAATTTCAGCTTTAACTTTAAATTAGATCTAGCTGCCAAAAACAGAACGGCCTCAATTCTCTAACCTGAATTATCAAGTCAATTCTCAATATTGTTCTAAGTGGGACTAACAATATCTGCAGCATATTCATACATTAGCTGGAAAAACAGGGTCAAAACAGACTATCCAAAATTTTGTTTAATAAAAGATTATCACAGATACTTGTCCAGTGTTCCCTCTAATTTTTTATGTCCATGTGCAGAATTAATTTTGTTATGTGCACCAACATGGAGGTGATGTGTGACATGTCACCTTCATATTGGTGCATATAACAAAATTCATGTGGTGAGGGTGGGGCCAGGGCCGAGGGGTTTGGAGTGTGGAAGAGGGCTCAGGGCTGGGGCAGAGGTTGAGATGTTGGGGGGTGAGGGCTCTGGCTGAGTGTGCGGGCTCTGGGGTGGGGCTGGGGATGAGGGGCTTGGGGTGTGGGAGGGGGCTCAGGGCTGGGACGGAGGGTTTGGGTGTGGGGGAGATGGGCTCTAGGGTGCGGCCAGAGTTTGGAGTGCAGGCTGCCCCGGGGCTGTGGTGGGGAGAGATGACTTCCCCCAGGCCTCTCTCACCGCAGCAGCTTGAGGCTGGGGGAAAGGCGCCTCTCCCTGGCTGCGGCACCTCTGGCAAGGCTGGGCTGGGCCGAGGCAGGTCTGCTAGGGCCAAGGAAGCGGCTCCTCTCCCCCGGCCAAGGCAGGTCCGCTCTATATACAACTATTCACAGCTTCAGCACCAGACAGATTTTATGGTCCTGTCAAAAGCAACAATCCTAGCTCAATCATAACGATGGAACCACCATAATGAACAACCATGGGATGAAACAAACATTAATGTGTTAGTCTAATCTCATCATTCCCATGTATCAGCAATGAGTCAGCGAGTAAGTCACCCTAATTAGTGAAGACTAAAATAGTATTTCACCCTGGCAACTGATTTATATTATTTATAACAAGTTAGCATAAAGTGTTTTATTACTTTGTGTTTCCGCCATTACGATTTTATGCAATGTGCTTCATTCATGTGAGGGGGGATATTTCTGAAGAATGTTACACACTATTAATAGTGTTCTCTTTTAAAGAAATGCATTAATCCCTATATTGTGGGATGCTGACATTCCAATGATTTATAGTGCTAAAGTGTGATTTGAAATTCGTTTCCTCTTATACAAACAAGTCACAGACAGCATATGTCAAAATAAGAAATAATAGTCCTGGGATGTATACAACACTGTTTATATGCACACCCTTTAGATGTTTCCTTTTCTATGCATAAGAAAAATTACACATATTGCCTGTGCAGTCTGTATACATGCACACACTTGATACACATATGGGATATATGTGACTTCATGGGTACGTATGTATGTGAAACCTATATTCTTGTTGTTCCCATCTAGTTATATATAGTGTAAAAGATATAAAAGGAAACTGTTTGCTTGTTATGGCGACAAAGACTACTCTCTAACTGCAAAGCTGCACTATATTACATTAAGCTTTCCTGCCGCATAGTGCTAGCAATCAAATGCAGTGGAGCTAGCTCAAGAAGAAAGGGTCAGATTCTCTTTTCCATTTTTGCTGCCACCAAAATAAAATTATATGAAGAGAAGAGTCCTCCCCCCTTGCTCTGGTAGGACAGAATACTGTTAATCATCATGATAGAGATTCATTGCACCAGGAGCGGTTCTGGGAATAATGTTGCAGTCTCTTGTATGCAGCAGAATCTCCAAGTTTCTCTCTCTTCCCACTACATGCCCTAAATTCACAGACTAAAATAAGTAAATAAATTATTATAACTCTCGGATTTATTGAAGCCTAAGCCCGAGCCCCTGCTGTCTGGGGCTGAATTATTGGAATTTACAAAAAGTCACAGAGGTCTCGTAAAAATCACAGATTTTTAGCCATAATTATTATATAAAAACAATATTATGGTTTCACTGAAATTCAGTTCACTCATTGAAAAAAAGCGCTGAGTTTTTTCAGTGTTCTGGAAAAAAACAGTATGAGTTAAGGACATTTTGTGAGTGGAAATTCTGATAACCCGACTTTTGCTGGATCGTGCCACACCTCAGCAGTATACGTTCATTTACTTATTTTACCGTGCTCTCTATCATAGTATTTTAGGATTATTTAACTGTAATTCAGTTGTATGAATTTCATAGAATTGTTGTAATTTTAATTTTTAAAAAGCCAGTGAGTCCTTGCATCACTACATGGACAAACTGGATTTTTTAGTTGATATGGGAAATAGTTCTTACATGCTGAGAATTTGACTGCTCACTTTGAATTGGAGAATATTTCCTGCCTATATTGGAGAAATACCTTATAGTGTGACTCTACAAAGAAAAGTGACTAAAATTTGCTCCACAGATTTACTCCCTGAATGTATTCAGTTTCATTTCTTCCGACTTTAGTAACTAAGGCCTCACCATTTCCGAGCTCCGTCCGCTATGCCACAGCCTTGTCCCATGACCAGCGACGAATTTGAATTCATTTTCCTCTGAATTTCAATTGCAGAGGAGTCTCTGGGCGAGGCGTTAGATTCACTGTCTTGCCCGATGCACTGCTGAAAGAGGGAGAGTCCGGGCAATCCCAGAGAGGAAGAGGGCAATCAGAGAAGGGAAAGAGGTCTCAGCTCCGGAAAGCATCGAAGTGTGAGATCTGTGGGCTGTGTGGTGAAGTGCGAGAGCTGAGAAGCGGGCAGCGTAAAGCCAGAAGAAAAGAGCGGAGAAAGACAAAGAAGGACTGAAAACCCGAGCACTGGACAAAAGCGTGAAAGTGAAACAGCAAAGCCAAAGCAAAAGTCAGGCGGCAAGTCAGCGCGGCCAGGGGCTGCCCCGAGTGCCCCACCACCGACGGACCGCTCCCACGCCGGGGTGGTGTACCGACAGTTCCTCACTGTTGGCCAGTGTGGGTGCCCCAGGTGTGTTTTTAGAGGACGAGGCGAGCTTAGATTCCACTCCCTCCCCGATGAGATGGGAAAGGCCAGGCGCACTCGCAGAGAAGACGAGATCCTGCCAACGCTCCCCGCCTGCTAACCATCTCTTTCATCAGGGGCCAGGATCTTCATCACAGCGAAACCACAGGGAAACCCTACCAACAGGAGACAGACAGGAACAGGAAACAATATAAACATACAAAATTTTATTTTAAACAAAAAAAACAAATAATATAAATTTAAATACTAAATAAACATTTAAAAATAAAAAAAACAACAAACAGCAGAGAAAAAATAAAAAAAAGATAGCAGAAAAGCTCTGGAAGCAAAAAGCTCTCAGAGAGCAAGCAGCTCAGAAAAAATTGGGAGAGGCTCTCCTCAGAGAGAGGGCTATGCCATCCTCAGCTAAGCAGGGATGTTCGCCATCGGTTCCTCAGGCAGAGGCTTCCCTCGCCGCAGGCTTCTGCGTAGGGGGACAGGCTGTCAGGCGTGTGAGCCTAAAGTCTGGCTGTAGTCAGCGTGCAGGGCTTCTCATTACATAGTGTTGGTTTAGTGCTGACTTGTATATTAGTGATAAGATGTACTTTACTTTGCATGCATAAGAGAGAGCTTTAGTAGAGTTAGACTGCACCTAAGACACAGTTTTTACTTACAGAAGAATGACCCCTCAGGTTTTACCTTTTTAGCATAAGCATAACCACGAACAGCAGGGACGTGCTGCACAGGGGTCTTCACTCAGAATACTTTCGCTCACTGGCGGAGCAGCACGCGCATGCTCATCTGCATTCAGCACTGCAATCTGTGCTAAGCAGCTGAGCCACTTAAAGCTCAGCAAAGGATGCCAGGACTTTGCCGAAGCACAGTGCGGCCTTTGTGCAAGAGCATGCGCTACTTCTCTGTCGACTATGCGGCTGATCTCCTGAATTTTCTCCTCTCTTCTGTCTCTGAAATCTAAGACTTGGTCTTTCTGCCTGCTCTTTCCAACCCTGTTTGGAAATTCTCGGACAGTTTGAGATTTGTCTGTATTACTGTGTTCGCTGTTGTCCTTTTGTTTTCACCATACACACGGCCTATCACACACATCCCACGCAGAGGCTGGCAATCACGGACTGAAGAAAAAGACAAGGCTCACAGCCGGCACGAAGGAAAGGAAAAGACAAGGGCGAAGAGCAGAGCAGAGAGCATCGAGCAGACACACATGGAACGCAGATGCAGAGGAGCAGAGGGCCCAGCACATAGGAGCGGCACACAGGAAGGGGCAGTCAGCATGGCAAGGGCTGGCTGGTCTCCGAGGGGGAGCGCGACATGGGCTCAGGCGACACGACCAGAGAGAGAGCAAGACCAGGAGCATCTGCAACCGCCTCCCGCGAGAGCCTGTCCCCCTGCCACTGCAGTGCAGTCCCCTCACCCCTGCAGTCAAGTCCTGCAGACCCACTGCATCAAGTCCAGTGGACTGAGGGTAGTGCAGAGCAAGGCTGTAAGTTACTAGACAGGCGCTGCTGTAACACTCAGGCGCAGGTGCTTAATCAAATCCCCCGCTATAAAACCATAAACCTCTCACTGTGTTATCCCTTATTTTTTTGCCTTTGTTGTTACTTCCTGTTTCATAATGTTTTCAAATCTTTGTTTACAGTGCAGGATTTTAATTACATTGCACAGACCACATTACCAGCCACATTTTTAGGGGTCAGAAGACTGGCAGGGCAGGGGTGTACAGGTCAACAGGCACTAGGCACACTAGACGGTGGGTCTGCTGTGTAGTGTATGCTGCCCAGGTGGGTGTCTGCCACTGGTCTGGTCTGTCCTTGATGTGTAAGGTCCCGGTGCCTTCCATCCAAGTCGTGGTCCTCCCTTCCCCATCCTGGCAAAAAAGCCCACCCATCCCCCCTCCAACGCCCCAACCCTCCCCACACCCCTCACCCCCCTCACCCCTCACCACCCCCTCCCCCCTTCAACCTCCCCACCCACCACCGTCCTGGTAAACCCACCCCCCACCCCTTCCATGTTTAGTCCAACCCCACACCATGTTCCAACTAAGAAGCAGAAATGCAAAGAATGCAAAACATGTCCTTAGTTTAAAAAGATTTTAGTTTAAAAGAAAAATTTGTAAAAAAATTTAAAATGTTTAAAAAAGTGGGAAAAAATCAGTTCTTACTATGCTCTCAGTCACAGGTGTTAAAAGCTCATGGACAAAAGCTCTCGCAAAGCCTCTTCCTCAGCTGGCTCCCGCTGGGATATTCTGTCTGGCTGATCATAAATGCTCCTCCAAAGACAGCTGCCTTTCCCTGCTCTCTCAGCCTGCCAAAGATTGGCTCCCAACCTCCAGCTGCTCACACACGGACAGCCTCAGCACAGAGATTGTGGGATATCTAGCTCTGACGGGCAGCGAGCCAAAGTCCGCCCATCCCCTTGATCTTCCATTGAGCCTCCTCCTCCTCCACTCACCTCTCCAGCCACCATTCACCACCAGCCGGTAGTTGAAGAGAAGTTGCTTTTTTTAGTTGAAGAGGCCCTTTTAGGTGTCTTCATTGAGGGCAGGGGCTCATCCCCAGGGCCATTCCGGGGGTGTGCCACGTCCGGCATCCCCAACAGCCGTTATTTTTTGTGGTCGGGGAGTGCCTGCCCTGCCAAAGAAGGTGCCTGCACATGCGACCCGCCAACGTCATGAACCATGCCGCCCACCCGGCCCACGATGTTTGATGTTGGTGCACCCATTCCTCCAGTCCCCACCCAGCTTGCAGCACCATTGAAAAGTAGGTTAATGCCCAATGCTGCTGGTGGGGCTGTGTGCTGAGTCCCATCTATAGCCCTATAGATGGACCACCTGTTGGGAATCCCCACCCGCTGAAGCCATCTATGATGACCTGGACATTTCCGACAGTCACTACCTTTGAGAGCAGTTGCTCAGCGATTGCAACGACAGCTTGCATGACGACAATCCCAGCAACGGCTGTGGCCAAAGTGGCCACCGGTAGCCAGGTAGCTGTCTGGGTTGGGCGTGGCAGGTATGGTTCGGCCAGAGCAGGTGCTCGCTTCGTTGCCTCCTGTCCTGGCTGGGCTGGCAGCATCCAGGGGGCAGGTCACACAGGGGAAGGCAGTGTCCCACGCATCCCAGGAAGTTTCCTGTCCCATCCATCCAGAGCCACAGCCACTCCTGCATCCCCCACACCAGCCTGTGCTCCGGTCCCACCCAGAATCGCCGCCCACACCATGAACTTGCGTTCCCATTGCCACCATTGCCCCCCCTCCCCTGCCACTGCCCACTGGGGAGAGTGAGAGCGCAGGTTCTCACTCTCTCTGCCCGAGCCTCCTCGCCGGCTTCTCAGCATCTGACTGTGGAAGAGTGAACGATAACGAGGAACGAGGAGATGACGCGGCCAGAAGTGCAGCGATGATGGCGATGGCCTCATGCCATGCTCGCAGGCGTCCGGCGTCGCTGTACCACCAGAGAGAAGAGAAGCCAGAACAGATTTCGCCCGCAGAGAGGGAGGGCGGGGAGGGAGGAGTTCAATAATGACACATTTTTCCATTTTCCCCCAGCATGCAAATGGAAAAATCCCAATGGGGGGGGGGAGGGCGGGAACTGGGATAGTGATAGCAGTGCAGTGCACACAAAAAAATGAAGCTGGCTGGTGAATGTGGACTCAAGTTCGAATTTTGTGTATTTAGTATGGATACACAACAAATTTTATTAAGGTGAAAATCCACAAACTCTTAAAGATTCATCGAAATAGTCCTGTAGTGTAGACAAGCCCTAAGGCCCTAGATGCTTCGAAGACTTATGAACATGTTCAACTTTATGCACTGTGAGTAGCTGCTCTGACTTCAGTTTAACTCTCATTGATTTTAACTAAAGCCAGTGGAAGTTAGTGTAACCAAGGAAATAATTCAGCTCTAAAATATGCTAGTGTTCTAGTGTTCTCTTCTAGTGTTCACTTGCTGCAATTTAAGCCCATTGCTTCTTGTCCTATCCTCAGAGGTTAAGAAAAACTATTTTTTCCCTCCTCCTTGTAACAACCTTTTATGTACTTTAAAATGTTATGTCCCCTCTCAGTCTTCTCTTCTCCAGACCAAACAAACCCAATTTTTTCAATCTTCCCTCATAGGTCATGTTTTCTAGATCTTTAATCATTTTTGTTGCTCTTCTCTGGAATTTCTCCAATTTGTCCACATCATTCCTGAAATGTGGCATCCAGAACTGAACAATACTCCAGTTGAGGCCTAATCAGCATGGAGTAGAGTGGAAGAATTAGTTCTCGTGTCTTGCTTACAACACTCCTGCTAATACACCCCAGAATGATGTAATAGTGTTACACTGTTGACTCATATTTAGCCTGTGACCCACTATGAGCCCCTAGACAGTTATTTCCTGTTTTGTATGTGTGCAACTGATTGTTCCTTCCTAAGTGGAGTACTTCACATTTGTCCTTATTGAATTTCATCCCATTTACTTCAAACGATTTCACCAGTTTGTCCAGATCTTTTTTAATTTTAACCCTATCCTCCAAAGCACTTGCAACTCTTCCCAGCTTGGTATCGTCTGCAAACTTTATAAGTGTACGCTCTATGTCATTATCTAAACCACTGATGAATATATTGAACAGAACTGGATCCAGAACTGATTCCTGTAGGACCCCACTCGACATGCCCTTCCAGCTTGACTGTGAACCACTTAACTACTCTCTGGGAACAGCTTTCCAACCAGTTATGCACCCACCTTCTAGTAGCTCCATCTAGATTGTATTTCCCTTGTTTGTTTATGTTGCCTTTAGTGGATTTGCACAGATGTAAACTGATTAGAGCTTAGCAAACAGCTCTGATGTTGAACAAGAAGAAACAGAATCTAACTCTCTTGCCCTCAGCTGTGTTGGCTTTACCAGGCTACCAGGAGTGAAAACTTATTTTTGACACTAGAGTCAATAGATAGGACTCTGAACACACGCTGATGGCAGACTGCATAAAAATCTGTGATTACAGCAACGGGTCAAACAGTAGTCAAAATTTGGCTTGCAGAATCTTCATGACAGTGGTGAAGTATGTATCAGAAAGAACTCAGCCTTTTTCACAGATGCCAGGCTTGCAGACTCCACCTGGCATCTCAGTGAGATATAATAAATGGAACCCCATGATGCCATGAAGAACAGCTGCTTGAAACTGAAGCCAAGCAAGAACTGATGCTGGGGGGCAGTGGAAAGTATTTTCAATCATTTGCAGCCATGGTACAATCTCCTTGGTTGAAGGTAAGCACGCACAATTGGTCAATGAAGTCCATAGTTTAGGAGAACTCTTGGATTCCTTGATGACACTAAGCTCTCACATAGCAGCATCCACAAGTATCACATTCTATCATCTCCGGTTGGTTAAGAGACTCCATCCCACCTTGGTGGATGATGACCTGGCCTTAGTTATTCACACCTGTGTCACCTCTTGGTCAGACTGCAACAATATGATGGAAATAGCTGGGCTTGAAGCTTTCAGTACTTCGGAAACTCCAACTAGCACAGAAAATTGCAGCACTTCTCCTCCGCAACACAGGCTACTGTGAGCACATTAAACCTGTCTTCTGCTCTGTACCCTGCCTTCCCATAGGATTTTGAATCAAGGTCAATGTCTTGGTCTTTATCTTTAAAACACTCCATGGCATGGATCCAAGATATCTAAAGGACTACCTAAAATTATGTGTTGAAGGCGCCAGACGAAGGACCGTGGCAGTGGTCGAGCATCCACCGAAATGCCGCCAAATTCCGGCCAGGATGCGGGCACATTTAGATGACCCCACAGGCGCCATGGAGCCCGCAGGCACCGCGTTGGGGACCCCTGAGGGATGCCAGTTATAGTGACATAACAAATAACCGCGTCTATACTGGAGCTTTGTTGCTTTAACTTTGCTGCAAAAAGCTTTATGCCTCTCGTCACTGTGGCTTCATTTTGCCAGAAAAACAGGAGAGTTTTGCCAGCAATAGTAGCTTTGTGGTGTGTACCCTTCCACTGTTTTGTCAGCAAAAGCTGACTTTTGCCAACAAAACTCTGTAGCGTAGACAAGGCTACTTAGTGTGCTAACTCAAGCAGAGCCAGCAAGTATCTGTCTACACAAGCTGCGAAGCTGCTTCCAGATGTGCTGTAAATCTCTGCTCATACCTTATTTACTCAGGCTTTGCATGGAGATGAAGGCGGGAGTATTTGCCCTTCAGACAGTAGAATGTGTTATATATTCCTAATTCACAACTCTGCACAGGATCTTTTGCTCTTCTACTCATTAACAGGATGTGAAACTGCCATTAAAATATCAAAGGCGCAGTGGTACCAAAAAGCCCTTCACAAGAGTCACTAAACTAGGTGATATCAAACATCGTGTCCAGTTTGTCACAGGAAAAACTGAAAAATTTGGTTCAAACAAATATCACCTCAATAAGAAACAAGAGTTCAAAAGTTGTAGTTTTTAAACAATTTAGCCGTGCTCTCCAAATGTTCAAAATCAATTTTGGCTAATTATTTCTACAATGTGCTTTATAATAATAAACAATGCATAGTATACTACAAAATAAAACTTAATTAAATTAAACTTCAACAAAATAAAATAACTTGTTGAACATCTTGCCAAAACGTGCTTTTATGAAGGACATATGGGAATTAAACCCTGTCCTTAGAAGTGTTATTTATCCAAAACTACAATAAGTATGTTTTCTAATCTGACACTATAGAAGCCAAATGGCATTTCAGAATCAAATCCTCCATTACTTTAAAAGTATCTTGATTATAATCTGAAAATATCTGACTATTAAACGGCAGTTAAAATAAATTATAATTAACAAACACACACTGTTTATTGAGAAACAGTGTAAGTGGTAAAAGACCTCAGAGCAATGTTAGTGCACTAGTGAAATCTACTGAAACCTTCTAATTAAATTATCTATGGTCGAACTGGAATTTGTAGGCCCTAGCAGGGGAATCATCTCAAATGAGTGGGATTAAGCCACCAGCACAAGCATACACTTCTCAACTGAGTGCAAATGAATCAGCATCTCTCTACCAAGAAATCAGGTCAATGCACCAATGCATTTCTCTGCTGATTCACACAACACTCAAAAGATTTATACTGTAACATATGAAGAGATCCTTCCTAGATACACATGTCCATAGAAAGTAGAGAAAAACCAAAAAACACAGAGCAGGTTTATTTGATAAATTAGCACTAAAACCATATGCTAATAAAAGCATAAATCGCTAAGTACACCTCTACCCCGATATAATGCTGTCCTCGGGAGCCAAAAAAAAATCTTACTGCATTATAGGTGAAAACGTATTATATTGAACTTGCTTTGATCCGCCGGAGTGCACAGCCCCACCCCCCCAAACACCCTGGAGCGCTGCTTTACCGCGTTATATCCAAATTCGTTTTATATCGGGTCACGTTATATCTGGGTACAGGTGTACTAACTTATATGAATAGCTGTTTTCTTGTTCTTGTAGCCATGTTGATCTCAGGATATGAGACACAAGGTGGGTAAGATAATATCTTTTATTGGACCAACTTCTGTCAACCAGGACTTGTTGGCCACTACAGAAGGAGTAAAGTTTTCTTAGTTTCCTTTATAGTGCTCGTGTGCGTTTTTATCAACTCCATGTGCTGTAGGAAATCTATGCCATTTGTTGCACCACTTCCACCCTTGTCTCTGACTTTGTATGTATGTTCATCAACTGTTATTCTAAATGTACTATATACTAATTGGTATCTCCAGATGGAGTTAATATTCACAAGGTCCTATAAGTACTTAGTTGACATATAATCTTTCCCCATTCTTAACAATTAATGCATTTCATAACTAAACAGTGTACACAATATTGCTGTCACAGCCGGCTCAAGCGTGCATGCTTACAACATACAGGCCGTCAATGAAGGAACAACCCTAATTATCTGCTTCAGTCACAAGTTGGAAAATCACTTATTAGCAGACCACATTGTCATGTTGATGAATGTTAGTTCCACAGAGCAAAGAAAGCAGACACTTTTATCTTACACAGGCACATGTCCTGCTTACTCTTTATATTGCTCCACAGTACTTTAAAAAAAATGCAGACAACTAGACAAGAGTCACTATTTCCATGTACACCTCTACCCCGATATAATGCAATCCGATATAACATGAATTCAGATATAACGCGGTAAAGCAGTGCTCCAGAGGGACAGGGCTGCGCACTCCGGCGGATCAAAGCAAATTCAATATAATGCGGTTTCACCTATAATGTGGTAAGATATTTTGGCTCCCAAGGACAGCGTTATATCGGGGTAGGAGGTGTAGTATAACTTGATTCAGGAGTATTTTCAGACCCCAATTCACAGAGAAGGAAAGGGTACCCGATATACTAAGGTAAAAACACCCCTTAGTTCTTTAAGGTAGATCACATAAGTGGTTCAGAGTCTCAATAAGAAAGTAAAGACTGCAGTGATAACAGAGAAACATACAAAGCTTAAAAAATAGTCCACTTGTGAGGCATGTAGGAAGTTCTCACACAAATGTCAGTGTTTGTAGATTCTAAGCTTTTCATTTAAAAAAATATTAAATTTCTAGCTCTTATGTTTGAAAAAAAACCTTACAAGTGTGAATTAAGGACAGTTGCTTTCTTCCTTGTTCTACACACAGCTCCAATGCCTCTTCTGCTGCTGAGTCTTGTCAGTTTTCACTGAAAATATGCAAAACCCTGTGTGTGGGCAGTAGTGACAGTGAAAAGAATCAGGCCCGTTTTACTCTGCTGTAGCACAGGAAGGCTGCAAGCAGCAGAAGCAGGCACTATTCACTGGAGAGGACCCCCCAAGAATAAAAACTGGGAGGAGGAAATGATGAACAGAAACACACCATCACCTCTGCTTCAGCCAGAACAATGAGATGTACATTGCACTAAGGGGCAGGAAAAATGTTTCTTCTCCCTTCCAGAAAAAAGAGAGGGGGTTAGGGAAAAAAAATCAAATATCTATTAGCCAGAGGCTACAAAAAAATGGAGCCTTTTCAACTGGTCATTTCTCCTGAACTTTGTCTTATTTTAGTCTTCAATAAAATATAATTTTATATATATTTATATATATTTAAAAAAACAAAAGGTGCCCATCTGGGGTTTTTAAGTGCAGTCCACCACCCACGTCAATGAACAAATAGACTGTGGAGTGAATACCATTGCTACAAAGGTTGCGCCCAACTGAAGATGCCACTGTGTTCTTCTGTACTGAATACGTTGATCAGTCTCAACCACGTAGGAACTGAAGCTAAAGATGCATCCCATGACAACAGCTAATGTCCCATAGCTTTCCTCAGGACCGTTTTCTCAAGACTGTCTCCTGGTTTAAGCTTGGGTAAACTTTAGGCTGCATTCAGGGTATGTCTACACTGGCAGAGTTACAGTGCCAGTCAGAGAGCACTGAAGGGAAACTGCTGTGGTGTGTTCACACTGTCAGCTGCCTGCACAATAGCATGTTCACACTTGCGGCGGTATGCGGAGAGGTGCACTCTGGGCAGCTATCCCACAGAGCACCTCTTCCTCTTCTGCCACTAAGAGTTGAGGGAAGGCAGAGGGGGTTGCGGGGCAACCTGGGTCCTGTCCCAATGCCCCATGATCCATTGCTTCGCATCTGAGCGATCCCTGTCTGCATTTGGTGCCATCTTTCAACTGTTTGTGTACTGCACACTCTGCCTCTTCGGGCTGCAGGAATGGAGCCCGCACTGTTGACCAATATTCTGCTCACTCTCACTAACACTTCACGAGTAGCAGCAGAGTTATTCCGTAAACTACAAAGGCAAGAGGAGTTTGACATTGATCTCACCACAGGTAGTAGCTATGACACGAGATTGCTTGTGGCATTCACAGAGGTGCTGACGATAGTGGAACGCCACTTTTGGACTCAGGAAACAAGTACTGAATAGTGGGATCACATCATCTATGCATGTCTAGGATGATGAGCAGTGGCTGCAGAACTTTCAGGTGAGGAAAGCCACATTCGTGAGACTGTGTCATGAGCTTGCCCCAGCCCTGTGGCAAAAGGACACAAGAATGAGAGCTTCCCTATCGTTGGAGAAGCACGTGGCAATTGCACTGTGGAAGCTGGCTACTCCAGACTGCTTCCGATTAGTCGCTAACCAGTTCGGAGTGGGAAAGTCAACTGTTGGACTCGTGTTGATGGAAGTGTGTAGGGCCATTAATCATATCCTGCTCTGAAAAACCATGACTCTGGGCAATGTGTGTGACATTGTGGATAGCTTTGCACAAATGGGCTTCCCAAACTGTGTGAGGGATGATAGATGACACACATATTCCAACTCTGGCACCAGACCACCTAGCCACCGAGTACATTAATCAGAAGGGGTATTTCTCTATGGTTCTCCAGGCACTTGTGGATCACCGTGGGCATTTCACAGACATTAACGCAGGCTGGTCCAGAAAGGTGCATGATGCATGCACCTTTCAGAACATTGGCCTATTCAGGAAGCTGCAAGCAGGGACTTTCTTCCCGGACCAGAAGATCACTGTAGGGGAAGTCAAAATGCCGATTGTGATCCTGGGAGACCTTGCCTACCCCTTTTGCCGTGGCTTATGAAGCCATACATGGGGCACCTTCACAGCTGCAAGGAGCTGTTCAACAACAGGCTAAGCAAGTGCAGAATGACTGTTGAGTGTGCTTTTGCCCGTTTAAAGGCCCGCTGGCACTGCCTATATGGGAGGCTTGCCCTGGCTGATGACAATATTCCTGTGCTTATAGCCGTGTGCTGTACGTTCCATAATATTTGTGAAGGGGAGGGTGAAAGCTTCACTCAGGGCTGGACCGCTGAGGCTCAGCGCCTGGAGGCTGAATTTGAACAGCCAGAGACCAGGGCTATTAGAGGGGAGCAGCGTGGGGCAATAAAGATCAGGGATGCGGTGAGGCAGCAATTTGAAGCTGAAAGCCACTAATATTTGGTACTATGCTCAGGAGTGCAGTGCTTGTAATGCTAGGAGGCAGGGCCGCCCAGAGGATTCCGGGGGCCCGGGGTCTTCGGTGGCGGGCGGCCCTTCCATTCCGGGACCCGCCGCCGAAGTGCCCCGAAGACCCGCGGCGGGACCCCCCGCCGCCGAATTACCGCCGAAGCGCAGCCCGGTCTTCAGCGGTAATTCGGCGGCGGGGGGCCCCGCCGCGGGTCTTCGGGGCACTTCGGCAGCGGGTCCCGGAACGGAAGGGCCCCCCGCCGCCGAATTACCGCCGAAGACCAGGCTGCACGTCGGCGGCGGGTCCCGCTTCGGCGGTAATTCGCCACTGGGGAGTCCTTCCGCTCCGGGGCGGAAGGACCCCCCCCCGGCGAAGACCAGGAGCGGAAGAAGCTCCTGCGCCCTCTTGCCCCGCCCCCTCTGGGCAGCCCTGACCCTATCCACCCCCCCCAGAACACCCACAATCCAAAACCCCCCATTCCCTGCCCCCTGACCGCTCCCCAACCTCCACCCCTCCCTGTGCCCTGACTGTCCCCAGGACTCCCTGCCCCTTAGCCAACCCCCCCAGCCACGGCCCCGGCCCCAGCCTCTTACCCCCAGCTCCCTCCTCACCCGGAGTCTCAGCGCCTCACCCGACAGCCGCAGCGTGTCCCCGGCGGGGCCTGAGCTCCGTCCCGCTCAGAGCCGCGTGGTGAGGGGGCGGGGCTGGGAGCTCACGCCGAGCGGAGGGAGCTGAGCTCAGCCCGGAGCTCCCAGCTCCACCCCCTGACCACGCGGCTCGGAGCGGGGCGGGGCTCAGGGGCCCCGGCGGAGACATGCTGCGGTGCTGTCTGAGGACAACGCTTGATGTGCTAAGGCTCCAGGAGAGGGGCGGAGGCGGGAGCCTCAGCTGTTCTCTTGGGGGCCCCTGCGGAGCCCGGGGCCCGGGGCAAATTGCCCCCTTTGCCCCCCCCTCTGGGCGGCCCTGCTAAGAGGTGATTGTGATTGGTGCAGACGATGCACTGTGAAGGTTTAAGAAAATTGCCTGTTGCTTTGCAGGGCTCTGTTTGCTTTCAATTAATGGAATAAAGATTGCTTTAAAACCAAAACAATTATTTTATTAAAAACAACAACTGGAGGAGAGAGACCAAAAAAACCACCTCAGCACTGTGGGGGATGGGGAAAGGGAGGGTCCCAAGGCAGTTAAAGATTTGTGTATGTCCAGGTATCATATGCAACCTTGTCCTTTGGAGTACAGTGCAGTGGGTACTGTACTTCCACATAGCTAAACTGCAGAGGGATAGGTGTTGAGTGCAGTGAGTCCTGGGAGTCCACAGAGCTGGACTGTGACGGGGCAGGAGTGAAATGCAGTGGGTACAGACTGAAGCCAAGAGGTTGGTAAGAGTGTGTTGGCAGTGTCTGGGAGGTGCATGGGAAAGAGTTTTGCGACAGCAGGCGCAGAGCTGCTCGGTTTGCAGTGCTAGTAGAGCCTCGAGGGTGTCCGCCTGGCGCTCCATAACCTTTAAGAGCTGCTCTATGGCTTTGGTCCAGCACGATGCAGGCTCCTTTTTGTCCCTCTTCTCGCTGTTCCACCACTCCTTCAATTCTTGTTTTTTGGCCGGGGAGTGCATCATGACATCATGCAGAAAGTCCTCTTTAGTTCTTTGTGGCCGCTTTCTAATTCTGCGCAGCCGTTCGACTGGCGATAACAAAGAGGGAGGCTGGGCTCCCAAGGTCATATCTGTGAAGCCAAAATGCAACATTTTACAGAAGCAGTGTTGGTTGCAACACACAGGCCACCGATCCAGTGATTTAGAACACGGCCACTATTCACATACCTGCCGCTAACTGGCTGACCCCAGGCAAGCACCCATGAGCCACAAGATCCCCAAAATGGTGAGTAACCACAAGGGCAGGGAAATCAGTGTTCCAGAACCGTACTGTACACTGGGCACGTGGCCCTTCGGGGAGAGCCAGCACTGTAGGGGGACTCTTATAATCATTACTGTCCCCATATTTCCCACATGCTGTGTTCATTATGGAAGATATCTTGCTGCTAAGGGTGAGCAGGGAATCAAGGGAGGGTCTTATCCAAGCCCTGGCCCTTATGCCTCTCGCCTGTGTGTAGCAATGGTTCCCACCCCGTCCCAGTGTCGGCAGAGTGGCACGGGAAAGTTACCCTTAATGGGGCAAGAAACAAAGCAGCTCCGCCAAAGAACTTGTGACAGCGGATTGCCCAGTATCTCCATGAGAATTTTGTGGAGATTTCTGAGGCAGATTCACATGAAGTGAGGGAGTCAATCAACACCCTGTTCCGCCACTCAGACTAGGCATGTGGTGGTATCTGAATCATACAGACACAAGCCTGCTTTCTGTAACCCTCCTGCCCCCAACAACTTGCTTCAGCGATTCCCAAAATCAAAGCCACTTACCAGGGGCCTCCTCTCCTGTTTGTGCTTCGCCAAGCTCCGACTGGCAAGCCTCCTCCGGGTTAGAGAACAGTCCTGGCTGCATGCATCTCTGACCTCCGTGTTGTCCTCTGCCTCTGGGTCCCCCTCCACATCCTTGTCCAAGATTTCCTCCACCTGGCTCAGTCCACTCTCAACTGGCACATGAGCCACCGAAGTGTCCACAGTGATCTTCGCAGTGGAGGTGGGGTCGCCACCGAGTATCACATCCAGCTCTTTATAGAGCCAGCAGCTCATGGGTGCAGCACCAGAGTGGCAGTTTTCCTCCCACGCCTTGTGGTAGGCATTCCGCAGCTCCTTCACTTTGATCCTGCACTGCAATGTGTCCCGGTCATGGCCCCTTTCTGTCATGCATCATGAAATCTGTCCATAGGTATCAATTCCTATGGCTGGAGCGCAGCTGGGACTGGACAGCCTCTTCTCCCTAAATGCTGATGAGGTCCAACAGCTCAGCATTACTCCAAGTGGGGGATCACCTGGTGTGTGGAGCAGGCATGGTCACCTGGAAAGATGCACTGAGACCACTGCACGCATCACCGAGCAAACAGGAAGGAGACTTTCAAAATTCCCAAGGAATGTAAGGGGTGGGGCTCACGGTTGGTCACCTGAGGGCAAGGCAGTAGAGTTCAAACCGATGACCAAAGAGACGAGAACAGGCATTGTGGGACACCTCCCGGAGGCCAATCGCAGCGCTGTAATTGATCGGGGTGTCTACACTGTCACCGGGGGCTGTAGCCCCGGCACAGAAAGCTGTACACCTCTCATCGGGGTGGTTTTCTTACAGCACCCTAACTGTGCAGTTCCTGCACACTAAGTGGCTTGGCAGTGAGTACACCTCAGGAGTTACTCCACAGAAAGCTGCTTTACTGTGCAGAAACTTGCCAGTGTAGACAAGGCTTCAGTCAGTTAAAAATGAAAGCCTGAGACGTCTTAGGTTGGATGTGTCTCAGCCTCACATCTTTTAAGCAGGGACACTTAGGGCAAAAATATCACCCCAAAGCTGGCTGGGATGATCTCTTCAATTAAACACAAGCAGCTGAGCAGACAATCACTCAGAAGACCTAAAATACAAGATTGTTTGTTGTAGAATTCTCTTAACAATCTGAACTATTCTTTCTACTAATCCATTCTCTTGTAGTTGCTAGGTGCTGAGGAATACTGTATTCCAAAGTCATACTTTATCCCACCAGCTTGGAATTCATGGCAAACTGTTCCCATCAGAAACTATTTCTTCTGGAATTCAAGAATAAGAGCCTTTAAATTTCTCTGTGAGCTACTGACTTGTGGGTCTAATGAGAAGAAGAATGTTTACAAACCCAGAAAAAAAGTCAACGGCTATCTGACAGGTACGTCCCTTTTCTTCACATAAGTTTAGTGCTAATTCTTTTCCAGGACTACCAATTAACACTGAGTATTAGAAGCTCTTTGGATTGCGTTTTTCTGGCCACTCTAAGTCTAGGACAGTTAAGATCTGTCCTATGCTGGGACACCACAACTGATATTTTGGCTTGCTCCTGGCATTTTGTGAGACTCTGATGTCTCATGTATTCTTCACCATGAATCATCTTTCACGGACTATAGCTTATGGCAATTTTGTTATTCTATCAACTTTGGTGAATTCTTCTATCGTTTGCATGGAAGTCACAGGCTAGATGTGGGACCCTGATATTAAAAACAAACAAACAAACACGAAAAGCAGTGTGAACTATATCTTACACCCTGGATACAGTGGGTAGTTATGAATCAGCGCGAGTGTCTATTTTAATCAGTTCTAATTTTTATTGGGAAGCTATCAGGACACTCAAAATGGTACCAATATGTGATTCTATATAATCGCAAGCTTCTGCAGAATCTGGGTAACCAACAGGACTCCCTGATAAGGTTTAGCCACCACCACAAACTTCCCTGGAGCATATTTTACAATAGGTGTAAAGGCACAAGCAATCTCTAATATGTAAGAGGCCCCCATCTGTGTCTTTACTATTTGTTACCGGAGACAGTGGACCGCGGTTGTCTGAAGCTTGAAAAATATCAAGACCTTGCAAATATTTTGTGAGCCTATGATAAAATGTTCTCTCCCTATTTTTGTATATTGGTCCAAGAGTCTAAAAGCCATCTAGAACAATATGCTACAGGTTTCTAATCATTTGCACGTAAATGAACTATCAGCACATCCAGACCATAGCTGCCAACATCTTCCACAATGGCTCTAGATTTAGAAACAGCATAAAACGTATAGGGATATGGTCAATAAATTATTTAGATCCCTAAAAGCATGTTCCTGTGCTTTAACCCAGATTCACAGAGCAGTTCATAAGAAGCTTGGCCTTTTGAGGGTAAGCTAGATATGAATTTGCTCAATAGCTATATCATTCCAAGAAAGTGCATAGGTTCTGAATTCTTTTAGGTGGTAGCATTTCAACTATACTTTGATAAAGGGGGATCAGAGGGCAGATCCAGATAAAATCAATCACATGCTCCAAGAACTGTAGCTCAATTTTCTGTTTAGTACATTTTCCTCTATTTAATTTTAATCCAGTAAGTAACCTCAATTGCCTTCAGAACTTATTCCAACCTTACAGTATGATTTTCCTCTAACTTAGACTAAACTAAAGTGTCACCCACATACACTTCCACTCCCTTCAGCCCTTGCAGAATTTCTTTCATTTTCCTTTGGAAGATTTCTTGGGCACTTGTGACACCAAAAAGAAGCCACAAAAGCCTTATTTTCTGAATGATATCATCATGGTTGCAAGTTCAGCACAAAGCAGAACTTATAAGAATTCACTAGCTGCACCTAAGGTCCCAATTCAGCAATGTACTTACACACTCGCTTAACTTTAAACACATGCTTAAGTCCCACTGAAGTCAACATACACATAAAATGTTACAAATTGTGTTTAGATACTAGTATATAGGAGATCTGCGACGGGTTAAACCCCCTTTGGGATGCTACCTGATGTACTGAAGTTTCACTGAGCCCCTCCTCCTGCTCCACCAGCCTGGATTCCCTGTCGCTGTTTTGCTGAATTAGGCTCTCCAGCCCCTTGCAGCATGCACAGTGTGGTCATGGGCCCACACCCAACTGCAGACACAGACTGAAGTCAGCTCTGTGTGAGAGGATTAACCCAGCACTCATATGCACACCCCTTCTGGGGAATAAACTCAAAATAATACTGTCTTGTGCTGTACAGAAAGATCTGCACAGCACAAACTCATAAAAATTTGCCCTCTCCTTCAATGTGAAGAGAGAGATGCACAACTTCTCCTCCCCACCCCTCTTAAAAATTGCATAAACTGGGTTTAATAATAAACAAAACAAATTTATTAACTATAAAAGGCAGATTTCAAGTGACTATAAGGGATAGAAAACAGAACAAAGCAGATTACTAAGCAAATAAAACAAAACACTCAAACTAAACTTGATTCACTAAAGAAACAGGTTACAAAATGTAATTTCTCATGCTAAATGTTGAATTAGGCAGGAAGCAGAGTTTCTGTAGCTCAGAGTTCCAGTTATTTCCTCTTACAGTCTGGACCCTTGTCTCAGTCTGGACTCACCCCTACCTTTCCCTTCAGGTTAGTTCCTTTTTCCCCCCTCAGGTACTTTCAGCAGTCCTTCTTCTTGGGTAGGCAATGTAGGAGAGTCTAGATCAGGGGTCAGCAGCCTTCGGCACAAAGTCCATCAGGGTAATCTGCTGGCGGGCTGCGAGACATTTTGTTTACATTGACCGTCTGCAGGCACGGCCCCTCACACCTCCCAGTGGCTGTGGTTCGCTGTTCCCAGCAGCCCCCACTGCTGCCTGCAGCTCCCATTGGCTGGGAAGTGCTGGCCGCTGCTTCTTGCGGCTCCCGTTGGCTGGGAACAGCAAACCACGGCCACTGGGAGGTGCGGGTGTCGTACCTGCAGACGGTCAAAGTAAACAAATTGTCTCGCAGCCCGCCAGCGAATTACCCTGATGGGCCGTGTGCCAAAAGTTAGCGACCCTTGGTATAGATTAAACCTCCCCTTTCTCCCTCCAGGCTTAAAAAGGATTTTCCTAAGGCGGGAAACCTTTGTTTGATCCGCAACCATCTACAGAGGAAAAGTACAAGCAGTGTTCAAGGTGGTATTTTGTATCAGGTGATCTTATCACCTGACCTGGTAGTGTCACATCTACATCCCAGGATGCCTCTCAGGAAGGAGAGAGATTAGTATCTTCAGTCTTACTGTTTCTTCCTAACAGCCCATCAAAGCTGTGATGACCGGTTGTCTGGTGGGTGTCTCGCAAATACACACACAGTTGTCATTGTTACATAGTCAATATTCCTAACTTTAGACACAGAAATGATACATGTATACAAACTGGATAATCACGTTCAGTAAATCATAACCTTTCCAATGATACCTTACATGAGCCATCTTGCATAAAATATATTTTGGTTATGCCATATGCATATCATAACTATATTTCTATGAAGAATATGGGGTGTAACGTCACAGGATCATTGAGGTCCCAATCATGCAAAGCGCTGAGAGTGCTCAGTACTTTCCAGGTGGTTCTCATTATTTCTCATAATCAGGCCTTACCACATGCCAGCCAATTCTCCAAGGGCTTTTCTACACTTAGTGCTGCAACAGTACAGCTGCGCTGCTGTAGCGCTTAGTGAAGGTGCTACCTATGCCAACAAGAGAGCTCTTCCCGTCAGCATTAAGTATTCCACCTTCCTGAGGGGTAGTAGCTGTGTCGACAGGAGAAGCCCTCATCAGTATAGCACAGTGTACACCAGGAGTTCAGTCAGTATAGCTGCATCGCTCAGGGGTGTGGATTTTCCACAACCATGAACAACATAGTTATATGTAAACCAGGCCAAGTGCCATACATGTAAAGATTACAAACTTACATATGTACAAACAAACTTTACATGATAGATCATTAAATTAATTAGAGCACTTGTATTAAAAAAATTCCAACGTGCCTTCATTAGTGTAGTAACGTATGTATGAAACAAGTTATAAAACTCTGTTTTAAAACTCAGGATAGGTGCTGTGTTTGAGAAGGGCAACCTTAACTCTAATATTTGAGGATATTGGTTTGTTTGGGAAATATTTTTTTAAAAACATATACCTCGTATTCTTGAAAGCCACTGCTTTGAATAGTGTTTATAATGTACGAGACCATTTTCGATCCAATGGCAGGTAAATTAGGGAAAGATTTAATCGACATATCAGGAGTGAAGAGCAGCAGGCCTGACTACATAAGCAGAAAACAGAGACATAGTATCGTGTCACCATAAGATACTACACAGTCTCTTCTGAGGAGCACAGTCTTCCAAAGGATTTCTAAGGAGTTATTTCAACTGGAACTCATTTTATTTGCATGAAGACTTGCTTCCTTAGGGTTTCATCTGCTCCTGCTTACTTTTCACATAAAAGTTTATCTTCTGTACCCAGCATCTTCTTACTAACTGTAATTTTTAAATAGTGATGCCTGGGAAATTACTGTTCATCTATATTGACAAGGTGCCCAAAGACTTAATTAGAGTCAGGGCCCCCAGGATGCCACATTCTATATAAACATAGAATCCCTGCCCAATGATTTAAAATTTAAGACCCAGATGGTAAATGCCTCCTTATACAGAAGTAGTCCTACTGACTTCAACTGAACTACTCATGTGAGTGACTTCTCACTATAATGAGTGATGGGTTCTCTATGTTGCCCTAACTTAAGATGATGCAACAAATAAATTAACAAATAATAGTGAGGGGGGGAAGGAGGATAAGGGCAAAAATAATAACTTATATGCTGCCTTTCACCCTATGATCTCAAAGCACTCCACATTAATAAACTTCATAATACCCCTGTAAGGAAGGAATTATGCTCAACTTATAAAGAAATTGAAAGATGTAGCGTCCCAAGGTCAGTCAGTGGCATGGGAGGAATAGAAGCCAAAGTACTGACTCTTAAACCCCTATTCTAAATACTCCCTCCTCAGGAAAATTTGATTTTCTTACAAATAAAATAGGAATATTTTAATGTCTATAAAATATCACCCTTGCATGCATCTTTCTAGGATAATACCAAAAGGTGAAGGTGAATCTAAATACATTATAATGCAGTACAGGTGTGCTATTATCCCAACCAAGAACATCTTCTATTATATATTTGGTGATTTTTCAGAAATAAAATAAGTTGCTAGCCTGGTGAGCTTCTCAGCCACGGAGCCAAAAAAGCATTCAGGTACCAAAATGTTTTAAAATATTCTACTTGATGCTGAAGGAGAAATACATTCAACATTCAGCGCTGCACTGTCTCTAACTTAGAAATTCAAGCTTTCATCTAGCCAAAAAGATAATGATAGTGGGTTTCTGCCTAGGATCAGAGAAAAATGTGGAAGATCAGAAGATAAAAAAGATTGGGAGGCCTTACTGATAATTTAGACTATTTAGACCTAATTATGGTGGCCTTTCAATGAAGAGATGATAAACAGAAAAATCACTGGGGGGTACAAAGCCTAAGTTAGGGGTCCCCAACCCAGTGCCCGTGGGTGCCATGGCGCCCGCCAAGGCATCTATGTGCGCCCGCGTACTGGCTGGCGGACAAGTATCCGCCAAAATGCTGCCAAAAAGTGGTGTCATCAAGAGAAGTCACCACCAAAATAGCTGCCAAAAAGCGGCATCACAAAGAGGCGTCTCCACTGAAATGCCATTGATTTTCAGCAGCTTTTCGGTGGCGACGCCTCTTGACGTTACCACTTCTCAGCGGCATTTCGGCGGATGCTTGTCCGCTGGCCACAGTCCTCGGTGGCTCGCCGTCCGGGGCCCGCCACCCAGAAAAGGTTGGGGACCACTGGCCTAAGTAGTGTAAGATGCTTGTGCAAGCATATACAGTAGGTGGCAAATAGATTTAAAAGATAAACAAACTATTTGTGTATCTGAGAAGACAAACAGCTCTGCTAAAGACTACTTTTTAAAAAAATTAAGTGTGGTAAGTTTTCAATTTTTAAATGGCTATAGCACTTCTGTACACGACCAGGCTTGCAGCAGTGGAGACTAAAGTCCTCTAGCCACAGAATATGTGCAGCATACACAGTGGGAGTGCATGATTCCCCACACTGCACTGTGGCTGTGCCTCAGTCATGACCTAATGTATCAGGTTGTTTCTTTTGTTTGTCTGTTTAATTACCGGTACTTGTATTACAGTAGCAAGTAAGGGCCCCAGGCAGGATCAGGTCTTGATTGTGCATTTAGTGTAAAAACATTTAAAATAGAGTGCAAACTCTTTGGGTCATGGACTAAGTTACAATGATAATAGATGACATGATAAGAGTGGTCATGCATCCACCACACAAAAATACAAGAATTAAAAGAAACCACCAGCGCATTACACAAACCAACTGCACAGGTGTCATTACCTTCTGCCAGTCACTGATGTCCTAGGCCTGATTTGTACTGATGACATAAAGATTAAAAGCTCTGTACTATATCCCATTACTAATCTTCATGATCCACTCAGTCCCTCACTATGTTTTATGTAATCATCCATTCATCAATGTTAAAATATACTACAGTATACTAGTTGTTCATAAGACATTTGTATTTATGAAATAGTTTTTCATATAAATGGATGTTGACAAATGATTTAGACCCCAAAGATAATTTAAGTCCCCACAATTTAATATCTACAGGAAATGTTTTAATGAAATACTTTGAATTTCAGTTATATATATAGCTTTCTTTTTTTGTTAGACATCCCCCCGCAGCATTCGCAACCCAAGCACTACAGAAAAGAACCAGAAAATGAAAATTGACTAGACAAATAAGTCAAAACAGCAGAAAGTTTTTAAATAATCAGTACTGTCACAAGTGTTACCAGTAAGGACTTTAAAAATATATAAGATCAAATTCTCCTCTTAGTTACACAAGCGTGATCCCAATTATTGCAACTGGGTTACACCAGTATAATTGGGAAGAGAATACAACCCATTATTTTTATCTTGACAGTATCTCTTTAGTATTTTTATCTTGACAGTATCACGGCTACCCCTCTGATACTCTTTAATTCATATATATCTTCCAAAATAGTCATCTTGTAAACACTTTACCATCAGGGAGAGATTTTTAAAAGAAAAAAAATGCTATTTTAAAAACCTTTCTGCATTGCTCCATTTCTCCCCCGACATATACCTCTCTCATTTTACACACTAATACATCCATAAGCTTTGCATAGTGATTCAGCATTTAGGAGGCATTCAGGCCCAATCCATATGGGGAGCTCTCATTCCCATTAACCTCAATGGCAGCTAGAAAGAGGGCTTACAGAATTAGGCCATTCATTTCTAGGCACTTCAGTATCAATTACATATAAAAGATGCAAGAAAATAATGCTCACAAAACAAGATTTGGGGTCATTCATCTCATTAAAATGCATAAAAATATCCAACATTTCTTTCCTTAACTAACTAGCACATTTGTAAAAGGCTGCCATGTTTGCCCCCTCATTATTTACACCTAAATTTTCAATCCTAAAAATAGACCTCTTGTTTCTGATTTTGAAAATTATTAATTTATCACTTACAATGTGATCACCTCTTTACAATAATTCATGAAAGGCAATTCCTGACCAGAAGGCCTTCCAAAACAAAACAGACATATAAAACAGAATGCAGTGGGAAATCCAAAGGTGCATATAACTTGCTTATTTGTCATTATAATATTTGGGAAAGGATTTAAAAAACCCACTCATTTCATGTGGTAAGGGCAGCATTTTGGCAAACTGTGATTAGGAGATTATGCATTTTTAAGAGTATTTTTGTGCTGTCCTCCATGATACAAATACACAGGAGGAGGAAACAAACAAAATGTTGAGGGAGGAATTGTTGGTGGAGTGGGCGGAGTAAATGAAAAGAAGAGGATAGGTATGGGACAAGGTACAAAATATAAGCTCAGCTGGAACTGTCAGTACTTTGGAAGTACAGTTGAGCAATTTAAACATAATGCAATGCACAAGGGAGAATCCAGTGAAAGCACAGTCAATCCCTTTGCTATGTGAAAGGGATCAAAGCAGTGGAAGTTCAGCTCCAAAAGGGCAAAAATCCATCAAGGAAGAGAGCCAACAAGACATGTTCTGCTTGACCTTCAAGCTTACAGAAACTCCCCTGTAAGAATATTGCATAGTGGAGCTAGTCATGTCAAAGGGGCACAGCTGAGTGGAAATGAGAGCCACTCTACACAGTACTCAGCCCTGAGCATACCCATTGAAATTAATGCTACCAAGATCAGCATTAACTCCTGCAGAGTTCTGCTCCATCAACAGTTTCTGCACCAGGGATTCTCAAACTTCATTGCATCACGAGCCCCTTCTGACAACAAAACTTACTACATGACCCTAGGAGAGGGGACTGAAGCCTGAGCCCACCCAAGCCCCACCACCCGAGGTGAAGGGACAAAGCCCAAGGGCTTTAGCGCCAGGTGAGGGGCCTGTAACCTGAGCCCCACCATTCAGAGCTGAAGCCAAAGCCTGAGCCCAGCTGCCCAGGGCTGAAGTCCTCAGGCTTTGGCTTCGACCCAGGACGGTGGGGCTTGGACTTCAGCTTCTGCCCCAGGTCCCAGCAAGTCTAATGCCAGCCCTGGTGACCCCATTAAAATGGGGTCACAACCCACTTTGGGGTCCTGACCCACAGTCTGAGAACCACGGTTCTACACAAACCTGAGGTGGAGGCTAGGGCACAGGGAGGTAGGGAATGGCATCAAAACTTCTTAAAAAAATACATGGAGAAGTAACACAAGGAGAGACTGGTAAAGCGGCTGGATGTGTGGGTACCCCAAGACCTGCAAAATTTCCCCACAAATCTCAGAGCATTTACATTATTCCCAGACCTACATCCTCAAATCTTTCTGGAGGCCTGCAAACACTTTATTTCCCACACTCCACCACCCTGAATTTCCTCCTTAGGTTTTCCCTTTCTGCAAGAAGTCAGAAGAGAAAAGAGCAAGACCATCCTTATCAGTAAATCTGGAAGATACTAAGGAGAGAGAATAAAGAATTTCTAATGAGCAACTACATAAAGGAAATATATTTCCATAGAAATCTAGAAAAGCAATACATGAAGTCAAAGATAGGCAACGATTACAATACAAAGAGCTTTACCAAATTGTGTTTATATAATAATTTTCTCAAAAAGGAGCTGGACAAATGGATAAATGTAGATACCTCTGGAAATTGTTCAGAATCCAGCATCAAAGAAATGTGCAGATGAAGTATTTTTTCTATGTGCTAGTGCTACCACTCCTTTTGGGAAACATGCCATATTATTCCCTACCATTTATCATTTTGTGAAATACTTATGACTTCCTCTCCCTCTACCTCCACCCTCCCTAACCTCCCACACACACACCCATACACCACAACCCCATGAGTCCACACTTTGGAAAATGACATTTCAGTCCTGTGAGATACTGTGATGTCATTTCTGCAAGTAGCCTAGTAGGAAAATGAGGCTAACTAAACAGAATTCCAGCAATGGACTCACTTTTCTATAGTACCCTAGAATATTGCTAGAAATGGCATGAGTATCCATCAGCACCTGCCAGGATCTTGTATTCCTGTGCTGAATTACCTAGTAAGCACCTCCCTCCTCATTAAATCATGATTAGAGACTCAGAATAATTTTAAATGAGGCCCAAATGATATTATTTATAATTAGCTCAAAATTACCACAAACTATAAAATGTTATACAATGCATGTCAAAATATTAACAAATTCATAGTCATTTATTTAAATAACATCAAGCATAGTGAATTTGTTTGATCTTAGTAGAAATCTAATTAATTCAATAGGAACACCAATGCATCAGAGTCTCATAGCAGTATTCTATACACGCATCCAACTTTTCATGATAAGAACAGAGACATTGATCTCTTCTTTCATAGATTCATAGACTTAAGGTCAGAAGGGACCATTATAGTCATCTAGTCTGACCTCCTGCACTATGCAGGCCACAGAATCTCGCCCACCCACTCCTGGAACAAACCCCTAGCCTATGTCTGAGTTACTGAAGTCCTCAAATCGTGGTTTAAAGACCTCAAGGTGCAGAGAATCCTCCAGCAAGTGACCCGTGCCCCATGCTGCAGAGGAAGGCGAAAAACCTCCAGGGCCTCTGCCAATCTTCCCTGGAGGAAAATTCCTTCCCGACCCCAAATATGGCGATCGGTTAAACCCTGAGCATGTGGGCAAGACTCACCAGCCAGCACCCAGGAAAGAATTCTCTGTAGTAACTCAAATCCCACCCCATCTAACATCCCATCACAGACCACTGGGCACAAATCCTCTTCACCTTCCAAAATGTTATCTTTTTAATGCAGAATCCATGGGCAGGAGTAAAATTCTTTCATCCTTTTTCAATGGAAAAGCATTTTTCAAGTAATATAAAATGGCTTGAAAGAGATATTTTGAGGTATATTTACTTCTAGACCTGATCATTACACAAAACCAATACCATATTCCTAAATCACACACCAGTTCAGGCACATTTCTACTGACCAGCTCAGGTTTATAAATCTGTATCAGCATAAGGTAAATACTAAAGTAACAATTTTTTTCAGTTTGTAATTATAAAAGTGTTCAGTTTCTGACTAAAGATTTTGAAAACTGGCAACTTTTATAATTATTGTTAATGTGCATGCATTAGCAGGAAACCAGAATTTGGTTCATTTAGCAGCACTTTGAGTTAAATGGTCTCATGTTTAAAAACAAGGCAAAGGCCACAAACACTTGAGTAGTCTAGCACAATTTTAAAGAGTATTTTGCTGCTTACAGTATCACAATTCAGATTAAGTCAAACCAATGTGATCTATATTGGGATTATAGGCCAAAAAATTGCTGAATTGTGATCCAATTCCACAAATTCCCTGAAATACCAAGATCAGTGATATGAATCTAGAATTTCAATTCAGGCCTATCTTTAAATTTCCACAATTATTTTTTTTAAAGTGGAAAAGTATTCTAGATTAATTGTGGGGTTTTTTTCTTTCACTTCTAGAAGTGGTGCAATGACCTCTGAAGTCTTGGTGTCCTGCTAAATAAATATTCTAAAGTAATACAGTTCCACAACAGATACTATTACTTTTAAGCTACTGTACATCGTCTCTTTTGTCCCTACCTTGTTGTGTTTCTGCTGGTGTCTTGCCCTAGTGTCCAGGATATGGTAAGGGCTTTCAGAGTCTCTGTTGATATAATAGACCAGTCTTGAAGGCAGTGTGATTTCTTTCTGGATTTCATTGCTCTGGTTGTTATTCTTACTGCTACTGCTGTTATTCTGTAGAAATGTATTCTCTTTATCTGCCAGTGCTCCTGCTATTCCTCCTGCAGTTTCATTCCAATGCAGAGCTGAGGAAGAAAAATAGTCTGCCATAAACTAAAGTGCAGAATGTCTCTCTTTCCATAAAATGAAGCTAGAGATATGTTTTGCTGTATTCCAGTGTATTATTTGCTTAAACAGAAATAATAGGCTGCTCATTAATGCAGTACGTTTGATTTATTTTTACACTTTAAACATTTTTCTGCTATCATGTATTATTTAAATTCATGTATATTTTCCACATGCAATCTTGGATGTTGAGTATTTTAAAGCCTTTCATCTTGGGGGAAGGGAGGGGGAAATCTCTTAATGGACATGCAGTCCTCCCTTACACTTCTCTGTGCTGGCTGCACACTGGCACACTGTGCTGTAGTGAACCATGCACACATCTGTGAAACTGATGGGAACACTCCCCACATTCCTAAGACAACTTGAGTACCGAGTTTATGTGCACTGAATGTTAATCAATTACCTTTATATAATGGCCAATTTTCCCTATTCTTGTAACTTTGAGAATGCCAAGAGCACTTCTAGCAGGCAGCATTCCAGGGTTTTCCTGCTCAAACCCCCATTTCCTTTCTGTTCATTTTCAAGGTATCTGGTATCAATCAATCTGGCAAGCAATATAATAGCAGTAATAATAATAATGGCATATTGGAAACTACTGCATCCAGCATTCGGCATTTCATTTAAATGCAGCTCAAAGGAAACCAAACCTTCAAAAACATAATTGTATTTTCAGATATGTTCTTCCCACAAACATCACAAAATACCCTCCCAAACATTACAAAATACCCTCCCAAACATTTTCTGCTTCATCAAAGCATTTTATACATACCCCCCGCCCATTGAATACAGGATTTAAAGAGGATTTTAACCCATTAGTGCTTGGTATTTTTTAAATGCACAAATATGGATACACATCCCATATCTGGAGATATGACAATTACTATTAAATGCAGAAAACAGACTGGTATAGAAGATTATTGGGGTGGGTGAAATGGATGGATGGGCAGATCTCTCTTGCACACCCACACACCTGTCTCTCACACACACACACCTCTTACACACACACACACACCCTGTGCCCCCTGTGCCGGCTGCCAGCGCCAAGGGCAGCTTTCTACCCACCGGTGGCTGCAGCAGCCCCCCAGGGCTGGGGCCAGGCGGGGCCGGAGAGGAGCAGCAGCCCCAGCAGCAGCTGGAGGCGGCACGGCGGCCGGAGCCTCAGGCAGGAGGCGGCTTCGCGGAGGCTGCGGCCGGAGAGGGGCTGCCGCAGGGCGCTGCTGCCAGGAGGCTTCATGGCTCATAGCTCCCGGGGCACCGCTCTGACGGGGACTGGGGGCGGCCGCAGCCCAGGAGCCGGGGACGGGGCTGCCCCTCTGCGGCGGGGATCACAGCCGCACCGCCGCCCTCATGCTGCCCCGCGGGGAGTGTCTCTGGCGCTGTCCGGAGGGGGCAGACGCGCACCCCCTCCCCTCAGATCCCAACTGCAGCTTCCACCGCGGCACCAGCTCGTCTGGCTCCCGCCTCGCCGCTCGCCTGCTAAGGGCTCTCGCTGCTGACTGGGCGCGCGCGCGGCTCCGTCCCCCTCTACCCACCCACCCATCGCTAGCGCGCGCACGGCGCCTGCTCCTCCCCAGCCCCGGCGCGCGCCCGCACACACCCCCTTCCATCGCTCGTTCGCCTGACAGTGTTGCGGCGCGCGCGCCCCAGCCCCGCTCACCTCCCCACAGGCTTGCAACTGTCGCTGCGCGCGCAAGCACCGGGAAGAGGCGAGAGGGTCTCGGGCGCACAGGTGGGGAAGAGCGCGCGCGCGAGAGACACCGGTCCCTGGCGCTGGCTGACGAGGCGGGCGAGGCGCGTGCTTCTTCCATGCAAATGCAGCAGCAGCGGCGGAGTGATGCAGCAGCCCATCAGCAGAGAGCGCCGAGCCCCTGCCCCTCAAACCTCTCCGACCCCGGTCCCTGCTGCACGAGCGGGCAGAGGGGCACCCCCCACACACACCGGAACGGGCACCTCTGCCTCGGCTCCGCAGAGCTCTGCCTGCCTGCCTGCCAGTGGCTCACAGCATGGATTTACTGGTTGCTTTGCGAAAGGCTGAACGCTGGACTAAGAATCAAATTGGACTCCAACTTCTACTTATTAAAAGAAATGCAATGGGCCATCTTCTTATCCTGGGGTGTAAACAGAAATGTTCCTTCTAACCACTGAGGAATTATTAGGGAGAAGTTGTATGGCCTATGCTATGTAGGTGGTCAGGCTGGAGGATCACAATGGTCCCTTCTGCCCTGGGAATCCAGGAGCCAAGCCAACTCATGTTTCAGAATTTCAGATTTGCATGACCTGGGTTCTTTCTTCATTGCAATGAAACCAAATTTGCTAAATATTCTTGGTGAATTCAACATTTGCAGAAACACTGGATCATGGTGTTTCCAAAAACAAAATATGAAATTGACATTCTTGTCTGTTTCACTGAGCCACTGCTGGGGTTCCCAGGATCTGCAGTTTCAGGGTATGGGGCTTACCCTGGGACCACGGAGCCTAGGCCTTCCCGGCTCCCTAAGTCCTGATGCAGACCTGTGGGTGTTGACTAGCAGGGCCGGCTTTAGGCCTATTCCACCAATTCCCCCGAATCCGGCCCCGCGCCTAAGAGGGCCGTGCGCCCAGTGAGAATCCCTTCCCTGGCTAGAGGCGCCTTTTTAATTTCTCACCTGGCGGCGCTCCGGGTCTTCAGCGGCACTTCGGCGGCGAGTCCTTCACTTGCTCTGGGTCTTTGGCGGCACTTTGGCGGTGGGTCCTTCAGTGCTGCTGAAGACCTGGAGTGAGTGAAGGACCTGCCGCCGAAATGCCGCCAAAGACTTGGAGCACCGCCCAGTGACTACAAGCTCCATGTGTTTTTTTACGTGTTTTTTTTTTAAGTCATCCCTGCCGGGGCCCCATTGAAACTGTTCGAATTGAGCCCCGCACCTCCTAAAGCCGGCCCTGTTCACTAGAAGTAGCAAAACATATCACTTCTGTGAATTGGCATCTCAGACCAGCTCTAGTCCTCAGTCACAAAAAATATACCAGGAAAGGCCTCAAATCAAGTTGTTTACTGCACCCAGGTACCCAAGTAATTGACTTCAATGGATTTCTGGGCCATTGCAAAGGTACATACAGTACAACTTGAAAGTTCAGAGCCAAAGAAAGATACTTCTATGGAAGTACAGTCTGAGCAATGACTGCAGTGCTTTGCGCAATGTACTTTAAAAAAGTTGGATAATTTAATGAAGAATAATAATAAATATAATAGCACTTTTTCTCCAAGGATCTGAAAGCACTTTCCAAAAGTGAGTAAGCATCATCATCTCCATTTTATAGAAGGGGAAACCGAGGCACAGGACAGTTAAGTAATTTGCATAAGACTACATAGCTAGTCAGTGGGAATACTCAGACACTGGAAGGATGGAAGAAGAAGAACAGCATAAAATATCTTCAGCTGGCAGTGGATGAACATGGCAGAAATATATTAATCTTTTTTTGAAAATTATATACTGACTGAAGACAAGAAAAGACTGAAGACAAGAAAGCCACTTATGCAGCAACTGATTTGGGATGAAAAGCATCCAGTGTCCTGGAATACAGATAAAGACCCCAGTACTGCAGTCCTTACCCAGGCAAAATACTCATGAACGTCAATGGGCATTATGTCTGAGAAAGGACTGCAGGACTAGACCCAAAGTATAGCAAATAGTCTGTATATATATGTGGCCAATGATTAGTTAAATTAAATAATTGAAGATGGAACATTATTTGATCAATAGTCAAGTGTTCATCATTATACAGTACACTGAAATTAATGGACATAACATGACACTCAGAGAGGGGGGACAAAATATCTTTGGAGGGGAGCTTAACATGATCTATTTACTTTTTTTTTAAAGCGTGCTTTAAGAATTTTTTATAAATCCCTTTATATCTCACAACTTCCACCTGATCAAGTAGAAATGGGTAGAGGTTGGTTGTTTGGTTTGTTTTTAAAAAGACAGATCATATTGCCAAAGTTGAGATCAACAGAGAAGATATAGATTAATCCTGATACTGACTAATGAAAATTTTAGTTGTATTAGGAGGAAAAAATGAAGCTTGTCACGACTGATGAATTGGGAATATCTTTTTTAAATTCAGCTAACTAAAATAGTTTATTATAGTGTTGAAATCAGTATGGGACAGTGGTTTTTCTCCAAAATATAATACCTTCAAAAATTTCAGGGAGGCACTTTTGTTGAGTGGATAATGCACTGGACTGAGATCAGGAGATCTAGGCTCTATTCCTGGTTCTGCCACTGACCTGCTGTGACCTTGAGCAAGTAACTTTACCTCTCTGCCTCAGTTTCCCCATCTGTATAAAGGGGCTAATGACACTTGCCTTCCTTTGTAAAGCACTTTGAGAGGTATTTTGTGAAAACATTATATAACAACTATTATTGGTATGGTTATAATTCTTACAAGTTCTTTTTCTAAATGTGCAAGTAAGTTTTCAGTTTTTGAAGAAATGTTTTCTTTTTTGTTTTGTTTTGTGGTGGTCCTTAGAAGCTGTGGCAAATAGCAGAGAGTTTGCTCTATGCTTTATATTTTAAGGTAATTATTGGGACAGAATGGTTTATTGAGAAATGGTTTCTTGTGTGTGGGCTGAAATTTCTGGATTGCCTGTGTGGTATTTATGAATGATTCTGTTTCCTCTGAGCATCAGGAAATGCATCCATGATAGCCCTATTTTAAGAAATGGCATAAGGTGGAATAAAGAAGTTCCAGGATATTGTCACCAGTCAAAACAGTAACTTATGTTTATCATGAAAAATAAACATTGAAAACCAATTTCAACTTTTTACAATAATTCATCCAATCTACATAAACCAAGAGTTCACACCAATCCAAGTTCACCCCACAGAGTATTGTAGTTTCTTGGAAAAAGGGGTCTGAAGGATTCATCAGACACTCAAAAATCAAGTGACTGCTATTGCCCCTTTGGCTCAACCAGTTGGCCAAAACTTGTGGCCTTGTTTCTCTTAAGAGGAGACATTAATAATACAAGTCAGGTATACTTTTGGTGCAATCCTGTTTATTTACAAAGAATATACACAAAGTCCTGTTTCCCTGAACACAGCAGGAACAACCAACAGCAGGCAGCTTTGTTCACTGTTCCCAAGCCTCATGCAAGTTCCATGCCCCCAAAGAGCTCTGTCGCACTGCTCTCTCTCAAGGCTACACTCAATAACTGCCTCTCTCACTCACTGCTTGCTCTTTTGGCTTTCTGCCTCTTCCACACTCAGAGACAAGGTGGGTGAGGTAATACCTTTTATTAGACCAACTTCTGTTAGTGAGAGAGGATGAGCTTTTGAGCTTACAGGCTCTTCTTACACACACACACACACACACACACACACACACACACACCCCCGCTGCATGTACAATGATGGAATCCCTCAAACCACACAGTTTAGCTTCTGATCAGTGGCTTCTATTGTTTCCAGCCACAACTATGCTAAAGGGACTTAATTGCTGTTTCCATTTAGTCTGAAAAAGAGTGTTTAGCACAACCATCAGTTTTAACCAGGTCTCATATGATCTATAAAGCAAAGACCCACTTGATGGCAGCCATTAACATCTTGCAGCATTCCCAGACAGAAAGAAAATAAATCATTTACGAAATTAAAATTTATACAAGTTTAGCTATTTGTACATAGTGTCTTTCTGTCATGACTTTTCACATCACCAATCCAAATCAATTTTACTTCCCCGTCCTCTATAAAGCGCGTTCAGATCTATATACAAGCTAAGTATTATTGTTATTATTATTAGAAACTTTTAGTCATATAGCCCTTAATAGAACAGTCATAGCAAACCTCAAATGATATTGTCCCCCTCTCCCACACAAGCTGTTATAAAAAAATGAAAAAGTGAACTACAAAAAACAATTAAAAATGATATAACAGCTGAAAAGACAGAAGTTCTGTACACCTTCTTCACCCCTATTAAAATGGAAATCCTGATGCAAGCTTAACTGTGGTGGCACTAACACCTCACCATAATATTGCTGTGTCACATTAGGGTCCTGGGTAGAGTTAGTGGTGAAAATTGGGATAATTTGCTCAAGGGCTTCCACAGATACAGTCCTCCAATAAGGAGCTGATGTGAATAATCAAAGTGCTCAGACAACTACATGCATATCTTGAAAACTGGTATGCCACAAAAGGGTCTAGGGTAGACCTGACTTACGCAAGCATTCTGTTCCGGAACACCTTGCATAAGTCGAATTTTGTGTAAGTCGGGAACGTATACTCGACAATTACACCAAAAAAAAAAAAGCTTATGGAACTTACAGAACTTTTTCCGTAAGTCGGGTTTGCGTAACTCAGGGAGCGTCTGTATTCAAGTTGCTCTAAAACCCATGTGCATAGCAAGATTGTCTTAAAATTGGTATTCCACAAGAGAAGCTGGGATGGATTTAGGGAAAGGGAGGAAGAGAATGCCCATTGAGATGAATGAGTCAGTTCACCCTCTCAGAGCTGTTGTGTCAGAATGTATTCATCTCCAAGGATGTTCTGAGTCATCTGAGAACATCTCATTAAAATGAACAAGCCACTTCATACCTCTGAAATCCCTCTGTGCTGCAGAGGGTTGAGCAAAGCCTGTTCCCTCTTTCATTAGTGCCCAAGTGGAATGTGGAGTTTAGGGCTTCCCTCCATTCCCCCTTGCTGCCTCCAAATGGTAGATGTGTTCCTCACAGCACATGGATTATCATCTTCCTTCCTCTCCTTATGGTCCCTCCAGCACTACAGGCAGGGCCGGCTCCAGACCCCAGCACGCCAAGCACATGCTTGGGGCGGCACGCCACAGGGAGGGCAGCAGGCGGAAGGGCAGCCTGTCACCGGAAGGGCAGCAGACGGCTCCGGTGGACCTCCCGCAGGCATGCCTGCAGAGCGTCCGCTGATCCCGCGCTGCTTCGGTGGACCTCCCGCAGGCGTGCCTGCAGAGGGTCCGCTGGTCCCGTGGCTCTGGTGGACCTCCCACAGACATGCCTGCGGATGCTCCACTGGAGCCGCGGGACTAGCGGACCCTCCGCAGGCACGTCTGCGGGAGGTCCACCGGAGCCGCGGGACCGGCAACCACCAGAGCACCCCCCGTGGCGTGCCACCGTGCTTGGGGCGGCAAAATAGCTAGAGCCGCCCCTGCCTACAGGGAATATGGAGGGGCCAGGAAAAGGGCAGAGATGGAGACAATGAGGTGTCCTAAAGAAGACTTCCTGTGCTTCCTGTGAGGTGCCCAGCTCTCTTGCCAGCTCCAGGGAGCAGAGTTAATGTTGCAGGGAAGGACTAGTGAGTACCTTCACTGTACTTCCAGTTTTTCAGAGGTTTAAATATAGGTGCATTCAACTTTCTGGAAGCAGACATGGCACTACTGGTCAACCTTAAGTAAGTTTTTGGGAACTGAATTAATGTATTTAGATCAGATCAAGTTTCTGTTGAGATGACATATTATTGACAATATCATATTTGTAACTTATTCGGTTTTTGGCATATGCTAGATCCGTGATGCTGGGCGTTTATTCATTATGTAGAAGGTATTTGACCATGTAGAGTGGAGATAATTTATAATTATTGGGCAAGGCCCCAAGATGCACCAGAGCAACACATGGTGCAACTGAGAATGATGGGAGTTTTTCCCACCACTTTTCTGTCTTCCAACCTTGGAGACTGCCAGATTCTGAGCTGGTTTTAGTGCAAGATAGAACAGCTCTGAGGCTGCTCTAACTTGCACTGGTGGGTAATAGCTCCCCAACAAGTATTCTGCTGACCTGGATTTCTGGAGTAAATTGTGCTCTGTCCTTTGCGCCTTCTGCTCTGACACCTCCTCAGCCTGCCCGAGAATCCTTTCTACACCAAAGAGGCCAAGTGTATAAAGGAAATATTCAGATGCTGCCTTAGTATCTGTAGACTACAGGGCATAACAGTGTTCTTGGCAGGTCTGATGTCATAGAAATCCTAGAGGACTGGAAGGGACCTTGATAGGTCATCTAGTCCAATCCTCTGCACTGAGACAGGACTAAGTATTATCTAGATCATCTCAGACAGGTGTTTATATAACCTGTTCTTTAAATCCTCCAGTGATAGAGATTCCACAACTTCCCTAGGTAATTTGTTCTAGTACTTAACTTCCTAACTATGGTACAGTAATTCTTCACTGAACGTTGTAGTTATGTTCCTGAAAAATGTGACTTTAAGCAAAACAATGTTAAACAAATCCAATTTCCCCATAAGAATTGATGTAAATGGGGGGGTTAGGTCCCAGGGAAATTTTTATCACCAGACAAAAAACTTTAGTGTATATATATACACACACACACACAGTAGAAGTTTTAAACAAACAATTTAATACTGTACACAGCAATGATGATTGTGAAGCTTGGTTGAGGTGGTGAAGTTAGAGGGTGGAAAAGGGTGGGATATTTCCCGGGAATGCCTTACTGCTAAATGATGAACTAGCATTTGGCTGAGCCCTAAAGGGTTAACACGTTGTTAATGTGAGCCTCACACTCTACAAGGCAGCACGAATGGAGGGAGGGGAGACAGCATGGCAGACAGAGACACACACCCTGTGTGTGGGGGAGAGAGAGAGATGCGCATTGCCCGTTTAAGTACGCTGACACCACTCTAAGTACATTGCCTTTTTAAGTAGATCAGGAAGCTGAGACAGCAGATGTGGCCAGCAAGCTCCCTCAGTCCTGAGCCCTGTCGGGTGTCCCCCACCTTGTATGGAGAAGGGGGGCAGGAGCAGGGGGAACACCCTGACATTAACCCCCTCCCTTTCACCCCCGCACAGCAAGTAGGAGGCTCCCAGGAGCAGCTCCAAGGCAGAGGGCAGGAGGAGCACATGGCAGTCGGGGGAGGGACAGCTGAACTGCCGGAAATTTATAGCCTGCTGGGCGGCTGCCGCACAGGGAACTTAGGGGAGCGGGGAGCTGATGGGGGGCTGTCAGTCCACCCTGGTTCCAAGCCCCCACCAGCTAGCTGCAACAGGCTGCTCTTCCTGCAAGCAGTGGACAAAGCAGGCAGCTGCCAAACAACATTATAGGGGGGGCATTGAGCAACTTTAAATGAGCATGTTCCCTAATTGATCAGCAATGAAACAACGTTACCTGGGATGACTTTAAGTGAAGAGTTACTGTATATCACACTATACAGTATGTTTCATTTAGCATACTGCTGTTGGACCTGCCAGGATACTTTGTGGGTTCAACTTTTTCTTAGATTTCCTGGACTCTTCACAGCTCTCTTCCCCTGTTCTATTCCCTCGGTGCCCTGCTGCCCCCAGCAGCAGTTGTGGCCCACTGGTCACATTCAATTCATCTCTCGCTTTCTGTTCTAAAAATTAAATGGAGAGTAAAAGAGGACCACACACTGCTGCTGAAAGGGCAAACAGTCACGTTGGGTAGGTAGTTTTAAAGTCATCTCCCATTTTATACAAAACTAACTGCAAGCACCTAGCATTGTACAACCTAGGGAAAGACAATGGTGGACCATTAAATTAATAGAAAGACATCAGAACTGAAAAGAAAAGCCCAGTGGAAAACTAAGGAAGGAGGGAGTTTGCCCTAGTGCAGGAGTCGGCAACCTTTCAGAAGTGCTGTGCCGAGTCTTCATTTATTCACTCTAATTTAAGGTCTCGCGTGCCAGTAATACATTTTAACATTTTTAGAAGGTCTCTTTCTACAAGTCTATAATATATAATTAAACTATTGTTGTATGTAAAGTAAATAAGGTTTTTTAAATGTTTAAGAAGCTTCATTTAAAATTAAATTAAAATGCAGAGCCCCCCAGACTGGTGGCCAGGACCTGGGCAGTGTGAGTGCCACTGGAAATCAGCTCATGTGCCACCTTTGGCACGCATGCCATAGGTTGCCTACCCCTTCTCTAGTGTAACCATGAATTACCATAGTTTAAGGGGCGAGGGAGAGACTTGTAAACATTGTTTAAAAAGGAAGAGGGTTTGAAGTGAAGGCTATCCAGAAACTGAGGGCCAGCATCACAGGATAGGTCTACACTGTAATTAAAAACATGCAGCTGGCCCGTGCTGGCTGACTTGGGCTGCAGGAATGTTTAATTGTTGTGTAGATATACCCTATGATGCTGGTCCTCATTTTCTGGATAGCTTTCACTTCAAATCCCTTCCCTTTTTTAAGGGGTGACAAACCAGAGGAGTACAGTCCAAGTGTCTGGTAGTTAAGAACTTGGGGAGATGGATTTGGGGCAACTTGGGATCAGAGGAGGTTGTTGAGGTCACCCTGAAAGGAGTAACTAGGCTGGTGGAAGTTGGGGTTGAGACCTTTATGTTTGTAGGCTGACTACTGGTGTCAGAGCTCTGAGCCATAGCATCATAGAATTAAGACACCCAGCATTACAAGGCACGTGGTGACAGAATCTTACTGGTCTGGGTGATCCCCAAAATGTCACAAGTGCCATTTCCCTCCTTCCAACCAGATAGCTGGATTGCGTTGCATTTTTCAGAAAAGCCAAATTGAGAGCAAACAGTTCATTAAAAAAAAAGTCACATAAACCTATTTCTTGAATGGATTAACATTTAAATAACGCTCATGATGCAGTAGACTGTGTCATACACAATAGCAGATGGCGCCATTTATCCAAATCCCGCAGTGTTTGACTACACTGAAAGTAAGAGGTATGTCTATCTCCACCCTTCTATAAATCATAATTTCATTCCCTTTACAGATTGTTTGTTCGGGGTGGGAGAGGGCGCAACAAAGCATATAAAAACAGTATATATAAAAGGAAGAAAAGGATAATATATTGTGCAATAAATCTATAGGACACATTTAATATATTAAGAAGACACAGAGCCAGATTTCAACGGCTGTAAATTAGCATAGCTTCACTGAAGACAGCAGCTGAGTATCTGGACCATAAACTGTAGGTTCTATACGGTTCCTTTTAAGTGCCTCTCACCTCTCCCACTGCTGTCCAGCATTCCCAGAATAAACTACCAATATGATGAACCTTTGCTAAGATAAATATAGCTTCAAAGGGGCAGCACAAAATTAACCTGTTTCTTTGTACTTGTTCTATGACTCCAGCAGTCAGAAAACCTTCAAGCTAAGTTTATATCAGAGAGAAGTTTTGCTTTCAAGCTCTCAGCACATATTTCACCCAAAAGTCTTTAACATCCCAAAATAGGCATATTTTATTTTGGTGCATGACTTGCTCCTTTGGTAATAATAAAGATGTTTTTGCTTTTCTTTTTGATCTTCCTTCTTTATTTCTGGTAGTTCCCTCCTCCTAGCCTGAGTCTGTGTGTTGCATGCAATTCCAGGAATATATGGATTTTCTCACCTTTGTTCTCACCTTCCTTAATAGTCTTTCCCTGTCCCAGGAGTTATTTTCTTATAACTGTTTATTTAGAAAGTTAAGCAATTTTGCAAATCATTACCACACAAATTGTTGAGTAGTAGCAGTAGTGTTATTATTTACTTGCTTTAGCACATGGAATGCCCAAAAAGTGCCCCATCATGCTAAGCAGAAGGTCCCTGCTGTAAAAAGCTCACAATCTAAGCATATGATGATACCCAATGGATGGAAAAGAAAAAAAAAAACACCAGGTGGGATGACAGGAAATCTGAAAGCATCAGAGGTAATGTCCCACTCTTGGGATTTCTCCCTTATCTAGGTCTACAGTAAAATTTATAATAGTTTTCTGTATAAATTGGGTCTTCCTTGACATTCATTTTACCAAAATATTTCCCCCCAAATCCACTTGGCCAAGCAGTTCCTTGCCATCAAGCACTCCCAGAATCCTTATGCCAGATTCTCAACTCACATTAGTCCAATTATCTGGTCCTCCAATGTGTTTATGTCAATGTAGATATATTTAAAAAAAAGTCTAAAATCTAATTTCTATCATATATCATGAAAATATACCCGCCAAGCAATGGTGAACGCTGGAAATACCTCTCCCTATACAACTGTCAATTCTTATACATCCCATCAGGGCCGCCCAGAGGGGAGGGCAAGTGGGGCAATTTGCCTCAGGCCCCGCAGGGGTCCCACGAGCCCTGGCCTGGCAGCGGTCCAGGTCTTCGACAGCGGGGGGCCCTTCAGTGCTGCCGAAGACGCGGAGCGACTGAAGGGACCCCCGCTGCCGAAATGCCACCGAAGACCCGGACCGCTGCCCGGTGAGTACAAGCACCGCAGCTCCCCCACTTTGCGCCCCAGGCCCCCTGAATCCTCTGGGCAGCCCTACATCCCATCCTCCAAAAAAGCCAGGAGGATAAAGATAGGCATTTTCAATAACAAGCCCAGAATCTCCTCACACAGATTACAGCTTCCTGTCAAAGCAGGTGGTTTCAGATTTACCAACTGCAAACTTTAACATCAGGCAATAATTCTAAGCCAAGCTGCACAGTGGCTCATTTCCTTGTGCTATAGAGCCCTGGATTGGCTCCAGATGGAAGCAGAGTGGGTTGCTCCTTTACCCTTTCCCAATGTACTGCACCCAGACTACTACCAATTCCCTGAAGAGCAATTACCAATTAGTGTGGCAGCCAGAAATACCTGGCGTACTATGTCTAGTAAATTTAAAAATCACCCCTTCTACATGCCAAGGCCTCTATCTGCAGTAACTCAAATGCTGTACAGCAGGCAACGCCATCATTTGGCTGGATTGGATTAAGAACGAGATTTTGACCAACAGCCAATTTACTGAAAATGGTATCTTCTTCCTTTTTACAGTATTAAAAGAAAGGTTCAATCTGGAAACTAAGAAAGAATGGCAATATATCCAATTTAGAAATGCCATCTTTCACGAGTTTAGCCCTGATACATCCAACCCAATCCATATTTCATTTATTCAAATATTACCCAGATTACCAAGACCTACGGCAACATTATATGCACCCAAGGCCAGCAAATCTGAATTAAACACGGATTTCTTAATAAAGAAATGGAGGAGGAACTGAGACAATTATTCTCTGCTAACCAATGGAAACAAATTTTGGCCAATGTTCTGAACTGCTTCTTGGACCACCAGTTAAGGTTAATCCATTCGAAAATCATATGGAGGATGCATTAGACTCCCCTGCTGATTGTTCAAAACAGGTGCCATTAAGTCAGACAAATGTTGGTGCTGTGATTTGGTACGCACTAATTTAAAAATGCTCCTACATGCATATGTTTTGGGCAGAACTTGATTACAGAGTCACAATTTTATTCTATAGGAAAAAATTGTTAAGATAAATATGTAATTTTAAACCCAATGGATGTTAATTGGAACCTGGATAAATATAAAAAACTGGCTCAGCAGAACACTAATAATTGCTGAAAAACTAGTGCTATAAATATGGAAATCCAAAAAGCAACCAACAATTAGAGATTGGAGAATAAACATCATAAGCTTGGCCACCATGGAAAGATTTATATCCCATATCAGAAATACCCAAGAAAAATTCTCAGAGATATGGTATTATGATAAACTCAGGACAGACAGCTGCAAGGGAGGGGTAGAAATCAGTCTCAGAGGGTTAAAAGGCCCTCCTCCCCATCAACTGGGGGGTAACTACAGGTCAATCAGGTTCAGCTGAGAAGGGGTTACCAAGGTATCAATTAGAATCAGCTGAGAGGGAGCTACCTGAGGTTAATTAGGATCAGCTGATTCCAACTAAGGCCTGAGACCTTTTTAAACCCTCCCCTGGGAGGAAGGAGGAGGGGAGAGGAACGAGGAGCCAGGAGCCGGAGCCGGAGCCGGAGCCTTGCTGCCAGGAGGTTAGGAGCAGCAAGACAGTGAGCCTCACCAGGAGGAGAGGCAGTATTCTCTCCCACAAGGGAGAAAAATACTCTAAAAAAGACTGGTGGAGATACTGGGAACAGACTTCCCCTGTGTCCCAAGGGGGACCGCATTACCCAAGCCTGTCTCACCAGGGCTAAAAGCAGCAACAGCTGGGAAGACCGAGAAGGTGCCTTGCCACAGTATGCTTTTCAGGAAGCATCTGAATGATCCGATTAAATGTAGGGGCCTGCCCTTGCCTCTGCCTCTTCTCTGCCCACTTCCTTCCCTCCTTTTCTGTTTCCCCCTCCTCTGAAATTTGCTTCTGTTCTTTATCATATTCTAATTTCTTTCCCGCCCACCCCAATGTCTCTGTACATAAAATAAGGATAAGGCAGAGTAAGATTTTAAACTAATTTGATTTTTATAAACAAATTTCATTTGTTTGTAAACTGTGTAATACAAATAATTGATTATATATAATATAAATGGTTAAAATATAAATAAAATGTTACAAGTAGGTTAGGTAGCAAATGTTATGTATAATGTGTTATGGGTTTCTGTCTTTATGTAAACATAGTTATTAAAGAGTAAATAGGAAAACAATAGGCTTTGGAGTATGCCCTAAAGGTCAATAGACTCGGGCTATTTAAGACCAATGGGAAAAGCGACCATCTCAAGGGTCTTTTGAGCTCCTGAGGTGTGCCACAAAAGTGCTCCCACTGATTTCAGCTGTAGTTGTATCATGCAGAGAGAAGCAGTTTCTCAAGCAGGCAGGTCCTAAGCCACTTATGACTGTATAGCTCAAAACCTACACTTCAAAAAGCGTTTTTTGATGGGAACACCCAGTCAAAAAGGGACCCTGGTGGCTCTAGTCAGAATCTCTGACTGAGCCGTTAAAAGTCCGGTCGATGGCCCAGCAGGGCTATAGCAGGCTCTTTGCCTGCCGTGGCTCTGTGCAGCTCCCGTAAGCAGCAGCATGTTCCCCCGCCTCCAGCTCCTAGGCATAGGGGCATCCAAGGGGCACCACACACTGCCCCCACTCAAAGTGCCAGCTCCGCAGCTCCCATTGGCTAGGAACCGCAGCCAATGGGAGCTGCGGGGGCAGTGTTGGTGAACAGGTAGGAGGCAGAGGGGGGACATGTCGCTGCTTCTGGGAGCTGCCTGAAGTAAACGCCGCCCAGCACCTGCACCCCTGACCCCCTCCCACACCCCAACCCCCTGCCCCAGCCTTGATCCCTCTCCTGCCCTCCAAACCCCTCGGTCCCAGCCAGGATCCCCTTCCTGCACCCCCAACCCCTCATCCCCAGCCCCACCACAGAGCCAACACCCCCAGCTGGAGCCCTCACCCCCTCCCGCATCCCAACCCCCTGAGCCAGCCTGGTGAAAATGAGCGAGGATGGGGAGAGTGAGTGACAGAAGGAGAGGGAATTGAGAGAAGAGGCAGGGCCACAGAGGAGGGAAGGGGTGTTCGGTTTAATATGAGTAGATAGTTGGCAACCCTCTATAATGAGCTTGTGGTGAGATGCCCCAATTAAAAAGATGGCAGCTGCATTCTGTACCAACTTCAGTCTCTGAACAGTTTTAAGGTGTAGCCCCATCCAGAACCCATTGAAATAGTCTAATCTTGGGCTAACAAAGGCATGGATCATGGTAGCAACATCTGCATCCAACAGAAGTATTGGCAGCCTCCCAAGCAGTTGCAAATGAATAGAAGCAGCTGCAAATATCTGATTCTCTAGCACTAGCTAGCAACATTCCTGGACCTCAGAAAGCAAACTCAATTTACAAAAGGCAGACACCCATCTTCAATGAAGGTGATATATATAATCCTCACCTTTTCTTCCAGTTGTTTCCCCCAACCTATCACCATTGCTTGTCTTATCTGGATTGAGGATGAGACAAAGTCTCCATAGTGAGAGATAGCTCTAGACATGGCTTCATTCTATGGTTGAAATCAAAGCATATAGATTCAAAACTATTGATAAGAATCTTGGCTATGGGTGCCAACCTTACCCAGTCAGGAAATGGTAGACCTATTCTATAAATTCAATGGTAGAGAAAAGATCCAATCATTCAACACAATCACATTCTTTTTCAATATCTGATGAAGAAAATGTTGTAAATGTATTGCCTGACTTGACCTGGAAGATTCTAGACTACATAAGAACAACCATACTGGATCAGACCAAAGGTCCATCTATCACAGTATCCTGTCTTCCAATACTCACCAATGCTAGGTGCCCCGGAGGGAATGAACAGAACAGGTAATCATCCCCTGTTGCCCATTCCCAGCTTCTGGCAAACAGAGGCTAGGGACACCATCCCTGCCCATCCTGGCTAATAGCCATTGATGGACCTATCCTCCATGAATTTATCTAGTTCTTTTTTGAACCCTGTTGTGGTCTTGGCCTTCACAACATCCTCTGGCAAAGAGTTCCACAATGTGTTGTGTAAAAAAATACTTCCTTTTGTTTGTTTTAAACCTGCTGCCTATTAATTTCATTTGGTGACCCCTAGTTCTTGTGTTATGAGAAGGAGTAAATAACACTTCCTTATTTACTTTCTCCACACCAATCATGATTTTATAAACCTCAACCACATCCCCCACTTAGTCATCTCTTTTGCAGCCTGAAAAGTCCCAGTCTTATTAATCTCTCCTCATAAGGAAGCCATTCCATACCCCTAACCCTTTTCTGAATCTTTTCCAATTCCAATATATCTTTTTCGAGATGGAGTGATCACATCTGCACCAGTATTCAAGATGTGGGCATACCATGGATTTATATAGAGACAATATGATATTTTGTCTTATTATCTATCCCTTTCTTAATGATTCCCAACATTCTGTTCACTTTTTTGACTGCTGCTGCACATTGAGTGGATGTTTTCAGAGAACTATCCTCATTGACTCCAAGATCTCTTTGAGTGGTAACAGCCAATTTAGACCCCATCATTTTATACGTATAGTTGGGATTATGTTTTCCAATGTGCATTACTTTGCATTTGTCAACATAGAATTGCATCTGCCATTTTGTTGCCAAGTCACCCAGTTTTGTGAGATCCTTCTGTAGTAATTCCAGAAAGGATGTCAAACTACAGTAGAACCTCCCTAGTTGACATTTACCTAACCCACACAAACCATAATTTGTATCCAAAAACTATAGCCTTTCCCTGTTCTCTGCAAAGATTTAACAGCAGATATAGGGCAGTACTGAGATTTCACATTACTGAAGTTTAATTACTTTCATAAAATATATTGTGGAACATTTATAGTATTCTATGAAGTATTAGCATGAATAATTTAAACTTTAACAAATCTTTGCAAAATACACCAGCACCATGATGCCTACTCCTAGCTTTTTTATTGTATATGGTATACATTACTCATTACTGTATATACAAAGAGAAAGCCCCCCCCAAACTCCAGATTTTGGACATCTACATAAACCTCAAAAATTGCTAAAAATAAGCTCCAGAAAATGGAATTATAAACCCAGAAAAACAGAAACTCTAACCACACACCAAGAGCATGACATTATTGCTAGCTGCCAGTGGAAACGGTAGCCTTATACAAGTTAACCCATTCATGAGTGTCATATACTCCCAAGTTGTGGCTCAGAATATGTGGACTAATTAGGAGTCATATAAATTTTCTTGACTCAGTGAAATCTTGGTGGGGAAGGGTGGGTGAATTAAGCAGGCTCAGAAAAATAGCAGAGCTCACCAATATTCAGCAGGGAGATAAATCATCTCTGCTACCAACAGAAAACAAGTCAGAGGCTTTTTTAAATTGCACTGAAACTACTATCCAGGTGAAATAGCATCACTATGATATCTCTGATAACAAGAAAGTGGTATTTTAAATAAATCACGGTAGGCTGTAATTTCAGAATAAACTCACTGCCTACTCGTGTAATGAATAAAGCATTCTATTAGGCATGGGCGAGTAATGGAGCATTCACATCCAGAGGATTTTATAAATTGGCTTTTAAAATTCTTTAGCAATATTTTAAATTACTGCATGTTGCCCATTGTGTAAAACAAAAAATACAGCCAGGCAGTGAAGTATTCACTTCAAGAGCAGAAATACCATATTACTGACTCCAAATACTCCAATTATTCGCCAGATTGTCATTTGCTAACAAGATGTACAACAGAAGCAGGAACAGGCTGCTCAGCTGGGCTATCTGGAACACTTTTGTCACTTTGTCTATCATGGCTATACTTAGCAAGTAAACACAGGCTGGCTGCAGAAAATGTGCTGTCCTTCTAGTAAGCAAATCCTTCTAACTGTAGCTGGGGAATCAAGCCTGCTATTTGACAGTTTATGTCTTGCATCTATGTAAGTTAAAATGTAAAAAGACAGAGGGAGAAAAAACTTCTTTAAATAAATGTATCAATTGATATTCCTTTGGCTTGAATCCCTCAAAACTAGATACGCCGAGATCTGAATATGAAGCAGGATATTTTTCAGTCAGAACAAACTAGAAGTATTAACATAGAAGCACAGTTGCTCATCCATGTGTGACAGAGCTTCCTCTCCAACTCTGTAGATCCCGCACTTCCGTTTAGCGATGGGCTGGGATATTCTTCTATTCCTTCAGGATTTTCCCCATACCCTTGGGTTTACTGTCCACACCCTCTTGGAGCAGGATTCCTCCCAGCCTCCCTGATGGGGGGAGGGGTAGGAGAGCTTCTCAGTCTCTGGTAGCCCATCCAGGCATGGGGGCAACAGACCAGCCACCAGGTTCAGTCTCTTCCCTCTGGTGGGGTCTCTTCCCTCAGACCTCTGGGGCCCAGAAAGGCCGTCCTCCCTGATGGGCAGGGATTCTTCAGATAGAAGGCCTTCATACACCAATTAAATGTCAGCTAGGTAGTGAGAACACTGCTGCTGTTGCTGATGTCACAGACTCGCTGATGCCATTGGCTTCCACCAATCGAGACCGCCTAGCAGCAATACAACATTGCAGACCTGGGAAATCAGAGGAGCAGGTTACACCTTGGGAAGTTAGCTGTGAGCCATCCCTTTGACTTGACTGGTGTTTGAATAGAGATGAAAGGCCTAATGCTAAAGTAACTGAAGTCAGAAAGATTTCCATTGACTCCAATGGGTTTTAGGTTAGAACATAAGAGAGGAAGAGGTGAAGGGTATTTATCACTTAGATACAAGCCATGTATTTTTATTAGAGCTGGTCAGAAAATAGGGTGTTCTGCAGAAAAATTTACAAAAATAAAAATAAAAAATCCCCAGCCACAGCCTCTGCCCTGACAGCAGGGAGGAAGGGGGCCAGCCACATGACCTTGGTGCTACCCAAGGATCTCCCTTACCTTTTTTTGGGTGGGTAAAGCAGATGTAGGGCAGCTTTGCACAAGTGGAGTATTGCAAAGCTGAGCTAACACAAGGGGTGATTCTGTTTGGATGCACAAGTAAAATATCAGCCAAATGGAAAGGCAAGCGTAACTGTATTGTTTGTGAGGTTTGCTATGGTGTTCATCACCATCCTGAGGATGCAACAGTTCTGCTGATATCATTGGCTTTTGCTAATCGCTGCGGTCTAGCAGCAGCAAAACATCCCAGACTCTGTGAACCACAGGAACAGGGATGTCTTGAGAGCCTCTCTGTTAGTTTCCCGTTAGCTGAGTTTGGATGATGTGTGGGAGAAGCATAAGTGAAGGGGATTTAACACATGGGAACATAATATCACAGATGTGATGGATCACAGGTGACAAAGTAATTTCAACAGTTCAGAAGTTTGGATGAATGTTTCTCTTCCCTTCTTGATAGATTTTTTTCTAGCTGGTATGTCATTTTGCTGGTTTTACAATTCCTATGAATTTCAATGACTAGTGGAAATAATAGTACATACAGTTAGTGATAAACACAGAAGACTCTTTCTGTTCATTCTCTGAATAGTTTGTTAGGCAGACAGAGGAGACTCATTATATACTGCGTACTGAGTGGGGTAACTCTCATCTGATGAGATGAAAGGTGAGGGGGCCACCTGACAGATCAGTCAGCTTAGCACTGGTGACACAAGCGGTGATGTGTCACAGCCAGATCTCCCACACATTTTAAAATTCATTTTCACATCATTCTGAAATATGACTGCATTTTTGTAGTGCAATTCTGAGATGTAGAAATTTGTGTTTATACAGGTATTTGAAGCCTAATTATTTCTTAATTGGGACCATGTAACAAAATGACCATGTCCACAGAGAGTTTGGGTTTGTTTGAACATTAGAAAAATGTGATCAGAGTCAATACCCTTACATTAATCTAATGGATAATACTCTTGTTTCAGGGAAAGTCTATAGTTGTAGCAGGGGAGCACATCCATAACAGTATCACAAGAACCGTACGTCTCTGTCAGGGAGTGTCATCCTGTATTATTTAGCCTGCAGCTCTATAATTGATGCACATGGAAAGGTTACAAGGACATCATTAAGCCAGCCAGATCAGCCAGTATAGTCCTGGAAGGCAACAGTCCTTGCAACTCGATCACACACTGAAATAACGTATAAAAATCATACAATAAGTTAGGTGCATTACTGGACTCGGGGTTTTCAAAAGCACTCCATTTCCTGATCCAATATCCTTCTCCATGAAGAGTGCCTTGTCAGAAGAACATCTCCAAAGAATGGTCAGTTGGAATTTAAAATGCGAAGATGCATTTTATGTGATAGAGACATATGAAGTATTGCGATTGTACGTATATATGCAGTTCAATTGATCTCATTTAGACTGTGTAAAGAAGTGACCATATTCATGGGAAGTGAGATGTAGATTAAATCATTGCTCTCCCATAAATGAAACTACTAGTTTCATGGACGATATTCCTACTTCTGGGAAGGTCCATGGTTCTAGCAGGGGAATGCAACCAGAAGAATATGCTAAGTACAGTACTCCTCTTTTGGGGAATGTTGTTCTCCAAGAGCCAGTTCACAGCTTTCAGTGTGGTGCATGTGTATAGGGAACAATCTAAACTGCTGATTCGGTTAATAGAACTCCAGTAACTGAAGTATTGATTTGTATCACAGCAAAATCACCCTCACATATTTACATTCATTTTAGTATAAAAAATGATGTGGCCATCTTTCTATACCAGTGGTTCTCAACCTCTGGCCCGCGGGCCACTTGCAGCCCAATCAGCACAGAGTTGAGACCCATGTGACATCCTCAGGGCCATACAGGTAGTATTGGATGTGACCCACAATGGTAAATAGGTTGAGAGCCACCGTTCTATACTATAATCATGGGATATGGAACATTATCTTTTATCAGGGCCGGCTCCAGACCCCAGCGTGCCAAGCGCGCGCTTGGGGCGGCATTTTGCCGGGAGGGCGGCAGGTGACTCCGGCGGACCTCCCGCAGGCATGACTGCGGAGGGTCCGCTGGTCCCGCGGCTCCGGTGGACCTCCCGCAGATGTGCCTGCGGAGGGACCGCTGGTCCCGTGGCTTTGGTGGAGCATCCGCAGGCACGCCTGCGGGAGGTCCACCAGAGCCGCAGGACCAGCGGACCCTCCGCAGGCATGTCTGCAAGAGGTCCCCCGGAGCCACGGGACCGGCGACCGGCAGAGCGCCCTGCACGGCGTGCTGCCCTGCTTGGGGCGGCGGAATTCCTAGAGCCACCCCTGTCTTTTATAGAGGTATTTGAGGTTCAATTAATTCCTAAATTAGACTATGTAATGATATGACCGTGCCCACAGAGAGTTTATGTCTGTTTGAAGATGACAAACATGAGATCACAGTCAATATCTTAACAATAGTCTCATGAACGATACTCCTCCCTTCGGAAAAGTCAATGGTTTTTGCAGAGGAGCACATCCATAACAATACCCCAAGAACTGTATTCCTCTTTTAGGGAATACTGCACAGCTTTCAGGGTGTTCCTCCAAGATCCAGATTGGATTTTTCAGTGAGCTACAGAGCGACAGATCATAGGGACATCATCTAAGCATCCAGATCATTATATATAATCTGGATAAGCCAAGTAACAATATTTATTGTAACCAGATTACCCTAAATGTTGGGATGGTTTGTCACTTTATTCCGGAGAGTGTCTTGTCTCTCCACTGGAGTGTCTTAAATTACATAGTTCCCTTTTTCTCTTTCAAATTATGTTTCCTCAACACTGAAGGCAGTTCTGGGTAAGGTGGTTTAAATACCATATTTCCAGAGTGAGGTGGTTCTTCTTAACTGTAGTTCCCCTCCTCTTTGTAACAGCTCTGGAAGGACTTGAATTCTCTTGATTACTTTCACCTGACTCAGTCATATAGTGTGGTCACATTTATCAGGCAAGAAGTTCTATAGGTGCCATGCCAGCTATTTCATTACGTTCCATTTTGATTTCAGTGGAATTCCAATAGAATGTGGCAGCACCATTAAGTGAATGCTGATTCACTTAATCTCTTGCCATTCTCCTTCGCAGGCATCAAATGGCTCCAGCATAAAAACAGAGCAAGACAAATCATCGTCCACATTCCAAAAATGCTGTCTACATTTGTATTCCTGACCTTGATGGAAGAAGCTTCCTGATAACCTCTTGGACTCCAGCTCCACCTTCTGCCATTGAAATATCTGGTTCCTGGGCCATCTAAGCTCCTGAATGAACAGAGCTTCATGACCACTATATTAAACTGCTGTTTAGGCTTTAAAACATTTCCACTGTTGAACCAGTGGCACTCCCAGATTGCCTTGCCTTCTGGACCACAACCATGGATAAATCACCTGAGCTCTGCCTCCTGTCTCTGGACAAGTTATGCGTTTGGATGACCTCACATCACTAGAGCTACTTAGCTTCCGGAGCCTTTTAGGTGCTCTCAGAAAAACTGTTTGGAGAGAGAGGTGGATACATTTCTAGAGTTCTACTGTCAGCTTTATTACAAATACTCTTCAGTATTATTGAGCTCCAAGCCTCTGGGCTATTATATAAGCTCATGCACTCTGTCTTCCAATATCAGTAAACAACCAATTTAATCCCATCAGTGGTTTATAATCCCTCACACATACCATCTATTACCTTACCTTCTAGAAACATTTATAATGAAGGCTGGCTGTGAGGGTATATAACTGTTCTATGGCAGGGGTAGTCAGTAGGTAGACTGCAGGCAAAATCCAGACCACCAGATGCTTTGGAATGGATCCCAAAATCTTTTTATTTATTTATTATTTTTTATTATTATTTTCTCTGGGGTCTGGACCTTGACTATACCTTGACTAAGAAATTTGTACCTTGACAAAAAATAATTGACTACCCCGGTCTGTGGTAAAACATTTTTCTATGGCTTGTAAGCTGCAGAAATTAAGTTTTATCACCTGTATAAAACTATGATCTCTTGTGTTTTTACTCCCAACCTTGGGAATAACCTCACTATGGTGGTTGGGCTTTACTACTGTTTAATTTCAGAAGCAGCAGGTCCAAAAACTCTTAGAACATGTTCTATGGACAACGTGCCTATGTAGAATGTACACACCTCTGTGGTGTGCTTTAGCATAAAACTGAAAAATGAACATAAAGGATGTCCTTTTCCTTGAACAGCCAAGCAGAAATGTAATAGGGCTTGCCATTGGCCAAAATTCAAAGTTATATGAACTGGCATGCTTCAGCCAAGTCCAAACAATCAGTAATGTGTGGGTCATTTCAGCCATGTACCAGAGAAGAGGGAAAAGTCACTTTCACTTCACTTCAGCCCTCCATCCTCCACAGATCTCTCCCCAGAGATCTTTCTTCTCTGACTCTGCCTGCCTTTAGGGCCTGATCCAGCTCCCACTGAAGTTAATGGGAGTCTTTCCAGTGACTTCAATAGCAGTTGTGTCAGATCCTGTGGGGCACAGTTCTCCAAGATGGCTCTGCCCTACAAATCCCTGCACTCAAGGCAGGCTGCTGTAATTCTTCCTCTAGCTAGGGCAAGAAGTTAATCCCTCCTCTGCCATCCTCTGGACACACTCTATATACCTGTAAAACCTGAAAAAGTTAGAAGAGTGGTTGAAGTCACTCTACTGTATCAACTACAAAATGGGCATTTCCAACATAAAATTATTAATTTAATCCAGAGATACAGTCCAGTGAATCTTAGTTTTCCATGGGAAAAAAAATGTCAGTTCTGATTAGCACCAAATGGAGAAGTTGAAATATACCACAGCAGAATGAGATACAGAGAGAAAGGGATTTTTCACTACATCATAATTTTTAATTTCAGCCATATCGAGCCTAGAAGGGGAACAAAAATTATACTGTTATTTAAGTTATGAAAGATCCCATATGTCACCTTAATGACAGCCCTGTATGCTGATTGAATAATTACGTACTTAATCATCCAGTCCCTGCCTGGCTTGACAAGAGGAACTGGATTGTACAATAAATTCAGATGGCTATTTCAGAATGGGATAGAGAAAAGAGCTGGGCACCAAGAGAAAGAGAAGTGCTCATGTCCTCTCAACTCACTTCCTTTTGTTATCAAAGCCTTCCCCACACTATTTGTCTGTTTTGACTCTTTGCTGTGTCCTATCTGTCATGTAGATTGTGATTAGAGTTACACAGAGAAAATTCAGTTTCATGGAAGACTGATGTTTCAAAATTTAGTTTCATTCCGATTTGCAACAAAAACCAAAAATTTCAAAATTCTCCATAAAAGAGGATGGAGCTCTGACTCTGGGGCAGCCCCTGAGCTGCCCTAAAGCTGCAGACCATGGAAGCCTTGGGGTCCCCGGGACTTCCGGACAGTCACACTGGCTGGCTGCCCCCGAGCCATAGATTTGGAGGCAGTCAGCCTGCTAGCTGCCTGTGATGAGGCATCCACCCCACACGAGGCAGAGCAGGTTAAGTGAGATCAATTAACCCGATAGGCTGCTACTGGGGAAGAGACTGGGATGGAAAGGCTGACTGAAGATAGAACCCAGCTGATAAGGAACAGGTGAGACTGGTATAAAGCCAGGAAGGTGGCAGCAGAAAGGGGCTACAGAGTTAGGTAGTCTGCAGGCACTCCCTGGGAGGATGGAATTTGGGCTGATAAACCCAGAGAGGAGGGAAGCCAGGAGATAAGAGCAGAGAAGCAGGAAGAAGTCTAGGGAAACAGCAACAGAGTCTGGGAGCAATCAGACCATTGATGGACACAAGGAACCCTTATGAACCCGGAGAAGTGGATGGGCCCAGCTTCCCATATCAGCCACTGGGGAAGTGGCACACACTGGGAAGAAGAGAAGACTGCCTGAAACAGCTGATCCAGTGGGACTCTGGTACCCTGGAAGGGGAGGATTGTACAGCAACCTGGCCAGAGCGCTACGTCACAAAGAGAGAACACCTTGAGTCAGAGAGAGAGAGAGGTGGCAGGGAGTGCGGATGAGCGGAAGAAGGGGGTGTCAGACCTGGAAAGAGCTAATTCCTAGAGCGGCCAAAGGGAGATGCCCCAACAGTGAGTGAACCTTGTGACACTGCCCCAGAGCTGTGAACGCTGGAAGACCTGAGGTACCCAACTCTGAGGCAGTGCACCTGGCTGGCTGCCTCAGGACCCTGGAAGCCTGGGGTGCCAAGGAACTGTGAGGCTGGCAGCTTGACCTTCCCATGGTTTACAGGCTCCTGCCTCTCCCTCACCCCACCAGGTGAGCTGCTAAGGAGTTAGGCAGGTGAGCTGGCAGGAAACCAGATAGGTTTCCAGCAGAAACCTGCTGGACGGGCAGGCTTCCATCATTACCCTGCCTGCTTTCCATCAGATTTTCATCAAAATCAAAAGAAATTCTTGATTTAGACAAATTGGCATGCTCAACAGAAAAATGTTCCATTGGAGGAATTCTAACCATCTCTAATTATGAGCTCTCCAGGCTAAGAACAGTCATCCTTATTCTTCATCTGCACATAGTGCCTAACTAACTGGGGCCCTGATCCTGGACTGGGGCTCCTAATACAAATAATAAGACATGTTGCCTGTTTGCCAGTTCATGTCTTACTTCAAAAGCAAAAAATGCATGAGGCTAAATTGAACCTTCCTAAATGTCAGCTTTCCCCTTGTTTAAAGTTCACAGACTAAGGACTGGATCCAGCAATATGATTAGGACCTATCAAGAGGTGCTGAGTGCCCTCAACTTTCACTGACTTCAGTAGTAACGTGCAAAAATACACTGCAGGGACCAAGATGGGGTGGAGCTGGAGGCTTCACAGAACTTTTTTCCTCATTTCCAATTTCTGTGATTCTATTAAAATCCACAGTGCAACAGCTTTGCAAGGCTTCACAAGCCCCGTCACAGGGATTAGACTTTACGCTGGCAGCTGTTAAAAATAACTAGGAGTAAGATCCTGTTCCCATTTCTATAAAAGTTCTCTGACTGATGATAAAAAGGGGTAAATAATTTAACAAAATAATCTGATAGTACTAAATGTGGTACAGAGTCATTTATATTTAAAGAGGTCGCTTAGAGAGAATTCATGAGAGAGACAGGACTCTTACTTATTTAAAAAAAAACATTTTCAAAATCATTAGCACACTGCATACATAAGCCCTATGTCACCCCTTGCTCATGCTGAGTAGTTCCTTACTTGCAGAATAGCCCCATTGATTTCAATGGGGCTACTCACAGAATTTTTACTCATTGTGAGCAAGGGGGGTGGAATCTGGACCTACGTAACTAGGGCCCAAACTGCGTTTAGTTACACAGGTGCAAGTCTGGCTGGAGGCAGGAGAGAAGTCAGGGGTCATTGCCGTTAGCTAGTGGTCTGAACACAGGCACGGGTCATGATGCCTGAGGTCTATCCCTGATGCTCCCTGACACTCTAACACTGACTCCCTCTGTGGCCCTTGGCAAGTCACTATTGACCAAATTTTCAAACACGCCCACTAATAATGCTTTTGGGTACTGACATTGGGGCCCCGACAGCCTGATTTTCAGAGGTTCTGACCACTTGGAGTGCCCATTGACTTTCAGTGGAGTCCTGGATGCTCAGCCCATCTGAAAACAAGGGCCTACCTGTCTTGAGTTGGAAAGCCAAACATTGGGGCACACACAATTACGGGGCACTTTTGAAAATGTTGGCCTTAACCTCCCTGCCTCAGTTTCCCCACCTTAACTACAATGCAGAAATGTTCTGAGGATTAATTAAAAATGTTTGGAAACATTTAAAAAATGTAAAGTATTATTTCAGTGCCAATTAGTAGTAATATGTATATTCTTTCACCTGGTTGGTATATCCCCATATTCCTCATTCTTAACCCTGGAGGGGAAATATGTAAATAAAACCAAAATTGTGTTTTATGTCTGCTGTAATCCATCCCGTATAATTTTAAGATGTTTCAATCTTTAATGCATTAATAGGCTTTCATATCCTTATTTCATTAGACAAACTACTTCTATAATTAAATCTATAAATATGGAATTTTGGGGTTCCAGGTAGCTTGTAATAATGTTTGATAGAGAACATTTCCTACTACTATAATTTTTCTAATATGGTTTACAAAGAAATGGTCTTTATATATGGATCGCAAAAACAAGGCTATCGTTAGCTTGCTTGAAGCAGCACTGCTGTTGGAATGAGTAGGCGCTCTGATAGCATGTCTGATGTGGTCATCTGTGTTGTGACAAAGACTGTCAAAACAGCAGTTAAGAATACAGAAAGAATTAGTAAGCCAGCTCGGAGCAAAGAGAGAGTAAGTGAACTTTGATTTTATGCTACCAGTTATGCAAGCCCATAACAAAACTGCACTCAAGTTACAGAAAAGATAGAATGTCTACATTGGAGGCAATGGCCATGGAGCTCTTTAGTGCAACTGGCTTTTGGGGATGTTTTAGTAGGAAATAGATAGATAGGTCTATGTATATATAAATGGGCATATTTTATGTTGATGTGCAGCATTTCCACACCCATAATAACTGCCTATTAAAATAATTAATATATTAAAGAAACAGAGAAACATGCAAAAATAGTACCTCTGTAGCATACCATACCATATCCTATTTTAGGATCTGAGCCAGACCCCATTGAAATCAATGGGAGTCTTTCCAGTGACTTCAGCTGACTTTGGATCAAACCAACTAGACAGAAATAAAAGAGAGCTCTCCTGCGCTCTGCCCACAAACTGATCTCCATCCATCTGAGATGCTACAAGATGGGATTGTACAGCTCTTTGTAAGAGCTATCCCTTTGTGTCTTGTGAGTATGATAACTGTTACAGAATTAAAGAAGCAGCACACACCCCTTAGGTATTGTTTCAGGCCCTCTGCAGACTCAGGCATCATTATACCAGTTTACACTCAGTTCACAATGTTAACTCTTTGCATTCATAAAAGCTTAGAGACAACTTTTTAAATTAAATCTTGGATTCTGGGGCACAAGATGGCAGTTTCAAATAAGGTACCGGCTCAATGAGCTGTTGCAAACTGGCTTATCTTCACCCCTACCAAAGACCATGGTGTCTGGATGTATGGGTTTGCAAAATCATTGAGTCTGATGCAAAGCCCATTGAAATCATCTTTCCATTGATTCCAATGAGCTTTGGGTTAGGTCCAATTCATGTTGCTGTAAGATTACTAGAAGCCCTCCTTTCACCATTTTACAGCCTTTCATGTCCCATCTAAAATTTTTCCTCTTCTCTATTTTTACATTCGTTACTCATTTTTCAAGAGAATGCAAAGAACAAATAAAATCAATGCAGAAAGCAAGATCTTTAAATTAATGTAATGAACATATTACTGATCTGAGGATGAAGGACTGCAAGAATACATGTCCTTTGCTTTATCACTTTTGTTTCTGGGATTTCCCTTCTGCCCCCTCTACACACACCCTCTTTTTCTTTAATCTGGACACAGGAAAGGTCTTGTGCATGACCATTAATTCTGAGTGTACTAGTTACAAATGCAGACTCTAATCCTGCAATGCATTCCATGTGAACAGACTGCTGAGTCCTTGGACAGCCCCATTGACTTCAGTGCCAGGGCTAGCTGCAGGCACCAACCCAGCAAGCAGCTGCCTGGGGCGGCCAACGGTGAGGGGTGGCATGTCCAGGTCTTTGGCGGCAATTCGACGGCGGGTCCCTCACTCCCTCCTGAGCAAAGGACCGGCCGCAGAATTGCCGCCAAAGACTGAAGCGGCGACGGTAGAGCTGCAGATCGCGATCACAGCTTTTTTTTTTTTTTCCTTTTTCCTGCTTGGGGCGGCAAAAACCCTGGAGTTGGCCCTGTTCAGTGGGTCTCCATGCAAAAACAACAGTCCACTTGCACACAATGAATTGCAGGATTGGGCCCATAATTTAAAAAAGATGTTGCTTTACTGTCACAATAGCATCAATGCATCCATGGGACACCACATTTGAATGTAATTTTTTGCCATTCTGGAGGTGACACAGAGTTATTTCCTCCATCAGAACTGTGTTTTACCACTTAATCACCCATCCTGAATACACTGGAGGTATGATAGATTTTCACATAGATGCATCCATACCCATTTCTTGGTGTTTGCTGCAAGATGTAATTTCTGCACTAATTCCAGGATACAGACTTTTGGAGAAGGGCAGATAGTTACAATCAGAAATATGGACTGACCTTTGTATGTATTGTTCCAGTATTTTGTAACTTGGGGGGGAGGGGGGGGGAATTGATGTCGGACTGGTGAGCTGATGGTTGGTGGCACCTGCAGTATTTAGTAAATTTAGCTAACCCTGCAGTAGGTATTCTAATGTCCAGCTAAATCTGTTTTAGATTTTGTTCCAGAAAATTTAGAGGGTTCCTTATGTAGAGGGCGGCATACCAGTCTCCAGGATCTAAGGAAGGAATAATGGTCCCTAGTAAGACCATGCAGAACTTCAACTTTACCATGAATTTGTTGAGTCCACATAAGTCCAGGATGGGCCAAAGCCCACCCTTGGCCTTGGGGATTAGGAAATAGCGGGAGTAAAAACACCTGCCCCTTGACTTTCCCAGAACCTCCTCTATCACTCCCAAAGCTAGGAGCGATTGGACCTCCTGTAGGAGGTGCTCGTGAGAGGGGTCCCTGAAGAGGGATGGGGAAGGAGGGTGGGAGGGAGGAGAAATAGCAAATTGGAGGGAGCATCCCCTTTCCACCGTGCGTAGGACCCAATGGTCTGATGTTATGTAGGACCCCACATGGAGGAGATGGGAGAGATGATTTTGGAAAGGTGGGGAAGGATCCTGAATGGAGACTGGTGCTCCGTCCTCGGGTGCACGTTCAAAAGTTCTGCTTAGGCTCTGGCGATGGCTTAGGAGGGCCCTGACCTTGGCTGGCTTGGTGCCCAGTTTGTTTCTTTTACCACCTCGGCCGCGTCTTCTAAAGAAGTCCTGTCTTGGTCGAAGGGGAGGGTAGGATCTCTGAGGCTGCAGTCTGAAGGGCCTTCTTTGCGTTACTGGGGTATGCATTCCCAGAGAGTGCCTGGCAATTCTCGAGTCCTTCAGACTCTGCAGCCTTGAGTCTGTCTTTTTGGAGAATAGGCCCTGGCCATCAAAGGGCAGGTCCTGGAGGGTCTGCTGTAACTCTGGTGGTAAGCCAGGGCCTGCAGCAACGAAATGCAGCGCATGGCTATGTCCAAGGCCAGGGTCCTAGCTGCCAAGTCCACCACATCCAGGGAAGCTTGTAGGGAGGTTCTGGCCACCTTCTTGCCTTCCTCTACTACAGCCCCAAATTCCTCTCTGGACTCCTGTGGAACCAGCTCTTTGAATTTTTCCATAGAGTGCCACGAATTATAGGAGTGCCTGCTAGTTGGCCATCCTGAGCTGCAAGCCTCCAGCCAAGTACACCTTGTGCCCAAACAAGTCTAGGCATCTAGTGTCCTTTGATTTAGGCACTGGGGCCTGCTGACCATGCCGCTCCTTCTCGTGACCAAAGCCATGACAAGGGAGCACGGTTGGGGGTGCATATAGAGGTACTCATATTCCTTTGAAGGGACAAAGTACTTCCTTTCTACCCCCTTGGCCGTAGGTGGAATAGAGGCTGGCGATTGCCAGATTGTCTTGGCATTGGCCTGTATAGTTCCTAGGACGGGGAGGGCCACTCTGGACAGTGCCTCTGCGGACAGAATGTCCACCATAGGATCCTCTGCCTCCACCACCTCCTCTACCTGGAGGTTCATATTGCGCGCCACCCTGTGGAGCAGTTCCTGGTGGGCGCAGAGGTCCATAGGAGGAGGGCGCGAAACCATAGTCCCCGCCACTGCCTCAACAGGGGAGGACGAGGAAGATACCCCCGGGACTAAGGGATCCTGCATGAGGTCCTCTTGTGGAGGATCTTGTTGCTTAAGGTCCACCACGCTAGGAACGTGGGCCTCTATTGGTGCTGGAGCCATCACCTCAGAACCCCCCCAGGGGCAGGGGGGAGAGACACATTGGCCTCCGGTATTCGGGGTGGAACAGGAAGCCCCCGAAGGTCCGCTCCACATGCACACTCTAGTTCAAATTGGCAAAAAGGGATATATATTCAAAATCAAAAACAAAATTAAAAAATGTAATAGAACTAAGAGAAAAGAGACAGGATACAAGCAATGGAAGGAATGTGGACTGTGTAAAATTTTACCACCCAAGCTGTAAATAATAACAGTATCTATGCAGTACAAATTTACATCCAGCAAACACAGATGTAACGTGAAATATTTAAGTCTGTTTGAAAATGTTTTGTCAAAACTGTTTTTTTGACAGAAAACTGGGTTTTTTTACTAACTTGATGTTTTTCACAAGTGTCTGCTTTATACAGAAAATGTTGATTTTTCATCAAAAGCCAAATGCCTGAAAACGAAGTATCTCAGTCTGGCTATCCTGCAATGGTAGTTCATGTCAGCTGTAGTTTGTCATGTCCCCATTCGCCTCTGGGCCAAGCTCCCCAACTGGACTACATCTCCCATGGTACATCAAGGCCAAGGACTTCCCATAATGATATCCCCTCCCCTTATCCTGAGGGGAAGTCGTGGTGCATCATGAGAGATATAGGCTGGCCATGAAGCCTGGCCTATGGAAGAGTTCCCATGAAGAACTACAGCAGCACTTCCAAAGCAAAATATTTCAGTTTTCAGCCAAAATATTTCATTTTTTTCACAAAAGAAAAAAAAAATCAAACTTTTCCATGGAAAATTTTGATAAAATTTGTGTTTTGTTTTTCCATCAAAATTTTCCATGGATTAAAAAAAAAAACCTATTTCCCAACCATCTCTAAATTTAAACAAATGGATAAACAGTTTGACAAAGGAAGACAGTGGCTTTGAGCCACTGCCCACATTGTGGAGTTGCAAAGGGGCTGGGCAGCTATCAAGAAGACATCCTGGGATTACAGCAACACACATGATGGTAGGGAAGCTTGGCCATCCTCTGAAACCTTCATGAGAGAGCAAAGTGTGATGCATGGCCAGAAACGGTTAAGCATCCTGCAGGATAAATGACCCAGAGTCAACCATTAGAGACATATTAGAAAAGTATGTGAATGGTAATTAGGAGCACTCCATGCTAGATAGGCTAGAACTTTGAAATGCAAACCTGTAGAGAATTGGAGGTGATACTAATTGTATTGTGTTAGATGTTAGCCATGTAAACAGGCGGTTCCTGTCTGTCACTATAGCTACTGATTCAGAGATCAAAAGGAAAGTTTTCAACTAGCAATAATCGCGCCTCGGATTAACCTGTAAATACAGTAATATCACTGTAGTCATCTCTCTTTGAAATGTATAGCAAATCACCTGAGAATGGCAGAAAATGGGCAATTGACTTATGTTAATCCATATAGCTAATTACCGGTGATGCTTAGGGAATAGGTCTATTTCAAAGTCCCTATAATTGCCTGTTGTTCGCTGAGGACTCCAAGCTGTCAAAGACGACCTGGAACTGTATAAGAATGTCTGGGGTCCTGATCCTTTTAATCTAAGACCTGCTTGATGCTTCATGCAGGGGAAGTATAAATCATAAGGCTGAGATCTCCAATCCTAACCTGGAATCACCCTGAATATAAACATTGGACTATAACCTATGAACTAATTCTGAAATAACTCTTTGCAACTACAAAGCTCACCATCTCTAGTACGAATCTGAATTTCAAGAACTGTACTCATGTCTGTATGTATACTGATCTTTTAACCAATGCTCTCTTTTCCTTTTTTAATTAATTTTTGTTTAGTTAAGAATTGGCTGTAAATGTGTATTTGGGTAAGATCTGGAATATTCATTAATCTGGGAGTTAATGTGTCCGATCCTTTGGGATTGGTAGAACTTTCTTATACGATGAATACAATTTTCAGTAATCCTCATCATATTTGACTTGGGTGTCTGGGTGGAGGCCTAAGGCTGGGTTGCTTTAAGGGAACTGTGTTGTTGGCTTCTGGGTGACCAGTAAGGTATTATAGAAGCTGTTTTGTGCTGGCTTGGTAAATCTAAGTATTGGAATATCCACCAGCTTTGGGGATTGCCCCATTCTTTGCAGTTCACCCAGAGTAACTTCAGTGTGGTCCCCTGGGACCCTGGTCACAGTAACCTTCACAAGAGAGTAGAGCATGCATGCTCTCTTTGTAACACAGCAGTTATCTTAGAATGACAGGGAGTGCCCCTTGCAAACATGATAGTGGGGCCCTTATTCTTAAAAGGTGACATTGATAGAGAACAGTCTTATAGTTATATAAAATTACATACCTCCTGAGGCTGAATCAAAATTGTAAATCCAAATAACACCCCTTCATCCTGAACTTTGGGAAATTTTGGATCTGATCTTTGCATCAGGGGCTAATTTCTATTTAAAAATGGAGAGGTACTAGGGGGAAACCACAAGGCAGAATATGTTAAATAGAAAAAGAAGAATGAAGATCTTTTTCAAGCTTTTAAGAAGGCTTTAAAAATGGAGAGTACAAAAATAAACAAATAAATATATTAAAAAACTTTGAGCTTCATGATACTGTCCTTTTGGAATCTCCAAGATAAATAATGTGCTGCACTTGTAAAGATGTGCAGTACATGAGAGTAGGATTTTTGCTATGGCGTTTCATAAGTGATGCACATTGAATAATGAAGTCTAAACTGAGAGAGTGTTAAACAGATGAAATGTTAAAATAATTCTTGATAATCATACTTACCACTTACAGAATTCTTTACATCCACAAAGCACTGTATGAACATTTACCCATTATGGAAGGCATACAAATATAAATGAAAACGTGCTGACTTTGGCTGCAACATTATCCTGACCTCACACTCAATAAAACAGGTACAATATGTTGCAACAACTCAAAAATGACAGTTTTCTAGAACAAACTGAAAAATATGATGGTGTTAAAGAGACACACTCGCGAATCTAAAAGCCATAAACATCTGTCACAGAAAACTTGTAAGTCTATGTTCAACTGTGTCCATAACTTAAGATATTAGATTCTAATCTCTTAAGCAATGGCTTCTACCACCAGTGGACCATGCGACTACTTAGTCTTGATTAGTCAGGGCAAAATTGTAACTACAGTGCTTTAAATGTTCAGCAAAGTCTGTTGATGGCAACATATTGCTTTAATACTTTTATCTTTAACTCTGAACCAGAGAAATGTGACACAGCCCCTCAGAATAGCTAGTTTTCTCTCATAGCAGGGGCTGAAAGGATGACATGGACAATAAAAATTATTAATATTTACATTTAGTTATGTAAAATAACACACTGGGAGCACAAAAGAGCTGAATTTGAAATAACTAAAGCAGGAAATTTACCATGGAGATTTATTTGGATGTTGGACATTTCTTAGTAAAAGTTCAGCCAAAACAGAGACTCAACAGATTCTCTAACCATCCTGTGGGCTAACTCCTGCCTTCTGTTGCACTGGTATCAAGGTTACAGAGTGAAGAAAATAAGCAGAGAGCCTCTCCTCATCACAACTCAAGAGTATGTTAAAAAGTGGGTCCTGCTTTCGTATCACATCCACAAGGCTGTAGTTCGTGCGCTCAGGAGCAAGTATGGCTCTCACTACCTGCTAGTGTGTATGGCCTAGAGGATAAAGCAGCATCTCTGCTCTCCTTGATAAACTGGCCAGGACATGATTTGGTCCTGTAATATATTTGTACAATATTATTGCCCCATGCTAGTCAAACAGGTTAAACCCAACATCTTAAATTGCAACCAGTGCTAATTCTTAAATGGAAATGAAACAGCAAGTATGAAAACTAACCAGCTATAACACATGATACTATCAACTACACCTTTATTATTTCTGGGGGAAATTAGGGGAGACCTGACTACATTTTCTGCACCTTAGGAAGGGAATGCAATGACAAAGACTGAAACAGCTTTAAAATCACCTGACCTCTATAATAGTGGTGTCATATGAATACTTTCTCCCCCGTGCTCCCCCCACCAGTGGACCCCTCGACACTTTAATATACATAAAATAAGTTTGACATCAGGGAGTGGAGGAGAGAAACAGCTGTTTAGCAGCATACAGAAGCTCTCCGTAACAGTTTGGGACAGATACTGAAAAATTCTACTGTATCCAGCTGAAACTAAAAGGCTATGATTATATGTACTATTTGTGACAACCAAAGGCCCCAACCAGGATCAGGACCCACTGAGTTAGATACAAAGTACAAGCACATAGTAAGAGGTGGTCCCCACCTTAAATATCTTACAAATATCATATGCACATATCATTACCCAAGTCAGAATTAGGATACAGGGTTTGCATCTCTATATTTACAAAAGTATCATGGAACCTTTGATGAACACATGGTCAATACTTTGTTTTCTAATTCATCGACAGCACCTCCAATTGTGCCTCCTATCATGATACTGGGCCATTGGTTCGCTAACAATTTAGGCCCTGATTCATCAAAACCCTTAAGCCAGGACTCTGAGCATTCTCTCTCTAAGGTGCCTGGTTAGTTGGTTTTTGCTCACATGCTTGGGATCTGATAGTCATATGTGGGATCAGGAAGGAATTTTTCACCATGCCAGATTGATAGAGAATTTTGGGTGTTTTTTACCTTCCTCTGTAGTATGTGGAAGCAGGTCACTTGCCAGGATTATCTGGGTATGTCTCATTGAACCAATTACCTTCCATTGCAGGGGCCTTGAGCATTGGTGCACCTCACTCAGTCCTATTCTCTTCTTGTGGCACTTAATAGTCTAGTATCCTATGGGTTGTAACACTTTGGTCTCATTTTGGTTGTTGGGTTTAGTGTGTGGGTGCTGGATACTGTTGGTGGCCTGTCATATACAAGTCAGACTAAATGATCTAGTGTTTCCTTCTAGCCTTAAACTCTGAAACTATGACACATGCCTAAACTTCAGCACATGCTTAAGTGCAGTGATGAATTTGGGGCCATAAGAAGAAAGAGTACCACCTACTGAACCAACACCACTGTTTTCTGCAATGTTCTTTAAAAGCTTGCTGTTTATTGATCCAACCTGACATGGTTTAGTTCAGGGGTCTCAAACATGCGGCCCGCGGAGCTCTTCCCTGTGGCCCGCGGAGCTCCCCAGGGCCGCCCAGAGGGGGGGGGCAAAGGGGGCAATTTGCCCCGGGCTCCGCAGGGGCCCCCAAGAGAAAAGCGGAGGCTCCCGCCTCCGCCCCTCTCCTGGAGCCTCGGTGCATAGAGCGCCGAGTCTCCGTCCGAGCGCCTGAGCCCCGCCCCGATCCGCGTGGGGAGGGGGCGGGGCTGGGAGCTCTGGGCTGAGCGCTGCGCTCGGCGTGGCGCCCCCCCCCCCCCCCCCCCACCCCGCGGCTCTGAGCGGGACGAAGCTCAGGCCTCGCCGGAGACGCGCTCGGGTAGGGGAGCGGAGCCGCCGGGCCGGGCCTGGGTGGGAAGCGGGACCCGCCGGGCCGGGCGTGGGGGAGAAGGGAAGCGAGACCCGCCGGGCCGGGCCGGGGGTGGGGAGGAGCGAGACCCGCCGGGCCGGGCCGGGCCGGGGGGTGGGGGAGGGACGCGGGACCGGCCGGGGCCGGGGTGGGAAGCGGGACCAGCCGGGGTGGGGAAAAGAGGGACCCGCCGCCGCCGAAGCGCAGCCCGGTCTTCGGCGGTGGGGGGCCCCTTCTGTTCCGGGACCCGCCGCCTAAGTGCCCCGCCACCAAGCCACCAAACAGCTGTTGGTGGCGCTTAGCACTTTCCAGGAGGGAGGAGCGGGGAGCCGCGCGCTTAGGGGAGGAGGTGGAGAAGAGACAGGGCAGGGGCGGGGCCTCATGGAAGGGGTGGATTGGGGGTGGGGCCAGGGGCAGCAAGGGGGCGTGTCAGTGATGCGGCCCTCGGGCCAATGCACTAGTCCTCATGCGGCCCTCGGGGTCATTTGAGTTTGAGACCCCTGGTTTAGTTTGTAAGATCCTATAAGAGCTCATCTTCTTAGTGAGGTATGGCAGCAGGGAGTATAAAGATATTTAATCAGTATAACCAGATAAAAGATATAGAATTCTGTTGTTTACCAGAAAAACAAAGCATTTATGCACAAGGTGCTTTTGGTTCATCTATTCCCATGGTCAGTTCTAGTTTGATCTACAGGATTGCAGAGTAAAGCCAAGTGGTCCTACCCAAGATGGAAGGCTACATGAAATTGTAACACATCAAAAACAATGCTCTACCTCATTAAATTAAGGTTCTCAAGCTGTGGTCTATGGGCCACTGGTGGTCTGTGGAGAACTGGTTGGTGGTCTGCAGGGAGCTGGCAGGTCATATGGGGCTGGTACTCATCTCTAAATGCATTTTAGCAGCTGAAGACACCTAGAATATATATTAAATGCTATCCTAAAATATTATCTTTCAATGTAAGCAATTGCTGTCATTAACCCAGGAGCATAGGGTACAACCCTGTCTCTACTGAAGTCAATGGTAAAACTCCCTTTGACTTCAGTGGGGCCAGGATGTCACTAATTATGAGACTATAAATGTCCACATCAATTATGACTGGGCCATCCATGAGACAAGAGAGGTTGTCTATGAAAAAGCATAAATTGTGTTGATCTCTCCAGAATAAATAGCGCCAGTTGATGATATAGTAAGTCATATTTCATGAATAAAGAAACTAACAAAAATGCAAAATTCAGTCTTTATTTTATTAAAAACAGGACTTGTGATGTTTTATGGTTGGAGGAATGAACAAACTCATATCTGTAAAACATTAAAAACAAACAAGAAAGAAAACCTTTGCTTTCTGGGCATGCTCAGACCTATGCCACTGGAAAGTTTCCAGGAAAAGGTGATCTAAAATACTGTAATTTATAAGAAATCAACTGATAGCACAAAACAAATTTCTGCATACATTACAAAATGATATATTTTTTACTTTACTTTCCCAGTCCAATCCATAATTATAAAAAGGCATTCAAGTGTTAGGATGTTCTCTCCTCTTCTGGAATAACTCTTAGTTCATTTGGTCCCTTACTAGAGACTCCTATTATTTGTTTCCAGATGGAAGGTAAATTTTTTTAATGGCAGAAAATGCAAAAAGGAGTTAACGCAAACAAAGATGTCTTAAGGGGAAATGGGCAAAACAGGAAATCTGAAAAACCAGTATGATTAAGAACTATATTAATTAAATGGAAAAGCCATCTAACTGCAGCATTGCACAAGGCCAACAATCAACATGCAAGACAAAGTGAGCTTGTAATAACAGTAAGTGACTGAAGAGTCAGACAGAAAAGAGGGAAAGAACTACAACATCAAAGGAGAAAATTCAAAATAAAGATAAGACAAATGTGAAAATATTAAGCACAAAATGATGATACCTAGCTGGGCACCAGTACAGCAATGTACTTAAATATGTGTTTATCTCTGAGTAGTTCTGTTCACTTAATTATGCACATACTTATATACCTTTCCAAATCAGGACCTTGAAAGGGAACATTTTGATACTATGATCATGAGAACATCATATACAAATTAATACAGGCAAATTAGCTAGAAAAAATTGGAGAGAAAAAAAAATCAAATCAGAACAAGAATTGGAGAGGGAAATTACTAAATTTATATTAGATTGTAAGTTCTTTGGGGCCCAAACTATCCTTTTGTTCTATGTTTAGACATAGCACAATAGGATCCAAGTCTATAACTGGGGCTCCGAGATGCTGCAATAATGCAAATAAACAAGAACAATAATAAAATAATTTCAGTGGGGAAGAAATGCCAGGTTTTAAATGGTGGAGAGAGCATGGTAGTGAAGTCAGACAAGTCACAAATTTGTTTTAATCAATGAAATGTAAAAAAAAAAAAAAGTGTAAAAGTCAATAATATATAACATGGACCAAGAAACAGGGCTGGAAACTATTCTCTTTCAGCTGTTACAAAATATTCTTTGTCTAAGCTTTCACTAAATTTATTTTAGAAGTGGTTTTTTTTGCTACTATTCATATAATATAAAATAACCCCCCCTCTAGCCCATTCCCTCTTTTTTGCTTCCCTGCGTGAATCTGGGTTGAGGCTTTCAGTGTGTGCAAATGATTTAGATACACTGGGTGAAATCCTGGCCCCACTGAAGTCAAAACTAATATTTCCATTTCCTTCAATATGATCATAAGTTAACTCACATCCCTTCCTGCATTTTCACTGGACCAGATTCTACCATCTTTATTCGTGTTTTTTGTTTTTAGTGGGACTACTCATGAAATAAGGTACTACTTAACATGTATAATGGTAGCAGAATCTGTCCCATTCATTTTAATGGGAGATGTGTATCTAGGGAAAGAGACACACATCTCACAACCACTTTGAAAATGTCAACCCTGCTCTTTTTAAACAAATGACTCTCACCGACCCCATAAACAAACACACATTGGCTTCCTATGAGCATCTCTTTGCCACTACCTTCCCTCTGTTTTCTTTCCGAGTTTCTATATTTACCTCTCATGTCATTGTTTTCTCTTTGTTTCATATTCATTGAGCATGCACAGAAAAGGTCTTTAACAGTCAGAAGTCAGGTATATAAAGGAGTTTTAACATACAATAAATGTTGTTTTGCCACTATTACAGCAATAGTTTTCCAAAATTTATATTCCAAGTACTTTTTTTTTCTTTAAAAAAATAATAAGCTGTTACTCTTCATACTGGTTTTAAAGGAAAATATATAATTATTTAAACTCTTATTTAAATATAGTCAATTATTTAATTTTTTTTAAAAAATCACTGACTTAGGGCCCTATTTACAAAAGACTTTTCATGCAAAAGTGCATAACATGTTTTACATTCTAAAGTCTTCAACATGTGGATATTACGAGGTTCCAAGGGAAAGTTGTGTATGTGGGAGAAGCATAAGTTTATAATTGATTAACATGAAGGACAGTCCATTTACTGACAGTAAATATATATATTACACACAATTGTTCTCAAGTAGAATGTGCACAAAACCGTATTTACAAACAGAACTATGCATATCCAAAAATGAGTCAGAACAGGTTAGGTACAGAGGGCATTCTTATACCATAAAAATATATGTCAGCATGAGATTTACCCATGGTACTAACTTAGTTTAAAACTTTGATTTAAAACATAAGTTTTCCTCTAAAGAAAATCCTTTTGTTTTAAAACTTTTATTTAAAAATTAACTTTGCTATAAAAACCTTTCCTTTACAACTTTGCTTTTTAAAAAAATCAATTATATTATTAGACAAAATATCAAATTATAGAGGCACAATTAGTTAATGGGGCTACCTGTGGTGGGTTTTTTTCTTTCTTTCTTTCTTTTTTTTTTTTAAAGAAACCCCTATTTCCAGTTATTGATAACATGGTCCTAGGATTCTGTCTTGGACTGACAAGTGTATAAGAAGGTCTCTGGGAAAATAAAAGCTATTTCCAAAGTTAAAAAAAAAAAATCAGTTGGACCAAGAGTTATAAAAGAATCTAATCTCTGGTGATGTAAATACATGCAACCTCTTATTTCTCATGGGAATTATGCAGATGCATCAAAAGAAGAGATGCCAAGAGTATTATTTAAAATATATATATATTAGTTGTTTATGGTGCTTTTTTATTTAATAAAACTCAGAAATAGTGTTTTTTAAAACCAACATTTTGAAGTCCATTAAGTCCTTAACTCAAACTAGTGACCATGGGCACTTTAAATAACTGGTTTATTTGCATTTTTCCAAACTTTTTCTTTTTGCATATGCACAATCTTCCTGTGCACGGGCAAGAAGATGTATAATAAGGCTAGCTGGGTCTTTTCCATTCCAAATTACTGCTATTTTTTAATTTTCAAATGGATTTCAGAAGATTCCAAACAATTTTGTATGGTTTATTAAGTTGTACATCTCCAAATTAAGATGCTGATCCTGCAGATATTATAAGCACATGATACACCTGACCCAGGTGAACAGTCTCATGCAGGACCGGCTCCAGGTTTTCTGCCACCCCAAGCGGCAAAAAAAAACCAAACAACAAAAAACCACAATCGGCGGCACTTCGGCGGCAGCTCAATCATGCTGCTCCATTCTTCGGCGGCGGGTCCTTCACTCCCTCTTCGGCAGCAGTTCAAAGAGGAAGAGAGGGACTGAGGGAACCGCCGCCAAATTCCCGCCAAAGACCCGGACGGGCCGCCCCAATAGCAGACAGAGTGTTGCCCCTTTGTATTGGCCACCCCAAGCACCTGCTTCCTTAGCTGGTGCCTGGAGCTGGCCCTGGTCTCATGGAGTTCAAAGTGCAGAAGTATTTGCAGGATCAGGGCCTGTGCCCTCTAAACATGCCTTGACAAAAGAGGCTGTCACTATAATAGTTCTAAAAAGAAAAAAGGCTTTTGCACTGTTGCCTTCAGAGCTGGGTGGTCGTAGTGTGGCAGCTGCTGGCCGGAAGCCCAGCTCTGAAGGCAGCAGCAGCACAGAAGTAAAGGTGGCATGACATGATATTGCCACCCTTTTTTCTATGTTGCTGCTGGTGGCGGCGCTGCCTTCAGAGCTGGGCTCCCAGCCAGCAGCCACAGAACTTCCTACAGCCCGGGGAGGTTCCCAGAGGTGGGTGTGACCTGTGCAGAGGAAGAGGAAGTCCCATCCCTTCCCACCCAAGCCAGAATTAGCAGCTGGAGCCCAGCGCCTGGTAGAAGCCCCCAACCAGGGCTCCCACAGCCCAGCCCCTCCCCAGCTCCGGGACCAGTGCTTGGGGGTTAAAGAGGCCTTAGTTGGGAGGGGGAGGGGTGAGACCACAGTACCCTCCTGACCACGGCACCCTGGGAGGTTAACCCACATCGCCCACTGTAAGGCCAGGCCTGCTTCCCTCAAAAGTCATGACCCCACCCATACTATGCCACTCCTACTTCTGCACTGGTGGTGGTGGACGCCTGGCCAGCAGATGCCACTTTCTGGCTGCCCAGTTCTGAAGGCAGCACAAATGTAAGGGTGGCAATATCGTGACTACCCTACAATAGCCAGATTTCACAGGGGAGACCAGATTTCATGGTCCATGACGTGTTTTTCATGGCTGTGAATTTAGCAGGGACCCACCTAGAGGTATGTGGAATTGTTAAGACGGTCAATAACCAACCATAAGTCAGTATGGAATATGATTATTTAAAAACTGCAGTTAAGTATTTACAAAATAGTCCTTAGCTGACTAAACTCTCATGGCCTTAGATTTTTTAAAATATTTTACTAAGTTTTAAAAAGAAGTAAACTCTCAACTACAGTAAACTAAGTTGAAGTAAAAACAGGTCTGCTTTAAATACACAAAAAAACCAAAAGGACTTAACAGTTAAGGCTGAAATTTAGGATAACCCACTGTCATTCACACTCACCAGTACAACCTTTTTCTCTGCTCTTTTCAACGATTCAAAGGTGAATTTTGAATCAAACCATTAAGCTAAATTTTCAGATTTAACTTTAACTTTCTTTTGGTTTTTGAGGTTTCATTAGGACCTCAACCATGTTGCTTGTATAGTACTGGAAAGATTATTATTTCCTTACCAACACCATCCGTTATTGCTAGAGTGAAAGTTCACAGTGCTCTTGTTTTGTCCAATAAAGTTGGACATGGTTTTAGAAAAACACTAATTACACAATTTGCTACAATACTGTAATTGTATATTTTGTTGAAGACACCATTGCACAGATCTGCTTTGTATCATACTGTATTAATTTAAACTGCCTTTGAAACAGTCTTGAAAATGTATTGTATGTATAAATTAGGTGTGAATATACACATACAAACACAAAATACATATTCCTTACTAATTAATATTACTCTGTTTAATTTCTAGTGCAATTGTTTAATCATATCTTTACACTTTACAATTGTGAAGAAAGGTAGGCACAATAAGTAACGTTGATTCTACATGATACTTTATTATAGTCTAGTGCGCCATAATGCACTGAATTTACTATCACACAATACAATATGATACAAGTCAAGCTCACAGTTTGTCTCCTGTAAAGGGTGACAGTGCACTGAAGTGTAGTAAATAAGGTCCTAAGTGCTTAATTTAAACAAATAAACAAATTTCTGTAACTTTACACAATAGAAGAGGAGGATACTTACCCTCGAGATGGGTGGTCTCTATCTGTATTCTGCAGAGGGTTTATGCATGCATGTCATGTGTCAGGAGCCAGAAAATTTGAAAGCAGTAGTGTCCTTTGGTCCGCACATGCACCCTTCCCTTGCCTCATGGATTTGTCCAAGGCAATAAAGGGTGGAGCAGACCGACCGTGTCTCCAGTTCCTTCTCCACCACAAATCAAATAGATCACAACAGAGGGGCAGCAGAGAGGAAAGTGGAATACAGATAGGGACCCACATCTCAAAAGAACCTCCAGTTACAGGTAAGTAACATGTTCTTCTTCAAGTGATAGTCCTTATTGTATTCCACTGAGCGTGAGGGTGTGAGGAAGAGGAAAAATAAGGTCTCCAGTGTGCCTGAGGTGGGTTGTTATGACAGAGAAAACCTTGGTGAAGACCCGGGGAGCAATGGTGCGTCCAAATGGTAGAACCCCGCATTGAAAATGCTGAGGACCCAACATGAACCTCCTGAGTCTTCTGTGGGTTGGATGGATGTCTATATGAAAATAGAGCCGTAAACCCACATGCCTTTTTCTAGAGAAAGTATGATGGCTGCTAAGGTAACCATACCAAACTTTGGCTTGCAGATGAAGCGGCTGAAGTGCTGTAGGTCCAGGATTGGTCTCCAGACACCCTTTTTCTTGGGTACCAGGAAGTAAGTGGAATAACCCCTGTGCCCTGATAGTTTGAAAGAATGTGCTCTATTGCTCCCCTTTGCAGTAAAAAGAGTCTATTTTTAGGGCAAGGATGCTGTCATGAGAGTGGTCTCTGAAAAGGGATCAAGGCAGGGGATCTGGATGAGGTAGTGTGGTGAACTCAATTGTATAACCATAGCGGATGTCATCCAGGACCCACTTATCAGTTATTGCACTCCAAGCTGGTAAGAAGAGTGCTAGATGACTCCCAAAGGGGATGGGTTGGCTCCATGGCAGAGGGCCTGGTGGTTGACGGTTCTCTAGTGGTACACAGAAATATCACTTCTGAGCAGATTGCATGTAAGAGGATGAAGCCTGAGAAGTCGGGTCTGGAGGGTGGGATTCGCTGGGTCTTCTGGCACTTACAATGAGGTTTATATGGCCTCTGATGGAAGAACTAGGGAGACGTGAATCACTGTAGGGGGTGGGCAGTAGAATTTTTCTTGCGTTCAAGTGTATAGATACCCAGCAATCTAAGTGTGGCTCTGGAATCCTTGAGGGGATGGAGAGATTTATCGGTTTTCTGATTAAACAGGTGACTCATCAAAAGGAAGGTCCTCAATAGTATTCTGCCATTATCTGGGAAAACTGCATGAGTGAAGCCATGATTCCCTTTGCATGACAATGCCTGTGGCCATCGAGCATGAGGTAGTATCTGCAGCATTCACAGCTAACTGAAGCACCATTCTAGCCACCAGCTTACCCTCCTCCAGGATAGACTGGAAACATGCTCAATCTTGCTGAGGCAGCTTTTCAATAAAGTCCTTCACTTTGCCATCATTAATTGGCCAGCAAAGCCTGGTAGTTTGAAATCTGGTAGTTTGCTGAAGAGAAGACCTTGCATCCCAGGAGCTCTAAATGTTTGCCTTGATTATCTGTCGGGGTGGAGCACAGATGTCATTGTCTGGAGCGTTCCGTTGCTGCTTGCACCACGAGAGAATTGGGGTAGGGAAAGAAAACTCCGACCCCTGGGTTGGTACGTAGTATCTCTTCTCTGTGTTCATGTGGCCGGGATATGCCAAACCATTCAAGCTGGCTGAAGAATAGCATTGTTGATTGGTAGGGCAACCCTGCTCAATACCAAGGAATGAAAGATGTCCAGGCGCTGATGCAGTTTGTCTTGTACTTCCTCCAGTGGACTATGCAGCTCATCCGCCATCCTTTGCAGAAGTTCTTGGAACTGGCAAAAGTCACCAGGAGACAAAGGGGAGGCTGAAGTGACTGCAGCATTTGAGGAGGATGAAGGGAAGCATTCCTGCTCTGGCAGTACCATTGGAACAGGACTGAGCGTTCATCGTCCATAACTTGTTCAGAGCGTCTCTCAAGGGTGCCCTAACCGGGAACAGAGGCAAAGCCTCCCTCGTGGAATAAGCAGGCTCTGAGAGTAGGTACTGAGATCAGGACCCTCAATAGGGCCAGAAAGACTGATTGAGTGGATGTTGCGAAGGGCCCCAGGGTGAAGGAAACCAGTGGATTCTCTGTTGGGGGAGGGAGGGTATTGCCACGCCACTGACAGTCCTTTTGGGTACTCATACTGGTAATAGGGAATGAGCGGCTCTTGTGCTCCGTCGGAATCCAAGGACAATGAGAACTCAGATCCTGGTTCCAATGGCAGTACCATCAGAAACATGCAATCCACAGAAGGAGGCATCCAAGTGGGGCCTGACTGTGGCAAATGCCAGATAGAAGATCAGCCTTCTCTAGGTGCAGGTGGCAGAGGAAGATGCGAACATCTTGGTTCCCCCAGGGCAAACTACTCATGTGACTCCGGTGCTTTCTCCAAGCATCCCAGCATCAACGGTACCTGTTCTGTAGCCAGCACCAGAGCAGAGGACTGTCCAGGAACTGGTGGCTCCCTTGTCTTAAGGGCAGCTGACACTGAAGGCATGTGCAGCTTGGTTCTCTGTACTGGCAGATCTGTTGGTCTGCACAAATTTTGTGTCAAGCATGGGTACCTTGGAACAGGCTGCTTCTCTGTGGCTGGAACTCATGGAAGGTGCATCATTCTTTTTTGGCTTGGAGGAAGACTTACTGCCATGCTTATGTCCATGCTTCCTTGCCTCCCGACTAGGCCCTGGCATGGGGTCCATAGCAGCGGTACCACCAGAGCCAGGTTCAAGCTCCGAGGCCAGAGGCACACTACTAGGTTTCTCAGGCAGATGTACAGGGGTGGGTCACTGGACTGGGTCCAACTGCAGCGTCATGGTAACCTCCATGAGGTGCTTCTTGAGGAGGAAAGCCCGGCCTTCTCAGGTATGATTTGGGAAGGACTGGCAGATCCTGCTGATAAAATATGGGCTTCTCCCAAGCAGTGTTGGTGCTCATCGCTGATGGAGAACAAAACGGGGGCAGGAAGCGCAAATCTTGAATCCTGGCATCTTCGGCATAATCCAGCACCGGCGTGTGACTGCTGGGGACTAGAAAAACAGATTCCCCCAAAGTCCAAATCCTACAAAAACTATTACTAAAAACTTAACTACCTAAGAAACAGTAATAACAGCAGAATACAAAACTAACTATAGACAATTTCTAAAACATTTTTCTTTTAAAAGTGCATCAGAGATGAGAGGACACTATTAGCTCTGACTTGGACCATGCAGCTGTGAGAAGGAACTGGATATGCAGTCCGTCCACCCCGCTCTTTATCACCTAGTACAAATCCATGAGGCAAGGCAAGGGTGCATGTGCAGACCAATGGACACTACTACTTTCAAACTCTCCAGCTCCAGACGCATGGCACACATGCAAATTCTCAGTGGAATTCAATAGGGACCATCACTCGAAGAAAAACAGTGCAATATATAGTGTGCCCATATTCCAGCAACATGAAATTAGTTTGTTGCTACAGTAGTTTATTACTGGACTTTCAATTCATTGTATCTGCAGTTCTGGCACATCACCTGGATTTTGTATAAACACCTTCCGTTCACTCTTTTTCCTCAGCCTATTCCCAGTTGTTGGGTAAGTAAAAGTTTGTTGTTGTTTTATTGGCTAGCTATCTCCTGGTAAGGGCCGTTTCACAGTGCTGGGGAGACCCTTATCTCCCAGCTCCTAACTTTGGAAGAAGCTAGTTCTGGCTTCTTCTGAAAAGACCCTGCTGTGATTTTCTGCCTCTTTTCAGTAATCCCTGAAATGATTGTAGAGTTCAAAAATGTCCTCCTGGGTTTCCTCCTAACCATTAGCTTTTTAGCATCAAGTTTTTCCTTTTTGAGGTGCTTTCCCAAAGTAGGTTTCCTTGTTTGATGCCTATGGATGGAGAAGACAGAAGAAGATTTTTGGGCACAAGAGGAGAGCTCCCTTCTTATCTGCTCTTTTTTTTGCTTTTTAGTTCTGGATGCTTGTTTGCCTGAGGCTGCTCTACTTCCTCTTCTCACAAGGCCACAATTGACAGACATGGGTCCTGAAGCCTTTTTGGAAAAACCTGGTTCTCTACTAGTGCCTTCTTTCCTCTTCCACATTGTCTTTGAATTCTCCCTCTCCAATCGTTCGCTCCTGATTGACTTCAAAGGTGTTTTGGCAACCCTGCTATTAACTGGGGTTAATCTAACATCTCCTTCTATCTGAGACTGATGGGAGTTGAAAGGTGAAATGACTACGTGTTTATAGGACTTCTCTGAGTGAACAAATATCGGAAAATCAGACCTTTCTGTGGAAATGGAAGCTCCATCTGTCCTCAGACTTGAATTCATATCATTCCCTTTAACTGGATCTGACAGGAAAGTCGCTGAAGAAGAACTATAGAAGCCTGGCCAGTTGAAGAATTTAGATGGTGTACATTCTTTCTGTGTATCAGATAATTTCTGTGTGTTTGCATCAAAGCTTAGACTCCTAAACAGTTGTCGAACATGGGAGGGCTTTTTGGCTTTTTCTCTAACTGTGCTCTTGGGAGGTGTTTTCAGAATTCGATTTGTCAGTGGGTCATAATACTTAAGAGAACATTGTTTGTATCTGTACCTTACAGAATCCTTGCTGTCTGTGGAGCTGTGATTTCTCCTCATTTTGGGAACATCTATGGGTTTGCCTTTATATTGTTTAATCTCTGGACATGAAAGGACATAAACCACTGTCTTGGGCTGCAGAGGGCTCATAATTTTGGTATATGCTTCAGGAAGCTTGAGGGCACACAGTCTGGTCTTCATATTTGAAATTCTTTCATTCTCTGACCAAATAATGTTTGCTTTCTGATCCGGTGGATCAGGCTCCTTTCTAATGATTTTTCTTTTTACTATTGGATAGTTCACTAAACTGGTTTGGGTTCCATGGCTGACTTTGACCACTTGGCATCTTGAAGCAAGGCGCCACGTCCTCTTTCTAGGCATTTGAAGTATTTGTGGGTTGCATAGTGTATCAGAGGCCAAAAGATTATCAAAATCAGAACCACCACTTATAGCATCATTCAATTCTGGCAATGCTTTAATCGACGAAGTTTCTGTTCTGTTACCTGTAACAATGTCACTCTTTCTTTCATCTTTCTGCTTCTTCTTCCTCATCCCCTTCCCTGTACAGTTGGCAGAGGGTTCACTATTGAAATGACAATGGAAACGACCTTCCTTGAAATCACGCACAAGTGCTTCAATTTTTATATCATCTTCATACATTATCTGGGACCACGTCTTTCCCACAAAGGAAGGAGGCACATGAGGCAGAGCTGGAAGAACTGGTTCCTCATTATGAATTATTATATCCTGTTTTGCTGCTTCTGTTTGCTCCACTGAACCACCTTTTAGAACAGAACTAAGTTGAGTTCCATAGTTCCTATCTTCCAAGTTTACTTGGACCTCTTTTAGGAATTCTATATCCTTTGTAGCTGCCTTGGGTAGGCCTGCTCCTGAGCAAACAGGTGCCTCACAATCAAAACTCATTTCAGAACCCTCTAGACTATTGTGATCCAGAAGTGATGAAATATTTAAATAGGAATTACTCTCTTCATCTTTGCAAGACAACTCATTAGGTGGAGCTCCATGGCAGTACTTCAGAATGACTTCTTCAATTATCTCATCTACTGAAGTTTCATCAACCCTGCTCACCTTCACGTCTTTGTATCTTGTTAAATGTGGGGATGCCCCAAAACTTAGTGAGTTGCTAGTACCCACAAGATCCCTGAGACAGAAGTCAGACACCAAAGTTTCATCCTGAGATTGTAAACCATCTAGTTTAAAAAAAGATTGACCTGAGATAATATATGAAGCGTTGCCTTGGCTGCAGGTAGGTCTCTGACGTGAAAATGAAGGTTTTTTTGGGTGGACTGATGCCAGAACAGGATTAGGATTTGTGTTTAATGATCCATCCTTGTGGCATACATCCTTCTGAATATGATCATATCTGCTACTTGGAATCAAATTTGATGTTGCTGAGTACCTAATATTTTTTGCAATTACAGGGCTAACAGGAGAACTGTGACATAAAGGGGTGCTACGCAAATGGTGAGATACTGGGCTCACATCTGTAAACTGGCCATCATGGCTACTATTTGCAATCTGAGCGCCATCCATTAGTGTATGTTTTTTCTCACTGCTACAGATGTCCAAAGTTTGCTGAGATATTTTTAAGATGTGTTCCTGTCCCATCTTTAGTTTTTGGATAAATGTCTGTGGTACAGAAATTGACTTTATGCCCTCCTGAGATCTGCAAGGAGAAGGGGCGCATGCTTTAACAATGGATTCACTGTTTGTGCCAGGCATCTCCCGTATGCTTCTTACCACCTCTTTCTCCTCCTCTTCTGGAAGCAGGAAAACATCCTGGGGAGCCATTGGGGAGATGGGAAATGGCATGTCATCATATGTTGGTCTGGAAAAAACAAACTGTATAAATGTTGTAAATATATATAAAGTTTTTCAAACAAAAGAATTAAGAGTTCCATAACCATTATTAAAGTATAGTGCATTAGGACTAAGAACAAACTGAAATCACTACCTACAGTACTTTACAAAGTAAAGCTTCAAGAAAAGAAAGGAAACAAAGACAATGTTCCATAAAGCACCCCAAAGAAAGAAGACAAACTGGGCATTTGTCTGATTCCATAAAGCAGGGGTGGGCAAAGTTTTTGGCCTGAGGGCCACATCTGGGTATGGAAATTGTACTGTGGGCCATGAATGCTCACAAAATAGGGGGTAGGGATGCACGAGGGTGTGAGGGCTCTGTATGGGGGTGCAGGCTCTAGGGTGGGGCAGAAATGAGGAGCTCAGGGTGTCGGAGGGGGCTCCGGGGGGGCAGTGGGTTGTGGTGCGGGGGGTGGGGTGAGGGCTCCGGCTGGGGGTGCGGACTCTGGGGTGGGGCTGTGGATGAGGGATTTGGGGTACAGGAGGGGGCTCCATACTGGGATTGAGGGGTTTGAAGGGCAGGAGGGGGATTGGGGCTGGGGCAGGGGGTAGCGGGGGACGGGGGGGCTCTGGGGTGTAGGCTCCGGGCAGTGCTTACCTCAAGCATCTCCTGGAAGCAGCAGCATGTCCCCAGCTCCGGCTCCTACGCGGAGGCACGGCCAGGCAGCTTTGCGTGCTGCCCTGTCCACAGGTGCCGCCCCCGCAGCTCCCACTGGCCGGGAACTGTGGCCAATGGGAGGGGCAGGGCTTGGAGCAGGGGCAGTGTGCGGAGCCCCCTGGCTGCTCCTATGCATAGAAGCCAGAGGGGGGACATGCCACCTGTTTCCTGGGAGCCATGTGGAGTGGGGCAAGCCCCCGAACCCGCTCCCCGGCGGGAGCTCAAGGGCCAGATTTAAAGGTCTGACAGGCCGGATACGGCCTGCAAGCCGTAGTTTGCTCACCCCTGCCATAAAGGATCAGGTAGCTATTATTTTCACTCTCTCCTAGCAAGGAGCTTTTCAGAATGGCTAAAAACACATTAGTATCATTATTCTACAAGTGATAGCAGAGAAAGGGAAGAGAAAATCTTTTTCTTCTTTTAATCCCTTTGATTTATAAAGAACAATTAAGTTATTTTAATGTATAGTTGATCTACTAATCATTCTGCTATACAGAGCTTTATAAGCATCTCTGTACATAAATTCTCTTCTTTTAAAGAGTGGTTCTCTGAAATATGACTCTGCAAATATCATCATAGGGTTCCATAGAGGAAACAAATCTGTGGAATAAGGAGCAAGCATTTCTACCTAGCCACTTTTCATTGTACAATCTCACCATAAGGATTTACTCCAGTACAGACATTAAAATGTTTGCTGATTGAAAGTTGGCAGACAAATTCTCAGTGTGGGAGAACTATTGCCTTCAACAGTAAAACATTCGGTTTGGCTATTTTTTCAAAATTATATTTTTTATGTAACAATCAAAATGTTTATATAGCTCAAAAGTGTTTCAATTTTGAAATTAAAAAAGTACATGTCATTAATTCATTAAAAAACAAAGTCTAATTATCCTGTTTAGAAACATGCAATTTCTTTAATCTAAGCATTTATAAAGATTTTAACATGTACAGTAGTAGATATACCTCACCAATTAATCATTTTATCTTTTTTTTTTTAAATCTACTTTTAAAATGCTAAATATGGATCCATGGATCAATCCTTCACTCCTTATAACAGCAAACTCTAGAGTTTTGCCCAAGTAAGGAGTGCATTTGGTCCTTACATGGTCAGCAAGGCCTACTATTAAGAAAGGTGCATGTCCAAAAGCAACAAACTTTCAGTACTGAAATGCATATCTACCTGGGACACAGTAGAAGATCTAAAGGAACTGGTAATACTGACTAGTTAAGTAATACACATTAATTTGTAATATGCAAAGAGCCTACTTGGAAGGGAGGTAGGCTCATATGGAGAAACATAACAGTCTTTGTCCATGCAGGTCTGGCCAGGTTGAAGGCGTACTACACTCTCACAGGCCTTGGGAGGCAGGCCTGTCCTCGCTTACAGACAGCCCCCCAACCTGAAGCAAATACTCACCAGCAACTACACACCACACCACAGAAACACTAACCCAGGAACCAATCCCTGTAACAAACCCCTTTGCCTACTCTGTCCCCATCTCTAGCGACACCATCAGAGGACCCAACCACATCATCAGGAGCTCATTCACCTGCACATCTACTAATGTGATATATGCCATCATGTGCCAGCAATGCCCATCTGCCATGTACGTTGGCCAAACCAGACAGACAGTCTCTACATAAAAGAATAAATGGACACAAATCAGACATCAGGAATGGTAACATACAAAAGCCACAAGGAAAACACTTAAATCTCCCTGGACATTCAAAAATAGACTTAGATTTATCCCTCAATTAAAAAAAACTTCAAAAATAGACTTCAAAGAGAAACTGCTGAGCTACAATTCATTTGCAAACTTAACACCATTAATTTGGGCTTGAATAGGGACTGGGAGTGGCTGGCTCACTCCAAAAGCAATTTTCCCTTTCTTGGTATTGACACCTCTTCATCAATTATTAAGTGTGGACCACATCCACCCTGCCTGAATTGGCCTTGTCAACACTGGTTCTCCACTTGTAAGGTAACTCCCTTCTCTTCATGTGCCAGTATATATATTTATGATTGTATCTGTAATTTTCATTCCATGCATCTGAAGAGGTGGTGGTGGGGGGTTTACCCACGAAAGCTTATGCACAAATAAATCTGTTAGTCTTTAAGGTGCCACCAAACTCCTTGTTGTTTTCGTGGATACAGACTAATACAGTTACCCCTCTGATACTTTACACTATTTATGATCTTGTAACCTGTACTGCTCCCCAAGAAATAAATGGATATTTCCATTCCTGGAGCAAATACCCTTTACCATATCAGCTCAGAAATTCGAATATTTGCTATCCAGTGAAAGTGTGTCAAGTTATATGGACTGATCCCTTATTTGTCTGGTCAGCCATAAAAATATGAAAATAGAATGTGAAAGTGAGGCTACTTTTGACCAAAAGGAAATCGTGTTCTAATATATTTCTCTTGGTTTTGTATATCATTTTAGTGGTGGTGATGTTAGGGAAGGGTTAATCTTACATATTAATTTGTATTTCTAAAATTTGTATCTGTTTTTTTGAATTGTCAATTTAAAATTTGTATCTACTGTATTATGTGCAGTGGCCTATGACTAAAACACTACATTAATAAAAACTAAACTAACACAATCTGTAAACTGAGATATCGGGCAAATATTTATCCTTTTAAAAAAGTCTAGTACTATCAGGATAGTAAATTTGTTTACTTAGTATACTGGCTTATAAAGGAAGTAACAGATTTTAAACTTTTATTAGCTTTTTTAAAATTAAAATTACACAACTTCGACAAAGTTAATACACGTGTACTACAATTAAATAATGCTAACGAGCATAGTAAAAGTAAGTAAATGGACAGATAGCACTGAGGTTGTAACACAAACCAGCCAAAGTCAGACTATCAAAGTTCACACTCACAAAATGTCCTTAACTTACACAATTTTTTCCTCAGAATACAGTGAATTGAACAACTGAATGTCATGGAAACCTTCATTTTGGTGTTTGGGTTTTTTGTTTTTTATCTCTGAATTTAAATAAAATGTAGGGTGGATAATAGTTCAACCTCACATTCTGTCCTAAACTCACACCATTCTTTCCCCAGGACATCATGAATTAAAGGTTTGAATTTTTAATTTCATGAAAACCTAAAGATTCTTTAAATATATATTTTTAGTTTTCAGTCTGTGAATGTAAATACAGTGTATGAAGGGGAGCAAAGACCTGGAGAATCTTCTGCATACAAGAGACTGCAGCACTATTCCCAGAAGCACTCCTGGTGCCCTATCACAGTGATTAACAGTACTCTGACCTACCAGAGCAATGGGGGAGAACTGTTTATAAAATTTTATTTTGGGGACAGCAAAATCAGAAGAGACAATCTGCCCGCTCCTTGAGCTAGCTCCAAGTTGCATTTGATTGGTAGCACTATGCTGCAGGAAAGCTTAGTGTAATGTTGCAGTGTTGCAGCTAGAGTAGCCTGTGGTTATCAAGCACTTGTGCAAAGGAAGCAAATAATTTCACTCATGTCTTTATATTATAAATAGCTGGACAGGAATAACAGGAATGTAAGTGTGTGACCACACACAAACAGAATACACATATGCACACAGGAACTATATGTATATACACGTGTGCACACAAGGTCTGCACAATAAATAAATGCAATTTTTCAGATAAACATTCAAGGGTTGTAAATATAAATGAAGTGTTATATGCATTATGTCAATACAATTTCTTTATTCTGAGCTATTCCCTTTATACCTGAGGAAACCAATTTCAAACCACAAATTAGTGCTCTACAATACTGGAACATCAGCTGGTTAGTGAGTACAGTGGAATGTTGCAGATTTGTGACAGCATCCCACAGTATAGGGATTAATGCATTGTGCCTTTGAAAGAAAACACTGTCAATAGTGTGGAACATTCTTCAGAAATATTCCTCCTTCCATCAGTGCAGCACATAAGAACATCATAATAGCTAAAACACAAAGTAATAAAAAACTTTCACTATCTTCTTACTCACTGATTCTTGGTTGTTACATGTGAATGATGTGATTACACTAAAACATAAAAGATGTTTGTTTCACCTCAGGAGTTGATTATTATGGAAGCACTGGTAGTGGCTTCATAGTTAAGGCTCAGTCAGGATACTGGCTGAGCTTTCAGTCAGGATACTGGCTGAGTATGGCCATTAAAATTGCAAAATTACAACTTACAGGTCTTATCTTTAGAGCCCTGCGCATATACAAAATCTGTATCCGCATCTGATCCACAAACATGGTCCGTGGATATAAAGCAGATATCCGAATCAGCTGCTGAAGGGGAACATGACACATCTAGTTAATGTGTTATGCGGTGTGAGTGTGTGTTCATTCATGCATGTCTCTACATTATACACATACACATCTACAAAGCATTTGTGTAACACATTATCTAAATGTGCCATGTTCCCCTCTAGGGGAAGAGACAGTACACATTATATACAAAATGTGCACTGTCTGAGTTAGTGTGTGTGTGTGTGTGTGTGTGTGTGTGTGTGTGTGTGTGTGTGTGTGTGTGTGTGTACACACATCTGTATATTATTCACATATATTACATAAAAAAAATATTATAAGGAAGGAAGGAAGGAAGGAGAGCAAACCAATATGGCTAAACAACAAGGTTCAAGAGAGTATTTGAGCCAAAAAGAAATCCTTCAAAATTTGTAAATCTAACCCCAGTGAAGCCAATAAATAGGAACAGTAGGCAATATACAAGAAAGAAATTAAAAGGGACAAAAAGGATTTTGAAGAGCAAATGGCTGAAGATGTAAAAATAAACAAGGGAGTCTTGAAGTATATTGGAAGCTGGAAGCCTGCAGAAGAATAGGTGGCATGAAAGGCCAAGCCTGAAGAGGAAGGAAGTTGGTTTAAGTTTATGTTTTTAGTTTGGGATTTTGCTGGAGGATTCCAGGGGAGGGTGAATACCGTGAGGCTGTGGGGAGAAGGCCTGCTAAAAGGTTATGGTAGGAAGAAGTCCAGGGATAGATATGAATAGACAGATCTTGCCTGCTCACTACAGGATCCCTGGTCTGGAACCCATAGTCTCTTTGAAGAGCACAATTATACTTAAAGCAATGTACTTATTTCTTTTTCTTCTTTGGGTCACTGCACCCACACCATCTATATTTGGGGCTGTGTTCTTCCACAGCCACTCAACTAATTTTTTCATTATTTCTCCCATCCCACTCTTGTTTCTGCAGCTTAATGGGACCTGCTTCTTTCTACCAAGTACATTTTGTTCCCCAAATGTACTAATCTTGCATTTTCATCAGCTCATCAAACACATGTCCATTCAGGTGGTGTCTTAAAGTTCTTTGTACATTTTCTTCGTGAGAAAATGGAAAGCATTTTCAAACTAGAACAAGAACTAGTATTTTTATTTATGCTGATGTGTGCATGTCCCAATTAATTTGACAAGGACATGCCTGAAAGATTGCTCTGCCATATCCTCTTCTAATATCACCTTGACCGATTCCTGACAATACAGACTGATTCCCTACCAGCTCTGTTCTAGCATCTGAATGTATTATTTGGGGACACACAACTTTCTCTACAAAAGAAAGTTGTCTTAAGGAAGAGCAGAGAGGTTGGCATTAAGGTGCCGGCTCTCTGGAATGTAGAAAGGTGGGTGTTAAGGTACAATATTATTGATGTTCTTATACTGTGCCCAACACTGTGGTATCTGAGCACCTACTGGAGACTAAATCAGGAGTGAAGCCTGCTTGGTTTCCTTTCAGCTGGCTAGTCTGATAATCTTACACAAAATACTTTATAGCTAATATAGTTCTAGCAATTTCCATCCACCCACACAGAACAATACTATACAAAACCTAAGCATTAAGAAGTACTGAAGAAGCCAGTTAGGATTGTTTATGTAAATATCCCATTACCCTTACAGTTCATACATTCAGGTAATAACAACACTGACATGTAAAAATTCAGTTTACATAATCCACAAATTATCTTAACCATAATCAAAAAGGCATGTCTGAACTCTTTCAACAAATGCATCAAAAATTTACTGTCAGTCCAGTATGTATACAGTTGATGTACATGAGGTAAGGTTTGAAAGTGTGTGCTCTGTTAGTTTAATATGGTGCTTGTTTTCATTTAATGTCACATGCCCAGATGCTATCATGATGATTATATTAAAATAATTAAATAAAGTGATAAAACAGAAAGATCTGAAATAAATGCAAAGGGAATACATAAAATACTAGCCATGTCTATTCCTTCTTTGTAAATAGTCTTTTCTTTTAAAGTTGCTTCAGTGTGGAAGTTCCTACCTTAAAATGGGTGGAATGTAGTTGAAGTTTTGTATTTCTACAGCTAAGCTGAACCATATATGCATTATACCAACACATAGATAAAAACAAACTGTATGTTATACCTGTTGTCATGGTATCTGTGGGGATGATGTTGCAGAACATCTTGCAGGAAACGCTCCATCAGGGTGGTGGTACCTGTGCGATTCCTGCAGTACATGGTGAAATGTCTGTGCTGGGAACTGAAAACATGCTGAAAAGACAGAAAACAGATCACTAGCTTGGTATCCTGACTGACTCAGGGATCTATCCAGGAAGGTGGCTTTCATTTTCTAAGTTTAAAATTCTCCATGTTGCAATGAAAAATGTTGAAAAACAATTTTTCCTCCTCCTCTAGTCTTTAAGAACCTCATTCAGGAAGGTACTTCAGCACGTGCCTAACTTTAAAGCCAAGGGGTAGTCATTAAGACTACTCATGCACTCAAAATTAGGCATGTGTTAAGCATCTTGATGAACTGAAGCGTAATTAACAGCTTCCAAAAGCGTGCAGACATCTTACAGCATCTGTTGTGCTTGGTACACAGTCTCTACAAATGATGATGGGAAAAATAACTTCTTGAACTTCAGATGTTCAGGAAATATAAACCCATAACCCAACGGGAACACACCTTTAAATTATCTGTAGCCCAATACAGAGGCAGATGAAGACAAAACAGATTCCTACTATTTGATTATCATTGGTCCACAAGACAATAAACACTTTCAGACCATGGTAGAGTTAAAGAACAGGGAAAAGAATATCAAATACTCATGTCCTTAGGATATGCAATGCAGTTTATATATTGAACATATTCATACTGCTATCTCATATTACATAGTGATCCTAGGAATGAAGACATTGCCCTTGAAAAAGCTTAATAGGTGCAAAACAAAGCTTAGCAACACAGGCTGCAGAGAACAATCACCCCTCTGCTCCACTCTTTGCACTGGGCTCCCCATTAAACACAGAGCTTATTTCAAGGTCTCTGTCCTTGTCTGGAATGAGTTACCTGACAGATGACCTTTCACTCTACAACTGAGACAGCTACGCTCCATATAATGAAACTGTCTACCAACAGTACATGAGCTATCACAGGAGCTGGACCAAGACTATGGAACCCCACGGGTCACAAAAGAATGGTCACAGGTTTCACCGCTTTCAAAAGTAAATTCACAACTCATTTCTTTCACTTAGCTTTTCTTCAGTCCGTTTCTCTCTCTCTCTCTCACACACACATTTTTTAAAAAATCCCAAACTAATCAAGGAACTTCTCCTACAGCCTAAAAAGGAAGGGGGAAAAAAAAGATAAATGGATATTTCTATTTTTAAAAATCTGGGAGGTGCTCAGATACTAAGGTAATTAGAGCCTAATAAGCACATGATAGATTCCTATGATTAACCATCCATGACAGAAAAAGCTATCAAAATGGTTATGTTCCATTCAGTATTGACTTTAAAAAAAAATGCTCAATATTAGTGATTGACACAGTTGAACAAGCTGGTCAGGCAACACTACTGAGTGCCTGTTATTTCAACCATCTCTTAATATAGGACATGATGAAGTGAGAATTAGAGAGGGGAAAAACAGATGAAATCAAGCTCCCCATTTCCAATTTCCTACTCTACTGCAAATGTCTTACCTGTTCAAGATTGCTGTAGTGCACGTGGCAGCAGTTGCAATAGCCTTGTCTATTTTGCACACTGAATAACCCAGGTCCAGCCTGCTCTGGCCCTCGTATGCTTACACTGATAGAAGAAAAGTTTTCTGATATTACTAGTAGTTTTCAGTGAGAAAAATCAGACTTATAAATCTATTATATTTCAGGTGTTTAATAAAACATTAAGACTTATACTGTCAAAAATGTATTCTTTTTCATATTCAAGCATAATCGTTTAGATGGATTCATGGTGCTGAGCTTAAAATCCACTCATGCTGCTGAAGTGTTGAAGCTTTCCCTGAATATCATACGCAAACCTAAAAAGAAAGCCAGTCATGTATAGCAAAAATTCACCATGCTCTCTCAAGCACTCATGATATTATGAATACAATTAAAAAAAAAAAAAAAGAGACTTCCTTCAGAATACTGCATGGAAGTTTTGCACAAAGAATGCAGGGGCTACAGAAATTACCATCAGAAAGCACTCTTTCTGCCTTGAAGAACCTATATAACCATGCAGATTTCAGAGGGACCCACAGGCGTTTACAATAAGTTTATAGTCATAACCCCACTTTTTATATACGGTATTGGCCAGAGATTATAATCATCAAAATTAAAGAAAAAAATAATGAGAGAGATGAAATCACCACCCCAAAATAACTATGAAATGTAACTTGAACTGTAACTTGAAATGTAAGTGCTGACTGCTGTCAGGTCACAAAAGATGTTTTTAATAAAGACATTTTTAATGAAGCAGATTAAACCAACTCCTGAATATTTTCCATCATATAAATGTCAAGAAAGTTGATATGATTTAGATTTATATGTCAAAATGACTGCCATGCTGTGGGAAGTGAAAACCATACTTCTCCTGAAGAGTAGGAACACTACTGAGGAGAAAAAAAAACAAATGAATGCACAGGATGTAGCTGTGTGGGAGTGTGAAAAAATGAAAAAAAACTGTTTAAAATTAATTCGGTGTTGAATACCCATCTTGCCACTGCAATTTGTGAATATTTGCAGTTCACTTTTAATCTGCAGAAGTGCCATCAAGCACCTTCTAAAGACTTAAACGAGAGAGGACAAAGAAGAGAAGGGGAAAAAATGTGGCAGGAAGGTAGGGTGACCAGTTCACCCAGGTCAAATATCGGGACGTGGGGGGGGCGGGGCGGGGGCAGAGGGGGAAAAAATGGCGGCAGAGCAAAAAAAAAAAAAAATCCCCCACCCCCGATTCCTCCTCCCTCCGCAAGCGCTGGAGGGAGGCCCGGGAAACTCAGGGGAGCACGGGGCCGGGGTGAGTGTGAGTCCAGCCTGGCCCCGAGCAGGCAGGACTCAGGCGTGGTATCTGGAGGGAGAGTACGGGGTGGCCTGCGGGGCCAGGCAGCGGCTGTTCTCCCCACCTGGGCAGCAGGACTCGGGAGCAGCCGCTGCTGCAGCTCCCACTGCCACGGGGGGAGGAGGCGGCCGCTGGCCAAGCTCGGCAGCTGCGGCTCTGGCGCCCACGAACCCCCCGAGCCCGGGCCTGCTGCGGGGACCCAGCGCGCACGCTGCGCATACCCAGCCCCTGGCCACTCGCGTCTGGGCTGGCTGCCCAGCTGGTGCAATCCTGCGGGCAGCCTCGGAGTGGGGGCAGCAGGCCCCAGCCCCCCGCATCACGCTCGGGTCCTGCAGGGGAACGAACGGGACTGGGCTGCCGATGCCTCCGCCACGGGATTGCACCAGCTGGGCAGCCAACCCAGACGCGACTGGCCAGGGACTGAGCGCAGTGTGCGCGCTGCCCCGCAGCAGGCCCGGGCTCGGGGGGTTCGGGCCCGGGCACCAAAGCCGCAGCCGCCGAGCGCCACGTGCTTGGCCACTTCCTCCCCCCCGCAGCAGTGGGAGCTGCAGCAGCAGCTGCTCCCGAGTCCCCTGCCCAGGTGGGGAGAACAGCCGCCACCTAGCCCCACGGGCCGCCCCCCTACTCTCCCTCCAGGTACCGCGCCCGAGTCCCGCCTGCTCGGGGCCAGGCCAGACTCACACTCACCCCAGCCCCACACTCCCCTGAGTCTCCTGGGCATGGCATGCTTGGAAAGAGGCGGGGATTTGGGGAGGGAGACAATGGGGCAGTGAGGGGGCGGGGATGGGGGCGAGGATTTGGGGAAGGATCCAATGGGGGAAGGAGGGGCGGAGTCGGGGCAGGGGAGGGCGCGAGCCCTTCGGGCTCCGGAGCCTTTGCTTGTTTGTCCAGTGTCCCGACCTAACATTGGTCGGGATGCGGGACAAACAAGCAAATATCGGGACAGTCCCAATAAAATCGGGACATCTGGTCACCCTACAAGAAGGGAAGAACGAAGAGCAAGAGTGAAGAGGAGGAAAGGACAGTGTCCGCCAGACAAAATCTCAAATTATATGCGGTCCACTCTATAAAAAAGTTTGAGAAGCCCTGGTTTAGGGAGTTAAATAATAGCAGAGAGAGAAATCAAGAGATAACAGAAATAAGGAAAGATACATTTTCAGAAGAGAGTGAAATGAGATGGAGAATGGATGAAGAGAAGCAATATCAGAACACTGGTGCAGCCAGCAGCTGCAGAGGAGGGGTTCTGACAGTGACAGTGGCAAGAATGTGCAGCAGGACATGGAGGCAGCCAGTTCAGAGGGGAATAAAAAGACCTGGTCCCATAAGATAGGCTGCAGTGAGCCCTTCAAGGATTTTAATTAAAAAGGAAGACAATTTTGAACTGAACTGTACAATAAATGTGAAGCCGATGGAGTTGTTTAAGGAGTGTAAGAAAATAACATAAGAACGGCCATACTAGGTCAGACCAATGGCCCACCTAGCCTAGTATGCTGTCTTCTGACAGTGGCCAGTGCCAGAGAGAACGAACAGTATAGAGCAATTTTGAGTGATCCATCCCCTGCAATCTAGTCCCAACTTCTGGCAGATGGAGTTCTTAGGGACCCCTGGGGCATGGAGTTGCATCCCTGACCATCTTGGCTAATAGCCATTGATGGACCTATCCTCCATTAACCTATCTAATTCTTTTTTGAACCCAGTTACACTTTTGGCCTTCACAACAACCCCTGCCAACAAGTTCCACAAGTTGACAGAGTTGTATGAGGAAGTATTTTCTTTTGTTTTAAACCTGCTACCTGTTAACTTCATTGGGTTGACCCCATGGTTCTTGTGTTATATGAAGGGGAAATAACACTTCACTATTCAATTTCTCCATACCATTCATGATTTTATAGACCAGTATCATATCTCCACTTAGCTGTTTCTTTTCCAAGATGAAAAATCTCACTCTTTTTAATCTCCCTTCACATGGAGGCTGTTCCATCCTCCTAATCATTTTTGTTGCCCTTCTCTGCACCTTGGCCAATTCTAATATATCTTTTTTAAGACTGAGTGACCCGAACTGCACTCAGTATTCAAGGTGTGGACGTACCATGAATTTATATAGTGGCATTATGATATTTTCTGACTTATTATCTATCACTTTCCTAATGGCTCCTAACATTCTGTTAGCTTTTTTCACTGCTTCTGTAAATTGAGCAGATATTTACAGAAAACTATCCATTATGACTCCAAGATCTCTTTCTTGAGTGGTAACAGGTAATTAAGAAAATATCATTTTATATGTATAATTGGGATTATGTTTTCCAATGTGCATTACTTTCACTTATCAACATTGAATTTTATTTGCCTTTTTGTTACACAATCACCAGTTGTGTGTGATCCCTTTGTAACTCTTTGCAGTCAGCTTTGGACTTAGCTATCTTGAGTAATTCTGTATCATCTGCAAATTTTGCCACCTCACTTTTCATCTCTTTTTCCAGATAATTTATGAATATGTTGAACAGCACAAGTCCCAGTACAGATCATTGGGGGACCCCACTACTTACCTCTCTCCATTATGAAGATTGACCATTTATTTCTACCCTTTGTCTCCTATCTTTCAACCTGTTACTGATCCATGAGAGGATGCTCCCTCTTATCCCATGACTGCTTAGTTTACTTAAGAGCTTTTGGTGAGGGACTTTCTCAAAGGGTTTCTGAAAGTCCAAATACACTATATTCACTGGTGTCAAGTATCAGAGGGGTAGCCATGTTAGTCTGGATCTGTAAAAAGCGACGCACCTGTCAGCTTTCCCCCAGTCCTTAGTTTAAAAAATCCTCTACAATCTTTTTAATTTTACACGCCAGCAAACTGTTTCCATTTTGGTTTAGGGGGAGCTCATCCTGCCTGCACGGGCTTCTCCTTTACCAAAAGGTTCCCCAGTTCCTAATAAACCTAAAACCTGCCTCCCTACACCATCATCTCATCCACACATTGAGACCCTAAAGTCCTGCCTGTCTTTCTGGCCCTGTGCATGGAACTGAAAGCATTTGAGAGCATGCTATCGAAGAGATCCTGGACTTTACTCTCTTACCTAGCAGCTTGAATTTGGCCTACAAGAGCTCTCTCCAACCTTTCCCTATGTAACTAGGACCTACATTTACCATGACCATGTGCTGGAGAAAAGCAGCTGGGATTTGGGGAGGCCACAGAGAAGGAAAACAACAATAATCCAAGCAAAAGAAAATGAAGGTGTCATAAACAGTTAGTTAAGGGTTAAGGTCTCTTTTACCTGTAAAGGGTTAACAAGCAGTACCTGATGAACACCTGACCAGAGGACCAATCAGGGACAAGATAATTTCAAATCTCTGTGGAGGGAAGTTTTTTTTCTGTGTTTTTGTTTGAGTTGAGTCTCTCTTTGGAGCTAAGGGAGTCCAGACACCTTTTTCAAGTCCTCCAAGATTTCTGCAGTATTGTTCATCTATTCAGGCTAGTAAGTGTTAAACAGGTGAACTAGTATTATAAGTTTATTTCCACATTTGCAATTGTGTGTTTTGCTGAAGGAATATCTTTATTTCTGTTGCTGTTACTTTGCTTTTACTGAGAAAGAAAGGGGGAGGGGGAAATCTCTCCAGGTTATAAGTTAGACCCTGTGTATTGTTCCATCCTGGTATTACAGAGATAGTGTACTTTCTTTTTGTTCTTTTAATAAACTCTTTTCTTTTTAGGACTTGATTGATTCTTCTCTTGTTTGCATTTTCAAAGGAAGGGGAGGGGGAGGTGAGTCCCTCTTTGTGTTGAGTCAAGGATTTGACTCGGTGTGTATCTCTCCGGAGCAGGCTGGAGAGAGGGAATGGGGGGAGGGGAACTGGCTGTTTCTCTCTCTCTGGTGAGATTCAAGGGGTTTGAATCTGTGTTCCCCAGGGGAAGTTTTTGGGGGAACAGGGAGTGTGTCAGACACTTAAAACTTGACTGGTGGCAGCAAGAACCAGATCTAAACTAGGATTTTAGTTTAGGAGTCCATGCAGGTCCCCATCTTGTGAACGCTAAAGTTCAAAGTGGGGAATAAACCTATGACAGAAGGCCTGGATAAGCACTGAAGCCGAGGTAATGATATGCACAGGCAGCCCCGCAGAAAAAGTGACAGATCTACAGACCTGAGAGATACGGGAATAGAGAGCACAGAGTCAGCAATGACACAACAGTTTTGAACAAAGGAGACAGATGGGAGGTCTGAGCTGAAAATGGAGACAGAAGAGATGTAGCTGTACTTGAGAATTAAACTGAAAAGGAGAATAGAGAGGAGGAGAGAGAATGAAAGCAGAAAAAGATGACAAAAGCTATGGGGGGGGGGAAGAGCACGGGAGACAAAAGAGATAGATATTTTTTAACTTCAGAAATGAAACAACTCCATACCAGCAATATCAGCATTTCTATATAAAATTCTTATTAGGAAGCACTTTTTAAAAAAATCAAGACTCTTTTTAATGTAGCCACAGGTAAATGCCATCAAAACCCATGGCCGGTCTACATGATTTTTTTTTTAATAAAAAGAGAGGATAACAGGATTAAAGTCACATTTAAACCTTCTGCTAATCTTGAAAAACAACTTTGGGCTAGTTGGCTGCTGGGTTTTTTTCAGGTTCTCTGGAATTCTGAAGCCAAAAATGAATTTTTTTACCTTCAATCTCACTGCTGATATTAATGAGGGGTCAAAGGACATGCAATGCACATGTTTAATTATACCTATACACAGGATAAAGAGACCATTAACACTACAGTTGAAAATATTGCATTGTTATCAGTTTTATGGGGTCAAATTTAATGTCAAAAGCTAGATTCTCCCTAGTTTATTTAGTGTAAGCAATAAAGTTTGATACTAATTATATCATCTAACTCACCTGCTACTGCTCTCCTGTTGTAGGGATCCTTCGATACCTCGTCTTTCTATACCTATTTTAAAAAAAAAAGCAAAGATAGAAAAACAGGCAGGAGAAATCAAAACTGGTCATTGTTACCTATGCACTAAATTGTCAGTGTCAAAAATAATGTGTTTTATAGGACAACAAAAGTAGAATTGATTAAATGTAGGAAAACTTCCATTCATACAGAATCAGTCACCCCCCAAGAGCTGCATAAACTACAAGCCTTATCTTTTTACAGTTGACGTCACTGGAATTTTTCTATTGACTTAATCGGGACCAAGGTTAGGCCCTGCATGCTGAAATCACTTCACCTGTCACCATAATGCAGTCACCTCTGGGGTAAAACGCAGCAGCTGTTTAACAGTTCACTATAAAACAATTCATTGCACCCACAAGGAAGTTGAATTAATAATTTAAACAGTCTTTCTTCTATCCTTGATGTCTACAATTTTATGAATTTAGAACAGGAATTGACAAAACTACTAACCCAACTGAAACAACCATGGGAATTGACATATATTTTTAGTTAAAATACATGCTTTTTTGGTGTTTTGAATGTCCGTATTTTTGTTTTAATAATTAAGTTACTTACCTTGTGCTGAAGAAGCAGAAGCTTCATCAGTTGGCTTGTTCCTGTCAAACATCTATAAACCAAATACAAAAAACATTGAAAACAAATATGAAAAGCATAGTCTTGGCTCTTACCCGATTCTCAATGTCAGCATGGCTGAGCCCCAAGAAAATGACAACACTGTGAAAACACAATACTGTTTCAGATAAGGATTATAATTTAATCTCAACTTAATCTTCATGATCAAAACAAATTCCTGGTTCATTAGATTATTCTATAAACGTCACATACTATCCACTATCCAAGGGCCCAGTAATTCTATGAAGACTTCTTAATCAACCCAAACCTAGAGAGCTGCAGATGCAGTCTTTGCATGCATCAGGCCAGATTAGTCAGAAGAAAATTATCTGCCAGGGAAGCAAAATACCATCCCCATAAATCTAGTGCTTTGATCATTGTGACAGTGCACACTCAGCTCTTGTGAGTGCCTCCTGTTGGGTGAGCATGAATCTGAACGCTCTCTCTTTTTGTGGTGCCCCGTTGGCTGTTGCTCTTGTCAGGCGGGTCTTCAGTGACTCCAGCTAAGTCACACAGTCAAACGCATGAACGAACACTTCTTTTGGAGTAAAAGGTCCAACAGGGCCTGTCCCTGTGCCCTTGGTAATGTCTCCAGCCCTGTCTCTGGGCTCGGTTCTCAGCCCCTTCTGGGCTACCTTTAAGTCCGTCCCTGCCCTGTTATAGAGTAGTGCCCCCAGGGTATCTTCCCTGGAGACTCCAAGTCCTGCCCTTCACTTGGGCTTTTAAATGAAACTTGTTCCCTTCTTGGGGCTTCGGCCACTCTGACAGTGGGCGGAGGGGGGATCTATGCCCACACACTACTCTGGGTCCTGACCCAGGTCCCTATAAATAGCAGCCACATGGTACTTCCTGTTGCTGCTGTTATTCCTTGGGTCACTTCCCACGTAGCCGCTTCTACTTTACCATTACCTCAGGGCTAAAAGTCTCTGTCTGTTCCCTGCTTGAGTAGAGTCTCTTTCAGGCCTCCTCACTTGGAGAGTTTCACAGCTTTCCAAGTCTGCCTCACCCTTTTGGTCACGCCCTGCAGCTCCTTTTAGCTGAGCCTCCTCCATTCTGATTGGCTGCTTCCCTGTAGCCACTAGGCAGGCCTGGAGGACCCACCTTCACTGCTCCTTTCTGGGACAGGGTGTGGTAGGACTGTTGAGGCCTCCAGCACCCCCGTCACAGTCACAAACTGTACAGTTTTAAATTGTATAAATCTTTCTCCTTTTACTAAAGATTTCTATGGAGAGGAACATTTGCACTTTGGTTTTGTACATTAGATCAGGAAATGTCTCTTCCTCCCATAATAGATAAATGTTATCATATCCTATCCAGATCTTAAACTACATTAGTAGGTCTATGCAATGTTCCTGCCAAATTCATTTAATGGCTTAATGGCTTCAGCTACACTTAAAACACAGAGCAAAAACCTATATAACAGAAGCCATGAATGAAATGGAACAAATATGATAACCATCCAGGCTGGAAAAGCCATCTTTATAGCTCAGCATTATCTCCTGATGCACAAGCTGATCTAGACAGAAACATGGCACTGCAAAAACATCCAACTTCATGTTTTGATGTCAGGGAATAAAAAAGAGCTCCAAAGTGTCCCACATTAGCTTTACAATGCTGCAACTGAAACTTTAAATAAACTTTCAGGTACTAACCTTGGTGTTGCCAACCTTTGGCCCCCACCAAAAGCTGATTTCAAGGCTGTTGAACACTAGAGCTCAGACAGGAGGCCATTTTCTGCACAGGACACTCACCCATTCTCATCTCCACTGTCAACCTGGTAATAATGAAATTAAGGGTCTCTTTAGCTAGTTATTGATGTGTTTGTTCTATATTCTAAAGGAGAAAAGGTTTCAGTCTACATAGAATCGATCTGCGAGAAAGTTGGTCCACAAGATGGACAATGCTCTTTTTAAAGCAGCCAATTAACATTTTTGTTTAAGAAATTAATTTTGACAGAGATTCCTTACTAAACTTTGACAGCTTTTTATATATTTCTTAGCATTCCCAGCACTTTCCCGTATGATGATCTCACTCCTCTCCTCATAGTCCCTATTCAACATACACTATTAGGACGTTAATGTTCATGCATTTAAATGTATATCAGTAAATGAAATTCAGTTCCTAAATATAAAACAAATTATGCCTTGAGATGATTGTTATGGATAAAGCCACCAACATGCTTTGAAGAATCACTTCTTCTGCTCATATTGCATAAACCAGCTAGATTAGTAAATTAACTGGCCCTCTCACTGCACTTTATATGTTCAAAACACTTTGTAACTGTTATTAAATTAACCATTTTAACACCAGAGTGAGGTATTTAGCCCCATGTTACAAATAGGGAAACAGTGGCAAAGAGAGTTATTTGCCTATGGCCACAGAAAAAGCATCAAAGCCAAGTTCAAAGCTCAGGACTTGCTGATTCCCAGAACTGCGCTCAGCTCACTAGGCCAGTTATATATTTGACTGCAGCATGACAAACTCTTGATTTCAAACCTACTTTATATTTATCTTTTTGCTCTCATGAAAACTGTATAAGGATCACTTTACATTTGCGCATTTCTTCTCTCTTGCCCCTTCCCCCAGTCTCTGTTCTTACAACTGGAGGAAATGCATTTAGACTCCAATAAGGAACCTGTACCATTACACATTTTATATAGAGGCTATTTAGTCTACATGGAATTTTTTTTTTTTTGTATTTTTCCTCTCACTGTTCTGAATATATTGAGTATCTTCCCTTTGTTTGGGCATTGTCCATGCAACTTTTTCTGCACATTTGTTAATGTGCTTGTGATTTTTTTAATTGCACTCAAAAGTGAGCTGATAATAGCCTTGTCTAAAGCCAGTATAGGGTGGGCAGGCACAGCAATAAAAAAGTGCCTTAATTCGGACTTCAGTTAGTCTTGTTAACGAGCATGACCCTGCACTAATAAAACCAATAGGAGCTTTGCCACTGGCTTCAGTAGGTATAGGATCAAGCCCGAATATTGTCTTTGGACATTCCTGAGCAAACAAATAATGTGACTATCATGAGAGAGTGAAGTGATAGTTTTGTATCCAGGGTCATTCATCCCTACATATAATTATGCACGTTACACAGGTAGACCCTAATCTTGCAAAGAATTCAACAAATGCTTAATGGGATTGGCTTGAAAACAAGAATTCCAGTTTGCAAAAAAGTGTCAAGGTTTCAAAGTCTAATTTCATTCTATATTGGAACAAAAACTAGACCCTTCAAAATTTGTTGCAAAGAAAGACCTACCCCAGAATAGCCATTAGCCCAGTGATTAGCGCACACACCTGGATAATAATAATAAAATAATAATTAGAGATATACCTATCTCCTAGAACTGACCTTGAAAGGTCATCAAGTCCAGCCCCCTGCCTTCACTAGCAGGACCAAGTACTGATTTTTGCACCAGATCCCTAAGTGGCCCCCTCAAGGGTTGAACTCACAACCCTCGGTTTAGCAGGCCAATGCTCAAACTACTGAGCTATCCCTCCCCCAATGGAATCAGCCAGAGCAGAGACTTAAGCCTGGGTTTCCCACAGGTGAGTGCCCTGGGCTTTTAGCTATTCTGGGAGAGTCAATCTCTCTCTCTGACCAGAAATTCCATTGTGGATCTGAGAAACCTTCCCAATGAAATTTTCATCTAAATAGATACAATTCTGCAAAGTTTCAATGAATTGGCATTTTCTATCAAAAAAAAATTCATCGAGAAATTCCAGACCAGCTCTAATGCTTAACTTTAATTAACACCATTGAAGTCAACATACATAAGTGCAGGATTGGGCCTTAGGTATACTGAGTTAAGTCCAGTGTGGCTCTTATCTCTCACTTTTCACGCTGCAAGGGAGTGTCATGGACCAGATGTTCTCACTTACAAAGGGTAGGGTGTAAATTTGTAAGGCCTCAAGCACCCCAATAGCTGTCAGAGAAATATCATTTTCAGAGGAGATTGTTTGCCAAGATTCTGCTGTATATAGTTGACGCATGAGAGACAAATATATCCCTAAGACAAGAAAAATGTTTAAGGATATTGATAGGCAAAGTAAAACACTTAAACCCTGATTGCTTTCCACCGTCCTAAAGGCTGAAAGTATGCTCAGGTCTCAGTTCAGTAGAGCAAGGGAAAGCTTGTGCTTGGATGCCTTGTGTGGCCCCTACCAAAATCTAAACACGGGGAAAGGAGCACAAATCCTCATGTGTTTGGTAATGCAGTCTCATTTAATTTCTAATTTAGAAAAGTCAAAAGGTATTTCTTCATTTGATCTATATTTTTATAATGGGTTCTTTTATCCACAGGCTTTGTAAGAACAACCCTTGTTCAGTTAAGGAATCTCTAAACTTGAAATAGCTCAATGTAATTGTAGTACAATAATACCAATTACTGCTTAAAAATAAATTACATATGTATAATTTTCCTTTAAAATAATATTTCAACATTGTAAAAGTTCTGTATTATGTTGCAAACATAGTAATGACTGGCATCAACTGGAAATGGTTGATTTGGCAGATTTATAACCCATAGGGCTACTGTAGCTGTCTCTTGCAGTTAGAGAGAGAGATTTCTTGTTTAGTTTTATTGAATTACATGGCACACAGCAGTCACGGACCATGAAGAACTGTAAGGAATCCTGAACAAGTGGAGCTAATGAGACCTGACAGGAGACCAAAAGAAAGATGACCATAAGGCACGAAAAAAATTTTTTTTTAAATCAGCACTTTCATTTCGATAGTACATGAAAATGTCATAGGCATCAAAGAAACTCTGGAGACTCCTTTCAGCCTTCCCCTGCAACAGATAAATTAGAAACAAAAAGGGGAGATGATGATCAAAATGACTGAGGAGGGAGGTGTTGTATACATCAAGAATATATACACTTGTTCTGAGGTCCAGAAGGTGGGTGAAAGATCAGATGAAAGTCTCTGGGTGAAGATAAAAAGGTGACAAAACAGGGGTGATGTCATGGTAGGGGGTTCTATGAAAGACCATCAAATCAGGAGGAGAAAACGGATAAGGCACTTCTAGCACACACAACAGAAATATCCAAAAGGTAAGACCTGGTAGTAATGGGGGACTTCAACTATCCAGACATGTTTTGGAAAAGTAATATGCCAAAACACAAAATGTCCAGTAAGTTCTTATTATGTGTTGGGGACGACTTTGTGTTTCAGAAGATAGAGGAAATTACTTGGGGACAGCGATTTTAGACTTGATTCTAACTAACAGGGAAGAATTGGTTGCAAATCTGAAGGCTTAAAACAATTTGGGTGGAAGTGATAATAAAATGATAGAGTTCATAACTCTAAGAAAAGGAAAGAGTGAGAGCAGCAGAATAATGACAATGGACTTTAATAAAGCACATTTTAAGAAACTCAGAGAACAGGTTCCATGGGAAGAAAATCTAAGGGGAAAAAAGGAATTCAGGAGAGCGGGCAGTTTCTCAGAGAGACAATACTAAAGGTGCAACAGCAAACTACCCCAATTCAAAGGAAAGACATGAAAAATAATGAGGCTAATATGGCTCCATCAGGAACTCTTTAATGACTTGAAAATCAAAAAGGAATCTTACAGAAAGTGGAAACATGGACAAACTGCTAAGGACAAGTAGAGCAAAATAGCACAAACATGGACAAAATCAGAAGAGCTAAGACACAAAATGAGTTACACATAGCAAAGGGGCATTAAAGGGGAAAAGAACAGGTTCTATAAATACTTTAGGAGCACAAAAAAAAGATATGAAGGAAAGTGTAGGTCCTCCACTCAGAGGAAAAGAGAGCTAACAACGGATAACACCAAGAAGGCTGAGGTGTCAGAATGCCTATTTTGCTTTGGTCTTCACTAAAATGGCAAATTGTGACCAGATTTTTAACACAATTAATATTAACGAGAAGGAACACAAGCCAAAATAGGGAAAGAAAAGGTGGTAGACTATTTACATAGATAAGTTAGATGTATTCAAGTTGGCAGGACCTCACAAAAATCAATCTAGGATACTGAAGGAACTAGCTGAAGTAATCTTGAAACCATTACCAATTATCTTTCAGAATACATGGAGTACAGGTGAAGTCCCGGAGAACTAGAGAAGGGCAAACATAGTACCTTATCTTTAAAAAGGAGAACAAAGAGGACCTGAGGAGTTATAGATCAGTCAGCCGAACTTTGATATCTCAAAAGATACCGGAACAAATGATTAAATCAGTGGTTCTTAATCTGGGGTGCATGTACTGTTACCGAAATATTGGGTCTGCCTAGCTGAGAGCCAATAACAGCTTGACAGGGATAAGGATAAAATGCTTTATTCTGCAGAAGAAAGGAGAGCTCTGTAGTAGATAAAGAAAACTCTACTGCACAAACCTATGTATTTATTAACATTATACTTTTTAAAACGATTACTGCAATGTACAAACAAAATATCTAGGTTTAAAGAACTGACCTACTTCAACCATTTTTGATAAGGGGTGCGAGAACATATTTTGAGAACCACAGGGGTGCAAGCTGCAGTAAAGGTTAAGAACCACTGGATTAAACAATCAGTTTGGAAGTGCCTCAAGGATAATAGGGTTATAAGTAATAGCCACCATGGAATTGTCAAAATCATGTCAAACCAATCTAATTTCCTTCTTTTGTCCTAGTGAATAGGGGAAGATGTAGTGTGATATATCTTGATTTTAGTAAAGCTTCAGACAGTCTTATAAGCAAACTAGGAAAAGGTAGCCTGGACGAAATTACTACAAAGCGCAAAACTAGTAGTTACCAAATGGTTCGCTGTCAAGTGGGAAAACGTATCTAGTGGGGTCCTGCAGGGTTCCATCCTGGATCTTGTACTATTTAATATTTTAATTAATGACTTAGATAATGGAATGGAGAGTATGCTTATAAAACCTGAGGATGACATCAAACTGGCAGGGGTTGCTAGCATTTTGAAGGACAGGATTAGAATAGAACTGGTCTGAAATAAACAAGGTGAAATTCAATAAAAACAAGTGTAATGGGCAAAGGAAAAATCAAATGCAAAACTACAAAATGGAAAATATCTGGGTAGGCAGTAGTACTGCTGAAAGGGATCTGGGGGTTATAGTGGATCACAAACTGAATACGAGTCAACAATGTGATGCAGTTGCAAAGAGGCTAATGTTCTGGGGTGTATTAACAGAAGGATCCTATGTAAGACACAGACAGCAACTGTCCTGATATACTCAGCGCCAGTCAGGCCTCCACTGGAGTACTGTGTCCAGTTTTGAGCACCACACTTTAATAACATGTGGACAAACTGGAGAGTCCAGAGCAGAGCAACAAAAATTTTAAAAAGTTTAGAAAACCTGACCTACAAAGAAAGGTTAAAAAATCTGGGCATCTTTAGTCTTGCGAAAAGAAGGCTGAGAAAAGCCCTGGTAAGTCTTAAACTGTACGTGAAGGTCTGTTATAAAAAAAGACAGTGATCAATTGTTCTCCAGGTCCACCAAAGGTAGGACAAGAAGTAATCAGCAAGGGAGATTTAGGTTGGACATTAGGAAAAACTTTTCAACTATAAAAACAGTTTAGCACTGGGACAGGCATCCAAAGGAGGTTCTGGAAACTCCATAATTGGAGTTTTTCAAGAACTGGTTTGACAACTGCTATCAAGGATGGTCTAAGTCAGTGATACTCAAACCTCAGTGGTTCAGGAACCAAATTAGAAATCAACATTACCCAAAAGAGCCAGAGTAGTGTGAATTGTTTCACACTCTGAAGATCGCTTCCATTTTTATGGTTTCTGAAATCTGGTATTTCAGCTAGGACACCTCAGAACTACCTCTCTTGATCCTCCAGTTGAGAAAGCCAGTGTCATGTAGGAAACCAAGGAGAAATGGAGGAAAAATCTCTCTTAAAAGGGAACCATCATCCTCCAACTGTATTACTACTACTACCGTTATTATTGGTATTACTGTAGTTCCTAGGAGCCCTAATCATGGACCAGACCCCTTTGTGCTAGGTGCTATAAAAACAGAATAAGGAGTCCCTTCGCCAAAGTTTACAGATTAAGCAATAATTTTTTTGACAGTCAGGTGGTTTCCGAGAGGAGATCCAGTTGTGCTTAACAATTTTGGCAGAAGTCCACTGTTACTAAAGTCTATCTTTCTCACCTCTTGCTCAAAACATGTCTTGGTCACACATCATGTTTTAGATCCCTCTACTAGCTACCCATTTTACTGTTCACTCTTAATCTTAATTTATGGATTTATATTATTCAGTTCCAGCCTACATCTCTGATCTTATCTCCTCTTATTTTCCCATCTGACCCCTCTGTTCCTCAAGGGTACCTCTTCCCCTCTTTGCTTCCATCCCCCTCCCAATTCCAGGCCATCCCCTATACATGAAACAACCTCCCAACTCCCTAAGCCAGGGACCTGTCTTTTATTTGTTCCGTAAAACACTTCTCTTGGTTTTAGGTACTAGAATACTTGGTTTTGTGCGCCCATTGGGATAATTAGAATATAATCTAGCTATTGGCTGTGTGAGTGCTGGTTGGCTCCCAGAATTATCTTTCAAAGAAACCTGGACAATGGTCTGTGCTTGTGGTACTTCAGAACCAGCAATTTGTAAGAGAAAAATCCTACAAACTAAATACAAAATGACTTTCCCAGAAATATGTATGTGTCAAGGGCAGCTAGATAACTAAAGCCTTAATGCACATAAAGATGGTGGTATAGGAAGGAGGGGGTTAATTTTAGGTTAGGGACCGGGGAACCACAGGGGAAAAAACTCATAAAGGAGATGGCCTACACCTTACATGGAAGGGAACAAAAGCAGGGTGGAAGAGAAAAAGCTAAGGTTTTGGTGGTGGTGGTGGTAGAATGAACTGAGTGTGGAGAGCAGTCAAGCTGGAGAATGGCATCTACTATGATCAAATATTCAACACACATTTTGCATGTGTATAGCAACTTCGATTCGAGTACCGTTCTCTGTTTAACCAACATTAAGCCTCACAACACATCTCTGAAATAAGGAAACATTGTTTAGGGGCAGGAAACTCACACACAGGCGGGTAAATGGCTCGCCCAAGGTCATACAGCAATGGGTGCTGCAGAGGTAAAACAGAGCCCAGCAGTCAGGACTCTCAGTTCAGCCCTGCATTTGCAAGGGTCACTAAGTGCCCCCTCGCTACGGACAGGCGCCCACCTACAGAGGCGTTTGAGGGCAGGCAAGTGAGGTGCAGCAACCCAGATCACAGAAATGCCTCACGGGGTAACGGCCTCCAGCGCCACCCTGGCCACTGCCAGTCCCGATTTCAGAGCCCACACGTCCCTTCCACACGCCCACGAGGCTCCCGGGTAGTTACCAGTGATATTTGCCGCTCGGGCCGTGGGCTGCCCACATGCACAGTCACGGGACCAGCCCCACGCTGGGGATTAGACCCCTAGTGATGCCCTTTCCCTTCCCGCCCCTGTTCATTCCCTCCGCGTCGCGTCCCAAATCGCAGCCTCGGAAGATGCCCTGCCCCGCGTGGGGCGGCCCCGTGAGGATGTGGGGGTGGGGTTTAGACAGGGACCCGCGTCCCCTGCCCTACGCCAGCAGCCCCAGCATGACACGGCCAGCCCCAGGCCACCCCCCCAGCCCCCCAGCCCCGCCCCTGGCCACGCGCCTGCGGGGGAAGGTAACGGCAAGCCGGGCCACACGCCGCCACCGTTACTTTCCGGCCCGCACGAGCCGAGGCGGGGCGCGCGCACCTCCACACGCGGGAGAGCGCGCAAGCGGTTGTTTAGTAAACAGCGATGAAGCCCCGCCCACCAGCGTGTGCGCGACGGCAGCGGCGGCCTCGGCAGCGGCTCCCGCCCAAGCCCTCCCGGCAGTGGCTTTTCTGGGCCCTCTCACGGACCACTGTATCGGCGGCCAGCGAACCGGCCTACCGGCCGCCACCCTCCCCAGCAGCCCGGTCTCACCTCAGTCGCTTCCCCTTTTTCCCTTCCGTGCCACGTGGGGGGTCAGAGGACGGGCGCCACCTCCACTTCCTGTTCCGGGTTATTGCCCCGAGCATGACTCTTGTTTCCATGGGCCCTCTATTGGGCGGCTCAGGCCACCAGGCTCATCGCTGCCCCAAGGGCCAGGTCTAGGTAAGCAGAGCTTGGATGAGCTCTCCCATGCCATAAAGTGATGAGCCGTAAAAAAAGACTGCAGAACCTGATCTCATTTGTATGGCCACACTCACCCTGCTGAGGTGCACAGCATGATGGGATTGCTTGCCCAATGATCACTTGTGGCTGGTGTTGGCTTCCCAGTGTCCTTGTTATTGGGGCAGGAGTAATAAAGGTTGTTCTCCTTGTTGTGTGAACTGAGTGCAGAAGAACTGGACCTGGCATAGGCCAATGGTGGGACTCACCCTCAACTATACAGCACTTGCTAAGCTGGGGACTTGGGTTCCAAACACCAATGAGTTGAGAGAAGAGGGGGCAGGTGTCTATATGTAGTGATATGGGTCCTGGTGACTATTTGACAAGTCCTATCTTCATAGTAGACTAGGAAAAATAATTTAGATTTAAGTGAGAGTTTTGTTACATGCTATAAGCTGAAGACATTAATAGGTAGGTGTAAGTATTAGATTTACTTTACAATAGTATCTCTTCTCTACAGCCCACTCACATTAATGGAGGCACTATCCTAAAGGAACTCTTAGATACTGAACTCAGCCCTTGTTATTGCTGGCTTCACCTGGCAGAAGGGTTATCTCTACAAGGGCCCTCTCTCACTAGAGAGGTGAAGAGGTACCTAGTGAGTTTTCCAAAGTGCATGGGCACCTAAGGCCTATCAACTTCAATAAGAGTCAGGGGCCTAGACCCAATGAAAGTCCCACTAGGTTCCTATTTGCATTCCTTAGATGCTTAAATACCTTTAAAAACCTGTCTCTTTCTCAGAAAAAAGTTACATTCCTGCATAGCACGCAAATCCGATATCAGTTTGTGTGTATCTTGTGTTATGCCTGGATTTATAACCATGCTAACATGGGAGATATAGTACTTGCATTTGCAACGTTTAGCCATATATTGTTCCCAACCCATGATTTTATTGCAAGTCTCATGATATTTTCTGTTCTTCTTAACCAGACTCTAGAGACAAGTGATTACATGAGAATTTCAGCTTTCTTTTAAAAAACAATTATTTTCTAGTCCTTATGGTTGTGGAAGAAAACTTGAAAGTGTGACCTGACTGTAAACTTAAAGGCTCAACGAATAGAAGGCAAACACCACCACCACCTCCAAATAAATATACTTTTGATAAAAAAAAATTCAATCTCACTCATGATATTTGGAATCTTGGAGTTGGCAATAATAAAATTTCTACTTTCTAAGAAATACGCTGGGCACTTACCCCTAAAACACATAACTTCTTTACACCATCTGAAGAAAGACTAGGACATAAATACATTTCTGTCATTGTCCTTTTAGCAATCAATAAAGAGCTTGTTTTTCATTAAGTATCATACCTGTCCCATCAAACCTTGTCAGAGAGGAAGGTCCCATTTTGACTTAATGGCTGAATTATAGCTAAGAGTGTTCATGTTATATGGAAGAGCATGAATGTATCTTGGCAGTGTGGTTAAAAATAGTAAACTCACTGCTTAGCTGATGTTCTATTTATTTTAACCTCTAAGGTTTTTAAATTCATCTTATACTCCTTTGAGTGACCAGCTATTGCATCTTTCCCCTTTGCAGTCTCTTCCTGGCATTGGGTCAATATTTTTAGTGTGTGTCTTCATATTTTATGGTAGTAAGGCCAAATGCAAACAAAGTCAAAGCCCCCAAGCCTTTACCTATGAAGACATCTGTCAAGGCTGATTCCCCACTCTGGCACTTCAAGTGAAGAAGGTAGGGGCCCGGAAGGATTCTAAAAATTAATACTGGTCACTCCAGGCTTGTATTAAACTCCCAAGGTTACAGCTTCTCTCTGACCTTGGATGGGTAGATGCTGCCACCACCCAAATGCAAAACCCCTTGGAACCCAGGAAGGTGCACTTGGGAATTCCTTCCTGTGGGTACCCTCAAGCCCTTTCACCCACATCCCCCTCTGGGGAAGAACTGAGAAGGAAAACAAAGGAAATTAGCTGTTGCCCCCAGCTAATTAAACAACATATGCACAAATCTCTTAGGACACCAAAAATCCAATCCTGTTCTTAGGAAAGGTAAATTTTACTGAAAACAAAAAAAAAGAAAATACATCTGGAAGTTAGGCTTTTGCTAGATTTAAAAAACCCACTTACAAAAATTAAACATCAAGAATAACATTCTTGAGGTCCAGCTTAAAGGTTTCAAGCAAAACAAAAAGCATTTGGAATTAGCACAGAGGAGTCCGCAAGCCAATAAGAAATAAACAGAAATAAACCTAATCATGTCTTTCTAGACATTTTCTGATTTATGAGTAGGTTTTAGGTATGATCTAATGATTTCCATACCATCACAAAAAGCTTTTTACAGCATAGTCCCAGCTCTGTCCCCTCTCTCTGGAGAACAACAACAGAACAGACAAAGGGAAGTTTTTCCCAATTTTAAAAAGTTCTAGCCTTCCCATTGACTCTTTTGGTCAGATGCCCACTCCTATCCTTTTACCTGTGGACTTTTTAACCCTTTACAGGTAAAGCAAGTAGAGAATAGCTACTAAGAGGGATTTTATAGCTAACTGGCTGGTTGGGTGTCCATAAAAGGGAGCTCTCCCCCCCCCCTCCATTTATCACAACATCTGTAAATACAGGTTTGGATTCTGCAGTGTGATCCATCTAACTTACCCTTGTGCACATGTGAAACCATATTGAAAGTGCCATACTATGGGAAATCTTGCAGAGCAAATTTAAGATAAGAATGTACACTCAGGATTGAAGTAATACAGAAAATTATACAGAAAAATAGGGTAGAACTTTTTTAAAAGAGAGGGCTGCTTCATTGTTTTTACTTTTACACTAGTAGCTGAAGGCCCAGGCTATCATAAAGTCATCTGTAAAAAAAGTCAAAAATGGGTAAGAACTTAAAAAGTGGATGGTAACAGACCATGAGTCCCAGTGATGACAGAACCTGATGATATTCTAAACAGAAAGAGCTCCCAACCATGCTTGTAGCTGTTCCCATCACTTCATACTGGCTCAAAAGATATTCTCAGGTTTCAGAGTGACAATCCTAGAATCATATTATATAGATAGGGGTTCTCAAACTGGGGGTCGGGACCCCTCAGGGTCACGAGGTTATTACATGGGGGGTCACGAGCTGTCAACCTCCACCTCAAACCCCGTTTTGCCTCCAGCATTTATAATGGTGTTAAATATATAAAAAAGTGTGTTTAATTTATTGGGGGGGGGTCGTACTCAGAGGCTTGCTGTGTGAAAGGGGTCACCAGTACAAAAAGTTTGAGACCCACTGATATACATGCACATGCATGGGTACGTATACATATGAACAGCAAAAGTGAAAAAAATGCTAGGATGTAGAAGATTCGGATGGAAAATAATACTGAAAAATATTGCAACACCATTATATAAATCACTGGTATATCCTCACCTTGAGTACTGAGTTCAGATCTGTCCACCCCATCTGAAAAAATATTTAACAGAAATAGGGGTGGAAAGAAGGATGATGAAAATTGGAGGTGTGGAAAAGATTCAAATAATGAGAACTGTTTGGTCGGAGAGGGAATATGATAGAGAAATATAAAATAATGAATGGTAAAGAGAAGGTAAAGCAGGCATTCCTATATACCAGGGGTAGGCAACCTATGGCACGCGTGCCGAAGGTGGCATGCAAGCTGATTTTCAGTGGCACTCACACTGCCCGGGTCCTGGCCACCGGTCCGAGGGGGTTCTGCATTTTAATTTAAGTTTAAATGAAGCTTCTTAAACATTTTAAAAACCTTATTTACTTTACATACAACAATAGTTTAGTTATATATTATAGGCTTATAGAAAGAGACCTTCTAAAAATGTTAAAATGTGTTACTGGCACGTGAAACCTTAAATTAGAGTGACTAAATGAAGACTCGGCACACCACTTCTGAAATGTTGTTAACCCCTGGTATATGCCCTTACTTACAATACGAGAATAAGGGAACATTCAATGAAATTTTGAAAAGCATTAAAGCAACAAATTTAAATCTATTTTATATACCACATATAGTTAACCTATGGAGCTTACTGCCACAAGATACTATTGAGTCTAAGAACTCAGCAGGAGTCAAAAAAGAAAGAAAAGAGATACAAACCTGATACAACCTTGTTTCCATTTTAGTTTTCACTCAGCTGTGTTATACTATAGTCCACTAGAGGGCTATCTGATCACCTGTATTCTAACGTACAATGTTAGTACCCTGTAAGAGGTGGGGCAATTTCTTTCTTTGTTTTCATAGGTAGAATATTGTTATTCTTGGCCCAAGTCAAAAGAAAGAGTTAATTATTACATGTATTCTTAATTTGAAATTGCTACTAAATTTGTTCAAATTGTCTCATATACTGCCACAACACAGAGCTTTTTAAAGCAAAGCTTATCTAGCCCAAACCTATGATCACAGACACAATTATAATTGTGTTATGTTTTTATTTTATTTTTTTCAGTCACACTACAGCATCAGCTGGAGAGCCAGCCCTAACTTTGAATCTCCTTTGGTGAATGAACCCCTTCACAGAACTCCAAAGATGTAATTATGTGGGGTCAATACAAATTTTGCAGTTGATTTAAGGGGGAACTGGAACTGGGCCCCAAGAGAGGTAAGCATCCCTCCCTTCTCTCACATCCATGTTGGTTGTTCTAAATCATCCAGTAAAAGTTGTGTTGGTGTCCAGTTGGTGTGGGTCCGGCAGGCTCCCTACCTGGCTCTGTGTGGCTCCCCAGAAGTGGCAACATGGCCCTGCTGCTCCTAGACAGAGGAATGGCCACGGGGGCTCCATGCGCTGCCCCGCTCCACCCACTGGCTCCGCAGCTCCTATTGGCCTGGAACTGCAGCCAATGGGAATTGCAAGGGTGGCACCCGTGGGTGGAGACAGCGTGCAGAGCCCCTTGGCCATGCCTCCACCTAGGAGCATCAGGGACATGTCGCCTCTTCCAGATTGTCGCCCAAGGTGAGTACATCCCAGATCCGGCACCCCGAAACCCTCCCGTGCCCCAACACCCTGCCCTGAGACCCTCCCACATCCAAACTCCCTCCCAGACCATGTGCCCTGCACCTCCTCCCGCACCCCAACCCCCAGTCCTGAGCCCCCCTCCTACACCCAAACTCCCTCCATTGTTAAGTATAAGTCTTGATTAACTGGAATTTTTGACTTACCCGCACTCCCCATCCCCCCAACATGCTGAATAACAAAGCTTTTACTGTATTATGTTTCATATTGCTTCTACAGTAAATGTCATGAAATATTTCCTCACATCTGAAGCCAAGCCAGCTCTTTTACTCTCTGTTATCTTGTGCGTAATTCTGAAGCAAGAAACAAAATTTTGCCCTCAAGAAAAAAGCAGGAATAGAGAAGTTCTGTTTTTTCTCCAACAACAAAACTTAATTACAGGATAAAATTGTTGATAAGCCAAACTACCAGCCTTTGTAAGAGAAAAGACATTTCTTTAATTTAGAAAATGTAGGGACTTTTGCACCTGGGCAAACCAGAAGGTGGTGAAAAGAACTTTTGAACAAAAATCTATTTATTTGACTGGTAGTTTTCAGCATTCCCCTTGCTGTTCAAAGAAACTACTGTATGAACTTGACCTCTTCATTTTTGATTCTGCAATACAGTCATAAACCTCTGTTATGTCATAGGTTGGTATTGTATTTAGGGTCCTGGACTGGGACTCAGAAGATCTGGGTTCATTTTCTGGCTCCGACACAGGCTGTGTGACTTTGGTCAAGTTCACTTAATCTGTGCGTCAGTTTCCCCTCCTCTGTAAAAGGGTGATAATTGCACTTTCTTACCTCACCAGGGTGTATGGAGTGAAGTACTGCAGTAGTGGGGGCCATGTAAGTAGAGAGAAGTATCCAATAACTTAGTCATGTAACAGTCAATTGTCTTGGGAACATTTGAGATGTCAAAATGATCCAATCCTGTGTGCAGAATTCTCATTTACTTCACAATTGGGCCCAAAATCAGCATTATAAATTCCCTGCAGAATAAAATACAGATATAGAAGACTGACTAAGAAGTTTTTTAAAAATTGATATATTCCTCACCCTCATCCAATTTCAGGCCAGTCCACATTATTTTTCAGACTTAAGTTTTCTTCAGTCCTCTTTGCAGCCTGGCAAATGTCATGAAAGTTCACCAGGTTAAACTCAAGATCTATTCATCTGTATTTTGCCATGGGGATGATTTGGAGGGAGAGTGGAATTCTATTAAAAAATTGAGATAGACAAATGTTGAATAAAATTTTTCAAGATTAACCATCCTGGTACTTCAGGATCAAACATTTTCTACCCTGTACTGATAACTCTTAAGCAAAGATTTTAAATATATTTATTGAATTCATTGAATCCATTGGTCGTCTCATGTGACTAATTCTGGAACATGAGGTCTTCCTCCAGTAGATCCCTGTTTTAAATCAGGACTGTGTCAATAGAGAGCTGAGCTTAATTTCTGATGGCTGTCCAGCGGCCTGAGTGAAATGTATTGGCAGTCTCAGTCCACTTTCTCGATAGTATGCAATTTGTACACAGCTGCCCCAAGACGGAAGGTATTCAAAATCTTTCATATAGCACTCACATAATATGGCTATTGGCTACTTACTACTGTGATGTCGTCATCCATGTTATTGGACAGTCAAATCACATGAATGGATAGTCAACATTCAAAAGCTTTAGCCTCTATTTAGGCTTTGTACTGGGAACATGAGAGAGAAGGAGTGGAACACAGCATGGGAATCTCTTCATCCAGCAAAAGTGGAGTTCAGAGTGGAGTCTCATGACAACTCAATATTAAGCTCCTTTGCATGTAGAGGACAGATGTCCAAACCCTCAAAAACCTTCGTAGCACTCCATCCTTTGTCATTTTCTACTCAAATCATTTCAGCAATATCATCTTTAAAAAGATGGGAGTAAATTTCTTGTTGCAGAATGTAAGCAAAAGCCTAATGGGAAGAAATTGTCTCAAGTAAAATTTTACTCCATTTTTGCTTTATACTCCATTTTGCTAGCTTTGAATTAGTAAAAAGAAATTATAGCCTTGAATTAGTAAGAAGAAATTGTTCTGAGTTTATTCTTTACTGATTGTGTTTATGATTGTTTTTAGAAGGATAAAAGTTTTATGGCTGTAATTGCCTTATTTACTGTTTGGTGTGAGTGAAGAATGTCTGGTAATTAACGGAGAAAGGACAGCTAGGTCAGATGGTCAAGAAGGAAGTGGAGGAGTCAAGAGGCGCCAACTTTCCCCTGGATGGCAGATTGATGACCCTAAAGCAAAGGACAAGATAAAGAGTGAAGCCAGAGGGACAAGATAAGGAACAACTGCGGATAACTCCCAGTAACAACCCAAATAATGCTGATTGGAGCAACCTTGAACAGCTCCGATGTAACACAGCGAGTTCCAGAGGCTTGTATGGGAACTTATTACTATAAAAGAAGGGTGTATTGCCATGGAACTTTGGGTTTGTTCTGCATCAACATTGGAGCTTCAAACACGTTTGACAGAGCCTAGCTCCCCCTCCCTCGTGTGAAGTTTCATCTGGCCACTGGAACTGACCAAGCAACACTAAAGACTGGTAGCTATAAGATCCAGCTGCAGAACCTTTTGGGGTGGGTGTGTATGTGTGTGTGTGAATGGAAGCATATGCTAATTTTTAATGCTAAAAACTGTACTCTCAATAAATGTGGCGTATTGACTTATCCCCCTTAAAAGATTCCTTGTGCTTCTTATAAGCATAACAAGGAGACTGGTAGTATACTCCCAGCCTACATCTGAAGTTGATGAGTTTAGAGATAAATAGATAATTAAATAGTGTATACAGGAAATGTTCGCATCCTGGTCTCTTTATCCATATGAATTGTCTCTACTGGGAGCTGACTGTAAGGCATGTAGTCAGTTTATTGATATGTGCTTAAAAAATAGTATGGGGTTGATTGAAACCTTTGTTCCTTTTGATATGTCTTGAGTGGAACTAGAGTTGACAAAGTGCTGGAGTGACCTGTATTGGACAGAGAATTTCAAGGATTTTCCCTGAATTGGAGGAATGTCTATCAGGATGCACCTTACTTCCTGCATGACATTAAGCTGAACAACAACAAATCATATTGATTTCTTCCATCCTTAGTGCATTACATATGCTTCCCCATTTAGCTGTTTGGTATGAAAGATAAAAACTTCCCCAAAGATTTCTTGGCATACAAAGGGGGCCAAATCCTGGAGTCCTTATTCACACAAAACTTTTCAGACTCAATGGAAAGAAGTAAGAACTGAATAAAATTTAAGAAAGAACTTCAGCCTTCATTTACCATGATCTCTTGATAAGAAGCATGGACTGCAATTCTGCTCTCAGTCTAGTCATTCTAAATCTAATACTTGTCCATAGAAGTCAGTGCATTTACTCCTGATTCACAGCAGCATAGCTGAGGAACAGAATCCTAATTTACTTAGACCCCTCTCATCTATGTGCCTGCTGAGGTCCATGGTGGGCTAGATTCTCTGCTGGTATATACTGGCATAGCTTCAGTGACTTTAGTGGATCTTTACACCAGCTGAAAGAGAGTACTAACACATATTGAGGCGTCCATGTAGGGGGAGTGCAGATTGGTGGAATACTTGGTGAAACAATTGAAGTTGGCATGCCCATTTGCAATTCTTGAGATATCCACGGTTCTTTCTGAAACTACTTTTCTGTACACCAGTATCCCACTGCATGGGTGGAGGTAGAACCCCCATTGTGTGAAAAGCATTCTTACTAGACCACGGTCTTGTCAGCTTGGTTATTTGTATTCATTAGATAACAATAGTTAGTCTCTGATATTTAACAAAATACCAGATAAGTGGTTTATTACATGCATAAGTTCAAGAATCTTGGGCTGAACAGAGATTGGATTGCCAGTCACAGAGTGACTCTGGCATCTCATTCCTATTTTGCTATTATAGTACTAAAGAATGTGATCTGAAAGGGCTGTATCAAAACTATTTCCAATTATTTGTGAACACTGAAAAAATCATAAACATCAATGAAAAATTCATGGGAAATTGGACATTTCTCACAAGTAACTTTTCCATGTAATATCTGTCATTGCCTGACGCACCCTTTCCTTTTCCTCTCATCTAAGTTGCGTGCTAAAATTGATGATTTAACTGAATTGAGCAAGCTATAAATTCATTCCCTGAGGTGGCAGAAATTTAACTGAGAGCAGAGCCAGTCATGAACTATGCCACCTATTATATTTTAGATTAGTTGTTCTTTTATAGTAATGTCTCTGAAAAATCTTAATATTTATTAAAACCATCTGAGGGATTTAGCCACATAATCTTCCATTCATTTTAATTAAAAAATATTTTTATTGTCTGTATTACTGTAGTGCCTAGGAGCTGTTGTGCTAACTTCAAGGGAATAAGTAGCCCCAGACAGTCAAAGGTGTTAATGTGACCCTGTCCCTATACAACACTAAACAGTTAAATATGGTTTTGAGTACTGAGACTTCTACTTATTTAGTTCCTTGGCAAACATACCATTAATAAAAAGATTAAAAGGCTTTTTAAAGATACAGAAAAGGGGCAGAACAATTAAAGCACTTGAAATGAAAAGTATTAAGGCTTTCATTTTAACAATATCCTTTATTTCCTTTTGCTGTCTGACAGCCTCCGAGATGGTAATAACTCTTCTTTTTGGGGGGAAAGAAGTTAGGTGAAGTGGGTGAAGCTGTTGTTAAAGTTCTATCCCATTCCCTTGAAAACAGAACTAAAGAAGCATGCACACAGGGAGAGAGAAAAGAAGAGCAAAGATTGAAAACACAGATTCTGTCTCTGTCTCTTACTTGCAACCCCACTGCAGGAGAAACACAGGCCCAGCTCACACTCTGATCAGGCACTCAGAGAGACCTGGCAAACTCGCCCCAGCAGGGGGCTGTTTAGGGCATTGCTTTAATTGGCTTTTGTGGGCACAGGACTACAATAGTATTGCAAAATATATAGTCATGGCTGGCTGAGCCAGGTGCTTTTTAGACAGAAGGCAAAAGTAAAGAGTAAGAATAATGTGTGGAAGGAAAAGGACACACCTGGGAAGGGTGTGTGTGACAAGGTCTCATATCCTAGGCGGTGTTTGGGAATTAGCTGGATCTAGTGGAGGTGATGATGTCATCTGGGTTCCTCCTTCTGTCCTGGTCTGGTCAGGATATGTCTCAGGATCAGAACAATAAAGGTCCAATGGTGTCACAGTTGATCCTGGGGTCCCAGGAGTTGATGGGGCTGGCAGCTGTGATGGTGAAGCTTGCTCCTTCTTAGTCCACCTGTCTTCCAGCCAGCCAGCATTTGATCTTCCCCTGAACATAGGTGCCAACTTTCCCTCTACGCGGGGAGTGCTCGACCCCCCCGCACCTCCACCCCAGGTCCCACCCCCACTCCCACTCCACCCAACTCCCCGCCCCTGCCCCGCCTCTTCCCAACCTTGCCCCCACTCCACCCCTTCCTCCAAGACCTCACCTCTGCCCCACCTCGTCCCGCCCCTGCTCTACCCCACCCTGCCTTTCCCCACCTCTTTCCGCCCCATCCCTTGAGTGTGCCCCATCCCCACTCTTCCCCCTCCCTCCAGGAGCTGACCTGCACACCGCAAAACAGCTGTTCGCGGCAGGAGGGAGGTTCTGGGAGGGAGTGGGAGGAGTGATCACTGGGGCCCTGGTGGGGGAGAGGTGCTGGGGGGCGGAGAGAGATGGAGGAGCTTGGCTGCCGGTGGGTGCTAAGCACCCATTAATTTTTCTCCATGGGTGCTCCAGCTCTGTGCCCCCGAAGCCTTTTTTTTTAAGGAACCCAAAAGGGAGTGATGGGTGGAATAGTCCATCCTTTCATTACTGTGTTCACCAATTAGGCCTAATTTCTGACACACCAATTTTGATCAATTGATTTCTGGTCTCACACTTCTCTTGTTTACAGGCATAATTTCAAACAAGAAGGCCTACTACTATAACTCAAGGACTGTGTTGGACTAATTCAGTCTGTTTGTCTCCCTTTTGTACTTTTCCTCCATCAACATTTATTGTTATAGCTGACTGGAAAATTTTATAAACTTTTATCTACTTTCCCACTGTTGAGCTTACAGTTGGGGTAGGCCTGTTAGACCCCCATTATTACAACAAAGCGCTAATCATGGATCCCATTATGTTAGGTACTGTACAAACATGAGGCTAAATTCCTAGACTGTTTGAAAAATCCCACCAAACTATCAGAGGGCTTGTGTATAGATAGTACTTTATTTGTAAGTGTGTGTGTTTGATCTGAAACGTCAACTTTTATCATCTACAGAGTTAATTGTAGCTTCTCCAATGTATTAGATTTAAAAATACCCATAATTCTAATACTGAAGTGGCTGGAAGGGAGTGGACCTGCCTAAATGACCCTTAACACTCCATTAAGCAGATGTTTTAGATTAAATGCGTCATTGGACCATGCCAAAGATGGTGTCACTCAGACAGTTGTTGACTAGGACATAAAGGACAGTTAAGCCAGGGATGGGCAAACTTTTGGCCCGAGGGCCACATCAGGGTTGCGCAACTGTATGGCGGGCGGGTAGGGAAGGCTGTGCCTCCCCAAACAGCCTGGCCCCCACCCCCTATTCACCCCCTCCCACTTCCCACCTCCTGACTGCCCTCCTCAGAACCCGCAACCCATCCATCCCCCCAGCTCCTTGTCCCCTGACTACCCCCTCCCAGGACCCCTATCCACACCCCTGCCCCCAGACAGCCTCCCTGGGACTCCCACCCCCTATCCAACTGCTCTCTGCTCCTCATCCCCTGACCACCTCCTCCCAGGACCCCCCACCCCAAATGCCCCCCGGAATCCCACCCCCTTACCCAACCCCTGCTCCCCGTCCCCTGACTGCCCTCCCGACCCACATCCCTGCCCTCTGACAGGCCCCCTGGAACTCCCACTCCCAACCCTCCCTTTTCCCCATCCCCTGACCTCCCCGCCAGAACCTCTGCCCCATCCAACTGTCCCCTCCTCCCTGACTGCCCCCCAGGATCTCCTGCTCCCTTACACAACCCCCCCCACTCCCCACCCCCCTACCAGCAACAGGAGCTCGTAGCCACGACACCCGGCCAGAGCCAGCTGTGCTCCCCACTCTGCCCAGTGGGAGTGGCGGGCTGCGGGGAAGGGGGGATAGCGGGGGAGGGGCCCGGGACTAGGCTCCTCGGCCGGGAGCTCAGGGGCCGGGCAGGACAGTCCCACGTGCTGGATGTGGCCCACGGGCCATAGTTTGCCCACGTCTGAATTAGGCACTATTAAATCTGACTGCTTTATTCAGAGAGCTGACCTGAAGTAGTAATTTGCTTCATTTCTCAGAAAGAGGATATTATCCTTTTCCAGGTTATCAGATAGTTAAAGTCTACCTTTCCAGGGTGGATATTAGTCAATGAACCAGCATCGAAATTCTTAGGACAGCAGAACAGACATTGCAGGAGTCATAAAGCAATATAGAGATTTTAAAAATTGTTCTATTGTCTTGCTGGTTAAAATAAGCCCTGCAAAAATGAAGAATCTTTTTTAAAAGGTTCGGTTCATAAAGATAAGAGTTTAGATTTAAATTAATTGGACAAAATCCATTCCTGGTACAACTGAATTGAATTAATCTCCATCGAATTTGGCAGTTGGTATGCTTTAATTTAGAAAATATTATCTGAGTTTTTGCAAATACGAATAAACATTTCCCTAAAATCAGTAACCCTCGCAATGGGAAAAAAATTGTTAGGACTATCTGAGAATAGTTGGTAATCCTGATGAGGAACCATTTTACCCGACTTCTCAACTATAATCTGTTCTTTGGCTAACACTCATTAAGTATCTCCTTCAGAAGGGTCGTTTCTCCATGCATCTTAGCTCCCATATGCCTTCTGTTTTGCATTTTATTTTGAAATGTGTAATAAATAAAATGAATTTTTTTTTAAACCAAAGCATTGATGGTGCCATTATAACTCATTTGCCTTTCAATATAACCATCTTATTCACTATGGAACAGCCCAAGATCTGTAATTTGCATGAAAATTATCCCCTTTGTCTTTTCCTCATCACGTACAACCCAAAGTATTTCTCTCCCTTCCAAAAAATTTCCATGAGTTGTGTTGCTCGTGAATGCATTTAACTGATCAAAATAGCCCTGGCATAATGCCACCCTTACTATTATGTATAATAAAAGCCCCAGAGCCTCACTGACCCTGCTTCACCAAAGAAACACAAATGACATGGCAAAGTAAAAGAATTTCCCAGCAATAACAGAAGAGGACAAGAAAGCAAATGAAGAATGGGGCTTTTCATTAACTTTGTTTTAAACTGTTATAACAGTATCCAACAGTCACACAGTAAAAATGCTAGGAGCAGTTAATGAATTGCATGAAACCATAATGAAAGGCCCAAATAGTACAGATTCACCATGCCTTTCTCGCTAGGTCTGGGCACGGAAAGGAAATAAAACACAAGTAAAACCTTGGGGCCAAGTCCTATATTCACTGAGCTCTTGAGATTTCAGCTGAAGTCAATGGAAGTTATAGAAGGCTGAAAACAAGTACCATTTAATATTTTTAAATTTTAGTTTAAATTATGTTAATAGATTATTAATTTAGGCCTTAGTATAGGTTATCTATTCCAAAATTAATTTTAAATAGATTTATTTTTTTAAAACTCCAATTTAAATATATATTTTTAAATCAGTTTTTGTCCACCTTGACTAGAGAAGTCACAGGACTGCTCTGATTTATGCTGACTGAAACAGTATTGCACTCTGACATACCCCAGAATGCGTCCCACACTGACAACACTGGCTTTGCACCAGCCAAGGTTTCCCTTATAGCGGGAGACTCTTCAGTTGTCTCACTAAGGCAACTTTAAGTCCCCATTTGCACTGCTGAAGCAGCACAGAGGGAATTGGAGCAGGACCAAGAATCTGGGCCTTGAACTATCTGCTTTACAATACCCAAATCTGGCATTGTACCCTGCAGACATGCTATGTGCCATTCCAAGCAGGATACTGAAGAGATCTGCTACCCAACTAGACCTATATTTTCCCATTCAAACACTTCCAGAATAAAAGAACGCCTATTAAAGGAGGCACTTCTACAAGATACATTTATCATTGACTTCACAGAGAAAGGAGGAAATGTTTCAATGACACAGAGGGTGCAACTAATAAAGCCAAATCCTGAAGTCCTTATTTCTTATTCATTAATTCTCAAGTAGAATTCCCATGACCCCATGGGAGTTTTGCCTGAGTAAAGAGTGATTAAGAAATAAATATGGGTTTCAAGATGTGTCCCAGTATTAATTCTAATATTAACAGGAAGTGTCTGGGGGTGAGTTGTGTTTGGGTGTTTTTGTGTAACAGTAGGGGGCCTGGTCCTCAGCTGGTGTCAATTGGGATTGCACACTGACTTTTAATAATGCCACCTCACTCTTATAAAATCCAGCACTTTTCATCAGTAGATCTTAAAGTGCTTTACAAAGAAGCTCAGTATAATTTTGCCTGTTTTACTGATGGGGAAACTAAGGCACAGAGAGGTGAAGTGATTTGCCCAAAGCCTCCCAGCAGGCCAGTGACAGAGCCAGGAAAAGAACCTAGCTCACTTGAGTCCCTTCCTGGTGGTCTATCCACTAGAACATGCTGTCTACCAGTTGAGGATTTGACCCATAGTATCTGTTGGCTTCATGCATCTCAGACACAAGGGGAAAAAAATCTATTTTCAGTAAATAACTAGAATCTATGATTTAACCTCACTGTAGTGCTGGAAAACATTTCCTTTGAGTTCTTAAATGCTTTTCTGCTCATTTAATATTACTTTCTATGAACCAAAATGCACGCCAAAGACATACTGTGCAATCCGTCCATTGCATATCAGAAAGCAGCATGTGTTACTTATTCCCTTATGAATGCTACACATGCAACTATTTCCATTCAACAGCAACTCCCTCTGCTTCCCTGCAGACAGTGACCTAAAGTGATTCATTCATATGGCTAGAATTTATTTTTGGTGGGATGCTGGGTTTATAAAGACAGCCAATGTTTCTAAACAAGTCCAGAAATCTGGAAATGTTTTCCAATTTCTTCTTGCTGAACACGAAAGCTTGGCTCACGAAAGCTTATGCCCAAATTAATTTGTTAGTCCCTAAGGTTCCACTAGTACTCCTCGTTGTTTTTGTTTTTGCTAAACACTGTTATTCCATTCTACAGTGTCGTTAGAAGGAGGTGATAGCTAAGGGAAGCAGCTGGAAACATAAGGAAGTCACTCTGAACGCTACACTTCAGTCTTCCTTCAGCTGTGGAGGTTACATCCACTACAGAGCTATTTTCTTCCAACAGAAGCAAATTGGTATGTGGATTTTTCTGTTTGTTTATTTTAACTGTCTTGAGCTAATGAGTTTTCCAGCAATATAATTCCTGAAGACAAACAAGCAATATGAGATAACACCCACTGACTAAAAGGGTTTCTCTGAAAAAAGGGCTTGATTCTCACTTACACTAAGGTTAGCTTTGCACTACTCTGGCAGCATCAAGGAATCTGAAAGTGGGAATGAGTTACATTTTTAATAGCTTTCCACTAAAGTGCATTTACACCCACTTTAAGTCCCATTTACGGTCCCAGAGTGGTGCAATGTAACCTTAATGTAAAGAATCAGGATCAGTCTCTCTGTCTCTCTGTCTCTGGGTGCTTTGTGTTTTGACTTTAATGAGTTAGAATTGTTTAGGGATTGCACAAATTTACTATATCTCTAAACCAATTCCAGTCTCACTGGAAATAAGCAAATGGGGTCTGACCCAAAGCTCCCTGAAATGAACAGAATCTTTTCACTGACAGTATGAGCCTGATCCAAAGCCTTATTGAAGAGGTAATTCTAGAAAAGAAATCAAGAATTCTCATGAGCTCAGATAATCGATTAATACGATCATTCCATAAATCAGAATTGAGAAGTAATTCGTAACGAGCAAAGTCTTGTCCTGCTCTGGTGAAGTGACCAAGAAAGTGCGTGTATCGGGGCAGCAGACAGTGGAGGACAAAGTAGACTTGTGCCTATTAGTGTCATTATACAGTAGTACAGGATAGGATTCAGTTCTATATTTGCAATAACCACAGAATTGTCAGGTGTAGCTTTTCTAAATGAAATCTAATAAAAACAAAAATTTCACAAAATCACAAAATCAGTTATATTAAACTCCTTCCAGAATCCTATTAACTGAATCTCTGAACTAACCATGTAAACAAAGGAAACAGTAAGTTTTATAAACTCTGTACAGAAGAATTTATTTTTTAAATAAAAAGAAGTTATATTGTTGAATATTTTTTTTAATTATTACGATAGTTTACATCTTTTAGGGGAGAAGAGAGAGAGATCATCAGGCTAAAGGAAGAAAATGGACACATCAAATTTGGAAAACTGTAGAACATTATCTAAACTCCATAGGTCAAATCCTGAAAGCTGGATTCAGCCCTTAGGTTCAATGAGGTTGCTCATGCTTTAATTTATGCACATGCTTACATACCTTGCTAAATCAAGGCTTGAGAATTCAAAGAAATGTAGGAATAGAATGCACCTTGAGAGGTCATCTAGTCCATCTCCCCTGCACTGAGGTAGGATTAAGTATACCTGGACCATTGTAAATATTTAATCATTTGCTCAGGATTTAAACTACTTTGATTAGCAAACTTCATTATTGTTTCACCTGCCTTGGAATAGGAAGTGCAAGCTTCTCATAACTGGCTCTAAATCTATCTACACAACTGCAAAACTCTATAATTCCCCCTCCTCCATGTAAGCCAGGGAAGGGCAGACAGGGCACAGTTCCTATCAAAGTTACTGTCAGCATGTGAGAGAGAACAGGGAGTGAGGGAGCTGCCTGCAGGAGATTTGAAGCCCGGAGCAGGCTTACTAAATGAGCCAACTGGAGACACCTGATGCAGGGAAGAAACCTCTAGGACTGTGGTCCCCAAACTGTGGGGCAAGCCCCCCTACAGGTGCTGAGAAACATTTTGGGGGGAAGCATCAGTGCCCAGGCCAGCCCCACTCTGCCCCCATCTCTGCTCCAGTCCCACCCCCAGCTCTGCACCCAGGCACTACCCTGGCTGCTGGCCCCCACCACAGCCCAGCCATGGTTCTTCTTCCAGTCCCACCCCCAGCCTCGGCCCCCACCCAGGGCTCCGCTCCTGGGCCCATTCCCGGCCCAGCCCCAGCCCCAACCTTGGGACCCTTACCCCATCCGTCCCAGCTCCAGGATGGGGCACTGGATGGGGTAAGGGGGGCGCAACCCTCAAAGTTTGGAGACCACTGCTCTAGGAGCTCATTCGTTACAAAAGAGTTGAAGGAATTCTGCAGGGAAAGGGACTGACTGGGAGAAGGTCCAAGGGAGTCAGCTTGAGCAGGGCAGCTGGTGCCGGATACAGACTGGGACAGATTTCTGGGAATTCTGTGAGTGATTGGAGAAATGCTTTTTTTGTTGGGTTGATTTTTTGGAGCTTTGTGAATAAAGAAAACCAAACACCCAAGAAGGCCTGTGATTGAAAGGAGAAAGACTGTGTGGGGTTTGCTTAAGGAACCCTGAAGAAGAAGAACACAGAGGTGGGGCACTGCAGAGGCTCCCCTGGACATAAAGGGGCACTCAGGTTGTGGCCACCCCAATACAGCTGGCACCTGAGCAGGGACTCTTAGCGTCCCCTTCTCCAAGAGGGGCCCTGGAGGAAGTCTTGTGATTAATGATACAGCAGCAACAGGCAGAGAAGGAGCAAAATCATCTGCTCCAGGAAGCCTTACTAGTCACCCAGCAGCACACGCAGGAGGCCTAACTGGCTGAACAGGAACAGAATTGGCAGTTCCAGGCCAAGGTGGCCAGGCTGCTTGTGCTAGGTTTGCTGGGTGCTCCTACAAGGGTGTTCCCTGCTGAGGCTCTCCCAGGACCCACCCTAACCAAGCTAACTCTACTGACTCGGCAGCTTTCCTGACAGTTGAGCGGGTGACAGCCACCACTGGCTGGGAGAGGAGCCCCCCTCCCCCACTCACTCTTTAGCTACATGGGGAAGCTAGAGTTGCCAACTTTCTAATTGCACAAAACCGAACCCCCTAGCCCCTCCCCGCCCCTTCCCAGAGATCCTGCCCCCTCTCACTACATTTTCCCTCCCTCGGTGGCTCGCTTAATGCTCTCCCCCACCCTCACTCACTTTCACTGGGCTGGGGAAGGGGGTTGAGGTGCAGGAGGGGGTAAGGGCTCTAGGGTGGAGCCAGAAATGAAGGATTCAGGGTGTGGGAGAAGGCTGCGTGTTGAGGCAGGGGGTTGGGGTGGAGGGGGGGGTGAGGGCTCTGTCTGGGGGTGTGGGCTCTTGGGTGGGGTCAGGGATGAGGGGCTTGGGGTGCAGGAGAGGGCTCCAAGCTGGTGGTTGGGGCACGGGCTTACCTACGGCCAGGACTGTCCTTAGGGGGGGTGCTGGGCCCAGGACATAGGGGCCAAGTTTCTAATCTGCCAGGGGTGTGCTCCCCCTCTGGCCCTACCCAGGCCCCACCCCCACTCCACCCCTTCCCCCAAGGCTCCACCCCACCATGCTTCTTCCTACTCCCAACCTGCCTCTTCCCGTCCCTTCCCAACCCAGTTCTGCACCCTCCCCTGAGCATACTGCACCCTCACTCCTCTGCCCTCTCCCCCAGTACCTCCTGACGTTGCAAAACATCTGATCCGGGATTGGCGCTGAGAGGGAACAGAAGGTGCTGATCGGCGGGGCCTGCCGGCAGGTAGGAGGTGCTGGGGGGAGGGGGAGGTTCTGCTGGGGGGAACTTCTCCTCACCCCACCTGCCTGCCACTCGCCTCCCCATTCACCTCCTCAACCCACTTGCCCACCCGCCTCACCTCCCCGTCCCCTCCCCAAAGCGCAGGGCCCAGGGCAGTTGCCCCAATTCACTATACCCAAGGGACAGCTCTGCCTCTGGTGGCTCCCGGTCAGCAGTGCAGCTGGGGGGGCTAAGGGAGGCTTCCTGCCTGTCCTGACTCCATGCTGCATCCTGGAAGCAGCCAGGAGATCCAGCTCCTAGGCAGAGGCATGGCAGCCGGCTCTGCATGCTGCTCTCACCCTCAGGCACCGCTCCCGCAGCTCTTATTGGCTGCGGTTCCTGGCCAATGGGAGTGCAGAACCAGTGCTCAGGGTGGGGGCAGCGTGCAAAGTCCCATAGCCTCCTAAACTCCTGCCTAGGAGCAAGACCTGCTGGCCGCTTCTGGGGTGCAGCGCAGAGCCAAGACAGGTAGGGACTAGCCTGCCTTAGCTCTGAAGCACCGCTGACCGGACTTTTAATTGCCCAGTCGGCGGTGCTGACAGGAGTCGCCAGTGTCCCTTTTCGACCAGGTGTTCCGGTCGAAAACTGGATACCTGGTTACCCTAGGGGAGGCCTAAGCTACTTCCAGGGCTCTGAGTACAGATGAAGCCCAATCTTACTTTACTCTGAAGGCGGCCATATTGGATTAGCTTGGACTCATTCCAGAAATCTATTATAGGAATTTTCATGAGGAACCATTTCTAAAAGGGGGCTGTCACCCAACGGCTCTGCAACTTGGCCACTCGCTGGCTGACCCCTGAAAACAAGACCATGGGTGACCTGATGGATAGCATTGTTTTGGAACAACATTTAAAAATTCTCCCCATAGCAGTACAAGCCTAGGTTTGTCAGTTCTGCCCACTGACCATCCCAGAGGCAGTAGAAACAACAGAGAGGTTTCTAGAGGCGGAAGCTTCAGGCATTAGGATAATTCCTCCTAACCCTCCCCCCGGCCCACAGTAACTCAAGAGTTGTTGGCACTGCTCCAGGTTTCGGCACCCCAGGAATGAGGAGATGCCCTTGATATTGGGCCCCCTCAAGTAAGAGAGCCTCTACCTTCCTGGAGATCTCCAGTCAGAGGCGCTTTGAGACCCCAGGATCCAAGCAGGCCTTTGTTGACCATTCAAGAGGGGCCGAAAATATGTTATTGCCTTAGGCAGCTGGGACATAGGTAGTGAGGGTGTCCCATGATGGAGTGTGACTATCTAGGGTGTCACTTTGGCAGGTAGAGTAAGACCTCAAACCTGCCAGCGAGGGATGCCATAAGACCCTTCCTGGTCCCCATTCAGATAGAATTACACTGGGCCCTGGGTGCAGTATTGTCCTAGAAGATCCACAATCAGGAACATCCTATCCTGTAGGAGTAGGAAACTCCTGGACGGCGAAAAGTGGTATTGGTCATCCAGAAGGAATGCTGGGCAGTGAAGCCCGGCACTACTATCTGCATTGGACTCCCTTTTCCCTTGTCACTGACCAAGCGGTGCTCTGATGGCTCCAGATGACGAGAGATTCAAATGCCTGGTTACCCATTGATACCCTGCCCTTTTGTTTTCCTGGACAGCATTGTCCTGACAAGAACCACCAGACTGCAGACCTTCTGTCCAGGACAGACAAAGATGGCGAGCCATGCAGTGAGTGCTCTGTCAGGCCACTCAGAGTGGTGAGGAGTATGTGAGAGCATAGGGAGTGAGGGAGCCTGTCTGACTTGAAGAACTAGAGCAGGCTTGATAAACCAGAGACACGTGGTGCAGCAAAGGACCCTCAGGCAGCTGGTTCCTTACAAGAACTGAAGCAGTTGGGGTGGGAGGGGGACTGCAGATTCTTGGGGACTCTGGGAGTGATTAGAGAAATGCCTTTTTTGTTTGCATTTTTTTTTGAGCTTTGTAAATAAAGAAAACCAGACCCCAAAAGGGCTGTGATTGAAGGAGAAAAACAAACCCCACATAGTCTCAGGAGCCCTGAAGAATCAGATGCAGGGCACTGCAGAGGCACCCTGGCCTCATGGGGATGCTCTGGTGGTGGCCACACTATTACACAGTGCTTAAAGTGGGGGAAGGGAAGTGTTTGCAATGGGTCAAAGACCCTGCTGAGCGGTGTACTTTAAGCATTGTCTTACTAAAGCTGCTGCTCTGAGGTTGAGAGAGTCCCTGTCTGTCACCCCACACACACCTTTTTCAGACCACTTTAAGCACCGGTTACTGTAGCTTTGAGGCTTCTATAACCAGCATGGAGTGGGCTCTAGTGTGACTCTTTGGCCTGAGAGAGAGGATAGGATTCCTTCCTTCCTCCTCTTCAAGCTTGGCACAGCAGCAGAGAAAATTTGGTCCTGAGAGGCTGAATTCTGTAACTGGATGCATATAGGTGGGCTACTGAGGTTAGTCAGGTTCTTGCCATATATTTCCTCCCAATTCTAGAACTAATGATAATCTTCGTGACTAAGATGCTGACTAGTATAGATTCTCCTTTTTACTCTGCACTGTTGCTTCTGATCTGACAAGCTAATGCTATTAACTACTATTTTAGGAAGCTCATATTTCAGCTAGCTAGCTTAACTCAAAGAGGTGAAGTTATAATTGTCCTTGCTAATAATAAAATCTTGTGTCTTTATGCATTCCCTTCTGACTATGCCAACAAATTTTTCACCTGGATTTCTAGATCTATTATTACTCTTGTTTTCACCTAAAAATGGGGCTGTTCTATACCTCCAGACAATGCTAACGTATTCTGTGTACTGCTCTTGGCAGAGGCCTATTTATTCATTACACAATACGGAATCTGTGCCAACAGCTTAGCTGTGTGTTTCTCGTTCTAATGAACAGATACCTGGCTGACTTTCACTCACTGGCTCCAAGAGTATTTTGTTTTAAATCCAGTCACTCAGAAGCTAACAAATTCACAAGAGTGCAGGGCTACATTATGGCTGCCCCTGTGCTCTGTACTAAAGGGAGAAGAGGGTGGAAGGCAAGGCCTTCTCCTCCGGCACCCTGCAACACAGCAAATGCAATATGAAAGAACCACACTGGCACAGTGTTTACTGACCACATAACAGGCCTAACTCCATATATACACTATTGCTACGGTTGCCACATGTGAGGTACAAAAACCAGAACATGCGGGATGATTCTGAGTCCATAAAACTGGACAGCTGGCAGTGCATATTGAACTGTAACATCCTTGCAGATATTCCAGGACAGCTACCTCATAAAAAGGGGCAGTTGTTGGAAAACCTGGACAGCTGACAACCTTATGTTCTGACACAGCTTTGGTGGCTTCTGCAACAGAAGACAGTGAGGGTCACTTGAGGGCCCAAGCTACTTTAAAGAGCTATTACTCCATTCCTATAACTATATACCCTCAGCCCCGACCCCAGCATGCCCCCTTTGCTGGGGCACATGCAGGGTGGCAGGAAGCATAAGATCCCACATCTGCCCTAGGATGCTCCTGTAACTGGGAGAATTCTCCCCTGTCTAGTTACAGCTCCAATACAGCCCCTTACCACCACCAGACTGGCATATGGAGGCTTTACTTTACCGCAGTAAGATCCTTCAAACAAAATGACCAGCTCTAACTCAGATGTAACTTTTCTCCAGCGATGGGGCTCGAAAGGATACCGATGACACCAGTTGTTGCAGCTTAGGCTTGCAAAGTTGACTCAGCTGCAGGTAAATCCAGAGAGGTCAGGCATTGTAGCCCTCTGCCATCCCCATCAGCAGCAATGGGTCCAAAAGGATTGCAACTCCCTCGTAGCTCATTCCCCACAGAGTCACCATCTTTCCTTCTTTGTCTGCCTTTGGCTTCTCTCTGAACCTGCTTCCTGCTTCCTCTCTTCTGCAGCACTCATCTGCCAACCCAGTCAGCTCCTGCCAAACACATTATTCCCAACCACCAGTTTTTAGTCTCTCTGGCTGTTCCTCCTGCACTGGTAGATGTGGCTAGATACTTGTCCTTCTGGTGCAAGATTCTCAGGTTTCACCCACAAGCTTCTGCAGAGGTGAAAGAGAAGCACACAGAAAATATTCTGCATCTCTTTTTCTACCTTGGCTCCTACTCATCTGCTCATGGTTCCTTGGCCAGAGGAGCATTTTGCCTTTCAATAGAACAGAAGGATAACATCATTAATTCTTATATTTTTGCCTGACTGAAGCCATTGAGTGCTGCTGTAGTAGCAGGCAGAATGTTCATGGATTCATTATTGCAGGCCCTTTAATACTGAGGTCCTTGCTCAGGTTTTATGTATAAACTCTCCCTGACAGTAGTGAGGTTTTGCCTGCATAAGGATGGAGTGGGTGGGTTTTCCCAGAGACTATCGTAGTTGTTCCCCTTATTTATTTATTTAGTTAGTTAGTTATTTGCTTGGACTCCTATTCTGTTCCCTTGGGCAGGTTAACTCTGGCAAGTGAAGTTCAAGGCATCTGAAAAACACCCCTGGACGGCACACGCAGGGAGAGGGGCGAGTAGTGGTGTGTGAGTTGGAGCACTGGGTTATTGCCCACTTCTCAGTTACTTCACTAATTCATGTGTATGTACTTTATGATGAGAGGAAAAGAGCTTTCACTGTTTAATTTACATAATCTGTGGCCTGCTACTAGGATCACAGGACGATTAAGGGGGACACAGAGGAAGTAGATAGTTGGAGACCTCCTTTGACATTTTGCCCTGTCCCTCTTCGCTATCTCCTCACTTCTCTCTTGTCTTTTCCTTCACTTCCTTCAAAATGTTCTTTCCTCACCATCCTCCCAACCCCCGCTCCTGTTCCTCTCCCCCGTACTAGATATTAAATAGTCACCAGTACTGAGGGCCACCAGCCTTCTTAACAGGGGTGTCATTTGCTATGGGACAAGGGGGGGCAGTTGCCCCCCCGGCCTTGGTTTGCCCCTCCCCCAGACTTTTCATAGGTCTTTGTGCTCCACCTTCCTCCCCCAACTTTTGCAAGATACAATATAATCACATAATATTTTATATGCTGACACAGATTTGCCTCCCCCAGAATTTTTCAGAAAAAAGTTGCCCCTACTTCTTGAATATACTTAAGCCGTTTCACCCTGAGTTCAACCAGTGTAGTCTAGTAGGCGCTAGACTGGCATTCAGGGGGCACAGATTCTATCTGCATCTCTGCCACTGACCTGCTGTGTGACCTTGGGCATCACTTCTGTCTCCACTGCCATCCTTCATCAGTCTGGTCTCTTTAGGCTATAAGCAGGGCAAGAACTGTTTCTCACTGTGTGTATGTACAGAATCTTACACAATGAAGCCCTGATCTCAGCTGGTGCCTCTATGTACTCTTCTATAAACGTTAATCTCCTAAAACAATTGTGATCATGGCACTGTACGCCATCTGAAGTCTGCCAGATGAAAAAGCAGGGGGAGCCGTGATGATTACTGAACAGCAAGCAAATGCAGCTGTTTGCAATGTAATACTTTAGCCACCTGTCTCTCCTTCCTTGTAAGGATCCCAGGTGAATGAACTCAGCCTCCTACAATCTCTGGGAAATGGTGAAGAATTATTAGCCCGCAGGGTGCCCAGCACCCTGAACTCCCATTTTTAGAATTGTTCAGTACCCTGCAGAGTTGAGCCCTAAGTGAGAAGGAAAGTGAAATACCCAAGGAAGCCTGTGGCAGAACCAGGAACAGGGCCTAGATTTTCTGGTGCCTAGTTCTCTGCTTTAACCACAAGTCCATTTTTTCTCTTCAGTGGCTGGGAAAGCTGCCAGTTCTATGCTAGTCTGGGGGGTCTGAGTAAATGTCTAGCCCTCCTGGAACATGAAGATTGATAAAGAAAGTATGAAAGAAACCTCTGTTCTTGATGGATGTCCTGGGGGCCTTGTACAATAAATGTACCCGAGATATGAGCCCCTTCTGCTCCCCACCATAGCAAAAGGATCTATATAACGTGAAAGCACCTGTTCTTTGAACAGGTATAATCATGAGAAAAGACACTTTGCTCAAAGCAATGTAACGCTTATATAAGTACTAAACAAAATCCTATTTCATGGCTGGACACCAACCAATTGTAAAGCAAGAGGACTATATGCCTCCCACCCGTCACTTAGAGTCATGGGAAAACATTTCCTGCACTGTCCATCACGCTTGATCAGAATATTGACATCACAGCAGTTAGCTGATTTTGTAGCTCAGGTGCTAAAAAATTAAACAGCAGGTAGCTCCATCAGGAGGGAGTGTAGGTATTGTGGCTGTGATCCAAGGAAGGGATTGCTGGGGCTCTAGGATGAATGGAAGGCATGCCCAACCTGTCTGAAATAATCATTCATGTGCATGCCACTGTGCAGTAATCTAAGTAGGTTCATTAGCACTCCACAGCTGGGCTTTGTCAGATGGTGAGTGGATTAGTTGAATCTGTGGCACACCCTGGATCTGTGGCACACCCTGCACCTGGAGCATGGGATTTATTGTTGAGATGGTATGGATATGAATTCACATGCTGTGTGTATCTATCATACGCTTATTGGCTCTGAGTTGGCAAACCATCCAGAAACTGCAGCTGCTTTCCAGGTGGGTCCAGTTTCCCCATAAAGGACAGTAAGAGTGGGAAGGGAAGGGCTTGCTACAATATAGTATAACCTCCTCTCAGGGCAGGAGAGGTCATGATTCTCTCCTTCCATTGCAAATGAGGGGTTAGTGTTTATGTTTATAAAATAGAGGAGGGTCTTATGGTTTGGGCACTGGACTGGCATTCTGGGTTTAATTCCTGGTTCTACCATAGGGCTTCTTGTGTGCCCTAGTCACTGAAATCTCTCTGTGCCTCAGTTCCCTTGGGGATAATGTACTTCCCTTGTGACGTGCTCAACTCCTATAGATAGGGCATGTACTGTAAGCACAATGCTATATTTCAAATTGCAATGACCCTTTCCCCCTAAACTTTTATTTTTAGATACTGTTGTAAAGATTCTCATGCTTTATTCACAATTAGGCTACATTTTAATGGGGATTGTCTCATGGCCATCTCCCTTCTGGTTCATAATCATGCTGACCACTTCTATTATTCTTGATCCCATAACATATCTGTAGCAACTACAGCAATTCTATCCATACAAAAGTAGGAAGGTGTTTGTATATTTTTTTAACATGTGGAAGCAAGAAGGAGCCAACACCATAGACCCAACCAGCTTCCACAAACCACCATCAATCATTCCATGGATTTGGAGAATTCCTGCTTTATTATATTTTCTGGAAGTCTCAGTGCTTGGAGCCTGTGTAAAGATAAATCACTTCTGATAGTGTCAGAATTATGACTGTGGTCATTTCTGAGTTCCCTGAGTATGGGAAAGATACATTGTTCCCCTGTGACAAATGGTCAGATGATTTCTTGTATTCAGGTTAGGTCTGAACTAGAAGCTTTTGCTGGTATAGCAATGCCAGTTTTTTTTGGTGGGGAGAGGGGGAATATTTGTGATATGTATTTTGCTTGCTGAACTAGTATAAGCTAAATCAGTAAAACTTTGCCAATAAGTTGTGTCTACGCTGGGAGGATTGTCAGTTTAGCTACACTGGTATAACTATACTGGCAAACTTCTTAAAGCTTAGACCTGACTTTTGATGCCTGGCAAAACAGGTTTGTATTTTGAATAGGGCAGATACGTAGGTAACAGTGCATGCCTGGCCTTGTTCAAAGAAAGCTACTTTTGACATAACAGCATTTAGGACATGTGGAAATAACATGCTGCACATGAGTGTGGAATGCTCCTTCGCTCAGAAAGATGTAATGAAGAGACTGCTATGGGCATTCACACCTGTGCTTGCCTGAATGATTGATTGCAACTTACCCATGTCTGTAACAGACTCTATTTAGCCCATTCTTGTTGTCCAACTACAGGCTTTGCAATCACATCATTGCCAGTCATTTAGCATAGGCTAGAAAAGTAATCTTGATTACTATTCACATGACAAATGTAGTGGGCCTGATTCTGTTCTGCACATACCTGTGTTACACCTGTCATTATTCTTGCTTTACACTGGAGCAAGTGAAATCAGAATGAGGCCCCACATCACTAGATAAAAATGCAAATTCCAAATAGCTTTATCAGGTAACTCTGAGTCTGCTCCATCTCTCATATCTTCTTTTGACTCTGAGATGCTCTATGTACCTCTCTGTATGTATGGCAATATTTTTGCCAAACTGAGATTTCTAGCTATTTATAGTGTCTGCAGTGATGACCTGGCTCACGATGCAGAAACCAAGGAAGCTGAATCACTGTCCCAACCCAGCTATTTAAAACCCAGGGACGGCCCTTCTAAGAAATATTTTTTTCTTAGTTAAGTTCCTGAAACCAAATGCAAAATGTTTTGTTTTGCTCTTGTTTATGGATAACATGCACAGCTGTCCACGCGTTGGGGTTTGTAATCTCAGCAGTAATCCTGGTGGGGTTTACAATCTCCACAGGTGCCTTTGTGAACCTTTGTCAAAGTTCCTCTACCTTTAAGTAGCCTGGGGGAGCTAAATATCTCTGATAAACTGTACACAGCCCATCTGCTCTTTGGAGAACTTTGTGGGGGACTTGGTATGTTCCCTTTTTTTTGAGGAAGAGAATTACTCCCTAAGTAAGCACTTCAAATTCTCAGAGAGTCTGAAATAGTTTGCATTGACATCTCTTGAGTGAAACTGATTTCTAGGCCAAAATCTGTCTGAGACCTGTCATAGCCAACAAGCATCAGACAATCTTTTGAAAATTTTAGTTGCTTTGAAGATCTGATTCACCTCTGTAGCCGAGGGCTCCCAAGTCCAAGAACTTCTGCAAATTCTCCTCTAACCACCGATCACACATGTGGAATTTGAAATGTCCAGGACCACCGCTTAAATTCAGGTGGAGCTGTCTGGAGTGGAGCTCTGGTAAATATTTTCAGACCCTCAGGGCTGAAGCCCCGAGCCCTGGCTTGCCTCCCGTGGGGCTGAAGTCCCGAGCCCCAGGGCTCCAGGAAATACTCTGTGAGAATTTAAGCCCTGTCCAGGACCTTTCATGAGTATTTAGAAGATGGTCTCTGTAATACAATTCTTGTCACAAAATTAACAGCAAAGAGACAGCCAGCTTTGCTAGTTTCAACTTTCTTGTGACAAGATCTACCATTGTGACCTTTACAATCAACTTTACTGGCTAAATCTTCCCCAAGCAAACCTTGGTTTACAAAACTGAATAAATGGACTTGCCACCCATATAGTCATGTTCATTTTTAAGCAACACAGACTGCAAACACACCTTCACTTGACCACATCTATTGATTTTAAGTGATGAGAGCCAAATCTGGGAGATGGTTGCAGCCCAAATTCCTAGAATAAGATACCTGGATAATTCACTAGGGCCCAAATGTTGTTGGTCTTAGGAGAACTTTGATCCTTTAAGAAGACTTCACACAGTACAAAATGAACTGAAATTGTGACTGTCTGTTTATCATCTGCTATTTCAGACTGAAAACCTGAGTCTGATTTCAACACTGAGACACAGAGAGGTCAAGCAACTCCCCCAGATCCAACAGGAAATCTGTGGTATAGCCAGGAATAGAACCCACAGGGCCAGATTCCAGGTCCCATTTTATAACTACAAAACCCATATTTCATATGACAGAGGAAAACTTTTAAATAAAAACAAAAGATGACCTGGTTGATAATCAGCTGAACATGAGCTCTCAGTGTGATGCTGTGGCCAAAAGGGCTAATGTGATCCTAGGATGGATAAACAGAGGACTTTTGAATAGGAGTAGAGAGGTTATTTTACCTCTGTATTTGGCACTGGTATGACTGCTGCTGGAATATTGTGTCCAGTTCTGATATCAGCAGTTCAAGATGGATGTGGATAAATTGGAGAGGGTTCAGAGAAGAGCCATGAGAATGATTAAAGGATGAGAAAACCTGCCTTATAGTCTATTTAGTTTAACAAAGAGAAGGTTAAGGGGTGACTTGATTACAGTCTATAAGTGCCTACATGGTGAATACATTTTTAATGAGATCTTCTGTCTAGCAGAGAATAGTACAACGTAATCCAATGGCTGGAAGTTCAAGCTAGACAAATTCAGACTGGAAATTTTGAATGAGAGTGATTAACCACTGGAGCAATTTACCAAGGGTCATGGTGCATTCTCCATCACTGACAATTTTAAAATCAAGATTGGATGTTTTTCTAAAAGATACACTTTAATGTTTTGGGGGAGTTCTATGGCCTGTGCTACACAGGAGGTCAGATTAGATGATCACAAAGGTCCCTTCTGTCCTTGGAATCTATGAGTAAATGTAAAAATGGATTATCTACATAATTGATGCTCAATGGGGGTAACACTGTGAAAGTAACAGAGTAATGCAACTCCAGACACTGCGTCAATGGAGCCATGGCATTGCTGATTTACACAACAGTTGAGAATCTGGCCTTGGAATCAGCTGAGGAGAGGTGTGGAAAAAGCACTGTCTGTGGCACATGGTAAAATCTCTTGGGTACTAGAAACATTTATTAATACTTTGCATTTCTTTAGATCTTTCTGTCCAAGGATCTCAAGGCACAAGCATTAATGAATCCAAGCTCACAATGCTCCTGAGGTAGTTTAATTATTATTCTCTCTTTTACAGACAGGGAAACTTAGACACACAGGCTAAACATTTTCACACTTGGTTGCTTAAAGTTAGGCACCTATATCTACAGTTAGTTAAACAACCAAATTAAAGGGAATTAGTTTGTGGAGGGGCTTGTGACCTTAAAGTATGAATGGACAACAAAGGGAGCAAGTGTTCTGCCTGCCCTTTGCAGAAAGGATTTGTTTACTGTTTAAAACACCTCTTGACAGACATAATCATCCTTTAAACTTGGTCGGTTTCAATGCATTAAAAGCAATTTTGTAACTTGTACCCATCCCTGAGTCCTATCGGCCAAACTTCTAACCACATTTTCCTGTTTATTGAGAAAGATTTTCCTCTCTCTTGCTGCTCTGTGAAACCCAAAGCCCAGCAGGGAGTGAGCCTGCATATTTGAATGTGTCCAAACCCCACCCCTACCCCACTCTGGCAACTGGACATGCACAGACTAGAAAGCCCTAACAACAATCGCTGTCCAGCGGCCTGCAATCTTTACTGCACCTCTTTTTGCAGATAGGTTCTCTCATAGATCTATCAGTTTTCACTGCCTCTGTCTAGCTCTCGATGCTTTCCTTGGCTCTGTTTGGGGGCCCCCGCAGGGAGACAGGACACTGTGTACCATGTTAGAGGAGCACTCTAGATCTGTATATGTAACTAGTTAAGGTGCCAGTAGATGGTCCTAGGTTTTGTATGACCAATAGTCTTGTCACACACTGTAAATGGCTTCCTGTGTGCAGCTCTTTACATCAATTCTTGATGGTCGAATCAAGGACTGTTCACAGGTGGCAATGGCAACCCATAATCCTGCTTCCTTCCTGCCCCCCGCCCCATTTTCCTATCAGTCTATTAGCATATGCACGTTACATATTTCTCTCACAACTCTCCTTCTTAAAAAACAACAACTAGGTTCTAACTCTGCAAACTCTTAATGCACATGGCCTTTATGAGACAGATCACGTGCGTTTGCTGGGTAGGGACCCCAAGCTTGTAAAAACCTTTTGCCTCTGGGAGAGTGGGGTAAGGAAAGGAGTTAGAGGTGACGTACTTGGGCAAAGCATAACCTTGGAATTACAGTTCCTCCAACCACATTTACAATACTGCACGTCACAAAAATAGGCCCTCTTTCTAGAGGGGTCTTTTATTTGGTGTGTTTTGGTTCACACTAGAAATACATAGATATTTGATAAATCTCTTTTCTCCTGTTAGGCAGCAGCGTCTCTGAAGATCTAAACATAGAAGGGACATTGCCAGGTAATTTAGTTTCCAAATTAAGATCTGGGAGTTTTAAGAGGCTTTACAAAACCTCATATTAAAATGCTCTTTCAGTATTATTTGTAGCTTCAATTTTAAATAAGTTGTTTGGATTCAAACATTTCCATGGAGCATTTGCAACTCAAATATTGCTCCTTTGTGCTGGTACTTGAGAACCAGAAAGTGAACTGCTTGGCGACTGAAATGCAGAATGTAACCAGCAATAGATGGTCAAATTTTACTTTTAACTTTTTAAAAAAATATTTCAGTTTAATCTAAGGTATTATTTGTTATGTGGATAAAGGCATTTAAAATAAACATAAAGGGTCATCTCAGGATTTAAAAAAAATGTTCTCTTGTTGGCTCAAACTTACTCTTATTCCAGCTGTTAAGGGTACTGCTCATGTTTATAATGTTCTTCTCGCAGATGATATAATTTTTCTTGACACATGACTCAGCTGGGTGGTACTGGTATTTGTACAGATTCCACACCCCAAGGGGATGTAGAATTTAATTACATAAATGTGGCTCCCTTAAAACCTGAACAAATATTTTTTTTAAAAAAACGTATATTGACCAGAATAACACACACAATAAAATTCCTTCAGGCTGGATAAACTAGAAAGAACAGAAGTTATCACTCTTGCTAGATGAAATGGGGTAGCTCTTCTTTATATACTTTATAACATGAATATATCGATATATAACATCCTTCTGCTTATTTTCTACTCAGATGGAGGTGTAACTGAGAGCAGAACTTGGTCTCTTTTGATCGGAGCTTCACTAATTGAACAAATAGCTCTTGATCACAAATCTACCAAAACAAGCCTGCTTTATGCTTTATGCTATTAAACCTTTCTCCCTCTAAAACTCCTTTTACTATCCATTTTCCTTTGTTTTTATTTTCTTAGGCTCTTTTTATTGTTTTTCCTGCCCTTCCTTTTTAGATTCTTTCCCAGAAAATCATGGTCTGATTGTAAGTCCAGAAGCTGTCTCAATAGTGGGAAGTTGAGAAATGTGGGTTTTCTTAACCTGCCAAGCATTTGCTGCTGAGGAATCATTTCTAGTTATAGTGCTTTCTGTCGTTCTTTGGGGAAGCTTTAGTCGCCCTTCCTCTCCTCCATCTTCACCCAGTTAATTTCTCAGGTCCCTCTTTGATGAGTGCACATGTCATATTTTTCTTATCTTTCCTGTTGGACATTACTTTCTGCTGGGGAATATCCTTTCTTTACTGCATAGCAATCTGGTAGCTATCACTATAACTAAAACGATGAAATATTTCCTGTTGTTTTTTTTCCACATTCTTCTAACTTGTGGCCTGAAACTTTCCATGCTTAGTCTTTGCCCAAAATCAAGTGCTCACCAGGGACCAACATATTTCTATTTTATCAAATGAAACTTGTGGGCCTGATTCACCTGTGTGAGTCCATTTTTACTCTAAAGTAAGTCCACTAATTTCTACAGCTTGTCCCTCAGGTCTCAGTTCAGCAAAGGAGTTAAGCATCTGCTTAAAGTTAAGCATGTGCACAAATCCATCCCTATTCAGTAAAGTACTTGAGCCAATGGGATTTAAGCACAAGTTTAAAAATAAGCACTTGTTTAAGTGATTTGCTGAATAGGATTAGACTTATGCACATGCTTCAGTGCTTAGAGAGAGAGTGCAGAGCTGGTCTCATTTTCTTCATTAGTTGAGAAATGGCAGAAAAACTTTAAAATGACAAAAAAAGGGGCAGGGAAAGAGTTATAATTCCTGCAGAGGCTATCCCGTCAGCTAGGCAGGGCCAGATTCAGTGGCATGCTATCTAGATAATTATAGGTCCCTAATATCATAGTACCTGCATGCTACCCAAACTGTAACACATTTGTCCTCGGAACACCTTGTGAGGTAGGGAAGTGAAGGTTCAGGGGTACTGAAGTGCAGAGAAATTAAATGACTTGCTTAACATCACCCAGGAAGTCTCTAGCAGAACCGAAAACTGAACTCTTGCTCTCTTGAATTCCTGTCAGTACCTTAAGCCACGAGACCTTCTGTGTTCCACAGAGAGGGGCTTCCCATCTGTGAGGGGGTCACCCCCAATCATGTATGCTAAGGGTTCTAAAGAGTCTGCAAAGAAATACAGTGTGTCAAACTTGCTTCATACCACTAGTCCATTTAAAGGGGTCTAGCTAGGGCATTTGCATGCCAAGCAGCTCAAGGGCTTTTTGTACATAGCTCTATAATAAACCCTCTTTAGGATGAGCTGCATCGACTGCTTTGGTCCTTTGTGGCAGAAAATAAATCATTTATGTTGTCAGAATATTAAAGCTACCACTGCTAGCCAGCCAAAGACGTTTGGTCCGCAATGCCTTTTGTTGTGACTTTTTATTTTCTTAATAACTGGTTTCGTTACTATCGGCCTCACAAATTGTTTTCATTCCGGGAATGGATCTGTGCCCATCCGGCATCTATATGGTAATTTTGTGTTAAACACTGGCAACATTCTCCAGGATGTACAAGACACAAATAAGAACTCAAGGCCAGATGCAGATTTCATTTACACCTGTGTAAATCTGGAGTCCACCACTTAAATCAAGAAATGCTTCACTAGCACTTTTCTTAAAGTAGTTGAACTGGAACACTTCACTGGTTGCCAAGGAAAATTCAGCAACATATATGGCTTTAGTTTAATGACGCAGTAAAAACCAACTCCCCTTTGCCCATTATAAGATATCTGAGACTCCACTTTTGATGAAGTTTGCATATAAGTAATTTCCTGTTTCAGCAAGCCAGGAGAAAAGTGCCCCTTCTTGGAAAGAAAACAAAATTCGGCCAGACCCCCAGCAGGTGTCACCTGGCTTACAACTGCAGAGGCTTTACTGGAACGAAGTTGATTTACACCAGCTGAGAACCTAGCCCACTGTTAATTTTGGTTTTTTATCTTTGTACAATAAACTCTTTAATAAGGACCAGATTCTGATAGCCTTCTGCATGTTACCTCACTCTATGAGCAGAACTATCGAAGCCAGTGAGACTCCTCATGGAGCAAAATGTCACTCAAGAAGAGCAAGGGTGTTGAAATCTGGCCCTAAGAAGTCTGGACTGTTTAGCTTTTCTGAGTCTCAGCATTGCTCATTGTAAAATTGTGTGTGGAATAAACCCCTGAACTTTAAATTGCCAGACTACGACCTTGATATTCCAGCTTGTATTTTTAGCAATTTAAAGCAAAACAAAACAAAAAAAAAACCAAGAAACTTGGCTTCCTAGCATTTTAATTGCACCCTTTCGCCTACACAGACGCCTGGCTCGTCTCTGATTTCTGCCACAGATGTCCAATAAAACCTACTTCAAATAGGACTGGGAGACAGAAGCTGTAAAATCCCAAACTCAAAAAGAAAGAATAATACTTTGCACTTCTATAATGTTTTCCATCCGAGTATCTCCCAGAACTTTACCAACAGTATTGAGTTCACCTACTTAACACCCCATTTTGCAGGTGAGAAAACAGATGCAGAGAGATTAAGCAATTTGGCCAATATCAAAAATGATAAAAGGTTCAGAAAACCTGACCTAGGAGGAAAGGACGCATGTTTCTTTTTGAGAAGGGCAGACCTGATCAGTCTTCAAATATGTTAAGGGCTGTGATAAAGAGGACTGTGACAAATTGTTCTATTTTAGGTAGTCATGGAGAAGTAATCAGTTTAATCTGCAGCAAGGGAGATTTAGTTTATTTCTAACTATAAAGGTACTTTAACACTGGAAGTTGCGGAATCCCCATCACTGGAGGTTTTTAATAACAGGCTGGACAAACCTCTGTTGTGGATGATCTAGGTTTACTTGGTCCTGCCTCAGTGCAGGGGGCTCTGTCACACCCCAATGTCCCTCTCTCTCAAGGGGTCCCCTGGGGAACGCAAATCAGCATGGTATCTTGCTAACGCTGTTGCAAGCATTGCAGGGCATTTTGGGAAGGGTCAAAGGGATGAGTGTGGAATGGAAGATTCCTTTGCAGGGAGTGAGAGGCCAAGAGAGGGAAGGAGGAAAAAAGCAGAGAACAGGTTAACTCGACACTTCAGCTAGCTCCATGTGAAGATAAGATGCTGGCTCCAGTCCAAGGTCATGGGTGTGACGAGAAATCTGCAGCTGCCCAGCCGTGAGAAGAGGAGAACGAAGTTGAGCAGGCCTGCAGAGATAGCAGTGAGAGTGAATGAGACAGCAAAGGCCAACAGGGGGGGAAACAAAGTCTCTGGAGCTGGTGTGTTTTGGGAAGCCGAGGAGGCCAAAGTGAGCTGGTTTGGACTGGTACAAAGAGCACCGGGAACAGAGGGCCCTGGACGAAAACACCCCCATAGGACCCCAGGACTTAAACTCTCCCGAGAGCCAAAGCAAGGCGGAGATCGCAGCGGACACTAGACACGGGTCGTGCATGTGGCAAGAACTCCCGACCACCCTTCCCCCTCTTCTTACGTTACACCCAGGCTTGGCCAGTCTCAGGTCCTGCGTGTGTGAGTATGAAAGTGGGTTAGGGCTGGGGCACTAACACTTTCTTGCTTCCTTTGAGTGATGTGGGAGCAGTCCCAACACTTACCGCTGTTATTTTATTATTTTATTAATAAAGCTTTAAACTTAGACACTTGGTGTGTTTCGTCATCTCCTCCCCAAACGATCCTGCGGCCTTAGCCTGATCATCTGAGGTCTCAGGCAGATTGCTAACAGTAATCAGTCACAGATGGAATTGATGACATCTCAAGGTCCCTTCCAGCCCCATGTTTCCATGATCATACAGAAAGTCAGTGGCAAAGTCAAGAACTGACTTCCAGTCCTGTGCTCTAGCCACAAGACAGTCCTGCCCCTGTATATTAAATAGTAATTTAAATTTTAATATAATCAGCTTTGGGGTTTACTTTCATTTCTATTTAAAAAGTACAAAGCAACACCTCACAGTGAATGACTCCGAACGGTGATCCTGGAAAGGGCCAGATCCTTAGCCAGTGTAAATCAGTATAACTATGGAAATAGGTGGGTTTGCACTGGCTGATGGAGTTCAACCCATTTCCCATACAGGTCAAGATTCCCAATGACTTCAACAGGAACAGGAGTAGGTCCAAACTTACAGGAACATACAAAATGCACTCATTTTAGTCCTGGGTTGTTGTTGTTTTTTAAGGGACTGTGCCAGATAATTTAGGTTCTAAATATAGGGTTGTTTTGTTTATGGGTTTTTACAAGACTAGGACTATTAGAAAAATGACATATAAATTTGTCAAAATGACATCTTCATGAGACTTTTGTAAGTTTCATTGTAAATAGTTTCTTTGTCCAGATGTGAATGCTCCCCTGCAGTTTCTGCAACTCAAAGGGTAAAGCATTGTGCTAGCATTGGACAGCCAAAAAGTGATACACTTGAAGCAGTGAAACTCATTTATTTCTGATGTCCAAGCCCTTGAATGAAATTATGGTGGTATTAGTAATACAGTTTAAAAAAAAAGTTTAAGATATGATTTGACCTGAACGTTTCCCTTTTAAGTTTTCCATTTCCTTTTCTTCACAGAACGTAGCCATTCACTATGGGGTTTCCTGAAATGATGCTGAGTGAAGATTTTGACAACTACTCCTATTTCTATGAGTACGAGGAAGATGAACCACCCCAGTCCTACCTCAGTGTTGCACACATCATCTCTCTTTCCTTGTGCAGTGTGGCTTTTCTCCTGGGGGTGCCAGGAAATGCCATAGTCATCTGGTTTATGGGGTTTAAATGGGATAAATCAGTCAGTACCCTCTGGTTCCTCAACCTGGCCATTGCAGACTTCATCTTTGTTCTTTTCCTGCCTCTCTACATTACGTATGTGGCCATGGGCTTCCATTGGCCCTTTGGGAAATGGCTCTGCAAGACCAACTCCTTCATTGCTTTACTAAATATGTTTGCCAGTGTCTTCTTCCTGACCATCATCAGCCTTGACCGCTATATCCGCCTGGTACACCCAGTCTTTTCCAACAAATATCGGACCCTAAGGAACACCCTCATTCTGAGTGTGATTATTTGGATCTCAGCTGCTGCTATTGGTGCCCCTGCCTTACACTTCAGAGACACAATTACCATTCACAACTCCACTATTTGCTATAACAACTTCCATCCGCATGACAAAGAACTCATTCTGATGAGGCATAATATTTTCATTTGGGTGAGGTTTGTTTGTGGCTACCTCTTTCCCCTAGTGACCATGGTCCTTTGTTACTCATTTCTGGTTCTGAAGGTGAAGAAGAGAACCATGCTGACTTCTAGCAGGCTTTTCTGGACCATCCTTGCGGTAGTTGTAGCTTTTTTTGTTTGCTGGACCCCCTATCACATATTTACCGTTCTGGAATTATCTGCTCACCATAATGAACGCTTCCATGACTTGCTTCTCAGCGGTATTCCCCTCTCTACTGGCCTGGCTTTCGTCAACAGCTGCCTCAATCCAATCCTCTATGTTCTGATTAGCAAGAAGTTCCAAACCCGTGTCAGGGCAACAGTTTCTGAGGCACTAAAACTTGCAGTCTGGGAGGTCAGCCGGTCTGCAACAGTCAGTGAACAACTGCGGAACTCTGACAACAGCTTTCCGGCTGTGCAGTATTGTGAAACCACTCAGTGACCAGCTCATAAAAATCTCTTCCTCGCTGCATATAACCAGCAGTAGATTCATAGTCAAACAGATGTGTATCTTCGCTACGAAAAAGAACAGTGGGTTGATTGCAATCAATTTAATGCTGCACCCCATGTTAGCTGGATTTTCTTTTCTTTTCTTTTTTTTTTTAAAGGCTGCAGAATTTGGATAGGATGCTAGTTTGATGTATAAAGGGCCTGCGTCAAAGCCCACTGCAATCAGTGGGATTTAGATCAGATAGAGAAAAACTCCCACTATAAATCCTGTTGTGTAAATTCTAGAAGAGGTGTTGAAAGTGACACCTTCTCAACAGAATCATATATAACAAAAATATTTCTCTGTTGAATTATGTAACACCTTAGATCCAGGAGTTCTCAGCCTAGAGCTCACACGCTTCCAATAGTGCTAAATAAGGAGAACTCCTGGTTAGATCCCAGCTAGGGGGAGGAGGCCCGGACTGAGTAGGAAAGGGGTCCCAATATAGAAAAGGGTCCCAAATATGGAAAAGGTTGAACAAGTGCTGTAGATTATTACAACAAAAATCAATTAACGTCCCCTGTTTAGTAGTTGATGTTTCCTTACACACTGCTTGGACAACCCCATACCCTGGGGTCTGATACATTGTGGTTTTCTAGTCAGTTTCATTTTCTGGTTGTCCATGTTTTTGATGTCTGAGGAGGGGATGTTTGAATTTTTCCCCCTCTCCTGGAAACATAAAAAAATAACATTTTTTTCCTAATCATAGTATAGATTGCATGACCGCTGCCTCCCTCTACTACTATACTAGGGTTGCCAACTTTCTACTCGCATAAAACCGAACAACCTTGCCCCGCCCCTTGCGCCATCCCTTCTCTGAGGCCCTGAGTTTCCTGTTAGCTCATGTATACCCAGTAAAGGTATATTTTCAGCCAGCTTGAATACATGTATGTACAAAACTATACACACATTCTTGCCTCAGTGTGTAAGATTGGAGCTGTAACATGGTTATAACACCATATGGCCTTGTCTACACAAGTAAAGTTTACAGTGTAGATGGGGCTCTATATATAGATTCCTGCATAATGTTCTTTTACACAAAATATTCTATCACTTTGAACTATATTTGCACAAATATGAATAGATCAATATTGCCTGCAGCCACATTTTGGTCTGAGTTCATTAGGCCTCATGAGCTGAGCGGTGTTAGGCTGGATCAGTACCATCTCAGAAATACACCTAAATGCTACAAAATATGACGTTGCTAATTGGTTAGGTACCACTCTTTCCTGAGTCATTACAGAACTAGTGCCTCAGCAAGGTGTTATGAGCTTTGTGCTGCAGAATATGCCTTAACCAGAAGTTCTACCCTCTCTTCTTTAGATTCTCTGGCATTTTTTCCTAAGAGCGGGGTGTTAACCTTCTGCTGTTTTTGAATACAGTATTCTTCACTTCCTCTCCTCAGCAGAAATGCACGGTTGCTGCCTGCTCTTAAAACAGCTCCTTTGTTCAACCCAAAGGGTTCTGGAAAAATAATCCAAGTATAGTGGATTTCTCAATCTCAGTGGTAAGGCACATTGCAGCAATTCTCTTTGACAGAGTAGTTCAAGCCCTTATTTTGCATAGTCAAAAGAGTTAGCAAAGAAGTCAGTAAATAATTTTTTTTCAAAGCTGTGGAATATTCAAGAGATCCATGCTTAGTATTGTTGGACTATCACCATGGTTTATTAGGAACAGGAGTTCAGTGACCCATGGGACAGGACATAAACTAACATGTAGCAAGCTTCTTGAGCTTATAACAACCCTGAAATAGTTCTAAGAGAGGTACAGATTTGAAGAGAGCACAAGAATGCCAGTTACTGCCACTGGATAGGGAGAAAAGGACTGGCAACCTGCCCAAGTAATTCACACCAAGGCACAGGCATCATAACTACTGCATGAGCCACCTCTACAGGAGGAACAGAAGACATCTAAACAAAACCAAGGAAGACACAGGCTTTGTTTCCTGAGGACAGAGAGATTGATGCTAATGGAGTCTGTATGCTGATCGAAATGACAGATGCTTACTCAAGTCACTGACTATGGAAAAATGGCAGGAGCAGCAGTGCAGATGGTGGATCTATCTCAGCAGCTGTACAGGCCAGTGCAGGATGAACTATCCTGAGAAGGGAAGTGGCTGTTTGATTGGAAAGCCAGCCTGAGATTTAAGGATAACAACTATTGACAGATGTCTAGATAAGAAGTAGAACAGTCCTCTCATATGATCAGCTGCTCTGACATTCCTAAGCAGCCTGTGAGGTTTAGTACTTAGTTTGTGGCTGTTTCTTTTGCTGATATTATACTTGATTTTTCAATAAAAGGAAGCTGTACAGTAACCACTGGATTATGACCTCTCTCATGATAGTTTTTACCTTTTAAACTTTTGTAAGCCTGACCCCATATCTCTTTCCACTATTCCTGGTTCTGTTACACCCAGAATTTACTGTGCCTTTCAGTGATCCTTCTGGAGTGGTGTGTGTTAGGGGCAGACATTCTTCTCTTCCTTAGGCTGGAAGAGGGATCTTCATTCTCCAAGATAAGGCCTGAACAATACAGCAGGAGCCTGTCTCCTGATTAGACCTGTGTGAATAACTGATTTTTGTTTGCTAGCAGGTTTCTGCCCCCATCCCTAAATGTACTTTTCAAAATTTTCAGCAAATCAAAGTGTTTAAAAAAAATATTTTTTTGGTGTGTAAAAATGAAATTGAAGGAAAATTCTAGTCATTTAGAATCAAAATGTGCACTGTTTAAATTTGAGGGATTTTTTTTTCAACTGGAGCAAATTAGTGAATTTGACACATGCATAATGGTTTGGTTAACATAGGAATTCCCCCCCATGTTGGCCAAAAACTGCCCAGCTCTAATCAAGGCACCTTGCACTGGAGAAAGAGGAGGGAGCTTAGAACATTAAACAGACGGGGAGGGGGGAGGAGCAGCAATTTAGGGTGGTTTGAGAAGGAAGGGGTAGCAGCACTCTCTCATGCATGGAGATAGCAGTGCTCCAGCTGCTTCCCTCAGGAAGATAGAATGGTCACAAGTGCTGCAAATATGCTGTGGAACCAAGAGGGCTAATTTCAGTTTGAGGGGTAGAAGAATCCACAATAATCCAGATTTTGATGTTTGATAGCTCAGTGGTTTGAGCATTGGCCTGCTAAACCCAGAGTTGTGAGTTCAATTCTTGAGGGGGCCACTTAGGGATCTGGGGCAAAAATCAGTACTTGGTCCTGCTAGTGAAGGCAGGGGGCTGGACTCGATGACCCTTTGGGGTCCATTCTAGGAGATACAATATCTCCATTTTTTTTAAAAATGGAATTCTAATACACAGCCCCATCATGAAACAAGAAGAATTGGGGGTTGCTCAGTACCTTGCATCTATTCCCACTGAGGGTACAATCTGGCCCAGGAATTTATTAAAGATTGGCTATTGACTTACTTTGAGAAGTAGCTTCCTTCATCTTTGGAATTTGTGACTAAGAAATATACTTCAAATAAAAGTTCAGAAAACTAATCAAACTGTGGTTAACTGACTTTTCCCAGCTCTGTATATGATGTTATGGCAGGATTGTAGAATATTACTTTCCTGATTATTCCTTAATGTTTCTTCAACAGGCACTGCTTACTCCGGTCTAATACCAACTGAAAAACATGCCCAGAACCCATTCTTTTACATGAGTCTCAATTCAGCAATATTTTCAGAGATTTCATAAAAATCTCCAGTACTTCTGCAGGAGCAGGTCAGTATTAAAACAGCACCAATCTACCAACAGTGCATACTGACACCACAGGTGGCTAGCTGGTGTAATTATTTATCTCCTGAAGTGTTACAATCTGCAAGTCACTATTAACTGCATGGATCTATACTTTCAAGAAAACTGTTCAAAGGTCTAAGTAAAAGTAGTTTTTGAACAGCTGAAGTATTTTTTATAATAAAAGCAAGAGTATGGCAGATAGATGACCAGGGACAGTAGATCTTATAACAGTGCTCCTGCCAGGCATCATAATTATTTTTGCCCAGTCTCCCTCATTTTTCACAGCACCTGTGAGGATCTTTAAAAAATGAGTTTGACAGGAACTACTAGGTGGAACATTAAGAAAACACAAGGGAAGAGTCAGCATTAGATGTTTTTATACTAGTTCTTCCTTACTGGAATTAAAATATTTTATTAAGGTGGGGGTGGGAAGGCCTGTGATATGGCTTTATTCAATCATTTGTTGGGACATCGGGCATCCTTTATGGAGGATGATAAAATAAATCAAAGCATTTGCAAACCTTTTTCCTATACAACAAACTTTTGAACAAACAGAGCAACAAATCCTGCCACTCCAGGTAAGCACCATGTTTCCAATAGAACTAGCAGAAGTGAAATGGTGACCATTTTAAAGTAAAATGTCAGGTTTCCACATTAAACCTATCCCAGTTGTAACTATAGTGCTACTGTTTCAGCCTCCAGGCAACTTAGTGCTTCACATTACCTAGCACAACAAAAGGGACTCGAAATTTCATTAACTGAAGGCTTATGAAGAAAACCCTAAACAGGCAATGTGCAGATTTACATAGTCCTGGCTGGGAAAGCATTCAGCTAGCATATTCCATCATTAGATTAAGTTCTGGGGAAACCAAAAAAACACCCCAGGACCTCACATCTATAATGGCCAAATTCAGCCCTGATACAAGCAAGCTGAACTCTGCTAAAGGGGTATCTGTGTAACAAGTGTTATATAGAAAACAAAAGTACGCAGGATCATTATAATGATGAGTGCAGCTTAACCATCCTTGGATTTTTCAGTGTAATACTCATGGGATGTGATATTTTTCCCTTCTGAAAGAGAATGCACTGTGCCACTTAGGGGTGTGGGCTTTGACTTCAATTAAAGCACAGTTCCTGTCCAGATTATAAATCAAACAAAATGAGGTAATCTAAAGTGATTGAACTCCCTATTAACCCTTAATTATACACAAGAATTGGTTCACAAACCCAGTATTTCAGTCTACTTAGGCATTTAATTGAAATATCTGCTGCCCCTAGTGTTCTCTTTGCCTCCCAACTCCATGACATGATTTTACATATGCAGTTCAAAACTGCACTGGCTTTTCATACAGTCATATCATATTGCAACTTATTTGGTATCCATTATCAAACCAAGTCTGGACGGCATTCCTGCAGCTCAATTTTTATGTCCCTAGACCAGGGGTGGGCAAACTTTTTGGCCTGAGGGCCACAGCGTGTTTTGGAAATTGTATGGAGGGCTGCTTAGGGGAGGGGTTCATGGCACAGCCCCAACCCCCTATATGCCTCCCCTCCCAGGACTCCTGCCCCATCCATCTTCCCCACCTCCCCTGAAGAATCTCCACCCCATCCTCTCATTCCTGACTGCCCCTCAGGACCTCTGCCCCCATTCAAGACCCCCTGTTCCCCACCCTCAGACCACCCTGCCCAACCCCCCACCCCCTGGAGAACCAGTGGCTGGTGGTGCTACAGCTGCACTGCCCAGCTGGAGCCAGCCACACCATCGCACACCAGAGCACTGGGTCAGGCCAGGCCCTGCAGCTGTGCTGCCCCAGGAGCTGGCAGCCTGCCGCCCAGAGCATTGTGCTGGCAGTGCAGTGGGCTGAGACTGTGGGGAAGGGAGAACAGTGGGGGAGGGGCCAGGGGCTAGCCTCCCAGGCCAGGAGCTCAGGGGCTGGGCAGGAGGGTCCCATGGGCTGGATGTGGCCCGCAGGCCATAGTTTGCCCACTCCCCTCTGCCCTAGACCCTGCCCCAAAGAACTCACAATATTAAAAAAATTTAGGTACAGGGCACAAGTAATTTGCACACAGTCAAGATTTCAAGATAAGTTCTAGGCACAGAAATCAGATTTTCTGACCTTAACCACTAGACCACTCTTCCTCACTGGTCTCTGCATTAGAGATATCTTAATTGTCTGTGTGTATTATTCACTCCTTCCAAAAGCATCAAGAACCAACCCAGATTTCTGTACTGATATCCACTACCATCAATCCTAGGGTAGAGGATCTCAGTTTAATTAGTTTTCATTTTTACTCTACAGTTCACTTCAACAGGCGACCAAAAGCTTTTTGAACTGTAATTGAGCTAGATTATTCAGTGATTTCAAATAAGTTACAATAGAGCCACCAGAAGCTTTCAAGTACTTTTATTTCAGATGTAGCAGGGTTCAGATCTTGTTGAAAGCAGCTACATCCATTGATTGTACATAATCTTCAAAGGCTGTTATTCTCTCTTCCAACATATCTGTACCAACTTTATCATCTTCAACTACACACTGAATTTGAAGCTTCTTGATACCATAGCCAACTGGAACCAGCTTGGCTGTCAAAGAAAGAAATATGGTGATTAAGAGTCAATTAACCAAATACCCTATTCACCAGAGCATCACTTTAAGCACTAATTACACAATGTGAATTAGACCAGTTCAAAATACTGAATTGCATAAAAACACCTGGAAACAAACAGCATACTCCATCTGCATATCACCTATCAACCCCATGGCCACTAAAAGCACAGACTCAAATGCAGGTTACTTTTGCTTAATCAAAGTGTTTGTTATGCTACTTAAGGACAGTATTTTCCCATTTCAAATCTACTTTTTAGAAGGGAGATTTGTTTGCTGTTGACAGAGGACCTTCAGTCCACAGGAAGGCAGAACTAGGTGAAAACAGGAAGCTGACCAGGAAATATACCCACTCCTCTCCATTATTGAGAAACTCCACCCCACAACTCAGCAGGAACAATTTTGAGGTCTCTACAAGGAAGGCCAGAGATTTTAAAATTAAAGTCTCCAGCAATTACTGCTGTATTATGTTTATCAAGGCAAACAATACAGAGTAGCATTGCAATCTACAACTTATTAACTTCTCAAATCAAATCTACATCTTGGAACAGTGATCTAGATGTCTATTTTTAAGACACCAGTGATCTATATAAAGGCTACCATGGGTCCCTACAATACTATATTATAATATCTGTATTATTTCTACATACCATGAAGTTATGCCTTGAAGTACATCTCTGCATGCAGCATGTTTTTGTTTTTCCAAACACACACACACACACACACGTACTACTATCCCCTTGCTCTCACATTCTTGTTTATCTCCTACTTACAAGATCCCCAGACTAAGCCATCTGCCTGAATGCTTCGGACACACTCCTCCAATTTGGCCATGTCTGTCTCATCATCCCAGGGTTTCACATCCAGTAAGATGGATGATTTGGCAATAAGAGTTGGTTCTAAAAAAAGCAAGAAGATGGTGAGGGAGGAGGAGAGAAAGCAACATGATGCAAGAATAAATTAAAAGATATCCTGGACATTTCCCAGGCTATAAGGCATTTCATAAAAGCTGTCTGCAAACCTATATAAAATGCAGCAGGAAAAGAACAGTCAAAACAGGTGAACAATAATGCTTTAATGTATGAATCTGTCAATGTAGAAGGCTTTACTCTTTCCAGTCTTATGTGGAAAATCCCTTGTATAAAGATTTGTTTGTCATAACTTTTATAAAATTTCCAGTAAATTAGTATAATATTAAAAGACACATGTACTTCCAACTTCTGTTATATCAAGTCATCTTGTCATCAAGCCAAGCTTACTCAGAAATCTGCATAAAATCTAAAGTTGTCATCTTGTCTGTTACACAGAAAGTCCTTTTCAGCTGACCTGAAAAGGAGCATGATACAGTGTAACTGTTTATTTCCCACAGATGGAATACTGCAACTGCTACATGTCAGAACAGTTCCAGACCAGTAACTGTGGAATCCTATATTGAAATGATTAGGTTTCAATATTAAAATAAAAGGTTGATTTTTAATCTTCCTTCCTACTATTATGTTATCTTGATAGTGTCTAAAGTAGATGTGTGTCCAGCCATTAATGGAGAGTCCAAACTTTGCATTTGTATCTTTAGAAGCAAATCCCAAACTCAAGTCACAACTCATTATTGACACTGCAGTCTCAACGTAGTGACTAAAGTGTGCTTGTGATAAAAGTGCTCTACCACAACATAGTGAGAAACTGTACTATTTCAAATGTACTTGATCGAAGCAAATTGTAACTACTCCAGCTAATAATTGGGGGGAGTGGTGGAGAAAGTAGGGGGAGGGTTGGCGGGGGGGAAGGGAAGAAAAGGGATTTTCTTGTCCCCCTTTCCAATGTGCATAGAACAGGCTATTAAAAAAGCTTCCAGACATACTTTTGGACTTCTTAGATTCATATTGAGCAAGACGCTCTTCTCTCAGTCTCTTTGATTCTTCACTTTCCTGAAAGAGAAATAACAGATTCACAACAAGGCAAAGACAGACATTCTTTACTCACTATTAATAAAAGTAGACTGGCTTTTAGTCAGGTAAAAACAAATCATCACAAGATCAGCCGAAAGATGGTGATTGATCTTTAAGTTGTTGCTTTAATAAGCCAGTTAAAAGTTTACTAGAATTTTGTAGGAAGGTTCTTTTGTTGTTTCTGTCACCTAAAAATGTTTCTGCATCCTTAGAACAAAAACATTACTAGTATGAGAATGGAATGAAAAGAAATGCTCAAATGCACGAATGGTATTAAGCACTTGGCAGACTATGGGTAAAATTTTCATGAGCATCTATGAGACAGATTTCTAAGTGCCTACGTCATTTAGGTGACTGAAAATTTTACTCTATATTTAGTCTTGCACATGGACATTCCTGTTGATCTAATGGACATATATGAAGTAGAAAGCATTTTTCAAGTTTAAACCATGTAAAAAAGAATTACTCTGAAGTTCCTTACAGATCAAGTCAGGTCAAATTTCCATAAATAAAATGCTTTCTCTTAGTTTAATTTTTATTACTGCTCTGGTAAAGTTCATGCCTATTACAGTAACATGTTCTTCACTACCCTATTAGTTATTTATCTCCTCACAGGTTCTTTCCTGTTTATCACACAAAGTTAGATGCGTTTCAGGGCTGTGATAATCAATTTCTGGTGTATTTCAATCAAATTATGATCTTTTAAAAACAAAATAAAAATTCACAAATCTATTTCTAAAAAACCTCAGTACCTCCTCCTCATCAGACCCAAAGAGATCAATGTCATCATCATCTTTGCTATCTGTGGTTGCACCTGTGGAATCTTCAACATCAGCAGGACCATATTTCCCCAAAGCCTTCTTTACTCCTGGCAAACTAAAGAAATGGCAAAATATTAGTTTAAAATGAATATACTCCTAATTTCAGATACTAATATTTTTAAGATCAGTGAACCTACAGTTACAACTACTTGTGGTAGCAATGAAGTATACTAGTTTCAAAAGTGAAACACCAGAACAATCCCAAAAGTGCACTCACAGCACAGAATGATCGTTAAACTGACAATTATTATGGTGAATCCCACGTGCCTAGGCAGCTAAATGGCATATTATTTTTGTTCTTGCTAGCAGCATTTCCTACAGTATACCACTTATACAGCGGCCAAACAAAATGAAGCACTTCTCTGGAATTTTGTCAATGGGTGCTTTGATAAGTTTTGCTTTTCTTTTCAATGTGCAGAGATGTTACAGAACATATCATCAGAGAAAGATTAGTGATTTAAAGAAGTTATAACTAACAATATACTGTGTCTCATTAACAAAGAGAAATTTTCCTACTTTCCACCCAAATGTTTCCCTGAAAACCTTTGCTTTTGGTGGAGGATTAACAGCCGCTCCGTAGGCATGGTGATGAGTAAAGCTAGCTTTGTCAGAGGGTAATTAATTCTGTGATTTTGGTGTTTTAGTGAGTGCTTTAAGCTATGGAGCTGTTTGAAAATTGTTTTTTCTAATATTTAACATATAACATACAAACTTGCTTATGGTTATTTCAGAAGAACCAACAGAACCTCTTAAGGACTAAGTACTGTACTTCGAATCTCAGACACATCGAATAGCTCCATCTAGTGCTTGAAAATATATAGACTTCAAGATAAGTTTTCCACCGCCTCCTCATTAAGGTACAGTACCTCATTTTCTTTACCTTTAACTATGACTTTCTTTGTGTTTTCATTTTTCTAATGGTGGCTACCAAAGCCATAATAGCATAGTCTGTTATTTTAAGCTTTTTTTCTATTTGTGACTATTTGCATTTTTATTAGACTGCTATTTCTTATGAACTGCAGTGACAGAATACTAGCCTTAGTGATTACACTCTTCTATATTCACTTCTGCTTTGATTTTGGTTAGACTGGCACTAGTTAGATTTAGTTACCATATCAGAATTTTTAGTGATCTTTGTGAAGTAAGTTTACAACTTCAGCCTAGTTCCAAGAAGAGAAACCATCACAAGTGGTATAAATCCGTGGTAGCATCAAAAAAGCCAAAGGTCAGGAGACTGAACCACTCAACTCTACAGGAGGCTCCCCCCAGAACAGGGTTGAGACATAATGGTGAGGCAGTGTGAAGGTGCATACACTGACACTGCCTATATGCTGTACCTTTTCTAGAGAGGACTTCAGTCTCCATGGCTGTCAATACGGCAACTTTCATGAGCACTAAATTCACTAAAAGAGAAAAGAATACATTTGCTTTCACATTTCCCCCTCATTTTCAGGTCTCTTTGTGGATCACTATTTAATTTGGTTTATGCTTTCAGGATGATCGTTTGAATGAAAGGTCTCCCAATATATAGTTGATCATTTTGTTTATTAGTATTCCTACCTCAAACTACACTTTGGGCAAAAAAACAAGCTGGTGTACGTGTACAAGTTTCAAATTTAAATCTACAGGAGCTTGATTGTATGGGGAATTATTGGGGTATGGTTCAAATCTAATCCTGGTGATATCAACTTTAAATTACTATTCTGATAATCTACATGAGGTAAGTGTCATTCTAACTCCTAGAACTCAGAGTCTACTTCGGTGGTTCTCAACCTATTTACCATTGTGAGATGCATATGCAGCTCTCACCATATTATGTGGGCCACAGCTATGTGCTGATGGGGCCACAAGCAGCCAGTGGAACCACCGTCTATATAAAAGCATCACCACAAATGGTACCTTGTTGAAGTTTAAGCAGCCTCCCAATGACTGAGAGGGCATGAAGACTGAATTAGCTTCCTGACATTTAGATCAGAACTGAGGTGTATTAGCAGCAAGACAGTGTGGAAGGTTTACACTCCTGCCTGCACCGTACCAGTTCTATGGATAAATAAAGAGCTCCCTTGTTCAGAGCTATCAAGCATACACTTTTCAAAAGCAAAGAGGCTCAAACAAACTTTAAAGACAAAAAGCTAGGTAAACTGCTGGCTACAATCCCAATGCAAACACAACAGATTTTGTTCAAAATATTGAATGGAAACCGCAAAGCTTATGATGTTTAACCACTCTCCTATAAATATAAATTGGTGTCTGGTGCATTAAGTTCGGCATACCTTGCTTTTTGCTTTTCATATGACTTAATGTGGTTGTACCAGCGGAGAGCGTGGAACAAGTCAGCAGGAGGCGGCGCAGACACTGCTTCAAAAACGGCAATGTCAGCCTGAGAGGGCACATACCTACAGAAAAGAACACATTCAAATAGGAAAACGAACTGCTTTTTGTAACGAACCAGTCATAACAGAAGTCGTGTGTGAAATAACTTACACTTGACAAGTCACTTGGATACGTCTTCTCTACCGAAGACACCCATGGCTGCTCGCAGCTGAGCCGCGCTCAAATGAGAACGGCCACGCCGCGTAACACTCAAGCTCCTAGAGCCCCAGTACCTGGCCCCCAAGGGGCCGGGCCGGCCAGGGTTAACCACACTAGGGTTAGGGCTTGTGGCTGCGGTTGGAGCCAGTGTCACAGCGCAGACCCGCTTTCCCTGCAGTAGGAGCATAAGGAAATACACCGACTGCAGAGGTTCCCACTCATCTCGCAACCCCCGGCCCCTGCAGCTGCGCAGGCCGGGAGAGCAGCACCGCAGCCCGGTACCTGCCAGGCGGCTCTTTGTGACGGCGGCTCTGGGGTTATTACCCTGGGGAGGCAACGGACTCAACGGCCGATTGGGGGTGGGGCAGGCCCGCAGCTGAGCGGCGGCACCAGGCACGTGCGGGCCAGCGGCCAGTGCCGCCCCACACGCAGGCAGGCTCGAGACACCCTGAGCCGCAGCAGAGCCCAGGGCCTAGCGGGGGAGGGGCCGAGCGCGCAGCGGCAGGCGCCTCGCGGCACCCCGCACCGCCGCTCACCCTTCGATGTAGCTCTTGTCGGCCAGGAAGTCGTTGAGGAGCCGGAGGCCGGCAGCGGATCTGAGGTCCCCGAAGCCCATGATGGTGGCGGCAGTGCAGCACACAGACAAACCCAGCTGCCTTAGCACCTACCGCAGAGAGAGGGACCCACTCGCCGCGCCGGATTTATATAGAGTGCGTTGTATCCCTCCGCCACACCGCCATTGCTGTCGTGAGATTATCCCTCCGCAGAGCAGAAAATAACCCCCCGCCCCCTCCCACACCACCTGGTACAGGGCGCGGGGCGGAAAGGAAATGAAAACAGAAGGACGGCATGAAGTGAACGGCTAATAATGAGGATGTTCCGGAAGGTTCCGCCGCGGCTAATTTTCGAAAATTGCCACCGTCAGGGAGTGAGTGACGGACGTTGCCGAGGCCTCTAGTGACGGAAATTGCCGAAGGTGCCTCCGGGGGGTGACGGAAGTTGCCGACTCCGAGGCCGCTAGCGGCGGAAATTGCCGAGACGGCCGCCATATTAGCTGGGTGAGCGCTCGCAGGAGCGTTGTTGTGGTTCGGAAGAGCAAACCGGAGCAGCGGGTGCTGCTGCTGGTCCCCCAGTACAAGAAGGTAATGGGGGGGGCTTGGCACTAGCGTTCCTGCCCGGGGCGGGGCCCCGCGCTGAGGAGCGGTTAGTCGTTCCCTGCGCGCGGTGGGGGGATGATTTCACCCTGTCCCGGGGATGCCCTTCACGGGCTCCGGCTCCCTCAGTGCCGGTGCCGGCTGAGGCTGGGGGCCTGACCTTGTCTGGGCTGGCGCTGAACAGGTGACCCGGCCCGTTAGCCCTCGCCCTGGGGTTCGTGGCGTTACATAAGCCAGCCCCAGACTCTTCCCCGCCTGCTGCGTGGGGGCGGGGCAGCGCTGGTGGGAGCAGGTCCCCCGGGGGGCTCCCGGGGAGCCTGGGGCTGGCGGGCGGCGCTGCTGTGACGGCTCGGAGAGCCCCGGGGTCCCAGAGCGGCGCTCGAGTGGCACATGAGGCCAGGGTCTCCAGCGGGGCCCTGGCCGGCCGGGAGCAGAGCCCAGGTCTCTTCCTGAGAGCGGCGTCTGATCCCTTAGAACTTGTGCATTCGCAGACCTAGTCCGGGTCACTCGTTGCCATTGCTATGGGGCTGTGTCTTATTCCCCAGCTGCACCCGGGGTCCTTACTGCGGTATCCTGCTGTTGTATGTAGTTGGGCTTGAGGCCGGGAAAGTGGTACTGACTGGACAAGAGTTTTGGACAATAACTGTGTGTGTGTGTCCCTTTTAAAAACCCACAAATGACAGGGTTCTGCCCCAGGTAGCTTACAGTCTAAAGCTGCAATCCTGCAAAGATTCACACCCATTCTTAACTTTACACTTATGAATAGTCTTGTTGAGGTTACATAGATGAGCATTTGCAGGATCAGGGTGTATACTAGACATAATTCATCAAGGGATGTCAGTCAACAAAAGAAGAGGTGGAGGAGGTTTTGTATGGTAAGGCGAGAGTTACAACTGTGAAAGATCAAGTGATGCTTTTTTTGTGAGGTCTTATGGCAAAGAATTGATTTAATTTTAAGAAAGGGTTCTCAATGACCAAACTGAGTGAAAAGCCAAAAGTAAACAGCATAAATAAAGAAAAGTAAATCTTGTTTTCAGTTACAGTTAAACAAAGATTTAACAATCACCGGTTGTTATGGTTAATAGCACAAGGAAAAATATTAAGAATGTTATTTTAGATTATAGTTAATAGTGCTCCTTTAACCTTGTGGCTCAAGAATATGGGGATTCAGGATGAAAGATTCTCATTCTCAGGCCACGTCTACACTACAAAGTTAAGTCATTTTTATGTAAGTTGACGTCGAGCCTCTGATTTAAGCAAGTCGATCTTGTGTGTCCGCATTGTGTTGGCGGAGCGCATCCTCACTAGCAGGGCTTGAATCAACGCACAAAGCGCTGCACTGTTGGTAGCTATCCCACAGTGCATGTAGCCATGTGGAATTTTGTGTTGGGCTTTCAATGCCTTATGGGACCAAAACATTTGCGCATGTGGTTATGGGAACATGGCGTTAGCCTCCCTTACCTCACTCCCTCCCTGAAATCAACGGCAAACAAACCAAGCCTTTTTCACGCCTTTTTTCGTAAACCTGGGTTACCTGTGCAGATGCCATAGCACGGTAAGCATGGACCCTGCTCAGCTGTACACTGTTGTTGTGAGCATTACAGACACCTCGGGCCTTATCCTGCAGTATTTACACAGCTGATACAGGAGCTGCCGCATAGAACAATGTGATGCCATGCAAGCAGCCCTGCTAAAAACCATAGAGTGGAGCAATTCGTAGTTGCTGGCAACAGTCATGCATCACCTTGACACGGTTGAGCATCTCTTTTGGGCCAGGGAAACAAGCACTGCCTGGTGGAACCGCATCGTTATGCAGCTATGGGATGATGAGCAGTGGCTGCAGAACTTTCATATGTGTAAGGCCACTTTCCAGGAACTGTCTGAAGAGCTTTCCTCAGCCCTGAAGTGCAGCAATACTAAAATGAGGGCTGCTCTGATAGTGAAGAAGCAAGTGGTGATTGCTCCGTGGAAGCTTGCTACGCCAGACTACTGTTGGTCAGTGGGGAATCAATTTGGAGTGGGTAAATCTACCATGGGATCTGTTGTGATCCAAGTTTGCAGGGCAATCAACAGACTTCCGCTAAGAAGGGTAGTGACTCTGGGCAACATGCAGGACATAGTGGATGGTTTTGTGGCGATGGGGTTCCCTAACTGCGGTGAGCCTATAGATGGAACACATATCCCTGACTTGGCACTACACCACCTTGCCAAAGAGTACATAAACTAAAAGGGGTACTTCTCAATGGTGTTGCAAGTGCTGGTGGATCACGGGCCATTTCACCAACATCAGCGTGGGATGGTCAGGAAAGGTGCGTGATGCATGTGTCTTTAGGAACACAGGTCTGTTCATAAAGCTGCAAGCAGGGACTTTATTCTGCAGTCTGGACAGAACCACTGGTGATGTTGAAATGCCAGTCATGATCCTGGGATACCAAGCCTACCCCTTGCTCCCATGGCTCATGAAGCCATACACAGGCAGCCTGGACAGCAGTAAGGACAGGCTCAACCATAAGCTGAGCAAGTGCAGAATGGTGGTAAAATGTGCCTTTGGATGTTTAAAAGTCCGCTGGCGTTGTTTGCTTACTAGATTAGACCTCAGTGAAAACAGTATCCCCACTGTTATTGCTGCCTGCTCTGTGCTTCATAATATCTGTGAAACAAAAGGAGAAAAGTTTCCGGCAGGGTGTGGGGTGGAGGAAGATTGCTTGGCAGTCAATTTTGAGCAGCCAGACACCAGGGCAATAAAAAGAGCACATCGAGGGGCTCTATGTCTCTGTGAGGCTTTGAAAACCAGTTTCAGAAATGATCCACAGTAATGTGACGCTTATCTGTGTTGTTCCTTACCAAGCTGTCCCCTTCATTGCATTTTCTCCCCTGTAAACTCCACCCCCACTAACTACAGTGTGCTGAATGAATTAAAGAGCCTTTTCTCCTCAATCCCTTAAATTTTATTATGCACAAAAACACACACAGGTAGCAAAGAAAAGTAAGATAACCTGGGGCAAAAGAGCTGATAACACAGGTTTGTGTGTGTGGGGGGGAGGGGAAACAAGGACAGACTGCTTACATTTGCACTGCAGTAACAATCCAAGGTGTGGGAATGGGCGCCTTCTGTTCCTTCTACCCTCCCCTAGTTTTGAGTGCAAGAGATACTGAAACCTCCCCCCACCTGATAGGACATTTTGGGGAGAAGGATGTGGAACTTGGCGATGATGGCAGCAGGTTCAACATAGGCTGCAGAGGGACTGTAGCATTCGGCTGCCTTTCTTGAACCTCAACCAGATGCCTCAACATGTCTGATTACTCCCTCATAATCCACACCATCTTGTCCTGCATGTCGCGTTCATGTTTCCCTGCATGCTCTCCTGTCCTTCCTGTCCATGTGCAGATTGTCGGATAGCGTAATCCTCCATGCTCTGAGCTCCGTCTTGTCACTCTCGGAGGCACACATTAACTCATTGAACATGTCCTCCCGAGTCATCTTTTTCCGCCTTCTAATCTGGGAGAGTCTTTATCCCAGTATGGAGGATGTGCCGATGGACAACGTTTCAGCTGCAAAGAATACAAAGCACGAGAGTAGCATTGACAGTGCATACATTGCTTCTGGTGCAAGGTTAATTCTTGTTAAAAAAACACCCCTCAGTGCACTTCTCTGCAAGCCACAATCTAATCACAACCGCTGGCTATTACAAGAGTCGGTTTGCTGCTCCATCCGTGGGTGAGTAAGGCCATGAGGCATGGGTGAGAGGTCTTGTGCTGCAGTTTTTGTGAAAACATCCTTGGAATCACAGGTTGGAACTTGAGAAAAGCTTCCTTTCCCCTAGCAACCTGATGGTGCTTGAGGACAGGCACCAGTGTAAAGCCCCCCAAATAGGTTTGTGGTTTTTTACAAAAGCAGCACTGGGTTGGGGAGGAAGGAGACAAACAGTAACACACACACACACACACCCCTTAAAATGCTGGTTGCAATACACGGTGATCCCTTCCAACCACAGCACACTTGGGAAAGTGTGGTTGTGTGACCCAGATTTCACTGAACAGGCGGATTACTTGTTGAATTGTTTACGGCTTAAGGGCTAGCATTGAAAACTTCCCCCGTTTCCTCTACGTGACCATATGCGATATCACTCTCCTGAGGATAACAGAGGCAGAAAGGGAGTAGATGATGTATCTGGGTACAGACCTGGTCCTTATGCTACAGTGCTGTGTGCCGCAATGATGCCAGAAAACTTAATGCTGGAGTGGGGCGGGAAAGTGCCCTACTGTGGTAGACAAAATAAGGCAACCCTTCCCAGAAACTTTCTGCAAAAGATTGCAGAGTACCTCCATGAAAGCTTCCTAGAGATCTCCATGGAGGATTCCAGGGCCATCCCTGTGCACATAAACAGTCTCTTTCAGAGAGCACCCTCTGTGTAGCTGGAGTGGCCACTGATACCCCTACACCTCCTTTTTGGTCAGATTAAACATTCAAAATAATAGCATGTAACGCGTACGGTTTGACTGGAAATGTGTACTCACCAGAGGTGCCTTCCCTGGCATCACACACTTCTAGCAATTGCTCCTGTGAAGGGATGGGCTCCAAGGTTAAAAACAGTGCTTGGCTGTCGGGGAGAATGGATCCTTCGCTTGCCTGCCTTGTATTCTCCTCCTCTGCCTCATCAACAATGTCCTCCTCGTTGTTGCTCGAGGTCGCCTGGGGCTCCTGTGAGGTATCCACCACTACCCCAAAACGCTCCGTGGAGTTGCTGCTGAGAATCGCATGCAGCGCCTCATAAAAGCTGCATTTCTGTGGGGCAGAACCAGATCGACTGTTCGCCTCCCTTGTCTTCTGATACGCTTGCCGAAGCTCTTTTATTTTCATGCAGCACTGCTGCATGTCCCTGGTGTGGCCCTTCTCCCCCATTCCCTGTGTGATTTTTGGCACAGATGTCAGTGATTCTTCTGCTGTGAACTCCTCCTGTGTACTCCATGCAGGTATTTACACTGAAGAGGAACCTTCCAGCCTCTGAAATACTGAATTTCTATAGAGTATTAAACAGATTTAAATAATTAGTTTTTAGAGTGCTTTCTCTGAGTCCAGTCCAGTTAGTCTAGAACAGCAGGTCCATTGCCTAATTTCTTGCCCACACTCCTCAAACCAGCAGAGACTGACAGTTTTGTGGCAGCCCAGTAAATCCATGTGGGGAGAGGGAGAGTGCCTTTCTGTGGTTTTGAGTGATCTCCAGCAGATGCTTAGAGCAAAATTTGACTAGCTTCAGAGCGATTTGCATGCAGCACAACCAGTGGCGTAGCCAAGTGGGAGGAATAGGGGGAGCAATTTAAAAAAAAAAGGGGAGGGCACTGAGGCGCTTTTACTCACCCAGTGGCGCTCTGGGTCTTCGGCGGCAGGCCCTTCGCTCGCTCCAGGTGTCTTTGGCGGCACTGAAGGTCCCGCTGCTGAAATGACGCCGAAAACCTGGAGCGAGTGATGGTCCTGCCGCTGAAGTGCCGCCGAAGACTCAGTGCTGCCGAAGACCTGTAGCATTACCGGGTGAGTATAATAAAAGCGCCGTAGCGGGTGGCGCCTTTTTTTTTTTTTTTTTTAAATCATCGCTCCCCCGGGGGGCGGGGGGGGAAAGGTGGCAAGAAATTGACAAGGTGCCACTTGTGCTCAGTGGGGAAGTGGCCGCTCCTTCGCTCCCACCCTAGCTACGCTACAGAGCCCACTAGCTGAAGGGGAGGGTAGCTCTGCTGTTGAAACTTTCAGGGAGTGATAGACTAGTACTCTCCTGCTTCTTTCCAAAATAATAGGAAGCGCTGTAGCTGTATAAGCTAATGATGCAGCTATCAAGTTTTAAGTGCATAGCCTGAGCTGTTAAGCTCTACCATATTGAAATCTAGTCCATTTTCAAAAAAAGTTAAAAGTAGCTTGATATTCCTCCTATGACCAGAGTCCCATGCTGTCTTACTCACTAAGTAAACAACCTAAAGAGAAATTTTTTTCCCGATCTCATTGCTTTACAGTAATAAGTGCTGCTTCTAGCAGTACTGGATAAATAAGACAGTGCATCAAGTTGATGATGTTTGTTTAATATTGTTTCTGAAAAATCATTAATGATTAGTAATTCATAATTTAATACTTCCTCCAACAGTCATCTTTGATCATTTGAAAAATCATATTTTTGGTCTGTAATCAGGCAATATTGTTTTGAAGTAGTTCCACTGTATGTGGTGATAAGGGCTTAGCGTCCTATCCACTCCCATGGTAAAACTCGCTGTGACCTCGTTGAGAGTAGGATTGGGCTTGCTTTCAGTTCTTATGGTTTTGTTTTGGATTTTTTTGGGTGTGTGTGTGTGTGTGTGTGTGTGTGTGTACACATACACACACCTCCACCCCGATATAACGCTGTCCTTGGGAGCCAAAAAATCTTACCACTTTATAGGTGAAACCACGTTATATTGAACTTGCTTTGATCCTCTGGAGCGCGCAGCCCCGTCCCCCCGGAGCGCTGCTTTACCGCATTATATCCAAATTCGTGTTATATCGGATCGTGTTATATTGGGGTAGAGGTGTGTATATATAATATCACACACAGATTGCTCATTAACTTTTTTCTATAAATTGTTTATAATAATTCTGAAGATCACACACTTCCTAATTGTAGGGTTGCTCATCACAAGCAAGCTGTTCTTAGCAAACAACTTTGAAGTGTTTTGTTGTGGGACAGGAAAACAAAGAATACCATGGACTTGCAAATATGTGAAAAAAAGAGGAAGTCGAATATAGAACCTGCCATCAGGACAATGTCCATTTTAGTACTGCAACAGCATTTCGTCCCCTTGGGAAAAATAAAATGGGTTACATGCGAACTCTGAAATGCTCTTCACTCCTTGTTATCAAGTTCCTGTGATCACTTGAATCTTGTCTCATAGCTTAGCTTCTGAGGGCTTGTCTACATGGTACCACAGACTGTGATGCCATATAGCTAAGCCCTAATTTTCTTAACTCTCGTTCTTCATAAAAGAATGGACCCCATTCAACTTCCAAATTCCTTGGCTTTGGAGGATAGCTTTGTTATGAGGGTAGTGAGTCACTCCAAACTACAGACCAACTATTTTGCAGTTAGGTCATAAAATGAGATGTTTATATGTATTTAGGAAGCTGGGGGAGCCCAATTCAGACTGACACTAAGGCCTGGTCTACACTGGGGGCGGGGTTCGAACTAAGGTACGAAAGTTCAGCTACGCGAATAGCGTAGCTGAACTTGAAGTACCTTAGTTCGAAGTACTTACCCGTCCTCACGGCGCGGGATCGAAGTCCGCGGCTCCCCCGTCGACTCCGCCACCGCCGTTCGCAGTGGTGGAGTTCCAGAGTCGACGGGAGCGCGTTCGGAGTTCGATATATCGCGTCTAGATGAGACGCGATATATCGAACTCCGAGAAGTCGATTGCTACCCGCCGACCCGGGCGGGTAGTATGGACGTACCCTAAGGAGAAACAAACATTCAGTTTAAGAACAACACATCAGAAACAATTGCAAATAATGCTTTTCCAAGAACAGTCTTTTCTTTCAACTGCCTTTCTTTTTTTTGTCATTTCTTGCTTTGTTAAAGTTATCTGTTTTAGACTGTGAGCGGTTTATGGAAGAGAATTTGTCATCCTACTTTTTTTCTGTAAAGTGACATGCATGCTAATGGAAACACTCTTATTTTGATAGCTGCCTGCTAGTTTGGAATAGGGAGCCAGCATTGAGGAGTTTGTGGGGTTACAAGACTGGAAATCAGGAGACATTGGGTTTATATCCATCCTTGCTATTGATTCACAGTGTGACCTGTATTCAATCTCTTGGGCTCATATGTTCAAAAATGTCCATTCACTTTGAATGCCTCAGTTTTGGGGGCACAATTTTCAGAAGAGCAGTGCACACTTTTTACTCTCATTGATTTAAGCTGGAGTTATGGAGGATGCCCCGCACCTCTGAAAGTCAAGCCTTAGGCTGTGTTGAGTTAGTCACGAATGAATGGGCACCTGAAAATTTGAGTTTGAGTGATTGATTTGCCTAAGGCTATGGAGGTAATTGTTGTCAGAGCCAGGATTAGAACTCAAGAATTCTTGGTGCTGTCATCTACTCATCGCTTAGGACATATGATACAAAAGTTTTTGTAATTTGTATGGAACAGTCTTGCATACAAATTAAAAACTTAAGATCTGGAGAAATCAGGGCAGATTGATTTAAATCCACCAATTTTAATCATGTTTTGTATTTGCATTGTTTAGTTGCTTTCCTAAAAAAAAAAATTAAAAAAAATGATTCTTATTGGGTGGTAACTGTTAAAACATGCTGATTTGCAACTAAATATAGCCTTTACACTAAATTTGTTGCTTCTTTTTGCTATCCAGCAGGATACACTATATCAATACACATTTATTTAAGCAGTTATATCACTTAACTTCTTACTAGATAGTGTTTCTGTCAAGCTCTATTTGGATGGAAATTCAAAATCAGTGCACAAAAAGATTTTAATTTTAAGAGAAAAAGTTTATCAAAACATGTTTTGTATTTAATACTAACTTCATTAAGCAAAGGAAGTATTATCTGTAGTTAGTGAATTGAATTGATTGTTTCTGGTCACCATGTCCTTCAGGATTTTAGAACTAGTAGCTCTCATTCGCACATCTAGTATTTATTCATAGATTGGAAGAGGAAAACAAGCTTGCCTGCTCTTACAGTTTCATTCTCAACTTTGAGTGTACTAGTCATTGAACTAAGCTAGTTGAACAAACTAAAATGAAAAAAATGTATTCTTTCTGTGCCTGCAGAAGGAGGCACTGTTGTCAAAAGCTGGGGTAGCACTTCAACAAACTCTGGTTCCTGATGCTTAGTCAGCAACTTCCACCAGTTCAGTTATTTTACTGTCTTTAAAACTTGGCACAAAGATAGTGCTTAATAATTTTTATATTTAATTTAAATTAAAATAATTTAAATATAATATACAATAAATTTAGGCTAACATAGATGTTAACTTCATATTTAGATTTTTTTAAAATAAGTTTGTATTTAAATATTATTGATTTTTATCCATCATAGAAATATCCGGCAGATCTTAATTGCTAAAATTTAACCCACTAACTTCTCTTGTATTAATTTTCAGCACCATGCTGCGATTACCTGTTGTCCGCAGGGCCTTAGCTGGTGTCACTCAATCCACCAAAGGATGTGGTGAGTCTGCCTGCATTTTATACACAAGTGCATGAGAAGCCTTTCCCTACTTATACAGAGTGATACAATGCACGTAAAGAAGGGATTGTGTACTGGGGTTATTACACAAATTTCCTACCATTTTCTGGGTTTCATATAGTGCTCTTGTTGCTGGTGGGGTTTGGATTGCACTAGCTATTACTTATTTGTATGTATAAAAACAACTAGAAGCACCCATCTTAGGCTATGGAAGCTTTTACGTATCCTGAAGTTAACAATGTTCAATAATGTGAAACATCCTTCAATAAGTTTCTCATACTACTCTACCCTTTATTATTAACATTAACTTGCCAACAAACTTAACAATAAAATCCTTCTACCCCTGCACCTGCACGCTTTCCAAATGCATTGAGGAGAAAAAATAGACTTATGGTATGGCTGGGAGGTAACAAGAAGTCTGGCTTTGTAAGAGCCCAGAAGGAAGTGAATTCCACAGCCAAGGGGCCTTCATGGAGAATGCCCTGTCTGCAGCTCCCTCCCATTTAGAGCTACTTTGAATCACGTGAAAGAAGAATGTCTTGACTGTGATTGGTACTAATGTCCTTTAAAATTTCCCTCATTCCCCAACACCACTAACAATGCACTGGAGTATCCAGAGATTGATGTTCCACAAGAGCTGTAGAAATGCTAAGCCACTTAAGCAGTCTGAATGGCTGAATGTTTACAGGTGTGTGATGTTACCCACACTGACATTTTTTTTTTAAAAAAGCCCATAATTTGCCATATGAAAAACAATGCAGTTGTCAAAGCAAAAAGAGAGCACACTTTAATATTTTATGTGGCAAGCATTTAAAAAGCCATTTTGTGGGGGATAAAGCTATATAATACCTTAAATCTGCATTTATTAGTGAATTTTTGTGAAAGATAGCTCAGAAGGAAACACATGAATTATGATTGATTTGCTTTTAAAAATTGGCCATCAGCTATTCTCCATACTTTTCTTCTCTCATGTTAGAAATAACATCTCACTGAGCTTCACAAGTGATACCTGCCCTAAGGAATATCCACTTTGTTGTTGTTTGGTGGCGTTTTTTAAATGATCAACTTAGATTAATTATTGTGATATGTATTTTTACATAATGATCATATGCCTAGAGTTTTGATAGACGTACTGCATCAATTGAAGAAATAATATTTTTTTAAGCTTTTGGTCGCATCCTAGTTCATAATGGTTGAAGACATAGCAATGCCAAATGTGCTAGATGAGATGCAATGAGGAATAAGAATTTTAGACAAGCTAATGGAAATCAGGGTTATATTTTTTGTTTGGTTTATTGTTGATAGAGCTAGTATAATAGGCGGCATAACTGTCAAAACATTAGTAAGCAACATCTAAGAAATTTGCCTGCAGTAATCCTGTCTTTGGATTTTTATGGTTCCTATCACCAAGCTATCTAGATGCCAACTTCATAATTAAAGTAGCCTCCAGTATGTGGACAACTGACTAATAAAATGCTTATTGGTCTTTTGGAGCACAGGTTTGGATGTTAACCTTTCTGGTCAACCAATTAGAGTAAAGAGACCAAGAATAGTGTGTGTCACATTTAGCAGTGACTTAAATTCTCATTTGTTTTTTTCCCTTGTATCTTTTAGTGCGTACAACCACTACAGCAGCCAGCAACTTGATAGAGGTGTTCGTTGATGGGCAGCCTGTCTTTGTAGAACCAGGAACCACAGTGCTTCAGGTAGAAAAAATTCTGGACCAGCATCTGACTACCTCGTGCCCCCTCTCCCTCTCCCATTGGTAACAGTATATTTTGTCATTGTGTTACACTTCATGTAACTGAACACTTTGTGTGTCTCATGGCAGTTCCATATAGGTGGTTTTTCTATCCACCAGAGAACTTAATATGGGATGATCACTTGTAGTGGCTTTACATTTTGAGAAAGCAAAATCTGACCCGATTAGCTGAAAGGAAGATGTCATAGGAGGAATTCAAACTGATTACTACTGCAGTGCTGTAAATAGATTCAGACAAGCTTTAATTAAATTCTAGATGGCGCAGGTAGAGCAGTTATGGTGGCTCTCTTGCGTCCTTGTCAGAACTATATGGGTCACACCCACTGTTTTTCCACGCTTTATATGGCTACTGCTCTTCTTATAGTGGACTGAACGGGACTCTTTGAGAGCCCTCGGTGCTATACTTAATTAAGTGGTATGCAAGATATAGCTTCCCTTCCTGCCCCAGCTCTTATGGCTCAGAACTCTATGCATGCCTTTGCCACACTTCCCCTCTTCCTGGCCTGAGGGGGAAAAATGTGTGAAGTCAAAATGGGATCCAAACTTTTCAAGGCTATGCCTAGCATTGCAGCTGGGCCACTAGGCCAGCTTTTCAAGTAGACTTCTAAATTAACTTTTTAGGAGCAATAAGGAGCAATAAAAAACAGCTATGGAGAAATGGCACATAAAGTATGCAGCCAAGGTTCATTTCAGAGGGCAGAATTGTGCCTTTGGATGCAAGTTACATTAAAATGGTTGTGGCTTTATAGTTCCCAGCTAATAGTCCAATGCAGTATTTCTCTTAGGCTCCATTGCTGCTTAATCAGCTTTCTCTCTCTGCTCTACTGACATGAGACTCCTTTTGTAGAAGTTGACGATGAACCAAGAGTTCATATTAATTAATTAAGTAATTTAATAATAAAGTGACATCTACCTCCCTTTTGAATACCTCTGCAGCATCTAGTGGCAGTGTAATCTATTTACAGTGTAAATACAGGATTTTTTACGGTGGTTGGGGTGGGGAGGAGAGGGAGCATCGTGCCCCCCAGGTCCAGCTCTGCTTCTAGCCACAGCTTTTTCCCCCCTCCCCAGCTCTGCCTTCAGCCCAAGCTTCGCTGCTGAGGATGCCTTGACTGTGCAGTAATGGGGTGGGAGGGCGGCACAGATAGAGTCTGTTAATGGTAAGGGGGAGCGTGACTGGAATAATTTGCACACCACTGTGCTTGGGGTTAGGCTGGGGAACTGTTCAAAGGCAATAGGTAACTTCGATAAAATCCTTTTTCTAATACAATATAGAAGTGTGAAACATGAGGTTGCATCGTTGGTGGTTTTTTTTTCTGTGTAACTTGTATATTTTTGCTTTCCTTTACTATTTAATCTTTGAATATGTGGCTTTTCAATTAAATAAACTTTTTGTTTATTTTTAACTCTATCAAGTCTCTGGTACAAACTGTATGGAGTGTGTATCCCAAAGTGAGCTGGTATAATAGGGGGAGCTGGTTCTGGGGTGACAAACCAAAGGGCAATTGTCTGAGTGCCTGGTTGTTAAGAACTTGGAGAGGATGGATTTGGGGAGACACTGGACTGGAAAGCTGTTGGTGTTACCATGCAAGGAATAAGGCTGATGTAAGCCAGGGCGAGACCTTGTGCTTGTGGGCAGACTACCGGTGTCAGGGATCTGAGCACAGCATTAAGGCATACCAGCGTTAACAGGGCAGGCAATGACAGAACCTCTTACTGGTCTGGATGATCCCCAAAACATCACAACTCCCAGATCCTTTTCTGCAGTGCTGCTACCCAGCCAGTTAGTCCCTATTTATGTATTTGATTTTTCCTTCCTGAAAGGTGTAGTACTTTGCATTTGTCTTTATCTAATTTAATCTTGTTGACAAATTGGAGAATTAGTCACGGTTGTTTTGAATTCTAATGTTGTCCTCCAAAGTCGCTTGGTGTCATCCACAAGTTTTATAAGCATACTCTCCACTCCATTATCCAAGTCATTAATAAAAATGTTGACTAATTCCGGACCCAGGACAAATCCCTGTGAAACCCCATTAGAAATGTCCTCCCAGTTTGATAGTGAACCATTGATAATTGCTCTTTGAATACATTTTTTCAAACAGTTGTACCCACCTTGTAGTAATTTCATGTAATTTACATTTTCCTAGTTTCCTTATGAGAATGTCATGTTGGGACTGCGTCAAAAGCATTACTGAATTTTTCTCAGGGTTTGGGCCACTTCTGTGAATGCGTGAGGTGGCACTTTGAACCGCTATAATCTTCAGGGCACTCAGTGAGATTATAGTGGACATCCATGTCATTGTACTGTATTGGGGTTTCTTATGCCTGTCATTTTTTTTACTTCATATCTTCTACCTCTTTCCAAATTCATTCTTACTTTCCTTCTTCCTGTAAGTCTTATTGGAGCTCTCGTCCCGTGTACCTTTCTTGATATAGTGCTTACTTTCTTGTGAGTTTGTTACTGCAGAGCAACAAAATAAAAATATTCTTTTTATTACTACAGTTCTTAACACACGTTCTCCTTGGGCCCAATTTTTTTAATCTGCTTTTTCCTATTACTCCCCAGCCCCTTATTTATCATTATTGACTTGCCACTCTCCCCTTTAGGCAAACTTCTGAAACTAACCCTGCACAAGCTGAAGAGAGACACTGAGCGCACACTCCGTGAAAACCAAAACAAATTTTTCATTCTTTGAGAAATCTCAGAATTGAAAATTCAGTTAAACCAAGGTCATAAGAGGTAATTCTGTAACTTAATTTTCTTTGTTTCTTCCTTTTCTAGACCTGTGAAAAGGTTGGAATGCAGATACCTCGCTTTTGTTACCATGATCGATTGTCTGTTGCGGGAAACTGTAGGATGTGCCTTGTAGAGATAGAGAAAGCACCCAAGGTATGTATCTTTTCTGTACTGAAATTGTATTATTTTATAAGTGTTTGCAGGACTCTACTGAAAATTTGGAGAGTGAGTAACTGCAAAACAATTGCATATAATTTGGAGTTATAATGCGGATGTTGCAAGCAGATTATTTTTCTGCATTTATCTCCACCCCAAAATGTCATGTCCAGTTGTAAAAGAATGACGATGTTTTATTGCAGTGGTTTTCAACCTTTTTTTCATTTGTGGACCACTAAAAAACTTTGAAGGGTGGTGCAGACCTCTTTGGAAATTCAACATGTGGTCTGTGGACCCCTGTCATACAAGTCTTAAAGTGAAAACTGACTGAACAGAATAAAGCTATAAATGTTGTACGTGCTCGGCACGGCATTTGACCAGGGGCGGTGCCAACCTCTTCCCGGTGGGGGGACTGACGTGGGCCTTAGCCCCTCCTTACTACGAGGCTCTGTCCCTCTCCATGCCTTCAGAGCAGGGCGGCCAGAGAGAGTGGCAGCTGCTACAGGGGGGCATTGGGGGTCTGAAGCAAATTTTGGAGTGGTTATAACCTCACAAGTCTCCCCTCCCCCCAGCACCACCCCTGCATTTGAAAAGGCGCCAAACTGTGGGCTCCTGTGGTAACATCACTTCTGGGTTTTGACCTGTAGGTGGGGGTATTTGCATTGTTTTGACTGATGAGAGAAAGAAGAGTGCCTTTTCTGGCATCTGACACTTTATTTTCATAGGGCAAGTCTACGCTACCAGGCTACGTTGATGCAGCTGCTCCGATACAGCTGCACCACTGTAGCACGTCTGGTGAAGACGCGCTATGCCGACTTGAGAGCATCTCCCATCGACATAGCACCGGCGTGGACAGTGCTTAGGTCAGTGTAACTTAAGTTGCTCAGGGAGGTGTCTTTTTTTCACGCCCATGAGTGACATAATTTACATCGACTTAAGTGACTATGAGCTAGTCTATGCTTTCTCAGACCCCTTAGACATAGTCTGCGCCCCCTAGGGGTCTACATACCACAGGTTGAAAACCACTACTTTATTGTATATCTTTCAGAAATACATGTTTATACTTTGTTACCTTACGAAACTCACAGTGTAGCTGCAGGTGATCATTTGGTATACAAACTAGGGCCCTGAACTTGCCCTCAACCCTGCATGGATCTAATTGAAGGATTGGGACCTACAACTTTGTCCCTGACTGAAATGGCATTTTATTTACTACCCCATGTGTTACTGCATTATGTGTTCATTGAAGTCTGTTGCAAAACCCTCATTGACTTCAGTGGTGCAGGATTGAGCCCTGTATCAAGAGGAGAACCTTTTTCAGAGTTGCATTCTCTCCTTTTGGTGCAGTGTAATTTTTTTCTTTTAAAAATGAACAAAATAGGTTAAACCCGCTAATTAAATCAAAACTAATGATAATGGCAAAAGTTAACCACTTATATCACAGATTCTCAAAAAGAATGGGAGAAAAAACTTCAAAACCAAAGTCGTCATGTTTTTAATTGGGTAGATTTTTCTGAGCTTTGTGGCAAATATGTTTGTATTTTCTATAAGATGTTAGATTAATAACCAGTACATGTATGAATAATTCACTCTTTGCTGTAAGAGGAGAGCTCTTGATGCATTTTCCTGTTATGATTGCAGCCAGTAGCTGCTTGTGCAATGCCAGTAATGAAGGGTTGGAACATACTGACAAATTCTGAGAAGTCCAGGAAAGCAAGGTATCCACATCTGACTTCATGTAGCTGCTTATTTTATTATTGGAGGAGAATGCTGTGTGGTCTATAATTACATCACCTAATTTAACAAATGTGCAGTATTCAGCTTTGATTTTTTTTTTCATTTTTAAATAAAGGCACTTAAAGTACTGCTTTTAACTGTATTTGCAATAGACCGTAAAACTGTATGTAGAGAGTGTGTTTACTTTCTAGTTAAAATTTTAAAATAAATCCATGTCCATGCAATTCTTCCCAGTCTCTTGGCCGAGAATGCTAACAAGGGTGGTAGTGATGATCCTGGTGCTGTGATGTGGCTAGGCTACTACATAGCCATTTGATTGTAACAACTTGTAATCCCCTCCAATCTGTGGCAAACACAAAACGGTAACCTGGAGATGAAGGCCCATTTCCCATTACTATTACCCAGGTCATTCAGTTAGCCCAATCTGTTTTTTTAAACACAAATTGGCATTTTAGTGATAATGACACTAGTGTCTGTTTTTAATGCTCTGGAGGCCTTGTCTACCATTCATAGCCTAGACTGCAGGGTAAAACTGTATAATTGTGACACTAACTCTGTAACTGCTGACACCAACAGAGAGGGTGTAATGGAGTTCTTGCTGGCAAACCACCCATTGGACTGTCCAATCTGTGATCAGGGAGGAGAGTGTGACCTCCAGGTACAAAGCCCGGTTCAATTATTTTACACTTCTTATTTACTAACATTTGTCTCTTTAATTGTCTTCAGTGAAACTACATTTTTCAATAACATGGGTTCAACTATTTTCTGTAACTATTCTAGGACCAGTCAATGATGTTTGGCAATGATAGGAGTAGATTTTTAGAGGGAAAACGTGCAGTTGAAGACAAGAACATTGGCCCACTAGTCAAAACAATTATGACTCGGTGTATACAGTGCACTCGGTGTATCAGGTAATGTCTTTCTGCTTAGTATTATCTCCAATAGAAAATATAATGGGGGAGAATCTATCTTTAAAATACTGATTGTTGCTAATGCCTCGTGAAAGATGCTAAACCAATGGCATTCAATCCTTTGTCTCTTGTATGATTGCAATCAAGATGCAAGGAGACATGTTGGTGTCTGATGGAGACAACCAACTGATTTCTCACAAACCACCAAATGACTATCAGACAATAACAATGAGATGTCCAAAGCAAGAAAATGGAATCAAACTCCAAATTCAGAGCCAGCCCTGTGGTTTATATTCCAGAACAGGTCCCAAAATATGAAGGGGCCTTTTCTTCAGATCTGGTTTGTATGAAACTAGTCTCAAACAGCCATTGTCGCAAGATTGTGACTCAAGGTGACAGCAGTCTGAGACTAAAATCTCAGGAGGATAGCTTTTTAGATTTCAGCATCATTCAATTTGAACCTGAACTTTATCTAGGTATGGATCAGACACAGTTTTCTCTGCCTATCTTGTGTGAGAAATTCTAGTTACTGCTTAATTTGGCTGTATTCATACTGATAATCAAACTCCCTTAAACCAGTTGCCAGTTCCTTGAATCGGCTTTCTTCTCCCACTCCAATGAAATTCAGCAAGCTAGTATTCCTATATGTGAACTGTTGCTGGATACGTCTTCATGTTTATACAAAGACAGTATAATTGCTTTTTACTATTTCCAATTATTAGAATCATTGTACTACATACATAGGGACTTTCTAATCTATTTAGATGCCTGTCCTTTTTTTTTTTTTTTTTTTTTTTTCTGTAGGTATGTCTTCTCTTCCAGAGACTGATACTGAAAGATAAAAAGATTAAGAATTAAACGTGTAATATTGATACACATATTTCAGTTTTTACACTTCATTTGCATCCAACAGGTTTGCTAGTGAGATTGCAGGGGTAGATGACTTGGGAACAACAGGCAGAGGAAACGAGATGCAAGTTGGCACTTACGTTGAAAAAATGTTTATGTCTGAGTTATCAGGCAATATTATTGACATCTGCCCAGTAGGAGCCCTTACCTCCAAGCCATATGCCTTTACTGCCCGTCCCTGGGAGACACGGTATGTATTTTAAGTGGTACATTGAATGCAAGTTAATGTCCGTTTATCTTTCATATGCTCTTTAATATTCACCCACCATAAATATTTATGCTACTATTGTAAGAGAACTTGCTTTGATCCACCAGAGTGCACAGCCCCTTCTCTCCTCCCGAGCACTGCTTTACCGTGTTATGTTGGTGTAGAGGTGTAGATTGAATTCATTAAGCAATTGAGTTACTCTGACTGATACCAAGTCAATTAAATTGAGAAGTACATTCATCCTATAGATGTTAAGTCATTCTAAATTACGTATGTATATATATCTCTAGCAATCTGGGAGGCAGGAGGATCAGAATAGTCTCTGATTTCCAGGTCTCCCTAAATTGTGCCAGCGGTTGAATACACAGTGCTTATGAAAGATCAAATTCTATAGTCCAGTGACTGGTGAAAGGCTGATTTACAGTATGTCTTAGGAAACAAACCTTTAATGTTAATTATATCTGATAATGCTGGAAACCTACATACAGCATTTGTCACCTTTGACTAAAGACTTCTATTGCTTTTTGGACAATCGCTTAACAATGCATGAGTTGTAGGTTTCTGTTCCTTTTCCTCCCCACAGAAAGACTGAGTCCATTGATGTTCTTGATGCCATTGGAAGTAACATTGTGGTGAGCACACGGACTGGAGAAGTGATGAGGATTTTACCAAGATTGCATGAAGACATCAATGAGGAATGGATCTCTGACAAAACAAGGTACCAGTATATATTGTTTTTAAATGGGCATTTTCACAGTGTACCAGAAATACTGACTCTAGCACTGACCTCTGAGTTCTACACTTGGTATTTTAAAGGCATTGTTGGCAAACTGAGAATTCTTTTTATGATGATATAAATATACATATTAACCAACCCGTGCACTAGAATTTTATATTTTGTAGTCCTTGACTGTAGAAATGTTTAAATTTTTTGTGACTTACAAATTTGTTTTTATATGTTGAAAGGAGAGAGTTGAAACATTCATTTTATTTCCATTAGAAAGGTTCAACTTTTGAGTAATTTACTAGTCTGTATCATGATAGGTTATTCATTCCAACTGTTTGGGATATCCGAACCAAAGGCTGCTGTGGTTTTGGTCATATTTCACTCACTCTGTAGACCTCTGCCTCACAATTAATGATATTGCCTGTACTATAAAAGCACATCATCCTAAATTTTTAATAGTACTGCTTTGGCTTTCTTCATCCAGGTTTGCTTATGATGGTTTGAAACGCCAGCGGCTTATTGAACCAATGGTCAAAAATGAAGAAGGGCTTTTTGTTTACAGCTCCTGGGAAGATGCCCTGACTCGTGTTGCTGGAGTGGTAAGAAATATTTGCATGTGTCTGTCTTTTTTGTTAAGGGTATTTATAATACCTTTGTGCAGCAGGGCAAATTACTGTACCAGTCGATCTGAAGCCTAGGAAGTCAAATAATGAAGACTGGAGACAACCATCTACTGTTAGTCTTACTTTGTAAGAATAATTTTGGAGAATTATACCTTATTAGAAGACAATTTGTTTCCACTTACCAAAATTCATAGGTAATGAAGAAATTCAGAAAAAATTACTCTTTGAGTTCAAGTGTGGGTGTTTTGTTTTGTTTTGTTCCATCTGGATTATGTTTTTTAGGGAAGGTACTAGATTAGATTGTACATTTAATGATTATATGAGGCTAATTTTTCTTCTCCCACTTATGCTAACTTAGTTTTAATTTAAATAAGATATTGTACTACTCTTATAGAAATTCAGGAGGAAGTGACTATTCCCAGATCTATTTACCGAGATAGTGTTTATCTGAAGATTATTTTTTTTTCCCCATGGAATTAAACTATGCTATCTTCCCCATCCCACACCTCCCAAAACAGTTACATTGTGGATTGGGTAGATCTGGTCTAAAGCTTTCTCTGTGCCCCTAATTCTGCTGTTAAGATGTTGTACTGCATGAATGTTTCATTGCTCTTTAATAATTGTATCTATTCTTACACCTTTGTTTATCTGTTCTCATTTTTGAGTACTTTGTGTGGTGGTAATGGAGAAATTGTCTACTACTAAACTGCAGTTTTTTTATTTTTTAAAAAAATGAAAAGATAAGTCAGAATTCTTACTTCATCATAGCATTTTTACAGGAGAACAGTGATGCTATCTACTTTCTCAGATGCTGTCACTGCTTCATAGCTTATCATTTGAGCGTGTGTGGGTGAGAGCGAGAGCGCTTGTTTTCAGTTCTTATTTATAGATATGTCAGACAGGTCTTGTTCCTCTCTGTACAGCTGCAGGGTGTCCAAGGTAAGGATGTGGCTGCGATTGCAGGAGGACTGGTGGATGCAGAAGCACTGGTAGCTCTAAAAGATTTACTGAATAGAGTAAACTCTGACACTCTATGCACTGAAGAGGTCTTCCCGAATGCTGGAGCTGGGTGAGATAACACAGGCAAAGTTTATACTCTTCTTAATTATGTTTTCTAATTAGAGAGTATTAATACATTCTTAGAGATCTTGCGTATGAATTGTCCAGTAGCCCATGGCATATTGATAAACTATGAATCATTTCATTCTGAAATCTGCCAGGGAAGAGACATGAAATAGAATACTAGACCACATCTAGAATATTACTGTTCTGAGTCTGCACGTTAGAGTGGATGGAGGGGGGGTAGCTTCTGCAATAATAGAAGTGCAAATCTGATAAATATGGGACAACTGCAGTTCAGTAGTAGAGTACAATAGCTTTTTGCCGTCCCATGAGATTACTCTGCTATAAACTGATCTCTTTAGCCAGCTTTACTTTTGTGTACTATTGTGAGAACTATACCTGTAGGGCAGCCATAATACTCTGTGTTGGTATCGACATAAGTCTAGCAATGAAGTTTCATTTTCCAGTCTACGAAGGCTGAGAGCATCTTATATTGGTAGACAGCAGAAAATGTCTACGTTGTAGTAACCTACGGCTACCCATCTGTAGATGGGTGTGTTTTTGTTTTGGATTTGGTTTAGTATCATTAGCATTGAGCATGCTCTTCTTTCTTTTTCCTGTCTGAAAAAATAATTTGGAGATTTAAGTTTACTTCACTCCATAGTCATCCCTGCTACTGCCTTTACAACTCCTTGTCCCCACTCCTCCTGTTTTTCTGACACCATAAAGATAATTTCTTTGTGTTCTTGTATTATAGCACAGACCTACGCTCTAACTACTTGCTGAATACCAAGATTGCTGGAGTGGAGGAAGCAGATGTCCTGCTTCTGGTTGGCACCAATCCACGCTTTGAGGCACCCCTGTTTAATGCTAGAATTAGAAAGAGGTTTGTATCTTTATGGAGATGAGGTAGTCCATCCATACTTACAAAGCACGGGCTAGAGCCACCCATGTACACCACTGCAGTGGGGCTCTGTGTGGGTGCAAGCATTCACTCAGGCAGATCCATTTGCAGGATGTAGTCCTAGTTTTGTGTGTCTGTGTGTGTGCGAGCGCGCAAATGCAAACATGCAGACAACAGGATCTTTTCCCTCCCTCCCCCTTCGTTGCACAGATTATATGCCATTAACTCCCTCTTATCATTAATGGGAGTTCACATGCATCAAGGGAAGAACAGACTAACAAAAAATTCTCAGATTTAATTTTTATAGAAGGTTATTGAAGTAAATTCCTAAAAGGACACTGCTTAGCACTATCAGTGCACGGAGTAAAGTTTTAAAATTATTGTTGCCCTAGTAAATGTGACTTGATGACTTGTAAGAAGTGATGATCTAGTTGACTTCATTGCTTGGAAAATAGGAATAAGATAAGTGATCTGTTTTTAAAAATGTTTTTGAATCAGATGAAGTTTAGAATTTCATCCATTTTAATTTGGAAAAATATATATTGGATCTTTAAATGTAACTCGGTTGTTTAGTTCATCCAACTTACCATATTAAATTACAGAATTTAAGAGGATTCAAGAAAAATTACATAACCTAAATCCTATATTTTATTAGTTATTAATAGAATATGCCCTGGTAGTTTTCTATAACTGGCCAACAATTGATTGGGGTAAAGTAAGCCACAAATGGCAACATCTCTTATCTTGAGTTACACTTGCTTTTGCTCACACTCTTTTCCATTCTCCTAATCATAGTGCCAGATTCAAAACTGTTTTATCAGTTGCCTCTGACTAGGCGGGGTGGGGGGGGAGGAGAACACCTTAAATTCTTTAGAGAGAGGCGAACATACCCATTTTTACAAATTTATGAAATATGTACAATTAAATTTTTGCAAACCTTGGTTTTCTGGTAGGTTTTGTTATGTCAGCCCTCCTCACTGTTTTGGGGTGACCCAGTGCATTTAACTGATTATATATATTTTTAATTGGTGATTATAAAATTTTGATGGAAAAGGGGAAATCTCTATAACTGCATTTGGTGGAATTTTTGTATGCCTTTTTATAATTTAGTGTAATGAGAGGCTGCAAGAAACTAAAACAATCCTCCAGAGATTTCATCTTCTTTCTAGTCTGAACCCCTCGCCTGCTCCCTCCTCCTCCCCCCCGCCCCCCCAACCGAAGCGGGTAATCCCTAAAAAGTGCGAGGGTGAGTGCTGCCTCACAGAAATGTATAGGTTACTTAGTTTTCCAGAACTGTTCCCTACTGCATATCATCTTCACTCTCTGTGCAGTTGAGAGTTGAGCAGTAGGTCAAGCAGAAGAATAGATTTAGTAGCATTCTGAGACTACAGCATATCACGGTACCAAAGAAAAATCATAGGGCCTAATGCTGCATGTACATGTGTGCAGATGTTCCACCAAAGGCAGTAAGAGTGCTGAACCCAGAATATGTATTTTTACAGAAGTGAAACAATTCTAGTAAAAAGCTTATCTACATGGTAATCACAAAATTGCACTAAATCGTACATGTGCAGAAAAAGGTGAGAATTAAAAACAGAACTTCTGTAGAATTCCATCAGTATGCTTTGTCATTACAATCATCATTTTCCTGGATTTGGCTAACAAGCTTTCCTATATCTTAACAGTACAGCCCAATCCCATTGGCCTGGGGATGTCTGAAACTTTTGAATAACCAGGCATTCAGATAAACAGAAGTGCTATTTTGAATTGCATTTTCACTGATCTAGTCCTGCCAAGCTATTTCTGCTGAAACAGAATTAGGTGTTGGGGCTGGGCTATATGAACAATTAGTTAACTGGCATGCGATTCTACCCAGCACTAGCCTACTGCAGACTAGCTATCCGTGTGGACCGTTCTGATGCGCATTAACAGTTTGTGCTTTCATCTGCTTCTGAGATCAAAGTGCATTACAGGATCCACATGGTCAGTTAGTCCATGACAGGCTAGCGTGGGGTAGACTTTCAGTGCAACTTGCTGTGAACTAATTGTGTAGACGAGCCCTCAGGGTTTGTCTACACTTAAAATGCTGCAGCAGCACAGCTGCACTGCTTCAGCGAAGACGCTTCCTATGTCGACCAGAGGGGTTCTCCCATCAACATAGGTAATCCAGCTTCCTGAGAGACAGTAGCTAGGTTGACAGGAGAATTTTCTGTCAATTTAGCATTGTCTACATTGGGGTTAGGTTGGTTTAACTGTGTTGCTCAGGGGTGTGGATTTTCACACCCCTGAACAGCATAGTTATACTGACCTACCTTCCTAGTGTAGACCAGGCCTCAGTAATTGTAGGTAGTGGTTTGGAACCGTTATGCAGATACAAAGTCATTGATTAGCACTAAGAGGTTAAGTGAAGTTATTAACAGGGTGATCAACAAGGCTACAGAGAGGAGACACTATGGATTTGGATATATTTTTGTATAAATGGAATTCAGATAACTGTGTTTTGTTCTTGCTATATTTCCAGCTGGCTTCACAATGATCTGCAGGTGGCCCTTGTGGGTAGTGCAGTGGATCTGACCTATACATATGATCATCTGGGAGATTCGCCACAGATACTTCGGGACATTGCTTCAGAAAAACACTCCTTCATCAAGGTATATGCTTCTTAATAATGTTCCTGTTCAGATATGTCAGAATATAATTTTATCTTTCACGGGTGCAGTGTTTAGAAGCTGTTTTGGAGGGCGGTTTCATAACATTCACTGATGTAGTAATGGTTAACAAGTGGGGATTCTCTATAAATTGTTTAATATGCTCACCATAAAGTTGATGTTTGAAAGTACTTTCCAATGTGTGAAACTGAAATGTTCATGATCGTAAATCTCTGGTACATGTCCTCTTCTGGGTGAGCTGAGTTGTCCCTTCCAGCCACTGCTGTTTCTAGTTAAACAATTTCTAGCTGGAAAAGGCCCAGAACAACATTGCTTTGGCCGAGATAACATAAGTTTTTGCTATAGCAACATCTGTAGGTTTTTGCTAGAGATAAAATAGATTGATCATTTCAAAGCTGCAGCTCTGCTTGCTTGAAAGGATAGTGTTTAAAAACACTGGATTTGTTTTTTCATGTTCCATACTACTGTAACACAGTTCATAAATCATTTATTGGAAATCCTGTTCTGTACCAAAATTCAATGTCATTGCCTTAGAATGAGAAGTCATTCTTTTTTAAAATTTGTTTGATTTTTTTTTTTTCCCCCCCTCAGGTCCTTAACCAGGCCAAAAAACCAATGGTGGTGGTAGGCAGCGCAGCACTTCAGCGCAGTGATGGAGCAGCTATTCATGCTGCAGTTTCTACCATTGCACAAAATGCTAGGAAAAAAAGTGGAGTTGGTACTGACTGGAAAGTTATGAACATCCTTCATAGGTTCGCTCTACAGCCTTTCTGCTTTACCTAACCTGTGGTATATATTAAACTCCTCTTTATGCAAGTGTGAAGACTTCTCAGTACAAACACACGGGTTCTATCCTGCCAAGGCTCATATGTGGAATAAAGCAGCACTTAAAACTAAGAGAGATGATATAACCTAGCAGAAAAGCTTCCATAACCTCTGTTTCATGGTTTAGCAAGCTAGCCACCGGGACTGTTAGCACAGAGGCAAATTTGGGTTTAGAATACGAGATGGGTTAACAATGTAATACACTATCGTGCCTAGCAGGACATACAGACAACCAGTGCTACTTGGTAAGCAAGTACTGTTTACATAGAGAAAAGGCAAAATATCAATAGTGCTTAAGAAGACCGTTAATTAATACTTCTCCTGCATTGTATAGTTCTCCAGGTAAGATTTTTGCCTTTTTTAATCAAGGGGTCTAACTAAATTAATGTGCCCTGTTAACCAGATGTATTCTTTTGCACTTTGATTTTAAAAGATCTGGAAATTATCCAGATAGTTTTTTAAACTACTTATCAAGATGATTCCTGCTAATGAGCCAGGTTTTGCTATCAGGAACAAACTGCCGCTTAGGATGACAAGAACCCTAGTTCCATCTCTTCCTTTTTCTGCTTAAGACTGTAACTGAGATACTTTAAATCTGAAACACCTGCTTGTCAGTGTCTGTAAAGGAGAATTATCTTGAGTGAAGTTATTTTACACGAGTGTAAATCTTGGGAGAGTAACTCCATTGAAGTCAATAGACTTATACCGGTATAACGAGGCAAGAATTTGGTCTGCTGAATATAAATTAAATATAAAACACTGCTAGCGAAGAGAGAAAATTCACATTAAAATATTGGTGAAACAAAAATAAGTCTTCTTACCAAACACTACATTTAAAAAGGCATGTAGTATGAGGTATCTTTGGGTAGTCTCTTCTGTATTAAGACTTCCATACATGTACTGTACAAATCATAAGAAAGTTTAGGTGCCCCAACAAAAGTTGGATTTGTAATTGTAGCAGATAAACTTATGTAACTATTTATTATTATTATTATTTGTAATGGGGTGGAGGGCACTCAAAAGGGCTCAAGGGTCTAAAGGTCAGTTTCCTTGTTTTTTAAACCCAAAGTATTTGGAAATTCCATATAGGGATCACTGGATGGAGGACAAGCTGTGCATTTTCCCAAAAGGGGTAGCAATGTTAACACAACCTCCAAAACTGTCCAAAAAAAATTACTGATCCAAGCTTAAATCTGTTTTTCCCCAGCATTACCTTGTTAACAAAAAAAGCAAACCTAATCTCCTCCTCCTCCTCCTCCTCCTCCTCATGTAGATTAATGCAAGGCTGCATTAATGGGACAGAGTCAACTTAACTTAAAAATAGTGTTTTTCTTTGTGAAATGTTTCCCTATTATTACAAGTAACACCTAATATTACTGTAAGCGTATAAGTAGACTTTTTTTTTCCCCTCTTTTCTCCCATTTAATATATTTGACAACACTGTGTGTGGAGAACGTGACAGTTTGCAGGTGTACTGCGGAAACTCTTTAACTAGGGCTGGCTAGAAAATAAGAATTCAGTTGTGAAATGTTGGTTTTGACCCTTTATTTTTTTTTTTTTTTGGTCCCACATCGGGACAAGACCAATCTTTTGCTATATTTTTTTGTATATTTTTTGTGAGCCACACTCCAGAATAGTCAAAAGCCCAGTGGCCAGGATACTTGCCTGGGATGTGTGAGACACCCAGGTTTAAGTCCCTGCACTGCCTGATCCAGGAGAGAGACTTGAACCTAGGTCTCTTACATCCCAGGTGAGTGCTCTAACCACTAGGGTGTATCTCTCTGGTTATGACCTAGACGTGAGAGACTTTCCTAACAAAAGTCATCAAAACTGACTTAATTTGTGTGTTTCAACTAATCAGTCTTTTCCAATAAATGTTTAATCAAATTTCAGATCAGCATTACTTTTAGCTGGTTTTTTTTTTAAAGGACTAAATGTCAAATTGAGATGTATGCCCCTTTTTAAATATTTCAGAGTTGAAAAGGAAATGTGGGGGGAAGAGAACCTGACACTTTATAATCTGTAATAAGTCTGTCTGTCCTTGCAGGGTTGCAAGCCAAGTAGCTGCTTTGGATCTGGGTTTCAAACCAGGAGTGGATGCAATCCGGAAGAACCCTCCCAAAGTACTGTATCTTTTGGGTGCAGATGCAGGTTGCATAACACGTCAAGATTTGCCAAAGGATTGCATTATCATCTATCAGGGTAACTAGAACAAATAATTCAAGAAATACTGCCTCAAACAATCTAAACAGTAGGACATAATTATGAATATTACTTTTTGACAAATTCTTCCCTCCCAAGTTTAATTTTTATCATCAGCTTTAGCGCAAAATATTTTTAAACTTAATGTGCTCACACGGCACTGACATTCCTCCTTCTTACCCCTGTTGGGGAAATGGAAAAAATGTTTGAACTTAGTCACTACTCCCTGCAGCAGTTATTTCATATTTTAGGAAAACAAACCTTCCCGTGGACTGGATACCTGGGGTTATTGGCAAAAAAAATACAAATTGGTTTACCCTCTTGATCATGGTGTCAAATCTACTAGTGGAAGGCTGTTCTCATTCCAGTCCATGTCACAAAAGTAGTAATTACCAGCGATCTCTAGAAACCCATGTTTTCCTACAGCAGTCTCAACTAAGGCCAAGAATCGAATGGATATGATAGTTCAATCTCCATTTTTGACCCTGGTTGTGGTCCAACTAGGCTGCTTAAATGATGGACAACTAGGACTTTAATCTCTGGGGCTGTCAGTCTTTCCAGAACACTAAATTTACTCAAGCAAAAGTTCAGCAGAAAAATTCCTTTTCAAGAGGAATACAGTAGTTCTAATGTGTTCATACATCATTCCTCTTGAATTATGCTTACTGATGCCTTATAGTTATTCCTGTGTAACTTCCTATCAGAACTTGACTTTCCTCTTCCCATTTTTTTTCCTCAGGACATCATGGTGATGTGGGCGCTCCCATGGCTGATATTATTCTCCCAGGAGCAGCTTACACAGAGAAATCTGCAACGTATGTGAACACTGAGGGCAGGGCCCAGCAGACAAAAGTAGCAGTAACACCTCCTGGCATGGCAAGAGAAGACTGGAGAATTATTAGAGCCATCTCTGAGGTGCTGTAACTGTATTAGAAATTGAAACCTCTAGTAAGAATCTACATTGAGCTTGGAAACTTTTTACAGTATCTTTTTAGAATGCAGATTTGTGTTCAGGATTGTGGGTATAAAGTCTCATGGAAGTATGTGTGGGACTGAATTAATATGAAGCAAGACTGCCTTTAATGATATCTGTGGGGTAAATGGGATTGTGTTTTCCACTTAGAGATTTTGACATTATTGTAGCTTCTAGATATGCTATGAGAATGTACGATGGATGATTCTTAACTGCAGCAAATTCTGTTAGCCAAGGCAGGATTCCCTAGAGCAACCTGGAAGACAGACTGGGGGCATGCTTTACTGCTTCCCAGAAAAGGAAGTGTGTGGGTCCCCTGAGAGTATGTGTGCTGATAACATCTGGTAGGGCTGAACACATCCTAACTGGCTCTAGGAGATACAGTTTATCAAGCACAGTCTCTTATAGTGCTGTCCTGAATGTTGTAGAGAGATCTGATGCTACTGTTTCCATGGGAGAAGAGAAGCCACACTTCTGTCCTTGTGCTTCCCGTCTTCTTTGGGTAACAAATAGACTCTAGCTCTTAATATTCAGAGAACTTAATTACTGGCATCAAGAGATCAACATATGTTGCAAATTAAGCATAGGACCACCACTTTAGTCATTCACTCCTCAAATTAGTGTAGCTTTTCTTCCTGCTTCCTTGTAGATGTTTGAGTTAATGTTTAAATACTTAATCTGTATTGGCCAGAGGACTAAATTTTGATGGAGTCTTGTGGCTTTTTTTTTTTATTAAAGCTAACTGGTGTGACCCTCCCTTACGATAACCTCGATCAAGTAAGGAACAGATTGGAAGAAGTTTCTCCTAACCTGGTCCGATATGATGATGTAGAGCAAGCTAACTACTTCAGCCAGGCGAATGAGCTCTCCAAGGTATTGAACATTTTAAACTATGAGCATCAAGCTATGCAAGAGGCTTGCTTATATGTCCTACTAAACACACACTGCTCTGTACAGCAGGAGAGTGTAGTCAAACAAGTACTGTGGTAACAGTCCTGCCTCAAAGGGGACTGCTTAATCTCCTAACATACCTTCTTTCTTTTCCATTGCAGTTAGCAAATCAGCAGTTGCTTGCTGACCCTCTTGTTCCACCTCAGCTCACAATTAGAGATTTCTATATGACAGGTATGTGGTCACAGCCTTACTTGAAAGTAGAATTTTATTAACTCATCTCACTCTTCTAGCTTTGCTGTGTTATTTCATTAGAGCTACATTGTAACACACAGATGCATAATTAATTAATTCTAAAGGTGCTTCCAGAATATTAAGACCCCTTAAAGGGACACCATGCTTCTGTCTGGAAAACTTTGTACCTACTGTTCTTACCTGAAACATCTAAGATCAGAGGGCTGAATACCACAGACCTGTAATCCTCATTCAGCCAAAATTCCCAGTGAAATCAATGGAAACTTGTATGAGTAAAGTCTGTAGAATTTGGTCCTATATCTTCAAATAAGTGCATGTGGGCTTTTTATATTCCCCAGATGAAGACTTTAGTAAACCATGGGGTTTTATGACTTTAGGTCTCTCTGTAGGTCTATTGGTTGTGTTCTGAAATGAACACTCAACACCAAAATAAATGTCTTTGCAGATCCAATCAGTAGAGCATCCCAGACAATGGCCAAGTGTGTGAAAGCAGTCATTGAAGGTGCTCAGGCAGTAGAAGAGCCATCCATCTGCTGAAGAATGTAATCACACAGCTACCAAAATCCATCAGATATTCTAGTAATATGTTGGTATGACAAATTTTTAAAACAACAATTATTTGGTGGTGTACACTTTTTTTTTATGTTCACATCTTCATGAAAACAGTTCAGATCGCCTAATCTGGGGCTATCAGTGTGCTTGGAAATTAAACACAACACTCAATTTACTGGACCTAAAAAACTATGCGTACAGTGATTAATTGTGTACAAACAGATTATTAAAATCAGTTTATTTCCTATGTAAATGGTTTGTATGGCTTGTGATTCTCTTGCATAAAAAATAAAGATTTAAACAGAAATATTAAACAAGTTTTTAATGTGACAAAAATTCTGGAAACCAATCTTTCACTTCCAGTGCACCTGGAAATCTCAATTTGATACTTTTTAAACATTCCTTGAAGTGGCAAAGATTCTGCCATTATGTACAGAAGGTAGAACCCATGTACTACCACCTGAGTGACATCTCCTTCCTCTTCATTCAAATACACCCATTTACAACTCTCAGTGCTAAGAACTAATAGGTTTGCTGATGCTTGTATTCTTTCATTTGGTCAAGATAGGAAAATACTTTACTTGCAAGAAATAGACTGCATGCCATACAGATTTTATCAGTTATGCCTCTTAGGTAAATTGCTCTCTATTTAGAAAAAGCGGAAAATTACCAAAACAAAAAAGAAGCCCTCAAAACAAAACCTAAATCATTTACCATGAGGGAGGCTGCAATAGTTAGACAAGGGGCTCATTACTAGAGTACTTTAAATCTGGACTTGATCTCTTTTCTCCCTGCATTACTCCATTCTGTTATAGAAGCAATAAAAGATAGCTTCAGAGTGACTTCAAGTGTTAAGTCACATCAACTTAAAAGAAGCCCCAAAAGCTGCCAGTTAAAGAAAGGAGAGTTTGCACTATCTGAAAATGTTCATTAAATGTGTCAAAAATCAATAGCATGCCAACTTATTTTGAAATCACTTTTAAAAAAAAATAAATTGCAAGTTAGTGATTCTTGGGTTTGATTGCTTATCCCCCATCCCGGTACGGCGGCCCCCCTAGGCGCTCAGTGGCGCGGCCATGGCCCAGCCTGCCGTGCCCAGTTGGTTCAGTGGAGTGCTCCCTCCTTCCGCCTAGCCAGTCCGTTCAGTGGCTGCCTCCTTTACCTCTTTTAGTGTCTGTTCATAGTGTGCAGTAGTGTATGTGGTTCTCCTCAGTAGTTGTAGTTAGTAGTAGTATTGTAGTTAGTAGTTGTGTTGTTTTCTCCAGTAGTTTAGCTGTATTGCATGTATATATTGCCGCCAGAGTATGCCATCTATCTTCGGTGGTAGGTCGGTCAACCCTTGCTCTTGCCCGAGTCCAGCGTGCGCGTTTACGATTGCCAGATACCTGTGCCTCTGACCCTTAGCTGTTGGCCAGGGGCTGCTCTACGCTAGTAGACTTGCCGCTCGCCATGGGGAGAGAGGAGGCTAGAGAGCCGCCTGGCCCTGATGCCGAGCCTCCAACCTCCGGCCGCTCAGGCAGCGGCCGGCACCGACGCCCTCCAGCGCGCGCGCGCTCCGAGCTCCGGCGGCGCCCGCACGGCGCCAGCCGTCCGCGGCAGCGAGCCTCCGCACCGCCCCCCCCCGGACGCGCCGCCTGGCCCGCCAGCGGCCCGACCGCCGCAGCCAGGCAGCGGCGGCAAGGCGGCCCACAGGCGCAGCCCGCACGGCCCACGCAGCCTCCGGGGGCCGTGAGGCGGAGCAGCTGCCCGAGCCACTGCCCGCCCGGCAAACAGGCCGTCGGCGGTCCCCGTCGCGCCTCGGGCTGCCCCAGTTGAGCCTCCGGGCGCTGCGTCGGCGGGCCCGGACGATTCCAGCCGCCCTCGCCCACCGGGGCCGGGCGTCCGTCCCGAGGCACGCCCGGTCGCAACCCGTCCCGCATGCCGGCCGCGTGGCGAGCCAAGCGGCCCCCCGTCCTCCCCGATCCCCCGCCTGCCGCTCCCGGGTCCCCGCAGATCCGCTCCCGGCTCCGCCGCGAGGCGCGCCGCCCATCCCGCCGGCGTCCCCAGCCAGCTCGCCGCAGCCGGCGGCACCGCGGCGCGCAGCGGGCGCGGTCGATCGCCGGCGCGTCGCTCCGTCCGCGCGCGCGGCGCGGCTCCGCGTCGCGCCCGCCGCCGGCGCGCGGCTCGGTCCGCCCCAGGCGTCGGTCCGCGCCCCGCGCCCGGCAGCGTCCTCCCGCCGAGCGCCCGGCCGCCCCGCGCCCCGCCCGCCACTCGCCGCGTCGAGCCTCCCCCGGCCCGCCGATCGCTCCGCTCGCGCGCAGCTCGCTCCGCCCGCCGGCTCCGGAGACCGGCCGGCATGGAGGCTCGCACCGCGCTCCCCGCCCGCGCGGCCTCTCGCCGCCCCGCCGCCGGCGAGCACCGGCCGGCCAGCCGCGCGCACCGACCCGCGCCGCCACGGCTGCGGTGCGCCCGCCCGAGAGGCGCCCAGCGCCCCCTCGCGCCCAGCCCACCCTCCCCCTCAGGCCTGGGCCCGTTCTGCACCAAAGCACTCGGCGGCTGCCACCCACAGTATTGGGCCCGGCGGTGCGATCCCCGGCACGCCCTGCCACGGTCCGCCAAACCCCGCGCCGCCGGGAGCCGCCGGCTCGCCGGAGCAGCAGGCGGCTCCGTCACCCCTGCCCACCGCGCCGTGGCCCCCAGTCCCAGGCCAGAGCCGCCGCCGGCCTCCGCCCGGCTGGGCCCTTCTCAGCAGCAGGCGCACCACCAGGAGCAGGGGGCCGGGCCACCACCAGAGGGCACCTCTGAGGGGCCTCGCCAGGAGGCCCCGTGGGGCCCCCTCAGGGCACTTGAGCCAGGGCAGAGGAGGACCAGGCTCACGTCAGGAAGGAGTGGCTGACCCAGGAGAGGGCTCCTGGACAAGGCGACGCGCATGGGGCCCGCAGGTGTTGTGCGGTGGCGGCGCCTCCATTCATCCAGAAGCTCTGGCCCAGGCCAGGAAAGATTCCTCCCGCCCTCGCCCGGCGCGGGCCCTCCTCACTACCCCCCCCCCCCCCGCGCTCCCGTCCCGCCCCAGGGTGGTTCCCCCGCCGTATTCGGTGCCCCCAGAACTCTGCTGGTGGCGCGCTGCGACGCGCGGAACCGCTGGCTGCGGGAGCCGCGGGCGGGCGCGCCATGGACTTAGCGAAGGGCCCGCTGCCGCACGGGCGAGGGCTGCGCCAACGCCGTATGGCCCCCCTTATCCACTCGTCCGGCCTGGCCCTCTCATATCTTTGCAGTTAATGCCTTAGCTCCAGGGGGCCCTTTTAATATCTTCAAGCCTCCTGCTCAAGAGAAGGGAGCTAACCCCTCAGCTGGGTAGGTCAAGCTCAGGAGCGCTCGAGGAGTCAGGGCAGGACGTGGCCTCGCGGAATGAAGGGGCGCCCCTCAGGACCTCCATCCGGGGTGACGACGCCCACCCAGTACACCTCTTCCACTCTCACCCTCTGGGTCCAGCCCCAGTCCCCCTTCTGAGAAATCGGATGCAGGGCCAGGCTGTTTTCTGGGAGGGTGAGGAAGCCAGTCGCAAAAGGCGATGGCCACGCAGGCTAGGTCACGCCGCGCCCGTCGTTTGCCACCTTCCGCCAGCCCCCGTCGCCATGGGCGCGCGCCAGGTCAGGCAGGAGCGGCCCCGGCGCCGGCCGGGCCGCGGCCCGGGCACGGCGCCGGCGGCGTCGCGGCCAAGCGCGGCGCCCGGCCCGATCCATTCCACGCCCGCCGATCTCTCCCTTCCCATTTCCGGCCCCCTTCATCGGCCCTTTTTTCCGCTCGCCTCGCGGCCTTGCTTTCCCATCAGCCAGGTCTGCTATAACAGCGGACCCCTGCCTCCCTTCCACCATGGGTCCTCGCCCCCCTCTACAGCTCCCTCCCCCCCACCCTCACCCTCCCCTCCTCCCCACCAGACTCTCCCAGACAGTCAGGTGCCCCCCTCTCGCAGTGCTATAGAGCGGGGCAGGAGGTGCTGCTCCATTGCAGGTGGTCCCCTGCAGAGGGGCAGGGCCCTCCCATAGGGGCTCCCGAGGTCTCTCCCCCATCCTCAGTTCCATCTTGGCGTCCCATCTTGGACCTCCTCTTCACCTAACCTTGGGGCTCGGTATCTTGATCTGGGATCCATGGGCGACAACTTCTTCCGGTCCATTCTGGGCCTTCATCCCCGACATGAAGGATGCCGCTCGCCCGTCGTGCACTTTCCCCCTGCGGTCTACCCCACCGCGTGTTCAACCGCCCACACGCCCAGTGGCCCACCGCGATCCGTGCTCCCGCGCCCGCGGTGGGTGCCCCGGGTCTCTCCCGGTGGCCGGCGTGTTCACCAATCCCATGGAATCCACGTGGGCTGACCGGCGACGCTCGACGCTCCCGTGACAGCTCAGGTGCTCCTGACCTGCTGATACTGCTCGTCAGTGCTCTCGCCTGCCCATCTCGCCGGCCAGATCAATGCCGCGATCTGATGGAGTCAGCTGGAGCCTCCCTCGTCGTCCGCCACTCCCGCCTCTGCCCTCGACCTCGTGCCTTTGCGCCGCCCGCTTCCCTGCCCGGCCCCCCCCTTCCCTGCAGCTGCGGGCCTTCCCCTGCCTGCACTGCTGCATTGCCACGCGCCTGGCATGGCTGCGGCCTGCTCAGCCCTGGCTGACGCCGCTGCCCGGTCACCTTCCGCCCCCCGGCTGCCCCTGGATCTGGTGGTCCCTCCCCATGGTCACGGTCTCAGACCTACCTCCACGGGCCCAGCGTGGCACCTGGTGGAGGTGGCGGGAGTGGGTCCCGCTCGCGGCTCACCTGCTGGCGCGCCCAGTCGGTCACCGGGGCGGGAGGACACACCCGCGCCCCTGACTCGTCTCCATGGGCCCACACAGGCCTCTCTGGTGCACTCAGGGCCTCCTGTCGGCCCAGGAGCACTCCTGGGCCTCTGTATCCGCTCTCTCTTCTCTCCTGCTCTGGCTTGCGGAGGCCAGGCGATCCGCCTGACCAACCTATCTGAACAACAAACAAACCCGGCGGACCGCGATACAGCGGGGGGGAGGCAACCCGCCTATGCCATGTGTGGCCCCTGCCCACTCGAGCTCGGCTCTCTTTCCGCCTCGGCAGGGTGCAGCGCCTGCTGGCCGCAGCCTCCACCCGCTCCGATCCACACCCGGCGGCCGCTGCCAGGCGTGTCCTTCACCCACCATCTTCTTCCCACCCATCTTCTTCGCCCACAGTTTCCCCAAATAGACGGGTTCCAGCCAGTGCCCAAGTGCAGGTTCCAGGGTGGGCATCGGACTCCATCTCTCTCGTTCCACTCTCTCGTCCTGTCCCCTCCTTCCCTGGCCCGCCTTCCCCGCCCCTCCCCCTCTCACCGCCCCGGAGCTGCCCCTGCTAAGCGTCATTCCCCCCTTCTGGCTCGTCGGCGCCTGGCTGGCGGCGTCGAGCACTGGTATGAGCTGGCTCTCGCCGCTCCCCCCCGGTTACATCTATCTCCGGATCTCATTCCCCACCTACCCCCAGGCTTGATCTCAGCTCCCCAGTCGCTGCATCTTACAGCCTGGTTCCTGGGCTGGGTGGTTGACGGGTGGACCTACGCTGACCGAGGCGACCAGGCTGTTTCCTGAAAGCAGGAAACCAGCACCACGAACTTCTCCTTGGAAGCAGGCTTGGGCGCTGTGGAAACGCTTGCCCTTTGGTGCGACCAGCCCTTCTCCCCGATCAGGCCGGTCCGATCTCTCCGTCCCGATCCTGAAGGCCAAGGTCAAGGGCGCGTCCCTGCCGACCGCCCCTGAGGGTACGCCTCCGCCTGCCTACCTGCTAGCTGCCCCCTTTTCCAACCCCTGTTTGCTCCGCCGCTTCGGCCCCGCCTTGGACCGCCTAGCGCCCGCGTCGCCCGCCCCCCGCGCCTCCGCCCGCCCGCTCACGCCTTCACCTGGCCCAGCTGCAGAGCCCGCCGCCTCCTCCTGCCTCCTGGCCTCCTGCCCCTGGCCCCGGCTCCCCTGGGGCGGCCTCCCTCGCGGCCCATCCAATCTCCCCACCTGAACGCCCGCGCCCTGGCGACCTCATCCGTCAGCATATACCAAACTCCACGCGCGACAAAGGGCGCGCAATCCACATCCGGCGGCCTCGGCCTTTCATCGGCCCCAGGAGATCTTCCTCCCGGTCTTCTGTCCTTCTTTTTCTCTCCTCTTCCGCACAGCTCACCACGCCTCTCGTCCGCCACACCTCGCCACGCCCCTTCCCTCGAGGGACCCTTTTACATTCCCGTCGGTCCTCGCTCTCCTCCTTCTTGTCGCGAATTGGGGCGAGCCGGGCTCATGAAAGCGAGCGCTTTTTCGGAGCGCATTGATTTCCTGGGCATCCATCATGCGCAGGCTTGCTTGCCAGCGGCCCATGCCCCCACCGCCGCCGACACTCCGCCACCGACGCCAGCGCCCCGCCTTCACGCAGCCTTTCCCATCCAGGACATCTGTCGGTCGCCACCTGCCCTTCAGTCCATCCCCTCCTTCCTCAGCCCACCTGCGCGTTGGTGCAGCAGTCTAGACGCACGCAGCCGCGGGCTGCGTCCATTACACTCCGCCACGCTCCCATTCCCCCCCACCGCCCTAAGGCTTGGGAATCAGGCTTGGAAAATGGATATATCAATCGAAGAAGAAAGAAACTAGAAGTTCACCTGTACCTGTACTCACCTGTTGAGATGTGTTGCTCTATCCCTCCTCCCTCCCCCCCCCTCTTCCCACTGTCCGGAGGCCGCGGCAAAGGGACGGGAACGGGCCGGACGGGCCGGGTATATATCGCCATGGCGGCGCCACTCCCCAGGCCGGCAGCCAGCCGCCCGAGTGCTAGGGTAAAAATGGGCCTGGAGAGGCGCCGCGGCGCGCACACCTACATGGAATGGATAGGAGCAACACATCTCGAAGAACACCAGTTACTACAGGTGAGTAACCGTCTTTTTTCTGCATACTTCAAATTCAGTCTTGGACTGAGTACCACCAGTACCTTGGCTGACAAAATATTGTTACAGGCAAGGTTCTTGAAACTCTGAAAGGCATTAGCAGCAGTTTGGGCAAAAAGTTCCGTAGCCTATCCTGCAGTTTGCTGTGTCCAGACTGAATTGCTTTCAAAGGGTATGGCTACAGGGGGATAAAACCCCTAAAAATTGCTGTCTACCCATTCTGCTAGCATTGGCCCCCTTTAACCTGTCTTGCTGAGCCAGGCTCTTAAAACGTCCTCTAACACATACACAGGCATGGCCACAGCCAGCTGCAGATCAGTTTTGGGAAGACTCAGCTTAAGGGACCTGCTCCAGCACTCAGATGTCCACCTCACTTGGAGTACAGACTCAAATATATATTACGTAATTCACCTCTTCCCTCAGAGTGGAAGAGGGATGTGCACACTTCTCGCCCCCCCCCAAGTTAGAAATTGCATAAACTGGGTTATATTATAAACCAGAAACAAATTTATTGACTATAACAGGTGTATTTTAAGTAGTTAAGGAGGTAGCAGACAGAACCAGGCTGATTGTTAAGAAAATAAAACAGAGCATGCAAACTAAGCTTAATACACGAAAGAAACTGGTTACATGTGAGTTCTCAACCTAAATGTCATTCAAATAATCTTCGCAAGCCAGACGCCCTTCCAGCCTGGGCCCAGTTCTTCCCCCCACCTGTTCAGTTAGGTGTTTCCAGCAGTCATCTTGGGTGGGGTAGCAGGGAAGAACTGATGACCAGAATTACCTCACTCCCCACCCTTTTAAATAGGATTTGCATAAAGTGGGACCCCCCCTTCCTTTATAGGGGAAAGTTACAAGAAGTCGCAGGTAATGTTTTAGTATCAGGTGACAAGACCACCTGACTCTAGGATTAGTGTCCATGAGTCAGGGGAAGTATGGAGTGTCCACAGGAAGGCCAAGCTTTTCACAGTTCATTGTCCTTGCTGATGGGCCATCTGCCCTGTATGGCTTTTTCATTGTTGTACCTGAAGTGTCAGCAATAGGCATCACCCAAAGTAGCATAGTTGAAATACAGATACATAGTCAATATTCCTAATTTCAGATACAGAAATGATACATACATATGATTTACTGAACATGATTATCCTATTGTATCTCACATGAGCCATCTTGCCTAAAGTATCTTATGTCATATCATAAGCATATTTTCATAAATATGGAATGACATAACTGATTTATTTAAGGGAAATAATTTAAATCAATCTAACTTCACCATTTGTTCCATTTTGCATTTCATAGATGATAGCTTCAGTAATTAAATTGGTTAGGTCACTTTTTCATACACAATACCAATACTACCATGTGTGGGAAACAAACTGCAATAATCTTAAATTGATTTATCTAAATATTATATGTGTGAATATGAAACAAGAATTTAACCAATAGAAGTACTACTTTATTACTACCATGCTGCAAGTTAGAGATTGCAAGGTTGTTTTACTCAAATTCTCCATCAGAATTTAAAAATGAAAATATTTCTCAATAGTTTGTAAAGATTAGTTTATGTACTGAAGGTTTGCTTAAAAATAGTCTCTTTAAACACTGCAAAAATTTAAATCAACGTTGCAAACTCTTAGGATAGTTGAAGCTTTCCTTTAAAGTGCCAGCTCATGAAGTTGTGATTATGAGACTATCATCTTTCATTAGAAAAAAGTTTCCAGTGTTATGGATGGAGAAAAGCATGAAAATATGAACCCTAGAAATTCAAAACTAAGAATTTTTTTTAATCACTTGATTTTAGTATTTGAAGTTAGCAATCCTACTTTGGTTCTCAAACTAGCTCTGTTCCTGATTTCCTCTCAGCTTCAGAATAAAACATTGAAAAAGAAGCAATGGGGTACTGGTGTGGAGAGAATTGGATGTCTCAAAGTAGTCTGCAGTTCTAGCAGATCCTGGCACTTACAGGCCAGTAAGCCTAGCTTCAATACTAGGCAAATTGGTAGAAACTATAGTAAAGAACAGAATTCTCAGACACATAGATGAAAATGATATGTTGGGGAAGAGTCAACAGGGCTTTTGTAAAGGGAAATCGTGCCTCACCAATCTATTATAGTTCTTTAAGGTAGTCAGCCATGTGGACAAGGTTGATCTAGTGGATATAATGCAGTAAATTAGGGGTATGGAACAGCTTCCCTATGAGGAGAGACTTAAAGACTAGGCCTATTCAGTTTAGAAAACAGATAACTAAGGGGGATATGACAGAGGTCTATAAAATCATGAATCTTAAATTTCTCTATAAGGAAGTTTTACTTACCCCCTCACAAACAAGGACCAGAGACTCTCCCACTCAAATTAATAGGAAGCAGATTTAAAACAAAAACGTAAGTACTAACACAACACACCTTCCCTGGGGATATTGCAAGGGACAAAAGTATAACTGGGTTAGAAAAATTAGATAAGTTCATAGAAGATAGGTCCATCAATGACTGTCAGTCAACATGGTCAGGGACAAAATCTCACATTTTGGGTGTCCCTTAACCTCTGGCTTCCAGAAACTGGGACTGGACAACAGGGGCCAGATTACTTGATAAATTGCCCTGTCCTGTTCATTTCTCTCTGAAGCATCTGGCATTGGCCACTATCAGAAGACAGCATACTGGGCTAGATGGACCATTGGTCTTACCCAGTATCACTATTCTTATATTCTAATTAAAATATAGAAGCAAAATAAATAGGGGTTTCTTAATTATGTAATCCACTCTATAACAGCCAGAAACATGTTAATACTGTGCAGCAGTTTGAGGCATTAAGAGTTGGGATATGTCTCATTTAATCTTTTTTTTCAGAAATGCTTTTGCTGGCTAACAGAGCTGGAAGACACTACATTTCCCAGAATGCAGCATCTGCATTTCCTGTCTGCTGATCTTGCAGGAGCAGCTCTACTTGTCACATGACCAGTTGTGCTCCAGTAGCCTAGCTTTGCCTCTCTCTTTATGCTTATGCTCATCTGTCCAATAGTCAAACACCTCTTCCCCCACCAAATCATCAAGTAAATGCAGTTGTCAGTCAGTGATTTTAAACAACATATTTGGGGGGTTAGGGGAGAGCCTGCCACATTCCAAATTTCTCCCTCATGTGGCCTTTTCTGCACTAGGAATAGAAAAGGTGTATTGCTAACTAACTCAAGGTAAAATGCCAGTGAAGACAGTTTGTTGTTTTCACATGAGTTTGCAGGTTGAGCTAAATACTAGGCTCCCTCAGTCTTTAACTGGCCTGCTAACTTCCAAAAATTACAAACTGCTGTGGTTTCACTAACATTTTATCTTGAGTTAAGAACACACCTTTTTTCCTAGTACAGAGACAGCCTGTAAGGCTGAAGGAAAGATGTACTGAGGAAAAGGTTGAGAAGGGTTTGACGGTAAGTAGGTAGGATTCTAGTACTCTCTGAGGAAAAGGAGGTTTTTCACGCTCACACAGTTACTTCTGCAGCAGGCTGGGTCAGTGTCAAACTGTGAGTAGGTTGAATGAGAAGTATTCTAAAGAGGAAAAATATAGATGAGTAAACTTACTCACCAAAGCCTTCCCTCAAGCTTCTTCCAAAGAGACATAATGCAAACTCCCCCAGGTCAATGGCAAGAGGCAGCAAAATCCCACCTCAAACCTTGACTCCAGACACATGCCCCACACATTATTTGCATGAGGGCCTGGCTAACCCACAGAAAAAACATACTTTCCTGAGAGAGAGAGAGAGAGAGAGAAAACATTTTCTTAACATTAATTCTTAGTGTTGGCTTCTGAATCTATGTAAGCAGATGAAGTCACAGACTAGAAAGGAGGGGGCTGAAGATTGAGCCATGAGGGCCAGGGACACAAAGAGGGCAGGAGGAAGAACCAAAGGATATGCTGAAATAGTGGACAGATTGATAGGAGAGAAACCAAGAGAGGCCAGGGGCATAAAAGCCAAAGAAAGACAGCACCAAGGACCGAGTAAGGAGTATCAACAGTACATGAAACTCAAGGCCTTCACTTATTAATAGCCTTAAGGTGTTAATACACCAGGACACATTTTTAATCCAAGTGGCCGTTGAATGATAATTTCTGAACAAGTTATGTCATGTCATTCAGAGTAGTTACTAGTGGCATAAAACAATCTTTTACATATGTGGATTACTTTCACCTCCAACTATCTGCCTACAACACCAATGAAATTCAGGGGTGGAGGGATATAGGCTGCTATTGCACAGCACTACAATGGGGAGGAAGACAATATTTTGCTCAAGGAAAAGCCTCCTGCTCTTCCAAAATGTGTCTTTTTAAGAGCTATGCAGTGCAGAGTGGATGTTGTTCAAGATTTTGTCCAAAGACACTACATGGTATATTACATGGTGCAACAATCTGTGCCCTTTGAAATTATGGAATTCAGTCAAACTTGTGGTTCCAAGGACTCCAGATATTTAAAAACAGATGTTTTTACTTCCTGAAAATTTAGTCTTAAATATTTTCATGCCTGGGTTTGTAGCTTAGGAGTCTGTGTGGAAAGCTTGATATTTATGTACATCCTTTATGCATGCATCCATAACCAGTAATGCTAAATAAATCTGCTACTAAATAATATATTTTCTTCTGGCTCCACACTCATCCATTCTGCTACAGTGCAACAGTGTCTAAAGCGGAGAAAGCCCTGGAGACTCTGAAGCCTTTCCCTGCTCAAACCTGCTTCCATTAAAACAGTCATTATGAGGCAGATAGTAGTTACTTAAACTGAAAACAGTTCTCATCCAATCCCTTGAAAACACCCTTGTTAGAGGGGCTTGGGGAAGTGTAATAACATTTAAGATCAAGAGAGATTCCAAAATTTATTTTAGTATTCTAATCCAGTTTTGAGCATGCTTAAATACAATTTCAAAGGAAATTAATATTTCCTTCAAATTACTTTCTTCTTGTCCCCCTTCCCTACACCTGTTGGCCTGTTGGAATTAGCATATAGATGAAAAACAAGTGCATCCAGGGGACAAATCCAGCTAAGAACAGAAAACTTTGACCCAGATCCTCAAAGGTATTTAAGCTCCTAGCTTCCATTAATTTCATTCCAAGTTAGGAGCCTAAATACCTTTGAGGATCTGGGCCTTTACATCTAACAAATAACCCACAAAAGGGACCATTAAGGTCTGGCCTCCTAGAACCTGGCTACTCCTCATGCTTTCAGACATACACCAATCTCTTAACAGCTTATGAAGAAATTTCCCCTATAGGCAGTTTGCTATATAATGGTCTATTACGGAGCATCCCCTAAAGCATCTGGTACTGGCCTTTGTTAGTGACTGAATATTGGACTAAATGGGCCCGGGGCTTTACCCAGTATGGAATTCTGATGTTCCTAATTTGCAGTAATGACAGAACCACCCACAGTGAATGACTGAAATTTATGATTTAATGCATAGTTGAACTAATCGAATAAGAAAACCCACAGGATAATAAGGCAAAGAATGTCATTTATTAATTTCAGTGATTGTAATTTATGAAATATCAATACATTTATACAAATGTACTAGTAAATACATTAGTATATTTTGAATTACAAAATGGAAGTTTTACTAACAGGAGACCTCATTACAGTGTTCTCTTATGATTTTATTACCTTGTTTATTTTCAATTCACAAAAGTCTCAATAGATGCCCACCCCATGATCTGGAAGACATTAAAACACAGTAGTATACACACTATTACATCTTTGCTGAGATTTAGGGGGACATTGCTAATATTTTTTTTAATGTGCATTGATTAATGAAGTGCAGATTAGCAAGGCTCTACTTAATTAACATTTTAATAACTATTCAATTAATTATCAACTAATTCAATTATGTGGAAATTAGAATGTAGGCCTACTCCCAAGTGGTTACACAGTTAAGTTCTAAGAGCTTGATCCTCCCATTAAAATCAATATCAAAACACACATTGATTTCAACAGAATAGGATCAAGACTTAATAGCTGATGGACATGCAGTGCATTAATTCTTTTCTCTGTTTCAGTTTGCTACTTCATATGGGTCCTAATACAAAGCCCAACAAAGTTAGTGGAAATAATCCCTTTGTATGGGTCTTGGATCCCATTCACACACTTGAACGAGTCATCAGTCAGAACAGTTATCTAGCATGAAGAATTCTACTGGAATTCTAAAAGGAAGTATATATTTGCAATAAAGATAACTATAAGGCTCTATATATTTGGTAGCACATAACTACTTGTTCATTTACATATTGCAGCTTTTCAAACTGGTTTAACTCAGGTGAGCTGGGGCTTCTCTCTTCCTTGACAGTGTCACAATTACTAGCAAGCTAGATGGACCAGACTTAGTGACAGCTATAAACTACTTTGTTGGTCTGCCATGGCTCTTGTCAAGTTCTCATAAGAGAAAGTTACCTTTCACATGTTGTGTTTGATATCCTTAATAGTCACAAATTTGTCCAGACTTTTGATAGCCAAGTCTGTTAGATAAGCATGTGTTTTGGACAACGCAAGTATAGAAATATATCTTAGAAAAACAGATAGGCCAAAGATACTTATTTGTATGTATGTTTGATACGAAGTTAGAAGGCTTTGCTTAAAAATAAAAGGCAATTCCCCCATGCTACTTCCATGGTATGCTGAGACACTGAATCCATGCATGTGAGTACCATGGCTATCTCATGACTGCCCTGTTCGGGGCCAGTGTAGAGTCCCCTTCTGCAAGCTGCAGAAGTTACCCACTCTCCGATTCCTGCTGCACAGCCCCACACAGGCTTACATGGTGTGCTGGCCTTCCATCCCTGACAAACTTTATACACTTATTGCAGAGTTTGTCAGCAAAGAGGATACTACAATGTTAATGGCATTCCGTAGCTAAACATACTCAAAAGAAACTATATCTCATCTGTTTAAACCATTGAGGGCTGTATCCCAGTGCACAAGAACTTAAGAAGTCTGCTATAAGGTACAAATGAGCAATCTCTTCTGAAATCTTTGCAACATCTTCCTGCTTGCTGGGCTTAATTTTCATAACTAGTGAGATCACAGTGTCTGTTTAAACAAAGCAAAAGGAAAACTCTTTGCTGTTTAATCTGTGCACTGCAATGAAAATTTCAGTTAAAAGAACAGTTAGCGTTTTCTGGGAGAATGCCCTTGACCCCAGAGAATATTTACTCTTTGTAATATGGGAACTGTAGTTGTAAAAGTATTTTATTTCAGAAATGATTGTAAAAAAAGTGGAAGAAGAATATGGTTTAGTGTGTCCAAGAGGCCTTTGGATAATCACCTCCCAGGCAAGCTTCCATCACAAGCGGATATGCTTAGTTCTAGAGATATTAAGCAACATTATGCCTGGTGCTCTTTGCTCAGTGTCAGTTCTTGGAATAGCATTGTCTAGCTTTGTGGAGGCCTCTTTCCTCCATCACGGGTCAAGTACTGCTGCAATGGCAGTTACAGCTAGCTGTGAAGTAGCCCAACATGACAGACACACTCAAGGCCTTGCCTATATCTGGGATTGCCAGGTGCCCAGTTTTCAACCAGAGCCCACTCCTGCATCCCAAACCCTGCATCCCCAGCCCAGAATCCACACCGCCTCCCACACCCCAACTCCCTGACCCAGCCTGGAGCCCCCTCCTGCACCCTGAACCCCTCATTTCTGGTCCAACCCAGAGCTCACACACCCAGTTAGAGCTTTCACCCCCTCTCACATCCCAACCCCCTGCTCCAGCCCTGTGAAAGTGAGCGAGGGTGGGGGACAGCGAGCCACCGAGGGACAGGAAACGTAGTGACTGGGGGGTGGGGGCCAGTTCATGGAGTCATAGAGTTTAAGGCTAGAAGGGACCACCAGATCATCTAGTCAGATTTCCTTTATATTCCAGGCCACCAACATCACTCGCACATACACACAGAACCACTTTTTCAAAATTGTTCCCTACAATATATTCTCTGTTGCTCTATCCAGTCTTGTCTGGGAAATCCTTTTACAGTTTACTAAAACTCACCATAAGGAAATATGTTCTGATATTTGGCCTAAACTTTTTTCTGTTTATTTTTGCCCTGTTATTCTTAGCTGCCCTCTAAAGCACCATAAACAATTCTTCTTTCTCCGCTGTGTTTAATCCTTTCAAAAACAAGACCTTTAGTTCAAGTTTGGCTTTTTGCAATAAGATTTCTGAATTAGAGCTACCGTCTATTTAGGGCTTTCCCCCAATATTCACCTGGATTTCTAAAGAAGAGAGGCTCTCACCAAGGTTAAAAAGCATTTGAAGACTTTGTAACTGAGGATGTTCAGTCAGGTTGAGTGTGTATGTACTTTTATGGAACTATATTGGGATACCCACATTTTGCCCAATTGAGGTCACACTTGATAAGCAGCATGTACAGACCCCGCTTCCATGACTACAGAGAGAGAAATGGGCTTGGGGTGCACAAGGGGGGTGCACATGCATTCCGTGGCATAAAGCCCAGTTCTACAGTCCAAATGGGGCACAGTCAAAGTACACCTCTCTCTGCAGCCTCTAGTCCTCTCCACTGCTTGTGCTCACCGGGTCTGCAGCGGCTATTTCCATAGCTGCAACCTAAAGATTATTTTCTCTTGCCGTCCCAGAGAGATGCCCAGGTATACAGCACACTTCTTTGGGTGGGCAATGGGTCTATGGATTTGGATTTATTCTCATCTTTAATGAGGAGGTAGGCAAAGACTACAAGATCCAGAATTAAATCTTCATTTTGCATCTTAAACTGAGACATCACAATATGTTTTCCTTTGGATTTATAGTTCTGTTCTTTATCTTGTAGAGGGTCAAGAAACCTGGTACTTATGCTTCAGCAGGAAAAAATGACAGCACTGCAAATCAAATCAAACCACCAAAATAACTCTTGGTGGTTACCTAACCCTAACCCTAACCTCAGTTTTAGAGTGAAATCCTGCTTATCTTGCCCCTATGAATATTCCAATTTACTTTGGTCCCTACAATTTAATATTCTGTTGTGATAAAAAGTGATTTAGTTATAGTAATCACTTTTAACGTTATACAAAATATTACTGATAAATGGACATTTGTCTTAATCTTCCTGAATAGTTAAAACAACTAAGGGGGAGGGATATCTCAGTGGTTTGCACATTGGCCTGCTAAACCCAGAGTTGTGAGCTCAATCCTAGGGATCTGGGCAAAATCAGTACTTGGTCCTGCTAGTGAAGGCTAGGGGCTGGAATCAATGACCTTTCAGGGTCCCTTCCAGCTCTCTGAGATAGGTATATCTCCATATATTATATTTTTCCCTGCTATTAGTTTACTCCGCTGATTTACATTTGTCAGCAACAGATTGAAAGATAACTATCTATATTATGAACATCTAGTGAACTTTTCATCATCATTTTATTCCTTTTCAAAGAAAAGTCAAACTTTTGGCACAAACTACTCAAACAGCATCCCTTTCAGTTTTAAGCTTTTCAAAGTGGATTCTGAAATTTGTTTTATTGTTTTGGATTGGGGGGGGAGGGCGAGGAGAGCAGGATAGAGGAAGGGGCATGAAAAATCTTCACAGGTTGTGGCCCCTTTAATTGCCATATTGCAAACAGTTTGATATTGCAGGGATAGTTACTGGAGCTTTGTACATTTAAGCTCCATCCTGCAAACATACATATTTAAGTTTAAGCATGTAAATAGTGGAAGTTAAAGTCTGCAAAGTTAATTACACTGGGCCAAACAACAGAGAAATAAGTAATCTTGAACACAGGATTTGTATATCTCCAAATGTTTTAAAAGGCATTTCTGTTATGGAGTGCATCATGTGCATCTCATTTTAACAAGACTAAGGAAACCCACATCCATGGGTACAGACAGTTAACGGTGCTGTATTCTCTGGAATCTGAGCTTTTTCTAGTGGTGCAGGTTATCCTTTCCAGTGTAAAATACTGCCTTTTATTACAACCTCTCTGTTCATAGCATAACAACAGTAACAAACAGGATGTGAAGTTTGCAAAAACTAGAATTAGCCTGGGGAAGAAAAGAGTTAGAGGGGACTTGACTGAGATATTCCACAGTATAAAGGTATAGTGAAAACTAATCATTCCCTTGTTTTTATCCTTTAACATAATACACCTCTACCTCGATATAACGTGACCCGATATAACACAAATTCAGATATAACACAGTAAAGCAGTGCTCGGAGGGGTGGGGGCAGGGCTGCACACTCCGGTGGATCAAAGCAAGTTCAATATAACGTGGTTTCACCTATAATGCAGTAAGATTTTTTGGCTCCCGAGGACAGCGTTATATCGAGGTAGAGGTGTACTAGAACAACAGGTCACTTGATGGGGAAATCCTGAATTCTGTACTTAGGCAAACTCCCATTGACTTGAAGGGAGTTTTATACAAGTAAGTACTGAGTTAAGGCCCTCATCTTTCAACATTTATGCATGTGCTTAACTTTACTCCTGTGAGTAGTCCCATTGATTTTATAGGACCAATTCATGTGAATAAAGTTAAACATCTGTATGTTTGTAGGACTGGTGACTAAGAATTGAAGAATTTGGCCTTTCATTAATTAATTTAGAATAAAATGAAGGAAATACTAGTTCATAAAGCACATAGTTAACTTGTGAATTCACTACCACTGAAGGTCATTGAGTCAAACACTGTCATTGAATTTTTTAAAAAGGTTGTAGAACATAACAATGATCAATCACATTTGTAACCGTTGTACATTTGTAGGTATAATAAACAAAAATATTTGTTATAAACATACTATGATAAAGATAATCAGATTTCATACTTCAGGGCACTAGATGATCATTGACACACTGGAAGGGTCAGAAGGAAGCTCTTGACTATCCCATCATCATCCTATATGCAGTTTTGCATAAAGAGTTAGGTGCATTATGTTTTTTTGTTTTTTTAAAACTTCCACTGCCACAGCAAGATACTGGATTTAATGGATCAATATTTTGAACCAGTAAAGCACTTCCTTTGCAACTACTCCATGCATTCCATCATGGTGCAACCTTCTAGTCTACCATAATGAGCTAACAGTATTTTTTAAATAGCCAAAACAAAATATTCTTCTTAATGCAAGGGCCAGGAGGCTCTTTATTATGTTTTAACTCTGAAACTCATACCTCCAAATGGAAGACCCACTATACATTCACATTGCTCATTCACTATTAATTCACAGACTCATTGCTTATCCTAGCTCAGAAAATCCATATCCAAGTAAGTTTTCAAAAAACAACTTCTTTGTAAATTCAGGGATAAGAATGCTACAAAAATTGGAGATATTGCCACATCTGATTTGAGACATTCTGAACTATGAAACCAATATAAACGTGGAGGACTCAGAGAACTCTTGATTTATTTCAGATTTCATTAAAGAGACAGACAGTGGCTATGCCAATTTAATTTCAGCACTGATGTTACTTCAGTCAAACTGCAGTTTAGCCAACCTACATCATATAAATAACTTTTACAAAGCTGCAAAATTTGCAGTTCTCTACTATACATCTCCCTAGTTTTCTAATTACTTCCTCCTCCATGCAGACAAAACAGAACAATGTATTTGCAGTTGTTCATCCCTACATAGGACTCTGCTGAATCTCACTGCATGCAATGTTATCACTCATCTGCTGAACTGAGTGAGAATGTTTTCACTTACAAGATACCTGGTGGCATCTCCCATTATTTTAAACAGCATTTCATACATTTTGTTCAGTCTAATCAAAGCACCTAAAAAAAACCCTTTCAATATTAGAGGTATTTTTAAAAGATCTTATAGAATAAATGAACATTATCTCTTGATTTTGCAAGATTATGTCAGGGATAACATTAATCATAAATATCAGGAACAAAGCACCCAAATCAAAACAATCTCAGAAAAAGAATCAAAACAGATTTTAAAAGGCTGCAAAACGCTTTGAAATTAAAAAAAAAAACAAAAAACTCAACTACGGTCTTAAAATTTGTTGCTATAAGTTTTATTTTTCACTTCTCATCTCTTATGGACAGACAATGCCAAAATTATGATGGACCAACATCATTTTCTAGATATGTGACAGGTTCCACTAACTGTACTTGTATTAAAACCCTCTCTACATAGCTCTTTGCACTCTGAAATACTAAACAGCTGTATCTACCTACCTATACATTCAATCTGCTTTATTTACAGTGCCTTGAGAGAGACAGAGAGGACACCATAATACATAACTGCCAGACTATCCCACATCAGTTTCAGCTTTTACTCTGAATAAAAGAGTACCCTAATAAAATAAGTTATATCAATGAGTTTCTTTCCAGACATCAATTAAAAAAACAAAAAACTGCTACCCAGAGACAGAAAAAAAAAGTTAACTTTGTACTTTATAGAATACAAAATAAAATAATTAAAAAACAACCTCTCACTCTTAATTAAAAATAAATCATAACAAATAAACTTACTAATAAGAGATTTCTTTTTGACCATTCTTTTAAATTTGTTTTTTCAGACAAATGATCTTCACTAATTATAAAGGAAAATATTTCCTAAGCCACGTGCATTTTTTAAGTCACACAAATAGATAAAGTATTTTTATTATTATTATTTTTAAACTGACACTTTCTATCAAAACCCTCTGTACTTTTCCCCCCTCTCTACTACCTCCAAGATGGTAGGAAAGTTGTTGTTTTGGAGGGCAGAGGAGCTGCTCTCTGATGTTATGTCCTCTCAGTGCCTGTAGTGGTGCTGTAGGAGGCTGCTGGCTCTCTTCTTGAGCAGCCCCAGCAGCCCTGCCTTCTTTGCTGGAGAATATATTCAGGGATTCCCCTTAATAATCACCTACCCTCTGAGCACTTTGTACTTTTAAAATAATAAAAAGCCCCCCAAAGCTTTCTCCCCCACAAAAGCAGGATCTCCTCAGAGCCAGGGGGGCAGCAGCTGCTCAGCACAGAGCCCGAGCCCATTCCCGGTCCCTCTGCTGGGGAGGAAACTCTGATCTGTCAGCCCAGCAGAGGGAAAGGGGGGAGAGGCGAGAGAGGAGAAAAAAAAAGCAGCTGGAAAGGTAAGCCAGGCCCGGCCTGCATCCTCGGGCTCGCGTAGCGCGGCAGGCGGCGCGCAGGGGGCAGGGCGGGCGGCCACGCGGACTACGCGAGCCCGGGGATTCGACGGAGTACTGTAGGCCGCAGTGGGGGTGAGGGGTGTCGGAGGGATTTTTAAGACTCTCGGGCGCTAGGGAGGCAGGAAAGCGGGGGTGAAGCGGCCGCTGGATCCCGGGGGACGGGAAGCGGCGCCTCAGTGTGTTTGAATGTAAAGTTAAGGGCGGCGAAGGGGGCGGGTAGGCCTCAGCCCGGCGGGGCCTAGCCGCTCCCCGCCCCCGCCGGTCCCCCCGCTGCGGCCCCCCACTCACGAAGACGGACGGGCTCCTCCTGCCCTGCATGCTGCTGCACTGGGCTCCACGGGTTTGGGGGGGTCGCCGAGGCCGCAGCAGGGGCTGGAGCCTCCCCCCGCTCGGCGGACGGGGATGTGGGGGGAGCGGAGCGGAGCCCCCGGGGGGCGGAATTTCATGGGATCATATCATTACTGAAGTTATTTTAATTATAATTAGGGATTGAGAATGACAACCCCCCCCCATCGCAGCCTGGGAGGCGGGTCCCGCGGGGGTGTGGGGGGGGGAGATTTAACAGCAGCCGGCGGCCTTTAAAGTTTAAGGTTCTCCCCCCCCCCCAATAACCTGCCTGTTTTATACCTCCTGCTGCTATTTATAAGTAAAATCATGGGGAGACTATTTTCTTCTTTACTAAATTGTGGGGGTGGGGGTTAAATCCTTCCCCTCCCCGCCCCCCAACCAACCCGTGTCTCCCTCTTCTCTGTTTCATTATAGCCTCCTCGACCATGTGCATGTCAATTTTGCTTTGAGTTATTTTGTTTGAATTATAACTTTTTATGGGGTTCCCCCTTGGTTTGTGGAGGGGGCTAAAGGTTTGGGGACCTGGGGAGTTGTTAGATGGACATAGGTTGATCTCACTAGAAGCAGCCTTGCATCACTTGACTCCAACTCATTCTGTAATTTTGAGTGTGAATAAATCTTTCCCCCTCTTTTAGTGCCCCTCTTGCAGGGTCATTATATCTTTCCAGCTAACTTCTGTGTCTTTTTGAGAGTTTTGCAGGCGCTGTCATTGATAGTCCAAGCACACTGACACGTGCAGTGTTCTTGGACTGACTCTAGATTTGTGAATGGGGTGTGTAAACTCCTCCTTATTTGAGGTCCGATCCTGCAGACAATTATCTTGTATAGTGTTTACTACCAGGAGTACTTTAAGTAAGCCCTGTGTTTAGTATTAAGTGTTTGCAGGTTGGGGCCGTTGGTCAGTTTTGTATAAAAAGGCTAGGGAAAGATGTTTCCACAGACCACTTTTTGATAACAAGAAAGGAAAAACTTTTGCATCCAAAGGTGTTTTAAAACTTGGATCTTGATCCTATAGTCTGACTCTGATATCTGTGTGCAGGTCATTATGTCTGTATGGAATCTCACCCCCCTAATTGCAGTATCAGGGCCTGATTTATCAGTCATTTATAGTGGCAAGTAATGAATTTGATGTGAATATAATTCTTACCCAGGAACCCTCTTTACAATCCTAGTACATAAAACTGAAAACGAAAGCAGTTTTCCTGGGGAAAGTCAAGTGTGTTAGCTATACTGGAGAGGGTCCACTGTGGGAGACAGGCATCTTGCACAGCATAGGTAAAATAGCTCTGATTTTTAATAGCTATAGATAGCAGTGATTTGTTCCAGTGCATTTTAAAAATTTTTATTAATTGCTTTGTACATATAACCTTGAAGCATTTTTAAAAGCAAAAAAAAGCTTGACTTGACACCTGATATTCTACTTTCTGATTTCAGAATAACCAAGTTATAGTTAGCCCTAATTTTGTTACGTAGCAACCTGCAATAAATGTCTATGTTCCCCGTTGTGGGCACTTCTTGAGAGTTGATTTGCCATTCTTTGTTTGTAAATTTAGCAATATGTCCTGTCCATATATTACCCTCCCATGTATCAACAGTGGCTCATGCTTGGACTTTGCTGGCAAAGTATTACACTGACTGACAACCCAACCTCCAGAGCACTATTCTGTTGTAAGAAACTGGCACTTGGAAACCAATGGGACAGCTATAAATTTGTCAGAGCTGACTTATGGACTTCTAAGTGAAAGATCCCAATGATATTTTTATTTATACAAAGTTTCAACTTTTTATTTTTATTCTTGTTTTTGGAAAAATTATAGAAACTAACAACATTAAGAAAAAGCAGCAAAGAATCCTGTGGCACCTTGTAGACTAACAGACGTTTTAGAGCATGAGCTTTCATGGGTGAATACCCACTCGTCGGACTTGCATCCGACGAAGTGGGTATTCACCCACGAAAGCTCATGCTCTAAAACGTCTGTTAGTCTACAAGGTGCCACAGGATTCTTTGCTGCTTTTACAGATACAGACTAACACGGCTACCCCTCTGATACCTGACAACATTAAGAAAACATCCCAAATTATCTATATTTTCTTTTTATGTGTGCAGTTCATGTTTTCATGAAAATGTAGGCTCTGATCCTGCAAATATTTATGCATGTGCTTACTTTTATACATTGTTTGGTGTAAATTACCAAAGCGCCATTGTGAAGCTATGACAGTTTACAGCAGCTGAGGGTCTGCTCTGTGAGTACCCCCAGTGACTTATCTCACACACTGTGAGTGGTCCTATTGAAATCAGTGGTGCTGTTCAGTGTGTAAAGATAAGCTTATGTGCAAGTCTTTGCAGCATTGGGAATAAAAGTGCATATTTGATTTTTGTTAAACCTTATACGCAAGTGCATAATTGGAATTATTTAAAATAAGTACTTCATAATGTCATGGCCCTCTCCCGGCAGATGTGGAATAGCTGCTAGATGTATTGCAGAATTTTTCTAAAGACAATTAGTTCACTTTCAAACCTTGCAAAGTTATAAAGGAGGCCTTTTCAGGAGACATTTCTGGATCATCAAGGTTTTCACTGTCTGTCCTTCACCTTTACATTTTCTCACTGGATTCTAGTTTGTTTTGACATTTATATTGTACCAGTACAATAATTTTGTTTTGTTTTTTAATGTTCTGATGGCTAAAAGATTCCATTTATTCCTTTTTCCAAAGACCTGTATCCTGCAGAGAGTGCCTGCTCTGGCAGAGCAACATACGTGCAGAGAGCCTGTAGAAGTTGGTGTGGGTCTGGGTGGGCACATGGCTCTGCCTTTGTGGGTCTGACTGCAGGATTGTGGCTTTAGCATTTATCTTTAAATGCTACAGTCTGGCGGCCTGGGTTCAATTCCCAGTGTAGGAACAATGCAGAGCTTTTGCTCAATCAGCTCTGTGGGAAGTTGACATTCAGAAGATATAGATCCTGATCTTGCAACCCTCACTGACAAGAATAATCCCATTGAAGTCAATGGGAATATTTCCTTGAGTAAGGTTTGCAGTATCAGGCTCTTTTGCTGTATATATCTCCCCTTCTGAGGATTCCCCTTTGCAGTTTAACTCCCGGCTTCCCCATCTTAAATGGTTACTGGTATTTAGTGTTTGTGTATCTTCGTACACTTATTCCATGTGCTGATTATTGGGTAAAATGGATCAGCTAGAATTAAAATCCTTACTTATGTGCACTTTCCAAAGGAGAATAAATAGAAGAATCAGTTCAGTTTTGTATCAATAAAAGTTAGTTTCTAAGTAGGTCCATTTGCTGCTGCCAGTTGTAATCCAAGCATTGTCTGACCATTATTAATCAGAGTAACACAATTATTTTATTACATTTTAGTATATTTTAAAATGTAATTCTGTCGATCAGTACTGAGCCTGAAGGTACCACATTCTCACTTAGTATATTTTGGCTCCATGCAGCCACTTTGTGCAGACTTGGAGCCCTAACAGTTCTGAGAAGACAGAATGAGGACAATATTGTCACTTCTAGCTTCCTAGGTAGATTTTAATATATGAAAAAATAGTAAAGTATAGAATTACAGATAATTAGAGAAAAATGCTATTATGATTAAATTAACATGTTTCTAAAATCTGAGAGCCGACATGGAAAGCAATACTATGAAGTGACCATGTAGGACCTGAATCACTTTGTTTCCTAAAATAACATTTAACATCAAGTATTAAATATTTTTTGCTTAAATCATGGCAACATTTTTTAGCCAATGCATTTTATATCAGCACTGATAATTCAGTAATACAAGGTAGGGAGTGTGTGTTTGTGTGTATATGTACATGTTTGGTCAGTCACTGTTGTATCCCACAAATGAGCCTTGATCCCGCAAATGGACCTTGAGTGAACACTGGCACTCATGTGGAGCACTGTTGCTCTTGGTAGGGCTCTTCAAAGGTCTCACAGATGAGGGCCAGGGACGTTCTAATTATGTTTTGTTAACTCTTGTCGCTGACTATCATTCCTTCCATGCTACTATAAGTCTCTTCTGTCAGAAGATGGAAGATAGAACTATCTGGCTAATGGAGTCTTTTAATTTTGTTCTGTTGTTGTTTCCAGAATTATAGCAGATTTGGTTTTGTGACTGAATGTAGTAATGACCCTAGCTGTTAAATGGAATTAAACTAAAGTAATGATTAGATCATAGTATGGGAATAAGGGTTGTAGCTTTATGGTACTGATGAAGATCAAAATGAGGAGTGATGTGACTTTACTTTGTAGAATAGAAAACTCTTTAAGGAAAGACTAGATGGTGCAAGATTGGTAATATGAAATGGAACATGTCAGCTCTATCACTGATTCTAATCCAGCCCCTATCAGTAACAACTGGAAGTTTTATTCCTGTATGGTGTCTTTCAAATGTCTGGGCTGTGGGATGAGTTGGGTGATCTCAGTCAAAGTTCTGAGTAGATCAGATGCATGTCTCACAAGCCACCAAAATTGCTATGCTTATTGGCAGTCTCAGCAGGGAAGCTAAAGATTTAACAGGTGTGAAAGCCGAACATCTGATATCTAGAGGTGGGCTTTCCAGGTCACGGTTGAGGAGCAGTGTTGGAACTAGCACAACTTCTATGGATGCTGTATTGTTCTGTGAGTAAATAGAGGACTTCGGTCTCCCTGGCCATCAAATTGGCACATTTTAGAAACTCATACATGGAAAATGTATTTGTCTGTCATATGCCATGCGTACACATGAACCAATATAATAACACTAAATCCACACTACACATTTAAAAATACAAAACAACCAAACTGAAGTGACAGCTTTAAGGATGACAAGTGTTTGGAAGCTACAGTGTGAAACTTTAAAGTTAGTCCTCATAATTATACATCTTTTAGCTCCAGACAGATAATTGCAATCCAATTTACAATGCACTTGAGGATTCCTCCTGCTAACGATAGCTCATCTCAATTCATTATTTTTGCCTGCCTGTGTTGGTATGCATACTTTTTTTCTTGTTTCTGTGTGTGTATAATATTCTCCTCCTGTGTGTGTGTTTTCCATTCATCAGAAGAAGTGAGCTTAGCTAGCTCAAAGCTCATGCTAAAATAAATTTTTTCTTTTTAGGTGCCACAAAGTACCTGTTTTTTTTTCATTCCCTAAATGTGCCTCATACAGATAGAAATGTACATCTCCAAGCATACATTTTAAAATGTAACTAATCTGTGCATTAAAATATTATTATAATATTTGCAGTACAAGTGTCTTCTGAAAATTATGAAGAGTGTATCCTTGGTGTGCTAGATTCTCCCTCTGTGACTGGGCCACCAATTTCCATCTTAGAGTAGAGCACATATCACATAGCAAGTTTCTGCATAAGATAATACTGACATTCAGTATATGATTATACAAGGGGAAATCTCTGCCAGTTTGCTGGGGGATGATACCACAGAGTGGCATTGCCTTGTTCAGCCCAGCCTCACAACATATTCCCTCATGATGCCGAGTTAGCTCTCACATACACAGACAGAATTACCAGAGGAACAGGTTTTCTCTTTTATTTATCCTCTCAGTACCAAAACATGGAGAGAATGATATAGTCCTAGATTTGAAATGTTACAGTATTTTGCTGAGACAAAATGGGTGAGGTAGTACCATTTATTGGACCAACTTCTGTTGTTGGAGAAAGAGACAAGCTTTTGAGCTACACAGCGCTGCTCTTCAGGTCACAGTGCAAACAACTGTATTTTGCTGGTACCTGTTTTGTGGGTCCTCTGGTGTATTTCTCCCTGTTGCTGCTGACTAATATTAAACCTCACTTCTTTAAATTATCTATTAATATATAGCCCATGCTTCTAAAAATGTGACTTCTGGTTTTCATACACAGATTTTTTTTAAGTAGCAGCTTGTGTGCATACATGGGATAACTGCAGGCACAAATTTGGAGAGTGAGTTGAAGCTGTCTGAAGACTCAGTCTCTAGCATAGGCACAAAAGATACAAATCAAGTTTCAGAAGGTTTTATGCCCTGATATTTTGGGTGCAAAGCACTTGGCTTTCCAGAGGAAGTCCACATTTCACAGTCTTCGTCTGTTACTGAATTTTGTGGGACAAAAATAATTTCTCTTCCACCCACTATTTAACAAACATGGTTTCAGTTCTTTTCAGATAAGCTACTTGTGCTTATTGCAATGTATTGCTCTACTTGCTTATTTAGTGGCAAGAAATATTCTGTAAAAAAGCTGTATTTCATTCACTGAAAAATACAAGTTCAGATCAAAATGGAAAAAATATAAAGTTCTTGCAATATGTATATGCTATGGTAGTAAAAAGAAAAAGCTTCTTTAGATCCAGGGTTACATTTTGTTTACATAGGCCCTGCTCCTGCAATCAGACCCAGGTGGGCAGATTCCTGCCCAGCTCCTCTGACTTCATTGTATGGGCACTGGGGTCTGCCCCTGAAGATCGAATTGCAAGATTAAGACATAGGCAGCTGCTACAGTTTTATGTAATGGCTAGATCTGTTTTTGTTACCGTTGTATATTATTAAATCTACTGCTGTATGATTACAGTGATGCAAGTGATCGCTTCCTATCAGACAGAATATTTTACAAGGTACTGTTCACAGGAGTTTGTCTTGGTGCATATGCACAGAATCCAGTAATTCTAACCCAGTGATTGATATGGACTGGAATATGTGGGGTCTGGCCTAATAGTCAGAGCAGGAATCAGGTCTAGTGGGACCCAAGTGTCAGCACCAGACTCAACTGCCAATTACCAGAGCCAAGGATCAAGTCAGAGTCAGAACCAGGAATTGAAGCTGAGGGTCAGAGCTGAGGTTAGATGCCAAGGGTCAAGCAGGGTCAGAGGTGAGGGTCAGAACCAGGACTGGTAACTGATGATTGGAAGCAAGTTGTAAGGGCAGGCAACTGGAGGAGAGGCCAGGGTCAAGCACAGAGCAGAAGCACAGTGGGAGGAGGAGCAAAGGCAGGAGCCAGGAACCGAGCAGGAATCAGGAACAGGGGGGTTAGGTGCAGGAGGTAGGCACAAGCAGAGTCCAGTGCAGCCACAACAGGAAGTCATCTTGTTGCTCAGGCGAACTTCCTGTGCCTCCTTCTGACTTAGTGTGGTTGGACCAGTCGGTGGATTCAAGCAGTCCTCCAATCAGAGCTCCTGTGGGTGGTGTCTTTGCTAACACTGTAGTGCAGTGGCTCTCAAACTTTTGTACTGGTGTCCCCTTTCACAGAGCAAGCCTCTGAGTGCAACCCCCCTGTAGATGGGTTGGACTCACCCCTGCGGCGCCTCCTGCTGGTGACTCCAGGAATTAGCTCAGTCCAGCGCTGGAGCGCCCTCTGCAGGCCGGTGATCCACCTGTCCTCTGGCCCCCGTGTCCCTCCCTGGACCCGGTGCCCTTTTATATGGGGTGCTGCCCCCTGGCAGTAACCCCTTTCTCTCTGGGTTTCCCCTCCTCAGGGAACCCTCACCCTCTATCCCCACCTTGCCTCAGTGTATGGCTACTGCCAGTCATTGTCTAGCCCCACGCCCTGGGGCAGACTGCAGTATCAGCCTACTCATCACTGGCAAGGTTGGGTTTGGACCTGCTGCCTTGGCCTACCCCTGGGCTGCCCTCTGCAACCCCCAGTACCTGTTGGCCCTTTGCTAGGCCACAGCCTGGGGCTTTCTAGGCTGGAGCTCCCCAGCTCCTCAGCCTTTCCCCAGCCCTGCTTCACCCTAGGTACCTTGCCTGTAGCCCCTGCAGCCAGGCCCTTCTTCCTCTTCAAGCAGAGGAAGACTGTCTGGGCTTCTGGCCTCCAGCCTTTTATAAGGGCCAGCTGTGGCCTGATTGGGGTGTGGCCCAGCTGCAGCCACTTCCCCAATCAGCCTAGCTTTGACAGCAGCAGCTCTCAAGCCCTGCCAAGCCGCTTTTAAACCCCTTAAAACCAGGAGCAGGGTCCACCCTGCTACACCCCCCTTTTATAAATTAAAAAACACTTCTTAATATATTTAATATTACTATAAATGCTGGAGGCAAAGCGAGGTTTGGGGTAGAGCCTGACAGCTCGTGACCCCCTCCATGTAATAACCTCGTGACCTCCTGAAGGGTCCTGACCCCCAGTTTGAAAACCCCTGCGGCAGTGCTACTAGCTTGTCCGTCCACCAGATTTCAGCAGACATTGGGTGCAGGGCCAGGATCCAGCAGCTGTTTGGGGGCACCCAGTCCTGGGTTCACGACCTGGTATTTCACGGTGATTCCCATCCCCCCCAAAGATCCATTGCTTTCTGTTGTTATTAATTGTTTATACTTTATATGACATCCTAGTTCTGCATGGTGCCTTACACATACATAAAAAGGAAAATACTGTGCCTGTCTTGAGGAGCTTACATTTTAAGTTAATTCCAGAAACACAGCTAGCATGATAACAGACCTCAATGGAAAAGTGATAGGGAAGTATCTTAATGGAGAAGGGAATTCATTTCATGGAAATTGGCTCTGGGCAAACTACAGCAATGAAACTGGTTGGTTAGGGTATTTCTTGTTAGTTATGTTGGAACAGTTTTAAATAACGTTTGATTTTCTTTGGTGTATCAGCTTTGAAAATCTTCACAAATTTATTTTGTGAAGAAAGATTTGAATGAGAAGATGATTGACCAGTGAAAGGTTAGTCAAGGCCTATAAGGAAAGAAGGCATGAAGAAAACAGTGAGTGTGATTAGGTGGGTGACTTTTGTGGCTGAGAGAGAAGGGGATGAGATGGGGAATAGGTAGTAAAGAGGCCAGCGGTGAAATTTCTGTGGCAGTCGTATGTATGTATTTTTTCCCTCTCTGGAGGGAAGAAAAAGTTGACCTATCAGGCTGAATTCCTTTCTCTGTTACACACTTGAAACCTTATTGACTCCATTGGTTTTGTATGATGTAACTGAGGGCAGAACTTGGCATACAGTGTTCTACTATTGGTTATAGAGGAAATAATTAAAGAACAGAAATCTGGCTTGTTGTGGACACAAACTTTATTCTGAGCTCACTTACACTCGGGACATGATCAACTTGAAATCTTGCCAGTAAAATGAGTTAAACTTACGTTGGGAGGGTCCTATGCTAATTTTTTTGGTTTTACAGTCACATTTTCCTATTTAAAAAAAAAAAATCCTTTTCCATTGTGCATATGAAAACTGCCACAATTTCCCCCCTCCCCTTGCAGCTCCCAGCTGCTTTCTGTTCTAGTAACCTTGGCTTTTCCTTGTAACAACAGTAGGAATAAGCTTTTTGGACAAAAGTCTGAATTTTTTATTTTTTAAGTTGTGTGTCTATTTTGACCTCAATACGAGTTATGCTGGGGGTAAAGCAGGTGTATGAACAAGACTTCCTAATCTGTATCAAAAACACTCTTGTTCCTACCAAGATGTTTGAGATCTCCATAAAGCTTTACTTCCTTTTAAAATGTATATTTTTTTAATACAATTAAATCACTTTTATCACCTCTATTTCTGTTCCACAAATGCTCATCAGAGAGAGAGAACACAGCCAGCCAATGAATAAAATACTTTATTTAACAGAATTCATTATCTGGATTGCTGATTTTATGATGAAAGATTATTTTTATTTTATAAAAATTGTCTTAAATTAGTTCCTCAAAATGAAGTCTTGAGAATGGCTAACAGATTTTTGGATGATGCAGGGAATGATTCTCTTGTTGGTACCATGTCAGTGATATGTATATGAACACTGTATAGTTAGTGTGATTTTGATTTCAGGGCAAAGCTTTTGAAACAGTTTGAAAATGTGATAACTTTCCAAACCATAGTTTCAAAAGGGAATCCTTTTGTCTAATAATTGGCAAGGTCTTCCTAATAAGGCTACTTAAGTGTGTTTTATAGAAACATCTTTCCCTTGATTTAATCCATTTTTGTGAGATCATTGTGCTGAAATACTGTTTCTCCCTACAGTGGACTTGATTCTTCAGTGTCTTGCTACTTGATCGGTCACGTATGCCAATGAAAAGCAGGCATAGAATGCTGCTGATTTCATAGCATTTTACACTGATTGTACACAGGTAAATGACTGCACAAGATGCAAGGCAGTGGAGAGTAAGTCCCAGTGTCTGCAGTCTTTGCATTTTAGCATCTGCAATGGAACTGTTTCTTTAATAGAACTATTTTGGGGGGGGGGGGAGGGAGGACAGGAGGTGTAAATTAAAAACTGTTAAAATTAAGAATAGAAATAAATACTTTTCTCTACGTTTTTTGTTACAGGAAATGGTATAAAAATATAGTTTAAATCATTTCTCTGTGAGTCACCCAGTTTTCAGAGGTGGCTGTGGTTGCTACAGGTGCTCTATACCTCTGAAACTCAGGCTACTTATTTAGGTGCCTAAATGTGCGTAACAGTAGGCATCCCAAGTTTTCAAGGATTTGCCCAAATGGATTACCAAACTTGTGTTAAATAATCTCACTTAACCCACATCCTCCTCTGCAAAAGCCCAGGAGAACAGTTGGAATGTGCAGCTTCTCCGGAATGTCACCAAATCCAAGCTCTGACTAACCAAGGAGGAAAGCAAATTTACCAGGCAGTTAACTAGAGCACTTCAGATGATCTCAACTGCCACAGTAATAGATGAAGCAATCTTTCAAATAGCTGGGATTGAAACCATTTATGGCTTTAAAGAGCAAATCCAGTGCCTTAACAGTCTTTGCTTTATTATCATTATCATTGTTGTTATTTGTGCTACTGTAGCGCCTAGGAGCCCTTTTCATGGACCAGGACCCCACTGTGCTAGGCGCTGCATAAACACAGAACAGAAAGATGGTCCCTGCCCCAAAAAGCTTCCAGTCTAACTATGACAAGAGACAACAGATGGATACAGACAGACTGGGAAGTAGAAGGAAACAATAGATCTCCAATCCATTCTGATGGGATATATTCTGGTGACTGGTTTTGAATTTCTATAGTACTCGCTCCTTGGTGCATTCAGAGAAATTGGTTAAAGTGATTGATGTTGGCTTGAATAGTATAATTTGGGGTATGATAAGATGTTGATTTATGTTTGTGCTTCATTGTTCTGGTGCAAATGAAGTTCTAAAGTCGCATGTGTGTATGCGCGCGCAGAGAGTGATCTGGTATAAAAGTTTTATTGCATGTGTTTGGAATGGCCCTTGTTATTCACACATGAGTTATGTAGCTCCCTCCAAACTTATCAGTAAACACTTTACAGCATATTACCCCATCATGTATTCAGTGGTATATGTCACATATGTTAGATGTAAAACTGTCAGGAATGTTTTATAGAATTTGTTTAGTTTATTGAAATTGTTTCTTATATCCCTTTCCTTGTAAATCCAGGTGCTTTTGTTACCCGAAGTACCACTGTGCAATGCTTGGTGTGAGAGACATTTTAACTAACACTCACAAAAATGACTTAAAACAGCTTTCCTAGACCTAAAAATGTCACAACACTAAAGTAGTTTTCTCAGGGAACTATCAGGCAGGAAGTGATCACTAGACCATAGTGGGAAGCTCCCATTTCCAATATATAAAGCTCCCTTTCTAGTCCCGTGGGGCCACTGGATAATTAACTTTCAAGGTATGACATTTTCATTTATAGAAAAGCTGTTGTGGCCCAGGACTGACCTGCGCTTCAGATAGGAGTGCAATTTTTTGGGTGGGGAGGAGGAAACCTTTCTCTGGCTGACTTTGAAGCTCCACAGTGGTTTGCGATATTAAAATATTTCCCAGGAAGAAGGATTAGTGGGGGAGAGGGTAGGTCAGCTGGTCCTGGGTATGTGTTACACAAGCATATGACAAATCAACTTATCACATGAATAGCACCTCTACGTACATGGTGTACAAAACTTAATAATTGAAAAACTGAGCACACCAAGTTCAGGACTGCGTTTCAGTTCTTCAGGGTTGCTTGTTTAGTTAATAGTTGAACTCGATCATTACAAACAGTTTTGCACAATGTAAGTTGGGCATTAGCAAAGCAGCTGTATCATGTATGCAGAGCTGAACCTAATTGAAAGGTGCTCTGGAAAAGAAGGACGTGATTGCTAAAAACTCCAGAGTGGTGGGGAATCAGAAATGAAAGGGGTGGCATGTGAGATCACAAATTTCTTTCTGTATACCTTAGTAACCTCTGCATTTAAAAAATGACTCCGTGCTACAGCTAATGAGTGAAATCCTGGCTTTCCTGAAATCAGTGGGAGTTCTGCTGTTGACTTCAGTGGAGCCAGGATTTCACCCAATAAGTATGACAAAGTAAATAAAATCTGGCTGGCCTTGGAAAAGGCTGATTACAGATTTATGCAGAGTCTGTGGGGATTACAAATTCCGAAAACCATACACCAGATGTGAGCCATGCAGCTATAACAAAAACTTATTGTGCTGCATGAGTGCTAAAATTAAATTTTAACATATCAGGGCTGCTATCTTCAGAAGGTTATTCTGAGCAAGGTATTCCACTGAATATTAGCGTGCAAAAATTTGGGTTAGTGATATGTCTACATTCCATTTAATAATTGACTGTGGATTATCTAATTAATCCAGTTTGTTGGGTGTTGGCTGAGCCACGTGCTGAGAAACAACATCCAACACCTTGCTTACTATGCAAAACGGTCCCATCTGCTTTAATCTTGACCGATTTGGACCTTTTTGATATTTTTCTTAGACAATCTGCTTCATCTGACTCGTCATCATTCCAGGATAGTGGTCTCCTTGGGGCTCTCTCCTAACATTGATATGGTACAGAAGATTTAAAATCAGGTACTGTCGTGTGCCCTTCCCCTCAACAAAAACAAAATGCAGAACTTAATGCATCTTTTTTTTTCCATGTGATTTATCTTAATATTTTTGGTTCTTTCAGCTGATGTTCACAAGGAATAGAGTCACGTGATGTATGAAGGCAAACACATACACTTCTCTGAGGTTGACAATAAGCCCTTGTGCTCATATAGCCCCAAACTGTGCAAGCAGAGGCGACTTAACGGCTACGCCTTCTGTATCAGACACGTTCTGGAGGACAAGACTGCCCCCTTCAAGCAATGTGAATATGTGGCCAAGTATAACAGCCAACGCTGCACCAACCCTATCCCCAAATCTGAGGACCGTAGGTGAGTGATGGTGGCCCTCCATGAATTGGAAATAGCTTGAGTCAGCTTGGCTACAAATTTGGTCTTACTGATTGGGAACTGTCTTCATGGTTAGGGAGAAAGGAAAGGGGTCAAATAGATTGAATATCAGTATGTTTCTGTAAGTATTTTTTTTCTTTTTAAAGACCAATATAGTTTTTTTTTTTTTTTGTTATTTGTGGGGAATCAGATAGGGGAAAAGGAAGAAGCAAAGTATATATTCAAGCAAGATTATTGCTTTTCCTCAAAGTTCACTTCAAACTCGACTGATCAGACCTTTACATAATACTTACTTTTCCCCTTCATTTGTTTCTCTACTGAGTATACCTGGGAATTGATGCTCTTAAAAGGTGCTTGAATTGCTTGAGGAAGATTGTGGTTGGACATCTGGGTTTGATGGGGTTGGAAAAACATAGCTGGGGAGTTGCAAGAGTGCATAGGCTTCTGGTGAGAGTTTGGGGAGCTCAAGGCAGAGTCAAAGTTCAGGGCTCCATCAGTTTAGGTACTCACATGTCCCCTATAACCATATTATTTGAGCACTTCACACATGTTAATAAATATATCTTCAGAGTATCCCTGTGCAGGAGGGAAGTATTCATATTTCACAGTAGGAGGATTGAGGCACAGAAATTAAATGACTTGCCCAAGGTTACATAGGAAGTTTGTGGCAGAGCCAGGAATTGGAACCAGACTTCCAGAATCCCAATCCTGTGCCTTAGCCACAAGACCATTCTTCCTTGCCCTTTAAGACTGGTTTAAATATTGACATCATTGGAGTTGCATGGGGTGTAAGTAAAGACAGAATTTGGTTTTAATTTCCTTGTGTTGTGTCTGACTTGCATACAAGTTGTGGTCAGAAATGTGGCTGACTTCTAAGTTTGGCTGCATGGTGCCCATGACATTATATTTCTGAAGAGACACTATCACACCATTAGTATAGTATTTCAAACGATGAAATAAAGTGTTTATTAACTATCTGAGATTGGAATTTGTACCATGGAAATAATTATTTTTAACCCCAAAAGTAAACAGAATATGACAAAAAAGAAATGGACAGCTCTTCACTGACCTTTCATTTTATTAGCTGCCATTCCCTAACCTTTCACATTATTACTAGTGTTCCCACTGTGCCCTACATATAACTTCCTTTTCGGTTCCCAGCTCCCTCTGTTGTCTGAAACAATAGTTGGATTGTGCTCTAAATTAACTTGCACTTCACCTGCCATTTCAGTTGAGGAGACTGATGAAGTGAGAAGAACGTTTACCAAAAGCTCTAAGGCAAATGCTCAGATGGCACAGAATGACTAATTTCGAGCCATGATTTGATAATCATTGACCATTCCTCTGCTAATATCCAGTAAAGACTGGAGATAAGTTTAAAAAAAAAATCATGGAAATTGTCAGATCAAACGATACATTGTCATTTCAGATGCAAGAACTAAATGGGCCAAAATCCCTGTTTACCTTCTAATCATTCTTTTTATAAAACCTCCAAAACGTAAGTGAAAGTTCCTAGGTCCCATGTGTCCCAATGTAATTTGATATTAATCTTTCAAGCGTGAAACCAATTCATTGTGTAAAATAAAATGTATCAAAATGTATACAGTACACTGTGCTAACTTCTGGAGTGTGTTGTATCAGAATAATTAAACTGCATGACAAGCATTGCATTACAGCATTTGAAAGTTGAGGATAGCAGGTGTGTGAAGAAGGGAGTAAAACTTTAATCTCAAATGAGAGATGTTGGAATGAATATTTTCAAAGACGGCATCTCAGAATAGAGTTTGCAGTTTAGCAATAGGGTTTCATGAGTTTCCAATAATAATTTTAGAGCAGGCACAAAATGACAGTTCTTGGCTAATGTGGATATATCTATATCATAGGAGACTGACTTTTCACAGTCAGTTCAGTATGGAGATATTTGCCATTTCTTCATCCTTTGCTTGCCACCTTTAATTTTCTATGCCAAGACTTTTGTATTTCATCTGCCAGACAACCCACTTTCGTTAGACAGTTTGTTACATAATTGTGTAGGATCAGAAGTGAGCCATAGAACGCTTTGATAACTTTCATCTCCATCCTATATAATTTGGAAGCTTATAAAAAAAAAAAAAACTTACAACACTTTGCACTCACATGCAAAAAGCCTCAGCTCTGATCAGAAGACGATAAACAAAATTATTTCCTGACCCCCAAGCAGAAAAATAGTTAATATTCTTTTAATTTGTTAAATTAATTAACCATTCAAGTTCTTCAAATTAAATCTATTAGTACACGACTTCATCACCTCAATTAGAAGTCTATTCTGCCTATTCAAGCCTCTCTGTAAAATTACATGTTCCCTCTTAACTTTGAATTTGTCCCCTAATTCTGATCTGTCCAAGTACTGCAAATAGATAATGAAGCTCAATTGTATTATTTTAATTATGTTGCATTACACTTTATATAGATTAAACACTTATCATTTCATCTCTTAATTGTCTTCTGTCAAAATGAAATAAATCCACATTTGTCAGTCTCTTCTGATTTGTAAGTCCCTCCTTTCCATTTTTTCATCTTCCTTAACATAGGTGATACTCTTCAACTTAACTAGATCTTTCTTTAAATCAGATAATTGGAACTCATCACTACTCCAGGGTCTTGTATAAACTAGAAAGCAAAATGTGTTAGACATCAGATGTAAACATGGCTCCCCTAATCCCTTCACCCTTGAAGTGATTGTTCTGCTGGAAGTCAGTGGAGCTTGATATCCTTTGTACACTCCACGTTTGACTGTTAGTTTTAATAAGTATCAACCACATTCCCTTACAATGTGTGTTGATCACAGTTCACCCTGTCTATGCCAGAGTGACAGGTGTTATCACTGATTTTGGGGTGGGCAGGGAGAAATGATCATATTTGACATTCAGCATAAAGTACTTAGGGCTTCCAATTTTCAGTTTTAACTGATAAACATCAATAAAACACTACTCATCAATAGAAATTGGTGTTTATCCAATAAACATCGGAAATGGTTACTTGTGTATATAAGGGCTAATCTACAAGGAGCAGTAATTTGGACTACAGGGGTCTGATTTTAACTGCACTAATGTGTTGCACATTAATTGGTCTATGTCGACCCTGCTGGTGTGCACTAAAGATTCTCTAGTGTGCTTTAATGTACTGCTATGTTTGAAACAGTACTATGTTAAAGTGCACAAGGGAACATTACAGAGATTACTCATTAGAGTATATTCAAAGAGAGCCCTGAACTACCTCTCCTTCCCCCCCGCCCCAATTTAGGACATATATATAAAACTCACAAATTGCTAAAAATAACCCCCCCAAAATGAAATTAATAAACTCAGAAAAACAGAAGCCCTAACAATACACATAGCTTAAAGAACAGACTCACCCTTTGTTTGTAACATAGGAATGGCCTGCACGTGGTGGTCTAACCAGTGTTTCATGAAATGATAGCCTGATATCTTTGGATTTGTATCTAGAGAGATTACCTGTATAAGTAAATGTTCTATTAACCTTAAATCCTGCAGTACTATCCGTTAAGGATTTAAAAGATCCAAAGCTTTTCCCTCTACCATATTAAAGAGAAAATGTCAGATTAAAAATTATTTATATAAAAACAAATAGTTTGAAACTGACAATTTTTTGCAATCTAACTCCCCGTCTTTTCTTACTTATTTTTTTGTGTTTCCTTTGATTTGTGCAATGAAAATAGATTAGTCAGTTTCACCTTCTGGCTCATGCCCAAGTACAGGGCTGCACGTTGTTTGGGATACAAACACTACAGGGAAATGTTTAACCCAAACAAAACTATTTTCATTGGATTAACCGAAAAAGCAAAACAAAAAAACCCACCATGGAAACATTTCCATTGTGCTTGTTTTGTACTTTTTTTCCTGTTAAATCATTCTGACAGTGTCTCTTGCTAGACTGACACCTATATTAGTTAAAAAATACTTAATTTCTTAACATTAAGCATGTGAGTACTCCCACTGACTTCAACGGAAGCAGTATTACGTCCTGAATGACTTTTATCTATTACAGCTGTCAATTAAAAAAAAAAAAAGGCACTTCAGTATGCCTTCTGCAGGAATCTCCTTCTCACACTTTTCCACAAAGATTGCACACATTTAGTATCAGCCCTCTGCTTTCCACCTATTAATTCATTACCTTTTGTAATCTATTAACTACCTTACATTTAGACAGTAATCTATAGGAGGGATTATCAAACTTCATTGCACCGTGACCCCCTTCTGACAACAAAAATTACTACATGACCCCAGGGGTGGGGGGGGGACGGGGACCGAAGCCTGAGTCCACCTGATTCCCACTCAGGGCCGGCTCCAGACCCCAGCGCGCCAAGCAGGCGTGTGGGGCGGCATTGTCCCGGCAGGGCGGCATTGGGCTCCGGCGGACCTTCCGCAGTCATGCCTGCGGGAGGTCCACCAGAGCCCCGGGACGAGCGGACCTGCCGCAGGCATGACTGCGGAGGGTCCCCTCTTCCCGCGGCTCCGCTTGAGCTCCCGCAGGCATGACTGCAGCGGGTGCACTGGTCCCGCGGCTCGGACAGAGCTCCCGCAGGCATGCCTGCGGATGCTCCACCGGAGCCGCGGAACCAGCGCACCCGCCGCAGACACTTCTGCCCCGGCCGCGGGACCGGGGAAGGGCAGCGTAATTTCTAGAGCCGCCCCTGTTCCCACTGTGCCATGTGGGGGAGTCAAAGCCTGAGCCCCACTGCCCTGGGCGGGATAATGGTCAAAGCTGAAGCCCAAGGGTTTCAGCCCCAGCCAGGGAGCCTGTAACATGAGCCCCGCTGCCCAGGGCTGGATCCCTCAGGCTTCGCCTTCAGCCCTGAGCCTCAGCAAGTCTAAGCCGCCCTGGCAACCCCATTAAAATGGGGTTGTGACCCGCTTTGGGGTCCTGATCCACAGTTTGAGAACCACTGATCAATAGTGTTACATTTTGTCATGAGGTTTTGAAAATATTAACTCAATTGTTCCTCTCCACATAGACGAAAAATAATTTCATTTTAAAATGCATACTGACTCATAGCTATTAAATAGTACCTCCCCAGACATGTCTGTAAGCTATCAATAAATATCTCCAGTTTTTAATATAGATGTTAAACTCTCAAGCCTGTAATTTTCAGCCTCCTTCCTTGAATCTGTCTCTTTAAATATAAGAATTGTGGTCCCCAGTCCTGCAACTTGAAATAGGCAGATCTCCATTGGCAACAGAGACTCTACACAGGTGCAGAGAAATCATAGTTGCTATTTCCCAATCACCTGCTGGTTCTAGAGTATCTAGACAGCCTAGAATTAATTGTTTATCTGTTAGATCCCCTAATCTAATGTGTCATCTGTCGCTGTAGATGATCATTACCCTTAGTCCTTTAGTGAGACAGACTGTCAGTGGTTTTAAAGTAAAATTAACTAGAAAAGAGTTCATTTTATAGCAGCTTGAAATCCATATTTGTGCTATAATGTGTGTGTACATTTTCATTGCATTATATAAGCAATGCACAGTGATGCCAGGATAGAACTTTTTTGCCTATATTAATATAGTTTTTGATCTGATTTACTCAGTTGCTCTTTATGATACGTACTTAACCATGGAAAGTAACATACAGTTAAAGCCATTTATTTAGTTGCTTAATCATCAAACTCAAATAGTGGCCCTTCTCAGCAAAGATCTCCAATTCAAGACTGTCCCTGGAAAAAGCCTCTTGTAATTTGTCTTTCAGTCACAGAAGTGTATTAACTCTATCTTTTCAACGTACACCATACTAAAACCATGCAAATTTACTCTCCGTGAAAGAACAGCCTGATAGCAGAGGTAGTAGTCTCTATTATAATTTTAAATATGGGATTTTAAAATAGTTCCATTTGACTGGCCCTTAATAGCTTTCTTCTTGTCAGGGCCCTTCAGTTTATATCCTAATGCAGTGGTTCTCAAACTTTTTTTTTTTTTCCACGGACCACTTGAAAATTGCGGAGGATCTCGGCAGACCACTTAATGATCTTTCCAAATGTTGCTTATACTGTTTGCTAACTATTGTAAAGCGCTTTGGATAAAACCGCTATATAAATAAAACAATAATAATTAACGTTTTTTTGTTCTACAGAGAAAAAGCACACAACTCATATTTTAATACACCTCTACCCCGATATAACGCTGTCCTCAGGAGCCAAAAAATCTTAGCGCGTTATAGGTGAAACCGCGTTATATCGAACTTGCTTTGATCTGCCAAAGCGCACAGCCCCGCCCCCCCGGAGCACTGCTTTATCGCGTTGTATCTGAATTCGTGTTATATCGGGTCGCGTTATATTGGGGTAGAGGTACCTTTCTAATGCAATGGATGTGCCCTCTCCCCTGCCGCGGCAGCCCCCGAGCTGGGGCTGGGAAGGAGGGGGGTTTCTCCCCCCACCGCAGCAGCCCCCGAGCTGGGGCTGGGAAGGAGGGGGGTTTCTCCCCCCACCACAGCAGCCCCCGAGCTGGAGCTGGGAAGGAGGGGGGTCTCTCCCCCCACTGCAGCAGCCCCTGAGCTGGGGTTGGGAAGGAGGGCGGTCTCTCCCTGGCAACCACAGCCCTATAGCTGGGGAAAGTTGCCTCTTTCTCTGGCCACCGCAGCCCTGCACGTCCCAAATTCCCCCCACTCCCTCTTCTCACCCCCCTGTCCCCTCCCATGTACCCCCTATTCCCCCCAAGGTCACCACCTCACCTTACATGTGTGTCTTCTGCAGGATCTAGGCACCTAATTAGTGGAGCCACACCTGCATGGCTCCACCAATTAGGTGGTTGTCTCTTCATTCTCTTGTGTGAGGCCGCCAAGGCACGCACCTTAGCAGGAACTATCCGCAAACCACCTGACTGGAGCTCGCAGACCGCTGGTGGTCCACGGATCACAGTTTGAGAACCTCTGTTCTAATGTATCATACAATCCGTTTGTCTTGTTCACCTTGCCCTGTATGTGTCCATTAAGGATATGAGGGATAGATAAATATATTTTAAAGGATAGGTATTTGGCTCTCATATGAATAACATACTAAGACTTTTTAAAAATCCAAAAATGATAAATTCTCTCATATGGAAGTTTTTATTTTATATTATGGGTCTGAAACATGGGAGGTGATTGTAGAAACTCATTAGTACACAAACATGAGTTAATAATCTAATGTTTTCAGTGGCAGGTCAGATGGTTTTTGTTGTTTTTGGGGTTTCCTGTTTGTGGTTTCATCTTTTTTGCTTTCTTAAGCGTGTTTGTTTTAAAGAAGAGAAAAAGGAACTTACTGTTTTCACTTTTGAAGGTACTGCAACAGCCACCTACAGGTACTTGGCTTTATACCTAAAAAGGAGAGGAAGAAAAAGAATGATCCAATAGAGGAAGTGAAGGTCAGGCACCAGATGGATGCTATGGCCTTCAGTCTGACAGTGCCCACGCTGGCCTTGAAGATGTCCAATGGACTGGATGGGATGTCCCTCTCTCCCCCCGGGGCTAGGCTTCCTCTCCACTACCTGGAAGCAGAGTTAGACGATCCCTTTGCTTTCAATGAGGAGGATGATGACTTAAAGAAAGGGGCAACAGTGAGGAAAAAGTTGCAGAGCAAGTTGGCCCAAAACCGGCAGCGCCAGAGAGAAACAGAGATTTTAAAAGTTCACCAAGAGCACTTTAGCCCCCTTCCTGCACCTTTGCAGCAGCAGCCACTGCAGCAGCAGCAGCAGCACTCCCATCTGCCACCTTTATCAACTTCTTTAAAGCCGACAGGGCTATCGCAGGGCTTAGTCTGCAAGTCACCTCAACCTCAGAACACCAGCCTACCAATGCAGGGAGTGGCACCCACCACACACACTATAGCACAAGCAAGGCAGATGTCTAACAAGAGACCCCTGCCTCTCCTGCCACCCACCAGGGCTCCTGTCATGGACCCACCAAGGACTGATCGGGTCCTCATGAAAGCCACAGCCTTTTCTCCACACTCATCCTGCGTGAGCCGGCTACAGAGACTGGTGAAACTGTGCACTCGAAAACAGCAGCTGGAAACGGATCTGTTTCCGCATTTAGGTAGGTAGATAATTACGTACATCACTGCACTGTTTTTTCAGGTTGCTATGAGAGTATATGCCTTTAAATTCATCAGGACATGCACTTATACCTTTCTGAAAGGGGGAAATATGTCAGGAGATGTATAGGCAGGTCACATCTGTTTTACAACTTATTTTTATTTTTTTATCACTTGTTAAAAAAAATGCTAGTTAATGATTTTGAGAGGCCAAACTGAGGTATAATTCACTCTCAGGTGTGTGTTTTTTTGTTTTTATTTTTCATTTTCAAGTGAAGTAATAAAGATAGTCCTGAGTGTTCCTAGGCTGAATGTATAGACCAGGTTAGACCTAGAGCCTATGTTGTAAAACCCGAATATTAAACTAATGAAAAAGGGAGATTGTAGAATGAAAGTGCAAATACAACTTTGAGGCTTTGAATGTGCATTCTGTGCACACCCAAAACACCAGTTGACTTCATTGGGAATTTTGAGTGCAAACTGCGAAGATATGGGATCTGATTCAGTAAAAGAGAGACTAGTGGTATATTCCACTAGAGAATGAGCATTCAGAAGCTGATTGTGAAGGTGCGGTTCTTCCATGATGATGTGCAGAAGTTGTCCATTTTACCCATTAATAATATATACTATTATTAATTTATTATTATGCAGACACCACAGTAATAAGTTTTAGTCATTGTGTTAACTGCCTATATGTTAGGTTTGTTTTTAATTTAAATTGTTTTACTGACTTCTGCTTGTGGAAATACGGCTTTTTGAAATTTTAAGAGGCATTTGAATATGGATAAGGTGGTGGCTCGTTGTCTCCGTTGTAAATGGAGGTTGAGATACATACACCGCTAATGTTACCTTGCTTTTTAATTTAGCTTTAGATTATAGTTTAGTTTTACAGGGGTAAGGAAGTGGGCAGTAAATAGGAGAAACAAGAACCAGAAATGCAATACAATAGAAATAGAAACAGCAAACCAATTGTATCTTAAAAAAAATTTACTTCTAGTATGTCTGGGCAATTATTTAACTAGTGGCACACATCACAAACATCTCTAATTTTTGCTCTTTCAATTAATCATTTTTAATTTGCTATTAAGATCTGCCTTTTGGCACCTGTGGGACAATTTGGCTGTTTGTTGGGAAGCTAATGAGTATCCTACAGCATGTCTCTTAAGGATGTTGTTCTGAAAGAACTGTTTCATGATTCTCTGGATAATGCAGTTAATTTGAGGAATGAGGATACCAGGACCATCCCAAGTGTCAAGATTCCCAAATAGGTTAGAAAGTTGTCTGGCCTCATGAGCCTGCATAACAGTAGCATTCTATGTGTGATGCATTCTGTCACATGTGTCACATTCTACAGTAACACTTTCTATAAAAATAAGTTTTCCTATTGTGCCTAGTTTTAGGAAAATGTTTGATCAGACATATAAATATAAAATTGTGGAAGTGTTATGCTATAATAAATGTGATAATGAAAATAAGATTATAGCATTTTATAACTGCTAATTAACATAATACACTTAATTATGCATTAGCTGTGTGGGAGTAGATAAATACTTACTTGCAAGCTCACAGTATGGACTATTCTTAGAGACTTTTTTATCCTGGTGGAAAAACTTCTGGGATTTCTATTTAAGAAAATACCTAGTACTAGAGTTGAGAGGCACAAGATATGAAACTTACTTTCAGCATCTTTAAAAAGATACCGTTAATTTTTAGTAAAACTATGCAAACAGATGTTTGTATAAACAAAATGGAAAAAAGGTCCAGTGCTCCCCATTCCCCTTTCAGGAGTTAAAAGATTTAACAGCCCTACTTATAATATTAGTTTTTAATTTGTGCCAAAAAATTGATTACACTGCATCCATTGTGCATGTGCCTTTATGGAATGTCAATTTAGCTAGTTTATTTTTCAAGTAAAATAAATTTAAGTGTAAGTCTGTTTTTATTTTTCAAGTTTCTTAGCGTTTACACTTAGGCCAAACTTCAAGGTCTAAAAATAGGCACAAAGGTAACATTTTCAAAAGTACCTAAGTGACTTAAGAACCAGAATTTAGGTTTCCAATTCCTGACTCTTAAATCAAAGTCCTGTGTCCTAAATCACGTAGGTGCTTTTGAAATTTTTACCCCAAATCTGTATTTAGGTTCCTAAATTAACACAGGGAAGCTAGCCTCTAGACACCTGCTTTGGAAACTTGGCCCCAAATCTTCTTGGATAAAATACAATAATAAGCTTTAAAAAAAAATAAAAATGAAATGGCCCTTAACACTCTGTCCCCAACTCCTGCTCGTTATTTAGGGCCATATGTAAAAACACATGAGAGAAGAACAAAAAAATCAGCTGGTTTGGAAGGGAAACTGCGTTTCCCCCATCCTGCTCTAAGGGATCAGCAAGGATAGGGTGGGGCCATGAAAAGATGCAGAAGATGAGAATCCATAGGAACCCTGGCTTGATCCTGCCCAGACATCTGGAGGGACTTCCCTCCATGGTCCTTCCTGGTCACCCTTTTCAGCAAAGTCCTGCAGTGCTATGTAGGATACTGTCCTGGGCTCTTTGGTAATGAGGGACACAAAAATCACAGAATGAATTGATCCTGCTCCAAAAATTGTTAATTAATCTGGTATTCTTGTGTGTACTTAAGCTGTATAGGAAGGTGAACACGCTGCTTAAGAGTGACTGACCCCAGCTCTTGTCTCTTCCCCCGGGAGCGGAAGCCCCTTTCTCACTGATATCTGGTGGAGATGGCAGGTGATTTACACAGAAAAGAACAGAGGAACATACTGTGTAGCTGTGTATCCCCCTCTGTCCCGGTAGCTTTCTCCCATGGTTTTGCTATTCTCAGTGCTTTTCAGTAGGGGGAGCAGAGGGTCTATAATATGTACAGAAATAAGAAACAGGGTTATGTAATTTATTTAGACCATTTACTATTAATTATTGGACTGTCAACTCTTCATGGTAGGGACTTCCTCTTTATCTTCCTAAAAAAATCTAACATTGAGCACAACAGAGATATTTGTCTTTACATAAAACTGGTGGTAGTTTTGGTTTTTATTTAATATATTTATGGACAAAGAAGTCCAATAAAGATATAGAAGGGATAAAACTGGTCATTGAAAAATGTAGTGACGTGCTGTTTATACACTGTAATGAAGCTGCTATCATAACTGTTTGTTGAGAAAATTACGTAATGAATCAAATATAATGCATCCTCTCTACTATGCTATGTACGTATGTATGCAGAGGCCGTTGATAGTGGTTATTGCCACAGGTTATTCACAGATATTTGAGGATTACAGTCTCTCTTCATCCAGCCTTCATGTTTCCAATTCTCCCCTACTCAGGGCTGGACTGGTCTGAAGACAGTGGAGAAGAGTTGGAGGATTCAGAGCAAACTTCACCATACCAGGTTGCATGGTCTATCCGGGAAACTCTCAGATATGAAAGACATGAGTGAGTATCCTTTTTTGGTATTGTTCGTATTGGCCCCTATTCAGCAAAGCAGTTAAACATGGGCTTTACTTTAAGCAAAGCTAGGGGGGCTTAAGTGCTTTGCTGAATCAAGACCTTTTATTACAAAGTAGTACCAGGTCAACATGTTGTTTAAACTCTATCCAGAAGCTCTGCCCCAGATATCAGAAATGAGATCAGGAATCACAGTAACAGACTGAGAGTAGACTTCTAAATTCCATTTTACATTTGATGAGAACATAAATCTGATCTCTTCTCTGGAAGAGGAGAACAATTTAAAACTAATGTACAAAGAGAATAGAGTATCTCTTAGTAGATAAAATGGGAGCATGCATTTTAAACCTTATCGTAGCAGCCCTCCATAGTATTTTTCAAAATCTGTTGTTGTTTCTGTCTTTTGAAAATTGTACTAATCAATAATTTTGTCACTGAATTGTTCTTTTGCTTCTGGAGACATTGGATTCACTTTTGGTTTTGAGTTTGGTCTTATCATAATCCTGCCAAAAGATCAAATGTCATTTTCAGGCGATGCCCAGGGCCAGAATGCAAGTTATTTTAACTAGGGCTAAGATTCTGCAAAAGTTGTTTTTTCCCCCTTCCCCGTGAGGATTGTTTCAGTTCATTTATTTGTAAGAGCTACAATTCTGACTCAGTCCCACAGAACCAGCAGTCTGCTGCTGAAGCAGGGCAGGGATAAAGGCCTAGATTCAGAAAAGGACCTAAGCATGTGCTTAAATCCCACTTAATGGGCTTTAAGCAGACACTGAAATGCTTTTTGAATAAGGATGACTTTCTGTATTGGGGCCAAAATCAGGACTTATCTTTTCTGTTTTTACTACCTTTTAGTAATACTTTTGTCAATAAATTAATTTGTTTGTGATACGGTAGGGAGGAATATGGGATTGATAGTTTGCATAACTGTTCTTTTCATTGATAACTGAGAAGTGGTATTAAGCCTTCATCGACTAACCAGTAACATCAGGTTCTAGGTTTTAATTAAAAACTGGCAGTACATTTGTATTGCTGGTGCAGAACAGCTTAAAATGTTGTGCAAATATTTTTAATCCATGACTGTGCCGTCTCACAACAGGATATGATCCTATGTGTCTCTATGTTAATGTCATTCTAGCATGCAGGGAGTAAAGTATACCATTCAGAGTATTGTAATTAAATTGAGATAATCTAGAAGAAAGGAGTTTGTCATATTAATCACAAATTGAAATCACAGCCTTGTTAAGTTTTTTTTTTATAGCTTGTTATAGTATGGTTCAGTAGATATTTTCCTTGTGTCTAAAAGCATTGCACCTTCTTCCAGAAGACATGGATGGGTATGGTGGTAATACTTCAGTGCCCTTGCAAATGTGATATTTAAAACCGCAAAACTGAACTGCTAGGACACCAGCTTGCAGAAAAACATTCCGATTTGTAAAGGCATCTTCATGGTGAACTGCAAAGGGGCCATCAAAATTGAGAGAAGGCCAGAAATATATGGTGAATGCCCTCACCAAGCCAAACTTTGGTGACAATCAGCAGACCAAAACCATCCCTTTTAATATTCCTTTTCCCCAATTAAAAAAAAAAAATTTTTAAGCTGACATGAAAGTCAGTTGCTCCTTTGGGATCATTAGGCAGAAAAACAGCGAGCTTTCATAGAAGTTACAAATATTTTTAAAATAAAGCTAAATTAAAGCTTTTTTTTCCCCGGTATTCCTCACAGTCTGGCTATTAGGGAACATAACATTAGGGAGCAAATGGAAAACTACAGTCAGCATGGAAGGATGTCTAGTTCATCTTTTAAACCAAATATAACTTTCAAAAAAAGGTCATGTGTCCAGTCAAAGAACTCTTCCTATGACTATAGTCTTCCCTCTCCTTGACATTTGATTGGAATGTTACATCCCAATTTCTTTTTCAGCTTATAAGGGGGTTGGGCATTAGTTTCCTAGTCTGTGGTTTGTTTTTTGTTTGGTGGTTGTTTTTTTACTTTTGCTATATCCTCCATGTTCTTTTCACATGTTGATTTTTCTATTTCATTTAACATTGTGCACTTCACTTAAAACATTGACCATAACTGATAAATTATTGTACATCACTTGCAATTCTTACACTTCTATTAATCTGCCTAGTTCTACTCTTCAGCACCTTTTCTGATTTTGTTTATGGATAAACGTTGACACATTTGCTTGTTTCCAGTCTTTCAAAATTGTATTTCTGTTTGTCAAGCTTCAGTAAAGATTATTATTAACTAAACATCTATTCCTTGTTCTACTTTGACATTCTGCACCATGTTCTCTGTTTCTGAAGATATATTAATTTAAACTGTTCCATGGATGAGTTTGGTTTGTTAAAGTGGCTCTGCCTTACTAATTTAATAGCTACTCAAATTGATAGCAAGCTAACCAAAGTCAGCTAGCACCTTGTCGTTTTACTTTCTTATGAATTTTGGGCTGATTTTAATGGAAAACCTGGATCTTTTCCTAAAACTTACATTCTAAAATCAGGTATCAAAATCTGAGGATTGGCTTTTTTTAAATTAACGCTGTATTTAGCAATAAACATAGTAAAACTTAACTCATTCCATCTTTGACCAGATCAACTGTGATGGGTAGAATCACCTTATTGATTCCTATGGGATGGCATTCTGCTTTGAACAGTGTTCTTAGGAAAGTTTCAACGCTTATCTGAATATTTTATTTGTAGTGAATGTATTCCTGTTTTAAATTAACTTGTGTTGGTTTCGTAGACAGACACTGTGCACTATCCTTCACCTCCCCTTTGGCTTGTGTCCCAATTGCTGTAGGGCAGGAAGATAGTGGAGCTGGATGGCAGGGAAATCTTATTTTTATTCCTACTCAGGCCTCACTGAAAATAACAATGGAAATGCTCCTCAAGTAGGAAGGGGTAATAGGGTACACTATGCTGACAGGAAAAAAAAACAAACCCCCGAACAAACAAAAAAACAAAACAAAAATTCAACAACATGGCAATGAGTCTCTCAGCCTGGGTTAACTGACTTAGGCTCACAGGGCTTGCGCCAAAAAAAGGGGAAAAACAGCAGTGCAGACACTCACAGCAGGGCTCTGAGACCCTCCTCCCTGGCTGGGTTTCATAGCTGGGTTCCAGCCCGAGGAAGAGCATCGACACTGCTATTGTTAGCCCCGTAGCACAAGCCCTGTGAGCCTGAGATAGTTGACATGGGCTCTGAGACTCGCTGCCCAGGTCTTTTCTTTCCTCCTCCTCTCCTGTGTAAACGTACCCATAGAACAGGAGTGAAAGTAACTCACAGGACTTACTGGTACTCCTGGAGTCCTGATGGGGGGCGTGGCCTCATCTGGAAGAGGCGGGGCCTCAAGATTTAAAGGCCCTGGGGCACCGGCTGTGGCTGAGAGCCCCAGGGCCTTTAAATCAACCCGGGGCTCCCAGCTGCAGAGGTGGCTGGAAGCCCCCGGGGCTCAGGGGCAAATTAAAGGGCCAGGGCTCCAGCCGCCGCAGAGCTCTGGGCCCTTTAAATCCCACCCATGGCTCTGGCAGCTGGAGTCGCGGTGGGGATTTAAAGGGCTTTGGACTGCCCGCAGCCGCGGGAGCTCTGAGCCCTTTGAATCCTGGCCCCAGCCCGACCGCTGGAACCGCGGGCGGGATTTAAAGGGCTCTGGACTTCCCACAGCTGCGGGAGCTCTGAGCCCTTTAAATCCCGGCTCCAGCCCGGCCGCCAGAGCCACAGGTGGGATTCAAAGGGCTCTGGGCTGCCTGCTGCTGCGGGGAGCCCAGAGCCCTTTAAATCCCTGCCGCGGAAGCTGGTGCGTTCTGGCACGGTGTACTGGCTCTTGCCGATATGCTGTACCGTGCCGTACTGGCTTACTTTCACCTCTGCCATAGAAGCAAATGATTGACATTGAGTGTGATTCGGCATTCACCAGGGCTGGGGGAGAGAATAATAGTGGTCAGAGCACACATTTTAAACCCAGCTCTGGGAGAAAGCTGTAAAAGGTTGAAATACAGGACTGTCAGGATGCCTGGGTTCTATTCCTAGATCTGCTACTGACTGATTATGTGAACACAGCAGAGTGTAGGTTACAGCCTCTGCCTTAATTTCATCCTCTGAGATGGATGTAAGTATGCTCACCCTGCTCTGGAAAGCACGTGGGATCTGTGGATAATTGGTTCTGTATAAGTGCAAAGAATTGATAATCCATTAGTGTTTGCAGAGTCCTTGGTATTCCTTAGATCAGGGATCTCAAACGCAATTTACCTTAGGGCCAGTGCCAGTCCTCAAATCCTCCCAGCGGGCCAATAGTGTCACTGAAGCTGGTGTTTAGAAAAGAAAACATTTTATATTAGTTTTATTATTTCTAAGAAATTCAAAATAAAAAATATATCATACAACTTTATACAGTTCTTTGCCTCCCAGAGAATTTTTAGTGTGACCAGCCACCTGGCAACTCTTCAGTTCTGTCAATTTGTTGTTGATTGGCCTCAGTGACTGAGCAGTTGAAACCTTCAGAATTGCACAAAGGTGTGCCTCAGATAGTTGTGTTCAGTATTTTGACTTGTATCCATTGTGGAAAAAAGTGGTGCTGCCTCCATGGCTGACTCTGCCCGGCAACTAATGAAGGTATCTCTGTCCCTCTCCCCCAGCCAATGGGAGCTGCGGGGGGCGATGCCTGTAGTTGAGATTGCCGGCAGTGTGTCTGTCTGCATTCTCCTCCGCTGACTGCAGTGGGGACGTTCTCTGTCCGCAGATGGCCCATGGGCCAGGACTTTGAGACCCCTGCCTTAGAGGGAGGGGGTTGTGCTCTTTAATGTTGACACCTAGTGGAGACTCTCAGCACTGAAGCAGGATGGTGATGCCTGAGGCAATGCAGACATTTGCTGCATTACACTAGTAACTGACCATCAAGAAAAGCTATGTGGAGAGGCAATAATGGGGAAGAACAACGCTCCAGTATGGCTGGTGGGCTGTGCTGGCTGGCTGTAGGCCCTGGGAGTGGAGCTAGGGTTGCCGGTACCTTCCAGAGCTCCAGCTGTCCTACAGACAAGTCCCTGCTGCCAGTGTAACTGTTGGCTCGGTATTTCCCTGAGCTCATCCTACAGACTAAACAATGGAGTTAGCAGGAAAGGAGTGAAAAGGAGAGTATGGGCTGCAGAGTGCGGTGGTGGCAGCAGCAGCAGAATTCTGAATTTTAGAGTCTCCATTTAGCTACTTCAGTGTGAAAAGGGCACATGTTAAATAGTGTCCTTCAACAGATCTCCACAGGTGGGATCTGAGTTACTACAGAGAATTCTTTCCTGGGTGATGGCTGGTGAGTCTTGCCCACATGCTCAGGGTTTAACTGATCGCCATATTTGGGGTCGGGAAGGAATTTTCCTCCAGGGAAGATTGGCAGAGGCCCTGGTGGTTTTTCACCTTCCTCTGCAGCGTGGGGCATGGGTCACTTGCTGGAGGATTCTCTGCACGTTGAGGTCTTTAAACCACAATCTGAGGACTTCAATAACTCAGACATAGGTTAGGGGTTTGTTCCAGGAGTGGCTGGGTGAGATTCTGTGGCCTGCATTGTGCAGGAGGTCTGACTAGATAACCATAATGGTCCCTTCTGATCTTAAGTCTATGAGGTTGGCTTGTTTTCAATACTTCTCCTTGAGGGAAACATTTCCTCTGTAGTGTTCAATTAGACTTTTCAGTGATGGTATGGCTCAGCATTCAGAGATCATGATATTGGTTTAAAATTAATGAGATTTTAAAAATAATACAGTTGGAGTTTGTTTGCCTTCTGTTTTTTTAATCTGTAGGGTCACATTCTGAAGCATAAAGAACGAGGAGTACTTGTGGTACCTTAGGGCTAGTCTACACTTACCAGCCGGGTCGACGCGGTGAGTTCGACTTCTCGGAGTTCGAACTATCACGTCTAATCTGGACGCGATAGTTCGAACTCCGGAAGCGCCGCGGTCGACTCCGGTACTCCACCACTGCAAAAGGCGGTAGCGGAGTCGACCTTGGAGCCGCGGACTTCGATTCCGCGGCGTCTGGACGGGTGAGTAGTTCGAACTAGGGTACTTCGAATTCAGCTACGCTATTCACGTAGCTGAATTTGCGTACCCTAGTTCGACCCCACTTCTTAGTGTGGACCAGCCCTTAGAGACTAACACATTTATTTGGGCATAAGCTTGTGTGTAAAACATGGGGGGCCATACACTTACTTTATTATTATTAAAATGAAAGTTGAGATTCTGGCGTATTCACAGGACTTCAGGTCTAGGGCCTTGAAGAAAAACAACATATATTGCAAGACTATGATAAAATCCTGAGTTAGCAACACTAGAGTTACAATCAAGAGTAACTGACTTGCTGGGAAACCTCTTTCAGCCCAGGAAAATTCTTCATCGGAACACTGGTTCCTGGGGGAGGTGTGATATGAACAGTCCTTATCTTCATCTATAACTGCTAATACCGAAGTGGTCCCTGCTTGCAACTCCATTGCCCTCCCTGAAGCTACACCATGGATGATTTGACCTTAGCTCTCATCTGCTTGTAAAGAAAAACAAGTTTATTTAAAACAAAGTCCAGATTTGAACAACTTTGTTGGCAGTGTATATATTGAAGTTTGTCTAAAATGGTCAGAATAGACTGTTTTTGCCACTGAAAACAATGGGAAGTAATTTTTTCTCCATCAAAGCTATCAGTTCACAAGAAAGATAGTAGCCTTCAAAAATGAGCCTACAGCCATCAGTGCTGCAGAAATGTTGAAACTACCAAAGCGTGCACAGTTGCAATCACTGCCATAGTGCCCACAGATGTAAGGATGTGGTGCTGCAGGGGACTTTGCCTCTAGAACCCTATTGGCCGCTTCCTTGGCCCTGCGATGGTCAGTCTCTCTCTCGCTGGAACTTCCATGGCCTGGTCTTCCAGTCAGGACACTTCTTAGGAGGAGCCGCCTTCTTCTGGGGTAACAAAAATCCAACTGTGAATCCAAATAAATCCAAACTAATCATTCTCCTGCCCCTCTTTGCTACATTGAAGTTCTCTGCTCTTTACCAGTATGTGTGGGCCTTGCAGAGTTTCTTCTATGCTGCTGCTTTCCAGCAAGTTTCCCCCACTGCTTCTCATTCCCAGGGACACTGGCAGCTTACCTTAGGGATCTTCGTGCTCCTTTTTAGGTCCTGACTCAGCCCCCCAGGGCCTGTCCTGTTCACCACTGGGTCTCCTCCAGCCTGACTTTATCAGGCCCTTCCCAGAGTGAGGGAACTTCTCATGCTCCTCCCTCCTGGGTCTCCTGCCTGAGTTCACAGCTCTGTTTCAGTAGTCCTCTCTCTCATCCCACCACAGCAGGGATCAGGAATTATAATTAAGTCTCCATCTTACTCATCAGGGCGTAACTGTCTGGTCACAGGCAAGGTGAGCCTGCCTTACCATAAAGGGCCAGCCAGCCTCTGACACCGAGGTACTTCTTTGGAATTTAAAAAACAGAACAAACAAATGAGATGATTAGTGTTCGTCCTCACACCAGTCCCTCTGGCATACTGCATAGCTATAATATATAATAAAACTCACCAAATAAATACAGCCTCTACCACTTTAAAAAAAGAGGTATTAGAAATGGCAAAAGGAAGCGTGGAAAGATTCTAAAGATTCTTTCCTATCATGTTCAAAAGAACTACACTGGAGTAATTTTATTTATATATTTATTTAACAGCAGTGTTTTGCTAGCCTGTACCATAGTCCAGATCTCCTCCTGAGGGAAGAGCAGGGCTCTTGGTTACTCTGTAGTAAAGAATAACAGTACAAAGAGTGGTTCCTTTGTTTGTTACTTCCAATAGCAGGATGACTTTTTCCAATTAAAAAATACTTTATACTTTCACCTTCCATTGTAGTGTGGTGGCTTTGCAAATAATTCACAAGAGGTCACTACACTGAGCTAGTCGATGGCAAATCCTGTAGAGAAAGTCACCTTTGTCCTGTCTGTTTCTTCATGCTACTTGGCATGCCCTGTTCTGTCCTCTGCCAAATTTTACCTCCACATAAGAGTCTTCATTAAAACCTTCCTCAGAAGCTGCAATAGCAACCAGCAGAGAGTTTCAGTTGGCAAAATATGGCTGCATATGGAAAAAATGCAGTTAGGCCTAGGTCATCTTTTGCAGATATGACAGTGGTAATGCTGGGATTATTAGTTTTTCCAGCTCATTTCATTCTGAATGCTGCCTCATGAAAGAGAGAACCGTCTTAAGGACTCCTCCCAGCTCCACATTTCTTGTTTCTCACCAATAAAGGGTCCACAGTTTGAGAACCACTGGGTTATGGCATGTGCATCAATTTCGCTTCTAATCTCAAGTCAGGAACTTTTCATTGGCTTGTTTATCACAGCACTTTAAAAACAGAGGACATTCTGTATGTTGGATTATTGAGTATTGGCTCTCCTAAAATCAGAGAGCTCCCTCTAAACTAGTTTGGATACCTTTTTTAGCAATCTGACATTTTTTACACTATGGACTCTCCGAGGCCCCCTTTGTTGACTTTAGCAGTACTGGGTTGGTGGACACCACCTGTTTGTTCTTCCTTTCTATAGGGTAGTGCCTTTTTCATTTTTTTATGGTAGACAGTCAACATTTATTCCTTCAGTGTTAAACACATCTGAATTGTACATGCTGTTGAACATGCTTGTAATGGCATGGCACCCATTTCTCGTGAGCACCCCCTTCTGGTCAGGTGTGACCCTGGTTTTTAAACCACTCTCGGCCCTGGTATCGGGCCATACCCCCAGGGCTTCCTCCCTGGAGACAGCGGTTCCAGCTGGGCCTCCTCACAGTTCAGTCCTCTTCTGGGGGTTTACTACTGTCCAATTGTAGGCTCTTCCCCAGTAGTCTATGAGGGGGTCCGGGTCCCGCCCACTACTCCAAGTTCCAGACCAGGGACCATAAGAATAGCAGCGACACACCATTGTGTCTCTTCAGCAAAACTGCCTTCAGTTCCTTGGGCCACTTCCCTGCGTTCCCAGCCTTCACCGACACCTTACCCTTAGCTCAGGGTTTAGGTCCAGGGGCGCTTCCTCGCTCCCCCAGTCCCTACTAGCACCGAGCTGTCCTTTGTGCTACAGTTCCCTCTGGCAAGCCAGGAACTCTGTCATCATTCCTCTAGATTTAGCAAGGAACTGCTTGTCTCTGGTGCTGTGGCTCCATTTTATAGGGCCCTCCTAGGCCCTGATTGGCTGCTTCCCTTGCAGCCACTCTAGCCTGCTTGGAGGACTTCTCCACAGCTCCTTTCCTGGGATGAGTATGGCAGGGGCCTTCGGGCCTAGTCCATCCCATCACAGTTTCACTTATTTAAGAAAGATGGCATGTTAGGTTGTTCATTGAAAGGCTCCCATGCAGTTTCAGCAATACTTTAAAAATGAAATCCCAGACTTTAAATCCTGGTTCATAGTACTCTGTTACACATGCTTAATGAGAATAAATCAAATGTAGTTTGCTTAAACAGCTCAGCATAGAAGGGTGAAAATAAAATGTGTTTTTGAAATTTTGACACAAAAAACGGTGGATGTGACTGCTATTTTAAAGTCTCTTGGGATGTACAGACATCTTTTGGCTAGTCTTGCTTGGAAGTGTAAGTCCTAAGTATTATTTAAAACTTGGTTGTCTCCCAGAAAATACAAGAGCCACTTCTGCAGTGCTTTCTGGGCCTCTGTGTGCCTCTTAACTTGTGATTTTCAGAATTATCTCATAACTCATCAGTCAAAAGGAGTTATACATGTTTTGACCTTTCTACGCTCAGCTCAATGGGAGGTGAGTCAGAGGTTTATTATAATTGTAAAGACGTTCTCTGAAAGAAGGCCACTCAAATCAGAAAGCAAAACCTTTTCAAAACCACTTTCACTTTCTAATGCAGACTGTTTCCTTTCTCTAATGCTATGCTCAGTTGCGAATACTGTAACTTTATTTTAAGTAATATAACTATTAGGCGCTTATAAGTATATCTGTGTATTACATATTTTGGTGTTGACTGCCTCATATAAGGAGAGGCTACTCACTCTCACCCATCTTCCTCCCCCATGGTTGTTGTTTAAAATAGAAAGAAAGAGAAAATAATTAAAAAGCCATGCAATTCTGTATATTGATCAAATTGACATTTTAACCCACTCATTGCATTCTTATTTTTTATCATTATCTAAATATATTAAGGGATACTGTTAATTATATTAACTGATAATATTTTCCATTTATTAATTAGCAGGGGATATATTTGGTTAAGTTCTTATATAGGTAGCTTTATATTTCTGTTATGATTGTGCTTCCTCACTGGAGTTTTTATGGGCTTTTCTGATGGGTATTCAGTAGGCTTTCCCAAACAGAGAGGAACTTTCGCATCTAAACTGAGAGTGTTTGGCACAAGTTTTTCTATGAAAGAAATTAAATTTGAATCCCCTTCTCTTAGAGGAGCACCTACCACTCTGACATTTCTGGATCTTATTTTATTTAATAAATATTGCAGTTGATGGTCAGCGTTTAGGCTGTCATTAACTAGTTTTGCAATACGCTTTGTTGTTCAGAGACTTGGATTTCAGTGTATTTGATTTTGCTGCTCAAGCTCTGCACTTTGTACCATAGTTTTTAACTCCTTTGCTTTAGGGTTGCTAAGTTTAGCAAGAATTGCCAAGTTTTATTTTCTCCAGAGAAGACTGAACGGAGAATGTCTTATTTGAAATAAATTCACTCCAGTGCTCCTTGGTCATAAACGTTGTTTTGCTGAGTGTTATCAGGGTGAAGCTGACCGCTCGGTACTATGAGAGATCCTAGATTTAAAAAAGCCCCAGTGATGATTTTTATTACTTCTACCGAGCATGTTTGGCAGGTTTGGGTATTTTTATGGTGTGTGTGCTTTGCCATTTAGAAAAAGAAAATAAAAGGAGAAAAACCTTCCTGAGTAAATGGGGATTGACTGATTGGGTGCTCCCAGTTCATGCGTCTACTCAGTTTCTTGCATAGGCTTACCCAGATCCCTCTCTCACTACCCTGTGTATTAACTCTGTAGTAAACTCTGCTTTCTAACTAAATACCTAATGCATAACTGTGTGTTTTGTGTGTGATTTTTACTGTATCTCATCATAACAGCACATAACAGGGAAGTCATCCATGGGCTTTAATATTAGTGTCTTAGTTTTACTACTTAAAAAATTGCCCAATGTACTACAACAAAGGGAAAAAATTCATCTCTGATACAGGTGGGTGCATCTACATGGACTTTGGAGTTATTCTGATTCACCAGGGGTGAAATACTGGCCCAACTGAAGTCAATGGGAATTTTGCCCCTGCAGTCAGTGAGGCCAGGATTTCACTCCAGATCTACATAAGACCATAAGCTCGAAAGATTGTCTCTTTCACCAACAGAAGTTGGTCCAATAAAAGATAATGCCTCACCCCCTTGTCTCTCTAATATTCTGGGACCAACAGAACAACCGTAACACTGCAAACAACATAAGTGCCTGTCAATTTGGGTAGTAGATATCAGAGGCTAGATTCTAATCGTATTTGTAGCAATGTAAAGCTGAAGTAACTTCATTAAAGTCACTGGAGTTTCATTGGTGTAAGCCCAGGGCAGGTTAGAGGAGAACTTGGAGCCAGCTTTCTGGGGAAATAGGAGAAAAAAGTTCACCCAGTAAAATCATCCATGAAGAAAGGTCAATGGTCTGGTACGGTGTTCTTAGAATTCAACCATGCTTCTCTGGCATGACCTTTCTTCCATCAGTTTCCACTGAGTGTTTTCTCCTTTCCATAACTGCAGCTTAAATCAAGCTTAACTTCATTTGCAGAGACATTTACAGTAAATAAAAGTTAACAGTATTCTTTTTAACAGCAAGTTCCAGACATTTAGATGTGTCAGACTCAAAGATAAATTGATGTAATCTCTAATACTGACATACCAAGAAGATTAAATACCTTTAACATTTAAAAGGATTCCCACAGTTTGAATTGGTTGAGTTTCTCTTAGGGAACATATCCCTGGCTGTTTTTAGCCTTTAGCTAAGTGTGGAATTAGAAGAACGATGCTTGTTGAATAATTCTGAGAGAGTTATAAATTTAGTTCTCTTTGAAAAAGACCATCGATTTTGTGTTTTCTTCACAGGTCAGATGATGATGATGCAGATAGCAGGAGTTCCAGGGTGACCCAACTTTGCACTTACTTTCAGCAGAAATATAAGCACCTCTGCCGCCTGGAGCGGGCAGAATCTCGTCAAAAGAAATGCCGGCATACGCTCCGGAAAGCTTTGCTGCATGCGGCCAGCAGAGAGCCGGAATGTGCTGGGCAACTGATACAGGAACTCCGAAGAGCTACATGCACTTGGACCAGGTTAGAGCTCATACACTCCAACCTGCCTGCAGTCATAGGCAAGGCTGGGTGAGAATCGGTAGTGAAACAAGCAGGCTAAGTTGAAATGTTGAACTTTCAACCTAATATCCACACGGCTCCTGTACATGGAAGGCAAAATAATACTGACATTATTATCCTGTCATTACTAATCCTATCTGTAGAGTACAATAAATTAAAGCACGATTTATTTCTTAAAAGGTTAGGCATTTTTTAGCTGTGTAGTGTAGAAGATGGATCATTTGTTCCGCAACACACGCCCATGATTTTAATTCCTTAGGATAAAATCATGGTCCCATTGAAGTCAACGGCAAAATTCTAATTGACTTCATTAGGGTCAGGATTTCACCCGGAGTATTTTAGCTTATGACTTTTGTTACTGATTCTCTCATTGTAACTGATCACCCACCCACATGTCTTGGGTTTTTAGTTAAATGCTTTGCAGAAACATTCGCTCTGCTCTGCAGATTCCCTCAGCAATGCAAACTTTAGGGGGGGAGAAAAAAAGTCTGTGTTCCCTTTACCTCTTTCTAGCATATCATCAGAAGCTCTCATAATTTATTAGTTTTGACTCGATCTAACATTGAATGAGATTCAACAGTGAAACAAATATCCTCTAACAACTCTGAAGGTTACTTTCTGTGGGATTTCCTTTCAGATAATGTCAACACCCCTCCAGTTTTTGTCATGCATGGAGTTGCTTTGTATAGAATATTTGCACAAATCCTGGTGTTATGTCTTTGGTATCAGCAGCTTCCCTCTGCTGGTTCTATCCTCACTCACCAAGGCATGTGGCTCTGGGGGACTCTGAAGACAATTATTGGGGGGGGGCAGGTGGCAGGAGTAGGCTTAAAGCAGCTTCTACCCTCCTCACACAGAGCACTCTGCATGGGGGTGCTCTTAGCTCCTCTGGGGGGTAAAGAAGGTCTAAGGGCTCTGCTTTATGGTGAGGGATATATTGAGGCTGGGAGAAAAGGCTCCCATTTTATCAGGATAGCTCAGAACCTCAGTCGTATTAAATGGTTTCTAACTGAACTTTTTCAAAATAAATACATAAATAAATGTCTTCAAACTTAAACTACATGATAAACCTTGCCAGAATGATTTGGCTAATTCAGTGCAACTTGGTCAGATTATTTGGTAACCTAAGTAAAGTCTACTCTGTGGCACACAGATTAGTTGTGTAATTAGAAGTGAATGAAAAATTAAATCGGGGGTAGTCTGACAAAATAATAGAGCTCTATAGTCACTGCTCCAATTTCATAAAGTGTAGGAACTGAATTGATTTTGTGACTCCAAAATATTTCATGTTGACCATAGGAGATGATAATATTTACTAAAATTATTTTGCTCAGCCTTGTGATCTAGCTTAAAACAGTTGATGACGCCCTAATGGTAATAGCAAAGAACCTTCAATCAGCGTCAAGAATAATATGCGTACAAGGTGAAATTCACCCCATGCAAAGGGCCAGTCCTATTTTGAGGTCTTACATAGGACTTCTGCATTGCCTAGGCCTTGTGCAAGCCTTCTGCATGTGAGCTGAATTTCAGTGAGAATGCAACTCTGGGTTCTGTCACTTAATATTTACACTGCATGCCTGGAGTCTCTGATCAGGTTCAGGGCCTTGTTGTGTCAGATGCTGTAAACAAACAGTTGTGATGAAGTCTTACTCGCTTCATTCTGTAATGCTGTTACACCAATGTCACCCTGGCCCCTTGTTTACATCTGTCCTATATCCAGCTCTAGAGAGTAAATAACTACACAGATGTGAACTGTAAACCACATATCCAGAGTGTCATGGTTCACTTTGCTATGTTTAGTGTTACTGTTATGCCAGGATATCTGCTGGCAGTGGATTTTTGTTTTTTTTTGTTTTTAAACTCCATGTTGTAATGTATTTTTGTTTCAGCACAAGCCAAGCCAAGCAGAGAGATGCAGAACCAACAACGTGTAGTGGAACTGTGAAGGGTGAACAGTGCACTAACAAGGCCCTTCCATTCACCAGGCATTGTTTTCAACGTATCCTCTTACCTCCCCTCTATGCTCATTGAAGAAGGAAACACCATTGATAAAGTTTCATTCTTTAGAGTGACAGATAATTTTGTATCAGAAATACTTATTTGCAAATGTCTCCTGAACCGTTTTGGCTTTGTGTCTGTCTTCTCACAGGTATTTAGGGTAGTGGGAGGTGATCTATTCACCATAGGCAGAGAAGACCCATACTTCAAGTTACTGGTATCTGTCATAGTTACACTGTTAGAGTCCTCCTGAGCTCAGCCCGCTGCCTACCAGCAGCTTTACAGATCTCATTCTTTGATGGGAGAGTGTGCTCTGCACTGCTCTTGTGTAGTTGATGGTAGCTTTCCATAGGCTGTCTGGATGGTCTTACAGGATTCAGTTGTGTATGCAGAAACTAGGAATACTGTGGAGTAAAGTGGTAGGCTAGAGGGAATGAATGAAGGTTCTAATAGCCTGCATGGCTAAATGAGGAGGTGCGGGGGAAGAATGAGAAGTCCCTAGGACATAGCTCTGGGTGAGGAAAAACCTGTATGTGAATGCATGGGATTTCAGGAAAACCTTACAGAAATGTGATCTGTGGAGGTGTAGCATTCTCCTCAAAAAGTGTGCGTATGGGGGAAACCTTGTAAGAGTCAAAACCAGCTTCCATATCTGAACCTGGAGGCTAAAGATGATTATTATCATGAATTTTTTATGATTATTTGAAGTACTCTTTCTTACCTGACAAGACCCACTTGCATCTTCTCACACCTTTCTTCCCTCTCCTTCTCCCCACAAAACTATAGCTGTGAATTCACAGCCACCTTAGGAACTGAGGGAGTGCTGCAAAATGATGAGGGCGGGGGAATGAACGCAAAGGGTAGAAAGGATCTAAATGGATGAGACAAAAGCAAAGTCTCTTAAAATGGTGGGCGTAAAACTGAGTTACCATAAAAAGCTTTTAAAACCAGTTCCTCTGAGAGGGGGAAATCACAGACTATTCTTGGCCCATTTAGGCTCTTATTAATATATATTTTTAAGATACATTAATGTCAGTTGAAATCAGAAGCTATCAGTGGCCACTGACAGTCTTATCCAACATGGGCACCATGGTCCAGTGGAAGGCACACTGGACAGATCTGGCCTGCTGTTTGACTTTGAGCAAGTCACTTCGCTTCTCTATACCTTCTCTTCCCTGGCTGTAAAATGAGGGTGGCAATACATTGTAAAGGGCTTTGAGGCTTGTGCATGATGAGCTAATTGGCTTTTGTAACTTACTATCTGCGGGCAGCGGGAAGTTACGTCCCATGCTGCGTCTTTGTCTGTATCTGAAAGGAGCTGACGGTTTTGTGTGGCCTTGCAAAGTTCAGCTAATAAGGCAGGTATGGGTGGGTATTAGATGGTGCACTTTGGCCCCCACCAACGTAGTGCATCTCTGCGGGACATGTTGCTTGTCCCTGCAATGGCTGCAAAATACAATGCTGATTTCTAATTTTATATCTTAAAAATACAGATTTCTGTGAACAAGAGCCTAAATGTGGGGCAGTTACAAGGCTTAGATACATGGAGTCAGATTTTCAAAAGAGCTCTGCACCCAAAGGGTGTGTGTGTGTGTGTGTGTGTGTACACAAATACAACCCCCTCCTCAATTCCCACAAAAATATTATTCTGCAATGTCTCAAGTCCAGTTCAGAGAAACAGAGAATGCTTTGATCTTGCTTTTCTCTCCCCTTCACTTGTCTCCCCCCCAGAATGAAAATAGTCTCTTTCCACCATTTTCAGATACTTGTTTCCTGCCTTATCCATCCTTAGGTTTTCCCTTTTTCCTTTGTTGTCCTATATTATATTTTTTCATTCTATCAGGGTAGTTAAGTTATGGAATAAGCTTCCAAGGGAAGTTGTGGAATCTCCATCGTTGGAAGTTTTTAAGAAGAGGTTGGACAAACACCTGTCAGGGTTTATTCGGTCCTGTTTCAGCTCAGGACTCGATGCCCTCTCAAGGTCCCTTCCAGCCCTGTGCTTCTGTGATTCTAGCAGCAGGTTTGACTATGAACTACTCTGGGCAGAAGGAAAGCTGCTAACTTTATTTGAAAAAGAAAAAAAAAAACCCACTGTGAAATACGTATTTGACTTACATTAATGTCTGAAAACACAAGTTTCAGTTTAGGTTTATTTGACCTTTTCAGTCTGATTACATATCCGCTTTCAGAGGAACAGGAAGGATCTTAAAACTTTTTGTTTTCTCGAGAAAGAAAGGTAAATACCAAAAATTTAGCTTAAAGGATGAAATTAAGAAATTCTCTTTTTAATGTTCTAATAGGGACAGTCAGTAGGAAATAGTCCTGCTGACTACAGTGCTCCATGTTGTCAGAGCGGTACCGGTGTGGTGCTCTGCTTTCTCCTTGTTGATATCACTCGGCTGCGTGTGTGAGTTCCCTCTGTGTGCTGCCCCAGCTCTGCAGATAGCTGACACAGCAGACCCGACAAGAATCCCCAATGACCACAGAGTCCAGTAAGATGCAAAGCCACGTCGGCTAGGTTTATTGCGACCTCGGACACAATTGCAGTTCCCTGTAGGTTTCTTAGCCTAACTCAGGGCATACTACGAGAAAGTGCCTCTTGGCAAGGACCCGGCTTAGTGGCGGGACTTTCCACTCCCCCTACGGCCGGACAAAGACACCTCCCCAGGGATGCATTCTTATACACAGATACAAACAAGTTACACATCACACCTGACGTATTAAGGTACAACCTCTCTACGTAGCAAGTTACAACCCTTCTACGTATTAAGGCACCGCCTTCTACCTTGTACATGTTGGTTCGAACAAAACAACTCTATCCATCATTTTACCCTTTTGCCCCTGTCATTGGGATGGGTCGGCCTGTCCTTTTATTATCTATGGAATGTTTCAGTATAGTGTGTTCTAGTGGTGTGTTTATGCTAGGTGAATGCAGCATCAGCCCTTTCCGTGCCAGCTTCTGTGAGCAGGGCCTACCTCTGGCTCACAGCTTAACTTTGCTTTATGTTAGCAAAGTCTTGACCATTACTTTAGTTCAGGCCTCAGGCCTCATACTGGGCCTTTATCAGGGCCTGCACTTACTACACTGCAAACTGATTCTATTGATTGAGTCTCCAAGAAAAATACTTTTTTTTCCCTAAGAACTCATTAGCAAAATAAGTGCATCAATGAACCCTTCATAACAAATGATAAAATCCTTAGCAATGCTGCATTAATGCAATTTGTTACTTGGAAAGTTGGGTTTGAGCCGTACCTAGCTTTCAGCTTCAACAACAAAGTTAAGATACTCATTAAAAATAACATCTCGATGGACTGGTAGAATTCAAAGCTTTGTTTTTTATCATATTGGCATTTCTCCATCACCGTCTGGTGTGTTGTTCCTGACCAAGAAACGCATAGATATCCTATTGAACCGTTCTCAGCAGCTCTTCTCAAGTTGCACAGCCAAGTTTGCAGATGGGCAGCAGTGCTCCGTGCCAGTTTTTGACATTACACATCAGACACCTCTGTGTGAAGAACATGCCAAAAAAATGGTAAGTATAAACCGCAGCTGTAACTATTCCCACAAATTGGGGTCATCAGGAGTTCTATTTATCTGGTCTGGGTTTACCAACTGCTATGCTATTTTACCAAAAAAAAAATATATATCCCAAAGGGTATAAAATAGCTTTATATATACTTTTTTTTTCCAGGAGAAGGAAATATACTAAAAAATGGAAATTGACCTCATCTTTCCATAAAATAGTATAGTAAAACCTAGTGAGAGAGTTTCAGGCTACAATATCTAAGATTGCCTATGACTGTGGTATCGCAGTAGCTGTGACCCTGCAGCATGGTGTATTCTGGAGCATTATAACAGGCTGGGAACCAGTGGAACGTGAGACAACAGCCTCGATTTTTCTGATCTCCACCGACCTTCCCCAAAAGCAGCATTTTTAGGTTAATTTATGTGCCAGCTGCCATTTAGCCCGCCATTTAATTTTTTTTCAAAAATATTTTTGGGTCACCTTAAACTCTGAGGTTCCCTTTGTGTTTTATTGGTGTAACGCAGACCCTTAAAGTTTTAATCCAGTTTTTTTTTCTCTCTCTCCAGGTAAATCCTCAGTGTCCCTATCAGAGGCCTGAAGATTGTCCCCCATTTTTTCCTTTGCTTGGCACATCAAAGCCCTGTGTCACAACCATCATAATCAAAATCGAAGACTGAATCCAACTTGCTTCAGAGCCTATAAAATGGCGCTCATTTTGTAATTGGCCAGTGGGTTGCTCTTCAGGAGTACAAGGCCCTACAGCTGTGCACCTGCGTCCCCTGCCAATTCTCAGTCCTACAGCACTTACTATGTCTCTTCAGTGCTCTCGGCCCCTTACAGCAATGGGAACGTGACTAGAACTCTGGTTTACACCTAGCTGCACAAATCCTTGCCACCAGGTCACCCCAATATTGTTCATTCTTTTAATACTTACCTGGGGTGTTCCAAATCATTTACTTTGGAGTTTATGTGCATTAAACCGTAGTTCTACTCTGACACAGTCATTGAAAATGACACTGTGGGCTTCCATATTTGCTATATCTCGGTGATGCAAATAGTGTGGGATTTTTTTCTGACTGCCAGCTCTGCAAACCCGATCGGAGAATTAAGCTGGGTTCATTCTTTCTCACTCACTATTACCAGTAATAAACATCCCAGATTGTGCCCTCGATTAAACCTGTGCAACCTCATTTGCCTACAGAGAGGTTGCATCGGTGTAACTAAGGATGTAATGTACTCGTTGTTCTCAGTGATGATGCAGGAGGAGAAAAGGAAGTAACTTGGCTTTCATATCCATGCTTGGATTTGCAGGCTGGCAGTTAGAAAGATCCTCTCTTCACTCACCTTATGTCTCAATGTTTGGGAATGGCAAGAAAAGAAAATTGCATTGGATCCTAATGTGTCCCTTCTTCCTTCATTCTTTCTCCAAAAGGATAATTTCTTGAGAGGGGACAGCTCCCGTAAAGTTCAGCACCAGCAGCAGAGGAAACCCAGGAAAAAAACGAAGCCACCTGCACTTACCAAAAAACACAAGAAGAAGAGAAGGAGGGGACCACGTAGGCCCCAGAAACCTATTCCTCCTGCAGTGCCCCAAGGGAACCTCAGTATGCCCACCAGCATCTCACTGCCAGTGGAGATCTCCCACATACGGTCAGTGCCAGTGGCGGCTCATTTTATTTTTTTTAGCTTTTTAATTAAAAAATTAAATATAGGAAAAGGCGGAGGAGTCAGTACACTGTACAGAGTGTGACTAAATGAAAGCTGGACACACCTCAGCTCCAATTTTATGGGCTTAATTAGGTCTGCTAAATATAGACGAGGAAGGGCGAATTTTCCTTTTTCTTTTCCCCACCACTTAATATTTTGACCTTCCAAATTCGTTTGGTGTTTGAACTGAAATGAACATCTTCAGGTGTCTTGTATCTCTGTCATTGCTGAAAGGAAGAATTGGAAAATGTTAATTTCAGATATCAACAAAGGTTCGATTAAATGGATAAAATGTTTTGTTGCCGATGCACAACTTATAAGTGTCATTAGTAGAACAAATTGAAGAGTTTTTTAATGAAACTTGTCTAAAAGGCATTCTTTCCACTTGTTGATTTTAAAATATAAAAAGGGCAGAGGGGCCAGAGCAAAGACTGAAACAGACCTTCTGTAAAGTATGCTGCAGTAGTGAGAAATCAGGATTTAAGAGTGTGACTGACATCACTGTCTCTCCAGGAGCCCCTCCACGCCGGAGTTGAGTACAGATGAGCTGCCCGATGACATCGCCAATGAAATCACAGACATTCCACATGACTTGGAATTGAATCAGGAGGACTTTTCTGATGTCCTACCACGGCTGCCTGATGACTTGCAAGATTTTGATTTCTTTGAAGGTATATTTTTGTTTTAATTTATGTGAAAGTTAATACAAATAGTGAGGTGAGAAAGTGAACAGTCAGAAATGTGCGTTTGAGGGTTCACCTGCTTTCTTGCAGGGAAGAGAACTATTAGACAAAGAGCGCACATTCATCTACTGCTTATACATGACCTCTAAGAAGAGCATGTTTTTGAAGACGTGCTTGTGTGATTATTTGCTTGTTTGTATACTTAGTGCTACGGAAGTCCTGATTGATTTTGTGCTCTTCTGCATGTCACTGACAATTGCAATTTAATCAATCAAATTCTCAGTAAGAGATCATTCTGTGAGTGGGATTACTGCTCTGTTTTATCAATGTCTGTGTTTTATCAAAGGAAAACAGAAATTAAAAACAAAAACCTGTGAAACTTGCTTGCGAGCTGAAATGCACCTGAATTTCTGTGTGTTGACTTCAGCGCCCACTAACGGTGGGAAAAGGCTCAGAAAAGAACCTCCAGGAGTTTTGGAAACCTCTTGCTGTGCTTTTTGTCACTTTTCTGAGCTGACAGGATATCAGAATTTGGCATTTTAATCCTATTAATAAAATTTAGGTTATTCATGGAATCCAAGGCCAGAAGGGACCTGTATGTCCTGTATGACATAGGCCATAGAACTTCCCTGAATTAATTCGTAGAACATGTCTTTTAGAAACCCATCCACATTTTTAAGTAGTTGTTATAACATAATAAGCAAAATGGACTTTGTAGACTGATCTTAGTACTATGTGGCATCACACTTTGAAAAGATACTTAAGCTTTTATATCAGGGATGGCCAAACTTACTGATCCTGCGAGCCACATACAGCGAAACCGGGCAGGCGTGGGGCCGTGGCTTCTCTCCGGCTTCAAGAGGAGCCGCGGCCCCATGCCTGCCAACAGAGAGCACCGGCGCCCGCAGCCTCAGAGTTCTCTGTCCCTGGCAGGTGGGGGACTGCGGTTCCTCTTGAAGCCGGAGAGAAGCCGCGGCCCCGCGCATGCCAGGGACAGAGAGCACCGGCGCCTGCAGCCTCAGAGTTCTCTGTCCCCGGCAGGCGCGGGGCCGCGGCTCCTCTTGAAGCCGGAGAGAAGCCGCGACTCTGCGCCTGCCGGGGACAGAGAGCACCAGCGCCTGCAGCCCCGGAGAAGCCGGAGAGAAGCTGCGGCCCCGCGCCTGCTGGGGACAGAGCACCGGCGCCCGCAGCCCCAGAGTTCTCTGTCCCCGGCAGGCGCGGGGCTGCAGCGTCTCTCCCCTGCCATGGCATTGGGGACCACTGGTACAGTACTGTATTACACCTTAAAGGTGAGCCAACCTATGATCGCATTATATGCGATTTCGCGTTATGGCGGGGCGCGTTATTGCGACGTTTGACTGTGCTATAATCTTCAGAAGTTTGAGAGCCTAGTGCGCTTGCTTGGGGCTTCTGCCCCGCAGCAGTGTAGTGGGACTAAGCCCTACGAGAGGCACCTGCCAGTCCTCAGGGCTTCAGCAAGAGCGGAGCTGAAAGCCCCGAGCCCTGGCAGGGGTCTCCCACAGGGCTGAAGCCCCTGGATTCCCTCCCCACTGGGCAGAAGCCCATAGCCCCACCAACCCACCGCAGGGCAGAAGCCCCGAGCTCCCTCCACTCCAGTCTGGTAGGTGAAGAATGGGAGGGTGTGGGGGGGCTCCGCAAGCCACACTTTAACTGTAAAAGAGCCGCATGTGGCTCGCAAGCTGCAGTTTGGCCACCCCTGTTTTATAGGCTAATGTAAATCTGGCAAATGTTTAAGGCTTATTATTTTGCATTTACACTGAAAAAAATTGATTTGGAAAAAAATTTCCAACTAAGACAGCGCAAATTTCTTGTTTTTTCACTCCTATCACAAGCCATTCTGGAAGTTGGTTATAATTTTCCGGTAGAAATCCTATTGAACTTTTTGGATAGCTGTATTCCTAGGGCCACAGTGTGAGGCGTATCTCTGAAAAGCAAACTAACTTCTGTTGTTCCTGTTTCTGTAGGTAAAAATGGAGACCTCCTTCCTACTACAGAAGAGGCGGAGGAACTGGAACGGGCTCTGCAGGCTGTAACTTCTCTTGAGTGCCTGAGTACCATTGGAGTACTTACACAGACAGACGGTGTGCCAGTTCAGGAGCTATCAGATAGAGGGATAGGGGTATTCACCACAGGTGCTGGAGCTCCAGGAATGCAGTCCTTGAGCAGAGAGGTTAACACGGACTTGGGGGAGCTGTTGAATGGGCGTATAGTACATGATAATTTCTCCAGTCTGGAGCTGGATGAGAACTTGCTCCGTTCTGCTACCTTGTCTAACCCACCTACGCCCCTGGCAGGGCAGATCCAGGGGCAATTCTCTGCCCCAGCCAACGTTGGCCTTACTTCTGCCACTCTGATAAGCCAGAGTGGACTTGGGGAGAGAGCCTTCCCAGGACAGTTTCATGGACTTCATGATGGCAGCCATGCCTCCCAGAGGCCACACTCTGCCCAGCTGCTGAGCAAGGCAGATGACCTAATCACCTCACGACAGCAATACAGCAGTGACCATTCGCACTCCTCACCCCATGGAAGCCATTACGATAGTGAGCATGTGCCGTCTCCCTACAGCGACCATATCACATCCCCCCATGCCACATCCTATTCTGGTGATACCTTGGCAGCTACCTTCTCAGCAGAGATGCCCATGATGGCACAGCACTTGCTCCCACCGCAGCTGGAGGTGCCACTTAGCGGGGTGGTGAACCCCAGAACTCACTGGGGAAATCTCCCTGTCAATCTTGGTGACCCCTCTCCGTTTAGCAACCTTCTTGGTGCCGATGGACACCTTCTTTCCACCTCCCTGTCCACACCACCTACCACCTCGCACTCAGAGACCACACAGCCTGCCTTCGCCACTGTGACCCCCAACAGCTCCAGTGTGCTTCCGGGGTTACCGCAGACCAGTTTTAGTGGCATGGGTCCTGCCTCTGCTGAACTAATGGCCTCCACTTCCCCCAAACAGCAACTCCCTCAGTTCAGCGCAGCCTTTGGCCATCAGCTGAGCTCACACAGTGGCATTCCTAAGGACCTGCAGCCCAGCCACAGCTCCATAGCTCCTCCCACAGGCTTCACAGTAACAGGTGCCACAGCTACTAGTACCAATAATGCATCTGCTCCCTTCACCACCTCTAACTGAGCTGATCTGTCTGTATTTGCAGGCAGATGGGGACCCTGTGTTTTCTATCTTCTTTTTCCTCTTTATTGTCCTCCCCTTCCTTTGAAGAGGGTTTTTTTTGTTTTGTTTTGTTTTTTAAAAGAGGAGGTTCAATAAACCTCCTGCTTCCGTACAGACCAGGTGGCCCCTCAGTGAACCTCGCTCTGGTGTTCACATGTGCTGTTTATGCACTGGTGCTCATTTATTACTGGCAGGTTCACCAGACCCCAAAAATGTCCTTAAGGATACAGCACAGTTACTGGATGTAATTGACCTTAGCAGTAAGACCTAGAAATGGGACGATACCTCAAATTACCAATGCACGTTACTGTTTCCTAGGGTTAAGATCAGTGCTTTCCATCCCATTAGCATGTCATGTAGGAAGTTTTTATAGTGGGGAAAAGTCTCTTGGTTTTAAAAAAAATAAAAAAGGTAGCATCTGGGCATGGAAAGTTGGCTCCACACTCGGGTTTTGTAATGGTTCACCAAAGCACTCAAGACCATGGTTCAATTATTCATTTGACAACTCCTTAAAAATAGTCTTTTGACCTCCTCTGTGGGCGTGTGTGTGTTTGAGGGAACAGCAGTTCCTTGTAATCTGCTGCTGAGACAACCGTAGTTGTGTCCCCGTCCGAAATTGGTCACTGTTCCTACTGAATGTTGATTTATTTTCTTTATTTTCGGTTCATTGAGCAGAGAGGGGATTGACTGACTAGGGCAAATAGGTTTTACCTGTTTGCCCAGGGCACTGAGGGTTGTTGCTGTTTCAAAGGTCAGCCCAGGGAGAAAAGACAAGAAAATGGAAAGATTGGAATAACGGTCTAGTCAAGACTCATGCAGAAATTCCCACCAGTGCTGAATTACTGTGGTGTTGTAGTGTTGATGATTTGCCTTTTCAAATGTGGCTTTGTCCAGAACTCTGCGCAGCAGGTGTTTCCTAGCTGAAACTGGAAGAATTCTATTGGTATGTATCCGAATGCTGCCTATTCAAACAAATCTACATCAGGCCCCTTGGGTAAATTTAAAGTTACTGAGCTTCTCAAACTATCTGTTGCTGTTGAGACTCTTTCTATAATAGTCGTGATTTTGTACCAGGAGCCATACGGTTTTTGAGACACTTGTGAGACTGATGCCCTGTATGTGAAGTTGAATGTATGTGGGAACCAGCGGGTACATATTTGTGGTTACCAAAACCAAACTTACTTAAGCAAAATAGGGAAATTCCTTCTATCCACAACACCTTGTTGCTTTTATTGCCTGTTTGCTGAAAACGGTTTTAAGACTCCTTGGTCATAATGTCAGTGTCTTATAAAGGCAGTGGATTCCTCTTGTATCTGTTTCTTCCCTAAAGAAGAATAACAAAATCACAAAGAGTTTGCTTGAATCATTTAATCTCCCTCTTCTCCCTTCCCTCCCTGTCCCAAAAAAGGGAATGTGCTTGAGAAAATTGTGACTTTATAACTAGCCACTATGTGAAAGTAATTCCTACCTGATGGTTATAAAAAGTCTCCATTGTTTGGTTTGCTTCTAAGATGCATATGAGAGAAGATGAGAAAGCAAAGCAAATCTTTCTCTCCTCATGTTGAAGGCAGTTTCATTATGAGGGTTAATAATTTCTTTGAGCAAGGGATTATTCAACTGAGTTCAGTTATTCCCTAGTATGTGGAGAGTAATAGATCTTCCCTCAATGTAGGTATTCTGTTCATGTGAGTGATGATGGGGCCCAAACCCTCTGCTCCCAGACTTCCTGAGGGTAGGGATTGAGATCTGGATCCAAACTTCCTGGGTGCAGCCCATCTCGGGTTTCTATCCCACTAGTTATAGCCATTCCCGTCTTTATAAAAACTTTGTCCCTTTTTAATTGTAAAGGAATAAGCCCTTTGGGTACATCCCTTGCTGAAATTGCAAGCATATGTGGCGGGTGGGGGACGACATTCATTTTCAGGTTTTTGATATTGGGAAGTCCTTATTCCCATACCTGGTAAAACGAGACTTAATATTCTAATAAATCCCAGTGTTCTTAAGTGTGGTCTAAGTTTGTCTGTAACTGATTTAAATGTTTTCAAATCATGTCATAAGTTGAAATGAGGCTTAACAAACCCCACTGTATTGTCCCACTGATTGAGGAATGCCCACTGATATTGTGAAGTGAGGAAAAGCCGATAGGAATTTTTTTTTTTTAATTCTGTTCTCTCCCCTCCCCGCATGCTTGTGAGGAGACAAATGTTTGGTTTGCATTATTTTCCATTGTGTTAATATACTTTCTTTAGTGTATTGAGATGATTGATTGAAAAAGAAGGCTGAACTCGTTCGCCAAATAGGTAAATGATCAATTGTTAAATCTACCAGTATTAAATGTCATGTGACAGTATGTTCTACAGATTAGTTTGAGGATTTTGATTTATGAAATATTTCTGACGCTCATCAAAATTTGTAATGGAACAGCAGCCTGTTCTCTTCTTCCCACACATTCATCACTTCCCTTTACCTACCAGTAGAGAAAACGCTTGGGCCCAATTTCTGATCTCAGTTACATCCGTGTAAATCATGGAGTAATTCTCTTAGCCAGATGAGTTACGATGGATTTACGCCAGTGTAACTCAGAACAGAATCTGGCTCTTAATCTGATCATTTATTTAGGCTGGGATTTTCCAAGATGCCCAAGAGAATGTAGGTGCATAATTCCTATTTGAAATCAGATTCCCATAAGGCAACTTCGGAAGTCTCACCCTTTAGATCTCAGCTTTATGGATCTGTGGGTGATTTTTCCTAAACATTGGCTGCATAACATTTTTCATGAGCAGATTGAGTTTGCAAAAAAGCTGCACTTCTTTAAACAAGTTTTCTATTTGACATGCATTAGAAAAGGAATCCCTATGTACTTTCCAGTACAGAGCTTTGAAGTGGTCAAGATTGTTGCCAGTTGCAGGTTCACCTCATCTAATTGAAGTATAACTAATTTAATGAAGTTACATTCTAGTAAGCAGTTCTGATTTTAGGTCCTAAATCTGCAGTGAGCACCCCGCAGGTGGATCCCTATACCCACACAAAGCCCACTGACTTCACCCACATAGAGTTCAGTGCAGGATCAGCACCATAGTGTTGTGGGAAGAGTAGTGGACCCAAGGACAAGGGGTTATGCAGCCAGACATGTCACTTCTCTCCCGCCAGGAAATACGTTTGCTTCATATGGGATTTGTCTTGGTTCTTACGGCTGCCATTGATATGGTTCTCATTCACGCTCTCTTGAAAAGGGTGCATCTCCTATAATACAGCAATTAGCACTAATTACCCTTTCACCAAAGAGTCAGTGTAGCAATTCCAATCCGTTTGTTGAAATGATCAGTATCTGCTGTGCCACTTATACATGAAATGAATAGAATAAAGCTAGTTTAGTAACTAAAAATTATGTTCTTTCTATAAATTTGGGGTTTTAAAGAATTAGAAGGCATTTGACAGAGAAGTGTAGAAGCAATAATGTCTTTTTGGGTAGTAATGTCAGGTGATTTTAGCACAGAGGCATAAGAATTGGCGGAGATTACACTCTTGACAAAGATTAACTTTGCTTGGACAATTTATGGAGGCTGGCCTGGTTTATAAAGCAGCTACACCTAATATATATTCCATACAGTGAGAATTTCCCTTGACCATTCAGTTTATTAGTTAAATTTAGCACTGGCGTAAGCGGACTCAGGTTCCATTGGCTGTTTAATGGGAAAAAGGGGGTGAAATTAAAGGCTGGTCCGTTGGCTCTACTGCTTGCTATATTATGAGAAGTACCTTTTGAATATCATCCACCTTTCCTTTGGTCAAGACGTTTGTTTGTTTCCTTGCCTCTGTTGATTGCCTTTATGTATTTGCACATCTTAACAATGAACATTTGTTCAAAAATAACTTACTGCAGTTCTGCTTAACCTACTGAGTGCCAGACTATGCAATAGAAGGACTCTCCAGTTTCATGTCATAGGTTCATGAAACAAAGGACTGTTTTCTTAAGCAATTTAAGGTTCTCATTTGGTAAGCATTTCTAGGGTCCCTCCTTGAGAAGCTTGTAATCTGCCAGCAAACATTGGAGATGAGATTGCAAGCGCAAATGCAAGAGAAATATTTTTGCTGTCAGGAATGTGTGTTTGTTCTTCAGTGGGAGGGAGCAGACGAAGCTAACTTTTTAAAAAAATATTAGCTTCATTGAAAGTTATATTACTGACTTCATGAATTGCTTTCTTTGGAGATCATGATCCTAATATTTAGACATTGAGAGGTCAGCTTCTCAGCTGGTGTAAATTAGTATGGCTGTATCAGCTTCATTGAAGCTGTGCTAATTTACCAGAGCTAAGGCTCTGGCTGCGAGAGTCTCACCAGGAACACAGAACAGAATTGAGTTTGTTAAAGCTTTCTCTGACCGTTGAATTACCCTGTTGGAAAACGAAGTTCACCAAGGAAGAGGAAAATGAGTCCTTTGAGAGTATGCCTTCACTTCAGAATTAGCCCAGGCATCCTAGTCTGGGCACCTGTGTTAGTGTAGACTGGGTGTGAGCCACCACTCTGCCCTCCCCCCCATGTGTCGCTAGAACATCTGGGGGCATGGCAGGTGGTGCTGCAGTCAGCTGACCTGGTCTGATTCTTTCCCAGGGAATTGTGGGAGAGCTTGTCCGTCATTGTGAGCACACAGCAGGGGGGGTGAGGGGAACATGGGAAAGTCCTGGAGAAGTGACAGGCTCTAACCCACATCCCCAGCTGTGCACTAGGTTTGTGTGTGTGAACAGGAGGGGGGTTGGGGCAACACTTGAATAAGAACACTGGCTAAGTGTAGTGAAGACATACACTGAGATGGGTGGGTGTGTCTTTAGCCTAATTTTCCTCTTCAGCAGTTGCTTTTATCAAAGGGCTTGTTTCTCTTCTTGCCAGCAAAGGAGCCTTTAACACAGCCCCAAGGCAAACTGAAATAGCCCAGATCAGATGTGGACCCAGAATTCCAAGCCCCATGTTGCTGGAAGCATGTTTAACTGAAAGAATAGATTCAAGCTGCTGGACCCTCAGAACGTTCTCATAAGGCCCTTTAACTTAGGCTGGGAGCGGACGAGTGTTCTGGGCTGCTCCTCTTGCTTCCTTAAATTTCATCCCCTCTTTCCCACTCTCTGCCATCTTTTTTCATGCTCCTCCACCACCACCCCGACACACAAAATTGCCAGTCATTTAAAATCCTGTATGATTGATAATGAGCAAATATTCTGATTGTTTAAAAAAAGGTTTAGGAGAGGTTCCTGCGAGTCATAATATAAGTTTGGAAGTCAGAGCTACAGTGCAATAGACTATTGAGTAAGAATTCACAAAATATGGCATAAAATGAAAATACCATGTGATATCACGTGGCATTACCAGTAAATGGTGAGCTAGCTGCTGAGAATATAACTGTGGTCGCAACAGAGAGAGCTCTGTATGCTCAGGAACATTACATGTAATCTTTTTCTTCCCATAAGTTCCTTTTATTTTAAAGGAAGTTGCCAGTAGAAAATGACCTGGAAAAACTTTATGGAATTGGCCTTATTTAAAATACAAAGTTGATAAAATACCCTCAAGAAGAACCCCACTAAAGGACGATGATTATGATAATGGGAAAACAACATTCAGATTAGTTAGGATTTAACCCAGGTCTTTCAGAATTGGTTCATGATGGACTTTGGCTCTATCAGAAGGTAAAAAACACTAGTAAAATATACTGTTTGTGTGAACTAACAGAGGTTGGGGTAGAAAAAAGCTACTCATTAGCAGAAGAAAGCAAACTGCAACCACATATCAAAAGGCAATTCTGTGATCACTGGTGGCTGGGTCTATATGGGAAAAATGACTGGATTCTCAGGAGTTTTTCCTAAGCAAATCTGTAACTCTGTTGGCTGTGTCATGATTCAGTTACCTCTCTTGTTTTTCCCTCACCTTATTGTGGTTTTTCATGCCCTAGTTTTCCAATTATCATGGAACAAGGATATGTAGTGGAAGCATGAAAGAAGGAAACAGACTTTGAATTGCAGTTTGGAGGTGGCATTTGGAAGTTTTCCTTTTTTTTAGGTAGCCTGAAGTCTTGAGTTGGCACTTTTTTTTTTTGTCTTCCCTAGCTCATAGAATTCAATTTGAAAACAAATAGGATAAAAAAATAGGCTTTTGATTTTTAAAACTGTATATATTCAGTGTAGGAAAGTGCATTCTTCATTCCCCCTCTCCTCCGCGGTCCCCAAAACACACACACGACCACACACACACACACACAGATTGTATGTGTGTGAATTGGATACATATGTTGAACTTGGTCTAGTAAAACAAAAATGTTTCCCACCTTCAGTCCCCACTGAAGTAAACTGTGGCTAGGTAATGCTCCCAAATCTCTCCTGGAAAACTTTAACTGTGATGCAGATGGCTCTAATGCAGCTGACTGCTACACCATTGCTTATACTTTGGAGTAGACTGATTTACCCTGAAATGACTCTCTAACCTGCGTCTTAAAAAGTACAATTGGTTCCAGTGGAAATAGATCCATTCTGAAGTGATGGACAGTTTGGTTCTCATACAACGTACATCTGTTTAGAAGGGGTTGAACCAGTTTCTCTGAACAGTGATAATTTTCACTGTACAGTTTTGGGTATGTCTCAGGGATTCCTTGTGGAAATAAGGGCAGTTAACATAAAAAGTAAATAGTTTTAAAAGTAAATAATAATTTAAGGTAGAGCTTCATCTAAATGAGAGCGCAAGAAAGAGAAATCTTGTTGAGTTTTGTAGTCCATGGTGTCTGGCTTAGGGACTTTTTCTCTTCTCGGGGTGCTCATCTCAAATTCAACATACAGAATCTTTTTCCATCACGCTCAGCTTTAAACTTTTATTTAAAGATACCCTTCCCCAATGAGCTTTCAGAATACTTATTGTAGATTTTAAGAGAAAAGGTATATTAATTTATGCTATTAACATCACCTCATAAATTATAAGTTTTATACTAAAGCTGTATTGAGTGTAATGAATTATGTTGCATATGTGTTTTTAATAGCTATAAAATTATATACAAGCTTTTTTGGAAAAACAAAAACTAGTAAAGCACCTTTTTACACTGGATCTTTGCCGTGTCAAGGTGTACAGCTATTCTTTGCTACCTTGCAGATATATAAAAATAAAATGGTACCCTGTATCAACAAAACATAGATCTCTTGTTAACCTGTCCGTATATTACTGCTCCTATAACTTTTTTTTTTTTTTTGGCTACATCCTGCAATAATTTATCTGTGGTTTGTACCAGTAATGGTTAGTTAGATGTTTAGTTACAGGGTAAATAGATCAAATTAAAAATCCAACTACTGAAGCTGGAAGTTGTGAACCAAGTTTTTAAGAACTTTTTTTTTTTTTTTTTAATGTATTTGTTTCCAGTTATGCGAGTTGGAATTTGACAAGACAGAACATTAAATCTCGGAATCCACAGTGTCTTATTCAGGAACTTTCTCCCCTCCTTTCCTTACAAAGGAATTCCCACTGTGACTTATAAATAGAATTAGACTGCTTGTGTGCATGTATGTATTATATACACACACAAAAATATGCATTTTGGGGGGGTTGTATGTGTGATATGAATGTGTATACTGTACGTAGGTCATAGTTTTTGTAAAGAGAAAAGTAGTTGAGAGGTGATGGAATGTACTTGTAGAAATGTGATTATTTAGTAGGGGGTTACTCTGTCCTCACTATTGTAAACCAAACTCTCTCTGCTACATAGTCTTCTGTTATAAGGCTAACTCTGATATCATGTTGATTTTATTCTTTTTAATTGAATTGCATTGAGCCCTGTTAAAATGTCATGAAAATCCCAGGCTCCCAAGACAGCCTTAAAAAAAGGAGGGTGAGTTGTATTCTTAAAGAAAATTTTAAAATGAGATTATTTATATTTAGGGTGGTGAGATATAGGAATTAATGTCCATTTTCAAGTTAATACCAGAATCTCCCATACTCTGACTTTAGAATATGTTGTCAATCAGTCATCCTTGTGTTTTCAGGTTAAAAAATATTGAGATGGGTGATTTTTTTAAATTTTTTTTTTGGAACCGGTCTCCATTCTCTTTAAAGGGTTTCATTTTTAAAGTTATCTGATTTGTTTTCCTAAGGGGGTCTGTGTATTTTAATTGTAACCAAAACATTACTGCTGGGGACTTACAAATGTATACAAAACAAAATTTACTTCCAATCCTGAGAGTTTCATTTGTGCTGTGAATTCTACACTGAATTATGGGCATTTAAATTTATTCATAATTTGAGAGGGAAATGATGTATCTGTGTGGGAGTTCTTACCTGAGAGACATAGGAAACCCAAAACATTCCTACTTATTCTCCTTGTCATCCTGATATTCATCATTACACCATCCAGGCTGGAGAGAGTAAAATCCTAAATGATGCACGTTCTGTTGCTGTTAGTTTGAATCATGAAAATTCTGAAACTTTAAAAATCTGTTTATTAGAACAGAGCTTCCAGTGTTACAGATATTTCTAATTTGTTTTGGGCAACTTTTTTCCTTAAAAAATAGTTGCAAATCCAGACCTTTTTTATGTTGTTGAACTAGGTTTTTTTTGCATCCCCAGCCTTTCAAATATGTTTATATGTTTTTTTTAATGATAATTCTTATACAGACGCCTACAAAAGAAGGGCAGGGAGGTGGAAGTTGTCTGAGGCCTTTTCCTCCCATTAGTTGATCATAATGGGAGTTACCAGCATAAACAATTTTATGCATTTATGGGGAAGAATAGAGCCCTCTTGTGTATATCTGTATAGAGAGATGTATATGAGATCTGGGTAGCACTTTGCTGAACGTGGAATTGCCCTCATGATGTGCAGTACATACATATGAATGTAGCAGATCTAAATCTGTATATACATACATGAAATGTACATACATATCTCAGACACACAATATATATTATGTGTGTGTGAGCCAGATCCAGATATGTATAATATCCACAAAATGCGTGTTTAACCATTAAGCAACTGTCACAAATGAAGTTATAGTTCCAGTGAGGAATTTGGATGGCATAAATTGCTGACTTCAGTGTTGTAACTATTGATCTTGTTACCTGAACCCTCAAGATGGAATTTCCTGGTACATTTTTGCTTATGTTTATTAATGTTTTGTGAGGCCTCTTCCAATACCCACCTCTTATGCTGCTCTACACCATTACCTTCATCCCAATTAATCTCCTACCCCAGCATTTCAAAATCCAACTTCCATCAGCAGTCCGCTTTAGAGCCTGATCCAGTTCTCATTGTACTCAATAGAAGGATTCTGATTGACTGCAGTGACAGCTGAATCAGGCCCTGCACACGCACACACTGCTCTCCCGATTGTTCATGTAAATCCAGAATTTCAATGTGACTGTGGTGATTTTGTTTTGCGATGTGAACTGAAATACTTTTTGAAAATGATATACAAAGCTGTTCAGTGTCCCAGAATGTTAAGTCAAATGCATGTTGAGTTAAAAATTCAGAATTGTAAAACAAAATAGTGAAAATTCAAGCCTTCCTTTTACTTTCCTGACAAAAGGAGAGTTCCACCTTCTGAATCCACAGAAGCTTAAAGCAATGCTGAGAATGCAGCTTTGTTCTAGGTATTGGTGATTTCATCAAATGTCTCGAGAAATGCGGATCTCTAAATTCAACCTTAGAGACTTTAAAAAATAAATCAGTTACCCTTTAGGATATTTGAATTAATATCTTCTGTCTACTCATGTATTAAATTATTTGACTTTTTCAAAGAGTCTTTTGTATTTCTTGTTTTAAAACCGTATTTTAGTTCACCTTTTTAAGCTACATCTGGATTCAATAACCTTTTAACAGAAAGTGACAGTTAAAAGTCTACTCCTGGCTAACCAGTATTTTAGTTTTTCCAATTCTGTTTTCAAGTCTTATTGCTTTCAATATTTTTAATATTTATTTTGTCACAATTCAGCTATGGAATTTTGTCTTACAGACAATTCTGTAGGAAAATGTAACCTTATGGTAATGTTTCTTCTGTGCTTTCACATGAAGACTTCTGTAATACATATGTTGGGGCGTGTGTATGGGTGTATCTGTGTGCTGAGTGTGTGTGTGTATGTATATATTTACATACACACATATATATTACACACAGTATTTCAATTTACATAAACGTGGAGAACACATTCATAGGTTCCTGATATATACTCATGCATATGTGTATTAAACATGTATATAGAGTGTAGATATATTGCATATACACATGTATATGTGTGAATTTTGGTTGGCAATTTTTTACATTTAGCAAAATGCTGTCCCTTATGGAATACTTTCACTGAAACTGCATTTATATATAATGAACAGAAAATAATCAAAATTTTATTTAAAAAGGAGACTCTTAATTATCCAAAGTCATTTGAATAGTCTTTTAACTAGAAGGAGGTTGTTATAAAAAAAACCTACCATTCATCATAAAGGCATCAGAAAGAAATTAAGACACTAGTTTCTATTTTTTTTTGTTCTTTTTGGTTTTTCTGAAGCCAAGGCATACGGTAATCAGGGTTTTTCCTTTCTGTTCAACTAAACTGCTAAAGACTCACATTTTCCTTAAAATGTTCCTCCTCCAGACTTTCTCTACACAAATATTTTTGCATTGTTTGCCTCATACATTCAATAATATTGATTTCACTAAGGAGGCTTTAATATTCTCCCACCTTTGCAGGAAAAATGTCAGTTCATTATTATATCCAGTGTCGTAGCCATATTGGTCCCAGGATATTAGAGAGACAAGATTGGTGAGGTTATATCCTTTATTGGAGCAACTTCTGTTGGTGAGAGAAACAACTTTTGAGTTTACGCAGAACTCTTCTTCTAGGAAACTTACTCGGAGTGTCATAGCTGAATACAAGGTGGAACAGATTGTGTAGCATAAGTAGTTTCATATTTCAAGGGACCATTCAAGGTGAAGTGGCCTATTAAAACCCCTCCAGTCATGGGGGGGGGAGGGGGAAGTTAGTGGGTTATATATTGTTGTAATAAGCCACAAATCTAGTGCTCTATTCAGTCCATGATTTTTATTGTCTAGCAAAGTTATGTATTTAAGCTCCCAGGCTCATCATTTGAAGGTGTTGTACAGGTTTCATTGGAGGATGAAGACTGAGAGATCAGATATAGAGTGAGCACTTCGTGAAAAGTTTCTGCTCACAAGTGATAGGGTGTTTTTGTCTTTTATCAGTTTTGTGTATGAGTTCGTTCAAGAGCGTAGTGATTGTCTCGTTTCGTTTAATGCCCAGTAACATCTATGTAGGTGAAATGAGACAATCACTATGCTCTTGAATGAACTCACACAGAAAAATAAAGACAAAAACATCATGTTACCTGTGGGTGAACACTTTTCACAAAGTGATCACTGCATATCTAACCTCTCCGTACTCCGCCTCAAAGGAAACCTGCACAAGATGAGTCTGGGAGTTTAAATTCATAACTGTGCTAGACACTAAAAATCATGGACTGAATAGAGACATTGGAGTAATCGCATTTATAGATTTACAATAACCTGTAATCAACTAACACGGCTCTGCAGCTTTCATGGAAAGGTGTTAACAGGCCACTTGACCTTGAATGGTCCCTTAGAATATACGTTAACTACTTATGCTAAACATCCTGTTCCACCTTTTATTTAGCTGTGATACTCTGAGTACATTTCCCAGACCTGAAGAAGAACTGTATGCTCAAAAGCCTGTCCTTTCTCACCAACAGAAGTTGGTCCAATAAAAGATATTACCTCACCCACCTTGTCAGCTCATTATTATTCTGTTACTCTTTTCATTCCATGTAGAGGGTGAATTTCTCATGAAGATGCCTGGAGTCAAGCTTTTAATTTATTTAATATGAAAGGCCTTCAGCAGAAAGGAACTATATTTTTCAAAGAATTTCTGCAGCTGTTTCTTCACCATCATGTACTTTTTTTTCCCCCATCTCCAAACAGTATGTCTGTGGACAGATAGGGGAGAAATGAAGGACACAAGTAAAATATTGTTTATTTGATCAATTAGCAGTAAATATCTTTATCTAAATTTACTGGAAAAGAAGAAGGCAAATGGACAATGTGAAATGCTTCTGGCTGTCCTAAAGAAGTTGGTGTTTGTGTCATTTTAAAAGGTCGCTTGATTGCAGCTTGATATCAGAAACAGCCTTGTGACAAAGAGTCTCATAGCAATTGTTTGGTCACTAAAGTTTAAAACGTAAACGAGTTGCAGTGGGAAGGCAAAGGTGAGGCAGTGCATTTTGAAGCCCGTGAATCACAGCTTGTAAACATAACTGATTTTGAAATAACTGCATGGTAGCAAGGACTAGCAGTCTCTACACCCCTCTGATTGTTCACGCCCCCAACACACAAATGTGTTTAACATGCCATACATTGGGGGGGGAATAACCTACAAATAAATACATAACTGCTTAAAGGGAACATACAAACTTGCACTGCTGTATCCTCTAGCGTGGTATTAGCTAGAAGACTAGCTAATATGCAAAAAAAAAAAAAAAGCCCAGTCCAGTTTGCTTCTGCAGATACATTGCTTTTAAAGAATGTGGTGGATGGGGATGCTTGAGAAGAATAGTCATTTCACATACAGTCCCCAGCATCAATAGAAACTTACACTAATGCTTTTAAGTGCTGGAGCACTTGAGGACAGCATTCCAGGGGTGGGTAGCCAGGTTGGTGTTTGTACTTTCCCTTTAAATAGGAAGAGTTAGCTCACATGTTCCTCATTCTTCTCAATGAATGTACTGTATTACCATTTTAAAGAAAATCAATGAAATGATAATAGATTGGTCTCCTTTTGTTATCTGGTCCTTGTTTAATTTGTTTAAGGGTTTTTGTATACAAAAGTTTACATTTTTATGTATATTTTTCTTGTGTAAAAACTGATGTAATATGTGTATAAAACACTGTATGTATTATCTGTATATAGTGTGACAAAATGATTTTCTTTCTTTCTTTTGGATGTATTAATAAATCTTGCTGTGAAGTAGCCTTGTTTACTATAGCGAAATCCCCTCCCAAGGTATTACTGGTGAATTCATGGAGACTATTAGTACTATTTTATTTTGCAGAATACAAGGTGCATGAATATTGCCTGGACCATAAAAATCTTAAGTATAGATCGTTTTCCTATAGATGAATCCTATGTATCCTATGTAACATAAACTCTTGAGCAATCAATAACATTTTTTGGTGTAAAGGAAATTGTGTACTACTAATCTATTAGAGTTCTCTTGGGGTCAACAAACATGTGACAAGGGGGATCGGTGGACATATAGTACTTAGATTTTTCAGAAGCCTGACAAGGGTCCTCACCAAAAGGCTCTACGTAAATTAAGCTGTCATGGATAAAAGGAAAGGTTTGAACTGGTTAAAGGACAGGGAACAAAGGGTAGGAATTAATGAGATGGAGAGGGGTAACTAGTGGTGTTCCAAAAGGTCAGTCCCTGGACCAATCCTATTCAATTTATTCATAAATGATCTGGAGAAAGGTAAACAGTGAGGTGCAAAGTTTGCAGATGATGACTAACTAACAAGAAGAAAAAGAGAAGAGAGAGAAGAGAAGAAGAAGAAAAAAAAAAAATCAAAACAAAACACAAAATTGGGCAACAAAAAAAAAAAAAAAAAATGTATAATAATAGTAATGTAAAAAAAAAAAAAAAAAATACATACAACAATAACATGATGGGGGCTATGCTTTAATAGCAGACAGGAAGAAAAAGGAAGATTGGAGTATAGTCTGATAGTCTCTGAAGATGCAGTGTGCAGGTGAAGAAAAAAAAAAAAAAACAGGAGGGATTAGGAAAAAAAAAAAAGAGGATAGAGAATAAGAGAATATATATTATATTATATATATATATCCATCACGCCACCACATCAAAAATACTGTGTAGATGTGGTCTCACCTCAAAAAAGATATTCAGAAGGTTCAGAAAAGCAAACAAAATGATTAGGGTTTAGAGAGGGTCCCATATGAGGAAAGATTAAAGAGCTAGACTCTTCAGTTTGGAAAAGAGAAGACTAAGGGGGACATGATAGGTGATGTTGAAAGTGGATAAAAAAAAATTTTTTTTATTCCATATAATAAAGAAAGGGGGTCACAAAAATGAAATTAATAGCAGCAGGTTTAAAACAAATAAGGAAACTTGTGAAACTCCTACCTGAGAGAGGGTTGAAAGCTAGGACTATAACAATGTTTAAAAGGGGACTGGATAACCTGTTCTCGTCAGAGAGGGAGGAGATGGATGAGGAGAGAGATCACTTGATCATTGCCTGGGTTCACTCACTCTCAGGGGCACCCATTTGGCACACTGTCGGTAGACAGATACTGGGCTAGATGGACCTTTGGTCTGACCCGGTACGGCCTTTCTTATGTGTAGGTACAGATCTAGGATCTGATTCTGCTCTCACTAGTTTTATGCTGATTTGTAATTCCATTGACTTCAGTGGAGTTACTCTTAGCTCAAAGATGAGAATTGGGACCTTAGGACATACTCCAGATTCCAGTTTTAGGATTGTCCAACTCCTAAGCAGTGATTCCAGAAAATGGATTTATTTTTTTAAAGATTCTTTTAACTGAGGCATAATTTGAAGTACAATCTGAGGTTGTATGGAATATAACTAGATTTTTACATACTAGAGTGCCTTCCATTATATATAATTTTTTAAATTGTGTGACAGTAGGCTTAACCACACAAGCTGGTTACTCCTGATTTGGGGTAATTCTTCAGAAGTGCCACTCATGATAGGGTTACTTTAGATTTCTATACATAGGCGCTAGAGGAGGCCATGCAAAGGGGTTTGTATTGTAATTACGTGAATCACTAATATACACTAATGGACATTTTCTTCCACTCTTGAGCTCTGCAGTAGGATGAGGGCTACTGGGTCCCAGATTGTTTCAGAGAGAGGTCATTGAGTAGGCATCAGATGGTGTGAAATACAGTGGTGGACAACGAACAGAAGCTGCACCCTCCTTTGGGACTGCCTGGCCCCCACTAACTCCCTAGAGCAGAATTAGCCCTCTTTTGAGAGCTTTCGTCCCAGCATGCCTTTCTGTTGATCCTGTAAATTTGGCAGAGCAGAGCTGCTGCAGTTGTACAGTGGCTAGTTCACTGCTAGTGGCTGTATCATCTCCCTCTCTGCTATCTGGTAAGTCTTTTTTTATTCCTGTAATGTCTTTTCCTAGTCTTCCCTTTCATATTCCTGAGCATTCCAGCTGATACCAGTTATTGCTGACTGACTGGACTTGAATTTGTGACTTGCAGGTGAAAAGCACTGATGACCTAAACACTCTCATCTCCCATCTTCCATAAAACATCTTTATAGTAATATAGCACTGATGGTCAGAATAATAACTGAGTAGAGATTACTGTCAGTGCTTTGCCTTTTTTAATAAACTCTGCCTGAAGCATTCTACAAAGCATAATTACAGCTGCTTTACTTGGTGTCTGATTGTAATGCAATCCAAGAGATAGCCTGATTAGTGATGAGTGATACAGCCTGTATGTTACCACTTAGGCACTGTATTGTCATATTGCACAGTTGAGGAGGATACTGGTTCACACTTTAACATCTTGGCTCCCTGGAAGAAGGAGTAAACTACATGTTAGTGCGGTGTGCAAACACCAGTCAAGATAGTAGTACAAAAGGATCTGGGAAGATCAGGCATGAAGGTAAAAAAACAAAAGCAGATCTAATTTGAAAAAAAAAAAAAGCCAACTAATACAGCTGGGGAAAATCAGAAACAACTGCTCATGCTGAGGAACCTGCTCAGCTGTAATGATGAGAGACCTAATGAGGGTGAAGGTGATAGTGGGGAGATTTGCTATGTGCCAAGGCCAATGGGAGTTCTGGGCTGCACACACAGACATGACCTTCTGGAGCTAAGAGGAGTTGTTCTGGAATATCGTGTGCCACTGTGGACACCACACTGCTAGAAAGATGAGACTGGTGAGTCCCTTTAGAGAACAACAACAAAAATGGTGAGGGGTTGACCAGATTTTGTTTATAAGGGAAGAAATATGGCCAGCTCTGCCATAAACAGTGCCAGCACTTGAAGGCTGTAAAAGACCAAGAAAACCAAGGAGATGTTCAGTATGGGGTTTGATTAGGAGTGATAAGGTGGGAAATCAACAAAAGAGACTCCGGCTGCGTATCAGGTACATCTTGCTGGTAAGATTGGCTGGGAAATGGGAGAAGCTTTGGATGTCTAAAATGACCGGACAAAACACTAGAAAACAGAGGGATCTCCATGTTGACCCAGGGGGATGGTGTGAATGATCTAGGACAGTGGTTATCAACCAGGGGTACATGTATCCCTGGGGTACACAGAGATCTTCCAGGGGATACATCAGCTCATCTAGATATTTGCCTAGTTTTACAACAGGCTACATAAAATGCACTAATGAAGTCAGTACAACCTAAAATTTCATACGACTTGTTTATGCTGCTCTACTATACACTGAAATGTAAGTACAATATATTCCAATTGATTTATTTTATAATTATATGGTACAAAGTAGAGAGCCATTTTTCAATACTAGTGGGCTGTGGCACTTTCGTATTTTTATGTCTGATTTTGTAAGCAAAGAGTTTTTAAATGAGGTGAAACTTGGGTTGAGCAAGACAAATCAGATCCCTGAAAGGGGGAACAGTTGAGAGCCACTGATCTAGTAGGTTTCTTCCAGCTTTAACTTCTGTGACCATCAAAGATGTTACACTGCTTTTTAAAATCAATGACACATTTTGAGTCTTCAAAACAACTTGCTATGAACCTAGCATCTCTCTAGCTCTGTGTTTCAAAAACCAGAGGGATCTTGTTTAACTTACTAGCAAGGCAGCAGTCCCAGCAGACTCTGTTGCCTACTTGCATGTATTGTGATGCTCCTCAAGGAACTTCAAATCTTTTTTAATAACTGGCAATGGTTTTTATAGAAAAGCTCATTTAATTCTTTACCTGAAAAGCAGATGACTCTATTACAGCAGGGATACAATGGCTGATGTTTATATGCCAGGAAGCAATGGAATGGATGGAGTTTAGCTGTCTTTATAAACCATTGAGTTATCCAGTTGTGCAGCCTGGAGTCAGCTGTCCATTCAGCTAGATTACCACTTTCCATTAGGAATCCTATACCCTGGCAATAACTGGAAAAATATGGCCTTACAGTGAGGAATTTAGAATGAAATCATCTTCACAATACAGCAGCCCCTGCCACACATGGGGAGAGAGCACTTTGCAAATGTCCCCTCTGAATTAAATGTTGTGTCATTGTTGTTCCTTTTGGAAAAATATTAACCTGTAACCATCCCATTTCCTAGCATGAGGTCCACCCTGGAGATGTCTGGCTTGTTTTTAATTATTGGTGAGCTTATGGAAGGTACCAGCCTGAAAGCCTTGGATGGTGGAGGGGGTGGTCTGAATCCCTCTGTTTATCTACAGAGGGGAGGATAGCAATGCAAGCTTCCCACCAGTATACCTGACACACCTCTCTGAGAAGTCAGAGGGCAGTGTGGACTCTGCACCCATTCGTTCTTTGCTTCTTGTTTGAGACTGCCAACGTGCTGGTTGACATGGCAATGGTTTTCATTATGCAGATTGTGCTATTATGCTCATCACTACTGGAGCCCTCTCAATTAATGTATTATTTGCAGGGCTGTCGAGCGATTAAACAAATTAATCATGATTAATTGTGCTATTAATAATAGAATACCATTTATTTAAATATTTTGGATGTTTTCTACATTTTCAAATATATTGATTTCAATTACAACACAGAATACAAAATGTACAGTGCTCACTTTAAATTTATTTTTATTACAAATACTTGCACTGTAAAAATACAAAATAAATAGAGTAGAAGGATGGGATTCTGCTGAAGACTCCTCGGATGACCTTGGGTTTGAAGTTCACAGTATTCCTTTATTTTTGGACTTTTAATACCCTGGAAGGGGTGGGACTCAAATGGGACTCAGACGGAGGGTTAAAGCAATGTGGCACTGGTTCCTGTGAGAGGCAGTAAGCAACTGTCAGAGACCCCATGGCTGGGTGAGTAGTGCCTGATTGGGCCACAAGGGGGCACCACCAACCTGGGCCCTGCCACCATAGCTCACTGGTGGAGCTGGGTGTAGAACTCACCTTTCCTGGCTCCTAGTCCAGTGCCTTATCTGCTGGACCTCACATTTCACATGGTTTTAGCTATTCCTGCTAAATATTTTTTTCTCTCGCATGCTGGAAATACTACTCTGTGTTTTTGACTTTAAAAACTTGATGAGTGAGTTTGAATAAATCCTCATTTGCCAATGATGTACGTTCTTCTATTGGCACTCCCCTCGGATCCTTGTTTGGCCTGCTGGAGCCATCTCAGTTGCTGTCTTAACTAAATGTGGAAAGTTATGTTCCCATGAAATGGCCAATGCTGCTAGGATGTATCTGATTTGTGTTTCCCTGTTCACTGTCATTACTTGGTGTTTTTCCTTCTTTATACTTGGACTGCATTGGAGCATTTCAGGCTGCATATTTCTTCCACTTGTGGCTTTGTCAGCATGGATGTACATCAGGAAAGTGGTGGTGTGCATTAATGTATGCTTGGAGCCAAATCCCAGCTAATGCAGGGGAAATGATGTAACCCTCCCACAGATCTGTAGCTGGTGTTGATTCCTGCAAGCTGAGGATCTGGCCCACACTTTGCAGAAGTTTAGTCTTAGGTCAGTGAGTCTGATTCGCCTCTCCTTTATACTGGTGTCACTTCAGTAGACTTAATCCTGATTTACACCAGTTTAAAGGGAACCAGAATTAGGCCCAGTATGTGCCTGTGTTTGGCCTGAAATCAGCCCTGTGTGTCCCCTCATGTGCCTTCTTACTAAATATTTGAATAATTTGTACAAACATACCATTGGTTGGTCCACACAACTACAAATGGACATGCAGACCATGACAACCTCCCAACCTCCGTTACACTGATCAGCTGGATATGCTAGAATCCAGGTAGCCAGTTTCTCCTGTAGGCTACCAGGCTGTTCTAAGCAATTTTGGGAAGACCTAATAATAATAGTACCAAGTTCTTATATAGCACTTCTCGTCAGTAGGTTCTTTACAGAGGTCAGGATCTTTAGCCCCATGTGGGGAAACTGAGTCATCGGGAGGTTAAAATGACTTTCCCAAGGTCACCCAAAAAGCCAGTAGCGGAGCTGGGACTAGGCCATCTAGGTTTCTCCCCCACCAATCTCTTGCTGCAGAAGTTCAGATCTGCTGTTTGAGTCAATGGAATAACACACATTAACATTAGCTGAGTATCTCTTCCCAAATGTTTAGTCTCCTATAATTTTTCTACTGGCAATTTGCATACATTTGACATGGCTGCTTTAGTAAAGAGCGTTTTCTGTCTGGCTGAGTGCTTGGAGTCAGGAAAGCCACTTGACTTAAAGCTGAGAGAGCACTTGTTTCTTTTCTTTTTTTTTGCTGACAAAGGATGCGAAAAACCTCCACACCCCTGCCTGACATAAGTTTCACCGACCAAAGCACTGGTGTGGACATAGCTCCCGCCGCTTGTTGGGCGTGTTTTAATTAGGCCAGCGGGAGAGCGCTCTCTCCTGTGGGCATAGAGCGGCTACACGGGAGAGTTTGCAGCATCACAGCTGCAGTGGTACAGCTGTGCCACTGTAAGGTCCGTAGTGTAGACGTAGCCTGACATTCTCTTAATGGAGTCAACCATTTAGCTTCCTTATTGCTCTTGTGTTCTCATCTCCTGCCCACCCTCCTTTTTAAAATCCCCTCCCCCACCCCATCATAGCATTTTTCTTTTCTTTTCATGGTTGTCATTAACATCACAGGGGGGGCTGACAGGCAGAATTAGAAGTGAAGAGACAAAATAGTTTTCTTTCTCCTCTCCTTAAATTTCTTGGGTTTTAACTCTATCAAGCTTGAGTCTCCTCTTGCTCACACCAGTCTTTACATGGGCATGCCATTTACTTCAGTGGAGTGACTTCTGTGCAAACACACGTAGGTCAGGGCTATACTACACACTTCAGTCTAACTTCATCACTTGGGGGGGGGGGTGAAAAATCCACGCCCCTCAGCGACATAGTTGTACCAACTGTAACCCACCGTGCAGACCGCTTCTCCTGCCAACATAGCTACCGCCTCTCCTGGAGGTGAGAGTTATTTAGCTGGTGGGCGAGCTCTCTCCCATCAGCTTAGAATGTCTTCACCAGACGCGGTGCAGCTGCACCAATGCAAGTTTGTTGTGTAGATCTGCCTCGAGTCTCTCATTTTGTGCAGGGATTCTGACAGATTCCTTAGAAAGCAAGGGAAATGTTCGTGCACTACAAGTCATGAGCCAAATTCTGCTCTGTTACACTGATATAAATCCAGCCTTCCTTGGTGGTCAGTGAAATTCCTCCTGATTTACACTAGTGTAACTGAGGGTAGCGATCGATTTCTCGGGGATCTAGACGCGATATATCGATCCCCAAAAGTGCTCCCGTTGACTCCGGAACTCCTCCAGCGCGAACGGTGGTAGCGGAGTCAACAGGGGGAGCCGCGGATGTCGATCCCGCACCGTGAGGACGAGAGGTAAATCGATCTAAGATACTTCAACTTTAGCTATGCTATTCACGTAGCTGAAGTTGCATATCTTACATCAACACCCTGCCCCCCGCAGTGTAGACCAGCCCTGAGAGAAGAATTTGTCTTTAGAGCTGCAGAATTATTCCATGAAGCAGCTGTTTTATATGTCAACACCCGAGAGCCAGAATGTATATTAAAGCAGATCACTTTGGATCAGTTAGAGGGGAAAAAATTGTTGCTCATCAAAATTATTTTCTATCACTTCCTGACCTCCAGAGTGAAATCTAAGCAAATCTTCTACAGCATTATGCATGCCTTGCAAATCTGGCTACCAGTAGCAATTACCTATCATATAGCTGTAATCTTTTGAGCACTCTATCAGATACTGTTTCCCATAAGAAATTTAAAAAAGACAGCAGTCTTGTTAGTCCCAATTGTTCTGTTGTCTTCTATTATGTGGGTAATTGTCCCTTAGGCCTTGGACTGAGATGAGCAACTTATCTCATGTGGCCCAAGGTTTCACTTTGCTGCCATCAGTGATTCAAATGACTATCTGATTCATCCTCCAGCCATTCAGCCAAGCCCATCAGCCTTCAATTTGCCCTGCACGTGCGGTGAAGCTGCTGACGCTCCAGTTGTATCTATCCCTCCAGGTCTAGATTTTATATTCTAAAGGAAGACTGTCATGCTCTTTCAATGCCATTTCACATTAATATTACTTTAGGGTCCCGCAGTTGGAATATGATGTGTGTTGCATACTTCTTAAATCAAGCAAAACCCATAAAACCCCCCCATCCTCTCTATATTTTTTTGCATACGCTTTCCTCTGTTATAAATCCTTCAATGCCATAAAAATACATTTATCCTTTCACATCATTCATAATTCAGTCTAGTTTCCCCTCTGCCTCTTGCTTTTCCCATCAGCTATTCATGGCTTGATTTGCAGTGGGATGTGTTGTTTGATGTGAGGACTATAAACACCAAAACAAGCTACATCGATCTTCTGTACTTGGAATATTATGTTCTACGTCTCTTCCAGGCCTAGAAAATCAACACATCTTATTTTATTTTTAGTTTTGGACGTTTTTCTTGGATAATTTTTCTTGTCATCTTCATACAGAGGAAAATGTTTTCACGGGCTTCAGTTTACTATGGGAAAATTTACTTAAAAGAGATTATTGTGTGGTGCTTGCATTGTAAATTTATGCTTTTATGTCTGCAATTTCTTGTGAAAGGTGTCAGTTTGCCAACAGCAGCGAATGAGGTTTTCTCTCTTATCCCCAGAAAAAGGTAATTCACCAGTAATCCCCTAAGGATCACATGGTCTTCATGCCAGGGGCGGCTCTAGGCACCAGCAAACCAAGCTGGTGCCTGGGGCGGCCAAATCTAGGGGGCGGCAGGCTGGGCCGGTGGACCTGCCGCAGTCATGCCTGCGGGAGGTCCACCGGAGCCGCGGACGACCGGACCTGCCGCAGGCATGACTGCGGAGGGGGCGCTCGTCCCGCGGCTCGGCTGGACCTCCCGCAGGCATGACTGCGGCAGCTCAAGCGGAGCCGCCGGACCCGCGAACCGTCCGCAGCCGTGCCCGCGGGAGGTCCGCTGTTCCAGCGGCTCGGTGGAGCTCCGCAGTCATGCCTGCGGCAGGTCCGCTCGTCCCGGGGCTCCGGTGGACCTGCCGCGGGAGCTCCACCGGAGCCGCGGGAAGAGGGGACCCCCCGCGGGACTGAGGAAGGGCGGCGCAGCACACCGCGCTGCCTGGGGCAGCCTATTTTCTAGAGCCGCCCCTGCTTCATGCCCATAGTCTCTGAGCACCTCGTACTCATTAATGGATCCGATCCTCACAACTGCTATGTGAGGTAGGGAAGTATTATTCCCATTTTACAGATGGGGAACTAAAGTAGATTAAATGACTTGTTCGAGGTTATACAGCCACGCTGTTATAGAGGTGGGAAATGAATCTGTGTTCCCTGGGGCTAGACCAGTGGTTCTCAGCCAGGAGCACATGTACCCCTGGCGGTATATAGTGGTCTTCCAGGGGGTACATCAACTCATCTGGATATTTGCCTACTTTGACAACAGGCTACATAAAAAGCACTAGCAAAGTCAGTACAAACTAAAATTTCATACAGACAATGACTTATTTATACTGCTCTATATACTATCCATTGAAATGTAAGTGCAATAATTACATGCTAAAAATGAGAAAGTAAGCAATTTTTCAGTAATACACCTCTACCCCGATATAACACGACCCAATATAACACGAATTCGGATATAATGCGGTAAAGCAGTGCTCGGGGTGGGTCGGGGGGAAGGCTGCGCACTCCGGTGGATCAAAGCAAGTTCGATATAACGCGGTTTCACCTACAACGCGGTAAGATTTTTTTGGCTCCCGAGGACGGCATTATATCGGGGTAGAGGTGTAGTTTGCTGTGACACCTTTATATTTCTATGTCTGATTTTGTAAGCAAGTAGTTTTAAATGAGGTGAAACTTGGGGGTACGCAAGACGAATCAGACCCCTGAAAGGGGCACAGTAGTCTGGAAAGGTTTAGTGCAGTGGCTCTCGACCAAGCTTCTCCCTAATGGATGTGTAAGCTATACGCACACTTGAGGGACCACTCTTGGGCATTCCCTTTCAACTGTTGGCCTTTCTGGTGAGTCTGCCAGTGGTGCATTAGGAACTGGACTGCCAACTCATTTTGCAGACACTACCAAGTGGAAATTATTTTCACCACAGACCTGATCTGGATTTGAACTAACAATCAAGAGGTGAAAAATTCTGTATCCCATCACCAGTCCCCTGAGCCAGCAAGTCCCTCCCAGATATATTTTCATCTTTTAATTGCTTTGTTTGGACTTACGTTTCTCATTCATTAATTTCCCAATCAACTTCCTTCTTAAAGATGATAAAGGAAATATCAGTAATAATAGTCATTAATAATCCCACATCCTACAAGAGAGAACGCATCCCTAAGCCACCTACTCCACACAAGAAATCTGGTGTAAATTGATGTAGTGCTGTTGACTTCGATAGAGCTGTGGTGATTTGCATCAGCTGAGGATCTGGCCTCAGCCAATTCATGAAGAGTACTTTCAGGGGCGCAACCTAAAACTAAAAAGCTATGTGCATAATGTGTGTGATCCTGGTGGCGGGAGAAAGCCCTAGACGTAGATTCAAAAGCAGCAAGGGTCTAGCAATGTCACACGTTCTTGCCTTAGGTGTAGGCCATTTGCTGCAAACCTGAACCAGGAGCTAAGCAATGTGTTTGAATCATTTTAATTTTCCAACTCTTATTTGACTTGAGGATTTCAAAGAGCACCTTGGTGTGATGGCAGCCTATCAAACTACCTGTCAGTCAGAGCTGTCTGTCAGGATCTGAAAGCTTCAAATTAAATGACTTAGGCCTTTTTTGACTCCATTGAAACTTTCTGGAAGAGTAACAAGCCTCTTGTATGTTGGCTTGTTTGTTCCCTCTTGTTTGAACTAAAAATGAGCCCAAGCTCTGAAATTGAGACCCACATCTGAATTTCCCCCCAAGTCCATGTGCTGTGGCCCAGGACATATGAAAGAACCTCCTTCAGCAGCAGAGTAATCAGCAAGCATGTGTAAAGTGCTGAATGTGGCGTCAGTCCATATATGAAGAACTGACCTTTGGATGGAAAAAACAAAGGGCACAGGGCCAGGTTCTCATGCAGCTTTCTTGGCTATAATGGAGCTGCACCAACGTCTACCTGCAGGATATATAGACAGAGCTGTGTACATTTAGCCACTTTGATTTTACACCTCTCCTTGACTTGCCACCCTCATCCTATTGCAAAAACGAGCAGATGTGTTTTAGAATACAGAGTGATAAAACTCTATCAGTAATATTTGCTGTGGGTCTGAAATCTCCTCTCACTTGCACCAGCTTTACCCTGGTGTAATTCCACTGCTCCAGGGGAGTCACTCCTGGTTTACACCTGCAGTAACTGGGTCCAGATCCTCAGCTGGTGATTCAAACAGAGCTATGCTGCTTTGCACCAGCAGAAGAGCTGGCCCATACATTTAGTTCTCATGATCCTTTGGCCTTTTCAGAAATAAAAATGACTTTGTGTCATATTCACTCCAGCGTGCGTATATACTAATTCATACAGGACTGGTGGTGGCCAGACAGAATGAGATAAGGAAAGAGGAGCAGGGAAGTGGGATATCTTTATTACTTTTTAAAGGGAAGATTCTTGTTCAGTTCTCATTTCCTTTTGTGTTTCCTTTTCTGTATTTGTGCTTTTATGCTGGGTTTGATTCTTGCTCGATACTGCTCAAGTGAAGGCTAACACATTTCGTCAGAGTTGTCTGTTATGTTTTCTGGGCTACAAGTCCCAAATAATACGAAGCATTCACATGTGCACACACCTTTCATCCTCCCATTTCATCATCTCCCTTTATTCTTATTCACTATCATCACTTAATATCATAAGGAGGATGCAATTCTTTAATGCCTGAGTGACGTATGTCAAAATGTCTCAGTGGGACTCCTCGCTATGTGATAATTCCGTATATCCTGTTTCCAGAGCTGAGGAAATACATTTTCGTCTCTTTGGCTCATTACTCTTTAGGAAATTGCTTTTCTTCAATTATCCTGACAATTCAGATTTTTGACAGTTCCAGACTCGCTGCGTAAAGCTTCTAGCAGCCCTGCAAACGTTTTTCTCAAGACTTCTGCCATCCATCTTCCATATGTTTGGATCCGTTTCCAGGCCTCGCAGTTTTGTTTTTACTTACGTCAATGGAGTTTTGATATCAATGGGGCATAATGTGACACTTGAACTCCAGTTGATCAAAAATGCCATTTAACTGGCCTATCTCAGAACAACATACCAATTATTTTTGAGGCTCACGAAGATCATTGTGATTATTTTGTCTTAACGTCTGCTTTTGAGTATCATTTTTATGGACAACTTTTATAGAAGCTGTCACTGGAGTTATTTAAGACAGGAGACCAGACAAAGCATTAGAAAGATATACTATAGGGCAGTGTTTCTCTACCTTTCTGATACCAGGGACCAGCTTGCTACCTTGCTAAACTGTGCCAGGGAAATCTCAAGGACTGGCGCTGGTCCATGGACCAGTCGTTGAGAAGCAGTGCTATAGGGAACAAGCCTGCATTGGAAGGGAATGGACTATCAGCTAGGTCCTCAACCATATTGACTTGATGGTGCTCTGCTGATTTACAACCCCTAATTCTGTAATTTATATGATGCTCTGGAGTTGTCTTTAGAAGCGTCCAGTTCTGAGGCAGGATGGTCTAGTGGTTAGGGAGCAAGCCTTGAGCTTGGGATCAATTCGCTGCTCTGCCAAAGACTCCCTTAGGCCAAGTCACCCAGTATCTTCATGCCTCGATTCCCCAATAGCACTTCCCTACCTCACAGGCTGTTGTGAGGAGGAAGATTGTGAGGTGCTCAGATTAATGTGTGATAGAAATACTACAGATCTGTAGTAAACCCTTATAGAATAAAATAAGTGACTTTCAGCACCAGAGGCCTGAGGTCACCTCCGCACATGTATGCATTAGCCTCACCTGTCTGAAAGGTTGTCTTGCCATTCAAGTCATCTGAGATTTCTAGAAATCTCATGTTTCGAGCATAATGAGCCTTTCTCTGCTCTGCTCATCTCATTTTTGGTTTTGAGCAACTTTTAAATGGCAGCATGAAACTTAGCCCCGTGCTTGCCTCAGCCCCATTCAGTTTTTCTTTCATCATGTCTCTCTAAAAGTTCTTCCATGCTTTGTGGCAAAGTTAAAAAGCCCCTTATTAGATACCAGCCCCCATCAGGGAAGACTTGCCAGGGCCCATTTGTATGCCTGATCCCTCCAAACATCTGTTGATGATACTACCTTGCTATCTTGTGTTCTGATCGTATATCTCATTTTCAGGTGTAATGAACCTCTCCAAGCTTCCTCTCATCTCATTTTCAGCTTTGAACATTTTTTGGCATTTCAAATGACAGTCTGATGGAAAAGGAAGCATTGTTAGATGAGTGTACTGTTTTCAGGGTTTTTTTTCCTTTTGTCATCAGAAACTCCTATTCTGTATTCAACACCAGGGCTTACATTTGGTGGGGGTGGGGGAAAGAATTTTGTGGAGGAAAGTGGTAGGATTTTCAGCATAAAAGATTCTTGCACAAGAGTGTCTGTCTGATTCTCCTTTTGCACCATTTTTATTCCTGCAACTCTACAATTTCAGTGGAATTGAACCTGATTTAAACAAGCATTTGTGAGATCAGAATCAAGCCCATTGTGTTTGTCGTTTGGAACTTTAGTATATTTCATTAGTTACCTTATTTTGGTCCTGATTTTTAGGTGGGTCTCAAACCAGCCCCCGGAAGTGCAGATGCTCTTTTACGTCAGCAAATGTTTTGCCTGCAACTAAACGCAGGCACCAAATTGTGGGTACAATTAATTGCACCTGTGAATTATGCACATTTAAGTATCTAGCTACTTCTTTTGCAAGTTGAGTCAGGTAGCTTAGAATCCGAGGGATTCCAATCCTGCAAACCTTTATGCATTTATATAACTTTCAATGTGTAAACAGTCCCAGTGAGTTCAATGGGGTTGCTCATGTGCTTAGGCACATGCGTAAGTATGCCCAACATACGGGCCAAAGAGGGACCACTTCTGGGCACAAAATTGTACCTCCATTGTTGGAGGCTATTTTTGAAAATGTTGATCTTTGTATGTTCCTCTCCTGTGAATATGCTAGAAATGTTTTATTATCGCAGGTGGCAGAAGTAGGGGGGCAGAGTTGCTGCAGAACCCCCAGGTTTTATGTGGTGCCACTGGGCCCGCTCCCCAGCCACTGACTCCGAGCAAAAACCTGGGGGTGCTTCCCGCACCTATGCCTTGGGCCGGCCCTCCGGCCGCACTCCGCTCCCCAGCCCCAAACCTCACCTCACCTGGGGCTCAGGTCCCGGCTGCTGGCCGCTGACCCCATACCTGGGACCCCACACCCAGCCCCAGCCCCTGTTCCCAGGCCTCCACTCCCTTACGCCCAGGGCTCTGCTCCTGGGGCCTCGGCGGCTGGCCCTGCTCCCCAGCTACTGGCCCCAGGACCCCGCTCCTGGACTCCACTCCTGGGGTCCCGCACCCAGCCCCACAGCTGGAGCTCTGCTCTTGGGCCTGCACATGGGGTCCCGGCTGCCATCCCCTGCCCATGGCTCTGCTTCTGGCCCCACCCATGCCTGCCCCCAGCTGTGGCCTCAGCCCCCTTACTCCTGTCTGGTTCCCCCTCTCCCGGAGACACAGCCCTGCTCCCAGCCTCAGTGGGCGGGGTGGACAGGTGTAAGGGGGCTGGCTTTCAGCACCCCTACTACTAAAAATGTTTCTGTTTATGATATACTCCTTGGACATGCTTTATTATAAATAAATAAGCAGCATGTTTCCTGCTTGGGGCGTGATTCTGATTTCACTCCAGGTTTATGCTGATACAACTCAGTTGACTTCAGTGGAGTTACACCTGGTATGAATGAGGTCAGAATCTGATCCTTTAATTTACCGTGGTGCATAGCTGAGCCTAGCACAGCCTCAGCTGGCCTCAGTAGGAGCTGCACCCACTTACACCAAGACTTCTAGAGAGAAAAGTTCTTCAATACAAATAAGAATAATAATCTCATAAAATGCAGATGTCCTCCATCTGGGGATGGTGAAGATTGTCCTTGAGGCAATAGAATTGGAACAGTCATAATTTAAACCAGCAAAGAATCATAGAATCTCAGGGTTGGAAGGGACCTCAGGAGGTCATCTAGTCCAACCCCCTGCTCAAAGCAGGACCAAACCCAACTAAATCATCCCAGCCAGGGCTTTGTCAAGCCTGACCTTAAAAACCTCTAAGGAAGGAGATTCCACCACCTCCCTAGGTAACCCATTCCAGTGTTTCACCACCCTACTAGTGAAAAAGTTTTTCCTAATGTCCAACCTAAACCTCCCCCAAGCATAAGAACATACAACAACACAGATTTTCATATCAAGGACCAACATTCCAAGTGTACACATGAAATCAGTCACCAGTATTTATTGGGCAGGAGACTGGACAGAATACTGCTAATCCAAAAGTCTCAACAGAAATTGGACAGACTGGATCTGACCAATATCCAGCCTCAAAAGAAAGTAGCACCAGCTGCTTCAGAGGAAGGCAGAAGAAAACAGAGGTAAGTAGGTTGGGGGGTAATTTTCCCATTGGGAAGTTTTTCTTCACCCACCTGTTAGTGGCTGATTTATGCCTTGATGCGGGAGGGTTTGTATCCCTTCTTAAAAAAAACGAACAACCTTACTATTGTAACTCCAAATGTTGTGGTTCTCCATATAAAAGTGTGATCCTTTCTGGAATTCTGCTCAACTCTTGGCTTCAGTCTCATATGGCAATGAGTTCCACAGGCTCATTGTGCTTTTTGTGAAAAAGAATTTCCTTTGTTCCGTCTTAAATTTGCTTAGTTTAAAAAAAAATAAAAAAAGGGCCAAGACAAGAAAAACTTGCTGCTGGCCCAATCTTTTCCCAGCTGGATTCCGTGCAGAGACCCAAGAGCTAACTGCTGAGGACTTTTGGCAGAGGCTATTTACATCTTAGTCACCACTCACATTTTATGGAATAGGAAATAAATCAATTTTGCACAGTCATCAGAAAACTGATTGTCAGCATCAGGCCTGGTGAAAAGTGCTGTTGGGAGTAAGGGGGTCATTGCACAGCTAGAAAGCTACTGACTCCAGCAATGCAGGAGCGAGCTCTTGGAGCTGGCTAAACTGGGGGGAAGGACGTAAAGCTGGTCCTTCTCTGTACTGCACCTCTGAGAGTGTGTTGGGCCCCCTAGAGTGACTTTGGGAGACTCTGTCCCTATTGGTTAGTCCAAGATGGAGGCTCTTGAGAGAGACTCTGTTTTCACTCTGATGTCAGGATTTTATGTTTGTTCTTTGGAGACAAAGAAAGGCCTGGTGGTTAAGGAACTGGAATATGATTTAAGAGGTTCTGGGTTCTAATCACAGCACCACCCATAAATATTGCTGTGTGTCTTTGGGAAAGTCGCTCAATCCTTCTGTATCTGCCTCTACTGCCCTGGGCCCTTTAAATAGCTGCCGGAGCCCCGCTGCTGCTACCCCAGGGCTCTGGGGCTATTTAAAGGGCCGGGGCGGTAGAAACAGGGGAGTCCTGGGCCCTTTAAATAGCCCCCGGAGCCCTGGAGTAGCGGTGGGGCTCTGGGGGCTATTTAAGGGGCCCAGGGCTCCCGCAGCCTCTATGGCCCCGACCCTTTAAATAGCCTCCGGAGCCCTGGGGTAGCAGCAGCAGCCGGGAGCTCCGGCAGCGGTTTAAAGGGCCCAGGGGGGGGTAGCGGCGGCCGATCCCTGGGCCCTTTAAACTGCTGCCGGAGCCCCTGGCTGCCGCTGCTACCCCAGTGGGGGAGCGGGAGGGCACTTACTGGTACAGGGTGAGCTGAGGCTGGCTCTGACCCCCCACATCCCTGCCCCTTCCAGGGGCCAGAGCCGGCCCCAACCCAGCCAAATACCGGTAAGTCCCTATTTCTACTGGGTATCCACCACTCCAATTGACCCACCTGGTGCTGGGTATCCACCACTCCAATTGACTTCAGTGGGCGCCTGGCACAGGGGTGTGGTGGGGATTGAGTCACTGTTGTTTGCTCAGTATTTTGAACATGTAAAGCAATATGTGTCTGAGTGCTACATATCACTAACAATAGTAACAATTACTTTCTTAACAAGTATCTGATGGGGCAGTAGGAAGCGCCACTAGCCTTTCACCCCTGGAGACTTGAATTAAAATCATGCCTGTGGTTTGTAGTGAAGCAGGTTGGTGGTCTTATCCTAGCCCCTTTAGAGAGGCCGTATGGCCTAGGAGTTCATGGATGGGACTCAGAAGACCGGTTACCATGCCTGGCTTTGCTACTGCTTTGCTGGCTGACGATGTGCAAGTCACTACCCCAGTTTGGGCCTCAGCTACCCTATCTGTTTAATGGTGATGATACTGACCTCCTTTGTAAAGCGCTTTGAGAGCTATGGAGGAGAATGCTATCCAAGAGCTAGGCATTATTATTAATGTATGTGCACATCACCAAATTATTGCATGGGCAGGCCCACTTGGTAACTATTAGTTATGAAAGCTCAAGACAGAACAAGCCAAGGTATTTGTGTTCACAAAGCTGTGGAAGGAAACTTGCATGTTCTGCAGGCTCCAGCCAGTGCTACTACTCAGATCCTCAGAAATACAAAGTGCCCATGCCAGCTCCCCTAGAAATCAATGTGATGGAGCCCTTTAATTGCTTTCCCTGGGGACTGGAGAGGGCCCTCCAGACTGGATTCTGATCTGACTTTTAGCCCAATGTAACTTCAATGGACTTGATTCAATGGGATGATGTGGGACGTAGACTGATGTGTCTGTGTTCAGAATCTGTCCCACTGCACTGTTCAGAAGGCTGATACAGCTGAAGATTAGGGTTGGTGAAAGTTAACAGTTATGGAAACACTCTTAGAAATGACTAGACAGAGAGATACCTGGGATGCACAATTAATTAAGCCTTTCCCAGCTTTCGAATTCATTCTTTTTTCCATTCTCCCCAGTGGCAGAAAGTGTCTCTGGCTAAATTGCTGACAAGAGACTAGGCCAGGCATCTGGGAGTCCTTAGCGGAACTGGTGCGGTGAAATCTGGTTGGCTCGCTGAATAAATAGATAATTTGAAATCATTAGACACCTGAGTGAGCCCTGATCAAACAGAGCAAAATTACCTGCAACGGAGAAAAATCAGAGTCTTGGGGAAAGCAGGAACGCAGAGGAGATAAAGAGCTCAACATTAGTCTTCTCCGGGGAAGAAGCGCTAGGATATTAATAACTGGCTTGAGCTTTTGATTTTTTTGTGACTGTCTGTGAAATGAATGATTTGTTCACTGCTAGAGGAATATTTTGTTGGTGGTGTGCAGGAAGGGATGAAGGCACCATCCGAGTTCATCAGCCACTGTTTGATATTGTGCCATCTCTGCCCCTAGAACAGGGGATCTATTGACAGGGATATTCTGCAGGTATATTTTAGTTGATTTAGCTGTGTACAGTTTTTATTTGAGAGGAAAAAGCTACCTCAGACTCTCCAGAGAGACCAGAACCCTAATTCCTGCTGAGTTTCACTGAATTTCACACAGTGGCCAAGCTGGTAAATAGGCGCATTTACTCTCAGCCTTTGGATCCCAGGCATCTGGAATGTAGATGCTTTAAAGTATGAAGCAGAAGAAATGAAAGTGAAGATTCCATGCAGTGACAATCTGCATTGAACTAACAGGCCACAGGAAATTGCTAATCACGAAAAACACTTGAGAGCGCGTTTGAGACATAGGCAGAATAGCTATGCTTTCCATGCCTGTCATCCATGCACAGCTTTGGAAGCACGCGGTATGATATCAAAGCGGGTGGCAGGTATAATTCTGAAATAGCAATCACTTCTAATAACTACATGTAATTCCATGCCCCTGGGTGGGTCATCTACCAACACGAGCCTCTATTAGCTAAGCTAAAAGACCCAGTTCTGTTAGCAAGTTCATCACCCTCTGTATCCCAGCTGCCACTAGAGGGTGACAGAGCACCACACTGAAGTTGGCGTGGGTTACCTAGACAAGACAAACACACACACACACTCAAATGCTCAGTTACGTGGCAGTGCCCATGTCAACTTCAGGGGGACTGCTCAAATGTAACTGAGCAAATTGTAGTCTGGTGGGCATAGGTAATGTTTAAATTTTATGACATAGATGTGAAAGCCAATGACATTACACCAGGGATGAATTTGGTTAGGTGTGTGCACAGGTGTGTCAATGTAAATCTGCAGCATCTGGGAAAGTAGTACAACAATACTAGTAATAAACAGCTGCCATTTCTCAAAAACCAGCCTATTACAGAAATGTTTCTGCCTCCTCCTCTCAAATATGGACTTTCCCTTCTAGGTTACACCTACCCAGGGCCCAGAATGGGCAAAATTCAGTCCAAGGACAATGTTAGTTTTTTCTTCACATAACAATGGTGTGACTTTAAAGTTCAAAATCTTGTGACCCCGCAGGGGTAGAAAGTGCAGTTTTATGCTCTTGGAAAGGGGCCTTTCAGATTCTCGATAGAATCCACTGCCTGCCTCTAACATTCAAATGTCTGAGATGAAGGCATGGCCGGCCCTAGACTAAATGGTGCCTAGGCAAGGAGCGTCTTCGGTGCGCCCCCCTTCCATTTGTTAAGCTTTTGAATACCTTTATATTTTGTTGCATTTGTAACCCATTTCACAACTTTGACACATGATTTGCATGCATGATTTATCCCAGTCGTATAATAAATTTGCACGCTAGGACCTGTAAATCTGTATTTATTCATGCCATATATAAGCAAATAAAAAACATTTGTTTCCTCTAAGCTTATGCCCTCGCAAACTGAAGCACAGTGTCAGAGAGATCCAAAGGCTGGCCAACGGCATTTTCAAGTGATAAAATAGTGATGTCAGTCTCTCGTCGGCCATCGTTGATTGAAGATATGTTTTAATGAGCCTGAGCTTCGAAAAGCTGCACTCACCACTCGAGACTGTGACCAGCAGTGTGAGCAGAATCCACACATTAGGAAAAGTGTCCTTCAGCTCTGCATCATGAATGAATTGGAGAACTTGAAGTGGAGACTCCTTCCTGTGTTGCAAAATATGATGGATATTGTCCAGTTCAACATAGAGGTCTTTATCATTGACCTCTGAACATTCCCCAGGTGTCAGTGTCCAGCGAAGGTCTGTACAATTGTTCAAGAGTGTTTTCCTGTCCACCAGCAGCTTACTAAGCTCGTGCAAAAAACCCCAGGTCTTCTCGTGGTGATTCATTCGTCCAAACCTTTCTTCAATGGACACTTGAGCAGTGTCAATGAGCGAGCAAAAAAGATCCATCTTGAATTTTTCTTCTGAGCGTCCCACCACCTCATCTTTGTCCTCTTCACCACACTGTCTCTTCTTCTGATGAATGCAAGTTTCCTTGAGGACTGGCTCAACTCCTAAGTTTTCTGCCATTTTTTTGACAGCAGTGATGGCATCTTCAAATATGTTGTCTCTGTAGGCAACAACAAAATCAAGTCAGTTTCTTATCAAAGTAGTAGTGGTTGTGATGTCCACTGACTAAATTTATAATGCCTTGCTTACAATGTTTACTTACGAACATAAGAACAGCCATATGGGGTCAGACCAAAGGTCCATCTAGCCCAGGATCCTGTTTTCTAGCAGTGGCCAATGCCAGGTGCCCTAGAGGGAATTAATAGGTAATCATCAAGTGATCTATCCCATTGCTCATTCCCAGCTTCTGGCAAACAGAGGTTAGGGACACCATCTCTGCCTATCCTGGCTAATAGCCATTGATGGACCTATCCTCCATGAATTTATCTAGTTCTTTTTTGAGCCCTGTTGTAGTCTTGGCCTTCACAGCATCCTTTGGCAAAGAGTTCCACAGGTTGACTGTGCGTTGTGTGAAGAAATACTTCCTTTTGTTTGTTTTAACAACTTCTGTTTATTAATTTCATTTGGTGACCCCTAGTTCTTGTGTTATGAGGAGTAAATAACACTTCCTTATTTACTTTCTCCATGCCAGTCAAGATGTTATAGACCTCAACCATATCCTCCCTTAGCCATCTCTTTTCCAAGCTGAAAAGTCCCAGTCTTATTAATCTCTCCTCATAAGGAAGCCATTCCATACCCCTAATCATTTTTGTTGCCCTTTTCTGAACTTTTTCCAATTCCTATGTATCTTTTTTGAGATGGGGCGACCACATCTGCATGCAGTATTGAAGATGTGGCCATACCGTGGATTTATAGAGACACAATATGATATTTTCTGTCTTATTATCTATCCCTTTCTTAACGATTCCCAACATTCTGTTCACTTTGTTGACTGCTGCTGCACATTGAGTGGATGTTTTCAGAGAACTATCCACAGTGACTCCAAGATCTCTTTACTGAGTGTTAACAGCTAATTTAGACCCCATCATTTTATGTATGTGGTTGAGATTGTTTTTTCCAATGTGCATTACTTTCCATTTATCAACACTGAATTTCATCTGCCATTTTGTTGCCCAGTCACCCAGTTTTGAGAGATCCTTTCGTAGCTCTTCGGAATCTGCCTGGGACTTAACTGTCTGGAATAATTTTGTATCATCTGCAAATTTTGCCACTTCACTCACTTTTTCCAGATCATCTATGAACGTGTTGAATAGGACTGGTCCCAGTACAGACCCTGGGGAACACCACTATTTACCTTTCTCCATTCTGAAAACTGACCATTTATTCCTATCCTTTGTTTCCTATCTTTTAACCAGTTACCGATCCATTAGAGGACCTTCCCTCTTATCCCACGACAGCTTATTTTGTGTAAGAGCCTTTGGTGAGGGACCTTGTCAAAGGCGTTGTGAAAATCTAAGTACACTATATCCACTGGATCCCCCTTGTCCACATACTTGTTGACCCCCTCAAAGAATTCTAGCAGATTGGTGAGTCATGATTTCCAGTTACAAAAACCATGTTGACTCTTCCTCAACAAATTATGTTCATCTGTGTATCTGACAATTTTGTTCTTGACTATAATTTCAACCAGTTTGCCCAGTACTGAAGTCAGGCTTACCAGCCTGTAATTGCCAGGATCACCTCTGGAGCCCTTTTTAAAAATTGATGTCACATTAGCTATCCTCAAGTCATTTGATACAGAAGCTAATTTAAATTTCACATTTGAGTTCCTTCAGAATTCTTGGGTGAATACCATCTGGTCCTGGTGACTTATTACTGTTTAGTTTATCAATTTGTTCCAAAACCACCTCTAATGACACCTCAATCTGGGACAATTCCTCAGATATGTCACCTAAAAAGACTGGCTCAGGTTTGGGAATCTCCCTCACATCCTCAGCTGTGAAGACCAGTGCAAAGAATCATCTAGTTTCTCTGCAATGACCTTATTGTCCTTGAGTGCTCCTTTAGCATCTCGATCGTCCAGTGGCCCCACTGGTTGTTTAGCAGGCTTCCTGCTTCTGATGTACTTACAATTTTCTTTTTTTGCTATTCCTTTTTGAGTCTTTGGCTAGGTGTTCTTCAAATTCTTTTTTGGCCTTCATAATTATACTTCATTTGCCAGAGTTCATGCTCTTTTCTATTTTCCTCACTAGGATTTAACTTCCACTTTTTAAAGGATGCCTTTTTGCCTCTCACTGCTTCTTTTAGTGTGTTGTTTAGCCACAGTGGCACTTTTTTTGGTTCTCTTACTATGATTTTTAATTTGGGGTATACATTTAAGTTGAGCCTCTACTTGGAACAGGATATGGTGCCAAACCACAACTGAGACCAGAAATTTTAAGTCAGTGACTGGTTTGCCAGGCTTTGCGCCTCGTGTCTGAGTCCAGCCTCAGCTTTACTCGACTCTGCCAGTTCCATCAGGGCATCATAAACCTCAGTCACTTGGCACCTCACTGGCCTTATGCCGTCAATGCAGCTCTCCCAGCAAGTGTCACTTAGCGGCTTCACAATCAGCTTTGTAACGTTGTCCATGAGGATCTTCCCCCGATAGCTGATGCTGAAAACAGGACACGTACCCTTTGCAGAACTCCGAAGAGAGATACTGAATCTAAAGAAGATGACACTGCATCTGACACAACCAGGTTGAGTGAATGGCAGCCACAAGGCGTGAAGAAAGCTGTTGGATTCAGCGCAAGGATTCCTGACCCAGATGCCACTGTTTCTTCCCTTCATGTTCATGCCGTTGTCATAGCCTTGGCCGCAGCAGTCCCGACACTTTTTTATTTTCTTCTCATTCAAAATGTTTATGAACAGTTCTGTTAGGCCTATTCCAGTAGAATCCTCCACAGACCAGAAACAGATAAAGTGTTCCTCTATTTGGATACAGCCATCCTTGTCATCAACAAACCTTACTGTAAATGACATCTTTTCACTGTGACTAATATCGGGAGTATGGTCCATTATTACAGCGCAGTACTTCGATTTGTCAAGTCACGTCAATATGTTATCAAGCACCTTCCTTGCCATAAGGTCAGTCAATTCATTTTGAATTGTTTTGTTGCAGTAATGGTCCATAGCTTTTTTAGGAACTACTCGGAGTAGGTACTCATGCATGACATCATTGTATTTCCCAAGCAGCTCTACCAAACTGAGGAAATTACCGTTATGTTCAGTGAACAATTTATCCGACGAGTCCTGGAAAGCCACATTATTCTTTCCAAGGAAGAGGGTAATTGAGATCAGACGCTCGATCATGCTCCTCCAATGCTGGGTTTCTACGTTAATAATGCGCCAGTTCTGTTTCTCACCATTCTCGAGCACTCTTCCGCAGTTTGACTTTGAGAATTGTCCCTTCTGCTCATTTACTGGAAAAGTCATATCCTTGATTTTGCCCGGCCCAATCAATATTGGCAGAGTTTAGGATCACCAGCCATAAAGCACGATCTGATGTATCAATTTGTGGCATGCCGTTTTTCTCACTGCTGTTTCTGTCATCATGCAAGGCTGATTCTTCTTTATCATGTCTCTCCTTTTCATGTAAACTAGATTTTTCTTTGTCATTTCTCTCCTTTTCATGTGAATCACATTCTTCTTTATCATCGCTCTCCTTTATGTCACCAGGAAAACTGGATGATTCTCCATCACTTTTCTCATCTTTCCATTCCTTATCTTCAGGTAAATCTGCTAATTCCTTGGTGTTAGGACTTCCATCATTTACACTTTGCTCCTCAATTTCTTCTGCACTGGGACAATTGCTATTGCCTGACGGGCGGCTCTAGGTATTTTGCCTCCCCAAACACGGCAGGCAGGCTGCCTTCAGTGGCATGCCTGCGGGAGGTCCTCGGTCCCGCAGATTTGGCGGCATGCCTGTGGGAGTTCCGCCGAAGCCGCGGGACCAGCGGACCCTCCGCAGGCATGCCGCCAAAGGCAACCTGCCTGCCGCCCTCGCGGCGACCGGCAGAGCGCCCCCCATGGCTTGCCGCCCCAGGCATGCGCTTGGCGTGCTGGTGCCTGGAGCCGCCCTCGCTGCCTGAAGTCCAGGCTGTGTTCTGTTTCAGATATTTTCCCATCAAATTTGCCCTTGCTGCAAACTAGATTGCAACTGAGCATCTCACTTCCTACAATGAGCACCTGAAGGCTTCGTTGGGGGTATCTTTTATTGTCTACAGGGGAAAACAGACAGTATTAGGGAGAGCAAAAGTATGTTCCGCAATCTTAGAAATTCATCAAACATTATGTGTTAAGCATGGCAAAAGAAGTAACTATTTCCTTTACATTGTTGCATAGATAGGGGTTTGATAGATATCTCTGACATCTCACTAAATCTGTCCTTTTTTTTGTCACTGCTTACACTCTTCAACTCTTAAAACACAAATATACTTTCACAATTACACAATAAAACAAGGTTCACAGTATCTCAGCTTGGCTCTTACTTCACTTCATTCTTATAACTCATTGACTGACTGGCGATGCCCTGCCCTTTATATACCTGCGAGGGCATGGCTGAAAACATTCTAGGAGGTTTGAGGAAAATGTAGTTCTCAGAAAGTCTGGAAGTTTCCATGAGATTCTACAAAGGTCCAGGACATTCTAGGAGGTTCGTGAAAAATGGATCCACATACAGAACACCTGAAACATGTTACTTCCAACATTCTATTTTCCCTTTTGTCACTAACAACAAAAACAGCACCTAGAGCCCAGTGCCCCCTGGGCCCAGCACCCTAGCCAGTCGCCTGGGTCACCTGCCCCTAAATCTGACCCTGGATAAAGGACTGCAAAGTTGTGACATATTTAGGTCTAGAGCAGCTGTTGTAGGTCATTTGGCTCCATCAGAATCCTGCCCAGTTGGACTCAGGAGCTAGGATTTTCAAAGGAGCTTAAAGAAGTTGGGTAGCCAAATCCCATTGAAATTCATTGGGAGTTAGAGACCTGATTCCTTTCAGCCCCTTTAGAAATCCTACCCATGGTAACTAATTATCTGATCTAGCAGCCATGAAAAACAATGGAAAGTTTCCTGTTGACTTCAACAGGACTGGATCAAACTCAAAGTACTTCGACATTGTAGGTGGAAAGATACATAGTATAGCACCAATAAAAAATGTACACTCACTAAAATATTATTAAAAGAGTTTGTCTGTGGATATACTGAGTGGTAGTATGGCAAAAGATTTTACTGATACTCATTTGGGTTAGCTGCATCACTCCTGGCATATACATATATGCTAGGTAAATATATGTAATCTGTCAGAAATAGCAAGAGGCAATTTAAACTGTTTCACAAGTGGGAGGAGCAGGTGAGAGTTGGCTAGAATCCTGAAATGCGTGTGTGAATAAGGGGTGTCAGGAAACCAAAATAGCAATTCCAGCCAGTTAGCTGAAACATCAGCTACATTTGTTTCAGTTTCAGGGGCAGATGGTGAGTTAGCCAATCAGCTCTAAAATACAAGTCATGTGGTAGCTGTCGGGAATTGCTGGAAGCACTTAAGCATGTAGACAACATTTTGAAATCAGTGCTCCCTCCCTGCAGCATCTGCTAATGTTTAGGTCCTTACAAATGGGTTTTTTTTTATCAGGCCTACTGGAGAAGTGCCGGTGATGGCAGATTTCATCATTATTTTATTATTTGTAGTATTGTCACACCTAGGAGCCCTAGTCATGGACTGGGATCATTGGTGCTGGACCAACAGAGAACAGGAAGACAGGCCCTGACCCCAAAAGCTTAACAATCTAAGCATAAGACAAGAGACAACAGGTGGATACAGGCAGACAAGGGAGCACAAGGAAACAATGAGACAATATTGGTCAGCATGACAGGCTGTGCTCTCAGCACACCTCAGCCTAATCATTGACAAGTTTTTTTGTAGAAATCAGGGTAAAGGACCCTGGGCTATTGAATGCAAACCTTGGACTCCAGCCCCTATGCCTGAATTGGGCTTATCTCTAAAAAAAACATAATCTGCAATCCAGCTGGCAGCCCCAACACTGTGTTCCTCAGGCAATGGACATTCCCCATGGTAACTATTACCCCGGTTAACCAATCGATTCTGGTTGTAATTCCACAGGGGGATTCAACTGCAGAACGAGAGCTGTGCACTTTCCAGTGATGAGCACTGTTCAACAAGCTCCCCTGGGCCTAGAACAGGAATCCATGGGTTTCCATGCCCCTAACAAATAGAGGAAATCTAAAGATGTCCAAGGAACTTTACCTGTGTAGGCAGCAGATCATAAGTAACTGTAACCCTTCTGCCCATCTGAGTTGGCAGTAACAAGGGCCAGGTTCAGTATCCAGGGGCTCCGTTTCAATAACACAATGCAAAACTGTCTGAAGCCCCCACCCGGTGACCTGGGACAATTACATTCCACCCCTGGGTGCCTCTAAGAGGCAATACTTCCCCTCTTGTAAGCACAGAGTCTGGGTGTAGCAAAATCCTTTTAATAAAGGAGGGAAACAATGTGGCATTATGTTGGGGAAACACCACAAACAGGATTCATAACACAAACCATGAGCAAAAGACCCACCCGCAGGTAAGTTTGGCAGTGTCCTTTTCCCCTCAGGGTCTTGAGTGCAGCAACCCAAAAAATCACCCAAAAGTCCAACAACCCAAAAGTCTCTGTCCCTGGTCAGTGCAGCCCCAGAGTTCAAAAATTTATCTGCAGAGTTTTACCTCCCAGCCTGTTGGGGGGGGGGCACAGGGGTGTCAAGGGGCACTTTACATAGGACGACTGCCTCACCTCTCCATGGGGTTCTGCTGCAGCCTTCACTGCAAGCCACTCCACCAGCTGCTCCGCTTCACCAGCCATCCTGTGAGCCACTCCAGCTGTCCCGCAAACTGCTCTGCTCCACTCAACTTGCCACTCCAGCTGTCCCACAAACTGCTCTACTAGCTGCTCAGCAACATATCTTCAACCCCCTCCCCCCAGCACTCAGTGACTTCAGCTCTTAGTAAATTTAGCTCTTTAGTGATTTAAGCTGGTAGTAGGGGAGCCTCAGTGCTGGTGCACCATTGGCCCAAAGTGAATTTAGCTCAGCAGCCTGTAACTGCTCCTAATAGAATTAAAATTAGCTCTGATATTCTACAGTGGAGAGATGAGGCAGTGCAATTGGTGTTGCAAGTCCTCAAAAGAAGTCCATCCCCACCCTCTCTCAATTCACTAGGTTTTGGAACTCATGTCCCTTGTCTAGTGAGTGCTGCTTAGTTGATGGCGAGTCCCTCTGTCATAGAACAGTTCCACTGTTCACATAATCAAGGTAACAACACTTTATTCTTCCTGTCCCAATAACAGAGAAACTGGGGGATCCCACAGCAGCCAAAGTGCCATTTGGGCTGCTGTGGGCTCATACTAGGTGGGGTGGGTGTGCCTATGCAAACAAGATCGGCCCCTGAAGTTCTTTTCCACAACTCACCACAATTCACCACCAGATGTCAGGGTAGAGCTCATCCTGACTCTGCTTACATCCCCTATAAACACATGAAAAACAACCACTGCATAGTTCCATCCATGTTTTAATGAGAGAAACCTTTGAGGGGGGTGGCATTGGGGGTATGTGGAGGGGAAGAGGCAAGGTGCAATTTACAAGAGCCGTAGTATAAATCCAACAACAATTCCAAATGCTAAAAGCATTGAGATTTAGGAAGGAGGGGAAATCCATTCATTCGTCACCCCTCAGTAGCTGCCCCTTCCCCGAACTCTTACCTCATTCACCTAACGGGACTTACACATCTCTGACTGCATGAACCATCTTGGCTTGAGTGCTTCTCTGCACAAGGTTCTGTCCCAGGGTGCATGGATTCTCATTTCAGCACTCGCTTCAGTTCTGTTCTGTAAGGCTCTTTGGGACACTTGGCACGAAAGAGGCTGTGGAAGATACTGTTTTGTTTGTTGTCATCTCTGGTACATTTCAGAAGTGATTAAATTTGATGTGTAGGAAAATTCCATCATTGCCAACTCAAGTGAATCTCCCCAATCAAGCTTTTTTAATTTCACTTTGTGCTAGTCCATACTGAGAGAGTTATTTTTATGGTGTCTTTTTAAAGAGGAAAACACAAACTCTTGGCCTGATTCTGATCTCATTCTGATTCGCTTCATACCACTCTAATGCCATTGACTCCATGCCATTGCTATGATTTACACCGGTGTCAGGAAGATCTGGATCAGGTCCAATTGCTTTTTTTGCCAGAACCTTCTGGCATCACTACATGAGATGCTCATGCACTTGCCTGGAGCAGATGGGAATTGTGGAGCTGAACTCCTTTCTAGTTTGGATTGTGTTTTCTGCAGACTGCTGATATATGGTATATCAGGAGCCATTTGTCATGGCATCTCCAGCTTTGAGCAGAAATGTTTAGGGGTTGGCTTTTATAATAATCTGCAACATATTATCTGTCACATCCATTTTCTTGCTTGAAATCCACAAAATACGTCAGCCTCATTGAACAGGGTAGGAACCATGCCCCTGGAACATCTCTGAGTTTGACTGCACATTTTAGGAAGAGTTTTGCCAGGACTCAGAAGCATCTCAGAAGGGAACATGTCAGGACGCAGCAAACTTTAATTCAGTGCCTAAAACTTAATAATAAAAAAATTGATATTCTTGTTTTTCTCCAAACACTCCACTAGATGGAGCTCTGAGTTCATGAACAGGTGACAGCTGAGTCGACTAGCCAGCTGCTTCTCTTGTTTCCTTTGCCATTGAACTGAAGAGAAGCACAGCCTCCAAAGAGCAGGTGATGATGCTTCCATCCCCTGACTGACTACTCCCCCGGTCATGATCATGCCTTTTGATACATGCAAGGTGATGGGCGGGGGGGGAACTGGTCATCATTGTTTTTCACTGACTATCAGCTAGTCCTGACAGTCAGGAGTGAATGAACATTGGCGGAAGCTGGAGTGAACCATTTCAACAGGTATTGGTGACTGGAGAAATGCTCTGTGTGGCTCGAAAGCTGGTCTCTTGCTCACAGAAGTTGGTCCAATAAAAGATATTACCTCCCTCACCACGTCTCTTTAACAGATATTAGTGTTAATTCCAAATCCCAGAGAAGCAGGGATCTCCTGATCACTTCATTAGGTAGGAGGTTTAACAGTGAACAAAGAACATTTCCCAGCAGTTTATTATGGCAGCTAATTTGCATCCAGAGGCCAGATCTCCCAATTGTTCTGTTTTCCACCCCCAAGACTCCTGTCCCACTTGAAGCAAAACATTTCCCACGTTCACGACTGCCCAGAGGAGGGGAAAGGAAAAAGAATAATTTCCCGGGGCCCGCCATATGATAGGGACCTCAACTTGAGGGGCATTGCGACCTGGTGCACAGGGTTGCAGTACCACTCAGGTTTGGCCTGTTTGCCCCATCTCCATTTACAGAGGGGCGACCAGGCCAAATTTGATTAGCATTTGCATGTGCATTAGGTCATGATGTCAGTCAAATTTGACCTGTCCCAGCTTCCGTCTCCGTCTACGGGGGTGAGTAGACAAGCCAAACTGGAGTGATGCTGCTTCCCGCTTAGCCACTTGAAATGTTGGGAAGTATGCAGAGATGATCATGTACCTAAAAGCCACAGGGCTTTCCTGCAGTGTTAGCTCATGGTATCACTCAAGTTTTGCCACTAACCAAACTCCCCTTCACACACCAAAAATCTCTAGCTTGAGTTACATAGTGCTTTAAACGGAAGTTAGATGGCCTATCAGAGGTGTGATGGGGGTGTGTGTGTGTAACTCTGCTGCTGCTGGAGCTAGCAATGGAGTGGGGAAGCGGCAGCTTGAGTTACTACAACAGCTCATGCTCGTGCTAATCCAGTCACACTGTGCTGCTAATCGCTCTGTGCAGAGTCTTGTCTCCCAGGGTGGTTGCTCTGGCTCCAGCTAGCGGAGTTAGTACTAATTTGAGCCAACTCTTGCAGTGAAGAGAAGCCCTGGAAGTAAAGCTGTGACTAGCTGCAAAGGCAGGGCCTAACCATTCCTCCCAGGTGGTTTGGCCGGGGTGAAAGAACAGTGCCGCTGACCTCACTAGGCCTGTCTGCTCTCCTTCACCTTTTGGAGAAATGTCACCAGTTTAAAGAGACAAGGTGGGTGAGATAATATTTGTTATTGAACCGACTGCATTTGAAAGAGACCCCCTCCCCGCCTCCCACAGGGTCCCAGAGCTCAGGCTCCAGCCCGAGCCTGAATGTCTACACTGCGATTTTACAGCACTGTGAGCCTGTGTTAGCGACATGGCCAGCCGCGGGTGTTTAATTGCTGTGTAGTCATACCCAGAGTCACAACTAAACACAAGGTGGAACAGATTATTTAGCATAAGTAATTAAAACATACTCTAAGGGAGCCATTCAAGGTGAAGTGGCCATTAAATGGGCTGAAGTGGGATGCAGCACACTCCAGTTTGGCTTGTCTACCCCTCTGTGGATAGAAATGGAAGGCCTAATCGTAGGACAAAAAAAAGGGGGGCGGGTGAGGGGGACAGGTTAGTGGGCTACAGATTGTTGCAATGAGTCATAAATCCAGTGCCTTTATGAAAATCGTGGTGTTCAGTGTCTAGCAAAGTTATGAATTTAAGCTCCCAGGCATGTCTTTTGAAAGTGCTGTGCAGGTTTCGTTTGAGGATGAGGACTGAGGTCAGATATAGAGTGATCATTCTGTGAAAAGTGTTCACCCATTGGTGTTTCTGTCTGTCATCATTTTCCCGTGTGAGTTCATTTGAGAGCATAGTGATTGTCTGGCTTCACCCACGCAGTTGTTACTGGGACATTCAGTGCATTGGCTGAGGTAGCCACATGTTGCGATGGGCATGTGTAGGACCCATGGGTCTGGTAAGGTGTGTTGAGAGGGTATTGATTATGGGGGGAGGGATAGCTCAGTAGTTTGAGCATTGGCCTGCTAGACCCAGGGTTATGAGTTCAATCCTTGAGAGGGCCACTTAGGGATGTGAGGTAAAAATCTGTCTCAGGATTGGTCCTGCTTTGAACAGGGGGTTGGACTAGATAACCTCCTGAGGTCCCTTCCAACCCTCATCTTCTATGATTGTAGCAGTGGAGATATGTCTATAGGCTTTGCATCTGTTGTTATGGAAGGGTCTGGTGCCACTTTGAGTTGGTGTGTCCTGATCTGTGGGAAGCTTGCTTTGGATGATGAGGTTGGAGGGTTGTTTGAAAGCCAGAAAAAGGGGTTCAGGAAAGATTTCTGTCAGGAAGTAGTCCCCATTGAGTATGGGTTGTAACTGTTTAGTGATATCCTGAATGGGTTCCAGTGTGGGGTGCTAGGTGACAACTAGGTGTGGATGGTTGGAGAGGTTTTTTTTTTCTATATTGAAGCAGGTTCCCTGGGGGTATTTGGATGACCCAGTCCATGATGCAATCTACTTCTCTGATCGAATGTTCTTGTTTGGTGAAGGTGGTTTTAAGAGTGTTACTGTGTGTATCCTGTACTTTCTCCTCAGAGCTTATGCTGTGGTATCTGAGATTTCTTGGTGTGTTTGGGGTGGTTACTGAATCTGTGAAGGTAGTCATGGTGATCTGTGTGTTTTTCCATAGTGTGGTCTGTAAGGCTTCATTGTTGAATCTGATCACGGTGTCTAGGAAGTTGGTGCTGGTGTGAGAATATTCTAGAGAGAATCTGATGGATGGGTGGTGATTGTTGAAACTGTGGTAGAAATCAGTGATGGCATTTAGGTTGTCTGCCCAGAGGATCAAAATAGCATTGATGTATCCCAGGTTTATCATTTATTTCATGGTGCAATTGTCCAGAATCTCTCCCTAAACTCTCCATGAAGAGGTTGGCATATTGAAGAGCCATCCTAATACCCATGGCAATACCCATGCATAGAACAAAGTGTTTGTTGTTGAATGTAAAATTGCTATGGGTGAGGATGAAATGGATGAGTTTGGTGATGTGTTTGGGGTGGATATCTGAGGACTGTCCATTATCTTGTAAATATTTGAGGCAGGCAGCAATGTCGTCATTGTGAGGGATGTTGGTGTATAGGGAAGTGACATCCATGGTGGCAAGGATGGTGTTCTGAGGGAGTTTGTTAATGTTGCAGAGTTTATGGAGGAAGTCAGTTGTGTTGTGGAGGAAGCTGGCCCTTTGTGTGGTGAGTGGTTTGAGGATGTATTTCTCTGAGTCCTGATATTCCTTCAGTCAGAGTGTCGTGGCCAGATATGATGGGTCTGCCTGGGTTCCCTTGTTTGTGTATCTTGGGAAGCATGCAGAAGGTCCCTGGATGGTGTTTGTGAGGGATGAGGTTGTAGAGTTTCTCTTGGAGTTGTTTGGGAAAGGATTTGATAATATCCTTAAATTCCTGCATAAATTATGGTGTGAGGTCTTCTTTGAGTTCTTTTTAAAGCAGGTGGTGTAGGAGAGTTGTCTGTTGGCCTCATTGACATAGTCATCATAGGGTTGTTATGGTCATTGCAGAGGTGTTAATGGGCAACTTCATCTTGAATGGTCCCTTAGAATAAATGTTATCCGCTTATGCTAAACAATCTGTTCCACCAGGTATTTCACTGTGACACTCTGTTCCCAGCTCTGAAGAAGAGCTCTGTATAGTTCGAGAGCTTGTCTCTCACCAACAGAAGCCGGTCCAATAAAAGATATTACCTCACCCACCTTGTCTCTCTAATATCCTGGGTCCGACACGGCTATGACAACCCTACAAATGAGTTTAAAGGCTAAGATTATCTTCCTTGCCAGCTTCCCCAGTTTCTGCAGACTGACTTGCCCATGGGGCATATTGACCAGCTTGTGTCAGCAGCCATGGAGCAGGCTAAGGTAATGCTGATAAAAATGCATTATCTGGTGCAAACTGTTGTAATGATGATATTTTTCCGAGGAGGAGATACAAAAATATAGGAGCCTCTGGCTAAATGAGAGAAACTTTATTGCAAGTGATGTTTTCTGTCTACTTCTGCCTTCCTTATTCTGCCCTATTTACAGTATTTAATATATGTATTACACCAGGGCCAAGATGCAACGCCCATTGTGCTAGGCACTGTATGAACAAAGAGACAGTCTCCTTGCCCTGAAGAGTTCACAATCTAATAGACAACAGGTAGCTGTGAGAAATGGAGATGACGCAGCACAAGGAAACCATGAGATTATATTAGTCAATATGAAAAACAGTGTGTCAGCTGCCTGACCAATGCTGAGTGCTTTGTAGTCACCGCAGAGGAGAGTGTGAAGGAGGACGGTGAGGTGGGTTTGTGAATATTTACGGGACCTCCTTCTATGCATAAGTGGAGGCACAGGAGAAAGCACAAAGATTTTTGCTGGAACCTTTTCTTCAAAGCGAGGATAAAGGGACACTTAGCTATTTTTTTGCCCCCCGAAGTATTATCTAGTCAGCAACAGGAGATATTTATTGAAATCCATCAGTCAGTTGCCAAGGAAGCAGTGAACAAATGAAACGAATATTCAGAATTTTGGTGAGCCACATATAAAAACCGCCCATGAGCTCTCCCTGCTGTTAACTAACCGATATTATTGCTTGAGCTGTCAACTTGCTGTCAGGCATCCCTAAGGGAGACAAGGGTGCTCAGGCAGCAAATCAGACCAAGATCAGCTGCTCATGCTGATGCCTCCAGCATTAGAAATGCAATGTTTGTTAAGTAGAGAAGGAATGACATTTCCTTTCCATTGCCCCTCTCAGATGGATCGCTTAGTATGTCCAGGTTGGAAGCCAATATATTCTTGCAAATAGCTTTGGGGAAAGTGTTGGGAACAGGATAAGAACATGTCCTTACTTGCCTACCAGATAATTATAGTCTCAACTTCCTGTTTAATCTCAACATCTTTTATACCATTATTACCACTTTATGGCATTAGTGAGACCATTACTGCAACACTGGGTTGAGTTGCAGTGCCCACACTGTTCAAAGGATATTGACAAATCGAAAAGGGCTCAGAAAAGAGCTGGGTGAATGTCTTGAGGTTTTCAAAACCTGTCTTACAGCGAGGAAGCTAAAATTAATTTTAGCAGAAGAAAGAGAAGCTGAAAAAGTGGCTTGATCACCATCTCTGGGTACGTCTACACTGCACTAAAACCCCATGGCACTGAGTCTGAGACCCTGGGTCAGCTGACGGGCTGAGGCTGCAGGGCTAGATATTGCAGTGTAGATGTTCGGGGCCAGGCTCTGAGGCCCTCCCCCCTTCACGGGGTCTCAAAGCCTGGGCTTCAGGCAGAGCCTGAACAGCTGCACTGCAATTGGATAGTCCCGTGAACCCAAGTCAGCTGACCCAGGCTGTGCTGTGGGTCTCTTATCTCAGGGTAGCTAGACTCTAAATGTAACTACCAGGCATGGGCAGTGGGTATAATAGGCCAGGGGAGGCTAAGCCTCCCCTAAGCCATGCCCTGGCTCCACCTACGCTCTGCCCTCTCCCCCATGCTGGGGCCCAAGCCAGCGGGAGCTCAGCTTCGCTGCTGGCCAGAGGCTAGCGGGTTGGCACTGGGGGCAGCCAGCGCTGGGGCCACTTAGTGCTGAGACCGGCTGGTGGCCTGGTGCTAGGGGCCGGCGCTGAGGCCAGCCTGGGACTGGGGGCTAGTGCGACGGCGGCCTGGCACTGGGGCCTGACGCTGGGACGGCCCAATGGCCCAGTGTTGGTGCTGGCTAGGGGCACTGGGTGGTTCAGCCGGGGCGCTGCTGGTCTTGGGATGGGGGTTACTCAGGGCTTTGGTGAATGGTGGGGGGAAGGTGCTAGGGGCTCCAGCAGACAGGGGGTAGGGGTAGGGCCTTGGGGAAGATATATACCTGGGGCAGGTATTTCTGATAGCAGAGGGCTCTTTAATCTAGCAGATAAAGGCATAACTAAATCCAGTGGTTGGAAGCTGAAGCTAGACAAATTCAGACTAGAAATAAGGAACAATTTTTTACCAGTAAACATTAGAACAACTTAACTAGGAACACAGTGGATTCTCCGTCCCCCGAAGACTTGAAGTCAAGATTGGATGTCTTCCTAAAAGATATGCTCTGGGCTTGAGATGCTGTGGCCTGTTACACAGGAGGTCAGTGTAATAGTCCCTTCTGGACGTGACATCTATTGCATCTACTCTTGATTTATTCTTGGTAGTGAACTGTTGCTGCAGAACTGCTCAATTTGGCTGTCAGTTTCTGGATGATGATAATCCCAGATTCTGTTTTTTTTCCTCTGCACGCCACAACTCTTTCTCTCTCTAGAAACCAATCCTGTATGTCATGTCATTTGTTACACAGTACACGGGTAGTTTCCATTCGAACCCTCATTTTTTGGTGGCTCATACTTTCACGGACAGATTCCTTTGTAGCAGAAATTTTCCATGTTTGGTTTTACCCAGAGATGAATTTTTTGTATGTGAAAAGTTTGAGTCATGGAGCTTGAACAGACCACATAGGTCGGGAGGCGTGCAGCTGTTATGGGTCAGGACTGTTAATTAAATCTGTGCCAGAAGCTAAACAGGTCCTACAGTATGGCTTGATCTAAGGGTATATTTAGGGCTGGTCAAATTTTTTCTTTCATAACTTTTTTGCTAGAAAATTGGGTTTTAGATTAAATTAAAATCTTCATGGCAAGTGTCTGAATTCCTAGAAAATGTTCAATCTTTGTGTCAGAAAGCCAAAAAGATGCCGTTTTCCACTGAATTTTTTTTAGAGGGGCGGGTGGGGCAGATTTGGTTGATGAAGTGCAAATTTGACTTTTGTTTCTCAGATTAAAACTCCAAGTTTATGTGGCAAAATCTCCCCATTTTTGGATCTCCTCTAGGTACACTGGAAAACCCTCAACTTGCTGAGTCCTTGATTTCGCAACCTTCATGTTGTATTGACACTCACTTTTGCATTTGAGATACCTTCCTTGAATAACTCTGCTCCATTATTTATGACCTGGGTAACTCCTCAGCTGCTGTAAATAGCTGTCGCTCCATTGACACTGGTATTCCATCAGGTTCCCTTTCCACACAGACACAAAAGTCACCTTTGGCCAGACACCAAGCATGGCCAATGTCTACCACCAAAGGCATCTGTTTGGGCAAGAGAAATTTGGAGATGGATGTCAATGGAGCGCTGTTGGTTTACTCCAGCTGAGACCTTGCCCTGCTTGTTTAGCCTTTGCGTTCACTAGCTCTCCGGGGTTCCATTTGTCACATTCTGGATTCCTAACTCCTGCACATTATAATGAGCTACATCCAGGAAGACAAATTCCCTGCCCCCAAAGTGTTTTACGGCCCACAGGCCAGATGGTGACACCCTTACTCATCCTGACTAACGCCTTCCTGCGCAGGTTAACCAATTGACGTCAGTGGGACTGCTCAGGGCGAAAGGTGCCATTCGGTGTTAGTAAGTGTACCACAATGTGTCCCTAAGAAGACAAGCATAATATATGGCCAGCCAGCACACAGACTGCCAGCCAAATGCAGGGCGAGGGAAGCGATCCATTTCTGTGGCGGTTTTGGGAGCTTTCATACTAAATAAATACACATCAGCTATACCCGCCTGCCACTCACCCTGTCCACTAGCGGTGCTCAAGGTGTTGTAGGCATCACACAAGGAAGGAGAGAGAGCTACATAATCTATCTTAACCCGAAGACCAACACACCACATGCCAGATCCACAACTGGGCCTGGCAGGGGACTATCCTGCCGTGGGAGGTGCAAGCTGCCCCAGGCCCTGCTCCACTGCAGCTGGCCCGTGGCACTCATCAAGTGGCTGGTAAGGAGTGTTGATTCAGTCCGTCTCCTGCACAGTGTCCAGGGCTCCAGCTCCAGTTTGAGGATAATACTCAATTCCTGAAGTCGCGATCCAGCTTTCAGTGAAATAACTGATCATTGGATTGGGCCCATGTAGCACTCTTTGTCCATAGATCTCAAGGTGCTTGACAAAGGAAGATAAATATCCTGTCCCTGTTTTATAGATGGCAAAACTGGGGAACAGAGGTGAAGTGACTTGCCCAAGCTTGCCCAGCAGGGCAGTGACAGAGTGGGAACAGAACCCAATTTAAAGGTATTCACTGTGGTGGAGAGTGGTGCTGTACCACTGCTGACCCCCTCCCTGGAGGTGAATCCTTGCTTGGGTTCACTCACTGCACCCCCATCCAGCCTGCAGCCCTGGGGTGAATCAAAACAAACATTTTACAATAGAGCGTTTGCAGTTTTTTTGGTGATTCCTGCAGCCTGCACCAGTGTTTTACAAGGGTGACAGTTTTCTATCTAATAGCTTGGCTTTATATCATATTCAATGACTCTGTCTATTATTAACTCTTAGTACACTGGCCTTTTTTAGCCTGCCAGCAAAACTGAATAGACATAAGCCAACAATTTCCAAAAGGTTCCTCTCTGACGAGAAACATTCTCAAATGATTTTTGACATTCTAAGCTGTAACCACATCCACGGATGCCTTTCGCTCTAAAAGTAAGTGAAATGACCCTAGAGGCCATGGTGCACTTTCTAAATGGAGCTCTGCTCCTGTACATCACACAGCTCCTAAAGGCACAGATCAGTCACTAATGGGGCTAGAGCTGAAATTTCTAGCACTAGTGCTCTGCTATTGAGCAAGAAGAGCAGTCTAAAAGCCACCAGACCGTTATCCTAAATCAACCATGGGTTCTTTTATGCACATCTTCCAGCTGTGCTGATACATTATCAGGCTGACCCGTGAAGTAGATCTATAGTCCTGGTAAGTGTTTTTACTTACACACTACTCTTTTTCTATTAGTGCTTCCTGAGCTGCAATATCAATCCATCACTATTGCCCATCGCAGTTTGCAGTGGGAGAAGTAACAAATTTCTACCAAGAAGAAAGAAAACAAAAGGGAAGAACACAGCTGGAACCTTCTCTTATGAGATCAAGTGCTAGATCCTCAGCTGTAAATTGACAGAATGCAGCTGACTTACATGAGGTTACACCAATTTACACCAGCTGAGGATCGCACCCTCTCATGTCTAGGAAAACTTGATTAGGTCCAGTGGATTGCTGACTTTCTCTTATGAAGAAGCTGTACAAAGTTCTTTTCTTCTGCTAGTGCGTCTCTCCTGGGACTTGTTGGCAGAGAGAGTGGAAACTCTCAGCAATAATACATTTGAAAGTTATGATGCCGGCAGAAAAGAAACACAAGGATTTGCACTCAGTAATGTTTTTTTATGACAGGCCAGAACACTAAAAATAAAAATAACCGAACTTGTGCAAATCTCGAGGCACGATGAGTTTTCCAAGCCTGCTGAAATTTGGATGGCTGCAAACGGAGTCGACTGCTTGTTTTTTATCATGTGATGAATGATACTCATTGATATCTAGAGATTAGGCTACAGTAGACAGACAACACCCCTCACCTCGCTATAGCTGTATGTTTTACAATTTGCGTTGGGAGGCAGTGTGGTCTGGAGCTAGAGAACTGGCCTAGCATGCAGTAAGACATTCATTCCAGCCCCATTACTGCTACAGAGCTGGGCAAATAAATCACTCTCTTGTCGATTTAGACTCTTTGAGACAGGGGATTATCTTTCAGTCTTTGCATTGTGCTTAGGATAATGGGGCCCTGATCTTGGTGTGTGCTACTGTAATAAACATAATACGAATTGTCTGATGCTGGAAATGGCTAAATTGCCATTTCTACTGGTTAATCCTCCAAACAAATGATTTTCTGCATTATGGGATATGCAGAGTGCTGCAGTATTGGTAGTTAATGTGGTCCAAAGCAAAGGCACAGGAAGTGATAAAGATTTACTAGGGCTAATGTGCAAGGGATTGATGCAGTCTTTGTCAGGCCAGTAGGTTACACTCTGTTGATGGGCTGAAGGGTTTGCCGTGGTGTGGCAGTCTCACCTAAGAGAAGCAATATTTGCAAATAATTTTTTAATGAAGGGCTCACTGTATTTCCAGTTATGGAAGAAAAGATTCTTCAGTGGTGCTCCAGTTCTTTGAAATCTGTGAGGTTCAAGGGGCTGATTTAATTGAACACCTCATCAGCCCTTGTTGAGTGCTTAATCAGCGTGGCGAAGTCTGGGACAGGCTGTGGGAATGTCCAGTGCTCTGAAAAAGCCTGTTAACCTCAAATCAACAGTAAAGGAAATTTAAGCACATTAGTTTGCGATGCACCCTCAGCTGATGAGTGGAGATAGGCAGGACTAGCTGGCTGTTCTGGCTTAGCAAGACTTTCTTGGTGGCTTTTTGATTTTGCAAAGGGTAGTCTGGATCCGGATCCAAAATTGGTGAGGAGATGGTGATCCATTGGTACTGATTGAGGCCCTGACTTAAATGGTAATAGAAGCTGGTTCTGGTATTGTATCGTACAACTGAGCTGGCCACAACTAGCTGAGAATGAAGTCACTTATAAATAAAGTGGTCTGGGAGGAAAATGTGGAGGGAGAAATTACATGAAAGAATGATACATCTGCTTGATTACTGCTTTGCTTCTTGAGATGGGATTTCATTTAGTCGCATTGCCAGTGACAATAAGTACTGAATTCCGTCCATTGCATCTTCTGTTGTGCTAAAAGAGTTATTTTGATCTAATGAATAAACACAAGATGTTTCAGCCACTTCCCATGAAGGTAAGTGCATGCTCATCAAGTGTATTGCCAAATGAATTTAAATGAGTGAAATTACTCTTTGTCAAACAAAGACCATGGAATGTAGCTATAATTCTTTGTGTCTTTACCTCGGGATAATTTTCTTTCTTACTTCAACCCTGTATCTCCTCCCAATTTTGAATTTTTCCTTACGGCAGAGCAGGTCTGTGCCTTGCTCTGATATCTGCTTACTTTGCTTTTGACTGCAAACCTTGCTGAAATACCCTCATCTGCCTTATTTCACACTGAATACACTTGCAGTCCATTAAAATCAAGTTAAGAGGTTGGTCACTGGCTTAGTCATAGCGTTCAACAGTGCCATACAGAATACGCAGGTTCACTACTGCTCATTACTCCAGTCCTCAAAACTGGTGAAACTCCATTGATTTAAATGGAATAACAGAAGCATAGAGCTGTCATAATGCAGTAGAACATCTGACTTCTCCATCTCCAGCATCTTATTCCCCAGACAGAGGATGGGGGTGGGGGGCCCTGTGACTGCAACACTGACTGTGACATTCTATACCTTGGGGGAACGTACTGTAACCCCCATATTCCTCATTTTCACGTAGTCGTGATCTTACATATAAAGCATGCCTTGTAAGGTATCAGGGGAAAAGTTATGATCTGCTGAAAGTCATTTCTCTATCCATATATGTATATCATCAATGCATATGAAGTTATAAGAAATGTGTTATAAGAAATGGTTGTCACTAAAACATGCTGTATGTTGGGGAAATCAGCCAGATATTAGCTCCCCAGAGGCAACAGCAAGGAAAGTAACCAACGCTCGGGCAGGGTGTCAAACAACCCATCAACAACCGTTGTCCAGCAAGGGAACTACGATGCAATGGCTCACCTGTATGAGGCCACAGCAGAGGAATTGCTCAACCTTTCTTACAGAGACTCAGGAATGCTCATCTGACTCTGCAGGGTAGGGGGGCAAAGCCAAGAGGAAGGGAAGGACATAATAAAAGGCAGAGATGTTAGCCATGCTCCTCCTCTCTCTTCCACCTACGTCACAGACACCACACCAAGGGACTGAAGTGCTGAAAACAGGTGAGAGCGTGACTGAAGAGCAACCAGCCAGCCTGTGGTGAGAAGCATCTCCGTTTGTAAGGACATTGAAAGTCTTAGAATACCTTTTGCTTTTATTTCATTTGACCAAATCTGACTTGTTATGCTTTGACTAATAATCACTTAAAATCTATCTTTATAGTTAATAAATTTGTTGGTTTATTCTACCTGATGCAGTGCGTTTGGTTTGAAGTGTCAGAGGCTCCCCTTGGGATAACAAGCCTGGTCCATATCAATTTCTTTGTTAAATTGACAAACTTATATAAGCTTGCAGCATCCAGCGGGCATAACTGGACACTGCAAGATGGAGGTTCCTAGGTTTGTGTCTGGGACCGGAGATATTGTCTAGTGTCATTTGGTTGCAAGTATCTGGGAGCAGCTTACATGCCAGAGGCTGTGTGTGAACCGTCCAGGAGTGGGGGTTCTCACAGCAGAGCAGGGTAGGCTGGCTCCCAGAGTCAAGGATAGGAGTGACCTAGCAGATCACCGGTCCGGACAACACCAGAGGGGAATATCACAAACACCTACATCTGTTAGCAAGCCAGCCATTCCCTCAGCTGATTAAAAAGCAGGAGTGATGCCAAAGATATTTAGAAGACACTGTGCAACCATGCAAACACCAGCTTTCATCCAGTTGAAAGCAGACATGTCTGTTGTGCCAAAGTCCATAAAACTGCAGACTCCACAAGCCACTGGCAGAAGATCAACACCCACTCCTTCCCGCTGCACTCACTCAACTTATAAACCCGGGATAAGGAACACTTGGAAGAGGAGTATTTCAGCAGGCAGTGGGCGTATAGCTCTCCTGGTTTTATGAGCTCTCTGTTCTGTGGGAACATGTCCTTTCTGGGCTGCCAGGCAAATGAAAATCAACATTTCCAAATGGCCTACCACTGCACAGTTGGGCTTCAAAGGGACCCTTGTCCACTTGTCCTCTGTTAGGAGAAAGAAAGCCACAGTGTTGGCGGGGCCTTGGTAGAGAGGCTTTTAAAGTGGGGAAAGCGGGATGATGAGGGATCTAGAGGGTCTCTGGGGCAAACATAAAGAAGCAATTAAAGGTGAAATGAACCCCAGTAATGGGTAAGAATGCCACTAGGTCTTCCACTTACTCCGTTTGCCCATGTGCTGCAGGAGAACTTGGAATACATCTGGTATGATCCCATCTCTAGGCACAAGAGCTAATTAAGAAACCATAAATTTGAAGAGCCAGATCCTCAGCTGATGAAAATTGGAGTGTCTCCTTTACACCAGCCGACACTCTGGCCCCAAGAACAAAGGACCATTTCCTCCTTCTGTTGAAGTCAGTGACCAAAACTTCCCTTGATGTTGTTGGGATCTGGAGTTGGTCCACAGGGATTGATGCCGAAATGGCATTTGCTGTATGTAATAACAGACCATGCTGGGAAGAAGGAGGTGCCAAGGGGCTGGGAATGGATACTGTGTTACTGGAGGGTGATATTCCCAGCTGCTTAGAAAATGTTCCTAAGTAGTAAAAGACAATAGGAAGGGCCAGATCCTGAGCTGGTGGAAACTGGCATAACTCCATGGAGGTAAATGGAGGCACTCCATTTTACACCGGCTGAGAATCCACTCCATCAGACCGAAGTGGTAAAGGTGAGGTGATGGCCGCAGTCCAAAATGGCAGAATGTAAATGACCAGGAAAGTGCTGACTCGGGAAGAGGGTAGAATTCTCACAGCATATATGGCTTCATTTAGTGTTGTGTGCAAATACTGACTCCCTAAACTGCTTGCACGCAGACTGCACCTCGCCATGACATGCAAATTAGATCAGCATGATACAAAATATTTACTATCACGAGCAAATGTTTTTGGATGGGGAGTTGGTGCTTTGCTTTCTCAGACAGGGGTGACTTGTAAGAATGATGGTTTTTGAAAGAAAAGTAGATTATCCTCCAAATAAACTGTGAAACTTCAACTTCAGATCACAGTCACCTTTAAATTAAATTGCTGATGAAGTGTAAGAAGTGCGGCTGAGTGAGAGTGGAAAAGTCTTTAATAGATCTGTTTGCTTAAAGGGATGCTTTTTTGAAAATCAGGGTTTTTTTTCCCCCTAGTTAATTCCTTAGTCAATAGGAAAAGCATTTAAATTAGCAAAACCAGGTTTCTGCTTTGTTTGCTCTGAGCAGTGTTGTTTTACGAACAGATATGTATAATTGCATGGATATCTCTAAATGGGAAAAATTGCAAAGATCAGAAATTACAAACGACTTACTCTGAAAATGTAACAAAGTATTAATTAAATAGAACAGTAACTGGGCACATAAACTCAGACATCAAAACCTGCGAGGAGAAATCCTGGCCCCACTGAAGTCAATGACAAATTGAAGTCAATGGCAAAATTGCCATTGATTTTAAAGGGGCCAGGAGTTTGTACTAGGTCTCTACCATTTGAGCTAAAGATAAACTCATTTAGCTACAAAGATGTAGCAAGCTGTTACAATGGTTTGAACCAGCTACTAGAGGGACACATGACCATACACGCTAAGCCCATGTATTACAGAAACCTCTCTGTTAAATAAGAACTGAGGGATTGCCATAGTGGACCTGGCCGGTGATCCATCTTCTCTTCCAAACCCAAATGTTTTATGGCCTCTGTTTGGCATAGAATTAAGCATGTGCTTAAATTCCATTGCAGTCAGTGGGAAGTAAGTGGGTGCTTAACGGGCAGTTGAGTGATCCTGCAGTGCTTAAGGGGTTTGCAAGTGACCTCCTTAATTTTGTGTCTGATTCCAGCTGCCCATGCAGAGCAACAAGAGTTTCACAGTGCCCCACTGAGAGTCTCAGTCTAGGAAGTTTAGCCCTTAAAGGCAGAGTCCCCAATACCACATTTATGTGCTTTGCTGAATTAGGGCCCAGAGGAGCCATATAACATGCACCTAATGTTAAATGGCCACATCCACTCTAACCAAACTGCAATCAGTGTCACTGCACAGATTCCATGATAATGAAACAGAAGCTGAAAAACAACCTCTATAACTATTAACATAAGTACGATATTACACCGCTACCTCGATATAACGCCACCCGATATAACACGAATTCGGATATAATGCGGTAAAGCAGTGCTCCGGGGTGGGGGGGCAGGGGGGAGAGGGCAGGGCTGCACACTCCGGTGGATCAAAGCAAGTTCAATATAACACGGTTTCACTTATAACGCGGTAAGATTTTTTGGCTCCCAAGGACAGCGTTCTATCGAGGTAGAGGTGTGTTATCCATAATATGGCCCAAATTCTCCCCTGGGCTAGGGCAACTTTCTACCAGGATACAGGGATAAAGTGCCCCTAAAGCTGGCATAGCTGACCATGGGAGATCTACCTCGGGGAAGGGGCACCCTCTGGTGGTATAGAGCTGGCATAATGGCTCCTATGCTATCCTGCCTCCCTGCAGCTCCCGTAGGGGGTGTGGCCAGGTCTTCCCTATCCCCCAGTAATTCCTGACTGTCATGAATTCCCTTGAGGCCATTGGCAGGCAGTATAATCTAGGGCAGCCTTCAGGCTGCTCTAAATGGCACTGAGGGACTGGTTTGGTGCACAGAAGACCCAGGTTTCAGGATAGCATCCCTCTCCTGAATGTCTGCATCATGGTGCTTGTTGTTTGTTTATTTGTTTACTATTTGCACTGTGGTCGCATCTGGGAGCCCCAAACACGGACCAGGATCCCATTGTGCCAGGCGCTGGACAAACACAGAGCAAAAAGACAGTCCTTGCCCCACAGAGCTTACAATAGTTTTCCCCCTGAGGTACCTTGGAGCCTCTTTGGCTGCAGCTTGTGCTCCGGACCAGCAAGTTTCTAGACATTCACAGCACTACTGTGATTTCTCTCATAGCCCATGTGCAGAATGGGCTATTCGACTGCTTCAAAATGGCCAGTTTGAAAAGTTTGATCTCTTAGCTTGGCCTGCAGGCTAGTCCTCAGTGGGGCTCTGAACCCATCAGGGTCACTTCAGCTGCTTTTGAGTTCTGCGTGAACACCAACAAAAAATCGTAACCCTTTCACAGCCCAAAAGAGCCCATTTTATTCACTTCCCCACAACTTGGAAACAGATTTTCTCAAATGTTAAAAAAACAACCACCATGTTTGGACTTGGAGCCAAGCAGGGAACATTTCTGCCAGAAGCAATTTTTTTAGCACTTTACGACCACGTGAAAAGAGGAAGTAATGGAAGTCTCACCAGAGCCTTAACTATAGCTTTAGCTGCAAGGGAACGTCCTAATAAACTTGGTTAACAATTCCGCTGCTCAATTTATTGCTAACACAACATAAAATAGATTGGAATGTGGATGGGATTACCAGGCAAAGCGATCTGTACGTGAGCATCTTGCAGGAGAGAATTTCCACACTGTTGCTATGCACCGTAATTCAGTGCAGAGAAAATGCTTGTAAGCCAAAGTTAAACTCCTTGGACGTCGCAAGCGATGGATATGATGGATGATGAACAATAGTTTTTTCTCTCTGCAGCAAAAGAACCTGGTTGCAGTATGGGTCTAAGGGTGGCTGTGATTCACTATATGTATTTCAGAAGTGCTTGGATGCCCTAGTTGAGATCAGAAATCCATTGTGCTGGGTGCTGCACAAAGGACAGTCCCTATCTCGGAGAACTTGCGAGACCAGAGACAACAGGTGGGCGTAACAAACCACTGGAGGCAATGGGGGCAGGAGGGTGAGGGAAACAGTAATCAGAACATGTATGTATGTAGGCCAGTTATGGGCTCACCCTGCTTGCCCACACGGGGGAGTAAGGATTCCCTTATCCTCCTGTACGAGCTACTCCCATCCTCCAGCCCCTGCACAAGGAGAGGGCAGCTTCCATTCCCATTGGCTCCGCCCAGTCCCTAGCAGGCTGGTCCGGTGCAGAGTGGGAAGTAACCTGTGCCAGCAATAGAAATGACTCTGCTTACTTCCTTCAAGGAGCCAGGGGGATGCTGAGGCTGAATCTGGGGGTATGTGACTACATTTCAATTAGACACCCGCAGTTGGCCGGTGCCAGCTGACTCAGGCTCGCAGGGTGCGGGCTAAGGGGCTGTTTAACTGGGGCTTGGGCTGGAGCCCAAGCTCTGGGACCCTCCCACCTCACAGGGTCTTAGAGCCGGGGCTCCAGACCAAGCCTGGATATCTACACTGCAATACAACAATCCCTTAGCCCAAGCCCCGCCGACCCGAGTCAGCTGTTCCGGGCCAGCCGCAGGTTTTTAATTGCACCATAGACATATCCTAAGGGCAAGTCTGTGCTGCCGTCAGAGGTATGATGGTGACACATGGAGACTTACTGGAGCTAGCTTTGATCTAGCAATAGCAATGAAGGTGCAGTAGCTGCTTGATTGCACACCCGCTGTCCTGGGTGGGCTTGGACAGCCTGAGCTGCCACCCGTGTGGCCGTGGCTGCTAGCTCCAAGCTAGCTCGGAATGGCCCCGTGTGCTGCAGCCACCCCTCTGCTTGCAGACCAGACACACCCTAAGTCACAGTTTGGTCCTGGCCCGGCTCCTCAGACAGCACAGCGCCAGGCAGCCCCTCGCTCAGGCTGGAGTGCAAAGTGCCAGACACGCCTCTGGGATTGTCCATGTGGGTTTGAGTCCATTACATTTTACTTAAAAAAAAAACATTTTTTTTCTTTATCAATGATGAGCTATAAGTAAACACATCCGAGAAATAGGAGAAGTCCCAACTAGCCGTCTACCTTGTCATTACTTTTAGTTGGTGGCAGAGGTGGGTGCTGAAGAGGGATTTGATAGGGCAGTGAGTGAAATTCAATAGCCATTTAACCATTTGTAAACAAACCATAAAATCATATTGACAAAAGGCCTATGAAGCACTCTTCAGTTTGGAACAACTGCTGGAAAATATATTTCCCAAGTGGAGGCTTCAGCTTTAAAGAATCTCTTATTGAAGTCATCAAAGAACATGGCAAACATCCTATCCGTAAACATGATATGTCAGACTGGATCTAGTTAATATGCTTATTTAACCTCTTTTGACACCAGCAGCCAGAAGCTTCTGCCACTAAGCACTCAGGCATTTAGCGTCGGTGCTTACTGTCCTGAAATCCCAAATCCCAACAGCAAGGGGGTAAATGGTAGTTCCTCTGAGAACGGTGACCCCCAACTGCTTGGAAAACAATATTTAGAGGCACGGGAACAGGGCAAGGGACTGTCCGTTCCTGTGTTCTGCAGAAAGTGAGTTCCTAGCCGAAGACGTGCTGCAAAGGAGTGGGCTGGAAGCAGTGTGTAGGAAACTATAAGAAAAGCAGAATTTTTTTCTGTATCGGAAGCGGAGGATACTAGCCACTGCTGCTAAAGGACAGGCTGGAGCAGTCATCTGATCCAGTGTGATAACTCTGTTCAGGGGGCCCAGACCTAATGTACTATAAGTAGAAGCAGACCTGGCTTCATTCAATAGATAATGGTTCAGATTCATCACTGATGTAACACCGTGAACTTCAGTAAGGGATGACGTTGGCCCTGGCTGAGAGTTTCGACAGAGCCTAAAGTGCATTGAAATTCTGGGGGAGGTCGGCGCCTACTCACCTCAGGCACTTTGGAAAACACCAGCCCCAGTGTTCTGACCTTGGCATTCATCATCGCTAGGCAGCATGTTTTCTAGGATATTAAGCGTGTTCTCTACTAATGCAACTTTTATACTGAGATGAATTTAAGATCAAATGAAGTTTTTAACATGTAAATAGCATCAAAGCCCATCTTTTTTTTTTAAAGTTCACCTTCCTAACCCCACCCTCCTCCAGATCTTCACAGTCATCAAGTTGCTGAGACTATTATCTGAATATGTAGGAGATGATGAGAACTTGATTCAATGAGGAATTTCAAAAGGTTAAAAATGGAAGCAAGCAAAAGCTGCTATATTCAGAAAATCCTAGCGCCAGGGGAAAAAGGCAGAAACGTACAACTTGGTAAAGTGCTTGGATTGAGTGAATAGATGGAAGGGCTGAGTGGAAATGACACTGGTATATGGGCTTTATATGATAAAAAAGAAGTTGAAACCTATAAGATCCCTATCCATCATGTAGGAAAAATACATTCACAGTGCCCTTCAGTGCTGTACTGTCTCATTCTGGTTTTTCACTGCCAAAGTACATTCCCTGAAATGAATTACGAGACATGCACCGGGTGCTAATGACAAATGCAAACATCGCCCATCTGCACAAGAGCAGTGCAAGTGCTACAAGTTAGGCCTGGGCTACACTAGCGAGGGGGTTCGAACTAAGATACACACCTTCAGCTATGCTATTCGCGTAGCTGAAGTCGAAGTATCTTAGTTCGACTTACCTGGCCGTCCTCACAGCGGCGAGTTGACTGCCACAGCTCCCCCGTCAACTCTGCTTACTCCTCCTGCCGAGGTGGAGTACGGGCGTCAATTCGCAGATTGATTTATCGCGTCCAGAAGAGATGTGATAAATTGATCCCCGATACATCGAACACTACCCGCCAATCCGACGGGTAGTATAGACATACACTTATTGTCTTGAGTGGCTAATACTTGAGAAACCCCAATTCTGAATTTCGTATGGAATTGAGCATGGTGCGAGGCTATGGGTACTGTCGCCAGAACCGATAGTAAGAGTTTGCAGCCAGGAAAGGGGACTGGGATGGATACATGGGTTGGGGGGATCTAGCAGAGCAGATCAGGAGGTCTGGGCAGGAGCAGGGGGCAGGAACAAGTGCTGGGAGGGGAAGCAGTGCAGGAGAAGGATGACTACATGGTTACAGAGGGAAAGACGTGTGTTGTCCATTGCTGCTGATCCCAAGTGTTCAAAAATCTTGAGTCAGGTCTCCAAAAGTCATGAAATTGGCTTAAAAAGCATGAGATTTAAAAATATATATATATTTTTATTTGTCCTCTGGTTTCTGAGCCCTGAGGGGGTCACATCTTTGAAGTGCTAGAGACTTCCTTTAAAAAAATATATATATATATATATATGAAAGCTGACATTCTTATGTAATCACCAGACTCCAGGAGCTGGGGGTTTAAGAAAAAGCTCCAAATATCACAAGACTCTCAGTGAGATTGCGAGAGATGGCAACACTGATTGTGTCTCCTCCAGTCCCCCGTTTCTATTTTCTTGTTGGATCTCTCTCCCCACAACCTACGGTTACTCTCGAGAGTCTCTCTCCTTCCATTGCCCCCCCCAGTCACACGTGCACACACACACACAGTACTCCTGCTCCCTTCTACCCCTCCCTTTTCTATCCTGTCTCTTTCCATGGGTAAGAATCACCTCTGCATCCAGGGCATCACTCAAATCCTATTTTAAGGGTTTAAATGGGATTTAATTGGTGGCCCCTTGAGCAGGTTCTTGCAGAGGGGAGAATTTAACCGCAGCTTAGCAGCAGTGTCAGCAAAATTGAATATAATCTCCCTTTTTCAAGTGTTCTGCAATACCACTGACATGCTGCTGTTAGGGCCTGATCCAGAGCCCACTGAAATCTAGGTAAAGACTCCTATTGATTTCAGTAGGTTTTGGATCAGGCCTTCTCGTGCATGCAAGGAAGAGAAGGAAATAAAAGAGAAGGATGATGCAGGGATACCCATTTCATACATTTTCTGTCATCGAGCTCTCCCTGGATCACTCTTGACTTATGTGATTCACATGAATCAAAAGCCCAGACTGACTCTCAGGGGGCTGGGAATCTCTAACCCAGTACTCCCAACACCGAGATGTTTTTGTAAAATGTTGATCCCTGTGGTCTGAGACCTGAAGTCACTCAAGATGGAGAGATGTAACGGCTTCTTTCGGAAATCTTTAAACAGAATTTTAAAGAGAGAAAACATTCACCCTCCCAAAATGACGATATCCAGATCGCCAGCACATTGTGACATGGCCAGACGTTTGTGCTGACGTCTCGTTTCCAGGAGACTGGCATAGAAGGGATTTTTCATGAATCACAAAGCCAATATGGGCTGGCTCCTGTTCCTATTGAAGTCAATGGGAGTAGCGCAATACCTCCGAGGCCCATTGAAGTCAGTGGAAAGATTCCCATTGACTTCTGTGTGCTTTGTATCTGTCCTTGGTTGGGAACAGGCCCTTAAAAGTGCATTTTCTGCCAGTACATACAGGAAGGTCAGAGTAGATTAGCCCGGCATAACCTATCCCTGACCTCCGAAATGATCAGGTCAAGGTAAGGAAGGAGCACAGTTGTGGCTGTCAGCCTGTCAACAGTCCAAATGTTGACAACACTGTTGTGCTGATTGCAGGACATGGTAAAACTGTAAAATGTTGCGGGGCCCTGTGATATGGTCTCATTTGGTGATATCATGTAGTACTGAGGTGGCGACAATCTATGCCTCATGATGTGGTGATGTATTGCACAATGTCATAATGCAAACAGCTAGTCATGACAGGAAGGTTTTGTCTCAGAAGAGGGCTTAAAAAAGTTCTCTCTCCTAGTTGCAACTGGGAAAAGAAAAAGATATATATATAAAAAGCTTAGGTGCCTGAAGTAGTCTCTTGTTTGAGGTCACACAACTACCTCTCCCCATTGCCAAGATGCCAGAAGGAGCCTCGAGGAAGTCCAGAGAAAATTGGGCTGTGGAAGTAGAAAAACCTGATGATAATCATAACCTAGAATCATCTAGGAGTCTTAACTTCAACATTCAGAAGCTTTGTGACTGCCAGTAATTGACGCTTGAAAAATGTGGCGCCAGGGATCTTAGTAACTTTTGTAGCCTTGGAAAATGCATCTGCTTTGGGAATCAAGCCCAAGACAGTTATTATCCACTGTGCGGAATGAAACTTCTGTTGGGAGCTTTTATGAAGGCAATCATTCTTCACAAATACTGGTTTTTTATCACCTGGCTATAATGACTGTTCTTGGGAACATACCAAGATATTATAGGGATGAAACCGAGACCAAGAAACCCATGTAGGTCTGGCCCTTTTGGAGAAAAGTGTTTACAATTTTCTGCCAAGTAGTTGTTACCATTGTCAAGATGGTCACTGCCCACATAATAAAAAAATCGCCAGTGGAATGTGACCTCCTGGAGGTTTCTTTCAGTTGTTGCTTAGCAGGACAGCATCGCTCCCAACTAAAATGTATGCCAAGCGACAATTATAACGCACCATTTGTCATTTCTGTAAGGACAGATATCCAGTGGGTATTCACAAGTGACTCAATGAACTCTCCCAACAAGAATGATATCATTGTGTGTGAAATGGTCCTGCTGCAGCCCAATTCCTGATAGATGGCTGTCTGTAAAATGCATCGTTCAAAACACAGCTACCCTGCACTGACAATGGGATTTCAGTGAACAAACACAGCCATCGTGTTCCCAGCTTTGCATTTCCCACATGCATTAGCAAGCTCTGCCCATTTGATAATTTAGACTGAAACTACATTGAAATCCATATCACTTGTGGGAATGGGAAGTATGTTACAGTGCACATATATTAACTTTCAGTTTAGGTCAGAGTCAAGATTTATTGTCTCTCCAGATACATATTGAGCGAGGTGAAGCCTCGGTCGATTAAGTTTGTCTCAGTCAATAAATCTAGGTGTTGACTCCAGCAGAATTCAGTGTCTGTTTATTATTCTGTGACCAGCATTCATTGACACTATCCTCCTAGAAGTGGGGTGTTTGGCTGAGCTGACACCATTTAAAACTACAAAGAATATGTCAAGCTGTGTCATGAATTTTAGAAACTTTTGTGCCACATTGGAGTGGTGGAAGAAGGTTGGTTTGGGGCTCAGGAGCCCTGAGTTTGGTTCTCAACCCAGCCAGAAACTTCCCGTGACCTTGGACAAGTCATGAGGCCTGTGCTGTGCAGGTCAGTTTAGATTATCATAATGGTTCCTTCTGGATTTAAAATCTATGCTTCTCTGAATCTACCCTGTACTTTCATTCCCCAGCTGTCAGATGGAGGTCATACATCCCTACAGCACAGAGGTGTTGGGAGGGTAAAGTCACTTCAGAATTTTGAGGCACTCAGATTCTGGTGATCGGGGACATAAAAAGACCTAGAGAAAACTTCATCTGAAATTGTTCAAAAGCCTTCTGAAAACTGCAGATTGGTATTTGGATCCATGGAGTACGTGGTTTTGGCAAAATGTTGATCATGATTTCAAAAAGGATGTCTTAAAAATGTCAGGACAAGTCGGTCCATTTCAGACGTGTAAACAACTAGGACATGCTAAAATGTTCATGAAATTTGTTTTCCTGTTTTATGGACTGTTCTAGGTATGAAACTGTGATGCCTGGTGGGGGTTTTTGTGTGTGTGTGTACTCTGTTTAAGTGTCTAAAAACTTTACTAGTGGTCAGAGTTCAGCAGCCATTTTGTCCTCACAGGTAGTGCAGCGTATCAGAAGAGACGCCATGCTGTCTCACTGAGCCTTGACTTCCTTGTCGTTTAACTTAATCAAAACGAAACGTTATTTCAACAGAAAGTACCTATGTCCCCATTCACGTCCCTAGTCACAAGATCAGCTCTGTGTAAATTTTAGTGGGTGGAGTATCTTCCTGATGATGGCAGTTTGAACCTAAAGATTAAAGCATATGGGCCAGACCCTGAAAGCTGGTATCAACCAGCACAACTCCTTTGACTTCCATGGGCCTAGACCAGTTAACACCAGCTGCGGATCTGGCCCAAAGTGAAGGGCAAACTTGATGATAGGAAACCCAGGTGTTCCTGATTATCTGGCAGGAGACGCCCAAGAAGAGGAAACCAGGGAACAGTGGGCAGTTTAAGGGCCAAATGTGAGAAAGAGCATGTGCAAACTGATGTGCAGCGCTTAAGCCACAGTCCAACACTAAAACGCTTTAGAAGAGGGTCTTTAACACAGCATTTTGAGTGAGATTGAGTTAACTAAATGCTTCCCTCACAATCCGGACTCCTGGGTTTCCTGATTAACCAGGCATCACTTCTCTGAAACCCCTCTGTTCTGTGACACAGGGTCCCAGCCTCAGCTAAAGACGATGGACTTTACCCTGACGTGAGTAGCTGGGGGGTTCTGATAAGTGAGGTGCAGAGAAACAGAGCTACACAACATTGAAGAGGGAATATAAGGTTAATTTTGATGCAGGGTATTTTCCTAAATTGGGTGCAGACTCTTCAGCTCTTGCCAACTCTTGCTTAATAGAATTACCCTGTTCCGTTGCTCAGGGGGTCTGGTTCTGTGCATTAGCTGGGGGTACTGTGGGTTGTTTGCACATTTCATCCAGAGCATAGTGCTTGCTAGAGTGCACTCAGGTTACTATGGCGACAGAGGGACGATGCTCCTCCATATTTGCTACATAATACTTCAGAAGGAGGATTTAGAGAGGCAGAACAAAGCGTCGGAGGGAAGCATCAAACCTAATAAGTCCCTGGACTGAAAGAAAGCCAGACTTCTGTTTAGACACCATGGTGTTCATTCGTTTTGGGTCTGGGAACTGTTCCAGGTCTGAGCTAGGCATGTTCGTTATACCTCCTGTGCGGTGTTCAAAGAGGCCTCTACATTCAAATGACACCGTTTTCTCACCTGGCTGGAAAGGGAACCCACTGAGTGGAGAACAAGGAGAGAAAGAGGAGAATTTTTCTCATTCAAACAACATCCCTTTGTACCTGGTTTATAAAACATGAAGAAAACAGCATGAATATTGAGCAAGTTGCCAAAATGAACCACAAACTATCCCATGGCGTTTTTATTGAGCTGTGTGAATAGCAGCCTTAGATTTGGTCTTGTTCAGCAAAGCAACAAGTGTTCAAAGGGCTCTTAGTCAAACGATGCTGTTCAAGGTGTTTTTCGTAATATTTAAATAATGATTTACTCCCCATCGCTGTCGTTTTCATGCCCCCCCTTGGATGTTGGAAGCGGACATCTGTTTCTTTTCCTTTTTTTAAAGCAGCATTTTCAAAAAGGAAGCCACGAAACATGTTTGCTGCCCAACAACAAAGAGCAACCCAGCCTCCGACATGGAGCACAGCAAAACCTGGAACTGATGAGTCTCCAAGAAGTGATTTAAACTGCCCCCTTGGCAATCCGCTCACCTCTCATGGCAAGGAGGTTAGGAAGGGCAGGGACATTTAGTAGCATTGTTCTCTGTGTTACAGAAGAGCCCCCGTATCAGCATGGGTGGCTAGCGCTGTATCCTGCTGCAAAGGACACAACCCCAGCAAAGGACGCTGTGTGTGGGGGACTCTTGCTGTCACTAGAGTCATGGCCCTGGTTGGGTGGTGTTGGCACCACTTACACATAGGGTGAGTTCTCCCTCCTTGGGAATGGAGGCTTAAAGATGGAAAGTAGGGGTTAGAGGAGTGTCGAGGCCCCAGCCTGCCCAAAGAGGAGGGTTATAAATTGCTCTTGTGTGAGTGGCCACTCTGTTGCCTCCCCAACTAGAGGCAGGGCCATGACACACAGCTAGGGTGCCTCAGGGCCTGGATTGCATAACCTTGCCCTGCAGGATGGAACTGATTGCTAAGAATCCCTGGCATGGTTATTCAGAGGCAGGCGTGCCACGGGCTGTGTGGTAGGCGATGTGGCGATAACACCAGCTGTATTTTTTTCCTTCAGACTGTCTCTATAATTGTTACCTTAGACTCTGCTATCTAAAGGAAATGCCAGACTTTACATTATCCCTGTGAAGTGCTCTGACAGGCTGACAAGGAGCTTTTGGGTTTTTTTCTCTTTTTCTTCTCTGTTAACTCTTTCAGTGCAGTGGCATTTCCAGGAGAGAAGTGTGTTAGGACCAGACAATGGGGAATATTTGATTTTGACTGACAGACTTTGTGTCTGTCTGGAAGCAAATCTATGGGGCCCAGGGGCGGCTCTAGACACCAGCGCGCCAAGCAGGCGCTTGGGGCGGCCGTTTCCCGGGGGGCGGCATTTGGCTCCGGTTGAGCTCCCGCCGGCATGCCTGCGGCAGGTCCACCGGAGCCCGGGACGAGCGGACCTGCCGCAGGCATGACTGCGGCGGGTCCCGTCTTCCCGCGGCTCCGGTTGAGCTCCCGCAGGCATGACTGCGGCAGGTCCGCTCGTCCCGGGCTCCGGTGGACCTGCCGCAGTCATGCCGGCAGGAGCTCAACCGGAGCCGCGGGAAGAGGGGACCCGCCGCGGGACCGGGGAAGGGCGGCGCAGCGCTCCGCGCTGCTTGGGGCAGCCCGATTTCTAGAGCCGCCCCTGACGGGGCCCCCTTGTCCTAGTCAGGGAACGTGGCTGTGATGCGCTTTTTAGAGCCCACGCAGCTTTGTGTGTTGGTCATGGCTTCTGTGGAAGGGGTAATCGATTGTCGGGGTGGAAAGGTAAAGGTGGGGGAGAGGACATGCCCACAAGGAAGATGGTGATGTTGCCAGAGGGCGATAGTGCTCAGAACTGCTCTCCAGTATAAGCATCGAAGACGTGATTACAGAGATTGTATGCTCTTTGGGGCAGGCACCATCTGCTTGCTCTGTGTGTGCACACTGCCTGGCAAAATGGGTTCCTGGTCCAGCCCTGAGGCTCCTGGACACTATAGTTATGCAGATAATAATATGAGAACAGAAGCTGCCGGGCTACACACAGTGTCTGTGTCCCAGTGTCTGGAATGATTAGCTCAGACCTGAGGTGTTGCTCCTCACCTCCCTTTCTTAGCAGTGACTCTGCCCTTCCCATCTAGGTATCAACCCACCTCTCTCCGTGGTTTTATTTACACTGTGAAAACAAGTGATGTTTGACTGTGGCTGATCTGGAGTATAACATGGTTTGGTGGTGTTGGCTTTGTTCACACTAGATTTTATTTTGGGGGGTGGGAGGAATCTCCCACGAGTGCAGCTCCGCCAGTGTTAACAACAGTGGAGGTGCTAGTGTAGACAAGGCTCAGCAGGCCACTTGTCTTGTGACTATTGTGTCATCCAGAGCTGCTCCAAAAGGGTCAGATGACAAGGTGGTGAAGGTAGCAGTACCTGTCTCCCCTAGCACTACATTGCCATCACTGGTGGGCCTGCACTCATGGGAGACTGCCAAAAAAAGACTAGTGTAGACACAGCCAAAGTAGCCAAGCCAGGGAGAGAGGCTGGTAGGCACTTGGGCTTGCCGCGGTCTCACTGACTGGGCAAACTGGTTTATAACCCAATTCAGCCACAATACAGTTTAATAGCCATTGCTGAACTCGGTTGGTTTGGTATGTGGAGGAGGAGCATCTCCAGTTCTCCTAGCTGAGCCCTCAGGGCTCTGGAGCCTCTTCATTTCCTCATTCCCTCTGCATCACTGGCCCACCTGCAGTCAGCGGGGGTGACAGGCTGCAGAACGCTTTGAGTGCCATTCCCAGTTGCCCTGTACATGAACGCAAGCAACACTTTCTGCAGTGTGTTAACACCATTGCTGGTAACCTGCCAGTGCATGGAAAACAAACAAACAGGTTCAGGGTGTGTAGGGACAACAGTGGTACTGCAAGCTGGCAGGTGGCACTCGCAAACAGAGACAATGGAATTGCAGGAATAATGAGCCAGGTCCTCAGCTGGTGTGAACTGGTGCCACTCATAGATTCATAGACTTTAAGGTCAGAAGGGACCATTATGATCATCTAGTCTGACCTCCTGCTCCATTGGCTTCAATAGAGATATGCCAGTTCACAAAAGCTAATGATAACACCTAGTTCTTATACACTGCCTTTCATCAGTAGATCATAGAATATCAGGGTTGGAAGGGACCTCAGGAGGTCATCTAGTCCAACCCCCTGCTCAAAGCAGGACCAAACCCAACTAAATCATCCCAGCCAGGGCTTTGTCAAGCCTGGTCTCAAAAACCTCTAAGGAAGGAGATTCCACCACCTCCCTAGGGAACCCCATTCCAGTGCTTCACCACCCTCCCAGTGAAAAAGTTTTTCCTAATATCCAATCTAAACCTCCCCCACAGCAACTTGAGACCATTACTCCTTGTTCTGTCATCTGCTACCACTGAGAACAGTCTAGATCCATCCTCTTTGGAACCCCCTTTCAGGTAGTTGAAAGCAGCTATCAAATCCCCCCTCATTCTTCTCTTCTGCAGACTAAACAATCTCAGTTCCCTCAGCCTCTCCTCATAAATCATGTGCTCCAGCCCCCTAATCATTTTTGTTGCCCTCCGCTGGACTCTTTCCAATTTTTCCACGTCCTTCTTGTAGTGTGGGGCCCAAAACTGGACACAGTACTCCAGATGAGGCCTCACCAATGTCAAATAGAGGGGAACAATCACATCCCTTGATCTGCTGGCAATATCCCTACTTATACAGCCCAAAATGCTGTTAGCCTTCTTGGCAACAAGGGCACACTGTTGACTCATATCCAGCTTCTTGTCCACTGTAACCCATAGGTCCTTTTCTGCAGAACTGCTGCATAGTCATTCGGTCCCTAGTCTGTAACAGTGCATGGGATTCTTCCGTCCTAAGTGCAGGACTCTGCACTTGTCCTTGTTGAACCACATCAGATTTCTTTTGGCCCAATCCTCTAATTTGTCTAGGTCCCTCTGTATCCTATCCCTACCCTCCAGCTTATCTATCACACCTCCCAGTTTAGTGTCATCTGCAAATTTGCTGAGGGTGCAGTCCACACCATCCTCCAGATCATTAATGAAAATATTGAACAAAACCGGCCCCAGGACCAACCCTTGGGGCACTCCACTTGATACCAGCTGCCAACTAGACATGGAGCCGTTGATCATTACCCGTTGAGCCCGACGATCTAACCAGCTTTCTATCCACCTTAGAGTCCATTCATCCAGCCCATACTTCTTTAACTTGCTGGCAAGAATACTGTGGGAGACCGTATCAAAAGCTTAGCTAAAATCAATAAATAACACATCCACTGCTTTCCCCGCATCCACAGACCCAGTTATCTCCTCATAGAAGGCAATTAGGTTAGTCAGGCATGACTTGCCCTTAGTGAATCCATGCTGACTGTTTCTGATCACTTTCCTCTCCTCTAAGTGCTTCAGAATTGATTCCTTGAGGACCTGCTCCATGATTTTTCCAGGGATTGAGGTGAGGCTGACTGGCCTGTAGTTCCCCAGATCTTCCTCCTTCCCTTTTTTAAAGATGGGCACTACATTAGCCTTTCTCCAGTCATCCGGGACCTCCCCCGATCACCATGAGGTTTCAAAGATAATGGCCAATGGCTCTGCAATTACATCCACCAACTCCTTTAGCACCCTCGGATGCAGCGCATCCGGCCCCATGGACTTGTGCTCATCCAGCTTTTCTAAATAGTCCCGAACCACTTCTTTCTCCACAGAGGGCTGGTCACCTCCTCTCCATGCTGTGCTGCCCAGTGTGGCAGTCTGGGAGCTGACCTTGTTTGTGAAGCCAGAGGCAAAAAAAGTATTGAGTACATTAGCTTTTTCCACATCCTCTGTCACTAGGCTGCCTCCCTCATTCAGTAAGGGACCCACACTTTCCTTGACCTTCTTCTTGTTGCTAACATACCTGAAGAAACCCTTCTTGTTACTCTTAACGTCTCTTGCTAGCTATAACTCCAAGTGTGATTTGGCCTTCCTGATTTCGCTCCTGCATGCCTGAGCAATATTTTTATACTTCTCCCTGGTCATTTGTCCAATCTTCCACTTCTTGTAAGCTTCTTTTCTGTGTTTAAGTTCAGCAAGGATTTCACTGTTAAGCCAAGCTGGTCGCCTGCCATATTTACTATTCTTTCTATACATCAGGATGGTTTGTTCATGCAACCTCAATAAGGATTCTTTAAAATACAGCCAGCTCTCCTGGACTCCTTTCCCCTTCATGTTATTCTCCCACGGGATCCTGCCCATCAGTTCTCAGAGGGAGTCAAAGTCTGCTTTTCTGAAGTCCAGGGTCCGTATTCTGCTGCTCTCCTTTCTTCCTTGTGTCAGGATCCTGAACTTGACCATCTCATGGTCACTGCCTCCCAGGTTCCCATCTACTTTTGCTTCCCCTACTAATTCTTCCCTGTTTGTGAGCAGCAGATCAAGAAGAGCTCTGCCCCTAGTTGGTTCCTCCAGCACTTGCACCAGGAAATTGTTCCGTACACTTTCCAGAAACTTCCTGGATTGTCTGCACTGCTGTATTGCTCTCCCAGCAGCACCTTTTCTGCCCTGCCTGTCCTTCCTGAACAGTTTATATCCATCCATGACAGTACTCCAGTCATGTGAGTTATCCCACCAAGTCTCTGTTATTCCAATCACATCATAGTTCCTTGACTGTGCCAGGACTTCCAGTTGTCCCTGCTTGTTTCCCAGGCTTCTTGCATTTGTGTATAGGCACTTAAGATAACTTGCTGATTGTCCTGCTTTCTCAGTATGAGGCAGGAGTCCTCCCCTCTTGCGCTGTCCTGCTTGTGCTTCCTCCCGGTATCCCACTTCCCCACTTACCTCAGGGTTTTGGTCTCCTTCCCCCCGGTGAACCTAGTTTAAAGCCCTCCTCACTAAGTTAGCCAGCCTGCTTGCGAAGATGCTCTTCCCTCTCTTCATTAGGTGGAGCCCGTCTCTGCCTAGCAGTCCTCCTTCTTGGAACACCATACCATGGTCAAAGAATCCAAAGCCTTCTCTCTGACACCACCTACGTAGCCATTCATTGACTTCCATGATTCGAAGGTCTCTACCCAGGCCTTTTTCTTCCACAGGGAGGATGGATGAGAACACCACTTACACCTCAAACTCCTTTATCCTTCTTCCCACACAATGCTTTACAAAGGAGATCAGTATCATAATTCCCATGCCACAGATGGCGAAATCAAGGCACAAATTGGGGACGTGATTAACCTATGGTCACCCAACAGGCCAGCTGTAGTGCCAGGAATAGAATGCAGGTCCCCTAAGTCCGAGTCCAATGTTCTACCTGCTAGGCCAATGGTCACCAACTGGAAGATCGCGATTGACTGGTCGATCGTGGAGCTTCTGTCAGTCAATCACAGTCTCTGGCTGCTAAATGTCCAGCGGTGCAGCAGGGCTAAGGCAGGCTCCCTACCTGCCCTGGCCCCACGCTGCTCCCAGCAGTGGCCAGCAGCATGTCCCTGCAGCCCCTGGGAAGGGAGAGTGGCAGAGGGTCTCTGTGTACAGCTCCTGCCTGCAGGTACCACTCCCACAGCTCCCATTGGCCAGGAATGGGGAACTGCAGCCAATGGGAGCTGTGGGGGCGGTGCCTGCAGGGAGGGGCAGCACGCAGAGCCACGTGTCCCCCGCCCCAGGGCCACAGGGATGTGCTGCTGGCTGTTTCTGGGTGCAGTGCGGGGCCAGGGCAGGCAGGGAGCCTGCCTTAGCCCTGCCACACCGCTGCCTGAGGTAAGCACCACCCAGCAGGAGCCTGCACCCCTAACCCCCTCCCACACCCCAACCCTCTTCCCCAGCCCTGAACCCGCTCTGGGAGCCAGCACCCCATACCCTCTCCTGCCCCCTGAACACCCTCCTGCACCCCAACCCCCTGCCCCAGCCCGGAACCCCATCCTGCACCCAAACTCCCTGCCAGAGCTTGCACCCCGCACCTCCTCTTGCATCCCCTCCTACACCCCAACCCCCTGCCCTAGCCCGGTGAAAGTGAATGAGGGTTGGGGAGTGTGAGCGATGGAGGTAGGGAGGATGGAGGGAGTAGGGCGGGGCCTCAGGGAGGGGGCAGGGCCTCAGGGAAGGGGCCGGGTAGATCCTGGGTTGCACTTAAATTCAAAAAGTGATCTTGTGCTTAAAACGGTTGGAGACCACAGTGCTAGGCCATACTGCTGAGGCTTTGGCCCACTGTATTTAAGTGGTGCAATCTAGGTACAGCACAAAAAACTCTGAGTAGAGCCATCTGCTCTCTTTGCTACATACCAATGATGCCACTGGTGGTGAGAGAGATGTGAGTTGTCTCTCATAGTCCATTGGAAAGCTGATTGGAGTTGTAGCTGAGCTATTGGTTTTAATGGTAGAATTGTGAATGGGTGTTCTTGCTGTGTTTTGTGGTCTCTGTGAAGCTGAGAGGTAGCCTGGGGAAATACGAATTGGAAAGAAAATATCCCCAGCTGGGTGATATATGCACCATCTTTTCAAGACTGCAGGGCTGTTTTGAGAAGGAGCAACAAGGTAAGAGGTAAAGGAAAATAATAGGTAGAGCTGGTTGGAACCCAGAATTCTTGTCCTGTAGGAAGTTCTGATATTTAATTTTTTTTCCCCATTCTGAATCTAAATGAAAATTCAAAATTTCTTGCAGAATGAAAATTCCAAAATTGTTTCAGAAACATCAAAATGACATTTGGTTTTGACTTGATCAACTTGACTTTACTTTTACACTATAATATAATTTATGATATAAAAGTTGAAATATTTTGACTGTTCGATGAAATATAATGTGACATAAAAGGCAAAAAGATAATGTTGAAATGCAACGTTTCGATAGTCGAAACGAAATAGCTTTATTTAGACTAATCCTTTTGATAATTTTCTGTTGAAAATTTTGACAAAATCAATACATTTCCACAGCTCTAATGGTAACCAAAGAAATGCGAAGTAAAGATATTAGCCTGGTAGGCTACCAGTGCTAGATATCTCTTGGTACTAGGAGAGAAATGAATACACCACAGTTAGACTTGGAAGTGACATAACCACTACTACTCCAGTCATTGCTACTATTGGAGGTACTGGGACCATACTGTCGCTCCTTCTGTCCAGTGGGTATATGAAATATATCTGTGTCCACTGCCCCAAAATTGCTGCCGCTACAATTGCCCATTAATTAATAATTCTGCTGGGTTTGCATCATTATACAACTCCCAAGAATGAAAGTTCACTTGTTGCATGCTGTCTGTTACCACCAATGCAACAGTCAGAGGTTTTACAGTCATCATATGGCTCCTGATACCTCCAGCCATCAGAGGTGGTGAGAAGAAATATTATGGAATAGTTATTCAGTCTTACATGTAAACTATGTTCTGCTGTCAGGGAACTTTCTCCTGGGTAATCTGAGACGGTTACAACAGCTGTTTGGATGCAAATCCAAAATTAGCAAATAAGCAGAAAAAATAATATATCAACTTCTGGCCTCCTGATCTATCTTGAAACATGTCACAGATACCTTGTAGCTTTTGCTGCTAATTTTTAATAGCAATCTGAGGTGACTTCCAAATGAGCAGACCTCTAGGCAGACTCTCTTCCTGACTCATTAACAAACCTGACAGTGTTCATTAGACACAAGCCCCAGAAGCCAAAACACAACAAACAAGTCTGTATGGACCTTTTGGAGTCAGAAGCTGCCTCCTGTGACTTTCTGAGTAAAATCGGTGGATGACATGGTGGCATGCTTCTGGCTCTGTCCGTAGGGGCTGGAGAAGAAAACAACAGTAGCTAGATGGTGTAACTTACTCTGTAGCTGACAGTTGAACCAGAATCAGTGCAAATCATGAACACACTCTCCTCATCTGGAAGACTTTTAGCAGCTTAGAGCATGGTACGAACAGCCTGGATGAGAGAGTGGCCAAGAGACCCCGGCACTCGTAGCAAGAGTGAGGAAGATGTGGAACATATATTGATGTTATCTCTGGGATGGGATGTGAACCTACATCCAGCTCATGGAATTGGGGTGTGGATGAGTGTTTTAGAACAAGGCTATCCCATCAGTAGGGCTGCTGTGCATGTGTTAGTTGCAATCCAAATAGCCTGGGCCGATGTTCTCAACTTTTTCCATACCACAGTTCCATAATACAAAGGAAGAAAGTTTTGGGACTTGGTTCCCACCTACCATAAAGGATCAAGGGTCATCAAACCCCCCACCCCCCAAAACCTGTTTGCAAGCCCCAGGTTGAGAATCCCTGCACTAAAGTGAAGCAGGGGTGAGGCGAGTGGGTGCTGCAGAATGATGACGATGAACTGGCGTCTGGGGAGGAGACTGGGTGTACACTCAGCATGCACTGGGAAGCACTGAGCAGCTAATGGTGAGGAACAAGGCTTTGTGGCCCCAGGTCAGCTCTTCCTGGCGCTCAAGTATGTCTTGGGATAACGAACCTGGCTGTTGCACCAGCCATTTGCACTTGTGGCCCTGTTCCCAGGATAGCATTTAAGGCCCCTTGCCTGTCCACACCTTGTCTCCTACCTCCCATTTCTCTCCCTGCATCCCAGCAGGCCACCCTCCTCTCTGCTAACTGGTGCACATGGGGACGGCACACTGCACGTCTCAAAGCCATGTGTTCATTGCTAGCGCTTTGCCTTGCCACCCCGCCTTCATCAGCACCTGGCAGCCCACGGGATCAAGCCCTGGGAGGGGACAGTGTATGATTTTAAACCTTGACAGCTCGGGTCTCCAGGATCTGAATGTGTATGGGAAAGAGCAAGAGAATGACACAGCAGTTTGGGTCAGCGTTTGCTGGTTGGCTGGAGGTTTGAATGCGGATACTTTCTGGAGCTCGACATGCTGTCCTGCTGCTTTTGCCATTTAATATCAGTCCTGGCTGAAAACGGTAAGTGGCACTGTGGCCATACTGTAAATAGACTAAACAATAGGACCGAGCAGCCCAGTCTTTATTCCCCACCAAGAGAATTACCTTCTACTGGAATCCTGAACTTTCCCAACCACATCACATTGTCACATGCTTCAGCATGAAATAAAAGGCATCGTTCCTCCCTCAGCCCTAGAGGAGAAGGCGAACTTGCTGGAGGTTCAGAAGATGCACTGTTGGGCTGCCAATTACCGATGTTGAGACGAAAGGACTGTGATCCTGAAACAAGGACCCGAAGGAGAGGAAAAGGATGGACAACTGGGGAGGACAACTGAAAGGACGTATCCCCCACAAAAGAACAACAAGGAAGACAGGACAAAATGTCCAAACTGTGATGCTGATAGTTAAGTTCCTATAGCCACATTAAGGGAGGAGTTTCAGAAGTGCTCATTGTTGATCTAACTCTGCTCCCCAGGGAAGTTTGATCATTATATTCAGTAGGAACAATCTGTAACACTTACTAGTCAAAAAGGTCGCTTCTGAGCCCTTTTGAAAATTTCACACCAAGATACCTCGGTCAAGGTGCCAAGATACTATTCATGGCTCTAACATTGACTCACAGGGTGACCTTGGTCAAGTCACAGCACGTCAGCTGTGCCTCAGTTTCCCCATCTATAAAATGGGCATAAGGATACTGACCTTCCTTTAGCAAGTGCTTTGAGATCTTTGGATGAAAGTGCTATGTGAGAACAAAATATTATATATTTATTTATTATTCATGATTTATTACATAAAATAGCCTGGTTTTCAAAAGTATTTGGCACCTATAGCTCTCATTGGCTTCAACGGAATTTGTCTGTGCTTAGCACTTCTAAAAATGAGGCCATTGATATTTAGGTGACTAAATATGGATATGGGTGCCTAACTCTGCGTACGCAGGTTTGAAAATGTGGCATGAGCTTCTGTGACCCAGGATCTGCAGCTCAGGGGAGAGGGTGGAGAAGGCATCTTTTTAAGTCACCTTTGCACCCTCCCAATCCTGGGCTGCTTCAGAGGCTGGGAAGCAGGGGCGGCTCTACCTGTTTGGCCGCCCCAAGCAGTCATGCGCGGGAGGCGCCCCAGAGCCGCGGGAGCAGCGGACCTCCCGCGGGCATGACTGCAGAGGGACCGCTGGTCCCGCGTGGCTCGGCTGGACCTCCCGCGGCTGCGGACGGTTCGCGGGTCCGGCGGCTCCGCTTGAGCTGCCGCAGTCATGCCTGCGGGAGGTCCAGCCGAGCCGTGGGACGAGCGCCCCCTCCGCAGTCATGCCTGCGGCAGGTCCAGTCGTCCCGGGGCTCCGGTGGACCTCCCGCAGGCATGACTGCGGCAGGTCCACTGGCCCAGCCTGCCGCCCCCCCCCGGCCTCAGGGGACGCCCCCTAGATTTTGCCGCCCTAGGCACCAGCTTGTTTTGCTGGTGCCTAGAGCCGCCCCTGCTGGGAAGGCTCTGGGCATAACACAGACATCCCTAGAAGCCTAAATCACTGCAGCCTCCCTGGCGCTGCCCTATGGACCACAACACTGTCCACAATCTCCAGTTGCTGTGTGCCATGGCCCTGCCCTGGCAAAACCCTCCCCCCCCCCATGCCAGGAGATGGGTGGAAGACAGCGTATGGTTGTCTCTGCAGAGTCCTCCCCTGGCTGGAGCATGGGCTTTGATGCCATTCCAGCCCTTTTATGTGACTTTACAGGGCTGGGGTAATGCTGAGGATCTCACTGTTGGGTTTTGGTTCCCATAATCTAGCTAGAGTCTATATCCTGTTTTGGACAGTTTGGGCTCTGGAAATAGGCAATTAACAGTGAGTTTCTCTGTGTAGCGGATAATAGTCAAAACATCTTGAAAATGATTCGTAATGAGAGGTTTGAGAGCCGCCGTTGCCACACACACACACACAGACAGTGAATACTGTCATTAAGAACTCTTTGAATGACAGTCTCAGCAGTTCATTATCCTGGATCGCTGCTGCTGGCGGAAAAAAATAGGTGTAGGATTTTTTAATAATACTCTTTCAAAAGTCATTTTCATGGTAAAGCAGAACAAAATAAGGGCAAGATCCTACCTCCTCTCGTGCGAGGACCGAGCGTGTGACTCTCACGTAAAGCAAACACCCACTCACAGATAAAGGAGCCTAATGTGTCATGACACAGGAACTAGCGCTGCAGACCAGACACAGGCCCCATTCTCGGCCTTGACACCACCAGTTCTGTGGAAAGCTGCCGGAAGGTTCCTCTGGGAGCAGCAATTCTCTGATGCTGGAGATCTGACACAGCTGGTCTCTCAGTACAGGGGTTGTGTCGACTCTGGGGCAAGGGGTGTGCCAGGGATCAGAGCGGATGGGAAAGAGCACATGGCATTTGACCCATTCCCCAGTGGGGACCACTGCAATAGGTGCAATTTAAAGCAGCCCCTCAAATGCTTTAAATCTCCCTGAGGCCATTTTGGTCGCCTGTCAGGGTAGGGTCAGGGGAACGGAAAGGTGGTTTAGAGTCACCATCCCCCTTCTCTCACCTCAGCTGCACTGACTGTAACTTTGGCCCAGCTCAGGTTCTAGCCTATAAAAGCCACCAGTTGGGATCAATACAATTCCAGCAAAGGTGGGAGTGAGATGCCTACCTGCCTTGGGAGATCTGGACTCGCCTGCCAAGTGTTTAAAAGCTGGCCTCCATTTGTGCTAGCAAACTGGTTGCATGGAATTGTCCGAAAACCAGGTTCACAAGTGCAATCTAGTCCGCAGAAGTCCAAGGGATGGTAATTGCCTGCAGAGAATTGTGATGTGAGTGGAAGATGACACCCACAATTACCTGTACCTCTGCATTGTGTGGGAGCAGAAAGGAAGGCCTAATTTGGTGCTAAAAGGGTAGCAATAGGCCGGGGCAATGCCAAATGTGTGTGGGCGCATTGCAAATGTGGAAGGAATCTCCAAGGAAGTGGCATGAAATCCACTGGCTCCCCCAAAACAAGAATGCGATGGTGGACTGAGAATGAGTTGTATCTTTCGGGGAGGTCAGGGGGGACGGGATGCTACTCACACAGCTAGTGTGAGGGGATGTGTAGGACCACACTGCACTTCCCTTCTGCTTTGAGAATGGTTAGGCCTGTTTTCTGGAGAAATTCTATTTGAATGTTTTGCCTTCAAACAATGTGGCACATGGTCCCTTCCAGTCCACTAGCTCTGCTGCCTGCCGGGTCACAGACGCGTATGTGCTCCCTCGTGGGGGTCACGCACTCGCTGTTCTCATGCTTGTGTGGTAGATACACGGTGTGTAAGCAGGGGGTGAATATGAAACTGAAATCTGCTCCCTTGCAAACAAAGCACAATGTGCCACGCTGGCGGCTGCATGCCCCTGCGGCTTTCCCGTCCGCACACAGGCTGCTGTTAGCAGGTGATCATTTTTGCTGTAACCGCTGAGCACTACTCAGGATGCTCTTCCTTTTTCTCCTTCTTAGCTTAGTGCTTTTAAAGGGCTGCAGTTTCGAACCCTATTGTGGCACATTCCCTGCCCTGCTCCGCTCAGGCAGCACAAAGGGAGCGGAGGCTTGTCTGCAAGCCTCTCGGTGGAGATTCTCCAGGCACTGGGAATGCATGTGTCGGGGGCTGGGAAGAGCAATGTGCTCTGGCAATCTCTAGCTAGTGGCTGTTCCTTTACAAGTCATTACCAACTGGTGCAGCTCCCATGGCTGCTCTAACCTGCTCTCAGGACCGGGGTGAGGCAGCAAACAAGGGTTGTAACTGGCCCCGTGACAGCCCCCCTCTCCACCCAGCATGAAGTGGATGCACAGAGAATCTGGTCCTGCTTATCTAATCCAAGATGGCCTACTCCACCTATAACCCACAGCCTCCCTCTCTCTCCCCCTGCCTGCCTGCCTCAGACCATCCTCCTAACTTCTCTTCATTATTGCCTAGGTCACGCTGGGACTGCAGTTGCACAATATGATGGGATACACTCTCTTCTCATGGGCAATGACTCTCATTAATTACTTTTGTGACATTCTGAGATGCACCTGAGAAGTAAGGAAGGGATTAATGCAGGCACTAGGAATTAAGAGGTTCCCAACTGTGCTGCTTATAGCTTCTTTAAAGGCTGGCCCCAGAAGAGACAAATGGGTTGGGATGATTTTCAAAGGCACCCAGGGCCAGATTTTTCAAGGTATGTAGGTGCCGAACTCCCATTGAAATCAATGAGAGTTAGGTTCCTAAATACCTTTAAAAATCTGGCCCTCAATTCCTATTGAAAGTCTGCTTTGTGCCTTCAAAACTCTCCCCTTAGTGCGTCTGAAAATTGGGCCTCTTTAATTTAGGGCCTCTTTAATTAGTCTTTAGGTTCCTAGTTTTGGGCACCCAGCTTTGAAAATATCAGCCCAAAACCCAACAGACCTTGACTTCAAAGGAAGTTTAGTTGAGGAAGGATTGACGAAAGCCTGAGTGTGGACCTCCACATTTGGCCCCTTACAGCAGAATGGTGTCTAACCATCAGAGGAGTGAAGTTCTGGAACAGTCTTCCAAGGGGAGCAGTGAGGGCAAAAAACCTAACTGGCTTCAAGTCTGAGTTTGCTAAGTTTATGGAGGGCATGGTATGATGAGACTGCCTACCATGGCATATACCCGATCTGTGACTGCTAGCAGCAACTATCTCCAACGGCCGGTTATGGGACACTAGATGGGGAGGGCTCTGAGTTACTACAGAGAATTCTTTCCCAGGTGTCTGTCTGGTGAGTCTTGCCCACATGCTCAGGGTCTAACTGATCACCGTAGTTGGGGTCAGGAAGGTGTTTTCCCTTGGGTCAGATTGGCAGAGACCCTGGGGGTTTTCATGTTCCTCTGCAGCATGGGGCATGGGTCACTCACAGGTTTAAATGAGTGTAAATGTGGATTCTCTGTAACTTGAAGTCTTTAAATCATAATTTGAGGACTTCAGTAACTCAGTCAGAGGTTAGGGGTCTATTTCAGGAGTGGGTGGGTGAGGTTCTGTGGCCTGCATTGTGCAGGAGGTGAGACTAGATGGTCATGGTGGTCCCTTCTGGCCTTAAAGTCTATGATGTTAGTGCTGAGATTACTTGGGAAAGGTAACCGATGAGACTAGGACTAGAATATTGTTGTCCTGTATAGCTGTCCAGCAGCGCGTTTTCAGTTTGGTAGCAGATGTGGTAGCAAAGTGAGCGTGGCAAATCAAAAAGCACATTCCATGGCAAGTTTAAAAAAAAAAGGAAAGGGAACAAGAACAAGAACAAGCAAAACTGCCGAATTATGGATTGTGAATCCAGGATATTTTAAAAACGTGTCATGGACCGTGTATCACGATTTGTCATGCCCCTTTGATTGACTGGCACAGCCCGCTGGCAGAGTGCGAGATACTCACCAAATGCATCCCCTTGATTCATTATTCACTGGCACATCCCAGTTGGCTTGCACGGGACTCTGGCAGAGCCCAGAAATGTCACAACATCTGCTTCACGATTAGTCATGCTTGCTGTGCATGGTACGCGTGGGGCACTGGCAGTGTCCAGCATTTCATACCCTGTCACAGAATGTGTTTCAGGATTTGTCATGCATGCTGTCACTGGTTGACGTGTTAGCATGGCGGAGGGTCCCAGAGGTTTGCTCAGATCACGGGATGTGTTTTCCTGATTGGTTATGCATGTTCTGATTGGCTGGTGCTGCACAACCAGCAGGGTCCCGAAACCTTTTCAACACTTACAGATGTGTTTTCGTGATTCCCTAATGGGCATTCCAATGGGTCTGTGCAACAAACTGGCAGAGTCCCGGATTTTGCATAACATGGTTGTGATGACTCACACCCACTTTGATTGCTCTGCACAGCATGCTGGCAGAGTCCTGGATTTTGTACAGTGTCACAGACTGTACATAACCGCTTGACATATGGCACTTGGGAAGAGGCCAGATTTTTTGTTCAGGTCACAGAATGTGTTTTCATGATTAATTATGCAAAACCTCCCTGGTTAGAAAGAAGGCACAGCTGGCAGAGTGCCACATGTTGCTTTACATACTGTAGAAAGGGAGAGACTTTGGCTCACAACTCTTCTTGTATGAATACTTTTCCTCTCAATGTCACCAGAAATGTCATCTATTGATTATGCTAACAAATCCCTAGGCAAAACTCTAGCTTAGTCTCCACCACAAAGTTCTGCTGGCATAGTCGCCTAGGAGTGTGAAGAAACCACACCCACTAACTGACATAGCTAGGCTGGCAACACCGCCTATGTAGTTGCAACTTTTAGCTAGTGTCGTTTGAGCAGGTGGTTTTTAAGTATGCCAACAGAGCTCTTCCTCCTGTCAGCTCACGCTGCGTCTCTACTAGAGGGCTCTGGCAGTGCAGCTATACAAGCAAAGCATTTCTAGCGCAGACAAGCCTTTCCATAGACTTCAATGGGACCTTTGCCTGTGATGATGGAGGAATAATAGCTCTTATATAAAGCTTTTCATCTGCAGATCGCAAAGCATTTTGCACAGGAAGGTAAATATCTCAATCTCCATTATACTGCCATCAGGATGTGTCCCAATGGTAGTAAAGGCAACATGATTCACATGAGCATATGTATCATGACTCATCCAGTTCCTATCCACTCTTCTATTGAATTTCATTAATTAATATATTTGTTTCCATGTATTTTTTATTTGTGGGTGTGTTTTCTTCTTCTAAGAAAACATAAACAGGGATTTTACTTTTAAAAACTTTTAATAACTCTTCTTACTCTTATTATTCTGTTAAGCCTCCACATTGACTTCAGTGGACATTGGCTCAAGGCCTAAAAGCCATCTCCTCCATTAAGGAAAGCAAGTGGTCAAGCCTTGTTGCTCAGAAACAGAGCCGGTGAGGAATTTTTTGACAAACTGTTTTTTGGGGGTTTTTTGGCTGAAAGATGCCAACTTGTTGAAACCAAAACTGTTTGCAAAGCAGTGTTAGTTTTGATGAATCACTGAATTCAAAAACACCTTCGGGGGGGGGGAGTTTTGAAATTTGTTCAAACATTCGTTTTTGACATTTTTCTAAATGAGCAGCTTTGGGTTTTCAAGTCGAAATGGGTTTTCGTTTTGAAATTTGAGTAAATCTCTAAACCAAAAATAAAATAATAATAATAATAAAAACCTTAAAAGGAAAACTGGAAATGAAATGCTTTGATGGAGTGGAACCACATTATTTTTTTTATTTGTCACTTCATGAAAATTTTCAGAATTTCAACTTTCCATCCTGATTTGGGCAGGATTTTTTTTTTACCAATTTATGAGATTTTTGTGAGATGGGAAAACTGCATTTTCCTGCCCAGCCCTAGTCAGAAAGCCCTGGGGAAGAGAGTGCCGGGTGGTGTTGGAAAAACAGCCTATCCATTGGAGACAATGAGCCCATTCGAGGCAGTTCAGTTCTTGTGATGTACGTAACTAGATTTTGGTGGCCATTGTTTCCATGTGTCCACTCCTACGTTGGTGCCTTCAGTAACATTTTCTTACTCACCCAAAGCACAGCCAAGAATTGCTTGCTGACTTCCAGCCAGACGGGTCTTGTTCACTCTCCTGGTGTGTGAGCGGGGAGGAGGTAGGAGGAGACTAACCTTTGGGCTCCCTCCTTCTCCCCAGGAATCGAGTAGCCCTTGTGCCCCCCACCTCGCTGCCCTGGAAGCCTGACTTTTGTGCCTTCACCCATATCCCTCTGCTCCCCAGCAGCCTAATTCTTATGTGTGCCCTTCCCCACCCGGGGGCTCCTGAGAACACTGTGCCTCCTGCAGGGCTGCCTGAGGCAGAACTCCTCTTGGGGCTCTGGGGTGAGGCATACAAACCCCACACTGGAGGCTGTGGGGTTAATGAGCAGCTCTGGCCCCAGGCAGTCCTGTCCAGCGGTGTCTGTGCACGCTGAAGGGGGAGCTGACAAAGGGAAGCAGAAGCAGCTCAGAGGCAGGCAGCCAGTGGAAGGGAGCAGATCTGTGTGCTTGGGAAGGAGGCACGGTTGTTGCCTGAGACCTGGCAAGACTGAAGCAAGCCTGTGAAGGAGATGGCTTTGGAAGGTCAGAAACTTGGTTTCATGTTCCATGCTCTAATTTACCCTGTGGGGAAAAGGGGACTCTGCTAGGAAGTGATCCCGGAAGGCAGCCGCTTAGTGCCCCTAGGTGCAGGACTTAGTTGCCCACCATTGGGCCCTGGCTTGGCACCCAGTGGAGAGGGTGGGCCCAGGCTCCCCTACCAAACCTGAACGAGGGGACAATGATAGGAGCCAGTTCCCTCAGCAGGGAACCCAGCTGGGGAAGGCCCTGAACACACAAGGCTCCAGGCCCCAAGTCCCTGACCTAAGGAGGAAGCCCGTGCAGGCAGCTGAACTTTCCCGTTATTGGACATTTTTGTGTGTATGTGTGTGTACCCCAAAAGGGGTGGACTGGACCATTTGACGTGGCCCGAGGGCTGAGTCACAAACAAGGGATGGATCACCACAGGGTGGAGCTATAGTGAGGGAAGCCCAGGAGGAAGGCTACCTGCAGTACCCCTGCCTGGCCCCTAGGCAACACAGGCAGTGAGTGTTCCCCTTCACAGGCTCCTACTAGGATGGTGTCTGTCTACACTCACTCCAGTGCTGGATTGTGGTGCCTCCAACACCCTTCGTCTGCTTCCCAATATGCCTGGAGGCAAACCTGTCTGCGAATGGTCAGTATACTGCTCCTGCACGGTGGGCCAGATCCTCCCTCAGCCGGTGGAAATCAGCTTAGCGCCACTGAAATTAGCCAATTTACATCAGCTGAAGATCTGCTCCAAAGTATCTTATTCTAGTTAGGGGTCCATTTTATTCCTTTTTGGGGTATTGGTTAATATAGTTTGGTGCTGGCTAGCACATCACTACCGCTGTGTAGAGAACTTCTGATTCACAGCTGTCAAATGGGCCCTTCTCACTGGCACTAAATTCAGTTGAAAAGGCTCGAAGAGTTCAGTCTAAACAGCCGAGGGCTATTCTCGACTACGCTTTAAAGAAGCTTAAAATGGAAGCTAAAAAACCCTGCCGCCCTTTTGCACAGAGCTTTCCTCTCACGGATGTCGCTGTTAGTCTCTTTCTTCTGAGCAGCCTGTAGATCTTTTCAAGGATCAAACTCTGTTGCAGGCAACCTCTCCCAGCAGATCAGTCAGCCAGACTTGTGCAGGGCTCACGTTTAGAGACGAGCGAACAATTCACAGTGAATAATTTATCAAATGAATTTAGCATCTTTTCCTGCTCACAGAATATCCATGACCAGATGTTCTCTGCATTGGAAATTAAGGCTCAGTCCACGTTAGACAAAGTGGTTGTGCTGATGGAGCAGTGATGGTGCAGTGAAAACCCCTCACATAGATGTGCCCACATCAATGCTCGGCAGGGTTTACTCTGCGTGGTTTACTCTAGAAAGTTACTGGATTAAGCTGCATCAGTATAAACCCCATTTTAGCACCAGTCCAGCACATCAGCATTAGGGGTTTGCGTTGGTGAAAGTATGTCAGTGCACTGGTTCCAATATTTCTGATTAGGAAAGGCCCCAATTGTCACATATTTTAAACCCTCTAGATTGACCTTGAATGTATTTTGAGCTGAATTGGCTAGTTGCGATTGGCCGGGTCTGTTACATGGTATTGTTACTGTTTCCTGATTAACTGAGTGCACAAGCACTCCTGGGTGTGAATGCCAATTATTGTACAAAACAACAAAGACAAAAATAAAGGAGAAGTCAGTTAAACAAAGATAAAATATGAATGTTTAGGTTTAACTGTTTTGGCACTGATTCAGCAAAGCACCTACCGAGATGCTATGCTGAATTGGGGAGAGGGTCCTTAATTTCCACTTGCACTAATTAGAATTTACTGACCTTGAAGGGAATGCAGAGTCTTTAAGAATCAGGAAGGCAGGGTAAGTATTTATGAAATAATTAACCCATTACATGCCAAGTTCCATGTGGTTAGCTACTCACACTCAGTAGGATATTGGACACCGAGGGCCACATTTTTAAAGATATTCAGGTGCCAAGCTCGCATTGGGAATTAGTCTATTGTAGATCTGGAGGGCTTGACCCAGCTTGGGACAGTTTTCATATTCACTGGTCCAGTAAGGCGTGGGAGAAACCTGGCTCTGTGGTATGAGGACTGATCTAGCCAAAGCTTGCATGCTCTGAATAAGTGAAGCATATGCCAGCAGATTTGCTGTGTTGCCCTTGTAGATAGTATGTGCGCTTAAGATAATTAATTATTTCAAATTTCCAGTTGTCAGACACGGGTTTTGCTTCGACATCTGCCAGTTTAGATCAGCGATCAGTGAAAACGTGTTGATAACATCAGTTTCGCACTCACTGACATTATCCTCGGCGCTGACACTCAACAAGCTCAGAGCTGGCGTACAGCGAAGGTGTCTCCTCGATGTCTGTGGCATGAAATACCAGTAATGAGCTGGATCCAGCCTTGGTTATGCAGTCCCTTAATTGAATGAACATGGGGACTTATTTCTATAGTGGACTGAAGGAGGCCAGAATATATTCTGGTAGGGTGGGGGTGCGGGGAAGTCATTCATTTAGGGTGAAAATAGTGCAAAGAGCCCAGAGCGTGGAATGTTGTTTTCATTTGCAGGCTGATAAGTCTTATAATAAGTGTGGTGGTGATAAAATGATATTTTATATTTAGAGCCTCTTCACTCCTCTCTTTTGTTTTTGTTTTGTTTTGTTTCCAGGGTAGAGTTCTAATCAGATTGTGTTTTAGCTGCATTAGGTCATTCTGATTTTAGGAAGGAGGCTGAAGGACTCATTCTAACAGAAGAAATCATATCCCGTTGAATCATTTGATGCTAGATTTGAAGTGTTGCCAGGAGCCATGATGCATAGTTACAGGGGTGTCGAGTTCAGAAGGGTGAGAACCCCCTATTTCCTTGGACAGTGGGCACTGACAAATGCTAATCCCGAGTTTCTATCTGATAGCTTGATCCAAGGATGGTCATTATAACTGGATTTAGAGTACACAAGGTAGAAACCGTAAGGGTTAAAGCAGGCTCAGTGATCATGTTCATTAATTAAATGATCATGGACCCACAATGGAAGCAGGACGTTGCTTTGTCAGGTCAGCCTGCGTTTTGTGAAGCGATGGTGGAATGTTTGCTTTAAAGAGACTGGGCCAGGTACTCAGCTGGTGTAGTCAATGGAGTGACACCACTTTATAGTGGAGTGTTTCCAGTCACACAAGCTGAGGATCTGGCCCAATCCCTTGAGTTAATTTAAAAGCAACTGGCTTCCAAAAGTAAGGAGTGTACTTCATACCTGAGGTCCAGGGTTTGGGGAGACGTTAAATATAGCGGGCCAGTGTAAATCAGTTGGTGTAAAACAGTGTCACTCCATTGCAGTCATTTATGCTGATTTGTACCAGCTGAGGATCTGGCTTATTAGCAGGGAAAGCTGGAACACAGAGGTGAGGCCTGCATTGGGATCTGATAGGTTAATGGTCATATCAGCTGCTCAAGAGTGGCTCACAGTAGTGAAGCGATCTCTGAGAAACCTCTCAGTTTCCAGCTCTCACAAGCCTGGTTCCGGGAGAGCGCAGCTGTCATGGAAGGAACTAGGGCCAGGCAGGTAACTTGCTTGCAGCCTATGCAGGGTGTTGGTGATTAGTCTGCCCTGATCAATAATGTTAATTTCAAAGCCTAATTGGAAATGCTAGCGCCTACCTGCAGTGAATAGGGAGGGAGAAGTAATTCACAGCTGTGCTGCTCTTTGGCTGGATGTAGTTTGGGTGCAGGCATGGGCAGGAGTGTCGTGGTTTACAGCCTGAATTGTGTTGGTTATCGTTGGAAAGAGCTGGAAACGATATTATTTATTACATGTATTACAGGCTGGCCTAGGGAACTTGGTCCCTACTGTGGCAGGTGTTGCACAGACACATAGTAAGGGATAAGATTACGATTAGCCCGATCTATGGGGAGGGAACTGAGGCACAGAGATTAAATGACTTGGGGAAAGTCGCATAGGGAGGCAGTGACCGAGCGAGAACTGAACCCATATCTCCTGAGCCCCTGTCCAGTGCCTTAACCCCAGATCACCCTTTGTCTCTCTGAAGGGCTGAGTGCTGCAAAAAAACTATCAACGTCCTGAACAGGCCTCACAGTCAGGGAAACCCCAGTTTTCTCTTGTTCCTGTCCAGATCAGAGCAGCCCTCACAGGGGTATCCTGTAGGCATCAGGAAAACATGGATGGTGGCTCGTTTAAGTGTGTTAAAATATTTTATAGGCTGCCAAGTGGCAGAGGCAGCTGCGATTGAGTCACTGTTTTCACACTGCTCACTCCACGCGATGCGTTTTATCAGCATTATCTCCACTTCACCCTGAGTATCTGGGGGAATCATCAGAACTTATTCCAGAGTCAGCATACTGAATCTGTTCAATTTCGGCAACATGGCTGCATTCATAACCTTGTCATTATCCAGGAGATGATAACCTAAGGCAGAGTTGTTCATTTCTTAAGTCATTGAGCAATGTCCTGTTTATCATACTGTGCACATCCAAAAATATCACACGCACACCAAGCTTTTTCTCCCCTAGAGCCATCTGCAGAATTCTCTGCCATTTGGGCAGCCCTATTATCGTCTCTGTCCCTCGAAACAGATCGCAATTTATACCAGCTCCGTTGCAGGTTGCTTTATATCCTTTCCACCACATGCTCCAGCATATGTAGACGGCAGCATCCTTCATGGATTGTGGCTCGCTGTTTTAATGTTTTTAACATGGCACCCAAAAGCTTTAAGGCAGATCTTTGCTGGGTACGACATTGGCATGTTTTAATGAGCTTTGTAGATTAGATCGATGATGTGGAATTGGGTTTTTTAAAGCGGTCAGCGAGGCTAATTAATCTGTTGTGTGTACAGAGTGTATTGGCTGTTTGGTGCCCCTGCTGGATTAACACTGATAGCACTTTTTGGCTACAGCCAAGATTTGAAATGATGTTAGAGAAGTGTGACTCTTTCCCTGAAATGTGGCTCCCTCTACAATGATGCTCACGCAGTTTCAGATCTCAAAGTCCGCAGGGCTTAGCTTTTAAAAAGCTTGTTTATGAAACAATTTTAGAGGGGATGGGAGCCCATAGCGAGGGTCTGTAAAAATCCATTTTATAACACAGGTAGCCCCTGGATGCACAGAGACGGGCAACAGTGTCAGTACCTGTTTAAACATGTTTTTTAGCTATGTGCTAACACAATTTCAAATCTCAGTGTTTAATGGGCCTAAGATGGCAACCAATAGTCTTCATTTCATTTTCCTTTCTCCGTCTTGCTTGTTCCCTTTTGTATCCATCTAGGTGTTTCTTTCTGCAAAGCAGGACAAATTAATACTCTAACTATGCCTGGTTGTGGTATAAAGGGCAGAAAGCGTGTGGTGTTATTAGCAGTAGTAGCATGGTGGGGTCAGATCCTCAAAGGCATTTAGGCACCTAAAATGGGAGTTAGGCACGTCTGCATCCCTGTGAAGAAGCTGAGCCGTACTGCCTTTCGATCTCAGCTGAGATCAGGGCCCCCTTGTGCAGCAGCGAGGTGTCGTGTGTGGCTCCGATAGATATTTGTCGTGGCCTCTGAGCAAGCAGGAAAGCTGTGGATTCCAGGAGAGGGGAAAAAAGTGGATGAAGACTGATGCCCGGTCTACACTTAAATTAGATTGCCCTAGCCACGCCATTCAGGGCTGTGAAAAATGTAGTGCCCCGAGTGCCATAATTACATACCCCTGGTGTTGATGCAGATAGGTCAACAGACGAATTCGTCTGTCGACCTAGTTACCACCTCTTGGAGACTAGAGATGGATTAGCTACACTGATGAGAAAACCCCTTCCACTGATGTAGGAAGCGTCTACACTACAGCGGCATAGCTGCAGCCTGGTAGGTGTGCTGCTGTAGCAGCTGCGGTGGAGACATACCCTTAGATCTCTGTTTGCAGTGGAGCCAGGTTTATGGCAGCACTAGGGACAGATCGGTGGCAGCTTGCATCTTCCGTGCTCTGGGTTGCAGGGAACTGGTTCAGCCTCTGTAACAGGCTAGGGCAACCCCCCTGCTGTGGAATGGCCCCCTGCTGTGGGGTTCCATAGGCCTGATCTAGACACAATGTTGCAATCATTTAACGATTGGTGTAGGGTTTTTTTTTAATGACTTAGGGCTGGTCTAAACAGTGAGGGTTTTTTTGTGCTAGTTAAATTACAACTGTTTAGAAATGGCTATAACTGACTCAATGTAACCCCTCATGCGAGGTCAAGGTGATTTACATTTAAACTGGTTGTTTTCTCATCTAGACAAGCCCCTTGTGTCAGTGCCCACTCCGGCTCCTGCAGAAGGTCTCTGGCACCAGGGATATCCCCCCAGGTGACCTAACTGCCTTTCTGCAGCCCCTTTGAGCTGGACAGCACAGGGCTGGATTCTCCTGAATGGAGTCACTCCAGATTGATATTGGCGTAACTTATAGGCGGTTCATTCCATTTTTAGTTCTTCAGCAAATCTGTTGCCGTGTCATTCCGTTCTTGCTGTTTTTATCATTCCAGTTCTCTTTACAACCGGTGGAGCTGTCTGTTCTTGGAGACCCAGGCTGAGTGGCTGAATACATCCTCCCCACCTAGGCACTTCTAAATAAAGATCCTGCCATTGCTAAGTGACTTGCCCAAAGTCACACAGACAGCCTGTGGCAGAGCCAAGCTTCCTGGGTCCCAGTGTCTTAACCCCAAGATCTTCCCTCCTTTTGGATAAAGGGTGCATACAATTTTCTCCTTCTGATGGAGGTAAAAGGAATCACTGGGATCATTCTGCCTTCAGTGGCAGAGTGATCCCCTTTAGTGCCTCATAATAATGATATAAACTCACAATATTTACTGAGCTCCTCAACCCCTTATGAAGATCCCAAGGTACATTAACATCTAGACTGGTACCATCTGCATTTCAAGAAGGGTTAATAGAATCGTAGACCTTTTCCTCTCCTTCCCCTTTCTCTTTGGACTTTTAATCATTTTCTCCTTGGCTTGTGTACTCAGCTCTTTTTAGCATGTGTTGCTATGCAAAGCTGGAAGGAGCTGTTTGGACAGAGGAGGTGTTTGTATATTTGAAGTTCAGCAAAATCAAGGTTTGACTTGCTAGCATTTCCCTTGCAGGAGGCTCAGCTGTCAAAGGTTGTTTTCTTTAAAAGAACGTTTTCAACGGTTTTCGCTGTCAATCCCTGCCAGGGGATCAGAAATAAAGGCGGGAGAGCCCTTTACGGTATAGAGCGACCTGGACAGGGGGCTTAAAACTAGCTGTGTTATTCTGAAAGCGAGGAGCCTGTTGTACTTCTTTAGAAGAGGTGTCAAATCCAGTGGTTTATTTTTGTGATAATGCCTTGGGTGCCAGCTGAGTACCCTAGACTGTGTTGCCCCACGATAATACCAACACTCTCTGTAGCTATTGTGCTTTTCTTCTGGCGCTTTCCAGTGACGGGTGAGTTTCATGAAGCACATTTTACAGATGAGGAAACTGAGGCACTGGGCAGTGGGGTGACTTGCTCAACCTCACGCAATGAGTCCGTGGCAGAATCAGGAAGAGTCGAGTTCTCCTTGTCTCTTAGTCCGCTACATGTGCTGCTTCCCTGACAGAATGAAATCCCAGCCAGATGAATGTCTACTGCCATTAGCCCTGGACCAATTTGGCAGAAGCAGTTGCCCTGGAAATGGTGCTTCTCTGGGAGGAGAAAAGCAGGAGAAGGGAAAGAGACTTAAAGCCAGAAGGGGACCATCATGATCATCTAGTCTGATCTCCTTCTCCTGTATAACACAGGCCATAGGTGAAGATATGCGAACCAGTGAGTCCTGATCCCTGCTTCAGAAGCTGGTAAGATTGCTGATAGGAAACCCCCATAAAGTATTTCTGCATGTTGGGTGATTAAATGACCGACAACAACAACATCAAAAATCAAATGCCATGGCAAGGAACCAGCTCCCGCCTCGAGCCAATTCATTTGCAGTTCTCGTTAATTTGGGCTGCCCTTTATTCAAATGTCTACCATAAATGTATTCACAATTCAGACGTTTGACTTTGTTTTGGTCGACACTACTCTAATGTGGCTTTTTCTGCATAGCTCTCTCTTTTATGGTAATCCGATGTACTGCCAATTCTTCCCCTGCTATGTACACCAGCGAAGGGAACCAGATGCTTCTTGTTTTCCTCTGAAATATATCTGAACGCTGTTTTTGTTTAGTGTTTCAGAGGGTTTGGCTAAAAGACAATGTTTCATAAATATGGCCTGCCCTGCGCCCTGTTTCCCAACTTACTAATAGTTTTGGCTGCAGTCCCCATCGTGATTTGAAATCTCTCCTCATCCTCATGTAAATGAGCCCACTGCGAAAGCAGGCCCGTTTAATTCCTCCCATGTGTCCAGCTTTAGTTTTCATTCCGAATCAGTCATTCCATGTGAAAGGGTAAGGGCAGCAAGACAGAGCTGACTTGACAGCTTCGTTCTCAGGCACCTCGGCCAGGCGTTGGCCAATGAGGAAACTTCCTTGAAAGTCATTCATTTTGTGTCTAACACTGACAATGAAGGGAGAAAGCCATAAAATTACAGCAGGAGCTTGGACTGCTGCAAAATCCTTGTATCCAGCAGTGTTAATAAGCTGTGCAATTAGCCGAATGGCCTTGTGAAAGCTTTTGTAATGTGCTAAGGGCCGATTTATTTTCAAAGCCTAATGCAACGGATGAGGCAAAATGCATGCATGCCCCTGGAGTCTGAGTACCCACGTTAAGTATTGCACTTTTGAGCACCAATTTGCACATTCAGTTACTAGAGTTGCACACGTGGGTGCTAGTTTGCACAATACAGGTTTTGCCCTGGGTTCAGTGGGAGTTGAGGGTGCTCAGCATGGTGCAGGAGTCAGTTCAATTTTCCCATCAGTCAAATGGGGATGGTATTTACCCACCTCTGTGAAGCACTTTGGGCTGGACTCTGACTCTAGGCATAGCCTTGAGCAAAGGGTAGTGTGTAAACACTGTTACCCCAGGAATAGCCCCGGGAGACATTTAGCCTACAGACATCCACATCCTTGTCACAATTCCTCCCCTTCTTTTGCCTTGTGCCCAGGAGATGGTCTTTTAGTGCTGGCCATCGCAGTAGATTGTTCTCCTTCTTGCTTTGGCTCACCCTGGCCAGTGAGCAAAAGGAGGGAACCAAGACTCTAGTTTCAGGGAGGGAGGTAGTGGGGAAGCTGCCCCACTTAACCCTATGTGTGCAGAACCAAGAGCCAGGTAGTCCATGGAAGGATATAAAGGGAGGTCTTATCCCTTCTTCCTTGGGTGCATAGTCGGAGTCTAGCCCTTGGGATCTATCAGTGGAAAGCACTATCTATGAATTATGTATTAGTGTATTTCTGTGTATGGGGATGCTGCTTCCCAAGATGAAAATTCCAGTAAACTCAGTAAAAAAGATAAAGTAAAAGGTATTTTAGGTATTATTATTCTTGATTATTCTATATTCTTCTCTCTCTCTCTCCTCTAGGGTACCAGGTAGATACAGCCAGATCGGCAGGTGATCTATCGATCAGTCGATCGATCAATCGATCAATCATCATATATCATATATCAATCTATCAATCCCATCTCGACTCCTCTCTCCACCCACCCAGGAGAGAGGTGGGAGGAGGGGGATGGGTGGCTGTCGATCCCACACAAAACACAAGTCAAAAAAAGATAAAATAAGTATAGTCGAGCTCAGCGCTACGCTCAGTGTAGTGGGCCACTAGCCTCAGGTGGTCCCCAGGGTTAAGCACTAACTCAAAAAAGGTTCAACTCCCCAATCTGCCACATCTCTCTCTCTGTCTCGTGAACAAAATCTTCATTTTCTCATTCTCATGTTCCCCATGTTCCCATCTGTAAAATGTTTTTCCCTCTCTCTCTTGTCTATGTCTATTTTGCATGCACTCTCTCTGTGGCAGGGGACATGCATGCAGTACCCATTTGGGGCCTCTAGGCACTAGTGTAATAAAAATAATATAAAAAAAAGCTGGGAAAGAAAAGAAAAAGTACCTAGTGTGATAGGAGCCAGGCCTGGGCCCACACTGGGGTGGGGGGGGTAAAGATAGATACGCAACTTCAGCGAGAAGCGTAGCTGAAGTCGATGTATATCTTTTTTTTGACCTCCTTCCCTCTCCCTCTCGGCTCATGATGGCCGGGCTCCCTGTCGACTCCGCTTCCGCCGCTCACCCTGGTGGAGTTCCGGAGTCGATGGGAGCACGTTCGGGGATTGATATATCGTGTCTAGACGAGACGCAAGCTATTGATCCCCGATAGATCGATCCGCTACCCACTGATCCGGCGGGTAGTCTGGACGTACCCTCATTGATTTCTAATGAGATTTAGGTGCTGAAAAACATTTAGGCACTCTTGACAATTTTACACACACGCCTCCCATAGCTGCTCCTATTTTTATCTCATCTCTGCTTTCACCTCTCTATCTTCCTTTGCTCTCTCTCCTTCCCCCCACAATGCCTTAAAATCTTTTTATTGCCCCTTTCTTATTTTGGGTCTGATTGGGCTGTATTTCTTCTCGTGTGCCAGATTTATGAGTTGTCAAGAACTCCTGCCATATGCCTCTGACTGATGACAGATCCCTCCCCCTTCCCCACCAATCAGATTCACGGCTGTTTTTCAGGTCCTTTAATATTGTAATGCTGAGACTGTAGCTTTTATTTGCTTTCAGCTTTGGTCCCTCTGTAGAACTTTCAGGTATTTGATAATATTGCCCCCAACCCCCAACGTACCCTGTGATCTGCAGCTGGTCTCATGAACTGTTTTGCAGTGGATTAGTTCATTGCATATGACTGGGAGAGATGGAGAGAGGGGGGAAAGAGCACAGCATTACTGATGAATTTAGTTTTCCATAGGCTCAGACGATTCTTCAAACCTTGACAGGGATTGACGTTTTTTCTTCAAAGCCATGATTTGCTGTGGAATTGTTGTGTTTTTTATTAACATACTAGCAGTGAGTGCTTAAAATGGTTGGCTTTGCAGCTCCCTAACTTCTTTCTTTAATAAATGCATTTTAGGCTTACATTTTTTCCCCCTCTGTGTCAATTGGGGTGGGGGGACTCTTTCTACCCCTCAGATATACACAGACTCTGCTTAAATCATCCTGATTTCTCTCTGAGGTTGCGAGACTTTGGCTTTTAGAAGCTTGCCACACCAGAAGTTAATAAAGCTTCCCCATTGAAAAGGATAGAAGCGACATTGTGCTTGGGATTTCGTGGAAGAATGCTCGATTATTGCCAAGATATAAAGGGCTCCCCAGCTCTGTTAAGCACATTGGATGTCTTCCTAAAACATGGTTTTGAAATTCATTTGGCGATCGTTGTCCTTGAAGGGTGCTAAGGGGCTCACCACCTCTGCCCCATATTGCTCGACGATTGCAGTGGGCCGTCTCCTGGATGCTCTCCCAGAGTCTAGGGGAGCAAGAAGGAGATGGGACTGAAGTCGGCATAATGAGCTCCAGCATGGGTCCTGGAGCGCTGGCTGCTACCACTAGAGTTAAAGGAGTATCTCCAGCTACGGGGACAGTGGACAAAAGCACAGGCCACTGGCTCTAAACAAAAAACCCCACTAACTGATAGTAGTAATAAGCTGTTATCCTTTATCTGAAGCTGCTGCTAGACACCAGGGGCAGGGGTGATGACAAACATAGCCAGCATGTGACATGTTCCATGTGCTCTTGCAAGAACAGGACAAGTGTAACTTCTCTCAATCATCTATAGGACTGTCCCAAAACACTGTAACATCACTATTGTGAGTTGTAGTGGTCTGGATCATAAATGTAGTAATAAAGTTTCTGTCCTCAGTTACCTTATTATAACACCACTGAAGTCTGTAAGCAGAATTGTAAGTAAGAGTGCATTGTACAATGTACTTAAGTGGCACTCTTCAGCTGTAGACCCCACAGTGCTGTATGATGTAGCTCTCTACAGATGGGGGAACCTTAGGCACAGAGACCTCATGTGACTTGTTCCAAGTCGCCCATCGGATAAGTGGTAGCGCCAAGAATAGAACGCATGTGTCCTAACCTATGAAAGTTTAACTATTGTTTTCACTGGGAACAGGAGAGTGCTTGGAGGTCGACTGGGCATGACCTATAGGCAGAATGTAGCTCTCTGGCCCAAAGCCAACTGTACACTACAAACCTTTGCCAGCCTGGGCCGTGAAGAGGTGTGATCTGTGACCGACACATAGATGAAGTTATACTGGCCAAAGTGCACTTTTACCAGCGTAGTTTATTTCACTTTGGGGTGGAGGGCGGAGGAGGCTGGCTGTAATAAGCTATGCCAGCAAAAGCACAGTTTGGGCCAGTATAAGCTGCATCCACACTAGGTGCACTTCACTGGCGTAGTATCCCCGTAGCGTTATACCAGCAACGCCTTCCCAGCGTAGGCCTGGCCTGAGTGTCCTTAAGTGACACCAGGGAAATTCACCCTGGTGAAGAGGGACACTAGGCCTATGCACTTTTGTCCCACTTACACCTCAAAATAGGGCTTAAGATGGCTGGGCATGATGCACAGATCTCGTGCTGGCCCTCTGCCCAGGGGTGAATTTCATCTCTGTGCCTATGCGGCATTACCTAATGGGCTCAATTCACCTCTGTTGGAAATGGCTGAGACCTGACCCATTTGGCTGGTGGTGAATGTGGCATGGCCAATTTACTGTCTGCATCATGCTACCTAGCTACTACCAGGCAAGTTAATGATGAAGTGACAGCTCAAGAGTTTTCAACAAAGCAGTGTCAAGGTCAGACGCTTGGTATTTTTTATGGTCTAGTTCCTTGGTATTTTTATGATATTATTAAAAATGAACTCGAGCTTCCCATGGAAGACCTACTACTGTTTGAAGCGTCTATACAGCTGTGCACGCTATGGCACATTTAGTGCATGGTAGCAGGGGGCCACTTGGCCACTTAATGCGCGGCTGGCTGGCATGCTGAAGTCACACCGCCGCTTGCTATGCGCTCAGTCTCCGTGCAAACAAGCCCTTACAACAGCTTGATGTGAAGCGCTTGTGTCTTGAGATGGGTGTTCGCATTTTCCAGGTGCCTTTCGCTTGCCCAGGTTCCATAGGAAAGAAAACAGAGGCCAATATTAGTGTCTCAGTACTAAGGCCGAAATGATGTAGGTGCCCAAATGTTAAGCACCTATGTAAGTGGCTTGGAAATCAGTGGGAGCGGTTTGTTGCAGCACCGTGACAGGTTATTTAGGGGCTTAAATGTGGCTTTCAGGGGCAGTTTTAGGCAGCTAAATGTGAACCTTTTGGCTCAAATTCATTCTGCAGTGATGTTTAGATTTGGCCTAAGAAAACATATCCCCTGCGTATCTCCTTCTCTTCGAATGTCTGCTGCCTTTTTTGTTGCTGCTGCTTGGCTGTACTAAGGTAGGGGCTAAAATGGTTATTACAGAGCTCAAGTCAAAAACAAACAAAAAACCTGGCAGATCAAGGGATGGCTGCAAACAAACGGGCAGCTTATAAAGAAGCCAGAAGGGGGCGGGGTGTCTGTGCGGGGGAGACTATCAGTTACTGTGAGGAGTGATAGGAAGAGAGGCTGCTGGGGGTAAAGGCGCCTGCTTTGTGCTTGGATGTTGTACAAGGCTTGTTTTCTGACACAGCCTGTTAAGCAATCAACAAGATCAGAGACGTAACCCAATCAGGCAGCATAAAAAAGAAATCCCACCCCTTGACACACATGGGGGTGATTAGCCAGGTGGCAAAAGAAAACTCCAAGCCAGACATGAAAGCTTCAGCAAACCCAGGGATTCATGCCTGCTTAAAAAAAGAAAAAAAAAAGTGGTTGAAATGCCAATGAACTATCATAGCAAGTCACTTGGTTTTGCTATGCCCTGTGGCCTGGTCTACGGTTGGGGGAGGGCGGGGAGACAGTAAGACTTCCCTGGTAGCTACAACTGCCAGGGGGCAACTATGGCGGGTGCACTAGTGTGAACAGGAGTCACTGTCATCAACAGTCGTTATTATTATCATGGTAACATCTAAAGACTGCGCCCCCAGCAGGTCCTAGTGGAGCCGCTACCTACGGTTCGTCCCCTTGGGAGCTGTAACCAGTAATGAATTCAGAGACCCAAAACAGCCTTCTTAAAACAAAGTATTATTTATTCTTAACAATAGGAAAAAGGCAAAGCATAAGTGAAGAGCTTTGTTTAAAAAAAAAAAATCTATATGTCTATCTTACTGCCTGGCCTTGGGGGCTGGGGGCTGCTAGTCGCCTCTCAACAGTCTCTGCCTCAGTCTTACCTCCTGGCCTTAGAATCATAATCAGGGTTGGAAGGGGCCTCAGGAGGTCACCTAGTCCAACACCTGCTGAAAGCAGGACCAACCCCCAACTAAATCATCCCAGCCAGGGCTTTGGCAAGCCGGGCCTTAAAAACCTCTAAGGAAGGAGATTCCACCACCTCCCTAGGTAACCCATTCCAGTGCTTCACCACCCTCCTAGTGAAAAAGTTTTTCCTAATATCCAACTAAACCTCCCTCACTGCAACTTGAGAACATGCTCCTTGTTCTGTCATCTGCTTTCACTGAGAACGGTCTAGATCCATCCTCTTTGGAACCCCCTTTCAGGTAGTTGAAAACAGCTATCAAATCCCTCGTCATTCTTCTCTTCTGCAGACTAAACAATCCCAGTTCCCTCAGCCTTTCCTCATAAGTCATGTGCTCCAGCCTCCTAATCATTTTTGTTGCCCTGTGCTGGACTCTTTCCAATTTTTCCACATCCTTCTTGCCGTGTGGGGCCCAAAACTGGACACAGTACTCCAGATGAGGCCTCACCAATGCCGAATAGAGGGGAATGATCACATCCCTCGATCTGCTGGCCATTAGCCTTCTTGGCAAGAAGGGCACACTGTTGACTCATATCCAGCTTCTTGTCTACTGTAACTCCTAGGTCCCCTTCAGGGACTCCCTTTTTAAACCAGCCAATGGTCTTGGTTCTGTCCTGTACCAGCTGAATGATTGAGATAAACTTCAAAGCTGAGGGCTCTGCATTGTGTCTTATATCTTGCATCTGACGAAGTGGGTATTCACCCACGAAAGCTCATGCGCCAATACGTCTGTTAGTCTATAAGGTGCCACAGGACTCTTTGCTGCTTTTATCTCTTGAAAAGTTTGCCAGGAAGGGATGTGAATATTAGGACCCATCCTCACTTTCTGGGTGCAAATCCTGACAAACCAGCTAGTGAATGACCACACGCTACGCATAGAGAGAACACAATGATCCAGTCAAGATACTGTAGTTCTAAATTGTTACAGACACTGTAACAGCAGAGCCAGGTGAAGGCATAAGTTAGCAGTTACAGTGGTCTGAGTCAGACTCCTTCCCAAACACAGGGATGGCGTGAGAGCACAAGGTATGTGCGTGTATGGGATAGCTGGGAATCGTGACGGTGGGTGTTACTGTGGCTATAAGACCTATGATCTCAAAGGTAGGTCATGGCTAATCGATGCAGAGCCTTGGAGGGCTTCCGAGCCCTGTGGGACATTCTAACCCCTGCTTACAAGAGTCTTTCTACAGTTGAGTTTAACTCCAATGACTGGAGTGCCAGTTAACTCAAGCGCCATATGTCTGTGGTTTACTAGAGCACAATGTAGGTAGCCAGTGGCTATTACTTGAGGCTTTGACTGCAGACAAATGTGCCCAAGAATAAACATTTGGGGGTTGTCCAGACTAGCCCCACATATTAGCTAACCTGGTTCATTAGCAATCACTTAACTTGAGTTAAGGAATTTGATTGCAGACAAACCCTTAGATTATATAGGGGTAAAAAATACCTCCACCCACCTCTGCCCCATCTCCTCTGGTGTTCCTGTTGTTGGTCTCATAGGCAGGACTGTGACTTCACTAGAAGTGTTAATGGGAGGTATTTTTTGGCATAAAAGCCGGTATAGCCATAATGTATTTGTTTAATTCATTTGAATATTTGATAGAAGAAGTGCCCGGGTGACAAGAAAGTAATTAAAAATCAGAAAGACAAGATCTTAGGGGAGAGAAAGTGAATAAGTAGGGGAGAGCCACAGGCTTCGCTACCTGCTCCTGCCAGTAATTAATTAATTACTAATCCATTCATTAGTTCAGACCTGGAGTTGGGTCCCCGTCTCCTCACTGTCCCTCCTCGTTCCTTAGAGAATGTGTTTTATTTAAAAATTCCTCATTGAAACAAAACTCAAAGCATTTTTTAAAAAAAAAAAAGCATGTTAGATTGGACTCAGCTCTTGCATATGTTCTGGAGTGGATGGAGCCCAGTCTCTCAGCAATCTGAAAATGGGGAACTCTATTGCATTAGATTGTTAAGCCTTTGATTACTCTTGCATCACAATAAAAGCCCCCTCCCGCCACTTCCCTGTCACTTGCAGATGGTGTCAGGATTAGGCAGTGGCACATCAGCATTGTTCTCCGGAGTGCAAATGCAACAGAAAAGGGGCATCGCTTGGTTTCAAACCTCCATTTAAAAAAACAAACCCGGAACAACAACAGCAAGAAAAGGCCGAGCCTAGCTCCTGGTCAAAATGAGAGGATTTTGGTTTTAGGGAGTGGATGGTTAATGCTCCCTGGAGTTTGGCAGAGCTGTATCCCCATCTATTACGTTTTAAATGCAACTGCTTTGCCTCCCATTTTTCTGTTACCTGCTTTTTGCTCTCCACTTTAGCAGTGGGGACTCTTGAACAGCAGTGATTTGCAGGCTGTGTTATGGCAGGACAGGTCTGACACTGATGGAGTTGCTTATCTCCCTTCTGTGTCCCGCTAGATGACAGCCTCTCCCTCAGGTATCAATCAGTGCATCAGTTCTTTATTCCTAGGTGAGGGAAGAGCTGTCAGGGTTGCATTCTGACTGTCATCTTCATCTAAACTGCCAGCTGCCCCTTCCTTGCTTAAAGAGGGTCTTTTATGCCCAGAGGGCCAACACTTTGAACATGGCGAGAGTCGAAACTCCTGCAAAATTTCATTTGCTTTGGTGGTTGCTGGGCCTGATTGGCTTCAATTTGTGAGGCCATCGGCAAGTAAACAGAAATTTTCCTCAGCCGCTCAGCCCTGCTTCCCCGTGTCATGGTAATGGCTGCAATCTTAGCCCTAACTCGGTCATTGACAGGCTGATGCAGCCGAAACAATTGTGATGTCATTACTGCTGTGAGATGCTGAAGATAGGCTAGACATGCAAATGTCTTGGAACAAACAGAGCCAAGCAAGATGATTTAAAATGCCAGTAGGCAGCGGCCAGGACCTTCTCCTACTGTAAAGGGAGGGGAAGAAGGAATCCGCTCTGTGCATGAGCCTGGCTTTCAGCTCAGTCCCAACTGCAATGACATTTTTCCTTTCACTGTTCTGAAAAATGAACAACCTGACACTAACGCTGGATGGGCTTTAGACAATCTGCATATTGTAGGAGGCTTCCATAGCACTGAAGAGGCAGTGCAAGGCTCTGGGCATTACCTGTCAAGAGCGACAATTGCCTTACAACCAAGGACCATTGCATGATGGAATGGTCAGGGCCAGCACGGGCACTTTGCTAGGTGGTTTGATCGCACATCACTGGACTGTGTGTAAGAGCTAGTCTTGGCTGCAGTGCTTAGTGTTAGGGACCAGTGTAGTGCCCGTACTAGCATTAGAATATGATGTAGTATTATCCACACAGGTTAGACCAAGCCATGTCCTGGCACACTTGGGCCCCTCCTGTATTATGTGGGTGTGATTAAAGCCCAAGACTGGGACACAGTCACTTTGGGATTCAATTTCTAGAGCTGCCACAGACTCTGGGGAAGCCAGGCTCTCCGTTTCCACTCTAAAGTGGGAAAGGAATAATTCCCTTGTCACTCCTGTCTATTTGGACTGTAAGCGCCTTGTGGCAGGGGAATGCGTTTTGCCCAGCACCTGGTGAAAAAGGATCCCTCGATGTTGGTTGGACTTTGGTAACACTATAAGGCACGTAGTTCTAGTAACCAGGGTGGGGAGACATTACATGTTCCTTTTAAAAACTAGGGCCAAATCCTAGTCTCAGCTATGCCACTGGAAATCCGGAGTAACTCCAGTTAAGTCCCTGGAATTTCTTTGTAAACAGCCCTCACCTCGCCCAGCTGTAACAAAGCTCCTTGGCAGTGTCATGGCAGCTTGGGCTCCTGTGTACATACACACTGCCAAACCATATTACAGTGTCGTTGGGCATTATCATGTCATACCAGCCCCAACACTGAACATTTTACAATGTGAGTCGTTCTTCTGTTCAGCCACACCTTAGGCCGAAGTTTGGAACAGGAACACTAGGGGATGCTTTGCAAAGGCGAGAGCCAGCGTGGCGGTCAGCAGAATCAGCAACAAGTACCAGGAGTCTTGGAGAATGTACCAGGAAAAGTTCATCTGTCTTGTGTGCTGACAAAACAAAGGTTGTCTTTGCATTTGACTTTGACACCAGGTTTAGCTATCAGCCTAGATGTACACACGAATGACATTTAGGGAAGCAGAGAAGGGGAGAAATCCCTTTTAAGGAGTGACTCTTGCGCTATGCAGCCGCAGAGTGTTGACCGACTCCTTGGTGACCTTCCACATAAGGCAAATGAGCCTTTAATATGGGACGCAATCGTCGGTGGGGAATATTAACGAGTGGAATCTAATATTTGTACTATTAACATAATGGGAGACTTGACATTAAGAACGATGGCATAAACTTGCCAGCTCTAGGCAGGTGCTCTGATAGGGTGTAAGCATGGGAGTAATGTGTTACCTGTTTATACCAGCTCTGAATGTAACACAAGATGTTCTGCCAGGTGTCACCAGATGGTGCTGTTGTAGTCTTCGCATGCCAGCAAATGCTTAGTCTTTAAAGAAGTGTTGTCTTGTTGTGGTGTGAAACAGAAATCCTTGAGCAATGCTGTGGCAGATAGTTTAATCTCGTTCTTCTTCTCTATATATTTGGCAGCACGTTGGGCACACAGCAGTTTCCTTGGAAGCAGGTATTGCCGTGTGGGCTGGTATTCCTGGAAGAGGGCACTGCCTGTGTCTGTGACTGCCTCTGCTTCTGAACTGGGGTGCATGTAAGTTACTTTGAATGTATGCAGCTTTTATGTCACTAATTGCTCCTCTGCTGGGAAGCCAACCTGCAAGGGCCCTGATCCCTGCTACCACGTGGCAAAGGTACATTAGCGTCAGAAGAAGGGGCAACAATGAATTTTTTTTAACCATAGCCTGGTTGATTAGGTAGCTAAAAATCCTTCACTGTGCTATATTGAAACCCCCATCCCATCTGTCCCGGGTGCAAATGTAGGCCAGACAGCCATCTGACCAGTTAATGGAGCAGACTGCTGCGTAACATTGTGTAAGCAGGAGGTGCAGAAGCCTGGCCAGTCTCGGTCAGTTTGGGGAAGGGGGTGCAGTGTGGGGGGCTTGGCTGGGCCCCTCCAAGCACGTAGGTCCTCAGGGAGCCCGGCTGGAACAGGCCCTGGGCTGGCTGACCGCACCACTCTCGAGGAACCGGAGCAATTTGCCCACCCTGGGACCAGCTCTGGCTGTACTGCTGGCTCAGTCCGGCAGAGGCAGTCGCCTCTCAGCAGGGCTGGTGAGTGCGGCTGGGAGGTGGGGAGTGGGTCTGGGGGAGTCTGGTGGTGTGTGCGCTGGGCTGTGAAGGGGTGGAGAAGATCTGTGTGTGCTGGGGCACTAGGGAGAGGGGGTTCTGTGTGGGGTAGTGGGGCTGTGGACAGGGGCTGCTGTGCCGGGCGCTGTGCATTTGTGGCAGGGGTGTGCTGGACACAGTGGGTCCGGGGGGGGCCCGCTCTGGCCATAGGAAATTGGGTGTGTGTTCCAGTGTGGAGCAGGGCAGCAAGAGGGGGGGAGCTGTGTGACCCGGCATGGCCCCATCCCCGAGGGGAAGTGGGGTGCTGACAGCACAGGGCTAGGCAGTCACTGTATGTCTGGCAACTGCCAGTTTGTAAATAGTGCCCTTGCACTGAGCTGGGCGGAGCCGGGCCACCCCGCCATGCCATGCCCCTGACTGACACCTCCCACCCCCATGCCGTGCTCCATTGCCCCCATGGGGGCCCACAAATGTTTGGCGCCGGGTCCACAGAGTTAATCTGGCCCTGATCCTACTCCAAACCACAAGAAAACTGGCTCAGGGAATAATTGCTCTGAGCAGAGGTGAGCAATTGAGGAAGACTTGATCTTACCCCCTTCAAGTGTATCCTTCCTTCTGTGCTGATAATAGAGTTTGTCTACACTCTTTCGGGTGGGAGGAGGCGGGGGGCATAAGCTGTGAAATGGTCATATCATTTTTGTTTTGATCCATCTTTCAGTCACACCAAGGACCCACAGCGTATGTAGTTGGGGGAGACGGAGGAGGGATAACAAAAGAAAATGGAGAGAGAGAGAGAGAGAGTGTCTGGGTGAGAGAGGAGAGGAGAGAGAGAGAGAGAGAGATTAGTATAGGCCTCCCTGGGAAGGGGCTGGTTGTAACAACCTCTGTCAAACACACAGGCAGTAACAGCATTGCTGAGCATTCCACCCCCCAAGAACTAGCCATTTGTTCTGGCACCAGCTGAGATAACTGCATGAAATATGTGGACATGCAAAGGCAAAGCGTCACTTTCATCACTTCATCACCATCCCCGCCACCAGTGCCCAGACTGGCCCCAGAATCCAGCTGGACCATGTTTTGGCCTCATCATGTCTGCACTGGGGCCAGCTTCAGCGCTTTGCCATTCCTGAAGCTGGCTCAGCCTTCCACCCTGCATGTGTCAACATCTTCAGCAGGATGCAGATAAGAAGGAAAAGTTCTCTGTAAACAATGGAGTGTGGCATGCCAGGAGGCATTTTTTTAATTCAGTGGAAATGTCAAAGATCCTGCCCCAAGGACACTGAGCTACAAAAAAATGCAAGAATTGTAACTTGTTTTCTTTTTCTGAATCTTATTGTTGTCCTGAAGATTAGTAATTAGGCCAACGGTCAAACAGCTTCCAGGCACATGGAATTGTGTAAAAGGTGACTGCAGCTCACACTGGCCTGGGGTTTTGTCTGTAACAGGATCACCAATGAAATCAGGCTTCGCAGGTCTATCCATGGAATGGGCAGTTAGGGTAACTGCATTGGACGCTGTCCTACGATGTCTCACCACCATCCCTCCTCCCTGAGCTAGAGGGCTGAGAAGGCTATCAGACCCTCCTGGCCATCAGTTCCTGGCTTCAGGACTGGGTCTGACGATTTGAGTGGGATTAGTGCCAGCTGTGAAAATCATTGGTGACATCTACAGCTGTTAACTGAGCCCAGCAGCTCACTTCACCTACAACAAATTACACCATACTAGGAAGTTTTGGTTACTACTGACCTGGGGCAATTTAAACTAGCAATATCGAGACAGAAGAGCCAATCTCCTGCTATGTCCAGTCTCCCTTTAGACAAGCGATTTACTACTCCAGCATGAGTCCTGCAGCTTTGCCTTTGTTTCCCTGTGGCTGACGGTTTGCCTCAGGCATGTAGGTCAATGGGATACTTTGGACCCTCTGTTCAAGACCCAAGAAGTCCCCCCGCTCTTTCCAGAGTTTAAAGGAGAGTCCCATGGAAACACAAGCCGGACGTTCAGCCCACCTCAGCTGGAGGCTGCTTCATTCTGGTGAACCATCTCACCCTTACACCGCAGCTTCACCCTCCCCAGAGCACATCAGTAACGTTCTGACCTTCCTGGAGTCAATCAATAGTCTTTTGTCCTTACCAGGCCTAATCAGGGTAAAGATTCCTGCCGGGCTGGATTTGAGAGGGCAGGAAAGCAGGATGTCCTTCCTCCTTGGGACGCCTCCTGCCTCTAAACGAATGCTAGTTCCATCAGTGGGCCTCCAGCCAAGCTGTACCTACTGCCTCAGGACTTTTCCTTCTACCCCCTCCTTAATGGCTTTCTCCTTCCTCCTTCTTAGATGGAGATCTTGGTCTTACTGCTACCCAAACTTCACTAGAGTGAGCCACAGCCTTGCCTTGTATACATTCCCGAAAGCATGCGATTTTCATCTGGGGGTTACATCACTCCTCAGCCCTGCCTCAAAACTACATTTCCCCGGGTTCCTTTGCCTGAACAGGCCAGGCCACCAATAACTGGGGACTCACAACACACCCCCATAAAGGTCCCAGTTCGCTCTCCACCCCTTACTTTTAAATTTTCCTTTTACAAAACAAACTGGAACAGCCTCTCTACTGTAATGTTTATTAAATAGGCATTTTAAAGGGTTTTTATACAAATCATATAAACACAGTTTGATTTGTCTTTTTACAACACTGAAGAATCACAGTAAAAGAGCTGAAGCTCATATGTCCTGGCTCAGCCAGTGAATGGTTGACTACCTCGCACTGCAAACCTTGGAAAAGTTCAGCTTCTGCATACAGTTTCTTAAGGGTTAATTCCCATGCTCACCTCCCTGCAAAATGAAATCAGCAACATGACAAACATGCCTGTTAGTAATGATTACCTGACACTGGGAGGATGTGGCGATAACATTAACACTGCGTTATTAGTGTATTTTGGAATGGGCATTGCTTGAGAACATGGGTTAACAAATAGTTTGTATTTGCAGAGGAGACTGCACCAATTTTACTTTCCCTGTTAAAGTTACAAGCAAACACAGTTATTATACTGTATTAGAACAGTAAAGCACACAGCAGCGGTAAGTGAGGTATCAGCTATGCAGCATTAGTGGCCTGTTTCTGCTTAGCAAGTGTGCGCATTCAGGTCCCTGTACCAACCCACATGGACTAGAACTGCAGGACTCTTATGGGGTGTGCTTTTCCATTACGCACAGCTTGGCTAGCTCCCTCCCAAATTAGTGCCACGATCAGAAGTACTCTCCTGCCCCAGAGCTACAGTAACACTATTCAGGCCCACGTAATCATTCACATACACAATACATACAGAGAATTCACGTGTGCATAAACACACATCGAGCTGACTCTATGTATATACGACCTCGCCCCCCCTAGCTGTCTACTAGACACTGTAACATTACCATATATTAGTGACTATTGTTTCTCTAAGTTGACTTTTATAGGTGGGTGACTATGGTCCTTTTCCATTCACCCTTCCCCTTTTGTGTGATTTAGAAGAGGGATAAAGTTGATGAGTAGCAGCAATCCACCTTTGAAATGGTCTGATACATTTTACTATCACTGTGTGTCTGGTTGGTGGGTTTGGGTTTTTTTTTGGCAGAGTAATGGGTAGTTTGTGTGTGGAGGACGCCCACGTTAAGGTGGCCAATTTTTCAAAATAAAAAAAAACTGGGATGGTTTTGTGCCAATTTATTTTTTTAGGGACATGAACTAGTCACATACTAGATAAGAATGCACTTTTCAAAAAGTGTGTGTAAGTGTCACCCCTGCCAGCTTCCAACTCAACAAGGGTCCAGGCTTATTTTTCAGGCGGATTTTTTCCAAGTAAGCTTTTCATGAAACTCTCAACAAGAGCCATTAACATTCATGCTGAGCTAAAGAACCCTTGAATTGTGCCCACAGTCATTCTACTTCTTTTCTCTTCACTCCAAATGCTGCTCATCACACTGAGCACTTGTTCTACTGGCTGGCTTGTTCCTAGTACACAGAGCAAACGCTACTCCATGTAGTGTTATGCCCAGAAAACTTTGAGATTGTAAAAAAAAACCAAACGAAAATACTTTGATATCTGAATGAAAAGAGAAGCCACGTCAGGTGTCTCACAAGAAGATCCTGTTAGATCATATGAAAACAACAGGATATATGGACCCTTTAGGAATATAACTGCTGGCATAGGTGTTGGGTTCTTGCTGGCATATGGATAATCCATGTGCAGTAATATGGAAACAGTCATATAGATAACCCAGCTGTATTAAAACTGAAATAACATCATTGATGTGAAACCAGGGATTTTAAACCTTTTCATTCACTACATTACGGACATAACACATCTCTTGTGTGGCATGATCACACAGACACAGAGAGAAAATATAGCCAGACCACTTGCAAGTACAAAGACAAGACTCTTCAGTTAGGCTCTACCCAGTAGAGCATCCATGAAGAATATATTACGAAGAGGGGAAGGATGAATGCCTTGCTTGTAGTCTGATACATCACTGATCTCTAGACAGAAACACTATGTTTTTCTAAGGCACTTGATTAAAACAAAACAAAACACCACATAATTTTGTTGTTGGTGTTGGCAACAGGTCGAAGCAGAGCAGCTTCGCTCTGAAGGGATGAGACGATGACCACATTTTGGTCTAATCTGTTTACTTGATATCCAGACTGGAGTTTTGCAGCTCATACCTGACTCCATGGAAAGCAGAGGAAGTTACCATAACCCAAAGGAGAAAGAATGGTTACCGTCTTAGAAGGGCAGGCAATTAATCTAAGTGTGTTGGGTCTCACCCCGCACCGCATCCCACTCCACGGAATGGTGCCTGATAATAATTTTTTCCTTCTTATTCTGAGTGGCCATCACATTATCAAAGAATTTAAATATATAGCTATATATATAGCAGACCATTCTCTCAAAAAAGCCATCTCCAGAGTCTTGGGAACCTTACAATTGTGTGTCTTTTGTTTGCTGCAATTTTCTTATATATATATACTTTAAAAAAGGATAAAAGAAATAAAAAGAGCCCTTCTGAGGAAGGTCGCTGCTGTTTCAATCCAAGTTCTGGATTTAATAAATGGCTCTTATTCATAAATCACTTTAAGGCTCTTCAGCTTTTCTCTGAGGGGTGCGTCTACATGTAAGGTTTCCTTTCTATTTTGTTTCTTAATCTCTTAAGAAAGCACGGCTGTTTCCATTGACCCTAAAATTGGTGTAATTCTTTCCACCCCCTATGCCGCCTGTATATGGAAAGTTAAAGGCAACAACCTGCTTTCATTTTAGGCGTAGAAAGTGCAGCTTGCCGGGTTTGTATAACATGCACCAAGAACAAATCCCTTAACTCAAAAGAATATCTGAATGGGGAGAGAAGCGGGATGGGCTTTTGTGTGTGTGTTATTTCTAAAGACAGAATGGCTGAGGAATTTTCAGCCACGTATTCGGGCAAGGAAGTGGGAAATAATGATCAACATTTTATTTCTCACATCCAAAAGGTAAAGCAACATTTCCTTGGACACGTCTCAATCATTCACATAAAGGGGCAGGGGAGCATCTGAGCTCCTTTCCTTGTTCCAGCGCAGTTCTCATCATTAAAATAATTATTCAGCTACCGTAGTCCTTGCAGATTGTAATCTGCTTGCTGGAGTCTACAACTGTGATTTACGACAGGGGCCTCATGCCCATGCCCCCTTCTGTATTCCAGATTGGTTTGAGATTATGGCATTCCATTCCCATAGACAACAAGTAATCTTCACCAGCTACTCTTGCCGGAATGAAATGTCACATGTGATTCCGGTGCAATCAGTCATGCCTCAGAACAGCACTTCTGGTGGTTCATTTTGACTTTGTGCTTGATGCCATCGTACAGCTCAAAGTTGTAGTTCTCCAGAGTAGTGGAGCTTCGAGAGGAAAGCCCAGTATAGGAGCATGTACAGTAGAGCAATAACCCAGCACAAATGGCCCCTAGGAGAACGCCAAGCGAACTCATAGCTATGATGGTGACTAGGATTGGATCCAGAGTGTAGAGCCAGTTCTTGTCTTTGTCCAGCTTTGGGGTTACTGGAGAGTTAGTAGAGAACAGTGTGGTGTTGTTATCCAGACCAAAATAATCTGCAATATAATTGACATTTATTAGCCAGAGATCATTTAGTCACCTTAAACTTATTTGTAAATAACAGCATCTGCAATGGTCAGAGTTAGGGACAGATCCTCGGCTGGTGTGAATCAGCAGAGCTTTAGGTCAATGGAGTTATAACAGTTTAAACCAGCTGAGGATCTGACTTTTCAAGTGCAGTTGTAGTCAGAAATCTGGTTCTGTGGGAATCACCTCTCAGGGTCTCTGTGACCTGTCAAAGCTTCCATACCTAATTTGCTCCATTTGCAAGACCAGATGCAATGTGAGCTCCAATTAATGTTTGAACGTACAGTTCTGTTGGTACCACCACAAAACCAGTTTGTTGACTTTGCAGTGCTGATAGTAGTAAAAAAAAAAAAAAAAAAGGAAAATTTGTATTTTTTAGAAACGTAGATGCAACTTGAATGGCACATATGCAGTAATAGGACAGCATATCTTTAGTAACAAGGTGCCTGCTTTTATATAACCACTTTTTTTTACCATACTGTATTTTAAATCCTTGAGAAATAAACAGAGAAGGTGTTAAGCAGCATCACTATAAACGTTCTTATACTAAGTACATCTGCCTTGACTGAAAGGACGCTTCATCTATAGAAAGCACTCTTCCAACAGGGCCTTATCCTGCACCACTGATGGCAATTGGAGCTTTGTTATTTATGACAATGGGCACAGGATCAGGCCCATACTTCCTATGCAATATCACTGCTGGGTTTCACTCAAGGCAAGAGTGTTACTTGGAACTACTACTGCAGTACATTTCCATCAGTAGCTGAGACGTGTTCAAGGCCCTGTATGCACACACGTTTGTTGATTCTCACAACAGCCCCTGTGAGGCAGGGGGATAAGTATTATCATCCCAAGGCCGCCCAGTGAGGACTTCCAGACTTCAAACCCTATGCTCAGGTGAACTTTAGTCATAGGCTCCACAAAGACATAAGGGGCAGATTCTCAGGGGCCGTGAGCTGGTTTCAGTGGAACTATGCACAGGGCCGGTGCAACCACTTAGGCGAACTAGGTGGCCGCCTAGGGCGCCTAGTGGCTGAGGGCGCCTAAAAGCCCGCTCAGGGGAGGAGGTGGAGTGGAGGTGAGCTGGGGTGGGGGGGCCGCCCACACTAATGGGAGGGGGGGCCGAAAAGGGGAACCGCTCCCTGCCCCAGATCACCTCCACTCTGCATCCTCCACTGAGCACACAGCCCCCACTCTAAGTCTCCTCCAATCGGTGCCGCAAGCCTGGGAGGGGAGGAGAATTAGAGTGACGCCGGCGTGCTCAGCGGAGGAGGCAGAGCCGAGGTGAGCTGGGGTGGGCTCCCCAGGTGGGGTTAGCTGCTGCAGGGGGTCTCCCCAGGCGGGGTTAGCTGCCGTGGAGGGGGGCTTCCCGGGCGGGGTTAGCTGCAGGGAGGGGTAACTGCTGCGGGGGCAGAGGGGGGGCTCCTCTGGGGGGGCGGGGTTAGCTGGGTGGTTAACTTCCTTGCACCGGCCCTGACTATGCAGATTCACCAGTTGAAGATCTGGCCCCTTATTTTGATTAAAATAAATAAATGGCCAAACCTCATCCCAACTCCTGAAATGAATCCCTAAGAATGTTTGAAGATTTGTAAAGTTCAATTATATTTAAGGCCCAGCTCTCCCTGCCTGAAGCCCAAGGCCACACAAAGAGCCAGTAGCAGAGTTGAACTAAAACTCCACTCTCCTGATGCCCAGTCCTTTGCTGTGACCACTAGACCACACTGCTTCTTCAAATGTTGTAAACAGTGTACCCTGCTCCTAGTTCAGAGCAGAGGATTCTAAACAAGCTGTGATCTGGGGGAAGAGTTGGAGCATGTGAGATTTTAACAGACCAGCCATTCAGAACCCATCCGATAGACTAGTGGCTCTCAATCTTTCCAGACAACTGTACCCCTTTAAGGAGTCTGATTTGTCTTGTGTACCCCCAAGTTTCATCTCACAAAAACACACTATTACTGAAAAATGGCTGACTTTCTCATTTTTAACCATCTAATTATAAAATAAATCAATTGAGATATAAATATTGTACTTACATTTCAGTGTTTAGTATATAGAGCAGTATAAACAAATCATTGTATGAAATTTTAGTTTGTACTGACATCATTAATGCTTTTTATGTAGCCTGTTGTAAAACTAGGCAAATATCTAGATGAGTTGATGTACCCCCTGGAAGACCTCTGTGTACCCCCAGGGGTACATGTACTCCTGGTTGAGAACCACTGTGACAGACAGTGTCACAGCTGACAGTCTACCCTCTCAATGATGGTTTATTACCAAATAGAGAGAGTCGGTTTGGGATTGGGGAAAGGGAGTTGAGGGGTAAGGTGGTTTCTGGAGGGCTGTTAGGATCAGGAAGGGGGAGCTGAGATGAGGGGGCTCCTTGGGGATTGGAACCACGTAATAATTAGAGCTAGGTATGAATCAGAACCCCAGATTCCAAACATGCTCTATCTCTGGGATCTTTAATTGAGTTTAGCAGCTTGCCCATATCTCTGTAGAGGTCCAAAGCAAGTCCTTGGATCCACAGACTCCTCTACTTGAGGAAAGTTCAGACCCATATGCAAAAATTGTGGATTGTACCCTTCTCTGGTAATAGTAGACTGTGATAATGCAACATAAGTTTCCCCCTAAATTGTCCATTTTATACTCACCATCTTCATTGTCATCTCCAGGGATTGCAAAGCCGTCCTCTAAGCTTGGGAAGTCCACTAGAATGACAAAACACGTATTGAAAACAGTCACTTTGTTATGAGACCTGCCAGGTTTGAACTATTGCAAAGTTTTCCATAGCTATGGCCAAAGCCAATGAATTATCTTGAGTGTACAACAGAACAGATGCTTCATGGTACATCACATCACATTTTTTTTCCCACTAAATGACCAGCTTTTAAGAAAACGAAACAGAGGAAAAAGAAAGAAACCGGATAATCTGCACACCATTGAAATATTGTCACTACTGTCTTCATAATGGCCATAACTCATTATTAACATGGTCATGGGTATTATACTTACAACTTTCAATAGTATCTTAGTGCCCATCATTAGTTGCCATTAATGGTAGATCCATTTAACACACTCTACATTTCATCATCCCACATACATCTTAGTGGACACAAAGCCCCAATGACCCACTTTCTCTTTGGTTTCAAATAAATTCATAGTAATTTAAGGAAGTCATGTATCATCATTACAAGTTTTAATGTAAAAGCTGGTTGAGACTGAGCGAGACGGGGAGATTTGTAACTGGGTGTCCATATTCAGGCATTTATGTTAACATCTCTCTGATCCAAATGCCTTTTAGTGGTGACATTTTTTTTTATTGTTCAGCATAGATCAAACCCTACTAACCAAATGTGCTTGCCGCAGTCGAAGTAGAGCTAAGTTACGTTGCCGTGTAATCTTTCCAGTATTAGCTCTATTCTAGGATAAATGCCTTTGTATTTACACTTGCCTACATTTTTCAAAACTAACTATGATTTTTGGGTGCCCACCCGGAGACACTTACAGAAGACCAAACTTGCTGAGCACCCAACTAGCTGAAAATCAGATGCCTCCAAAGCATCTCAAGTTGCGCACCCCAAAACAGAGTCACTTTTGAGAATATAAGCTACTGTTGTGTATCTTACATGAGTTGCAAAAGAAGAAAGAGATCAATGTAATTAAAAAAAAAATCACCTAAAAATGACAAGGCCAAAGAAGTGTAATGTGCCTAAAAAGCAACATCTCGCAGTTCTAAGGGCCTTTCCAAAAATTGCAAGCTACCGATTAAACCTAAATTAATGTGTTTGCCATGAAACTATTACACAGGTGCCTCTGTTCAGCAATGTGTATAGGGCTCTACTGTTTTCAAGTCCTCCAGTTTAATAGTATTCATTTAGTGAGTTAGGGCAATTTATATCGCAGACTGACTAAGCTTGACAAGAAGCGGGAAAGACATACACACAGCCATTGAGTAGTTTGAACTGTTACCCCATCAACACTTATCAAGAGGGGAAGAACTTCAGTGTCTTAGCAAACAAAATCAATAGTGTATCCATCACTGCTTCCATGTGCATTACCCTAGAAGCCTGGGTGTATATGAGCAGCACTGTCCCCCTCAAGAGCGCCTCTCTGTCCCAGACCGAACCCTAGATTCCCACCACACCATTGAAGCCCCACTATCGTTCTGGTTAAGGAGAGACTGGGTGCAATTCTCCTTCTGAACACTCCTTACGGGGCCAAATGAGTACGTGTTGAGATGCCTCAAAGTTGGGGGGTGCCTTAAAGATGCCAGAATTACTGAGCACTCACCCTATGTAAATCAGGCTTCTTTAAAGGCAGTATGAGTAAAGGGAGCTCACTGGGCCGTTAAGCAGCATGAGACACACCTTCCTTCAAGGGCCTGGTGGCCCAAATTCACTGCTGGTGTAAGCAGTTTGTTCCACTGTCTCTTGTCATAGTTCCTGGCCTCTTCAGGAGAAATGAATCCAGAATTGGGAATTTAACAGTGGGTGTTTACATGGGAAAGCACCACCACTAGGACACTGTGGCAATCCTGCCAAGAATGTTCAGTAGCACCATCGTGATCGTCAGTGCAATGATCTCCACATCGAAATGGTATCGTTTATTGGGCATCATGGATTTAAATGGAAAACTCCTGCCTGGAGAGGTCACAGAATACAGAGAAGCCCTTCTAGATGGTAATTCAGATGCTCTGTTTGAATCAGGCATAAAGGGAGGGTGAGAGACCTGGATGGGGCAGAAGTATCTACCTCCCACAGCCCTTGGGCCTGATCCCAGAACCTAATAAAGTCAATGAGAGTTTTTCATTGACTTAACCAGGCCTTGGATCAGGCACTTTATTAGCAGGAAACAACATAGATACTTTGAAAAGCCTGTGAGTTTGGGATTTAACTTGCATAGCATAAGGATGTGGAATGGAATGATTCACCTATCTACAGGTCTCTCACTCCAGACCTAGAGATAAGCCCAATATAAAACCCCAGGTCCAAATGACCCTAAACTTTGGAGAAGATTAGATCTAATGTTTTGCAGCTGGAGTCAATGCAGGTTTGAGCTCTATATGCTCAGACAAGGCTGAACTTAGATCTTTGTGGTGGTGTCTCAGCATTCCTTCAGCTCCCAAGTAAAGACTGATTGCAGTATCCTTAATAATAATAATGCTATTATTTTCCCACATAGTCATTAGCACAGCATTTCCCTTCACCCTCATTATTCAAGTAGTTAAAAATGTTTCTTTTAATTTTCAAGTGAAGATGGGAATACAAACACAGAAGGGATCGTTTGTGTCCCTCATAATGATCAGCGATGAGAGACCCAATTAATTAAGCTGAGGCTCTTCTATCAGTAGCTTTTCAAAACAGAAGGAGCAAGTTCACCTAATTTCTGAGCACTTCTAGGACTTGACCCACCCAGATGGAAACCTTTTAGGATCTGAAGAACTGCCTGAGGGCCTCGTGCAAGTATTCGGAATTGTTCACGTACAAAAATCACTCAGAAAGTGCTCCAAGCTAATCATCAATCAGGAGACAAGAGGTCAAATTCTGCTGTCAGTTTCACCCATGCAACCATTTTGAAAACATAGATAGCATGAGCATAAATTAAGCTAGAATTTGGCCAACTGCCTGGAAAGGGAATCTCTGGACTCCACTGAGGCAGCAGAGTAGATGCCTGCCTTGGGTTATTCCAAAGGCTATTCATTTTGTCCGAAAACACATGAGAAACTCAACTCTGTTTTAGTTTCTTCTCAGTTAGTTTTGGTGAGCAGGAAGGAACTAGAAGCGTATCGGATAATCAACACTTTTGAAAGAACATCAATTCTCCAAGCCTTAATGGGAGGACTGAGCACTGGGGAAAACTTGAATAAAGAGAACATTTATACAAAAAGCTATTTACTCTGCTAGCAATTTTCTCTACTCCCTTTGCTAATATTGCTGATATTTGTGTTTTAAGAGCTTTCTCCTACACAATCCATTTCCTCTTTCAGCTTAGTCCTGTAGCAGAGCCAGGATCCTCTATTTATCACATAGCATGCTATTGCCATCGACTTGTTTGTGATGTCATGTATCTGCTCCAATGCGCTGTCTATGGATGAAACAAAACAAAAAAACCCTTATTTTTTCCATAAGTAATTAGCAAAATCAGCCTTGGCTGTTTGGTGGCCAAGACTCACCAGACTCACATCCAGTTCCTAGTAGCTATGTGCTCCCATTGCAGAAAACAGCCCTGCATTTGGCATTAATTAGCACCTTTGTTGACAAGTCTCAGCACAGATGTGAAGACCTGGGTGGGCCATGAAAACTGACCCCATGGATGTACTCCCTCTAAGTCAGGTTCAAAGCACGTTGGCGGAATCATGACCTGCTCATGTGTTGTGCCACGCCCATCATGTGCATAAACAGGATTTAATGCACCTCTCCTGTGCATAAACAGAAGGCTATCCATCTGCTATCTTTCACATGTACTAAATTTACTTGAAAATGTTAGATGAAAAAATCATTAAGGAAAGTTATGCAAGAAAGTTAAGTGAAACTCTATTTAAGTATGATGCATTTGAAAGCTTTGCCCGGTGTGAAAGGCCCTTTTTAAGAAAAATGTGTTGAATTATGGCTACGAACCTCCAGCTATTCACGCCGAAAAGCAGTAAAGGTGAAGCCAACCTAAGTGATGGCTTTCGAAATGGCCGGATGCCTAGAGGAGACTGTTATCTATTGTATCTGAGATCACCGCCAGCAAGCTAAAAGGCTAATTTATGAATCCTGAAAAAGGAAGATGAGGAGGTTTTAATCAATGTAGTTGAAACATCTTAAATAGAATGCACATACCAGCTCAAGACATGGGGCTAGCAGGACAGAGGTTGGTATTTTCAAAGACATTAGGAGGTTTAATGTACATTGCTTTAAAAAAGTGACTGAACATAATGATCGCAGGGGATGTGACACAGGAGGTAATGTGCTGACCTTTTTTGCTGCTTTCGCTCCGATTGGGCTTACGTTGTAAGAGAAAACAGCATAGCGATGTCAGCGTAGTCTGGCGCCGATATGCATGTGTATGTCTCGGTCAGTGTGCGGGGTCAATGGCTGTAAGCCCACCCAACCAGCTCCGCTCTGGGCTATGAAGTTTGGTTTCAGTGCAGTGGCATTGTTGAGGGAACCACACTTGTTCAGAACACAATGACATCTCAAAACCAGCGTGCCTAGAAGAGTCTACCTACAACATGGGCCACAACAGAACCACGCGCTGTAAATTTTGCATCACGCTCCTATATTGCCCTCTAGGGGGCCTGTTTCTCTGTCTAGAGGGCCAGTTTTCCAGACTTCAAATCATTCTTGTAGTTATTTTCTGAACTCTTTCCAATTTGTCAACAGCCTTTTTTGAAGTGTGGACCCCAAACTGGACACAGTGTTCCAGTAATGGTCTCACTAATGCCCTATACAGAGTTAATTGATATCCCTCTGCTCATGGAGCCAATGTTTGCATTTGCTTTCTACAACACTGCCTTGGGAGCTCACGTTCAGTTAGGCCTTAGATAGGTCCAAGGACGGGTTCCTGGACTGCAGGGCTCATCTTGACAGGCTGCTTTCCCTGTGGAACCCTGCTGGTGCTCTGAGGATGGGCTCCCAGAACGTGGGCTCACAATGTGGCAGTGTCATGATGCAAACACCACTATTTTGCAACGCAGGAAAGGTTCCACGTTCACTGACCTTTGCACGTAGTCAGAACCTGAACTGCTTTTGGGTTGTCTGCTCCCAAATACTACAGCTACCATAGACATGACACACTTTGCTTAGAAGAACCTTGTAGGGATTTTGTAGACGCCAGGATTGAGGTGAGCTGTCAGAGCTCCATGAGGGTGACTCATACATAAATCCTGTTTTTCACTGCATTTCACTCATCAGTGATGTATGCAAACAGCTATTTCTTTTTTTTTTTTAGAAAGTATCTGAATTACTCTAGTTTATTTTGCATGCTTGGTGTACTTTGAAATCTGACCGAATGCCAAACTGATCGCTTAAAATAACAGCATGTTATTTGCTGACACAGTGCACTGGGAATTTCCCCAAAGAAAGAAATCCACCTACATACTCATCACTCCCACTTACACACTTATCACTACCCCATCCGCTGGAGAGAGCACATGTTGAATGGGCAGCGCAGCATGAGTGCAATTGTAAATGAGTGATTGTAGTGGAGTATTGGTGACCAGAGAGACTGAGTACCACCATGTGACCAAACAATAATGCACAGGACAGCTTTATGTATTAAACTCGGTCATGCATGGACACTCAGGGGTTAAAGTTGTCCTGCCAACCAGGGAACTTTTATTGCCTCAGACATTTAACACTGAGCCATTTCTTTTAAAAATATTTAGAGGAATGATCTGAAGCTCTACAGTTTACAAAAAGCGACAAAGAGTCCCGTGGCACCTTATAGACTAACAGACGTATTGGTGCATAAGCTTTTGTGGGTGAATACCCACTTCGTCAGATGCATGCAGTTTACAAGTGTTTTGGGCCAATACACTTTTGCCGTAGTAGATGCGTGGACCACTCCAGTATTTTAAAAAAGGGAGCACTGGGCAATGTATGGTAGGGACCAGCCTTGTGCTAGCAGAAAAATGGACTATCATAGGCTACTGTAATATTTTCATAAAGGAAAGGCTGGAAATGTACTGCAGAGAATAAGCCTTGTGTTGGCCGGAAATGGACTAACTAACCTACAACAATTATCTTTGGAATCTGTCGATTGCCTTTGTGTTTTTGGTATTTCCTAGGTATGCGTTACAGTTAGTAAGGAGGTAGTGTGGCCTAGTGGACAGAGCACTGGCCTGGAACTCAGGAGACCTCGGTCCTAGTCCCAGCTCTGCCCCCATCCTACGAGGGATGCAAGTCACTTCCCTCTCTGTAAATGGAGATGATGATACTGACTGCCTTTGTAAGCGCTTTCTATGGATGCCCAGTGCTATGTATGAGCTAGGGATTGTTAGTAGTGGTATCGATTAAGGGCCTGATTCAGGAAAGCAGCCCAGGACAGCAAAGCTTAACGTTAAATATGTCCTTATGTGTTTTGCTGGCTAGAGCTGGGGTAGCGTGTGTGCTTAAGTATTTTCCTGACTCAGAACCAGCGGGAGGTAAGCTAACATAGCAAGCTTTTAAAGGTCATCACTGTGTGCACTCTTCTAGCTGTCATTTCCATGCACCCATAAACTCAGCTCCATTGTATCTACCCATTGCAACACCTTGGTCCTTTACTCTGAATGTCGCACATCACTGGGTGATATCATGTAATCTCTATGGTTCTTTACACATACTAGTGCAATACTAGTACAAGCAGGGCCGGCTCTGGCTTTTTTGCTGCCCCAAGCAGCGAAGAAAAAAAAAAAAAGATAAAGTCGCAATTGGCAGCAGCTCTACCATGCTGCTTCATTCTTCAGCGGCAATTCGGTGGCCAGTCCTTCCCTCCGAGAGGGACCGAGGGAACCCGCCGCCGAATTGCTGCCGAAGACCCGGGCGTGCCACCCCTTTCCATTGGCCGCCCCAAGCACCTGCTTCCTGCGCTGATGCCTGGAGCTGGCCCTGAGTACAAGGCACACAAGGAGACCACACTGCAGAAACATGTCCCCCAAAGGCCCTGTAACAGTGTGTAGTGTTGGGTGGTCTAGATTCCATATACAGCATATAAACCAGTGCACCAGTACTTGCATGCCGTATCAAAAATGCTGTGGTGGAAATTAGAACTTCTCTGTCCCTAAGAAACAAGGGCTCCAACTTTAACATCCTTTTAACTAGCCTTTTGCTTCCTTTAGTTGTTTATTTCTAGCTCTTTTTTTTTTAAATAGCGGAATAACAACTCAAATGGACGTCGTTTTGTTTTGTCATCGTGAAGCAGCCTGTATGGACCCACCTTGCCATTGCTTCGTTTCGCTTCCCCACTGCAGTGTGGTCTCTATAGATGTGATCACCCAATTGTTGTGAGGCTGATAGGTCCCAGTGCGAGCAAATGGAAAAGCACTTTACAAACACACGTGCCGCAGGAAGGGTTACTATCTCATATGCTTAGTAGCTGTTTTTCCAAATGAAATATCCTCACCATTTCCAAACAATTTTTACCCCCAAACACTAAACACATTTAATTTACACTAATTTAGACTAAATCCCTGCCCAATTTGAAAGAAAAGCTGTGTTTTGGATAGAGCTTAACAGAAAAGGAAAAAAACCCCTAGTATCAGCTTGACCGTCCTGCTTGGTATTGTAACTTCTGTACTTTGTATTTAAACCACCTCCCAGGAAGCCCTGGCTTGGGACTAACCTCAGAACTCAGAAAGGGGTGGGGTGCACGACAGTGTATGTCACTATGGATAGATCTATACAGCAGCTGGAGGAGTCCTTCCCAGCTTGGATCGACGTGCACGCACTAGCTCTGCTCTAGTTAGCATGTTAAAAATAGCCACGTGGCCGTGGTGGCACAGGGAGGTGGCTTGGGCTAGCCGCCCCCATATGTACATAGGATGTCAAATGAGGTGGTACTTGGGTGGCCAGCCCTAGCCACCAGCTGTGCCACTCCAGCTACACTGCTGCTGTTTGCATGGTAGCTCGAGCAGAGCCAGCTTCGGCATGTCAGCCGAGCTGGGAATTACACCCATTAGCTGCTGTGCAGATGTATGGAGGGACAGTCTCATGCTCTTGCTGTAGGCTACATTCTGAATCCATGTGAACCTCAGGGTCTGACTGTGCATTTTCAGTTAAATAGAGAAAGAAGGATTTTCACTAAAAAAGGAAAACTAAAGAATGGCGATTCAGAAAGAAAGGTGCAAGGAAAACAGGAGGGGACGAGAGCTTGGGGGAAGTACAGTCATATCCCTCTTTCTTCAGAATGCTTCCATCCCCTTCAGAATGCCTCAACCTGCTCCCATTGAAGTCAATCTCAAGCGTCCCAACCATTTCAGTGGTATGAGATCAGGCCTCTACACAGGGGGTTGGTCATACATTTTCCCTAACAGATTGGCATGGGAAGCAATAAGAACAAAGTGGATGTGAGAAATTCAGCAATGATGTCACAGCAGGGCTGTCTTTAGCAGGTATGTCGCAAATGAAGACCCCCTTCATTAGAATCTTAAGCTGTTCCACATAGGCTCCTGGAAGGCTCTGATTTTTGCATATCACCAGTGAAAGCTGCGATGAAATGATGCAGATTGCAGATGTGTCTAATGATGAGCAGATGTCCCAACATCTGTGTTATGCTACCCAGTGTTAGAATATAGCTTGACTGTCTCCTGCCCTGGTGTGCTCACACTCAAACAGTATAATCAGAAACGGCCTGGTCTCCTGAGGCAACGTGACCAGATAGCTAAGAGATATTTTGCTCTCATTTCTTCTAACGTATGGAGTAAGCAACAGACTACACTGCTGGTGGCCACTGTGCTTAGCTATCTAGGCTACTGGCTGAGTGAAGTGATCTATAATGAAGCTCTTCACTTGCAGGTCACTGGTTTGATGCCATCCAAGGGCAGTGATCAGAGAAAGTTGTTTCCAGTCTGATGTCCGGTGTGGAATAAGTTGCCCACATGACAAAACACAACTCTCTAAGTTGGTGCTGCCAGTTGTCATTTTCAGCCAAGAGGCCGAATATTGTATGTGCGCGGAGACCGACCTACCATCTCACACTGGCAGGTGCTGCCTGCAGAGCAGGGCTGAGCTGCATTGGCAGGGCAGTCTGAAGACAGCTCGGCCATGTTTGGTGGCTAGAGCTGCCAAGCCGCCACCTTTCATGAACACTAAAAAGGGTGAGGAGAAAAGAAACAGGCTGCTTTGCTGCCTCTCGATCTTTTTATCACCCTCCTTGTTGCCTTTTTTTTGGATAATGGGTAATGACGCTACCCCTCAAACTGGCAGTCACTTCTGTGATTGCTATTGGTGTCACTGAAGCCACTAATGGAAGTGCTGTGGCCAAGAGCCAGGATGCTGTCTAGCTTCTGGTCCCTTCCTGGAGTCTTTGAGCCTGATTTTGCTGCCACTTACTCTGGTGTAGATCAGGAAAAGCTGTGCTGAAGTCTTGTAAGTCTGGCAGTGTAAAACCAATGTCAAGGAGAGCAGACTCTCGCCTCCTCAGTTCCCAGCTCAGGAAAAGCAAATGTACCCTCCCAAATGAGAAACAAAATCCAATTATTGACGCTATCTGCCATAGGCACTCCTGGGGGAGCTGCCCTGAAATCAAAGGCGTTTGCCCCGTGAGGCATGCGGCCCAATGTGTGTCCAGTCATGCTGCTCACTGAATAATTATTGCACCATCTGGACTGCTTCTTGAGCAATTCTTCGTCTAAGTCACACCCTCGATGTGAAGGGGTAGCCCGAGAAGGAAGCAGCCCAGAACTTTCAGCAGCACAACACACCATTTTTTTCTTCTGTAATGCTGTGATTTGTTGCTGCTTCTTTCGTCCTGTCCTACGGTGGGTAGCATATTCAGGCAGATGCACACTTACTATTCATGGTTTTTGTGTCGATTGTGCCTAGTACAATGGAGCTGCAGCCTATAGGTGCTTCCATAATACAAATAAAATCATCAGAGGCCTTGGCTTCACTTTGGTGTCCGGTCACCCATAAAGGCTGAGTACTGTGAACATACTTTTCTGGCATAAATATGATGCTTCACAATTAATCACAGAGCAACCCAAAGCTACAGTCAGAATTGCCATACAATGGCACTCTCGGCAAAGAGGCCAAGGACAGAAAATGCCCATGCAGTGACTCATTGGTGGCTAAACAGGCAGCTTCAGCCTTCCCAAGAGTTAATCTGGTATGTTTCACAGGCAACAAATGCACCAACGAAACTCACCCACCATGTCCCTACCAATTGAGCTATTTTAAATTAGAGTAAAAATAAGTAAAGTACTTACATAGTGTATACACAGAAACAGCCCCACCACTATACCAGCAATTAAATGAACCTTTCTGGCCATATTTTTGAGGGCTGTGTACAGACAGTGGTTCTGCTTCTGATCTTACTTACACTTGTCAACTCCACTTTAGACCAACTTGGAATTCTAGCACTTCAAAATTCTGTTTGTCCTGCAGGGTGAATTCCATTGAATAACCTTGAGTTCCTGTAAAAAGCAAGCAAACCAAAAAACCCTCCCTCCTTTCTGAAGGACCAGTGGGATTTTAAGGACCAGATCTTCAGCTGGTATAAATTGGCTTAGCCAACAGCTAATCAGACCCTGGTACCTAAGTTAACTACCGAGTTGTTTTGTAGCTAAGATACCTTTATGTATTAGAACGTAACCACTTGCCTTAAATCACCTGTGTTCTTTGATGCTACAGAAGAGTGAGATGCTTTTCCTCAAGCATATACATGGGTGCCTTGTGTGACCAGCCGCTACACTACACATACTACAGGACTGCTACTCAAGCTGAGACCTGGACTACATGAACCTATTGCGGTTGTTCTCCTAAGGCCAGGTCTACACTAGAGAACTAGGTTGGTTTAACGATGTTGGTTGGAGTTTGAAAAAATCCACCTCCCTAAGTGGCATAGTAAAGCCGACCAAAGTCCCTGAGTAGACAGCGCTAGACTGATGGAAGAATTCGCCCGGTGACCTAGCTACCACCTCTGGGGAGGTGGATTAACTGCGCTGATGGAGTCACCCCTTGGCGTAGGTAGTGTCTACACTGAAGCACTACTGTAGTGTTTAAAGTGTAGGCAAAGCCCTCATCAGGGTATGTCTCCATGAGTCGAGCTCTGGGTTACATCCACAAAGGTGTGCTTATGATGACACAGATACTCACACTCACTTTGTGTATATAACTGCGGAGGCTGCCTCTGGGCCTTCTGCCTATTGCACAATAGACATGAGCTGCTGCCATTCTTTTCTCTAATGGAGGGGAATGCTGCATAGTGGAATGCTGAGCCTTCACTGTTCAGCTGGCCCTGCCCAGGAAAGCTCTACCACAGAGCTAGTCAATTATTTTTTGTCAAGGGCCAAATTTCTTGGGCAAGGTATGGGCAAGGTCTAGATTCCAGAGAAAATAATAAAAAAACACCCCAATAATAATGATAAGTAAATAAAAAAATTGCAGAGTCCAGTCAAAAGTGTCTGGCGGGCTGGATTTGGCTGCCTATTGACCATCTCTGCTCTACTGTTTTGAGATTGCTTTCTAGGGATGAACTCTGTGCTTCATATTTATTGCTGAATAGAGCTTACTGGAATTGCACGTACGCTTTGCTTTTTGCAATCATGTGCTAATTTTGGCTGTTTGTGCCTGACACGCTCCCCATCTAGCCTGTATTTGCTTCTGTTTGACTCTTGGTCGACTTGTGTGTGAAGTATATAAGGCGTAATTAACCCCCGAACTACCCCTCCCTTTTCATTTGTTTACTTAAAGATTTTTGCTCATAGTGAGACTATCAGACATTTTCTCGCCCGCTCTCTTTTTTTGTGCATGTTTGTCTTGCATTTTGCTTGGATGGTCACTGAAGTGTACAAAATGCAAATTACGAGTGTTGGAGCTCCACTGAGCTGCACAATTAAAGCAAAAAAAAAAAGAAAGTCTACAGCGCTTCAGCTATGCTTATATTTGTACAGCCACGGCAAGAGGACAAAATTTGAACTCTGAATTCTTTGATTGTGGCCTAAAAGCCAAGTAAATCCAGGAAGTGCCATTGCAAAGCTATAAGAATGAGAGACTAAAGCTTAATGCCGAAGAAAAATAAATAGATACATAAATGTTCTCTTAAGAAAAAAAATAGAACTGGCTTCAAAACAGATTTAAAATCAGAGGCCTAGCTGCTGGCTCTTCTGAGACAGCGTAAGATGCACAGGCCAACATAAAGGCCAGGAAAAGGAGAAATACTACACCAGAGGCACCTGTATTAATCCTAGGGCTTTCCACAGTGCAGCTGGGCCCCTGCTTCCCAACGAGGGTCGACAGACACGCCTCAGCTCAGCTGGAGCTAGAGCGCTATGAACGGAAGGGTGGCTGCAGCGGCTCAGGCTAGTCACCCACATACGTACCGAGGGTCTCTGGGCTTGGGGAGCTAGCCCAAACTGCCGTGGTCACGCCGCTGTTTTTTAGCTGCTAGCGTGAGCGTATCTCCGGCTACCTGAGCTGGAAATTCTGCCTCCCAGCTGCAGCATAGATGTACCCTAAACCCAAGGGCTGCTGAGCGCCTCTTCTTTTGTACTGGGGCGGCTCTCCTGAGCCATCAGCCTGCTACGCCGGCTATCTTGCTATTTTTAGCAAGCCAGAGTAGCCACTGGCCTCTTTCGGTGCTTTTGAGCACAAAATGGAGGGGGGAACCGAGGTCCTCGGCTGATGTAAAGCGGCGCAATTCAACTGGTGTTACTGGAGTGGTGCCCACAGACCCCAGCAAGGGCCTTGCCCATTTAATTCTAAACACTGAGCCAGTCCACCAGGGCCGCCCAGAGGATTCCGGGGGCCCGGGGTCTTCGGCGGCGGGGGGCCCCCCGCTTCGGCGGTAATTCGGCGGCGGGGGGGCCTGGGGAAAATTGCCCCCCCTCTGGGCGGCCCTGCAGTCCACGTGCCAAACTTCTGGCAATGGTGAGCAAACCGCGGCCACTTTTCTGTGCAGCTGACATTCAGAGGAGCAGAAAGGTTTTTTTAAAAAAGTAGCAATTTTTTTAACGGTATATTGTGTGTATCTCGTGTAGGGGCGAAGTGCACAATTTAGCTGAGCTAGCCAGCTTCCCCGGGGCACTATGAAATTATAGGTCCCAGGCTGACCATCCCAAGAAATTCCATATAATCACATGTAGCAATTTAGCACTTAAGTAACTTTAGCAAAATCCCCAAACAATCATCTGTTGGCTCGGCTGCCCCAAACTCCTAACTCGGAATGGTACAAGAGAGTCTAACAGCCACTGTTAAGGACCTGATCCTGAGCATAGGGGGGCGTCAGATTCTCAGCTGATTATAATCTTGGCACACCTACACTGATTTCATGTACACCAGCTGGGGATCTGGCCATGAGGTTTTTTTGTTAGTGACTTGAACGGAAGCATAATCAAGCTTTGAGTTACTAAAGGAAAGAGCCCTACAACTCTGAAGGGAACGTGCAATGAAACGTCAGTTTGCCCAATGTCGTTCTCATAAACAAACAAAGAAACCCTCCCCAGATGTTTGTATAAAAATATCATCCTTTTATTACATTCCACACAATACATCTTTAAAGAGTTTCAAATTTCCACAAGATATTTTCACACACAGGCAACTGCGCGATGCTGGGGATGTCACAGTTCTAGGAGGGGGAAAATTGGGAGTAAAAATCTTTTAAGTGATTTTTGTTGTCGTCGTCTTTGGTGATTTTTATTTTTAAGATTGGCCCTCAAATCCTCCTTTCACGTACACCAAAGCCCCCTCCCAAACGTCAGCAGGCTTGCCTTGCTGTAGCCGAGAGGAGAATTTTACACAGGGATGTCGTACCAACTTCGGAAATATGACTAGAGCTTCCCTACCCTATTGAAACTGTAGGTTTGATCTGAAAACGCTGCAACAGTCTTTCAATATTTTATGTCCATTATTATCTTTGATAACTTAGCATTGGGAATTTCAGAGCAGAAGTGATATGTTCGATCCTGCCAGTGCTACATAATGAAGAGGCTCACTAATAAATGCCTTCCATGCTGGAAGAAGCTCTCCTAGGGCTCACGTGGTATTGAACGCATCCTGAGAGGTGACGGATGCCCCTGAGTGCCTCCTGACTTCAATGGGAGTTGAAGGCACTTAGTCCCCTGGGCCCCAGGCTTGCAATCCCAGATGTGCGTTTACTCTGCACATCTCTCTCTTTCTAGATGCATCCACCACCACATGTGCTCAATGCGGAGAATCAGTTTTAGACGTTGTGCACTTTAAAAACTATCTCCCTACCAAAGCAGCGCTGTGTGATGTTACCAGCTAAGCAGGCATCTCCGAAATCGGCAGAGTAAACTGCCGCATGCACTGAAGCATGCTGCTGACTAAGGCTGGGAAGGAGAGAACAAGAGAGTGACATCCCCATGGACGTGCGCCACTGGGGATTGGCTAAGACTCAAGCAGCCTTGGTCTCTGTCGTGATACGTGCCAAGCCTGCATGTGTAGGACACACTTTCCTGATCTGACAGAATGAGCAAGACTGCAAACAGTTAGCAGAACTGTTATCTTTTTTTCTGGGGGCAGGGGGCAGACAGGGTGGCTGGAGGTCTTAATGGGGGGAATCTGATCACTTGCCGCAACTGAACACGAAAAAGCCTGAACTTTGTTCCATGGAAGCGCATTCTGCACAAATAGATCAGACTTAATGATTCAAACCACCTTTGGGTGTCATCACTTGGTAATTTATATAAGACATTTTCACTGCATTGCTTCAGAGCCAATCAATAGATGGAGGCTTATCTTGGTTTCCATTATTTCTCCTTAGTTAGAGATGCAACAATATCTGGATTTCACCAGGTCTGCCTGCTAGTGCTTTGTTTGCTAGATGTTACTAATGGTCTAAGAAGCAGAACATTAGCAAATGCAAAACTAATTGACATTCTAGAAAGTCAATTAGCCATTTTATGATCCAGCAGCTACGAACTTGGGCAGAGAAAACAGAAGGTAAATTAGACTAATCTTTTGTAAATTTCTAGTAAAATGACAAGGAAGAGGATTCCCACTTCCCCTGCAAAAAGATCAACATAAAAACATCAGCATCCGGAGTGAGGTTCCTTAAAAAATAAATAAACCTCAGATTCAAGAAACTACAGTATTTAACGTCCACCTTAGATCTGCTTTAAGTCTACACATTACTCCAAGGCTGGGATTAACAGATATAAACTAAACATTCTTTATGAGCTTCTCTGTTATAAGGCAACTTGAAATAGATTCACTTCTGGACAGGGGTGGGGTGAGAGGTGGTTTCCGCTACCAAACAATGGCTGAGTTATCATGCTGGCTGAAGAAATAAGACAGGTCTTAATTCTGAATGGCTATGAACCTCTCTGGATTCTTCCCACCATCCAAGGGGGTCTTTTGGACTGTCCAGCATGGCCTGTTCTTTTCCTTATGCACCCGCTGACATTCCGATATGAAATATAAACCCAGCCAAAGCTAGATAAGGCAACAAAAAAGCATTGTTTTCTTCCCCAAGTAAACAAATCAATATCTTTATCGCAAATGGTATCCCAGGCCTTCCACAGGGGCTAACGCATTCCCTGTGTAAGCAGAAGCAATACAAGCAAGTTAAAAAGGGGCCTCTTTTAAATATACATTCAGTCAGTCTGCCTCACACACTCCCATGCACACGTACATACATAGATTTATATAGACACGCACGCACGCACACCAGCTTCTCGACTTGCCATCAAGTTTCCTTGCAGGTTGCCTATTGGGAGAATCAGTCTTTGAAAATAATACAGAGGAGCGTTCCCTTGCAAAGTGACACGGGCGGGATCTCTCGCCTGGCGATCCAAGCTGCAGCATTAGTTTAGAGGTTGTAAAAGAACAGGAAGGGCTGGGAAGGTAGGGGACAGGGACAGAGATTTCTAGAGTTCACACAGACGCTAGGTGAGGAGAAAAGTGCAAAAATCGAGGCAACGTATTTGAAGTCTGAATTTTTGTTTTTGTTTGTTTTGTTCTTGCTCCTGTTCGGCTCTCAGCAGCGCGAGCTGTGGTCTTGCTCTAGTTTTATTGTTAAGGTGGGCTCCACTGCCAAAGGGGCCCCGTTGGTATAATGGGAGGTTTTGTAGGTGATGGCGTGATCACTCTTCTTGGCCGCATAGCGGAACCGGTGGTAGTGGAGCACAAGGGCCAGCGCGACGGAGACCAGCACCAGAACAGCACCTCCGGCGGCCATAACGTAATACCAGTAGGCTGGGATGGGCTGCACTGACACCGTGTCCACTGTGGGCTCGCTCCCTGGCAGAAGGGTGCCCCCTGGTGGAGAGACATAGAAGAGTGTTGCTAGGTGGGATGCATGCAGACTAATAAAAAGAAACACACATGCTTTCAAGAGTACAGCGCAGCATTAAGTGAGGTTATGTGACCCAGCTCCAGATACAAAACTTCCTCTTTGGGAGAAACACAATTTGGGTGTTTGATGAGCAGACATATTAAAGCAGCTTATTAATTAGCCAACCTGGATTTAAATACAAATTCCAGCATTTTTGATATGAACAAAATCCAGTTTGGGGTTTTTTTTTGGAGGGGGGGCTTCCCCGAATCAGCTTTGTCTTGTCTCCACATGACTGTTGTGGCAGGCAATGACAAAACGTCACTGTTTTAACTGGAGGTAGAGTTTCATAGCAAAGCAATAAGGAAGTCACAATAGAATGCTGGGAAAGAAATCAGAGGAAGAAATATTCTTCATTCTTAAAGGAAAAAACAGTGAAAAAGATCTCTCGCCCAGGGTGCCCTAGACAGCTATACAGAGATGGGACCATGACGATTGTCCAGTTTGACTTCCTGCATAGCACAGGCTGTGGACTGTCACCCAGCAATTCCCGCATCAAGCCCACGATCTTCAAACGTTTAGCAAGCCAGGGATGCACAATCCACGCTGCTGAAAACTAAACTACCGCCAGCCACCTGTGTCACTGAATTCAGGCTTGGTTAAGTGTCCGGGGCGCTCCCTGTTCCTCCATGTTTAACCCTTTTTGAGCCAGCACATCTCTCACACAAAAAAGGAAGGTGGGGGGAGGCATGTATCGCTTTGTGGCCAAGCTATTTGTTTTAAAGGTCATGTCCGGATAATACGGCATACATACGAATGCTGTTTTATTGCCAGCCCACGCGCACATACGTCCTCCAACAGACTCAGAAGATGCTAAGTGGTATGTTTAGGCTAAAACCCACCTATCTCACTAAAGCAGGGCGGCACTAATGCTCACACAACTATTACTCAGACTGCTCAAATGTTGCTTTTGGAGACAAGTCCTATCTAACTGGGGATGCACTTTTGGAATTTATTGATTGGCTGGTCCATGGGCGAGAGTCTCTGAGGAAACTTTCCAGATCACTTGTTCTGTTGCTGAACAAAGACATTTTAGTATTTCTCTGGAGGCAGCCTGACGCTCCTCTCATTTTGCTATCATTTCTGCAATAGAGAGACTCTTCCCACACAGACGGAGTTGCCAGGAGCGTCTTAAAGTGGATAGTTTGTGGGCTTCTGTGATTTGGTGTCAACTTATTATTCAGCTCACTGATAATAACTGCTGCTTGGCAACCAACTCTCTGTCTGTTTTCAGTGCATGCGCAGAAGATTCCAAGGGGAAAATGAAATAGTGAAGGATGAGTCCTGCTATGCACACAGCAAGGATGTTTCCCATAACCCACCTCCCCCAGGTTTCTCATTCCCCCACCTGCCTCCCCCAGGTGTCCTACGAGACGGAGGTGGTGATCTATGTGGTAGGTCTGCAGAGTTTTGTTCTGCTGTAGCCTACATAGGAGATCAGTTGCTTCTTAGTCACAAAAAGTGATGGGAGTGAAAAACAGGGATCAAAACTATATCCATAGTGCTTGGTAAAGACTGAGAGGGTACATCTTGCTTCTTTGGCACAGGAGATTGGAAACGACCCACAAGTTTGTAATTCCAGGCAAGAAAGTGTCTCCTTTCTCAGAAGAAGTGTACGTTCCTCCCCTGATACACACACAGTCACAACCATCACTAATTGGCCTGTGTCTCAGCAGAGAGGCCATTTACTGGGTGGTAACAGAAGGATGAACTCTCCTTTCACCCTCCCCCAGAGGCAGTCCCTCCAGAACAGAGTGGAGGGACATGGGCAGGGCCGCATGGGAGAAGCCTGTAGCGTGGCTGCCTGGGCGGCGCCTATTCTGGGCATAAGCAGACGTGCCAAGAATGTCTGACCCATGTGACTGGGCAAGTCATTGAGCTGCTCTGTGCCTCAGTTCCCCATCTGTACAATCAGGGACGTCCCTAGCTATTTTGGTGCCCTATGCAGCCCCCTCCCCAAAGGGGCTGAGTGGGGCCCCAGGCCTCTGCGGGGTGGGGGCTGGCCCCAGGCCTCTGCAGGGGGCTGTGTGGGGCCCTGCCCCGGGCCTCCACGGGGACAGGGGGGACGGGGGGCTGGCTACTTCCTGCGGGAAGTGGCGTGACCCGGCCCCAGCCTTTCTCTGCTCCCCTGGCTCCCAGCCTTGGGGGGAGGGGGAACCGCCCCCCAGCACTCGCCGGTGGTGCGGCTGGGAGCCAGGGGACCAGAGCAGGCTGGGGCCGGGTCGCTCTACTTACCGGTGCCCCAAATTTCCTGGTGCCCTACGCAGCTGCATACATTGCACATGGGTAAGGACGGCCCTGTGTACAATAGGGACAACAGCACTGCCCAGCTCCCAGGTGAGGAGAAATACCTCACAGATTGTGATGTGCTCAGATGCTATGGTAGTGGGGGGGCCATAAAAGACAAGGAAAGAAAAGCACAACACGACGAGGCGCTACAATAATACACATGCTAAATAATAAACCCCATTTGACTATCATCCTCCCGTCCACTCTCCCTGCGCCAGTTCCTGAGGGGTGAGAGGTGGTGGTGGTGCCAGTCTTGACTCTACAAGACTCTTGGATGGGGTTGGCCAATCTACCCCCTCCTCCCCACATATCTGGCTGTAAGGGGCCCTGGGCGCTGTTGTCACCTCACGCCACTGCAGGGGCTCCTTGCTCTGCCCCATAGTGCTACCACGAGGGAGCCTGGTTTGCTCCCTATCAAATATTTGGAGGGGGGTCCTAAAATCACCCCCCCCAGTTTTTTTTCTTTAAATAGACCCACATTGGGTTATTTCTATCACGCAAAGGTCGGGGCACAGATGCTCTGCACACAGCTGCAGCTAGCACAGGGTTTCTCAAACAGGGGTCGCCGCATGTGTAGGGAAAGCCCTGGCGGGTCGGGCCAGTGTGTTTACCTGCCCTGCCTCCAGGACCAGCCGATCGCGGCTCCCACTGGCCGCAGAATGCGGCGGCCAGTAAGTCCCTCGGCCCGCGCCGCTTCCAGCAGCTTCCATTGGCCCGGAGCAGTGATCTGTGGCCAGTGGGAGCCGCGATCGGCTAGACCTGCCGATAGGGCAGGTAAACACACCGGCCCGGTCCGCCCCGCCAGGGGCTTTCCCTACACAAGCGGCGACCCCTGTTTGAGAAACCCTGAGCTAGCACAGTTCTGCGCCCCATGTGGGCACATGTGGCTATCCAATGGCAGTGTGCTGTTGTTGATAGGCAGCGTGCAAAGTGTGAGGGGATGGGTAAAAGGAGATTACTGACTACACTGAGCTGAAAGGAAGTGCACACAAGTGCCGACAGGAAAAAAAATTCCAAATGAGAATGTTTATTTAATGTTCTTGTAGAAAAACTGCCTTATTTCAAACTGGCTGGTGCACTGAGAAGAGAGTTTACAATGTGGTCATAAAACAATACCCAAGTAATAAACTGCTGATCTCTTTGGGGAGGGTGTAAAAGTACAAACTGTCCTGCAAAATGACAAATGATGCAAATATCTCCACTAGATCTCTGCTTGCCGCCCAGGCAGCACAGGAATGGAAACCTACAGACGTTTTAATTATGGCTGTTTGGTGCTAACCAGCACGTCAAGGCCCAGATTCTCAGCTGGTGTATACCAGCATAGCACTATCGAAATGGGAGGAGTGAGGCCTGTTCACAGCAGCTGAGGATCTGGCCCCAAATACCTTAAATTCATGCCCTGGCTGGAAAAGAGAGTAGTCGTCTCTTCTCCATTCCCAAAGGCTTGCTGCTTTCTTCTCTTTAAAATCAAGGATTGCGCTTTCTTTAGGTGAAGGATGCAGAAGTGTGTGAAAGAAACTTGCCTTCCCTTTGCCAAATGGACCTGGGCAGTTATTTAATTTTAAATGACAGGGGCTTTGCCAGACCTCTGTGAGGGTGCATAATATACCAGCGAGTCTCAGAGATAACCAGTCACTGTTTCCAAAAGCAAATCCACTTAGTTGAGTCCTAACAAATGTACATATCTCTAATCACCATGGGGAATCGATCTAAGATACGCAACTTCAGCTACGTGAATAGCGTAGCTGAAGTCGAAGTATTTTAGATCGAGTTACCTACCGTCCTCACGGCGCGAGATCGACATCCGCGGCTCCCCCTGTCGACTCCGCTACCACCGTTCGCGTTGGTGGAGTTCCGGAGTCAACAGGAGCGCATTCGGGGATCGATATAGCGCGTCTAGATGAGACGCGATATATCGATCCTCGAGAAATCGATTGCTACCGGCCGATACGGCCGGTAGTGAAGACGTACCCTCAGAAACACCTACTCTTAATCTGACAGCTAGATGGGGCAATACAGCAGCTGCATCTCAAACACTGAAGGCTCAATTCTGGGTGCAAAGGCCAGTAGTAGGTAGCCTGGATAACAATATGATGTGCTTACATAACACTTTCCATTGACGAGAGCTTCACAAACAATTAACTTTGCCTCACACAGCTACTCTGAGCTACGACACCAGGTACATCATGGAATTTGCCACCGAATTTGCTCCTGGCCTCAGAAATCATGCCCAGAATCTCAACATTGATTCAAAAAAAGTTTTGTCCCTTTATGCTTGCAGACATAATCTTAAAATGTGAACAGTGTAAACCAAGACAGCGATGTCTGCCTGAGTCTGCAGAGAGTCTGAAACAATCGTGTTGATAGGTGTGAACTGAACCATTCACCTCAGTCAGGGCCCAGTGGACTCTGCAATTCCGTATCTGTGGAATTTGACATTTTCCTAAGATCCCCTGAAGTTCAGCAGTTTTGCTGGAGAATTTGTCATTTTGTTGCAGCCAAGTGCCTGATTTTGAGTCTGTCTCCCCACCCTTCTGGAACCTGCCTCTTGCTCTCCAGATTTCTCCACAAGAGGGCATTTATTGGAATTCATGTTCTGCACCGTACCATGCAACTGAGCAGCAGGGGGTTGGGAAGCCAGAGCTTACAGCCAGGCAAAGGGGAGCCAGAAGTGTAGGCTGGCAAGCTAGGCGGCCTGGAGAACAAACACTACAGCCGCTAGGACCTTGGGAGCCAGGGTAATGAGCTGCTGAAGAGAGGTATAAGCTCCCCCTTCCCTGGCATGCATGAGGGGGAAAGGAGGTGCTGAGCCTGGCTGCCGAAGAACACTGTGGGTGCTAAACCTCTTGGGAGAGTACAGAGAAAGAACCCATCCTTGGAAACTATTGTTCATGAATTTCACATCCGTGAGCATCTTTGTGTCTGGGCCAGTGCACGTGTGGGGATTGAGGAGAGGGGAACAAAAGGGTGATCAGTTAATGTCACAGTGGATTTTAGGGGCTGTGGCTGCAGAATTTGGTCTCCCCGTGCCATGGAGTCCAGGGGGCCCTGACTACCAGACATGGATTCATTATCCGATGCATTTATTTGAGAAGCACACTGAGGCATAGAGAGGTTAACGCCCAGGGCTGTACATTAGGTGGGGCCAGAAATGTGAAGAGAAACTCGAAGTCCTGACCCCAGCAGCCACAAAACTGGTTAGCTCTTATTCCCCCGAGTAGAGGGGGAGCCTGGGTGGTATAGGGCCTGTGCAGTCAACTCTATACCACTCCTTCCCAGCCCCACTGATGCAGCTGGCATGGCTGGGGGGGAAGGGGAGGAGAGTGGGACTAGAGCACCGTTGGACTCCAAAGATACCTAGCTCCTTCGAGGCTAAGGCTCAGTGCAATCTAGAGCAACCCTTACGCTACTCTAACTTGCTCCAGAAACTGAGCCAGTCCACAGCCAGCTCAGAATTGGGAGGGCATAAAGATGGCTAAAAGCCACCTCTGCTCTACTCCAGCCCGGTCCCAAGGATCTAGCACCAGGTCTCTTGCTTTAATTACTACATCACACTGGCCCAAGGTAGGCTGAGGAGATACCAGAGGTTTGGAAAGTCAATTTAGCAACTCAACTAGTTAAGGAATCCCACTCATTTGTCTTCAAGCATTAACAAAACCAACTTGTAGCATTAAATGTAGTTCTTCCTTATGCTGCCGACTGCTATAAATAGCTGCCAGTCATTCAGTACATGCATACAGTACACCGATGTTATCAGCTCTGTTTTACTGGCTCTTTGTTTTCTGGAAGTTTATTTTATATATAGAAAAGTGCTCTGCTAAGATGAAAAAAAACCATCCTCTTAACTACATCACTTTTCTGGTCTCCCTTACGTTCTCCCACACATCCCACACTCTCTCCTTTCTTTCATTCATTAGAGCCCTAGTTCTAAAAAAAAAAAAAAAGAAGCACCTTTCTGTTTCTGTCAGATTTGTGTGCACTTTGTTTTATGCATGACTTGGGAAGCATATCATTGTAAGTCTGATTCAGACCACAGGCTCTGGGACATTTTGTGTGTGTGCTACGTGTGCTGACGTTCACCCTTGTGCTGCCTACACACTACCACCCCACCCTCCCAGCCACACAGCAATTTCAGGCTTTAACATTAAAACCAAAGATTTAGTTAGGTAAGAACAAAAATCATAAAGGACAAAAGTAGAAAATAAAATGTCTAGAACCCCTAAGTCTGTGGCCCTGTGCCACAACCATGTCACAGATACACGGTCCTCTTAGAAATCACTGAAAAATATGCCAATATGGACTATTAACATGGCGGTGTTTTTCATAGATTCCAAGGCCAGAAAGGGACATTATGACTATCTAGTCTGACCTCCTGTCTAACACAGGCCATAGTATTTCAACCAAATGACTCCAGCATCAAGCCCATACCTGCTGGTTGACATAAAGCTAGACAGACATCAATTTTTAATGATGGAGAATCTACCACCATCAGGTTATGGAGAATCTACCATGTTGTGGTAATGGTTAAAAACTTGCTCCTGAATTTGTCTAGCTTCATTCAGCTTCCAGACACTGGATCTTGTAATGCCTTTTTTGTCAGGGTCAAATATTCCATATCTCAAATGGGGTCATAGTTTATGCACACTTGACTGGTCTTATCAAAGCCTGACCCACTTGCTGAGATGTTCGTTAGACTTACCACGGCCCATGTACCCACACTGCGTTATAGTTCAACTGTCTGGGTTTTTTAATCTGCCCTTGGAGCAAGCAGTTTTGCTGGATATTAAAAGGACATTAATCTAGGGGAACATGAACTTTGTCCTGCCAGGAGCCAAAGGGATGCACCTAATTAGCACAAGGACAGGCTGATTCCAGCCATCCTCCTCCTTGAAATAGAGGTGAGAGCCGCGGCGACCACAGGTCCTACCATGTAACACTCCATCTTGATCAGTGTGTCCATTCTCTGCATTGAGATGGAGCAGTGCATGATGGGACCTGTCGCAGTACCTCAGCAATAAAGGAGATGGTGGGCCAGAGCACATGTATGGTGTAATAACAGTCGTAGCAATAGGACTTTCTTGGCAGCCTTCAGATTATTAAACCTCTGCTTTAGCCTGAGACTCAGCCTTCCTCAATCACTTTCCCCATCTAGAAACCAAACACTGGGATTTACTGTTAAGTCACAGTGAACAAATCAGTGCATGTGAACACAGGGTGGAGGAAGGGGAGAACTGCTGGTATTTCCGTGACTTCTGGGACACAACAATCAACCAGAAAACCGCTACTCTCCTCCCTGCCCCACAGAAAGCTCTTGCTCCCACTCCCTCCTACTGCCGGCCTGGCCCATCTGCCCCTCCTTTCCCCCTCACCAGCCAGGCCCTGGGAGGTATTTAGCTGGTGATAACCTCCTCCCTCAGTTTCAGCTACTGGGAAGGGTGTTCGTGGATGAGGGTCTCCAGCCAGTGCCGCCCTTCTACTTTTGCCTGCACGTGGGCTGGGGGGTTGAGTCTGTTGGGTAAAATCACAGCACTGTTGAAGTCAATGGAAGTTTTGCCACTGATTTCGCTCATTATTTTTAGTTCATGTCCCAGTCTCTCTCTGAATGCTCTGCAGAGGTTCTCCACAAAGGGTACAGAGAGCCCGGCCGAGACGCTATGCCAATATGACACAGTCTCAAAGGAAGCTTGTAATAGGATAGAGCCCAAGAACACAGGCTGGTTAGTGCCTTTAGGAAAAGAAAGTACATTATATAGCAGCATACAGGAATGGTCTGTGTAATGGTTACAAGGCTTTAGATCATTGGGCTAGAATACTGTACCAGCTTCTCACCAAGGCTGTGGGTCTCAGTGGAAGGATATATAAACAAGCCAAATACCTAGAACGCTTACATTAAGAATATCACCATAACTATAATATTAGCTCACTGTTAACTCTGAGGGTGCCTCTTCTAATGCTAATAACTTATAGGCTGGTCCAAACCCCACTGAAGTCAATGGGAGATTCTCTGGCAATGCCAGTGCTTTGGATCATTTTAATCCGGAGCCATGGATCCCAAAGCACTTTGCAAACTATTGACAAAGGAACAGCTTCACCAGTCACTGAAAAGCAGTTACTTCTGGGGTGAAACCCAACACCTTTTAACAGTTCCATGCAACAGTTTAGGAGAGATGGTCAGGAAGGATATTATAACCAGCTGAAAATAAAGGGGCCATTTTTAAATAGGCAGAATGCCTTTTAAAACTAAGGATTCCTGCTTTTCTTTTTTTGGAGTTTGACAACATACACATTCACTCCTGGAGAGGTAGTGAGCCTGAGACACTGAAAAAAAGATGAAAAATCTTCCCCAAAAGAGGACAGATCACATTTTTTTCAGTGTAGAAAACAGCATCCCTGCTGAACCAGAAACATGTTTAATGAGCAGGCACTATCTCTGAATTCCTCTTCCTTTTGTTTTACTCTGTAGGTTTTATCAAAGAGAAGAATCCCATTTGCTATTCTTTAGACTAGCATTACGCTATTAAATGCACCATTTCACCTTGTTTCCCTTTTATTGAATGTCAACTTCCAAACTCCTGGTGGCAGTTGTTCTTCCAATTCTACTGCCTAATTTCCCTCTTCTTGCAAGCAGGCCTGCTGCCACTGTACCTCACTAATAGCTTTGGCATCTGTACGCTGGAAAGCATTCATCTTCATGATAAAATAAATCATTGCCACCCCTTTTACTCTTAATTCACTACCAATTTTTTTTGGTTAAATCTGTTGGTGGTTACTCTTTGCTCCTGGGTCCTACATTTAAGCTTTATTGCGCCTCACTGGGCATTGCAAAGCAGAGCACTTTGTCCGGTCTTATTTGTCTTGATAATGGGTTTCCGAACTTTAATTAGACATGAGGTAGCAAAGCCTGCTCTGCTATCCTCTCCCCTCCTCTCCATGAAGAGTGCATAGGCTAGTGCCCTCTGCTGATGGGAAGGCATATTACACATTTACAGTTTCTCCTGTCTCGTAACAGCGCACGTTATTTTCATATGCACACACACTGATTAAAACAATAAAAACCAAAAATGAAATCATGCCATCAGAGAAATTACTCAAATAAGTGCCATTTTACCTGGAATGTAGAAGTTCTCACCTGGGAAAGCTGTGATGGGTTCTGCAAATGGAAAATAATATTCTGATTTTAGAAAGGAGAATGTTTAAAACAGAAGATCACATTGGATGCGTCCCTAGTGACTTATCAGTGACATCTCCTCAGGCCCGACATCAGCATCTGTGACCCCTGTGACTAAATGGGGAGCCCTAATCCAGTGGTTCCCAAACTTTTTACTAAGGCAACCCACCAACTGTATATAAATTCCTGGGTGGGGCCCAAAATCATACACCAGCATCCTCCTCCTCCTCTGCTGCGTTCTCCTGGCCATGTGAGGAGACACTCACCACCTGCAGCAACACCCTCTACCCTGGCAATGGTGCAAGTGATCCTACTACACGCCCGAGAAAAAAAAAGTTTGAATCAGAAACTGCACATTCAGTGACAATGGGCTAAATGAAACAGACCACAAAGATGGGCTTGCAAAATGTGCTGATAAAACAAATGCCCATTTGTTATCAATGAAGTTATCAATCATTACCTCTCTAGATACTGTAAGTGGCTGTTGAAGGGGGTATTGTGGAGTTACCTTGTTGTCCGGGCTGTGGTAGGCTTGTCTTGGCAGGCCAGGGGGGCTAGGTTTTCTTTTGCATTTAAAAGGTGGTAACTCTATCTAGCAAACACTGCGATCATTCACAGGAGCCCCTCAATGGAAGCAGGGGTGTGGATTTCACAATACTGAAGAGGCCCCTCTTTCATAGACTTATAGACTTTAAGGCCAGAAGGGACCATCATGATCATCTAGTCTCACCTCCTGCACATTGCAGGCCACAGAACCTCACCCACTCACTCCTGAAATCGACCCCTCACCTCTGGCTGAGTTACTGAAGTCCTCAAATCATGGTTTAAAGACTTCAAGTTACAGAGAATTCACCATTTACACTAGTTTAAACCTGCAAATGACTTGTGCCTCATGCTGCAGAGGCAGTGCCGGCACAACCCATTAGGCGACCTAGGTGGTCGCCTAGGGCGCTGACATTTGGGGGGCGGCGACTGCGGTGGCCGGATAGTCGGCCACTGCGGTCGTCGTCGCTATTTTGGGGGCGGGACCTTCCGCGGCCTCTGTCAGGGGTGCCATTTTGGAGGCGGGACCTTCCACCGCCTAGGGTGCCAAAAGGCTGTCGGTGCTCCTGTGCAGAGGAAGGCAAAAAAAACCCCCAGGGTCTCTGCCAATCTGACCTGGAGGAAAATTCCTTCCCAACCCCAAATATGGCCATCAGTTAGACCCCGAGCATGTGGGCAAGACCCACCAGGCAGACACCTGGGAAAGAATTCCTTGTAGTAACTCAGAGCCCTCTCATCTAGTGTCCCGTCTCCAGCCATTGGGAATTTTTGCTACTGGCAGTTACCGATGGGCCACATGCCACCAAAGGCAGTCTGAGATTAGCGTGAGCTAAAAAATTGGATTTAGATCCAGACTTCAGGGTACAATATGCCCCAAATTCAGAAGTGTTTGAATTCAGGGATTCACTCATCATAGAAATAGGAGCCTGCTACCAAATCCCAATTTGAATCAGTGTTCAGATTCCAAAACACCCTGAAAGGTGGGCGGTGTTTGGATCTGGGGTCTGGGTTCCAGCCCATCTCTAGTTTCAATTTTCACAGGCCACGTCACTTCTGGCTAGCCATGCATCCCTCTGTCTTACAGTTTCGATAAACAAAGGAGTGTGATTTTTGCAGTTACTTTGAAGGAGTGATCTGTTACAAATTACTGGATCTGAAAAGCAACAATCAGTGCTTATTAGTGATTACTTGCTCTCAAAAGTAATAGACTTCTGAGTATTTTTAGATTACTTCTGCATTACGCCTGTGAGTCATAGAACCAGGCTGTGCCTGTATGGAGCACTGTGAAATCATCGCTCAAGTTCAGAACACGAGTGACAGGTTTTCGAAAGGAAAAAATTATTGAGAGTTAGAGTTCTTTTCAGGCTGAAAAGGAATCAGATTACTTCCCAGATTACATTTTGAAAACAGTAGCCTGTTACCCTTGTCAGTTATTTTTATGGTGCTGACAAAGAGGGAATGTGGTATGCGCATATTGTTTCATATTACTGTGTTGGCTTCAGAAGTGACCTTACAGCTGAAATAGCGTTACATTTTTCAGTTAAAACCATTTAAAAATCCCTTTGTCAGGCATAATCAAAACTAAAATATCACCATTTACTATTAGGTTCATAGGTCCAGATTTAAGTTCCTGAAAAGATACAAGTAAATCTTTGTAGCAGTTTGAAGCAATTTTTAGAGCTAGTGTCTAACATTTTTTGGACCTTTATGACTTACAAAGGGCTTTGTTTTAACGCTTAAAGCTTTTCTTACATGTAGATAAAAACAAAACATTGGCTAATCAGGCAAGTTTGAGTATTTTAAAAAAGCTAGAAAAGAAAAGTTATTAGCAATATTCATCATTCACATTTCTTTCTTATGCTATGGACGCCATACCATGTTTGTCAAATGCCAGCACAGAATTTTTCACATGCAACATTAGCTCTTTTGGCACGAGGGCAAGCGGTCAGTAGAGTTCAAAGCTTCAAAGAAACTTGGACCCACGGAGCTCAGAACCACTCCAGGACAAGAAGTTGACCTCTATTCTATTCTATTCTATTCTATTCTATTCTATTCTATTCTGGCTCTTGTACTGCTCTCATCACCGCAGTATCTGAGCCTTCCAGCGGTGCATTAAGCAATGTGACTAACAACTGTTATGTGTGGTTCATTTTCCCGCTTGTCCTAGTGCCCTATCTTGCTGAATTTAGGAGGCCCCTGGCAACCTGTGCAGAGACATCTTGCTGATGTGAACCTTTTTAAGTACACCTTGGGCCACGGCCAGCTCCAATGGAAAGACTCTGATTTCAGTCCGGTTGGGTGTGGCCAACAGCCAAGCACTTCTCCTGCCGCTGTACAGAATGGGAGGCCCACTTCCATGGACGTCTGCCAACACAGACCCCACTAATTAGATATTTTACATAGTCCAACTCCACCCACCACTCCTCTAGGGCCAGACCCTGCCAGGACATTGAAATCAATGGGAATGAACATCTTGGCAGATTCTATCCCATGTTCATTATCTGGGGACTGCCATTAACTAAATACAATAGAGGGATGGGTAGGCTAGACGGATGAACAGTTGAATTACCATTCCAGTGGTAAACCTCTAATAAACGTTTTTAAAGCTTATGTAGCTTTCATGTTTAATGAACCTGTCTACCTGACTTTTGCCCTGAACTGGGAAATGATGAATTCTAGCACAAGCTTCTCTTTCATTATTGTGTTAACACTGCTATAAAACCCCTCTGCTATTTATTTCTCATTAGAAAAGGCTCCTATTGAACCCATCAGTCCCTCCAAGCATGTAATGCTGACTGGCAGCTGGTTTCCTGTGTCTAGCACTTTCCTTTTAAATTTTGTGTATGTCCTTTTTCTACAGAGTATTCCTTAATAACCCCACCTATTGTTTCAGCCCTCCTCTGTAGACATATATATTCCCCTTGATGCCTTTGACACCAGTACCTATGTTCCCTAGGGACTTATTTTCCCTGATATCCTTCAGAGGCAAAGAGTAGCTGACTCTGACATGAACATGGACTACTTTTGCTGCATGCAACAGTGATTCTTTGTCTCATTTTGTGCATACCAGAATCACCGGGTGTAATTCCATGAGCTGTGTTATGCTGGAGGTCAGACGAGATGTCATAAAGATCCATTCTGGCCCTAAATATCTATAAGTCTGCGAGACAGATGTTTACGTACCCATACAATTCTCTAGGGAGATATCGGAGCCAATCCGGATGTCATCGATGGCAATTTCTCCCGAATGTCCTTTGCGTATAACACCATCGAACACAATCTACAAGCAAATCAGAACAGAAATGTCACCGTTAGGCTTCCACTCCCAGGCAGCGCAAGCAGTCCTTGTTCCCCTGCGAGAAAGAGCCGAAAATGTGCTCCCCACTTTTCAGTCACACCTGAGAAGCTAATGGCAAGGGGCCAAATGATGGCATCCTTACCCGGTTTTACCAGTCCTCACTCTGGCAAAACTTCCATTGGCAGTGAGAGTTCTGTCTGAGTAGGGACTGAGTGAAAATTCAGGGAGTTCATCCTTTGGCCCATCAGTTGACAGCTGGATTCCCAACTCGCAGTTTGTTTGAATAAAACTTATTTTTCAGGGACTACAAAACAGGGCAATTGACTTGGGGTTTCATTGTTATCATGGGCTCAGCAGGACTGAATCAGCATCGTTCCAGTGAAGTCAATGGAGCAACATAGATTTATACGAGCTGAGGAGCTAGCTGATTGAGTTAATACTGGACACGGGACATGATAAAAAAAGAGGTTTAATACCTGGAGTAAGTTTAAAGTGATAATAGTAAGCTGTGAAAAATGCTGAGTGAAAATACCTGCATTATTTAAGTAATATTCAGTTAGTTAGTTAGTAGCTGTACATCATTTTTAACATGCAAAGTACTATCTAAATGCCAGGTACCCTATCTGGAAGCACATTGCGTGCATTGGCATTTTATTAAAAAGCCAAATGAACGCACACAAACCAGCAATGCATCTCCAGGGACACCGGTGCAAAGACCTTTGCTTCATGTTTGTAGCCATTGCTTCCTTTCCACTGATAACTTGAAGCCCAATCCTGCAGTCCTCCCACAAGCAAACTCCCCCTCCCCACCCCCCGGATCTCAACTGGGAGTTTTGCAGGAGTCGAGACTGCAGGGTCAGACCCTAAATTCCACGGCGCGGGGACGATGTTTTCCCTTCTGTTTTGGACAATGCTGAGCACAGTGACTCAATAAGAAGTAAGAATAGGCAGCATGTGTTCTCTGGCTAGCTGGCTGAGCTTTGGCTTGTCTTACCAGCCAACCGTAGCTGCTCCTTGGCTGGAGAAGAGATTGATACACTGTTCTGCAAACCCTTTCATTAACTTCACAATGGGGTGCTGGCAGTTTTGGAGAGGTTTTGCAGGACTGGGCACATGGGTTGTATCTATCTGGGCCCGCTCCTCTTCCCACTGACACAATGGAGGCAGGATCAGGCCATTAAGTCTGCTTGCCTTGAATGGCTTCTGGTCTCAAGGTGCACACAGACCTGATTTCACCCTCCCCCATCCCCAACCCACAGACGTGGAGCCAAGGTCAGGAACCTGGTGTTTGCTTTTTTTTCATTCTCTTTTTCAAAGTGGGCTCCCTCCCTCCCACCTCCCCACCTTTCTGCTGGCAGGATTTGTGTGTGTTTGCTCCTTAGGGCTTTCTGTCTCTTGTCAGATTACCTGATCATCATCTAAAAGGAAAGGGAGGAAAATATTTGTAAAAGGGGAGATTTCAGGAATATAAAAGGCAAGAGGATGAACAAAGCCCTAAGTCTGCGTATAAGGACAGGCACATTCTGAATAACAAATAGAGTGTTATTTAGTTACTATAGCAACATAAGAAATACAATGAAAACAGCTCCACTCAACAACGTTCCCTAATGATGAATGGGCACAGCCCTTTGAAATATTGACATAACTATCACTAAAAGCCACTGGAAGCTGAGAACAAATGGCCCTTTATCATCTTACTTGATAGTCCATATCGTAGCTTGGCAGAATGATCCGTCCCTCTTTCCACTCATCCCCTTGGTCTTCCGAGATGATCCACAACAGCTTTTTCTCCTGGCTCGCTTCCCGCCACACCTGCAGCATTATCCCGCTCCCACCAGATGCTTGGTACTGGAACACCATGCAGACAGCACTCCTGGGCAAGTAGAACATGGGGCTGACGAGCCGAGCACGCTGGTCCTCTCTTCTTCCACTGCTCTGCAGCCGCACGTAGCTTTTACTCTCTGTTCAAGGAGAAAAGCAGTAAAACCTGATCAGATCACTTGTTAGCATTTGTCATGAATGTTACACCTTCCAGTTCTCAGCTGGGGAGGACAGCAAGCACAGCTGATGGCACCTCATAGTTCTCATCCAAAGGAGAAATTCTCCCATAGGAACCCAACGTTGTCCCAGAGGGTTGATTACATTTCCACCTGCTAATTGGACCAATTTTCAAACCCAGGTAGTTAAGTTAGGGCACTGGGATCTATAGCTGGATGCTCAAATGGGAACAAGAGCCCTAAATGGGTCTTTGGGTGTCCATGTTGATTTGAGTACCCAGGGGCAAAGTTGGGTGCTCTAACTTAGGTATTCAGGTTTGGAAATGGAGCCCACAATATATTCTTTGTGTGCTGCTTCATCTCTTGGTTCTTCTAAAGGACATCAACTCATATGTTGCTTCATGGAGTATGCTGGTCCTTAGAACCAGGGGTGGCTCCAGGCACCAGCACAGCAAGCGTGTGACTGGGGCAGCAAGCCGCGGGGGGCGACGTGCCAGTCGCCATGAGGGCGGTAGCTTCGGCGGCGGGACCAGTGGACCTCCCGCAGGCGCTCCGCCGAAAGCCGCCTGCCTGCCATACTTGGGGTGGCAAAAAACATAGAGCCGCCCCTGCTTAGAACCTACACTGTGGACATGCAGGGGCAGCCTTTTTGAGTATCATATAGTGATTGAAACTCACACACAATTGTTTAGCAAGTCTTTTGCTGTACAAAGCCAGGTGAGCTTCATATTCAGGTTCAAACATATTCCCAAACTGGGATTTCCTTTTTATTTGGAACATGAATACTGGGCTTAAATTTCTACTGGTGCCAAATCAAAAAATGGGCAGAAAGAATGAGTGTGTCCATTCTTGCTGTCCGTCCAGCATGAACTAGCTCAGAACATAGTCTCAGAGGATTCACAACATGGATCCCAACAAAATACCATGGGCAATATTTACGGCAAATCTGAGGTGTCTCTCATTTTAAAAACAAACAAAAACACTGCTGCACATTCATTCAGCACCATTTCATGGAGGGGAGATACACAGGGTGGTAGCTGTTGGGACAGAGAGACTGGAATAACAAACTGAAAACTTTGTTCCTGCTCTTGGGAAGCCTGAGACGTAGGTCTGTGAAGTGACAACCAATAGTGACAGAAAAATTCTAGAGAAAAGAATTCTGTGAAAAGATCAGGATTTTACAGGGACTGAGACAAAACTAGCCCTGCCAAGGGCTACAGTGCAAACAATCCAGATAAATCAAGAGATATTACTGGGAGTTAGAAAACCGGTGCTGTATCAAGCATACACTCAGTACTTCTGTGGAGTTTCGTGTTTGAAAGAGAAATACCCACTGTATAAATAAAAAGCCTGAGCAGTAAGGGAGATGTCTTTTTCGCCAGCAGCCATAATGTGGTAGGATACCAATAATGACACTGGAAAGCATAAGCCAAAGATTGATGTAATTAGGACAAGTTTCAGTGCAGTTATAGTCAGAAAAAATGACTCTATAATAATGACATTGTGAGGGGTTTCATATTTATTCTGCCTGAAATTTGCTTAGCTTACAAGCTGAAGTTGATTTTTCTAACCGCCAGCATTGCAAACGCATCTTACTATCTGGATATCAAGCTTATCAAGCTGTGTTCTTTGTGACTCTTTTCATCACCAGTGGTAAGTACTTTGCAATCAAAACCTAGCTGACAATTTTGTTGATGATACGTGAGGCAGAATAAACCCAGCTCTCAGTTTTTCCATGCTGTAGCTGGATTGGCCCTGAAGTGCAAATAAGAGATCAAACTTGTTTTTGTAAGAAAAATAAGCAAATATGACTCAGACAGTATTAAACACCAGGAGCAGGTGTGTTGAGTGCAGTGATGCTTTTTTAAAACACACAAGTCACTTTTCGGACTATAACCATATAACAATATCTAGGGAGGAGGAACAGATAGCAGTACTTATAAAGGCCAACCACATCTGATCACACAGGTGAAGTCCACAGATGTAACTGGACTCGGAAATGCATGTAGCAGCAAAAGGCCTTTGGCATGGCACTTGTCTGGGTTGATCTAGACTACTCAATATCTTTATCTAACCCATGGCATTAAAATAAATTCCACAAAAGAACCATGTGGTCCACTCTATGCGCTACTCCTGCAATACAGTATGTGGAAGCCCTGGAATTCTGAAATACATTGAATTTAGAAGGAAAGTTACTGCTGATATTACTGCAAAAAGAACAGGAGTACTTGTGGCACCTTAGAGACTAACAAATGTATTTTGAGCATAAGCTTTCATGCGCTAAAACCCACTTAATCAGATGCATAGAATGGAACTGTACTTTATGTACTCTATAGCTGGTATGTGTCATTAGCATACCATGTGACAGCCCTTTTCTCCTTTCCTTCACTCTGACACAGATACCACCGACTAAGTGTACGTCTAGACCCTTAGGGGTAGCGATCGATTTATCGGGGATATTGCGATATATATCGATCCCCGAACGCGCTTCCCATCGATTCTGGAACTCCACCAGAGCAAGCAGCGGTAGCGGAGTTGATGGGGGAGCTGCGGACGTCGATCCTGCGCCGTGAGGACGGGAAGTAAGTCGGAATAAGATACATCGACTTCAGCTACTGTATTCGCGTAGCTGAAGTTGCGTATCTTACATTGACACTCCTCCCCCCGCAGTGTAGATCAGGCCTTAGTGATGTGTAGTTTCCTCTCTCTACTGCACTCCTGCTGTCTTAGCTCCTTTGACCTTGATGGGTGGGATTTTGAAAAACTCTTAATTGGCCTAAGTCTGCTCCCACTGAAGTTTTACCACCAATATCAACAGAAAAATTAGTTCAACACTGAGCAATTTGAAAATCAGACCAAATGCATCTCCAGAACTTGAAACAGAGACCTGTAGATTGACTGAACTCAGGTTTCAAAAACACCAGAAGACAGATCCCTCCCCTCCCACCCAAAAAAACCCATACAATCAATTTTCTACTGCTGCTGCAACAGTTAAATGAAATTAAAGTCAAATTTTGTTTGACCAAAATACTAAACTTTTGTGTACTCCCTGGACATATGATCAAAAAGTAACAGAGACACATTCATTCCTTGAGAAATTCCACTGACTTCACATGAATTTGTCCACTTTGTCCACTTTAATGCAAACATCAGCAGAGAAAAAACCAAAGCGTGTTTGCCAAGTCCCAGCTGAATGAAAATCATTTGAAAAAGTACCATGCTGCTCTCTAATGGAGGAGGGGACTAGTGATTCACTAGAGAGTGGTGGTGGAGGAGGAGAAGATGCAAGAGATAAACAAGTGGAGGAAGCAAAAAGAACAAGCTGTACTTCACTCATAAGCAGTGATAAGATATAATCAGTCGCCAAGGTCTCCTGAATTCAAATTCTCTTTCTATAATTCCCCATCAGCCTTTTCAAAGGAAAAACAAACCCAACCAAACAAACAAAAAAATACTCTCACAAAGAAAAAAATGAACAGCAACAGTATAATTATCTTGAAGCTAAAACTGCTTCCCAGGCAAGTCACCCAGTCAGGAATAAAAAACACCACTTGGATTTCTGAGTTTTTAGCACTTTCTGAAAATGGAGTATATTTGACTGTATCCGCATCCTCCATGTGTTGCTTGACTTCTTAGACTTTGATCCTGCCATGAGATCCTTGTGTCCTGGGAGGGATCCAATCAAGTTAACGGGGCTCTGTCTGGTACCAGGGGCTTTGTGGTGGATTCAATTGCAGAACTGGTGCCTTGAACTGTAAGCTGTTTGGGGTAGGGATGTCCTCCTACGTGTTTGTACAGCACCTAGCACAATGGGGCCTCGATCCTAAATGTGGCCTCTGCATACCCAGCTTCCCAAAGCTAGAGTCAATCCTCATTTAGGAATCTAAATAAAAGTGGCCTCATCGAGTGAGGTACTGAGCAACCCTAGATCCCAAGGTCTTGAAGATGGTCAAAGGCTCTGAAAAAAACCAGGAGGTTGCACAAATTACATAGTTGAAAAAATATGGCACCGTCACCTTGCTTTGTGCATATGCACACATTGATCTGGCTGTGCATCACGCCACCACTGAGCCAGGAAAACAGCCTGGTCTAAATCCAGCCCTGGTGAAAATATGTTGACTTCAGTAAAGTTGTGTCTACTTATACAGCAGGGCTGATTTGACCTGTTAACCCTTCCCATTTCCAGCAGTGTGTGTAATCAAAGAATCTTCTGAAATTCTGCCCAAAACAATCCAACATCGCCTCAACATAACCTCTTTCAGAGATGTAGTAGGCTGCTGAAACTCTAAGTTCCCTGTGTTTATAAGGACTCTCGGCTGGTCTCTTTTTGGAGTGATAAAGTGCTGTCTTGACCTATTTGAACAATACCAAGCAGTATGATTCACAGGTGTGCTCATTCTTTGGGCAATTCCACCAACTGCTCCCCTGCAGCTGACAGCAGGTTTTGTTGGGATGTGTTTTTGTGCTTTATAATGCAGTTTAGAGAGACTAGTTGAGCAAAGGCAGGCATTACTTGCTATGCCATTTGAACATGAAGCTAGTGGGTCATTCTAATGGCTGGAGGGACCTTAATGAAAAGCCTTGTGAACATGCTGAGACCAACTAAACAAGGCCACCGCAGAGCTAATTGCTGACGCAGCATGTCAGAGCCTCGCTGTTCCAGTAGTTGATATTTTTGACACAGTTAATGGAAGGCTTGCAGCGCAGAGAAGACACCTGAAAGAAAATCTCTTGTGTTGCTAAAACATTTGAAGAAAGACTATACAGAAGATTTGATCAATCCTTTCAGGATCAAAAAATGCATTTCAGCCACTTCCCTGGATCTTTGATTCAAAGCATCTGTTCTTGCTAATGGCACAGTCGATAAGGCTCCCACAGAACTGGGATCAGAGGTTCAAAAGGCCAGTTCACAGGACAAATATGTTCAGGCATCTTAGCCTACTGCTGTTTCTGCAATTGGTGCTTCTGTCACTTCCCATGGAGATTTATGGATGCATCTGGATTTAGTAGAGCAAGAGCAGCGTGAACATGCAACTATCACCGACCAGACAACAGCATAATCAATTATATGTGCACCTTAGTGAGCCCCAGATCAATCAGAAGACTGATCCTCCAAACAAACCATCTGGAAATCCAAACAAACCATCTGGCCAACACGCACTTCTTTTGGCTAGCACCTTCCCCTCCTACTAGCGAGCCATCTGAGAGAGTATTAGGTGCAGCAGGAGATGAAGTCTCACAGCTCAGGTCATGCTTAAATCATGAGTTGGTACAGCAGCTTATCTCACAAGGTCAATCTATCTGTACTTGGTTCCTGAATACACAACAATTGGCTCCCAAGAAAAACAGATACAATGACTGGTCACAACAGCACATCTGGAGGTGTTCCAACAGAACACGTTGGGTCGGATATAGACAATCAATTACCACAATTCTCAGTCAAAGGTCATAGAGTTTCCTCTTCACTGGACATTGTTGACTTACAATTGCTATTCTTATGCAGGATCTTTGCATTCACCTAGACCTCGTTCACAAGTCACTGCACTGACCATTATTACAAAGCTAACTCCTCTGGGACTTTCAGTGAAAGCACGGTACCTCACCAACACCTGCCTCATATTGGCTAAAGCAAATACATTCTCCTGCTCCTTTAGGTCTTCATGTCCTGCTGCTAGTTGCAGAGCTTTGCTGTCTGTGATTTCCCTCACTAGGTCATATTCACAACTACCACTTCCATCTGTATCTACGTATCTATAGCTAGCTCCTGCTTTTCCAAGCTTGCAGTAAATGATCCAGTGGACAGGGCACTGATCTGAGGTTCAGTTCCTAGCTATGCTACTGACCTGCTGTGTGACCTTGTACTTAGCTCTCCATCTGTGAAACCCTCCCCTACCTCGCAGGGGTGTTGGTAAGCTAAAAATTCATACTGATTGTGGGGTTCTCCAATATGAGGGCCATATGAATTCTGGTTGTGGGTGCTTAGTGCCTCAGACGCTCAAGTAGTAGTTAAAGCCAAATGTTTATGATACATGTTCTGCTCAATATTTGCATGAGGATCACCTACAAAATAATGGAAACGGCGCACTTTTGTATGAATCGGATGTGTGTGTACCCAGGCTCCCATACACCAGTCTGTGTGCCTACACACTTTTATGCATGCACAACGAAAGACATCAACCCACAAATAAAGGCATTACATGCACCATCCAGGCATCCGTTTTTGTTGACACATGTTGGGCACGCACACGTTTCAAAACCTGGCCCTGGGAGTCACTCGCTATTGAGCCATTTTCATGAATCCATGGGACGAGCCAGTCCACTACCTAACATTTTAAAAAATCCTCTTTGCTTTCCAAAGAATTCTCCTGCCCAGTTTTACAGGCAATATGCGGACGTTTGTACGTGGAGCAAAGGAACGCAAACATCCATGTATACGCCACGGAAGGAAGATTGGCCTCTGTGTATAAGCCTAAGGCCAAGTACTCCTGTCACTGAAGTTAATGGGAGTTTTGCCAGGCGTTCAGGGACAGAGTGTGACCCTGGCTGTGCTGCAGTGCAGGAGAGTAAGGGACATAAGGAATCCCTTTCTCCCCAGCTCAGGCTACCTGCATCACAGGGGGAAGGGAGGGGCCGCCATTGCAGGGCTGCTGCTCTCCCTCTTGTGCATGAGCGTGGGGAGTGGCTTGAGCAGCTTAGCTGGTGCACCAGGTGAAGGGATCAGCACCAGGTGTAGGGCTGGGAGCAAGGGAAGAATCAGCAATCACACTGTAACTCACGGTGTGGTTCGGGGTCTGTTCTTGGGGCAGTGCAGCTCCTCACCTCCACCTTAGTTGGGGTGTTGGCAAAGCTCGCAAGGATCAGAGGCTATTCGCACAAGTTAGGACCGGATGGCTCACTCGACTCCAACTTCCACTGACTTCAAAGTGATTGGGCTTGGCCTTAAAGAGTCAAACTGTGTCACCTTTACTGACACTGGGCAGGACGTAACACTGCAAATACGCCCCCGAACCTCACTGGGACCCCTCCTGGCGTCAGGCTCTATTCAGCACAAGCAAGGGTATCACAGTCTGGCCCTATGCGCAGGACTGGCCCAATCCTACTCCATGGAAATTAACAGCAAAGCTTTTATTGATTCAATGAGGCAGGATTGGGGTCCGAGTGCCTACATTCTCATGGACTGCGATAAAAAATTAGCCCTTAAAAACTCCAGAGGAATAACACAAGGATGGTAAAAGGGTCACTGGCAGCTTAACTATGGCCCAATATTTGTGTTATTTTTACAAAATGAGCTCTTGCAAAACCTCAGAGCAATGCAAACATTTCCCCATTGGAAACATTTTTAAACAAATAAACCTTCCCCTGCTGGATCTGCAACCCAAGTACGGCAGTACTTCTGCCCCACAAAGTGACCAAAACCCACAGTGAAATTCTCTCTATTGATTTTCATGGCTCAGTCTCAGAGAAAGTACAATAGGGGAAAAGATACATTGTAAAAATCCTACCCATTAGTTTTGTAGAGTCACAGGTGTGGTTAGCAATGGTGGATTCATACAGGTGCTTATTTCCCATACGTAGGGCTGAAAAACCTTTGCTCACTTGGATAGATAGGAACGGAAGTATAAGGGAGGGATGATGGAGCTCTCGGATTTCTAAACTGACAGTGTTCTTGTAACATCTTCTAATCATTTCCTTAACAACTGTAAAAAAGTCTAAACATCCGTGGTCCAGATTCTCAGCTGGCGTATTCCGCTGATGGCAATGGAACAAGACTGATTTATACCAGTTGGAAATATGATGCCCAGTATCTTTTCAGACTCCCGGCAGTCAGTGAAGATGATGACTTTGGCAGGGCTCGTCAGCACCTACCCGTCTCAAGACACCCAGCTTAACAACTGGAATAAGTGGGGTTTTCTTCAGGTCTCTCAGGGCCTGGATCCTGCCCCACTGACACCAATGGGCGTTTTGCCATTGACTTCCAGGGGAGCAGGATCAGAACCTCATTGAAACCTGATTCTGTTGCAAATTGTGGTAAATTCCTTCTAGGCAGCTAACGGGAAATCTGGGACGCATGTGAAAATCCATAGAGAAAACACTGCAATCCCTCTTCAGGGCACGACAGTGGAAGAAACTGGGTTCCTTTGCCCCACAAAAAGGCAAATAGCAGCTGGAGTAAGAACAGGCTTCTGCTGAGTTGAGCAGCTTGGCTCCACTTTCGCCAGTAGGGATAGCTGAATTTGTCATGGGAGGTTTTAAGAGATGACATGGAGACAATCCATGTCGCTAAAAGCACAAGGAACATGGTGCTGATAAAAGAAACTCCAAGGTGCCTGTGAGAGTATCTCAGAAATAAAACTAGTGGAATGAAAGCAGAGGGTGTCTTGGCAGTCTCGAGGAGCCATTATCCATGCCAAAGAAGAGGAATAATTGTGAGCACACACACAAAATGAAATGGGAAGAGATCTAAGGAATCTGAGCCTGTCTTTCGACAGACTTTTCTAATCAAATGCCTTTCAGATGATATTTCAGCATGGCCACTTCCTCCTTCCCATGCTCACTTAGCCACGGCCCCTCCTTTTAATTTAATTTTTTTGTTTTGCCATCTGATGAAGAAACAGAAACACATTCCACATACCTCTTAAAGGCACAGTGCATTGCTTTCTATCATGGGAGAGCCAAGCATTCCGGGTCAGCACCTTAAAATTTAAGGATCTCCAACAACTTTGAACCCCTCATTAGCATGTGCCCTGCCCCTAAACTAAGCACAGCTGCTCTCCTTCACCCAACTGCTCACCCTTTGTAGGAGCAGGGGTTCAGAAGGAAAGACCACCCTGAACAGAAAGGACGTTTTATCCTTTCTTGCCTGGTGTCTGATGATGAGTTTTATAAGTAGAAGCAAAATGCCGGAGGGGGTGACTAGAAAACCATCAGAGGAATGAAGGAGTGTGAACTAACAATACAGCTACTCTGCTCCCAGTCAGCAGGCTACAAGAGGCTCTTTTTAACATTACAGGTCTCTTTTTAAAGCTGGAAAAAGCTAATAGTTGTTTCCCTTTGTGTTGTGTTTTCCTTCCTAATTTCTTAAAGCGGGAACAAAGTTAGACTCAATGGTCCTTTTTTGTATAAATCCCTTTATATTTCTTCAATGCAGTGAAAAGCTAGACACGCTCACAGCCAGGCGGCTCATACATGATCGTGTCTGACATTCTTCTCAAAACAACAGGGTGTAACTGATCAACGTGGCAGGGCCAGCTGTGATTCTAAAGCCACTGGCTCTTCTCACGGACTCGGCGCTTCAGGTGAGAGTGGCGGCAGAGGGAGGAGAAGGGGCCAGCACCACTTTGGGGAGCCAGCTCGCCTTTCGGTAGCCTTGTTGTCATGAAACATTCCAGGCTCAAAAAGAGACCTAGGCTCTATTCGCAGCTCTGCCACTGATCTGCTGTGTGATCTTGGGCAAATCACTTCCTCCCTCGATGCCTGTGTTTCCTCCCTGTCTGTCCCGTCTGTTTAGACTGTAGGCTCTTCAGGGCAGGGACTCTCTTGTCCTATGTGTCTGTAGAGGATTTAGCACAATGGGGCTCCAAACTCCGTGGGGGACTCTAGGCGCTACTGGAGAGACAACACCCACCTTGTCTCTCTAATATCCTGGGACCAACACGGCTACCGCTACACTCTAGCTGCCACTGTAATGCAAACAACAACTACTTAGAGAAATCGCTCTGTGGTGGCCAGCTGCAAAGCTCACTAAATCAACAGAAAGACTCCCACCAGCTTTAGTGGGCTGGGGAACAGGCCCTAAGGACTAGAGGGACCTGCAATTCAGAAGTAGCAGAGAAAAAGAGAGGCAGGGTAAGAAAGTGAAGGACAGAGGAAGAAAAACTCCACTAATGTTGCAGATATGCAGAGAAGGCCATATCCTCTGCAGGAGCATCACTCATCCCAGATTGTCCCTAAACAAACACATACGAGTCTTTTAAGAAAAAAAGGGCAATTAATTGTAGGAAGACTCGGGGGAGAGGAAATGAAATGAAAAATTGAGTCTGAGTTATAAAAATAAGTAATTTTTTTTCCTACTTGCAGGAGGCTTATTACATTAATTAAACATTATTACAGCGAATCATATGGGGAGGGTTATTAAGCCTGGGACTGGCGGTAAGTGTTCTCTCCTGTTGCCTGAGGCCCCAGTGATCTTCAGATATTAATCTTCTCAAGCACTCAAAGGCTGAAGAGATAAACACTCAAAATATGAAAATGTGTTTCTCCATTTTTCACACTGTGACCTGTGTCAAGCCAAAGAATCTGTCAGATGTCCAGAGAGCCTGTGCTTAATACAGTGCTGACGGGGGCTGTAAGATATCTGGGTGCCCTATTGGTCAATGGGAAAAAGTGTGTGTGCGTGCGTTTGTGTGTGTATAAGTAAGAGTGTGTGCACACGCATATATGTGTTTAAGAGTGAGGTGTGTGTAGAGGTGTAGTGGACTCTCCTCATTCAATGTATTTCATATATATATTGTGATGGAGCAAGGTCGGATGGCTAGAGGAAAGTACTCAGGAACAGGTATGTTAGCCCCAGGCTAAGCAAATCCCTAGTACCATGGGAACCAAAATGGCAGTTGCTCCAGGGTAATTAAGGCACCTGGGGCCAATTAAGAACTTTCTAGAAGGCACCGGAGAGAGCTACATTGATTGGAGCACCTGCAGCCAATCAGGGCAGGCTAATCAGGGCACCTGGTATAAAAAGGGGAGCTCACGCCAGTCAAGGAGGCGGAGCCAGAGGAGAGAAGTGCGTGTGAGGAGTTGGGAGCAAGAGGCACAAGGAGCTGAGACTGAGAGGGTGTGCTGCTGGAGGATTGAGGAATTATCATACAATCAAGCATTATCAGACACCAGGAGGAAGGACCTGTGGTGAGGATAAAGAAGGTGTTTGGAGGAGGCCATGGGGAAGTAGCCCAGGGAATTGTAGCTGTCATGCAGCTGTTATAAGAGGCACTATAGACAGCTGCATTCCACAGGGCCCTGGGCTGGAACCCGGAGTAGAGGGCGGGCCTGGGTTTCCCCCAATCCTCCCAACTCCTGATCAGACACAGGAGGAGTTGACCCAGACTGTGGGTTCCACCAGAGGGGAAGATCACTGAGGTGAGCAAATCCGCCAAGAAGTGCAGGACCCACCAAGGTAGAAGAGGGACTTTGTCACAATATATATATGCATTCCTCTTTGGCTTTGCCTGCCAGGTGCTCCCTATACTGCCTTCTAATTGGCTGTTAGAACTGTCAGTCTGGCCAGTGCCTCTGTCATGTGGCTGACAGGTTGAATGTTTTGGTTTCAACACTCAAATCTATTGGTAAGAGCCAATGGGAGGGGTCAACTCGATCCATCAAATCCTCATGCTCTTTAGATGCAGGCATTAAAGTCCTTGTGCCTCCATGTGGCATCTGGAACAGAAGTAAAGCTGGGTGAAATATTCATCTGAACCTCAAGTTGACTGAATGGGACCCTTGAATTTCCTGCACAAAACTCAGTCCATGTTCATCAAAATTAAGTGTAAGCAGAGTCAGGATGAACCCTACCCTGACATCTGGTGGTACATTATGAGGAGTGGGCAAAGGAATTTTAGGAATGTGCATTTGCATTGGTAAACCCACTCCACTTAGCATAACACACAGCAGCATGGGAAGGTTATTTTCACACTGTGGAATCCCCAATTTCTTTGTTATTGGGGCAGGAAGGAAAAAAAGGGGCTGTTACCTTAATTATGTGAATGAGGAACTATGAGACTGCTTTATGACAGAAATGACTCAACCTACATTAAATAGTACTTGCCAGACAAGGGACAGGGGTTCCAAAACCCAGTGAAGGGAGAGAGGCTGGGGACTGGTGTGTGTACCTGATGGTATGGGCCCCTTTTGAGGGCCTGGAACACCAATTGCACTTCCTCCTCTCTCCACTGTTAAAGAGCAGAGCTAATTTTGAATCCTTTAGGAGTCCATCTAGAGGCTGCTGACCTGAATTCACGTTGGGCCATGTGGCAGTGGGGCTCTCCTACTACAAGTTGAAATCACTAAAAGAGCTAAGCTTACTAAGCTAAGATCACTGAGTGCTGTGTTAAGTGGTAGGAGAGCCTGAGGATCTATCACCAAGCAGCTGGCAGAGCGGAGCAGTTTGCAGCACGTTGGAGCAGCCCATGGAACAGTGAGCAGTGTGGAGCGGTTTGTGGGGGACGGCTGACGTGGTTCACGGGTCTGCTGGAGGAGCGGCACAGCTGGTGGAGTGGAGCCAGTCGTGGTGAAGGCTGCAGCAGAACTCCACGGAGAAGCGGGGCAGTCGGCCCTGGCCCACGTAAGGTGTCCCTAGCACCCTGTGTGTGCCCCCCCCCATTTCCACCCAGGCTGGGGGGGGGTAAAACTCTGCAGATAAACTTTTGAACTCTGGGGTGGCACTGACCGGAGACTGAGACTTTTGGGTTGTTGGACTTTGGGGTGATTGGACTTAAGACCCCAAGGACAGTGCCAAATGTACTTGGAGGGGGGTTTTGCTTATGGTTTGTGTATAGTCCTGTTTGTGGTGTCTCTCCAACGTGATGCCACATTGTTTCCCTCCTTTATTAAAAGGATTTTGCTACACTCAGACTTCGTGCTTGGAAGTGGGAAATGTGCCTCCTAGAGCGCCGGGGGTGGTTGGTGTCCCAGGTCACTGGGTGGGGGCTCGAGCCGGTTTTGCAGTGTGTTATTGAAACGGAACCCCTGGATACTGAACCCGGCCCTTGTTGCTGCCAACTCAGAGGGGCAGAAGGGTTACATTTTGGGGGGCTCGTCCGGGATCCCTGGGTCAGTACCCTCGCAAGCATCTGTTGAGTGTTCCACTGTATTGGGAAACAATTGTCTTTATATTTTGAGGAATTACTGTTTGTATAATGGCTAATATGTCGGATTTGTTGGGCCCCAGTCCTGCAGCTAGCTCAGGGCGGCAGCCTCAGCCAATGATTGGGCACAAGCACTGGGGCATATATTGGAAAAGATTGTGTTGGCCTATGCTACGTCAAACTCTTGTCGTAAGTTAAGGTTATTTGCTGGGAAGAGGAGTTTGAACCCTGGTTGGAGCATACCACTGAAATGCTGCGGAGTGGGACCTGATGTGCGAAGGTGTCTAATAGAGAGCCTTAGTGGCCCAGCATTAGATGTGCTTCGCACCCTGAAGCTCATTGACCCTAAGGTCAGTGTGAAGGACTGCCTAGAGGCCCTTGATAATACCTTTGGGAGCGTAGAGAGCCCTGAAGACAGTTACTGTAAATTCCTTGATTCCCGACAGGAAAGGGGTGAGAAAATTTCAGCCTATATACAGAGGCTGGAGAGACTGCTTCAGAGAGCTGTTATGAGGGGAGCAGTGACTGCTGAGCAGATGGATCAGACCAGACTGGCTCAAGTTGTAAGAGGGACTCGGTATCAGAACCCGATCCTACTTCATCTCCGACTAAGAGAACGGCAGGATCATCCCCCAAGTTACTCCCAGCTGATACAGGAGGTCAGGAAGAGGAAGAAAGGCAGGCTGCCAGCGAGTGTTGGGAAGCCCAAACATTGGAACCAGCCAGCACAACGCCACTGCAAATGGCCAGTGTACTGATGGTGAGCACTACAGAGGAACTTGCCCAACAAATGCAGGTCCTGGCAGAACGGATAGCTGAGCTGCAAAGCACCGTTGACCGAGCTAAGATTTCCAGGAATAAGGAGCCTCAGACTGTGACAATGGAGAAGTCAGTATCTAGAGCCACTGTCCCACCCGGCAAAGGGGAAAGGGCAATTCTTTTGCTATCGGTGTGGCCAGGATGGGCACAGTGCTACTAACTGCCATAAGGAAGAGAACCCTCCTAGCTGAGGAGCAGTTGGGAGAGACCCAGTAGCGGCCGGAAGGTCTGGGGACAGAGACCACCTAGACCTACAGGATTTGAAGATTCCCCCAAAAGAGACCGTCCAGCTGGGATCCCTGCAGGACTGATAGGGCCGCGAGCAGAGGTCATGGTGAGGATTGAAGGGTGGAGTGTAAAGCCGTGCTTGACACTGGATCTCAAGTGACTATTATATTTCAGTCATTCTACCAACAGATGCTTAGGCACCTGCCTATACAGCCACTGACTGGCATTGGTCTGTGTGGCCTCAGCATGGATGAATACCCTACCAAGGGTATGTCATAGTGCACCTGGAATTCCCAGAGGAGGTTGCTGGGGTAACGGAAGAGGTAGACACAGCTGCCTTAATATGCCCTGACCCTAAAGGAACCTCTGATGTGTCTGTGCTGATAGGGACCAACTCCAGTCTCTTCAAGGTGCTCGCGGATTACTGCAGGCGACGGGCTGGAGACCAGTATCTGAGTACCCTGATGATCCATACGCTTTGTGCTGAAGCCTATAGGAAGATTGAGAGTGCTAAAAAGGAGACATCTGAGCTACCGATTGGGGCACTGAAGTACATGGGCACAACCCCCTTAGTAGTGCCCGCAAGGACAGAGCAAGAGGTGCTTGTCATGAGTACCAGGCTGAAAGGCAGTAAAGGGGCACTAGCAATGATAGAGCAGCCAGTTGAAGGAGAGCTCCCGGAAGGAGTGCTGGTCCCCAGTGGAGTCATAACCCTACCTGCTGAAGCCCAGGAAAAGGTGACTATACTGATTGCTAATGAAACAAGTCGAGATGTTGTTGTGAAGCAAGGACAAAAGATAGCAGACCTCTTGAGCCTGAATCAATTGTGAAACCCCAGTGTGAGACTCAAGTTCCGACAATAGACCCAGCAAAGTTTGACTTTGGAGATTCACCATTGTCGGAGGAGTGGAAAGATCGTCTGAGGAGGAAACTTTGTGAAAGACCCAAGGTGTTCTCACTGCATGAGTGGGATGTGGGATGTGCAAAGGAGTAGAGCACAACATCGGACTACATGACTCCCGACCTTTCCGAGAGAGATCTAGGAGGCTTGCTCTCTCCGAGATGGAAGATGTGCGACAACATCTTCAAGAGCTGGCTGCAAATGGCATCATTACAGAGTCCCGCAGCTCATACGCCTCACCCATTGTGGTGGTCCGTCAAAAGACTGGGACAATCCGGATGTGTATTGACTACCGCACCCTGAACCGCGTACAGTGGTTGATCAGTACACAATGCCTCGAGTCCAAGATGCTTTAGACTGTTTACTGGGAAGCCAGTGGTTCTCTGTGTTGGATCTTGGATACTACCAGATCCCTCTGGGTGAAGAAGATAAGGAGAAGACAGCCTTCATCTGCCCATTAGGGTTTTATCAGTTGCATGCCCCAAGGGATTTCTGGAGCACCTGCCACATTTCAACGTCTTATGGAGAAAGTTGTGGAGACATGAATTTACTGCAAGTGTTAGCTCCTGTGGACGACCTGATTGGGATGGGAAGAACTTTGGAAGAGCATGAAGAAAGACTTCTTAAAGTGCTTGATAGGTTGGAGGATTATGGTTTGAAGCTTTCAATTGACAAATGCCAGTTCTGCAGGACCTCAGTGAAGTATGTGGGCCACATCGTGTCCCAAGAGGGTGTGAGTACTGATCCTGATAAAATAGAAGCACTCACTACATGGCCACGTCCAAGCAACTACAGAGAACTCAAGACTTTCCTTGGGTTTAGTGGCTACTACCGCAGATTTGTAAAAACTATGCTACAATTGTAAAACCCTCAATGATCTTACCAGGGGATATCAGTCCAGCAAGAACAAATCTAAGACCAGGAATAAAAGGCCTTCCGTGCAGAGACACTATGGCCCCCTTTGGGCCACGGTGGAATGAGAGATGTGAAAAGGCTTTAGAAATCATTACTTGCCTAACTCATGCCCCTGTCCTAGTCTTTGCTGACCCAAGCAAACCATTTATCCTGCATACAGATGCCAGTTTGGAGGGTCTGGGAGCAGTACTGTACCAGGAGGCGGAAGGCACGCGTAAACCTGTAGCCTTTGCCAGCCGAGGACTGTCTGATAGTGAAACACGCTATCCCACCCACAAGCTGGAGTTCTTGGCCTTGAAATGGGCCATCACTGAGAAATTTCGAGACTACTTGTATGGTGCTCAGTTCCAGGTGTGGACAGACAACAACCCACTGACTTATGTGTTAACAAGTGCTAAACTGGATGCTACAGGGCAAAGATGGGTGGCCGCTTTGGCTAGCTATGACTTCAGCATTCAATACCGATCAGGAGAAGCAATGTAGATGCAGATGCATTGTCCAGGCGTCCACAAGCACCAGGAGTTGCTGTGATACCCACGGATGGAGTGAGAGCTATTTGCAGTGTGAGTCGCCGAGAGCCAGAGGCCCATGAGAGCCTTCATGGATGCGTTGCTGAAGCTTTGGGACTGCCCCCTGAATGCGTGCCTTCTGCTTCAGTGAACTATATTGCTTTGGACCAATCTCCCTTGCCCGTGCTCAATGCGGCTGACTGGCAGGAAGCCCAGCTGCAAGATATTGACATTCGTGATACGCTACTTGCCAAAGGGAGGCGAGGCCCAACTGCGGTTGTCCCACCTACCCCAGAGGGCAAACTACTATTGAGAGAATGGACCAAGCTAAAACTGATTCAGGGAGTGCTACACCGTGTGACCACAGACCCTCTACAAAGGCAACGGAACCAACTAGTGCTGCCAAAAGAGTACAGAGGCCTGGCCATGAGGGCCCTGCATGATGACTTTGGACATTTAGGGATGGAGAGGACCCTGGAACTTATCCAAGTAGGTTCTATTGGCCCCGGATGGCTGAAGATGTTCGCAGGAAATGTGAGACCTGCGCTCGATGTGTTCAAAGGAAAACTCTGCCCACGAGGGCTGCATATCTGAAGAACATTACCAGCAACAAACCTCTGGAGCTGGTTTGCATTGATTTCTTGTCTTTAGAAGTGGACAAGAGGAATATTGGGAACATTCTGGTCGTGACCGACCATTATACGCGATATGCGCAGGCATATCCCACACGTGATCAGAGGGCCACCACTGTCGCCGGGTACTTTGGGAAAAATATTTCTCAGTTTATGGATTCCCAGCCCGGATACACTCGGATCAGGGACGAGACTTTGAGAGTCACCTTCTGAAGGAGGTGCTGAGGATAGCAGGAATTAAAAGTCGAGGACAACGCCTTATCACCCGCAGGGTGACCCTCAGCCAGAGAGGTTCAACGAACCCTGTTGGATATGTTAGGGACTTTGCGGCCAGAGCAGAAGGCAACCTGGAGCCAACATGTTGCATTTCTGGTGCGCCTACAACGCCACCAAGAATGATGCTACGGAGTCACCCCATATCTCTTGATGTTTGGGCGAGAACCAAGATTACCCATAGACCTGTGCTTTGGTGTATCAGAGGATGGCGATAGCTATGAAACCCATCAGCAATATGTATCCCGACTACGAGAAAAGCTGCGGGATGCTTACCACTTAGCTGCATCTGCAGCTCAGAAGAATGCAGATCGTAACAAACATCGATATGATGCTAAGAGCTCCAGCCAGGGACAGAGTCCTGCTGCGAAATTTGGTATTGCTGGCAAACACAAGATAGCTGACAGATGGAAGGCAATACCTTACTTGGTGATGGAAAAGCTAGAGACCTGCCGGTCTACAAGATCAAACCTGAAGAGGGTCCAGGGCAGACAAAGACCGTGCATAGAAACCTTTTGCTCCCGGTGGTGGTAGGCAGCCCTTATGAGATGGGCCACAACAGGGCAATTGGGCAGAACGAAGGTGCTGTACCAAAGCCACTTCCCAACGTGGACAGCCAGCCTCCTGCAGCTAACCTACCCCTACTCAGCACATCTGAGAGTGAATCTGAGGAGGAAGACACAACCATGGTGTATCCTAGGATGAAGACAAGATTGCAGTCTCGATCAGCTGAATCAAAAGAGACTACCTCCTCTTCCGCCTAAACCCTATGGCAGAAGTATTTAGGCCCATTCCTGACACTCCTGAGCCACTGGTGGAACCCCCATGTAATGACTTACACAGATTATTGGACAGTGGCGACATACAGATGGAAGATGTCCCAAGCACCTTCGATCCTCCACTGTTAGAACTAGAAATGCAGGGGCCTATGCCAGTATCTGAGGAACTCACAGGAAACCTCCCCATCCGTCACTCAAGAGGATGTCCCCTACCACAGCAACAGAGTTTCTTCATAGGCGAGACAGAGTAATAAGACCAGTGAAACGGCTAACTACGATGCACCTGGGGTGATTAGTGAGGAGCCAATACCTTTAGCACACAGGTTTGTGAAAGCTAAAGTGGGCTATCTGAGGCCCTTTGGAGGACCAGTAAGTTGGTATAGTAGGGAATGTGATTTGTCGGGACGACAAATTCTCGGCTGGGGGGAGGATGTAAGCAGAGTCAGGATGAACCCTACCCTGACATCTGGTGGTACATTATGAGGAGTGGGCAAAGGAATTTTAGGAATGTGCATTTGCATTGGTAAACCCACTCCACTTAGCATAACACACAGCAGCATGGGAAGGTTATTTTCACACTGTGGAATCCCCAATTTCTTTGTTATTGGGGCAGGAAGGAAAAAAAGGGGCTGTTACCTTAATTATGTGAATGAGGAACTATGAGACTGCTTTATGACAGAAATGACTCAACCTACATTAAATAGTACTTGCCAGACAAGGGACAGGGGTTCCAAAACCCAGTGAAGGGAGAGAGGCTGGGGACTGGTGTGTGTACCTGATGGTATGGGCCCCTTTGGAGGGCCTGGAACACCAATTGCACTTCCTCCTCTCTCCACTGTTAAAGAGCAGAGCTAATTTTGAATCCTTTAGGAGTCCATCTAGAGGCTGCTGACCTGAATTCACGTTGGGCCATGTGGCAGTGGGGCTCTCCTACTACAAGTTGAAATCACTAAAAGAGCTAAGCTTACTAAGCTAAGATCACTGAGTGCTGTGTTAAGTGGTAGGAGAGCCTGAGGATCTATCACCAAGCAGCTGGCAGAGCGGAGCAGTTTGCAGCACGTTGGAGCAGCCCATGGAACAGTGAGCAGTGTGGAGCGGTTTGTGGGGGCGGCTGGCGTGGTTCACGGGTCTGCTGGAGGAGCGGCACAGCTGGTGGAGTGGAGCCAGTCGTGGTGAAGGCTGCAGCAGAACTCCACGGAGAAGCGGGCAGTCGGCCCTGGCCCACGTAAGGTGTCCCTAGCACCTGTGTGCCCCCATTTCCACCCAGGCTGGGGTAAAACTCTGCAGATAAACTTTTGAACTCTGGGGTGGCACTGACCGGAGACTGAGACTTTTGGGTTGTTGGACTTTGGGGTGATTGGACTTAAGACCCCAAGGACAGTGCCAAATGTACTTGGAGGGGGGTTTTGCTTATGGTTTGTGTATAGTCCTGTTTGTGGTGTCTCTCCAACGTGATGCCACATTGTTTCCCTCCTTTATTAAAAGGATTTTGCTACACTCAGACTGCCTCCTAGAGGCGCTGGTTGGTAATTGTCCCAGGTCACTGGGTGGGGGCTCGAGCCGGTTTTGCATTGTGTTATTGAAACGGAACCCCTGGATACTGAACCCGGCCCTTGTTGCTGCCAACTCAGAGGGGCAGAAGGGTTACATAAGTGAACATAGGTTCCAGTTATTTGGAAGCTGGTGAATCTGCTTTGTACCCCCAACAACACTCCTCCAACGTCATCTCAGGTAAGAAGATGGCACAGGTCCCAGGGCTGGTTCCAAGATACAGGGATAGGGAACTTCTGCCTCCAAGCAAACTTGCAGGGGTTGTCTCACTTCCAATCTCTGCAAACAAATCTTAGCAAAACCCTTCTTCAGCTAAGCCCTGCAAGCCTCACTCAGTCCTAGTTAGAACACCAAATCCTCTGTTCCCACAACACAGGCCTATGCCGGAACAGATAAAGAGTAAAATGTAAGCAGAATTTTTTGTATCTTTAGGTCCTGGCGAGTTCAATCCCAACAGATGACTTAAGTCTATCCCATGCAACCACAGGATGCAGAATAGCTGAAGTCAAGCTCTGTCCAGCCATGGACTTATTATGATGTGTGTGCCCATAGCAAGAGGCGGGAAACACACTGTGGGGAGTACTGATGGGCCCACACGAGAAAATCTGGATCAGGATTTTGATGCAAGTCCAAACTTCCCTATATGGAAGGGGGGAGGAGACTCAGCACCAGGCTGCTTGGTTCAAGCCCATCTCTAGTGGAGAGTTAGTGTAATTCAGTGACATGGTTATCAGACCACAAAGCAGAATATCCAGAGAATTAACAAAGGAAAACATCCACTTCTGCACAATCTCTGCCACTGTTAAGCAGCATTGCAATAATCTTTTCCATGGAGAAAATGCCATAGCCTTTCCCCCCTTCCCCTTATAATGTATAAATTGGCTTACCAGGTAAGGACCCAGTGCTTGATCCTGAATTGCTGAACCAGGTGCTTCTAGAATGGAAAGACCACGTATAATCTGTTGCAGGGTCATTAGACCAACCACACAGGTCTTCAGGGAGGTCAAAGTTGCAATTGAATCCTACAGGAACCTGGGCATCTTATAAAAGGAACATAACAAAATAAAACTTGATTAAAGAACAACCTGCAATAGAGAGATGCTATTTAAAAACTAAAATAGCTGGCAAGTCGTAAATACTGAAGAAAGCATGAAATCTCTCCCTCACAGATGCTTTCAAACTATCTCATGTTTCGTCAGCTCTGAGGATCAGCCTTAAATTCTGCATCATCAAAATGCTCAGATCAAGTCCTTCAGCTAATCCACCAAACTAAGCAAATATAAATGCAGGCACCAAATGCTTCCAGGCTCTAATCAGCACCTTCTCTTCATCCCCTGGAGTGGCCAAATATTAAATTCCTTCTTAAATGTCAGAGACGAATGTTTCCCAAGTGCCCTTGTGGTGCAGTGTAGTTCCACTCTGGCTCCAAAAAAAGAATCTCGAGTGCCGCAAAAGCCCAGCTATCAAGTGACAGATCTAAGCATTCGTGGCAGAAGAGAACAGGATGCCTGGAATTATGAATGGTCACCCCTGGGTCAGTATCCACTAATGAAAATGTTACCTATGCAGCTATGGGATAGCAGTGGACTAGTGGAATAATCCAAGGGATGAGAGTTAAGAGAGCTAGGTTCTATTCCCAGCTCCACCACTGACTCACTTTGTGACCTTGAGCAAGTCACTCAACCTCTCTGTACCTCAGTTTTCCCATCTATAAAATGAGGACAATGCTTGCCTACCTTTGCATAGTGCTTTGAAGTCTCTGGACAAATTTCATTCTCAGCTTAAAGCATTATTATATGATGTGAACAGAGCCCTCAGTAGCAGAACTTTGGGCAGGGGTAGCTCTTGGGCCACAGGGGCGGGTGTCAGAGGAGGCTTGAAGCTCAGGCCATGTCTAACACTGTGTGGCAAGCCAGTGGGTGACTCTACAGCATGCCAGCTTGCTGTGCAGTAACATCCCTACGGACACTGCTCTAGCACAATGAAAGTCCCGGAGGAGGCTTAGGCTCGGAGAGAGGAGGCTGCAGTGCCATCTGAGCAGGGAGGAAGTCACTGCATGAAGGCTCGAGAAGGGACTTCGGTTGTAAAGCAGCAGCACTCAGAACATCAGAGAAGATGCTCCTGACTCGGAAGCACCGGTGGAGGGGCCAAAAATAGCAAAGGCTTGTTTGTAGCTTTCCTGAACATCACCATGCCCCCAAAGTTAATGACAGTCAGCAAGAGCTCAGTGACCCACACAAGAGCCATCAGGTGAACACTACTGTGCAGTGGAAAGAGCCATTCCCTACCCAGTGCCAGGTCACAATAAAGCAGTGTGGACCTGGCTCCTTTTATTACAACCTAATCTAGCTCCCCAGGGAGAAGGTCTCTTTCTGTTAAAGTCTCATCAATCTGATGGTCCAGAGAAATATGCCTCGTTGCTTGTGAAGTTGGAGAATGAAAATCACAGCTAAATATGAAGGGGACCATCTTGGGTACTGGTTCTACGCGTTAAAACGGATCGCCAGGGTAGAAAGTATGTCTCACGCTGCACTGCACGGCACTCCTGCTTTCTGTGGCTTTCACGGAAAATGGCAACCTGAATTCCAAAGTCACTCCACTGATGTCAGAGGAGTTCAACAGGTGTAACACTGGTGCAGCGAGGATCAGGCCCTTTGTGCTGTCTGTGGCTCACATTTCTAGAACTCGATCATTACGAGCGGTGTGAAATAGTTAACTTGTTTTCAAGATCTCATTAGGTTCCCCTTTTATGTTTCCATCCAGGCCTTAACGCTGATGGGCCAAAACACTGGCAGAAATCTCACCTGGAAGCTTCTTCTGATGCAATTTCTAGTCAAGGTTTGCCAAATCATGAGGTCTGAATAAATGTCCACGCTGTTGGGTACCTATCCAAACCCTCAACTCTGAGGGTCAAACTCTGCTTCCAATTACAATGGAGTAAACCCACTGAACTCAAGCCCCTACATATTTATGGTGCTTATCTGGTCCCTTTAACATAGTATATGAACATCCCACAACCTTTAAAGCTTTTATCCTCTTAACACGTGTTTGAGGTAGGGCAGTGCTACTATCCTCATGTTACGGACGGGAAACTGAGGCATGGAGAGACCACAGGGAATCTGTAGTAGATCAGGGAATTGAACCCAGGTCACCCAAGTCCCAGGCTAGTCTCCTTACCACTGTATTGTCCTTCCTTTCTCCCTCACTGTACTATCCTTCCCTGGTATAACAGATCAGACTTTGACCCTGATTCTTACGAGTACTATCACTCTACAAGTTTCCAGGACTCAGTCCCACTGGGTAGGAGCCAATGGAAAGACAAGAGTGTTCACTTAACGGTTAACCAATCATTTACTGCGCTAAGGGTGCCTGGGTCTGGTACGTACCATCACTTTCTCCACAGCCATCGCCACACTCTGTTGTCTCCTCATCGGTAGGGTATGGAGACGTGGTCTCCTCACTCTTCAAGGTGGGCTTCAGTGTCTCTGAAGTGGGCTTTACATCTGCATAAAGAAAATGAAGGAGAACAGGTGATAATGAGTCTCATCCTCAGAGAGCCCAACAGAGGAAACCAAACAGAACTCTTTCTTTCTGAATCTTATCACGAGAGGGCAAGAAAGCAGCACTAATTTCCAACATGCTACAAATGTCAGCATGGCTTGAATCACTTGCGAGGCTTCTTTTACACCCAAAGTGGAAATAGGGAATTCTCTGATCTGTGGCCCCTGTAGGATAAGGATCGCCTTTAAACCACCAGGCTGTTTTTACGTTTGTATATACTAGCTATCAAGTTTGTTATTACGCTGGATAACAGAGATCCCAGGCAGCACATTCCTTTCTTCCATAAAGACATAACTACATAAAAACATATTCCCACCAATTGTGCCAGCTTTATAAAAACAAGTCACTCAACACCACAAATGATGCAACCACAAATGGACCCAGAGAATCCCTAGCATGCTCTGGCTCAAAGTAGAAAGCATCTGGTTTCATGCTCCACCTTCCTGATGATTTAAAGTGGCTCTGTCCTATTTCCCTCTCCTCCATATAGACTCTGGGAACCTACCTAAAAGCAGGTGGCAAGGAAATTTAAGCAAGAAGATATTAAGATCAACAGTACATGACATTAAGTTCCACCTTCCTCTCCATTTACATGGGGAGTAGAGCAGTCAGCAGAGTCCAGTGTTCTTCCCAGTTTTAAAAAGGTTTCTTTGCTCTATTACATGTGATTAGGATTCTTTATTGGCACCCTTCAGGATATTATTTAATAAAGCCAGAAGCTGAAGGAAATGGCTAAATACACTGAATATTTTCCATACACTGCTTCCCAGCTTCTGTGATTGAACATATTGCACATAAACTCTTGGGTTCCTTTTTTCCTTTCAGCTGCCTTTTATTCATGGTAAAATACTGAACAACCTCAAAGCCTCCTAATATTTAAGTCCAAATTTGTTACTACCCCATAAAACTCCAAATGTTACCCAGAAGCAAATTGCAAGCAGCAAGGCACAAAAACGGTCATCAAAAAAAACCAACCCCAAAACCATCAGCTGAAGGCAACACGTCAAAAGCTGCAAGTTACTTCCACTCAGTATGTGTTTTTGTTGTTGCTGTTCTTGGTAGGGTGACCAGATGTTCCAATTTTAATGGGACGGTCCCGATTTTTGGGTCTTTTTCTTATATAGACTCCTATTACTCCTCACCCTCGTCCCGATTTTTCCCACTTGCTGTCTGGTCACCCTAGTTCTTGGGCTTTGAGATTTATAGTAGGAATGTGACAATGGGAAAGGACCTTGAAAGGCAAAGTACCATATGCAGTCCAGATGCTCGGCTGCTGTCAATTGATATCGTTCCACTGCCCAACACAGCGTGTAGCAATGTACCCTGAGAATCAGTGACTATGGTGGAACATGACAAGATGGTGAGACGAGATAATGAAAATCGCAGGGCCAACGTGAGGTGTGAAATGGAAAGTGAGAAGAGAAAGGTCTCTCTTCCACTGGGCAGTGTCCGTGCGGCGAGAGGTACCTGCTGATCACGCTGCAAAGTCATTGGGCAATTGAAACCAGATGTGTGGAACTTCAAAGGAGAGAAGAGCAGTCACAAGCTAATGTTCATCAATCTCCAGTCTTCAGAGGAAAAATGTTAGCAGTTCTTTGATATGAGCCAGTTGCTGACCGGTCACTTCATCTTTTTTTTTTAAATACCTGCCAACAACCCATTTTGAACCTAGTTCCTATTAGTTACCTGTTTGAATCGATAAAGTCACTAGACATTGATAGAAACAGTGGCAGTTGGGCAGGGTCCACTCTACAACTTGTAACCCTATTTGAAAACATTTTCAATCGTCGTGTTTTAACCACGCTCCTGACCTTGTTCCCAAGCAAGTGCAAGAGCCTTGGGTTTCACAGCCAGGCTTAAGCACAGCTTGGTAATATGTTTGGGTCTCCCCTACTGAACAGAGCCATGTCTTAAGGCAAGGCTACACAAACGAGTAGATTGCAGCAAGTTGGGGGGTGAATCTACCCCATGCTACCTTGCTGCAGACTAACCACGTGCACCCTGCTGACAGCTGTTAAAGCACTTTGATCTAGTCCTCTTTGAAACAGGACCAGCTCCAAGGATCAGCAGAGTGCACATGGATAGCCAGACTGAGGCAGGGTAGTGCAGCGTGGATTCACACCCCAGCTTCTCAGACTCTAATTGTTTGTGTAGACAAGCCTTTAGTCACACCAAGGGATTGCTACATTGTAACTGGTTGGGTTTTGTAGTTTACACGAAACCACAGGTACTCTCCACTCCCCAGATCGCTTGTTAACATAGTTGTAATAAGGTTTGCTCCCACACTTCCAGAATTACAAACCATGCTACCGTTACAGCTATGAATTCTTGTAAATAAATTAAGTTAAGCGCATTTATGGCCAGCATTTTAAAAGTTGCAAACTACAAATGACTAGACAGTCATTTTGGGAAATGATGGTCAAGGACACTACTTGGAAAAACTGCTTTTTTAACATGGATGTTGCTAGCACAAGTTCAAAGCTCGCTGTGGACAGAGCCATACAGGAGAACTTACACAAAAAGCAGAAAGGATTGAGGCAGCTGCACTGTAGAGTATGGCCTGGATTCTTTGCTGCAACAGAGTGAGCTGTGGGGGGAGGCGGGAGAGACATCATGGAGTCAATTCTCTGCCTGGCTTAGAACAGGTTAGAGTAGCCTGGGGGCTGCTTTAAGCTACACCAGCTGGCAATGGTCCCCAAGGGACTGTCTGTCATCTGGGGATAGCAGAAAGCTGCAGAGAGGAGGCATAGGAGCTTGCTCTGCTGACTCTACACCCGTTGTTGACTTCTCCATGCTAGGGGAGGTCTCAAGGGGGATAGCACCAGTTCCTGTTCCCTTGGCACTGCCAGAGCAGCACACGAGTGATGGGGCAGAGGAGAAAATCTGGTCCAGAATGAGTACATCTTCAACTAGTCTAAGGCCTGTTCTCTCTTTTCTGGGTGCTAATTGTGACTGTCTGAGCCTGCTATCTTGGCAAACACACCAGAGATTGGAGCAGGGATCTCCCTAGTTAAAAGCACGAATCTCTACAGCTTGCCTCAAAGAGCCAGGCTCTAGCTGGATGCTGTCACAGACTCACATCCACTGTGGATAAGGCACAGAGGGTGACACGCAACACATGCTGACCTGGGGGTTACACCTAAAAAATTTGCACACACAAAATGAATCGCCAGAGCACATCTGAGTATGTGGATGCCTAACTACTAGGGTGACCAGACTGCAAGTGTGAAAAATCAGGACAGAGAGTGGGGAGTAATAGGCGCCTATATAAAACAAAGCCCTGAATATTGGGACTGTCCCTATAAATTCGGGACATCTGGTCACCTTACTAACTACATAACAGGCAAAGACAAAAGTACTCAGATCTGCCTCCACAATTCAACTGAGGGTGCAATTTACACCTGGCAAAAGGGAGGCTGCTCTGCTGAACACCTGCCCCAGGCTACGAATCAATGTTTTCAAAATTTCATAGATCTTAAGGCCAGAAGGGACCAGTATGACCATGTGGCTTGACCACTGCATATCACAGGCCATAAAACTTCAGCATGAGGTGTCCGCATCAAGCCTGGAATTTCAGTTTGCCGTATAACTTATCTTTTAGAAAGATATCCAGTCTTGATTTAAAATTAAATAATTTAGGGTGAGATCCTGGCCCCGCTGAACTCAGTGGGACCTTTTGCCATTGATTTCTATGGAGGCAAGAATTCACCCTTACTATTTTTTGTTTTGTTTTATAATTTGCTGGTAAATGATTGTAACATATTTTGTATACATCATAGAATAAAGGGGTAGTAAAAACCCAGTGAAAGGCTAGCAGTGGGCTATCCGTCATTTAAGCTTCTTGGAGCAGGAATTCTTACAAGAAAATGCCTTATACAGATGTTGTTTTACATGGAAATCAGACCTCTTTATCACTGACATCTGGAGACCAGATCCAGATTTAAACAGATCATTGTATTATTTAGAAAAACCTGAAAAACCAGGAATATTCCTCTAGCCCAAAGGAACAGCATCAAGCTGAATTCACCTTTTTTTTTTTTTTTTTTTTTTTGGTATTTTCAAATATGGACCAAGATGGACCATTTCACAATGTGACTCAGAGGACTAAATTTAGTTCTGGTGTAAATGGGCAAAACTCCCCATGACCTCTGTGAATCTGTTCTGCAGTTTTCATGGGTCATACCTCTGTATTCAAGGCAAGAGCAGCTGCTCCAGTTATGAAAACGAGGTGGACAAATTTTTGGTTCCCTGGTCCTAGAACAGAGGGTGGCCAAACTTTTTGGCCGGAGGGCCACATTGGCGTTTCAAATCTGTATGGAGGGCTGGGAAGGGAAGGCTGTGCCTCCCCAAACAGTCTGGCCCCTGCCCCCTATCTGTCCCCTCCCACTTCCTGCCCCCTGACTGCCCCCCTCAGAACCACCAACCCATCCAACCCCCCCTGCTCCTTGTCCCTTGACCGCCTCCTCCTGGGACCCCTGCCCCTAACCGTCCCCTGGAACCCCACCCCCTATCCAACCCCCGTTCCCTGTCCCCTGACTGCCCCCGGGGACCCCCTGCCCCTTATCCATCCCCGCCCGCCCCTTACCATGCTGCTCAGAGCAGCAGGAGCTCGCAGCCTCACCGCCCAGCTGGAGCCAGCCACGCCGCCCGCACTGCTCGGCAGGATTGGCGGGCCAGAGCACTGGTGGCGCAGCGAGGTGAGGCTGCGGGGGAGGGGGGACAGCAATGGAGGGGCCAGGGCTAGCCTCCCCTGCCGGGAGCTTAGTGGCTGGGCAGGACGGCCCGCGGGCCGTAGTTTGCCCACCTCTGTCCTAGAAGTTCTAGAACTGTCTCAAGATGCATCAGCATCAGGGTTTCTGTGGTACTCCACGGCAGAGAAAAAATTCCTTAGTAGAGATCTAGCAGACAGGACGCTGGGCTGGAAATCAAGTCACCATGGCTCTATTCCTGCCTCTGGCAATGACCTGCTCTATAACCTTGTATAGTCACTTCTGCACCTTGCTGTGTCTCTGGTTCCCCCTCCTACCCTGTCATAAACAGATAGTAAAGGGTTAACAAGCTCAGTAACCTGACGGACACCTGACCAAAGGACCAATCTCTGTGGAGGGAAGCTTTTGTCTGTGTCCTTTGTTTGGGTTGCCGTTCTCTTTTTGGATCTAAGAGAGGCCAGACATATCTTCAAGCTCTCCAAGTTTTCCTGAAGTATTTTCTTCTATTCAGTATAGTGAGTATTAGAAAGGCGGTTTAGTCTTATAATTAATTTCTACATTTGCAATTGTGTGTTTGCTGAAGAAATATCTTTATTTCTGTTTGCTGTTACTTTGATTATTCTGAGAAAGGAGGGAGGGGGGGAAGCCTCTCCAGGTTTATAGCTAGACCCTGTATATTTTCCATCTTGGTGTTATAGAGATAGTGTACTTTCTTTCTTTCTTTTAATAAAATCCTTTTCTTTTTAGAGCTTGATTGATTTCTTCCCTTGTTTGGATTTTCAGGGGAAGGGGAGGGGGGAAAAGTGAATCCCTCTTTGTCTGATTCAATAAGTTTGAATCAAGGTATCTCTCCTAAGGACTAGGAGAGGGGAGGGGGGAAGGAGGTGGGGGGAAATAGGTTATTTCCCCTTGTGTTGAGATTCAAGGAGTTTGGATCTGTGTTCCCCAGGGAAAGTTTGGGGGAACAGGGAGTGTGCCAGACACTAACAAACTGGCTGGTGGCAGCGTACCAGATCTAAACTAGGATTTTAGTTTAGAGGAGTCCATGCAGGTCCCCATCTTGTGGACGCTAAAGTTCAAAGTGGGGAACAAACCTATGACATACCCTTTATCTTGTCTCTTCTAGAGAGAGACTGTTTCTTTCTACATGTTTGTACAATGACTAGGACAAGGTCTTGATCTTGATTAGGGCCTCTAAACATGTGTATAGTATAATTAGTAACGTTAAAAATGGGAAATGATCACCCTTTAGATAGTAAATGAGAATCAGAGATGGGCCTGGGCCCAAACGCCACATCTGAATCCTGCAGAACTTTGGGAAAGCTTGAATCTGGGACCAAACTTTGCAGTGAGATCCGGACTCAAGAGGAGCACCAAATCTGACCACATTTTAGTATGGAAAAGTTTGGATTTGGATCATGCTCTAAATTGTAGCTTCACAGCTCAGGTTTACCTCTGCTGAGGTTGCAGAATTAGAACACCACCTCCTGTGGGAATGTAGGGAGAGAGAAATAACTATATCCCACCTACTTTATTATTTCAAGAAATATCACCTTGTCCTACTGACCAGGTGTAGAAATGAAAGCAAGGTTCATACCTGTCCAATCGCAGCCCAACACCTCCAAACGCATCCCAATCCCTGCTGGGGACCACCGTTCTGGGTGAACCCGGATGTACTGTGCAGGAACAGGGTCAAACCTTCGGACTTCAGGGATGTCATAATGCATGTTACCTTCAAAAAGCTGCAAAGAGAGAGACACTAATCTATGCATCATGTATATTATCCACCAACAAACCTGGAACATGAAGCATTCTGGCAAACCAATTATTAGTTCATGTTCATTTGAACCTTATGTTCCACAGTCCAAAATCACTGTCCATTGTCATAAAGCAAAAGAACTTGAAGCACAGTAGATACAACAAGGTATCTGTAGCAGTAAGCTACAGAAGCACGAGGAGGATTTCCAGATTTGGGGCTATCCTACAGTCCATGCATGTACGACAGATAAGGGACAAAGTATGAAAATGGGGAAGGAAGTGCAGGAAAACAAGAGGCTAAAACAAACTTGCATTAGAAGGCAGCTCAGGTTCAGCCTAGATAGCACAGATCTGGCAATATCCTGTGCTACCTGAAACAGACAGTTTTGGCTGTACTACTCTGGGTCTTATTTCCAATTTGTAGCTCTGTGAGTGAACATATGCTGTCCCCAACTCAGTCTCAAGAAAACCACAGAGTCTGTTTCTAATGAAACCATACCACATGCCTCGGCCCAAACTTTATATCACCCATGCCAGATTCCCATCCAAGCTACACTGGTGCAAGGTTGGCGTTACTCCACTGGCTTCCAGCATAAATGACATCACATTTTGTCCCTGGCTATTGTCTGGGACCATTTGAATTCTCATTTTTCTGCAGTGTCTAAGCAGTGGCTACCGACCAAGCATGGCAGACAACTCCCCTTTCGGTTGCCTGTGTGTTAGGAACAAATTTAAGTTTATTGTCACAGCTAGTCCTGCAAAACTCATTTGTGGGATTGGGATTGTTACAATGTTGCAAAAAGTTCAACTCTTTCAAGCCTTCAGGAAAAGGCGGTTACTCACCGTAGTAACTGGTGTTCTTCGAGATGTGTTGCTCCAATCCATTCCATGTAGGTGTGCGCGCCGCGCGTGCACGGCTCTTCGGAACATTTTTACCCTAGCAACTCCGGCGGGCCGGCTGGCGCCCCCTGGAGTGGCGCCGCTATGGCGCTGGATATATACCCCAGCCGGCCCGTCCACTCCTCAGTTCCTTCTTGCCGGCTATTCCGACAGTGGGGAAGGAGGGCGGGTCTGGAATGGATAGGAGCAACACATCTCGAAGAACACCAGTTACTACAGTGAGTAACCGCCTTTTCTTCTTCGAGTGATTGCTCCTATGCATTCCATGTAGGTGATTCCCAAGCCTTACCTAGGCGGTGGGGTCGGAATGAGACGTGGTGGAGTGTAATACCGCGGAGCCGAAGGCTGCGTTGTCTCGAGACTGCTGCACCAACGCGTAGTGGGAAGCGAAGGTGTGGACTGAAGACCAGGTGGCCGCTCTACAGATGTCCTGGATGGGAACATGGGCCAGGAAGGCGGCCTACGAGGCGTGCGCCCTCGTCGAGTGTGCAGTGAGTCGGCACGGGGGGACGCGAGCAAGCTCGTAGCACGCTCGTATGCAGGCCGTCACCCAGGATGAAATCCGCTGTGAGGAAACCGGCTCGCCTTTCATGCGGTCTGCAATCGCTACAAACAGTTGGGTCGAACGCCGGAAGGGCCCGTCCGTCGATGTAAGCGAGGCCCTGCGGACGTCCAGGGTGTGGAGCTGCTGCTCACGAGGTGAGGCGTGCGGCTTCGGAAAGAAGACCGGGAGGAAGATCTCCTGGTTGAGGTGGAAGGCCGACACCACCTTGGGGAGGAAGGCCGGGTGTGGCCGAAGCTGCACTTTGTCCCCGTGGAAGACGGTATACGGGGGACCCGCCGTGAGGGCGCGGAGTTCCGAGACTCGTCTGGCGGATGTGATTGCCACAAGGAAAGCCGTCTTCCAGGTGAGATGGAGTAGAGAGCACGTGGCCAAGGGCTCGAAGGGTGGGCCCATCATCTGGGTGAGAACCAGGTTTAGATCCCAAGTCGGAGCAGGAGGACGCACCTGAGGGTAGAGACGGTCTAACCCTTTAAGGAAGCGGGCTACCATTGGGTTGGAGAAGACGGAGCGACCTCCTATAGCGGGTCGAAAGGCTGACAGAGCTGCCAGGTGCACCCTGAGGGACGAGATCGCGAGACCTTGACCTTTCAGGTACCAGAGGTAATCGAGGACGATCTGGATGGGGGCCGAGAATGGGTTAAGACCTCGCTGGTCGCACCAAAGCGCAAAGCGTTTCCACTTCGCGAGGTAGGTAGAGCGCGTCGAAGGCTTCCTGCTTTCCAGCAGAACTTGTTGCACCGCCGCCGAACAACCCCTCTCTGCGTCGGTCAACCACTCAGGAACCAAGCTGTAAGATGCAGCGACTGCAGGTTCGGGTGACAAAGCCTGCCGAGGTCCTGAGTGATGAGGTCCGGCCATAACGGGAGGGGAATGGGATCCCGAACTGACAGCTCGAGCAGCATGGTGTACCAGTGCTGTCTCGGCCAGGCCAGAGCGACGAGTATTACGCGGGCCCTGTCCCTCCGAAGCTTGAGTAACACTCGGTGGACGAGCGGAAACGGGGGGAACGCGTAAAGGAGGGACTCCGTCCATGGCAGGAGAAACGCATCCGAGAGGGAGCCTGGAGCTTGACCCTGGAAGGAGCAGAACCTGTGGCACTTCCTGTTGGCCCGGGAGGCGAAGAGGTCTACCTGGGGAAACCCCCACCTCTGGAAGATTGTGTAAGCCACATCTGGGCGAAGGGACCACTCGTGGGAGGCGAAGGACCTGCTCAGACGGTCGGCCAACGTGTTCTGCACCCCCGGCAGAAAAAACGCTTCGAGGCGAATCGAGTGGGTCACGCAAAGGTCCCAGAGGAGCATCGCCTCCTTGCAAAGCGGGGAGGATCGAGCTCCGCCCTGCTTGTTGACATAAAACATGGCTGTGGTGTTGTCCGTGTACACCGCCACACAGCGGTCCTGAAGGTGGGTCCGAAAGGCGAGACACGCCAGACGGATCGCTCTCAGCTCCCGGACGTTGATATGGAGGGAGAGCTCCTGGGCTGACCAGAGACCCTGGGTGTGCAGGTCTCCTATGTGAGCCCCCCATCCAAGCGCCGACGCGTCTGTGGTCAGGGTGATCGACGGTCGAGGAGGGCGGAACGGAACCCCTGCGCAGACTGTCTCCGGATTTAGCCACCAGGTGAGCGTCTGGAGAGTGGGTCTCGGCACCGTCACCACCATGTCCATGGGGTCGCGATGAGGGCGGTACACTGATGCCAGCCACATTTGGAATGGGCAAAGTCGCAGCCTTGTGTGCGCGGTCACAAACGTACACGCTGCCATGTGACCTAGGAGATGTAGGCAGGACTGCACCGTTGTTGTCGGAAAGGCCTGCAGTGTCCGTATAAGGGAGGCCAACGTCTCGTGCCGAGTATGAGGGAGGCAGGCTCTGGCCAGATTGGAGTCGAGGACTGCTCCTATGAACTCCACTCTTTGCGCCGGAACTAAGTGGGACTTTTCGGCGTTGATAAGTAGGCCGAGAGACCGGAACAGATGCAGTATCTCGGACACCTGAGCCGCCACCAGCTCTTGGGTGCGGCCACGAATCAGCCAGTCGTCGAGATATGGGTACACATGAATTCGACGACGACGGAGGGCTGCGGCCACGACCGCCATGCATTTGGTGAATACCCTCGGTGCGGTGGAGAGGCCGAAGGGTAACACCGCAAACTGGTAGTGGGCTTCGTTGACCATGAAGCGCAGGTAGCGTCTGTGGGGGGGGTAAATTGCTACATGAAAGTAAGCATCCTTCATGTCGAGGGCGGCAAACCAGTCTCCCGGATCCAAGGAAGGGATAATGGTCCCCAAGGTTACCATTCGAAACTTGAGCTTGCAGAGATACTTGTTGAGCTCCCGGAGGTCTAAGATGGGACGAAGACCTCCTTTCGCCTTGGGGATGAGAAAGTATCTGGAGTAGAATCCCCTGCCCCGCCTGCTGGGAGGCACCTCCTCGATGGCACCCATGCTCAACAGAGACTGGACCTCCTGTAAGAGGACTTGCTCGTGAGAGGGGTCCCTGAAGAGGGACGGGGAAGGTGGGTGGGAGGGAGGGGGCGAAATAAACTGTAGGCGGTAGCCGTGCTGAACGCTGTTGAGCACCCAGCTGTCCGATGTTACAGAACACCACGCCTGGAGGAAGCGGGAAAGGCGACTTGAAAACAAAAGGGATGGATCCTGGGGGGAGAGTGGTGGGCCGTCCTCGGGCGTCCCATCAAAAGGCCGGCTTTGGACCTTGAGGAGCCTTGGACGAGCCTTGGGTCTGGTTACGCCGCCCCCCCCCGACGGTCTGCGGCGGAAGGGGGCCCTTCGATTATTAAATGGCCGAGACCTGGCCTGCGGGACGGGCCGATAGGGTTGTTGCCGGAACGATCGCCTCTGTGTGGCCGGCGTATGCATTCCCAAAGTACGGATCGCCACTCGTCCGTCCTTTAGGGTCTGAATTCTCGTGTCTGTTTTTTCAGAGAATAGACCCTGCATCTCAAAGGGGAGGTCCTGGAGGGTGTATTGTACCTCCGGCGGCAAAGTGGAAGACTGCAGCCACGCAATGCGCCGCATGGTTACACCGGAAGCCACGGTTCTGGCCCCCGAGTCCGCTGAGTCCACCGCCGCTTTGATTAAGGTCCTGGAGGCCAGCTTGCCCTCTTCCAGGAGCGCCGAGAATTCTCGGCGGGAGTCCTGCGGGGTCAGCTCCGCGAACTTTCCCAGGCATCCCAAAATGTTAAATGTATACCGGGACAGTAGGGCCATTTGATTTGCAATGCGGAGCTGGAGGCCGCCCGCCGAATAAATCTTGCGCCCCAATAAGTCCATGCGCCGGGACTCCTTGGACTTCGGTGCAGCGGCAGGCTGTCCGTTACGTTCCCGGTCGTTCACGGACTGGACTACCAAAGAGTCCGGAGTTGGGTGCACATAAAGATATTCGTACCCTTTGGGCGGGACAGAATATTTCCTCTCCACTCCGCGTGCCGTGGGAGGGACGGAGGAAGGCGACTGCCAGATGGCGGCATTGTTCCGCTGGATTGGGCGGATGAATGGCAGCGCTACTCTCACGGGGGCGTCCGCTCCCACGACATCCGTGATGGGGTCATCGACCTCTTGGACCTCTTCGATGGGTAGGTTGATGACTTTCGCTACCCTCCGGAGAAGGTCCTGATGCGCCTTGAGGTCAATAGGCGGGGGTTCTGATGGTGACACCCCTGCCACAGCCTCGTCGGGAGAGGAGGACGAGGAGTGACCTGGCAGCACCTCTTCAGGTGCCTGCTCTGCCTCTGGGCGATCAGGTGCCAGAGTCTCATGCCCCAACGGTGTGCCGTGAGCGGCGGTCTGTGGCATTGGAGACGGGGGTGGCCTGCTGATAGTGGCCTCTGGCACCGAACGCGCCGAGCCTGGCTGCCTCGGTGGAAGGGGAGGCCCTTGCTCATGTTGGGCCCAGGATACCCAATATCCCCAGTGCTGGGGTCCATGGTCCTGCGGGAGAGACCCCGCTCGGAAGTCTACCGCACTGCCCTCAGGGGAAACAACTGAGGGTTCCCTCGAAGGCCAGGGAGGAGCCGTAGCGGTTCCCGGGCGGACGTCCGGTGCCGGAGTAAACTGTCTCTCCGGTGCCGAAGGACGGTGCCGGTCGTCATGCGGTCCAAGAGGCGAGCGGGATCTGCGCGTGGCGCGGTGCCGGGAGCTCGACCGGCGGTGCCGGGAGTCGGACCTCGAGCGCGAGCGGCGGCGCCTTGAGCGGCTGCGTGACTCTCGATGTCGCCCGCGATGCCTGGAGCCGGACCTGGAGCGGTGCCGGTGACTCGGCGACCGGGACCTGGAGCGTCGCCGGGAGTGCGACCGGTACCGCGATTGGGAGCGGTACCGGGACTGCGACCGGCGACGAGACGGGGAGCGGCGTCTCGACGTTGACCGTCTCATGGATCGGGCCCGGTGCGTTGGCGACCGTCGCCTTGAGCGAGATCGGGATCGAGACCGGATCGTGGTGCCCCGATCACCTCGGCCGCCAGGGGAAGGAGGGCGCATCATCAGCGGCTTCCCAATGGACTTGAGTGTCCGCACCGGCGGTGCCGGTAGCTGATGGCCCGTATCAGCGGTGAGGTCGATCAGCTCCCTCGCCATTGCGAACGCCTCGGGCGTGGATGGGAGCCTCAGCTCCTCCTCGGTAGGCACCGGGGAGCTGGGCGGTGCCGGACTCGACGGACCTTGCGGCGCCGGAGTCGACGGCCCGGTGCACTTCTCGTGTACTGCCTCAGCCTGTACCGTTTGAATCGGAGGCGGCTGGGCTAACGGCTTCTGCTGCTGCTTCGCAGAGGCCGTCTTCGGCACCTTGTGCTTCTTCCCCGGGGAGAGGGAGCGGTGCCGGGACTTCGGTGCCGGGTGCCGAGAGGCGTCGGCACCGGAGCGGCTCGGTGCTGCCGGTGCGCTGCTCACGGAGGCAGGCTTCGGCGCCGATGGAGCTGGCGCCGGAGGTTGGAGAGCCGACTCCATAAGGAGTTGTTTTAGACGAGAGTCCCGCTCTTTTCTCGTACGCGGCTTGAAGGCCACGCAAATCGGGCACTTATCCGATCTGTGCAACTCTCCGAGGCAGCGGAGGCAGGAGTCGTGCGGGTCACTCACCGGCATGGGCCGCTGGCAAGCCACGCAGGGCTTGAATCCCGGTGCTCTGGGCATAAGCCCGCACCGGGGCGGAAGAAGAGGGCTAACCCCTCTAATTCCCTAACTACTATACTATACAACTAACTATACAACTATAACAAGAAACTTAACAAATTACTAACAACTATATACACTAAACCTATGGAGAACGCTAGGGCTGTGGAGGTAAGGGAGCACTCCACTGTTCCTACTAGCCGTCACGGGCGGAAAGAAGGAACTGAGGAGCGGACGGGCCGGCTGGGGTATATAACAGCCGCCATAGCGGCGCCACTCCAGGGGGCGCCAGCCGGCCCGCCGGAGTTGCTAGGGTAAAAATGTTCCGAAGAGCCGTGCACGCACGGCGCGCACACCTACATGGAATGCATAGGAGCAATCACTCGAAGAAGAAGAGAAACATTCACACACACATGCACAAAGAAGATCACTAGAATCCAATGACTTAATTCCTTAGAGCAGTGCTACATATGGGGGCAGTGGGAGGTCCATGTAGATGGGAAAGGGAGGTTCCAGGATTGCCCCCATAGGCAAAAAGAGGTTTGTGGTATAGAAAAGGTGGAGAACATCATGTGTCCTACATCACCTTCTTGTCTCGGGGGTAAGTAACACCTGGAAGGCATCTTCCTTTAAAAGGTGTATTTAGCCTCTCTGCAGGGACAACACACACTGTCCAATGGATTCCTTCATCCTCCTACTTGTAGGAGCTGGGAGGATCGCCTGGGTGATGGTCACACCTCCTGGAGGGGAAGGTTCCTCCTGATGTACCAGCAGCTCTGCCTGCTCCTACCAGGCACTGGATGGGAGCTCCAGTAAGAGCTCTCCATTCTCAGTGGCTGGTGCAGGAGATGAAGGGAATCCGATCTCCCCCAGGCAGGGCAGGTATGGAGTGCAATGATATGAGGCTGATGGCCCAATCCCCACACCACCACAGCCCCTACATGCTGTGCTCTCTGAGAATGAACCAACCCCACTGTGCAGAAAGACAGGCAAGTGGGGACAGTGAGTGGGGCAAAGGCTGGAGGTGGAGCTATCCAACCGAGTATTATTGTCCTCAAAGGTCTTATTCCGATAGACAGGTCCTACCTTGGGTTGCATGGTTTTGGTGTCCTGTATATACTCCCAATCCTTTCCATTCATGCTGTAGGCCACTCTAAACTTCTTCACAAAGGATCGAGCCTCTACCATGGTAATGCTGTCTCCTCCTCGGGCCCCTTGGATAACCACTCCTTTCACATTCTTAGGGACTCCCAGGTCCACCTGCAGCCACTCTTCTCCTGGCTGGGCTTGGGGGATTCGTGGGAACCATCCAGAGCGGCTGCTGACCAGCCGTGCCATGCTAGGGGACCAGTCGTACCCTCTGATTGAGGAGGCAGAGATCTGGGAGTCTGAGATAAGGCCGGAAAGCATGCCGAGCATGTTGGAGCAGGGCGAATCTGCACGGAGAGAAAAGGAGCAGGGGAGAGAGGGAAACCATACAATAACACATTGAAGAGTGTCAGCGTTATGCTAACAGGGCAACGTCCCACTGCACTTAACTGCTAGGTACTGAAATGTCAAAACACTTACACCAGCTGTAATTCCCTTTATTGCAGCCCTCAGAGGCTGCAGGAACCTCTCAATGGACGTTCAGAACATCCTCGCTTTTGGAAACTCTGTGCAAATCATCCCCTGCCTCCAGTTGCTGGCTTCTCACCCACATCTACTTTGAGTCTGTTAAAAACATTTCTTTCATAGCAGAGTCCTGGCTGCTGATCGTACGGTCACAGCTTCCTTTACAAAAGGTATGTCCTGTCAAAAAGCCTGGGTGTGTCCTTCCTCTGCAAGGTCACGACTTCTGCACTGCCAGCTTCTGAGGAGGCTAAGGCAGGCAGAATTAGGGGCGGTGTGTGTGTGTGTGACCTGACCCTAAGGAGGATTGAAGAATTAATGTCCTTTGCTCTGCTTTACATAGGACAGGCTCACACAGACAAGAGGAACAGGAGGGGGGAGGAAGAACTAGAAATCTCCTAACCTGTGATGCGGCAGCCATAGAGCTCAAGTCTGAGAGCAATCCCATTGTGCCAGACTTGGGGACGGATCCGCACAAACCGAGTCAGCACTGGAGCATGGATCTTGTTCAGGACCACTTCAGTGACATCGGTGTTAGCTTGAAATACCTGCAGTGGGGAGAAAATATCAGGATGTCCTTGGCTAAGCAAAATAATCACCCAAAGCAAAAGGATGGGCAGGGGCTTTCTAAGATGGGCTAGTGCCCTACCAGCAGGAAGCACTGAGGAGCAGTGCACAGGGGGCTGGACTGGCTGGAGTGGGCAGGGTGCACTGTCATTGATTCACTCTGTGACCTTGGGGAAGTCGCTTAGGCCAGAAATGGCCTCTGATTTTGGGCGTCCAGTTGGGCCTCCTGTCCCATTGGCTTCATCTGGAACAGTGGATGTTTGGCCCTCAAAACCTGAATATATAAAATAAAAGGCCAATTTTGACCGTCACTTTTCTGTGCCCGAGTTTCCTCATTTATAAAGTGGGGACAATAGCCCTTTCCCATCTTTGTGACGTGTACGGAGATCTACACAGAACATCAGTGTGCAAGTTTGAAGCATCATTATTCAGGACCACGCTGTGGCTTCCTCTTTATAATCAATGACCACCCGTGCCACTCACTTAAAAGAAAGCTTTCAGGGGCACTCTGTGATCCAGAGTGGTACAAACAAGCTGCTGTCTTACCAGATGGCCATAATCAATAACTACCATGTGGCGTTTTTTTCTCGCTCGCTCGCTCTTCCATTATACAGTATACTCATGGGTCTGTCTTAGTTTTCAGTGCCATCGGGTGGAACAAGTGAAAAAGGAAACATCCAACTTGAGTGTACTTTTGAACTGGTTCTCTGTGCTGTACAACTGCCCACCCTGGGGCGCTGAAGTCATTACTTCCAGAGAGAAGCTGGATGCTCTCCTTTCTGAGCATGCCAGGCTTTCGGGGTTAGCGCATCATCTGTTGCAAGCCAGGAACTGCATAGACACTGCAACATTGGCTAGGCTTTATGCTGTCTTGGACCCTGCATATGCTTTGCTCAGCACAAGAGCTTCCATGAAGTTTATCTGAGAGTAAAACAGGAGGGAGGAGAAAGAAAATGCCTGGCACTGGCTCACCTCTGTCAGAGGCAGGAGTTAAATAATTCAACCATAGATTCCTGCGATTCGGAGAAAAGCAAGTGAGGCTGTAACCTGGCCCGTTGCCTTGAACAGGAGCAAGGCTCTCGCTGACATATTTTTTTAAAAGCCTGCAGACAGGACACATTAATGCAGCTCTCCTGGAATCCAACACATTGGGGCATGGAGATTGTTACAGCCGGGAGAGAGTAATTCAGCACCAAACCCGTGACGGCTGCTGTCAGTGTTCACAGCGCCGCAACCTGAACTCTGCTCTCCAGGCAACGTGCTGGGATCCTGCCTCTGGGAAGTTACGGCATTAGTTATGGGGTGGTGAGGAGATGGGGGCTGTGCAAGGCTCTGCCTGCAAATCTGTCTGATCATTGGGATTTGGAGTAGATACGGAACTTCAACAGAAATGCTAATCCAGAGACTATAGAGCATGCTGGTACTGTTTAGCAACATAGCATGGTTTATGGGATTTTAATATCCTATTTTATCCCTGTCCGACCCCCTCTTCCCAGCCTTTCCTTGCTCAGCAGTCACCAAACACCCTTTTTCCAGCAGGAGGGCTGGACAAATGGTGGCTGCTGTGAGTGAGCATGTGTGTGTGAGAAAGAAAGAAGGCCCACCCTCTGAGTGAGAGGATATATTTCCACCCTAAACCAAAGGCTCCAGCTTTATGTCACCTGAAAAGCTGATGGGCAGCAAATCACCTAAGAACATAAAACAGGAGAACAGGAAATGTTTATCCGGCTCTGATGTAACCACCTTTTATTTGGTTTAATATAATCCCAGTTTCCTGCTTTTTCGCGCTGTGCATCAATCCCTTCCTTCTCCAAGCACATCTACGTCTCTCTTTTAGACGTATTTATCCTCCTCGTTTCAGGCACCTTTCCTGATAATTTATTCCATTTGAGGATTACCCCCACTCTGGCCCATTTGCTGATTATTCCCATTCTGGCTTGTTTACTAGTTTATGTTACCTAATTTTTGAGCTCCCTTTGCAGTATGAAAAACATAGGCCTAATTCTGAATTTACTTAGGTATCGGGTGCCACTGACTTCAGCGGAGTGACTGGATTTACACCCATGAAATAAATTCCAGTACTGGGCCTTGCAACTTTATCAGTCTCTTTTGTAATGCTGAAAACATCTCTTAGGTTGCCTGAAATCCTCCTCCTGTTTCTAATGAAATGAATCCTTTGACCTTACATTTTGCTTCAGAATTTAGGGACACGTTCCTTCCCCAGACAGAACCCAATTCAGGAAAGCACTTCAGCATGTGCTTCAAGTTAGGCACGCATGCAAGAACTGTGCTGAATCCGGGCCTTGTTTATGAGTTATGTGCAATTCCCATCAATAGGAGCGGCTGGGAAGGATGCGCAGACCCGAAGTGACCCCAATTTGTTTTTTAAAGCCAGCTGGCATCTTTGTTGCCTTTGCTGCATCCTCCCTTTGTACTGTGCAGAGATTAATACTAAACGGAGCAGACAGGAGGCAGCATTTGTGGTATGTCTTTTAAATGCTTTAATCAGTAACAATACCACCTCTTATACACTATAGGACTGAGGCCTGGTCTACACTTAACACTGAGGTTGACATAGCTATGGCACCCGGGGGTGACTTACCCCCGGGTGTAGAGGCAGCTTGGTTAACCTCGCTCTCATTGCTTAGGGAGGTGGTGTCCCTACAGTGATGGAAAAATCCCTTCTCTCGGTGTAGGCGGAGTCTGTGTTAAGGGGTTATGCCGGCACAGCGACCACGCCAGAGCTATGCTGCTCTAGTCTCTGTAGTGTAGACCTGGCCCTAGCATCACCTGCACCTTTATTACTGAACCTCTGCTCTGGGCTGACAGTTTTAATGTTTTTTCCACAATAAGTCCAGATCCTTGCCCTGATCAGATCCCTTAACATTGGCTACTTGCTCCAAGATTACTTACTTTGCGTTACTCCAGTAAATGTTTTTTGCCAGTCCCCTAAACACTCACCCCCTTTTGAAGCTGGTTGCGTTGCTACACATTTATCTCTAATTTTCCTGTCGTCGGCACTGACAGGATCAGCCTCAGACCCGCACATGGCCAACATTTTGAAAAGCAACGACTGATTTGGGGTGTTTGGGTGTCCAGCCTGGAACACCTTTAAGGGGCCAAATTTTCAGAGGGTGGGTGCTCAGCACTTTCAGAAAATCAGGCCCCTTAAAGTGTCTCAAGTTGAATGCCTCCCTCCCCAAATTGAGACACCCACCATCCCTGATCACTTCTGGAAACCTTGGCCCCCTTCCTTCTTTTGAGCTGCTGGATGCTGACCTGTTGGTGAGAAATCTATTATTGATCAAATTTGTTTTAACTAAAAGTCTGATCCAAAGCCCCTGGAGATCCAGGGGAAGATTCCCATTGATTTCAGTAGGCTTTGAATCGTGCCCGGAGTTAACTTTCATAGCACAGGAAGAACCAGCAGGAGAACTTGTGAAGCCCAGAGCTCCAAGGAAGCACAGATGTTTTGTTACACAATGAGAACATCACATTGTCTCCCTATCCTTTGTACATTGCAAGCCACTCCACACTTATGAGGCGCCAGATCCATAGCTGGTGTAAATCAAGGTAGATCCATTGACTTAAATGGATCTGCAATGATTTACACAATCCAAGGATCTGGCTGTGATAGATGAAAATACACACACAAGGGTGGCAGAGTTGGAAGACAAATGTAAAAACCATTAACAAATTAAAAGCATCTTCTAAGCAGCGACCAAGGCAACACACTTTCACTGCAGCATCAAAGGCCTGCCTATCCCCTCCCTACACTTTTATTTTTACTTCCGTTTTAGTCCAGCGGACAGGTCTACATGTAAAATTAAATTGATAATCAATGAGAGCTGACTCGCTTAATTAATTTGCTGCAGAAAACAGGGAAGGGGGAGGAAGCCAGGGCTGGAGGATGCCAGGGTGGGTTTTCCACCTCCTGCCTCCACTTGTAAATCATACCCAGGACACTCTTCACTTTAAAACTTCCCCTTGTCGGCTAGGGGATTTTTTTAAGCTGCATTAGTTCCAGCGGGTGTGGGAATCCTGCCAGCTGCCAAGTCAGAAGTGAAGCAAAAGTGAGAAAAGCACCATTAAATCCAAAAAACAGTTTATGGCTAGGGACAGTCTCTTTCCTTATTTATTTTTAGTGCTGTTTTTGTCATCATGCAATTTCTTGGGACATTCCAGAGAGAGGTTTTGTGTTTTCTAGGGTGGGGGTGGTGATAGCAGCCGCTCCTCCCCCAGCTGCGTGTGTCTCTCTCTCTGCACGGACTAGATTTACGGCAGGATTAGGTTACCCCATGGAGACAGAGGCCTGGAACAGAGCGCGTTAACAGGATTAGGGTTTCAGGATTTGAGACAGAGAAGCATGAAGGAGAAAAGTCGGGGAGATTATTTTTCTTGCCAGATAGGGAGGACTTGAAATGAGGAGCAGGGCAGCTTGGTGGCGTGAGGATCCTGGAGAAGAGGAGATGGATAGTTTTGCATTTATTAAATCCAGGAACGGAGTGGGAGGGCGGGGGGAGAGAAATGCTCCTGCAGCCAGACAGAAAGCAGTGCACCTCACCCTCTACACTTCACTCCCATTGCCTGTCATCGGAGCATTGCCTGAGGAATGCATGCAAGACTGGGCCCTGTGTACACTGGGCAGAGAACCATCGCTGGGGCGGAATCTCTGCATCTGAGCGTGCCCTTTACTGGATCAAAAGTTATTCCCATTAAAGATATAATATAGGATCCTATATACCTAGACAAATCCTGGATCGGGGAGTCAGCTGGTACCCAAGGGCAATGGGAGCTACTGGTATGCTACAAAGGATGAATCGAGACCCATAAGCATAGGAGAGCTGGGACCTGTTGTTCTCCACAGGCGCAGCTCCAGGGGTGAATTCTAGGTCCTAATTTTCCAGATATGGACAAATCCGAAGTGATCCTTGTTTCGTCTGCACAAACAGTGAAAGCAAGTCAGGATTTGGGAGATGGGTACCTTAGTGCAGAGGAGAGTGTGGGCTGAGGGCTAGATCTTCCCTGCAGCTCTCTAGATAAAGAAGCCACCCAGCTCATTGAACACAGATGTCCAAAGTGAGAGTTCAAGTACTTTTTGTTACATCTTAAAAAAATGCCTGACAAGGGACTGATATAAATGGATACTATACTGCGCTTAGAAATATGGCCCATTGGATCCACTGACTCTCTGTTCTGAGGTGTAATTATAAACAGTGTGTGTGCGCATGGCAGAGAGGAAACCCCCAACTCTGCCCCTTCACTCTGTTACAGAGATAAACCACGTATTTGGGAGCGTTGGAAATTTGCTTCCATATTTTGCACTCTGGGCCCACGTTTCATACGTGTATGTGTGTGTACGAGAGAGAGAGACTAATGGACTAATGTATAACAGGCACGTCTGTTCCACATTCATGTAGATGACTGTGGACGTATTGCCTATGTGTACAATTTTCTAGGCTAAATCTGGAGAGAAGCATGCCTGCCATGCCCCAGACTAAGCTGTAATCGCTTTCCTTTGCACAGCACAGCCTCCCTCACCTGTTGACCGGGAGCAGCTGGGCTGAGGAGGCAGGTTGGTGGACAGGAGTAGAAACAGAAAGACTCTGATTAGTCCTGATCTCATTCAAGCAGCATGTCTGCAATTTGGCTACGCTCCCTTCCCTCTCCCCCAAATATATTAGCACTCGGCAAGACAACAACAGTCGTCCCCCACTGCCTTGAGCTCTCATTAATCTTGTTTTCCTCCAATTTATTCTCCTTTTCCTGTTCCCTTGCCTTTGGTACACTGTATCAACGCTGACAGCAGCCAGGGAATGGAAGTCTAGCCTTCAAATTCTGCAGTAAACACCACATCTACCCCCCCTTTCCTCTTCCTTGGCACCATAAGCACTGGAGGGGAGGTCATACCTGCCCTCCACTTTCTGGAGAGAACATTATCTGCCATCCACTCCTCCTATGCTCACTCCTCCTCCTTTTTTGTATCTCTCTCTCGGAGGAAGATGTAGATATTAGCTGACTCGCGGGTAGCACCAGTTAAGGTTGGCTCCCTGCCCACCTTACGCAGGCAAGAGGGAGATGGGCTGATCTATCTCTACGTGTATACACAGGAATACCAAGTTCCCCGCCCCTCCCCACTCCTCGTGGCATCAAATCAAACTGCGGCAGACTTGACAAATCTGTTTGGCACGGTTCACTCAACTATTTCACTTTGAACCGTGCGGAGAGCTGCACTGACGCACCAGGAAGAGTGTGGAATCTGCACATTAAATACAGACATCTGGGAGGTTTCCTGATGAAAGAACAGCAGTGATTAACGTTGAATGGGAAGCACAGCCAGCTCGCTGGTGCTCCATTCACCGAGCTGTGCTACAGGGCTCAGGGATGTACACTCAAACCAGAAGGTTCCGCACCCATCCTGCTACTGCTCAGCTGCTGGAGACTGAACATGTAAAGGGGAGGGGAACAACCCATTCACCCCGATTTCAGGCTAGGCAGGTCACCAAAAAGCAATTACTTCTCCACCAGCCTCAGGAGGTGTCTGCTAAATTGAGTCCGGCACCAGGGAGAGAGACTGAAACGAGCATAAAGGAGTAAAGAGGGAGAGATTTATATTTAAAAACTAAGGCAGAGAATGGGCTCGAAGTGGTTGTGTAGCTGAGCGGGTCTTTCTACATACAAAGGGGCCAGATCCTCAGCTGGTGTCAATGAGCACAGCTCCACTGACTGCTGCGAACTGCACTGACACCAGCTGAGGATCTGGGCTGAAGGGTCTCACGCTCTGCGGAATCCATCTCCAGCTGGTGTAGAACTTCGCTCCATTGAAGTCAACCCAGCTGCCCTGATTGACACCAGCTGAGGGATCTGGTTTCGTGTCTACAGAGTCCCAAGCTGGGAAGGATAAAGTCAGAGGTGACAAAAATCATTATCGAAATCTGCTTCACACTGAAACTGACCCTGACTTGCAAATTTCCTGCAAATGGCAATTGAAACACCAGCCTGACCAACTAGGTTTTTCAGAGCACCTCTTTCTAACCATAGTTTTGCCCATTCCCTGTATGCTGTGCAAAAATGGTCCCAATGAAACTCAAAACTCCCCTGATTGTATGTTTTGTTGCAGTCTGGAAACTCAGGCAAAGTTCATCAAGAGGTCTGCTAAGGCCTAGGAGCCTTCTGAGACAACCTGGGCCCAGCTGGGAGGCAGTCACAGATGCTGGATAATTTTGTACTGGAATGATGTGACATTTAAGAGATGGGCCCTAGCCACCATGTGCAGCTCCAGATCCAATCTGCCCAAAGGTGTTTGGATCTGAGAGTTTGGGTCAGGCCCGTCTTCAGGAAATGTGGAGTTTCATGCTTTCAGTGTGAATCCAAGGGGTGCTAGCTGATTTGCAGTGAGCTTTGAGAGGAAGGGTCGGTCAATGGTTAGGGCATTATCATAGGACACAGGAGCCCTGCGTTCAGTTCTCTGCTCTGCTACAGACTTTCCGTGAGAGCTGGGCGTGTCACTTAACCTCTCTCTGCCTCAGTTTCCCTTCCCTCCCCCCCTGTACCTCACCAGGGGTTTTCTGGGGATAAATACATCAGTGTGAGGTGCTCAAATACAATGGTAATGGGGACCAAATAAGCACCTTAGACAGTTAGTTAGTTTGAACCTGAGACACACACTGAAAGACACTTGTGGGGTAGGTGAAACCATGAGGACACGGAGGAAAGAAAATGTTTGGACGAATGGCTGCAAAGTTGAGCCAAAGGGTTTCACACCCTCTGCCAATGGAGGGCTGAGAGCCTCACTCAGGAAAATGAAAATGAAAAAGAAAGAAATAAAGTCACAGCGAAATCACTTCACCTTCATCTCCGTTTTGTGCCCAACCCTCAGCAGTTAATGTAACAGAACAGATTGTGCAGATGAAATTCTTGTTGTGGGACATCTGCTCCTGTTCCACACACTGTATAGTGCCTATGTACACGATCCGCTAGGGGACGCCAACACAGCAGCCAACTTCAGTGCCAACCACAACACAGCTCTCAGGGGCATTTCAGAAGTTCCTTTAATTAAAGGGCACCTGTACAGCCCAGGTGAATAACAGTGCCGCGCCGTCCTAAAGCCACTTCTGTTTTATATACAGCTGCACTCTGTGCAGCCAGCTGTTCCCCTACCCACTCTCAATAACACCGCACCACACAAGCGTTCCCTTCATTGTGCATTCATGGTGCATCCGGAGGCTCAACGATCTCCAAGGGTCAAACATCCATATTACACACAACCCACCTCCCCACCCCACTACACACCTCCAGGAGCTGCGGCTACGGCAGGCACAAGCAGCACTGCCAACTGTGATTGCTACTGCAGATCCCGTGTGCCTGACAAAGTGAATTGCTCCTCGTTATTTATTGTTCGCTTTATTCCCCGGAACACAGTGATCCCCTCTTAGGATTTGTGCCCTTTCATTTCCAGGCCTCAGTAACTCCTGAATTGCAGTTTCATGTGGTTTTGTGATTGTTAACCCAGCATGGGGATGGGGCTGCAGCCATAAATGCTCAATGAATCTTGTATGGCAAAACACGGGCTGTGAAAAGCATTTTCTCCTTCATTTGCAGTCAAAGAACATACTGCAGGCTCTCTGCACTGAGCAAGACGCAACAGCAGCCAGGTTTTCTAAGGAACAGCGATCGCTCTCTCGATGAGAAAGATCATTTCTGGGGAAGGCCTCCTCACACAGCCTGTTAGCCCCAAACAAGCAGCGGCAGCAAAACAGGCCTTACAAAATAAATCCCTACATCCGTAAAAAGTATTCTCGCCTTTTCCCTCCCGCTCCTCCGCCGATGGCAAGGCTCCCACGGGTGCAGCTGTTAAGGGACAATGCATTTACCTTATGGTTTTTACCATGCCGGTACATCATCCAGTCCTCACCGTTGGTGCTGACCTCCAGCTTGTAGGAGCGGACATAGTAGCCATTCTGCGTTTCTTTGGAGATGGCACCCTGGGTAGCAATGGCCGTCAACATGGTCAGGAAACGAAGGTCCACCTGATTGGGGGGTGAGGAGAGAAGGGAAAGGAGGATGAGGAAGAAAATGGTGATTACCATCAGTCCCACGATGGACGGGATCTTCCCCTCATTTTTAAAAACTAAGGGCCAGTTGCTCAGAGGGTGCAAACCAGCGTGGCTCCAATTGGTGCAGCTCGATTGAAGTGTTGTTGATTTATACCAGCAGAGGATCTAATATCCCATTTGCTTTTGTTAGAGCCTGTAGACACCGCTGTGGCTTTTGCCACTGCATTGCTTGAGTGTTCTGCGCAACAAGGGTCACACTGGTTTGGAAACCCAGCCGTACTGTTCCAGGGCTGATTTTCAGACCACTTAACTGAACATGCCACAGAGAAAAAATGTTTCATGCTCTGCCGTTTTCATGCAATTTTATACTTTCAGGGGAAAGCGAGGGGGAAAGTATGTTGCAAGTGTCTCTGTTTAAGTATGAAACAGGCTAAGTGACTGTGTACGAATGTGTGATTGATCACAAGGGGCAAAATCTTGATGCCCTTTCGCAGTTTGTCTCAGTCTTTAAGTAAACTCCCATTGATTTCAATGGGAAAAAAGCAGGGTTTGACCTCAGCAGGAATTTAGTTAGTGTGAGGACTGGGTGAAACTGATTAAGGACTTTGAAGTTTGGCCATAAATGAAAGTACAAAGTCTCCCCTCAGACCCGATAACAGAATTGTCACTAAAATTGAATGCTTGCGTCCTTTTAGATGGGACAGAAGCCACCGGACAGAGCTTTTCCATGTAAAATAAAGCCATGATGGCCAATTAGCAAGAGCAGCAGTTTTCAATGTTTTTAATGTTTATATTCGTTATGTGGGTTAAAAAAGGTCACGCAACCTGGCTTGGTAGCACTGCCACGAATGAAGACTTAGGGCTTCTCTACACTACCCGCTAGATCAGCGGGCAGTGATCGATCCAGCGAGTGTCAATTTATCACGTCTAGTATAGATGCGATAAATCGACCGCCGAGCGCTCTCCCCTCGACTCCGGTACTCCACCAGAATGAGGAGCTCAAGTGGAGTCGACGGGAGAGCATCAGCTGTTGACTTACCGCAGTGAAAACACCGCGGTAAGTAGATCTAAATACGTTGACTTCAGCTACGCTATTCACATGCGGTAGTGTAGACAAGCCCTTGGACATCTGCTTCAGACAATGACATTTCAGTACCTACAGTTCTTAACACCCGTTAGCACACACCATCTCACAGTGCTTTAGCCACTCAGAAACCCTTTGTGGAGAGACAATGTGTTTCTAAGGAAGGGCCTAAAGAAAGTCCTTGCTCTGAAATCCCGAACTGAACTCCACACTGACAATGCTCACTCCATCTCCAACACAATCAATATTATTCTAGCTGCACATTCACAACATTTTGTTAGGACTCCGGCCATCAGGGTGGCTGCAGAGTCAATGGTCCTTGTAAGTAGCAGGAGACTGACTCTCTCTCTCTCAGCTCTCTAGAAAGTCCATGGAGGTTCAGGGGGCATAAGGTCATGTCAGGACTTGTGCAGGAATGTTAATGGGCCAGCAGCAGGGCTGGTTCCTTTCACAAAGGCAGAGTCGTCCTGACTCCCCTAAACAGCAGCTCAGCCACCGCTGACTCTCTGAGTGTCACAAAGGCAATAAAATAGTCCACAAGCCTTATGATGTTCAAGGGTCAGTTTAACAGCAGGACAGTCAATGTGGCTCAATGCGGGAGAGGGAGGAAAGCTGAAGGTTTGGAGTGCAATGGTGGGGCTTTGCCAACGCTGGCTTTGCGTCCAGCAGAGATGCTTTCTCACAGCGTCGCTCTGCCAGTGCTGGCTACCAGGCCCGCACAGCAGTGCCCGCCAGTGCCAGCGTGCCCTTTCAGCACTTGCTCAGAGGACAATGCTGGCTGGGCCTCTCGCAGACCACGCTTTTGACAAAAGTGATCTAGAGGTCAGTTCAATACTGCACACTGCAGCAGCTGCCTGGCAACACAAACCTGTTGCTAAGCCCAGTAGTATAGCCCCAATTCCCCATCTCCACAGCACATTAATCATAGAATCATAGACATGTAGGGCTGGAAGGGACCTTGAGAGGTCATCTAGTCCAGCCCCGCCAGGATGCAGCAGGGCCAGGTAAAACCAAGTAAACACAGACCATCCCAGCAAGATGTTTGTCTAACCTGTTCTTAAAAACCTCCAAGGATGGAGATTCTACAACCTCCCTTGGTAACCTATTCCGGTACTTAACTATCCTTAGAGGTAAAAAGTTTTTCTTAATATCTAACCTAAATCTCTCTTACTGCAGATTAAGCTGGTTACTTCTTGTCCTACCTTCTGCAGACATGGAAAACTATTGATCACCATCCTCTTTATAGCAGCCCTTAACATATTTGAAGGCTCTTATCAGGTCCCCTCTCGGTCTTCTTTTCTGAAGACTAAACAAATCCATTTTTTTAAATCTTTCCTCATAGGTCAGGTTTTCTAAACCTTTTATCATTTTGTTGCTCTCCTCTGGACTCTCTCCAATTTGTCCACATCTTTCTTAAAGTGTGGAGCCCAGAACTGGACACAATACTGCAGTGGAGCAGGACAATTACCTCCCATATTCTACATACGTCACTCCGGTTAATACACCCCAGAAATATATTAGACTTTTTCACAACTGTATCACATTGTTGGCTCATATTCAATTTATGATCCACTATTAACCCCAGATCCTTTTAAGCAATACCATTGCCTATCTAGTTATTCCTCATTTTGTAGTTGTGCATTTGATTTTGCCTTCCTAAGTGTAGTACTTTGCACTTGTTTTTACTGAATTTCACCTTGTTGATTTCAGACCGATTCTCCAATTTGTCAAAGTAGTTTTAAATTCTAATCCTGTCCTCCAAAACGCTTGCTATACCTCCCAGAAAATATTATAAGCGTACTCTCCACTCCGTGATCCAAGTCATTAATGAAAATGTTGACTAGTTCCGGAGGCAGGACAGACCCTTGTGATACATCCTCCAAGTAGATACATCCTCCCAGTTTTCATGAGCTATAACCCACTTATAGCCCACAAAAGCTTATGCCCAAATGAATGTTAGTCTCTAAGATGCCACAAGGACTCCTGGTTGTTTTTACTGATACAGACTAACACAGCTACCCCTCTGAAACCCATCTTCCTAATTTGAGAGCGAACCATTGATAATTACTCTTTGAGTACAATTCTTCAAGCACTTGTGCCCACCTTATGGTATTTTCATTTAGTCCACATTTCCCTAGTTTGCCATGTGGGACTGTGTCAAATGCCTTAATAAAATCAAGATATAATATTCATCCTCGATGATTTCCTCTTCCTGTCACGGGGACCTGTACGAACCTGGAGGAACTCCTTGTTGGAATCCAGGTTGGGGGTCCATCCGTTGTCATCACTGTTGAGCCGGCTCTGCTGTGGGGTCCATCTTCCATCCGAGTAGGTAGAGGAGGCACTGATCTGTTCATTGGAGATTCTGCCAGATTCCATCCCCAAAGGAACGTTGCACTGGAAGTCTGGAGCAGATGCGCACACACAAACACACAGACAAGTTTACAAATTCTGTATCTTTCACTCCCAACTGGAAGTAAGCCATGAATTACTCCCCAGCATCCTAGATCAAACCCATATGTCTGTCACAATGATCGGATTTACACAGAAATATCTGTGCACACATCCAATGCAAAAAACTATTCAGCATTAAGTACAGGACTGGCATTAGGTTTGCAAGACCCTCTCTAAATTAATACACGTCGGGGGCTCAGTCCAAATCCTTTCCCCTCTGTGATAGGGTTCTTCCACCTTTGCGTACCCACAACCCTCCCCCTCGCCGTACCCTGTTTATGACTCCCCCAATCTCTTTTCAAGATGTGCCAAGCCCCCTCACCTGATTGTGAAGCTGCTTGGTAACTTATAACCTCTTGAATCCAAGAGGTGAATTCTAGCCAAAGCTGGGAAAACAGGAAAGGAATGCACCAAGAAATGCACTCTCTGCCATATCCCACAGATGCCAGAGACAGATGGGAACATACATGAGCGATCAAGAATGGCGTGCAGGTTTGAAAGATGTCTATGTGTGGGTATGTTTTGCCCTATGGGGAAGTGTGGATCCATAGGTGGCTGCATAGGGTAGACTGGCTTAAAAGGTCACTACCATTAAGACTGAGAAATCTAGAACTCAACTTTTTGAATTTCCTCACTTTTAAGGCTTTTAAATCCACATTAACTCAGCCATGTGTCATGTCTTGCATATTTTACGGCATATGTTTCCTAAGAAACAGTAAGATACATTCCACAAAGAAAACATCAGTAGCAAGTACTACATGGGCCAGACCCTAAGCTGGTGTAAACTGCTATAGCTCTACTAACGTCCCATATGTTGAACACGGCTGAGTTAACACTGCACTAAAAACTGGGCCAAATTATGCTCTAAGCGGTGCCATTAAAGTCTCAATTTACACCAGTGTGAATGAGAGCAGGATTTGACACTAACATATTTCATTTTCTGACTTTAGTCCCCTTGATTTTTCAAACTTGACCATTAGCGTGTACATTTAATGTCCTTGTTTTTTAAAGAAGAGAATAAAAAGGGGACAAAACAGGGGAGAAGGGGGGAGTGGAAGGGGACGGGATAAAAATGAAAAACTGAAGTGCCCTTAACTGAGGCATCCTTAACTCCTGCAACCCTAGCTGAGGCATTCCTAACTGAGATATATTGAATGCAAGACTACTGCACAGAGGCAGCCATAATGCAAATGTCCTTAGCACAGCAGACCCTGACTGTGCATGTCCAGTATTTTAAATGGCTCTAGGTCATCGGTTCTCAACTTGGGGACAACAGCCACCCTCCCTTACTTTCTTTCTTTCTTTCTTTCTTTCTTGTTTTTTTTGGGGGGGGGAAGGGGAGGCTTGAAACTTCTGAGAGGGGTGTCCTGAAACTATTTTCTGTTGTAACATGGAATCACAGTACAGAAAGGTTTTGACCATGGTCTTAGGTGAAGGATGCCACGAAGAAAAATAAAAGACAATTTCTAACATGCATGTGTTAACTTGCTGAGTTTAAACATTCATAATTTTAAAAGAACAGAACTTATTTTTATCAAACCAAAAACTTTCCCCTTCCTTAACAAGGGCTAACAAAACATGATTAAGTTTAAATGTTTCTAGCTTCAGGCATTTTTTAATTAGACAAGTGCAAAATTCCAATTGGCAATTTGGGAAAGTGTATTTTGGGAAAACTGTATTTTTTCCCACCCTATCAATAATATGGCTGCACCAATTTTGCCCAAATTTTCCAAAAATTGTTTGGATTGAGACCAGACATGGAGAGTTTCAGTACAAAAGGAATATGAGAACATTATGAACAAGTGAAAAGGTGGGACTAAGACGGAAACCGCAATTCACAAGTGTGACGTTTCACTCCATACTCTTTATGAAAATATGTTTATGATATGAATATGACATAACTGAGATACACTTTATGCCAGATAGCTCATGTGAAATATCATTGGAAAGGTTATGATTTACTGAATGTGATTATCTCATGTGTATGCCTGTAACATTTCTGTATCTGAAGTTGGGAATATTAACTACGTATTTGTATTTCAAATGTGTTACTTTGGGTGTCACCCCCAACCAGCCCTTGAGATACAACAATGGAAAAGCCAAACGGGGCTAATGGGCCATTAGCAGAGACAATGGACCGTGAAAGGGCTTAGTCTTCCTGCGGAGGCTGGAGACAGCCTACGAGCAATGGCTGCCACAGCCTTGCAGAGACATGGGTCCGAGTCACCTGGCCCTGGATACCCCTCCTCCCCTTTTGGAATGCCAGTAGTTTTCCACTAGAAGACAAAGGGTTCCCGCCTTACACAAGGGCTATATAAGGCAGGGGAGTGACATGGTTCTCCTCTGCTTCCCCACCCAAAGAGACACTGAAAAAAGACCTGGAAGCAAGAACTGAACTGGGGGGAGAAGGGTTGAGCCCAAGCTGGGAGGGCGTCTAGCTTGTGAGTAATACCGTAATACCTGAGGTCTCAAGAGGGAGACCAGTGCAGCTGCCTTTCAAGACTTTCTGTAATCTGCCTGCAACAATATCTAGGGTGAGAAATACTATTTGTAACCAATTTCTTTAGTGAAACTAGCTTAGTTTGCGAGTTTGGTTTCATTTGCTTAGTAATCTGCTATGTTCTGTCTGTTGTCGCTTATATTCACTTAAAATCCACTTTTGGTAGTTAATAAACTTATTTCTTGTTTATAATAAAACCCAGTTTATGCAATTTCTAACTGGGGGGGGCAAGAAGTGTGCACGTCTCTCTTCAGATTGAAGAAGAGAGTGGATTTTTATGAGCTTGCGCTGTGCAGATTTTTCTATACAACACAAGACAGTATTATTTTGGGTTTATCTCCCAAAAGGGGTGTGCATGTGAGTGCTGGGTGAATCCTCTCACACAGAGCTGACTGCAGTCTGTGTCTACAGTGGGGTGTGGCCCTACCTGTGTGTGCTGCAAGAGGTCGGAGAGCCTAATTCAGCAAAGCAGGGGAGAGGGAATGCAGGCTGATTGAGCAAGGGAGGCTCGGTGAAATCCCAGTACATCAGGTGGTGTCCCAGAATGGGGGTCCGACCCGTCACAATCAGTAACTATAATTTCCACGCAGAAGCTAAAATATACATAGTTTCATTTCTCTCTGTACGGCTGTCTGGGAAAACAACCTCTTGAAAACACTCATCCTGGCTCACTCATACAAATGCTTGCATACACAGACACACTGAATAATGGAAACACTCCCAGAAATTCAATAAAAATCCCACATGACTGCATGAGTCCCACAAACAGGCCTGACTGTAAAATTTCCAACTTACTTTCCAGGATCTCCTGCTGGACCAAGTAGTAGCGGGCAGAGAAGCCATCTTTAGCCACTGCCAGATCAGTATGGAAGGTAAGCGAGAGAATACCAGTAGCTGAGCGGATCTCAGAAGGTGTCCTAGTGCCACAGTACCTGCCTATCAAAGGGCCAACTGGAAAAAAAAGAGCAGCAAAGTAGCTCCAGCCTTTTGGTTGGACTCTTTAGTCTTTATCTAATCTGACAAGTCAGCACTACTTGGCAAGAATACATTGTTAGTGGACAGCGAGTAATAATCAACCCTGCAGAACCAATCCGGGTGAAATGAAGGCATTTTTGATTGTTTAGTTTCTATCACTTATATTTTTACAAGAACAGAGGTAGATCAAGTGTAGTATCAGTTTGTTCACCTCTCCGAATTTCTAGTGCACATGTGTGTCCATCTACCTGCATCTCTAATGCATGTACTACATAACACATCTGATACATCCTCTATGGGACAGACGTTATTCTGTACTTGCAGGGAGATGGACTCTGTGATCAATAGATCTTTTTCATCTCTAACTCAAATGATCCAATGATACAATTAGAAAATTAAAGGTGTAGGTTCATCAGTAATATGAAGTCTATGCTGACACTCCATGGGGACAAACCCAGTATTAGGGACAGATAGGATTTGTATCATCACCATATTTAACAGCTGAGAAAAGGCCAACAATATTTTGCATTTGTTAGTGCTGCAGAATACCGACAAGTCATGCCCTCTATGGAATTTTCCAGACTCATCATCACAGCTGGTTAACGGGAGAATAGCCAGACATAGAGAAAAGCCTTGGTGATACATCACCCCAGTGCTTACCTTGAGAAATGCCATCCCAGATGTCCAGCCAATCATACTTGCAATCTCCCTCTCCGACCTGCAAGGGGTCGTGCTCTAGGTCAAAGGTCATAAACTGAAGGATGATTTCCATCTTTGGCTTGGCCATGATGGTGAAAGTGCAGTCCAAGTTGTGGGGATACTTATCAGGGAATCCTGGGGACTCAATAGTGCCGTTGGAGCTGGTGAAGTTTCTAGAACAGTCTTCAGAGCCTGCAGGGGTAGAAAGAGCGGACATAACTAACAACAGCAACATGGCTGACATTGACAGCTCTCGCCTCCTTGTGCACTTGGCAATATTCACTCTGTATCCAGAGCGTTGTCAGGATTTTTGCTGGCAACTTCTTGGGACACTAGAGCTTTGTACATTTCATAAAGACAGAGGGTGAGCTTGTTAAATAATTCCAACGTGCTTTGGACTGAACATCTCACGTTCACTGTAGACGTGTGCCTAGACTGCTTTGAAAACCTCACTCAGAATCGATAGCTAATCCCGCTGCAAATACTCTGAAAATGGTATTAAGGGAATAGGAAAGCCCAAAAGGTTGGGAGCCCAAGCTGCACTGCAATGCAACAACACCTGTTGCACCACAGTGTTATAATGTCACCATGCCAGCAGTACAGAGTCTACGAGTCTATGCTCTGAGGCAACGGCATGGGTGGGTCAGGCATGAGAAAGAGTTTGCTGATCTTTTTCACCCCATTCCTACAGTCTACGGATGGGCTCTTGGAGCACGGGGTCTTCTTAGCTGGCACTGTGAAATGAAGACTCCAAGATGCAGCAATTCTTGTGACGCACCATCACTAACAATGGATCTGGACCCACCATGTTCAGGGTCAGATCAGCAGACTGCAATTGGGCTAGTGTAAATAATATATTGGTTCCCCCAGCATATTGTGGGGAGGCAGGGGGAGAAATGGGCATAAGGGGTAAAACACATATGGCCAGACTAAAGACCTAGCTCTCTAGGGCTATATTTGGGGAACTAACTGAGGGAATCATGACCCACAATCAGGGAGGGTGACTGGCCTAGGGAGGAAGGAGAAAGGAATGGAATCTGGCAGGGCCGAGGAATTGTCTAATTTTTAAAAAGAGATCTCCCTGACCTACTGATTTTGTGTCTGTTTATCTATCTTAGAACATAGCACTAGCACCCATTGCTGCAGTATCTGAGGTAAAATTTCCTTTTGAGAGTCATGAGATCTGGGTTATTTTCGCAACTGTGGCACAGACTTCCTGCAAGGCCCTGGGCAAGTCACTTAACCTTTCTGTGCCTCAGTTTCCCTATCAGCAAAATAGGGATACTAATGTTTACATAGAAACAATGTTGTTGTGAGGCTTACTTCAGTACTGCTTGTAAAGCCTTTCAAAACCCTCACGTGGGCAATTGCTAGTGAAGTATAAATGATCAATGATTCATTATCGCTATTATGTATTTTATTTTCCATTGGAGTGGCAATTGGCAGAGCAACCTCTCTGCAACTTCACCCAAAGACTAGGACCCTAGCTGTAGAGCGTATGGTCCAGCCTATGTCTCCAGAGTGTGGCTGCTGAAAGATTTCGGGGGTCGGAGGACTGGTGTGGCGCACGTGCGTGTGTGTGAGAGAGATTCTGTTGACATGAGGAACAGAGCGCTCTTTCTCTCTTATTCAGCTCTCTGCACCAGAAATGTTAGTTATTTCTATTCTTGAGGAAGACTTTCTGATTGCCAACAGGGGCAGACAATGTTACCACTTATTTATTGCTGACCTCGACGCTGGCCTCCCTCGTATCACAGCCTGCTCAAGGTGCCCCAGGGTGGTGGGGGAGAAGAGGAGGTTGTGTCCTATTCATACCATGGCTGCTTTAAAACCACTGCTCTTTAGAGGCTGGACAATTGACAATGGAAATCTCCAGCCTGTGGGCCATCAGAGGGGCAAAGAGAGTGTTACAGTGGCCTCTATCCCCATGACTGTAACAGAGGGTTAACATTCACTAAGGCTTTGACTTTTGCTTGATAAGGATGCTGTGCTTCTCCTCTATAAACTCACTGCTCCCACTCACCCAGTTGGTGCAAGTCTTCTTGGGACCAACTGGAGCCTTGCTATTAAGATCTGCACTAGCCTACGCAAGTTAGGAGAGCAACTTGAGGTAACAGCTGGACCACTGGGTACCGTAGTACCCCTAGGTGGAGTAACACTGAGAGGAACTTCTTAACTGACTATAGGAGAGCGGCCAGCTTCTCTGGTGTGATAATGCAGAGGGAAATAGAAGAGGCCAAGCACAAATCGCAAGACAACACAATGAACAAGAATAAGACTGTATTTACTCCTGATCAAATAAAAAGGCAGCCAGATTTATGAAGAGACTAATACACACTCCCAGCCAAGGAGGAAAGCACAGAAATATTCAATAAACCAGATGTTGACTGTCAGGAAATGTCCTCTAGGGACTGTACAGCAATGTAACTGTGATACTGTTAGATAGCAACGATTTCCTCATTTGGGTCGCTTGTAGCGGTTAGTATCTTTGTCAATAGCTTGACGGTAACCAGCAAACAATGACTGGCTTTAAAGGTAACCTGCAAATAATAAATGGAAATCATGTTTACTTCAGCAATATGTGCTAAATGCTCCCACTCACCAGGCTGAGAGAACAATTCAGCACATAAACAACTAAAAGGAAACCACTCAGGGCTTGTCTACGCTGGCACTTTACAGCGCTGCAACTTTCTCGGTCAGGGGTGTGAAAAAACAGACCCAGGAGCGACAAAAGTTTTAGTGCTGAAAAGCACCAGTATAGACAGTGCTTTATCACCAGGAGCTACCACCCCTCGTTCAGGATAGTTATTTTTTAATCGCCAGGAGAGCTCTCCCCCGGTGATAAAGCGTGACTGCACTGCCCATGTCACAGTGTGGCCGCGCTGCCATGCTGTAACGTGAGCAGTGTAGACATACCCTTAAAAACAGGCCTGTCCAACTGCTCTCACTGTCACGCCCCAGAGGCAGGGATGGCTGGGCTGGGGCCATAAAGTTCAGATCTGATCTCTCCCAAAGTATAGTGGCATTTGGGGAGAGGGTGTTGGTTTGGAGCAATCTTTCCTGGAAGCATCAATATCATAGCTATATACATGAATTCCTGCATAAAGGGGAGTGGGTAGTTTTTCTTTTCTTGGAACGGTTTTCAAAGTGTGCTCTATTTATTATTCTTCCATTTTTAATAATAAAAAGGAGCTTTGAAAACCTTGTCAGGTAATAGAAGAAATAAGAACTAACCCGGGATGTACCTGGGGTCCAAACTTGAGACACCCTTAATGAGGCCTGGTTTTCAGAGGACAGGTGTGCTCAGCATTTTCTGAAATTCAAGGCTCTGTTAAGCTGTATTGCTTGAGTTGGGTGCTCAAACTCATTAGGCATGTTTGAAAATTGTGACCTGGATGTCATCTTTTGGGGTGTGACAGCAAAACTGACCAATACAAAACCAGGGGACTTAACCATTAGGAAGCAGCTGTTTATATGCCAAGTGCCTCTCTTAATTGTGTGTGTGTGTGTGTGTGTGTGTGTGTGTGTGTCACTGACATGGAGTATCTTAATTGGATGCCTTTTAAAGCCAGTGGAACTTCATTGGATAAGCACCAGTTCTGACTGAACCTCAGCTCTGATCCATCCACCCTATCTATTTGTCTACAAACAAAAGGCAGGATTTGTTTACCCCACAGATCTGAGGCCAGAGACCCTCCTACACCTAAATATGGTTTCCGGGGACACTGATCTCTCTAGGTGGGCTGTGTGCACTCTGAGATTGGGTAAACAACTGGCTTCAGTGCCTCCCACCCTCCAGGAACTGAAACCTTGCTTATGTTTTGAATTTTGTCTAGTGGTTTCAAGCCAAGAGCCCTCTTCAGAGAGGACAGTGAGCATTTTAACAGCACTCAGTACCAACAAGGAGGCCTGTACTTGATGAAGCCCTAGTCCGAGGCCGTCTACCTGAAGGGAAGTATATTTGTCTAGGGAATCCAAACTGAGGGACAGGAAATGAGAAAACTCACTCCTGCCTTCCTCCTACTCCTTCTGCCTCTCTGATGCAGCCCTTGCTTCCTCTTCCTCCAATGGTCTTTTCCCATGACGTTAGCCCCTTCCTGGTTCGTACTCAGTGGACAGAGTGCTTCTCACTCCCTGCCCATTGTACCTCCCTGCCAGCCGGCCTCGGCACAGCGTCACTGCCGGGTTTTGTGTCAGCCCAGCCTCATCCTGGCCACTGCTGCATACTGGACTACTCCCAGGCCTGCTTCATGACATAAAAGTCAGGGCCTGGGACTGGCAGCAAGGGCAAGTGGGACAAGGCACACAGGAGGGACTGGGATAGGACCAAGGGTTATGGGTAGGAAGAGGCAAGACAGCCCTGGTTTGAGTCAATTATCTTCCTTCCTGCACAAAGACTCATCCTGATCCCTGCCTCAGCGTCCACTATTCCCTCAGAAAATCCCACGAAAACAGCCAGTCCTGATGGGTTAACTAACCAATTCAGGATTAATCAACGTTCAACCATTAAGTGAGACAATAATGTCATGAACTGCTGGTGTGTATGTGCACCACTGCCCTCTACTGGATGAAAAAAATCTACTCAACTATGTGCCAGAGGCTTTACATGGCCACCACCTCATAACGATTCTCCATTTTAACGAGTCACCCCAGGAATAGATAGATACACTGATAGATTTTTTTAATCCACCCCCCCCCTTCTAAATTAAAGTCAGGAAGTCCTATTTCATTTATATTCACATCCCCAGTCAGCCGGTCATCAGCACCCGAGTCTGTATGTGAGTATGTCTCTGTGTATTTACAAGCAACTGTCTCTAAATAATATATAACTGTGCTCAAAACCACTAAATACGTATGTGCTTGTATTAAGATTCTGGAAAAGAAACAAACAAAGCTGCGCCTATTTTTGATTCTCCAGTATATTCGTGTATTTGTTTCACATTCTGCTGATGATGTGACAGTCGTGTGTTTTCTTCCAGTACTCTAGCAATGGAATGTGGGCACAGGGCCTGGTCCTATGACAGATAGCTTCGGGTATCCTTGTACAAAACATACTTATGCCCCTCATGTGCACACAAGCTCTCTCACGCTCGCTCTCTCTCAGAGCTACTGTACACTAGAAGCGCTGTAGTGTATCTAGTGAAGACGCTTTATGCCTATGGGAGAGCGCTCTCCCGTCGACGTAAGCCATCTCTATGAGAGGTGGTAGCTACGTCCATGGGAGCTCTCCTGCCGACATAGCGCTGTCCATACTGGTGCTTAGGTCAGTGTAACTTACATCGCACAGGGGGGCGGAGCCGGAGGGGAAGACATTGTTCACACCCCTGAGCGACAAAAGTTATACCGACATAAGTGGAAGTATATACAACCCCTCAATCTCTCCTCTCTCTCTCTCTCACACACACACACACACGTGTGTGCACACACAAACACAGAGTTTCGTATTTTCTTGAGACTACTTATTCTCATGCACAGTTCTGACAAATATTTAGACAGAGCTGATATAAAAAGGCCTTTTGAGCAGCTTTTACTTTCTTCCAGAATAGTTTTGTATAAAACAGAATTATGAATAGTTCCTTCCTGTTATACTGAACTCAACAGCCGCCTGTTTGACTCCCTTGCTGACACTGCAGGCAGCAGCCCCTTTAAACGAGGAGAAGTCCACCCCTTACAAAAACCCTTGCCTTCCAGAAAGAGAAAACAGAGTCATTGATCAGTGCTTAAGTTGTATATCCACAGGAGCTCTACACAGTTCTAAAGGAGGGACAATCTTCACTTAGCTCTCACTTAACAAGCGCTTACATGCCATGAAGAAAAGATAGAGTGTTTGTAGTTCTGGAATGCAAGAGAATTTAATGAGGAAACCTGCTTTTCATGCCAAGATACGAATCAAAAAGCACTATAACGCACCACTAAAATCTTTACCTTCTTGGAAATGTGATGAAACAGACTTGCCAAAAAATAATACCCTTTGTACTGAGCATGTGCTAAAAACCCTACTGAAAATGTGGCTTATGGGATTTGCTCTGTGATGATCCCCATGTCAACTGCTGGGAAGATAGGTGCTGTAGGTCTGCCAGTCCAAAGTCTGCCTTTGACACTGACCTGTCTTGTAGATCTCATAGCGCAAAGAGAAGCCAGCGCCTTGCCGTGCGTAGTCCGAGGTGAACTTAATGTAGAGAGAGGAGCCTGAGGAGATGATGGTCGGTGGAGCGATGTTCCCACAGTGTTTGCCCAGCAGGTCTGCCGACTCGCTGTCTCCGTCCCGTATCTCGATAAAGTCATATCTGTCCAAGGGAGTGAAAAGGGAGACAGAAGAGACACATGACAAACAGGGTTGTGTTACAGAATGTACAGCACAAACACAATGCATCCTTCTTCCCACCCTATACGTGCCTACATACTTCACAGAAGCATCGGCCTGGCTGCTTGCTTCGCCCATATCACCCCTTGCTTGCATCTCTCCATTTCCACTGCAGCAGGCACAAGCTACTTGTCTTCAACTTTTGGCCCGTTATGGCTTATGCCTGTCCTACCTAGGATCTCTAATCCGCTAGACAGATGTAAACTCTCACCTCCCCTCTGCCCACAATGTCACCTTTGATTGCCCATTTGCCAAATTTTCAGACAAGCAGTCATCATGCAGTCTCCCATGTTACCACTTATGCAAAGGAGAAGCACCCTATAAAAATCTTCCAGGTCACTATTCTCCTTTACATCTCTTCTTAAAAAGCGCACTGTCCCACGATTCCTACAAAACACTTGGCATTTCTTAGACAGCTGGTGTGCTGTGATCACTGCTTATTCCACTGTTCATAATGGCCTCACTGCTTCCTTGTCTCCTAGCAGTTTGCTGTATCCATCTGTTGTCTTTCATCTTAAACGTTGGGGCCTGGGTCATCTCTCTGTTATAATCTGTACAGCCCCTGGCACAATGGGGCTGAGGCCTCTAGGTGCTACTCACAATACAAATAATAATATTAATTATAACAAACACTTCCCTCTACTGAAACTTTGCTCCTAGACCTACCTCCCATCCCATAACTAGCTTGTGTGTTTTCTTTCCCTCAATTCTTTCCCTTGTTCTCTCTAGTCAGTTGTATTATTTGTTATTTATATTCAGCTCTCAGATATCGCTCTCTGTCCAAATGATCATTCACTCTCCAAGCACTCCTGCACAGTAGGTACGTTACTATCATTATCCCTATTCACACTTGCCAGAGAGGTAAAGATGTGATTTTCAAATGCACCTAAGTGATTTAGGAGCATAAGTCCCAAGGGGTTTGACAATCCCTCCCTAGATGACTTGCCCCAGGGCACACAGGAGGGCAGTGGCAAAGACAGGAATAAAACATTCTTAACCCCCAGACCCATGCTTATTCCTCTAGCCTACTTGGTAAGAGTTTCCATTCTAACACTCTCTATACACAGTTTTCCATACCTCTCACTTTGATTGACTTAAGTGGGTTATCACATTATCCATATGACCATCAAGTAGGGGTGGAGGTATCATATCTTGTGCCTAACCCTGAAGTCTTTACACACATCCCCTACTGGCTTCAAAGGAAGTTCATGTAACAATTTAAGGATTAGTTAAACACACACGCACCACCAACTCAGGGCAGAGATGGGCCCAAGATAAAACTCCAGATCCAAACACCTTCAGAACTTGAGCAATTCGGGTCCATATCTGGAAGCAGATCCTCAACTGACATCAACAAATCTATGTCAGTTTACACCATTTTAGGATTTGACCCCCTAAATTTAGTAGTCGAAAGCCATCTGTAACAACATGGATAACAATGGCTGAACAACACATCTTTTCATTGTAGCCATCTTTTATCATCAGAAGGGACTTCCTGGTGCTCCTTCCTTGATTTCATTCAGAATGTTTACCTCCCTGTATTAATTAAACAGAATATCCCAAGGATACTGATTGAATAATCTGCTACCTCTTTAAATTGATCCGAATAAAGGGTGGAATTTGGGTTATTTTTGCCACGGATTATTTATTTCTTTAGGTTTTGATCAAATTAAATAGAACCTCTAATTAACCTGTGACTGAAGTAACTGGAAGGAAATATATATATATTTATTTATATGTTGATTGATTACACTCCCATCAAAGAGTATGTGGCTGTAGGTGTACAAAAGTTAGACAAGCAGTAAATGCTCAAATAACATGGCCGTGAAACTATTTAGTTCAACATATATATCATACCAAATGTTACATTATAACAAATAGAGGCAGTGTGGCCTAGTGAACAGAGTTCTGCTCTAGGATTTAGGTTCTATTCCTGGCTCTGCCTCTGGCCTCGTGCCTCAGTTTCCCCATCTGTAAATCCAGGATAATGATATTTATCTTTGTAAAGCGCTTTGAGAACTATAGATGAAAAGTGCTAGATAAGGGCTGGGTATTATTATCATTACTCTACCAGCTACTCCTAAAGCACTGGGTGAAACCCTAAATGCAAATACTGGGGAACTAATGGCAAATTTATGCCTAAGGCTATGGCTACACTTGCACTTCAAAGCACTGCCATGGCAGCGCTGCCGCGGCAGCACTTTGAAGCGCTAAGTGTAGTCAAAGCACCAGCGCTGGGAGAGAGCTCTCCCAGCGCTGTCCGTACTCCACCTCCCTGTGGGGAATAACGTACAGCGCTGGGAGCCGTGCTCCCAGCGCTGGGGCTTTGACCACACTGGCGCTTTGCAGCGCCGCAATTTGCAGTGCTGGAGAGGGTGTGTTTTCACACCCTGCTGCAGCGCTGCAAATTTGCAAGTGTAGCCATGGCCTAATAAGTTAAGCACCTGCAGCCTGTATTTTGGTGCTGTTTGGCACATAGATGCCCAAATTCCATTTGACATGCCTAACTAGACATTTGTAAATCCAGATTAGGCATTTGGGTACTCAGTGTGGGTGCCAAAGTTTGGAAACCGCACTCTGTAATTCACATAATCATCATCAGGCGCACACACTGCTGAGAGAAGGACATAAAAGTGACTGCTGATAACGAGGTCTAATTAATCACATACAGAACCTTGCTGTGATCAGCACTTGGGCAGATACCATGCAAAATATATATATATATATATATCGAGAGAGAGAGAGAGAAATGAAACCCTCAAGGCTATCAGAGAGTAGCCCAAGTCACGGAATTCAGATCGGGGTGGTAGCCATGTTAGTCTGTATCCGCTGTATCCAGATATGTTTCAGAGTAGCAGCCGTGTTAGTCTGTATCCGCAAAAAGAACAGGAATACTTGTGGCACCTTAGAGACTAACAACACGAAAGCTTATGCTGAAATAAATTTGTTAGTCTCTAAGGTGCCACAAGTACTCTTGTATCCAGATAGTTAGTCTACTATCTACCGGACTCCTTGTTGTTTTTGAGAATTGAGATCTACAGCCAGATTTCAAATCATCCAAAGCTTAATGGTGTTGGATCCTTACCAGTGTGCTAAGCCCATTCTGTCTATTATGCTGACCAATATAATCTTATTGTTTCTTTGCATTCCCCTGTCTGTCTGTATCCACCTGTTTTTCTTGTCTTACACTTACGCTGTAAGCTTTTGGGGGCACCGACTGTCTCTCTGTTCGGTGTTTGTACACAGCCTGGTCCACGACTAGGGCTCTTAGGCACTACAAATAAATAATAATTCTGCTTTTAGTTTGGCCCATTAGAGATAAAAGCCCACTGTGAAATTCTCATCTGAATCTAAAACTCCCACTGAACCCCTTGGAGTTCCTCTTGCTGCATGTCTAGTGGCAGGGTAGCACTGGTATCTCTGTGTGGCAGATAAATAGTTTTTACATGAGCATCATGCAATCTTTACACACTTTCTCTCTCCTTTCTGTGTTTAGGCTCTGACCAGACTACCATTATTTACAGAAAACTACCTATCTTTCTTTCTGTTTATTTGCTTAGCATCAACCTGTGAAAACAACATGCTATGCATCTTCTCCTCCGGGAGACAGGAGAACGCAGAAATGTTACAACTGCCTGGCTTCTTACTTTCCACTTTGTCACAAGATCCTCTATTTGGAAACTGAGAGTTGAAAGAAGAAGTAGCTTGTTGGACACAGAAGGATTCTCATGTGACTCATTCCTGTTCTGCAAGACACACATACATCATCAAGCAACAACCCCAGAACTAAATGTGCTGCTCAGAAAGGACGGCAGTCCGGAGAGGCCAGGTCTCACTCCTTTCAGGGAGTTAATCAGGCTGGACTCCAACTGAAAAATGCCTGAAGCTAAAGTGCTATCTATACTTGGCCAGGCACTGAGTTAGCAGTAACTAGCCAGCCTATAATTTGGTGACAAACACAATTTGGTTGGCCAGCATGAAAGAAACCAAATCACATTTAAAACCTCCTTTAAAAAGAGGAAGAACATGCATGGGGCTAGATCCTCAGCTGGTGTATGGAGCTACACTGATTTACCCCAGCTGAGGATCTGGCCTCACATGGGATATCTAAGCAGCTTCCATTAGTGCATTAAGCAACATGATTAACATCTGTCACATGTGGTTTATTCTCTCTCTCATCCTCTCCTCAGGGGAAAAATTGTATGTGCAGAGCAATGCTTTGTTTTGGTAGGGTTTTGTTTCTCTGGTTGTTTCAACCAGAGCTCAGCAAACAGAGGAGACATTTTTTTTCTAGTGAATATCTGCTTGATTTCAAAAGACTTTTTTCCTAACCACCTCTGCAGCCCTTTCACATTCAGTGAATATCTGTGTGCTCCCGAGTTAATTAGCATGAATTCTTGAATATTCATCAAAAGTGAATTTCAAGTTGTACATTTGATTATAGAATTTGCCATTTGTACTGAATAGGTTGGTTTACATCCCTGTAAGTCAAATCGCGTCGTTTCTGTTCTCTCATTTATATAACTCAACAGCACAGCAGGAATTTTGAGTTCATGCTGTCTCTGTGACATAAATCAACCAATCAGTACCCAGAAGAAAAGATACATGACTTATGCAATCAAGCAACACATTATGAAATGACAAGATCTATAACATCCTGTAGACCAAGAATTAGTGAATAATTTCAAAAAACAAATAAAACTCGTGAATTTTGCAATCTGCTCAAAGACAATTTGCAAATAGAAAAAAAAAAAGGCTAAATTCATCTAATGAGTTATTCACTGGGGAATAATTGCTCCTCTCTACATTAAAACATTTGGCCTCATCCAAGCATCTAAAGAGGAGTTTTCTCCTCATGAAACTAATCCTTAATAAATCAAATCTTACAACCAACTAAATAAGTCTGCAGGAGGTCAAGAAATCATTTTTGCCAAATGTGGAATTAATATAAACACATAAGAGATTTTTGTTGTTGTTGTTGTTGTTGTTGTTAAAAATCTTGGCCCAAACCCTGCAGTCCTTACTCAGGCAAAATTCTCATTATGTTTTTACAGTACTCATAAACAGATCTGCAAAGTGGGACAGTATTCACACCAGGATATTACTTCTGCCAGAATGCACTATAAGAGCATTTGCTTTCTTTACTAGTTAGACTTCATGCTTGAGTCCTTAAAAGTGAAAGAGCAAATATGTTCATTCCAAGAATTCTCATACTAAATTGAGAATCCAGGCTAACTTCCGCAATGGAGACTGCTCATTTTCTTTCACACTTAGGTTCTGCCCACACACTGGCCCAAGCTCAAGTACGTTGTTAAATGTAGTTCTGTTATGGTGGGGTCACTGGCCAAACCATGTTAAAATCTGGTTTTGCTAGAACTTTGTTTATGTTGAGTTTAAACACAATTTCCAAACTTGGTTCCTTTTCCAGTGTGTTGGGGGGGGGGGGGGGGAGAAGGGGAGAAGCCTTTGGATTTTTTCTGCACTTACAGTTTCATTTCCAGACGGTTATGGAACAGCTCATTGTTGGGTGGGGCAGCATAATGGCATGATGGCATCTGAACTATCTCAGCCAATCACAAGACAGCTGGTTTTCATTCATATGCAATACTATAATTCCATTGGTTAAGTAAACATAGCCCAACACAAGGCACAATTTTACTGGTTAGCTGAACTCCTAAGTCATATCTGCACAGAGGAAACTGCTGTCAAATACCATAGTGAATTCCTATTCCAATCCCCAACAAGACAGCGATGGAAACGGTTGGCCCAGCAGTCAACACCCATTACAAGAAAACGTGGTCAAGGGATTAAGTATGTTTTTTTACATGGATGCAGACCGCAGTCTACATCAATGGAACAACTACTTGCAACAGCAGCTTAAGGAGGAAGGGGAGTTACTGGGCTCGAAACAGTCTCAAACACAGGGCTGTGTTTATTCTCAGCATTGTACACACATCATTGGGTGTTTTGTGATGCAGGTAGTGAAAGGTGAAGTGCTTCTGCCTACCTAGGCAATGGGGGGGGGGAGAGCGGAGAGAGAGGGGGGAATACATGCTTAGCTACTCTTCTTGAAATTGCTTAACAAAGTGAGCCAGAAAACATCTATCACTTACAAATGGAGTTGCAATTTATTAAAGATTCTTTCTTAACAGAAAGTGACCTTGCTTTACCGGTGTTAAGAGAGTTTTTATAATTCAGTATAAAGCCTTTAATGTCTCTACTACTCACCCTCCTTCTTTCTTTTTTCTTATTGCCAGCCCTGTCTATTGCTCAGTATCTTGCCACTCTGTGTTTTCTCCAGTTTGTGAGCAGCTTTGGTGTTAGCCCTTAGAACACGGAAGGCCAGGTTTGGGGTTGCAGACATTAGTATTGTAGTATTGTAAGGTTACACTGGCAACCAGTTCATATGTTGGCGTGAATCCAGCTTGCCTCACTCACAGGAGTAGTCTAAGTGGAATCAGTGTGTGACTATCACAAATTAACCAAAGTCCTGCCCCAGTTTGCACCTCAGTTCTTTCTTGCAGCTTGGCCCCAAAATGGCATCCAGACAGGCAAAGAGCTACACTGCTCCTTGGGATGTAGCTACACCAATGCTTCCTCCTCACAATCGATCTGAGCCAACATATACCTCCACCCTTGCATGGTCCCAGGAAGATATAAAGTCCAGAAACATCAGTATATACCTAGCAAGAATGTAACCAGATACCTCTGGGCTCTCCAGCAGACTCACCCTCAGGCTATCCTGCTGAGCAACACAGCCAAAAGTGCAGAGCCCAAATTCGTGTTGCTCAGTGCACGATCAGAGATCAACAAACCTACTGTCAACCACATCCTCCTAGCTGCTGAGGCCAGCGTCATCCAAACATGATAAGATAACACTGCAGGGACATGTAAGCAAGTGGTAGCCGGAGGAGGAGGGGATGCAGTCACTGGGAATGGAAAAACAAAAAAACTTCAAAAACAGACTCCAACGAGAAACTGCAGAACTGGAATTAAATTGCAAACTGGAGACCGTCAAATTAGGCCTGAATAAAGACTGGGAGTGGATGGGTCACTACAAAAACTAATTTCCTCCTGCCGATACTCACACCTTCTTGTCAACTGTTTTAAATGGGCCACCTTGGTTACATTGGCCTCATTAGCACTACAAAAGTGATTTTTCTGCCCATGGTATTCACCCCTTCTTGTAACTGTTGAGAATAGCCCGCTTCCACCTTAATTGAATTGGCTTACTAGCACTGACACCCCCCTCCCGCACTTGGCAAGGCAACTCCCATCTTTTCATATGCTGTGTATTTATACCTATCTACTGTATGTTCCACTCAATGCATCTGAAGAAGTGGGTTTCAGCCCACAAAAGCTTATGCCCAAATAAATGTGTTAGTCTCTAAGGTGCCACAAGGACTCCTTGTTGTTTTTGCTGATACAGACTAACATGGCTGCTACTCTGAACCCTGGGAATGGAAAGCAGAGCTTAAAACGGGCCAGAGAAAAACCTTCACGACTTCCCATCTAACCCCTGTGCCTACCATGGAAGCCTGAAAATTAGCTAGTTTCCCAACTGCAACAGTCACATGCAAAACTTTAGCTTGGATGGTATTTTCTCTACATTTTTTACTTTCGCCTTTTTAAAAAGGAGAGAGATTAGATAAAATCGACCCTATTTGGAATCTATCCCATGAAGCCACGCTTGTGATCTAGAGATGGGAACTAGCTGCGCAGTTATAATCTCAACTTTCCCCACATTTTATTATTAGTTTTATTTATAGTAGAAGCATTTCCATGGTGCTCGTGACTGCAATATCTCAGCACCTGGCAAACATTAATGAATGTATCCTCAGAAGACCCTGGGAGGTAGGAAAGTCGAGAGGATTGGTGACTTGCCCAAGGTCACACAGGAAGTTTGCAGTGGAGCCAGGAATAGGATCCAGACTTGATTAAACAGATTATATTATATTAGACTAGTCTAGGCTACATAGACAGACCAACAGAAAGACAAACAAATAGATACTCAGATTAAATCCAAACATTCCCAAATTTGGGAATGGTCAATGTTGATTTGGGCCTCCCATCCCTGCACTCACTCCTTTGTCCTGTTTAGCACAGCATGTCCTACTGTAACTGCTCATAATAGGAAAAAATTGGAAGGGTGTGTGTGTGAATCACTATGATATTGCAAATTCTCGCCCGAAAGGGCTAACATACTACCAGGTAGTGCAGGTATATTGGAAGACTGCTTAGCCAGAACTTTTGCCAGCCAATCTAATTGCCTCTTTCACAATACCCCTTTTATAAAATCCTCCAAAAGCTGTGGGTGGTTTTTAAACATGCTTTAAGAATATCCTATTTCATGGTGATGATGTCACAGTTGAGAATCAATAGTTTTATTTAAAATGGTTATGGAACAGCTCAGCATTAGGTGGGGAAAGAGGTAAGTGAACCAGCAACTCAGTCTAACACTGATGTTTTGCAGCAGGCAGAATTAATGTCAACTGCATGCTGGTTGGCTCTGTCAGTTGCTCTGATGTCACCACCCAACATTGTGCTTTTCCATAAACCGCCTTCAAATCAAACAGAGCATTTTGGAAGCGTGAGAAAAGTCCCCAGTGACTTTTACAGAATCTTAAACAATAGCAGCATACAAATAACACGAGTCAAACTGTTGCAAAAGGTGCAGGAGATTTTTAAATGGCATATTTTAGGATCATGATGTCAGAGGCATGAAAGTAATCTTTCTGATGACATCATAGCAAAGAACTTATATTTGCTGCCGGTAGGATTTTATCTATAGTGATTAATTATAAATATGGCAGATAGATTTGACTTACATTGGTTTTACATGGGTGTAATTCATCAATTTATGTGGAGTCACTCCTAATTTACATGGGTCTGAGAGCAGAACCAGGCCTGATGTATATCGGTATTTGTATCTATAAATTGGTGTGTAGACATACAGGGTGTGATTCTACTCTGAAGCTTGTATGGCTCATTCATGTGGTGCAAAATGCGCATAGAATGCTACTAATTCAGAATGGTTGTGTTTTATGCCCACTTTGCTCCCATTGCAGGGTGGTGGAGTAGCAAAGCCCAAAGGGCCTGATCCTCATCTAATGTGGAAATCAGAAGTGACTTCACTGGAGTCAATGAAGTTACAGTGGCTTAAAACGGGTGTAAGTGAGAGGAGAATCAGGCCTAGAGTTGTGTGGCGTGTACATGGTATTATGGGATTTTATGAACAAACAATTCTTCCACTCTGTTTTGGGTTATTTCTCTCAACTCTTCCTAACCTAAATGACCAGAACTTCTGAGAAGAGAGAAAAACTAGCCATCCAGTTCAGGCAGTAGAAAGAGAGAGAATAACCCAAAACAGATTGGAAGACTGCTTCCAAAATGCCTCAAAGACAAAAATAAATAAATAAATGGAAACCACAAATAACATCTATTTATAATCTTTGTTTTTTTCCCACTGCCATGATAGCAGTGCCGATGTAGAGATTCTTCCAGCAATTACTGTACATTATGTGAAATCCAGCCAAATATACCTTGCAGAAAAGAGAATCAAAGATTTTTAAAACTGCTTCTTTGGCAAGTTTAGACTCAGATGAGAATTTAGTTCCGGCCTCCCATTCACTGCCCCTCGCCAAAATGAACTCTGAATACTTCCCCCACATTTGTTACCATCCCTTCTTCAGGCTGCATTCCTGTGGCAGATCTCAGCCGAGAGGAGCATTGGAGGAGAGAAGAGCTTGCATCTGGGACATATTTGGAAAACTGTTCATTACAGAAGAAAATAAGATGTGCTAATGTGCACGTTAGGGGTTTCTGCAGGCTGTTATTCGGGAGTTACACGTGGCTGTTTAATTTTATTTCTGTCTCTAAAGCCATCTCTATACATTCCTCACCTTTCTATCTTTAGCTTCAGGGCTCTTTTGTTGCAAGAAGTCTTTAGTATTCCCCCAAAAAAGAAAATCAGAATGAAAACAGGAATAAAATGGATTAAATACTTCAAGGATCACCCCCAGCTTCCATACTGTTCTACTTTGTTAATATTGTAATAGAATTGAAACAACTCACAGCCCATCCTGTCACACAGACACTTGAGAAACTCCATTTGCACCTCCCTGCTTCTGCTACAATCCATTTGTGGAGAAAATTGGACTTTGTTTTCTATTTCATTTTACTGTCACCACTCACTGGCGCTTGCTCACTAGCAGAAGAAATATAATAAATAAGAGATAATAATAAGTAGCAGAAGGTTCACTGAAGAAAAGTACATGGCAGAAGCTCAGTGACAGACCAAGTTGGTGTCATATCACATCCACAGAGCTGGGCCTGATTCCTCACCTAGGAACGATGGAATAGTTCACAGTCAGAGTCAGGTGGGAAGTTTGTAGCTCAGGCCCAGTACTACCTTGAACCTATTCACACTTTGTTGCTTACTGCACAGCCTTTTGTTTGTTTCACTCTTGGAATAAATAACCTAAAACTATTCATAGATTCATAGATTCATAGATTCTAGGACTGGACGGGACCTCGAGAGGTCATTGAGTCCAGTTCCCTGCCCTCATGGCAGGACCAAATACCGTCTAGACCATCCCTGATAGACATTTATCTAACGTACTCTTAAATATCTCCAGAGATGGAGATTCCACAACCTCCCTAGGCAGTTTATTCCAGTGTTTAACCACCCTGACAGTTAGGAACTTTTTCCTAATGTCCAAACTAAACCTCCCTTGCTGCAGTTTAAGCCCATTGCGTCTTATTCTATCCTTAGAGGCTAAGGTGAACAAGTTTTCTCTCTCCTCCTTAGGACACCCTTTTAGATATCTGAAAACTGCTATCATGTCCCCTCGCAGTCTTCTCTTTTCCAAACTAAACAAACCCAATTCTTTCAGCCTTCCTTCATAGGTCATGTTCTCAAGACCTTTCATCATTCTTGTTGCTCTTCTCTGGACCCTCTCCAATTTCTCCACATCTTTCTTGAAATGCGGTGCCCAGAACTGGACACAATACTCCAGCTGAGGCCTGACCAGCGCAGAGTAGAGCGGAAGAATGACTTCTCGTGTCTTGCTCACAACACACCTGTTAATGCATCCCAGAATCACATTTGCTTTTTTTGCAACAGCATCACACTGTTGACTCATATTTAGCTTGTGGTCCACTATAACCCCTAGATCCCTTTCTGCCATACTCCTTCCTAGACAGTCTCTTCCCATTCTGTATGTGTGAAACTGATTTTTCCTTCCTAAGTGGAGCACTTTGCATTTGTCTTTATTAAACTTCATCCTGTTTACCTCAGACCATTTCTCCAATTTGTCCAGATCATTTTGAATTATGATCCTGTCCTCCAAAGCAGTTGTAGTCCCTCCCAGTTTGGTATCATCTGCAAACTTAATAAGCGTACTTTCTATGCCAATATCTAAGTATATCTGTAGGAACCCCAAATGATCAGCCCACCCTAATCCTCCTATCAGTTTGTTTCCCACATTCCCTGTAATAGTCCTGTCCTTAATGATGGTATGGGAAGGTCTTCCAATGGCTGGTCTGCTAAGCTGACTTCTTTTGCTCAGCAGTTTTTCACTCTCCTCTAGTTTACATTTTCTGTCAGATGAATTATGAAGACATTGCTCAGTTTAAAGGCAACCCTGTTACAGTAAGGCTGGACTGAAGAGCTACTCTTTCTCCCTCCTTCTTAGGGGATGGACTGGTTGTGCAATTGACAATGTCTATACATTAGGAAAGCCACTTACTGTATTCCACCATACCCTAAAGCACCATCATGTATTTGATAATTTGCATATAAACCTGAACATCCCAGCCAATTAGGTACAGTGCAATGCAGGGACGGATCAAGCCAGGGTGACTCGGTTGCTAAAAGCATCCTGACTTGTCTGGTAAATATCCTGCAGTTTGGCCTGGCTAGAGTACAATTTTCAAATGTTAATTTTGCACACCAGCTAGAAATACAGGCCATTCACCAGAAAGCAGGCAAGAACACCAGGGATCTGTACCACTGGAGAAGAGGCTGGATGAGGATAGGACCTGCAGTGGGGAGAAAGCATGTCCCTTCTCAATAGTCCTACTGTAGAAAGTACATCTCCTGTGCCTGTTGAAATCCACCCTTAGCCGAGTAGCCGAAACTGCAGCTTCCTCAAAGGTTGTGCCTGCACTAGAAATGTTCTTGCCCATTATTCCCAATAGTTAATGCTCCACAGACACTAACACCAGGCCAAGAACTAGTGCAGACTAGAGATAAGCATTTTTATGGCCGGGTCACATACCACGTGAGTACAGCGTCGGCATGAGTGATAAAACAGTCTAATGGAAGCAAGGCCCGAGAGGAACAAACTGGGGGGAAAGCTGAAGGAACAGTGGGTGGGAATGTGAAGTGGATCAATATATTTCCTCTTATTGAGGGACGATTTGGAAATAGGGTGACTATAATCTACCAATCTAGGCAACTGAAATCTCCCTGCTCCCCCCACAAACAATGCCCTGACACTTCTTTGTTCAGAGATATTTATTTCCTTTACTATTAAAACAATCCTTTGGTTCACTCTCTCACTCAGTCTCCCGCAGCGTGTCTGTTTTGCCCTGACAACTCAGCCAGGGAGCGTTACATGCCTTTCTCACCCTCCAAGGCTTTGGTTCAGCTCCATTGACACTAAAGGCAAGAGAATTCTCTGTGTGTATGAGGAATCAATTACTTCCTCTGACACTCTATTACTATAGCCCTCACATCTCCAGAGTCCAGATGAAAAGGGAGAAGAAGGAGGGGGCTTGGGAGGGTCGGGGTATCCCAAGCTGCCATAATTAAAGAGACAGAAAGATGTCTCACTCCTTGACCAACTGCCTGAAACCGGAAGGCGCATGGCAGGAAAACCAGACAAAACAATGATCATAAAGGAAATCTTAAGAAATCAAATGGAGCAAAATAACTTTAAGCAAACCACAGCAAACACAGGATACTGGTGGGTTCTTACCCCTGTAATAATCATGTGACACACAGGCGTGCTAATAAGGGACCAGTATTTATTTCCTGCTGATAGCCACCTGCCACAGGTCAAGAATACCAAAGATTAACACCTTTGTCAAATGTCAGGGCCAGTATCCCAACTCCTGGGGCTAGTGTTATATCTTCCCCTTTTACTTTAACAAAAATGGAAATAAAACATTATATTAGCATTCACAAATCAAACAACGGTCCTAGGAAAAAGTCAGGGCAGTTGCCCTGATCCCCCTAACATTTTAGCTCTCATTGGATGTCTGTCAATAACTACTTGCTCTGAATCCCACTGAATTACTGGTGCATTGGCCACTTCTTGTTCTCATGGAAGTTCCTCCTTCAATGTCCTGTGTGAGCACTAAGGAGGATCTGTGAACTGCAATCTGTGTTTGTTGCGGGTGGTGTTTCTCACTATCAGTGCCTGTGCTCCTTGTGTCAGCAAAGGAGAATTCTGAATGTCCTCAAGAAAGAGTCACTCTCTTCCTTGCTTTTATTTTGGGATCTTCTGTTCCTCCTGTAGGACTGACCCTCAGTGGCAACTGTGGCATGTAATCCCGTCCCACTTGCAAGAGGGGTCACTCTCTGACATCCTTGGTACAGGATCTTGTTCTGATAGTTTCCCCAGGATTAATTGGCTTTGGCTCAAGAAGCTTATTAGATACTGTCAACCTTCATCTCTGAGTTGTTTTTACTATTAAAAAATAAAAGCCCCGAGTTGCAGTAGTCTAACAATGCTCTGTGTGGATCCCATGCATCTCCCAGGGCTTCTCTCTTTAAAGAAAAAAAAAATCAAGTTATTTGCTATTTGTAATGATTTTTCTACTAACCAGCATAGTGAGGGTCTGACACAATGTGCTCGAACTGATATGTCAGTGTGGCTAAAATGAGCTAGTCATGAAGTGTAGCCCATACCTGTTATTAGCCCATCTGGAATTGCACAGCATACAAACTGATATACAGTCAGTGTGTTATTACATTGCTACTCGATGTGTTGTGCAACAGCTGCATTTCAAATAAATTTTGAATGCTAGTTTCCTAATAAGAGATAATCTCTCTCATTTAATTCAAATAGATCAGTGCCAACCTTGGAGAATCAAAACTCTCCTGTGGGTCCAGTGACTCTTTTGCATTCTGCTGCCTTTGTTTATTGCAGATTTCACACTTGATGGTGAAATTTATGTCTGGTCAAAAGAGGATTTCTTGGCCTCTGTTCTTAGATGAGCAATGTGCCTGGTGCTTAGCATTCTGACCTGATGCTGTGTGTTATTATGACATGGTATCCTTTGTACAGAATTCCCTCGTTGCAGGAACTCCACCTCTCCTTATGCTTGGAGCAGGCTACGAGTTAAATAGTGTCTCCTATTTTACAGATGGGGAAACTGAAGCACCCTACGTGATTTGCCCCAGGTCACACAGTAAGCCAAAGATGGAGGCAGCAGGCAGGAATAGAATCCAGATCTCCTAACTCGCAGTCCTGGATGTTAACTGCAGGCCCCTCCTTTTTCCCATACATAAATAAATGTCTGAATAACATAAATTAAGAAACTACATGCAGCAATGGTAGTTGGAATCTCATTAAAGGACAGATCCAATGCCCCTAAAAGTCAGTGGAAAGGCTTATCCTGATAGCAGTCGGCTTTGTATCAGGCCTTTAAGGAATACATTTTTATACATATGGCACCTTTCATACAGCCTCAAAGTTCTCCACAAATAATAATTCACTAATCCTCATAACAATCCTCTGAGATGTGTAAGCATTATTATCCCCATTTTGTAGAAGGAGAAACTGACACAAAACGAAGAGACAAGTGATATTCTCAAGGCTACACAGCAAGTCTGGAGCACTGCCACCAACAGAACCCAAGCACGCTGACCCACAGTCACTAGTATTTCACTCCTTGTGGTTATTGTCCATTTGTTTTAATGAGATTGCTTCATTACTCTTACATTGGATTTTCATTAAGTGTGGTCAATACAGGATACAAGAGGAAATACAGATGAAATACCGTCAGGCTCGAGAGTGACTTGAAGCACATGCCTGTGTCGGGCAGCAGGAATCCCCCTTATCCCTCCATTGGGCTGTCTGGATCTTGGGTCCAGGTGCACAGAAGTAAGCAGGGCTATTCATTTGCCTACTCCCTCCCTGCAGTAGGTGACCAGTGCCTTGGCTCTGTCTCCTTCCTCTCTACCCAGACAAGCTGAGCCAGTGCAGGGTGAGTAGTAATTTACTGAGGAGATAGGCTAGCAGTAAATCACTACCCCCAGGTGCCAGGATGAAACAGGGGAAGAACAGTGACTCAGGAGTATGTCTCTGAAGCCCACAGGGGCAGTGTCTAAAGCCACCATCTGGCCCTTAATTTCTAACAGTTCCAACAGGGATACACTGTACAGAACCCAATCCTGACCTTCCTGCGCCCAGCAGGCTGGGTGAAACAGTGTGGTCAGATAAACATAACAGCACTTCTTCTGCCTCCTCAGTGTCTGAAGAATTCAAACTATCCTTTAAGGATTTACGACCGAGAACACGAGCACAAACTGATTCAGAGTTGGCTGTATGTTTCTGTTGACAGTCAATGGGCCACAATAACTCAAAGAGTCCAGTGAGCTGTTCCATTCAATTCAGTGGGTGTTGACTCTGAAGACTAATGCCCACTTACCCAGGGATTATGAATGAGGACTGGGATGGTGGTAGAGTTAGGTTAAAGTATGCTCCAGTTTAACCACAGATTCCATTGCAGACAACGCTGATGTCTGAACAGCTCCAGCTCAAAACACGGTTTCTGCCTGTCCAGCCCATAAACCTACAAGCAACCAAATGCCTTCACGAATGTTTCCTCTATGATTTCCCTTCCCTTCATGGCTAAAGTTGAACCCTTCCCATTGTTTCATTCACAGAAGATACAGTATGGTCGCTTACTACGTCCCCTCAATACACATCTCTCTCTAACATTATTCATATATTTCTATTTTCTAGGGATTTTCCCAATTCAGAAAGAAATGGCATTGTTTCTAAAAGGTTTACTATTGAGCTAATTCTGCATATTTTTCAAAACATTTACTAATTAGTCACCTATAATTGCTGCCTTGTCTGCTCTTTAACCTCTGCTGATGGAAGGAAGATTTCTTGCAGTGTTATGTTCTTGTGTGAAGGGATATGGTCAAGGGTGCTGGGCCTAAAATCATAGTTGCGAGCTGTGGTTTGGTTTGTGGGCACTCACACTCACTTTGCATTGACTCTGCCCTGCTCTTTTCTCGTGAGCACACAGGATATTAAAATCTACAGGACTCAGCTGAGAAAGCAGAATATTTTTGTTTGCTTGTTTCAGTGCCCAGGTTGCTAGAAATACTGAGACAGGCTCATGCAACCACAACAAGACCTTAGAGGCTAACTAGACTCTAGCTTGATGTGTCTCATGGGATCCCATCCCATATCAAACACCCACGGCTTCAATGGAACACACAGCAGCATGGCTGTTATCATTGGTGTTTAGTAGCAAAGGAGATGTGTTTTGGTTGATCTAGGAGTCATGAGCCCTGGGTTCTACTCTTGGCTCCCGGACTGATGAACTATATGACCCTGGGCAAGACACTTCACCTCTCTTTCCCCTCTCACCCTTTGTGTGTCTTGTCTATTTAGAGCATCCACTCTTTGGGGGTGGGACTGTCTCCCCTTCTGTGTTGGTACAGTCTAGCACAGTGGTGTCCCGATCTTGGTTGGGAACAGTAGGTGCTACTGTAATACAAATAATTAATCAGCAGCAGAGAATTTGGCTATCCGTCAATGCTGCTACCCTCCTTTGGGGAAACTGATATTTTCCAAGATCAGCAGAGCAGCTTTAAAACAAAATATAAGACCTGTGTAAGGTGAGTTAAATTATAGGCAGCACAAGACCGGGAGTACTGTCCCTTTAAGTTCTGTTCTCATATCAGGGTAAACGTGCGTGAATTTCCCATAGTACTTTCCACTGTGCCCTTCTTCTAAAAACAGTTTTCGTTCACTTTGAGGCCGCTCCTTTGGATCCAAATTCTGCAGAAGGTCCAAACTCTGTGGCTCAGGCTCATCTTTGGTTTTCATTCTGCCTGCTCTCTGAACAGGCACCTCTCACAAGGACCAAACTCTCTTGAGCTACATGTCTTGTTTGGCATGGTACCACCAGAGGGGGCTACAAGTACTCTTGTTGAAGCCAATAGTGTGTGTGAAATCATCACAGCCAGAGACAGCATGTCCATTGGGTTATTCATAATTCAACTGCATTTCATGTTCAGAAAAAGTCAACAGAAAAACCATGCTGGGCTGTTTTTTATGTATGTATATTTTTAGATAATACTTTCCTGGTTAAGCCGTTATGACTCAAATGAGAGTCATACTACTCGTTTGTAGTGGGAGCAAGACTGTTCCACTTTGATGTGAAATGAATCTGCTTCCACCCTGTCTATACAGAAAAGACTTGGAATTCAAAGGCAGCTCTGCCCAGTCTAATCCTTCAGCACCATGAGTTCAGCAGAGCAGTGGATGGTAGATTTCAGGAGACAATCTCTGGAAGGGGTTTTTAGCAGCCCAAAGAGAAACGTAGCTGGAGACGGGACACATGACTGGAAAGGGTGGCTATAGAATGCAGTGATTCACGCAACACTGAAGCTTCTGAGTTGGATTTTCCAAGCAAACAGCACAGACTGAACAGAGAAATGGCAATTACGAAGGATTGGGTAGAACAGCCACTCATAGAGAGAATCTTCATTTCTCATCTATGGGAAGCTGGTTCAAGTCTCTCCTGAGATCAAAATAAAACTTGGCATGCGCAGGGCTGCATGGCTTACGCAATGCAATGTGACAGAATGGCAACCTTTCACAAAAGCAGCATGGTCTTTTCAAACGGGATGCCGCTTCCCGGTTCAGATAGCAGACACCCAATCGCACTGCATGGGACTGAGGAGCAGCAGTAGGAAAACGGCAGCTGCACTCGCAGTGCTGAGAGGAAGAGGTGGTGAGCAGACGGGCTATTACAATTATTTCCGAATAGTTTGGCTGGTCTTAACCAGAGCGTCTCTCTTTCCCTTTCCCCTTTTGCTCCCGGCTTTACTGCTGCATTATTGCGTCGGAAGGGCAGCGCAGACAATGGCCTGTTTTTTCCAGGCTTGATTTTAGAAAGCGCCCACCCTACAAGCATTAAGATCCTGGCTGTGACTAATACACAGGAGGAGAAAATAACAGAAGACAGCCAATTTTCTTTGTTTTGAAGTGCTTTCCAAACTAAGGAGCTTCTTTGGAGCCGGGATGAAGCAGAGAGAGAGAAAGGCCTTCGAGGGCTTCAATTACACCAAATTATTCCTTTCATGATGGGGTGGGGGAGGCCCAGTTACTTCCTAATGTGGCTGGACACAGCTTAAAAAAAGAAAAAGAAATATGGGACTGAACAGCTGTGCCTCCAAAAAAAAAAAAAAAAACCTGGCAAAAGAGAAAATAATTAAAATAATCAGCACTGTGGGAGAAACTGCTTTGCAGCGATCTCAGAAAGCTCACTGACTGAGCCTTGCCCAGGAATTAACATGTATTTAGTGCCCCTTCTAACACCAATATCCCATTCTCACACCAGCCTTGCACCCCTGGGGAGCTGAAGCAGGCATCCAGGCCCTTGCAGCTCAGAGAAGGAGGAGGCAGAATCAGTGGCATGGGCATACTCCAAAAGTGTAACTTGCATTATTTACACACATGCACTAGTCCTAGAACAGAGATGCAGGCAATCAGTACTCTCAGCCCAGCACTGAGACCTAGTTCCTAGGGAGTAACTCTGCCTCAAGAATTGATTCTAACCAGAGACCACTGCGGACAGCAAATTCTCTTGCTGCTCACAGAACTCCCTCCACCTAGAGCTTTATGCAACCAACTTTTCTTCTAAGGCTACAAAATTGCTCACACACAGTAAGAAAAAGAACTTGGAAAACTAGCTGTAATAGTGACAGCTGGTGGTGCTTGCCACAACTGCATTCTTATCCCCATTTTATAGATGGGAAATCAGGCAAGAATGTGGGGCAACAGTTTCAGGGTCAGATTTTCAAGTGCTGACACCCGCAGATGGGGACAGCTTTTCAAAAAGAGCTCAGCTCCCACTGACTGCCGAAGGGTCAGGTTTGAAAAAGCATTCAGCTTCCAACATGCTTAGTTCTTCTGAAAGCTGGGGCTGCCTGTGGGAGTTAAGCACTTTTGCAATATTGGCCTTAACTTGCCCAAGGCAACAGAACGAGTCAGTGTCAGAACCAGGACTCTTAACTCCTACTGCCAGATCACACTCCCCTCTATGTACTAAAAGCTAACATTACCAAACTCTTCTAGGGTTTTCATCAGTACATCTCAAAGTGCTTTTCAAGGAGATCAGTACCCATTTTACAAACGGGGAAACTGGCACCCAGAGAGAGGAAATGACTTGCCCAAGGTCACCCAATCGGCCAGTTGTAGAGCCAGAAATAGAATCCAAGTCTCCTGAGTCACAGTCCAGTGGAACTGTAACATTTTATTACCATGAGTTTTGGGTGACTGCATTTAGCTGCCAGTAAGTTATGCAGCTTTGCCTAAACGCACAACAATAAAACCAGGATCGTGTCCCTCACAATTTTGCTTAGATCACCTGTGTTCCTTTATGTTCATGTTCAGGGTCCCCCCTCTACTGAACATGGGCCTGATCCTGCAAAGTACTGAACTCCCTCAACACTCACCGACTTCAGCCCTGGTTGGATCAGGGCCCATGTGTATAGAATGGGCCATATCCTCAGCTGGTGTAAAGCAGTGTGCTTCCATTGAAACCAATGGAGCTATGCTGATTTACACCGGCTGAGGATCTGGCGCCATAATTTTTCATCTTCAAAAAAATTCACCTAAGATTTTGCTGATTGTTTTGTGTCAGTGGGCCTGATCCTAGAGTCTCATATGTGGATGCTTTCATAAATCACAGGGAATACTGTGTGTGGAAAGGCTGCAGAATCAGCCCCATTTCAGGAGATCCTAAACTTTTCCACATTTCAGACATCCCAATAGTTAGTCATGGACTCCGGAGGGTACATATTGATTATAAATCCACAGAGACCACGCCATTAATTCAACCTTTAATGGTGCCCATTGATGCTGTTAATTATTTACTAGCTGCTAATTGATTTCCCTGGATATCCCACTTCCTGGTCTCTCCTTCAAAATCACAATTCACCAAGTGTGGCAGAATCAGCACCGATGCAGGGAACAGAACCCAACACCTTCTATGTGCCAAGGCTCACTACACCCAAGGCTCAGATTCAGACCCTTTCCTTTTGAGTGTGACGGAGTCACACAACAGCCTGCTACAAGGTAAGCCAGACTCTTGCTTACTCTGAAGGAGGGTGACATAACGAGGTATGCTTTGGAGACTGGGGCCACCACCCAGTTTCCTGTTTTGGGGAGTGCTTGGTCCTCACGTTTCTAGATTAAGAGAGGAAGAGGAGGAGGAGCAGATTATCTAGTAAAGAAGAAGAGGAAAGCTCTTACTTGCAGTCATGTTTCTCAATTTCAAAATGAGGGTTGAAGTTGAGGATAATCTTCTGATTTGCTTCCGGGGCGTAAATGACCCACTCGCAGTTCTGGTGGGAGGGGTAGTCCTGTGGGTATTCAGGTGAAGTGATGTAACCAGCATCCTTTGAATTCAAACGACCCCCGCACGACTGAACTGCAAAAACAACCAAGAGAACAGGTGGCTGAAACTGGCTATGAACTTCAAAACATTCACATTTATGCCTTTGGTTGTCTGATAAAGAATGTTTAACAGGCCTTGATGGCAGCGCGGTCTGCAACTACAAAGCTAATCACTGGGTGCTTACAGTGAAGCACATACACCACCCCCCATACACACACCACATTTTAGACAGATGAGAAAAGAGCCATAAACGCTCCTGCCTCTGCAATTACAGATTTATGAAAAAAGAGGCCGTGAGGTATCAGATCATTTGGAACTGCCTTTATTTTCTCCCTCTATTGGCTCCTTTACAGGCTCTCTCTGGCACTCTTCCACAGAAACCACAAACGCACTGTACAAACATTGCTGGATGAAAATGCACAACATACCCCTGCGACTTAGGGAAGTAGCATCATCCTAATGTCGCAGGTAAGGAAACTGAGGCACGGAGGGTTAAGTGACTTGTCCAAGTTCATACAGGAAGTATGTGACAGAGCCAGGAACAGGTCCCCAATCGCCTGACTCCCTGTCCTGTGCTTTAAACCACAAGACAGTCTTTCCACTCCCCTCTTCTAAGTACCTCTCCTCTCAGTTTTGTCTCTCTCCTCTTGAAACACTTCAAGCCAGCGGAGCAGTTGGAATTACAGACTCCGATAATCAACAATGGTGGTTTTGTGGCCCAGAAATGGCCTGGTAACAATTACATGTTGAGCAAAGGAAGCACTTTCAGCTTTGGGTTATAACAGGCCCTAGAGGGTGATTTCATCTTCAAAAAAACATTTAATCTTATGAACACCACAAATCTGATTTATTATTTCATTACTCGCTGGGAGGAAAATCTGCATCATAGAGTCAATTGATAACATACTAAGATTCCTAACAAAGTATCTTTCTACAATAGGCATCTATATTTTACGTTCCTTGATTCCCCCAATCCCAGCAGAGTGGCCATCACTGCCACCACTGCGTGCCGCCACTGGCTCCATTCAGCCGATAGTGCTGCTCCATAGCAATCCAATGGGGGCTGCCAACCAGATGACGCTAAGCCAACAGCATCAAGTGGCTACGGAAAGTGCTTGTGTCGCCTTCCCAGATGCAGACACTATTCAGACAATAGTTAAGTCACTCTTGTAGCCTGATTCCTGGTTCAGAGACAGGCTTCCTCCTCCCTGCCACACCCAGCCTGGACTAGAACAATGAAACAGACACAGTGGAAGCAAGTGCATGTGTGTGTCCACTCATTCCCAAGCTATAAACCAGCCCACGCCCACTCTTGTTAACTGACTGAGTGACCTCAATTGTCACTGAAGCCATATTTGGGAAGTGTACCACCCGCCGCTGACAATGTGGGATGTTTGTGAGCAAAGGCTGAAATTCCGCAGCACTAGGAGCACTTAGCCTTGGGAAGGTTTTAATTTAAGAGCCACAGCAAACCAGGAGGAAAGAATAATAAAAAGGGGGCGGGAGGTGGGGGGAAGGAAATGCCTCCGAGATTTTGCACCGCTGGCATCAGTCATGCTTCAATATCACCATCTGCATGAAGCGGCAAGGCCTTGTGAATTATAGATTACCTCTCAGCAGCCACCCAACAGGACCGGATCGTCTTCGCTACAGGTGCAGTTCAGCCATTCCCCAGCCTGGCAAGATTATTGTCTGCGCCATTTCCATCTTAGACAAATGAACAGATTGTCGAGAGCTCAAACACACAGGGGAAAGAAAGGGCAGGCGTGCAGCACTGCACTAAAGCCGGACAGTGAGGCTTTAAAGCCATGCCTCCTCCACTTGTTCCAGCTCTGATGTGCTAATCTGCATTAGATCACAAAACAGAGCCAGGCCCTTTCCTTTAAGGGGGATGCACAATCTTGTACTCACTGACAAAGCACAGGAGGGAGCCTGATCTCTAGCAGAGATGAACAATTACACCAGGTCTTACACAAAGGCAGAGATAATTAGCCCATCACAAATGAGCCCACTTCTGAAAGTTACTCCCGCGCCTCTTTAAGCAAACTAAATGACATTCCTCTGGGTGCTCTGTGTACTGCATACACCGCAGGACAGCACTCATACAGGTTTTGTAACATCTTGTTAGTCAGTGCAACTGGAAATTTAGGCTTATCCTTTGGGAAGATTTAAGGCCAAGATCCTTAGTTGGTGCAAACCGGTCTAACCCCATTGATGCCAATGGAACTACTCTGATTTACGGCAGCTGAGGATCTGGCCTTAAAGGTGTCTGAACATGGAGCAGCAGCTGCCCTATAGGCTGTAGAGGGTGTAATTTTCCCATTTGTATGCTCCTCTGCCAGCTCTTTGCAGGAAAACCACAGCCCGGCAATCAACTTGCCCTGTGCCAGCCTTTCTGCAATGAGAACTGTGCAGCCAGGTGGGACGGTTCTTAAGACATCCCTTCAACTTAACCAGCTGCCTCCTCCCTGCAAATTCCCTGGAAAAAGAAAAAGCATGTGCTGCATGCAGACCCAGCGGTGAACAATAGCGACAGGAAGCCTCCTCAAAGGAGGAGGGGTGCTCTGTCCTCCCCACGAGGGAGTAATCATTTCCTTTGCCACAAAACAGGACTATTTTTAGCCCCTTCTACTTGTTGATGTTCTAAACCATATTCCTCCTTAAAAATAGCTTTCTCCTCGCACCTCAAAGGGCATCGCTACGACTTTCCCTTTCCCCAAATAAAACAAAATCCAAAAAAAAAGCACGACAAAACAGTTAAGAGCTGAGGACTCATAAAAACATCTGGTTTTGTTCTACAGAGAGCTTGCGCAATACAAAAATATTTACAAACGCACATTCTTGCACAGATCTCTTTCCCTCTCTTCTGCAGCACATGCACCTACATGTGGCTATGTGGATTTTAGACAGATAGTGCGCGCCGATGTGTCTGCCTATCTGTTGATGCCGAGATATATATGTGTGATTCACACTTCACTCATGTACACTTCCACACCCTCTCATAAAAATCCTTACATCATTTGCACACTTGTACACCCTGCTAAGGAAGATAAATATTCAAGCTGCAGACTGCTTTTCTTGGAAAAGGGTGAAGTCTTGAAGCAATGAAAACAAATTCAATCCTTCCACTCCTCATCATCCTCTCTCCAGCTTTTTCAACATGCTTACCCACTAGACTGGTATCACCAACTAGTCACAGGATTCTTGCACCCTTACTCATGCTGAACAACAGAATGAATACTCCAGAGGCAGCCCCAATAAAGTCAATAAGACAGCTCATGCATTAAGGAGATCCACCATGTGAACACGGGTATCAGAATCTGACCTTTCTTCTTTCATTCTTGGCTGATAAAATGAGGTGCAGAAATCTACTTTCACCCCAAATCTTGGGTTCACACATTGCTGTGTAAACCCATACCAGGTAGACAGGGCGGGACTGACCAATCCCATGGGCTTGATTCTTATCTCCCACCAATTTTAACCCTGAGTATTTTCACTGACTTCAGTGGCGAAACTCCTGATTTATACAAGGTAGGTGAGATCACAATCAGGCCCAATGGTTTTACACCCAAATTCCTTTTAAGATTACAGTCTAAAAGACAAAATGTAATTGAACTGAATGAAACAAACAAGCAGATGGGGTTGGGGGGCTGCATTTCTCAGCTCCATAGATACTAGGGAGAGCGACAACTGTGTTTCTCTTTGTTACTGTTAGAACACCTCACCCACAGGAACATGTCACCTGCTACTCTAACAGGGCCAGAAGCTGCTGTGGCATTCCTCCCTTAGCAGCCCCCTTGAAATAAACAGCAGCAGCTGGTCCATAATCAGCACTTCGACACTATGACGGCGGATATTACATCAGCTAGATGAGGCCTCATAAAGCAACCCGGCCTGACCAAATGATCTAATGGCTCCTTGAGGTGGGCTAGACAACTTGGCGCTGGTGTCAGTCCAGCTTCCAGTGGACAAACGCCCTCACCACAAAAATGCACCACCAGAACGGTCACCCCTTGTTGGCAGCCCCAGGGGAGCGGCCAAGCACTGATGTGCATGAAAACTGAAGGCTAATTTACATACCATGTTGAAATAACAGTGTCATTTTAAGCCAGTTCAGCTTAATTGGTGCAAAAGGCTGTGTGGGTGTCTGCATTTCAGCAAAAATCAGGCTTGTTTCGATTTACTTAAGTCAATTAAGTTGCCTGATGTTTAGATTGTGTATTAATTATATTGATTACTTAAGAATCCTCAGTTATCACTTTGAGGGTTGACATGTCCTTGCCCCAAGATCAGGCCCGGTATTATTCAAATTATGATATAGTTGGGAACCCTGATATGCACAGTTGCAACACTCACAGTATAGGAACTCTTCTATCTTTACAAATATAGTTTATGAATACATTTAGCACAGTGACAAACACCCAAACTCAGTAAGGTAGATAGAGATACTACAGAACGTACATCGGCACGTCCATATACTCACATCATCCGTTGTAGAACAACATGAAGTGTTAGCCATCGCCTTCCCTTCCTCACCGGTGGCCGGCACTCTGGCACCTCCCAAGGACTACATCTCCTTCTCCCAATGCCCCTCGGCTGCAATGCCACTTTTATAATATGTTACGCTGCCATTATGTTTGATGCATATTCAGCAGGGGATTTTTTTCCCCTTTTCCTTATTTGTATTTCCTCACTTTACTAATGTCAAAGTGGCTTTCTCCTATAGGTTAGTATATCAATGATCTCAACTTATTATCATATACGTCAGTTCGTTACCATGGCCCTTTTGTGGGTAGGTATCACATTTGTTATTTCTGTCCTAACTGGTTTTTTTGGTTCTTTCCAAATTCCAAGTTGTGATGCACCATGCATAGGTGCCAATTCTGTGGGTGCTCCAGGGCTTCCTATGCATAGGGGGCTTCCTAAGTTCAGGGAGCACCCACAGAGAAAAATTAGCTGGTGCTTAGCACCCACTGGCAGCCAGCTCCCCTTCCTCCCCCCCCCATTCCCGCCCACCAGTGGCCCCCCCTGATCTACTCCTCTCCCTCCCTCCCAGCCAGGGCTTTGGAGCGGAGCCCGTAGCTGGAGCCCAGAGCAGCTCCGGAGCAGTGGTGCTGCAGGTTTTTGCCTGGAGCTTGCTCCAGAGCCGGAGCACAGCTCCAAAGCCCTGCTCCCAGCTCCTCCTGAACGCTGCAGATCAGCTGTTTCGCAGCGTGCAGGAGGTGCTGGGAGGGAGGGGGAGGAGCAGGGAGGGGGCGCGCTCGGGGGAGGGGGCAGAAAGAGGCGGGGCAAAGTTGGCGCAGAGGCGGGAAGAGGCTGGGCAGAGGTGGGAGTTTAGGGAAACGGGTGGGGTGGGGGTGTGGCCTGGGACTGAGTGGGGGTTGAACACCCCAGGGAAAATTAGAAGCCGGCGCCTGTGCCCCATGCCAGCCTATTTCAACATATCCTCTACGTTACAGGTCGCAGCCATATATGGATCTTATGCTTTAGCTCATCACCAGCGCTCTAGGCAAAAGATCCAAATACGTGTGCGAACTTTGCCTTAGCTCAACATACAGGATGTGGCCTGTAGGTCCCTTGTGTTACAACCAAAATATACTCGAATATAAACCTACAAAACAGATCATCAAACCCATAAGAAAATAAGAAACTTAGAAGAAAAGCTGTCTAGGCAAGTAAGCAGGTTAGCCTTAGCTGTATCTCATGTACCTGTTACGCACGTCAGTTCATTGCCAGGACACTTCTGTGGTTGACTCATGTGTCTGTGGTCAGAACTCCCCCTTTAACTCTCTTTTCAGCTCCCCCAATACTTTGGGTTTTCTGCTGGGCCGTTTTCTGTGCAAAGTTTATCTGTTCAACGTCCAGAGGCCTCAGGCCTTATGCTAACTTGCTGAAGCTAATGTCTTACAGGATACAGGCCTGTGGGTTTCTTGCATTACTGCTGAATATAATGCAAAGCAGAATACAGTGCAAAGCAATTAATATAATGAAGGCAAGCTAGCCCAGGCTTACGCGAAACAGAAATAAGACACTCTTAAACCAAAATCACAGAATCCACTCAAGCTGGTTTAACTAAACCGGTGCAAGTTTGTGTGTGGACAAGGCCTGGGCCACCCTTCCAGCCCAAGTCTCTCCATACAGGTCAGGACTTGAGGCACGTGGGCTGGGCAGGGTGAAGGAAGCGGGCACTGCTGCCGCACAAGCAGTGTGTGTTGTATGGATTAAACAGAAGATGTCAGTCTTCAGCGTGCCCTGGCAGCTTTCACCAGCCTTAAATTCACTTAATAAAATTAAAATGAAACATTACATATTAGCCCGGTCTGCTAGGGGCCCAGTATGTGCCACCACTCAGTAGCTAAATGCACTGTTTGGAAACCGGTCTCCTGTGCTCCCTCTCAGGCTTGCTGGAGGAGGGGAGCTAGATCTAGGATGGTGGGTCAGCCGGGGAAGCAGCAGATCTCTGGCTTGCTCCTCCCCTGTCCTCAATCACAGGGAAACGTCTCTAAACCAACTCTACAGTGCTGCCATGGCTCTGGTGAGGGCGGGGGCAGCTTCTCTCCTGGGCATCATCCTCCCTCAGATGCCCCGGGGAGTAAGATCATTCCAGCATGACCTTACACTGCTTCCCCCGCCACACTGGGACTGACTCCTGGAAGGCTGATGGGAAGTCCATGGTAATAGAGCTCCCTGAGTACTGTGCAATGTAATGGTGGGGAACCAAAGGCCTGAGACATCACATAAAAACACTGGACACAGCGCAAAGGCTCCAGCCCTCCAAAGGTGTCCTGAGAGGTTTCCCCACACAGGTTTCCCCACACAGCTGGGTTTGGAGAGCTGAGTTCCTTGCCCACTCTGTGGTGCAGAACATATATCCCCTCATCTCCCCATGGGAAAATTAGGAGAAACCTCTCCTTGCTGGAATTCACTGGCCAAGAGCAGCCCCTCACGTGCATGTGCACACCACTCCCTTGGAAGTTGGCCTGGCAAGCATTACACAAGTGGATCAAAGCAGATGCTTGGGCCCAGGGATCTGCCTAAGAGATTATATGAGAGTGCCCTGACGCCTTCGAACGCTGTGAAATCTTGAGAGAGAGGGTGTTCTCCCACTGAGTGAGCTTTCTGCCAATTAAATCTCACCAGATTTTGCTGACATCAGAAAAGCAGGGTTCAGCGCATCCTCTGATCTTGGATGCAAAAAGCCAAGGCCAACTCCAAGTATAACTTAAACTTACCCTGGCCAAAGAGGTGCATTTCAAAACAAACACACATGCTGCAGCCGCTCAGAGTTGGTGGCTTCCAACAAGAAACCACCAATAAATCTTTTTGATTCACTAGGGTCATATTTGGTTACGATGCATTCATGCAAAAATAGCACATGACATAGGAGCAGCTCCTGCTCTCATACCCATTCAAGGAAGGAGACAGAGCTGAGACATTCCAGCACCAGGTAGTCAGTGGGAGTTCTGCCTGCACCAAGAGGGAGGATCAGGCTAGGTAACATTTTGTTGAGAATCACAAGCAGGACTTTAGAACCACCAAAGAGGAGGCTGCTGTCCAGAGAATCCTTTGGCTGAGCCCAGTGCATGCTGGGACAGGACTTTGGGGGCATAACCAGCGCCATGTCAACACACACGCTGAGCAGACATGAATGATCTATGAGGTTTACGTACCTCCCTACCAAGTCCCAGTGCCTTGATTTAAGGAGCTCCCAGTAGCTGGGCGACATGCAGACCCTCTGAGTCCGTTTGTTGTATGTCAGAGTCCAAGGAGAGTGAGAGTCAAAGCTCCTGGCAGCCACATTGGGAGCATTTGCAAAACATCAGGGCTGCCCAGGCACGGAGCCGTAGGCTGTTTCCGTGGTGGCCGCCCCTACAAACTGTGCCTGTCATCTGGCCCACAGAAAACAAATGAGCTTTATCTGGGTCAGGAGTATCGCTCAAGTACATCTCAGTTAGGAATAAATGAGATCAAAGAGCCAGTGTTCCCCGAAACCACAGCCAGGGAGAAAGAAGGATGCGCAAAGCGGGCTGTGAGATCTCTGTCCAAGGGTATGGAGACAGGAGGGGAGGATGAGCAGTTGTTGCTTATTGGCGGTCAGGGCTCCATCCCCTCAAGCTACATTCTTTATGTACTTTTTTTTAAATGCCATGAACACCGCAGCCCGCGCTCCGCTACCTCCTCCCTCACAGGCCCAAAGATCTCTGCTCCTCGGAATTCAGCACAAAGGAGACATGCCCTAAAGCAGTGTTTCTCAAATGCGGCCACCCTGCAGCCATGCCAGCCTCCTGGGTGGTGACGGGAAGGGAAGCAAACTATTGGCTTCTTCCCCGCCCTGCCTTCCTGTTGCTGCCCTGCACCGCCTCTGGAGACACGGGGGGCACAACGCTGCAGGAGCAAGGTGAATTCTCGACCCGCCTTGGTGGCGCTCAGTGGTTAGGTGGCAGGCTCCAGTGGCGGGACTTTGGGAGCCTGGCTGCATGGCTTTTCTGGCCATGTGGCCTCAGCTTTGGGCTCCAGCCCTGGCTCTGGACGCTGGCCTCTGGCTCAGGTCCCGGGCTCCAGACATGTGGCAGCAGGAGTCAGTCCTGGGTGCTGAGCCCTGGCTCCAGCCATGAGCCAATGGGCTCCAACCCCCGGCTTCAACTGTGCAGCCCCTGGCTCTGACCGTGCAGCGGCGGGTGCTGACCCTCGGCTCCGGCCATGCAGGCTCCCCCCACCCCATTGCTCCAGACCCTTGCTGCCTCCCCAGACTCCCCATCCATCCTTCTCCATCACCCTGGACCCCCACTGCCTTCCTGGCCCCACATCCATTCCCACATTGCCCCGGTCCCTGCTACCTCCCTCTCTGACCCCCGACTTAGGGCTTAATTTGTCCTGGGGCTTGCTGAGAAAAAGTGTGCTGTGAAAAGTGATATTAATGAACATACAAATATCACTTTTCACAGAATTATGTTTGAGGCCACACAAAAAAACCCACATAAATAAATTACAATGACTTAGACGTGTCTCTGTGTATATTTATTTGTTTTTCCTAAAGTTAATTACGTATTTTAGGAAAAAACGTCAGTGCGGCCACCAGCAAGGGTTGATGGCTGTACTCTGAGGCCACCAACATATTTGTTGTGAGAACTGCTGCCCTAAAGGCTCCTTTTCATGCCAGCACATACCCACTTATAGCTCAGTAACAAAGGGATCCTGCCGCAGGCTGAGTGCCCCTTGTGAAGAGCAGAGTGCCCTCAGCTCCCAGTGACGTGAATGAGAGTCGAGGGTGCTCAGTGCCTCCCAGGATCAGACCCTGAGCCCCAGTTAAGCAAACCATCCCCATTCAGTAATGCACTTAAGCACGTGCTTAAGTCCTTTGCCTAGGTAGGAAAAACTAGTGTTCTAACACCTTGGTGGATTCATTATTATTACCACCACCACCCACAGTGCTTTAGAACTATCTATTTAGGTTTTTATAGGGTTCCACATCACAGTGCTATCTGAGCCTCTACCATATGATAAAATCCTTGCCCCAGGGAAAAAGAACAGGAGTACTTGTGGCACCTTAGAGACTGACGAATTTATTTGAGCATAAGCTTTCATGGGCTACAGCCCACTTCATCAGATGCACGAAAGCTTATGCTCAAATAAATTTGTCAGTCTCTAAGGTGCCACAAGTACTCCTGTTCTTTTTGCGGATACAATTTAACACGGCTCTGAAACCTGCCCCAGGGAGTTTCCAATCTAGGAACATGAACAGGGATCAAACACCATAAATGTGATATCTCTGATTTAAACATTGCTTAATGATCTGTCAAGGAAAGACACATAGCACAGGGGAAAGCTAATAAGGTTAGCTATTTTAGCCCAAAAGTGGAGGTCATAGTTAACTGAGGTGTCACATTGGTTTGATTTCTGTTGTGGGATAAAGTTTCAAAGGCTTCCTGAACAACTTAATAGATACAGATATACACACACATGTAAATGCACTTATTTAGCTATACAGCACCTTCGGTAAGATGATCACAAAGTGATTAAGCACACGCACAAACTTTTCAGGATTCTACAAAACGGGAAGTTCCCCAGATGCCACCCCATCTCATCTGAGTCCCTCCAAGCTGCACTCAGAGTTTAACTAAATTTCATGCTTGAGCCACAGCTAAGCCGATTGTAAGGGCTATGTCTGTGATCTGAACTAGGATTTTGTTTTATTCAGAGTGACTTCAGCCTGTCACGAGACAGCCTCATAAAAACTCTGTCTGGGCTTAAGCAAAAAAGAAATGAGCCAATCCATCAGGCTAGGAATGCAGCCGTTTGACCACTTCCTAAGGCAACTGGGAAGAGATACAATCAGGGGTGGTGCAACCCCTAGGCGAACTAGGCCGTCGCCTAGGGCGCACCAAAAAGCATATGCATGCGGGCAGTGGACCCCGTGCGCCCCCCCAGCCCGCCCCTCGCTGTGCTCACTCCCGGGAGCCACAGATCGTGAGCGGGGAGCCAGAGGGCACACGGGGGCCACCACCCGCATGTATCTGCTGCAGGAGCCCCCGGGGTGGGGGTGCCAGGCCACAGCCTGGGCAGGAGGGGCGGGGGTGCAGCTGCTCCCTGCTAGTGGTGCCACTGCCTTTGCAGGACTGCAGCCCCCCTGCGCCGCGCCGGCTCCTCCATGGCTGGGGCTCGCCGCCCCTGGAAGCCGACGCTCTGGCTCTTCAGTGCATCTGGAAGGCGGCTCCTCCTTGCCGAGCTGCTGCAGCGGCCCAAGCCCGGCAAAGCCAGTGAGTGGACTCAGAGCGGGGGCCGGTGGGTTGGGGAGGGATCACGGGGGGGGGGGGGGCTATGCACCCTCCAAGGGACTTCAGGGGGCAGGGAAGGGGGAACCTGGTCTGGGGAGCAGCCTCTGGGCACGGCTGACCCCCTGGGCAGGTTTGCCCCTGGGGTCTATAAAGGCTCGTTGGGGTTTGTCCTTCAATGAACTGATGTGCAGGGGGCGGGGGGCGCAAGGTGGAAGTTTCGCCCAGGGCGCAGAATATCCTTGCACCAGCCCTGGATACAATATATTTACTTCCTAGCACTGGACAGCAGTGAACTGTGACCTCTTGGTAACTGATCAAATGGAACTGTTCCCTGTGAACTTTTACAAGGAAAAATCATTAACTTTTTTTAAAAAGTGAGAAATTAAAAGATTTCCAATCTTTGCACCCTTCCTTGCTACCTTAATCCAGGGAGGAACTTAATATAGAAACCTAACACTGGGACAACTAGAAACTCTTTCCTGAAAATCACAAGGAACAGAACCTCAGCTGGTGTAAATCAATGCAGCTAGATTGATTTACAGTAGTTGAGGATCTGATCCCTAGCCTTTAAAAATTCTCATTTCATTTTTAAAAAATGTTACTTTGATGAGATTTCACATCATAGCCATTTCACATAATGCCACCTGCACTAACCTCATTATTTGTCATCTGAGATCATAAACAAATGCAATTCCAATAGGGCAACTGATCTAATAGTGTTAGTTTATATTTATGTCCACTCTTCTCCAGGCCTTACTGCAAATGTAATTCTGGAACCATTGTTGATAGGTCTGGAATTACAATTCATGGCTACTCCAATAGTCATTTGAGTGGAGGAACAAACAACGTTAGAACTTTCAGGTCAACAAGGAACAGCGTCTGTTTCCATTTGCTTTTGTATTATAATTCTGAGCAACTGAAATTGCATAAAGGACTAGTACTGTTTCACAGCGATATCTAGGGCCTGCAGAGTGCTTTTCATCAGTAGATCTCAAAGCACTTTGCACAGGAGGTATCATAACCTCTGTTTTACAGATGGGGAAACTGAGGCACAGAGCAGTGAAATGACTTGCCCAGGGTCACACAGCAGCACAGGGAGTAGAACCCAGGTTCCCTGTCCACTTGGCCACAGAACACATAATATGCAAAATACTGGGATCATCTTCCCCCTGCAAAAAGGCTGGTGGGGGGATAATGGAAGAAGATTAAGAGGCAATTGACTTCCATGAATTAAGGAAGGGACGGTGCATTCACCTAGGATACATGTGTAAAGAGTTTTGATCTCTTCTGATGACAGGTGTTATATAAATCTGAAATTATGATTATTATGATTATTATTACTACAATGCCAAGAAGGAGATCCTGCATCTTACCCCTCCACCCCCCACCCCCGCCTCCATAACACCTTCCAGGATCATGTCTTATTTCCTTCTGTATCCAACACTTCTTGTTGCAATCCCCATCCAGTCAACTACCGTTCCCTTCCTCCCCTTCCCAGGGCCAGGCTCTCCAAGGATCTTTATCAGAGGAGCTGCTGAAGCTACTGAGCAAGTTAAACGGCTTTACACTGAACATTTGGCACTGTGCTGTCCAAAAGGCGTGTCAGTAGCATGCTAATATGCACCGCCACACTGGACACAATCCCCCTGCTGTCGTCTTCCCCCACTCTTCTGGATTAGATCGTGGTTCTTTTATGGAGACACAGGAGGAGATGGTATTATTTAAGAGCCTTGCTGGGCAAAAGCTATTTTGTCTTTCTGAGGGCTCTCTCAAATGCAGCTACTGCTAAGCCTTAATACCAGAGCAGAAGTTATTACACATTCTGGAAAATGCCTTAAATACATTGTTTCCTGCTGCGCAAACATTCAGTGGTCAGGGAGGAAAGGAAGGGTGGGTGTGGCTTGCACATGAACATGTTTCTTTACAGCTCTCTCTCGCCCTCCCCACTCTGGAAGAGAGAATTCCAGGCCAGGGCTAGGTTCTGAGGGATCCCTCTAAGAAACACATGTGAAGTGAAAATGAATGGCATTGGCATGGAAGCCTATTGGCTTATTAGCCCTATCATGTAGAGCTGCCCAGAGGCGGCCAGGTTTTCAAAACCCAAACCAAGAGTGGTTCAGAGCCGGGTTCTGAAGCACCAGAGCTCAGTGTGTCTGTATACGAGCTATCACTTTTGTCTTACCTACGTAATGGGCAAATCAGAAAAGCCCCAAAACGTGGGTGGTTCAAGCTTTGGATCCTATTTTTCTTGAACCATCAAGTCTGGAGGGGAAAGGGGCAATTCAGATAAAAGGTTCCAGTTCTGTCCACCCTCTTCTATTAATATATGGGTTCACTTTGCATGCCAGCTAATGCAATCTTCATCGCGATCCCCCCCCAACACTTGGCTCACTTCCTCTACATCCCTCTAAGGAAAAGGAACCGCTCTAAGAGACCATTTTAAAAAACAAAAAACGAAAGGCACAAAGGAAAATCCTTTCCCCAAAACAAAATTTGCAGCTGAAGTCAAAATGACAGACGGTCACCTGCACATTTTTTTTAAAAACACGAAGTCTTTGTTTAGCAGCCAGGATCTAAAACCCAGTCCTACATGCCCTTTAGTAAGCAGTCCCATTGAATTCAGCCGGACTACTTGTGTGAATAAAGGCTCACTGGGGTGAGTCCTTGTCTTTGAGGGGAGCCAAACCGGTTGATCAATCTGGACCAATTCCTGAACTCCTCCTTCAGACAAAACTCCCCCTGAAGTCAGTTCTTGTGTCTATCTCTGGAGAACAACTTGGTCCTTTGAGACTTTGATGTGACTTTGCCTACTGGGAGATGCCCCTTTGATTCTGATTGTGATTAAAACCATGCCACTGTAGCCCAAACCAGTGCAAAATGGTGCCAGCAGCAACCCTGACCTGTGTGGATGCTGCTACCACAGTTTCAACCAGAGTGTGTGAAGAGGGATTTTGAAAATAACCTAGTTATCCCTTTGTTACAATTAGAAATGTGTCAAAGGGCTGGTGTATGATGAGGGTAAAACTGGAGCTGTTCACGCCTCCTCCTCACTCCCCAGTGTGTAAATTCTGTCATCTTTCCCTGCTTTCTGGATTAGAGACCCCAAGTGGGAGACCCCAAGATGTGAGGCTTGCCTCTGCGACTTCATATCACAATGGAGAGGAGTTTAGCAGCTTGCAGTTTTCTCTCACACTGCTGCAAATGGCCCCCACCAACACTGCTAAATGCTTGCTTCAATATTTCAACTTCAGATCCGATCACGGTGTTCAGACATATACGATGTATTTATACAGCACAGCTGGTCTGTCAGAGGTCACATAATTTGGCAGTCGTCCCAGCGCTTAAAAATTAATTTTTCCTTATTAATACAACTGGGGGTCCCACAGGATAGGATCCCAGCCTTATCTGAACCTGACAGCTTCCTAAACCCTGTGAAGGATGCTTTCTCCTCTAAGGCTATCCGTGATACAAGGCCACTGTGTCCTGGAACCCAACTGCACTAGATCCGGTTAGGAAGCCAATCCAATGGCTTGTGCAAAGTGACATACTGTTGCAGTGGAGGAGAGCTTCTTCTCCAACACAGCTTCCCAGAACGGAACTAGTTTGCTTTCTGAGCTCAGCCCCCTTAGCCTGGCACAATGTACCTAAAGCAAAGAGTAAATAATGGGAGGAGGGAAAGCTGAGAGATGGAGATGGAAAGTGTCTCCTAGAGCCCTCTGGGGAAAAGCATGTCTGCTGTTACAGCAGACGCCACAAACAATGATAGTTCTGTGCCAGAAAAAAGTTAGAAAAACATGGGTTATAGTCCCTCACTGAGCACATACTCATATGTTTTAATGAAGCTCCTGGCAACTGCCGGATTCCTAGTCTAAAAATCCTTTCTCTCCCAGTTAGTTTTCAGTTAACAGCATAACAGGATTTTAAAAGGCAAAGCAATGAGTGTTTGTGTGCCGCCCACGCATGTGTGCATGCAAGTGGGTTGTTGGTTCTGCTAGATTACAGAAGTCATTTCTAAAAATATCAGCTTTTAGGAAAATATTTGGAAGTCTTTACAAGTGAGCACTGCTCGGAGTTGCATAAACATCATCTGAATCACTCTGTACTTGGGTCACTCAAAACCTTTACTTTCTTATTTGATTGGTTTTGCAACTAGCTGAGGGAAGATGAAAAACACACAGACGTCCAACCATCAGATTTATCTTTCCAGGGTCTCCAACCCACTCCCTACATAGTTATCTTAGTCTTTGCTTGACTACAAATAAATTGGCAGCTGCAGTGTTTATCTCTTACAGTAAAAATGACTGGAAGAGGTTTTTTTCTGTGTGGATTATCATATTATTGTCTATTAAAAAATCTCTCCCCTCTCTATTTACATCCCTTGGGGGAGCTTAAAGAGGGACTCTCATAATGGGGGAAAGCTTTCAAATACACCAGACTTCCAATATAAATCCATCCACCTCTGACATGTTTTTCTTACCATGTTTGCTAATTACTAAAACTACTTGTATATAAATCAGTGTGCACCCTGTCACAGTTTATTGTCTCTTATTGAATTACACAATGATGTCATATTCCAGTATTTGTGATATCACAACCATTTCCTTGACAACAAAAAGTCTCATGTCAAACAGGATGAGAACTTCATTGCAAACGCAAACAGCACCGGAGGCTGGATTGTGGGGAGGAGGAAGGCACTCACCCAAATATTTTTATTGAACTGCATGGCACCAGGGAATGGTAATGGGATACAGAGCCCTGCACCTCTAGGAACCTGATTCTGTATCTACTCAAGGACATGAGGGCACACAGCACCTAACAGAATCAGCGCTGCGTGTGTTGTTGCCAATTTAGCTGTTTTCCAACGCCCCTGTAAATTCGAACACCCCTCTAATTTCGATTCCTAGGGAAAGTACTGAGACTTGTTTCAGCGAACAAGGGTGTCCCCCACAATGTCCCCTTTCAGACTGTGACAAAACCCTTTTCCCACAGATGCCTGTGCCAGCATAGGAGAGAGTGAAGTATTTGTAGTTCAGTAACATCCACTGAATCTCCCAGACAGCAAAGTGCAAATTTGAAGTGCAAGGCTTGTGGGGCAGAGGGTGGGGCAAAGCAGGAGAACTTGCAGGAGGGGCCTGTGGATTTATTCATGAGACCTTTTTTAAGAAAAACAACTGTCATCTGGTCCATAACAAAGGCAATAAATGTCTTCTTTAGGAGCGTTGTTATGAACTCCAGGGATAAATCTGTTCTGACAGAGATGTCCAGGACAGGGATGAATTCAGTCCCCGCCAGGGCATTATTTGAGCAGCTTAGTGGTATATGCAGTAGGAGTTAGATCAGGCACTCTCAAACTATGGGCTGGGACCCAAAAGTGGGTCACCACCCCATTTTAACGGGGTCGCCGGGGCTGGCTTAGACTTGCTGGGGCCAGGAGCTAAAGCCAAAGCCCAACCGCCTGGGACCGAAGCCCACGTCCTGGGCAGTGGGGATCAGGTTACAGGCCCTCTGGGGCTGAAGCCTTCTGGCTTCTGCTTTGACCCCCCCACCACCAGCAACCAGGGAGGGTGGGGCTCAGGCTTGGGCTTGTGCCCCCCCCACCCCCTATCTGGGGTGGTGGGCTTGGGTGGGCTCAGGCTTCAGTCCCCCCTCCTGGGGTCATGTAGTAATTTTTGTTGTCAGAAAGGGGTCGCGGCACAATGAAGTTTGTGAACCCCTGAGTTAGATGGTCCTGCAGTTGGAGGGAGGGTGGGGCTCCAGTAGGGAGGGTGTCTGAATACATTTGCCCTCTAGTAGTGAGTGGGTGTGGTTTTGCCCTCTAATGGCTTGTCCAGAGGTAGAGGAAAGAACCTACGACTATGATCAGCTCTGGATTCCTTTCAGCGGACAAGCCTGTCGTTTTGGAGCTGAAGGGTAGAGTTCTAGACCCGCCACTGCAAGTGTGTGTGATTCAGTACTTGTGCCCACTCCCTGCAGCACATATTTTCTTTACGGTCTCAGCCTAGTTCCTAAGTGAACAGATGTCCACATCAAACCTCATCACCAGGGCTAACTGGCAGGCCCTTCAGAAAGGCCAAGGGCTGTGAACTCCCACACACTCTCCCTTAGAAGGGTTCTGCCTGGGTCAGGCCAGGGCTGTGAAAGCTGGCGCCTACCTTCCAGGGGCATTAAATTCACCGAAAAACGACTCTTAAATAATAGCAGAAGAAACCCAGCGGGACTGTCCACATCCAATCCCTTTGGTATCAATGATCTAGTTGCCTCTACCACGGCACTTCCCCTTAAGGGGCCAACACGTAAATGCACCCACAGACCAGCTACTAGGTTCAGACTCTTTGGCGCTGGGGAAGAGCTGCCGTTCAGCCCAGCTCCGGCAAACGGGAGCTTAATCCCAGCTCTGATCTCCCCCATTACCCGCTGTTGGTTTTAGGGAGGAATCAGTCAGCTGAATGAAGCATTCCCTCCTCAGGTGGGAAAAGCAACAACAGCCCAGGCTCATTTGCAACTGAAATCACTTCTGGTGGAGCGAATGAGAGAGTCTCACTGTCTGACTGGGGGGGGGGAATATGCCCCCCCCCATATGCAGGCAGCCCCGGACCAGAAGGGGCTGGTGGCAGGGCGCGGTGGAAGCGAGCAGAGGTGCCCTCCAGTCAATGGGCGTCTCTGGCTGAGCGGTCTCGCCTCCGGCTGAGGTGGGGGAACCGCTGCGCCGGCAGGACTGGTACGGATCGCCCCGCCTTTCTCTCTGCTCCACTGGCCCAAGCAGATCGATGCCCAGGGGGAGCGAGGCTGCCCGTGCACACGAGAGCCGCAGCAGCCGCCGGCTTGAGGCGGGGGAGGGAGGGAGAGGCTAGCACCAGGGACCAGAAAAGTCCTGTCTCGCTGGAGGAATGAGACGGGGTGTGTTGCTCGGCTCCTATCGTCTGCACAGCCCCGCTCTTCGCAGCTGCACAACCGCCGCTGCATGGGAGAGGCTGTGGGGGGGGGAGCGCTTTAGCTGGACCCCCCCGCTCCCCTATACACCCACCCTCGGAGCTGGTCTGACTGTAAATCCCATTAAGAGGGTTTCCCTGGGAAGTTTCTCCCCTGCTGCCTATTGCGCTGGATCTTTCCCTGCGACGCGCCTGGACCCGGATCGAGGAGGGAGAGGTGAAGGAGGAACATGGCAGCAGGCGGACACTGGGTGTGGGAGGTGTCCGCACAAACACGACTGCGGCCCCGATCCCGCTTCCCGTTGGATTCGCTGGCAGCGGGATCCGGCCCCAGCCGAGGGAGGCGCCCCCGGCCCCCCCCCCTGCTTTGGGTGCACGGGCCCCCGGGGGCAGGCGCAGAAGTTTCTCAGTCCGAGCTGGCCTCGGTGCGTTTGTTGGAGGTGCATCGTACAGGGCCCCTTGCACGCTGCGTTTCTGCCCGGCTGAGCTCTGGGACAGCCCAGGGGCCACGCGCCTCGGGACCCCCCCCCCCACCTCCCCCGGCCTGCAGCCCCGACCAGGCGCCGAGCTGCAATTTCAAATACAAAGCCCTGGCACCCGTGTCACCTTAGCCGGCCTTTACCGCCCCCCGTAACGTGCCAGGGGGTTTCCCAGCGCCAGGCACTGGTTCTGGATGAGCGAGCGCCGTCCGCCTCGGCACACGCCCAGGGGGACTCACAAGTGACGGGATCCGCAGCCTGCGGTGGCATGAAATAATGATGTTCACTGACATACAGCGAGTGCCTCCACGCGGAGCCGGGGGGAGCATGATGCTAGCTTAGCCTCGGCTCACCCCGCCTCCCGGCGGTAGCTAGCGGCTTCCAGGAGTGGCACATCTTTTAATCACGGCGATAAACAGTAGGACATGTGAGGTTTGTATATTTATTCTTGCGGGTTCCCCCCCCCCTCCCCCGATCTGTCTGATCAGGGTTTCACTCCCTGCCCAGCGGTTAATGAGCTGGAAAGGCTCTGTCAGATCTCCGGCGGAGTAATTAAGCGCGCTGGGTTGAGTGTGCCCTTCACCAGTGAGCCAGCCACACGCGGCTGTTCTGCGCAGCCCAACATTTATTTACCGATGGTCAGAATTAAACAGCGGATTTGGAATTTGATCGGAGTCTCTTTGTTTCCCTTCTCTCAACACAGTTTGTCCTCATCCCTCCGCTCCCCCCACACCTCCCTTTTCTTTTTTTTATCTTTTGGCAACTGCTTAGGACCGAATTCCATCACGAAAAGTTTCTAACCACTTCAGAGGGCTCCTTAGACCGCTGAGGTCCGCACTGTTTATTTTATTAATAAAAATGTATATGCACTAGCTCCTCTTTCCCTGGAAACAGACACTGAATGGGGCGGGGGGGGATATCCCCAGCTGCTACAGAGCGGTGCATTTTATTAGACAGTAGGCACAAAACGATCTGCTAAGAGCCATGTGGGTATTTTTTGGAACCGCCACCCCGTCTTTAAAACATACGAACTTTTCTCAGATGCAAAAGTAGGTTGCTTTTCTCCCTTGCCCATTCAAGCCTTATTTAATTAGACTTGGTAAATGTATCTACAACCGAGTGGCTATAAATTATTTATGCCTTTCTGGCTGGGTTGGGGAAAAAAAAACTCCAGGGAGATATGTTCTGCTTCAAAACATTAAAAAAAAAATCTCTCCCGAAAACTGTAATGCAAAGGCTTTGTAGTTGTTTTTTTAAAAACCTTTTGATTTATTCCATATGTGACATCTGAACACAGCCAAAGCCTGGCTCCGTGTGAGTGTGTTTCAAAACACAGACACCCAGACCTCACCACACTGCATCCAGGGAGAGAAAAGTTGTGTTTCCAGCAAGGGGAGAGAGTCCTGGCTCTAGCTAACCAAACCTGCTGTGGAATTGTGTAACGGGAAGAGAGGACGCCTCATCCCCTGCCTGCTTTCATAGGCAAAGGATTAACATGTACAGCGGAGGAAATTAACTTTTGGGTGTCTTACCTGCTTCGCCTAGCACTCCGGATCCAGCCAAGGACAGAGCTACAAATCCCCAAACGAGAGGCAATGTATCCATTTTTAGCAGGCAAAGGGTGGGTTTCTCCCCCGCGGGGTTTGCTAGGGGCTTTCCTCGGGAACTGGAAATCACGCTGGTTTCCCCCCGCACCTTAGAATTTCCTCGGCAAATGTTTCGCGTTGTCTTTCGCTTCTCCTCCGCTGCCTTGTACAAACCCACTCGCAGGAGCCCGGGAACTCCTCCAATGCAGAAGCGAGAGAAGCCGGCTGCTGCTTCCCCGCCACCCCCAAAAGCGAGGCTCCAAATCGCGCGTGCCTGTAACGCGCGTGTGTGCGATCGCCACAGTCCCTCAGCGTGTCACTGCCTCCAGCGAGCCAGCATCGCCCCCGCGTCCCGAGAGCCGGCGGCAGAAATGACTCGCCCGGGGCATCGCACCGCCCCGGGGCTGGCGGCTGCCGGGTGGCACCGCGCGCGCGTCCCCTCCCGCCGCGGCGCGTGGTTTCCCTGCCCCGCGTGGCTGTGGCTGTGGCCGGGGCAGCGGCACGCGGCGCTGGGGGAGGCGGAGGGTTCACGTGCCGCCGGGGTGTCTCCCCGCGCCACACACACACACACACCCCGCGCGCCCGCCCGCCCGCGTCTCTCTGTGGAGAGGTTCCGGCGCGCGGCGCTAGGAGCCTGCCTGTGCCGCCCTCCCGGCTCCGCGCTGCCTTTTCAGGCCGCCGCGCGTGCCTGTCAGCGCGGAGAGGCAGAGCTCTCCGGTTACACGCTCGCCCAGGGCCCGCCCCCTCCCTGCTCCCCGCGCCGGCGGGCACCCAGCGCCCGCCTCGCCCCTCCTGCCAGGGCTGGAGCGGAGCTGAGGCTTGCCCCGGCCACGGGCCACACCTGGGTCCCCTCGCTGACCCCAAGCCCACCCAAGGGGGGGGGAAGGGTGTGACTAACCAGGTTAGTAACGGACTAGCTCCTAACTAGCTCAGCAGGACCTGGCCCCTGGGAGCTAGTGGACCTCACTCACAGCTTCCTCCAGGAACCTAACCCACCCCCCTGGGCTCCCAATGCGCCCCTCCCTCCCAAGGCTGGAGCCAGATTAGCTATAACATAAGCTGGGTCAGACTAATGGTCCATCTAGCCCAGCATCCCGTCTCCCGCCAGTGGCCACTGCCAGCTGCTTCAGAGGGAATGCATCGAACAGGGCAGTTATCAAGTGATCCGTCCCCTGCCCTCCAGTCCCAACACCTGGCAGCCAGAGGCATAGGGACTTCCAGAGCATAGGGTTGCATAGCTGACCATCAGGGCCTATCTGCCATTCTTCAAATAGCTGAAAGGATTCTGCTCAAACTCGCCAGCAAAATAAATACATACAGAACCTCTAGGCTGAGACAGACCATTAGCCCCCAAAAAGAGAATTCCTCACAAAGATATGGGCATATCAAGATGCAGTGACTGCTTTGATGTAACCTCAACTATACCCAAGGTTAGCAGGCACCCAATACAATGCTGCAGCAGATGAACAGATGAAGCTAGGTCAACGTCCAAAGAAAGATAACTGTGCAGCAGCCTTGAATTCATCTGACATTCTGATTTAAATCAAACCAAAACACACAGAAGTTAATTATACGTTTCTTTATACCATTTTAAAAAAAATGTTGCACTGGCTGCTAAATAATCACATAATTAAAATATGTATTTTTCATAATGATCAGGAAAGCATTAATGGTTAGATTTTTTTTAAATAACTACACATGCTGATGTCTAAATACTTTTTTGCAGGATTTTAGCTAGGTATAAAATGGTCAGTGCAAGGGAAAACAAGCAAGAAAAAAAACAGTTGGAAAAGAGGAGAAACGAAGACAGGAAGAAGTGAAGAAACTTTTATCCTGATGGTAGAACAGTCACAAATGTTCCAAGACGCAGACAATTTATGCCAACTAACTATTTTTAAAGAAAGATGCAAAAAAAAAAAAAGTTTACACAGAGCCCCAGGCTAACAGTTTCTGAAACACATCGGCTGCACCTTGTTTTTTAGGATGAGCTTGTGGGTTCCAAGTTGTCTTACTTCAATAAACATTCATTACTGCATTATCACAAAGGCTGTAAATAGCCAAACTGATTAAATAATGACACAACACCAGGGCTAGCCTGGCTTTTGGTGTGACTCCATGCAAAAGTAGGACACGGAAAAAATGTCAGATGGGGAAGCATCAGGACAAGAATTTCTTATGCCCCTGGGCAATTCCGAGGGCAAATTGCTTCCTCTCTACATCTGCTGCTGGAGGGGAAAATCCAGCGCTTCCATAGCATAAGAATCCAAGTGACTGCTTCCTTTGCCTGTGTTTAAGGCCAGCCGTATATAATACAAATTAAATAACATTGAGAAAATAAAAACTCTCTTCCTCATCCCATATACATTATATCACATAGATGGCAATGCTAGCTACATGAAGAATCCCATTCATTTTACAACCATTAAACTGCTGTTATTTCACACCTTTGACTGTTTCACCTGCATTCTTCTCCCTGATCTGCAGCAGGACTTTAACATTCCAAACTTCAGAGCAACTTATAAAGTCATCTTAAAAAAAAAAGAATGCCACAAGAGTCAATTTAATTACTGCCTCTTGAGGAGGTGGGGGTACCTATGCCTACAGAGGAAGCTCTCCTGCTGGCATAGTTAGCGTCTTCACTAAGTGCTACAGTGGCACAGCTGCACGAGTGCAGTTGCAGTGCTGAAAGTGTAGACAATCCCTGAGAGCTGGAATTTCAGGCTAAGAGTACAAAGTTAGAGTGAACCCTACAGTCATGACACTCTGATATGCAGAAAAGCTATTTGTAGAGTCGTTTAAACAGTCTAGGCTATATTTCCTAACACTCAGACGTTTGTATATGGTAATTTAAGGTAACCTCGGCTTACCTGAGGCAGATGGACTGAAAAATACCAAAATGCTCCAGTTATAAAAAAGTTGGTCCCTAAAAGGCAACAGAAACAAAATACATAATCGGGGGCGGGGGGTAATACAAGTTTTATCAGAATTTGTTTAAGGTGATGGGTATAATTTACTTGAGTTCCATTGCTTATAATTTATGTGTAATTTTATCAATTCATGCCAACAGAATCTTTACAATACGATGTGAACGCACATACACAAAATAGGGACTGATTCCATTATCATGGAAATCAATGCAGCCCTGATCCTAAACGCCAGGTGCCTAACTCTCAGGTTTAGACCCCAAAGTCTAAAGTCTTATAGGCTCCATTGCCATCCACAAGACTCCTGCCAAACCCTATACATACCTGAACTGACTCAGTGCCTATGTTCTTCCAGTGAAAGTTCTCTCAGAGCCTAAGTTCCTGTCTCTGGGGATGTGCACTGCTGCCTCTCACTAGATGTTCGGACACCTATCTGCCACCTAAGCCCCAGAGCGATTCACAAACCCGGGGAAGATAGGTGTTCGCTCACCTATCTTGTGGGGCCCGATCAGGGAGACATGCTCAAAGACCACCCACTCAGGGCTGGTGTACACTACTGCTTAAGTCGATGCAACTTATGGCACTCGGGGTGTGAAAAAGATCCCGTGAGCGACATACGTTACATTGGCTTAAATGCTGTCCACACTGGCACTATGTTGGCAGGAGACGCTCCACCACAGTTGAACCAATGTAGCACTGTAGTGTAGACTTGGCCTCTGTCGAGTCCTCTTGGAAATCCAGCCAGAGGAAGAGCTGCTGTCACTGCCCAGTGGTTAGAGCACTCACCTGGGATGTAGGAGATTCACGTTCAATTCCACCACCACCACCCCCGCCTGTTCAGGAGGGGCTCTCCCACCTCTCAGGAGGCTGCTCTAACCACTGAGCTAGAGGATAGTCTGATGTGGGGCTCCCTCAGTTGCTCCTGTTGAAGCTGCTCCACTGTGGATAAATAACAGAAGCATGATTGGAGCAGGGGGACTGGACCCACAGAGTCCTATCTCCCAGGGGGGTGCCCTAATCACAGGCCTATAGTGCCATTCTCTTGCTTTCTCTCTGGCCCAATGACTGCTCCACTTTGGATAAATACTTACATAGTCATTAGGCCTGAGAGAGATGCCTAAGTCCCCTTGTGGGTCCAGGCCTGAGAGTCTTTCCATTGACACCAGTGGGTGCTGGATTGGGCCCACTTGGTCCAGCATCTATAATGAGTGTTACCTTCAGTGCTATGCAGTGCTTGTTTCATCTGTGTGTTTTGATACCTCATTTTGAGTCTTCATCTTAGGCCTGATCAAATTCCCATTGAAGTCAATGAAAAGATTCCCATTTACTTCAGCGGAGCAGAACTAGCTTTATTGCATTTCCAGTTTGAAAATATGTAACTATTATTTACTACTTGCTAATGGTTAGATCACTAGCAAACTAGCAAAGTGTGATTTGTAGTATATAAATAGTTGTCACAAACCAAAACACAGATATCAGAGTGTTACAAAAATCCACAGAATGAATCATTCCTCTCTTGAGATGTGTATCAAAAGAGCATAGAAAAAGGAAAGGTTACCAAGCCCTAATCAGAGAGAATTCTAGCTGACTTTGCTTTGGTCCTGATCTTGCAGAGTTACAGTATGTGAGCAAAATTCCCATTGATTTAATTGGGTGTTTTATCTGGCTAGGGGTTGTTGTCTGATTGGGTTCTTTACAGTCTAAGGGAAAGCTACATTTGTAAATGAGGTTTCGCTGTAGCAGCACTCTTCTGCCACTAAGAAAGAGAAGACAATAAACTTAAGTAAGAAAATATCAGCCATCAAATCTGAAGTTACCTGCTGCTCCTCAGAGATTTCTCCCAACCACTTTTCAGTACCTCTCCATGGACACTACACACCAGGGGGGCTGTCAAGGGTTTAATAATATCATCCCTGGAAGTATTCTCACCAGAATGTGCTGTTTCCTCTAAAGGCAGAATTAGAATACCAATCAGCATTGCCCAATGTAGTAATTCCTTTAAGTTCCACTTTCCACTATGTGGAATACCGCATGCAGATGTGGTCACCCCATCTCAAAAAAGATATATTGGAATTGGAATTGGAAAAGGTTCAGAAAAAGGCTACAAAAATGATTAGGGGTAAGGAACGGCTGCCATATGAGGAGAGATTAATAAGACTGGGGCTTTTCAGCTTGGAAAAAAGATGACTGTGATAGAGGTCTATAAAATCATTACTGGTGTGGAGAATGTAAATAAGGAAGTGTTATTTATTCCTTCTCATAACACAAGAACTAGGGGTCACCAAATGAAATTAATAGGTAGCAGGTTTATAACAAACAAAAGGAAATATTTTTTCACACAATGCACAGTCAACCCGTGGAACTCCTTGGCAGAGGATGTTGTGAAGACCAAGCCTACAACAAGGTTCAAAAAAGAACTAGATAAATTCATGGAGGATAGGTCCATCAATGGCTATTATCCAGGATGGGCAGGGGTGGTGTCCCCAGCCTCTGTTTGCCAGAAGCTGGAAATGGGAGACAGGGGATGGGTCACTTGATAATTACCTGTTCTGTTCATTCCCTCTGGCGCACCTGGCATTGGCCACTGTCGGAAGACAGGATACTGAGCTGGATGGACCTTTGGTCTGACCCAGTATGGCCGTTCTTATGTGACTTCAGGAGATGAAGACAACCAAGTTGGTGGCATCTAACAGTTTGGAGTTAGGGCAGGGATGGGTCAAATATTAGCTTTGGACCAAAAGCCACTGGGAGCTTTGCCATTGATTCCCGCACAATACGGGACCAGGCCCTTTGAAGGTACCTATTTTGAGCTGAAGCTGTTTAGTCCTAACATGAATTTAAAGGTTAGAAGGGACCACAGACCATCTAGTCTGCCCTTCTGTGTATCATTTGCCAGTAGTTGTTCACATCAATTAGCATGGCTCAGTGCAAAATTTATGGCTGGATTTTACAAGCCCTCCAACATGTAGAACCCCCTTTACTTCAATGGGAGCTCTGCTCATAGAAGGCTCTTTCTTAGCATCCGGCCCGTTATGCCATTTCCCTGAAGTTTTAAGGCTCAGCAAGTATTCACCGGACGTCGTGGGCATAGCAACATTTTTTCCATATTTGACTATAAGAAACAGCCACAAAACCTCACTGAAAATGAAACAACGTGTAGTTTAATTGTACTTTAATATATCATTTATTGCACCATCTGCATTAGATTTGGTTGAAAGAATTTCACAGACGAAGTGTTGGTTACAGTTTAGATGTAATGGAATTTTCTCCCTCCCACTCCTCTGTAGCTGAGAACATTGGCTTCCTCAAATATTGACTCTTCCTCATTTTTTCTGCTCCTGACCTAAGGACTAATATAGGTAGGATTTCCCTGGCACTCATTAGCTTTGCCCTTTTGCCTAATTATCCCATCTTTTTCAATAGCAGCCACCCAATCACTTTTTCTTTGATTGGGAGGAGGGATAGCTCAGTGGTTGGAGCTTTAGCCTGCTAAACCCAGCCTTGTGAGTTCAATCCTTGAGGGGGGCCACTTAGGAATCTGGGGCAAAATCAGTACTTGGTCCTGCTAGTGAAGGCAGGGGGCTGGACTCAATGACCTTTCAGTTCTGTGAGATAGGTAATATCTCCATATGTTATGGTGCAGCAGCTTTCTCCCTGACTGATCATAGAATCATAGGGTTGAAAGGGACCTTAGAAAGTCAGCTAGTCCAGTCCCCAGACAGCTTTTTACCCCACTTCCCTAAATGGCCCCCTCAAGGATTGAACTCACAACCCTGGGTTTAGCAGGCCAATGCTCAAACCACTGAGCGATCCCTCCCCCTCCCCATGTTACTCCATGAACTGGCCAACAGGAGGTGCAAGTAAGATAGGAAATCTTCAGCCTTACCTTAACACCTCTCTTCACCCTTATTTAAATAATTAATCAAAGGCGTGTCATGTATTTTTATACCACTCTCAGGGCCCCAGAGCAGTGATACAAAACAGGTTCTTTCCACCTTTATATCAGGACATATTTCCATCAGACACTTGACAGTATTGCAAAGCAAGCAAACAAAATGGCAGGGCTGAAACACTGTTAGAACTGAGAATAAAAACTGATATCTGGGCCTGCATGAGAAGATAAACAGAGATTGTGCCAATAGCGAGGGAGATGATTCAAAGATTCTGGGACCACACAGCCTAGCAGTTGGAGCACAGGACTGGGTCAGGAGGCCTGCGTTCTCTTACTGACTCACTGTGACATTAGGCCTGGAACTTAAGCTGTCTGTGCCTCAATTCTCCTGTTATAAAATAATGTTTCCCTACCTTTGTAAAGCACTTTGAGGTCCGCAGATGAAAAGTGCTATACAAGTGCAAAATAGTAATTACTACTATTAGTCTATCAGATCTGTGACTGTCTCAATTTGTGGCCACAAACAATAATTAACCAAATGTCCTATGAGTATGAACTTAAATAGGGTCAAAATCTCATCTGGGAAGTTGTACTCCTAGTTATATAGGGACCAACTCGAATTCAATGTGTGAACTAGTTTTTCCAAGTGGATAACCTTTCAAACTATAGTTAGCAATCTGGTTATTATTTCATTGCCAGTGAAATCGCTGCTAATTTGAGTCTGAAAATAGTGATTGAAAGGGTAGGGCTGGGAACACTGACCTTTTGCTACTGAAGATGCTTCAGGGTGGGTCAACTCACACCCACTTCAGTCGTTAGTTCACAGCCTTCCTTCAAATATTTACTCCTACACAGTTTACTAAGCTGCCAGTCAAACTTCAGACTGTGGGGTTGGGGTGGAGTCTCCTCCTCTTCTGCTCACTTTGTAATTAACAAAGTTACTTGTCTGGGGAGGACAGTCTTACTTTTTGCTTCCCTGCCTTTATTGTGTTTAAACTAAAACCGAATGCATGCATTTCCCACCCCTATTCACATTCATCATTTTTACCCATATTAGGCACTGCTCTGTTTTTAATTCTAGCACTGAGCTGTAATGAACCTGGGAACCATCAGGGGGCAGCTGTGACCAGAAAAGAACACAGCAAGAGAAAACAAAGGGGACAGGAAAAGAAGACTAAGGGGGAAATTAAGGAAATACGGAGGCAACTCAGGAAAGACATGAAAGAGGAAAACAAGGGGGGGGGGAAATATAAGGAGAACAAAAAATGAAGAAAGCAGAAAGGGGAAATGAAGAAAAAGAGAATAGTCAAAACCACAACAAGGGAATGGGAAAATGAACCAATACAAAGAAACGTGAAAGAGAATAAAGAAAACAAACTAATAGAGTTAAAATACATAATCAGATTAGCAGAGGAAATGATTCATCCTTGCTCTAGAAGCTGTATCTCTCTCTCTCTGAGAGGACTTTAAACCCTGAGGTTCTACTCTGAGCCAGGCTGTTCAAAGCCTGCTCTGAGCTGGTGTGCATGGGAAGGGTTTGTGATACTGGAGGAAAAAAGCTGCATCTTCAGAGTTAATAAAAAAGCTTTCAGACTTCAGCAAGCTGACTAAATTAGGCTGTGAATATAAAGGTGCCATATTATTTCTCAATACAGCAGCACTGTGAAAGGAGGGAATGGATTTCTTTTGAAGCAGCTGCAGTATAATCCAGAGCTTTCGGGTGTACTTCAACCAAATGCACTCTCCTGGTTTCAGCAGGTTAACTTCATTAAAGGCTCCATCCACTGCTTTAATGTTTGATGGGATCCCCACTGGGTGGGTGCATTAGGCAGCAACAACCCCCAGGGGGATGATTGTAAGTTGATGGTTTGCATGGGAAGTGGAATGAAGAGGGAACACAGAGCCTGGGATGTAGGGGCTGGCTCCTCAGCTACTGTAATAGCAAGCAAGGACCTGGCGCTACGCTGATGGTTCGGGCTGTCACAGAGCCAAAACCTCAGGCCAGACCAAACCATAGGGAAGTTTGGGGCTGGATCTGAACTTTCCTGCTGCCCCCGATCTCTTTGTTAAAGTGGTTACAGGGTTTCTTTAGTTCCCCTTTCTCTGTACACCAGCTGGTGCCAGGAAGTGATGTTTATCCCCTGGGGACTATTTTCTGCTGATGCTGGGAGTGAGGTTTCCCTTCTGGATTCTGAATTCACCAATTCCCTTAAAGAGGGGACATCTGAATTTGCCCAACCAAGAGCTGCAGAGGCAACTTGCCAGGAGCCCAAGGACCCTAATCCAAAGCCTACTGAGGTCAATGGCAAGGCTCCTAACAGTGTCACCAGAATTTGGATCAGGCCCTTATTTGCAGGAAATGGCGTATGTAGCAGGGATTTTCCTCAGTAATAGGGAAGGGTGACTTGCAGAGACTCGACTGCTGATTCCTCTCTGACTCACTCCCAAGTAGTTCCATTGCCCAGTGTTGGTGGCTTTGACATGGCCTTGACTTTCTTACACCACTGTAACTCAGGTGCAGCTAACTCCCTCAAAGTCAGACTTACCCCAGCGAGGAGAATGGGCCCCACATATCCAGCCTTTGAGTGGATCCAAGATGGCACATTGCCTGCTGGGACCCGTGGTCTCCACAGACAGCACCTCTGTTTTAACGATGAGTAAGGTCACTACATACAACCTGCCTCAGAAAAATCCTCCATATCTTTTGGCCCAGAACAATCTCAAACCAAGATCTATTGACACAGTGCAACCAAGAAGATCTGAGCACCATCATGGCCAGGAGGGGTTGGAGATGAATCGGTCACGTGCTTTGGATGGAAACTGATTCCATCACCAGAGTAGCAATAAGATGGACACCTGAAGGCAAGTGAAAACGAGGCTGCCCGAAAACAACATGGCGAAGAGCTGTGGAAGCCGAGCGAAAAACCTGGGACACAGCTGGGGAACCATTGAAAGACTTGTCAGAAACAGACAGGAGTGGAGGAGCTTCGTCACTGCCTTAAATGCCAGAGGCGTAATAGGAAGATGATGATGATGATGAAGTTCACTAGCCACGTTGCAGTGTTCGATGGGCCTCACCTTATCCCCTCCTGCCTGTGAACAACTAGTCTGACTCTGTTCCCAATAGTGTCAATGGCAAAACTTCCACGTAGTGAATTGAACAGGAGTCGGATTGGGCACCCAGTCAACTACTGTCACAAACTAAGGGCCTTATCCAAGGCTCATTGAAGTCAAGGGGGGGAGCAGGTGTCGTCCACTGACGTCACTGAGATTTGGGTCAGACCTGAAACACTACAAAGCATAGAGCCGATCACTGTACGGAAAGCTACCTCTTCAATCACCTCCAAATCCCTCCTCAAAACTCTCCTTTGCTGTGATGCCTACTAAAAACTTGATAATAGTTCAGCTGCTGGTGTGCAGAGACCAGTGCTATCATGCTGACCAATATTGTCTCATTGTTTCCTCGTGTTCCCTCATCTGCCTGTCTCCATCTGTCGTCTCTTGTCTTATACTTAGACTGTAAACCCCTTGGGGTTGGGACTGTCTTTTTGTTCCTTGTTTGTATAGAGCCTAGCACAATGGGGTCCGGGTCCATGACTGGGGCCTCTAGGTACTACAATAATACAAATAATACTAATTATAAGCTGTGCCATTGACTTCAGCAGGGCCGTTCATGGATGTAAGCACTATACATGGGTAGTACATGCTGGTGCAGAACTGGTCCCTAACTGCACAGTGTTAGAGGGGGGGTTGTGAGCAATCCCATTATCACCCCTCTTTAAAACACATGCATTCCTAAACCACATTATCACAGGGTCATTTCAACTCCCTCCTGCCTGAAACTTGGCAAACAAATTCTCAGCCAGAAGCAATTTCTTCTTTCTTATAAACAAAATGTCATTACCATTATTTTGGCACTTGGTTTGATAGATCCTGGCAAGAAAAGGCATGTGTATATTTAAAGATGCATTTTCTTTTCTTATCATGTTTTAGCTTTTGACCTCTCCTCTGCTCTAATATTCATGCACATTCTGCAGTGTATTCTCTTTGTGATGCAGTCACGTAGCTCTCACAGCCACAAATAGGATTCATATACACCCCTCTAGAAGATAATGGCCTCTTCTGGACCACTAGGAAAAGAGATCTTTTAAGTTTGGGTTTCTTTATATGATTTTTGAAAAAATATTTCTTTTGCTCCCTATATTATTATTATTTGTATTACAGCAGCGCCTCAATAAAGATCGGGATTTCATTGTGCTAGGTACTGTACCAACACCAAATAAAGGACAATCCCAAAGTTCACAATCTAAATAGACCAGATCGAAACTAATAGCCAACCAAAAACTATGCGACATGTGCATCGATTATACTTGCAACATTTACATAGATTGCAAACTCTTGGGGCAGCAGGGGCTGTCTTTTTGTTATCTATGTGCAGTGCCTAGCACATATGGGGCCTTAATCTCAGCTGAGGCCACAATACGAACAACAACAGGGGAAAAGTACAGAATTTTATTAGTTTATAGTTGTGTCACAGGGTACGTCTACACAGGGATAAAAAACCTGCAGCTGGCCTGGGTCAGCTGACTCGGGCGCACAGGGGTCAGGCTCCAGGGCTGAAAAAAATTGCTGTGTGGATAAATCCAAGCCTGAACCTCTACATAATGATTTTTCCATCCCAGAGAGTGAGCCGTGCAAGTGCGAGTCAGCTGATCTGGGCCAGATGCAGCTATGCTGTGGGTCTTTTATCCCTGTGTGGAGGTACCCACAGCATACTAGGCACTTTCCGGCTACTCAAGGAGGGATGGCCCATGCCCTGAGAACCTCACAATCTAAGATCCGGTTAGTTTCAAAATCATAGGATGATCAGATTATCTAATCTGACCTCCTGTATATCACAGGCCACTAAACACCACCCTGCCACTCCCACAGCAAACCCAACAACCAGAGTTAGACCAAAGCATTACTGCCCTCAGCAGAGTCAGCCACTGTGTGCCACAGGCAGAGAACAGGAGGCCCTGAGGTGCAAATGGATTTGCTTTCCTTCCAGCCATGTTTTAAAATTTCTCTAAACTAACCCTTTCCCCTCTGTCTACATGCCGCATCCAGCCTGCAAATATCAGATTTAAGAGCTTTCCATCCACGGTACTGAATGCTGTGCTGTTTAGAGACAAGTTTTCATCCTTAGTGCTGCCACAAGCAGAAAAGGTACAAGGAAACCAGTGAGTCCCCAAGGAAGCTGTCTGAATGCCAGCTGACATAAGCCAGCCAACCAAGGAAAGGCCCTTCACACCACTGGTAAAGGAGGGGTGGCGGTGGGGAAGAGGGCAAGTCTACCAGATTCCAAGTTATAGTTAGCCTGGGCCTGAACCAAAACCCGAGCTCCAACCTTCTGCCTCCCCCCACCCCACAGGTGTTGGGAAAGTTTGGTCCTACATTTGGAGCTGACCTCAGCAGCCTGAACCTGCATGTTACACCCGTAATTGCATGTCACATCAAACTCCATGCTGTGGGCCGACATGAGGCAGCGCTGATGTACCAGAGTAAAGGTAACCCTCGTAAGAGTTTCTCTGACAAGTGCAAGCCCCTTCAATCAGGCCCCACCACACAAAGAGACTTCATCCCTGACCAGCCCCACATTTTGTCTGCTTTCCTGCCTCCCCTCTCGGAGGCCCTGAGACGTCACCCCCCATTTGGTCAAGGTGGATGTTATGTGGGTCCCAGTCAGTGCTGCTCCTTACTCACTGCTGAGTGGTTCCTTCAGCCCCAGAGGTGAACGTGCGCCCATCTCTTAACATGCCGAACCCAGGCCCATGTTATGCCATCGATTTTTCAGCAGAACTTCTCATTGAGATGAATGGTGAAGCCTGCTTAACACTCAATAGCATGATATGTCTCCCGGGCATCGAGAGCTACATCATACTGGACTCAATGCACAGTTCTCTGGGGCGCTGGGATTAGGAGCCGCGCCTGTCTCTCTTTATAGCACAGAACAAGCAGGCCGCCCCTTTAACGTTACTTTATCATAGGGTAGGCCCAATGTTTTCCAGTCCAGGTGCCTAAAGCTGACTCCAATGGGAACGGCAGGCGCCTCTGAAATTCAGGCCATTTATTTAAGTGTCTTAATGTGGATTTAGGAGCCTAGTTTTGGGTTCCCACATTTTAAAATGTTGCCCGTAAGTGCTTGGAACTTGTAAACAAAAATAAAATAAAATTACAACTAAGGGAGAAAGGGCACATTGAGAGGAAGGAAGCTAAGGCACTGGGGTGGGAACCAGGAGAGCTGAGTTTAATGGCCAAGACTCCATGAATGAGTTGGGCATGTCACCTGGGACCCAATCCAATTGAAATCAATCAGCTCTGGATTGAACCCTTAATCCCTCTGCGTCTCAGTTCCCCATCTGTACATTAGGGGTAATACTACTTCCTCTCTCACCTGTTGTCTGTCTTTATTAGATGGGCAGCTCCTGTCATCAGGGACTGTCTCTTATTCTATTACCTGTACAGCGCCTAGCACACGTGCTACCATAAGACAGATAATAACAATTGTAGTGTCTTCTTCATGCCTCATCTCTCAGGGTGAGACGTTCCATGCCTCAGCCACAGCATTCAGAACTCGGTCGCTTTGACCACATCTGGAGTGGGTGGTTCTGTGAACCTCGCTATCAAGGAGATATCGAGTAAAGTTAGTATGAAACTCAGTGTCTTGTGAGTGTGTGAGAGTTTGATGGTAACCGTGGGGATCATTATCATCAGAGAGACTGAGGAATGGCAGCTTTTAGTTAAACAAATGAAAAGCTGCATTTAGTCTCTTTTGCCCCATTGTGATAGCAGTGAATAAAGGCTTTTTAATATATTTTACAGCTGCCATTTCATAGGTTTTCTGCTTCACAATAGTCTCTGCAGTTCTGACTGGGAAGTTGTTGCATAAGCTTTTTGTTTTTAACTCTCCTATTGAAATAATACATGTTAATTGCCTCATTCCTGAGTTTTTTGTTGTGGTGGAAAATTTAGGAAGTGTGTTGGGGGGTGGGGGTGGATGGTAAATCAGCAGCAGCTGGGAGAGGGGCTGGGGGGGTAGCGAGAGCAGAGCAGGGTGTCGTGGGTGAATAATGCAAGAGGGGACTTAGACGACACATTAGACAGACAGACAGACAGGCAGGCAGGCTCCAGGGGAAGGAGGTATAGCAGGGAGCTGCAGTACAAGGGTTATGGAAGGAGTGGGCAGCTGAAGTAGCAGGGCAGAGATTGGGAGGCAGGAGCAGGAACAGCAAGGAGAGAAAGGCAAGTGGGGGTGGCGGGATGAAGGAGCCCCAGTGGAAAGGAGCTGACTGGGAGTACACGCTCTGAGGAGAAAAAGTGGCTAAGGGTGGGGGAGGGGACCTTCACACTGGGGCAAACAAAAACCAATACCAGTACAAGGACATTAACAATAGTGGGAACGTCCATTGCACCTTTCATCTGCAGGGCTCAGAGTGGTTTGGGAGGGTGGGCCAGTCATAGTAATACTGCCATTTTAGAGATGGGTAAACTGAGGCACAGAATCCTTGTATGCACCACGCAGACAGTTATTAGCACTGTCTGGTCAGAACATAGGTCTCCTGACCTCCCTTTAGTAGACCACACTAATCCCTTTTCATATTAAAAACATTTTTTCCCCTGTGGTCCCTTTGAGTTTGAATGGGGGTCTGTCTCCCTTCAGAAGTCTTTGACATTCTCAGGTGGAAGGCATCCCGTAAAGGCACCACGTTCTTATTTATTCCCCTCTACTTGGTTCCACAGTGCAGGCCCCGTTCTGCGTCTGATGGCACAGATACTATGGTGCCGTCACCCCTACAGCCCGATGGCTGCATTGTGGAGTTAACCAGCAGGGGAGCAGTGAGAAGCCCCATATTGTAAGCACATGAAAGGTGAACAGACCGGAGTTCAAGCCTAGGACTGAAATACATCTGTGGACTGAATGCTTCCCACAGCAACAAAGTCCCAGTTTAAAATAAATCCAAAAAAATGACTTAAAACCCCATCCTGCTTCCACTGCAGTCAATGGCAAAATCCCCACTGGCTTCAGTGGGAGCAAAACCAGCCCCCAGTGGATTGATTTATGACTAGCACATGCTGTACCACTGCATGTATGTTTCTTTTTATTTCCATGGATGTTTTAACAATAAAGCAAATGCCTATAGATTTATGCCTATGAATTATAGTGCTCCTAATGAGAGGAAGAATTACCTGAGCAGTGTTTAGATGGTCCTCTGTTGCCAGCACAAATGCAATTGCTTGGTCATTGACTGGCTGAATATTACTGTTCACCCCAACGGTATTTCCATTAAAAATATTGCTAAATGTAACTCCACTTCTTTGGGGAAGGGGAACGCAATCTGTTTCTGCAATTACAGTTGCTAAGGAATTGGAATTGAAGTCATCGTCATATTACTGTAACTCATTACAGCTACTAATTGGACACTCATCTGACAAGCACCTTATTGCTTAACTGGGGGGGGGGAAAGACAATTAGGGACAAAACAAAATTAAACAACTCTTTATGGCTACAGGTACGAGTGCATAATGTTTTGCATTGTTACCTACTTGGATATTATGAGGCATCAGCTAAACCTAGCCTTGGGCATTTGCATCTACAGCTCTACTGCATTAGGATGCTTGTAGAATAAACCCAGGACTAATTTCCAGAGGTCCTGTGGATTCCCAGCAATCACTGACTTCGCTGGGAGCTCCTGGTTCTCAGCCCCTCTGCAAGACCAGTCCCAAATTGTTTGTGGCTATTGAAAATGCTATTACCCCTGCCCTGGTAGGGAAAAAATTATCTGTTGTTTTTCTGTAATTGATCATACACAAATATCCAGCTCTACAGTTTTACAACTAATCACTCTACTTCTAGGGCACGTGTCCTGAGCTATGCGAGGCACTAGCAGCTGTCATTCCAATGGATATTAAATTATATCGTCTCTCATTCTAGTTCTCTGTGCACCGATACACAAAGGGAATGGGATGCCAGTGGGAGCTTTACATGAAGACATCTGGTTGAAAGGCAGATAGTATCCACACTGGAGAGATTGCACCTGGACTTTCACTTTAAAATCAGTGGAACCAGTTGCTTCCTGGGTCTCTGCTTTGTTAATGTATATTTTAGATTCCTCCCCTCCTCTATCAATCATTGGGAAATGAGATTCCAGGAAGGAGGAACTTCTGGGCAACATGTAAATGGAAGTCAGAATTTCAGGGTATTGTGTATTTGATCCAAACTGGGGTGCTGGGGTGAGAGGGGGAAGGTGGTAGGAGTGGAGCTAGGAAAGGAAACAGAGGAGTCTGTTATTTGGAATCCAGTAGGGTCCAGAAAAGAAAAATGGCTCCTCAGACGCAGAGAAATGCTTCAGTATGCCTAGCTGCTGCCTCATGACTCCAGCTTCATTTAAAATTAGCCACTTTAGATTAACAGTGATAGAGCCAAGAGAGCCATGGGGGAGGGATCACATGAGAAGAGCAATATTCTACACAACCTACCTCCTTCCCAACCCTACCAAGGGAGACACCCCCCCTCCCCTGCATTCCCCAAGGCTCCAGAGGGGTTAATTCAGTGGTTCTCAAACTTTTGTACTGGTGACCCCTTTCACATAGCAAACCTCTGAGTGCAACCCCCCCATATAAATTAAAAACACTTTTTTATATATTTAACACTATTGTAAATGCTGAAGGCAAAGCAGGGTTTGAGGTGGAGGCTGACAGCTCGCGACCCCCAGTAATAACCTCGTGACCCCCAGTTTGAGAACCCCTGGGTTAACTTAATTTTAGCACCCTGTGTCCATTCACATGCATGTGCTATTTTGAGCATTTCAGTTTTCACAACATAGGCTCATCCCAGATTCTGGAACAAGCTCAAATGCCCAGTTCGTGGAGTATGTACATAAACTATACTAAAGGCAAACCCACAGTAACCGTCTCCAGTTTGTGAGGGACCCCATGGAGCCAGTCTCTAGGAAACAGATAAATTCATGGAGGTTAAGTCCATTAATGGCTATTAGCCAGAATAGGTAAGGAATGGTGTCCCTAGCCTGTTTGTCAGAGGGTGGAGATGGATGGCAGGAGAGAGATCACTTGATCGTTACCTGTTAGGTTCACTCCCTCTGGGGAACTTGGCATTGGCCACTGTTGGTAAACAGGATACTGGGCTAGATGGACCTTTGGTCTGACCCAGTATGGCCATTGTTACATTCTAATGTTCTAACCTAAATGAAGCCAAAGTTATGGAGCTGAGGTGGTTCAAAAGTTTTGGATTTTTTTTAAGCAGAATTTTTTTTGTTTCTTTAAGCAGTCAAACACAGCAAGCAGCAAATATTTGGCCACACACTTCTGAAAACCCAAACCATGTTCAGGTTTTGGCAGACTAATTTCAGCTTTTCATTTAAAAAAAAAAACACAACCAGTTTTGAAGGAAAGCAGACATTGTCCATGATTTTTTCTGCTTTTTAAAAACCCCTAGTTTTGGATCCTTTTAAGGAGCTTTAGAGCCTTTTAGCACTAACTAATGCTGAGAACCAGTAATACCTTGTAAAGGTGACTTGAAAAAAGAAGTTCTCTCAAAACTGGGTTTGTACCAAGATGTGGAAGGTTTTTAAATGTTTATTTTTCCCAGGGCCACCCGGGGGAGAGGGGCAAGTGGGGTAATTTGACCCGGGCCCCGTGACTGCTGCTGGCTGACGGCTGAGGGACTCCGCCAGGTAGGCCCTCCCATTTTGACAGCAAACCATTGATAACTACTCTTTGAGTACAGTCTTTTGACCACTTGTGCATCCACCTTTTAGTAATTTCATCTAGACTCCATTTCCCTAGTTTGCTCTTGAGAATGTCATGTGAAACGGTGTCAAAAGTCTTAATAAAATCAAGATATATCATGTCTATTGCTTCCCCCTATTCACTAGGCCAGTAACCTGCTAAAGAAAGAAATTAGGTTGGTCTGGCATGATTTGTTCTTGACAAATCCATATAGGCTATTACTTATCACCCTATTATCCTCTAGGTGCTTTCACATTGATTGTTTAATAATTTGTTCCTGTATCTTTCCAGGTATTGAAGTTAGGCTGACAGGTCTCTAATTCCACAGGTCCTCTTTGTTCCCCTTTTAAAGACAAAGTACTACATGTGCCCTTTTCCAATCCTTTGGGACCTCACCCATCCTCCATGAGTTCTCAAAGATAATCACTAATGGTTCTGATATTGCTTCAGCTAGATCCTTAAGTACCCTAGGGTGAGTTTTGTCAGGCCCTGCCAACTTGAATACATCAACTTATCTAAATATTATTTAACCTGTTCCTTGCCTACTCTGGCTTGTGTTCCTTCCTCCTTGTTGTTTATATTAATTGTGTTAAGCATTTAGTCACAGTTTCTCTTTTCAGTGAAGACAAACAAAATGTGCATTAAACCCCACCTCTGTTATTAGCTCTTCTCCCCCACCAAATAGTTAACAGACACACTTTCCGTCATCTTTCTTTACCTCCAATGTAGTTATAGAACCTCTTCTTATTGCCTTTTTAAACTCATTTGGTGCCTTATTCTTTCTTATTTTGTCCCATATGCTTGTGCTAGTCTTTTGTACTCCTCCATATTTCCACTTTTTGTAGATTCTTTTTTGATTTTCAGATCATTAAAGAATTCCCAATACAGCCGCATTGGCCTTTACTATTCTTCCTCTTTCCTTCACATCTGAATAACTTGCAGATGTGCCTTAAATATTGTCCCCGTGAGAAACTGCCAGCTCTCCTGAACTCCATTAGCCCTTAGATTTTCTTCCCATGGGTTCCTACCTACAGTACCACTTTTCCTGAGTTTGTTAAAGTCTGCTTTTTTTGAAGTCCATTTGTCCTTACTCTGCTGCTCTCATGCCTTCCTCTCTATAGAATCATGAGTCCTGGGACTAACTCCGTACAAATCCATCCATCGCGATTTCCAGAGAGAATAAGGAGAAGGAAAGACTTGTATGTTGTCACTCTGTAAACTCCATGTCCACATCCCCCCACTCCAAGGAAAGGAGAAGCCAAAGGCACAAGCTTGTGAGTCACTGATGTCTTTTGCTCGTTATTCAACAAAAACAACATGAAGACGCAACACAGAAAGAGCTGGTTCCCAAGTGACCATGTTAACAAAATATATACAAACATACAAGGCCTACCTACATTCAGCTGGGACCGGGTTCTGGGGGCTTCTAAAACCTAGAACACAATGAGTGTCACTAGAGGGCTCACAAATTATTTAAAGAGACAGTAACTTAGTTCTATACTCTGTGGCCAGATTGCCTGTGTGAGACTTTAAGCAAGCCTCTCAGCTTTCCTTATCTGGAAAAAAAGGCATAATGCTTATGCCCCTCACAGGGTGTTGTATTGAATGAATGCATTGTGTCAGGGAGCTCTTGCTCCCGGAAGTGTCATCTGTCCAATGAGACACACAATTAAGCTCCTGATTATCTGTGGTTATTAAAGATCCCGGGGCACTTTTCATAAGAGCAGGGATGTTAGTTCCAGTGTGCTAGCCATATTCCAGCCTGGGTCACATTACATTCTGTCTACCAGTTTTAAGTGGATTCTGTGTTTTTTCACTTCTTGTCATGAACTGTTATATTGTGTGGCTGTGCACTGTTAAATATCTGCCATGTTTCACCCCAGAGGCAGCTGCACCTTATCATCATTTATTATTTGTACTGTGGTAGTACCTGGATGCTCCAATCCAGGATCAGAGCCCTAGCCCTGGTCTACATTACGAGTTTAGGTAGAATCTAGCAGCGTTAGATTGATTTAACCCTGCACCTGTCCACATGACAAAGACATTTTTGTCGACTTAAAGGTCTCTTAAAATCAATGTCTGTACTCCTCCCTGACGAGAGGCTTAGCACTGAAATCAACCTTGCTGGGTCGAATCTAGGGTAGTGTGGATGCAATTCGACAGTATTGGCCTCTAGGAGCTATCCCAGAGTGCTCCATTGTGACTGTTCTGGACAGCACTCTCAACTCAGATGCACTGGCCAGGTAGACAGGAAAAGCCCCACAAACTTTTGAATTTCATTTCCTGTTTGGCCAGCGTGGCGAGCTCAGAGGTGACCATGCAGATCTCATCAGCAGAGGTGACCATGGAGTCCCAGAATCGCAAAAGAGCTCCAGCATGGACCGAATAGGAGGTACTGGATCTGATTGCTGTATGGGGAGAGGAATCCATGCTATCAGAACTCCACTCCACCCCAGAGGACTGCCCAAGCAACAGAAGGCGGCATTCAATAAGTTTTGAAGTGCAGTGTGGCCTTGTCCTTCCCTCCTCCACCACCCCTCCCAGGCTACCTTGGCAGTTTTTCCCCCATTTGTGTGACAAATTAATAAAGAATGCATGAATTTGAAACAACAATGACTTTATTGCCTCTGCAAGCAGTGATCAAAGGGGGGAGGGGAGGGTGGTTGGCTTACAGGAAAGTAGAGTGAACCAAGGGGGCGAGTTTTTATCAAGGAGAAACAAACAGAACTTTCACGCCGTGGCCAGTCATGAAACTGGTTTTCAAAGCTTCTCTGATGCGTAGCACACCCTGCTGTGCTCTTCTAACCCCCTGCTGTCTGGCTGCACGTAATCAGCAGCCAGGCGATTTGCCTCAACCTCCCACCCCACCATAAACATCTCCCCCTTACTCTCAGATATTGTGGAGCATACAGCAAGCAGTAATAACAATGGGAATATTGGTTTCGCTGAGGTCTAACCAAGTCAGTAAACTGCGCCAGCGCGCCTTTAAACGGCCAAAGGCACATTCTACCACCATTCTGCACTTGCTCAGCCTATAGTTGAACTGCTCCTTACTGCTGTCCAGGCTTCATGAGCCATGGGAGCAAGGGGTAGGCTGGGGTAGGTGCGACTGAGCGGTGCTGCCGGCTGGGAGAGCAGCCTGAGGCAGAAACCTCCAGCTCGCATAATATTCCAGGCAGGAGTGAATCTCCATGAAATGAAACTTACAGAAGAGAATGACCTAGAGTCACTCCCATTTATCTCCAGGAGCCCCCGACCGACCTCACTGAGGTCTGCCAGGAGCACCCATGTCTGCCCAGGCGCCCCTGACCTGACATCACTGAGGTTGGCCAGGAGCACCCAGGAGACAACGATGATGGCTAGCAGTCGTATTGCACCATCTGCTGCTACGAAGGCAAGGAGCTGCTGCTGTGTAGCAATGCAGTACCGCGTCTGCCAGCAGCATCCAGGAGATGTACAGTGACGGTGAGCTGAGCGGGCTCCATGCTTGCTTTGGTATGTCGTCTGCACGGGTGACCCAGGAAAAAAGGTGAGAAACGATTGTTTGCCGTTTCTTTCACAGAAGGAGGGAGGGAGGGGGGCCTGACGACATGTACCCAAAACCATTTGCGACAATGTTTTTGCCCCATCAGGCATTGGGAGCTCAACCTGGAATTCCAATGGGCAGCAGAGACTGCGGGAACTGGGGGATGGCTACTCACAATGCAATGCTCCGAAAGTCAACACTAGCCTCAGTACTGTGGACACACTCCGCCAACTTAGTGGGGACACACACAATCGACTGTATCAAATCAATTTCTAAAAAATCAACTTCTATAAAATCGACCTAATTTCGTAGTGTAGACATACCCTTAGCGTGCTAGGCACTATGTAAACATCTAACCAAGAGACAGTCCATGCCCCCAAAGATCTTACAATCTAAGTAAAGAAATGGAGTAAGCAATCCTTCTTTAGAGTTTGTTAGAGTTGTTAATTACTTTGAGATGAAATGCAAGGACTGTATAAATGTAAGATGCTGTTATTCTGATTTCTCTACCACAATTGTTCAAGACTCAAATTGAGGATACATTTTGCTGCTTCGAGGCACAAACTTCGTATAATATCTGAGCTATCAGAGTTTCCTTTGCCAGATCTAAATCCCTTGCTGCTTCCACATTATTTGCCAGACTCCCCACTGCCTTTTATCGAGTGAAGTCAGTTAGACTGTGCCAAGTGGATGTAAAATGCTACTGCTGGGGTGAGTGGAGAATTTGGATGTGGTGGGGTTTTTTTGCCTGCTTTGCACTCATATAAATAATAACAGAGATGCAGAGCAGATGGGAATTGGGCCCTCTACTTTTGAGGATAAACAACAATTCATTCTGTATTTCCTCTTTTCAGAGCTCACAGTTGCTGAGGAGATGACACAACACACTCTTTCTTTTTAACTCCCTCTTCAATTTTTTCTGGTTCTTGGAGAATGTGGAGTGCAGATTTCCCAGGGCTGGTTGTTGGAGTTACACTATTATAAACAGTAAACAACCAACACAGGCCATACAAGGGCCATGTGAAGTGTAAGCAATTCCCCCGTGATCTATTAGAAATATTGTAATTGGGGTAGAAACCGTATTTTACTGCCTGCTCTGCCTCTATGCAGCAGTCACTGGTGAGAATGGTTAAGGATTAATGGCTGCTGATGTTGCTGTGTTAGACAATTCTGACTAACCCTACTGAAAATGTATAATTCTTTGAATGTAACCTAGGAAAGCAATGCAGTAGGCTGGTCTAGGCCAAATGGGCATTGCTGTAGGCTCCCCCCCACACACTTTTTTACGTACAGAGCTGACACTGAGCAGGGACAGGCTGTATCTAGAAGACTTTGCTCTCTTTTTCCTTTTTGTGGCTAGACACAGCTCTCCAGCTGGGGATTCCTCTGGGATTGTCCAAGGTTCAGAGTATCCTCTAACTAGGACCAGGCTAGAGAAATGGTTTTCAGTCACGCTGTTAACCACAGACCCGTAGATCTCCGTCTGATTTAACATCTCAAAGCTGAGACAGGAGAGCACCAAGTCCTGTGTTCCTCTAGCATTAGGGCCCTACTAAATTCACAGCCATGAAAAATGCGTCACAGACTGAGATCTGGTGTCCCACCATGAAATCTGGTCTTTTGGGTGCTTGTCCCCTATACTATAACAGATTTCATGGGAGAGCCCAGCATTTCTCAAACTGGGGGTCCTGACCCAAGAGGGAGTTGCGGGGGGGTGTGTCACAAGGTTATTTTAGGGGGTTAGAGTATTGCCACTCTTACCTTTGCGCTGCCTTCAGAGCTGGGTGGCTGGAGAGTGGCGGCTGTTGGCCGGCAGCACTATGGTGCCCAGATAGCAACTGTGGAAAAAAAAGGACAGGGAGTGGGGGGTAATAGGTGCTTATATAAGAAAAAATCCCCCAAAATGGGACTGTCCCTTTGAAAACGGGACACCTGATCACCCTAGGCAGCACCCTGCCAGCAGCAGCTCAGAAGAAAGGGGTGGCAATACCATACCGTGCCACCCTTACTTTTGTGCTGCTGCTGCTGGCAGTGGCGCTGCCTTCAGAGCTGGGTGCCTGGCCAGCAGCTGACACTCTCCAGCTGCCCAGCTCTGAAGGCAGCGCTGCCGCCAACAACGGCACAGAAGTAAGGGTGGCAGCACCGCAACCCCCCCTACAATAACCTTGTGAACTCCCCTCAACTCCTTTTTATGGGTCAGGACCCCTACAACACCACCACCATGACATTTCAGATTTAAATAGCTAAAATAATGAAATTTGCAATTTTTCAAATCCTATGATCGTGAAATTGACCAAAATGGACCATGAATTTGGTAGGGTCCTACCTATGGGAGCTGCTGGAAGCGGCATGGGCCGAGGGACTTACTGGCTGCCACTTCCAGCAGCTCCCATTAGCCCGGAGCAGCGATCCGCAGCCAGTGGGAGCCGCGATCGGCTGGACCTGCAGACAGGGCAGGTAAACACATCGGCCCGGCCTGCCAGGGGCTTTCCCTACACAAGCGACGACCCCTGTCTGAGAAACCCTGAGCTAAACTGTAGCTACTGAATCTGTTCTGCAATTCATCCAAGCTGAGAGTTCTTCAGAAAGCAAACACCCAGAATAAGAAGTGAAGACTGGAGTTGATTTTTAATATACGTTTTCAGATTTAATTATCTAAACGGTTAGACATAAGCTAGACAAGACCTTCAGGATTGTCTACATGGGAAAATTTACTGGCATTACTAGCACAGTATAATTATACCACTATAATGCCCCATGTGAACACTCTTATGCAGAAGAACAGTGACCCTTTTTTTGGTTTAGCTGAATTTGCCTTGGAGTGTCAGTGCATTTTTCCATGTCGTTTGCCCACTTGTATTCCAGGTGCACTAATGTTTACTTCTCTTACAAAAGTGTGTGAGGTTTAATTCATTAATTTACATTTGTAAAGTGCTTTGAGATCCTCAGATGAGCAGCACTTTAAGTGTCAAGCATTGTTATTACTTTCAGATACTATGATGCCGTGGGCCAAAGACAGTTACATGAAGGGTCGCCTTTGCAGTTTATTGTAGTGCAGACTGATGGAATACATATGTGAGCCCTAATCCTGCCAACCTTTATACACACGAGTAATCCCCTGGCGTAAGATGGGACTACTCCCATGTGTAAAGTGACTCATGCATAGGTATTTACAGCAGGAAGGCTTTGGTTGTTAGCTGCTGCAGACCACTGAAAGATGCAAAATGCTAACAACAGCAGCCAGATGATATCCTTTCCCAGTGAACTGCTCACGCAGGAGAATTATTGCCCTTATACAAACGAAGAGGAGGGTGATACTAATCCATCAAAATGCAGGCACTGCAGCAGAGGCCTCTCCATAACTATTGGCATGTCCGCCGTGCGAGGCGAAGGAGCCGTTCGAAATGTCCCGCTAAATAAAGGATTCTCACCAGACTGAGCCGATATTATAGCGCTGCGGGGACCCCATCTCTGGGACTTTTGTTTTTCTAACAGACACAAAAACAGAGAGATCCAAAAAAGAAGGAAAACACCAGACTGCCTGTTACTGTGAACAGACGACTGAAGCGCCGCGAGAGGTGGAATTGGAAGATGCTCTCATTACTTGCCCTTTGCTCATCCGCAATCTGTTACCAAATTAGAATCAAACTTTGCCTGGCACTATGAAGTCTCTCTGTTTGACGGTCTGGTCTAAGGATAATGAGCGGCTGAAAGGGCCTCTTTTGCTCAGGCTTGTTTGCAGGGAGACCCAGATGAGTACACAAACACAAGGCACTCTGTGATGCCCTGTGCACGGGACGGCAAAGAACAGACTCCCATCCTGAAGGTGTTTGCCTGCAGCAGCGGATTAGAAGGGAGCTCACTGAGACTGGCGAGGGGCTGGAAGGAAGGAACTTCGCAGGGAGGCTGAATGGCCAGCTGCTGGAACCCCATGCCGGTGGCAGTGAGGGATTTCAAAGAGGCAGAGCGGAGAGCCTGGTAGGTGGGAGAGAGACATTCCAGCTCTCCCCAGTGGGAATCTTGTTGTTGCCATCAGTTCTCGGAGCCTGCATAATAATTAAGAGTGGCTGATCAAAGTTTCTAAGAGACAGCACACTTCTCTTTCCTGCTCTGTCACTGCGGCCACTTCCCATTCAGAGGGAGCAGGAGCTAGTCTCCCTTTGTGTGCAAGGCCCTGCTCAAAGACCATGTTTTCCTGGTAATCAGATGTGTTTATTGTTGTGGAAATCTTGCTCTCCCTGAACTGGCTGAGTGGGATCAGCTTCCTGGCTTTGTTTGGGTTCAGCTGACTGGAATCCACCACTCCTTCAGCTGTGTCTCCCCCATACATACCTGGACCCCCACCAACACATTGGCTTTTTGTACTTCTAGACAAGATTGGGGAACCAGGCATCAGTAATTCTTGATCAGCAGATGTGCTTTGCTTTAGCACATGCAGGGAGGATTTCACTGGGGATCAAGGCTGGTTGAAAGAAGGTTCACCAGTAACACCATCTTCCATGAGAAAGACAAGCTGCAGAGTCCAAGCAGGGTTTAGTATTAGGTGGAGGTGATGTGCCTCTGGAATTGATCCCAGATGAAGGAAAAGGACGAACTCACTCCAAAGAGTCCCTAGCACTGTTAGTTCTCCAGCACCTCCCATTCAGCAGAAGCCAGACAGATGATCCACAAACCTGTCCAGCGAGAGACTGGTGGTGGCTGCAGCTCAGGCGTTTGGTTAATAAGCTGGGGGCGTGGTCCTCCCAAGTGTCACACTGATGAGACTCCAACGCAACCCAGCAGTGAGGAATCAGACACTTGGGGTTTATCCAGAGCTCACTCACACTACCTGAGCCTCTTTGCAAAATCATTACTGGGCTGGAAACCCCTTGGGAACTGAGCCCCAGGACTCCTTCCTTCCAACCAGGGCAGAAATACCATGAGTTTGGCTTCTCTCCCCCTCCGCCAGAGCACGGCCCCTCTGTAGGTCCAGTCAGTATTCAGAACCTGGCGGCAGGGTGTGAGGCTCTTCCTGCCACCTCTTGCTCTTCTCCCTGTGGAGGGCAGGAAGTTTGCTGAGTTCAGTCCTCCTGCTCTCTGGGTGAAGCAGCCACACTTCCCTGATGCCCTAGAGAAGGGCGTGTGTACGTGAGAACCAGGAAGCAAGGTTTCCCATTGCCAGCTACTGGCTCTGATTTTAATAAACATCCTTTCTGCAAACTCTTCCTTGTTTTCCCTTCTCCTACCTGCTGGGATTTAACAGCTCACTGGGGTGAGGGGTGGGATAGTTTTTTCTTTTGGTCTGGAACAATCTGAGATTACGGTAGTAAACAAGGACCCACTCTACACTGGCAAACTTGTGGAAGTCTCCCACCGACACCTGGTGCAGCTCCACTAGCGATAGGCATGGTAAGAGCGCTGGCCAGGCTGTTGACATTTCTAATCAGTGTCAGCTAACATGGTGGGGTAAGAACCCATCACCACAAGCAGCTGTGCACTATCAGTGCTACCCCATAGTGGCTCCTCATGCCAACAGCATGGGTGAGGACGGGAAAGTGTCAGAAACCTTATACATGCATCACTGTTCAGTCCCAGAAATGTTCACTTATCTGGGCTGGGTCAGCCACAGGCCTCCAGCTGCAAGGATCTGATGCCACACGGTCTAGTTTCATTACTTGGAATTCCAGTTTTCTGGAGTTTCATTTTCCAGCTAACCGTTCTAAATAAATAAATAAAAAGCACAGAACAAGCACATATATTTTCTTGCGATAGCCATGGTAAGAGCGCTGGCCAGGCTGTTGACATTTCTAATCAGTGTCAGCTAACATGGTGGGGTAAGAACCCATCACCACAAGCAGCTGTGCACTATCAGTGCTACCCCATAGTGGCTCCTCATGCCAACAGCATGGGTGAGGACGGGAAAGTGTCAGAAACCTTATACATGCATCACTGTTCAGTCCCAGAAATGTTCACTTATCTGGGCTGGGTCAGCCACAGGCCTCCAGCTGCAAGGATCTGATGCCACACGGTCTAGTTTCATTACTTGGAATTCCAGTTTTCTGGAGTTTCATTTTCCAGCTAACCGTTCTAAATAAATAAATAAAAAGCACAGAACAAGCACATATATTTTCTTGAGATCCCATATCCTGTTAGGAAGAGAAATATCCTGGCTGCACAACACCAGCCTGAAATGTTGTGGGTGTTTTTTTGTCTTGTTCTTTTCCTGTGTTTACAGTGTAAGACTAGTAATCAGACGATGAGGACAAGCTGGAACATCTTCATTTGAGAGCGCTCCCAGAAGGGGTAGATGTGAACAGAGCCCACACCCAGCATGGCCATCAAATAACACCATCCTCTCAATACAGTCACAAACGTGCATGACACAAAACACATGCAAGACTTGTGTGCACCGAGACAAAGGCACACCCACTTTACATATGCTTGACTCACTCCATACAGACACCCCCAGGATCCGAATCGCCAGCCTGGCAAATGCAGGAGAGCCATAGCGCACAGACGATTTTACACTCAGTAGGGGATTTAACATTTGGTAGCCTGTAGCTTAATTAACATGTCAGGAACCTGCCTGCCTCCAAACAGATCCTAAAAATGTGACTGTCTGTGCTTGGTTTGTATTGGGGCTGTGTCATGTTTTCACCCTGCAGTGCTGCCCATTTTGTGAGCTCGGACGTTATAGCTATCGGTCAAGCAAAGCACTGCTCGTCGGTGAGCTTGATCTGGACATATTTTTAAACAAAAGGGTTAAGAAATTAACGTGGCCACGTAGGTTACTTGGCCGCGAGAGGATTAACGTGAATGTCCTGGTTACACGAAGTGTTTCCAACTGTGGAATAATATCCAGCAGGACTTGGAGAGCCCCCAACTCACATCCTCAGCCCCTGCCTCCCTCCCCGATCTCTGTGCAAAGCCCATATCCGTCCCTGTCAGAGCAGTGTCATTACGAGTCAGGGATAAACACCCCAGCCAAATACTGCAGGGTTTCCCATTCTCTCCCTGCCGCCGGCACAGCGCAGGGCACATTGTTGGCACGAAATGAATACTAACAATGACAGGTCCGCAAAACTGCTGCATGACAGAGGTTGGTCTCCTTTAAATAGATGTACTTGATTTTTAATAGCTGTGGCTCTGTTCTGAGGCAGAAGCCGGGATCCCCGTGGCCTCACACCAAAGGGAGCCGCAGCTCCATTGTTGGCTTTGCCACTGACCAGGTGTGGTGCCGACGGGCAAGTCCCTCCGGCTTTCAAAGGGAGTCTCTGATGCTGAGTGCTCCGCCTGAGACACTTTGGGCCTGGTTTTTCAGCAGTGCCGAGTACCCGCAATGCTGGGTGAAGTCTCTGGAGGCTCAGCACCTCTGACAAATCAGGCCCAAGTTGTTTCAGAGCAGGGCCCCCAGAACGGAGGCCCCCATATCAGAGTCCGCTTTGGGAAATAGTGGCATTAATCTCTCAGCACCACCAATGTCCCTGTCTGTAAAATGGACACGGCTTCTCCTGCCTCACAGGGTTGTTCTGAGGCTTAAAAGCCTGGTGATGGCTGCTGGCTGACACCAGGAACTTCTAGAGCTAAACACAAGTTTCTACGGAAGCTGGGGGCTGTACCTGACTCACAACCCTGGGGACCGGGCACAGAGTGGGAACGTCGTGTAACACACTGGCCTGCGAGTCACACAAAGCCCATTGGAGTCAGTAGAAAGACTCCCATTGTCTTCCATGGGCTTTGGATCAGGGCCCAATTCATCAGATCCCAGAACAAAAGGCGCAATGAAAACACAAATCCTTCATTTTCCATTTGGACTTAGCAGGTCTGATTTACAAACAATAACAGAGAAGTACAGGAGCGCTGAGAACGAAAGGCGGGTCTATTAACCGAGGAGCTCGGCACCTTGCCATCATTCCTCCTTGGAAGGCAGAGGGCTGGATACTCCATTGCCCTGCATCTTGCGTTGTCATTTATCCCAGTGCCACTGGGTGTAAAATGGTATCAAATCAGAGTGGTGGAATTTCACACCCGCTGCGCACGAACATCAGTGACGGCATGAGGTGCACATCAAGGGGGTTTCGGGCCCATGAGTTACGAGGGTATAGACAGTAGTGAACCTGCAAAGCAGACAGGTTAATAACTGGCCTGCAGGATCTGGCTCCGCGTCAAGCTGTCCATTATTCAGAGGCCTTCCTAATTATATTAATTAAAAATGGAGCATGTCTATCAAGCCAGCCAGCTCAAAGCAGTAACAGATTGGGGGCCCCATTACCCAGCCAAATGCCAGGTCTTCATTGAACAAGAAAATTGCGGCATCACTGGGCTACCATGGAGTAATTAAAAAATAAATAAAATCACGTCCCCACAGAAATGTACACAAATCCGTTAGCAAAGCCTACTCTATGAGTCTGGGATAGAACTAGAGATAAGATCAGTTCTTTCCCCTTGCCAATGTCACCCACTGCAAATAATCCAGATCTTACTCCAAATCGCAAGCCAGAGAGGTTCAAAGATTGGGAGAGCCATGCAGTACACACGGTTGGCCAGCTATTCTCAAAAGAAACTTTCCTAACTAACTTTAACTGGCCCACTGGCCCCTGGTACAAGTATGTTCAAGTTAGACATTATGTTTTTCGACTTTCTAGAAAACCTGTTTTATACAGAAATCTAACTTAATAGAAGCGATGGCGTTTGGTCAATTAAGAAACAAAACAATTATAACTAATTTATATCAATCTTTGCAGACAGCTTTTCTAACAAAAAAGTGACCACCTATGACACGCTGCATAAACAAATTACCCCAGAGGAATGGGATTTGATCTGGAAAAGGGGACCAGCAACCTCAGTCTGTAGCACAATAAAAGAAAATGTCTTTAAGATACTGTTTAATGGCACCTCACAACTGTCAGGTTGAAAAATATAGAGACTGAATGAGTATAAACGTCGCAAAAATCGTGTGAAAGATTTTATGCCTATATGGTGGACATGTCCAGTCATTCAAGAGTTTGGGGATACAATTTGTAACCAAACATCACAAATCGTTGGATCTTTATTACCAAACGAGCCTTTGGTAATCTTCCTGGGACGTCCTAGTGGAAACGGTCCCACAAAAGAGAATGAAGAATTCATCTCTCATCTGCTAGTAGCTGCTTGAGTTTTGGGTAGCCTCCCACTGGAAAAAGAAAAATAGCTCAACCATTGAGGACTGGTTCACAGAAATAGAGGGGCTGTGGTTATGGAAAAATTAACACACGAACTATTACCCAGCAAAACAGATAGAGGACAGATAAATACTTAGATATTTGGTTACCTTTTATTCAGTACTCACACAAAGTATATTCACCTGCAAGAAAGCCAGCACATCTGTCCAATTTTTTCGATTAACAACATTTGATTGACATACCTGGTCTGTTAAGTATGTGCATATAGAAATTTCAGTCTATTTAATAAAATCACTAGAAACAACATGTTGCAATGATGCTTACGCTGTAATATGGTGACACCCTGTTAAGCAGAAAGACCCGCTGACTATATTCCTGCGTAACATCTCTTTAAACAAAAGCTCACTGTTGTAATGATGTTGTTTTGTTTCTGACATTTACATGGGAAGGATTTGTAAACTTGCTAAAACTTCCTAAATAAATAGTTTAAAAAATGCAGCAGGTGGACTGAAACTCCCCCACATCATCTCATGTAATCGAAACAGCTGTGATCTCAGTGATTATGTCTTCATCTTCAACTCTAGCAGTGACCTGCAGAGTGAGAGTGCGCAAGCTCACAGTGATCCAGAGAGAGAGCGCGAAAGCGCACAGCAACCTACAGAACGCGAGTGCAATTTTACAGTGACCCATTCTCTAATATTCTGCACCTTAGATACAAAACGGCACCTGGATTAGCACTGAGCAGGATCATGGCGATCTCTGCCTCCATTTAAAGGCCTGACACAGGTATAAAGCCATCTTTATATGCCCTATCCAGGGCAGTGAGGGAACTGGTCCCCTCCCCCTCCCCCGCTGTATAGTAGAGCAGCCTCAGGGTTGCACTGACTCTAATAGCCCCACAGGTGAGAGTAGCTGGAGTGCACTGCAGTCCAGCCTTGCTCTCTTCCTCCTCATCCACGCTGCGCCTGGCAAGAGAGAGCCATACTGCACAGAGCCATACTGGCAGCAGCCCTATGCTACCTGGGGAATGTCCCCAAGCAGGGATGGTGGTGAGATCTGTTGCCTGTGAGGCCCATTGACATGACTCAAGCAGTGTACACGAGCCACCCCACAAGAGAGAGAATCAGGCCCAGCTTGTGGAGCATGCATGTCCCTTACCTTCATTCGGTGCCCGATGGAAGTGCAGGGGTCCGCACAGCATGGGGAAAGTCTGCTTCATCTTTACATCTTGCTGCTAAACGCACCCCCCGCCATGCACTGGGTGTGTAATCACACTCATTTGCACACCACTCAGTGCACTATGCACCATTTTGCCAGATTCCCAGACATGCATCTTACATCCCTGAACTGGGTTCATTGTGTCATGGAGAAAATTGCTGGGACAAGCCAACTAGATCTGGGGCCAACAGGCACAAATATGCAGAGACATATTTCCGCTTTTATTTTCAAGCCACCTTTTCAAACCTGCTGTTGTTTGGTATGCACAGAAAAACACTGACATACCCAATCTCTTAAAACATGAGCTTGCTGTTTTTAAAATATAGGCTGCAGTTTAGAGCAGTGTTTTTGTTTTTGTTTTGTTTTTGTTTTACCCTGGATTCAAGGATGTGATGCATGAAAAACTCCAATTTAGCAGAGCCTCTCTTAGATTAAATCGCACGGCGTAGGTAAGGTTTGGCAGACTAGCAGACAGCTCATACTAATAGGACGAAGAATTCAGAGAAGAATGGGGTAGATTTTAATGTAAGTTTACATTTCTTCTAATGAATTTTAATGGCACCTTTCACTACTGCGTCTATGATTCATAAGAGAAAATTAAAATCCTACCTTGAAACTTATATGACAATGCAGTTAACATCTTGCAGTTTCTGGCATTATCTCTGAGAACCTTTCAGTCCCATTTCTATGGTGCATTGTTTTCCTCACAAAACATATTTTAAATATAAAACATTGAATGTTCATTGCTTCTTTATAGCATTTTTATTCATTACCTGCCGGAGGCAAAGGGCATGGGTTTTATATAGAATTCTCAATTGAATGTCTTATTTTGCAGTTTTACTCCACCGTACATGTTTCCCAAGATATTATTTTCTTTCAGATGCAGATGTTCTTCTGGAAAAGTGATGCAAGGCAGTTTCCACTTAGAGCCCCTCTGTGCGAGGTTTTCTGCCGTGAGTGCTGCCAGCATTGGCTTTTTGGGTGGATGGCTTGTCAAGTACCTTTTCAGGCCCATTCAAAAGTTATTTCCCTCTTAAACACTGTGATCACACCATTGTTCCCAGGAGCTGCTTGGGGATATTTAGACAGGTTGGGGATGATGAAGCTTTGTCTCACCTTAAATCATACAGACTCACATGTAAGAGAGAAGGATCCTATGAGAGACCAATCAGCTGCTTGGTTTCAATTTGACCCACAACCAGCTGATGCAAGTTATATTCAGCATTGTCTCTGTCTACAGTGACTACTCAATGCGAGTCCATGTTGTGTTAGATACCACCAATCCTCGAGCATGTGTTCTGACTCAGCATAATTATGTGGTGAAGACAAGCACTTAGTTTCGGTAAGAGGAACTATCCCTCCCAGCCAAATTCCTTTATTACCAATTGCTTAGCGCTAGCTGGTAGCTAGCTTGGCTCTGCCACTCCAGTCTATCCCCCCTCCATCTCCTAAAGTAGCAATGGTTATTTTGTACTTTAAAAAGGTACCTAACCTGAATGGCTCCAGGGGGCACGAGGCAACTTCTGAGGCAAATGCAAAAATTACCTGGGCAGCGACATCAGATTACCTGGGAGCCCTCAGCTTACTTCTTGTGCCCACACGTAATTTGTGTTTGGATAAATCCATTCCGCCCCATTTGCCCTCTCTAGCAACGCTCCCCTTCCCCCAGCACAGTCCAATACATTCTTCCTGCCCCAGAATTCTCTCTTTTGTTATATCACAGCATTGCAAAGGAGCGTAAAGCACATGCAACCTCAACACGAGGCTCTGGAGCTGCTGAGTGTTGGATGAGACAGAAAGGTGAGCTCCTGGCCACTTGTAATCATTCATTATATCAACCCTCGCCAAATTCCAGCTTAGATAATTACACTTTGCTGCCTGAAAGTCTCCCAAGTCTCAGCTGAAGTTGTCCTTCGTACGTTGAACCAGGTTATGCAGTGTTGCACCACACTGTTCGCCTGTTGTCACATCCCACCCTGGAGGTGACTGCATTTCAGTGCTGTGTGAGTAGTCCCCATGTCATATTACACGCACAAACACAGACGCACAACTTTGGGATCCTCTACACTGAAAGACTTGACAGAAAAGAATGTTATTAGTATTAGAAGAAAGATCTGTGCTAGGTTTTAGCTGCATGGCTCATTAAAATGGATGGGCCTCACCTGGCTAAAACGCCACATAGCTCTTTATGCAAAGGGCAGCAGTGATTGGAGGACAGACACTCGGCTCGACACACCCTGGGAGCACAGTTCCCAGGTGAGGAGAGTCCTGGAGTTGGGAAGCCTTGGAAAACAAATGGCCAGGGAAGCAAGATAACTATTTTGAAATCATGATTACTGAGTTTTCGGCTCTTACTATGCCTTCTAACTATCTCTAGTGAGCTCTCTGGTTATCATTAGCAGAAGAGGAATTAAGACATCAAAACTTTATCTACTCGTGCAGCTTTAGCGAAAGGTCCCACTTCTTTGGCCAGATCCCTTTCAAAACTGGTGTCTGCATGGATTAGAATTTAATATGTGCCAAAACTGACTTAGCGTGGCTTGTTGACTGTGTTGGTGTGAAGGGGTTCACTTACCACAGGAGCATCTCTTTGTGCCCAGGTATGACATAGCAGCTCTCTCCCCCTGCTGATGGTCACTCTGGTGCTGCGGTGGTCTGTGTCTCTTCCTCAAACTCGGCCCTCTAGCCAGCTCACAATTTAGTCATTCACTTCCAGGGTAACAGAAAACATAAAACAATCCAATGTCCTCACAAGAGGGTCTTTGGCTCCAAATCCAGGCCCCGCCCTGGTCCTCACACCCTTTCCAATGTCCATGTTCCCGTCTTCGGACTCATGCCATCTTGCCACAGAGGGAGAGGAACCCAGGCCCTCCCACTATACTGGGTTCAAACCCAGGGACCCTTAGCTCCAGTAGCCAAGGTCTCCACACTCCCATTCCTTGCTGCTGTTTCCCCGGGCTCCTTCCTACTCAGCCTTGTCTGTTCCCCTTATTCTGTTCCTCCACAGGACACCTCCCAGGACTCTCTCTCTCCCTTGCAGTCCAAATTCTGCCCTTCTTTCAGGGGGCACCACCAGGGCCTGCTCCATCCCAAGGGCTGCTTTACACCTTCTCAGCTGTTTGCGAGTTAAGCCCTGGGATCCTAGCCTATTCCCCGCCCCGGGCTTCCTTCTCACCACATCTCTATTCCTGGAGGGTGACTGCAGCACCCGTCCTGCTACAGGCCTCTTCTCTTTTAAGGAGCCTGCTCCTGCCCACCTGGGCTTCAGGATGGTTAAGCCTGACACTCTCTCCAGGTGCAGCCAGATAACATAACTGGCCTCTCTGGCCTGTATTAACCCATTCAGGGCCTGTGTAGGGTGTTTACTCCATCCACTTGGATATAGCTGACAATCTGCATTTACTTGTACTGAATTTTCTTGAGTGTTGCACGTGTTTTTAATAAACAACAGGCATGACTTTTGATATACCCCATTTTGTAAGCCCTTCCTATTTTCAGTCCTTCATTTCCCCTCTGTCTCCAGGGCAGGTGCAAGGATGTTTCGCGCCCTAGGCGAAACTTCCACCTTGCACCCCCCCCCCCCCGAGCCCTGTGGCAGCTCTCCACCCCCCCACCTTGAGGTGCCCCCCCCGCGGCAGGTCCCCCCAGCCCGGGGAGCCGTGTGGCAGCTCCCCGCCCCAGCTCACCTCTGCTCCACCTCCTCCCCGAGCACACTGTCGCCGCTCCACTTCTCCTGCCTCCCACGCTTGTGGTGCCAAACAGCTATTTGGCGCTGCAAGCCTGGGAGGGAGAGAAGCAGAGCAGGGCGGCGTGCTCGGGGAGGTGGCAGGGCAGGGGTGAGCTGGGGCGGGGAGTTCCCCTGCGTGCCGCGCCCCCCCCTTTACTTGCTGCAGGCGGCCCTCCCTGCGCCCCCCTGCCCCAGCTCCCTCCGCCTAAATGCCGACAACGACTGGGGTGGCCGAAGATCCGGCCACCGCGGTCACTGCCAAAGGACCCGAAACGCCGCCCCCCAAATGCTAGTGCCTTAGGCAACCGCCTAGGTCGCCTAATGGGTTGCACCGGCCCTGCCTGTCTCATTGTCCTCTTTCTCTATTTCCTATGTTCCTTAGAAGCAACACAGAGAACATTATTCATAGAAGTGATACATCTTTAGTGGCTCCCTGGCCTTGTGACTTTCCTCCTAAACACTGAACATTTTTATATTCGGTTTGGAGAATTTCATCATTACATCTGAACAGATGCCAATGTACTATACAAACTATGGCCCTGATGCTGCCACGTGTGCATAACGTTGAGCATGTAAGTAGTTTGCCATTGACTTTAATAGGACGACTCTCGTACTTCAAGTGAAGCACCTGCATCAGAGTTTCAAGGGTTCTGAAATGCAGGTAAAGGAAGCACTGCACCCATCTCATTGAAATGCAACATCAGCTGGGGTGGAATGGGGTAGCTGTTACATAACACACAGCAACACCACACTTCAGTTGAGAACAGAAAATGATGAATTCTGCTTTGAATTGAAATCGTGGGGGGAATTTAGGTAGGCCAAATGTAGCTGCCCAAACTGGAATTTGGTCACGGCTGTAACAGAGTTGACCATCTCTTATGCACCCCCTGTAGAATCCTGCCTCAGTTTCCTTCAGGGACCTTAAGAACTCCAGACGTGGGGGGAGGGATAGCTCAGTGGTTTGAACATTGGCCTGCTAAACCCAGGGTTGTGAGTTCAATCCTTGAGGGGGCCATTTAGGGATTTGGGGCTTGGTCCTGCTTTGAGCAGGGGGTTGGACTAGATGATCTCCTGAGGTCCCTTCCAACCCTAATAATCTAGGATTCTATGATCACCCCTGCCTGGGTCTGGTTGAATTACAGGAACAGTTCAAAAACAAGACTCAAGGTTCCAAAATATAGGCTGTCTCCACATCTGCAAAGGTAATTCTCTGGAGTCTTCTACCACATCCAGAGCTCTTGTTCTGTCCAAGCCTGCTATTCACGAAGCCACTCCTAGCCCTTCCTAGCTGGAGCTCAAATTTCTAGGTCTGGCTTCCAGTCTCAAAACCCTTCCTTCAGTCAAGGGTCTCCTGCAGGCCCCTCCTGCTTGCTGCAACTCTTCTGCAGCCTCTGCTACAGCTTCCTTTACAAGGCTCAGGTGCCTTCTCTTAAGCCCAACTGGGCAGCAGGTAATCAGTCACAGGTGCGCTGGACCCTGTTCCCTCTTAAAGGGGTCAGTCAGCAGGTGACAGATGCTAACATCTCTGTGAAAAGTGCCATGGGATCAGGACCTTGGTTTTAAAACTCATCTGGAACATGGAATGTCCAACAGCAGAGCATCCCGTACCACAAAGCTGGAGCACTGATTCAAAGCTGGCTCTGAGGGATTCAAAGTTAAGTGTAATGAGTCATTATCACCATTTTCTGCAGCAATGCTGGGTTTTCCTTGAAGTTCTCCCACTAATCCTGACCACGCCAGATCACAAACCAAGAAGATGCCTTCAGAAGTGCAAAGAAGTGATAGAATCAATATACAAAGAGATGGTTGTTTGTAGTCTTAAAGCCTTTATTTTAATGCAAAATAAAACAGGTAAAATTTATATAGTTATATATAACAAAAAAATGCAAAATCATTTATGGTACCAAAATTTTTTCTCAAATTTGGTGTGGAATCTCCCCCCCCCCCGCCAATGATTTCACTGTATTTTTTATTCAACACACACAACCATAGTCAAGTATCATAAAAAAGCGAAGAAATAATAGAAAAGTGACGTATAAACAACACGTCCTGGTTTATTACATGTTGCTAGCAAAGGGCACTCTGCAGAGTGTGCACATAAGGTTAGAATACTCTCGCAAACAACTGCGATCGTGACTGCAGGATAGGCCCTCATCCTGGGAGGAGATAAGCAACTTCAATTCAGTGGAAAGCCTCAGGATCAGGCCCCAGAAGAGTAATGGGACTTACTCAGAACTGTCTTTGTCTGAAAAGCAAATCTTTGAGGATGCTTATGATGATGACGAGGAGGAGGAGGTAGCACTTTCACTCTGTACAAAAATTAGGCAGCATGTGAAGCTATTTCTAGTTTAGGATGTTTGTGTGAGCTGGTGTTCAGGGCTGCAGGCATTATTTAGGGATAGGGGTTGTTTTCATTCTTGAGTCCCCTCCATTTTTCACAAAGACATCTTTGCAAGAGTACCCACAGAGCCTCCTTCTAAGAGCAGTTATCACAGTGGTAATGGTTCCTCACGGGCCAATGTCAGTGGATCACGAGTGCTCGGTCACTCAGCAAGTCACCAGTTTCTATTTGTGTCTCTAAATCCTTCACCGCCCAACTGCCCCTTTACCAGAATCAGAAACCGATGCTGCAACTCAGCCAGCACAGCAGCTTGGGGAGTCACAGCAGCCCTCCTGGCATGCAAGCAGGTTGCTCTTGTTTAATCCCGATTCATGCCACCGTGCAAATGTACAGCGTTCTGCCTCCTGCAGCAACCTGGGCTCTCCTTGCAAACCCAGATCACGGCAGGAAGGTTTTTGCTGGATTGGCACATTTTTGATGAGGGAGTGTGAGGCAACTATGTGTCAAGAGCATTTCAGACACGTAACACTCCAAAACATATGGACATATGGGGAAAAAGAGCAACCTGTTACTGAACGGCTCTTTTTGATTTTGCAAGTGGTGTATTTTCAACTGTCAGTTGTAGCACCTCGTGAAACTTGCACGGTACATATTTTCCACAATATGGTGCTAAAATCATACATTTTACATTGCACAGAAGCAGACTATATATACAGTAGTTATATATCATGCTTTGCAAATACCGTACCGCTACAAGATATTAAACCAGCAAATTGCAATTTTCTCCTAGACCAGCACCATAGATTAATGAGATGGTCTGTAATACCTTTTGCTCCTGTCCCCCAGCAAGGTCAGAAGTTTTCTCCTTCATAGCTTCCAGCAGTGTACGATGTGTCCATATATTATACTAGTATCTACTATTTTTTGTTAAGTCTCTTCTGTGTAACCTGTTGAGTAAGATTAACAGCTTGGAAGGGGCTCCTTTGATCTGTCTCCCCTAACCAAGTGGTGCCATTGCAGTCAATGTGAGCCTTCACAGGAGGTTTCAGGTTACACAGAGACAATTGAGCAAGCCCTTCGAAGGCCATAAATAACCCAGAAGCTGTTTCCATCCTGTTTTTCTTTGGCCCTGGCTCATGAAATACTGTAAATGAGTTCGGTGCGCTGTGCTGCGGAGCATCGGAAGGGTTAGTAGGTAATGGATGATAAGGCAGTAGCTTATATTCAGAGCTGTTCTTAATTGTGGTCTGGCTTGATCAAGCCACTGTCACAAACATATTTGTTTCTTTACAGCGGGATCAAATGCATCTGGGGCTGGATTTCAAAAGATGAAAGGAAAGTATCTGAATTTGTTTTCACTTTGCTTTAGGTGGATGTTCATGTCACTAGCAGCTACCCTGTGGCTGCCAAATCTTTATTAACCGAGTCTACCACCCAGTACGGAAAGCTCGTTCAAAGAAGCACAAGGCTGTGTGTGGCATGTCCCCTACACAGTGTTTCCAGTGGAATGGGAATGCATCTAATGGTTGGAAGAGCCCCTTGGAATGCAGCTGTTCAAACCTGAGTGAGACTCCGATACACCATGCACCAGTCTCTAGAGAGCGAATGAATCCTTACCAGTCCTGATAAAGGGATACGCACCAGATGATCTATAACTGGGAGGTGAGCTGTGCAATGAATCCTGATGCATTTGCTGCGTCCCAAAGGGCGTCAGCCAGGCCAGGTCCCAGACCTCTCCCTCAGAGGGGAGGGGCCCAAACGAGCTTCTGTTGCTTCCAAAGGCAGAGCTTGAAGAACGATGGACACTCAGAAGCTACTTAAAATGTGTTCCTAGTTACAGGCTCTGTGGTTCCCTAAGCAATGCTTAGCATGACAAATCACTGAGCGACGCATCCAAGCATCTGAAGCCCGGTTAGACTGCATAGCAAATGTCTGTGGAGTGGGGAAGCCGCATGGCTGAGAGGCATATTTCAAACTGCCTCAGAGCATCTTTTACCTCCATAAGGCCAGAGCAGCCCTGAGCTAATGTCTGCAGAGAGTTGGGGGAAAGAAGCTAGGTCCTTCTTCTACTTTCGCCCGCTCCCGCCCCACTTGTCCTTCCCCTTGTCTTCTCTTTCTCCATGAACCTCAGCGTCTCTCCTCTCCTCACCTAATTGTTTTAAAAAACCTTAATTGTTTAAACCATTCTCCTCATTCCTTTTCTCTGTGCCCCCAACGTTTCTACAGCAATCTCTCCTCTGTTATCCTCCTCCTCTTCTCCATCCCGTTGCTTTTAAAAGCCTAAAGCCTCCCCCCTGCCCCCCTTTTCCAGTTGCCATGCAGAGCACTGCCAGGCGAATTGGCATTGCTTGGCACTTTGCACAGTACTGGCACTGCCAGAGCCTGAGCTTCCTTGCAGTGATCCCTGCATTAACCGGTGACAATTCGAGCGGCAGGAGCCATGCACACTGACAGCAGAAGAATAGCATAGAAGCTTACAACTGCAGGCTCCGAATTCATTAACTGATATGCCAGCAGACACCTTTATGCAAACCTGACTAGAGTGGGGACAAGTACAGGCTCTGCCCTCCCTGATCCATCTGAATACTTGATGGAGTAACAATTTAATAGCACTTACTGTACTTCACCCCTCGGGCCAGATCCTCAGCAGGTATAAATAGGATTAGCTCCACTGAAGTCAAGGAAGCTACACTCATTGACAGCTGCTGAGCACCTGGCCCCTAGGCCTTCCATTTAAGAGCTGTGCACTGCATAATATACGTACACATGAGAACAGGCAGACAGACATTTTTCAGATGGTTGCCTCATCCCCTAATGATCCTGTAGGAGAGTTCTATGAATACTCTCCAAACTGCCCAAGTTTAGTTCATTTTAGTCCAACTGCGTTATCTGCAATATGAAAAGAGGATAAACTTGATGCAGAACTACCAAAAATGAGGGCTCCCAGATGCATGTTCCAGCAAACAAGCAGAAAGAGGAAGATACAGGCAAGATTAAAACCCAGTGATTATGGCATTCTCAAAATATAAAACTGCTGATTCGAGTGGGAGTGGAACAGCCCGGAAGTCACTGGTAAAGTCACCACTGCACACGGCACTAGATTACACAAGACTCTCTGATCCCGAGAAGAGCAGCACTGCACTGAACACAGTGTCAGGTCACCAGAAGGCTTCTGTGATATAATACTTCTGTGGTGTAGATCCAAAATGGACTCTGGTGATAATACCACTGGCCTTTTACAGAGGGTGCCCTGTGTCTGTATGTGTGTGTAGCCAGATGTGGTAAATAGCCCTGAGCTGTACTAACAGTTGGACTTACTTTTCAGCCATCACTTTCTATTTTTAACTGGTGTTAAAAACATCTGAACGTCTGGTAATGCACGTACCTAAAAGACACAGTCTCTTAATTTGATATGGCCCAAGATTCCTATGAAAACAAACCTATCCTGAGGCAGGTTCAGTAAGAATGATTCCAGTTAAGGTGCCATTCCTACATGCAGTTAAGCTTGCTAGGACCAACTGTAAAAAAGGGAAGGCCAGGAATCCTCCATCCCAGCCCATGTTGACAAAGTCCAGTTTCAGGCTATACAGCTGCAGTCATGGGATTCTTCTGCCTGGAATCCTGATGTCTATATTGGTATTGATCCGGGCTGCTCCCACGCTGTCCTGTTCGGCCCATTTCATTATAAGCTGGCACTCTGTGCGGCTGGGGAGGTGAAGGTGGGACATCCTGGCGGAGGGGTCCCTTGTGCTGGGTGGTTAGTTGCTGGCCTGGGTAATACTGGGGATACCGCAATTCTGCTGCCCTCATGTCTTGTGCACGAGAGTAGTTTCCTTTAGAGGGGTGGACAGCAGGCTGCCCTCCTTGGTAGTATGGAAGATCTCGCTCTTTGTATATCACTCGGGGCCCTGTTAAATACTCCATTGGTTCTGCTGGGCCACACCTGGGAAGGAAGAAAATACATCTAGATAAATGAAGCAGTATTCCAAGCCAGCAACACACTGTAGTTAAAGTTCTACATTTAATGTGGGACAGGAAATGGCACCTCAGCTGTAACTTGACCTGATGAGTCAAAACAGAACTTGAGAGTAAAAAAAATCCTCCCAGCTACATGATGCAGTATTTCTAATTCACAGGATACTGGGCGCCAGCGTCCTGCGCCCATCACAGCCCACTGACAAAGGAAGAGCTCTGCAGCTCACAAAGCCAGTTTGCCATAATGGAAACAAAGATCCTTCAAACAATGTGTGTTTGACTGTGTCTTATCTAGCCTGAGGATAAACAGATGAGTTTGGGCTACAGCTTTGCAAATCCCATAAGCCGTATGTGCACAAATAATCACACCTCCCAGCCCTGGCCCATTTTTTTCTTCTAACATGTCAGACTGTAAAACTCTCAAAACACCATAGTTGGAAATCTTGGAACTCCTGGAAGAAACAACAGGGATGTTAGGATCCAGTGTCTGTGTTTCATGGGCTAGCCGCCAGTGAGGTTTCAAAAAAACCCCGTGAGCTGGAGAGCCTGATGTTAAGTCTGCTCTGTAACTTGTCTGCATCCATAAGGGTTTGGCAAGCTCTGGTGCATGTGAAAAGCAACATGTGAACACGTAATCCCAGAGGATGTGCTATAAAGTGCCCTCTGTACCTTTCTGTGTCTTAAATGCCATGATTTACACTAATGAGGGATTGATAGTTCTCCCTAGAATAGTTTAACATGTGATACTTCTAAATGGCAAAAATAATTGTTCTGCATAGATATGTCACTGCAGCATCCACAACAGTTCAGCACTATTAGGAGTTTTACCGTTGTGACTGCGAATGTCCTTATACTTCACTAGGGCAAAACCTCCCATTGACTTCAGCAGAATTTTTTGCCTGAGGACAAGCTGAAGGAACTGCAGGATTTTGACCCAAAGAGAAGACTGAAAATGTAAATTAGACACCTGCCCTGGGGCACAGGACTACACTCATCAGCGGTTGTTGAAATACCTTTTTGTGGATTTATTAAAAAAAAAAACTCTGTTGTAAAAGATATCAGGTGTCCAATTTGCTGATGACTTTCACTTCCTCCACCAAACTCTCTTTTGTTCACACAGGGATTTTATAAGCATGCTTCTCATTTTTTAACCCGGGCGCCCCTCCCAGATGCCATCGAAAATTGTTTTGCATGAAGTGAAACACAACATGTGGTTTTCTGCTGCACTCGTTTAAGCCCCTGGGGTAAATCACAGACATAGGCAATGAACAAACATTATCTGCCTTGAAATGAACCTACAACACTCCCCCTGGAATCGCTTAGTGCAAATGTTTCCTGTTTAAAATGGAAAGAGAGAAAGGAAGAATTCCAGGCCTTGGACTTTTAGGACCCTACGGTCCCCAGAGACGTTTTGCTTTAAAAACAGAACATTATAAAAGACAGGCCCTCCTGTTTTTTTCATGAGACAGTCCAGGCAAAGTGCTGAAGGGGTTGAAGCCACCCTCTGAGATACTAAAAGGACTCTTAACCCACATGTGTTCAGACCACTGGTATCTCTACTCTCACACACAGGCCTTGCAACAAAGTCTAACTTCCACAGCAAGCCAAAGGGCTGCTCTGTGTGTTTCTATCAGAGGTGGTAAGAACGATGACAAGACTGGTGGACGGGCCATCCACACCATACCTTGCAACTGGAAGCTTGTGCAAGAGAAATTAAAAGAGAAGCAGTTGTGTGTCAAGGAATAAAACAACGGGAACAAATGTTAGTGTGTCATACTTGGCATTAGTTTCCCTTTTCAAGACTCGAGAGACTAGCAATGCTTAAAAGGATATTTGTCAAGATAATGGTCATATGTTTTAATGTAATTTTTCTTAGCTGTTATTAGAATTTTTGCTAAATTGTGTTTTAAAAAATCAAAATAATGCAAATGTGCTTAGGACAGATGCAAAGCTCAGAGGGAATCTGGGCAGCTTTGAATTGGGCCCTTAATGCAAAGCTGAACTTATGATTTTAAAGTATTTCAAATGTAATTGGTGCAAAACAGATTTGGTTAAAGCTGCAATTAGAGTTGCTCTTGGAACAAGCTCCTGTGCATCACGAGTTGCACCCTCAACAGACCTTCACTCTTCAAGGGTCTGGATGTGGCAAAGAAGGAGCATTACACAGCGTGGAGGAGGGGCAGGAGACCGTAGAACAGGGGTCAGCAACCTATGGCACACGTGCCAAAGATGGCACGCAAGCTGATTTTTAATGTCACGCTTCTGCCTGCTGGGGCCTGCTCAACCCGCTGCCGAACCCAGGCCGGCAGCTGGGACCCTGGCAGGCAGCAGCGTGCCATTAAAAATCCTGCCCGGCCTGGTCCAGCCTGCTCTTCTCCACCCCTCCCGCCGGCATTTGCACATGCTTTCCTGACCTCCGTCACTTCCGGTGGGAGGTTGTTTCTGCTTGGGGCAGCGAAAACAGTAGAGCGGGCCCTGACTGGCACACGAAACCTTAAATTGGAGTGAATAAATGAAGACTCGGCACACCACTTCTGAAAGGTTGCCGACCCCTGCTGTAGAGCATAGGCGCTGACTTCCTCTGTTTCCGGAGGGGGGCGGGGGGGAAGCTCTACCTCCACTCCACTCCACTCCTTCCCACAAACCCCTGTCTCTGCTCCACCCCTGCCTCGTTCCACCCTTTCCCCAGGGGTGAGCTGCAGCCGGTTCGCATGGGTTCACGCGAACCCGTTGTTAAATTTAGCAGCCATTTTAGAACCGGTTGTTAAGGGCTGCTAAATTTAACAAAAGTTCCGGCCCAAACTCACTTCCCGCTCCTCTCCTGCTCCGCCCCCTTCTCCTCCCCCTCCCCTGCTTCCCGCGAATCAGATGTTTGCGGGAAGCCTGAACAAGCAGCATGGAGGCAGGTAAGCTGGGGCGCGGAGGGGGAGGGGAGGTGCGGCTGGCTCAGCAGCTCCCGGTCCCAGACCGCGGCTCCCTCCAGCCCAGCGCCGGCCCGGGGAGTCGGGCCGAGCGGCTGCCGCCGAGCAGCTGGGCCCCGTGCCGGCCTGGGAGTTGGGCCGAGCGGCTGCCGCCGAGCGGCTGGGCCCCGTGCCGCCCGGGAGTCGGGCAGCGGCTGCCGCCGAGCGGCTGGGCCCGTGCCGCCCGGGAGTCGGGCCGAGCGGCCGCCGAGCGGCTGGGCCCCAGTGCCGCCCGGGAGTCGGGCCGAGCGGCTGCCGCCGAGCGGCTGGGCCCCGTGCCGCCCGGGACTCGGGCCGAGCGGCTGGGCCCCGGTGCCGGCCCGGGGAGTCGGGCCGAGCGGCTGCCGCTGAGCGGTGCCTGCTTTGGTCCGGCCGGGCTCGGGGAGTTGGGCCCCGCGGCGCCGGTCGTGGTCCTGGCAGAGTGGACCCGGTCCCCAGGCAGTGTGGTAAGGGGGCAGGGAGGGGGTGGGTTGTGGGGGAGTGGATAGGGGTCAGGGCAGTCAGAGGGCAGGGAACAGGGGGATTGAATGGGGGCAAGGGTCCCGGGGAGCAGTCAGGAAAGAGCAGGGTTGGATGAGGTGGTGGGGGCACTCAGGGACAGAGAGAAGGGGTAGTTGTATGGGGTAGGGGTTCTGGGGGGCCATTGAGAATGAGAGGAGGGCTTGGATGGCGGCAAGGGGCAGTCAGGGGACAGGGAAGGGGGGGGATGGGTCAGGGGTCTCGGAGTGTGTGTCAAGGAACATGAGGGGTTGGATGGGGCACGACCCCCCCCCGGAGGGGGGGGGAAGGAGGGAACCCGTTAAAATTTGGAGGGAGGAGGGAACCGGTTGTTAAAAATTTGGCAGCTCATCACTGCCTTTCCCCCACTCCTCCTCTCCCCAGGGCCAGCTCCAGGCACCAGTGCAGCAAGCAGGTGCTTGGGGCGGCCAAGGGGAAGGGGAGGCACGTCGGGCTCTTCGGCGTCAATTCGGCAGCGGGTCCCTCAGTCCATCTCGGAGGGAAGGACCTGCCGCCGAAGAAGAAAGCGGCACAGTGGAGCTACCGCTGAAGTGCCACTGATCGCGATTGTGTTTTTTTAATTTTTTTCGCCGCTTGGGGCGGCGAAAACCCTGGAGCCAGCCCTGCCTCTCCCCCAGTGCCGCCTGCGCCCTGCTGAATAGCTGATCAAGGTGGGCAGGAGGCACTGGGAAGGAGGGGTAGGAGCTGATTGGCGGGGCTTCTGGTGGGTGCTCCGGAGCACCCACGGAGTCGGCGTCTATAGGGAATGGCTTTTTTTCAGGAGAGCTGAGTGTGCTGGGGATGTGGAACCCTTCAGAGTAACATTTGGGAAGGAAGAAACCAGGTTCCACCGTAAAAGTATTGGGATCAGGTTTGATGGCCAATTTTACCCATGCAGGGCGTTCCCTCTCCAGGCCCCTCTTCCAGGGGTGGAGTACAAACGGCTCAGCAATGCCTATGGGGTCAGGGTTGGCAGCTGGAGGACGGTCAGGCTGGGGAAGGAGTGGGTAGAGCCGGGCATGGTTCCACTTCACACAGACGCGTCGGAAAAGCCCATGTGTTAATCCTTGTGCAGCTTCTGCCATCCTTCGGCTAAAAAGCCACAAACACTTCAAGGGAGTCTCTGTGGGCAGGGAAGGCTGGGGGAGCCCTGGCAATTCTGCTCCGCTGGCGACCCCTGAGGAGAACGATCTGAGGGAAACTCAACAAAGGGTCCTTGTAGATGGGTCAGCCCCCCTTGCCCAGCTCACTTCCCCAGGGTATTTCTGAAAGAAGGGAGGGGATGACCCAGGCCATTGTTCCTATTTATAATAAGCCCTGGATGTTGAAACTGAACAGTTCCCTGATGATTCATTCTAGATCATCTCATGATCCCTTCTGGCCTTTAGCTCTATGTTTCTATTACTCTCTCCCCTCCCCTCCCCTGCCTCATGCTTGTTGGTTTCTTATGGGTGATTTCCTCCCAAATCCAGACCTGCTGGCATTAGTGATTTTAAAAGGGCGTCGGAGAGTGGCTCGAAGCACTTTCTGAACCCTAACCCTAACCCAACTCCCCATGTCACATTAAGCAGCAGCTACGAATTTGTAAGATGAAGAAAAGGAAAGAATAGCTGGCGCTTGACCAACCCTGAACGTCCCTTTTATTATTTTTTTAAGTGGTCAGAAAGTCAGTATTTTTAAGGCAGCATCAGAAATGCCGCCACCAGGAAAAGCTGCATTCACACGAATAAAGGGAGATTTGGGGGCAATTTCTAAGAATGGTGATTCCAGAGAGTGAATGCATTGCCACTTGGAAGCACCTCAATTTTCATCTGACCTTATACAGTCTGCTTGTGTATGTTATTACTTTTCTTTAAAAAAAAAAACCAACAACAAAAAACATCCATAAGCCAAACCAAACACCTTTTCAATTGCAGCCCCTTGGACACGGTGTTCATTTCTGAGCAGAAGCAAAACAACTCTGCATTTTCTCTCAGCAGAGGCCCTAATGAAATTCTTTCCCCCTCCCGCTCTGTTTTTGTTAGCTCCTGGTGGGTTCAGAGTTCAGAAGGCTGGCTCACACCTCCTCAGTGACCCACAACTTGTGGGTCAGACCAACAACCAGAAGTGGAAAATCACTGACCCATGGGACCCATCCAAACCCCACAAATTGGGTCAAGCAGGTCCAGCCACTCCAAAGGGCCTGATTAGGAGCGTGCCCTTTAAGAGGACACGCTGAGCATGAACTGCCCTGTGTCAGCTGTTTGCTTTCTGGTCAGTTGTTTGACCTAGGGGGCCAGTGGGCTTAATGGCTGGCTGCAGATGGGGAACTTACACAACAGCACGGGAAGGAGCTGATCTTGTAGCTCAGCCTTTTACTGACTGGCTCACTTATGCCTTTTCCCAGTGAAGGAGTAGGGAGCAGAAGATGCAGGACCAGCTACGTTAATATACTTCTTGTTAAGGAAGTTGTAGAAAGAGAGAAGCAGGAGCACTGACTTCAAGGAAGGAATCAAAGCCATTAGAGCTGCATGAAAATTCTCCCCCAAATAATGACCTGATGTAGGCAAAGTGCATTTCAAAAGCCTGTTTACTGAATTGTGATGATGGGAAATACGATTCCTCACCTCCACAGAGAAGGTATGGCACAGACAGAAGTAGTGCAAACTTCCCCACATTTCCTGCAAACTTGTTTCAACCTTAACTGACTGGTTTGGAGCTGTGCTGGTTGATCTTCAAAACACTGATCAGTTAGGAACTCTGATCCATTTCTGTAATTAGGAGTCCAAGATAACCCTTGTTTTAAAGGTGACCTGCAAAGGATGATTAAAATATTGTGCTTGGGCCCTTTTTTACTTCTTGCTGATGGTTAAAGAAGGCCTGAACATCTTTTCTTTTCCTGCTTGTTTTTACCTTAGAAATATCAAGAATGTCTGATATTCCCTGGTTTTGCTACGAATCTCAGAAAGCTTTCAGGGTTGTTTACAACACAACTGAAAGGAGCAGACTCTTTAAGGAAGATCTTCCTCTTTCCAGAATGTTAATTAGTGATTGACATTAAATGGGTGTAAATAAAAAACGGACTACAAATCGTTTCCCCTCTCACTTGCTCAACTTCTGCTCTCTTGGGTCTTGTGATGTCCCCATTTCAGTAATTCTCCAGTTAGCAGAGAAAAGAATTTCTCCTACCCTGATGGGAAGTACTTGTTGAAATACACCCCAAGAAGTCATGTACTTTGTAGCTAATAGAAACCCATACTTGGCTGCAGACTCTTTTGCATCCTCTTCCATGACTGTTTAGTCTATGCAAGAGATCCTGGGTGATGGCATGAGGCAACAAAGGCAGTGATTAGAGTGCCAAAGAGAACAGAGTCCTGTCTGTGTCCCAGGATGTCAGCAAAGCATTCTCTATATATGCATCACAATGGAGTGCCGCCTGTTCTCTGTGATAAGGGCCCTAACTACATATAAAGAAGAAGATAAAAACCAAGAACAGATCTAGGAATTAAATAAGGCAAACAATCAATCTTATAACAAACATACAAAGTGTTTCTTCTGAGAGTGGACCTTATAAAACTGTTTCTGACTTATATTTTTAAAAATCCTGGCTCAATGGCTATGTAGTCTCGCTCTCTGATATTTAAAGTCACAGCACATAATAGAGAAAGCAGTGCTGGTTCTAGGCAGTAGCACCAAAAACTTCAGTAGCTTAATATTCAGTGTGCAGTACCTAAAAAGTCAATACAGGTTTTTTAAAAAGTCACTGCATGGTTCTGAGTTTCATTAAAGTCTCTCATTTGCAGGCTGGTTACTCCTGAAACAAATTTTCTGTGCCATTTCAAACCAATATTTATCAATTAAGATCATGTTTTTTGCATTTAAAAAGCTGAATGGAACCAAATTTTGTATCCTATTACGAGGAGGAAACTGCAGCACAAGGCACTGCTCTGTTGCTGCTGTCAGTGAGAGATGGTTGTACCTCTCGGCAGAAGGCAGATGTCTAGCAATGTCACACTAACCTCAAACACACCACACACAGATTATTTATGGGCTGAGCTGGTGGAGGTGCTTTCTCCTCCTGTTCTTTTATCAACAATGCACAACTAAAAAATCAGATAATGTAAACTAATACAATCCTAGTGTCTCATGTAGCACATGCCACGCAGAGAGAGCTGTTTTTAGTTGGAGCACTGTTGTTTGGAATTCCTTCAGTGTCAGATTTCCAGTTACCAGACCCCTCATCCCTGGTGAAGGCACGAATGCGGTTAGACAGGATTAGCAGAACACTTTGCAATGTATATTACATAGCTTTGATTTCTATAGGCTTTGCGGACCCATAAAAATAATGATCATTTCATGACCTATACTACTGGGGGGGGAAATGGAAAAACATCTACTTTTGCTACTTGTGTTTGCTTTGGATTGCAAGGAGGAGAGGTCCCTCACAGTTTGCTGGGAATTCAAGCAGGGATCAATTACAGACACAAAGCAGATACCTAGGGCCTGATTCTCCGTTCACAGCAGTTTTACACTGTTGAAACTCCTCTAACTTCACCAGTTACCCCTGACTGATCTTAGCATAAGAGCTTGTCTGCACAGTTTTTGTGCTGCTATAAGAAAAGAGTTAAAGTTTTGAATATAGTTTAGAAACCAGTATAAAGTAGTAAAGTCCCAACTATGTGTGCAGTTAGACCACTTAAAGGTGCTCATATTGGTATAGTTATAGCAGGACAAAAACTGTGCGGAGACCAGCCTTAAGTGCCCGGAAAATCAGGCCTTTTTCTATTTGAAAGCATATCATGGATAGCCTCTAACCAATACAAAGTATTGGAGCTGACTGAATCATAGAATATCAGGGTTGGAAGGGACCTCAGGAGGTCATCTAGTCCAAGCCCCAGACAGATTTTTGCCCCCGATCCCTAACTGGCCTCAAGGATTGAACTCACAACCCTGGGTTTAGCAGGCCAATGCTCAACCCACTAGCAAATGCTAGTCAGAGATCTTATGAAAACATAGCTTCTGTTTGCAGGGCACATTTTAAGGGGGTCAGCAGGTGATGCATGTTTATGGGCACTGGAAGGGAAACGATGGCAGAAGAACACGATGCAGAAAAATAAGGTCTTGGATGGACAATGCGGTATCCTGGGTGGATTAAAAGGACTATTCATCCATAAAGAGATTGGCAGAAGATCATACAGAATGGCCTGCCATGGCTGCACACTTTCTGTAATGGAGACTCCACAGAAGCAGCAGCATAGGGGCTCATTTTGAGAGGCGCTGGGCACCTGAACTTATTAGGAGTTGAAGATATTTATCAGGTGCTCAGTGCCTCTCAAAATTGGGACCCAAACAGGGAATTTAGCTACTGATGACAACTCTCCACGTAGGCCAAAAGAGGTACAGAAAGAATAAACAAAAATGCAATTTAATAACCTGAAAGAACATTTTAAAAACTTCTATTATGAGATGACAACAACACATGATGTGAGGCTTTCCCTAGGGAGCTTAATGATTCCTTTTGTACATATGAGCACCACCGTAACGGCAACTGCACTGAGCCTCTTATAGAAAATAGGAATAAACTGTGCTCTAGTCTGGCCAGCATCAGAATTTAGGGAGAGATTTTCACAAAACACTCAGCACTGGCTAAACTCTGCTCCTATTGAAAGTAAGTGTGAAACTCCCATTGATTTCAGTGGAAGGAATTAGGCCAACTTTTGAAAATCCCACCCTCTGTGCAAAAGCCACCTCCCACCCACAAATATCAGGAGCCATGATAATTAAGTAATTAGGTTAAAAACCTAAAAAACTCCAAGCACAGTGGTTGGTATTTTATAAGTACCTGATACGGATACAAGACAACTGCTGTGGTAATTTTCCCTAGGTCGCTCCCTCTCATTTTGTTCCTATGCTCTCAAGCGTGGTACATCTCCTCTGGTGGGGTATATGGAATAAAGAATTGCCTGTTGAGCAAGACATTTCTATTCTGTGATCTTTTCAAGCTTACAGGGGTCTTAAATAGATCCGTAACTTAAGTGGTGAATCCTTACCACATATGTCATTTTGAATGTTACTCATTATTCGACACTGCATAATGCCTTGTGAGTCATTAACCTCTTGGCATAAGCAACCCAGTCTCAATACTAGGCAGTCGTGTCTCTTGCACTGGGAACCTCCACGTACTATCATGTGAAAGGCCTGGATTAGATTTTCAGGTCCCCTTGGCCTTTTGTTTCCTAGATCAGCAAGCGCTGAAAGCTCACTATAGAGACGAAAGTTCTCAGCCTTTTGCAAGACTGTCTTGCATCACGCTGCAATAACTTCTCTGACCAATCAAGGGAGTTATGCACTAATCGGAAAACTATCCAATCTGTCTTGACTATTGTAACACTGAGGTCTTATGACCTGTGGGCAGGTGTGAACCAAGGGGAGATTTTGTGCCTGGGGAGGGCCAGAGGATGATGGTGGTGGTGGTGGGGGGGGGATCAAGTTACATTCTGAGCGTAGAAAAATCTATTAAATCCATTTTTATACGAGGAATCTTGTATTTTCAAACCTTAAACAAATGAAGCCTATGTAAGAGGGTTATTTTCAGTATTACCAGCTCAATACACTAAAAGTCACTCAATATCAAGCTCACACATCTGAAGCCGGCAAAAGAAAAGAAAGCTCAGGACCCCGCTGAATACTACATCTAGATTTAGACTCATACCCAAGGATGACAAATACTGAACAGGTGCAACACTGCCACTACTGTGAGCTATGTTATACTGAAGTCTCTCTGGATGATGTTATTTGTATTACATGAGCCCCTAGAGGCTTCCAGTTAATATTGGGACTCCATTGTACTAGGCACTGTAAGAGACAGTCACTGCCCCCAAAAGATTACTGTCTAACTAGACAAATCAAAGGGTAACGGGGAAAGAGAAGAAGAGAGGAGGGTAAGGTGACTTGACCAAGGTCACCTAGCAAGTCAGTGGAAGAACCAAGACTAGAATGCAAGTTAGTCCAGTGTCCTACCCAGTACTGCTGCTTTGCTGGGTGCTGCCAAGGTGGAAATTAAAGTTCCCGCGGTGTTTTAAAAAAGGAAATCCCAGTGCCCCAGCCAAAATTTCTTCTCTTAAAAAAAGCACCCAGGTTGTGTGTAATGTCCAGGGCTGCATGAGAGCTATTGCTGAACATTAATAGTTCCTCCTTTTGCCTGTACACTCGCTGAACTACAAGTATCCAATTCATTCTGCACAGCGCTTTGAACGACACTAAAACCAAATTCCATTCCATTTGTCACATGAAATGAATTTAAAGCACAGTGATTATTCAGCTGTGTTGTTAAAATGATTTTCAACAAATAATAGAAGTCATTAAAAGAGTCTTTCGAAGTAATAACAACCCAAGCTGAGATTTTCACTATTCAGCCATTGGGATCTGAACATACTGTCTGCTCTTCAGCAGGCTAGTCAAAACCTGGAAGAATGGGTTATTAATGTTATTACCAAGCTTTTATTTTTTTTAAAAATCATTCTTCATCTAACTTAAAGCATTCCTAGCAGTTTTCCCTCCATTGCCATGATGGAGCACGGCTGTCAGCTCTACCTCCCATGGTACAAACTGGGTGGTAAAATCATGCTTCAATACATAAAGGAGATATACAGTTGGAATTAATGGTAGCTGGTTATTTTCCTCTTCATTTCTTTTTGTTTCTGGATTCAGTTAAACTCACTGAGACGTCCTGTTTTGTTTTTTCTTCCTTGCAGTAAAACCAAAGCTAAAAGTCCTAAGGAAACTGACAGTTGCTTTTGCATAAAAGGTTTTGTTGTCTTTCTTTAGATGCTATTTCAACCTGCATTGTCTCCAAGCCTCTGATTTATTGATTTGTTCCTAAACAACTCAAAGAAAGTGTAAATTCATCCTTTATTCCCTATGTGTATTTTGTTTGAGTGTAGACATTTACTTCTACACACATTTACATACGCTGGTAGACCAGGGGTTTCAATCTTCCTAGCACTGTGACCCCCTTCTGACAACAAACATTTCTACACATCCCCAGAAGGGAGGTCACGAAAGCTTCAGCCCACCGAAGCCCCACCGCCCTGAGTGGGGTGGCCAAATCCAAAGCCCAAGGGCTTCAGCTCCAGGCAGGGAGCCTGTAACCTGAGCCCCGCCACCCAGGGCTGAAGCCCTCAGGCAGGGGTCGGCAACCTGCGGCATGCGGGCTGATTTTTAGTGGCACACTGCTGCCAGCCGGGGTCCCGGCCGCTGGCCCCGCTCAGCCTGCTGCTGACCTGGATTATGGAACCCCAGACTAGCAGCGAGATGAGCTGCTCAGCCCGCTGCTGGTCTGGGGTTCCAGCCGCCGGCCCCTTGCCAACCAGGGTCCCAGCCGCCGGCCCCTCTCAGCCTGCTGCTGGTCTAGATGGATGGAACCCCAAACCGGCAGCGGGCTGAGTGGGACCGGCAGCCAGGACCCTGGCTGGCAGGGGCGGACAGACCCCAGACCGGCAGCAGGCTGAGCGGGACCGGCGGCCGGGACCCTGGCTGGCAAGGATGAATGGAACCCCAGACCGGCAGCAGGCTGAGCGGGACCGGCGGCCGGGACCCTGGCTGGCAAGGGCGAATGGAACCCCAGACTGGCAGCAGGCTGAGCGGGACCGGCGGCCGGGACCCTGGCTGGCAAGGATGAATGGAACCCCAGACCAGCAGCAGGCTGAGCGGGACCGGCGGCCAGGACCCTGGCTGGCAAGGGCAAATGGAACCCCAAACCGGCAGCGGGCTGAGCGGGACCGGCAGCCGGGACCCTGGCTGGCAGGGGCTGACAGAATCCAGGCCGGCAGCGGGCTGAGTGGGACCGGCGGCCAGGACCCTGGCTGGCAGGGGCTGACAGACCCCAGACTGGCAGCGGGCTGAGCGGGACTGGCGGCCAGGACCCTGGCTGGCAGGGGCGGACAGACCCCAGACCGGCAGCAGGCTGAGCGGGACCGGCAGCCGGGACCCTGGCTGGCAGGGGCGGACAGACCCCAGACTGGCAGCAGGCTGAGTGGCTCAGCTCGCTGCTGGTCTGGGGTCTGTCTGCCGCCTGCGCTGCAGGTCTGGCACGCGAAACCTTAAATTAATGAAGACTTGGCACAGCACTTCTCAAAGGTTTCCGACTCCTGCCCTAGGGCTTCAGCCCTGGGCAGTGGGGCTCAGGCGCTGGCTTCAGTCCCAGAACCCAGCAAATCTAACGCCAGCCCTGATGACCCCATTATAACAGGGTAGCAACTTTGGGGTCCTGACTCCCAGTTTTAGACCTGCTGGTGTAGACTATAGATTTCTCAACATACTGCGCTCCATTAATACTCCGCTAACCACCCCCTCTTCAGCTAGTCAGGAAACATCAGCTGCAATAATTTATATAATATAAATCTAAAGGTTTATAATAGGATAAGTGACTGAACATATAATTTTACAGCTGCAGTTAAGGCACTTACAAAGTGTGTAAATCTCCATATTTGTGAAGGCAAATCAGGTAATTATACCTGACAACTACTCACTTTACAGCCACAAGCAAGGTCACAAATATTGTGGGGCTCCTCGAGTTTGGCCCTAAATAACAGGGGCCAAATCCTGGAACCCGTGCACACCTGTGAACTGGGAATCTCCCAGGCGGAGAGGACAGGAATCCTCCGCCCAGTGCATGGAGTAGCTGTAGTGTTGCCTAGAGGCTACTACAACATTACGGCTGCAATACCCTTGGAGCTGGGGTACATGTGAGCTGTGTTTATGCTGGTTTATTCTTAAAATCTTCCGCTGTTACACTAGCGTAAGCACAGCTGCATCTGGGGAACAACTGTAGACTGGACACACTCTAGCTAAAGGTTTTACACTGCCTACAGAATGATCTTTTTTTAAATTGCTGCCCATCACCGTAGTATCTGAGCATTTTCCATGTAAAGGCAATAGCAAAATCTGCAGTGGATTTCAGGGGCTCTCTGCCATTTGTTCCCTTTCTGGCTCAAAACTGAGGAGCAGGGCATGGGGTTTTTACCACCATTTTGCCTAATTCAGATCAGACCAGGTGTAGCCCTCTTTTTACACTAGAGACAGTGCAGTATGCAAGACGATTTAAAGAAAAATGACAGTGTGAACACCACCTTCTGTGTAAGGGAAATGGTCAATAGATCTGCCTAGTCATGGATCCAAGCTCTTCCACATCTCAACCCTTCCCCACGCCTCTAGGGAAACAGGAAGCCTCCACAGAGCAGAGCTCTGAAGATCACTGAGGATGCAGAGTCCCTGAGCAGTCTCCCCAGTCCAGTCCCATTCCTTTCCACAGCACAACTGCAGTTGAGGAAGGGCCAAGATATGGCCACAGGCATTGTAAAAAGTTAGCTAAAAGTAAATGTGTAATACTGACAGGATTCAGAACTAGAAGGCTGTAATGCTGTTGTAGTGATAGATGGCTACTGAGAGGTTAACCCATGGCTCTGTGGAATGAGTGTTTGTGCCCCATCTCTGTCTGAATTCTCTGTCTCTTGCATGCATTTTATAAATACTGCATGTATTAACTGCTATCAGGTAGTTAAGCAGTGTGAACTTACCATTCAATTGTTTTACTTGTTTCCAAAGTCCTTGTTATTCTCCAAAATGGCAGCCTGGGATGGTCTGCTTATTTGATTAGATTAAGAAGGTTTAATTAACCTAATTCTAGTAGCAGGAAGCATATTGTACTGAAAAATGAGAAACAGCTGTGAATCCATTTAATTCTTCAAATGCCACCTCAACACATACAGAGTGTGTGTGTGTGTGTGTGTGTGTGTGTGTGTGTGTGTGTGTGTGTGTGTGTGTGTGTGTGTGTGTGTGTGAGAGAGAGAGAGAAACATCAATGTGATGTTAAGTTGTGACTTTAACTGCACAAAATTCAGGAAATTCAAGAAACAGTTCCCACAAGCAACTGTAATTCACCCCTTTGTGCATATGTAGTATTTTTATTACTATACACAGCATTAACTTTAATGCTTTTAGATATATATGAGCAATGTGGCCTGTTCACAGATGTGGAAACCATAATTGCTGACTTTTATGTGCTTAAAAATCTCCACATTAACATCATGGAAGTATTTTTTTTCCATTTTGTTGCATTTGATTTCCTTCTTTAAAAGAGTAAAATGCACATAAACAATTTAGTGCATATTCCTAGGTATTAGGCTGCGTGCGGGGGGGAGGGGGGATTTCCACAGGGTGTGTGTGTGTGTGTGTGTGTGTGTGTGTGTGTGTGTAGGGGAATCTTCACACACAGACCGCAGAGGGCCATGCTCACATGGTACAATAGCCAGTGAATGTGTGTAGGAGTGAATGCACTGGGCCCAGCCATATCCTCCAGTCCTTGCCCACCTTGGATAGCCTCACAGATCTATATTTCATGTACAAGATGTGCACCCCCTGAACCACGGCATAAGGGAACCTCCATGCCAAGAGGAGTGGTAGGATATGCCCAGAAGTGAGGGAAATAGAAGAAACAGGACCTCCTTAGTGGAACCTGTTGAGAATCTGGAAGATATTTCAGAGTGGTTTAAAGAAGGAATCTCTCAATTTGGCCAACTATGATGTAAAGAATTAAATTCTAACACTGAAACAAATATTTTACATAATGAATCAATCAAAGAATTACTCTTGCTTCAGCATATTTAAATCAAGGAAATCATCACTGACAATAAAGACCTATTAAAATAGCTCATTGAAAGCCACAGTTCCCCAGGCTGCTGATTCACTAATGAATGACAAAGGTCACTTCGATACAACACAGTGCAATGTATTTTTAGACCATATAGTGCAATGTATCTTTGTGCAGGATGTTTGTAAAAAGCATCAGGATGCTTCCCAGGGGGAGGTAGAGCAGAAAGAATGCTTCACCATGGCTGAATACAACAGAGGCAGGAAGGGCAATAATGCAATGAAATGAGAAACATGGTGGCAATACATTAATTGCTGTTTGGTCCAAAGACTTCAATAAATTTTGGATTAGGCCTTTATAAAGGGAAATGACATTAAGAATAGAAGAACCAAATAAATTCATGAAATATCTGTATCCAGGGAGTCCCCAGCAAGTACTGTAGTTAAGGCTCAAAATCAACAACCTAATGGAGAAATTGAACCCCCCAAAGTACTAGATTTGGATTGCTAAGCAAGCCCACTGTACATATTGAAAAGTTCTGTTACATTATTTTCTTCTAAGAAAAGAAAGACTGGAGTAAAATGATTTTCAAACTTTCAACTAAATTTTCATTGTCCAGAGAGAACTCTGAATTCTGCATGCAATCAGAAAGGAACAGGATATTGCACTGAATGGATCTTAATTACATTTTGTGGATGTTGTATCTAATTAGGAACACAGGTATCAGACCAGTGGGCTATCTATTTCAATATGTTGTCTCTGACAGTGGCCAGAATCAGACCTTTCTGAGAAAGTTTCACAAAATTCCATTGTGGACAATTATGGCATAACCCAACAAATAAGGAAGCTTCTTCCCAACCTCATCAGTTAGTTGTTGGCTTATGCCTCAAAGCATAAAGAACATATTTTAAAAAATGCAAACAATTGTAAAAAATGAACCCATAGGTTCTAGAACACAATTCTGCAGTAAGAGGTGGATCCAAAGCTGCAGAATAACAGAACACTTGGTGCAGAGCCTGTGCTACTGGAAGTTATCAAAACCCAGTTTTAAAGATTTTCAATGCAAGATCTTCAGATGAGCCAAGATAAAATTCAGATCCTGAACTGAGCATCCATCCCCAAAGTTCAAAGGTCTGAGTTTTGGGAATTGGCAAAGCCCATCATAGAAATAAGTGCCAGCTGTGATGTTTAACACCCAGGTCTGTACTTTTCCAAAGTTCAGGACTGTTCCGATCTGCGGTTTTGGCTCACACACATCTACAGCAGCCTTCAACTACCTGAAGGGGGGGTTCCAAAGAGGATGGAGCTAGGCTGTTCTCAGTGGTGGCAGATGACAGAACAAGAAGCAATGGTCTCAAGTTGCAGTGTGGGAGGTCTAGGTTGGATATTAGGAAACACTATTTCACTAGGAGGGTGGTGAAGCACTGGAATGGAGATGGTGGAATCTCCATCCTTAGAGGTTTCTAAGGCCCGGCTTGACAAAGCCCTGGCTGGGAAGATTTAGTTGGTGTTGATCCTGCTTTGAGCATAGGATTGGACTAGATGACCTCTTGATGTCTCTTCCAACCCTATTCTTCTATGATTCTATAGTACAAACATAGTAAGTGCTATTTCCAGTAGAAAAGTTTAAATGTTTGATGGTCCCTCTTTTTTTTTTTTAATTAAGCGAAGGATGAACATGTGGAGCATTCCACATAATACAAAACACTTGATAAAAACTTAAAAAGAATCTTCTTGCTGTTTTCTACATGGGACTAGGACAAGACAGCGTTACTTTTCTAAGGATGCAAAATGGCTCTCTGTGTACCGAAGAAGTCATCCTTTAAACTTTTAACACTTCTGGTGCAAGCTGATGCAACTCAAAATGAAATGTCTAAGAAGAAAAGATCAGGGTTAAGGGTTTTTTATTGATTCTCCCCCTCCTACCTCCACACTGGGATTAAAGTGATTTCCATTGTGACCCAACACTAGATGTAATTATAATTTCCATTTATATTTGTAGACTGTGTACAAAGAAGTGTAATAACGGACAGTCGAACATTTTCCATTGTCCATTAAAAGAGAAGAAACATTTCTGATGAAATCTCTGTAAGACCAAGGAACTACTGGCGTAATCTCTCACTAACAGAGCTTTCCTTAGATGTTCGATAACAAAAGAGAAGGGAGAACAGCCAGCTCGTCACACAAAAGAATTACGTTAAAATGACATTAGGGTTGATACTCGCTCCAATAATATCAAAGAAATTCTGCGTTAAGAGTGCTAACAAGTGGCTGTGAAAAACATTTGTAGACTTCAGCAAATAATTTGTTTCATTATTGTTTACAAAGTTAAGTGGAAAATACTGCATTAATGCAATGTTAAGGAGGCACAGTTCAAATTGCAAAAAAACTAGGAGATGAAAAAGCTAAGTTTCTGCAAGTAACATCGATTCAACCACGTTGCACCTCCTGTGTGCTTTATAGTCTGCACACAAGCCCTACTTTTTTCACTTTTTATTTTAACATTTTCTGGGAATTTATCAGTGTTTCTTACAAAAATTAAAACATGGTAAAAAAAGTGCAAAAAATTAAGGTCATATTTCACTGTGCTAATATTGGAGGATGGGGGATAGAAACAAAGCAACAAAGAAAAAAATAAGAGTATTGAAAGTAAAAGAACTTAAATACTGTGGTTTAGTTCATGAACTGTACGTACACATATGCATGTCTACATGTCTTCCTCTATGTTGCCTTACTTTAACAGACAGCCTCCCATTTGCACTTAGACTAACTTATTATTAACTTGAACACATCTACCTAATGCAATGTCTTGGATTTTCTTAACAAAATTAATATTTTCATGTATGTGAGTGTTCCAAATTTTGGGTGAAAAACAGTAAAAAGCAAATAGCATTGTAGAACCCAGGAATTTTTCAGTAAAAACTGAAAACAAAGGGCCTTAGAGTGCATTTAGGCTGGGATTTTCAAAGGAGCCTAAGAGAAGTAGGCACCCAATTCCTACCAAGTATCAAAGTTAAGCACATGCTTAATTACTTTGCTGGGCCTAAAAATCCTAGTCGTTAGCCGTAGCTCAATTCCAGTTGGGTAATTACATTCTACCTATTACAAATTCCCTGTAGTTTCAGTTGGATAAGCTCCACTGTTCTTCAATTTCTGCCACAAACTATTGGGTAGCATTAGTATGTACTGTTAAACAACTTTCACATTTCACTCCATAGGTGGCTGCATTATAGCCGCAGGTAAAGTGAGCCCTGGATACAATTTTCAGAAATGCCTTCGTAACATAAGTGATGATGGAGAGGCAAGATGTGTTAAGTAATATCTTTTATTGGATCAACTTCTGTTGATGAAAGAGACAAGCTTTCGAGCTTACACAGAGCTCTTTTTCAGGTCTCGTCTCTCTAATATCCTGGACCAACACAGCTACAACAATACTCCAAAGAAGCGATGCTGAACATTTTATTCTCTTTACATGTAGTTGTAAAGTGTGTTGACTGTTTTGGGATCACTCGATGAAAGGCACTGTGTAAATGTCAATTTTTCTTACATTAGAACTTTCTGGTGTTAATTTTTATTTTGGTTTTGCGCTGTATCTGCAGTATGAATTATTACTTGCTGTTGGTTGTACAGCATAACAGTACATTTGCTCCTGATTGGTTGTGGTTTTTTTTTTTAACTGAGACTCATACAGTCCTGTAAAAGTGCACATGCCATTCTTTTTGTATATATCGCTTCTCTGTTTCTCAATAAATGGAGCCAAAATTCATAATGAAAATGCCAAATCCGTCTCAACAAAAGGGTGAAATACTGTCATATGAACACAGTGTGCTGATACCTTGATCCATGTAAAAAGTCATTCTCATGGATTTTCAGCTGTGAAATCCTGCTGAGATTGTTTTTGCTTGCCAGATTTTGCTGCGTCCTACAGTAGATTGCATGGCAAAATACCTTTTCTGACCTCATCAACAATGGCTATTTTTCTTCTTTAAAGGAAAAAAGCTTCTACTATTAAATATGTGAGGACCTCCCACTGACTCAAGGCCCACTGTTAACATGGGGGCTTTTTACACAGGCTTGCTACTGCTAGTTCGTCTCTCTTCCACCATGCATGGCTTCCAATTTCCAAAGCTTGGTCTGACAGAATCTAAGACACATTTCACATTCTGTTTGTCGAATTACATCTGAAGTGGAACAAAAATGGTAGGTAATTCACTTTCTATAAAGCATAACACCTGCCTTCTCTCACTTCCTATGGCTGTTATGTAGTGGACATGTTTCCATGTTCTGCTTTGTTTTTTCAGCTGTTGCAAGAATATGGGATATCAATTACTTCGTGCACAGAGGATGCTGACCAGAGGAACAGCTTCTAGCTCACGTTACTTCTCACCTTTCTATCAATTGCTGTAACATTTAAATTAATGCCTATTTCAGTCTTCTCGAAGCAGAGCTCTCTCTCTCCCTTTTTCCATTAAATGGCTCATCAGAGTGGATTAACCCTTTTAAAAGTAATATTTTCCAAAATGGGATACTTCCTGCTCAGCTTTTAACACACCAAAAAGGAGCACTATGCTAGCAAAGTGAGGCCCACATTAATATAGATTAAAGTCAGTAGCAAGTATGAATTTTGTTAACACCTACTTAATCAGATACAATTGTATTTTAAACTTTGCTCTGTGGCACAAAGATTTTAAGTGCAACAAGATACTAACATGGCTTAAAGACACAGTTAAGCTTTTAATATCGTTACTGTTTCCAAAGTTATTTAAAACTCTAGTCTAATGGTATATGTATTATATATACTCACATGCACACATGTATGAAATTTTTATTGGCATGGCCACATTACTTATTAACATTACTTGTGGTGAAGCCAGAAGTGCGTTATGCAAATCCTCCCAGATTAGGGTCAATAAAACCTTTGTGCCATTTTACACCATCTTGAATTTTGTTTATGCCACATTTTGAAGAAAACCTACAGTGGAACATTTTGTACAGGCATCAGATGATAGAAGAATTAATCCAAATATATATCTATATAAAAAGGATTGGTAATGTTCAGACCAGTAACAGTACTGGAGGTTAAGGTTAACATTAAGAGCTCATCTCTCTTGACAACATGGAGCTAGTAACACCTGTTGTGTCCCATTGTGCCATTAGAAAAAATTTAAATCCCTGCTTACCGGTAACGTGCAACATTCATATCTAGCCCTGGAAAAATGTTGATTGTTTCTTGAGTTTTTAATATATTTCTATATAAACAATCAACATTTTTCCAGGGCTAGATATGAACGTTGCACGTTACCGGTAAGCAGGGATTTAAATTTTTCTAATGGCACAATGGGACACAACAGGTGTTACTAGCTCCAAGTTGTCAAGAGAGATGAGCTCTTAATGTTAATCTTAACCTCCAATACTGTTACTGGTCTGAACATAACTAGATAGGAGCTTGGACCACAATAATTTTCCAGTCCAGGTTTTACTTGATTCATATTTGGGGAGACGATAGATAGAATACTGTGGAAGGTTCTTTTGTTTAAAAAACCAAAATAGTTGCTATTTGAAAGTTTGGAACGCTAGGAGTAGTCCTGGGTTGGTGGGCAGAGTACAGATAAGAAAATCAAATGTGTAAATCCTGTGTATTACACAGCACCAGTTTACCACATTATTCTGGAATTTACTGTGTGGTTAAAGAAATTAAGGAATTTATTCATGAGTTCCATGATTGCATTTAGGTCTGACCCAACACCTGCTGAAGTCAATGGGAATATTTCCAGTGATTTCAATTGCCATTGGTTCATGTCCATATTGACTTGAATGTCACTTCTTGCTATTACTCAATGTGTGACAGAATTAGAAAATACCACACTTGGATACTATGCTGATGGGTGCAATAAAAGAACCTTGGATGGATAAATGGAAGAAGAGAAAGATGGATGAAAAATGAAATTTAGAAAACTGTCTTGACATGTTTTTAGTAGGCCGATATCTAAACTGTTCAGAGAAATACATCCCTCACTCATGCAATGGAAGCAGTCTGGCTGTCACCTGCATGAGCTGTGTGGTAACAGCTGCACTACCAACTGCTTTTACTACTAACTTCTTCAGTGATCTCTCTCAATTCCAAATTAGGCACCTTTTAATCACTAATAGTGTGAAACCCTCTCCCCACAAGGTGGCCATGGCTTCACTGAGAACACTAGTGACCACTGTCTTCATTTTTGTTAAGAAGTCTGTCCCTACTGCTTTTATATGGCTCAGTTTATCCCTCCGGGCATTCCATTTTATTTTGCTTTCTTAGTGTGTGGTATCATTTGTGCTTGTAGTATGTGTGCTGCATATTTGCTAATGAACCAGAACTATATTTCAGTCACTGAGATTTATATGCCCTGTAATTTTTGTAAGATGTTCAGTTAAGATGGCCCACAAAAAAACTTACCTTTCTATTTTCTTATCAGATTTCTTCTTTCCTGTTCCATAATAGCATAGTTGCTAAGGGCGCTTTATATGTTTGTTATGAGAGCCAGCAACTTGATACTATGACAGCATAACACCTTCTTTAATATAATTAAATGACCACATCTCTCCTGTAAAGACTGGATAAAGGCTCGGTGATGGGCAGAGGTTATAAAAACCAACAGCAGCCTGCCTTATTAGTGGACACCAACAGTACGATGGTTGAACAGCTATTTGTTTATTGGAGTTTAGCTGAAACTTGATAGAAGGGGTAAGACATTCATGGATTATGCTGTTAGAAGCTTGGTGAAGGACATTGGATGGAGCAAACTACAAAATTGGACCTACTATGTTCTGTGTGTCAGAGGTATGTATTGATGGACTCTTTCCTTCCTCCTTTGCTAGCGGTATCTATCGGGTATTACTGCCACTTTTCACTGGTGAAGGCCTGACTCTTAACCTTACCTCCAGGTCTATTTATCTAGAGAAAATGAATCTCAAGAGCTTGGGCTGGAAGAGTTGTCTTTTCCTCAACTTATTTTAAGTGAACCTCCAGGCAAAACAAAGTGCCATTTCCTCACTTTAAAAATCCAAGGTCTACACTTTTTCAGATTTCATTTATAATACATCTTAAGCAGCTATGTTTTCACCCTATGTATACAGATCTTCTATTTATAAACCAGCCAGTTGAGTTTCCCTATCTCTTGGTCTCCTGGGCGATTTCAACATCAGTGTTGATAATGCAGAGGATACATTTGCATTTCGTAGCACATCTCATTCCCCAGGTTTCACTCGGCATGTCACTCTGTTGATGTATTCTGTGGGACATACTCTTTGTTTTTTAATTTGAGCTTACTCTTTTTAATTTGCATTCACTTATCTTTTTTCCACAGATCCTTCATCTCAACCTAAAACGTTTTTACTGACACTTATTTCTTTCATTAATGTTTTGTTGCTGAAAATTTGTTTTGTTCTTGTACTCATTGGAGGGCTGGCTAACAGTGCTTCTTTTTCTGTTAATGAGGCCATGTCTCCATAATTTCACTATGTGTAATATAACATTAACTCAAATGCTTCTCCTTGGAGACAGCCTTTTTCTAGCTCTCTAGGTTTTTTTAAAGCAGAATTTAGTACCTTTATATTTAGTGGGAGGCCCTTATGCCTTGACATACATTCAGTTCTCTACAAGATTCATGCTTTTTGTACATGTGACACTTTAAAGAATATTTATTTATCCCAACTAATATCTACTTACAACCTAGGCCAGCTGTTTAGTTTCAAAAAATTAATTGACTTTTAAACCATTCCATATTGCATCAACTGACTCTTCGCTATGAGGAGTTGAGAGGCTTTATTAGGAAAGACTGACAAAACCCACCTCTGTCAGCCCCCCTGTCCACCTCCAAAGTATTCTTCTGGGAGATCTGTTTTTCAGTTTTTGTTTTTTTGTAAGAAATGTCCCTACTGCTGTAGATATTTTCTTTGCTAAATTTTCTTTAGTTACTCCCATGGAAATTGCAGAGGTGGCCTGACAGCTGCACTTTGTGACTTGATGTCTTGACCCTTGACCTTCTTGACTTCTAAAAGAATGCCTTTCAGTAGTAAAGACCTAATTTGGCTTAGATAGGAAGCATCTTGTTAATTTCAACTAATGTTCCACTCTATTTTTAAGGAAGCTGAAATTACTCCTAAAAACAAACCGTCTTCACTTTCAAATTCTACGATAAGATTTTTGTAACTATGATCCTGCTTACAATCTTTAACCCCTCCTTTTAAACAAGAGTTTTGGAGAAGTCATGTCTACTTAGATGCAAGCCCATTTTGTGAGATATATTTAAAATAAACACCAACTTTCCCACTTCGCTGCTGGCTTTTCTATGCATGATTTGAAGACACTCATTATTTAAGACAATAAATACACTTGTTTATGATCTCTACGCACTTTTGGGGGATTGGATTTTGACTCTGTGTTTCAAAATAAGACTGAAGCCATCAGTGTGATACTGGGTCACGATTTCACCATAAAATGCTGCATGTACCAATATGCAGAAATGAGAGAATCTCCACGTTTCTGCTTTGAATGGTTGACATGTATGGAACGATCATTGGTATCAGAAATTCCATTCAGGATTTAGACTCTGTCCTCCTCGAAGCATAATGACTTTTTTGATAGCTCTGGCTTTTAGGCAGTTTTTGTAGTAATCAGTTTTATTACCTGGCAGTGGTAAGTACAGTAAGTTAGGTAGTTAGACTCCACTGTGATTTTGGATTTAAGCTAATCTTTAAATGAGCACATCAGCTCAGTTCCCAAGCTAGTGCTCTATCAGGGAGGAACAATCTCTTTTTTCTCTGTGTGTATTTCATCTTGGCTGTTTTATTGCAACTTTTTTCCTGGAGGTACTTGAGTAGACCAATATTCCCATTAAAACTGATTCAAAACGCACCTGTCAGGACTTTAAAACCAACTAAAACCCTATACATATTTCACTTATAATGAGATCATTGCATGGGAAGATATCAGATTTTAAGATTTTGCTGTATTTTCAATAAAAGGGCCACTGTTGAGATAAAAATCATATTTAAAAATGATCCCTACTCAAGTTACTAACATTACTTTAGATTATTAAAACTGAAAAAAAAAATCAAATGTTCCATTATAAATGCTCCTCGTTTATTATTGATATTTGATGTGGCTTGGACAATTAAGTTAGGCTGTTCACTTTTCTTTCAAGTTAGTCCCAGTTATATTCAATTTCTGATGTTACACACAATCCTCTTGTGCTTGGGTTTGCCACACTGAAAGTGATATATTTAAATTAAAACATGTAAAATAAAATTTCCATTCCTACTAAGTTTTGGAATCCACTTCTCTCCATTCATCCCTTTTATACTTTATTATTATTTTTTTTTAAAAAGATTTAAATTCTGGGCCTAAATTAAGTTAGCAGTGGGTCAACGTTGTACCTTACAGTCCTTGTTGCAGCCTTTGTTCTGCTGATGCTGGTTTGTTTTCTTTTCCTGGTTTTTCAAGACAATGGGTGGCTACGTTTTGTAATTACCATGAACCACTAATCATTGGGTACTTTTTTACCAAAGGCAGATTGGCATTTTAAATCTAAAATTAAGTGTTATTTTTATAAACTTACATTTAATTAGCACAGTTAAGTATCCTTTCCTTGATTGTGAAAGCATTTTAATTCTTACAAGAAGTTCCATCATCACCATAATCTTTTTTTCCCCTTTTGTATTGTAAAACCGCTATTTGATGTGGCAGAAAACAAAAATAACAGAGAAGGAGCTAGGCAGAGTGGAGATCAGACAAGTATCACATTAGGATGACTTCATGAGACCACCACATAGAATACAATGAATAGAAGCTCCCTGATTGAGAAACAATGGTTGACAGTGTGCCAAGATGAGGACAGAAGAGAGAAGTATGCAGAATGAGAGTGGCGTATTGAGCAAAACATTTCAGCACAGTCAAGAAACTCAGCACAACAATGATTCCCACAGCAATAAGCAATAGGAGGCAGATGGGAGAGTGACAATAAAAAAGAAAAACATTGAGAGCTCGGAGAATAATATAAGAAATGAGGGAGATCTGGACTTTCCTAAGTATCAACCTAGCTATGAAAGAACCCCCTTTTGGGAGCAAATGGGGAAGTACATACAAACATTACAGTCAGGAAACTGACACATAGCTGGTACCAAGGGGTTACTCCTGGTACTCAGGAGGATTCAAGGCTCCAGATACTGAAGAACCATCATTTTAGATCTTTTCAGTATGAAAAGATTTATTTCTCCCCTAAGGAAGTTTACACTGGAGTACAGGGGCCAGCAGAGTTTTTCCTGCATCACTCAACCCCTTCTGCTGGACTGCAGCTGGAGTGATCACATGGTGATGCCTTATCCCCCACTGTCTTGCACACTGTAGAAAGGGTCTCTGTGCGGGACCAGTATAGGTTAATATAGAGAGGTGACCAATAAAGGGGCCAGAGAATCATGGTTCCAGTAGCTACACTGCACAAGTGGCAGGGAGGAGCTGCAGCCCCACATCCTGGCCCCAACTGAGAAGAGTGGACTTGACCTTCTCAAACTGATCTCCCTGCATGATTGTGCATATACATCCCACACTTTTGCCCAGTTATATCATTATTAGGTTCCAGTGCACACTACAAACTTTAACCAGGTGATGGACAATCATGTTGTAACCAGTGTTCTGACGTGGATTTTTCTGTAGTGTAGGTAGCCCCTAGGAGTGAGGTGGAATCAGAGATATCATTCAGACAGGCAGGAGACACAATAGGGAGAGGCGCTTGGGACTGCATTTTCCATCTGGGAAAACTGATGGAAAGGAGGGAGTTTAATCCTCCACTGTTCATGAACTTCATTGATTTTTTTCAAGATTTGTCATGTGTGGAAGTAGAAGGCAAGATCTGAGGCAAGTTAACCAGTTTAGATATGTGTGAGACCACATAATCAGTGTGACAATCAACAGTTTACAGTGCAGTGACTTAAGGACAAGAATGGATATCAACATACATTAGTATGATATCACTAAGATAAATATAGGATTGAGTGGTCAGTGATGGAGTGGAGGAGGGAGGGATACAGATTAATTGTTGCTTATCCCAAGATGAGAAAGTTGCCTCTCTACAGAATTTTGCAGGAAAAAATAAATGCAGCTAAATCGGAGTTGTTTCAACCTCAAGGGGAACATTTCAAATTCTATGATGACTGTAACGGGCAAGTATATTTTACTGAACATCAAAAAGTTGAAGATTAGCTTTGTACAAATGCGTAAAATATACTCAGTAACGCAGCCTCCATGACGGAACAGACCTTTGATAATTCTCAAGATCTGTCTGGACTTGGATTAATAAATTATTTCATTGCTGATAAAAGTTTGGCAAGAATGACACATTTATAAACATACAACATATGGGTTATTCTGTACACTCTCTTTTGTTCCAGGTTATTGCTACTAAAGTTGCAGTGGCGCCAATGATCAGTATTGGCATTACTTGGAATACACATCTGTTGAATGTAATATCATTGCCATCCTCTTGCATGTGCTAAAAACAATGCTGCAGTAAGCAAATGGAAATTCCAAGGCAGCGTATAATGCAGATATTAATTGAAGAGACAAACAAAGGAAAAGAGAAGGGCAGATAAGTTTTAAGCACTAGGAAAGGTGTCAGAAGATAGCTAGGTAGAACATCACAGGAATAATATCATAGGACAGAGTGATTTTTTTTTTGGTTAGCTGTGTACCAAAGGAGAGCAGTTTACAATTTTAATGGGACAGATAATACAAATCAAACACAGAATGCACTGGATGAGCCAGATGGTGGTTCTATCCAAGAAGGCTGCCATTTTTAATTGGTAGGTGACATTTTTACTGAAAGAGGTTAATACTGATGCAGGTTTCAAAGAAGAATTTTAAGGAATTATTCGCATGGCAAGAGGGTCGTTGCCTTGTACAGTGAGAGGCATTTCCAGAAGACAAAGGCAGCATGGAAGAGCAGATGAGATGAGAGTTGAAGGTTATGAAGGGACAGGTGAGGTGGGAGTTATTTGTAGCACACAAGGGAAAAGCAATGGAGCTGTAAGATGAGAGCAGACTTGTAGGCAAAAGCAGACTTCACAATCTTGAAATGATGGGAACTACTGTGAACTTGATGAGGAAGGCAGTAGAGCTTGGTGAGGAACCTACACTTCCTATTTGTCTCTTTGAGAGCTTCCTTTATGAGGGCAGCTATTATGGAAACTCTTCTTTTGCCCAGAATGGTGGGAAATGGCTTTTGCCTACATGACTGTCAATGCTGCCTCACAAACTGTCCTGCAGGGAAGGCTCCAGCCCCTTTGACAATGCTGTCTTCATGTCTTTAGTGAGAAATGTAAGCAGCTCAGCCTCTTTAATTTATCCAAGAGAAGGTTAAGAGATGAGGTGATCACAGTGTACAAGCACCTACCTGAGCAGAGATTTCTGACAGCTGGCAGCTCTTTAATCTAGCCAAAAAAGGCACAACAAGATCCAATGAATGGAAGCTGAAGCTAGATACATTCAGACTAGGAACAAGGCACAATTCTTTAATCCTGAGGGTGAATAACCTGTGGAACAATTTACCTAGAGAAGTGGTGGATTCTCCATCAGTGAAGTCTTAAAATCAAGACTAGATATCTTTGTATAAGACATTCCATAGCTCAGGGATGGCCAAACTTACTGACCCTCTAAGCTTCATACGACAATCTTCAGAAGTCCAAGAGTTGGGGCACATCTTCTGGGGCTTAGGGCTTCAGCCCCACAAGAGATGCCGGCAGGGGTCGGGGCTTCAGCCCCACTCCTGCTGAAGCCATGAGGCCCGGCTGGTGTGCTGCGGGGCTCAAGCCCCAAGGCCGCGTCCCCACTGGACAGAAGTCCTTACCCTACATCAACCCACTGCAAGGCAGAGGTCCTGAGATTCCCCCCGCAAGTGTGGTGGGCGGAGAATGGGGTGGGCGGCATGGGGGACTCAGTGAGCCGCACTTTAACGGTAAAGAGCAGCGCGTGGCTTGTGAGCCACAGTTTGGCCACCCATGCATAGCTCAAACAGAAGTTATGAGCTTGATGCAGAAACTACTGGGTAAGGTTCTAGGGGCCTGTGTTATTAAGCAGGTCAGACTAGGTGATCATAATGGTCCTGTCTGGCCTTGGAATCTATGATACCCCTTTTATTTACTGACCTAGGAAGTGCAAGTTTCAGAGTGGATCTTGAACATGAGTCTCCTGACAATGGCAAGGCATTGTGCTGCCACTTCTTTAATTAATACATTAATAGATTTCCCATCTTTATGGTACATATTATATTGAACTTAAACACTCTTGTGAATGTAAAGTGCCATTCTGCTCAGCCCTCTTCTCCTTGGCCATCAAATGATTGATACAATCTGAATTCATTTCTTAGTCTTTACGGTTATTTTTTAATGCTCTTTTTGCCACAAACGCTTGTTCTTGGATGATATGAAGAACCTTGAGGAACTGAAACATTGACTTTTTTTGGCATCAGCATTTCTTACTAGCAAGGGGGCTGAGATTTGTGGTATATATCACAGCATCACCAATCCCTGGGCCCGTCTTAGTGACTGTCAGCCCAGTTACTAGTCAGAGCCTACTATCGAATCCATTAGGAGAAAGGAATAACTCGTGGTGCTTAGGACATATTTCTCCAACTGGGGCTGCCATGAGCAAAATTATCACTTACATTATGACAGACCACAATGAAACTGAAGTGCAAAACCAAACAAACCTGTGAGCAAATAAACCAGCTTCACGTTTATATTTGTGCACTGGTTTAACCAAGTAAATACTTCAAATGTGAAAGAGAGAGAGGTGGGTTACTGAAGACAAACAAACAAACAAAAATATTTTTCTAGCTCCTCATATTATAGCCATGCTCCTATTTCCCAAATAGTACCCCACAGAGCCTAAGACTCAAGCCCTTTTCCTTCTAAGAGGGAGGATTTACCATTGCTTAATAATACCATTCAGCACTACTCGGCTTTAGCCCTGGGGCATCGCATAACTACTGAGTGCCAAGAACTGTATCTTTCTTGCAAAGCTTTATGTTCTGCCTTTACCATTTTGCTTCCCTTCAGGAGATGATGTAGCACAGTGCAGTATGAGACGGGGACCTGTCACTAGCCTGCCATAGTAACACACCAATAACTCAGTAGATAACATTTGCCTCTCTCTAGATGTTTCCAAATAAAGCCCATAATCTGATACTAGCTTCGATACAAACTTGATCACATAACTCAGTTGGCTACTGATTAAGCTAGTCACATATTAAAGCTTCCTTTAAGGCTGTTGCCTACTTTTTTTTTTAAACAGACAGAAGTATTTCAACTTTTAATTAAAAAATAACCTTCCATAGAACAGATCCTGCTCCCATCAAAGACAGCAGGGTTTTGTCACTGAGCTCAATAGGAGCAGGATTACCTCTATATATTTTAAATTCTTTGCTTCTTTTGTTGAAAAGGCAAGCACACTTACAGAACTGCATTTTCTCTAATTCTGCTATAAAATAGGGGTCATGAGCCAGTGAAGCTTCATTGATTTACACCAGCTAAGAATCTGATCCATTGTGTATGGTTAAACTTCTCAGCACCCACAGGGAAGGGAGATGAAAACATAAGGCCATAGGGCAAAGTGCCACGGGTGTTTTAAAGCTGGGATTTGAACTTGAATGAAAGATATAGCAGGAGAGCTTGGGTATGCTACCAGAGACAATCAGAGCTTCTTTGTAGGTAGCCTCGCACACCTTCAGAGTTGAACAGGTGCCCTGGGAACGTACGGCATATTTTTCAAAATAATGTGATGGTAATCCTAGTTCTCTCTTGCCCATTTCAGAGGGATGCCAAAGCTCTCCTATTCATTCATTCATTCCAATCTCTCATGCCCTCCAACATGGCTACTACTTGTTGCCAGGTAGCAGTAACAGTTTTATTGCATGGGCATCTAATTATTCCAGCTATTGTGCTGATTTTTTTCCCAAGAGAAATCAGCCACAGCCCAAGCCCGGATGCTTTCCTTTCTGTTGCAGAAGCGTTCTCCCTTCCTCCCTGGGACTTTTGAAGCTTTGTCTGCTTGGCGAATTTAGGTAAATCCCACATGCTGGTGACAGAGACTTACTTTTATAAACCCATGTAAGATTAGAAATGTGCTTAATTTGTTGGGAAATGGTTTCTGCAACCCCATTCCACCACCCCTTTCTAGTTCTAAAAGCCAGTTGTTTATATTCAATTACACCTTTTTGCATTGATGGGCTGATAAAAGGAAGGCGAGAAGGATTTTGATAATGTACCGTTAGATCAGACTACTCACATTTTTTTTTTTTTTTTTTTTACAAATTTCCCACAATGTTCAAGATGCTCAGTTTGATGATACTGCCCATGAAGAACTCTGGGAAAACATTAGCCTACTGCAGACCAATCAGGCTGCAGTCAGTGAGGGGCAGCTAAGCGAGATCTCTAATGGAGAATGTGAACAGCATAGCAGCGTGCAGATGACATTCGGCTATACATCACATTCAGGTCAAATGGAAACAGCACCCTCCCCACAGGTGTCCAGCGGCTTGACTGAGTTCAACAACTGGATGAAGAGCGAGTGAATAAAGCTGAGCCCTGGAAAGAAGGAGGTGATACCGATGGGGAGAGGGAAATACACTGAAGAACATGCATTCTTGATAAGGACATCTATCTATCTTAAGGTTTTGTACTGCTGCCCATTCCTCACAGTATCCGAGTGCTTTCCATGTAAAATAGATTATTAATGATCTGAAGGCAGATTTCCAGAGTTCTCGGCCTTGGTTTTCACCTGGACTTCTCTGTACTTCCGGAGATTCAAATGGCCAGCTCTGCAAAAAATCCGCATTTCCATTAGTGGCTGCCAGGAAGACTGCAACCTCTTCTGCTGGATTCAGACTTTGCCCCGGTGACCCACTCATTTATCATCTCTGGGCTTGATTACTATGGTGGTTTCAGAGAAGTAAACTTACAAGAGCTCTTTAGAATTGGTTCAGAACACAACAGCCAGTCTGCTGAACAACACATGCAGCTGAGAGCACATCACTCCAGTGCTCTGCTCTCTCCTTGACAGAAACATTATGGAGGCAAACTACTGATATTGCATGAACCCTGGGAGTGTGGGTGCTAAAACCATGAGATACTGACACCCCAACTAAAGTACAGTGTGACTCATGGTACAGCCTAATCTTAGGCAGGCAGAAGTGACTCCCTCTTTACACTGATCCCCGAAGGCTATAGAAAGTCTTGATAACTTCCTAAATTCTCCGCCCTATCCAGGTAAACCCTCAAAACCCTGTCGAGATTTAGGGTATGGAGTCTAGTTTCCACTAGCCGAAACTGAGGTTTTGAGAAGAACATGGGGAGATTAATGGGTTGAATCAGATGGAACTACTCAGGAAAAAACAATTTGGTGTCATTGTGAGTAGCTCACAGGAATTGCCTACTAAGGATGTAGCAGCAATAAAGATGCAAAGGCAGTACATTTTAAAACTGATAAAAAGGCAACTTTTTTTAAAACTCTACATATACTTAACCTGTGGAACTTCTGGCTAAAAGATATAACTGAGGACAAGAACTTAGTAGGATTCAGAAAAAAGGACTGGACACATTATGGATAATGAGAACAGGAAAAAATATAAAACACATTGCTGGGAATCAAATGGCACTCTGTTAAGCAGTGTTGGGCCCAGTGTATGAGAGACAAGTGGGTGAGACTTTTATTGGACCGGCTTCTGTTGATGGAAGAAACAGTTTCAAGCTTCAAAGAACTTTTCATCAGGTCCTTTGAGGCTTTGTTCCTCCACCAACAGAAGTTGGTCCATTAAAATCTATTATCTCACCCACCTTGTCTGTCTAATATCCTGGGACCAACATCACTAGCCCACCACTGCAGACAACCACCAATACAAGTTGATAAAAGGCAGTCATTGAACCACAGATGCATTCTGTGGTTTAAACAACACATCATGCATTAAAAAGTTCTTAAGTCCAACAATGCTGAAGTGTGTGAAACAGCTTTTCTTAGAGAGATCTTATTATTTTCAAGCACTGTGATATTCTAGTTCATATTGGTATGCCATATTACATTAAGGTCAATCAGCCTTTGCCATGACACAGTTAGAAAAACAGTCAAATGGAAAAAACTGAAGAAAAGCTGTAGCTACAATGCACAGTCATTTATTTCCTAAAAATACCAGCACCGATGTGCCACGCCCTTTGGGGTGCCCAGGAAATGTGGCACTACTTGATTGTCTCACCCTCATTTAGGAAAACTTGCTCCTCCACATCTCTACCGAAGATCCACTTTCTTGCTTAGCATGCTTGGAGGATAAATATTCTCTATTTTCATTTTCTCATCTCTGCTCTAACCTTTCTTCATTTCTTTTTCCAGCTTGCTAATTCTCACACTCTGCTATTATAACTCCCACAGAATCTGGATTGTAATCTTTGAAAGATTTCCTCTTTGTCATGCCCTGCTGATTCCAGACTAAAATTATTCATAAAAACCCCCTCAAGCCCCTAAGAATTCTCTCTCATTTCCAATGGGGTTGAGTTACAGTACATAGTTACCATACTGGAACAGGATTGCTAGTTACATTTTCCTTCCAGTAATGGTGGTACTGTAGGAGCTGTCACTGCTGCAGTGCAAACGCCTCACAGCAATGCTCTGTCATTGCCAGCTATGATTTTAGCACTATAAACTTTGTCACAGTTATGCCCTGCTAAGACCTGCTATAACTCTAGCACACTAAGCTTCCTCAATGTCATGTTCTTCCCCTGTGGATCATGACTCTTGCTGACATGTTCAATGAGAATGACTTTATTTTTTTTTAAATCAACTGTCTAAATTATTAATACAGTTATAAAGATGGCACTAAATCATCAGCAGAAGGCAGCGAGACAAAACTGCAACATAATCCCTCATTTCAGAGCCAGGCGGCTGTTCTATGCAGATAGAATCAGTGCATGAGGAAGCCTCAATGATATACCTGGGTAAGGATGCATATTGCCTTTCCATCCCTTCAAAGTGGAGATTGTGTGAACTCCCATCTGGACCTTTTCCAGACACCTGTGGAGAGAAGAGTAATTAGAGATGAAGATCAATTATACACCCCGGTTACTGACAATGCATCTCAAAATGATAATCAGAGAACAAATGATGCTGCAGGGTGCCAAAATCAACAAAAGAAAGGCAGAGCTCAGAGACTCCACAAATCCCATACTTAATCTTATCACTGCTAACAAGAAAGGGTTCCATATCAAAGGACTGTTTAGAACAGGTATGTTCCTCAGTGCAGTTCCCTTGGCAGTAGGCCAGCAGGGATACTGTAAAGGTTTTTGGTTAGTCTCCCACCTGTAATTCAGTAAAATCAGGAGATAAACCTGATTACATAAAAGCATTTTAATATTGCTGAGTAATGCACACGTTAGTCAAAGGAAAGAATGAGTTTACATACTAGTTCCAGATCTGTTTATCATCTGTTAATTTTTCTACAGTAAAAATGTGATATAAACAACCTTTGCTCTCATTCACAACACAAATCTAGAAGCTTTCCCTAACACTGTTGGAAAGCTGAATATCCAACAGGGACGTCAGTGCATTTCTCATGTTCTAGTGTCATTTCAGAGGTGAAGCATTAATGCGCTCAGTGAAAACCATCAGCTCTCTACTTGGTTTGTTTTCAAGATGGCAGCTCTAGTTGGCTGGAGTGTGAAATCCTATCAGGAAGGCTCAAACTGAGGTAAGAATGCTGAACTTAGATACTTTTAGCTCATAGGAGTTCTCCCAATTTCACTCACTCAATGCCTGCTGATGGCCCAAGTATTAAGAGCCTTGTTAAAATGGAGCTATTAGTCTTTTCCTCCATAAATGCTGAAAGCTCACTGACTGCATTCAGTGTTCCCTACATTAGTATGTAGTCCTATTCTGGCACTGCTAGAATCAGCAGTTTTATACAGCAATATACCGTGAGGCCATTTAAAATCCTCTTCCCCCTTTACAGATTCATGGCAAAAGGGAAGATTTAATGCCTTTTCAAACACTTCTTAACAATTCATTAAGAAGAGAAGAATAAATCACACTCGGCTTTCTGTAAATGTCTGATTATAAAAAGAGGAAACAAAAACTGAAAGTAATATGTTTTTCACATTCTACAGGTTAGAGAGCACCCTTCTGTCAATCTTGGGATTTATGCACAATACGTCAGTTTCACTAAAGAGATTTAAAATCTGTCGTGATGGAAAGTTTGTGCAGTGAGTTAATTAGGCTTATTCACCTGTATATAATGTTTTCATGTACAATATCTCTTAGAGAGATCCATAACAAAAAACAAGTCCAGTGTAAACAGATGTATTATCAGACAAAGTTGCTAGGCAGAGAGTGTTTCAGGAATTATTGTAGACTAGTAGCATTATGCCAAGTCTGCCGCCTAATATTCTGAGCTAATATTAGTAATAATCGAGCCTTTTGCTAAGTGAACAACTTATTCTGGAGGGGACCTTGGCTAATGCCTCTTGATTTGAATCAAAATGGTAAGGGGATCTTAAGGGGTTGATGAGTACCAGAAAATAATCATCTCTGATTTGAAATAACCCTACTTTAATAGTATCTCACTTAGGGGGGAAAAAATCACTGTCCTAGATTTTATAAGGCAGGTAGAAGGCCAAACAGATTATTTTGTTCATTTTTCCACCAGTAAAAGTGACACGTTTTATACAGAAAGTGAATACAAAAATTCACAGTCACTTCAGCTGTTCTCACACTTCTAATTTGAGCAGTTTGGTAATTTTCCTTAAATAGCTGGGTACTCTGGTGATAGACAATCCCAGAACTTTTTGCGGAAAAGCAAAGGAAAGAAAACAGATTTAAGCTTTTGTTTACTGAGCACAAAAACCATGTAAAATACGGTCTACCTGCTTGATGCATGATAGAGGATACAGGATAAATGATACACACGGGTAGTTAATTCCAAATTCTAAACTGGAATGCAAGCTTCCTGGTGATTACTTTTAAGCCTACTAAGTATAACAGTAGTCAATGTACAGTAACAAGAAATGATGAAATTTACTGGGTGTTTACCAAGGAAAACATGTAGTCACTATATAAGTAAAAAGTACCTACATTAGATGTGTGCATTGTAACAACCTGAAAGATCAATCTTCTGATTGTTTCTTACAGAGAAAATAAAATCAGGTGCCTCCTGCCAGTTCTGTTTGTGTTTGTGCTCTGAGATACAGTTACCATAGAAACTAATTGTGGATACAATTTCACAAATTTGGCTCCACGTTGCTGATGAGTAGACCCCTGTGAAACCCTTTTTCATTTTATAGTTTTTCATTTCATTTTGGGGGCTCAGGTGGGGTGGTCGGGATGCCCTGCAGTTGCAGAATGAGCCTGCCTGACGCTCACTGTGCAGTGGTGGCTCTTGTGCCATGGTACTGGGCCTGCCCCGCCCGCTCCGGGCATTGTGACCCGGCACATGGGATCACTCATATCCAGCTTCTCGTCCACTGTAATCCCCAGGAACCTTTTCTGCAGAACTGCTACTTAGCCAGTCGATCCCCAGCCTGTGCTGGTGCATGGGATTCTTCCATCCTAAGTGCAGGACTCTGCACTTGTCCTTGTTGAACCTCATCAGATTTCTTTTGGCCCAATCCTCCAATTTGTCTAAGTCACTCTGGAGCCTCTCTCTACCCTTCAGCGTATCTACCTCTCCCCACATCTTAGTGTCATCCATGAACTTGCTGAGGATGCAATCTATTCCATCATCCAGATCATTTGAATAAAGATGTTGAACAAAACCGGCCCCAGGACCGACCCCTGGGGCACGCCGCTTGATACCGGCTGCCTACTAGACATCGAGCCATTGATCACTACTCATTGAGCCTGACAGTCTAGCCAGCTTTCTATTCACCGGATAGTCCATTCATCCAATCCATACTTTTTAAACTTTCTGGCAAGAATACTGTGGGAGATGGTATCAAAAGCTTTGCTAAAGTCAAGATATATCACGTCCACCGCTTTCCCCATATCCACAGAGCCAGTTATCTCATCATAGAAGGCAATCAGGTTGGTCAGGCATGACTTTCCCTTGGTGAATCCATGTTGACTGTTTCTGATCACCTTCCTCTCCTCCATGTGATTCAAAATGGTTTCCTTGAGGAGCTGTTCCATGATTTTTCCAGGGACTGAGGTGAGGCTGACTGGTCTGTAGTTTGCCGGGTTCTCCTTCTTCCCTTTTTTAAAGAACGGCACTACATTTGCACTTTTCCAGTCATCCGGGACCTCCACCGATCACCACGAGTTTTCAAAGATAATGGCCAATGGCTCTGCAATTACATCAGCCAATTCCTTCAGCACCCTCGGATGCATTAGATCTGGACCCATGGATTTGTGCATGTCCACCTTTTCTAAACAGTCCTTGAGCTGTTCTTTCACCACTGAAGGCTGCTCATCTCCTCCCCATATTGTGTTGCCCAGGACAGCAGTGTTGGAGCTGACCTTATCTGTGAAGACCGAGGTTAAAAAAAAATACTTCAACTTTTTCCACATCAGCTGTCACTAGGTTGCCTCTCTCATTCATTAAGGGTCCCACACTTTCCCTGACCTTTTTCTTGTTGCTAACATACCTGTAGAAACCCTTCTTGTTACCCTTCACATCCCTGGCTAGCTGCAACTCCAGTTGTGTTTTGGCCTCCCTGATTACACTTCTGCACACACTAGCAATATTTTTATCCTTCTCCCTAGTCATCTGACCAAGTTTCCTTTTTGTGTTTAAGCTCAACGAAGATTTCACTGTTAAACCAAGCTGATTGCCTGCCATATTTGCTATTCTTTCTGCCAGGGACGGTGCTTCCATTAGGTGACCCTAGGTAGTCGCCTAGTGTGCCAGGATTCGGGGGGCGGCATTTTGTGCTCTCTCCACGGGGTGTACGGGAGCTTCTGGTTCCGCTCCCGTCGCGCTGCTGAAGAAGGACCTTCTGCCGACGTGCTGCGGAAAACAGCAGCAGGCAATTGAGCAGCTCAATGACTGCCGCTGTCGCCTGCGGCATTTCGGTAGAGGGTCCTTCTTCGGCGGTGCAATGGGAGTGGAACCGGAAGCTCCCGCGCGCCCTGTGGGGAGCACACAAAATGCCACCCCCCAAATTCTGCCTAGGGCGCCAGAAACCCTGGCGCCGCTCCTGCTTTCTGCACATCGGCTTCTTTAAAATACCCTCAATAAGGCTTCTTTAAAATACAGCCTATGAAGAAGACAATGAAGAAGAATTGAAAAGATCAGGACTGTTTAATTTTAGAGAGAAGCTGAACATTTGAGGGGACAGGATAAACAATGAATTGTATATAGGGCTGTCAAGCAGTTAAAAAAATTAATCGCAATTAATCGCACTGCTAATAATATAATACCATTTATTTAAATATTTTTAGATGTTTTCTACATTTTCAAATATATTGATTTCAATTACAACACAGAATACAAAGTGTATAGTGCTCACTGTATATTTATTTTTGATTACAAGTATTTGCATTGTAAAAAAAAACAAAAGAAATTGTATTTTTCAATTGCACTACAGTACTTATATTAGGTGAATCTCCTTATCATGAAAGTTGAACTTACAAATGTAGAATTATGTACAAAAAAACTGCATTAAAAATAAAACAATGTAAAATTTTAGAGCCTGCATGTCCACTCAGTCCTACTTCTTGTTCAACCAATCTCTCAGACAAACAAGTTTGTTTACATTTGAAGGAGATAATGCTGCCCGCTTCTTGTTTACGATGTCACTTGAAAGCGAGAACAAGCATTTGCATGGCATTATTGTAGCCAGTGTTGCAAGATATTCACATGCCAGATGCGCTAAAGATTCATATGTCCCTTCATGCTTCAACCACTATTCCAGGGGACATGCATCCATGCTGATGACATGTTCTGCTCGCTAACAATCCAAAGCAGTGTGGATCGAGGCATGTTCATTTTCATTATCTGAGTCAGATGCCACCAGCAGGAGATTGATTTTCTTTTTTGGTGGTTCGGGTTCTGTAGTTTCTGCATCGGAGTGTTGCTCTTTTAAGACTTCTGAAAGCATACTCCACACCTCGTCCCTCTCAGATTTAGGAAGGCACTTCAGATTCTTAAATCTGGGGCAAATGCTGTAGCTATCTTTAAAAATCCCACATTGGTACCTTCTTTGCCTTTGTCAAATCTGCGGTGAAAGTGTTGTTAAAATGAACATGTGCTGGGTCATCATCCAAGACTGCTAGAACAGGAAATATATGGCAGAATGCGGGTAAAACAGAGCAGAGGACATACAATTCTCCCCCCAAGGAGTTCAGTCACAAATTTAATTAACACATTTTTTAACAAGCATTATCAGCATGGAAACGTGTCCTCTGGAATGGTGGCTGAAGCATGAAGGAGCATATGAATGTTTAGCATATCTAGCATGTAAATACCTTGCAATGCCAGCTACAAAAGTGCCATGCAAATGCCTGTTCTCACTTTCTGGTGAGACTGTAAATAAGAAGAGGGCAGCATTATCTCCTATAAATGTAAACAAAATTGTTTGTCTTAGCGATTGGATGAACAAGAAGTAGGACTGAGTGGACTTGTAGGCTCTGAAGTTTTACATTGTTTTGTTTTTGACTGCAGTTATGTAACAAAACAAATTTCTACATTTGTAAGTTACACTTTCACAACAAAGAGATTGCACTACAGTACTTGTATGAGGTGAACTGAAAAATAATATTTCTTTTGTTTTTAATTTTTAGAGTGCAAATATTTATAATAAAAATAATATACACTTTGATTTCTATGACAACACAGAATACAATATATATGAAAATGTAGGAAAAACATCCAAAATATTTAATACATTTCAATTGGCATTCTACTGTTTAACAGTGTGATTAAAACTGCGATTAATCGCGGTTAATTTTTTTGAGTTAATCCCATGAATTAACTGCGATTAATCGACAGCCCTAATTGGTAGATTAAGCATTTTTATTTATTCTCTCAAAATGCAAGAGGAAAGGGGCATTCAATCACACTGATAGAGTAGAACATTTAAAACAGATAAAAGGAAATACCCTTTTTTAAACAATGAACAATTCACCAGAGGAACTCATTGCCACAAAAGTTTAATTGAGGCCAATAATTTAGTAGATTTTTTTAAAAAAAGGATTGGAATTTGTATGGATAATGAAAACATCTACACTTACAATAGTAAAGATAATAAAATCTCTGAAAGTCTGGAAAGGATATAAACCTTTATACTTCAGGGCATCAATCAATCTCTGAAAGAGTGAAGAAGAAACTTCCCATATTAGTAGATTATACCATAATTTCCCACTTCAGAGTTTTTTATATTTGTTTTTCTTAAGCATCTGATAATTGCCATTGTCGGAGACAAGAAACCAGATTATATAGACCACTCCTCTCAAATGTTTGGCACCCAATTAACAACAAGTCAATGTAGGTATTAACATTCTTCATAGTGTAGGAATCTTGGCATTTAACCATGAAAGCAATATGGTAGTGTGCCTCAGTTTCCTTTCTCATACAGCACATTAGGTTTGCAATGTCTTTTCTGTGTATAGTTTCCAGATTAGTTACAGGCAGTAACTGAAATATTAGTATCACAAGGTCTTTTAACATAAAGTGTGCTTTTATGTATTACTCTTAACATGTTCAAGGGTTTTTCCAAAAGATTAGGCACATTGTACATTTTTACAGTTCTTGTTATTAGCAACACAGTCACAGAAGTTAACATTAGCATTAATATTAACATTAAATTCATTGCAGGTGTACATTTACGTTTATTTTTTGTCATGCCACGCTTTTGGCTCAATACCATTGTGGTTCTGGCATTTTAAGGATAACCTGTGGCTTTCATTAGCATGATAAACGTTTCCCCTTTCTTCCTGTTCTGCAGGGTCAAAATCTGAGCTCTTTTGCTTAACCGAATTCATTGGCCGGCTGGGTGTGTCCTTTCTGCTAACAGCTACAGGCAGGTCTTTCTCCCCCCAGTCAGTCAAGTAATTTACATCAACACAGACACAGGGCCAGCTTTAGGCCGATTCCCCTGATTCCCCTGAATTGGACCCCATGCCTAAGAGGGCCCTGCACCCTAAAGAAGAGTGCCTAACTTAGGCACCTTTTTCATTTTTTTTACTGACCTGGGGGCGGTCTGGGTATTCGGCGGCATTTTGGCGATGGGTCCTTCAGTGCTGCGGAAGACCCGGAGCAAGTAAAGGACCCTCCACCGACGTGCTGCCGAAGACCTGGACCGCCGCCAGGTATTCGAATCAGATCCCAGGCTTCCTAAATTTTCAGATCCTTAACTGTTACCAATTCCAAGGTTGGACTCTGCCTTAAAGAGATACCATCCATTTTCACTAGCATGTTAGACTGAAGGTTCTTTTGTCCATCCATTACCAACCTCTGCTTCCACATGGAATCAGATGTCAAGTCCACTAAGAGAGTACAAGACACTTCCAAAGTGTCTAGAAATGAGTTTACTTGCCATCCCCTGCGTTCTCGAGAGATTAACTGCACAACTGTCCTCCTGCTCCGCAGATTCAGCTGTCCAGTCTTCCCTCTGAACCTGAGATACAGACTGTTTACTCAAAGAATCAACATGGAGACAGTTCCAACACCACGCTCTTCCCAACAAGCTGGTTAAGCTTATCGGGCTGTTTAAAGTCCCTAATAATTTTTATTCCATCTGAAATCTCCTCAAAGTTATCCACACTGGGAGTGGATCTATACACCTCAGAAAGACTCTGGCAGTTAGGAACTGAAACAAGCCTCCCAAACAAACTGTTGCTTTCTCTATACAGTGCGGGTATGGCTACACTTGCAGCTGTACAGCACTGCCGCAGGAGCGCTCCCTCGGCAGCGGTCTGAAGTGCGAGTGTGGTCACGGCGCCAGCTCTCCCAGCACTGCAGGTACTCCACCTCCCCATGGGGATTACCTTAAAGCACTGGGAGCACAGGGCACTGTTTACACAGGCGCTTTACAGCGCTGTAACTTGCTGCGCTCAGGGGGGTGTTTTTTCACACCCCTGAGCGAGAAAGTTGCAGCGCTGTAAAGCACCAGTGTAGCCAAGGCCTCATTCACCCTGAGTTAACTCAATCAAATCACTTCCACACCCATCAGTTGCAGCAAACTGCTTGCAAAAAACTACCCTGAAGATTTTTCTCTTCAGGAATCTTTCTAAGCAACAACCCATTTTCCACAGAAATTCTGCCCTTACCCTTTTCACCTAGGGCTTGCTCTAAAGGAACATTTTCCTGAGCAACAACAGACTATTCCTGGGTTTCACTTAAATCCAGAATCGCCTCTGGCCCATCTTGAGGATTTTTACATAACCCCCTTTCAGGCAAGCTGATAGACTCACTAGTCAAAAGGTTAGAAGCACTTTCTTTCCCTCTGCCACACACAAGCTTAGGAATCATTTCCTCCTTGTTACAAGTTTTCACACTGTTAGTGGGTAACACAGTTAAATCACATTCATGCTTTCCTTGTGTCCTGGTTAACAGAGCGGTCATTTTACCCAGCAACACACTAGCAACAGGCAAAACAGAAGCACCAGAATCGCTTGGTCTCTGGGAGCTATTTATGACATTAACTGGATGCAACCTAATTACAATGTCACCATCCCTAGCAGACACAAATTTAGGAATACTTCCTTCCTGGGCTTTAGTTGTATCCAGAACAAACTTTGGGTCAGCTGATAAATTTTCAACCATCATAGGCTGACAGCCTTCTTCTGTCTGCTCTGCAAACAGAAACAGTCCCCTTTAACAGACAAACAGCTTATATCCTTTCCTTTGTCCCAGAACACATGGCTGTTCACAGACAATTGCTTGGAGATTGGGGTAGCTCCCTTCATAGGCAAGTAATTACCCCTACCAGACACAGGAACATTCATTCACTGTTACAATTCTCCATACTGGTAACAGGTAAGGTATAAGGATACTCATGTTCCACTAACATTGCCTTGCCAAACTGCTGATTAGACAAAGCCATCAGCTCAGAAGACAGACTATGCTCATCAAAACTTTCTTTCCCTTCCTCTCCCTTAACAGGTAAATTGCTGTTTTCCACAAACAGTGTCTTATTACACTGAGCTACTTTAAGCACATCACTTTTACCTGAGTCAGGCTGACTTTCCCAAGCTTTACTAGCCAACAATTTATCACTCACCAAGACTGTATCCCTTCCTTCCTCAGTTAGGACTTTAACCTGATCACCAATTTTAATTTGCTCTAGAGAAACATCTTCCTGAGCCTTATCTAATGCCAGATTCACTTCTGAGATACCAGACACTCAGAATTTTTTTTTTCCACATATGCACCACTTCTTTGCACAGACGAACAGCCATCTTCCTCAGACAAACATTTGGAGAAACCCTCCATAGGCAAATCCTTGCCCCAATAGACACAGGTCCAGGATTATTTCTTTCTTGTGACTGGTGTATGTCAACCTGACTGAACAAAGGTTTAATATTATCCCCAATCAAAAGATCCTTAGGCAATAACTTCCTTACACCAGCTATAACTCCAAGTTTAACACCATTCCATTCAAGATGGATTCTGGCTAAAGGCACACTTACAGGAAACTCAGACGATTACAATATTCACACTCTGATTTGGTAAATAATCTTCCTCTTTGATAAGATCTGCTTTAACAAGAGTGATATTAGAAGCTGTAATTTGCCCTAAACAGTGTTTACCATTGACTTTTACATTCTCTGCACAAGTTATGGGGTTACCGTCACCCAACTCACAGTAAAAGCATTTACATAAAACGTGGCAGTGCTGGAGTAAATTTGGTTACACACAGACAACTGCTTTAGAGTCAAACAACATACCAACATTGTTACAAACTGGATAGATTCTATCTACATCTTTGTTATTGCAAGGAACTGTTTTTTCAGTATGATACAGTTCCTGTTGTTCCTTTCTTCTCTTGAACTGGAGCTTAAGTCTGTCCACTTTTGTCTTAGCTTCTAGTTCTTCAATCAAATATATGCCATTTTTTGTTCATGTTCAGAACACAGGCACTCTCTCTCAGCAGCTTCTCCTTCCATATCAGCACTTTTTTTTGCTTTTGTTCAAGTTCTAGGTACTGGTTTCTCACTGCAAGCACTTTCTCTGGGTCTGCTTCCTTATCACTGGCAATTAACAGATTTTGCAGTTCCTGCTCTGGGGCTTTTTGCTTAAGCACAATTCTTCCAGACTTTTTCTTTCAGGCTCTTGACCATGGGTCACTCACTGTAACTGATTTTTAACCCTTAAACTCTCCAATATCAAAATTAAATTTTGACAAGCATGTGGTTCTGATCCAAAACCCCAATTAACCTGCGGTCATGTGCATCCTGCCGACTACGCCACTGTGCCTGGGGTCCTTGTGGGGAGCCAGCTGTGGTCACTCAGGGTGAACTGCAAAGAATGGGACAGCCAAACCCCAAAAAGCTGGTGGATAGTCCAATACTTAGATTCACCAAGCCAGCATAAAACAGCTTCTTTATTACCTTACTGGTTACTCAGAAGTCCAAACAACACAGTTCCCTTAAAGTGATCCAGCCTCAGGCCTCCATCCACGTTGAATATAATGAAAATTTCTGTAAATCTTATTTCATCATAAAAAAAGAACAGGTTCTACCAATCCCAAAGGATCCAACACATTACCTCCCACGTTAACAAATGTTTCAGCTCTTACCCAAATACATGCTACAGCCAATTCTTATTAACTAAAATCTAAAGGTTTATTTGTAAAAAGAAGGAAAAGTGAGAGTTAAAATTGGTTAAAGGAATCAATTACATACAGTACTGGTAAAGTTCTTGGTTCAGGCTTAAAGCAGTGATGGAATAAACTGCTGGCTTAGGTCAAGTCTCTGGAGTGCATCCACAGCTTGGATGGGTCATTAAGTCCATTGTTCAGAGCTTCAGTTTGTAGCAAAGTTCCTCCAGAGGTAAGAAGCAGGATTGAAGACAAAATGGAGAAGACGCAGCTGCCTTTTATAGTCTCTTGCCATGCGGCCTGTGCTTCCTTTGTTTCAAACACAAGCTGTCCAGCATATGGCTTCGAAGCCTTAGAGTTCTCTCCATAGGCATTTCCCTGCATGCCTTGCTGAATCATAAGGTGTATCTGCCTTCTCTCAATGGGTTAATTGTATAGCTGATGGTCCTTAAAGGGCCATCAAGCAGGCTAGGTAGTGCTGATGCCAAACTGTGTGGGGGTGTCACGCAGAAGCATAGCACAGGTTTGAAACACAGACATACATACATATCTATAACTCATAATACAAGGGTGATACAAACATATAAACACAATTATCATATCTGGCAAATTAGGACATCTCTGCAGATATCTTACATGGAATACCTGGTTGATTACTTTATGGGAGTTAGCATCTTGCTCGACAACCTTTGTACAATATTTGCTGCAAATATATAACAGTGGTTGCAAAATGATCTATATGGTCATATTTTTAAATCAGATAATGTCACAGTAAGCTATGGCCCTGCCAACTATGATAGCTGTATGGTACTTTAGCTGAAGACTTGTAAGAAGAAAAAATGATAGGCTGGTTGCAAATAATTTCCCAAACCGGACAATTCTTCCAAAGAAAACTGCCCCCAAACCAAAAATTATGTGAATATGCACATATAGATTAAACCCAGTGAACAAATATCTTAGCGCTGCAGAGGGCCTGTGCTGGAATGACAAGGCATGAGTTGTCATGTGCCAGCGAGTGTTGTCATGAACTGACTGTTAATTGGGTATCTGGAAATACTTTCTCAGATTTACCTACAAATAATTGGTGGTACCAAAAAAGAGTAAAGCAGACAAGTGCTCTCTTTCATGCTGAGAATGGTTTGCAAACGACAGTCTCACTTCTTTTGCTCAGGAAGGGTTTCATTTCATTCCTCCTTGTCCATACTTGACTTGTCTTACTGTCTGTTCTCTGAATCCAACATAAGTTCAGGGCTAGGAAATCTACTTAGCCAGGAACTATTTGGGCTATGCCGTTCAATACGGGGGCCAGTGAGCATTCCTGGCGCTGGCTGGCTATTTTTTGTATACAAACAAACCTCAAAAAATCTATATATTGACACAGGGAGTCCATTAAATGTCTCAGTGCAGGGACTGTCTGTGTGTTTGTACACTGCCTAACATGAAGTGGTCCTGGGCTCTGATTGGGATCCCAAGGTGCTGCCACAATATAAATAATAATAATTCTCTTCCCATAACTCCCATGCTCCCTTTTTTGGGAGACCTCACTCTGGATGGCATTCTGCTTCTCTCTTGGGTTCCACCTTGCCTATCTGATAGGTCATGAATTCCCTGGTGAGCTACCGGAGTTCCCTGCTATGTCCTTTCAGTTTGTGGTTTGTTAGAATGGAGTTATAATCCAATAGAGTTATAATCCAGCATAACATAGACCTTATGCTGAATGAAAACTCCAGCTTCCACTGAACTTACACCAGAGAGGGCAATAATATAAAGCCACTACCTGGGATGGGGTAGCACAGGCGCGTGTAGGACACACAGGACATAATAATAATAATTATACTCACCTAGCTCACAAGGATGATGTGAGACTTAACGGGTGGAACCCAGTGCGTGACTCCTTAGACTTTCAATGAGACTTGTGCTCCTAAGTCAGTTGAAGTTTTTTGAAAAGCCCACCCAATATCCACCCAGCACCCTGAGATCTTTGGACAGGAGGCTGAAAATAAGCATAGCATGCTATATGCTTTGCTGCTTAGTACATTTCTTGTGATTATCTGTTACAGGGCTTGCTCCAGATGTGTGTCTGATCTCCCTTCTCAAAGCTCTGCTTTTGTCTGTGAGCACTTCTAATCACATAGGTTGCCATTCAGCATGCGAAAAAGAGCCATGGTAAGAGGAATTTGCTCTTTGACCTGCAGATCTCCCCTCTGCTGAGACACACTTCGTTTTTGTTTTCTATTAGGTGAAAATTGAGAAAAACTGAAGGAGGTAAAAATGAATTTGTCCCCATCTTCCTCTTAATGTTTTGTGCACATGTCAAAATTCAAAACTCACCATTTTTACCTTCAGCATTTTAACCAGTCACACAGCTCTAGCGACTGGACATTTTAAAAAAACAGCCATTTGACTTGATACATTTTTCTTTTCTAGTCAAAGTGGAAGAAAGGTTGTTATACAGGGAGATGGATTTGCTGAACTCAGGGAGTTGGCCTGGGTGGTCAAACAGGTCTTTTCCATCCCTGGATTCAACGATACCCTTATTACGACGTCTTTCAAGACCATCATCCATCTCTGTTTAATTTTTAAATCAAAAGGCAAACATTTAAATTTAAAAATTCTAACTGTGTCCCTAGTTCAAAAGAATATTTCGGATGTTTTCCTTACAAACAGAAAAAGGGATGTATTTTGGTTTCCTGGTTTTGCAATGGAAGTTGAAACAGTGATTTTGCGTTATTATAACACTCATCATTTCTCCCTCTAATTTGGATGGTTTTTAATAAAGCTCCATTGATTTCACTGAAAGAAATCCCTCCTGGCAAAAGCAGAACACACACGCTGATTGCTAAATATGCAGCAATTATCATATTCAGCAGCACACTTTAATATCTTATTTATAGATGTATCTATCTATAATTTGCTTTAATTAAGTTGCATTGATTTTAATGACAGAAGCAGTCTTCAAAGAAGGGGCGAGTGTTATATGATTCCATCAACACTGCTCTGTCATTGTTTGGACATAGGATAGCACCTTCAATACTTCTCCATTGTGTACTCTTTTTGTTTTCAAGTGGCTGTGATGGCAAACCCAAATGACGTTCAGTGGAAAACCTCAGAATCGCCTCTATTTGACTGAGATCACTTTGACTTCCCTAGTACATGCTAAACCTACATACAGGATAGTTTTGGAGAATGAAGAAGGAATCAATGTTTTCCATGTGCTCGTGGAACTGCACTATGGCTTCTGAAGAATTTCTTGCATGTGTTTCTATTTTAGATTAAATTTGGGGTAATTTTATATTTATGTCTTAAATTATTATATGATGCCCTGAATATCTTATGTTGGGCGGGGAGGCAACTAATTCTTACCCTTAGCATCTCCTTGACAGCTCAGAATGATGAGCAAATATTTTAGGGATCTGATCCAACAAATGGCCCTGTGTGGGTTGACCCCTGTGTGTGTCTGCACAGAGTCCCAGGTGCAGGGTCAAATCCTCACATATTTTTAAATTAATGCTCTGTGGGCTCAGGCTTTTAAGGTGCCGAGCATTCTGGACCTGATCCAGCAAAGTATTTAAGCATGTGCTTAACTTTAAGCACATTGATAGTCCCACTGATTTCAGTAGGACTACTCACATGCTTAACAAGTTTTGTGTGTTTACATGCTGAATCTGGGCCAAAGTAATTAGCACTCTGCAGGATCAAAGACTCTGAGAGTAATACCTCCTTTGCCCCTCCTACGATTTTTTGACAATGTTTGTCATCATTTTAATAGCATCAAATTCCTCTTGGAAGAATCCTCTGAACTGAGATACACCTGCATCTCTCCTCAGGCTCACTTCCTTTTTCAGTGAAAATATATAATTAAAGCAGGAACCATACGTGTTTTCGCACACACTTAACCACCGTTCTAAGAGTGGAGAACCCTGTGTCCCTATGTCCAAATTAATTCACAGATGCTATGCTGATTACCCCTGTTGATGATCTGTCTCAAACATTTTTAGGACAGCAAGTAATATACTGGAATGTCTTTAAAACATTACCTCTCACGATGTTAATCTATCACCCACTCTTAGTGTGTATATATTTTTCACACAGGGTGAAAAATAAGCACTAGTTTTCTAAATCACTGCATTTCAGAATACATCAACATTAATTTTGTAAGAATTATCCATTTTAAAGAATTATCCATGTTAAAATGCAAGGGCATGATCTCAAAGGAAGATCTTCAAGGCAGCTATGCTAGCACATTTTCAGTTTCTGGTCATCATTTTTCATTCACTGATTATCGCTATAAACGTTGATTAATAGTTATGTTCATGCTGCTAGAATGCATTTCCCTTGGGTGAAGAAAACATTCTTGTATAAAGAAAAAAGATAATAATCACACCATCCTTCCTCTTTCCCATAAAAAATGCACAGAGACAAGCACATCAGAGTTACTGATGATCTTGGTTTCCCTGGTTAGTGGTTTTGAACAGTTTTGCTTAAAAGATCAGCCAAAGCAGTCAGAACATTAATTTGACAATCAGCTTGCAAGACAATTAAGTGTTTCTTAATCTCATGAGCCCTCTTCTTTTGGAAAACAAACAAACAAACAAAAAAAGATATAAACAATAGGGCTTAGATAGTGGTGTTGCTGATATACAATGATTTTGTTTGTCAGTATCCCTCTTCCTTATCCCAAAACCAACAGGAAACTTCAATGACAACTGTGCATCAAACTTGAAACTAGTAGGGCTGATTAACTTAGTATTTATTTTTTCTCCTCAGTAAGGCCCTACCTCTTACTCATTGAGGTGAACTTGTGACTTAGATTTAGATACAGAGAAAAATTCTTTATAAAGACAATAGACTGAGGGACTACAAACGCAGATGGGAACTTTAAAAGGGAAACTGGCTGTTCCCATATAGTGGTTGTGTTTAAAAACATGGCAATTGCCATAGCTAAATAGAAAACATGATCTCATCATTTCCCGTATCCCCTATAACTAAGTATAGAGAATTCAGCAAAGGGGGAGATGAAGTTATCTAAGGCAAAACTAAAAAAGGTTTTGAGCATAGTCACTCTGAGTGGATATTCTGTTTTCTGAACCTCTGCTCAATGATCCCCTGGTCCCAGATCCTTGAGGGTTATCAGTTTCCTTTGCCCATGCTAAATTAAATCATTTCCTGGCCTGTGATTTTCTCCCTGGGTGGCTTTTCTTTCCATTAATCCTATAATGTGTTTTTGTTAATTCTACCTCTTAATTGTCTGTAATGAACACCAGATTGGTGATCCTCACTCACAATACTTACTACTCACGGTTAAAACAGAGAAGCAGAGACCCTTCAACTAATAGAAGAACATTAACACCCCCCCACACTTCAGTAGAGAGGTTTATATCATATCTGCATTGTTTCTTCCTCAGACAGTAGGTGCATTTCAATAACTTTAACATGGAACCAGATCAATTCACAAAGTCTCATCCTAAACCTCTAAGAGGAGGAGCCATTTAACTTATGATTAACTTTTTTGGGGGGCGGGGATTGGGGGGTGGGGAGCAGCACAGGCCATCTCCCTTTTAAGTATTTTACAAAATGCTGTGAGCCAGTTCTTCCCATCTCATCAAAAATCTACCTTAAATCCAACTCTGTGTGTTAGCCCAGGGGTCGGCAACCTTTCAGAAGTGCTGTGCCGAGTCTTCATTTATTCACTCTCATTTAAGGTTTCGCGTGCCAGTAATACATTTTAACGTTTTTAGAAGGTCTCTCTCTATAAGTCTATAATATAAAACTAAACTATTGTTGTATGTAAAGTAAATAAAGTTTTTAAAATGCTTAAGAAGTTTTATTTAAAATTAAATTAAAATGCAGAGCCCCCCGGACCGGTGGCCAGGACCCAGGCAGTGTGAGTGCCACTGAAAATCAGCTTGCATGCCGCCTTTGGCACGCGTGCCATAGGTTGCCTACCCCTGTGTTAGCCTATGATTGAGACTAAGCCCCTTTTTGCTCCTCCCCAGTCTTGCATTCTTTGCTTTTCCCTTCACTGTAATTAGTTTACAAGCCTACTTAGCCACATGATTACCGCTTTTAAATTACAGTCTTCTTTTCTTTTACTCCAGTTCATCATCTTGCATCATTTTGACTTGCTATCTGTGTACCCAGTTCTATAAGGCATTTTCTCATTATGTTATCTCTTAATATAAAGCATTTTGAAATACTTTGTATGAGAGACACTGTATGGAGTAAATTGAATTGAAATTTTTTTCCCTCAAAGTCAAGGGCTTTCAGCATCTTTCTTCAGCTAAGTCAGCAGAGTTCTCAGCACCCAATGCCAATATGCAATGGCTACTCTTTGCTGCACATGCACAATCATTTAACTTTACTAGGGAAAATGAGATTGTAATGTCAGAACCTGGGGAGCAAACAGGAGAGCATCTCAAGATTTACATTCATTATGGTGATGGCAGACTAAAGTCTCCAGTCCAGCTTTTGTAGGATTTAATGATCAGAATCTGACTCTGATATACTGCCATATCTGCCTGCATCTGGTGTTGATGCTGGATGCGGGGGTGGTGTGTGTGCGTTGGAGAGGGAGGGAAATAGCAGGGCATGAACAAAATTGCAGAGCAAGTGGTGGAAATAGACAGTGAAAAGCTTCCTACAGTTAGGCAGACTCACAGGGGAGAGAAAGCCTTTCATTGTCTATAAAATCTTGCCTTGCTGGAGGTCCTCAAGAGTAGAAGGGTAGCCTAGAGGCAGTAAATCTCTCACTTGTATTATTACATTCTAAACACTTAGCTACTGTACCAAGCAGTGCACTACCTCAGGGAAGAAAAAGAGATAGAGGGGGAAAACAGAACAAAGAAAAAAAAGCAAGCAAGCTAGCAGATCAAAGTGGAAAACAAACCCCCTCCTCAATCCCGCCCCCCAAAGAGCTCATGTTAAAGAAAACGGCAAAGTTATCATCAAGTTGTTAAAATTTAACCCCAATCCCGTCTATTGTGGTTTAACAGCACACTGGAACAACCTTCTTAGAATTTCAATGGTTAGTCTGTATCACAGGGTATTAAATCCACCTTAATCCTGTTAAATACAGATATGACTAAAGAGAGTCTCTCTCTTGCAATGGCATTATGACAAAAGCTCTCCACACTGCCAATTCAATCTGTCTAAAAAAAAATAAAAAAAAAAATCCCTGGATTAATACTGAGCAAACTGCATCAGCATGAGCAGGTTTCAAGAGCAGTTGCTTTCCATATGCTCTGGCATCAGGTTCTTTTGGATCCTGTGGTACCAGTCTGCAAATGCTACAGACATTGTTTCTCATGCTTGCAACTGCTGTTGGGTGGCGACCTTCCTTGCTTGCTGATACCAGTTGAGCAGTTGGTATAGTTTCTCTGTGATCTGGTACTATCTGTTGTTTGCTGGTACCAGATGGATACCAGATGGGGTATTGTGGGCAATGCCTTCCCTGTGTTCCAGTCCCAAATTCACTGCCGAGAGGGTCAGTCTTGTCAGTTAGTTGACTCCTAAATGGCACTTCAAAGCAGTACTCTGAAAAAATCTCAACATCTGTTCCTTACTCCTAATGACCTTAAAAAAATGTTATAGTCATACTTTCCTTTACCCGAGAATTACAATACATCTGCAGGAAAATACAACCTTCCAGCAGCTTGCAGACATCAAACTCACTCCTGGCTAATGGCAGCTCCAGAAGCTACCACCTCAACTACTACGGTCAGGACTGAATGTGAAATATAATCAATATATTCTTTTTCTGTGATAGTGCCACAATACAGAAGTTCAGAGATACAGCAGTATTTTCAGTGGCAAAATGGAATAACAAGAAAACAACAACTTTAAGTGCCTTTGAACAGTATCAGGGATACCTTAATACTGAGCATGGAGAGAGAAGAAAAAAAGAGAGAAAGCCGTGGAAGAGACCTGTTATAAGTATTAATTTTTGATTTGGGTCTTTCAAGTTGTTGACCTGATTGTCAAACTGGAGACAGAAGTAAAAAGGTCAGTTAGTGGTTTTGAATGCTGCATACCACAGTTACTTCCAATGCCATTTTGTAAGATTTTTTTCTAAGTTTACTTAAGAAAATACAGTTGCGCTTAGTTAAATTATCTATACACTCAGCACTAGAATGATGTCTGATGGAAAATATAGCTGACATCAAAGCATATTCCCCACCCCCCAATTTGCTTCATAGAGAAGTTATGATAAACAGGTTATGTGTTCCCCAAGGTTACCATGGAAACTCTTTCTTTCCAGGCCATCACTTACAAAGGTAAAATTTGCATTAAAATATGATGGAATTTGATTTTTTTTTGTTAGACTCAAGTGGGGTCATGCTACCATACAGTATAGCTATTATTTCAAACTTGGGAACATATGTTGAAGGGAAAGATCTATTAATCCCTGTAAGCACCTGGGTGACCAATTACAGTTTAATTGCTAACTTGACAGGTATCTCCCTGGCAAATTAACGGAAAATACTTTGAAAATTAGCTTCTAATGCAAATAGAAATGTTAATATGGATCTGCTAGTTGGTAGCCACCAAACAGTACTTTATTAATTCCCTGTGTAATCATTCCTCAGGAAAGGCAGAATTTAGATTGTCAAAACTTCTGTTTTGCTGATGGCAGGACAGATATGTAGGGCACTGTCATGTACTTTGAATGATACACGTGTACCACTTTTTTTGGAAAATATGTTGTGAAATTACGATGCCTTAAATGTAATTCAAGTAGAGGTATATTAAATAGAAGCAAGAGTGTGGGATGTCTGCAGGGGTCAGGCTCTGCTTACCTTGTTTTGAATGACCTATGGTGAAATGGGACTTCTGCCATTGACTTCACCAGGGTCAAGATTTCATCCTGATCTTTATCCGCTGCTATTTGTTCTTGGGAATACCTTAATGTGTAAAACTTACCCACTCCGTTCTCAGATCCCAACGACCTCCATGTCCCAAAGTAACTACTCTCACATTAATTACATATACAGTATCAGAGGGGTAGCCATGTTAGTCTGGATCTGTAAAAGCAGCAAAGAGTCTTGTGGCACCTTATAGACTAACAGACGTTTGGGAGCATGAGCTTTCGTGGGTGAATACCCACTTCGTCGGATGCATATACATATACAGTACTTTCAATAACCTACAAGGGGGCACATCTAATAGCCTGCTGAATATATGATTATATTGTTCACAATAATGTGATGTATAATAATTATGACAATCACTACTTTTGGCACAGCAAATATAAACATTTAAGAGTAGAACAATGTACTCATGATCAAAACGGGACTAAACAGAATGTCAGCAGAAATCCTGGAATAGCCTCTCTTTTACACAGTCACACACATGACTAGCAGATACTGGTGGTATTAATACAGAATGTAATACACCTCTACCCCGATATAACATGAATGTGGATATAACACGGTAAAGCAGTGCTCCGGGGGAGGTGGGAGGAAACAGGGCTATGCGCTCGGAGGGGGGGAGGAGAGGGATTGCTCAGTGGTTTGAGCATTGGCCAGCTCAACTCAGGGTTGTGAGTTCAATCCTTGAGGGGGCCATTTAGGGATCTGGGGCAAAATCAGTACTTGGTCCTGCTAGTGAAGGCAGGGGGCTGCACTTCAGGGCCAGCTTTAGGAAGTGTGGGGCCCAATTCGAACAGTTTCGACAGGACCCCGGCAGGGATGACTAAAAAAACAAAAACAAAAAAAACCACGTGGGGCTTGTACTCACTGGGCGGTGCTCTGAGTCTTTGGCGGCACTTTGGTGGTGGGTCCTTCACTCGCTCCAGGTCTTCAGCGGCACTGAAGGACCCGCCACCAAAGTGCTGCCAAAGACCCAGAGCAAGCGAAGGACCCGCTGCCGAAGTGCCGCCGAAGACCCAGAGCGCCGCCGGGTGAGTAAAAATTAAAAAGGCGCCTCTAGCCAGGGAAGGGATTCTCACTGGGTGCGGGGCCCTCTTAGGCGTGGGGCCCAATTTGGGGGAATTGGTGGAATAGGCCTAAAGCCGGCCCTGCTGCACTTGATGACCTTTCAAGGTCCCTTCCAGCTCTATGAGATAGGTATATATCAATCAAAGCAAGTTCAATATAACGCTGTTTCACCTATAACGGTAAGATTTTTGGCTCCTGAGGACAGCATTATATCGGGGTAGAGGTGTATACTATTGCTAACACATTTGTGGTGACCTAGCACTTCAGGGTTAACAGATTATACACCATGACCACCTGGGCCTTAGTGGAGGTGGTAGGGATAGAACCCATATCCGTCTGCTCCAAAAAGCATTCAAACCTCTACCACTTGATTTAAAGGAGAATTTCATTAGCTATTGCCAGTATGGGACATACAACATACAATTCAGAAGCAATGAGTCCATGCAGTGGCTATGAGACACATACACATTAGCTAGACCATTATTTACATCACTACAATAGAAAAAGGTAACAAAACAAACTGTGGCATTTGCCACACTAATTGCCAAACAAATAAATGGCTGATCCGCAAGTACCATAAAAAGACAAAAACCGGCTTAACATCAAGGTTGATCCCTCAGATCAGTTTACTTTGAACAAGTGTCTTATTATGACTCAGACAGAGTCCTTTTTTGAACTGGTAAATTTCTAAGCACAGAGACTTTAAAAAAATCCAATTTACTAAAGTATACATGCACATTAAAAAAAAGATTTTAAAATTAGAAATGCAAACACAAAAAGAAATAACTAAGAATTTTTGCAGAGCTCCTTAACACAGCACATTCAGTAGATGGAACGCTTTGTAATTCGATGTTTGCAGTGTTGTGGTTGTCATGTTGGACTCAGGCTATGAGACACAAAGTGGGTCAGGTAATGCCTTTTATTGGACTGGTGAAAGAGACAAACTTTTGAGCTTCACAGAGCTCTGTGGGGACCCGAAGAAGAGCTCTGTGGAGCTCAAAAGTTTGTCCCTTTCATCAACAGAAGTTGGTCCAATAAAAGATATTACCTCACCCACCTTGTCTCTCTTTTCATTACATCACATTTTTAGCATTAAGGGGTCAGTGCTCCTTTTTCCAAGCTCCCACTGACAATTAGAGTTGGTCACAAAAATGTGGACTGAAAATTGAAAAAGAGAATAGGTCTTGGACAAAAGAGTCAAAGTCATGTAATGCATCAGCCTGACCTGGTAAATGGAGTTTTCTTCTCCCATTTTTTGTACTGTATTTTAATGCTGTCTTGTTATTAGATTAGCATCTGCACTTCAGACCTTACACTAGGAACTAATAAAGTTATCCACCCAATCTCTCGGTGTCTGAGTCACTGACTTTATTTTTCATTCTAAATAATTATAACAATGTCGCCTGTTTGCTGAGAAAAATCAAGCCTCTATATATTCATAGATAATTGCTTATACACAACATCCAGCGATACATTCTAATTACTTTTCACATCTTTACTGTGAAGAAATCTTGAACTCTCCAGTGTTCTCAACTGCCTGACAACAACATACCCAAACTACTTTCAAAGCTCAGTGCTACTGGACTTGTGGCTATGATGTAATTTAACAAGCAGATCTGCTAATGCATTTTGCAGTGAGCATTTCCTTCAGAGAAACTTTAAGGAAATATATTTCCTTAAAGTTTCCCTTAAAGTTAAAGTATCTTATAGCTTATGCCAGGGTTTTTTTAATTTGTAAGGGGGGGGCGCGCATTCAGAGGCTTGCTATGTGAAAGGGGTCACCAGTACAAAAGTTTGAGAACCACTGGCTTACGCTGTAACATTAAAAAAACCAAACCACACCACAAAAAACAAAACAACAAAAACCCCACAACTTCCCAACTATATAGATATATCATAAAAAGGTCAGTCCAAAAAATTAATGTTTTTGAAAATATATTTTAAAATATCTTCAATAGTCACATATTTAACTATAGCTATGTTATTTTTACAAATGAGAGGTCTGTACTTTGGCACACTCACAATGAAATTGTTGCTCTGCATGTCCCATCTCATTTTGGCCTCTACTTTATTACATGAGTTCTGTGTAAACCACTGTGGGCTGCTGCACTGAGGTTATTCTGAAAGTTGCCTTCAATTACCTTAAATGGAGAAAGTTTTGAAAGTCCTTACTCAAAATGCCTATTGATTTCAGGAAGTTTTCCTAAGTAAGGACTGCAGGGATATGGACCAACATTTTCCTTCTCATTCTACAGTAGCTAGGTAATTTTCGGGATCTTCTGTAAGCTATTTTAGGGAACTTGACAGATTGGTATCGAATAAAAATGAAGACATACAATATAGAGAGATTTGTATATAACACTGCAAAAGTTAGGAGCCAAAAATGTCAATTTATTTTAAAATACACTAGATATATAATATTAAAAATAAAACCTTTTGCAACTCCTTCCATATGGGGATCTGATTTTGGTTTATCAGACCCCAACCCAATAAAGTACTCAAGCACCTGAGTAGTGCCACTGATTTCATGTGCTTAAAGTTAAGTGCTCTGCTGACCAAGGCCCCATTCCAGAAGTCAGAAAAAATCCCTTACTAGTGGCCTGAGGAAGAGGGAGGTCAGTTTTTACTTTTTGTAGTCTGTAGTCAGACTACTTTTCTGTAGTCAGAGTTGTGAGCAGCTGTATTTGTTCCTATGGTATGTGGGGCATTGACTTGCTGGAGGTCAGGAATTGAGCTGTCATGCAGAAATACATTCCTGCAAGGGAAAGGGAAGGTTCAAAGAGAGAAATACTAGCTCTGACAACTTCTCATGAAGACTCAGTGTTAAAACCCCAATCCTCTTTCACTTTCCCCATGATTCACGCTCTCACATATGAGGCCAGCCTGAGATCTGGCATATTTATGAGTGTGTGCACACATGCTCATGTATGGAGTGATTCTTAGAAAAGCCAGCAAGTGGCTAGAAAATTGGAAAAGCTGGAATAGAGATGGTTTGCCAAAAAAGGAAATAATTCTCAAAGAGCCGGCTACCTTACCACTCAGATAAACCACATTGCCCCACTAGCAAATACAAACCCACAAATAAATACACGTAGGTCCAAGCTTTTAAAGGGCCATTTTTGTATGCAGAAAACTGTGCACCACATTACATGCAAACGCCTGTTTGAGCACACAAGTGGCAGTAATTGCTCACACCTCCCATGGCATAATCACTTATTCAGTGACTCCACAGATCATCTAAATCACCAATTAGATGTTTGTTTCTGATGTCCCTTAAACGTTTCAGCAAAGTGGGTTAGTTTGCACTTAAAAATTATAAAATAAAACCTCTGGGGTTCTTTATAATACATCAACACATGCGGCAGCAGCTGTCATGTTTTTTGTGATATTGTGCTCAAATTCTCAGTTTGAGAGAGACGAGATGATCATTCACTAACTGCACGAGATGTGACCACTGCACCATGTGTTAATATATAAAGTTCTCCTGAGTGTGCTGGGAGCTGTTTAAAGATGATTTCATCCATATATACAAGAAGCATTGTTGATGTATCAAAGTAGTAGTCTTTTACAGAAGTAAGCAAAGGAAAGAAACAGGATATTATTTGCGTCTGTTTATTTAAATCATTTACTTGGAGATGTAACAGAGAAGCTTTAATATTTGCTCCCCTCAGACACCAACTTCTACATTTAAATATTGTGAAAAGCAACATCTTGATTTTCAGAATAAGCGACACTATGTATTATTGGAATTCAACCTAACTTTTAAGGCATTGTGACAAAGTTCCTCCTCTACCTTGGTGGGTCCTGCGCTTATTGGCAGATTTGCTCACCTCAGTGATCTTCCCCACAGTCTGGGTCAACTCCTCCTGTGTCTGATCAGGAGTTGGGAGGTTTGGGGGGAACCCGGGCCTGCCCTCTACTCCGGGTTCCAGCCCAGGGCCCTGTGGATTGCAGCTGTCTAGAGTGCCTCCTGTAACAGCTGCATGACAGCTACAACTCCCTGGGCTACTTTCCCATGGCCTCCTCCAAACACCTTCTTTATCCTCATCTTCTTTATCCTCTTCCTCCTGGGTCTGATACCGCTTGTACTCCTTAGTCCTCCAGCAGCACAGCCTCTCACTCACAGCTCCTTGTGCCTCTTGCTCCCAGCTCCTCACACGCACTTCCTCTCCTCTGGCTCCCCCTCACCTGACTGGAGTGAGCTCCTTTTTAAACCCAGGTGCCCTGATTAGCCTGCCTTGATTGGCTGCAGGTGATCTAATCAGCCTGTCGGCCTTAATTGGTTCTAGCAGGTTCCTGATTACTCTAGTGCAGCCCCTGCTCTGGTCACTCAGGGAACAGAAAACTACTCATCCAGTGACCAGTATATTTGCCCTCTACCAGACTCCTGTACCCCACTGGTTTGGATCTGTCACAGGCATGCATGCTACCCAGTGGAGTTCACTAAGATGGTATGTAGTAGTATTCCTTCCCTTGGTAAAGAGAAGAGGGTACTTTGACAACGTTAGCTAAGAGACATCAGTATTTCAGAGTCTGCTCTAGTTTAGATGTTTTGTGCCTAATTCAACCTTGGCATAAGTAGGAGTGACTCCAAAGAAGTTTATGGAGTCACTCATGCTTACCACTAAAATGGGTAGATTTGGGTCCCTGTGTCTCCTTTCTGGAACAGTTTATTTTTCACATGAGGTTTGGCTAAGATTTCACCATGACAATCCTCCCACATCCCCAAAAAATCAGAATTTCATTGCTTAGAGCAGTTGACATTGTTTCAGAATTATCCCAATCCAAACTCTTTGAAGGTCAGACAGAATAGAAGCATAGGCCAAAGGAGAATTCTTGATGGGTAAAAACACATTTTAATAGGAGGTTTTAATCTTCATTAGTCCTATGATGCTTTTTTAACAGCACAAATATTTCTGAATGCTAGTTTTCAAAGTTGCTCTACTCTAAACGAGTTTACTTTTCCCCTAAAAAGAATTAAATGTATTCAACCAAGTAGTCGTCAGCAGCCTTTCAGAAAATCTGGAATTCATAGGAGCTCTCCTATGGTTTCCCTTAGTACATAAAATTGTCATTTTTCCCATTGCACTAGAAGACAGGAATGTTATTATTCTAGAAGTTGGAATTTTGGTTTTTAACCATGATCCAACACAAACGTTTGTGGTTTTCTGGAACCTAACCTGCTTTAAACTCAACATCCTGATGCTGGAATTAATTGCTCATTAAAACACAAAGAGCTCCTTTTTCACTCCAAAGTATAGAACCTTTTGACACATTATGGAAAAATAATGCAGTTCTCAACCTTCCTTTTCTCTGTTTGATTTTTAGGTATGGACCTTTGCCAGATACACAATAAACTGCTTGGCCTTTAACACAAAAGGGTATGATTCTTCTTTTTGTAACCTTAATTGAGAACTGACAAAATTCACGACACTACAAATTTGCTTCAATCAAAACCTGTTGACAGATAATATATTAAGGCCTAGCGCACAGATCTGAGTAGAGATCAGATAGCTGAAGAAAGGATTTTTTTCCTTTCATTTTTTTTGTCAACACATAAATCTAATTTGCAAATGAGGAATAAAAAGTTGTAAGATCTGCTGTATACAAGGTATCCTATAGGATATTGTCAGGCTGCTGCAGTTACCTACAGGTGAAGAACCACACTCAATTTGTAATGAATTATACACAGTCCCTGGAAGAACATGAACAAAATAAGGCTGTGAGAAGAATGTAATGTCACAGTGAAGGCAGGACTGAGGTTTTAAGTAACAGGATTGGTATGAAATCTGTGAAACAATCCAAGTAAATCCACAGATAGGTTTTTTATTCTGAGTTTTTTAAACTCTTTCTCCCTCTGTCCCACACATACACTTTATTGCCTTGATTGACCATTCGTTTCCCCCCCTTATTTTTTTGTTTTGTTTTCTTGTTTCAGTGAAGCAGTGGGAAGGACAGCACTCATAAAATGTGCGTGCTGTAATTCCCTCCAATTCCTAAAGTGACTGTCCTAAGTTCCTATGGCCCATCTCTAACAAAGTTCTCTTAGGATTTGATCAACAGCTCACTTTAAGTCAATGGGACTCTCTAATGGGCTTTGATCAGGCTCTTAAAGCAATATTTTTGTGAAAACGTGCATTATTTAACTGGTGGGCTATTAAGACGTATACATACGTGCACGCATGCGCTCACTGACATGGGAACCAGTACACTCCAATAATACACCCACACGGTTACCAGTGGACTTCAGTTTTTAAAATGAAAATAAAACAGTTGTTTTTTTTCTGGAAAGTATTTATACTTTATAATCAACATTTCTCTTTACTTAACTGGCCCTAGAGAAATAAAGATGTTTCACTTTAAGCCATCTAACCCTTGTGAATCTGGCATATCATTTTCCCCCAGAGTAATGAAGCTGGAGAGAGGGAGAGAGAGAGTCTAAAGAGCACGAAACCAAACAACCACCCAAAAAACCAGAGTAACTGGAAATAATTTTGAAGTTTTATGCTAGATAGCACAAACCGTGCCATATAAACGTATCTCTTTACTTAGACATACTAAACTGAATTATTCAGCTGTTCCTTAGAAAAAGAAAACCCAGGCTGAGAGGGAGGGAGAACAGAAAAAAGAGCAAGGGAGCAAAAATATATAACAACAACAAACGAGAAGAACAGAGGAGAATTGAAAAAAAACATGGATGTGGGGGGAGAAATGAAGAGCAACTAGCAAGCTTATTTAAAATGAATTTTTGACCTTATTTTTAAAACATTTATGGATCCCAATTGCCTGTCATGAGATTATGTTCCCTTACAACGCTGGCTTTTCAGCTGGCGCTGCACTTTAACTCGATTTATCTCATTTTTTAAAAAGTAGATTGTTAGAAATACCCTTTCCACCAGAAATTCTGTCCCATTAGAGTGTCAGCTAAAGGCCACTTGTCAATGTCAGCTTTAGAAGATAGAAATGTGCGGCGTGAGCTCTCAGACTTATTTTTTGGAGGTCAAGACCTAACGTCCTTCTCTGAACCTCCTGCTTCACTGTGGATAGTGTCTTCTTAAATGGTCTCATGTTATTTTCTAATTTATCTGAATGTTTCATTAGATGGTGTACAGTAATTACAGCAGCTGCTGTACATTAGCAAGACATCTTAAAGGAGAGCTGGCTTAGGTATCATGCTGACTGACAAAAGCATAGTATTAAACTTATCTAGTATTAAAAATACATCAGGAGGCCGCTCCTCTTCTCCAGCTGTGAGAAGAAAAGCCCATAAAGCCCGTAACAGCAGGATTTCCTCCTGCTCAGCTGCCTGCTGCCTCTTTAGGGGAGAGATCTGACAAAGTGGAGACTACAGTAAGTTTTTCTTTATTTACAGTGATGGAATTAGTCATCAGATTGTCTTTTTTACTGGCGAACAGAGGTTGAGGAAATCGGCTGTTGCTCAATCTGTGTTACCATAATGCTGCCAAGGGTCAGCGTTAAAACCAGCAGTGTAAGGGCCCAAATCAGAGGGCTGCTCTTGAACTACCAACAAGTGTGAGGAGAAATGGAGCAGTGGCCACCATTTTTCCTGGTCCAGAATATGGTGCAATACCAAACTGGGGATGGAGAGACTGTGGCAGGCAGGAGATTTCGCTCTTGTATCTTCCCAGTTGTTGGCACTTTTTAGAGAAGGTCAGGCACTCAAGGCCTTTGAAACTGTACAAGTGACTTCGACTGGTGGAACTATTTAGGTGTTGTAACAAACTTCAGCCATCAAGGTAAAGTTAGCGTTTAAAGCAGACACTATATAGCAGGTCTTCCTCTCAACAAAAACAGTTAAAAATTCATGCCTTAGAAAGAGGAACAGAAACTATCTTGATGCCTCTAATATTAATCAATCTAAGACTCAGAGCTTTAAAGCTCTCTCGAGTTCTTTGATTAAGGACCTCTTGCCTCACAGGAAAAAGGAAGCTTTGGAAATCGGTAATCTTTGGACATTATATTTAATAGAAAAGGCTTAAAAGGGATTACCTATAAGGGACCTTTGTGAATCTTTGGAAATTATATTGGACCATAAATCTGAACCTCTTTGGAGGGGTAATAAAGCCTTATCAGTTTCAGATAAGAAGTGGAAATCCTCAGTCTGCTTTAGGTGCATCATTGGCCAGGTCTGGAGTAACTGCCAAGACACTGATTATTTCTTCAGCCTCTGTCTTCAATAGATAGATATATTTTATTTAGATTATAAATTTGGGTTGTAACAAGATTTTTTAAAACCAAGAATGGAAATTTAACAGATTCCCAAATTTGGTTCACAACCTTCAAGCTTATGGAACAAAGTTAATTGCTCTAAGGGATCTTGCTGGGAATGATATTTCTGAAATTACCTCAGAAAAATGATGGCTCTGTATAATTTCACACATACGTAATATACACTTGTGATTGTGATAAAGCCACATTTTGTTTTTTTAGGAACACAAAGCACAGTAACTGAAGATTTCAATTTTTCATTCAAACTGATAGTGTGGCAAGTTTGGGGAATACTGGAGACACTGATGATGTTAGTACTTATAAAAATTCAGTTATACTTGGGTTCTAACATGTTTTAAATTGTTACGTTTGTTTTTTAAAATAAAGTTTGAATTTAGTTTAAATTGCACCATGTCATGCAGCATGACAGAGAGTTGCATGTCTGAACATTGATTGGCCTTATTTATTTTTAGAGACCGAGCGCAACCCTGAAATTCTTGTCCAGGCAGAACTCAGATTGCTGCAGGACCCCATAATGGTCTCCTATGATATGAAGATATTCCATATATTTAAGGCACCGGAGGAGCGAGGAGCACTGGATTCTATTGCTGGCTCTATCCCACACTGGCACGGTATGCCCTTGGGACAGTCACAGCACTTTGTTCCCTAGCTGTAATATGGGGAAAACGGAATTTTCCTACTAGACAGTTGTGTTATTAGACGTAATTCAATCCTATTGGTAAGGCACTTAGAGAGCCTCTGAGCGGAGGCTCTATAAAAGGGCAGGGTATTCATTTTTTCACTTAAAACGTGGAACAAGGGGAGGCAAGGGAAGCGTTTGGCCCGCACTGTTAATGGCCCTGGCACAGGTGTGCAAGGGGAGGGTGTAAGTAACCTTGGCCCCCCACACTTGGGTCTCCTCATTCCCATGCAGCAACCAGGCACAATTTGAGTCTGTGTTCTCCTAATCCCCACTTCACCCCAAAGGGAAACAGCTTGATGAGCAGAGGGACCGTGCTGCATCCTGCTAAGAGACCGGAAGGAATCATGCTGGCTGGAAGCACCTGCAGCGAGTTGCCCTGGGGATGGTGCAAATCTGGGCCAATGCTTACGTCTAACAGCGGGTGGACATGACAGCACTGGAAGTGACTCACGTTAGTAGAGTTTAAATTATATAAATGATTTGTTTGATGGGCTGAAATTAAACCCAAGTAGTCACGTTAAACTGATACAGAGACACAGTATCTGGAAAACAAAAACAAACCAGCCAATGTCGTCGGCAGGCTTTCCATACTTCGAAAAGCTTTGCTGGATAGCAACCTACCCAGTGCTGATCATAATCAGATGACCATGTTCTCATCTCATCATCCTCGTAGAAAGGTAAACCGTCTCGCCTGGCCTGATGGTATTCCTTCCGTAGCTTCTGGATACGCTCTGCATTCCCACCAGCTGGACAGCCACTGGAAAATAAAATGATAAATTACATATGTACAATCCCGACTATCCATATAATGCTGATACCAATGTGATAAACTCTGACCTTCTCACCTGTACTCTGCTCAGTTATTCCTATGAACAATGACAAATGGCTACCATATTTAAATAAATAATAATAATCATCTGCCACAGAACTATTTACTTTGTCACTCTAAATACGGAATTTTCCCTGAAATTGCATTTGACTGAGGTAAGTAGCATTCAGACCCGGAGCAGTATAAGCTTTCTGGTCTGATATTTCATGAGCTATCAGGGCTAGGAACAAAAAGTTCTATACCATAAAAAAGGCAGGAATCCCATTCTCAGTTACAGAAAGAACTAAGGTTCCAGCCTTGAGAAATGGTGGGGGGAAGTCAAACTATAAAATGGGGACATTATTACATATGGAAGAGTAGCATCTGGTACTTTTAAATGTTTGTAAAATGTATTCGACTAACACTGCAAAGACTTTCACATATGCTGAACTTTATGCACTGAGAATAGTCGCAATCAAGTCAATGGAGCGACTGACAGCACATGAGTTCAGCACAGGCATAAGTTTTTGTAGGATTAGGGCTGAATACATTTGACAAACATTTAAAAATGATCAGATACTACTTTCCCATATATAATAATGTCACTATTTTATAGCTTGACTTCCCCCCCGCCCCCATTTCCCAGGGTTGGAACACTAGAAGCACTGTCTACATACCTATTTTTGAAGCACTAACACAAGCCCTGCTAGTCCGAGTCTATGGAACTATTCTAAAATAGTTTTTCTGTAACGTATCATAAATGGCAAATGCAGATGACATGGCAGAATAAAGGTTTTATTGGCACTTATTTGAGACGTGCCTCTAATGGCTTTGCAGTAATGTGGTCACCCAAAACTCATACGAACAAAATCTTAATATTGAGGCACATAATCATATATTCTCTTATCCTGCAACCTTAACTCTTCCATTTTGTGTGTATGCAAAACAATAAAGATGCTAATCACATAAGCACATGGACCATGCATAGGTGTGCCAAAGCACAGTGTAAGGAATCTTCACCTTCGGTACATGTTAAAGACTGTATTTGGCACCTTTTCTTTAGCAAACCACAGAGTCAACCCAAATTCACCCGCAGGTTGCAGCAATAAGATTCAACAGGCAAATATAAGCTAAAGATGCTTTTGAAAGAAAAGCTACTCATTTAATAAAGGCAGACTTCAGCAATGTGCCCTATTTTATCCATAACATATAAACAATAAGCATAGCTTCTGAGGGTGAAAAAATCCTGATTTTTCTCTCTAGCAACACATTTAAAGAGATTCTTGCTTTTTTAAGGCCCAAGTCCCCCTCTTTATATTGGGAGAGAACTTAGAGCTGTGCTAGTGTAACATAAAGCCGTCTCACGCACTCTGGAGTAATGTGAGATGAATATGATGCCTTCTCCAATGCTCATGCAACAGTTCTGAATTTCAACTTGGCTCCTGACAATTATGTGAATATATGAACCACATTCAAACTCACCAGATGAATTCAATCAGTGCTGTGCAAATATCGCATACATAATCTATTAGTTTACCCCAAAGAAACTGAAGCATTGAATTCAGACAGAATGAAGTCATCAGTAATAAAAAAAGGAAACCGATAAGGCAATATTAAAAAAAATCCACAATTTTCCGACATTTGCAGGGAAGATCATATGTTGCCTGTAAACCATTCTCCCATCTGCCTATAAATACATAATTAAAAAATATGGGTTTGATCAGATAGCAGTTCTCAAGTAGGAGAACAGTAGAATACTACCAATTGAAATGCTTAGAATGCATGTCTGCTTATGCTGAAAAGAAGCCTGACCTTACAGAAGAAATATAAAAACAATATCCCAATCAAAGTCAATTCATATTAAATAAACCCATTAGAAATACTCATTTAGGCTTGTGAGTGCAGAAGACAGAATCATTGCAGGAGCCCAACCTACAATGTGGTGCTCACATCCTGAAAGAGCTAAAAATGACCACAGACTTTGCCACTTACACAATTTAGTGCCTAGCTAATTTCATTGACTTAGCTTCTCACACAATAAACTCTTCACACATTGAGTCACACAATACACCTGATCACACACATTCACACAAAAAAATTAACACGGCTACGGAGTTGTCACCTGTCAAGAATAGATTTCAAGTGAACCACCCACTCCATACAAAGCCAGAAGACTTTGTGGCAGATTTCAGAATGATTTTCATGAATTTAATGTGATTGATTCAGAAGTGGCTGAGGTTGGCATGAATCACAGAATCATTGAAATTTAAGTCTAGAAGGAGTTCCCTGCAATGAGGCAGAACCAACTAAGCCCAGGCCATCCCTGACAACCTCTTCTTAAATACCTCCAATGATGGGGCTTCCACAACCTCCCTTGGAAGATTATTCTAGACTTAACTGCTTGAAAGTTTTTCCTAATATCTAACCTAGATCTCCCTTGCCACAGATTAAGCTCATTACTTCTTGTCCTACCTTCAGTGGAAATGGAGAACAATTGATCTCCGTCCTCTTTATAACCATCCTTAACATTTTGAAGACTCTTTTTAGCTTCCCCCGCAGTCATCTTTCCTTAAGACTAAACATGCCCAGTTTAAACCTTTCCTCGTAGGTCAGGTTTTCTAAACCTTTTAACATTTTTGTTGGTCTCCTCTGGACTCTCTCCAATTTGCCCACATCTTTTCTGAAGAGTGGTGCCCAAAACTGAACACAGTACTCCAGATGAGGCCTTCCCACGGTCGAGCAGAGCAGGACAATTACCTCCGGTGTCTTACACACACATCCCAGGATGATATTAGCCTTTTTCACAACTGCATCACATTGCTGCCTCTCATTCAATTTCTGATCCACTATAACCCCCAGACCCTTTTCAGCAGTACTACCACTTAGCCGGTTATTCTCCATGTTGTAGTTGGCATTTGACTTTCCTCTCCTAGTACTTGGGTTATTTGGACTTTTGTTACCCTGGAAGAGTACTGTGACAGTCACCCAGCTGGAGAGTTGAGGAGAGTCAGCAAACCCTGGCCGCAGCTCATAGGGGAGGGTGCTAGACAGAGGATCTGCACCCCAAGAGTGTGCCTGGAGCCTCCAAGATAGGGACAGTGCATGGACTCTGTTCAGATTCCAAAGGCCTAAGACACCTGGGGATTTAGTGGCTGGATCCCCTCACAGCAGTCTGAGTGGCCAAGAGGAGGCGCTCGACTAGATTTGTGTGTCTGCACACTGCAAAATTACAAACAAATGTAGCTGATAAGGACTCAGCTGAATCATTTAAAGACATATACATCTCTTTCTAAAAGGCAATGAACATTTGGTTTCCAGTGGGTTTTCTAAATGCATTAATATTGCAAAGCTTTTCTTTTCGGCCACTTACCTCAGGATCTAATTTTCCCCAGTTGACTGGCAGCCTATGAGCAACTTGTGGTTACATTTTTAATTTTTTTTCAACGATTATGAAAAATGAATACTTGCTGAAGCTTTCATTCACAAATGAATAAAATACAAAACGAATCTCATGTTGATTCAAAAGAATGGGCTGAATCTTCCATTCACTACCTATTATAACACAAAACTAATTATATCATAGCTACTGAAAAGAATTTATTGCCTTGAGCATACATATAGAATATAAAGAAACACAATACACCACACTGCAGATTAGTTCTGTTCATCTATGGTACCTCTCATTTAAGAAGTCAAGACCAAAGCATTTCAAAGGATACAATATGGTGCCAGCATTTATCTCCCTACACTGAAATGTTACGTTGTTTATCAAAGTGTTTTAGCAACCTCAATAATAGGGGGGGAAGAGAAAAAATGGTTGAAAAAATGACCAAAAGAAAATCCATAGTCAGAACATAATTCTACAATATTTCAACGTCCATCTTTGTCAGCCACCGACAGAGTGTTTAGGAAGCAACGAGCTTTTGTTATTGACATCTGCACTTGAGTAAATGAATGATATTCCAATAAAAGGCTTGTCAGAAAAATTCTCATTGACAATTCCAGAACCTGCAAGATAATAAAAGTAGTATCTTAAAGGTTCAGAGAGACACAACTCAAGTTTTAGGAATATACATCAGGCACTGACAACTAAATCTGGGAAATATATATCTTGAGCGTTTTGAGCTATGGAAATTCCTTGAGCTTGATGGGCTCTGCAGCACGGTACCTTGTGTGTATGTAATTACAGACTTCAGCAGTAGAAAAGGGGCCACAGTAGGATGCTTCATTTGGCAACTGTGAAATGCTTGTCAGATCCTGGGAACAGAGTCTGTGGTTCCACCTAATCATTTGAATGGGGATATATTAAGGTGTGTGTGTACAGACAGGTTGATAGACAAGTAGCAGATAGATACCGAGAAGTATACACTACGCTATATCTAGAAACATGCACAAATACATCTCAAGCTGCATGCCTACACAGATAATTAGAGAAAAACCAAATTAGAGAGAACTTCCTTTATAAGTTTAAGTCTACATACTAAAATTTCTGATGAGCATCCTTGAGTCATAATTTGCTCTACAATACCTAAAGAAAAAGTCATAAAAGTTACTCAGCTGCACATACGTTGTCACCTTTCAACTCTGCAGAGCAACATAAAAGCACTACAACCACTTATGTCCAAAAGGTCAAAGACTCCTAAAGCAGCACATGACCATCATTTGTCTGGATGTAAATTGAGCCCTACTGACCTTATAACATCATTGCTGACCCTTTGGCATTAGGAGCTTAGTGGATAAAAGGCAGATAATATTCTTAGGCTCCTGTGGATTAATTTTTTTTTTTAAGTTTTCTTTCTTTCCTATTCTTACCAGGGCAATTAGTTGTATAATTAACCTTTTCCTGCTCAAACCAGCTGACAATGTGTTCACAGGAACCTTGAGACTGATAGATAAGTTTTATCAAAACTGTTTATAAAGCATCTCTCTGTGACTGGACATGAAGCACCTATTTATTGTCCCCTCCTTTCTGGTGACATGCAGCACCTTTTCCTATTTGTGGTGGCAGATGGCCCAGCCACTCAGGCGAGGACCATCTCTTCATTCAGGGGCACATTTTGTCTCCATTCCTGTTCCTTTTACAACCTGTAGCTGGCTATCACCGTGTCACATGAAAATGGGAAGTCAGCCTCCTTTTGCCTTAGAAAAACAAAGCTGGCTTACCAAAGGGTTAACCTCATCATGAGCAGGTATAAAAGAGAGAGACATATGTAATTCCAATTAAAACAGGTTATTTGTGATCAAATGGGAGGGAAAGACAATTTTTTAACATTTCTTGTGCATAACAAGCATGTATTCTTTGTGATGGAAAGTGATTGTTTTGTTCTGCTCAGTTTATTATGCCTGTTAGGGGAACGCAATCACCAGATTTTAATTAATAAAAAAAAAAGGTGGCTCACAGTTCAGTCTAGTTAATGGTAATGCCTGAGTTTCTGGCATGTGAACAGTTTACTTCTGTCTTGTTGATCTGAGATGTGAATGTGTCTCAGAAGGGTTAGGAAGAGCAGACAGATTAGGGACTCGGGTGCTGACTACAACTGAACTCTCCATAAACAATGCACAGTAAAAATAATGAAAAACAGACTTTCCTGCTGTTGTCAGTAGCCTCTAGACAATGCAACAGTTTCTGGTTTCTTTGGTAAATATGATATCAATTATGCGTTTTATCCATCGTGATAAAGTCACATGCTAGGCATAATTGAGGGCCTTCTCTCTGAGGCAATTTCTTTTGGATTTATAAGGCAAAGTACTTAAATTGCCTTTTTTTTGGCACTTTGTATTACAACAGGGTTTTGTTCTTTTATTTTACTGAAGAAAAGCAGCTGGCATATTTGCAATGTATAGGTCACACCAACACAGAGTGCATGTTTTAAACCCTCTCGCCCCATTTACAGCAACTTTAACAATTCAACAAAGCAAATGCTGAATGTTAAATCTTTGCAAGGAAATACAGTTACATTTCTTAATGGCTATCACACCTGTATGTAATTGGCAACTAGGTTTTTTTTATTTGCACACTACTGCTTTTCGGCACTTGAGTTTATTAACCTTTTTTTAAAAAGGCAGAAAAATTAAATAAAACACCTTGAAGACTTCTAGGAAGGGGCCCCCTAGCAGGCCACTTACTACAAAAAACAAAAGCAGGATGGATACTGGGTGACAGTACACTGCAGCATTAATTTCTGAGCTCCCATGTGAAGTATGAGATGGAGGATCTGAGAACTCAATCATAGTGAGCAATGCAATCCACATCCTAAAATATATTTTGCTGAAAACAGCAAACCCAGAGCTGACTTTATCTATTATGTCAAAGAAAGCACCTCGCCAAGTTCTTCACAAGGGACTACATTCTGCTCTGTTACACACATGCAAACCCATGCTACTTGTAGAGCATCAGGAACCAATTCACTGTGTGGATTCTTTCTACAATACCTGGCCTAAGTAAAAAATACTGTACATTTCAAATGTCACCAGTGAAGTTCCCTAAACTTAAAATTACAATTCACTGAGTTTGTAACCCCGTTGAAGAAATAACGTACTCCTCTCTTCTTTAAAAAAAATTATTTACCCTGCCCAAAATGTCGGGGGCGGGGGAAGGGAGAAGGGAGGGGAAGATAGATCATATGGTCAAAATGCATCCTCATTATAAAGTGGTTTTTTTAATGGATGATCACTACTGGGATAACATTAATCTAGTATTAGGACTTTTACGGGAAAAAAATACAAATGTAATTTATCTCTTTAACTGTCAGCTGCATTTCTAGAGCTTTAAAGTCTGTAGCTTCCAGGGGCCTTTTGTCTTTCTGGCATGGCAGGAATATCTTGGACAGCTGTAAGAGCTTTGTAAGCTATCTTTCTCAAAATCCATTAGCTAATTCAAGGAACCTAATTAGAGCTGCCATTTTGATGGAGCATACTGAATGCTTAGTACAAACTAGTAACACCATCAATGTTTATTAAAAATCACAAGAACCAAAGCCCTCAGTTCCATATAAATATTATTAATGGACAAATACACAGTACTTATTAAAACACACATGGTGTTAAACATCTATACAAATATACCTACACTAAAACTACACAGATGGAAAATATATATAAGGACTATTTTATATAAACTGTTGAAAACTAAAGTTGCCTCCTTTGGCGATATCCGTATGTGCATTAAAGAAAGCAAAGCAGGCTAAGAATTATCTATTTATCATGTTTTTACTGAGCGGCATGCTGACAATCTGGAAAGAATTTTATGCTTCCCTCAAGAATGTTTCCCAGCTGGAGCCATTTTCTAGCTTCTCTGACATCAGCCACTCCAATCGCCACACTGTGCAGACATTTACACATATTCCAACATTGCACTGGTTAGGGCATCCAAAAATTTAAAAGGAATTTGCACTGTTGAGCTGTAACTGAATTTTGCTGCTGACAGCAACGAAAATGGTAAAGGGAGCCAACAAATAAAGACATCTGGAGTAATGCTCTCCTACGCTTCACTGTATAACAAGCCAAATATAATGAAAGAACAAATCTGGACTATTGAGACAGTAGTGGATATACGGCCCACTCCTAAGAACATCAGAGATCTAATTAGGTTAGGATGTACTCGCATACACCTTGCTGTGTAAATAAAGATGTTATTTGGAAACTTCATGGCCTTGTTTTCAATTCAGAACCCTGACAATCTGAAATACAGAAGAGCTGATATTACTTGTTACTCTTTCCAATCTGATGCGCCTCTTCACGTACATCTAATTTTGTTTAGATTCTACCTTTATGTACAACCAAACACATGAGAAGAGGAAGTCACATTTTCTATAGAAAGACAATAGATATTCTTAAACCACCAGTATGTGTAAGGTGAAAAGTGTAAACCTTACCAGGAAGAATATAATACACCTCTACTCCGATATAACGTTGTCCTCGGGAGCCAAAAAATCTTCCAGCATTATATTGAACTTGCTTTGATCCACAGGAGTGCGCAGCCCTGCGCCCCCAGAGCACTGCTTTACTGCATTATATCAGGGTAGAGGTGTATTCTAAATACATTACAAAGAGGAATAGTGTAAATAGCAAATGAAATAGCTTTTAATGTATTTCATTAGCTGTCAGTGCAATGTGTGGCAAGATAAAACCATACTACGTAGTATCCAAGCATGCTAGAATAGCCTTTAAGAAACATGGGGCTTCTTATTAGAGATGCATTTACAGGAAATCTTTGGAACATCCCAGGTCTAATATAATGAGCCAAAATTCACTCATCTTAAATATATCACTGAAATGATACAAGAGGGTTTTTAATATAGATGCAACATGGATGTTCAGAATTACACTTAATAAATAAGGTGGGTTTAAAAGAGTTACTTCCTTGGGGAAGCTGCAGGTCAAGGGACTAAAATCTCTATTGAAATACATTAGCTCTGCCGTGGGTGGTGCAGCAAGACAAATTCATTTTAGCTGTCAAAATGATATGGTCACATTTCCAAGCTCTGGCTCACATGTATGCATTCTCACAGGTGTGCACATGATAGACAAAGGGCTATGTCTGCAACTGAGGCACAAACAGATTTACACGTGTAAGATCTAAACACTGTCTCTTGTGTGCACAAAAGCTAGTGTGCAAAGTTGCACATGCACGTTTTCTAGAAACATCTTAGTTCACATCAACAAAGACTGACATATCTCAGGGAATAAAATGCACTTTATGGTAAATTCTGTAATTTAAAAAAGGGCTTGATTGGAACTGCATTTTGGCCAAATATTTCAAACCTGGAGGCCCTAATGTTTGACGTGCACTGAAGGTTTGCAAATTTGGCTTCCACCTTTCCCCCTCATTTATATATAGAGCACGAAGAAGGCTATGCCATTCCTGGGCATTCCTGTCTGGGCTACTCCTTTCATGTCCTTTATGTTGTCAAGTCCCAAAAGTTTTCCCTCTCTAAGTACTGTTTGATGGAGGGATTATTTTGGTTGGCCCCTTTTATGTGTTCCTCTACCTGCCCAATGGCACATCTGCCCTGGCAGATGTTCTAGCTTCATTCTTATATACAGTTATTATGACATTGTTAAATTAAACCAGGCAGTCAAAAATGTATAAAGTACAACTGGACCCCACCACAGAGTTTGGCTCTGGATTCAGACCCCATTCCAAATTTCCCCAAAGTTAAAGGTGTTTGCATTGGTATGACGCACCGTAGAGAAAGGAACAAGCAAAACATTCTGGCTTTGAGTTGGAACTTACTCCAAAGCTGTGGTGGGCAACCAGCAGCCCTCAGGCCGCATGCCTCCCATCTGCTGGCGGGCAGCGAGACATTTTGTTTACATTGACCATCTGCAGGCACAGGCGCCCGCAGCTCCCAGTGGCCGTCGTTTGCCGTTCCCAGCCAATGGGCGCTGCGGGAAGCGACGGCCAGCATTTCCCTGTATGTTTCAATGGGTCTTCCTCCTCCTTCTGCTGAGCTCCGTCCTTAACCCTCTCCTCTTCTCCACTTACATCTGATCACACCGCTTCAGTGACCATGCTTAGGGATATGTCTTCGATATCTATCTTTCCATACAGGACTTGTCTTTCTCCCCTCCTTCTTGCACCTTAGCTTGTCTTTCTGACATCTCCTGGATGCCTTGCAGGCTAGGATGCCAGCCTCATCCATCCATTTGTTAGCTTCTCCCACCAACTCTTCCCCTTCCCCTAGGCTGGCCTTACACATAAAGCCTTCTCTAGTGTGTGAAGTGACTACCTCTCCGCCATCAAATCCACCTTTGAGACCCATCTCTCCAGAGATACTCATAAAGCAGTCAGTTGGTTAATAATGGATAGATTGTGGGGCAGATGGGGATAGTAGACACATCCTTTATCTTTCTCAACAATTTTAAAATGCTAATGGCTATAATGCATACTTCATTAACAACTTCATCAAAATATTAATACTGTCAAGTCAAACACTTAAAAGTTAGAAAACGTTCTTCAAGATCCGAAGAAGAGCTCTGTGTAAAGTTTCTCTCTTTCACTAACAAAAGTTGGTCCAATAAAAGAGAAATTCTCCCCCTCTGCCCTTGTCTCTCTATTGAGTATGCGAGAACTGCCAATTTTCTAAGGCTTATAACTTGGCCAAACTGGGGTGGATTTTCCTGGGCAAAAGGCACATCACTGAGACTAGACTGACTCCCCTTCCAAATTCCAAGCCCCTATTCCAAAGCATAGAGGCACTACAGTTTACTCAATGAAACAAGATTTTTTTAAATATGGGTAAAACAATATATTTTCTCCTAATCTCATTGTGAAAATAGTGACAGACTGAAAGAGCTCAATCTCTTTAGTTTAACAAAGAGAAGGTTAAGGGGTAACTTGATTACAGTGTATAAGTATCGACATGGAAACAAATATTTAACAATGGACTTTTCAATCTGGCAGAGACAGATATAACAATCCAATAGCTGGAAGTTGAAGCTAGACAAATTTAAACTGAAAATAAGGTGGGCATTTTTGGCAATAAGGGTAATTAACCATTGGAACAATTTACCAGGGATCATGGTGGATTCTCCATCACTTTTGACAATTTTTAAATCAAGACTGGATGCTTTTCTAAAAAGATACATGCTAGGAATTATTTTGGGGAACTTCTATGGCCTGTGGTATAGAGGAGGTCAGACTATATTATGATCACAATGATTCCTTCTGGCCTTGGAATCAGTGAAAACAGATAAACTATTTTAGCTTTCCAAAAAAATTCAGCCTGAGGCAGACACCCAACACGGGAAATCTGAATCTGAATGGTTAAAGTTCAGCAAAGTTATAAGCAAGTGAGAATAGGATCTTATAATGGAAAGTGTCACTACCAGTTCTGCTTATAAGAAGAGTGGAATATATTTGACTGTATGATACTTCTTCCACTCTTCATATGTGAGCTGTCTTCGGAAATTGTATGCTTCTTGGACCAGGAACAGAGTCATCATATGTTTTTGTACAACATCTAGCACCGTGGAGACCCAATTCTGACCTTTCAGCACAACCGCAATATAAATATTACATAACAACAACAAATTGGAGGGCTGGCTAGGTGAGTAGGTACCACTCCTGCATGTGTTCCATATGAAGCTGCAGTCAGCTTAATGAGATGGCTAATTGACGAGTGCTACTTCCTTCACTTGTCCATTAGGATAAGTACAGCACATGGATATCTCACCCATCAAAGACAAGAAAATGCATTAATTTTGGACTTCTTAGAGCTGCTAATAAATCTGACACTGTCTGGCAGTTTTCTTCATTTCCTATCATTTGACAGATACTGTGATCACAAGTTACAGAGAATGTATTTTCCTCTGTGAAATTATCATTCCAGTAAAACTAGCCAGAAGGAAACATTATCAGGGTATCATTTTATTTTATTTTTAACTTTAGGAAGCGACTCTGCAAATGTCTGTTGGTGGGAGCACAATATAAATTCATAACCCTGCACTATGCTGTATATATGAATTTATTATAACAAATAAACATACCAGGTGCTTGTTTTTGCAGCAAAGTTAGTATTCCTCTCACAAAGAGCCAGCCTGGTTTTAGACAGACCCCTTACTGTAAATCCTTGCGACTCCCCCACCCCTTAAACTGACATTTGTGTGGAATCAAGCAAAATCTTCCTCATAATTTTTCATTACTAATGGCTTCTTTTTGGTATGTGCGTTTGAGAGGAGGGAAGGCAAAGGGCAGGAAAATCAGTTTTAAGTGCTCTGCAAATGATCTTCCTGAATCTGGGCCTCATAAATCCTATCAAATGTTATATTTCATCAATAGGCTGGAAAAGCTTTTTTCTCTGCAATGATGAAGCCCAGCTTTAAAATTTATGGTTTCATTTTAGAAATGGACTATAAAAAGAGGCTGAGTTAGCTGTCTGTCAACTGAACCTGAAACTGGCAAGTAAGGTGTGGGCTTTCAAAGTGTTTATATATATAATTGTGTGTATATCTATTTATGTGTATGCATGCATATACACACACCGTTTTAACAGAAACAGCTCTTAAAAATGCAAAAAGGTTTGATGATGATGATGACAGATTGATGTTGTGTTGTCATAAGAATATCCATACTTGAGTGTAACATTCCTTTTTTCATTAACTGATAAGAATATTATTCTTCCTAAAATCCCTCCATTCAAACTGATAATTCTGCTAAAGGAAATATCACATTAACATGATAAAAAATTTATCTGGCACAGTTTGACAAGCGATGGGTCACTGTGATTTGCCTTATGAATTTATAGTTGGAGGGGTTCTAGCTATCTACATCCCAGAGTTGCTTCGTCAATCAGATACCACGATGATGGGGATGATATAAGAATCCAAGTGGAATAGGAAAAAAAAAAAAAGTCTAGATTAATTCTTATGCAGGATTATCATCACACATTACCATGATCTTTGCTGCTCAGATCAATCTGAAATGTAAGTATTGGTGGTGACACAAAGCCTAGCAGTCTCATTGTTTATTATACCATGATGGAAACCTTAGCCTAGGGAACATAGCTGAAGCTGAATAGTGAATGTTAAAGAAGAGTTACACAGTGTTGAAGTTACATTTATTCCAGGCAAAGAATCAGAAAACAAAGCAATCTCTTCTTCTCTTGCTGCTGAGCTAACACACATAAAATTAAATACTGAAAACTAAATTTGGATAATGTTAAGGGTTACTGGGGACGCGCACTCCAAGGTAATTTCTGAAATAAGCACTTAAAACAAGCAGCTGATATTGCTCATTTATGGTCAGTAATGGGATATGCCACCAATGGCAATGGGCAATCACTTCTCCAGTGTTAGCAGGCAATGTAGCATATACAGAGCCATATCATCCTCCAGCATTGTGAAGTTCCCTTATAGATAGGGCCCTACAAAGTTCATGGTCCATTTTAGTCAATTTCAGTGTCATAGGTTTTTTTATAATCGTAAATTTCATGATTTCAGCTATTTAAATCTGAAATTTCAGAGTGTTGTAATTGCAGGGGGTCCTGACCCAAAAAAGGAGTAGTGTGTGTGTGTGTGTGTGTGTGTGTGGTTATTGTAGGAGGGTTTATGGTACTGCTACCTTTACTTCTGTGCTCCTGCTGGTAGCGGTGCTGCCTTCAGAACTGAGCAGCTGGAGAGCGATGGCTGCTGGCCGGGAGCCCAGCTCTGAAGGCAGAGCCATCACCAGTAGCAATGCAGAAGTAAGGATGGCATGGTATGGTATTACCACCCTTTCTTCTGCACTCTGCCTGCAGAGCTGGACCCTCAGTCAGCAGCCAACATTCTCTGGCCACCCAGCTCTGAAGGCAGCAGTGAAGAAGTAAGGGTGGCAATTCCACGACCCCCCTAAAATAACCTTGCAACCCCCCAAGCAACTCCCTTTTGGATCAGGACCCCCAGTTTGAGAAACGCTTGGTCTCCCCTGTGAAATTGGTATAGTATAGGATAAAAGCACACAAAAGACCAAATTTCATGGCAGGCGGGAGACCAGATTTCACAGTCTGACGACACGTTTTTCATGGCTGTGAATTTGGTAGGGCCCTACTTATAGAGATTAATAAAGGGTTAAGGGCCATATTGTGCCTCCATTTTACTGTGAAGCAATTGATTGCAGTGGGGTTGCAAGGAGCATACATCAGGGCAGAATGTAGCCCTTAAAGATTTAGACACACTTTGGGTTGGGTTAAGGATGCCATGCTGCCTTATTGTTGGGAATGGCCTTTCTTTTATCATTGCATATAGCCCTCAGTATGAAGTTCTGTATTTACATTTATATTTGTTTCAGTACTAAGTTTCTAGTGAAAGTAACTTGGTATCGGGGAAGGGACTGTCTTTTCATTCTGTTTGCACAGCACCCTGCACAATGGGGTTCAGGTCTATGACTAGGGCTCCTAGGGATTACAGTGATACACACAATAAATAATAATAATATGAAACACAGTATATTGAAATGCAATAGGTGATACCCTAACATGTAGAAATGAATAATGCTGCAGCCTCTTCCATTTGAATGGGATTTCTTGTTACTGGAAGACATCTTTAAGAGGTCTTAACCAGAAGATTCTCTTGGCATGTCTACTGAATGGTACATTTCTTACTGCAGTGATGGATATTGGCACTGTTTGATAAGCACAGAAGTTGCTGTGAAAATCCAGAGGCTGAAATTTAATTATAATTTAAAAAATATTTTCAGATGCCAATAGAGTGATCCAATTTAACATTAATACCCATGAACGTTTAAAAAACAATGTTTAACAGTGTCTGAGGAAGCTACAAAGTTATTAAAGGGCTCTGACGGGGAGGAGTAATAATTCTGGAAGTACAAGAGAGATACACTCACTTTCTCTCTCTTTCCCTCATAGTATTTTACATTTGTTTCTGTTCCAAGATTTCACTTTAATCATGTAATTCAGGTCTTCCAGACGGCTCATGCAATTTTCAATACCTGAATTAACTTCTCTTTCGGCTAAACTCCCTGTCTGTCAATGACGAGAAGTGCACCGTACACATTTTCTCAATCATTTCATTCCTCTTTCTTCTTAATTTCTCTCCTGTTTTCTATCTTTGCACCTGTTTTTCTACAATTTCTCTCAAACTTCACTGCCCCCCTTCCATTCTCTTCCTTCACACTCATTCTCTCCAGCCCTATCTTCTCTTTTCTCCTCTGGCTCTATTCGGTTTGATCAACTAAAACTAGCCCTTGTTTATGCTGGGAATGTATAGTTGAAGGGTAATAAGATATACAGAACCTTTCCCCTCTTGGACACGAGTTTGAATCTGGCTTTGATCAACTGTGACCAAAATTCATTACCATCAGATGGTTTTTCAGTGTCATTTATGTGAAATGCATTGTGGGTCTTACTCCAGTTTCTAATGGATAGCATACTTGCCTACCCACAGGCTTTCGGCAATTTCTCTGGCCTGTGAAACTGCCTACAAAAATCTTAGGATTTTCAGTAGTACAAAACATAAAAGAGACTATTATTTGTACTGCAGTTGCGCCTAAGAGCCCCAGTCATGGACAAAGCCCCATTGTGGCATGTGCTATACAAACACAGAACAAAAAAGGCAGTCCCTGCCCCAAAGAGTTTACAATCTAAGTATGACATAGGAAGCATCCAACAGCAGATGTGGGAGTAGACACATACAACAGGCAGATGGGGCAGGGGAGAGGACACAAGGTAGCAGTATGTGTGACAGTGATGCTGAATATATTAGAAAAGAAAGAGATGTGTCTTGCCTAGGCAGGCTGCAAAGAAGACAGTTCATGAGCCTGAGACCCCTGTTGTCTGGATTCTTTTAAAAGTCTACTGTATATTATTTGCCTGATTTTTTTTTTAAATGACTTGATATATTTTCTTGGCAAACTGGAAAAAGCAACTTTGGTGGAAGGGAAGTGTGTAAGGGTCAGCCAAGAGTAAAGTCTTGGGCATTTCAGTTTCCCACTGTAGGTAGTAATGATGGACAGATGCCCATATCACAACTGGCAATCTCAGCAGAAAAATCAAGGACCAAATAAGCATACAAATGGATCAGAGCTTCCAACCCCATAGTATCACCCATCAAGGATGTTCCTGCAGGGCTGGTATGATGCACTTTGGCAGATTGGATTGAGGGAATTTGCACTGCTCACCGTACTGTATCTGTTCAGTGGACAGAGAATGTGATTATTTAGTGCTGTCTATCCAGCATCCTTCACAAGCACTAATTATAGGGAAGAAATAAAGCTGGGTCATTAAAAAAACTGTACATCCAGACTGAAAAAAAAATTGATATCAAGTTTCCATCTGATGCATTTTGTAATGACCAGTGGTTCTAAACCCCAAAGGAGGTAGATTATTACTGTCTAAAGCACAATCACCTTAAAATTTCTCATTTCCCTTGAAACTCATTTGTCGATAATCAAATGGATTTCTGATCTTATTAATATGCAAAATTACCCTTCCTTTTCTTTCCATCTGATACACTGCTCCCTATGGAATAGTCATTAAGGCTGTTCCATGAATTAGCTCCATTTACAGGCAAAAGCAAGAACAGAGATACACTCTCACCATCTTACCCCTCTCCAATGGAGAGCCTGTGACATATTGAATATACAATTCTTGAATATACCCTGAATCTTCTGGCACGCAGTCTGGAATTCAGAATCTGAGCTTGGTCCTGGGTTTCCTGTTTGGCTGCAAAATGTGCTTTCCCTAATCCCTCAGGCTTCTTTGCACTGTCAGTTTTGTTTTCTATTCCAGATTTCTGCCGTATCTTTTTTATTAATATAGGAAACAAAACAAAACAACTGACATGAAGGAGACAGCCACAGAATTCACACCCATAAAGAAAACATAGGACTATGTGTCCACATTTGCATTGTAATAGTGTGACCACCTGTAAAATATTGACCTGATCCTGTGCCCACTAAATGGCAAAGGTTCCATTGACATCAGGCCCTATGAGAATCGTGCCAATTACAAGTTTACCACTATGAACAGAACATTACAAAATAGTTCAGTACTGCCCATGGTAGTCATGGAGACAATGATAAAGTGCCTATGGCTCACTCATCACACTAACTAAATCCTCCACCCTTAAATCCTAGGGCAGAATCAGTCAATTCTTTGTCCTTCAGAGAAAAATAAAATAAATGGTGCTATATTACTGCAGTTCAGCTGAGCATTCCAACAACATATACTCATGTGGGTGCAATCTGGACCCGTGGGCAAATTTCCTTTAAGAAAACAGATCATATTCCAGTGCTTTGCAAGTGGTATAAAAATAGAATCCTTGCAGAATGGTATTTCAACTTTTCATTTAATTAAAAGGGAAATAATATCCCAAAGAATGTATAAGCTTACTCAGATATTTCATAGCTGTGATGTTCCAGAGGATGGTGGTCTGCATCAGAACAGCAGGTTTGAAACTAGCTTCCTAGAGTTCTTATCTGCATCTCTTCATTGCTTCTTGGCAGGAATATATGCTTGGATAGTAGATTTTAGAATTCAGATATGCGCTCAATGTGCTTTCTTAGGAATTCTTAAAAATCTGTAACACGATTATGGGTGACATATTGGTCCTGTGGAAGTCAATGACAATGACAGAGTAGCTGAGCTCTCACTGCATTGCTAGCTGGAGCATCAGCAGACGGGTCAGTAGCTCGAGTTGAAAGCATCACTTGTGCTAGAGATTTGTGTGCGGGTACGGGAGTCGGGTTAGGGGCAACACTTGAGATATACTTCAAGCTAACACTGCACTGAAGACAAGCCGTGAGATTCACAATGAACTGTGTGTCTGGAATAGAACAAACCCAGTTCAACTCTTCCCTTGTTTCTTATGCTGTCAGTCATTTCCCAAAAGATCAGCAACAAGTTATCTCAGTCTGCTATTGCAGGAAAGCTTCCATAAAGAGATGAATTCCATAGCATGCTTAATATGCAGACTCATCCTGATCTCCAGTTGGGGGTACTTCCATAGCCAAGGAGGGCCTTTTGTCTAAAATGCTCTTGGATAACTTGCTTGGAGATTGTCATCTTGTTTAATCATAGCTGCTATGAAGGCGCACACAGAGGGACAGAGACACGCACACAGGTGGTCTCTGAGCCAGCATGGACCTAGCCCATCAAAGGATTTAAAGATCAGGACTGACACATTGAAAAAGATCCAGAAATGTACGGCTAGCCAGTGTAAGATACAGTGTACCAGTCATATGTGCTTCCTTCACTTGGCTGTTGTCTAAAGCCCGTGATACACCACCACAATCCCTCAAATCCAGATTAATGCTGTTCACAGACTACACTCTTACTCCTATGAAACTGAGCATTTTCACCTAGACTATGGATTGTCTCAGAGATCAGTTTAGAGGAGGCAAAGCCCATAAATGATGGATTGGAACCAGGGGCGGCTCCAGGCCCCAGCACGCCAAGCGCGTGCTTGGGGCGGCATGCCACGGGGGGGCGCTATGCCGGCCGCAGGGAGGGCGGCAGGCGGCTCCGGTGGACCTCCCGCAGGCGTGCCTGTGGAAGGTCCACCAAAGCCGCGGGTCCAGCGGCTCTCCACAGGCACGCCTGCGGGAGGTCCACTGGACCTGCCTGCCGCCCTCCCGGCGGTCGGCATAGCGCCCCCTGCTGCATGCCGCCGTGCTTGGGGCGGCGAAATGTCTAGAGCCGCTCCTGATTGGAACAGAAGTCAGGAGACAGAAAAATTATATTTACTTACCTCAAAAGGGAGTTGAGTGACTACTGTAACATTTGTTAATTGTGTTCAGATCCTAAAATGACAAAATCTCTCTACAGAAGTACTATTCATTATTATTACATCTCATGAAAGGGAAACGATTCACAAAGACGGATGCATACGAAATCAAACATACTCTGCCCAAAGTTTTTTTTTTTTGTTTTGTTTTTTAAAAACTTTCTTATTTTTGATTAGTGCATTCCTCAAGCTGACATCCTCCAATGCATAACATACTGTTCATACTGTAAATCACTACCAAGGAAAAATATTTTACTGAATAAAGACCTATTACTCTATTCACGCTTAACTAGATTTTCTTAGTCTCCATCGCTTTTGTAAAACACTTTAAAAACATTTGTCCGACACCGGAGGATACTAGCATCTACAACAGTAATGGAGAATCCAATACACACAAGGTTCTTGTTTCACAGGGCTGTGCAACCATTTCCCCTCTTACACATAACTGTGCATATCAGTGTGTTAGTGATGCTTTTGCAAAGAGGGTTTGACAACAATAGAGAGTCCCCTGCCCACTAAACAAGAAGTGACAACTCCATTTGAAAGCTGTCCCTGGATGTGTTTTATGTGCAGAAATTATCTGTGACAGTTCAGATCAAAATAGACTTTTCATTTCACATAGGAGGTAAATGGACGATAGAGCAGGTTACTTTAAATGCTATAGTCTAGTCCAATTAATGTTGCAGACAATTTGTTATGAATTTTCTCTGTATTACTAGTTCTAAACTTTGAAAACAATGTAAAACTCATTTTCCCCAATAGCATGACTTTAAAAGAACAGGTCAAAAGGTAAAAAATACAGTTAACAAAAAACAGCCCTGCAGGAATATGGCAAAAAAAAAAAAAAGCTCAGGTTACAATAATCTGGCTGTGAAACTAATGATCCCAGGGACTAGGGGTGAAATGCTGATCCTTCCATCGTAATCAACAGGAGTTTTGTCATTTACTTCAATGAGGTCAGGATTTTGTTTTAGGATTCAGCCTTCACAACAGACAATGAGAGTCCATAGGCAACAATTATTTGCATTTCAGGCTGCACAAAGGAAACCTACAACATCTGGACTAGATAAAGGTAACACGGACATAATTTGCGATTTTTTCAAATGTCAGGTTTAATGGATCATTTTTGCCTCTGATATTGGATACAAATTTCTGTGTATTCTGGAAAATCAGACCTGCTGATTTTCAAAGATACACATCTTTAAGCACCAGCATGCTATCTTAGCTGAAATAAGGCAACAGAGAATGAAATCAATAATGATTTCACACGTTACTGTATGTGGTTATGTAGTGTGGTAATTCCTTTTACCATACCTTATACTGCTGTGATTACGTTTACTGTCTATAATATTTATTAACTAAATTTATAAAGATGCCTACCTGCATTCTGACACTGGATTATCACATTTCTTCTCAGTATACATGTATTCATATATATTACATTTAAATCAACAGGTTGATTTTCTGAGCATTTTAAAGAACTACTCTATTAAAGCAAATTATACCAGTCCAGATTCACTACTGCATTACTCCAGTTTTACACCAATGCATATTGCTGAATCAGGCTCACTATCGTCTTCTCACTTATCCGGCAGAGTTGGTGGGGAAATTAATGTTTTGTACATTGCTTTTAAGATGTAAAGTGCTACATAAACTCTAAGTATTAGAATCAAACAAATGGTGAAACAACAAGTGAGTTAGGTCATCCCAAACAAGTGCCAACAAACCTTATGTCATGTATTTTATGTCATGTCACACTTTACAGAAAATATATTCTGAAGTTTTTTTTAATAGAAACATTTTTCCTTGGCACTATTTACATCATTTTGTATGTATATCTGGGATTTTGTATTCCAAGGTGCTTTACTTTGCATTTATCAAGACTGAATTTCATCTGCCATTTTGTTGCCCACTCACCCAGTTTTGCGAGACCCCTTTGCAACTTTTTGCAGTCTGCTTTGGACTTAACTATCTTGACTAATTTTGTATTGTCTGCAAATTTTGTCACCTCACTGCTGATCCCTTTTTCCAGATCATTTCTGAACATCTGAATGGCACTGGTCCCAGGACAGACTCCTGGGGATACCACTATTTACTTCTTTCCATTCTGAAAACTGGCTATTTATTCCTACCCTTTGTTTCCTATCTTTTAACCAGTTATTGATTCATGAGCGGACCTTCCCTCTTATTTTGCTTAAGTGTCTTCCGTGAGGGATCTTGTTAAGAGCTCTCTGAAAGTCTAAGAACACTAGATCCTCTGGATCACCCTTATCCACGTTAGTTGACCTCCTCAAAGAATTCTAATAAATCAGTGAGGCATGGTTTCCCTTTACAGAAGCCATGTTAACTGTTCCTCAACAAATCGTGTTCATCTAAGTGGGCACACCATGGATTTGTATAGTGTCATTATGATATTTTCTGTCTTATTGTCTATCCCTTTCCTAATAGTTGCTAATATTCTGTTAGCCTTTTTGACTGCTGCTGTGCTCTGAGCAGAATTTTTCAGAGAACTTAGCCAGGGTGATTCCAAGATCCCTTTCTTGGGTGGTAACAGCTTATTTAGAACCTATCATTGTATCTGGATAGTCGGGATTATTTTTTCCAGTGTGCATTACTTTGCACTTATCAGTGTTGCATTTCATCTGCCATTTTGCTGCCTAGTCACCCAGAGGCTGATTTCAATGATAAGTTACATACTACAGGTAGCAGCTTTGCAATTTCATATTTGAGTATCATCTGAACTCTTGGGTGAATACCATCTGCTTCTGGTGGCTGATTACTGTTTAATTTATCGATTTGTTCGAAAACTTCTTCTACTGACACATCAATTTGGGACAGTACCTCAGAATTGTCACCCAAAAAGAATAGCTCTGATGGGGATATCTCCCCCGCATCCTTTGCAGTGAAGACTAATGCAAAACAATTCATTTAGCTTCTCTACAATTACCTTGTTTTCCTTGAGTGCTCCTTTAACACCTTTGTCATCTAGTGGCCCAACTAGATTCCTGCTTCTGATGTACTTAAAAAAAAGTTGTTATTAGTTTTTGAGTCTTTGGCAAGTTGCTTCTCTGAGGGCTAGTCTACACTGGCAGCGCTTTAACGTGCCTTGTGTGATCGCAGCGCTCTTAAAACCAAACCACCTCATGAGCACTGGTCAGGGCCGGCTCCAGGCACCAGCGCAGCAAGCAGGCACTTGGGGTGGCCAAGGGGAAGGGGCGGCACATCCGGGTTTGTCAGTGGCGGGTCCCTCGGTCCCTCTCGGAGGGAAGGAGCTGCCGCCGAAGTGCCGCCAACAAAGAAAGTGGCGCAGTGGAGCTGCCACCGAAGTGCCACCGATCGTGATCACGGCTTCCCCCCACCCCGCCGCTTGGGGCAGCAAAAATCCTGGAGCCGGCCCTGGCGCACTGTCTACACTGGCACCTTACAGCACTGAAACTTGCATAAGAACATAAGAAAGGCCGTACCGGGTCAGACCAAAGGTCCATCTAGCCCAGTATCTGTCTACCGACAGTGGCCAATGCCAGGTGCCCCAGAGGGAGTGAACCTAACAGGTAATGATCAAGTGATCTCTCTCCTGCCATCCATCTCCACCCTCTGACAAACCGAGGCTAGGGACACCATTCCTTACCCATCCTGGCTAGGACTCTTCAGTTTGGAAAAGAGGAGACTAAGGGGGGATATGATAGAGGTATATAAAATCATGAGTGATGTTGAGAAAGTGGATAAGGAAAAGTTATTTACTTATTCCCATAATACAAGAACTAGGGGTCACCAAATGAAATTAATAGGCAGCAGGTTTAAAACAAATAAAAGGAAGTTCTTCTTCACGCAGCGCACAGTCAACTTGTGGAACTCCTTACCTGAGGAGGTTGTGAAGGCTAGGACTATAACAATGTTTAAAAGGGGACTGGATAAATTCATGGTGGCTAAGTCCATAAATGGCTATTAGCCAGGATGGGTAAGAATGTTGTCCCTACCCTCTGTTCGTCAGAGGATGGAGATAGATGGCAGGAGAGAGATCACTTGATCATTGCCTGTTACGTTCACTCCCTCAGGGGCACCTGGCATTGGCCACTGTCGGTAGACAGATACTGGGCTAGATGGACCTTTGGTCTGACCCGGTACGGCCTTTCTTATGTTCTTATCCTGGCTACTAGCCATTAATGGACTTACCACCATGAATTTATGCAGTTCTCTTTTAAAGGCTGTTATAGTCCTAGCCTTCACAACCTCCTCAGGCAAGGAGTTCCACAAGTTGACTGTGCGCTGCGTGAAGAAGAACTTCCTTGTATTTGTTTTAATACAAATGTTGCAGCACTCAGGGGTGTGTTTTTTCATGCCCCTGAGCCAGAAAGTTGCAGCACTGTTAATTGCTAATGTAGACAAGCCCTAACTCTTTTCAATTTACTTGCCAGGTTTGCGCTCCTTCCTATTTTCCTTAATAGTATCTGGTTTCCAAATTTTAAAGGATGCCTTTTTGCTTCTAATGACCTCCGTTACTGTGCTGTTTAGCCACGGTGGTATTCTTTTGGTCTTTTTGATTTGGGATATATATTTAGTCTGAGCTCTATTATGAGCTTCTACATTATAACTAAGACAATTTGTAGCAAGCAACGTGACTTAATAAATCTTTAGTACACAGGTGTGCAGAGGTTCAGACTAGAAACATCAGTGGTGGGGTGTTCACTGATGCACTGGCATCAGCACATTCCCTTGAACTACCCAGGCAAGCATAAAGTGGCTGCCTAGAAACCCTCTCTCTGTTTTCTCTTTATTGGTGAATGCACATCGTAATCCTTCCAGATTGCACATCTATGTAAGCGTAGTAGTGAACATGTTCTTAAATGCCATTCTCAATTTGAGTGCCGCAAAGATTTAGGAGGTGCCATGCACTATGTTGGGGAAAACTCAACAGACTGAAACCATTTTTACCTGCATAACATCAATAGTTTGATCCCTAGCTCGGAGGAAAAACTAAAACAAAAAACTCAACTACAAACATTCTGAAAAATGGCTATTTTTTCCAGGTCATATATCTCTGCGACCTATACCTCAAATGACCCCAAATTTGAGTCAGAAATCCTATGCTGCACTCTCCTGAGGTACACCAAATTTCAAAGTAATCCAACTAAGCATGTTGATTTGAGAGGCCTTAGAAAGGTCAACCTTTATACAGAACTTGACACAACTTTAACTGTAGTGGTGTTGCCATGTGCTATAATACATTATGGAAAAAAAACAGGACTAGATTAAAATGCTTTGTTACTGCAAACACTCTCCAGTGGAATAAAGCATTCAGAAGATATGACACCTCAATCCTTTCACTAGCCAAGAATTGAATACTGTTAGTCTTGCATCCATGGGAGGAGATAGATTTTCACAGCTAGAGAGAAAGGAAAATACATCTTTGTGTGAAATTATTTAAAAAAAAATACAGCGGTTAGAAGCTGTACAGAGGTTTGCCATATTAGAAGTAGTCCTAATAGAGATGAATTAGTGGGCAGAGTGCAGGTTAAATGATCAAAGATATAAAATAAATATTGCTTGTCACATGGACACACGTGGTATAAATGGGAATATTTAGTCTGGATGAACTGGGTTTGGTGGAGATAGACTGAGATGCTGTACATCATTGGTAAAGAACTGGTAAGTTGGCAGTGGTGCTCCAGAATGAATCTTAGATTTCTGCCTGTTAAGCTGTGGAGTCAGAATGTGTTGGTAAGGTGCACAAGACTTTTCAAGCTATGCAGCAAGGAGGTCAAAGCATCAACACTGATGTAGACAGTGGCATTTACAGAGAAAAGAAGGAAAAGATCAACCCACCCCCTTTATTCTCCCTTTTCTGAAGCAGCTGCATAAACACCGTATAAAACATAAAGCAACTGTCTTTTGTATTTTTTCAAACCAGGGATAGCAATAACTGAAAATTTCAAAGAAAGAAAACAACAATTTTCTTCAGGTGAGAGACTGCAGACCATCTGCCTGTAATTTGTGTACTTAACAATCAATAACAATTAGGAACAGGCGCTTTGCTGATTTAATGCTGTTCCCCAAGCCTTCCTACACTAACCCATACCCCTGTCACATTATTATGGAAGTAGCTGCTGATTTGTAAAGCAAGGACTTGCATTGCAACAAGCTTCCTCTATCATTACCTGAGAACAGAGCAGAAGCACTTCAGGTTCCCTGGTTAGCAGCACACTTACTGCATACAAGTGCTCAATTAAAGCAGCCCTTTCAGACAATTATTGAGCATTACAGCAACTCAGACACAGAAAATAGCCCCAAAAAATAGAATGTGCTTTCACCCCTCCATCAAAGCTGTACATTTTCTAGCTGGGCAATAACAACGCTGCACAAAACTCACCAGGTTATTCTGTTTTGAAGATTTTCTTTAAACCCCTAAAGTTTATTTACACACTCACACTATGCTTGTGTCCTAGACTATAAACTTCTAGACTGTCCTCAGACTCATTATTTGTTTTTCATGGATTTTATGCAGATTCCATAATGATTATCTGAGGCTGATTCCCATTTATGAGGTAATAATGGGCTGAATACAACTCTAAGGCCCAAGGCAGACGTGTTTATGGTAGATAAACTCTGAGGCTGAAGGATCTACTTTAGTTAATACCACATTGATAGGAAACACCCTCAAGTTATTACTACACTGAACATTTTAATTTAAAATTGAAATTTTAAATGAACAAAGAAAATCGACCATAAAAATGGACTGTCAAATGAGTGTTTAAAAAGTTAAAACACTTGTTTGGCCCTTCCTTGCTCCATTAGCCCTCCTTTCCTCATGATTCTCTTGCTCCCACCCCACATCTTCCCTACAAATCAAGAGAAGTCGTGCACCCTCCACCCTGAATTGGGAGGGAAGAGTACGGATTCTTCCAATGCAAACACAACATCTGACTGCTATTCTGTGGAGAAGAGCCTTGCCGGCCTGCAGGAAAAAGAAGGGATGATCAGAGGAGAGATGGGAGGTAGGAAGGAAATGAGCCAAAGACTGGATGAGCTTGTTTTTTTCCACAGTTGCAGTCAAACCATTCCAGAAGTTTCTAAAGTTGGTTCGCTTTTCTTTTTACATTTTTTTTTAAAATCTTTTTCATATTAATTTAAGAGTTTTTCTCCTTCAGCTTGAAGGAGTGACAAACAGAGGCAGCCACCTGTTTTGTAGGTAACTGGACAGCACAAAATGTTTCATGTGAGTGCTCTCTGTTGGTCTCTAAAAATGGACTCCAGACATCTAGGATGTGTAGTGATATAAAGATACTTACCGCTGGGTTAGCTGAAGCAATATGACTTTCCCATGTCCCTGTGTCCTCACAAGAGGCCTTGCTTTCTCTGGGATACAATCCAGACTATGGTTACAAATAAGTTATTTTTCTTTCTGTAGCAGTCCCAGTGTCAGTCTCTGTACAATGGCCAAAATTCTATTGGACAACCAATGTCAACAACAAATCTGCTGCAGAATGTCACACCTGGCAGTGAATCTGTTAGTGAGTCAAGCCCCTCAGCAGCACTTACTTTGGTTGCCATATTGTGCCAGGCTTCCCTTTGTAGATGTAAGCAGTCAAAGAGTTCAGAGTCTTTACCAGAGTAGCTGCTCATTTATCACTTCTAACATGAATAGTGTGCCTGAGCTGATGAAGAAATAAGAGAATGATACCACACTGCCTCTCAAAGTTTGCTGTGACCCTTTGGACTACTGGCTGTATCAATGACATCATGATCACTGGTCGAAAAATAACGTTTCTAAGTCTATCATCAAGTGCATGCACTGCACAACTGCCAGGCAAAATCACAATTTTTCTCTTTTTATAGTGAATCTTGCCTCTACCCAGTTCTTCCATATCTCTCCAGTCATCCAAATATTTTTGTTAGTAACATATAGTAATGACTACATTTTTAAAACAAGATGGATTCTTGTTTTTTCTAGTGACTACAGGATCCAGTTTTTTCCTGATGTCTATATTTGCCATCAATACTACTGCAGTGTTGTTACTCAGTCTTTGCTTGTCTTTCCATCAATTACATCTTGACATTATCAGGGTCCTGGACTCTGCTTAGGAATAATAAGGCTTTTCTATTGATCTCTCCTAATGTCACACACTTGACCCTGCATAAAGATGCAGTGTTATTTTTGTTGACTCACTCCGAGTTCTGATCAGGTGGATCCTATTAGTTCTATCCCAGGATATAAAAGGATTTGACTGATTCTCTGAGGCAGAGGAAACTATGGGCTGGGACTGATTGGTTCTGCGGGGAAAATCCTAGAGAACAGCCAAGCTGGGGAGAAAGCTTAGGCTGAAGTTTATGTTTTGTTATTATTTAAGTTAACAATAAATGCAAGCCCCAAGAAGGGGATAAGTTTGCACTATTGTAAATCCAGTATCTGTCTGTTCTGCTCAGTATAGAGCAAGAACTCTACCTACTTATAGACACCTAGGGGTATGTCTCCACTTCAGAGTTAACTCAAGTGATTGGCATCCAGGTCTGTGCACCCAGGTTAGCAGCCACACTGCAAAGACGACACTGTGTTCCATACTGGTGCTTCGCTCACTTGAGTGTAGATTCCTTGGTTCTTTGTGCTGCAGTAAGGTGAATTGCTCTATAATTCTTTCCCAATGAATCGTGGGAGAACTTGTCTGTTATTCTGGGCGCATAGCGGGGAACTGTGCGAAAACAATGGAGGACTATCAGCACTCGAGTTATTTAGCATGTGGTGTCCTCACTCAAGCTTAAGCCTATACCCCCAGTCAAGCTAGCTAGCTCAGATTGAAAGCATTACTAAACATGGGTCAGAGATTTTTATGTGTGGACAGGAGAAGAGTTGGGAGTGAGACCCAAATAAGAGCCTGAGTCAACTCTGAAAGTGAAGATATACCTAGCAGTCAATGTCCCACCCAGAACTGCATACAGGTAAAACTTTTTCTTTAAAGATGTAGTTTAATTATTGTGTTCTCTTTTCTTGGTACTTCAACTTTCTCTCATTCAAAACCACTCAATCCATGTCCACGGACGTCACTCTTCCTTGCCAAGTCTAGGAACCACTTCTCCATATTTATTGGCCTTGATCTCTGTGCTGTCTTAAACACAGCTAGAATTTTGGGGCGGGCCAGCAAAATAATGTTGTGTCTACTTCCCCCTCTCCTCTGCACAACCAATAAAAAGGCATCAGACAGCGAGACTAACAATTGTGGCCATGGCCTTTAGAGGGAGCAGAGAGCCAGGGTTGCTTTGGCACATAAGTGACAGGAGACACAGACGTGGAAATTTTGAGTAAGGCACTATCTGCTGTTTGTATCTACTGTCTTCAGGGAAACAAGACTCTGTGAACAGTCTTTGTAAACAAACAGGATTGTACCAAAGAATATATGTAACTTGTATCATCAATGTCTCTCCCTAATGGAAACAATCCTGTAAGTCCTGCAAATTGGCTAGTTCATTGGGCCAATGAGGCAACAATTCCCATTGACTCCAAGAGGAGGAAAGGGGTGAGAGAATCCCTCCCAGTATTAGTTGAGAATAGAGATGACTGTGAATTTTCAATTCACCGAAATCAAAATTTTTGCAGGAGTCTCTCAGTTTTGATTAAACTTTCATCAGGAAAGGTTAAGGATGCAATTTCTGGACAAAACAAGAGTGAGAGAGAGACACCTCCTCTCCCCAGAATAGCCAACAGTCCAGTGGTTCAGGAACTCAAATAATGTGGAAGAGCCAGGTTCAGCTCCCGACTCTGCCTGATTCAGACCAAGGATTTGAATCTTGATCTCTCACATCCCAGGAGAGAGCCCTACCCACCAGACTACTGGCTATTCTGGGTAGATAACATTCCTGTTGGAGCGGTTCAATTTTTAAATAATTAAATATACACTGGAACAGGGACTTAAATCTGAGTCTCCAACATCCCAGGCGAGTACCCAGACTGCTGGGTTATAGAATCAGCCCCTCTCTCTTTCTCTGGCCCAATTTTTTATACAAAGTGGAACAGCTCCAGCAGGAGAGAGACTGAAAGAGACCCATACTAGACTAGCCAATAGCCTGTGGCTAGGACCCTCCCCAGGGCTGTGTAGTAAGTGCAGGCCCTGATAAAGGCCCAGTATGAGGCCTGAGGCCTGAACTAAAGTAATGGTCAAGACTTTGCTAACATAAAGCAAAGTTAAGCTGTGAGCCAGAGGTAGGCCCTGCTCACAGAAGCTGGCACGGAAAGGGCTGATGCTGCATTCACCTAGCATAAACACAGCACTAGAACACACTATACTGAAACATTCCATAGATAATAAAAGGACAGGCCGACCCATCCCAATGACAGGGGCAAAAGGGTAAAATGATGGATAGAGTTGTTTTGTTCGAACCAACATGTACAAGGTAGAAGGCGGTGCCTTAATACGTAGAAGGGTTGTAACTTGCTACGTAGAGAGGTTGTACCTTAATACGTCAGGTGTGATGTGTAACTTGTTTGTATCTGTGTATAAGAATGCATCCCTGGGGAGGTGTCTTTGTCCGGCCGTAGGGGGAGTGGAAAGTCCCGCCACTAAGCCGGGTCCTTGCCAAGAGGCACTTTCTCGTAGTATGCCCTGAGTTAGGCTAAGAAACCTACAGGGAACTGCAATTGTGTCCGAGGTCGCAATAAACCTAGCCGACGTGGCTTTGCATCTTACTGGACTCTGTGGTCATTGGGGATTTTTGTCGGGTCTGCTGTGTCAGCTATCTGCAGAGCTGGGGCAGCACACAGAGGGAACTCACACACGCAGCCTAGTGAAATCAACAAGGAGAAAGCAGAGCACCACACCGGTACCGCTCTGACAACACTGGTGACCCCGACGTGAGAGACCCCATTAAAGTTCTTGCTTCACATCAGCCAGGAGCTGAGCCTTGGTCTTGAACATCCCGAGTGAGTGCCTGAACTACCGAGCTCATTTCATTTTGGGGCTCATTTTCTCTTATTTTTCACAAAAAGCTTCAAAAGGTCTCGGTTTTGTCCTGATGTGGAACAGGAACATTTCTGAAATCTCAAACTGTCTTGCGGGACAGGAAAATCATTTTCCGGCCAGCTCTAGCTGAGAGCTACAGACCACTGGAAACTAGCGGGAAAATAAAATTACATGAGAGTTTTAATCATTTTCTCCACTTTTTAATTAGAATTAGATTTGGTATTTTTATTTAGGGTTACCAGCATCCCAGAGGATATGTATTTCTCTGTTCATGTTCCCATTGTGCAGCTATTAAGTATGAAAAAAATGTAGAAAAAAACGTATTTCCTTACAGCACATCTACTAAGGTAGATTTTCCTGTTCAAGAAGAACTGCTTAGTTAAATTGCTAGCCTGCTAAATGGAAATACCACAAGCTATTAGAGGTTTGCACTTTCAATATGCAAGTGACTGGCCTATAAACAAGATTTTAACAGCTTCTTTTTTGAACAGCTCTGACTGTTTAATTAATCTTCAGCCATTAACCATTCATTTAAAATGCCACTTACGAAATCTTAATTTTGCACATTATCAGCTGGTACACAAATAGCTATCCATGAGCAGTAGCGTAATGATCTCCCTCTCTCTTTCTTAGAGCTCACCAACCCTATAGTCAATTTTGGCTTCTTAATTAACCACATACATATTAGCATTTAAAATTAAATGGCCATTTTAAAAAAGACTTAATGTGCAGAGAAAAGTTAATACTCAGATTATTCTGCTGCTTGTTAAAGGTACAAAAACCAGCTTTTTGTCAAACAACCTCCTGCACAAGACAGAAATTGGGACCTTTTGCCCTCAGCCAGAAAAATCAGCAATGGAAGAGAGACATGCAGGGCCATATACCATTCAAGCTGTATGGAAGATCTCAACTTTTGCTTTTATTTATACATTTAAGAAACTGGCAACACCATCCTCCAGCACAAGTGAGGGCAGATGTTCAGACATACATATGCCTTTTGCATATGTGTCCAAGGACTGCAAAAAAAGAGAAAGGATGTGGGGTTAACAGTCAATAGGCAGAGTTATCACAGAATGATACCAGGCAGTATTATCACATAAGAAAAGGTGGATCTGGAGGGAAAAAAAATCCGATATACATGAATGCTTATCACAGCTGCACTAACTGAGGCTCATCAGCATCTGTAGCAGGGCAGTTCCTAGGGAGTTGCTGGATTACAGTATATAAGATTTTACACATCTGTCAATAAGTAGGATGATCCAAATGCAAACCAAGCACTCAGGATGTCCTTGGCTGGATTTGTGACCAGTCCCAGGAGATATTAGGTCTGCTCACCAGTGGATGGCTTACAGTAAGAATGTATGTATTATTGTAAGCTCTTCCAGGCAGTGACCATCTTAGTACCTACCACAGAGGAACGTTGGTTCTGACTATGGCTTTAGACTTTACTGCTAGATAAATAAAATAGTGAATTTTAATCTGCGGCAGATGCAGCTTCAAAGTTATTCATGTTATGTAAAGAAAAACTGTACTCATTTTCCTCGGACTAGCACTTTGAAATTTCCAAAGATAAGTAGCATAAATAAATTAAGAACTATATTTGGCAATGAATTTGGCATACTTTAAAATGCATACTACGGGGCTGAGCAAACACACTGAGCGATTTGTTCTTCTTTAGCACCATTCCTGAGATATAGCAAGTGTTTCATAAATCTTTTACATCACAATGTTTTAAAGGAAAAAGAGGAAATTGCTTTTTTAAAGTGTGAAATGGGGTTGCAGCATGCACCATGCATGTCACCTAAGGGATAGGAATGTGGAATATATCACTTTTTGGCTATGGTATGACACCTGATTAAAGTATGACCATGTATATCATTGTTGCTACCATTGTTATACAATTGGAACAAATCTTGTACAAAGTATGTCATAAGGTGTCATTGGAAAAGTTATGATTTGATGACTATTGTATGTGTAAATCATTTTTGTATTGAAAGTTATGAATATTGACTATATACCCGTGTTTCAAATGTGTTTGCTCCTGTGGAAACACACAAGGTGGTTAGTTTACATCTAGTCTAGGCAGCACATTGTGAATAGACCATTCAAGTTGATGGCCCATCAACAAACACAATGGGCCATGGAAAAGCTTATCCCCACTGGATGGGCCTTCCTGAATATGAGAATACTTCAGCCTGAATATGGGTAATGGCTACTCCTGAGTCATCGAAGCATGCAAGGACATGTGACTTGCTCATGTGACCATGAACTCCATCTTGTGCATGTACTTTTCCACAAACTCAGCCTGAGAGTTTTCCCTCCACATGGGAGAAAGTATAGAAGGCCCTGAAAGCATCTCCATTTTGCCTCTTTCCGGCTCTGATCTCTGGATTATGGACTTACACTAACAGCAGTATTATGACCAATGGACTGAGGACCTTCTAATCTTTTGGATGTTACCAGAGACATTATAAATCAGCAGTTTATTCCATCATTGCTACAAACCTGATCCAAGAACTTTGCAATGATTGTATGTATTTGATTCCTTTGACCATTTTAACTCTCTCTTCTTTCTTTTCTCTTATAAATAAACCTTTGGATATTAGATACTAAAGGACTGGCAACAGCATGATTATTGAGTAAGATCTAAATTATATATTGACCTGGGTATGTAGATGGTCCTTTGGGATCATAAGAACCCTTTGGTTGATGAAATTGGTTTTAAATAACCACTCATCATTGAGTCTAGTATCTGGGCAGTGAAACAAGGACTGGGATACCTAGGGATACTGCATTTCTGACTTCTTGTTAGCCAGTGTGGTGAGACAGAAGTTTACTTTTGTTACTGGTTTGGTATATCTTATGGAAGAATAACCACCAATTTAGGGTAAGTCTGCTCTATTTCTCAGCAATTTGTCCTAAATCTGGCATCCTCAGCTGTGACCCACTGAGGCACGGTGACACCTAGGTTGTGCTATGGCAGAAGTTAGCAATATTATGAGACAGCCAAGATGAGTAAGCACTGTAAAGAGATGTGTGACTCACTATTCCTTTCAGTAACATATGTGCCACAAAATACTGCATTGTGAAATGTGTGAGACAATGTTGTGTGTGGATTTATGGATACTCACTGCTATTATGCTTTACAGTCTCTGACTAAAATTGTTTAAACTCCCCCAGGTATGTTAGGGGGGTGTTGATAAACAGGCTTTCTCCAGACAAAGGAAAGAGGCTAACTCCTCTGAATTTGGACATATCTGGTTAATGGGCTAGTCATTTATATCAGAAGTTGCAGGAAGAGATAATTTGTATTACAAACATTACCAACAGCAGAAAAAACAGCCTGGAGTCTGTACCAGTGTGATGGGGGTCTACACCCCACACTTGCCTGGAAAGGGTTAATGTAGGCTAAGAAGGTGGCCAATTAACCAGACAGGCCACAGCTGACAGGAATCAGGTGGCTTGAGTAATCCCTTGACTGAAGGAGGGAGCCCAGCTGAGAAGAAATGAGCTGTGCTGGATTTATAAAGCCAGGAATTCGGTTGCTGAAGGGGGCAGTAGGGAAGTATGCTGCAGTCACTGCCTGGGAGGAGTGTTTCATTAGAACGGCCATACTGGGTCAGACCAAAGGTCCATCTAGCTCAGTATCCTGTCTACCGATAGTGGCCAATGCCAGGTGCCCCAGAGGGAGTGAACCTAACAGGTAATGATCAAGTGATCTCTCTCCTGCCATCCTTCTCCACCCTCTGACAAAGAGAGGCTAGGGACACCATTCCTTACCTGTCCTGGCTAATAGCCATCAATGGACTTAACCTCCATGAATTTATCTAGTTCTCTTTTAAACCCTGTTATAGTCCTAGCCTTTGGAGGCTGCAGAGACATGTAGCCTACAGCTGCTCCCTGGGAGAAGGGAGTGGTGAAGCCAGCAAACCCAGAGATGGTGGAGTGCCAGACAGTAAGGAAAGGGGCTCAGGGAAAGGCCTAAAAGGAAACAGACCCTGACTGCTGTCTAGAGGCTGCTTGAGCTGAAACCCGGAGCACAGGGTGGGCCCAGATTCCCCTGCCAGCCAGTGAGGGAGTGGCACCGAGGCACTGAATGGGACAACGTCCTAGGACTGCTGACAGGGGCGGCTCCAGGCCCCAGCAGGCTAAGCTCGTGCTTGGGGCGGCATGCTGCGGGGGGCGCTCTGCCGGTCGCCGGGAGGGCGGCAGGCGGCTCTAGTTGACCTCCCGCAGGCGTGCCTGTGGAGGGTCCGCTGGTCCCGCGGCTCCAGTGGACCTCCCGCAGGCACACCTGCGGGAGGTCCACCAAAGCCGCGGGACCAGCGGACCACGGAACCAGCAGACCCTCCGCAGGCACGCCTGCGGGAGGTCCACTGGAGCTGCATGCCGCCCTCCCGGCGACCAGCAGAGCGCCCCCTGAGGCATGCCGCCGTGCTTGGGGCGGCGAAATGTCTAGAGCCTCCCCTGCCTGCTGAAGGAAGATTTTGATATCCCAGAAGGGGAAAACATGTACAGGGACCTGGCTGGAGGGCTGAGTCATGAAGAGGCAGCAGCAACTCATGGAGTAAGAGAGGGCCTGCAGACCCAGAGAGAGGGAGGCAGCATGCCACTGCATCCACCTCAGGAGCTATTTCTCAGAATGACTAGGAGGAAGTGCCAGCCTAGGGGTGAGTTGAGCACCCCACCACAACCAGACAGAATGGCACCCACACCTAGCTGGGAAAAGGAGCTTTATGTGGGGATACATTTCAGAAGAATACATTGCAAAGGTTTATTGGACTATAAAGAGGAGTGAACTTTCTAATGGCTAAGACATTTTCTCATCAGGTAAAGGAAAACTTAAGGGTTCGCCTCCTGGTCACTGGTGGTTTTTCCTATGGAGACAAGCCCTTCGACACTTCTGAAAATTTTACACTACATGGTTGTGAATGGACTGTGTCCTCTGAAGAGACAACTATATGGCTTTTTGATACCGAAGTCCTTCCTCCTCTACTTTCTCACAGAAAGTTTGCACTATTAAAAGGCATAGCCTTGGATACATACAAGAGGCTGCATTTCTGAAAATTGAGGGTGATTAGAAATAAACAGAAAAATGCTGATTGACAAAGAAATAAGTGTGATTTTTTTCAAGTTAATGTGTTTCTATTTTTAACTTATGTCAGTTCTTAGGATTCCCGGAGTGCACTGATCATACTAATGCTTTTGGCTACATTCATGAAGAAGAACCACTTAAATTTCTATAGCACCTCTCATCTCAAAGATCTTGGCAAAATATACACAGGATTACTTCACCTTCACTGCAATGCAGCCGTCACTGAGAAGAAATGCACCAACTGTTTAACAGTGCACAGGAATGCTACATAGCAGTTTAAAACAAGAAGAAAAGAAAACTATGCAAAACTGAAATTACAGATGGAGTTTTAGGTAGAAGGGATGTAACTATGCATGTTGGAAGTACAAGAGGAACCTGCCCCAGATGTACGCATTTACATAGCAGGGGTTAATCATGTTCTTCCTAATCACCTGAGTAATAATCTCAGCACATGCGTACAGCACTGCAGCCTGCATTTTGCACTGTAGAGGGTTCCCAGGTTGGTATGGGACAACCTATGAGTGGGACACTATAGTAAACGAATAAATTCAGATCATGATGTGTTTTTAGTGGGTGAAGGGAAAGGCAGTTAATTATATATCAGCTATTAGTAGCACTTATCTGGCCACAGAGATTCTCTCATTATAAGTGGCCTTATAATTTTATAAAAGTCATAAAAATGATAATACATTTAAAAAAAATTTGATTGCTTGATTCAACTGATGAGTTTTAATTCTCTCTGGCAATGACACATAACTGGAATTCCCAGACTAAAATGAGATCATCTACGCTCTGCTGAAACCAAAAAAAGAAAGATTTTTTTTTTTAAACTTTAGTCACTACTCAAGTCCCCACACACTATATCACCAGCTGTGATTCAGAGGGAGGGAAAAAACACCGTATTCTGAAGAAAAATTAACAGCAAAAAATCATGAGACACACACAGAGGGAAACCTAGCAAAACATGAACTATTCCATGAACACTGATAAAAGCAAAATAACTTTTGTTTGGCTAATAAGCATCCATTATCCACCTCCCCATTGTTCTGATGCAGATGAGGTCGTTTTCCCACCTGACCTAAGATAGATTTGTTTGGTAATTAATGTAGTTTTTCTTTCCACAGCTCCATCTCCTCTCAGTACCCCACACTGGCAGGATTTCCTTGCCTCCAGTTGTCAGTATTTTCAATAACTGTTGGTTTAGATGTCACAAACCATTCTATAAATTCATATCCGTTTATTCAGGTTTGGCACAACTCTAACGGTGAATACAAACAAACTTTTGTCTTTGAGAGAGAGGAAAGATAGATTTAATACTGGCAAAGGCAACCTAACAGGAATTCCAGTTTCTCCAATATGGCCAAACAGGCTCTACAAGCCCCAGATTCAACTAAGATTTTCTTGCTAGCAAGTTGATAATGAAGCAGCCCAGGGAGACCAGGCTAACCCAGGGCTACCTCTGCCTCACCTCATCATCAATTTTTTTTTTAAGTTGGGGTTTTCCTGTTCAAGTTTTGGTTTTAGTTTTCCAGTAAGTGTTGCTTGTGTGGCTCGGAATTAGAGATGAGTTCATGCTAAAATCCCAGCTGCAACCAGACCTGGACTTGGATCAGAGTTTGCAGCTCAATCTTATCACAATAGCAAACAAAGTCTACATTTAGTGGTAAGACACACTCTATCCAGCCAAAACCTACATGTTCATGGGAGAGACTTGTACATTCCTTTTCACTTTCACATGAAAGCGATACATACCACAACTTCAGTTTCAATGGGAATTGTACAAAATGGTCCTGTTAAAATGGAACTCTGTAACAGAACTCTACACCCCTAATTAGGTCTTGCGCATCTAGCAACACACCTAATAATGGGTCTAATCTAAGTATGTTTGAATGTGAGAAATTTCAGATTTGGATCTGGATTTCAAATCCTCTACATTTAGCATAGAGTTGACATAACTGGCTCCTATGCATGCGGGGGGGGGGGGGGTTTGATGGTACGGAAGGGGAGATGACAATTAGCTGCCTCTCCTTTGTATGGCAGCTATCCCCTTCTTGACTATCTGATTGAGAGCTTTCTCCTATACTGTATTCAGATGAATGAGAAAGAGAATTTGGCATATTCCCTGCTAAGCATTTACATTTCTGTTCATGTCACAAACTTCTGATGATCTGTATCTCAATGATCCTAAGACCAGGGCTGGCCTTACCATGAGGTGAACTGAGGCAGCTGCCTCAGGTGCAAGACTGTGTGTGTGTGGGGGGGGGGGGGGGGCGCACTAGGACCCAGAGTGTAGAACATTGTGTCTGCTGCTGGTGCATATGTATTCTCTCTGCTCTAGATGCACAGAGATGGTGGAGTGCTGTGCTAGAGGAAAGAGGGCACAAGAGACATAACAGGCAGGCAGGAGAAAAGGTGAGAGGGAATAACAGAAAGCCACAGGAGCTGCAGGGAGAGAGGAGGAGGAGCTTCTTATGTACCTCTCTAGCACCCTCAGGAGCCTGGACTGATTAACACCAGCTTCTCAGGGAGCCTCCTGTTTCCTGCTGCTTCCCTGAACCCGCTTGAGGAGAACAGGCAGTCAACTGAAGTAGTAGGAGCCAGTTAGGCCCTTAAGATGCTGATATCTTCCCTCACTCAGGCCCTGCTACCAACCTGCTTATTTTTCCCCTTCAATTGAGTGTTGAGAGCCACTATAGCTGGCACAGAACAGCAGTCATAAGTGAAAGAAGAAAACACCCCTCTGGGGCAGCATTCAGAAAAAGAGAGAAAGCAAAGGAAGCTTTTCTATCTAAGCAGGAAGGAGCTCTCCTGGGATACACAGACACAAATGTTCATGGTGACCCTTCCAGCCCCAGTGAGGATTAGGGTGACCAGATGTCCGATTTTATAGGGACAGTCCCGATTTTTGTCTCTTTTTCTTATATAGGCTCCTATTACTCTCTATCCCCAGTCCCGATTTTGCTGTCTGGTCACCCTAGTGAGGATGTGACTGGTGAGGAGATGCCTGATCTTCCAGTTAGTCAGAGTGCAGGTGACCTAGCAGCTACTGCAGCGTCCATATCTCCATCTCAAATGGATGTAACCATGCATATTCCTGAAGAAAAATGTAGGTCAGAGAAGCGTGTGGTGGAGGCACAAGAAACCGCTGCTGCTGGAGTTTAGTTCCTTAAGTCTAGATGACCCAGGACTGTGGACCTACTTGAGCAGTAGCCTGAGGGACTTCCTTGTAGTGCATGGGCCACAGCAAGTGGAAAAACTTCATGTTCCCCAAAGACAATGAAAATAGAAGTTTCCATCCAACACATTACTGGCGTGAAATCCCCAATGGTGACAAAGTGGCTTATGTACTCAAAAACCCAGAATGCTGCATACTGTTTTTGTTGCAAACTCTTCCAGTCTAATGTTCCAGTCACATTGGGTTCTACAGGAACAAAGGACTGGAAAAATCTGGCTAGAAATCTGGCATGCCATGAGAAGGCAGCAAATCACCAGAGAGCATTCCATAGGTGGAAAGAGCTTGAGATGAGACTAAGGTTAAAGGCCACCACAGATGATCAGCATCAAGAGAAGATTGCATTAGTGACTCTTTACTGGCAAAATGTTTTGAAAAGGCTCATTGCCATTGTGAGAATGCTTACTACCCAAAACCTAGCACTGCGTGGCACTTCAGATCAGCTGTATGTGCCAAACAATGGAAACTTCCCTAAAATTGTGGAGCTGATGGCTGAGTTTGATGCTGTACTCCAGGAGCGTCTGAGAAGAGTCACCACCCAAGAAATGTACACACACCACTAACTTGGAAAAACAATTCAAAATGAGATCCTACAGTTACTGGCAACAAAAGTCAAACAGAAGATTGCGGCAGATCTGAAGTCAGCAAGATATTACTCTGTTATTCTGGACTGCACCCCTGACATCAGCCATATGGAACAAATGACTTTAATGGTGCCTTTTGGAACAACAACAACAGAACCTAGTGAAAATGTCCCTGCAATGGTGACTCTCAGAGAGCATTTTCTAGAATTTATTGACATTGATGATACTACAGGAGCTGTTATGACAAATGTGCTTCTTAAAAAGCTGGAAGATATGGGAATTGCGATAGCTGACATGAGAGGTCAGGGCTACGATAATGGTGCCAACATGAGAGGAAAGAACAGAGGAGTGCAGACACGGATCCCAGAGTTAAACCCTTGAGCTTTTTTTGTCCCATGCAGTTTTCATTCATTAAACTTGGTGGTCATTGATGCAGCATCAGCTTCTAGTGAGGCTGCTGAATTTTTTAATGTAATTCAAAGCATCTATGTATTTTTCTCTGCATCGACTCATCGATGGCAAATTTGAAGCAACATCTGGGAACATCCTCTCTGACACTGAAACCACTGAGTGACGCACAATGGGAAAGTCGAGTGAAGGCAATAAAGCCTATCAAACACCAAATTCGGAAGATATATGATGCTATAGTTGCCATTATGGAGGATAATGCTATGACAGGAACTGTTTGTGGGAGAACAGTGGCAGAGGGAAATGCAATCACCAGAAACATACATAACTTCAAATTTCTATGTGGCTTAGTGTTGTGGCATGAGATACTGTTTGAAATAAATGTTGTAAGCAAGAGATTCCAAGGTGTTGACCTTGATATTATCTGGAGCGATGGAACAACTGGACAAAGCAAAGGCATACCTACAGTCTTACGGTCAGATGAGGGATTTCAAAACGTTCTGAAGAGTGCACAGAAGTTGACAGAGGAACTTCACACTGAAGCTATTTTCGCACCCATTCAAGAATACAAGAGTCACTGAAGAAGAGGATGACATTTTGATTACGAGGCACAGGATAATCCCATAAGAGACCCCAAACAACAATTCAAAGTTGAATTCTTTAACCAGGTGCTAGATCGTGCAATACAGTCAGTTGAAGAACATTTCATGCAGCTCAAGGAACACAACAGTATATTTGGGATGTTGTATGATATTCCAAAACTCCTCACTATACCTGAAGATCTACACCAGCAATGCAGGGCACTGGAGACAGTGTTGACACATGATGACATGCGCGATATTGATGCGAGTGATTTAGGTGATCAACTGAAAGCCCTTTCAAGATACATTTTAGCAAGATCAACTCCAAAGGCTGTTCTGGAATATATGTGCACATATAAGATGATCACCCTCTTTCCAAATGCTTTTGTTGCTCTGCACATGCTTCTAACACTCCCTGTAACAGTTGCCAGTGGAGAACGCAGCTTCTCCAAGCTGAAGTTAATAAAAACACATCTACGCTCCACAATGACACAGGAGAGGCTGGTTGGCCTTGCAACCATCTCAATAGAGCATGAGCTGGCCCAGACTGTGGACCTTCAGGAAGCAGTTCAAATCTTTGCAACCAAGAAGGCATCACTTTGGTTATTCAAACAGATAAAAATGCCAGTGTTTACTATGCAGACAAGAAAAGTTACATTTGCTGTTCAGGCATTTGAAAGTTAATTGTTAAAATGCCTTGTTCAAAATTTTTAATTAAGTTGTTACTTCTCCTTTATTGGGGTAGGTAGCAAAGCAGTACCATGAGAGGAGTAAAACAGGAAGAAGGCAGAATTGTGACCTTTTGAAGTTTTGGTCCAAGCGAGGAGATATGGGGGCGTCATTTGAGCTCCCCGCCTCAGGTGCCAAAATATTGTGGGCCGGCCCTGGCTAAGACATATCCAAAGTATTGTATCTCTACAAACTCAAAACTCTCCATGTCTGTGCTCACACAGCCTCTCAAACACATCCAGCATAGAATGTGGCAGTGAGGAACCACATTACAAGCCATAGTACAAGATTCATTCACTAATATTTAAACTGCTCCCGCATCCCATATTCCCAATTCCTCTAGTGTCCATTCACCCATCTTCCTTGCACAGTCACATACTGGCCAGAAAAACCCCATGTACATTTATTAACACCATGACACTAATGAAATCATATATTTCTTATACTCCCTAACTCCAGAAGTAACCAGCTTTAGAAACCTCACTGTGCTGGCTGCATCACTGAGTCACAGGGTTTTCTTTTTAATTCAAAGAAAAACTTCACCATCTTTCTTTAATGCTATCAACCCGGAAGCTTGACAGTAAGGATTAAAAATTGCTCCTTCTTTCTCACTTGGTTATTGGAAAGGCTGTGAAAGGTAATCAGTCTTGTGAAGCTACACTTTACAGTCTGCATAAAATGCCATGATTCCCAGTTCTCTCCCCAACTTAATTGAAAGTGCATAATATCGCACAGCTGGGGAAATGTAAACTGTAAACATATGCAATATATCACACCATCACACAAAACCCCGTTATGAATGGGCACTGGCTGATCATCAGGACCAAAAGGGATCTAAAAACAGAGTTTTGCTGAAGAATAAGAACTTTTCCTGTCTAAAAGAGAAAAAAAACACTCTCTCAGCAGCATAGAAATTGGATTGGATTGGAGCAGGCATTCATTCATTCTGTTTGTGAAATATGGACCTTTCTATAATGATTTTTATTTGACTGCTGCTTTATGTAGACCCTTCGGGGTACGGTTGGGGCAAAGGCTGTGCTTGGTTAAAATGAGGTAAATCAAGAGTAAAACCATTTTTTTCTATTCAGAAAATGCAAGCGCACGTGAAATTGAAAAATCAGGTGATCTGCAGCCTTTGGGTAGTATTACCTGTCAGCAGAAGTCTGTGGATGGTGCTGCTTGTTTATCTTTGCATACAGTCCTTCCAAATGCTCCCTCTCTCCTGATACTGAAGGGACATCCCGTGGGTATCCAAAGGTTTCTGCTACAGGTGGAGACGATGGCCTGTAGACATTTGCTGCTGGATAAGCCTCTCTGAAGTGATTCACTCTGGCATAATTTGGGTCCATCTCATCATCATCATCATCAATATCAGGTGGTGGACCTACAGGGCTCGTGGAGTAATCAGCAAGCCCTCTTGACTGCTTTTGCCGTAACTCTTGATGTTTTGCACCAATCCTAATCATTAGAAAGAAACAAAGAAACAAACACCACATTTGGATTTACTCCAGCAATGACAGCAAACCAGTAAAGCATCAAGCAAAATTTTAAAAACCATCTCTCAGCTGTTCTAAATGTAAACTATATGTATATTTCAAGACAGTAGAACTCCAATGCAAGCAGAAATCTCTAGGTTCTATTCCTTTGGCATGCATCTTTGTAAACAAGACGTGTTATCATTCTGCACTCTGACAACAGATTATTGCAGAACAGGGTGCAATTTTTCACAAGTATTCCTGATAAGTGCTGTTTGTGTATACGTTCACAAACACAGTTTCAATCATACACAGATCTAATATTTTAGAAATACATCTCTACTAAAGGTTTGTGTTAAAACCACAACGCAGGCTTAAATATCTAACCTAATCTTCAAACTTTTCATCTAAATTAGGCAATAAAAATATTATTGCCTCTTTGGCCTCTTGACTGACACATATTCTTCTAAATAAATTAACTTGTGAAAAGTGGATTAAACGTGAAATAAATGTGAAGATGGCACAGTTGTTTGCAAAGCAGGAGCAAAAACAATTGAGATTTAAAATATATATATATATATATATATATATATATATTTTCCCATAAACGGAATACCTCATGCCTCATTATATAGGGGCTAGGGACAGAGTAAAACAGGGAAGAAATTAATAGAAATCTGACAGAGATGGATTGGTACATATAAGTGAATTAAAGACTATTACTGGCAGTGCTCCACTGTGATAAAGCCTTAAGTGGTATTACAAAACGCTTCTGCTAATCAGTGCCATTGTGTAATCTGTGGGGGAATAGGAATGGGAAAACATATTCAGGTAAATTTCGAACCCAAACTTCAACGATTCAATATTTACTCCTGAATCAAAAATACAATAAAGTTCCATGAATGTGCAACTTCTGTTAAATGTTCAGTTCCTCTTTAAGATGGCATAATTAAAGACAAAGAGAAGAATGACAGCAGCGTGCTGACTGTAGTATGGAGAATACCCTGGAGTAATGGTACTGTACTTATGGAAGTGTGTGATGCAGGAAAAGATGCAAGGCAGGAGCATGTATCACACCTGTAAAAGTCAACATTTACCCACTGTCACTGTATCTGAAGTATAGTAGCATTTCCCCATACTTGATAAATACAGTTAGTCTACAGAAAGAAGAAGAGGTAGGAAAATACTTAATGTGGTTAAACATTGGTGATGACTGTGGCCAAAAACACATAAACAGTGTGTGCAGGACAAATAGTCAAAGGCCTGGAGATGAGAAAAGAAGAGGTTTTGGAGAAAATTTGGAAGGGCCCTGAAAGATACATAGCCCTGGAAATAAGACGACTAAACCCCATTGAGATATTAATGCATTGCTGTACATCCGGTTGATCCATTCTTTCCAGATATGTGCAACCAACTGGAATATGTACCTGCGGATTTTTATTTTGCTTCATTAGAAAATATATTTCAGTATGAAAAACCAAGATGCATCTTGTGGTGGGGAGGGACGATGCAGCAGCCAGCTTTGATGGGTGTCCTTGAGGTGCGCACACCAAGGTTTTGGCAGCTGGCAGGAGGGAGGGGTGGAAAAGAGGAAAGTGTGTTCAATTTTTCCTCTCGCACTTCCTCAGCCATGGAACACTCCTCTCTTCCTCCCCCCACTCCCAGGTCACCCTCCCTCTTTCCGAATAACCTGTCAGTAACAGGTGGGTAACAGGTGGGTGAAAGAACAGTAGTTTTCTGTGTCCTCTCTACTGTTTTCTCCAAGTCCTCTAGCCCCCAGCCATTTACTGAATCTTCTGCAGATAAGGCTACATTTATTTATTTATTTAATTTGTCTGCCTCTTACTGTATTTCTTCTGTTTCCTTTTTATTTCTTTGTTCCTATTAAGTTCCTCAAACCACCTGGGCTTTCTGTTCTCATACCTCCTATGTTTTGTTTTTTCTTTTGGCTTTTTCCTATTTCTCTCCTCTACCCAATCCTGCTCTCTCTGTACCCTTCAGTCTTCTCTGCTTTTCTACCCCCCTCATTCTCTCATTACACCACACACATTCTTTGTCTCTCATTCACATGCTGGCCCAGCCAGGTCAGTAGCCTCATGGTAGAGGGTGGAGGCTGACCAGCCTGTAGGCTCACCACTCATAGCAGGGCCAGGATTCAGAGTCTTTGATTCCACATGGATCTGTTACTATGTGAATGGGAGATTTCACTGGGGCGGTCTCATGGAGGGTATCTCACGGTGTTGACATATAACAGACCTGGTCAGTGAGGCACACGTGCTCTCAGCTAGCCTGCTGTCAATTTCATTGGCTCAGCTAGCTTATGGCTCCTTCAGATGGCCAGAGTTTGATGGGGTTTACATAAAGTGGAGGAGAAGTCTGTTTTTTGTAAAACAGACAGGGACACTGGGATAGATATTGAGGAAAAGGGACATTCCTTTATTCAGGGACACATGGTTACTCTGGGGTGGAGAAAAAGGCAAGCACGGATGTACAACTGAAGTCTATGCTGAAATTACTACAGATGAAAACAAACACTAATAAGCAGTGATTGGTTTTCCTTTCTATACTGTAGCGTCAAACCTCAAAACAGCCCTAGCACGAATAATTAGTGAGTAGATGAAAATATGCAAAAGGCTTCATCCTCTATGGGTTCCTGAATAACGATAAAAGAAAGACTACACAGCAGGAGGGACCCAGCCTGCCCACGTCAGTGCTGCCAGAACAAACTCACCACATTTTATGTTAAGTCATTTTGGAAAAAGTTCTAACCCGATCAATTCTTGCAACAAAACAATTTTTCCAGGTTGAGTGCAGTATGGATCCTATTGTCAGGGAGCGCTTGCTGTACTATGATGACAGGGATGGATTTCCATTTGCAATACAGCTACAGACATCAATACAGCAGAGAGTGGGTCTGTATCACTGGTTTCTGTCTTTTATCCATAAAGGGCCTTTACAAGAAATCATCTTGCAGAAAGATTAATATTTTACATGCCCCACATGGTGTTATGTTTAGAAATGGAAAGATGAAATCGCTCTATTTGTTTAACCTCCCCCACATCTCCCCAATAGCTTATGGCTATTGGACCCAATACATTTATCCGTTCTATAGTCCCTGTCTCTAAGTTCTGCCTTTTGCCCATTAAATGATTTTACAGCAATTTAAGATTATTTCTGCTATTGGGCCAAACCCTGAGAGATGCTGAGCATTTGCAAATATATCTAGGAAACTGAAGACAATAGACCAGATCCTCAACTGGTCTAAACTGGCATAACTCAATTGACTTCGGTAGGGGTGCACCTATTGACATCAGCTGAGGATCTAGCCCAGGACCTTTATGCTGCACATGAGGGAATTTCTACGGGTGGGATAACATACAGGTTTCCTACTAGCCTTAATAATGGGATGTTGTATCTCCCTGGATGGTCTCATGAGGGAGGGCAAAAGCAGCAGCACATAACATTCTTTAGAGGAGAAGACTTGGGGCAACTCATCGGAATTGCAATGGTGAACTGAAATGGACTCTGAACCGATACATACTATACTCCTTAGAGATTGCAGACTTGAAGGTAACAGAGTAGCACAACACAATGGCATCATATGTAACTTGCTTTCATGTTTGACAGTGAAAGTAATTTGTTCTGCCATCAATACTGGTACCTTCTGCACAACAAAAGCTGGAATTAGGTTAGCACAATTTTCTTTTGTTGCTGTGAATAAGCCTAGCTTCTTCAAATTTTCCTTATGAATGCAGCCTGCAGTCACTTTCACTGCTATGATCTGTACCTGCTCAAGAACAATTACTTCCTTTCTATATTATGCTGACCAGTCAATGCCAGTTTATGTGAATTTCTTGATGATCAATGTCTCATCTTTTCAATAGGGCTATTGTAATTATATTAATATTTCTTGTTTCTTTCTCACTCTTCCATGGAAATCTATAACATCTGCTCAATGATCTCTTTTTTACTCTGTTTTCCATTTCAATCCAAGCTCTACCTGATGTGAGAATTGAACTATCCAGGCTGTATATTTTCAATTTTGTATCTACCTATTTTACTAACCCTTCCTTTACTCCTCTTACCATTGTAGTTTCTATTTTCTAAAGTTTTTCCATTTTCCATTTTCTAAAGTTTTAAATATCCTGATTGCATATCACCATGTTCTGACCCAATCCTTAAGAACATTTGTTTTCTACGAAACATACCAATAAGTGCTTAATAATCCAGGGCCGCCCAGGGGGGCAAGAGGGGCAATTTGCCCCAGGCCCTGGGTCCCGCCGGGGCCCCCACCAGAGTTTTTCGGGGCCCCCGGAGCAGGGTCCTTCACTCCCTCCGGGGGGCCCGGAAAACTCTTGCGGGGCCAGGCGCAGGAGCTTCTTCCGCTCCCGGTCTTCGCCGGCGGGGGGTCCTTCCGCTCCGGGGCGGAAGGACTCCCCGCTGGCGAATTACCGCCGAAGACGGAGCAGGACCCGCCGCCGAAGTTCAGCTCGGTCTTCGGCGGTAATTCAGCGGCGGGGGGCCCTTCTGTTCCAGGACCCGCCGCCGAAGTGCCCTGAAGACCCGCGGCGGGGGCCCCCCTCCGCTGAATTATCGCCGAAGACCGGGCTGCACTTCGGCGGCGGGTCCCGATTCGGCGGTAATTCGGTGGGGGGGGGGTCCGCCGCTGGTCTTCGGGGCACTTCGGTGGCGGGTCCCGGAACGGAAGGGCCCCCGGCCGCCGAAGACCCCGGGCCCCCGGAATCCTCTGGGCGGCCCTGTAATAATCTTTTATCCTGCTTCACCCTATTACCTTCCTCTCCCATATACCATTGTCTTGCCTCCCAAACCTGCTATCTGTTGCACATTTGTACAGTGTTTCACCCTGTTCCCCTACTCTCACTTCTCTTTTGTTGCATTTTCTTGTAATTTACAGTAGTTCCACCTCTTACCCTCATCACAAAAATCTGCCAAATCAACAGAATTGTCACCGCAAACAGCCTTGAAACTACAACGAGAGTACTACAATTACAGAAGAGACCAACATGTATCACAGGATGGGTCTGGTTAAACAAGTGGAAGCAAGAGATTACATGTCACTCACCACCCTGACACCAGCAGTGAAACTAAAGAGGAGAGGCACAGGTCACAATCTGAACAGTTTAGCCTAATACTAAGTTTATATAAACTTCCTGATGAGGGAATGGGAAATAAACCACATAGGATGGAAGCCAGCCAGTGACATTTCCCTTCTGTATCCCATATCAATTCTGCTCACTCTATTCTGCCACCTGAAACCAAGCATCCAGTTAAATCACTGCATGAAAAATGCATCAACTTCCGTTAGCTGTGTATCTGTGAAAACACAGCCCTCTCACCTAGGTAGTTAGAGCATAGGCATCTTATAAATGCTGTAGCATGTCCTGCTCTCTTAACCTCCTGTGATCCCCTCTCTCTTTTAATTGTCATCCAAAGCCAAACACATAGTTCCTGCCTAAAGATTTTCCGTAGCTTCCAAGGCCCAAAATCTATCATGCGTAACTTTCCCTAGCCACAAATAAGCCAATAATTTTGGGCTGCAAAGGCCAAATGCTCACATTGCAGATCAAGGGAAAGATAGTTGTTTTTATATAACCCTGATAAGAATATGGGTAAAGTTTTCAAAATAACTTAAGTACCATTTTCAAAAGTGGCTTAAGACATTGAAGGAGTCTAAATCTCATTGAAAGTCAATGGGCCTTAGGCTTCTAAATATCTAGGTCAGTTCTGAAAAATGGAACTTATGGGGTAAAAGTTTCAAAAGCACATATCTAAAGTACTGGGGGGCTGCTCAGCACAAGAACAATAATTTATGGTATACAAGTTCATTTATTCCTCAGACCTCTTTCCAATATGACTAGGGCCCTACCAAATTCACGGTCCATTTTGGTCAATTTCATGGTCAGAGGATTTTAAAAATCATAAAAGTTGTGATTTCAGCTATTTAAAGCTGAAATATCAGAGTGTTATAATGGTAGGGGTCCTGACCCAAAAAGGAGTTGGGAGGGGGTCCCCAAGGCTATTGTAGCAGGGGGTTGCAGCACTGCTACCCTTACTTCTGCGCTGCCTTCAGAGCTAGGCGGCCAGAGAGCGGCATCTGTTGGCCAGGCACACAGCTGTGAAGGCAGCGCCCGACCAGCAGTGCAGAAGTAAGGGTGGCAATATCATACCATGCCACCTTTACTTCTGCACTGCTGCCTTCAGAGCTGGGCAGCTGGAGAGCGGTGGCTGGTGGCCAGGAGCCCAGTTCTGAAGGCAGAGTCGCCGCCAGTAGCAGCGCAGAAGTAAGGATGGCACGGTATGGTATTGCCACCCTTACTTCTAGGCTGCTGCCTGCAGAGCTGGGCCCTCAGTCAGCAGCCACCACTCTTCGAGCACCCAGCTCTGAAGGCAGCAGTGCAGAAGTAAGGGTGGCATGGTATGGTGTTGCCACCATTACTTCTGTGCTGCTGCTACTGAGGCGCTGCCTTCAGAGCTGGGGCCCAGCGAACAGCTGCCGCTCTCCAGCCACCCAGCTCTGAAGGCAGCACAGAAGTAAGGGTGGCAATACTGTGACACCCCTAAAATACTCTTGCAACCCCTCCAGCAACTCCCTTTTGGATCAGGACCCCCAATTTGAGAAATGCTGGTCTCACCCATGTAATCTGTATAGCAGAGGGTAAAAGTACACAAAAGACCAGATTTCTTGGGGAGAGACCAGATTTCATGGTCTGTGACGCGTTTTTCTTGGCTGTGAATCTGGTAGGGCCCTAAATATGATCCATTAACACAAATTCCATAGCTGGCACCTTTTCTGTGTACTACCAGCATGAACTCTCTAAGGAACTTCTATTCAATAACCACATCTTTTCTTAGTGGGAAGGAACAGAACATTCCAGCCTTCAAGTTCTTCTCTCTTGTGTATCTCAGGTGATTAGCACAATGTGCAGCACGCAAACCAAATGTTGCCAGTTACCATCTGTAATGAAAAATTGCTAGCTACTGCAGGAAGGCTGCAGTTACAGTTGTGGCTATGTAGACACAGCTCAAAGGCTCCTACTGACAGCACTGGAATTGCTGAGGAATCACAAGGCAGATAATGTACTATTTTCTTGTAGCCAGCATGAACAAACTTCCTGCTGAAAATGTACAACAAGTAGTACAACAATCTGTTTTGTTATACGTCAAGTACAGATTGTGTGTAGAGCACATGGAATGCCATGATCCATACTCCAAGATGCCAATCTAAGTAGATAATACAGTCAAACAGAAAATACACCTGGTGACCAAACAATGGTGGTGGGGAGGGGTTGTTTCATTTTTAAATAGAGTACAGCAATATATTTTGATACAAAGGATTAAAATTGATAGGCTTTGCAGAAAACGTGTGTTTTAAGCAGCGATTTGACTGAGCATCACTGAAGGAAATTCCCAAAGGCAAAATAGGAGAAGGAACAATAACTAGCAAAGGTGAAGTGTACAACAGGAATAGATAGGCAGGAGGCATAGGTCATTTACGATAATTAGTATTCGATTTGCAATTAATATAATGAAAAGGGAGTGGCCATGAAAGCAGCTTGAGATGCAACTGGATTTTCTCAAAAAGGCCCAATCCTGTGAGTCTTTTAATCAGGTTAATTGGTGTAATACGCAGTCTTCCATTCATTCTGTCTTTCCTTGTGTGCAGCAGAATAAAAGCCACTGCATTTTTCCACTCACGTGATGCTGCCTGAGATCTCCAAACTGCAATGATTACCCAATTTACATCTGATTTAGAGTCTTAATATCTCAACTGTGATTTTACATAACATTTCTGCTTTTGTCTCTCATTTCCCTAATTCATACATAGATTGAGAAAAGCGTCATCTAGGAGAAAGTACCCTATTGCCCCAGGAGGTCATTTGGATTTCAGTTGGGTTTAAGGTTTCAATACTTTTTTCTATCTGGTAGCACAACATATTTCAGTGGTTAAAACATCATATTTTCATTCATCTACATAAAAGTGGATCAAATAAATTCTGCCTTTAGACCTTCATATGCAACGCTCACTAAAGTGAATTGAGTATTTCATGTGAATATCTGAGGGCAGCATCTGGCCAAATGCTTTAAACTTTTTATTTTATCATTATTAACATGCATGAACTTTTCATACAAGTATTAACAAATCTTATTCATAACTTGAATGTGTTACCTTTAAAAGTCTCATTTGTGTTTTGTCAATCTTTTATTCTCTGGTCAGGCCCAATATTTTAAAGTGGAAAGTTAAGTATTTCTCATAATTCTGTGCTTTAGTCTTCAACCCCCAAAACAATGGGTAACTGGAGGAATCATCTGAAGGCAACCGGGTTGGACCAGTGTAAGTGTGCCTGCAGTATTGTTATTACTAGATATATCAAGCATAAAAAGGAAAGAACCCAGCTTGACTACCACAGCTTCTTTTCAATTGCCTTGCACTGTGTGTAGTGATATACACAAGTGTAAAACTCTACTATTCTAAGGGTATGTCTACACTGATCGGCGGGTAGCGATCGGTTTATTGGGGATCGATATATCGCGTCTCATCTAGACAAATCCTGAGCTGTGAGGACGGGACGTAAGTCGAAATAAGATACTTCAACTTCAGCTACGCTATTCCTGTAGCTGAAGTTGCGCATCTTACATCGACCCCGCCCCCTAGTGTAGACCAGGCCTTAGTTGGTCGAGTATATTACTCCCAGTTTGCATAACTGTAGGAAACTGTAACAAGATGCATGGCAATGCTTGCAGCGCTCTCCTTAATGCAGATTCATATTCCGTGCACCTCCTCTCCTGCTCATCACTCTTTACCCTGAGCTCACACTCCCTCCCCACACCAAACTTGTGCTATGTAGGGTTAAACATTAATTTAGTAAGCGTCAACATCCCTGTAAGGTGGCTAGGAGATACATATTAGAGAGATTATTTTGTCCACCACTGAAGCGCAACCACCTCTGGGGTGAAACATGGCTGTTTTACAGTGTACAGCAACACTGTCCAATTGAAATTACAGGAGAAATTTAGGTAGGCAAAACATACTTACTAGAACATTTTACTTCTTGAACAGTAGGGTGAAGGCTATACAAGGTTTTCCATTAATGTAATTTCAATATTTTTCAGTGAATTTGTTTTGATCATGGTTTTATCCCTTGTGTGTGTGTTTCAGTCAATTTAAAAGTGGTCAACTTTTACTGGAGCAAATAGCCATAGAAAGAGAATTGCAAAAGCCACGTATTTGCCGATGTAAATATTCTCCCCAAAGTCCTTGCAACTTAACCAATCAAGGAAAAGAAACAAATAATCACAGCTATACAACACTGCTCAAGTTTTGAATATCTATGATCTTTCCATAAAGTAAAACATTTCATAAACAAATAACCAGATAAACTGAATGATGACTCAATGTGAAGAAATTGTAATATACTTGCACATTATTTTCTCAGCTCTAGTGAGTATCGGAGTTGGAATCTGGCAAAAAAACCCCAAAACCCTGAGATTAATACAACTGTTCTTAAGAAAAATACCATGTGACCTGTACTGATCCCAGGATGCGAAGATTTTGATTTTACACTGCATTCAAAAGACGGCATCTGAAACTTCATGCTGCAACATTGGTTCATGACCAACTCAGAGGAAAGACTGACATTTACTCAATCACCAGCACCATTTCCTGTAGCGCTAGGATAGTCTCCTGTCCAAACACTAACCTGTCACAACTTTGCTTAGGCTAGTGAGATCTTATGAGCTCAGAGCACAAAGTACTGGAGTGCATAAATGATGTTATTTTTCTCCATCTGAAAGAAATTCTAAGAGTGGAAGATTCAAAACGATATCCCTGTGATATGATTTTCCCCTAAACATTTTTTCATTCTATATTATATTCAATTTATGTTTATAGACACATATACAGAGTCTACCTACAAGAAATAGAGACAAATTCACCTGAGTTTGGGAATGAAAGGTTTACTTTTTAATTAATAGTCCCTGATTTAAAACTAAGCTGAACATGAAGAGATGGGACTTTTTAGTTTTCCAGTACTAAATCTGTTGTGGAGAATTAAATGTGTGCACTGCACACACACACACACACACACACACAAAAATTGCAAACATCTAGAAGATAATAAGGTGATAAGTAACAGTCGGCATGGATTTGTCAAGAACAAATCATGTTAAACCATCCTAATAGCTTTCTTTGACAGAGTAACATGCCTTGTGGATGGGAAGAAGCGGTACAGCTTGACTTTAGTAAAGCTTTTGATACTGTCTCACATGACGTTCTCACAAACAAACTAGGGAAATACAACCTAGATGGAGCTACTATAAGGTGGATGCAAAACTGGCTGAAAAACTGTTCCCAGAAAGTAGTTATCAGTGGTTCATAGTCAAGCTGGAAAAGCACATCAAGTAGAGTCTCGCAGGGATCATTTCTGGGTCCGGTTCTGTTCAGTATTTTCATCAATGATTTAGATAATGGCATAGAGAGTACACTTATAATGTTTGTGGATGACACCATGCTAGGAGGAGTTGCAAGTGCTTTGGAGAATAGGATTAAAATTCAGAATGATCTGGACAAACTGGAGAAATGGTCTGAAGTAAATAGATTAAATTCAATAGGGACAAATGCCAAGTACTCCACTTAGGAAGGAACAATCAGCTGTACACATACAAAATGGGAAATGACTGCATAGGAAGGAGAAGTTCGGAAGGGGATCTGGGGATCATAGCAGATCACAAGCCTCAACAGTGTAACCCTGTTGGAAAAAAAGCAAACATAATTCTGGGATGTATTAGCAGGAGTACTGTAAGCAAGACACAAGAAGTAATTCTTCCACTCTACTCTATGCTTCAGCTGGAGTATTGTGTCTAGTTCTGGGTGCCATATTTTAGGAAAGATGTAGACAAATTGGAGCAAGTCCAGAGAAGAGCAACAAAAATGATTAAAGGTCTAGAAAACATGACCTATGAGGGAAGATTAAAAAAACTGGGTTTGTTTAGTCTGGAGAAGAGAAGACTGAGAGGGGACATGATAACAGTTTTCAAGTACATAAAAGGCTGGTACAAGGACGAGGGAGAAAAATTGTTCTTCTTAACCTCTGAGGATAGGACAAGAAGCAATGGGCTTAAATTGCAGCAAGGACAGTTTAGGTTGGACAATAGGAAAAACTTCCTGTCAGGTTAAGCACTGGACTAAATTGCCTAGGGAGGTTGTGGAAACTGCATCACTGGAGATTTTTAAGAGCAGATTAGACAAACACCTGTCAGGAATGGTCTAGACTATAGTCCTGCTGTGAATGCAGGGGACTGGATTAGATAACCACTCGAGGTCCCTTCCAGTCCTACGATTCTATGAAAAACTCCTTTGCTAACTGCCCATGCCTACAAACATGTGCCTTAGACTCTCTGGCAGAGAGTGGGAGAGAGAAGAGAAAGTCTGCAGTTATGGTACTGCCCCCAGTACATGCTGACGCAAAATGCTGAGGGTCATACAGATTTCTATGTACTGTGGGGGAAAGCAGTGGTGGGCTTTCTGAGCCATTTTTCTGCCTCCTCTGACCCTGGCATTCGCAAGAAGCTGAACTAGCTCCATTGGTAAGTTAGAGCAGCCACCAGACTTCTCTAGCTTATGTCAGATGAAACAGTCTCCTAGGAACCATTCTGTGAGTCCAGGATCACTAGAACAGTTGCATGCACACCCCATCTTTGAATGTCCCATGTGCAGCACAAAGCACAGATCCAGCTTTATAGCACTGGGAAGCTCCCCTACATCAAGAAAGCTTGAAGTACTCTGCATTGCTTGAGCAGTACCAAAGAGAATTACCCTTAGCGGAAGATCTCAATCTCTGTCTCTGCAACTAAACTTTCCAGTAGCAATAAAACAACTTGATTATTACTTTTCCAAGTTCCATTTTAATCCCATGATTCCTATGAAGTATGCCTTTGGCTTGTAAGCAGCCAATAATGCAATCAGTTATAATTCTCTTTAACAGTATCATTTTAAAGATGTACCTTCAAAAAAAAGTGTCACAGCTTGGCATATTACTCCAGAGAAAGCCAGGCCATTACCGACAAAATGTTTTGACTCTTTACACAGCATAGTCTTTGAAAAAGAGCATCCAGATCATAGTGAAATTATTGTCTCAATGAAGGGCAAGCCTGTGATGCTATGGGAATGAAACTCTGGGGTTCTTTAGAGGGCCAGGCTATGACATATTGGAAAGTGCCAGCTGGACTGCGGCATCTGGGAAAGAAACCTGGTGATTGGATAAAAGGATTATCTGTCAAATAATCTACACCGTGCGTCAGTCTGGCTCCCACACCCAGTGCAGTACTCAGCTCTGAGCCAGAACATTTTGGGTTCAAGCCCCAGCACTGTACTGGAGGTGTCCTTCTTTGTGGACTAGCAGTGTGTAGCTTGCTGAGTCTGTCAGAGCAAATTCTGTTTTAGTGACAACATAAATTGGAACTGGAAGCTTAAAACCCACCACTTGGTTTAAATGCAATGTCATGCCCTATGAAAGGTGGGAGAGGATTGCTGACATCAGTCAGTCCCAGCCACATATCAGACCCTCACTGCTCAATGGTAGGCTTTTATTACACTTTCTGGTATGTATAGCAGCAGCAGATCTAAAATGAGAATCACTGAGAATCAATGAGATGGGATTCGTCTGTCCTCCTGTCCAGTGCAAGTGCTGCCACTGTAATAAACAGAAATCTGATAACTTCATACTGTCAGCACAAAATGAAGCGCTGACCTTGACCTGTGTAACATCATCCAGTAATTTTTTCAGAACTCCTACATACAGTGCTACCCTGCTATGATCTAATAAAAATCTACAAGTAATTAACTGGAATTTTTTGAAAACCGAAGCCTTAATCAAATATGTATTCTTATCAGGGTTCCAAGGCAGCAATAAATTGGGACATTTAAGAACTGGGATCTAATCCAGTCTGTGATCTGATCAGGGTTCAATGGTTATAATAAATTGGGACTATTAAAACTGGGATCCCATCCAACACTTTATTTTGTCTAAACCACAGGACCTAGCTGTTCTGCAAAGTCAGGAATATTCAATGAACAGTAATGCCAGGTTGGATTAACCCTTAATAAATAGCGATACCAAAAAACACGGGAGTCCCAAACAGGTATGGTCTTCCCAGAACTGAGGTGGGATAGAAATCAATTACCAAGATTTTATCAGCGAATCAATATGACCATCTCCGGGTTTTTATTTTTATTAAAATAATAATAATACTCTAAGACTTAGACTATAGCACAAAAGCCACATGGGTTTGTTAGCTATCTGTGTGTGTACGTTTTAAAATGTACTGTACAGTTAAAACTCTTTTAAAATTTTGTTTTTGAACACCACAAACATTCACTTCTCATTCCAAACAATAGCTGGCTGTTTTATCAGATTGCAGCTCATGTGACTATTCCGGTTTTCATTTTTGTTTCCAGTAACATACAAATCCTCTGTAATTAAATAAAATGAAATAAATGCTGATAGAACAGGAATAGATTTTCACTCACTAGCAGTCTCACAAAATGTTTTCTCTCTGAATGTTTTTATTTCTGTAAGACGCATTTAGTTTCTACAGGTATCACGCAGCTGCAAAATTAAATTTCAGTTTGCCAAATATCAAAAACACATGTATTGATTTAAACTATGAGAACGGGCAACAAATGCAGCAGCCGATAAGACAAGGGAGAAGGTCTCTCAGCTTTTGGAAGGAAAATTTAGAATCTTCAGTGTAAAAACTGAATCCAATTAACTTTCTCCAAATTTGAGATTTGCTCTTACCTACCTTCAGTTCAGGCCAGTTTTTGAAAATAAGGGCCATTCCCTTGGCTTTTCTTCCTTTCTGCACAAAAACTTAAATGCTACTTTTTTAAATCTCCTCAATTAATTTCAATGAGAAACACAAAACTAAGGTTTAATTAACAAAATAAACTAGCTACCTCCCATAAGAAGCCAGTGCAGGGCATTAGTCTGTACACAGTGTGTCTTTATATTCACTAAGTCATATGTTATTTATTAAAATCACCCCGGTGTCAATGAGGAGTTTCATTTACGGAAATTTTATTCTAACGTCTGTAAGATGTTCGACTGCTGAAAAGGAGACTTTGGTCTCAGCAGGGATGCTCCAGTAAAATCATCCTAAACAAACAGGAAAAAATAGTTCTCTTCCAACTGATACTCACTTTATTTGCATTTGAAAAGAGAATAAATTACTACATGTAAAACTCAAGTACCTAATATATTTTTCTCATTTGTTTTACAATAGTTTTCAAATGTTAAAAAATTAAAAGGCATCCTACATGAGCTAGACAGGAAGGGAAGGAAAAAAGCCTGGGTTGAAAAAATTAAACAAATAAAATGACCACCTCTTCCGGTACTTAATAATATACTAAAATAACAGCTTGTTTTTAAAGCGTAAAAAACGACAATTTGGTAGTAACTGACTGAACACACTACAAATATAAATTTGACTCAGTTTGATCAACTTTTTTTAAAAAAAATCAGCCTTAGAGATAGTATTTGTTTTTATTCCTTTTATGGGCAGATTCTGGCCCTTTGGAGCCGATGTTTAATTATGGCCAGAGCAGGGCCGGCTCCAGGCACCAAAGTAGGAAGCAGGTGCTTGGGGCAGCACTCCATCCGGTATCGGGGCAGCATGTCCGGGTCTTTGGCGGAAATTCGGCGGCGGGTCCCTCATTCCCTCTCTTCCTCTTTGAGGTGCCGCCAAATTTCCGCTGAACAGGAAGAGAGGGAGGACCCGCCCCCGAACTGCCGCAGAAGAAGCGGTGCGATTGAGCTGCCGCCGAAGTGCCCCCCCCCTTTTCTTTTCTTTTTTAATTTTTTTTGCTGCTTGGGGCAGCAGAAAAGCTGGAGCCGGCCCTGGGCCAAAGCCTCCAAAGTGTGAACAAAATGATGAGTTTATGTAGAATAGGGCCTCAGTCCAATGAACCATTGACTTGCATTAGAAAGGACAAACTATCAGCTCAGAGAATCAAAGAGCGGCGTAAGGAAAACCTCCTAATACAATATTGCCATGAAGTTCTAACATTCTTCTGTGAGGATTTAGTCATATGTGCTACTATGAGCAATGAAAGACTGAAGGAGAGTGGAAAAAAGGAATAAACTGTGAAATTTAGAGGAGGTGCTGATTTCATATACAATTAGATACAGATAAGGCTATTACTGAGGAAGTAAGACCAACATTCTAAATTCCCATTAACCACTTCAAGCTCGTAGTAACATCAATCATAGAAAGTAATACAGGTTTCAGAAAGAAAGGGTAGGTTTTTGGTTGAGGCGGTAGATGATGAATCAGGAAATGTGGGACCAGTTCCCAGCTCTGATAGAAACTTCCTTTTGTGAACCTGGACAAATCACCGAATTGGCATCCGTAAAATGAGAATAATGATGCTCTTTTCTTTCTCCCAACTTTTGTCTTTTAAACCTGTAGGCTCCTGGGGCAAGGTCTGAGATGTAGTATGCGTTTTTACAGCATCTAACACAACCAAGACCTGATGTTGGTTGGGACCTCGAGGAACTACTTCTAATATAAACAATAAATAATTAGAGCTGGTCGAGAGTTTTTCAATGGAACATGCCAATTTATCGAAACAAACTTCTTGCAGAAATTTATCATCTTCGTTGGGAAGGTTTTTCAGGTCCAGGAAGCAATTTCTAGCCAAAACCACAGAGATCCCCACCCCAAAATAGCCAACAGCCTGGTGGTTAGGGCTGGGCTATGGAAGATCCAGGTTTTAAGTCCCTGCTCAGCCTGAATTGGAGCAGGGACTTGAACCTGGCTCCCCAATGAGTCAGTCTCTCTCTATCCCAGTGAACATTTAATTAGTTCTTTCTCATGTTATTTCAAATTTCAAAACCTCAAATTTCTTTTGTGGAATGGAATTCTTGCTTTCCAGCCAGCACTATAAATAATGATGATGATGTTTTACCTTCACATTTTAGCGTAGGGTGTGTTGGTGGTACAAAACTGGCACAGAGAAGCAAGAAAAGGAAACACAGAAAAGAAAAGATTAAAAAAGAAAGACGTGGAATGGAAATAAGGTTTACATGGGAACAGCAACAACATTTCACCTTGTAAGGGTCATATATGCAGCCTGATGCCCATTGGACTTTATGAAATATGATGTTATTGGGTGGGGGGGATTTTTGCACTTTGCAAAACTCCAAAGAAATCCTACTCTTCTAAGTTGTGAATGCACTTCCTACTGGAAAACACCCCACAGAGATCTTGTGCCTTTGGAGGCATGCCAAACGTGCAGTGCATGCAAAACCAACATCCCAACATCATGCAAGGTCCACACAGCTGCTAGGATGCTGAAATGCCCTTGATCGTTAATCCTATCCCACCCACCCCAAAAATCAACGACTCGGACCTCTGCCACTAACACCTGATATAGATAGCTCAGGGTCTGAAAAGAATGTGTCAGATCGATGTACGCACACATGTGGTGAAGGAGTATTGGTTAGTGTGGTAGACCTTTGAAAAACCCAGGCAGTCAGCATTTAACTGACATACAACCTCAAGCAGCCAAACTAAGTTTTTTATTCTAGGGATGGAATTGAGACTTCACAATAAAAATTACTCATGTAACTATTCATGGAAAGGTAAAATTAGATAGGTAATTAATATCACTTATGAAAGTCAAAATTAGAAAAGTAATTAATACTTAGCTCAAGGTTAGTTAGGAGATTGTCTTGTTTACAGTTCTGTAGTCTATCACTCTACAGTCAAGTACTTGTTAGTTTTGTCATAAATACATTTCACTCCAAACAACAGTGCAGTTGAAAATATGATGCCTACATTCTAGCAAATCTTTAGTGAAGCTTGGTTTGTTAAAGATGAGACAACGTATGCAGAATTGCAGTTAGTGAAGTCATAGTAGCAGCGAGATCTATGGTGTAGGCTCTCCGCATGGTTTTCTTTGCCAATATGTGCATTAAAATTTTAGGCTTGAATTACATTATACATTATAGGATTACTGAATCTTGGGACACAGTTATAAAACTCATCTATACTGTCTTCATAAGCATCATCATTAGGTGAACAGTCAACAATATAAAGTACTCAATTTCATTTAAACTGGGTTACTTATCTTGAGGCTGAACTTAATCAACCCCTCATATCATTCTTGCACAGAAACGTGTGTGAGAAAACCAGCTACAGTATGCACTTTTCCTTTATCATTGCTAAAATCTTTGCCACCCTGTGACCAGTAGTACAAGATAGGGTTCAAGAGTCAACTAGTAGATAGTCTTGAACGACAAAAAATATATAACTATGTTCTCGTTTTAGTTAGAGAGCGTCATGACCTGCTTGTATATACAGTATATGTTATACCACTTTGGGGATAATATGAGTATTTTTTTTATGTAAGCAGAATTACCTGAAGGAGAGAGGCTGACATTTCTATTCATTTGCATTGTGGAAGAAGAATCAAATAAGTGAGTTAAAAATATCAGCTAAGTTCATCAACTTCTCAACACACCTGCTGTTCTCCATTTCAATTCAAACACTTCCAGGGCAGAAAGTGAAATCATTATTAGAGAAGAGAAAACAGAATGATGAAGACATTAGACTGCCTGTTTCTAATACACCCTTACCAATTTACTGTCAGTCAGTGACTGTGGACTTTTAAAAAAGCAGTTAACACTAAAGAAATGTTAAGAACAATTATCTCATGTCCAACTGGAACATTAGCCCTTTAGACAGAAGGGCTCATTCCTTTCAGTCTGCCAACATTTTAGTAAATGACACTGGCCCTTTAACAGATGGGATACATACTTCTTAGCTTGCCAGTATCCTAATAAAAGACACTGGCTTCTTTAAAATGAAGGACACATACTTCTCAAATTGCCAGCATCCAAACTGGGAATCAGCAGGTTAAAATAAAGGTAGCACTCCACTGCCTGGCAAAACCAGGGACATGCTACAGAAATTTTAAAGCAAATGGTATAAATCCTACCCTGAAATTATTTTATTTAGATAAACTACCTATTAAAACACCGGGTAGGTATATCCAATTATCAGTACTACAGTAACTGGATAGCCCACCATCTCCTGAAATGAGTGGAATAAATATTATTAGTAACCTTTGAGATATTTCCCCCCATCAAATCTCATTAGTCACCCGGTCACATGACTAAAATACATTGTGCAGTAGTCTCTCAACTGGGTAACAGAGTATGAAGGGAGGCTCAAAAGACTTGTGACCAGCAACACAAAGGTAGGGCTGTCCCCTTAGCTCTTGTGTGTGTGACATCCCTGCAAAGAGAGAGAACGCAGCTGCCCGGGTACATTGAGAAAGCAGAGATGCCCATTTTCTCCCCATCTCCCCACGAGCAGAATACGCTAATGGGGGGGGGAGGGCCCTGCAGTGTGCCTCCCTCCCCAGGTAACACACATTACCACAGCGTGGGACCTCTCATATGAAAAGCACGTGCCACTATTGCTTGAGCTAAGAGACTGCGTCCCCTTGATGGCAACTCATTAACCTCTTACGTGCACCGTCTACTGGAGGGGAACAAAGACTCAGCTTGTGGGACTGTGGTTGCACCCAGAAGGCTAGTCTTTATTGGGGAGCAGGAGAGAAGCATTTGCTCACCTTCAGGGCAGCACTGCAAGGATTACCTATTTTTCCAGGCTTTTTCAAGAGTGGGAACTCAGGAGGGTGGGAGTCAGGAGAAGTAAAAGCTATTAGTTCTATTGGGCTGGAAAGGCACTGAGGTTGTTGAGATTATGGATGGGACAGGTATATTTTATGAGAGAGGAAAAAAACCAACAGAAGAAAAATAAAACCCCCTTGGTTTACAATGGTTCTTCAGTCTCTCAGGACTTCTCCTAACCTTTGGGCACTACTTTATTCCCATTGTCCTTAGGCATATTCATCATTTGTGTACCTTATATTATTGCAACATGAATCTAGAGGTTAATTTCTTCTATAACCTTGAGTGAACACAACACGAAAAAGGAGGAAACAACATAAAGATGAATATACCAAAGCTGCACTTAAAGCAGAAAACCTATTGATTGGCACCATAGTCAGAAGAGGCCTGGAGTGCTGGAAACCACTATGGGGGTTGTAGGAAGAAAGGGAACCTGGAGGCGCATAAGAAGCTGCTCCTACTGCCTTATGGAGGAGAGGGGGAGCCCAGTGCACAGAGCTCCAGAAGTAGCAGCTCGTAACATTGGGAGGGAGGCGAGGAGAAATGAGACGAGGCCTCAGGAGAAGCTCCCCTTACTGGCATTGGGTAGTGTGGGCCCTGAAGAGGAGCTGCTGCACCAGGCTGGGCAGAGAATGCATTAAGCACCATCAGAGAAGTAGAGGAAGCAGAATAGATGATGTTATGCAGTAACCCAGCATGGCAGCAGCGTCAGGAAGGCAAAGCCAGAAGACTGGCCTAACAATGTTGCACTGCAGAGACCGACTGGCGGAGAGCTGGGATGGCATATCACCGGCCCAGGCCTGGAACAACTGCCCTGGCTTTCCCTCCTATATAGGAGGTCCTTGCCTTCTGTTCTTCTAATCAACATAGATGTTTACATGATTTACTCACCTTTCACGCTCATCTTTCATCTTTTCTAGTTCTTCTTCTCTCAGTGTGCCGTGTTTTGGATTTCCCTTCTGGTCAGCTTTCCCACCTTTCTCCTCTTTCTTCTTTCCAAATCTGATTAAGACATTAGGAAAGAGTCAGGGGAAGAGGAGAAATTAGTAGAGGAAAAATGCAATATTTACTGAGTACACAACAAAGCTGGAGATTTACGCAACGATAACGTAGTGAGCTATTGCCTAGAGTAAGGGACCTATTGCAATAATAAAATAAATTACCAATAATTCTGACTATAGACCATTTACACAGTACTTGATCATGAATGTATTTGGACTTTGAGTGCGTTAGAGAAATTACCACCCCGCAAGACCTGAAACAAAAGCAGCTGCTATGCTAAGCTATTATTAGCATACATTTCAAAGTAGCTGAAGGTTCTTCTTACCAGAGAATAGGCTCTCTGAAAGTGATCTTCAGAGCAATCATATGTGCCAACATACAGAGTTGACCACATGTTCTACTCCTATTGGTAAAAATTGTCACTCGTTCGCATATGGCTTTAATGTAAAGGTACAGGGTTGATTTTTGTTTAAAATCACAGGAAGGTACAATCAGGATCAAAAATAAATCTTGCCCTATTGCAAGATGAGAGAGATAGCTACTTCACAAAAGTCCCCTCTTAAATGCTTTACTTTCTATCTAATAATATATTATTATTTAATATTGATATTATGAGAATGCTCCAGAGATCCCAGTCACTCCTGGGGTTCCATTGTATTAGGCACTGTACGAAGACATGCAAAACTATATTCCTTTCTTCACAGAGCTTGCAAGAGGTTATTAAGTGGCAGAGCTACATTTCTCATTGAGTTGGCTCTTGAGGTTGGATACACACAGCATTATGGGCTAATCCTCCCATCCCCTCAAATTTGAATTCCTGAATTTCATATGTCACAAATGATCAGTCATTTTTATCGTATTGTAACCTTTCAAGTGCCTTTATATGCAAATTAAGGTTAACGATTTACAAAAATTATTTCTTCATGGAGCATGCTGTATTTTAACTTCATTAATATGCCGCACAACTTTTTGAATACTTCTATGGAAGTCAGTAACATTTCCTCGGTGATCTTTCCTTTATCCTTTTTTATTTTTCATTTCAGTCCAAACTGCCTTCAGTACAATAGCTGAACTACACTGCACAGACTTACGTTGTACATCACAGACCTCTTTTGACCAAGGCAGAATTACTATGACTGTTCAGTCAGACTATGTCTACACGTGGAGCTAGAGGTGTGAGGCCCAGCTCAAGCAGACATGCTCACATAAAAATAGTAGCGTAGCCATGGTGTCACAGGCAGTGGCGGTACAGACTAGCTGCCCACAAGGTCCAGGGAATTTGTACTTGGAGTGATTAGGCTGTGCTGCTGCAGCCAGCTTGCTATTTTTGCCGCACTCACTTGATGAGAGTTAATGTGAGTATGTCCGTGCGAGCTGGGAATCACACCCCTAGCTCCTAGTGTAAACGTAGCCTCTGACTCCCAAAGTCATGATCCAGATTGCTAGTGAATTTAATCAAATGAGCCTGAGCCTACAGAAAAATGAAGTCATTAGACACCAAGAGGCAAATCTTGCAAATACAAGCCATATTTACATAGACGTGGGAAGTTGAGGTGCGGGGGGTGCTGCAGCACCCCCAGGTTTTATGTGGGGCTGCTGGCCCCGTGCCCGGGACTCCACTTGCTGGGTTCAGGTCCCAGGGGCCAGCTCTGTGCCCCACTCCCCAGCTGCTGGCTCTGCACTTCGGACTCTGCTCCCCGGGTTCCTGCACCCAGCCCCACTCCCCATTCCCAAGCCTCTGCACCTGGCTCCTCGCTCCCAGGGCTCCACTCCCGGAGCCCCACCCCCGGGGCTATGCTCCTGGCCCCACATGTGGGGTCCTGGCTGCCGGCCCCTGCCTAGGGCTCCGCTCCTGGCCCCACACCCACTCCCAGCTCTGGCCACAGTTTCCGCCCTCTTACCCCTCTATGAGTCCCCCCTCACAGAGACACAGCCCTGCTCCCAGCCTCAGCTCGGGGGAGGAGGGGCATGGACAGGGGTCAGGGGGCTGGCTTCCAGTGCCACTGCATGTTTGTGGGTGAGTGAGAGACAGAGACACGGCGAGGGTGAAGGAGGAGGGGGAAGCAGCAGAGGTGCCAGGCAAGAGGACTTGACTCTCCCTTGTAAATGTACAGAAGAGCTCCAGGGTGGCTCTGTGCAATGGAATGAGGAAGGAGTCTGGGCGTATTGGGGGTATGGTGGATGTGTCTGTACATACCTCATCTTACTCTTCCCCCCATCTCTTCAGTAGAAGCCACAGCCCCAAGTCCTATTTAAAGCACTAATGGCCTGCTGCTCCAGGAAATACATGCCACTTTGTTAGGGATCCCTGTTCCAAACATACACCTGACCCACGAGCCATACTTGGTTCTCCTTCTATGGCCCCATCTCACTACGGTGCTATCAGAATAATTAAATTTCAGACCTGCGCTCTTTCTGAGCAGACAGTCTACACTCTGGCTCCATTATCAGCTTCTAGGTTCCTGTAGTCTCCAGAGACTGTGAGCCACATACATGTGAAGGGGCGGAACATTGCAGCTAGGAAGAGATGGGTAAGGGCAGGCATGTGGGTGTGTGTATCTATATGTGAGAGAGTGACTGAGAGAGCATGCGTGTGTGAGAGAGAGAAAGTACTGAGCAAGAGAGATGGACACAGACTGGTGAAAAGACACAGGCATAAAAGAAGAGCTAGATGGGACCTTGCAGATGTTATTTCATATAGGAATGGCAGGTAAAACCAAACCCAACCCAACCCAACCCACCCACACACCTTAGTCCAACACCTGCAGGGTGGATGGGAAAATAATCTGTTTTCCAGCACTTGCATATTCGCTGAAGATCTCTCATGGCAGTATCCTCAAGAGAGGATGCATTAGCTCTTGAGTCCTGGCCCTGATCTGACTCTGGCAGTTTGTTTATATTCTTCCTGCCTACAGTTCCCCCACAGTATCAATTACGGCTTTGTGGAGTCTAGTATTTGTCTTGAGTATTTATAGACGTTGAAAACATTATTCTTGGGCATTTTGTGTTGCTGTAGGGAGGTAAAGTTAGATATGTAGCACACAAAAATGTTCAAAAAAAAAGATTGAACCCCTCTGACTTTCAAGTCTGGGTATTATTTGTTACTTACGAAAGGAATTTTTTTAAAATAAAATGACAATTTTGTTTGTAATAACTGCCAGTTTGACATCTCTTTGCACAAACACTGCTGTCTGCTAGTATAGCGGCTGTTGCCATGAATTGGCAAGGTCAAATATAATTATAAACTAGCAGTGGTGGGTTGGTCTTGATGCAAACAAGTTTTTCTGGTATTTTTGACTTCACCCTAGAGCTGTGTGGGCTTACAATATTTACCTTCCATACTAAATACGCAATATGTTGCCTAAGGCTGGGGAAACATTCTGATTTTGGCCTCCTCCATTCATTACTAAACTCTTAAAAATCTATTCCTCATTATTATTATTGTTAATTATTATGATGATGTTTTGCAGAACAGCAAAAATCCAGCATGGACATTAAGGGGGCAGGGGGAGGGAGAGAGAGAGAGAGAGAGAGAGTATAAATTGCAAAAATTCAACACCAATTTAAAAAACCATATGTACTGCATAAAACCACAAAATATCCAGCATCTTCTCTGACTGCATGTATACATCATTCCCTGAAAGTTATGGTATTTGCAAAGATCTGTGTTCTCTGATGTGTTCTAAATTACCACAGACATATGCTGATGAAATTAACTTCTACTTATTGTAATTTTGCATAATTTTGTGCATTCCAGGCTTAATATTTCTCTAACGTTTAGGGGACAAAATTATTTCCATGCTAACCTCACATTGGGCCTGATTCTAAACTCCCGCTGAGTTTAATGTATGGGAACAAGGCTGTTGTAACAACTGTGTTATGGTATTAATCAAGTTAAAATGAACATTTTGTGAAAAGTGAATGGCTTTTGGCCTTGAGGCTTACAAAATCTACAAACAACAAATAACCGGATTACAGTAAAACCTGCCTTTTATATTAAAATGATTGATATAAGACCAAAACCATTAGTGAATAAATTTATTGCACACCAATTTTTAAAAGCTCTTTCCACTACACTGTACGTAGCAAAATTCTCTTAAGGTACTATCTGACAGAATTGTTACTTATTCAAAAACTTACATAGCAAAGGGAGGAAATATAATTAGAAGACCTGAAAAATGAATAGATTGTGTGCATCTGCTTAGATTGTTTTGTGTGGAATGAAACCACTTAAAATAATAATAGAGGGGGGAAAAAACCATGTAGCAAAGTTATGCATTTATGTGTCCTACGCAATATAGTGATTACCTGGTGTAATGCCTGTGAAGGAAGTTGTAGACGTAGAATCATTAGTATGCTTTTCACTATACAAGGGTAATATTCCAAATGCTCTGAGCACGCTACTCCTGCATGCAGAAGTAGAGAGGGATTTTCTTTACGTGATCTGCCCTCAGAAAGATGAAAATGAGTGAGTCATCCTCATGTGAAAGCCCATGTACTATTCTTGAAAATGTGTTGTACTACTCAGATGGATTTCCCTTTGCTAGCCTTAGCTTTACCCATTGAAAGAAATCACCAAGGTCCTGAGAATAATTAAGGTATTTTCCATTAGAAACACTGAGCGAATCAACTCTTTGATTACCAAATGTGTGATTTCTTACTGGAATATTTATGACTATATTATTGGTGCTGGTATATAAAGAGGGAATGTTTATATTTCTACAGTGAATGTTAAGAGATTGTGAAAAAAAATGCTACCGGACTGTTCATTCTATCAATGTCTTCATCCCTTTTTAAATTTCAAGATTTCAAGGACAAAAGCAAACCTCCTGTTCTATGGTCCTTCCCTGTTGTTCCTGGGAAAAATGTCTTAAATGCAAGACCTAAAACTGTGATCATGGCAACATTTCATTTCTGTGTTGAACAGTGAGTTTCCAGATCTCAAATGTGTTGATATTTGCTTCAAGGATTAAAAAGCAGGGAGGTCTATAAAGTCCCCGTACTTCTAAGCAGGAGAAACATCTGCTGGGTACAGTCCCAAGCAGCTTGCTAGCTAAATCCGGCAATTGGGAATTCTTTAGTTAATTAGGTTCCCCCTATCGGTAGGTGTCACTGCAGCTAATAAAGAATGGAATTGCAAACATCTGTGGTGAAAGAAAAATAATTCAATTGGTCCAAGACATGAAAAAAACAAACACGCACATATCCCAACAATGCCATGGCATCTCCAGAAATGATTTGGAAAAAACCCTAGAGTGATTTGTAAAGTGTATATAACAGAAACACCCATTTCACAGCAAATGAAGAACAAAAAACCCATGCTGAGATTATTAAAGCAGCTTCACTATGAAAGACTAGAAATATAAAAATAACCCTCAAAATTAAATCTGAATGCAAGTAAGATGGGTGAGCAAGAAAGATAAAGATACTAATAAGGTATGATTTTCAGGTTCACACAGGGACTATAAAAAGCTTATTAACTGCTGCTACTGCTGTGTGTTTTAAGTTATTTTATCACTCAGCTTTACAGCAGAAGAAATACTCTCTAGAAGCAATGCTGTGCTTTGATTAATTACTTTCATACATACACTTTTACAGGGTATTAGACATTGCTGTAAAGATCTTTAGTGAGTCAGATTAACTGCTTGTGATTACTGCTCCAGACTCATTTTATGTTTATATTTATTTTAACAGCAATGTTAATTAAATATTTGTTTTATATTTCTAGTGTTTTTCTAACTACCTAAAAGGGTTGTTATTAAATGTTTACTTATTGGACAGAAGCTAAGTAAGCCTTATAGTATTATTGGGGAAAAAGATTTTACTAAAGCTACCGCACTACAGAGACTATATGGCAGGTCTCAGTAGAAGTAGCCCACGATTGGAGAACAAGTGCACACAACACAACTATAAAGCGCAAGTCAGTCATAGTTTAAAATAAAGCACTACAGAGAATAATTGCCTCTGTTCAGCAAAGACAGGTACCCACCTTCCTTTTCTTTCATGCCTGGCACCGCCCTTTCCACAAACTAAGAAAAGGTTGCTATGAGAGAGCAATAGGATCTGTAAGCAGATTTGGTTTCTTTTGCCAGCAGGGAGTGGGTTACATAGACATCTTGGGATTCTCAAATCCACTCAACCTGCTATGGATCACTTCAAAAGCTGCACTGAGCATAGAATTATTTGCAGATGGAAGTAGCTCTAAGCAGTAAACACAATCAAACTCTGCGTTCATAGGGCTGCTGAGACAATCTGAGGAAAGAGAAAACTGATCTGGCCACAGGCTAATGAATTTAGTCATGTGCAGTCCAGGTCAATGTATTAGATTTTCTGTAACTATAAATCTGATGTGAATTTTTTAAATTAAGCTCAAAATTCAGCTACATTTTGGTAAATCAAAGTAGGCTCATGCTAACCATCTTCAAACCCATTTTGGAGAGAGTTCAATTGCAGCAATAAAACAATGGGGTTTAGCTGATTACAGGCAACAGGAAAAGGAAAGGTTAAGCAGAAAAAGTTGATATTCAGAAGATTTCTTTCTTTATTAAGGATGAAGCAGTCTCATTAAAGAAGCCTACATTATTAACACTAATATTGGTTGCGGCTGGTTTTTTATGCCAATTTTGAGAGAAACAAGGGCATATTTTTTATTATATTCAACTGTTGAGAACAAGACTAAAATGACCGAGCTTTCAGATTCAGTCTAATGGGAGTAAAATGTATCTTTTTAACAACTCTGATTAAAAACAAAAAAATAAAAAAAACCCCACCCTCTACTTCTTTGATGCTCAAATTAGCATCTTTTCTCCAGCATGCTGAATTAATTAGTAGAGTGACAAAGGAATTAGTCCTGATAGGATCAAAGCTGAAACCATATTTACTGGAATTTAAAATCAAGAACATAGAGCATTAACCCTCCATATTCCATGCAACTTTCTACATCTCATACTATCCACCGTCCGAATTCCCTGACAAAATAAACCAACAGTGCAATATTTTTCCTACTGAAGTTCTTCTAGAAAGAAAAAGACTCTTGCCTCAAAAGTTGCCACAGCAGAGAACTTTTCCATTGGAACATGCAAATCTTGAAGTGTTTATTTTTACATACTGCTGATTACGTAAATTCAGAGACATCAACAGAATGAAGCAAACAGAGTCCAGAGAGGATATTTAATAGCATTTATATAAATGCTTGGCTCCCAAAATTGTTACTATCTTTAAGAGTCAGTCAAGAAACTCCTAGTATCAAATCTTCTGAGAAGTCTCTTTGCTGTAGTACTTGACAAATAAATATCTATATTAAATGCAGAGGACCAAATTCAGAAGCTAAATGTCAAATGCAAGAGCTACATTACAAAGTGAAGCTTAATACTGTAGCATCCATGTGAAAAGCAATAAAAAATGGTCATCTAGGATTAAATGTCTCCTGGTTTTGGTGTTTTGGACAGAATACAAGCTCCAGTATCAGATAAACAAATACACCCCGTCTAGTCTTCTGCGAGTCAGCTCTTTTCCATAGACGTTGCAGACTAAAGGTGGTCTAGACAGGTCCCCTACAGTTTTCTCTCTAAAATCATCGTTATTATCCTTACCTCTATATGCCTCAAATCCCTCCTTTTAAACGCTGAATTTGTCCTCAACTTCAATAGCAGTGAGCACTGTACCACACTGTGTGAACTGGCCGGTAGGAAATGCTTATCTAGTAGGGCAGCTCTATCCCCCATCGCCAAAAGCCGAGCAACACCTCTGCAATACAGTAGTTCCACCAGAGCCAGAAAGGAAGAGACACCTAAAAACACTCCACTCTCATACTCAGGTCTTCTGTGTTAGAAGAGGCCATCTACAAAAGCACTGTGCCAATCTACTGAATCAGTTGCATGGAATAACTCTCATTAGCTTCTCTAGCTATGTAAATACTAGGGACAGAGGGTGGTTATTAAGGACAACAACAGTTTAAGATATTTATTTTTGAAGCAAGTGATAATGTATTCACATTGTACGGCATGGGAGAGGGGAGCGGGAATTGTGCCTTTACTAAGTGGTATTTTCCTGTGATATTAAATATTAACTAACTGTAGGAAATCTGTGACATCAAATGGTGGCCTTGCTTCTATTTCCATGTTCACACAAGCTAGTGCTCAGATCTCCTAATTAACAGTTTCTTTCTTTCTTGCAAGGGGCACCCATTCCAAGCAGTGTAGACCCCCACATCAAGCATATCAACCCTACAGTACTGTGGCACAGTTATGATTTACAACTTGACCAGAGGAATCAGAAATTGATTTATAGTCTGTCCAATCTACCAAGTTCTATTTGCTTGTCCACTAGACTGTGTAACTACCGTTCTCTCATATATTCTTATATTTTCTTCCTTTTCCATGCTAGTGGCTGATTTTCTTCCCCTTTGTTCAATACCACAGGCAAGTAATTACATCTAAAGTGAAAGCGAATACTGTTCTAGATATTAGCCTATATGGAGTTTGCAAATGTAATCTCTGTGGTAGCCCAGAAATAACATTTTCAAAGACACCTACATCCCATAGTCAAAAATGACTGACTTTCCACTGACTTTCAATAAATCTTGGGCTCTTAAATGCCTAAAAGTCATTTTTGAAAAGGGATTTAGGCTCCTTGGTCACTTATGTTACTTTGAAAATGTTCCTTATTGTTTTTAAACTGTTTTGGTATAAAATTTAAGTGTCAACTCCTAAAATGCATCACATAATGAATCTGAAATCTATGGTCAGAAAAACATATCAGCTGTGATACCTAGTACATTTTAACAAGGCTGGGGGCATGTGCGTGGGGGTAGTCAGAATAGATACAGCTGACAACTAGGTTGTGTATCAGGCATCACTAAAGCCCCCTACTTATTCCCATCACAAGGCCAATAGCAAGAGCTTCCTGAGAGATTTCGGTGCCAGGCCACTACAAAGCTAGGCAGATTTCACAGAAAGCCTTCTCTAATATTCTGGCACTCTAGGAGCTGCTTACCTTGCTGATGCCTAATATTGGGTCCGTGGCTGAGTGACAAAGTGAGTTAATACGCTGTTGTGTTTATTTCCCCCACACCCCTTTTCGGACACCTAGGGTAAATCTGGATTAAGTCAGAAACAGGAATGAGGTTGGAGGTCTTAAGTCTAGATCTCACTGAACAAGTACTTATACATCAATGTTAACATAATCTGACACATTTAAACGCCACTGGCGACCTCTGCTCAGGACACTCTGAGCTGGAATCTCAAACTTCTTGTGGGTCAAGACTGAAACATGCTAGCAGAGTAAGGAGAATAAGGCTTGCAAAGCATCTGCTCATATGTACTTGGCCTCATTCAATGGTGTCATTCTCCTATTTTTATGTGCACTAAAATCTATCCCCCATAACAACTGTATTTATTTCTACTAAAATATTTATATCTAATTTTGTAGTAAAGTAATAGAACTTGAATTCATTTATTCTTAGTCAGTGGGATGGTCCAGTAAGTGATGCTGCACATGGGAGGCAGATAGCAAAGGCCAGTGGAGGCTGTGCCTCCCCAAACAGTCCTGTGTAGTCCTGCCCACGCTCCACCCCCTGGGCCTCTCCTGCTTCCCGCTGGCATTCTGCCACTCTTCCCCCGTGGCTGGAGCTGGGGACAGCCTGTGGCCAGGGACTATAGGTGGCTGGAACTGGTGCTTGCTAGGGTGACCAGCTGTCTGGTTTTTGACTGGAACACCTGTTTGAAAAGGGACCCTGGGGGCTCCGGTCAGCATTGCTGACCTGGCTGTTAAAAGTCCAGTCGGCGGTGCTGCAGGGATAAGGCAGGCTAGTCCCTACCTGTCCTGGCACCTAGCAGGTCCAGCTCCTAAGGACACGGGGCTCCGCGTGCTGCCCCCACCCTGAGCACCAGCTCCGCAATCCCATTGGCCGGGAACCCCACCCCAGAGTCCTCACCCCTTCCTGCACCCCAACTCCCTGCCTTAACCCACAGCTCCCTCCCACATTCCAAATCCCTTGGCCCCAACATGGCAGCCCCTCCCATACCCCAAATCCCTCATCCCCACCTCAGAGACCCCCAGCCGGAGCCCTCATCCCCTCCTGCACCCCAACTCCCTGCCCCAGCCAGGAGCCCCCTCCTGTACCCTGAACCTCTCATTTCTGGCCCCACCCTGGAGCCCACACCCCCAGTTAGAGCCTTCACCCCTTCTTGCACCTCAAGCTCCTGCCCAGTGAAAGTGAGTGAGGGTGGAGGGTGGAAAGGGCGGGGCCTTGGGCAGAAGGGGCGGGCTGGGGGCTAACCTCCCTGAGCCCAGGGTTCACCCTCCGCCCACAGTGCTGCACTAAGCTGTCCTTTTTAACAATGAAGCGTCATCCTCAGAAATCAGAGTTCTAACAAGGCTCTTTCAAAGTACAGATGGTTAAGTTAGTTCAGATCAAAACAGAATAATAGCATTATAGAAAGGTGGGGCTGGAAGGGACCTCGAGAGGTCATAAGTCCAGCTCCCTGCTCTGGGGCAGGAGCAAGTAAACCTAACTATTCCTGACAGGTGTTTGTCCAACCTCTTCTTAAAATCTAGTAATGGAGATTCTACCACCTCCCCTGGAAGACTATTGCAGAACTTAACTATCCTTCTAGTTGAAAAGTTTTTCCTAAAATCTAACTGAAATCTCCCCTGCTGCAGATTAAGTCCATTACTTCTCATCCTACCTTCAGTGCACAAGGAAAATAATTGATCACCGTCCTCTTTATAAGAGCCCTTCACATATGTGAAGACTGTTATCAGGTCCCACTCCGAAAACTGTCTTTGGGTGAGTTCGAACCACCAATCTTTCGGTTAACAGCTAAATACACCAACACACTGTGTCATAGAGGCAATCGGCAAAGCCGTAATAGCCCAATTCACAAACTAAACCCTAAGCTTAAAAATGTTTTGGATTGAGTCCAATTTAAAACAGATCTTAGGAGCGGGGCCCAGGCCTTCCATTCTCTTTGTACAGCGCCCCAGCACAATGGATTCCCAATCCTGACAGGAAGAACTGGTAGCCAGGATGGCCTCCTACCTTTCTCCCTTCTGAGGAGTCTGGGGCCCTGTTTCATGCAGGGAGAAAACCAGGGGTGGCTCCAGACCACAGCAGGCCAAGCGCGTGCTTGGGGCGGCCTGCCACGGGGGGCGCTCTGCCGGTCGCCGGGAGGGCGGCAGGCGGCTCCGGTGGACCTCCCGCAGGCTTGCCTGCGGAGGGTCCGCTGGTCCTGCACGGCTTCGGTGGAGCCGCGGGACCAGCGGACTCTCCGCAGGCACGCCTGCAGGAGGTCCACCAGAGCCGCGGGACCGGTGACCGGCAGAGTGCCCCCCGCGGCGTGCCGCCCTGCTTGGGGTGGCGAAATGTCTAGAGCCGCCCCTGGAGAAAACAAATGCAGGTTCTGATTGAAGCCTGTCCTCCTTAGTGTTAGCTTTTGAGGGAGGCAAGGCTGAGCCTAGAGGGTGAATAGAGAGACTCACAGAGCAACCAACTGGTGCTTCAAATTGAGGTGTCTCTCTGTCACTCCCTGCTAAATCTGCTGCTCCCTCTGGGTGCAGTTGGGGATTCTGCTGAATTGGTGTAACCCTTTGTAATCTTTATGTTGAAATGTTCCCAGTTAATATTAAGTTGTAAAAGATAAGGGTGCAATAAAACCCAACATTTTTCAAGTTTGAGCCTCTGGGTCAGTTACAGAAAATGTATTTAGTAGACGACCCCTGGGTGACACTCTGAATGATAACACCAAACTTTACTTAAAAGAAAAATGATTAGTTAAGCAAACAGGCACGCAATCACCACTTACACAATAGCCCAATTACACTTACCCTCAAAGATGAAATAGCTTATCAGTTAGTGATCAGTCCACTGACAACAGAGTGAAGCACAACCTCAGTCTTGGAACTTAACATTACCACTTTGAGGTTAACTGGCACTCTCCCCAAATTAACAAAAACTACCCCTTTTATAAGCAGCAAAGAGTACTGTGGCAGATGGGTATTCACCCACGAAAGCTCATGCTCCAATACGTCTGTTAGTCTATAAGGTGCCACAGGTCTATTTGCTGCTTTTACAGATCCAGACTAACACGGCTACCCCTCTGATACTTTACCCCTTTTATAATCCATTATAACACTAATTAACATTAAAAGTCCCCATTACCATATTCACATTTCTGCTACCTCCTTACTGTCTCTTTAAATTACACATTCTTTAAATTAACACCTGCACCAATGCCCTTCCAATACTATCAGCATAGACACCATTTCAATACATTTCACAATTCTCCAAAGAACTCATTAAAAACTTTGCTCAAACCAGTTGTAACTGAAACTTAGCAGCAACATAACCTTGATACCTTCCATTTTCCCCATCTTACTGTCTCCAACTTATCTCTAACTTCTACTCACACTGGAACTCAATGTTCCATACTTCTCTGTGCTTAGGTTAACTTAGGACAAAGCCTAATTTCTGCTTGACATAGGCTACACCGGGACACTGTTCCTTCGTGTGTTCTACTTCACCCCCTCCACCTCCTAACAGTCCAGGTCACAGAAGTTTGGAGGGTATGGAAAGGAAAATAATCAGTTGTCACATGAATGCTGCAATAAGACAGCCATTAGAGATCCAAACTTTATAAAACAAATTTTAAAAAATCTACTACATCTCCCTTGTTTTTTTTTCTCTCTCTCTCCCTTCATTCCACTTCACTTCCTTTCTACTATTAGTAATGCTGCTTCTACTACATATGGGCGACCAGAATTTCTGAGTAAAAAGCTGGGATACAGGTCATGGCAGGTACACTGTGGATAATTTTGGTGGGAATCAGCTAGATGTAAACAGGAGGGGATTTGCAGCTAAGGGAGACACTTCCTCTCCCAGTGTTGACAAGTCTCATGGTATTTCTTAAAGCTCCAGCTGCCAGAATCAAGAGACTGCACAAGAATCGCCACTCTGATTTGAAAGGAAAGTTAGTTTCTAGCCTTCATGGTTGTGGAGAACAGCCTGAAAATGTGAAGTGAGTGTATCATAAAGGCTCAGAAACCAGAAGACAAATTAAAAGACCCCAACATTTATTTTTAAAAATCTGTTTTAAAGCTAATCTCATTATTTTTTGAGGTTCCAGATTCATGATTTTTCCAATCCCCAGACAGATTTTTGCCCCAGATCCCTAAATGGCCCCCTCACGGATTGAACTCACAACCCTGGGTTTAGGAGGCCAATGCTCAAACCACTGAGCTATCCCTCCCCTTAGCCATTAATAATTCCAACCCCACAGTCTCTTGTATATGTGACATTTTTAGGTGTCATGCAGAACAAAGCAAAAAACAAACAAAAAAGATTTGTTGTGTTATCATTTGAAAGATGTGTTTCAGTATAATAAATAATAGATGTTTTTGCATTTTTAACTGTCAAAATCAGGCTGCATGATAAAAAATACCTTTCCTCCGTGGCCATAACCATGGAGCTATGGTACATTTCTAATTAGACATAGCAGAATGTGGTTAACATCATTCCCTAGAGATTTATTGTTAGTTTGTAGACTCTTTTCAGTAGAATTCTGTTAATGTTAAGGTCCACTGGAGGCCAATAACAAGAAGCCACTGGGAGGAGAAATCTGTCTGCCTGTCAAAACAGTGGCTATCAATTATAACTATAAATACAATTCCTTTAAATATCTTGGTGGTAGTAGAGATTTCAAGTGATGCATGGGTCTGAGTGATTTTCTACTGTGCTAGAGGGGCTGTGGGAGAAACATCTGCCCACATGACACAAATGCACTATGATTTTTCAACCTAGAGTCCAGGAGCATTAGTGTCTAGTCTTCTCAAACTCCCTTTGAGATATTTTCTCCAGAAAGCCTTACACACAGCTTCCTGTTTAAAAGAGTTTAAATGGGACAACTTGACAAATATGGCTCCAGCTCATTTCTGTAGCTGACTTTGTAGCAAAACATTTAGACAGTTACAATGTTACTAAATAGGAGAGGAAATAATGGAACGGTTGAAAAATATAATACATAAAAAACAGCTAGCTGAAGGCTGCAATTACACTGTTCACTAGAAGAACTTAATTTAGGACAGAACTCTGGAGCAGAGGTAGCTATTTGCCCTTTGATACAAGCACGTAAGTCTCATTAGTATTACTAAGAGTTATACAAACATATTGAGGAGAACATGCTCCCATGTACTGTATATTGCAAGAGATTAACTGCACCTCATTTTGGGGACTGAGGGAGGTACACTGTCATTCTCAGGCAGCATCTCTGCTAGTTAATTAAACAAGAACCTCTGCTGTCAATCTCAAGAGGGAGCTCTTGCCATGGTTGACACAAAGCCAATTGTCAAATGTCAAGAATGGCGAGAGCTCCCTGTTGAGAGGATGACATTAAGGGAAAAGCACAGCAGATAAATTTCAACTTCCCTTTGCCCTAACCCTTCGCTACTGAATTTATGTGGACTTTGAAAGTAGTTATTAGAAATCAAATTAGTTAGTTACAGCTGTGTAAGTTTTGGAGAGAATGACAAAGTACCTTCAATGGAGGGACTCAGTATATGGTAGCTTTGGATACTAGTGATTTCCTCTTGTGGACAATCAAAAACTGTGTGTATAAAAACAAGTCAGTACGACTTATAACCTTTTGGTCACTCTGCTGCTAATTTCATGACAGCAGAGTGACCAATCAATAAAGGTAAAAGTTGAGGACTATATCATAATCACAAGATGTCTCTGGCACCTAAGTGATAGAGCCCAAGACATTCTCTCATCAAACTCTGAAGAAAGTAGGCCGCACATACTACACGCTTTTCTCAGTGCCTGGTTTACGTACAAAAATAAATCTCAGAACAATGGGAAGCTGCAGTCACAGCTGAAAACTTTATGACCACTATTATATGAACTACCTAGTACTGCTATACATTAGACACAATCTTTTCAATATTATATTTCAGGTATTGCTTACCATATACATATGGTTTCAATAAAAACTTGATGACCATTTCTATTTCTTTAATATCAAAGAAGCCCTGCTTTTTGAGCTAACAGTCAGATACATTCATTTTGATAGACAAGAGCATGGAGAATTTGTAGAACAGATCTTAAAAACTTTAAATACTTGTGTATTGCCAACTACATACTAACAAGGTAGCTCAAAACAATATGAACATTCTAATTTTGGCTAGGCTATGCCAGCTCCATGCCAGCTCCCAGAATCTTTTCTCTCCTTGAATTTTCTTGTCCATTATGCTTTGGTTACTTGAAACAGAACGGTTTAAACTCATTTTATTGCATTTGTTAGCAAGTTTATGGTGACAACTTGCCATTATTTTCCATGAAACATACTAAAAACTTTAATTACTCTCTGCTACTTTCTTATTTACGTATAGTGACATCATGCTTGCTACCAGGGTTTCCCTTTGATTTCTGTTCACAATTTTCCCCCTTGCATTATCTGAGATTTTATTCACTCCTTCCATTTTACTGTTACTGTAAGAATGACAAAGAAATTGTATGGATAAATACCAGACTATTTGTAAATAATGTAGTCAATTAATTTAGCAATTTTTTTGTCCCAAACTGTCCACAGATCAATCATGGTTCTCCTGAATTTGTAGTTATCAATGTTTGTTCATCAAATCATTTGTGTGAACAAATTTTAGCTAATGGGTTATCCATGAATTGCACATTAGGGTTATTCATCATACTGAACATTTTGGATATTTGTTGTCTGTGATTGGTTGCATAGTATTGTTTCTGCTCCCTGATTGGGTGACCTAATATTTAGAAACTATTTCCCTAAACACTTCATTTCTTAATTGAACATATTTTGGCTATAGGCCCAAAATTTGCTGCATGAGAACAACTGTATGAACAAAGGTTCAACCATGCAAATGTTTGTGAACAGGCTTTTACACTATTTGACCAGCTGTAATGCATCCATTCACAGCTGACAGTTTCAGTGAGATATAATTTACCGGGGCTGGAGAACAAACTAGAGCCCTGATCCTGAAAAGACAAACACTTGCTTTCAATTTCACTGGATGTCTCCTTGATCTTGTATTATGAAAAGGGTAAAAGCAGTTCTTGATTTACCTTCTCTATATCATTCATTCATTATTTGATCTCTATAACGTCCCCTCTTTTACTACTGTAAACTTAACGGTTCAGCCTTTTCAAACTTTCATCATCTGGAAGTTTTCCCATTACCTATAATTTCCTTCATCCTACTGGTCCCTTATATTTTTGCTATATCCTTTGAGATAGTCTGGCCAGACATGAATTCTAGGTGAGGATGTACTATTGATTTATATAATGGCATTATATAACTAAAGCGCTCTGGTCTCAATCTCCCCCTCTCCCCCACCCATTGCTTGTGTCCAGTGGCTGGGAATGAAGTCACTGCTATTCCTTTTTCTCCAGTCACACAATCACCTGTCACTTTCTGCTCTACTCTTTCAACAGTAGCTGCTGAAGTGTACCACTGTGTCTCTTTCCCAGCTGCTTCTGGATGGGAGATTATCCTTAGAAACACATAGAGAAGAGTAACAGACACAGGAGTGTGAAGCAAAAAATCATGGTCAAATCCAAGGTCCTGAACTACAGTATCTGGAAAGTTGTGTATCTGGAAAATAAAATCTGCTGAGTTTAGTTACAACAGCTGAATTCAACAAATGCCTCTTTTGTGCTGCTAGATATTCTTACTATAAACAGATACCTAACTTATTTCTCTATAATAAAGGTAATATTAAAATTGAGTAACTTCTCCATCATTATAAGGGTTATTTCCAAACTTCAGCCAATTCCTAGAAAGCTTTAACTAAAGCCGACAACTAACACTTTATTTACCAGGTCAGTTGAAGCCTGTGTGAATTTTATGGAAAGATAGACTCATAGACTTTAGATAATTATGATGGTCCCTTCTGGCCGTAGTCTGGCCTTTGGCACATTGCAGGCCACAGAACCTTGCCCACCTACTAATAGACTCAAAACCTCTGGCTGAGTTACTGAAGTCCTCAAATATTGATTTAAAGACGTCAAGTTACAGAGAATCCACCACTTACTTTAGTTCAAAGCAGCAAGTGGCCCATGGCCCATGCTGCAGAGGAAGGCAAAACCCCCCAGGATATCTGCCAATTTGACTTCGGCAGAAATTCCTTCCTGACCCCAAATATGGAGATCAGTTAGACCCTGAGCATGTGAGTGATACCCACCAGTCAGACACTTGGGAAAGAATTCTCTGTAGTAACTCAGAGCCCTCCTCATCTAGTGTCCCATTTCTGGTCATTGGAGATATTTGCTAATAGCAGTTGTAGGTGGACCATGTCCCACTGTAGGCAACCTCATCATACCATCCCCTCCATAAACTTATCAAGCCCAATCTTGAAACAAGTTAGGTTTTTTGCTCCCACTGTTCTCCTGGGAAGGCTGTTCCACAACTCCACTCTTTTGATCGTTAGAAACTTTAATCTAATTTCAAGACTAAACCAATGTTTTAAGACCTTGCATACAACTGAGGTCAAACTAACGAGCCTGTACTTTCCTAGATCACTTCTTTCCCCTTTCTTAAATATAGGTACTGATTTTGCATTTCTCTAGTCAGAGGGTACCATCCCTGAGTTTATGATTAATAAAAAATCCTTGCTATTGGGCTTGCAATTTCATGTACCAGTTCCTTTAATATTCTTGGGTGGAAATTATCTGTGCCCCCGATTTGGTTCCATTAAGCTGTTTGAGTTTGGCTTCCACCTGGGCTGTGGTAATTTCTACTTCCATATCTTTGTTCCCCATACCCACCCTGTCACAGTCTCCAAGCGCCTCATTACTCTCATTAAAAATTAAGGCAAAATATTCGTTTAGCTGTTGGGCCACGCCTAGATTATCTTTAAACTCCACCCCATCCTCAGTGCTTAAGTGGTCCCACTTACTCTTTCCTAACTTTGTTTTTTTTTTTTTTTAATATGGCTAAAGGACCTTGCACTATTGGTTTAATTTCCTTTGAAAAATCCAGCTCTGCTTGACTTCTGGCAGATAGAACCTCACTTTAAGCATTGTAGCTTCATATGAAATATATGACAATGAAAAATCATCCTTTGTGTAATATGATCAGTATTATTTAGAAATAGATTGACACTCAGAAGCCTCTTTAGTGGAGATAGTTGAATGCTCTTCTCTGCCTCAGAAATACCAAGGAGGCAGAATGGAAAGTTTGAGAGTTTAAATGCCTGGGCAGTTTAAGAAATGAAGTAACCTAAGGACTCTAGTGCATCTTTTTTCCTAGTACAGCTAGAATTTACCATTTTACAGAACAGCTGCTCCGAACTAATTTAAATATTATGCTTGTTTGTCCTGCAGTTATCAAGTGATCATATCAACAATACTCATTCTGTCTCTCCTGTCATCAAACTTAGATTTACCACACAGCCGCATTACTTTCCCAGTATCTGACCAAGATAGGGATCTGGTTGAAAGAAACTGGTTGCAATTTAATCTCAACAAGTCAAAAGTGACGACTGTCTGCCAGGGAAAGTGTTGAGACGAATGGGGGAAAGGCAGTGTTTGCTTATCTGCAGTGGGGTGTTGTCTGCATTTTGTCAAGATGGTTCACAGCCTTATAGCACTAATGTATCCATTACCACTCTCTGATCACCAAGGCACAGAGGGGCCCACGGTGCCACTGTACATAGGTGACTAGCCAAGAGACTGAGATCTCTCCTCTCTAAGGCTATGTTTACACTACACACCTTTTTGTGACCCAGCTGTGCTGCTACAGCCGTGCCGCTAAAAGGCGTTCAGTGTAGCTGCTTTGTTGGCGCGAGAGAGCTCTCCCGCCAACAAAATTAATCCACCCTCAACGAGAGGCGGTAGCTTTGTCGGCTGGAGAACTGTACTGCCAACAAAGTGCTGTTCACAGTGGTGCTTTTGTTGTTCGGCGGGAAGGAGGGGTGTGGTTTTTTCACATCACTGAACTACAGAAGTTTTACTGACGAAAGTGCAGTGCAGACAAAGCCTAATACAGGTATCATAACTCATTCACACCTTTGTCATCTCCAGGCTAGTCTGCTTTAGGATCCTTGAAGAGGGCAAGGATACGTCTACTCTGCAATAAAAGACCCATGGTATGGCTGCACCTGACCTGAGTCAGCTGACTCGGGCTTGCAGGGCTATAAAATTCCAGCATAGACACTCCAGCCCAAGCCTAAATGTCAACACTGCAATTTTATAGTCCTGCAGCCTGAGCCAGCTGACCCAGGCTTTGATACTCTGTGCCACAGATTTTTTACCTCAATGTAGACGTACCCTAAGAAGTCAGCTGGCACAAATTGTCGGGGTTTGGGTGGGATCTGCTGTGAGCACATAGCAAATCTGCTCCAGGCTCTGCAACAACTCACTGTTCACTTTTGGGTGCCATTCAAGTGGTGGTAAAAGTCCTAGACAGATCGGGGCCATGGCTACCCAAGAAACTGCTTTTCACCTTAGATCCTACCACAGCAATTAAAACCAGCTGGGCTGCTCTACTTTCTTGCTTGAGGACCCACATCTCTGGAATCTGCTGCTCTTTGCCAGGTCAAGAGTTAGGTAATCTTCAGAGCACAATATAAGAATGTCTTTTTTTATAAAAGCAAGTACATATCATAGTAAATGCTTTTAAGCATTACTAAATAAATAAGAGCAAGCAGCCTCCTCCTTAGCTGCAAAGCCAGTCATCAAAGACTGACAGAGAGTGGTGCAGGCTGAACTTTTACTACAATGCCACCACTCTGAAAGTATTGGACCTATAGATGTCATAAAATTCCCATCCTGGGAAACAGTGTGATCGCTCTTCACACCATCTTGTGACTCTCATTTTCAATCCCTCTGAGTAAGACACTGTTTTTACTTTTCTTACCTTTTAAAGCTTTAAAGACTTTAAGTGAAACAAATAGAAAAAAATGAAACTTTTAACAACTTTTTGCACATAGGCATGGAACATGGTCCACTCTCTGTGCCTGATGCTACATTTGGATTTAATAGTGTGATATTCAAAGGTACAAAAGGGAGTTTGGACTCCCTGAATTGGTGGAAGTTGGAGGTCCATTTCATCTTTTTGCCCTTGAAATTCACCCTCTTTGAGCTTTACAAACTGATGAGAGAATTTTCTTCTCCCTGGCAAAGGGTGACAAAATTTCATAGATCTTGCAGCATCCTATAAAAGCCTGCACTTTGCCTCATAAGGCAATGACGCTTTTGATTTGGTAGCATATGTTAATCAATTCATCCGCACTGAAGTGAAATTCATTAGTAAAGCCAAAGAGGAAAAAGATGGAACCTGGATCCTCAAGGCACTTGCAAAATCTTTGCAATATCCTGTCCTAAACCTAGCAAACATGAACACATACTTGGAGTAATTTGAGTAGGTGAACTTCACAGCAAGCCTTTCACTTATTTACAACATTTTACAAGTCTATATACAATTATTTAACAAGCTATCAGCTGTGCTGCATAACATATTGAACAAGAAGCTGAATCTTTTTTTAGCTGTACCAACAAGAATAAATATCTACTGGAACAGTGGAAAACAAAATCAGAATAAAACTCGGCTATTTTGTTCTGACTTTAATTGTATAGTAGAGCTTCTGTTTCATACTGAGAGCAAATTGTGCGTGCCAAGGTTGAAACCATGACAATATTTAAATCTCCAACTACTGCTTTTACATTGCCAGCTACCTGTACTGTCATAAATCCTGGGGACTTTTCTATAAAATAATGCACACAGGACCCAGTCCGTAGTTTAGCTGATTCCTGCAGATAGCAAGAGAGTTACCTGCAGATTTACGTAGATGCAAGAGCACCACCTGTTGATTTCTATTGTGTCTCTCTTTGGTTTCCATGTTACCATGGTAGGTGGAATCAGGCCATTGCTAAATGCTAGAATGACTTTCCTTGCACATGAGCCTGACAGTCAGCCATGATACTATGCTTGGACAATGGAGCTGGGCAAACATATCCAGAACACCCTTACACGCTTCCCTACTGATGCAACTATCACAGTGCTCTTCCTGCTCCTCCATGTTAACTCTGTTGGAGGATTATCAGGTGCTCCCACAGAACCAGCAACATTCAGCCAAAGGTGAAGTAGCACTGGTCATTATTGGGAGTCCTTGTCCAAGCACTTCCCTTACGACTCAGTCATCTTTGTTGCCTTGGTTTCCCAGAGCTTCCCCAGAACCACAATTCACAGGAGGATCCCAGGGCTCATATTCCCCGTCACCACAATCCCCAACATCTCACATTTCATATCCTGGCAGTGGGACAACAGCAATAGCTGGTTAAGTAACAACAAGTGGGTTAAGTTTGCCTTAAGCAGAAGCTGACCTCCCAAATGATCTAGGCAGGTGTGATAGAACCATTTTTATACAGTGGGTGCTGAGAGCCACTAAACCAAACTGTAAACCCTGTATATAATGGAAACCACTTCAAGCCGGGGGTGCTGTAGCACCCCTAGTTCCAGCACCTATGGATCTAGGTAAACAGTTGAATGAAAATATTTAAATCTACTACTGCAGAGCTCCTGCTAATACAGAGCTAATGGAGGAGCAAGAGGAATACTGAAAGCACCAGTGCTGGCATTAAGGTGGATACATGTGGGCAGGAAGTTTTTTTTTTTTAAATTTAAATTAAATACATTTTAAAAAAATGATTTAAAATTAAATTTGAAATTGACAAGCAGGGCTAAGTACTAAACTTTTTATAATATATTCAAATAATTTAAATTAAATACAAAAATACTATTAAGCAGTACACATTTGCTGCCAAGTTTTAAAGAAAGTCAGATGACTGAACTGGCTAAGCACCTGTAAGCAGAATTTGCTGAAGTGCCAACCTGGCTTTTGACAGCAGTAGCCTCTTCTGCAGATGCAAAGAAAATATTTTCTTCATTTCAGTTTGTTCAATTTAGTTCAGTTCAATGAAAAGTTCATTCAAAGTAAACAATTGGGAGTTGGAAAAGCAGGGAAGCTTGTTTTCCTCTTTCAATCCCTAAATAAAAAGCAGGTTGAGAGGATGAGATCTACTAGTTCTAAAATTCTGAAGGTTTTAGTGACCAAATAAATCAGTTCAATTCACTAACTACAGATAATACTTCCTTAGTTTAATAAAGCAGTTAGTTTTAAATGCAAAACATGTTTTGATAAATGTTTTTCTAATGTATCCCGCACATGTAAAGTACTATTAGTTAATAAAAAAATGCTCTTTTAGTGCATTTTTAATTGATTTTGAATTTCCATCCACATAGAGCTTGACACAAATCACAAGTAAAAAATTAATCATCCAGTAAATAAGAAATACATCACCATTTTCTAATATAGTAAAAAATGGAAAAATTAAGAATCTGAATAAATATAAATTAAGCTACATAATTGCTTAAATAAATGTGTATAGATATAGCGTGTCCTCCTGGTTAGCAAAAAGAAGCACCAAATTAGCAAGTAGCATAGTACAAATGGAAAACACAATTCAAATTGGTGATTTAAATCAATCCACCCTCCATGTGAGCTTATCAGAGAGCAAGCAAGCAAGCATGTGTGCAGGCTCTGTGAACTATTACCGCTGGTATTAGCAGTAGGGGAGTCAGCCATGGAGCCAATGTAGGCATTCTGAGGCCAGTGATGAGCCTACAGTACCTGTTGTGAATATAATCACTTTGAAAAAAAATCTCCTTTCCAATTTTTTTTAAGTGTAAAAATGTGGTTTTGGGAAAATGTATAGAAAGTTGTAGCCTATATCCCACAAAGAAACAAACATAATGGCTACCTTTTAAATCATCACCTTTACATCTAATGTACTTAGCCCTCCATACATTCAAGTACACAGTGGAAGTGGCTGGATTTATACATTAAAGCATTATTTACTTTTGAATTCTTAACTAACAGGTTCTGAGTTAGTTAGCACTAACAGAAATTACAACCTCCAATGACAGTAGCAAATGCAGAAAGCAACAGGCAACAGAAGAGGCAGGTACTTGGAGATGAACAATGGCACTCTCCATGGGTGCAACTCACCCACTGGCTCTGAAAATGCACAAAACACTTCTCCCAACCCACTTCAGGCAAGATTCCATTAGCAGTGGTGGAGACAAGATAACCACTTGGGACCATTTCCCCCAGGCTGGGATGGAGGTGGCACACTGCTTGGGTATGTATGTAAATATTTGTCGTCTTGGCCATGAACATATTTGAATATGCATATAATTATACTCATATGTACATAGCCACACTTTGCAATTCTCCCTTATTTAAATATGTGCATATTTAAATAGGAATCCCAAGTAGGAGACTAACTTCCCTCTCTCTAGCCTCATTACAGATTTGATCCAGTTCTCACTGAAATGAGTGGAAAGTTGCCCGTTGACTTCAAAGGGTGTTATATCAGGCCCTCTAAACCCACAATGCCACTCCCCCCCCCCACCAAAATCCTCCCAAAACTCAACTCTTCCTTCCTGTGGTCACACATTACAACATACAGTATATGACACTTGGATTAGGATTGTAGGGACATGAAGGCCTTGTACAGCTGCAAAAAGGGAGATCTGGGGCTTAAAATGAGCATGTGTCTGTCAGAATCTCCCCTACCCTCTTTAAGCACATACATATTTCTAGAATAGATAAATACAAAAAACCATAACACTTCATTATGAAGTTGATTAGTCTAGGTTACAGATGTATTGCTCCAATGGTCCTAATTTTCAGCAATGGCTTCTAATTTTAGAGACACAATTGGTAACACTAATTAGTGTTTGGGCTGCTTCTCAGCAGTTAGATGTTTAAGTATTACCAATTAAGCCTACAATTCATTGAACGTATATTCTCGACCTATACATTTATCACCCAGTTCACCATCTTAACATGATCAGAGATACCAATCACAGAATCATAGAAACGTAGGGCTGGAAGGGACCTTGCACTGAGCAAGGACAAAGTAAACCTAGACCCTTCCTGATATGTATTTTTCCAACCTGTTCTTAAAACCCTGCAAGGATGGAGATTCCACAACCATCCTTGGAAGCCTATTCCTAAACTTACTACCCTTATAGTTAGAAAGTTTTTCCTAACATAAATCTTGAATCTCCTTTCCTGCAGATTTAGCCCATTACGTCTTGTCCTAACTTTACTGGACATGGAGAACAACTGATCACTATCTTCTTTAAAATAGCCCTTAACATATTTGAAGGCTCTTATCAGGTTCCCACTCAGTTGTCTTTGGTCAAGATTAAACATGCCTGTTTTTTTTAAACCTTTCCTCATAGGTCAGGTTTTCTAAACCTTTTATCATAGTTGTTGCTCTCTTCTGGACTCTCTCCAATTTATCCACGTATTTCCTAAAGTGTGGTGCCCAGAACTGGACTCAATATTTCAGCTGAAGCCTCACCAGTGCCAAGTAGACCGGGAAAATTACCTCCCATGTCTTACATACAACACTCCTGTTAATCCACCCAAGGATTATATTAGCCTTTTTCACAACTGCATCACATTGTTTACTGCTATTCAATTTGTGATCCACTATAACTCCCAGATCCTTTTCAGCAGCACTACTACCTAGCCAGTTATTCCCCATTTTGCAGCTGTTCATTTGATTTTTTCCTTCCTAACTGTAGTACTTTATATTTATCTTTACCGAATTTCATTTTGTTGATTTCAGACCAATTCTCTAATTTGTCAAGGTCATTTTGAATTCTAATCCTGTCCTCAAATGCACTTGAAACCCCTCCCAGTTTGGAGTGATTAATGGAAATACTGACTAGTACTGGAAGCAGGAAAGACCCCTGCATGACTCCACTAAATGCGTGCTCCCAGTTTGATAGCAAACCACTAACCATTGTATAGTAATTTTCTCTAGACCACATTTCCCTAGTTTGCTTACAAGAATGTCATGGGGGACTGTGTCAAAAGCCTTACTAAAATCAAGATATATCACATCTACTGCTTCCCCCATCCACTGGGCCAGTAACCTCATCAAAGAAGGAAATTAGGTTGGTTTGGCATGATTTGTTCTTGACAAATCCATGCTAGCAGTACCTTATAATCCTATTGCCATCTCTGTGCTTGCAAATTGATTGTTTAATAATTTTTTCCAGTATCTTCACAGGAATCCAAGTTAGACTGACAGGTCTACAACTCTCTGGGTCCTCTCTGCTCCCCTTTTTAAAAATTGGTACTATGTTTGTCCATCTCCAATCCTCAGAGACTTCACTTATCCTTCGTGATTTCTTGATAACTGCTAACGATTCTGAGATTGCTTCAGGTAGTTTCTTAAGTATTCTAGGATGAATTTCATCAAGCCTTGAATTCATCTAATTTATCTAAATATTCTTTAACCTATTCTTTCCCTATTTTGGCTTGCATTCCTTCCCCCTTGTTATTAATATTAATTGTTTTGAATATCTGGTCACCATTAAACTTTTTAGTGAAGACCTGAAGCAAAACAGGCATTTAACACCTCAGCCTTCTTGATGTCATCAGTTATTAGCTCTCCATCCCCACTAGATATAGGTCCTATACTTCACTTTGTCTTTCTCTTGCTCCTAATGTATTTAATGAACCTCTTCTAATTGCCTTTTATGTCCCTTGCTAGGTGTAACTCATTTTGTGCCTTAGCTTTTCTGATTTTGTCCCTACATACTTGTGTTGTTCTTTTGTACACCTCCTTAGAAATTCACCTGTTTCCACTTTTTGTAGGATTCCTTTTTGGGTTTCAGGGCATTAAAGAAATCCTGATGGAGCCATATTGGCCTCTTATTATTTTTCCTATATTTCCTTTGCATTGGGATAGGCGGCAGTTATGCCTTAAATGTTGTCTCCTTGAGAAACTGCTAGCTCTCCTGAACTCCTTTATCCTTTCTTCTCATGAGACCTTACCTACTAGTCCCCTCATCTGTTGAAGTCTGAGGGTTTTTTTTAAATCCACTATCCTTAGTCTGCTGTTCTCACTCCTTCCTGTCCTTAAAATCATAAACGTTATCATTTCAGGATCACTTTCACCCAAATTGCCTTCAAAACCTTCATATTCACAACCATTTCCTTCTTGTTAGTCAGAATCAAGTCTAAAATGGCTGTCTCTCTGGTTACTTGCTCCACTTCCTAAAACAAAAAGTGATCCCCAATTTATTCCAAGATGTCACTACCTGCCCACTCTCTTTGAACTAGGGAGAAATGAGTCATATCAAAAGCTCATTTCAGCAAAGTATTGTAATACCTATGCATAAGGGGACAAAACTGTGTTTGGAGTATCAAGGGTTAGAAGGGTTTGCAGTCCATCTCTAGATAACTGATAGGGGTACTGAGTCTTATCAGTATCCGACACATACTGGCACTTTCATTATTCATTTGCTGATATTTTCATATTAAAAGTTAAAGTTGAAGATTTAAACTTTTTTCTTAAGTACATAAATTTAAGTTATTATTACCACCAATTTTGCCCTCTCATCCAAACATCTTTTCCCTTCTAATGCAATAACTTCTCTACACTGAATATTTTTTAACCTAAGTGACACTGTTTAACTTCAAGTCCTTTTTTAATCACAGAAGGAGCAAAGAAATTAACAGTCTTCAGACAAGAAAGGAGGATTTTTGCAAGTTCAGTGGCACATGCAGATGTGAAAGGAGTTTCTAATTTCATGGAAGAGATTCAAGTTTCAAAAATACAAATGCAAAAAGGGTCTTTGGCCAAATTAGTGCTACAGGCTTCAGTGCATCCTTTTTAAAAAGCAGTAAGGGAGCACTACTCATTTTCTTACTTGAGAATAACATCCTGTATCATATATAGTTAGAGTTAAAATGGGTCTGTTGTTAATAATTGATTATTCATAGATTATAAACCAGAAGGGACCACTGTGATCATCTAATTCGAATTCCTGTATAACACAGATCATCAGATTTTCCTGACTTACTTCTCTTTTGAACTAGAGCATATTTTTCAGAAAAATATCTAATTTTAATTTAGATTTTTTTAATTGATGGAGAATCCACCACAAAAATTGTTCCAACAGTGAATTATCCTCACTGTTATAAGTTTCAAGTATCAGAGGGGTAGCCGTGTTAGTCTGGATCTGTAAAAGCAGCAAAGAGTCCTGTGGCACCTTATAGACTAACAGATGTATTGGAGCATGAGCTTCCCACGAAAGGTCATGCTCCAATACGTCCGTTAGTCTATAAGGTGCCACAGGACTCTTTGCTGCTGTTATAACTTTGTGCCTTATTTCCAGTCTGAATTTGTGTAGCTTCAACTTCCAGCCATTGGATCGTGGTGTACCTTTCCCTACTAGACTGAAGAGCCCTTTATTATCAAATTTATGTTTCCCAAGTAGGTACTTATAGACTGATCAAGTCTCTGCTTAACCTTCTCTTTGTGGAACTAAACAGACTGAGCTCCTTGAATCTGTTACTACAAGGCAGGTTTTCCATTCCTTGAATCATTCTTGTAGCCCTTCTCTGAACTCTCTTCAATTTATCAACATCCTACTTGAATTGTGAATACCAATGTGGACACAGCATTCCAGTAATGGTTGCACCAGTGCTAAATACAAAGGTAATATAACATCCCTACTCCTACTGAATATTCCCCTGTTTTTACACCGCAGGCTAGCATTAGCCCATTTGGCTATAACATTACACTATCCTTTTCAGATCACTGCTTCCCAGGATAGAGTCTCTCAACCTGAGAGTATGGCCTATCTTTATTCCTAGAAGTATGGCTTTATATCTCACCATGTTAAAACAATTTTTGCCAGAATTCAGCTTACCAAACAATTCAGCTTACTCTGTATCAGTGGCCTATAATCATTATGTCCCACTCCCCCATTTTTGTATCATCTGCAAAGTTTATTAATAATAATTTTATGTTTTCTTCCAGATCATTGCTAAAACACTAAAATAGCATAGGGCCAAGAACCGATCCCTTCAGAACTCCACTAAAAAACATACCCCATCAATGATGACTCCCCAATTACAATTATGTTTTGAGTTAATTCTATGCAAAAGAATGAATGGACACAAATCTGACATCAAGAATTATAACATTCAAAAACCAGTCAGAGAACACTTCCACCTCTCTGGCCACTCAATTACATACCTAAACGTCACAATACTCCAACAAAAAAACCCTCCAAAATAGACTCCAATGAGAAACTGCAGAATTGGAATTAATTTGCAAACAGCACACCATTAAATTAAGCTTGAATAAAGACTGGGAGTGGATGGGTCATTACACAAAGTAAAAACTATTTCCCCATGCTATTTCCCCCCATACTGTTACTCACACCTCCTTGTAAACTGTTGGAAATGGGCCATCCTGATTATTACTACAAAAGTTCTTTTTCTCCTGCTGATAATAGCCCACCTTAATTGATTAGTCTTGTTATAGTTGGTATGGCAATACCCATTTTTTCATGTTCTCTGTGTATATATATATCTTCCTACTGTATTTTCCACTGCATGCATCCGATGAAGTGGGCTGTAGCCCACGAAAGCTTATGCTCAAATAAATCTGTTAGTCTCTAAGGTACCACAAGTACTCCTTAATCCATTTAATGTGTGCCATGTTGATTGTGTGTCCTTCTAATGTATCAAGTCAAATGCCTTACCAGAAGTATATTATACCAATGCTATTACCTTTAGTCTATATATATATAGACTAAATATATATATAAACACACATACATAAACAGTTTACTGCAGTGGTGTTCCAAACTGAGAAAGTGAGACTTTCCTCTTGCAAACTCAATCTAAAGAGAAATAAGGGCCATTTCACTCACCCCATTTTCAGCTTCTGGATCGCTATTCTAATAGTCAAATAATTTACACCAAAACCAGGGGGGAAGTATTGAGAAGAATCTATTTTATTTTATATAAGTTAAACTTTTAAGCCACTAACAAATGCTCAGATAAGTCATTCTCTGGGTAGAAAGGATCAAACTAAAACTGTGAAAATAATTACCTTTAAGAGAGACTTCTAGAGTCATGCATTAACCATATGAAACCTATTTACACAACTCCCTGTAATCCGGGACACAAGAAACCACAAAGGTCTGCAATGAATTTCCAGCCACAAAAGATAATCCATAACTGTGCAATGCAAAGAAAAGCTTTGCTGTGATTTTCTGTACACACACAAAGTTTAAATTTTCAGTCTTTGGTTTGTGCTTGCTGTTGCATTCTGCTATCATTATAAGGGAATCTATGATTTGCAGCCACTACAAAGTAGAGCTGGTCGGAAAAATTTTGATGAAACACAGTTTCGTCTGAATTTGCTGATTTGGCAGCATGAAAACCTTTCCTGGAGATGGCCTGATTTTGCCAGTGTTCCAATGGAACGCAGACAGATGAAACACTGCCTGGTTTCAGGCCAGCTCACCCCCTCAGCAGCCGGCCTTGGTCTGCAGCAGTCCACACGGCCGGGGTCGGGATCCTAGGGCTTTCAGGGGCAGCTCACCATGTGGACTGCGCTGCAGCTGTGGCTCTATTTCCTTTTGCTGACAATTTCAAAATTGTGGGAGTTTGTTCCTAATCAGAATAAAACCAAATTCTGAAATATCAAAATCCTCTGGAAATGGAATTATTTTTTTCCACCCAGCTCCACTACACAGGCCAGTGGGTTTAAATTACAAATACCATCTTTTTATAACGTGAGTGCACACACACACACACACTCTCCCCCCAAGGATCATAGGATAACTTGGTAATGATAAACAGTGCTGCATACAGCAGCTTTAAAACTTTTCACTGTAAATCTTTCTTCAGCTATTTCAGTGTTGTAGAAAGATATCTGCTGTATAAAGAGTCTGTTTTTTCTCAGTTAACTATGATTGTGCCTCCTGAACAACCACATACACATCTGGAACGTAGGCAGATTGACACAAAGCATTTGGAAATCTTTCCTATCTAGCTATGTATGCAAAGTGGAAGCCATCATGAAATTCCCTAAATGAAGAACAAATTTAGATCACAAGCAGGTTATTTTAAGAAACGGGAAAACACAGGATTTAGAATGAAAAATATCTTACAAGTTTAAATGTAAGGATGTGACCAGTGGCTCCTTAGTACACACTAGTAAAATATCTGAGGAACACGTCTGAGAATAGAATCGTTATCTTCAGTTTCCAAGGTGAATGCCAGCACCTTTGACGAAAGGAGTAACAACTAATTTGGGGTAGCAGAAGCCTTGATTGAAACCATTATGTTTCACTCTCTCACTGTGGCTGATCATGCCTATGAGAACTTCCTTCATTATATACGAATGTAGGAGATAAAAGGAATACAAATCTCAAGGATAGTCAGGTCAGAGTACATGCACAGTAGTGACACATTTTCCTCTATGAAGGCAGAAATTTCCAGACATGATAGATATGTTAAGTTCTCTTTTCAGGAGAAAAAAAAGTGCTGTTAGAGCTCTAGCTAACCTTTGTAGCAATTCTAAATTCACAGTACAAGTGTGGAATCTTGTCTGGGAAAAAGTTGATCTCTTGCTTCTTGCCTTGAAGTTACTAGGTGCTTTAAGTATCATGACAAAATTTCTAAGAGGGCAGAATGGATGAAACAACACAGAAGGAACTAAAGAAAACCAAATCAGAACAAAACATGGCAACATTTGTTTTGTTTTTTAAATCCAAACAAGTTTATAACACAGAACTATGTTGCTTCAGTGTAATCAAGTGCTTTAATAATGTGAAAAATCTCTCTTTATGAGATAAAACAGAATACAGGAGAAGATTGCTTCTGAATGGCTACTCCAAAAAGTCTAATCAAAGACATTTGTCAGCCTTATCAAATGCAGATGCATGGACTTAGGGGCTGGAGAGCATCTCTTTTAAAGAAAAAGATTGGCAATAAAATTAGGGTGGATTCAAGTACCTTAAAACCTAATTCAGCTCCTCATCATACAAAATCCTAAATATACCCGAGTGCTCTTAAAGTCCAGACACAGAATAATGTCCAACACATGTCTGTCTCTGATGTACTTTTAACTTACACCCAAGTTTTTAATAAACCAAACCAGACCACTGCTCTCTATACAATAGCAATGAGTACACAGTATTGAGAAGAGAAAAAACATTTAGAACCTGAAGAGGATCCAGCTGTATTCCACCTACACAGAAACAACCAACTTTGAGAGCTGACTGCCGGTACCTCGAGAATACTAGTTTTGTGTAATTACTCAGTATGTTGTAAAGGACTCAAAAGGCATCATGTTTAACTCTTTATGAAGAAAAGCAGTCCTTTTACCTTTACTTTTAAAAAGAAAAAAACATTTTTTCCTGACTAACCCATATCGTAAGCAGCATTTAATTTTGAATTATTAGCAAAATGTCACTCATAGCAATTTGGTGCACTACATTTATCCAAAATTCTCATTGGGTAATTTAATCACATTTCTCCAAAAAAAAAAAAGTTAAAAACAAAAGATCCTAAATTAAAATCAAAATTTTCATTTATCACACTGTAATGCACTCCATCATTTGACGGTATTTTGCAGCTGTTTTGTATATGTAATTTAAGGGACAGTATCCCAAGGTGAAGGTTTTATTTAGAGCAATTTTTCAAAACTTATGAGAAACATTTTTCTGAATGTTAAAATAAAATAAAAACTGTTTTTATAATTAGATCCAAACAGCCTTGTAGAAGCTTAGATATTGTGGCATTGTGGTAAAGCATAAGGAATAGGAAGTTAAATTGACTCATCTATTCTCAATGTCCCAAATGAGTGAAATGGAAAAAATGAAACACACAGCATAGAATGTAAACAGCAGACAGGATTTTTAAAGTTCTTTCAGTGTTAATCTAAGATATGTTTAGAAACCAAGATACACAGATTTATTTCTTAAAACCTATTTTTTTAAACATCAGTGCTACTTTTAAGAGATATGACAATAAAATTGTTTAACATTCTCAATGTAATTTCTGAAATTTGCATACTATAACAGGACCATGACCGGTCAGTTAACATAATCTATGACTCAGTATATAGCCAGGAATTTATGAGTTCTTAAATTGGTTGTGCTCTTAAGTCACTGCCTGAACTTTTGACAACTCACTTGACCTCTACTGGCCCTGCCTAATTTATTTATCAAATGGTGATAACAATGATTATTTACTGGCTGGGATCTTGTAGTGATTAATTAATGCTTATAAAGTGCTATACAGTTGTAGTTTATTAATTATTATTATTATTATTATAACAAGATCAAGATGAACAGGGTAAATCTTAGATCTGATCGAGAAAAATGCTGTATACAATTGAGAATTAGTTGTTTTCTAGCCTGCTTTCAAATATCCACTAAGAGATCCATCTGCCCAATCCATAACACCCAAGTTCTCTAAATGAACACTTGGAGAAGGAAATGAAACAAGGTAAAATAGCAGAGCTAAAGAGATTACCAATTCTCTCTTATTTCCTGCTGATCATTTCTCTGCTGTAAAGTGCAGACTTCATTATTAAAGATGGACAGAATACAAGTACATTCAGTAGAGACCAGTTGTTCTGGAAATAACTATCATTTGGTAAATAGCATAATAAACACTTTAGGATCCTTGATGCAATGGGTAATGAGCCAGTGCAGTCATAAGAGTACAATGTCAATGTTAAGATTATACTATGTCTCACATTTTATATCTTTACATATATATAGATATCCATAGTTATATAATATTTCTGCTATTACACTTATGTTCCTCTTGATAGCAATTTTTTACTCTTTCCATGTATTCAACAAGTCACTTTTAAAAATAACATCAACTAACATTTTAATTTTAATTTCCCCTAGTCCTCTTATTTTACCTCGCCTACCTATATAAATTGCATACCTTTGTTCATCAGTACAACTGACTGTACTATATTCTGAAGCATGAGAGACCCCAAAACTAAATGCAATTTCACAGCAAGTCATCAGAATGTATCTAGCTCATGCAGTGGAAGGCAATTTAAATCCCCAGTCTATTCTCCATGCCACCATGGAGAATAATGATAACCCATAACATATCCCATTCATACTACAGCTCAGGGGTAATGAATTACATAGACAATTCAGCTACTCACTATTAAAAGATTACCCCAGTAAAAATGAAGGTTTTTGGAGGTAAATGATCATTTGTTGACATAATGTGAGCAATAAAGCTAACAGTATTATTGATATCCTACTACATTACATGGGTTAGTTTGTGGCTAAATTCTCAGATTAAATTATGTTTAAAGTTAGTTTGAATCACAATCCCATGTTATACTCCAAAAGCCACAAACATCCAATTTTTACATGACTCTCCAGACTTTCTTGCTCTTTTCTTTCTGAAAGCATTAGGCATTTATATCAGGATCCTAAAGGACAAAGATAGTTTCTGTTTCAAAACCTGTGATTTTAAGCATCATTTCCCCGAAAAGCGATCTTCTGTTAAACAAGTGACAAACGTTCCCCGCATCAAAAGGACTGGGTTATGTTAAGAAAAACCGACACCATATTCTTTTACGAATGAATGGGACTGAGCCTGTTCCTTACGTGTCGTATGTAAATGCACATTTCCACAAAAGAATACTCAATCACCAGGCTTGGAGCACATCATCATCTAATATAAACAGATTTGTTAATATGGACCATCTGCAACCTTAGCTCCATCTAAGCGTCTACCTAAGGTCAGTTAAAGAATACGTAAAAGTTGGATTCATATGCTTTTCCCTGCCCCACCTATATTTCTGCTGTTCAGTGACAGGGATGACAAGAAGGCCAGTAGGAAGAAATTAGACTGTCAAAAACCATCAATAGTCATAGCAATTCTTCTGTAAATGATTTTTCAAAGTCTGTTTCACTGTGTGTCTAACTGAACAATAACAAGCATAACGCCCACTTTCATTTTAGAAAGAAGCTGAGGAGGATATCTGGACACAAACCCATGAATGATTAACACACAGGAAAATCCCATATCGGGGATTCTGGGAGCTACAGTATAAAGAGAATGCTTTCCTGGACTAAGAGAAAAGCATGCCAGAAAGTTAAAATTAAGAAAAAAAATTAGTGTTAAATAATGAAGGGCAATCACAGTTTTAATGACTATTCTGTCCTTAATTTACCTAGAATTTTGTCTTCAATTATATTTATTTCACTTATTCATATGTATTATATTGATGTTTTCTTGTAGACTTTTGTATTGACTAGCCATGGTTATGTTAAGAGGACTTTGCCATCCCTGTCCCTCTACACGCCCCCCCCCCCAATGTATTATCTTTTAGTCCCTTATGTAAAGGGGCAAAGGCAGTGGAGTCGACTTACACCTTTTCTCTAGCTAAATGTTTAGATATTTTTCTAAGGCTAACATGGGCACTTTACATTGGCTAATGCAACCAACTGTAACTTTGTTTTCCCTTCATACAGTGAGGGATCAGTTGTGCAAGTCCAATCTTGGGACTTGTGTCCATACCTGCATGGGAAGGAGGCAGCAGAAAGAAAGCAGGTGCAAGGAGCTTTAATCCCCTTACACATGTGTGCAGGAACCAACCCCAATGGCATTTGCTGGCCTAAAGAAGGCGAATGGCAGAGCTCTGTGTCCCCCACACCGCAGCAGAGCTCGCCCTATGCAGGGGGTTTGCTCACTGGACCTTCTCCAAGTGACAGAAAGATGAGACACGTTACTGGGAAGCCCCCAAATCATCATTTTTTTCCTTTATGAGAGGAAGAAAAAAAAATCAAGATTACTCTCTTCCTGAGTCAATCTTTTAATAAAGTGAGAGGAAGCAAAGAAGAAAAATAGATGCATCTGAGTTTCAAGCTTAGTAGTCTCTCTCCATATTCTGAGAGCAGCTGTTATGCACCATCCTTCACTTTTCTCCTGTATACTTTCCTCATTCCCCCCACAGCTTGCAGACATTTTATGATTTTAACTCTTCAGTTCAACATTAAAACAGCTATTTTCCTAACATATTAATAATCTTCTGGTTTCCCAGCTAGTAAATTCTACTCTGAAAAGTGACACAAGAGTAAAGCGGGGTGGGAATTTTCTGATGAAATGTTTTTCATGAGAAATGTCAAGTTGTCAAAATAGAAACTGTTTGAGGGAGAAGTTTGGTTTCTAAGATGCTCCCAATTTGAATTTTTTTTATCCCCCCCCCCCCAATTATTGGAATGTCCTGTTTGGCCATTTTCAAAACAAAAAGTTTCATTTTCAATTCAAAACGCCTTTGGTTTGAAATTTTAGTTAACTTATCCTAAAAAGGGGTAAAAAATTTTAAAAGGTCAAAATGGAAACAAAACATTCTGAATTATCAAAAATAAAATATTTCAATTTACCCAAGCTGAATTCTGCCCCTACCCCCACCTCCCCAGTACTGGTTTGTGAACATTTTTGAGATTGACTTTTTGTCCCATTTCAAGATGGGAAAATTTTTGAAATCTCAAACTCTTGAGGGGAGGGAAAACTGTTTCTTGCCCAGCTCTACAAAAGAGAAATGTTACCTTCTTACATAACAGACTGCTTCCCCCAAAATCAGTTATATTACTTTACTTTAGAAATAAAACAAGTTTTTACTACTTTTTATTCTGTTAACCTAGCAGCAAAAGAGGGAGAACAGGATTTTATTCTCATTTTGAATTATCAACAGAATTGTAAACTCCATTCCAATTAACAGGCTAAATTCTGCTTTGAATTATACCTGTGAAATGCCACTCAAGAGAATGGGTTTGCACAGATTTAACAAAGGGAATAACCACCTGGCCTCAAAAACTTTGTATTTGGGGATAATGACTGAGCAGGAAGAAATGTCTTGATTTTCATGTCCCAGGGAGAGTTTGCAGGGCTAGCAGTTAAAACTTACTTGTGAACTGAGAAAATCTGATATGGAGAAACACAGAACTTGGCTGTGCCACTTTTAGAGTCACTATTCAGGGAAGAAGTGCACTTAGAGAGTCCTCTATCTCAAGCTAAGCTCTTTCTAGGAAGTTTGAGAAAAGCTTCACTCTGAAGTCTCGGTAGAACTCCAAGTAAATTCCACTGTAACCTTTTAATCCAAAAGAAAATGCATTAGTCCTAAACAACAGTTTTATACTGGTTCAGTTGAATCACACAGGCATAATCCATGGCAATTCTGGGGGCCTGATCCAACGCCCATTGACTTCAGTGAGCTTTGAATCTGGCCCTGGATGATTTTGACACTGCTTAAGGCAATGTCTTCTTGGTTTTATGGTTTCACACCAATACTTATTAGCTTAACAAGTTTGCTAATTTCCTCTCTAATAAAGTCAGAATGCTTCAGGATGTCCTCTGCTAGATTAGGGGTATTATTTAGCATCCAGCTTCCCCTTTAGCACCTTTTGCTTCATTCTGACCATTTGACTGAGCTTCAGATGACACTGCTGTTTTGAGTTCTGTAGTCACGCTGAGTAAGAGTACTTATTCAGCTTATCCCTATTCTTTCTATTTTCCCCCTGAAGCAATTAACTTATTTTATTGTCCGTCCCATCACTGGTGATATTAATTTGTTCCTTGTTTCTCGGATGTTTCCATTAGCATCTGTGTATTGCTAGCCTTGGTTCTAAAGAAGTCTAATATAAAACTGCACGTCGTCAGTAATTTTTGCCCAACTTCTTTGTTCTATATCTCAAAATTGCAAAAGTGTATTGACTTGAATCAAATTTTGCTGTTTCTTCAAAAGACCAACATGATTATTTAAAAACTGGATTTTACGACTGAATAGATACTTGACTGACACTGCCTTATTAAAGGTCTATAATGATCTTACTATTGTTCAGTTATGTGGATTGTCATCTGTGTTGATTCTATGTAACTTGTCTGCACCATTCAATACAATTGATCGTAAGAGTTTTATACAGTGTCATCTAAATTTGGTATCCAGTGATTTTGCACTCTTATGGTTTGAGTCCTTCCTCACGTAATGTCTTTTTCTGTGTAGTCTATAGTAAAATTATTATTTTTCTTATCTTGTGTTTTTAAATTTCCTGTGGATATTCAGTGGGATTCTTTTCTGGGCCCATTGCTTTATTCTTAATAGCAATAGTCACTTGGTGCGGTTAATTAAATCTCATTACTTCAATTATCTGTATGTAGATGATGTGTCAATTGACATTTCTTTCTAGGTGTTAGGTGACTGTTTCCTCATGAGGGTCTTTTTCTGAAGGCTTCTACCTTAGAAAGTTTCTCTCTTTGGCTGATCTTTGCAACTGAGTGCATGAGCTGCTTATTTGAGCAAGAATATGAGGTAACTGTAGCTATGTAATAAGTTTTCGTTTTCTACTTTTGGTCTTTTTGCTTTGAGAAAAACACTTCCTGCTGTTTAACTGGTTTGTAGACCGAGACATTTTGGAGGATTTTTTATACTCTGACTTTTTAAACTCAAATTTCAAGTAAATAATTCTGTGGCACCTTATAGACTAACAGACGTTTTGCAGCATGAGCTTTCGTGGGTGAATACCCACTTCTTCACCCACAAAAGCTCATGCTGCAAAACGTCTGTTAGTCTATAAGGTGCCACAGGATTCTTTGCTGCTTTTACAGAACCAGACTAACACGGCTACCCCTCTGATAAGTAAATAATTGGAAACTTCAGATTACATTTGCTAAATATTTCCCAAATTGGAGACTGGCTGATAGATTTTGTGACTAAGCTCGAGTGTTTCTCTGCTTTATCACAAGCATGATCTTCTTGCTAGTCTTCACGAACATTCTCCTTTGAGTTTATAAATTGGTATAGCATTACACAGTCCATTTCATTTTCATTGTTCCCTTTTTCTTGCAAATTACTCGTTTAAGGCACTGGTCACTTCTAGATTTAAAGATTAAGGTTTAGAATTCTCTCTGATATTTAAGGCACAGATGTCTGCTACACCTTTGCAAGGCTTGTTTTGTATCTATATTCTGCCTTCCCTGCTTGATTAAACTTAAAGCTTTGAACTGTTTAAGTTACTTTCCCATTTTGTTTTATGAAAACTTATGAATGAAACTGGTTTCAGCTAAACCAAAGACGTTGTAATGTTTGCCCCTTCTAGGCATGGACCCACCTTTATAGAAGTGAGTGATCCAGTCTAAATCTGATCTGCAAAAAGAAGATAGAAAACTCTTCACAATGAATTTTTTTTTGACTGTTTCCAAATGATGACAGCCCAAATTCACCAAGCTGCCCACCACCTGGAACAGCTGCACTATATTTTAATTCCTGTATGCTTGGATATGACTGGTGATAAGTGCTCTGCCGATGTCAAAAACAAAACAAAACCAAAAACAACACGTGGCTGCCACAAAGAGCCTCACAGCGAGAGGACCATCATGACGAGAGATCTAATCTTTTCCCAATAAATTCTGACAGGTCATGTGGTCACCAAGGTGACTGATGAGATGACAATTTACAATAAATAAATATCTGGAAAGGACAATTAAGAGTCACTGTATTAACAACTACAATATCCCCCAAGGCCACTAATACGAAGATCCATTAGCCATACAGTGTCCTCCCTTAGAGATGTCTTCCACAGATTTGGGTCCATCAGTCTCTGTGGGCAGACCAATGAAACACTTCATAATGAGTTTTCTCCACAAGATTATTCTTGGTTTCTTTATTCCATAATTTTCCCTCTCTGTAATAGGCATCCTTCCCACACCAAAAAACAAAAACAAAAAACACTGACACCCCATGACTCAAACGTGTTATCCCTGCTTACAAACACTGATATGAAGGATGGCCAACGGTTAGGGCACTACCTAGACTTGGGAGATCCTGGTTCAACTCCCTGCTCTGCCAAAGACTGTATGGGATCTTGGGCAAGTCACTTAGCTTCTCTGTGCCTCAGTTACAGATCTGTAAAATGGAGCTAATAACATTTGCCTTTCTCACAAGGGTGTGGTGAGGATAGACACATGAATGGGTGTGAGGCATTTTGAGATCAATTGATACAAAGCATTATATAAGAGTTATTGATCCACAAGGTCTGTGTGTGAATATAGCTAGGAATTTAAAACAGTAATGATATGGACCTTCACTATATATTATACATTATATACATACACACATCTCAGACGAGATGGTTAAATGCTCCAATTTTAGCTTTGCTGTAGACTTTTACAGTGTGTGTACAGACAGTGTTTTAATGAAAATCTAGACCAAAAACAGATAATGTATTGATACATTAAAGTTGTATTTATTGCATGTTTCTTTGCTCGGTGTTGGACTGAGATATCTGTAAGTTAGTAAACTGCAGAGGTAAGTCCTGAACTATTTAACTATCCAAACCTCAGCCCATTGAGATTTTATTTTTTTACTTTTGGTAGTTTAAAAAAAAAAAAAAAAAAAACTTCCTCCAGTGAAAGATTAACTTGTCTGTGTACCCAACTGAAAATGCAGCAAGGGTGTGGAGAGCAGTTTATAGTATAACATAAGTTTTCCACAGTAGGCCCTAGTCTGTAGTGATTTTTTTCCACTATGACAGGATCATCCACTTACAATCTTTTAAAAACTCTGCACTAAACCCAGAAATGATTAAAACCGATTCACTCCAGTTTGAATACTTTCACAAGATAAGAGGAAGCCAGTATTTCAACTAAAATAAATGTTAAGGATTATACAATCACACACACATCCATTGAAATATTTTTTAGTGTACTTCAGACTGTCTAAAATGTGATGCGCTTCTAACTGGGATGATAGATCACATATTACATCACAGCACGGCTTCCTCTCTCTCCCCGTCAAAAATCCAGAAAGGTCTTTTTAGAATGCTGACGTATGGGATTTTAGTAAGGACTAAAGCCAGTTATCCATTCAGAACTAGGAAGCGGCATGCCAGACTGGTTTTCACTACTCACTGGGTACAATATACATCACATGCAAACCAACAAATTAGGCAGTTTCACACAGAACCAGTCTGCAAGAATTACAATCATCATAATGGGGAGATTTAATAAAACACCATCAGTGTTCATATTAAGGATGCCACAGATACAGTTTCATCTATTGTTTGAAGGATTTTAAACTGCTTTTTAAATTGCAATGAATTCAGCAAATATTTACTATACATGATGAAAGTGGTTAACACTAGTGGCTATAGGCAGACACAGAGTACCATGCTTGAAAATTTCTCCACATAACTTTTCAAAGCATTTCAGTCTGGATCTACTATTGCAGTCCTGACTCTTTCTTAAGCAGGCTCAAGTGTTCCAGGTGAAGAGTGGCTTTATGAAGAGACAAATATCCACTAGGAAGCAGAAAAAGACTAAACAGGTAGACACTAAGAAAAAATTGTGTCCAGAGGAGAAAGGCTAGTGAATTATTCTATTGCTCTTAACTTTTTTACGGGAAAGAAATAATTATTAATTTATTTTAGAGTAATTTAGGTCAATCAGGTTACTTCCAGCCTCAAGGAAATATCACATTTCCTGGTTCTAGTAAAAATGATCTCCTTTTATGGAGCATGAATTATTGCTTTACAGAAATGCAATGGGAAGTACCGTACTGCAAAATCTCCACCTTTTGTCACAAAGCTCTCACATTTAGATTGTTATTTTATAGTGTCAGTCACATTAAAAAAAAATCAATCATGTTAACATGTATCTTTAACAAGACTAAATATATTGTAACACAGTGAACTCTCACAGTCACCTTTTGTTGGTTGTCAGGGAGGCTGAGTGGCACTTTAAGGGACACACCCTTCCACAACAAGAGAATAAAGGAAAGTGGATTTCTTTGAACAGTTTACTCATCAACCTAGTTTTTAATTCAATGCAGAACATTAGTATGTCAGTTATATGAAACAACTCCAACAGCAAAAGCATCCAGGTTTCCAGATGAGGAAAAACAAAACAAAAAACAACAAAACATGGTTGTGGAGCTGAAAGAATACAAAGAAGTGCAGCTTGCCTTTCACCTTGTTATTTTCTTACCAGAAAAAAAAAGTCTCTGTACAACTCTACCGTCCATCTGTCACTGGAAAATAATTTTTACAACTCTATTTTCACTTTATTACCTATAAATCTGATAATCCGGGGTTAGTGCAAGGCCAGGTATCCACTACCTTCAAATACAGAACAATAAAGGGCACAAGACTACAGTATATTACTTCAAACCTTACACTGAAATTAAATAGTGAAGAGCTATAGTACAGTCTCAGAACTTTGTATAACAGATACTATACATATACACAGACTACTAATCAACTTGTGAGTCAACTTTCAAGACTTGAAACACATTTTTTAAAGTTCCTAGACTACTGGTAAGAGGCAGCAATATATATCTCACCACAAATTATACAGCATAGTCATAATTTACCTAGAATTCCACATAGCGATGGCTTCCAGACATCCTCTGTGACCTTGCCTTAATTTCTCTGTGCCTCAGTTTCCTCGTTATAAATGCCTACTTACCTTCCTTACATTATCATGGCTTAATGAACATTTGTAAAGTGCTTTGGAGTGATTAGACTGAATGTGCTACTTGTATGTAGTAGTAGTAGAAGATTAGTAAATGTTTATCTTCGGAGAGTGCCCAGTATTGCAATCAGTATTGTGCACCCATTATGCTGGGTGCTCTACAATCATACATAGAGACCATCCCTGCCCAGTTTGCAATCTATACAAAAGAGATGAATAGGAGAGGGTGGGGAAATAACAAACACACACAGTGATGAACCGCACAGCTTTGTTAGTTACATATGCCAATCAAACATGTTGTTATTAATGAGGAGTAGAGATAGGAAGAAGGAATGAGGAAGTTGGAGCGAAGGAATAACAGCTCGCAATCTGCCTAGCTATGGTCAGCAGGCAGAAGGGCTTTGGAAGAATCATGGCAGAGCTGAAGCTGAAGGAAGGGTGTGACTGGGGATAAAGGTAGTGATGTGGTATCAAGCCGTTTTTCCATGCATGCTGGGTTAGAAAGTGCAAAGCTGTTTAAAGGACAAGATGACTGGTGGGTGGTAAAGGCTGGGAATGCTAGTGGAGTGGAAAGTTAGTAGATTAGCATGGTGGGGTGGGGCTAAATGGAGGAGGGCCTTAAAAGGTAAATACAGGGAAATTGTGTTTGAGGTGGAGGAAATTTATGAGGGGAAAGGAGCAGCAGAGGGATTCTTTGTAGTCAGAATGATGAGCCAACAAAATGATTTTAAAAACAGATACTCAAATGGTCATGAGGGGTGCTAAGCGGTAGTAGTCAAGGCCAGAAAGGAAGAGGTTGCCAATAGTCAAGATGTGAAATGATAAGATCTCGGACAAGAGTTTTAGCAGTGTAGTCACAGAGGAAAGGCCAGATCTTAGAGATGTTGTGTAGGAAGAACTGGCAAGATTTAAGTCACTGCCTGAATGTGTCTGTTTATAAGAAGGGCTGAGTCAAAGATGATGCTCAGGTTTTGGGCCTGAGTGAGTGAGAGGATGGTGCCGCTGTTCGCAATGACAAACAAAGGGAGAGGGAGCTGGGAGGGCTTGTTGTTGGGACAGATGAACCGCTAAATTTTGGCCATGTTGAGTTCTAGATCAATTGAATATCCATGAAAAGAAGTCAGAAAGCCAGGCCACAATGCTGGACTGGCTATAGAGGGAGCACTCATCAGCAGAGAGGGAGACTTGTGGGTACCATTGGCATAACAGTAATCAAACACATGCTTTTGCAGATGAAAGCATGTATAGACTGGGAGTAGAGGGAGAGGAAGGGACCACAAATGGAGCCTTGTGAGATACCCAGAGAAAGGGGGAAAAGTGAAGAGGACAATTAAGAAACAAGACTTAGCTGGAGCAATCAGAGGAATAGGAGAACCTGATAAACAGAGAACAGAAGCTAATGAAGGTGAGAACTCGACTTTCTAAAAGCTAAAAGTGCTAAAAGCTTCTGACATGTTAAGGAGGATAACAGAACACAGGCCCAGGGACTGGCTAAGAAGAAGTCACTAGTGATTCTGGCAAGAACAGTTTCAGTGGAGTGTTGAGGGTTGCAGCCTGATTAGGTAGGGTCAAGAAACTGAAAGAAAGGAGATTCAGATGATGGTTGTAGACTACGGGTCGGCAACCTATGGCACGCATGCCATCTTTGGCACATGAGCCGATTTTGTGTGGCCAGCTGAGTGACTGGAACCCCAGGCCAGCAGAGGCTGAGCGGGGCAGGCGGCCGGGACCCCAAACTGGTGGCAGGTGCACCCCTAGGCTTCCCCCTCACCATGCTCGGGTTCTGCAGCTCCCGGGAGTGTGAGCTGCCAGGGTGCAGGGCCCTGAGCCTGCTGCGGGAGGGGCGGCGGCGGCTCACACTTCTGGGAGCTGCAGAGCCCGAGCGTGGCAAGGGGCACACAGGGACCGCTGCCCGCATGCATCTGCTGCAGGAGCCCCCCCCGGGGGGGGCACCGGGCTGCAGCCCGGGCAGGCACGCCCCCCCGGTTCCCCCCTCACTGCACTCGGGTTCTGCGGCTCCCGGAAGTGTGAGCCGCCACTGCCCCTCCCATAGCTCCCCCCCTCCCATTGCCTCAGCACTCCACGTGGAGTTTTGCCTCCATGTGAAGCCAGTGTCTAACTGGCATGGGCCTGGTAAGGGGAGTCCCAGGGGGCAGTCAGGGAGCAGGGGGAGGATTGGATGGGTTGGGAGTTCTGGGGGTCCTGTCAGGGGAAGGGGAGTGGTTGGATAGGGTGTGGGAGTCACTGGGGGTCTGTCTGGGGGCAGGGGTGAGGATAAGGGTTGGGGCAGTCAGCGGACAGGCAGGGGGTAGGGTCCAATGGGGGGCAGGGAGGGGCAGGGGTCTCAGGAGGGGGCAGCCAGGGGACAAGGAGCAGGGGGGAGTTGGGGGTTCTGACCAGGGCAATCGGGGTGGGAAGTGGGAGGGAGTGGATGGGGGTGGGGCTAAGGCAGGGCTCTCCCCTCTTTTTTGATTGTTGAAATATGGTAACCCTAGGCGAAGGGGGTGCCGGGGGGTGCATGGGGGCTGGTGCCCGCATACATCCACTGCAGCCTGCAGGAGCCCAGGGGGTGCCAGGCCTCAGCCTGAGCAGGAGGGGCGCAGCTGCTCCCCACTAGCAGTGCTGCCGCCTTTGCAGGGCTGCTGCCCCCCTGCACTGCGCTGGCTCCTCCGTGGCTGGGGCTCGCTGCTGGCTCAAGCGGGACGCTCTGGCTCTTTGGAAGGTGGCTCTTCCCTGCTGAGCTGCTGCAGCGGCCCAAGCCCGGCAAAACCAGTGAATGGACTCGGGTAGGGGGCAGGTGGGGAGGGCTCACGGGGGGTCTGTGCACCCTCCAGGGGAGTTCAGGGGGTGGGGAGGGGGGAACCTGGTCTGGGGAGCAGCCCCTGGGCATGGCTGGCCCCTGGGGTCTATAAAGGCTTGTTGGGATTTGCCCCTCAATGAACCGTGGAATATCCTTGCACCGGCCCTGCCCTAGCGGGTGCGTGCACCCCAGGTTAAGAACAACTGCACTAAACTGGTAAGATCAGCATTTTAATTTAATTTTAAATGAAGCTTCTTAAACATTTAAAAAACTTGTTTACTTTACATACAACAAAAGTTTATAGACTTATAGAGACCTTCTAAAAATGTTAACATGTATTACTGGCACGCAAAACCTTAAATTAGAGTGAATAAATGAAGACTCGGCACACCACTTCTGAAAGCTTGCGGACCCCTGTTGTAGAGAGCATGTTCAAGGAGGTGGAGATAAAGAGGAGGAGAAAGATTGGGTAATGGCTTGAGGGTGGGTCATTTTTTTAAGAGGGGGGAGTTGAACGCATGCTAGTACTTGGGGAGAAAAGAACCTACTGAGAATGTGAAGTTGAGGAGAGAATTGAGAGGGGAGGTGAGAGTAGACACAATGTTGGTAAAGTGATGAAAGGCTGGAAGAAAGCAGGCAGAAAGTCTCAGTGACAGGAGAAGAGGAGGAGAGTATACTAGGGAGCTGGAGGAAAAAGGGCTGGGGAAAGTCATGCCACATCATCTTATATTTTTAAGAAAGAAAATGATCTTAAGTACTTATATGACATCTATTAATGTAGTACCTGAGCATCTCACAATCTTTAATGTATTTATCCTCACAAATACCTTGTGAGGTAGGGAAGTGATATTATCCCCACTGTTCAAGTGGAGAACTGAGGCACCAAAATCAATGGGAATTAGGTGTCTAAACATCTTTAAAAATCTGGTCCCACGTGAATCTAGGGTTCTCAAGTCCCATGCTAATACTGTATCTACTGGACTATTCTTCTCTGGACTATCCTCCTCTAAAATCCTGCACTGAGAAAAAGGAGCAGGAGTGTGGGGAAGAGTGGCTCAAAGGGGTCTGGTATTCTTAAGTGACTAACTCCATATGCTCTAAAATTATGATTACCCAAAAGTCAGCTTTGCTCCTTTTTATATGTCAGCAAAACAAAAGGTCAGCCTGCTAACAAATACTGGCAAGGCCTGACTTTCATCTATTAACAGTAAGACATATTTTTAAAGCAAGAGTTAAATAAATGTCTGCATGTCTGTAATCATTGTGATTTAAAATGTCAATTGGATTTGAGATGCCATGTGCATTTAATCAATGTCTCTGTATTATAAAATAAATATTACTTTAGTTTGACTGCTTTGTCTGGCATAAATCGTAATTCAGTGAGATAAGAACATTTCACTTTCTCTACAGATGGCTGTTAATGGCAATACCTGTTAAACTGGCACCTGCCAAAACTTTGTAGTTACAGAATCTGTTTGCATTCCTATTATATGTCCCTATTTCTATACATTTGCTGTTAAGTATTTTTTTCTTTATTTATGTAGCAAGAATTATTGAAGTACATGAGCCAAAATAAAAATACTTGAATTTGTTCTTTAAAGGTAGAATTCATGTCTGGTACTTGTACTATATTTATTTCTTGTTGATAAAGGTTGCTAAAATGAGCAATGGAAAAGTATATTGACTGAAGAATAAATAAAACACTAACGTGTACCGAATGAGGAAACACTTTCAGGGACTCATCTTGCAGTTTGTGTTCGGCCACTTCCGCAGAGGAATACTCTGGGAAACAAGTAAATTGAAGTCCGAGATGTAGTCTATAAGGTGGGTTTATATGCTGCAAACCAGGGTGTGAATGTGCAGCATGCTAGCCTGCCGTGCATTAACACAATGGTCCTCAAACTGTGGGGCATGCCCAGTTAGGGAAGCATGGAGAAATTTTTGCATGGGGGCATGCGGTGGGACCTGGGCCAGCCCCCAGGGGGAGTGGAGAGGGAGTGCCACCCAGTCCTGCTCTGCTCCCAGCCCAGCTTTGTCCTAAGCCACAACTCCACTCCGGCCCCTGCTCCGCCACCAGGGCCGGCTCTAGGTTTTTTGCTGCCCCAAGCAAAAAAAAGTTTGGCAGACCCCCCACCCCCCCGCCAGCTTTTTTTTTTTTTGGCTTTTACAAATGTTTGCACTTTGCAGTTTTGATTTGACTGTTTAAAATTTAAAAAAAAAATGAAAACAGAGAATTTGTAGTTAGTGAAATAAAACAATTTCCTACTAGTAAAAAGAACAGGAGTCCTTGTGGCACCTTAGAGACTAACAAAGCTATTTCAGCATAAGCTTTCGTGGCCTACAGCCCACTTCATCGGATGAGCTGTAGCCCACGAAAGCTTATGCTGAAATAAATGAGTTAGTCTCTAAGGTGCCACAAGGACTCCTGTTCTTTTTGCAGATACAGACTAACATGGCTGTTCCTCTGAAACCTTTCCTACTAGTGTAATTTTAACAAAACCCTCCCGCCTGGCCCAACTCTTACCTTGCTGCGGATCTGGCCCGAGGTGGATTCATCTCCTAACACCGCCGCTCCCAGGGCCAGGGGTTGGGGCTGCTGCTGGATCCCAGCCCCGCTCATCCTTCGTCTTCGCCTTGGCCCTGGCACGAGCTGGGCTCAGCCCGGGCTGCCGCTCTGCTCCCCTCTCCCCTCCCCTGGCAGGAAGCAGCGCAGAGGGGAGGAGGAGGAGGATGCAGAGGCAGGGACAAGCCGAGTAGGAGCGGCCCGACCGGGCATCATGTTCCCCCCGTCCTCTACAGCCGGAGCAGGGCCGCACTACCGGCTCCCACCTGGGGGCGGTGTGGCCGCTGACCATGGGAGAGCGGCAGGGACAAGCCGAGGAGGAGCGGCCTGTCCTCTGCAGCCGGGGAAGGGCCTCGCTACCGGCTCCCGCCGCTCAACAGCCAACCCCCCACCCCACCCCCAGACGGAGCCGGTAGCGCGGCCCTGCCCCGGCTGCAGAGGACGGGCCGCTCCTCCTCAGCTTGTTCGTGCCGCTCTCCCGCAGTCAGCAGCCACCCCCAACCCCTGCCCCAACTGCAGAGGACGGGCTGCTCCTCGGCTTGCAGCGGCAGGGACAAGCGGAGGAGGAGCGGCCTGTCCTCTGCAGCCGGGCAGGTGTCGGGGGTGGCAGCTGCCTGCGGGTGAGCGGTGAGGACAGATTCCCCACTTAGCCAGCTCCCTGCCCTGCTGCATTCAGCGGCAGAACAACAGGCTGGTTACCGCCGCCCAGGGCGGTCAAGATCCAGCCAGGACACCGCTTCTGGTATGAGCTGGGGCCCCTGTATTATGCCGCCCCATGTATTTTGCCGCCCTAGGCACCTGCTTGTTTAGCTGGTGCTTAGAGCCGCTCTGTCCGCCACCTGTCCAGCTCCAGCCCCATCCACAGCTCCACTCTGCTCCCTGTTCCACCCCCAGCCTAGCTCTGCCCTCATTCCCTCTCCACCCCCAGGCCAGGTCCGTCTCTACCTCCTCCCCCGTCCCCAGTTCAGTCACCAACTCCACCTTCAGCCCAAACTTCTCTGCTGAGCCAACTGTGCAGTAATGGAGGGGGGACGCAGACAGATTCCATTACTGTTAAGGGGGCAGGCGTGACAGGAAAAGTTTGGGCACCACTGCATTCACACATCGCGTGGACCTTGCTACTGCACACTAAGGTCCATAGTGAATGCAGTAGCAGGAGCAACATGGCGAGTTAGTGCACGGCAAGCTAGGGCCCTGTAGATTCAGTCATGCACTAACTCGAACACAGAAGCCCAGAGAAGCCTGTGAGAAGCTTGTCATCCCAAGGAAAGTCCTGCTTGTTAAATTAGAGCCCATATTTTAAGCAGCACTGGAGTTTCCATTTGTTTTAACAAGAACTACATATACAGACATGAAAATTAAGTGTGTGTGTGTGTGTGTGTATATTTAAGTAGATATCTCATGGAAATGAGTATGCAAATTGTCCTTTAAAGATACAGCTCTCAATTGTATTCATTTAATTACAGCTTAAATAATGGTATTTTAACTTGAAGTAGAGATGCAGCTATTTTATAAAAGTATACTTTGCTTCTCAAAATACAACTTTGGGATTTCTAGTCTTTAAAAGTAATCAAGCTGGACTTTGTGCTCTGATCTGTTAAGCAAATATCTCATTATCCAAGTGAAGTAATGAGAATAAGGGGTCTATTCTTCTTCAGTGCACTTGTGTAAGTCTCATTAACATTAATGAGATTTATGCATGCATATTAAGAGGAGAACAGACCCCTAATTAAACAAATAAGTCTTTAGTAGGCAGTCTGCATGATCATTTTTAGTACAGAAAAATCCTCTTGCCTCTGCTTTGGACAAACTATAAACATAACTCAGTAGTCATCAATACTATGGAGGAGAAGGAACAACATGTCATACATCATTCAGTTTAAAAAAAAATGATTTGACAAACCACCAATACATTTTTAAATTCATTAGCTGCAACCTCCTCCCCCCTTCTGTACACACTAAAATAAACAGTTTTATTTTACTGAGATATTTGCACAGTAGATGTGCTTAACAGATGAAAGGAAATTAAGGTCTCATAATAGCTTAACAGCTTCCCAGAACACTGGCCACCTCAACTGGTCCTCTCCACCAAATGCAAAAGGACACAATCTGTCTCAGATTTCTCTGTTAGTTGATATACAAATGACTCTAAAATCACCTTAAATTAATCTGATCATAATTTAATCTAGTTGTCTCTTTTTTGTTTACCAACGTCTACTTATTTATTTCCATCACTCTCTCTATACATATTACATCTCTCTCCAGGCAGCAGATAGCTATTATTTGCCCTATCTATCTACATTATATTGCTAACTTTTCTCACAAACGCTTAACTTTGCAGAGCAACACAGGCTAGAAAAAAAAGATAATATAAGGTGTCACACCGCTACAGTTAATGGAAGTCAGTATCTGAATATTATGCTATCTACTCTGCAATACCATTACAGGATCAACACCGCCAGTCATACAAAGTATCATTCTGAGTACAAGGCCTGTAACAGTAATAACGGGGGAAAGGAACAGAGGGAATGAGGGTCATTTCTCTCTTCCAACTAAAATGAAAAATTAAAATCACTAGGGCACTTAGCTCAAAGGAAAATTGGCAAATTAAGAGTATAAAAAATAAAATATTCATGGCTCATATTGTGAAAAGGAAAGTAAATAATTTAAGATGAATTGTTATGTGAGGAAAAGTAGCATTTCCAAAGAGGACAAAAGTGACTGTAACTAATATTCTCTTCTCTATTTCTTGTTCAGAGATGGGCGTATACACAGAACCACTTATGTGAACGGCAGTGGCCACTGACATGCAAATCTAGTGTTTTGTTTTTTACTGATACCAATCCAGTAAAGCTAATTGTACAAATGGAGCTCTCTGTTACATTAAGACGAGAGTTCTTCTTTTCAGTGGGCTTCTGAACCCAGACTAAAAAAAGAATGAGAAGCTTCTTCCCTGTGCGCGCCAGTTTGGCTGTCCTTTTGCCTCTGAATCATCATCAAGTACACAGTTGGTCTGGTACTACAGCAAAACATCACGACTGCAGCCTGTTGGCCTCTGCCTACAGGGAACTAGCTATTAAAATTTCACTGGCATGGCTGCAGTCCATTAGCTAACTTACCTTCTTACCCATAAAGCTGAATGACTACCCAGAAATTTTACAACCCTATCTGGAAAAGGTAATAACAGGGCCATAGACACGTTACATTTATTATACACTAGGCCTGTAGCAGCTGTGGTGGGATCAGGGACAGAGTAGGACAGATGTCACATTCCCTTGGTGATTTAAAGGTTCAGTCTTTAACTTAATTTGAAAACTGAGTTAAAGCCCAGCTTTGTGGGGAAAGTATATAATGACAGGCAGGACAATTAAATAACTATAGACCACAAATTAAGAATCTAGAGTCCCTCACTTAGCAAACTCTGGAAAAAGATATTTTCCTCAGATTAACCTCTTGGTTAGATCTGTCCAGAGCTCCCAATGCTAAGTGCTAATGCATTTTACATTAGTGTTCAACATCAGGAAATTCCAATGCTCTGCACCAAGGGGTTAATTAACCCTTCAAAATAGCCAAAAAGTAATTTAGAAAGGGCTTAGATGCAATTCTGAAACAATGAATGACACAATGGCCTTATTTAAAGCATAAAGTATGTCATTACAGCACACAGTTTCTCATGCAAATGAAGAATCCTTCAAGATGAAGAGAGTTGACTTGAGGAAGAGCACGCCTCTCCAAACCTTGCCATGGCCTGAAACAATGATTAGTGCAGGAAGAGACGGCTGAACTGAGAACTTAATGGGATACTGTCTAGTCTCGCTGCTATTACGGGTCTCTATGGAATACATCAAAGTTTAGAGTGTAACTGAATGAGAATATTTTGGTATATTCAAAAAGAGTAATTGCTTGGTGCTAGACACTGGCTTTTCTGGACGTTATGGCATAAATTCAATCACAGCTCCATGAATGACAATATTTAATATACAGTAATTACCACCTGATATATAACATCAAATAACTTTCATTATGTTGTCTTGTGTTGGGTCACTTCCTAAGTCATTATGAGCCAATGTAACAGAGTATGGTAAAATACAAAATGATGCTATGTGAGCTAATGCTAAATGCAAACATTTTACTCAAGTAGATGTCTGTTATTCTTTGGATAGTACATATGTGGGCCAATATTGAGGGAGGTCATAAATACATCACTACCCAGAATACCTAGCCCTTACTACCAAGAAGTAGAACACCAAACATCGTACAATGAAGTGTCCTGCAACTAAACATTGTCAAACACTATTATGGATTTTAAAAACTGACAAATTGAGAACCAGCTTCAGCTATGTTTAAAAATCTCACACCTGACCAAAAGGGGTGATCACAGAAAACGTGGAAGTTGACAGCTCCTGTTTAACTGTGTAAAACATAACACTGAGTTTTTAAACAGTGATTAAAACAATACAAGCATGCTTGCTTGATGATCTCCCTGAATCATATCCACCTAAATAAAACTTCAATCCATGAGAAATTTAATAGGAAAGCAATTATTTTTTTAATTAAAAAAAAATCCACAATCCACAAGTAAATAGCAGCTGAGCAACAGATGAGGAACTAAGTGAAATCTGTTAGCAACTGGTAACAGCTTTGATATTTTCTGTTGTTAAAAGGGAGGAGGGGGGAGCAGAAAGTGTTCAGCAGCGATTCCAATATGTTCAAAAATCTCAGCTGAGGAAGGCTATAGCAGCAGTTACTTTTTTCATACTAAAGACAAAGGTTAGGGGTGGTTTTAATACATTAAACTGCATTGGTGTTGACAAGCGAAACAAGCAAGCTCACATGGACATATTACAAATATGAAAAATACGCAATCGCTACATACAGCATAATAAGTATGCATGTAGTGCATAAAAATATTCACCAGTCTAGTGCAGAGGTGGGTAAACTACGGCCCGTGGGCCACATCCGGCTGGTGGGACAGTCCTACCCGGCCCCTGAGCTCCCAGCTAGGGAGGCTAGTCCCTGGCCCCTCCCCTGCTATCCCCCCACCCCTGCAGCCACATGGGGAGCACTCTGGCCCGCTGCTCCTGCCGGGCTGCACGGCTTGCACCCGCCCATCTCCCAGGCTTTCCAATAAGCCAGTCCTGCCGCTCTGAGTGGCATGGTAAGTGGGCGGGGAGCGGTGGGGTTGGATAAGGGGTGGGATCCCAGGGGAGCGGTTAGGAGTGGGGAGTCCTGAAGGGGCAGTCAGGGGACAGGGAGCAGTTGGATGGGGTGGAGTTCTGGGGAGAGGCAGTCAGGGGATGGAGAATGGGGGGGAGGGGTTGGATAGGTGTGGGAGTCCCAGGGGGTGGGGGGTGTGGATAGGTGTTGGGGCAGTCAGGGAACAGGGAGCGGGGGGGGTTGGATAGGGGGCGGTCAGGGGACAAGGAACACGAGGGGTTGGATGGGGAGGGTCCTGGGAGGGGGCGGTTGGATGGGTTGGGGGCTCAGAGGGGGGCAGTCAGGGGGCAGGAAGTGGAAGGGGGCAGATAGGGGGTGGGGGTCAGGCTGTTTGGAGAGGCACAGCCTTCCCTACCGGCCCTCCATACCATTTCGCAACCCCAATGTGGCCCTTGGGTCAAAAAGTTTGCCCACCCCTGGTCTAGTGTAACTTTCCTAGTAGGTAATGGATTAATTTGTGCCTTGAACAGCTCTTCATTATCTCTCTCTTTACAGTCTAGCTTCCTCCCATTCCACTGAAACGACCTGTGTCATGATTAACAACGATCTCTTCCTGACCAAATCTCAAGGCTGCTTCTCCATTGTTATCTTCCTAGATCTGGGACCTTCAACATGGCAGAACCACCCTTCTTAAAACCTCTTCCTTGCTTGGTTTCAATAACTCTGCTTTGCCAGTTCTCCTACTGCCTCTTCCAGCTGCTCCTTCCTCCCTTCCTCTCCCTTCCTCTGTCAGTCTATCACAGGGTTACTTCCTTTGCCCTCGTCCTCCTCTCACTCTACACTTTTTCTGGGCAACCTTGTAGCTATAACTACCATCTGTACAACACAGACTCTCAGGTTTCTCTTTCTCCATCCAAACTTTCTCTTCCTTGTTTGCACTTGAATTTCTGATAACTCCTATGACATGTCCTGCTGCCAGCTGGAATTCAACATGTCAAAAACTGAACTCTACTTTCTTTATTAAAAACAAAAACTTCCCACCACTTCTTTCGCTATAAATATTAACTATTATCAGCCAGTCTCCATGTAGCAGAGACTCACCACCTTCGTGTCATCTTCTTTCTCTACCCCACAGATGTTCTACCACTAAATCATGCCAGTTTCACCTCTGTAACATCTGCCTCTTTCTTTACATTCCTGCTGCTAAAATACTTGATCATCCTGAACCTTTATTACTTCAGTCTCCTTCTTTCTGACCCTCCTGACACTCTCCTCACTCTAATCAATCCAAAACTTTGCAGTGAATATCACCTCTGATACCTGCTATCACAATACCCAGTCTTCTTCTAAAATTCCTTCACTTGTGCCCCAAAGCTCCTTGTTCATGCTTTTAAGGCCATTCACAATTGCCTCCCCCACCCCAATACCTGTCTGCATTTGCCCTCCCCCATTTAGGTTTGACTTGAGAGTCAATAAGACATGTTCTGAGTCACTTAGGTGCTTTGCTAAATCCTACTCTTATTTCCTCAAATGCCTTCTTTGCTTAGCCCAAATTGCTCATCTCCATTTCTTATTTCATGCTCCCCTCTATAGCTGGGACATCCTTCCTGACCCCCCCATCATGCCTGCACCTGCTCCTCCTCCAAGTCCCTTCTCAAAATCCACTCTTCAAGAAAGCTTTTAAGTGATAGCCCCTAACATTAAAACAGATATAAATTATAATCATGTTTTAAAAACACAAAACAAATGAAAAAGCACAAATAAAACCCTTAGTTACTCTTTAGAAGCATCTACAAACTTCCCAAGTGAGTACACAATTATATTGTCCTGGCCTGCAAACTTCCCTTCTGTTCCATCTAATCTTGTCACCTCCATTTTCCATGTGTCTTAATTTAGACTATAAGCAATTTGAGGCAGGAATTCCATCTTTGTCCTGTCCCTTTGTCATGCTTGATGGATATATAATAAACAGTAATAATGAAAAATATCAGTTGATAAGACTCCCTATCAAAATTAAATCTAACTGTGGGAAAAGTTCAGATGACTAATATATGCACGTAGTCAAAATATGAAACATGCAGATTTCATGTTGTTATCTCTCTCTAGAAAAACAGTATTACTTCTGCTTGAAGTGACGTTATACTCTAAAAAGTGAATCAGTAATACTGGAGTCCTTTAGTTCCATGTTTCTTGTTTATCAATAAGACTGCCAACCGAACAAACTCGATCTTGGATCTGAAATCAAGCATAACTCTTCACCAGTAATAAAGATTTTGAATGTGGATCTTAGTCAACAGATCTGTTGGTGATGCATGAGCCAGAATAATTACATTTTTGCCAAATTAGCGTACAATCCAGTTTCCATTCTTACAGCTTTATTAGCTCTACAGGGTTAATAGGTATGAGACTAAAGATACAGAAAGAGAGGAGCTGTTGAAGAACTCACTATTCTAATTAATTAAAAAAACCCGACAGCTTCATTTTAACCCAGATTTCTTTAAACTCTATGAACACAAATGTGTGTGCAAATTCCACACTTAGCATGTATAATTATTCAAATAGTATGCATCTCTGTGCATTTATGGACAGCTATCTTATTCTCATTAATCACTGTGGTAACTGTATGTGCAAATTAAGTATACACTTGTGCACGTATAGTTTGGACAATCACACCCTGGCAGTCCATAAACTTGTGGAAAATTTCTAAATGGTGTGCACAAATTTAATAGGTTTCAGAGTAGCAGCCATGTTAGTCTGTATCCGCAAAAAGAACAGGAGTACTTAGGGTTGTATTGACATTATGTGGAAGAAAAACAACAAAGTCCTTGCACATAACACTTTGGAAACAAACGCCTTATGCTGTGTATCAAGGACATCAAGAGGAAACAAAAGCTCAAGTTTGTATGTTCCAATCTCTATATTTTGAAAAGTAGAATTTCTGAGGTTACAGCAAAACACCTCTCCCATTTAAACTATGCACCAAGTTTTGTTCCACACTAGGTTGGCCTACACAGGGGCGGCTCTATTTATTTTGCTGCCCCGAGCACGGCAGTCAGGCGGCTTTTGGCGGCATGCCTGTGGGAGGTCCGCCGGTCCTGCGCCTTCGGCGTACCTGCCGCCGAATTGCCACCGAAACCGCAGGACCGGTGGACTTCCTGCAGGCATGCTGCTGAAGGCAGCCGGAGTGACGCCCGCACGGTGACCGGCAGGCCGCCCCCCCGTGGCTTGCCGCCCAGGCATACGCTTGGTGCACTGGTGCCTGGAGCTGCCCCATGGCCTACAGGCCAGAATGCACCAGTAGTGTCCAAAAGTTTAATGTAATACCTGGAAATAGCAAACATTCCCCCCAAATGCATTTTTCCCTTATATTTCTTTATGCTCAAGCCTCATACAGTTTTCCTGCCAAATGCACATGAATTCCAAGGGCACAGAAAGTTTTGCCAGCTAAAGGTCTTTTGCCTTAGCTAATGGTTTGGTATGAAAATTGATAGTGCTTTCTTTTTAACTGACAAACATTTTTGTCTGCTTGATGAGCTCATCAGTGATTTCACAGAATAGTTTCATGAGCTTCTTCAGGAAAGAGTGTGTATGTGTGTGTGTGTGGGGGGGGGGCGGGGGCACAAGAACCATACCTCAACATGGCACCAAAACCCTTCTTCTTCGTTTTCTTCTCTGGATCTTCATTTTCTTCCTTCATTTTCTTCTCTTTGACCTTAGCTTTGCTCTTTCCTTTTTTCTTCTCCTTCTCTTTATTTTTTTTGTCTTTCTTTGCCTTGGTTTCTACATCTTCTAGTTCAGGATTCCCTTGCAGGGCTGATTCAAAGTTCTGAGTTTCTTGAGCAGAGAGAGAGCTCTTATCAGACAGACCATCTGCAGAGACAGAAAGAGAATCAGTAAAAATGGTTTGGGGCCATTTATGATCAGGAAAATGCAAACAAGCAATATGGAATCAGTGTAGAATAAAGTGCTGCAATAGTTCACAATGCATGTTCATTTAATCGTATCATTTAAAAAGCAGACTAAACATATATCTAGTTAATTCAAGCAGGGCTCTATTGTCAATTAAGCACAGAGTTATTATAGTTACTTATTTTCTAGTTATTATTTCTGGTATGAAAATCTTGACATGTGGTAAAACATTCTTCTTTTTGAAATCTGGCTTGTTAACCTCCATCAAGTCAAAAAAGCCCACAAGCTGGGACACAAACAGCGAGAGCTTATTTCAACAAGAGGTTCTAAGAACCTGCATATCCTAACTACTATACAAAACTGATGCAGTCACTCCTTGCTCTCAGGCTATTTCTGATGTCTCTAAAAGGAACAGCAAGACAATTTCTCTGACTGTTTAGAGGAGAACTAGTGTAGTAATGATGCAGTTCATGCTGTAAACAGGGGGATCCCAGTCTGGGGATTGTGACCCCAATAGGTGTCATGAACAAGCGGGGTCAAGTTGTTGTGGCTACTCTGTCCTTCCTGTATTGCGAAACAGGGCTCCTGCTAGACGGGAGAGGGCTCCGGTGTGGTCTCAGTATGGAAAAGGGAGCTGCAAAGGAAAAGGATGACACTTGCCGTAAAACGTACAAAATAGCAGCAGAATTGATCAAGACCAATGCTACTTAAAACAAATTGAAAACTAAATAGTTACACAAACCTTTGTGGATTCGGGGCGTGATCCACCCCCACCACTGAAGTCAATCTGAGACTTCAGTGAAGTTGGCTCAGGCCCTAGGACAGCATGCACAGTAATTTTGCCCTAATTCAGCAGAACACTTATGCACAATGCCTTTAACTGGATTTAAGCACCTCCTTTGAATGTTTTGCTGAATGGAGCCTTGTACTAAGTGGTGGACGTTTCCCAAATAAGTACATGAAACAGCATACCCTCTTCTGCATCTTCAGGTCCATCATAAGATTTGTCAATGGCAGCTCTGAAGCTCTCGTTACAGCCCCGACCACGGACCATGTGAGGCCTAGGTCTGTGGAAAGGAAGCTCATTCTTCCTGACTTCAGCCACAGCCGTCTGCAAGCTCTCCAGGGAGCTGGACTTTTTTAAGCCCAGAGTGGGACCAAAATCTTTGCCAGGAGATTCTGAGGAAGGAAAAGTTAATGTTTACATTTAAAGTACATAGAAATAAAAGTAATACAATTAGGGCAGTCAAGCAATTTAAAAAATTAATCACAATTAATTGTGTGATTAAAAAATTAATTAATCGCGCTGTTAAACAGTAATAGAATACCATTTATTTAAATATTTTTTGATGTTTTCTACATTTTTAAATATATTGATTTTAATTACAACACAGAATACAAAATGTACAGTGCTTACTTTATATTTATTTTCAAAAACAAAAGAAATAGTAATTTTCAATTCCCTCATTACAAGTACTATAGTGCAATCTCTTTATCATGAAAGTTGAACTACTTAATGTAGAATTATGTACAAAAAAGCCTTAATTCAAAAATAAAAACGTAAAACTTTAGCGCCTACAAGTCCACTCAGTCCTACTTCTTGTTCAGCCAATTTCTCAGACAAAGAAGTTTGTTTACATTTTCATGAGATAATGCTGCCTCCTTCTTGTTTACAATGTCACCTGAAAGTGAGCATACGCGTTCGCATGGGACTGTCGTAGCCGGTGTCAAAAGATATTTACATGCCATATGAGCTAAAGATCCATAAGTCCCTTCATGCTTCAACTACCATTCGAGAGGACATTCATTCATGCTGATGACAGGTTCTGCTCAATAATATACATGTTTAACTGTACACATGCATTACTCAGTGGCTTTAAAATACAATGCAATCAATGTAATTAATTTTAACAACATCATCAAGTTAAACAAAGAGACATTTTACCAGTGGCGTTCGGGAGCTCCCCCCTGACCAAACTTAAGGTGAGGGTTGCAATGATTCCTGTACTGACAGCCAGGATTGGCTCCAGCTTTTTTGCCTCCCCAAGCAGCGAAGGAAAAAAAAAAAACCCAGCTGCGACTGGCGGCACTTTGGCTGCAGCTCTACTGCCCCGCTTCATTCTTCAGCGGCAAATTCGGCAGCCAGTCCTTCCCTCCGAGAGGGACTGAGGGACCTGCCACCAAATTGCTGCCGAAGACCCGGATGTGTCGCCCCTTCCATTCACCGCCCCAAGCACCTGCTTCCTGCGCTGGTGCCTGGAGCCGGCCCAGCTGACAGCAATCACCCCAACTCAGGACATTGCTGAAAGGTCCCTGTTAGAGATGATGTATCCTTAGAGCTCACAAAAATACTTATGAAAAACAAATTTTTGGCTTTTGGAATGGCTCAGATTGCATGGGTGGTAGATATTTGCAAACAAATTGTGTGTGAGAATCTCTCTCCAGATCTCCTACAAGGTCTTTATCCAAAGCCTTCACTTCAAGTCACATAAGCTGAACACTGTGCTATGCTATCAATACACTCAGCATGTTTTTCAGCAACAAAGCATAAAGATTTCTAGCAAAACAAACAAAATATAAACTTATTTGCCCAGTGATGCTGCCTCTTTCCTTGTCAGGAGAAAGCAAGTAGATTCCTAGTAGATGTCTTCTGTCTATGAACACATCCATCTTGTGGCTGACTGAATTTTTTGGGGGAGGCTACTGCTAATATAATTGCTGTGCCACACTGCAATTCACCAAGATTTTTCACTTACAAAAATGGATTTCAAGAGGCGGGAAAGCTAAAAAGAAAAAAAGTGAGAGTTCTGAGATACACTAATCCAGAGGAAAATGTAGGAAATGCATAGATATGTCTCAATTTGAAATAGTATTTTGGTTTTTACTTAATTTGTATATGACAAGCCAGGAAATGGAACTAATAAAAGTAGAAAATAGAAACAGCTTATGCACTCCAAGGCTTCAGAATAAGCCATACTAAAAGGCACAATATATAAAACAGTGTCGATAGATGTTACCACCACAAGTAGCTGGATGACATCAGAACAAAGAGACTATCACAAACAATTTCACTGACTGTCCCTACTGAAGAGATTCTAGGATCATAAGAAAACCAGAAATATTGATACTATGCTGTTATTTCAGCAATTCTGGAATAAGTCTCAGTCATTTTAAATGTCCATTTTTTTTTGTGAAAAATAAGAGCTGCGAAATAAAAAAAAATGCAATTAGTGAGATCTTAAAGAGGAATGGGAAAAGCTAAGCATTGGCACCAAATGTCGAATCGTTGTAAGAGTCTACACAAAGCAATTTACACTGCCATTCCCTGGGACTTTGACATGAGGTTAAAAAAAAAATGAAAAGACAGAAACCCAGTTTAAAGGAAACCTGGTTGCTAGGTCACGAAGTGCAACCTTCTTTTGTTCATTAATTGCCATTCTGGAGACTACCATTATTGCCAAATTAGCGAGTGCTAAAATGGATTTAGAGCATTGACTTGCATACAACATAAAGGTGCTTAAAATCACTCAAAACGTGTGCATCAGTAAAAGGCACTGTGGTGTCTGTCTCAGGCGGAGAGTGAGGAACAAGAGACAAGGGAAGCATAATCACTGCAAAAGAAAGGGCAAAGTGAAAACCTCTCTGATCAGCACAGAAAGAGATTTTCAGTCAGAAAACAGCTCTGATTGCTAGGTTTGGACAGAAAGCCACTACACAGCTCTCAGTAACTTACAGCATGGTACGCTGCATCAGCTAAACTAAATACAACCCTGGAACTGGACTGGGCCATGAAGCAGACCTAGGGTTAGGACTTCTGTCTGGACAAATGTAGGCAAGGTTATTACAGAGGTGATGCCTTTGACTTCCATGGGGAGCAGCTGCTGCCTGCATCACTGGCAAATAATTAATAGAGCATCATTAACAGCAGGTTTGGAGAAGGTCATGCACAGAGTTCCCACCTCCACAAGAAAGAAGTAATAGATAAAAAACTGGGTATCTTAAATAGAAATAAGCCAGCAATTCAGGCCGGACGACTATCCTTAACTCATCAATGAAATCCATATTGATTTCCAGATAAGTAGGAAATTTTACACAGCATTGCACTCATACTGAGGCACTGTGAGAGAGGTTAGAGATAATGGAGAATTTAAAACTATATTACATTAATATAACCATTCGGGGTGAAATTTCTCACATTGTGTGTCTGCCTCATGCTGGATTTTTTTTCCCCCCAAAGTTTCAGCTAAATGGTTTAGCTCTTTTTGAGAACAAGGTTAGGGAAACATTTTTTTTTCAGCGTGGTAGCTGTGTTAGTCTGTATCAGCAAAAACGATGAGTCCTTGTGGCACCTTAGAGACTAACAAATTTATTTGGGCATAAGCTTTCGTGGGCTAAAACCCACTTCATCAGATGCATGGAGTGAAAAATACAGAGGTAGTTATAAATACACAGCACATGAAAAGATGGGAGTTGCCTTACCAAGGGGGGGGGTGTGTCAGTGCTAATGAGCCAATTCAATTATGGTGGTAGTGGGCTATTCTCAACAGTTGACAAGAAGGGGTGAATACTAATGAGGCCAATGTAACCAAGTTGGCTCATTTCAAACAGTTGACAAGAAGATGAGAGTATTAGCAGGGGGAAATTAGTTTTTATAGTGACCCATCCACTCCCAATCTTTATTCAGGCCTAATTTGATGGTGTCCAGTTTGCAAATTAATTCCAGTTCTGCAGTTTCTCGTTGGAGTCTCTTTTTGAAGTTTTTTTTGTTGAAGAATTGCCACTTTTAAGTCTGTTATTGAGTGTCCAGGGAGATTGAAGTGTTCTCAAATATTCTTACAGATGTTTAACTGAGATGCTCTAGTGTCTCCATGCTTTGGAGCAGGGACTTGAAATTTGGCAGGGGAATAGCCCTGCTGTCAGAATTGTGTTTTACCATGTTCATGAAAATTTCATCTAATTTGGTCAAGTTACGAGCCTCTGAAAAATCTTGGTTAGCCCATGCTCAATACAGACTTGTTAAAGTTTGGCAGCTAAATTCTCTGAAGATTCCAATTGTACTGGGCACGTTCTAGCCTCTCACAGCTCCTACATCCTGAGTGGATGGCACATATGCCATCTCCACAGCGTGACTGAGCACGCTCCATTTCAGATCTTCAGAGATGAATCAGGTCTTTTTCTGCAATTGGGCCTCCCGTTACACAGGGCTGTCAGTGCTGGAATTGAGAGCAGAATGACCATGTATCCTATGCTGTGAAAGACCCCTATTGCTAGTGCCTGTTGTATTTCACTGATGAGCAGCCCTGGTTCAAGGTAAACTTTTTATTATGAATTGACCTACGTATACAAAGAGGCAAGAAACTTCCTACTAGTCTATTTAGTTGCAGCCTGTGACTGCCTTGTGCGGGTGTTCTTTGTTTCTGCCACCAGCCATGCAGTGTGTCTAAGAAAACAAAGCCTGTATCTGGAGTGTACGGGAAATGTAGCATCTGTACACTTTCTGGAGGATTTACTTCAAAACACAACTTCCTTTTTTTAGATCCCTTTTTAAAATTTCCTGACGGAACTAAAACACTATTAAACTATTACAATTACAGTAACTCTGACTCAACTGTTCAGGTCACTTAAAACACAACCCTAACATGTCTCATTCAATCCCTTAGGGCATTTCAGCAGTCTTCCCAATCTGCTGCATTGCAAACCCTCTTCTGTCAAATCCTCATTTGTAACAGACTGGTCAGTCTCATGGTCAATAACAGGGTCAGTTTATGAATTGTTTTAATCTTAAGTGAAGTGAGAGCAGACACATAATCATGCCAAGTTGTCAGGTATCTTTGAGCAGACACTTACGATTCCTTAGTAAGATTTTGCCTTCATCTGTGATCACTGAGTATGAGTGAGGTGACTCTTCCATCACTTTAACTTTGACTGGCCAGTGCCCCTCTTGCCTAATTCTCACTGACTCTTTGTTTTCTTAACTGTGGGAGGTCTTGCCTTTTTTATTGTAAAATTGTGTCTGATTGTACTTTCCCAATCCTTTCCTCACTATCAACAGACTTCTTCGGCTATGGCTACACTAGAGAGCTGCTAGTGGAGCCGCTCTAAGCCAATGGGAGAGACCTCTCCCGCTGACATCATCTGTCAACACCAGCGCTTAAGATGGCATAAGTTATATTGCTCAGGGGAGTCGCTAATTCACACCCCGAGTGACATAACTTATGTCGACTTATGCTGCAGCGTAGCCATAGCCTCGGTCATCTTTTGTTTTTATCTAGTAATTGAGTATTTATGCATCGGTTGTAGAGGAGTTCTGTACTTCTGACATGTTCCACAGCTGCTTGCCATCACTTTGATGTTACTATTCATCTGCGGCCAGAAAACAACTTCTCTAGCTCTCCTTTTTGATTTGGTCATTCCCAGGTACCCTTCATATATTCGTTCCAATATTTTCCTTCTCAACACTTGGAGAACCACAAGAGCACTCCTGAGATCACTGAAACCTCCTTTTTACAGCAGGGGTATGCATCTGAGAAGAGTTGGTTTTTGACTCCTTTGCTTATTGCTTGTATCACTCCTTGCAGCATTTCACCTTTAGCTGTTTCTGTTTACAATTCATCCCCTATACCTGCCACTTGTCATGTTCACATGGATGTTTACTGTCTGTTCCAGGCTATCTATTGTCAAATGGCGCCTGTGCTCTTGGGAGAGTGTCTGCCTTTACTATGTGGCATCCATAGGTGCCAACTCCAGGGCTAGAACACCCACGGAAAAAAATTAGCAGGTGCTTAGCACCCACTGGCAGCCAGCTCCTCCCTGCCCCCTCCTCAGCGCCTCCTGTCCACCGGTGGACCCGCCGATCAACTCCTTCCCCTCCCTGCCCAGTGCCTCTCGCCCACCACGATCAGCTGTTCCGTGGCATGCAGGAGGCAATCGCAGAGAGGGGGAGGAGCGGGGATGGGGATGCTCGGTGAAGGGGGCAGAACTGGGCAGAAAAGGAAGAGGCTGGGCGGCATCTTAGGGGAAGGGGTGGGTGAGGCAGAGCAGGGGCGGTGTTTTGGGGGAAGGGGTGGAGTGCAGGCTGGGCCTGGGGCTGAGCGGGGGTTGGGCATCCCCAGCGAAAGGAAAAAGCTGGCACCTGTGGTGGCATCAACTGGCACTCCAGGGTTACATCATACTTTTTCTTTTTCAAAAGCAGTCACTGTATCGTTGGTGGTGCTTCATTCACCAAGCCCCTTTTTGTGTAGTGCAGTCAGTGGTTTGGGAGAGTTTCTGCTTTGATGCTCCGACTATAGGGAAAGTCATGAAAGTCACGTTCAGGTTTACTTGAATCTTTGATTGATTGGAAAAGCTACCCTCAGAGGTCAATCTCTCCCAAGTATGTAATTTCTGTTTGAAATTGACATTTGGTCTTATTCAATTGGTTATTAGCTCTTACAATTTACTGTATTCTCCTCATTCCTGATGCTCAATCAGAGAACTGGCCCAAATTATTACATCATTGATGTACACTTTTACGCCTGCCAGACCCTCTAGCAAATGGCTCATTGTACGGTGAAATATTTCTTGAGCCAAACATATGCCAAAAAGCAGTCTTGGGAAGCAGTATCTGCCAAGGTCTGTTTTAAAAGTGCAGATCTTGGAGCTCTCCGTGTTCAAAAGATGATCTGCCAAAATCCCCTCGATACATCTAATTTGCTGAAGAACTTGGCTCCTGCTGTTTCAGACAACAGTTCATGTCTTTGTGGGCAACTGGAAGTATTCTCTTTTTATGTTTTTATTCAGCTCCTTAAGGTATGAACATAGCCCTTTTTTCTCTACAATTATTAAAGAGCGAATCCAACCTGTTGACTCTTCTCTTCTCCAAATGATAGTATTTGATGTCATGTTTTGCAACTTCTCTTCTAGCCTCTCTTTTAAGGTTGAGCATTTCATGTAGCATGCACCACAGGGACTGCATCTTCTCTTAACTGTATCTTGTATTTTACTGGGAGACATCCATTTCCTGTGAATACAGCTTTACATACAGCAATACTTGAATATCCAGTTCTATGTTATCTTTATGACTCTCTATAGTATACATCCTCTTAACAAGACCAAGCGTCTCTCGTGTGTAAGCACGAGTCTGGTTTCTTGTCTCCGTGTATTATCACAAACTCTTGTTTTATGTTTTCCCTTTGTACTGAAGCATCAGTCTGTACTCTCCCAACACTGGAATTGTTCCTCCATTGTAGTCTTTCATAGACACTCTTTAAACTCCCACTTTCCTGTGCTCCTTACATCTCAATTTCATTTTCTGTTATCACATTTACCTGTGCCCCAGTGTCTATCTTGTACAGGGGCGGCTCTAGAAATCCGGCTGCCCCAAGCAGCGCGGAGCGCTGCGCCGCCCTTCCCCGGTCCCGCGGCGGGTCCCGTCTTCCCGCGGCTCCGGTTGAGCTCCCGCCGGCATGCCTGCGACAGGTCCACCGGAGCCCGGGACAAGCGGACCTGCCGCAGTCATGCCTGCGGGAGCTCAACCGGAGCCGCGGGAAGACGGGACCCGCCGCAGTCATGCCTGCGGCAGGTCCGCTCATCCCGGGCTCCGGTGGACCTGCCGCAGGCATGCCGGCGGGAGCTCCACCGGAGCCAAATGCCGCCCCCCCCGGGAAACGGCCGCCCCAAGCGCCTGCTTGGCGCGCTGGTGTCTAGAGCCGCCCCTGATCTTGTATCTCACACAAATGCCATTTGTGCACATTTTAATTAGCCAATCTTTTGAGTTTTCAGCCTCCTTCAATATTGTGCTTAAGAACAGCTTTTTCTCCTCACTTAAGGAATTCCTTTCTGCACCCAATACATGCATTTTGTCTGCACATTTTAGCACAATGGTTGGGTTTATTATAGTTTCTACATATTTGCCTGAATGCTGGGCATTTCCTATACACCTGCTGGTTGCCTCATCGCTGGCATTGCTTCCTGGTTTCCATGTTTCCATCCTTGGCCAATTTATTTTTTGTGAACTTTCCCTTGCTGGTTAAGTTCTGATACTCTCAGTTATGCGGTGTGTGTCTTTCTCTAGGCTTTGTTGTTGTTGAAGATGCTTGGCATACACATATTGCTCTTTCTAGTGTCAGATCCATCTCCCTTAGAAACTGTTCATAGACTTTGTTATTGTTACACCACAGAACAATGGGGTCTTTAAAGAGAGTCTTTTAATATTCCATATTCACAGGACTGACTTTTTAGTTTTAAGTCTAACAAACTCCTCTATTGTTTCCCCTTCATTCTGTGGTCTCATCCTGGACATCTCTTTCATCGGTACATTTTTTCTACGAACAAAATGACCCTTAAACATTTTCATTATTTCTGCAAAGCTCTTCTCTCCTTTCCCACCACCATCTGTATGGAACACATTGTATACATCTAAGGCTTCTGTGCCTGCCACTGTTAACAGCAGATCAATCTTTTGCTCATCCTCCAGTTTATTTGCCCCAGTGGCTTTCATATACAGCTCATACTGCTGTTTGAATTGTTTCTAGGCATATTCAGCTTTTCCACTGATTCTCATGGTTCGTGGAGGAGTCACTTGCAGTTGCACAGGCTCTGTAATAGCCAGTTCAATGTTACCTCTCACTAGGTCTTCCAGCATGCTGTGCCCCATTCCTGGCACCACAGTGTATCTCACTGCTGAGCAGCGTGGCATCAAGATACACTCTTTATTATGAGCAAGGACTATGAACAGCCGTGAAGTAACAAACTCCCTACTGCTCTGTGTCGCTGCAGCCTGCAACTGCTCCAAGTCAGGCTGCCTCGTTTCTGCACCAGCAGGAAGTGTGCCAAGGCATCAAAGACTGCATGAAAAGTGTACAAGTGTGACATCTGTACACTCCCTGGAGGATGTACCCTACAGCCCAGTGCCTAGGCACTAATGATGATGAGGAGGAAAGAGTCTGGCTCAAATGCAGAGGGGTAGGGAAGGGGGTTTGGGAGGGGGAAAAAGTAGAGGGTGGGATGACAGGCAGGAACTCAGTAGGAAGGTGTGTTAAAAGCAGGAGCAGATGGGGGATAGGAACAAGAGAAAGGATAGAGGCAGAAGCAGGAGGAAGATAGGGTAGGAACTTGGGAGGACAGGAACAAGAATAGGGCAAGAGGGGTGTGCAATAGAGGAGGGGAAAGGGGTAGGAAGAGGTGGGATGGAAGCAGAAGGGGACACAGCAAGAGGACTCTGTAACCCCTTGAGAGCAATCCCTTACAGAATTTGGACTTGAACCCATTATTCCAGGGTCTCTACACTCCCTTACTGTGTAGCAAATAGCTGTGAAGCCAACCGGCAAAGTGTACGTCTCCATCCCCATCGAAGGTAACCACCTTCTACTGCTACCAGTTGCTCCATTACCTCAAGTGATAGAAGACTGTTCTACGGATATACAGATTGCAGCGCTACAGACGACCCATGTGCGGGGTCAATATAATTCCACATAAAGAAATTATGATTATTTTTTAAATTTTCAGTGTTTTTATTTTTTAAATGCAGTCGCTTACACAGAGAGAGAGCATTGTTAATGTTGCAAAGTCAAGCACTCAGGAGTTAGGAAATGCCAGAATTAAAGTTACTTGTGCAACCTTAATTTGTTCCGGCCCTAAGCTTTTAACCCTGTCCCCTCATCTGCTCATGTTTCTATACGCCACCTTATTGAGCTCCTGCCCATCACTCTACCCCACCCTACCACACCCCTCGGACAGTTTGTGTCTACATATTAAGATGCAGTCTTTCGTTACATGATTCCATATTATCCAGTAAAATCTGGGCTGTGAAAGAAGACTCTTAAATCTTCAACAATTGCATGGGAAACACAAAGTTATTGGCAAAGTATTCAACTTTTTGTATAAGCATTCTTTATTTTGCCAGCTTGTCCTACCATGAAAGTCCCTCTGAGGAATTAATTTTAGCAATAACTAGGAACTTCCTGTTTTTTTCCCCTAAGAAGAACACTTAGTCACTTTCATTTAATGGTTTAGGTCTGCTGTTCAAAAAGAGGAAAAACAACAGAGCACTATTTATTTATCTAGTAAATTCAGTCAAATGCTTCATTAAATAATTGAAATCCTTGCTAGTGATCCTAAAATTAAAGCAAAAGTTCAATAGCTTGTGATTATTTTATAGCCTAATATTATAAAATATTGTGTTACCTTCAAAAGATGTGCCGAAATACTAAAGATTAACTACACTTTCCACTCACTAGAAATGAAAGTGAAATTTCATCTGTGAGCTCCCCATATTCTGTCATTTTAAAAGGTATCTTCATTTATTCAAAAGCTTATCAAGGCCCTTCTCTAACCGATTAATAGTTGAGCATTTAGTTCCCCTTTTCCTCAGGCTATAATCATTTAGTCTGAGATTTCATTGGCAACACTGGAACTTCCTGCTCTAGCACTAAAATCTGCCAATGAAAGAATATCTGAATCCAGATGAACATTGATTAAATTTTTCATTATTGATGACGGTGCTATCAATTATTAAATTATTCCCTTATTAAAATGGGAATATTTAGTGAAGGTGTTTACTTTAAGAGGAGAGTTAGGTCTAACTCTCAGACAGTTTTACAGTTAACACCTTTTCCATTTCAGTTTTTATTTCCTTCATCTTTCTTCGTGAGGCTGTGACAATCATGCTAGTCAATCTACTTATTAAGAGATGTAGGAACTGCCACAAGTAGGCAGACCAATGACTCCTCTACTTTATTATCCTTTCACAGACAGTGGCCATTACCAGATGCTTTAAGATGCACAAAACCCCATAATGAACAATTATGGAATAGACCGCTCTTTGTGGAAGTTTTCCCCTCCCCCCACTCTCCACCAGCAATTTGTGATTGGCTTATACGGTGAAGCATGAGAATTTATATCCTTTGTACAAAATCCATCCTATGCAATAACTGTAGATATTCTTACTGTTCATGTAAATATCTATTCCTTTACTGATTCCTAACAAGATTTTGGGCACAAATAGTGAAGCGATGAGTTTCACAGGTTAATTCACTGTGTACAAAATATTTCCTATCAGTTTTAAATCTGTTGTGTTTTCATTTTATTGGATGTCCCTTTGTTCTAGTTTTATGATAAAGGGTAAATAGGAGCACCTGATTTACTTTCTGTAAGCTGTTCATAATTTTTATATACCTTTACTTCTAAAATACATATTCCTACTTTTTAAAATCTTCTCTCCTATGTATATTTTCTTTCCTCTGACAATTTTGGCCTTTCTCGGGACCCTTTCTGTTGATGCCACAACCCTTTTGTGATAGACTGATCTGAACTTAACCGCAGTGTCCAAAAAGTTGGTGAACCCTTCTCTATTATCCTTTGTAGATCATCTTTACTCAAATTGTTATAGTCTATTATTAGATTTCTCTTACTGATGAATTGGTTCTCTTATATCCCTTGATAAATTTGTTTTGCTCCTAATACACCAAGTTTAAAAACGGTCTGCTAGTAGAGCTGCTTGAATATGGCATAAGCAGCATATGTGAAAAATCCTCGGAGTTATGAATGGCTGCTTGGTTTGACAATGTCCATACTATTTATACAGTATTCATAAGCAGTTTTTTTTTCCATATGGTTCTTTGGGTACTGGTTATTGTTCTTATAAATACCTGAACTCACATGTAAACCAGGATATTTTTGTTCAAACAAGAGGGTTCTTCATTCATATTTTTCCAGAAACAATACTCTGGGACTTAGGTGACCAATTAAACACCACAAACAAACAAAACCAGCAAATAGTGAATGTTGTAGGTGAATCATCTGTGTAAAGTCCTAGGTTGAAAACTGGTAGTCTAGATGATAAGCGAATACTTATGAACAAAAAAATTATTAATAAAATCAGGAATAGTTCATAAACAGAAACAGGACCAATTCAAAATGAATAATTCTGACAGTGTTTAAGTGCAATATTCCAATATCTAAATTTAGCTTATGCTATGCAGATCTTTCTTTCTTTCTTTCCATAATGGCTCAAATAATTATCTCCTAGTCTAACTTCCAAATCACTGGAGGTCATGTCTTTCTGATCTCAGTGATTTCTTTCCTTGGAGACCAACATTTATTTTGGACCATATGTTAGGTGGGCAATTTCCCTCTTTCTGACCCTGTCAAAGAAGCAATCTATAAGTGATTATCTTTAACAGGAAAATTGGGTCATGTGTAGCTCTACTGCTTGCCTGATTCATTCTTTGACACCAATACGATAACTATGTTCTTCTTTGATATACAAATAGAGAACAAGTTTTCTTCCTGTTTCTACCTTTCTGTCTTTCTATGGGTCATACATTTCCATTCACATCCCATCTCTCTCTCTCCAACATGCAAACAAACCTACACCTTCATCTCTTATGCCGGATGGGAACAGACCAGGTTGAGGCATGCTGCCCCTTGTTCAGCCACCTAAAATAGGTAAATAATAGGTAAATAGGTAAATAATAAAACCATTACGGGGAGAAGTGGCCATCCAGAAAGGTGCAGGGAACTGGGTTGAAGAAAGAGGGGAACAGGAAGAGGTATCAACCTGTATTGGCTATGTTAATAAAAAAGCCCCTAAAACAACCTGAACTCATGTTTATCATTAATATTATATTGTATGTGGTGATTCATCATAACAACAAAAATGATAATAACATGCTTCAAAGAGAGTATTTAGAGCTATAACGTGGTTATGACCATTTTTGAGGAAAAATGGAAGGGAAAAGGGAATGGAATAATTATTAAATACAATGTTGTATTAGATTATGAATGGTCAGGAATTAGATTTGCTGAAACCCTGAATATGTATTACTACTTTCTGCTGCATGGTGCATGCCAAGAGTGGTTTGTTTTTTTTTAATAGCTGAACAGACAAAAAAGAATTTTTACTAAAGGAGAGTGGATATCCTACCATTTACATCTCTGGGAACTGGGACAATGTGAAGATTGTTAACAAAACCACTCCCAGCAGCCAGACTACTCAACTACAGAGTCATTTGGCAAAGAATAACCTGACCCAACCTTGACTTGCCATGACTTGACTTGGGCATATGACCTCGATCTTTTGCTTACATGCAAAGGAACTGATGGAATAGTTTGAATTTTGTATGACTGTGCTGATACCCATGTATGCTGATGTTAAACTAAAAATGTGTTTGGTCAACTGATTAATTTACACTAGTAAATAAGCAGACAATGTATTGCTATTTTTAACTTGACACAGCAGAGTTGAAAAGGAAAACAGAATTACAGAAGCAGTGTAGCTCTTGGTCAAGGAGAGTAAGGCAGGATCACAACTGTACAGAATCTTAAGGTATTGGGATCAAGCTCATAAAATGGTGCCTTCCAGCTTCCCAAAAACCACACACAGAAGTATTCAAACTACAGTAAAGTATACAAGAACAACATACTTAGTCAACTTAAGGTCAGGGGGAGGATTTCCAAAGGCAAAAGGGGAGGAAGGCAGCCAGTGAAAGTAGATTGCCTAATTCTCCCTTATGCCTTTGAAAATCCTCCTCTAAATAAATTGATGTATAAAAGAAAAAGTGTAAGTTTCCCTTCTAATAAGCACTAGGTCACAAGAGAAAGTAGTTATTATTAACAACCTGTTGCACTAGGCATCTCAGAAAACAGAGAGGGAGTCATGATCCCTGCCCACAAGAGTCTCATAAGATTATACAGTTCATGTTCACTTTTTTGCGAACAGTTTTAGTTTAACATGATTACATATATTTCTGGTAGGCGTCACAATGTGTACAGTTGAAAAGGACTTCTCTCTCTCTCTCTCTCTCTCTCTCACTCTTCCTGAAACATCAACTGCTCAGATGCTCAGAATGATTTGGAAAGGAGGGGTTTCAAAGTCATTGCACTGTTTAGTTTGTGCTTTTCAAATAAGTAGCTATCAGAGGCTATTTCTGTATAGAGACCTTAATGATGCTATGGCCCTTTCAGCGCTGGTTCATTTAGCATGGAAGACATTATGAAAGACTTGATAAAAGCAAGGAGAATGTGCTTAATTTCCTGCACTCACAAATAAGAGATAACATGCATCTTCTAGTTGGTTTCTACTTCAAGCCAAGTATCCTAAATTAGAAGCAGAAATACCAAGTGCTGAATAATGTTACACCTGACAGATACATCTAAGAAAGAAAAATCAACACATCGGGGAATTTAACAAGTTCTCTGATTGAAAAAGTTTGCTACAGACTTAAGATTTACTGACATTTCAATCTACTTTACTGTACATGATGATTGCAAATTAGTTCATACTTGTATGATCTACAATTTCAACTATGAATAATGGCAGTTAACATCTTGAAGGCCAGGAAAGGATGCTGTTTGTTAGCTGAGGAGGAAATGCATAGACTAATGCAGTCACTAGATATGTCAGAAATGCAGGACTACGCTGTGCTGGGAACGAACACTGGTGCAGCCATTCTCGACAGTCTACCACTAACAGATATTGCAGTTGTGAGGCAATGCGTTACTGTTTCAAGAAGAAAAACTGCCTGTCACTAAACATGAGTTTTTCTATACATCTCTGCAAAATGGTAATGAGCTTCACAGAGTCACAGAAATAAGAGTACGAATTAAGAAGAAAGTTAGTTTCAAGCAAAGGCATGTTTAGCTTTGTGATGAACATTTTAGACAAAATACAAACTAAGTTAGTCTCTTCACAAAATTTGATGCCCCTGATTAGAATAATTAGCTTTCTTTATTTGATGGCACAGTTTAACCTCTGACACAACCTTTTACTTTATACCACAGCAGTACATGCCGTAAAATGTTTTCATAGGAATTTGAGTCTCTACCCCAAGATAGCTTGCAGTTTTTTCCTCATTTGGTGCAAAATGAGGGGCCTGCAGTTAGTGTGACTCTAGGAATAAATTAAGCTAATCTACCATCTTAAAAACAGGAGATTTCTCCTAAGGATGATTTATGTCTATTAAATGCATTCTAGGACTTACCTGTTACAACCTACTAGTGGAGAATGCATATGGGAAAGGCCAAACAGACTGGAAAATCTCCAGGTTTCAGAAAATATGATTCCGAGTGAGTTCAGGCAATTTTGTAAATTGATCAGTCCAAAACTGAAAAGAAGTAAGAATTCCAGTGCCCTGTTTACTTCGATTCCCCCCTCTCTCTGATAAAAATCACAGATTTTTTCCATGCTACAGATGACCAGAGAGCGTGATACTTTCGATAAACTGATCTAGATTACAAAGGCACAGACATTTTAAAACAACCTTTTTTATCGCAATCCAAAGCTGCACAATAAATGAGGGGCCCAATGCTAATGTCCACGCAACTTCACTTGTGAGTGTGTGAGAGAACATGGGACTATCTAGAATGTTAAATTTTACATCTGAGCACAGTAGGATGATTCTTCATAGACTGCAGGAGGAAGGATGATGTGGGGGAAAAGAAGACAAATCAATTAGACAACACATTTCTTTGAGAGAGACTTCTTTTTCTCAGAAATATGAAAAAAGTGGACATTTACACAAGATGCCATTTACTTTGCTAGTTTCAGTTTCCCTTTCTTTAGTTGCAAATATTTTCATTTGAGCCTTCTCACTCAGCTTCTGTTCTTGCTTGAGACTGCAGTGAAGTAATAACCTTGTTTTTATTACATCAGTCTGTTGCTAAGGAAATGACAGATATCTCAAATCCACAATAATGACTTGTCTCAGAAACAAATTCAGACCCTGATTCTGCAACGTATTATGCACAGGAGGACCCCTGCATGTGCTTCAACGTGGCTCCGTGTGGGCACAGGGAACTACCCATGTGCAACATAATAAGGGCTGATAGGCTGAGGAAGCAAACGCTTGTTTAAACAATAAAAGCTCTGACAATCAGCAAAATAGGCAGTTTTTCTTTAAAAATAAACAAACAAACAAACACACAGATCCAAGGTATATGGAATTGTTTTAAGACAGGCATATTTTCCCAGTGTGACATTTCCTTGTTCCTTTAAATTTAGGCTATCTATACATTGGGAAATACTGCCCCTTTTGCAATGACTTCAATGTAAAAAGCTTGCCCTAATTTTCTGCATTAGATGTGGATTAATGCCAAAGAAAGAAAGGAAGTGGAACATCTTTTCAAAATGTTAATCATGGCAGAGCACAGTAGGTCCACAGGCTAGAGATCTGGTGAGTGACACAAAGCTCTGTTGCCCCAGGGACTGGAAATATGGAGCCTGATGCTATTTCATTGGAATCAAAGGTAAAAACCCCATTGACTTCAAGTCAATGGAAATTATACTTATAGCTTTGATTTGGTAAAGCGCTCCAGCAAATGCTTAACTTTAGACACATTTAAATCTATCTATATTTAGCCAAGTAATTAAGCATATGCTTTAAATTAAGCCTATTCTTAAATTCCACTGACTTCAGTGGGATTTGAGCATGTATTTAAACTGTTTGTTGAATCAGGGCCAGAGTAACCACTTAATCATCTTAGGCTCTGATCTTGCAATCAGATTTTTTTTAAAAAAATACCTTATATAAATATCCATATTGAAATTAAAAACAGAGAATAAAAAATCTTCTTATGAACTTCTAGCTTTTCAGTGTTTTCTAACTGAAGCTGTTTCTGCGTTATTTGCATGTGAATGAAAAAAAAATCCTTTTAAATCAGTCATCTTATTTACAATTGATTAAATTAAGAAGTGCCAAGCCAATTTTTTACAGCAAGTTTCAGTCTGGACACATTTTTACAAACACACACACCCATATGGGGCTCTGCAGTGAAAAATTTTTCAAGAATAATTTTGGGGATTAATCAAGGGTATTATAGCAGCATGAGAAGATTATCATTATTATAAAAGAAAAGCCAGGGTTAGGAGAGTGAAGAAAAATATTTCAATGTTACTGATTTAACCTGCAATTAAAAAAAAAATCATTGCATAAAATAATCCTTTTTTTTTCCTTCTGCAGAAATTAGAAGACTAGCAGAAAACTAAATCTCTAACAAAATAAATGGGGGAAAATCCTTTGCTTATATTTCTTCTGTACACCTGCCTGCTCCCTGCTCAGTGAATCCTGCACACTGAAGATGTTTATGAGTTCATTTTATTGCCGTCCCCGTCCCCCCCCCCCATAACTGCCCAACAGCCACTCTCATTTAAGAAGCTCTAAATATTGTTGCCATGGGTGACACATGAACACGGAGCAAGGGAAAGCTCGGCTAATAAAAAGGCTTTCACAGCATTTCAGCCTTTGCTCATAAGTAAAGTTAAAATTTATAGCTTTTAAAATACTGGATCTGGGAGAGGTCAGGTTAAATGGCTGCTAGTAATAAAAGGAATCAATATGCCACAGCATCTGAAGCAGCCAGCAAACTGAATAAACACTTAATCCAAATCCACTTGGACCTGAATTAAAAGAACATAAAAATACTGTATTTTCTTTGTTTGCCCTCCATCAGTCAATAGTTTGCATTGCTGGGTCCCCTCGAATTCCACACAGGAAAAGAAACAAACATTTGTTGGCCAAGTGGCAATTAAACCCTATGTCAAGGCCCTGAGGAATTATGTGGGCATTAACCTTATCAGAAAACCACTTGTAGATTAGCAGACTACAAACACAAATGCATCTCCGTCTGTGAAGACCCTGCAACACTTATGCACAAAAGCTCCAGTGGACATTGAGATTTTCAGTCTCAAGTGTTTCCTCACAGTTGAACCTAGTATATTTCAGCCACCTACCCCCTTAACTGTAATCCCTGAGTGCAAACAAAATCACCTATAGCAATAATTAGTATGTCCAGTAGTACAGAAACCTTGACAGATTAGTCTTCATTGCACTTGAAAACAAAACAGAATCAAAGAACAGAACTGCTTTCAGGTCTCTTAATCCTAAACCTAAATTTGGCTCAATTTGTGACTAGATTTTCAAGAGTAATCATGCAAACCCATTTTTTTTGTCCTTATCTACGTGTGTTTATGAGGAAATGTGCTGGTTAAGTTTGAGCCTGGGAAATTATCACACTTTTTGCCAGAAGGTGCCTTTAAATTACCTACATAAAAGATACATTTGAGGACCCTACACACAGGTTACTTCACAAAAACATTGATGCATTTGAAATTACAGTTTATAAACTTCAATAATTTTTTTATTGAAAAAGGGTTAAAAAAAGCCAGTATCTAAACTAAAGCAAAAATACAGCTCTCAAACTGGCAAATACATAATTTCATCAGACCTATTATTAATCAAGAAAAGGGGTTCTCTGGTACATCCCTCTCTCAAAAAGTCCAAAAGACCTGGGAAAGGATTATGTAGGTTTTCTACAGAAGTGCCCTCATCAACATGTCCTTTTTATCCCCTTCTGTGTTCTAAAAAGATTATCAGCATTTTTTAAAAGTTTGATAAAAGCATTTTTATTATAGCTTTCTTAATAGCTGGAGCTACAGCTGAAGTTACATTAGGACTTTATAATTCCTATTTTTTTTTTAAACATGCTTGACATTTTCTTGAAATTATCCTGAAACTTTCCATGTATGGTCCCAGCCCAGAAATGAAGTCTTGTTGGTTTTTTTGTTTTTAGTGGAATTTTTTTTTTTTTTTTGGAAAATGGGGGAAAAAAATAAATAAAACTCCCTTCAACTATGTTTGAGTTACTGAGGAGTGGAAAAAACATTTTCCCATAAGTATAATACCCTTTTCCCATTCACCAATAACTCAGAAAATCTTCCAAACTTTGCACGTAAATAGCCTGAGAACTGGATTCCTTTCTAGGATTTGGGGAGAAGGGAAATTTAATTTCCATGTCTGGTTTATTTCCTCTAACTTTATTTGGATCTGAGTAATTTTGACAATAATCTTGCACCTACAGAACATTTCCCACAGGCAAGAGAATATGCAGACATATTTCAGATTCATTGTTAGCAATACTTAGATGAGTAATTAACAAGCAATTATCTGTCCATCCGCCCACCCGCAGCTATAAAGGGATACTTGCTCCTCAACCGACAACTTTGATAAGATACAAGTGGTAAACTCTGGAAGGCAAAAGGGATGTGAGGGAAAAATAAGTAAATTAAGAAAAACTTTAGTACTGAGCAGACTGATCTAATACGTCCTTAAAATATGAAAAAGATTTTATGGCTTTTTCCATAAAAGTGAATCGTTATAAAAACATGTCCAATTCAGGCAGATAGTGGCAAAAAAAAATGTTCTTCTAAGCAGCTACAACAGAAGGTCTTACAAAGTATTATACAATATGCAAAGACACGGACCAATATGACATTTGGCAGCCTTGTTGGGATTAGCTGGCATCCGCAACTGGCTTACAAACCCAGCCTCAGCTAAAAATAAAACAAAAATACCTCCGTAACTACCTATGTTGATTAAGGTTGAGGCTTAATTCTATCGTGTATTACTTTGTGTTTTACATCTGTTTGGGTACATGGTACTATCCTTCTTAAAGGAGTTTTGTAGCTCCCCTGAGGGATTTATATGTCATGATGTGTTCCTTCAATAAAAAAAGTTATTTTTAAAAAGAAAATTGGCAAGAGTGAATGAGACCAAATAAAGCTAGTTTCCTCAAATCTGTATTTTTGTAAAACCCACTCCACTCTGAGACATTTACAAAATATGCTCTAACCCTAAATATCATCTTGAAAGACTAAGCCTTCCTAAATCTCTTCTTGTTAGTCTCCGTCTCCATTACCATTACAGCCTTTTCCCAATATTACTGGGAGGATTTTGATGTCTGCCTTTTAAAACCCTTAAATAAGGGCCTTAAATAGGCCTTACCATACTACTAATTACTTGTGTGTTTAAACAGCTGACAAATACATACACAGTTCTGTACTGCTAAGACTTGTTTTAATTGCAAATTATAAATATGTGGGTAGGATTGTTGCTCCAAAAGAGTGAATCTCCTCCTCCATCTCCTCCCTTTTTTGCATGGTTCACATCTATGCACATGGTTTAAATACAGTGGGCAAGATTACTACTTCAAGCAAATGAATGCCTAAATGTAATACATGTAGTCACTCGCCCTGGTCTTCCACTTCACGTCACCTGTGCAAAGTTTAGAACATTTGGTTGTGTGTGTGTATGAGAGTGCTATGTTTCCATCCATCTGCCCAGCAGGTGGAGAATAGGTGCAAAGATTCTTCCTAGCAGTAATACTGGACCAGACTACAGGAGATACAGGGTCTGAGGAAGACAAAGGGTGATCTCTAAATGTAATTGTTTATAGAGAATGATCAACAAATAAGTGTATTTCTAGTCAGGCCACATAGGACCTAGTTTTTGGCCCAACACTATTTACTAATTTTATCCATGATCTGGAAGAAAATATAAAATAATTACTGATAAGGCCCCAAATTTAGGAAAGCATCCTCAGTTGGTAAAACATGTGCTTAAATACCGGAAAGGAATGGACTTAACCATGCACTTAAAGTGTTTTCCTGACTCAGGGCCAAAGTTTGCAGGTGACGCTAATATTGGTGGGATGATAAATAACACTGAGGACAGGTCACAGTTACAACTAATCGAGGGATGTGATAAATTCTCCTTCAGTTGAAATCTTTATAATAAGGTAGGATGTCGTTCTGAAAGGTATGCTCTAGTTCAGCCACACGTTGTTGGGATGGATTGATAGAGGAATCACTGGATGCAATTTTAAGGTCAGTGCAATACAGAAGGCAAAACTAAATCAGGGGTGGCCAACCTGAGCCTGAGAAGGAGCCAGAATTTACCAATGTACATTGCCAAAGAGCCACAGTAATACATCGGCATCCCCACATCAGCTTCACCCCCCCCGCTCCCAGCACCTCCCGGCCACCGGCAGCCTGGCCAATCTGTGCCTCCCCCTCCCTCCCCTCCTGATTAGCTGTTTCATGTTATTCAGGAGGCTCGGGAGGGAGGGGAAGGAGTGAGAGCATGGCAGGCTCAGGGGTGGGAATGGGTGGAGTGGGGGCAGGGCCTGTGGCAGAGCCAGGGGTTGAACAGCGAGCACCCCCCGGCACATTGGAAAGTTGGCACCTGTAGCTCCAGCCCCGGAGTCGGTGCCTATATAAGGAGCCACATATTAACTTCTGAAGAGCCGCATGTGGCTCCGGAGCCACAGATTGGCCACTCCTGATCTAAATGATCATAATGTTCCCTTCTGGTCTTAAAAAAAAAAATAATTTTCAGTTCACAGAAATGTTTATTGCTCCCACTAAAGTGAGCTGATACATATGAAAGATTAATAGCAGAGAACACTGAAACCTTTGCTTAGTTCAGATACCTAAGGGTGGTTGATGGCCATTCTACAAATACTATCCGAACAGATCTTCACCCAGACCATCAGGGACCATATCTAGGGCTGGAGATCAAGGGCCAGATCCTCAGTTGGTGTAAATAATCAAATATCCACATGCTGCAATGGACACCAATTTACCCTAGCTAAGGACATGACCCTTGGTATCTGCTTACCTTTGGAATACAGGCACCAAATTTTGGTGTTACTTTTTGTCGGGAGACACCTGCTCAAAAGGAGTCAGTCAGAGTATAACCCATTTAATATAAATTACAGCACAAAGATCAGATGTTAACTATAGCCTGCGTTGAATTCATACTAATGACTTATGGTAGAACCTGAGAGTGACGAACACCTCAGGAATGGAGGTTGTTCATAACTCGGAAATATTCGTAACTCTGAACGAATGTTACGGTTGTTCTTTCAAAAGTTTACAAATGAACACTGACTTAATACGGCGTTGAAACTTTACGATGCAGAATAAAAATGCTGCTTTTAACCATCTGAATTTAAATGAAACAAGCACGGAAACAGTTTCCTTACCTTGCCAAATCTTTTTTTTTAAACCTTTCCATTTATATTTTTAGCAGCTTATGTTTAACAGTACTGTATTGTATTTTCTGCCCCCTCCCCAGCTGCTGCATGATTGCGTACTTCCAGTTCCAAATCAAGTGTGTGGTTGACTGTCAGTTTGTAACTCTGGTGTTCGTAACTCTGAGGTTCTACTGTATATGTGAAAAGCTTTTCATTGCTTTCACAATCCACTAAGCCATCTATATTAGTTCACCAGAAAAAATATTTTCAGTCAAGCTATGGTAATCCCCATAACCATGAATCCAAGACTTTTCTTTTTCCAATACCACAAAAATATTTTTACTGTTCTGTAAATTCTGTTTTCATTTATTCAAGAAATTCACACCATGAGGAAAGAAATAAGATCATAAAGATTTTAAAAAACTGTATAAAATTACCCCTTCTCAGATTATCAGTGGTTCATGAAATATTATCCTACACCTCAAAGTACTGAACTATGTGCAACCATCATCTGTGAGGGCACTCCTGCAAACTACACTCCATGAGAGTAGGCTTGATTACTGCTTCCTCCACTCTCTTGTGATGTCTAGCTACCTAACTTTGCCAAACTACTCATTTCTTTGAGTCTATTTACTGCACCTTCTTCCCTGCATATTCTTTTCTTCTTCTAGTTTTCATTTTCTTTTAGCTATAAAGATATTTCCAATATATATAAAAACAACACTGCCACTTTGAATTTTTTTTTTAAATTGGTGAAATATATTTTTGATAAGAGCACCTTTTAAATAGTTGTGTGTGTGTGTGAGTGTGTATGAGAGAGGGCGAGAGAGCGCACGCTCAGTGGTTTGAGCATTGGCCTGCTAAACCCAGGGTTGTGAGTCCAATCCTTGAGGGGGCCACTTAGGGATCTGGGGCAAAATCAGTACTTGGTCCTGCTAGTGAAGGCAGAGGGCTGGACTCGATGACCCTTCCAGTTCTAGGAGATAGGATATCTCCATTAATTTATTTATGTGTGTGTGTGTGAAAACACATATACACACACACATATATATGTATGTATATAGGGTTCCCGACTCGTCTGCTGATGTCCAGATGGCTTTTTTGGGCCTGATAACATCTTCAGACGTATATTGGGTCACGCATTCTCAGTGCAAATGCCTATTTGTAGACTCTTCAGTTTCACTGCTGCCATTCCCAGTGACCACCCTCTTGCTGAGCCTGAGGAAGAGTTATGGACATGATCTCTAACCACAACACTTTTTATGAGAACAAAGTTATTGTTCTAATACTTATGGCAGGAATCAAGGGAGGAAAAATATTTTTCTTCTCTCTCTTTCTGCTCTGGTAATTTTCAGTGTTAGTAGATATCAAATTTTGAGATACAAGTGTGATATTTTAGTTTACAATGTCTTTTTTAGATCCTCAAGCGTTCTCAGAAATAAATGCTCCCCCTTCCGTAATCTCTGTGTGTGTTACATTCTGATTACTTAGTGCTCGTGTGACAGCACAACATTCTCTATCAGTTGGCTTCCAGGTCTGACTAGCTGCTGCCCTCTCACTCCCCCCCCCCCATCTCCCCCTCCACACACTGTGTGAGAAGGTGGTCAATAGTTTGTTTTCTCTTCATTGTTCAATTTGTGACCCCCACACCTTAATTAGTGCACACTGTTCAAACCATGCTTTCAAGACAGAATAATTAATTTCCTCCTGAGCTTTTCTATGGTGCTCATCACTATAATATCCCAGTGGCTTACAAACAATTTATTTATCTTCATAACACCCTCGAGATGAGAGGGTGAGATCACTATTTTACAGGTGGGGAGCTGAGGCACAGAGAGATAGATTAAGGTCAAAAAGTTCCACTAATTTTGGGTGCCCAATTTGACATCTAGGACCTGTTTTTTCAGAGTACTTACCGCTATACAGCACTTTATAGGTTCAAAACATGGCTCCCATTGAGTTCAGTTGCAGACCGCAATGCTCAGCACTTCTGTAAATCAGGTCACCGGGTATTAAGTTGGACATCCAGAAAATGAGGGACCTTGCACTGCCCTGATCTTCAAGCTCCTCAACACGTTCCTTTCCCCTGATAAAGCCTTCCCTTTCCAAACTCTTAACAGGCCTTTCCTAAAATATTTTGCTTTGTTTATCTGAATTATCTCCACCGTCAAACACTTTTATTTACAACCTAAAAGTACAAACTTTCACTTCTTGTGATAATATGCTGCCTCTCGGATGCATCAATTTTATTTCTAAATGTTAGAAGAGTCGGAAATAGACATTAGATATCATTACTTGTGTTACTAGCTCTTTAATAGAGTCTTAAGACTAAATAATGACAATATCGCTAACATACCAGAGATTATAGCTTCTGCTTCGACTAAAGTTAACACCTCCCTCATAACCATTAAGAACAATGTACATTAGCATTTTGAACAATTGCAAAGATATTAAACAGCTCTGCTACACTTCTTTTCCAATGTCAGAACATCTTATTGTACCTTTTGTTACTGTGACTACTGCTACAATTTAAATTACACTTTAAGTTGACCAAATGTGGAGGAAAATAGCTTCTCTAGAGTGTTCCATGATCAGCTTAATCAAACCTTTTTGTAACCCATACAATTATATCAACTCTTTTATTTTATGCTTTTGTTTCTTCTGTAAGTATTTGAAGACTGAATTGAACCTGTATTCCATTATTTAGCACGTATCCTATTTTTCTTTCTTTACCTGCAATCTCTCTCTATAGACCAGGGGTAGGCAACCTATGGCATGCACGCTGATTTTCAGTGGCACTTACACTGCCTGGGTCCTGGCCACTGGTCCGGGGGGGTTCTGCATTTTAATTTAATTTTAAATGAAACTTCTTAAACATTTTAAAAAGCTTATTTACTTTACATTCAACAATAGTTCAGTTATATATTATAGACTTATAGAAAGAGACCTTCTAAAAATGTTAAAATGTATTACTGGCGCACGAAATGTTAAACTAGAGTGAATAAACGAAGACTCGGCACACCACTTCTGAAAGGTTGCCGACCCCTGCTGTAGACCAATAAAATATATTTGTACTAAAAATAAGGATTTTTTTTTTTGCTAATCTATACAAGTAATTCTATTCTAATTCTTTGGGAAGGTAATGAATAGCAACCTGTATTATGATTGGGGACTGACTCATGATCAATTACTTCAATTTCCAAAACTTTATGATTACCATGGCATGGCTAACTAGTATTACTCAATAGCTTTTTCTCCTTATGCTTAAATTATTATTATAAATTACTGTGACTAATATGAATGAATGTGGTGAACGTGAATTTCCTATGGCTTGGTACGTCTGAATTTGCTAGAGGATTTTGGGAGCAGGATTCTCTTAGCATCAGACAGGTGGTGTGGAAATTTACCGAGGGTGCTAAAATTGCACTTAAATGGTTAATTGAATCTCTATCTGTGCATGTTTCGACATGAGATTTTGAAACATGTCAGCTGATTGACCAGCTCACAAAGTAAAGAAAATGCAAAACCACCCATCAGTGGGCTTGGTACAGGTTGACCCAGGTCAAAATAACCCTTTTTGGATGACACTGCACTAGGAGCTCAAGTGAATGATTGATGAGAGGGTAAATGCCAACTGATCTTTGGTCTCTGTCTGTTTTGCAGTCTCTCTTAAAATATTAATTAGAAAAACCTGTAATGAAACGCTCACAAGGCACATTTCTGGGACATGTGACTCCTTTGAGAACAAGAGGTATAAATGCTAAGCAGAGGATGTTAGTTAGTAGTTCTCCAATTAACATCTGAAGAGGTCTGTGATGCTATAAGACAGAGAGCCTCAGGGTAACCAAGACCCTGCTTCGGGGGACATTTGACAGACCAAGTACTTGAGAGGGGAAAAGAACAGAAGAAAAGAAGTCTCCATCTAGGACTGGTAGCTGTACCTGCTTTGTTTGCCAATCAGGCTACTGCGTAAGGCCAACATAGTTACTGAGGGTTTATGCTTGGGGAATTGAATCTTACTAGGGAGATGCATTATATAATCTTTTACTGCTTGTGTGATTCTTTCTCAAATAAATTGCTGTGCACTGAGCAAATTGAATCAGAATTTTCATTGGTACCGGTAATAATCTGCCCCACTGTGGGCCATTAAAGATACATTTCAACAAGTAGTCCGGTAACTCCCAACTGATACGTATGCATATTAAGTAGTTTACCTCAGATCAGGAAGCTAAACTCAAATATTTGGAACATAAAGATTAATTTTATATATGACCTATAGCACGCTGAATCATATCCCTGTCAAGAAAGAGTGTCTGCATGCATGGTGGACATGGGATAAGAGGCAGGGCATGTCTCTCTAAAATAAAATAAAAGAACTTAACAGGCAAGACAAAAGTAGTCTCTCTTCCTACTTACATGGCCACTGATTCATCACACATGGGATGTGTCCAGAGTGAAAGAAAACTGAGGCGAGGGAAAAATACTGGCACAAGAAGATTACAGAGATACCAAAGCATAAAGAAGCCAAAGGATGTATTGGCAGAAGTCTGGAGATCCAGTATATAATTGTATATGAATGTGCGTAAGACGGACCAGGTTGCTGCTTCACAGATTTCTTCTGATGAACAGGACTTTTCTGTCCAACAAGCCCCAGTGGATTTGGTTGAGTGAGTGCTAAGCCCCTTTGAAGCTACCATCCCATTAACTCTCTAGGCTTATTTAACGTAGTTATAGATTGGGGTAGAGATGACGTCTTTATGCACATGGACCTTGACAGGAAAGCACTACTAGACTCCAGGCCACTTCTAGACTCACTTTCTTCAAATTGAGGCGTTCCAGCTCAGCCTCAGGTACCTGTGAGCAAGAGGAGACACTTGGAACTATGTCTGGACGTAATCCCCACGCTGAGAAAACCAGAAAGTCTCTTGGAAATCTACCATCTTTAACATGCTGGCTGCCTGAGTTCGCCAAACTCTGTGTTGTAGGGGAGAACAAAAAAAAATATGAAGCAATAGTTCAGACAATAAAGCACCGTAAAGTCAGTCATTAATGTCTTCCTGCAGCTTGGTAAGAGGAGCAAATTGGAGCTACTACTGTCAGCTGCAGCTTAGCAGAGAAAGACTTTTGAATGGAAGTTGGTAGTAGGGAAGCCTTAATTCACTCACTTTGAGAACTCTAGTTTCCTGCATCTCTAAAGTACGGAGAGGCAACCCAAATATGATGGAACAGTGGACATTCCACTCAGTAGTAACATTGAACATTTTTGCTCCAGTTGTAGGGCCTGATATTTTCCCCTAAAAGTGCTGGCACAGTAAATCCAGTATTGCCTGGATAATTCCCACTTGAAATAGAAATTTCAGTGAATAACACAATTTCCCAGTGCTAGAGATTCTATAGACCAGACTGATTTCTCAGTAAGGGGGTAAACCAGCAGTCAAGGATATTAGTAAAAATAACCAATTATTCATTACTTTTTTCTCAATTTCATTGCCTCCTATTCTGATTTTATTGCTTCCTGGCTTGGTGGAATATTTTCTGGCTTTAACGTCTTCTGTGAAATTTCTGACTCAAATCGACCAACAAAGGGGGCTGCTGTTTCTAACATCACTTCACACTTTTCATTCAATTATATTATTATTATTTGTATTGCAGTAACGCCTTGGGCTAGGTGCTGTGAAAACACAGAACAAAAAAGACGGTACTTCCCCAAAGCGTTTACAGCCTATGAGTGTTTCGTTGCCCTTCTGCAGCCCCGGCTAATTTCAATGCACGGTATTCCTTTTGCGTGGCTAGGCTGTAGACGCCTTGTCTTTGCAGTGTTGTACTTTCCTTGCAGATGATTGTTCAGCATTGTATGAGCTGCAAAAGTGTAGTATACGGTACATTCCTCCTCTTTATGAGCATGTCACCTCAACATGCCCCTGTGTCTCTCTCTCTCTCCAGCCCACTCAGATGTTTTCCACTTTCAGGTGAAAATAAGCAACTGTTTTGATATAAAATTAATTCTCTCAGATTTATGTTGAGATTGAACCTGAATTGTTGTTGAGTTAAGTACAGTATTTCAGATAAATGTTGTGAGTGTCAGCCTGTAATTGAGTCAGTGTCAACTCCTCATAGTATCTTTCAGATGAAGACACAAGTGGTTCATCTCTTCTGAAAAATAATACAATCAACGTGGCTCCTGAAGTCAAGCACAGAATTTTCTGCTGTTGATATGTAAACTGTTTTTGAGAATCAATTATTCTGAGTCAATGTTAATAGCCCTGCCCTTCCGTTGTTACAAAAATAGGTAATTTTTCCTAATAATGTACATTCTAATCAAAAGCCTGTAATCTACTTTAGCACTGACCGCCTCGTCATCAGTAGCTCACATTTTGGCACAGTATTAATACATTCATATAGTTAACTATATAACTCTTCAATGTCAGCATTCTTGCCTGCTGTAGGTTTGAATGATGTTCAAATTCAGTGGAGCACACTGAAGAAATTGGAAGGATAGTATTTTGGCAGTTTAATCGAAAACAGCTAGTTTGATTAATAACCAACATTGATGTTGCCATATAATGTATGACTGCTGCATTTCAATCACTAGATTTTCTTAATCTGGTTTAGAAATTAAACTGGTTATCTTGAAATCTTCAGGCTATTGATTTATATAAAGACACCGAGAAATTCTATTTGAAATTTAAAATAATTCCCTATCAAAGAGAACACACACCTGGAGGACACATTCAACATTGTTAAAGCACATCTCAACATTAGTGATTCTAGTATTGTTCTTAATTTCATTGTTTATTGATTCTATTTACTCAAGAATCCACTCATGGTTTCCATTTTCTAAAAAACCCACAAAATAGGAGTGTCTTTCCTACTAATGTAAATTAGAGTGTAAGTGGAGTCACTTCATATATTGTAAGTGTAACTCATCATTAGAGTGGAAAGAGAAATCTTGCTTCTACTTCTTTTACTATAAATTGCTTTATGGATGTTCAAGTTCTCATGTTACTACAATTGTAACATTTGAAGAATTATATTGAAATGAATCAGACTATTTTCACGGTAAGTAACTACTCAAAATGAACATAGGGGGCAGAGTTTGCTCCATATCTGGCAATTTTACCACTGATGTTAGATATAGGAGTTCCTTGTTGCCCTAGTGAAAACAAGGTACTAAACATGAGAAAAGATGTCAGAATCTGGCTTTATCTTGAAATTCCAGTCAGAAGAAGGTATTAATCTTTTGGGGGTCTGCATACAGGCTACTAGGAAAGTTGTTTCATGACTCTGAAGAATAAAAGTCACTTAAAAGTTCTTTTATTATTTTGTTTTGGCACTGAACTCTTAAATGTGTATCTAAATTGGCTGTCTTTGGGTAAATGTATTGAGCCTACCTAAATTTCCTCTGTTCCACAGGTGCCTTTGGAAAAATAGAGGCATAACACAAAGCACTATTTTCCTCTGGTGTGTTTAGCTTCTTTAGTAGATAAATGCCAAAGTCAGGATTTTCAAAAGTGGCTCGTAATTTCGGGTGCTTTAATTTATTGGGTTCCCAACTTTAAACCCCTTAAATGGATGGGATTTTCAGAGTGCTCAATAGACCTGTGTAGAGGATGGAAGTTCTGTTTCAGAGAGGATTTAGAAATTTTGAAATTGCTTCATTCTGAACTGGAATAAAACTGAAAAATACTTTTATGACTGAAAATCCCCATATTGTTTTGTTCGGGTTGATCAATAGGTTCCATTTAGATTTTAACTATTTTGTAGTACATTACACATTAAAATTTTAACAAATTCTAAACAAAAATTCATTTCAAAATAAAAATCAAAATGTTTTATTCCAAAAATGTCAGAACAGGATTCTTCAACATTGGCAGAACTTTTTTTCTCCAGTTTTCTTCCAAAACAAAATTCAGTGAAAATCAACCCAACTTCGATGGAACCAAATATACCAATGGAATATGGTTCTGTTGAAATTTCTCCAACCTTGGTTGGAGAAACTGACATGAGATTGTAACCAAGAAAGTAAAACCCAGCTGAAATTTTTTGAAGGATGGGAAACCTACTAGGGTCTCCATGTGGAAGGTGGGTTGCCTAGGTAAGCTTAGCATGTGTGTAGACTGTCGTTTCTTTATAGCATTTTTATCCTAAAATCAATGTATGGCACTTTGTGAAAGGGTCACTGGTAACCCTGTCATCATACCTGAGAAAAAGCAGAACCACAAGTACTGGACTAAGGTCAGACCTGCTGGGATAGTCACAGTGAATTGCAGGGAGACTGTAAATATAAATCTCCGGTCTGAAGGGAGAGAAACATGGATCCCCATCATAGAGAGGTGACAGCTGGAGGTCTGAGACCAAAAGGGGAACCCTGGAGGAGAACACATAGGTGCAGTTAACTGTGATACTGCCCTCTCAAAAACATGCACTTTAAAGTGTCAAGTTGTACATCAAAAATCACTAGTCACTTCTGAAAACCATGGCCCCTGATTTTGTAATGATCTCACAAATTTATTTCAATGGCATGAGGTATTCCATAATTATCTTCTGTTGCTCTACACTGTTCAGAAGCTTTCATTTACCCTCATTGGTAGCTACTGTTCATTTCAGTAGCGGTAAATATTTTTTTAAACTAGATATTGTTTATAGACTGAACTGCACTTTCTACATTCTAATTTGTTTACCAACCCTGTAATACTGTATCTACCATATGAAAAATAAAGTGCATAATTTATTTGCATTTTCTCACTCATTTGCTAAAAGGGCTCATGAAATTTTAATGAGTAGTTAAAAAGAATACACTAATCTGTATATTAGACACCCTGTACTAATACTTTTTTTTTAAGTTATGATAGGTTTGAGAACAGGGATTAACTGATATTTAATAACTTTAATAGTTTGTCTTTATTGTCTAAAGGATAGATAGAAAGACAAGAAATACTCTAATAAATAGCCTTATACGTGATCTATTATTGGTGTATTCAATATTTAGTATAATTTGGAGGAATAGGATTAGGATGATATTTTGACTACTATTTGCATTTATTTTTATTGTGTTGTAGGTTTCAAAAATAAGCAAGTTATTTTATATAATAGTTGAAAACACTTAGCTCTACATGTAATTTTTTCTATTTTCTGTATCTGTAAAATGAATAGGAAGTGTTCTGTTTTAAAATAATGTATCAATTCCAGAGGGCTTCAGTCAAACAATTTCATCATTTTATTTTCAGAATTTAAACATTTGAGCAGATTATAAAGCAATGAAAAAAGAGGCATCTGAATAGCCATATTTTATTTAATTTCTCTTTTATCTAAAACTAAAAAAATAAACCTTTTGTGAACATAGGAAATCATGCTAACTGCAGACACGCAACAAATACTAACTTTCTTCTTTATCCTCCTGCACCATGCGGTACATTCAGCCTCCACCAGTTTCCACCATTTATTTCAGTCATGTCTGTTCAGGCTTCTGAGGGTCACATTATACTCATAGAATCACAGAACTGGAAGGGACCTCAACAGGTCATCTTGTCCAGTCCCCTACACTCAAGGCAGGACTAAGTATTATCTAGACCATCCCTGACAGGTGTTGGTCTAACCTGCTCTTAAAAATCCCCAGTGATGGAGATTCCACAACCTTCCTAGGCAATTTATTCCAGTGCTTAATCACTCTGACAGTTAGGAAGTTTTTCCTAATGTCCAACATAGACCGCACTTGCTCAAATTTAAGCCCATTGCTTCTTGTCATATCCTCAGAGGTTAAGAAAGAAGAACAATTTTTCTCCCTCCTCCTTGTAACAACCTTTTATGTACATGAAAACTGTTATGTCCCCTCAGTCTTCTCTTCTCCAGACTAAGCAAACCCAATTTTTTCAATTTTCCCTCATAGGTCATGTTTTCTAGACTTTTAATCATTTTTGTTGCTCTTCTCTGGACTTTCTCCAATTTGTCCACATCTTTCCTGAAATGTGGTGCCTAGAACTGGACACAATACTCTAGTTGAGGCCTAATCAGCTCTTGTGCCCTTAATAATGTCTCTTTGAAAAATGCCATTTTTCAATCGTTTTTCCCCTGAGACTTGCTTCCCATGGGATTTTACATACCAACTCCCTCAGTTTGCTAAAGTCTGCCTTCTTGAAATCATTGTCTTTATTGTGCTTTTCTCCCTCCTACCATTCCTTAGAATCATGAACGTTACCATTTCATGACCATATTCATGGATTCTCTCTCTATTGTTCTGTATATTACTTCTCTAGGACTGGTTCGGACTATTTAGAAAAGCTGGACGAGCACAAATCCACGGGGCTGGATGCGCTGCATCCGAGGGTGCTAAAGGAGTTGGCGGATGTGATTGCAGAACCATTGGCCATTATCTTAGAAAACTCATGGTGATCGGGGAAAGTCCCAGATGACCGGAAAAAGGCTAATGTAGTGCCCATCTTTAAAAAAGGATGCGGGGAACTACAGGCCAGTCAGCCCCACCTGGAAAAATCATGGAGCAGGTCCTTATGGAATGAATTTTGAAGCACTGAGCAACATCAACCTCCGTGAAGTCAGTGGGTGACGAGGAAATTCAGTGCTTTGCAGGATTAGGCTCTATGTCTCTGTAATAACTTCTCCTCTCAAGGTGCTTTGTCCCTAATGAGCCCTTCAAAAATGAACACAATGCATCTCCCTCATATTCTCTGTCGAGTTTTCAAACCTAAAGTAACACACTTTATGCCTTTAATATGAATAAGAACACATGAGATCATCCACAGGAAGTCAGTACAGTATTAATAGTCTCAACGAGAATTCACATCATCCACAGGAAGTCAGTACAGTATTAATAGTCTCAACGAGAATTCTGTGCAAGCATCAGACCATAGTCAATGATCCCTAGGCCCAGCTGATGGCCCCTTGGGGCTGTGGGCAGCCTATACAGGAGCAGCACTGAAGTAGCATCAGGGAGTTGACTAGTACTAGAATGGCTACAGGATAAATTCAAAGCAAAGGTGGCTTAAAGCTGCCTTTTCACCCCTTATCCTCAGACGTGGGTTAAATTTAGACCCAACCAAAGAATCTGGCTCCAATGATCTATTCTACAATTATGCATGTATTACCATATGATGTTTTTATCTGTATACATACAGACATATGCACACATACTCACTGTAACAGGGCACTGGCCCTGTTACATCTCAATACAGGTCACTTGCTTGCTCCTAGTAAGGTGCCCTACAGGAAGGCTTCCTGCTCTGAGGCAGAAGAGCAGGTAGGGGGATACCCGGTCAGGGAAAGAAGAGAGCGAGGTTGATTCCATATCTGTAAGGCAAAGGGCATAAAAAGGAGACGCTTGCAGGGAGCAGGGGCTGGCTATTGGGAAAGGACTGGGAAGCCCTGGAGATGTGAGCAAAGGCAAGACTCTGCAGGGCTGTGAGGCTGCTTTGAGGTGCATGGGTTTGTTCTGAACCTTTTGTTAATAATGAAAAACCCTGAAAAGAGAATTGGAGCTGTGCCTTCAGAGTGTGATTTCACCTTCCCTGGCTGGTGTTTTCTAACTTGTTTCAAGCCTATTTCTTGGTCTCTAACAGAATCAAATATCATCAAAACAACCTACAGCTGGCTTTCTCCTTAACAGCTTATTGCATGCTGTGATGAAGTGGGACTGCTCTTAATGTTTCCTCTGAATACTGTGTGGGTACCTCAGTTTCCCCTATGCGTTTCTTAAGTCTCTAGGGGGTGAGATTGTTGCAGAGCAAAAGGCAAGTGTGCATAAATGGCTGGCATTCTGTCTCCTGGCAACTAATGGCCAGGGCCCTTCCCCCCATGCAAGGGGATAGCTAAAGGTGTTGGAGAACAAAGAGATCAGGTGACCTCCTGGCCCGGGAAAGAGGAAAAGGCCAGAAAGGAGGGGCTGGAGAGTTTCAGTCTTGGGCTGGCTGGGGAATCGTAGAGAACCCCGAGGTTGGGGGGTAAGTTCCCTACTACCCTGAAGGCCCTGACTAAGGGGGTCCTGTTTATGCCTACAAGCTCTGGTGTGGACTGTGTTCCTGCCATCTAATAAACCTTCTGTTCTACTGCCTGGCTGAGAGTCACGGTGAATCACAGGAAGCCGGGGGTGCAGGGCCTTGTCTCCCCCACACTCCGTGACACATGCACACACAGACTGTTCACTATTACAGTGAAACCAGAATTGATTATTAATTGCAGTAGCTGCCATTGGCTTCATCTTCAATTCTGCTGGTTAACTAACAACTGAACTGCTAGCGAGAACTAAATTTAAGGGATTACTGCTTAATCCAGTCAGTGCCACCCTTCAGAATTAACAGTAAAGATCCAACAAATGCAAAGCAGAAACAGGAATAAAAATAAGACTGACTGTCCTAAGCATGCTGTCTATGTACAGTAAAAAGTATTTTAGTAACCTTTTGGAAGCAATTTGTATGAAAAGTGCTAGGCATTATTATTATTATTGCACGAACTGCTAAAAATGATTGATGCTGTTCCATGAGCAACTACACAATTCTTTCTTCAAAGTTTTTTTCCTCTGCATAATATTACTGTGTAGTTTTTACTATGCAAAGACGTATATTAATAGTGCTGGCAACCTATTTCTTACAATAAAACCTTATTTAAAAATGTTATGAAAAGTAAATACTACATAAGACAATGTTTGAGAAATGAGCTGGAGTTGGAATATCAATTACCCGCTGCTACCCTTAAAAACCTACATCTTAGCAAAGAAAGATGAGAGGATTTAAATAATAATAAAAAATTCTCAACTCTGCTGAGGATTATAGATCCCCCTCCCCCACAGATCCAAACCCAGAAAGTAGAGCAAGATGCATGTGGTAAGCAGTGGAGTTAGAGCAGAAAAAAACCCAGGTAAATCTATGAGTTATTTCATTTTATATTTTCCAGTGAGTCACCAATAACCTATTCTTGCTTCCCCCCAAGTTTGTTGCATAGCTAGAAAAAGGGGGCATACAGTTGTTCACTAATCCTCCTTCACTGCCTCATCTGCTGAACTGTAAGTTAGAGGGGCAGATGTATCATCTGGGAAGTTTTCCAAATTCATCAACTCCTTGGCGCCAGTGATTTCAGTGTGCCCATTGCCAGCACTGGCTGTTATGCCCATAAAAACCTAACTCCTGGAGGAAAAGGATTAAGAAATGAGGCACTCAACAGTGGCTGCAGGTTTCTTCAGTCACAATGAACAACTAAAAGAACCACAGTAACTGCTAATGCTTTTCAGTCCCTAATACACTCAAGGGTTTTCCCAAACATCTGCAAACCGTTGTCATGAACAGGGCTTGAGAAATGTACACACACTAGCTGGGGAACTAAACATAGCAGCGAGAGGCAGATAAGAAAGACTTGTGATGAGGGCACACAGCAAGATCTGAATTTGTACATTTGTAAATATGTAGCCCAATGGTTTTAGAATCACATGAACAGTTTCTTCTCACTAATGGGTGACACAGGCTCTCAAGCCACTCCTGGTGCTTTCTGCAATGGACTCGGTCTGCCTGCTGTAATCAGTCACCACATCGGATCAACGTTACTTCTTGAAGAGCCCTTTGCTTAGAAGGCCCTATATGCATGGAAACTGCCTGACTCATTTGCAGGATTCAACAGTTTTCTTTAGATCAGAGAATTTCCATAGTAGAAACTGAAGTTTTATCAGCCAAATACAGGTCCTTTGAGCATTTTGCTTTATGCTCAGATGCAACGAGCAGGCAAGCGATCCTTGTTTTAGAGATTAACATAACGTCAACATTCCCAAGATTCTAAATGTTAAATTCACCTTACTGACTGCTCCCAAGGTGACGCTTAACGTGAAAGAGTCCCGAGCATCCACAGTTCCAACAGAAGTGAATGGGAGATGGAAGACCTCAGTACTTCTAAATATCAGGCCTTTTCTTCTGGCTACATCTATTGCAGACTCAGTTATATTTAAGATTTTACCATCACTGCTCATTTAGAAAAACTCGAGGTACTATTCCTTAATCTTATTGTGACAGGCTGCCCCCCTAGGATGCCACCCGACATGCAAAGATACCGCTGAGCCCGCCTGTTATGCCAGTTTGGGCCCCCTTTTTACCTGTCTTGCCGAGCCAGGCTATTAAGCCTCTTCCAACATACACACAGGCAGGGCCACACCCAACTGCAGAACAAAACAGACACTGAGATCAGTTCTGGGAAGGCTCAGCTAAGGGGACTTGCCCCAGCACACAAGTGTCCACTCCCTTGGAGTGCAGACCCACAGATATATTATGAAATCCCCCTCCTCCCTCAATGTGGAGGAAAGTATGTGCAACCTCTCCTCTCCCCCATTAGAAATTACAGAAACTGGGTTTAATAATAAACAGAACAAATTTAATGAACTATAAAAGGCAGATTTTAAGTGGTAACAGGGGTAGCAAACAGAACAAAGCAGATTACTAAGCAAATGAAACCAAACGCGCAAACTAAGCTAGTTTCACTAAAGAAATTGGTTACAAATAGTATTTCTCACCCTAGATATTGTTGCAGGCAGATTACAGAAAGTCTTGAAAGGCAGCTACACTGGTCTCCCTCTTGAGACCTCAGGTATTATTACTCACAAGCTAGGCGCCCTCCCAGCTTGAGCTCAACCCTTCTCCCCCCAGTTTTTTGCTTCCAGGTGTTTTTTCAGTGTCTCTTTGGGTGGGGAGGCAGAGGAGAACCATGTCACTCCCCTGCCTTATATAGCCCTTGTGTAAGGTGGGAACCCTTTGTCTTCTAGTGGAAAACCACTGGTATTCCAAAAGAGGAGGAGGAGTATCCAGTAGCAGGTGACTCGGACTCATATCTCTGATGGCTGTGGCAGCCATTGCTCGTAGGCTGTCTCCAGTGTCCACAGGAAGACTAAGCCCTTTCAGAGTCCATTGTCTCTGCTAATAGCCCATTAGCCCTGTCTGGCTTTTCCACTGTTGTACCTCAAGGGCTGGTTGGAGGTGACACCCAAAGTAACACATTTGAAATACAGATACATAGTTAATATTCCTAACTTCAGATACAGAAATGATACAGGCATACACATTGGATAATCACATTCAGTAAATCATAACCTTCCCAATGATATCTCACATGAGCCATCTTGCATAAAGTATATCTCAGTTATGTCATTCATATCATAAGCATCTTTTCATGAAGAATATGGAGTGAAACGTCACACATTCACTCACAGCATTGCTGCTAGGAGCAGAGATTGAGTGGTTTGGAGTATCAAAAAGAGCTGTCCTAAGTACTTATGTATTCTATGCTGACTTACATCCCCTTTCCAGTGTGACTGCACCGGGTGTAAATCATTTTAGAATTTGGTTGCGTGTGTACACACGTGTATTCCTATAAATGTCCGTGCAATGTCAGCAATCTAATCTATAGTTATTTTGATTTGATGTAGTTCCAACCAATGCCTTAGTTGCACATACTATGCATGTGAAAACATACCAGTTTATGACCTATATATACAAACTGAGCCCAAACCTAATTCACAGCAGATGGGGCACTTTCTCTGGCAGGCTACAGGGACCATAAACTATTAATTTCTGCAGAAGTTAAAAGTTTCATTTAAAAATAATTGTTTCTAGTCATGATAGTTGCTATTCAGAACCTCGTGGGCAGAGGTGAAACTGACAAGAATTAAGCAGCTGTTTGATAAAGCTGGGGGTAACAGCAAGTAGTGGGCCTGGAGATATTCATGGGCAAGGAAGATCCCAAAATTGAGGTGTTCTCTCCCCTCCTCCCCCCCATCAGCCAGTAGGCTCTAGTGGGGTGTGTATGTATGTGGCACAGTAGTGCAGACCTCTCCACAGCCTTCATAGCATGCAGAAAGCTTTGAAGGCAGATCAGAAAGTTCCTTGTCCCTTTGACTTCACAGAGGGAGGTGGACTATTACATCCCCAAGACAGTTTCGATTAACAGCTCTCTTTGAGAAATGTCTGACCTCTTCACATCGCCAGCAGACTGGGTGGCATGTCAGACTGGGTTCTCATTTACATCAGTGCGAAGTGGGTATAAATGCTACCAAATCTGAACGGCAGCATTTTGCATCCACACAGCACAAGTATAAATTGCAACAACAAGGTGCAAGACAAATAAGAGAGAATCAGAGACACGGTGTTTAAGAGTTTTCCTGCCCTCAAGCCTGAAAATGATAGAAGAGCACCTGCATCAGAAAGCTCTGACTCAAAGCGGAACTCTGCAGTGGGGACATGAAATGTGGCAGGTTAGGAACAAGGGCAGATAGGCATAAGAAAAAGGGCTGTGATTTTCAGCTGGAACATGCAAGCGGTGAACACCCTCCAATCACTCATGCTGACACTGCACCATTCCCAGGATGAATATTTCAGCCTGCAACAGATTGAGACCTCTGCGTGTGTGCCTCCTTTTAGTCCACTGTAATCTGACAGCCGACACATTCAGTCTCAAAAGAGGGGGGTGGGAGTGTTCATTTTAGACACTAAAAGACCATATGCAAAACAGAATTATTAATTACAGCTCTTAAAAATCTGAATGGTTTTATTGAATGTTACACTAATAAAACATTTTTCCTGTATTTAATACGCTTGTGGTATTTTGCCACACCCCAATGGGATTGGCTTCACTGAATTAAATACAGAACAACATCTAGTAATGCCTAGCAACAGGAAGAAATTCCAGCAACATAAAACTCTGGTTAGCAAAGTTTATGTAATGTGAAGATAAAAGAAAAACCCTGTGATGAACTGGGGCTATGTCTGTACAATTTATGAATTGTGATTGATATTGTGAAATTGTATTATGAAACACAGCTGTATTATGAGTGCCTAGACATCCGTGGATCCACCATCACTGACAAGCCCTGTAGAAAGTACGCATCAGACAGATACAGTAGAAGGTGCTTAGGGCGTAAAGACCCTATTCAGGTGCAAACATCTGGAAAAGTGGGTGAGCTGTTTCCTTAGAAAACCATGTTAGCTGATTCCTCGAACAGGGAATATAGGAGCAGTGGAAACGTACCAGGAGTAGAACAAGAGAGACTAGGTGAGCAGAAGGGGTTTAAATAAAGAAAAACATGGGAATAGAGGGGCCGAAGAGGAAGCATAGGGCAGGAGACAGCAAGGTCTACAGCTGCTTTTTCTGCTCCAGGAACACATGGAAGCTATAAAGTCGGATTAACAGGCTGGTGGAGGATTCCCTGAGTAATGTAACACTGCTGTAATGACTCCAACGCCTCTTACCAGCCCCCTGAATAGGGATGTATCTGGAGAAAGGGGACATTGCCCCAGTATCCCTGGATGCCAGAACAACCCCTTTGCAGATTTATGTACATTGGAGCGGACCTGAAGCTTCTCTAATCTACATCAGAGACTCATCTGTAGAGGGAAGAAAGGCAAATAAAGGTATTGTAAAGCTCCCTTTGCCTCCATTCTCTAGTTATGCTGAGCACAGTTCAGACACAGCCCAAAACCAGGGCTTATTCTGCTGAGGCTGGACTATCCTTATTGTCCTGCAATGTTCCCTATACCAGTAGATTCTTAGAGTCAGGAGAAGAAGACTGTTAGTGAGACTCTCGACACCTAAAAACCTTCTCAGGCACCTTGTTCTAGCAAACCAGACAATGAGGAAACATTTCTTTCTTGCCAAGACTTGTCCATCATTTTGTCACCCCCCTTCCCTGCCACTGGGAAGGTTGCTTACAGAGGGTGAAATACTGGTGCGTTTTAAATCAGTGGAACTTGTGATATTGACTCAATAGGCCAGCATTTCATTCTTTCTCCATCTCAATGGCAAAACGTAAAAGGGGCCACACTGATTACCGTCTGGCACTGTTGGCAAGAAAAGTTATAGGTGAAAAAAAATGTCCTTCTCAGGGCTGAGTGACTGCCTGTTCTCTTCCATGGTGGAAGATCACCCAGCCATGCAACCCAGGAGTGCTGTGAAGAGGGCAGGTCAATGGATCTCCTGGTAGCCTGTCTCTAGTCTCCGGCAGTGAGGATTATCAGTGAGGACTGCCAGCCATGCATTCAGAGAAGATTCTAAAGAAGTTGTTGCTATTTACTCAAATTAAATGATACAGCAGATTTTGTTAACTCAAAGTTCTTGTCTAACAACTGTTAGAGGCACAAGAACTAATAAGTGTCTAGCCTGTCACCTTCTGAGTCAGTGAAAAATTTAAGTCATCATGTAAAAGTACACACAATTCAGTAGGGGGAAAAGATTGCTGTATCAGTCCCAATTTTTGTACAGCATTATAATAATCAACATCTGGAATGCCCAGTCTGAGTTTCCCTTGCTAAATCAAGAAACATTAGAACTTGATAAGTTTACTCCTTCTGTTTCCTAGCTTTCCTGCTTACTCATTAACAGCTTCTTGCATCAGTAAAGTTCGAGTTGGAAGACATGTTTTTTCTATAACAAAAGTTTCAAAATTCATAGTCAGTACCTTTAGTACTAGGGCAAGTAAAAGATCATCTCACTCATATTCTTCCTTAAGACTTAGTGAAAGTTAGAGGCCTAGGATTTATTCTCTCGAGCCTCCAATCTATGATGAAATGTAACATTATCCTGTATTAAGATACCATAAAGATTCTTAAAGTTCAGGATTGTTCTGTTCCTGTCCCTTAAGCATGATGTCCGCACAGTTTTTGTACTAGTATAACTATGCGGGTTAGGGGTGTGATTTTTTTTGGTATCAGTGTAGTTATACTGTGATGCAGGCAGAACAAGTCCCAGCTCGTGCCAAGGCCTGTAGGCCTCACTGAACACTGACAAATGCAGAGCTGGAAACCAGTCCGGCTCACCTATGTGTTCAAATTGTTAACACAGGTATTAGATTTATAAAAATGTGTTGAGTCTTTAGATTTTATGAAATGCTTGTGAGTTGTTGCATGTGTTAATCTCACTTATAATAGTGGTGTGCCATGCTATAGGGTACCAGATATCAGAGGGGTAGCTGTGTTAGTCTGTATCCACAAAAACAACAAGGAGCCCAGTGCCACCTTAAAGACTAGCAGATTTATTTGGGTTTCGTGGGTAAAAAGCTCACTTCTTCAGATGCCTAGAGTGAAAATTACAGATACAGGCATAAATATATATTGGCACATGAAGAGAAGGGAGTTACCTCCTAGCTGTCTTCGAGACACCACTGACTTCCTGAGGAAACTACAATGCATTGGTGATCTTCCTGAAAACACCATCCTGGCCACCATGGATGCAGAAGCTCTTTACACCAATATTCCACATGAGAATGGACAACAAGCTGTCAGGAACAGTATCCCTGATGTAGCCACAGCACACCTGATGGCTGAGCTTTGTGACTTTGTCCTCACCCACAACCATTTCAGATTTGGGGACAACCTATACCGTGAAGTCAGCAGCACTGCTAGGAGTACCCGCATGGCCCCACAGTATGCCAACATTTTTACGGCTGACTTAGAACAATGTTTCCTCAGCTCTCACCCCCTAGCACCCCTCCTCTACTTACGCTACACTGATGACATCTTCATCATATGGACCCATGGGAAGGAGGCCCTTGAAGAATTTCACCTGGATTTCAACAATTTCCACCCTACCATCAACCTCAGCCTGGACCAGTCCACACAAGAAATCCACTTCCTGGGCACTACAGTGCACATAAGTGATGGTCACATAAACACCACCCTGTACCAGAAACCTACTGACCACTATACTTACCTACATGCCTTCAGCTTCCATCCAGGAGACATCACATGATCCACTGTCTACAGCCAAGCCTTAAGATACAACCACATTTGCTCCAATCCCTCAACAGAGACAAAGACCTACAAGATCTCTATCAAGCATTCTTAAAACTATAATACCCACCTGGAGAAGTGAGGAAACAGATTGACAGAGCGAGATGGGTACCCAGAAATCACCTATGACAGGCCAGGCCCCACAAGGAAAATAAGAGAACAACACTGGCTATCACATACAGCCCCCAGCTAAAACCTGCCTCTCCAGCGCATCATCAACAATCTACAACCTATCCTGGAAAACCATCCCCCACTCTCACAAGCCTTGGGAGACAGGCCAATCCCCGCTTACGGACAGCCCCCCAACCTGAAGCAAATACTCACCAGCAACTACACACCACACCACAGAAACACTAACCCAGGAACCAATTCCTGTAACAAACCCCGTTGCCTTCTCTGTCCCCATATCTACTCTAGTGACACCATCATAGGACCCAACCACACTAGCCACACCATCAGAGACTCATTCACTTGCACATCTACTAATGTGATACATGCCATCATGTGCCAGCAATGCCCTCTGCCATGTACGTTGGCCAAATCGGACAGTCTCTACATAAACGGATAAATAGACACAGATCAGACATCAGGAATGGTAACATACAAAAAGCCAGTAGGAGAACACTTCAATCTCCCTGGACATTCAATAACAGATTTTAAAAGTAGCTATTCTTCAACAAAAAAACTTCAAAAACAAACTTCAAAAGAGAAACCGCTGAGCTACAATTCATTTGCAAACTTAACACCATCAATTTGGGCTTGAATAGGGACTGGGAGTGGCTGGCTCACTACAAAAGCAATTTTCACTCTCTTGGTATTGACACCTCCTCCTCGATTATTGGGAGTGGACTACATCCATCCTGACTGAACTGGCCTTCAACATTGGTTCTCCACTTTGTAATGTAACTCCCTTCTCTTCATGTGCCAATATGTATTTATGCCTTTTTTCTGTAATTTCACTCCATGCATCTGAAGTGAGCTTTTTACCCACGAAAGCTTATGCCCAAATAAATCTGTTAGTCTTTAAGGTGCCACCGGACTCCTCATTGTTTTTATGCTATAGGGTAATATTTAAGTGTTTGCTTTGTGGCTATAAAAGTGTTTGCTCTACTATTGTAAACCCTCACAGGCCAGAGAGAAGCATTACCAAGTGTTATTTCCTGCCCCACAAAAGAAGACCCATAGACACCAGATAAGTCAATATGGAACATCAGTGGACAAAAGACTTTGTTGATTGCTTCCCCCACACCCATGAAGAGGAGACTTGCACAAAGATTCATCCCAGCACAGCTTGAGCTCTGGGGGAAGGGAATCACAATCCCTGTCAAGAAGAAATTATCCCTATCCTCCAGATGTTAACTATCCTTCTAGTTAGAAAGTTTTCCTAATATCCAAACTAAATCTCCTTTGCTGCAGATTGAGCAGATTAGTTCTCAGCCTACCTGTTGATTCTAATCCCACAGGAGACACAATCTACATAACTGGGAGGTAGAAAACCATAAAGCAAACTTCTGAAAGAGAGGCCTCCTCATGCCCTGCTACCATTATTTCAGGTTTCCCAGTTGCATGTGATGGTGTGAATTTTCAGGTGACAACTTCTTTTTTGCGCCAATATACCTAGAGAAGCCAAACCAAGGTTTAACAGAACTTAAAAAATGGATCAGTCAAAGAAGCAAATCCATCATGAATAAAGAAAAAAAAGATATCAAGAGTATCTGCCAAAATGTGCACAATAATCCAACATCACCCCACAGTCCAAAGATTCAAACCACAAGAGAGCCAATCACACCAACAAGAATGAGAGTCCATCTGGGAACATCATCCAAAATGAACAAGCAAATAAATAAAGCAAACCCCCACAATCCAAAGGAAATGGCAGGACTTTATATAGAGTCAGATGGTGGGGAGGTCCTTTTTAGAGCAGGGCTTCCCATTGCAAGTCTCAAGTAGGTCAGCAGTGATTTAAACTATTTTCTTTGGCTGGCATTTTGGTATCTATCTCCCATTGAAATTTCCTGGGCGCTGAGTGCCCAGTGCCCTTAGGTCCCTTTGAAATTTCCAGCCGCAATGACGTGTGTGTCACAGGGAGCACTTGCTTTGTAAAACAGCGAGACCCTTTATGAGAAGGGGACACTGCAGCTTCCCCATCCACCTGATCTCGTGATCTGGACTATCGAAAGTAAGCCACAGATCATAAACTTGCTAACAAGTAGCTTTAGCCTTTCACTCACTGGTGCTTTTATGGTGCCTTTCTGTTTTACATCTCTACAGAAGGGTGTTTTGGAAAATGAGACATTAAAACAGAAATAGGAAAGCTTTTTTAGCCCATTTTACTAATTAATATGTCAAAGCTCATAAAGAAGAACTCATCAGCTTTTCTCCAGTACTGCATCATCTTAAAGAGCTGTGTCAGCAAGGACCTCAGCAGACAGTCAATACATATTAAAAGAATTTCAAGCAGTAAATCAAAATAGAAAAGGAAAGTGGGGGAAAAAAGGAAAATAAAACACAAATAGCTGTTAGCTACCAGTACATGATTTGGGTTTTTTTATAAAATGAAGAAATGGCAGTATTTTTTCTACATCAACAGGATCTTGTAAATAATATCTTCCTCCTCCTCCTGTTATTGTTCTTCTAGTGAAGGAAAATGAAAGACAAGTTTAAGGAAGAGCTCATACAAAACTGAACTAATATTCTCTGGATTTTGACCTCTTGGATATTTGTGGGTCATTTCACATTTTTAAAGAGGCACCATTTGTCTCTCTCCCCCTCTCAACTTTGTTATCACTGAGATTTAAGGAATGAAAAAGTTTACTATGCTAAACGCAAGGGGAGGTGGAGATAAGAAAACACTCCTGCCTTCCTGAAGGAATTTTGAGGTTCCAGGTTCTTTCCAGGGCAGGCTAAATGGGACATGTCAACACACTAATTCAGGGATTCGTCTCTTTCCACTGCAATGAGCAGAATTTTCTGCAGAAAACATCTGCAGTTCTAAGAACGTAAGTAGGTTTTGCAGTAGCCTCATTCTCAGACAGGCCACGTGCACAATGAAGGTGCATAATGCCACAATAACCAGAACATATAGTCACACTCTTGTTGTTTGTGGTGCATGCAAGTGAAATAGAGGCACCTGCAGGGACACATCTTCCAATAGGAATGCTTCAGTCCTGGGGAAATCCAGGGATGTTTCTAAAATCACATATTTTCATTAGAGAATTAAAAGAGACTACTTTTTGTGGGTAAAATATACCAGGAAACAGAAATAGGAGGCTATAGCTACACATGCTTCTAATGCCTTGCCTTGGGTCATAGCTCTGAAAAAACATTTGCTTAGGCAGAGATAGACCTAGGAGACCAAAATGTGCTATCACTTCTGCACAGTAACTAGTAAATACCCTCCACACTGTAACTAGACTAAAGGATGGAAGCGTTTTCCATCCACTAAATACCAGAAGGATTTTTCCTTCAAGAGTTATTGAACCACACATCTCATAGAACTAGTCATGCTGAAGGAGAGAAGGGATAATTGCATTGATTGTCAGTATGTGATAATTAATTCACTAGAGAAATATGTTTAATTTCCTGAAGTCTAGGATAAGGTGGAATCTCTCCTTTTTGCAATGAGAAAACTAATAGGCTGTTTTGCTCCCTGAAGCAGAAATGGGAAACCTAGGAAGGGTATGTGATGGAAGATGAAACAGGAAAGGATAGCCCTGGTCTTTCAACCTTTAAGACCCAATAGTCTAAAGTGACAGAATATGTCAGGCAAACAGGAACAGTAGGAAAATAACTCCATGCTCTTGAGCTAATTTTAAATATGACTATTTGCAGGGGCCAATGCAGGAAGGTGCTTAAGAAGCTGAAAGGAGGAGTCTGTTGCTTTTTGTTTGGTTGGTTTTTTGAAAAGTGGTTTAGGCAATACTAGATGCTGGTTATCCACAGGAAAAAGTGCTTTTCAATCCTCTGCTGACAGAGTTGCTTTCCATGTTGAGGTCAGACAAATTCAAAGGATAGCAGTTGCTCTTGTCACTCTAAAATTGGCCAAAATGTCTAAAAATACCCCCAAACAATAAAAGACTTGGGACTGCTGCATCTTTCATTAGGTCATCTATAGAGAAATCTGGAGAAAGGTGTGTAAAGAAAATTGGAAGTGCTGCTTAGGAACCTGATATTCTAGGTTTTAGCACCTTTTAGCAACTGACTGCCAACAATTTATGATCTCAACAGGCTCTGTTCCAGTGTTCGTTGATAGGAAGACCCTCTGTTTATCCTTGGCAAACTGAATGATGTTGCAATATTTGTGAACCTTCTCCTGACTGGAGAAAAGGGGCACACCCAAAGACCTTTCTATCTGATGAGTACGAAGCTTTTTCATACCCAAAGGAGGGGCAGTTGAAACAAAATGTCCCTCCTCAGCTGTAGGAACAGGACATATGAGCTGATCCTCCAGTTTCAGAAAGAATATTTGAGGTACACAGATGAGAGGAGGAAGCCAGAGGAAGAATTTAAAGGGCACTTACCCTAAGTTAAGGAAATGGTCTTCAAGTATGGAATGCCTAAAAAGACAGCTGTATAATAACAAGCTACAGCAGACATGTAAGGCTGTATAGGCCAGGTACACCATAAATATGTAGAAATCTTGTTATTGACTGGTCTTTGAATCCAGGTTTTTGAAACAAAAGTGGTTGTAAGGAAATCTGTACAGTAACTCTTTGAGAACTGAATCAGGAAATCAGTGGATGTTCCATGCAGAGAAAGGCATGTCATGAGAAAAGTAGTAGTTTTCTTTGTTTAGTTCTTCTATCAGAAAGCAAAGCTGGAGCTGTCCACACATGTGAGAAGATATGGAACACAGGCACAAGCATTTCTTGTGCCAGATCAGAGAGACAATAAGTGACAAACCAGGCTCATAGCTGTTACTGTACCTAATAAGTAGAGCAAATGTTGGTCTGTGATGGACATTTCATAAAAACATTTCTCCCTAGAGCCTTGAATTTTCATTTGCTACTTTTTTCAGGGTTAGACATTGAAAGAATTTTATTGACACTAAAGAAATTCTTTTTTTTTGTAAATACTAGAACCACTGCTCTAATGGTCAAAAATGATTAGATATATACTTGTACTAGGAAAACAACAGACTTATGAAAAATTAAACTTTGTCAAATTAAATAGAAAGGTGAATTTGTTTCAGATCTTACAAACTGATGTAAAAATACAGCATCAAAACATGTAGTAAGGAACAGCACTGAATTTCGTGGTTATCTATTCTAGGTAAAAGTTCATCAGTGGATAACATGAAATTTCTAGAAACCCTGTTTCCATGTCTCCAAAGTCACATGAGTTTTTGCATCATTGTTTAATGGCTATCCTAAAAATCACAATCCTTTGGGATGCATACTTGAAAATTAATCATAGAATCGTAGGACTGGAAGGGATCTTGAGAGGTCTTCTAGTCCAGTCCCCTACACTCATGGAAGGGATCTTGAGAGGTCTTCTAGTCCAGTCCCCTACACTCATGGAAGGACTAAGTATTATCTAGACTATCCCTGGCAGGTGTTTGTCTAACCTGCTGTCATAAACAGATAGTTAAGGGTTAATGTCTCTTTTACCTGTAAAGGGTTAAGAAGCTCAGTAAACCTGGCTGACACCTGACTAGAGGACCAACAGGGGGACAAGATACTTTCAAATCTTGGAGGAGGGAGTTCTTTGTTTGTGTTCTTTGTTTTGGGTTCGTTCACTCTCGGGACTGAGAGGGACGGAACATCCATCCAGGCTCTCCAAATCTTTCTGAATCAGTCTCTCATGTTTCAAACTTGTAAGTAACTCGCCAGGCAAAGCGTGTTAGTCTTATTTTGGTTTTCTCAACCTGTAAATGTTTCTTTTTGCTGGAAGGATTTTTACCTCTGTTTGCTGTAACTTTGAACCTGAGGCTAGAGGGGGTTTCCCTCTGGGCTATATGAATCTAAGTACCCTGTAAGCATTTTCCATCCTGATTTTACAGAGATAATTTTTACCTTTTCTTCCTTTAATTAAAAGCTTTCTTTTTTAAGAACCTGATTGATTTTTCTTTGTTTTAAGATCCAAGGGGATTGGGTGTGAGGGGGGGATGGTTAATTTCTCCTTGTTTTAAGATCCAAGGGGTTTGGATCTGTGTTCCCCAGGGAAGGTTTTGGGGGGACAGAAAGTGTGCCAGACACTGGAATTCTGGCTGGTGGCAGCGTTACCAGATCTAAGCTAGGAATTAAGCTTAGAAGGGTCCATGCAGGTCCCCACATCTGTACCCTAAAGTTCAGAGTGGGGGAGGAAACCTTGACACCTGCTCTTAAAAATCTCCAATGTTGGAGATTCCACAACCTCCATAGGCAATTTATTTCAGTGCTTAATCACTCTGACAGTTAGGAAGTTTTTCCTAATGTCCAAACTCAACCACCCTTGGTGCAATTTAAGCCCATTGCTTCTTGTCCTATCCTCAGAGGTTAAGGAGAACAATTTTTCTTCCTCCTCCTTGTAACAGCATTTTATGTACTTGAAAACTTATGTTCCCTCTAAGTCTTCTCCAGACTAAACAAATGCAATTTTTTCAATCTTTCCTCATAGGTCATGTTTTCTAGGCCTCTAATAATTTTTGTTGCTCATTTCTGGACTTTCTCCTATTTGTTCACATCTCTTCTGAAATGTTGCACCCAAAACTGGACACAAAACTGGACACAATACTCCAGTTGAGGCCTAATCAGCGTGGAGTAGAGCGGAAGAATTACTTCTCGTGTCTTGCTTACAACGGTTCCTGTTAATACATCCCAGAATGATGTTTGCTTTTTTTGCCACAGTGTTACACTGTTGACTCATATTTAGCTTGTGATTCACTATGACCCCCCAGATCCCTTTCTGCAGTACTCCTTCCTACGCAGTCATTTCCCATTTTGTGTGTGCAATTGACTGTTCCTTCTTAAGTGGAGTATACTGCATTTGTCCTTATTGAATTTCATCTATTTACTTCAGACCATTTCTCCAGTTTGTCCAGATCATTTTGAATTTTAATCCTATCCTCCAAACCACTTTCAACCCCTCCCAGTTTGGTATCATCCGCAAACTTTATAAGTGTACTCTCTATGCAATTATCTAACTCTCTGATGAAGATACTGAAGAGAACTGGACCCAAAACTGATCCCTGCAGGGTCCCACTTGATATGCCCTTCCAGCTTGACTGTGAACCTCAGATAACTACTCTGGGAACGATTTTCCAACCAGTTATGAACCCACCTTATAGTAGCTCCATCTACATTGCATTTCCCTAGTTTGTTTATGAGAAGGTCATGAGCGACAATATCAAAAGCCTTACTAAAGTCAAGATACACCACATCTACCACTCCCCCCCATCCACAAAGCTTGTTACTATAATAAAGCAACTGCATCTTGTACAGTACTGCAACTTGTTTCACAGACTTGTTATTACAAGACTTTATAGTAATACTGCTGGATATAAACCTTCATTGCTAACAAAGATAGATCTTAAGCAGTTTAAGAAAAAAGCAGATCCTTTTGTTAGTATAGTGTCACTGAAAGAACAACTTCTGCAGATGAATAAATGGGAATAAAAAAACAATAGTGAAAGCTTCGGTAGGGCTGTCTATCTTCAATATTTCAGATTGTGAGAGTGGAAAACTGAAATTCTTCCAGGAGGACAAAGAGAATGAGACATTTATATTGTTCACAATTTACACTGTCTAAGTGCCTACATTGGCACATGAAAAGGTTACAGGTTTTGTCCTTTACTTATTTTAACTCACACTCTGCTCAGTGTTCAATAGATATATTTTTAAAGAAACCGTTATTGCTTTTCCTGCAAATGAGCCCAGCCTATGTATGGAACTACATACACTGCCAAGCAATAAGTAAGCCTTAATTTATCACTGTGGAAGTGAAGTTATGCATTAATTTGCAAACCTTTCAGCCACCACAGTTGCTATAAGCGAGATCCAGCTGTTGCTCACAGACTCGCTCTTTTTTGAGGGAAGGGTAGGTGAAGTAAGGTAAAAGAAAGTTCTTACCTTGTTTGTGTCCAGCCAATGAACTAACCTGGCTTTCATCTGCCACTGGAGGAGACAAAGAGAGAGAGACAGAGATCAGGAATTCCTTTAAAACTAGTAGTCTTTGAAATAATGTCAAATCATTTCAGACACATGATATACTAATTTTTTAGTTTGTAATGATTTGCATAAAGGCTTTTTTCCCCTCTCATCCACCTGGGATACCTCAGATCTAGCACCTGATCTAAAGTGTGTTAAATTCAATGGAAGCATTTCTACATTTGAAATTCAGTTGTGGACAGGGCAACTGATTTTGTAAATACCATATTTTGCCCGAAAAATCATAGGACTTTGGAGAATTGTAACATTTTCAGGTCAGAGGCCACAATCCTGGAAAAGAATCCACAACTGGGGACCCTCACATCTGCATGAAGTCCCACTGAAGTCAATGGATTCTGTGCAGGCATCAGGTCTCCTGGAAGCAGATCCCTTTGTAGGATCTGTGCTTTTTTATGTTATGAAAAAAACTGGTTTATTACTCATACCTTTACAGTCTACATCATCTTGCAAAGCATGGATCTAAATAGCCTTATCAGTCTGCACACAGAATAAATTGTGGAGAACTATTTCTAAACTTAACAAAAACTGTAATTTTGCATAGTAAGTATACTTCAGTTTATTATCAAACACTCATGAAACTAATTAAAACATTCCCCCAGAAGCTTGTGTGGAAAAAACAATCACCTTTTTAAAAAAAGAATTTTATGCAAAAGAACAAGTGCTAATGTAATGTTAAGGCTCATGAATCTAGCAGAGAAATGAGCATTAAGGCTGATAGCTTATCCTTAACTCTTCCTGCCTAGCCACCTCTTTGAACTTATGCCTGGTCTCCCTTTACAGCATAACAAATTGTCAAGCCATACAAAATATAATACAAACTGGAATTTATTATACAACCTTCCCTGTAGTGACCACCATTAAAAAGTCAATGTTTACCCACAGTTGCAGGAAAGACCACAGAAAGACTTGTAATACAAGAGAAACTTCCTATTCTCGCTATGTGGAAAAGCTGTAGAATCTTAGATACCACTGTGTGGTAAATGTAGGTAAATGACAAAATTGAACAGCAACTACTGTACAATAATTTCCAGTATTGTATGTAGCCATCAGACCTGGCTTGATGTTTAAGTCTCAATGGAGATCTAAAACGTAGGTAAATATCATCCCAGTTTTACAAATGGGAAACAAAGGAACAGACTGGTAAAGCGTCTTGCCCAAAGTCAGCGTCAGATTCAGCATTAGAATCCAGGACGCCTGATGCACAGGCCCATGATGAAGTCACTAGACCACTCTGTCCCCCACACTCTCAATACACACCGCCCACATTCCACATCAGTAAAACAGACAATTTAATTTGGACGACTTTATGGGGAGAGACTTATGAAAAATGACTGGGACTATGTCTCCACTAGAGAGCTTACAGCGGCACAGCTGTAAGATCGCTCATGACGTAACCCCTTTATGTGGATGGGAGAGAGCTCTCCTGTCGACATAATTTAACCGCCCCCAACAAACAGCAGTAGCAATGTCAGTGAGAGAAGCTCTCCCACCGACAAAGTGCTGTACACACCATCGCTTTTGTCAGTGTAACTTAGGTTGCGCAGAGGTGGTTTTTTTCACACCCCTGAGTGAGCAACATACGTTTTGCTGAAAATAAGTGGTAGGGAAGCCAGGCCCTAGTAATCTTTGTCAATGTCTGTATAAGTGCAAAGTATTGTTGAGGCCAGGCCGAAGTGGGAAGGGAACACAAAAAGAGGTGTGGGCTCCACGGCCTATGCTCATTCTTTAGGGCATATGGTCTCTGGAAGAGATGACAGAGAGACACACACATTTCACTACCCAGCTAAACAGCCCTCAGAACTCAAAAAGACTGGAAATGAGTTTCCTGCATGATATTTCAAACTGTGCCTCCCAAAATATCTACCTTCAAGCTGGAAGTAAGCATGGAAAACTTCAGTCCCAAAGGTTAATGTTTTGACAAGTTATGATTGTGTGAAAACAAGGGATTATAATGGAAACTGATTTGCAACCTTAATTATAGCAGTCACTAATGGCAACCGCTATAATATATGGTAATTACCTGAAGCAGGTTGTATTACAGTACATGGTAACTATAAAAAAAAAGATACCAAGATTCATAGATTTTTTTTTTAAACTCTGTTGATGATTGGATTTGCCTGAGAGAGGTTTATATTATTAAAAGGGATAAACCCATTTAACTCAAGCATACCTTACATACTGGCTTCACATATTAAAAATTAGATTTTAATATTGGAGGGAAAGAGGAAGAGTGAAATGATTATAAACTGGAAAATCTTACAAAAAATACATCAGCTTGCCCTTTGTCTTTGAGAAAGTGGTTTAAACATTCCCCAGACTTCACTGGGAAACACACTTCAGTCATGATTTCAGCTTATGTTCATAACTTTACATATAATGTTATAAACAGGCACTTTACCATGATACTACTGATCAGCAAGTTATGACTTTCCAAATGATATCTCACAAGGCATATATTGTAAAAAGATTATTACAATAGTGTGCAGGGTGTGAATAAAGGGGTGTATTCCATCATAATGCCTCACATCTAAGAAAGATAAAAAAACATTAATAAGCTGAGTCCTGTACAATAATGACAACATTCATTTTTCACTTGTGTTCTTTTTTCCTCAGCAAGACCTAGCCACACGGAAAGTTTTATTTTTAAATTTCAGCCACTGTTGGAGTATCTCTGCAGAAAGGCATCTGATTTTTTTTTTTAAGTTGGGGGAGGGAAAACCCTCTCTCGAAATCACTACTAATTCAATAATGGCTGGACTATTTTTGAAGAAACATTTAGAGAAGAAATTACCTCTGAAATCATAATAAAGACTAACCATGGAAAGTTTCAGCCCAAGTGAAAAATGCCTGAGAATGTTCTGAGCATCTCAAGACACCAGTGCATACAGAAAAACTTCACAGAACAAAAATTCAACTCTAACTTTCCCTAATGAGAATGCTATATATACATATATATGTTTTTAATGTAAGAAAGTTAAATGTGATAAACTACAAAAAAACTATTTATTTCTGGGACCAGGAAGTAAGGAATGGGGAGCAAACAAACAAATGGAAATGAGCAGTATAAAGATGTATTACTTCTGAGGGAATTCTGCACCACTGCGCAATGCAGAATTTTGCAGAAATTAACATTGTGCGTGCAGAATTTTCTTTCCCCCACAGAAATGGGCTGCAGTTCTCCTGGCAGCCATTAGGGGCCTCTGGACCCAGCAGAGCCCAGCTCGCAACTAGAAGACACTGCCAGAGGGAGGGAGAGGGTTCATGGCAGCTGCAGTTCCCAGCACGCCCTGAGGGAAGGAGACGGTGGTGCACCGCAAACTCCACACAAGCCCTGGACCCAGCATCAGGCTGTTTCTCCCTCTAGATCCCTGGGCTCTGGGTGGGGAAGGGGGGCAGGTGTCTGGGCTGGGGGGGGGGCACAGCTGGGCTCTGGGGGACAAAGAGTGGGTGTCTGGGCTCTGAGGGGGAGGGGATGTGGGTATCTGGGCAAGGGGGGCCCCACGTCTGGGCTCTGGGGTGGGAGAGGAGGGGTTGGGTGTATTGGCTGGGGGGAGAGGGAAGACCATGTCTGGGATCTTGTGGGGGAGGGATTGTGGGTGTCTACCCGCCCCAGCTGGGCTCTGGGGGGATGGGAGGGGGGCAGAGAAACAGGGACTGGGTTGTCATAGGGGTTTCTTTAACTCTCTATTCCTTGGGAAATGTTTGCGTATGTCTGTGTTGTTACAGACATACTTGCTGACAGGTATTTTGAAATAAATTACCAAAATAATTGAAACTGGTGTGATTACGTAGTGTTATTTTGACAATTAAAGTTTGCAGCATTTTAAAATATTGTGTGCAGAATTTTTATTTTTTAGGCGCAGAATTTTTATTTTTTTGGCACAAAGATGATACTTTCTGTTGCTGAATTAAAAAAATGAGACATACATTTGGATCATTGTAGGATACATCTATATAATGTAACGATTATTTTCATAATATGCATTATTCATTTGTCAGTTATCTGCACATCTCAAGAAATATATTATAACTAAGGCTAAGATTTTGTCACGCATATTTTTAGTAAAAGTCACAGACAGGTCACAGGCAATAAAGAAAAATTCAAGAAAGCCCGTGACCTATCCGCAACTTTTACTAAAAATATGCATGACAAACTGGGAAGCTACGGGGTCCCCATACCACTCCAGGGGCCCCAGCTCAGAGCTGCAGGGTCTCCTCACCACCTGTGGCTCCAAGCTCTGGGGCACCCCAGCCGCCCGTGGCAGCTCTGAGCTTTGAGGCATTCCCGTCACCTGCGGCAGCCTGGAGCTCCCGGGGGCCCTTCTGCCCTTGGGGGCTGGGAGCTCCCGGGGAATGCCCACCACCCGCAGCAGCTGGGAGCTGCGGGGCACCCGAGCTGCCTGCAGTGGCTCTGAGCTCCAGGGCACCCCTAGCTCCTGCAGTGGCTGGGAGCTTGGGCCCCCCCCAGTTCCCGGCCACCACCTGAAGTGTGGGGACCCTGCAGCTCCCAGGCACCGTGGGCTCAAGTCACAGAGGTTTCTGGAAGTCACAGATTCCGTGACAAAATCCTAGCCCTAATTATAACTGGTGAAACCAGCCACTTGTTTGCAGCCAGCACCTGCAATGCTCATTGAAATGTAAGTGACTAGTAAGGACTATAACCACTTAATACAAATGTACAGATCTGGGGACTTTGCAAGACCCATATGATCATCCTCTGATGACAGAAGATGGCATATTGCTAACAAGCAGAAATCTCTCCAGTTAAACACTCACAGCTAGCATTACTCTTTTTACAATGCCAACACTATGTCAAGGGGTGGAAAAACTCTGTAACATGAATATGCAATTATGTTAAGATTTCCAATATTTCATGTTGAAATGCTTGAAATACAGCAGCACTCTAGAACATGATGTAATGTTTAGTATAAGTAGAAGTAGCCATGATGGTAAAAATGCTTGTCTACTCCCTTCTATTCAGTTTTTGATTGGCCTCTCCATGCCACGCGCAAGGCAACCAAGTTATGTGTTTTACATCAATGTTTTTCTTTTCAGTGGAGTAGCATGCAGCGCATATTCTAAATAGGGTCATAAGAGTTTTGCTTCTCTGGATACAATAACACTTTCCTTAATGGCCAGTAAATTAATTTCAAACAGTTATTTAGAAAATCAAAATCAATGCATCTGCCAATAGTGATAATCAATGTTCCTCCTTTTTTGCCGATCAGTTTCAGCACCATAGCTTTCTTTTCTCAAGCTAATATAAAGCTGTTCTGTACAAAAAAATCAAGTTGTTCTTCTTTACCAAAAGCAGGGTATTACTATTTTAACTTACAGTGCCTCTTTAATTTACATCATGGTTTTTGCACACGGACTGATACCTATTTAAAAAAACCCTTTAAAAATGTGTAAAGGCTACAGTACCATACTTCTTGTGAACAAAATGACATGCTTTTGAAGAGCAGTTTTGCATTTCTGATTATAAAAATAAAAAAAAACCAATAAAACATCAAGGAATTTCCTGGAAAACTAATTCCTCAAACAACATTCTGTGTTTGAGAAAGCCTAACACAAAACTTTTTATAATAAGCAAATTCATTAGCAAGGACCTTACTCCCTAGTTACATACACAAACGCGGCTTACAAGCTTTTTAGAATCTAAATAAATTACTTTTTCTGATCTAAACATATTACAGTAATACAAGGCAACAAATCGGTCACTGGCTTTCCAGATGGATGTTATCCTTACACAGCCCTTTCAGCATAATAAAGACATAGCACTATCAATTAATTTTAGTCAATGATCATGCCAATGACATGACTCTCTTGCAGCTTTTTTTTTTTGGTGCAGTGGCTCCCAATCTAGATGTGGGAGTAAATTACTCACAGGGATTGTGTCAAATTTTGGCTTTCAACTATCACTTTGAATGTTTTGCTAGCTATTTCATTTATTTTTTGGAATCCCTCTACTACATTTTAGAAGTGCTGGGGACTTTTATCCCCTCTGTACTGGGGAGGATGGTTTACTGTTACATAGTAGGATACAAGCTGAAAACTCAGATCAGTTCCCTAATCAGTCGTATTTCATACCTCTTTTCCTCAAGAATTTTCTGTTTCTAGTGATGCTCTAAAGTAGGCAAGGGCCATATTACATTTTGAATTGTGATCATGGGCCAGGTCTACAAAGTGAGAGACATAAATTATCCGCAGTCCATAACCATTCTCCCCTACTGATAACAATGGGCCCGATCCTGAGAGATGCTGAGCACTGGCTAGCTCTGCTCACTTTAATGGGAGTTACAGACACTCCACACCCTTCAGCATGAAGACTAATGGGAGGTTTGCACAAAGACGGAGGATAAAGTATGGCTTTTAAGTAGTAACAAAGGGCATTATTTTCCAAAGTGCCTTAATATTTGGGTGTCCAATGTGAGCTACTTAGAGCCTGAAGCATCAAGGATCTGAAAGGCTTCTCAGATTCTTTTTCTCATCTTTACTACTTTGCTCTAAACTGTTTTTTAAGAAAGATTGTAATTAACTTGACAACTTCATTCAGTTATGTTCCAAGAGCTTCCCTGACATTGTAGATTCAATACATCCCACACTTTGGCACAAGCCTCTATTTGCACCAACGATTACTACTAAAGAACTGACTATATACACTCTGTGCTGTACAGTACACAGGGACCACATTTCTATTTTTAAATTAAAGCTTTTTATTTGGCAGCATACAGCATCATTGTACCATCACAGTCGCCAAATTCTTCTTTTTCTTTTAGTGGCACATCAACTTCATTCTTCAGTGTTACACTGTCAACTGAGGCCATCCCCCTTATTTCACACCTTTGTTGTGTAGCTAAATACCTTATATAATCATTTAATTGTTTTCTATTGTTGGGGTTAATTCCTATTTAATCAATGCGTGAGGAATAGATTTATGTTGTAGGTAGGTAATCGTGTAGGAAAATGTAGGATAATATTATAGGGGTATAGGATTGATATGCATATATTATTGGTAAGAGTGTGTTAGGTACACAAGTAAGGTAAGACTGTAAAGTGAGACCTGTCAAATTTCAGCTTAGCCACATCAGGCCTTAGGCCTGAAAGAAGTTGACATAACTAGCTGACCCAAGGGTAACGCTGTACTGGTAAAGTTGCAAGATTATCATGAAAGATGTGTTAATGGGTGACGTTCAGGAAAATATGCAACCTCAGGCCCGTCATTACTGCAAGTTGCCCGATGGTAACATCATGGGAAATTCTGCAATGACTGCAAGTTACCATGGGAACTTATTATGTAAATGTTAATGAGGACATGGGGAACTCAAAATATAGGCAATGGAAAGCGGGGTGTGGAATTTATGGGGTGTGGAAGTCCTGATAAGGGAAAGGGTTGGAACTATCATGCATCTGCATAAGGATTACAGGTGTGAGTAACAGAATAAAAGGGTTCCCTCAGCATCAATAGGGAAGAAAAATCCATCAGGAGACCTTCCACAGATGACCACCCGATGAGAGATCCACCCATCTCAGTGGTACCATTGGGGATGCATGTCTGAAAACATTGATGCTGGACATTTTATGGTAATCCTCCATCTTCATTTATGTATCTAAAACATTGATTATCTGTGTATATGGTTTTTAATAAAGGGAAGATTGATAACTTGTGAATGTTATTGTGGTCACTGCTATTGCTCCCAGTGTGCTCCTACAGTCTCCAGACCTAATGATATTTCTTTTAGTGGTTGTCACCCTGCTAATTCAGATATTGCAGCCCTTAGGGAGCTCAAACCTTTGGCACAGGCTGCTATAGTTTGACATACCATTGGCAATATCAACCCATCAACATTATGAAGGCTACAGTCGCCTTTTCTAATTCTCTCTAACCTCTACCGAAGCAGATGAATCTTTCTAATGAAACACAGTACAACATTAATACTGATCTAGCTTGACTATAAACCTACACTATGTCATTATCACTTCTCCTAGGCTCCCAGAGTTAATCCAAAAGTTCATAATCAAATCTCTCATTTATAAGTTAGAGCCACTGGGAGGGGAATAAGGTTTATAATGCAATTATCTTAAAACTGATCTAAAATTTAAACTTGATTACCACCAGTCCCTTCATGTTCACAACACCAATACATGCATATAATTAATTTGTTCTAATATTTGAATTGTCTAAATCAAGTAACTCCAAATTTTACAACAGATTGGGGTTCATTCTCTAATTAGAAATATACGAAGGCATTCAAATGTTTTCCTAATTTTTGAGAACACAGTAGCATCCATTTCTAATATTTCACACTGTAATCTGCCCTCAGAACATTTTACAGCATTAAAAAGTTACTTTTGATGTGAGCTGGATGCATTTTGAGATGCTGGTTAATACTTTGTCCCCCAGACAGCCAATTATGTATTATAATTTTGCTTAGCCCCATATTAGCTGAAAGGAGAGTCTGACTTTTATTTTAAAAAAAGTCCTGCCCTCCAATGGCTGATTTGGCAAATTAATAAGAATTTGGGTACAACTTTAAGAAAGTATATTAGAAAGCGGTGATCCTCCAGCATGCCTTCAATCTCTTAATTCATGCTCTAAGGAACTTGACTAGGTTTTAAACTTGCTCGCAACCCAAACACGTCTGATTTATATTCTGCAGTGACTTATTCACCAACACAGAGTCACTTTCTTCTATTTGGTCTCCGTAACAGTCAGCACAGATCTTCCCCTAAGTATCTTTTCATCCAACCAAGACATTCCTCCATTTGAGAAATAATTATCTCCACTACCACTCTGTCTGCCCCTAGCTTAGTTACTTCCTGGGATCTCGGACTTCTATCTCAGTCTCCCAAAGCATCATCCAGTTCAGAGCAATCCAATAAGGTAACTCATAAAGATACTATTTCCCATACCCTTCTCAAAATTGTGAGAAGCCAGTGTTTTAGAGATGACTTGAAAAGTCTCATCTGTAACCTACAAAATCCTTCATTGTCAAAGAAATGATTATTTAGCTAAATGTTTGCCTCCTTGCAGAACATCCCATACCCTGTATTTTAGCATATAATTTAATAATTATCCCACAATACATAAATGGAGTTGGCTAGTGTCTCCACTAATCATGCCACAAGGTTAAGGAACTCTATGAATATGCCTAATGATGTTATAACAGCTAATTTTCACCCCAAATTTAAAAACAGGTGAAAAACCTCCCTGTTTTTCCAGGTCATGCAGCCTAACCAACTGAGGTTTGCTTGTTGTAGAAAGGTGTTCTGAGCAGCACCACAGGATACTAGTCATGGGTGTTGTGTTGCACATAAAAATGATATCTTTAAATATCTAAGTCTACAGAGTATTTTGCGTGAATTGATATACAACAAAATTGCTATACACTAATATCCTTCAATTTCATGTGGCTGCAGGTAAAAGGAAACGACACTTTCATGTTTTGCATACAGTTCCCATGGATGTAGTTTTTACAGTATATTTATGCAAAGCCTAAGTTATTCCTGTGCGTAACAATTTATGGAAATCAAAGGGGTTTATAAGCAAACAATAAAACACTCCTTTTTCTTTTAAAGCACACTCATTTTCACCCTCCAGGTCAACAGCAGCAACAAAAAAAATCCATGTTGCCATATATTATTACTTTTGGGAAAAAAATACAGTTGAGGGGGAAAAAAGCTAGTGTAAATGGATGTTGGTGAGTTATTATGGTAGTTATTTTCTATACAACTGTGTGGGGAAATGTGCATGTATAGAATGTGGTTAAAGGAGAGGGAAAATCATTTTTTCAATGAACTGATTGCTGCCTCTCCTTTCTCATCTGCCATTATCTTTTGAGATAAGTGTCTGACTTATTTGTGAAAAGGAAGATACAACATATTTTCATTTCTACACTTTTCAATTTGTTGTGCTGGGGTTTAGGTTTATAAAGGTACATGATGCACAGGTCTAAATTTGGTCAATAACCTAAATCTAATTGCGCAAGCATCAGGATCAGATTTTGGCTGGCCTTGCAGCGGTGTCTGGAAGCAAGACATAAGGAGCCCTCCTCCTCCTTGCACAACAGAGCAAGGGGCATCACTCATACCAAATGTGTGCACACCTACAGCACAAGGAGCGGTTCCACAAGGAGCAACAGACTCCACAAAAGGGGAAAGGTCATGCTGTCACCCTCCTCCTGCACTAACTGTTGGACTCAAATCAGAGCAGAGGAGGGAAGGAAACATATACCACACCTTTCAAATGGTAGCGTTGCTCTCATGTAAGCTCCCCCTATGCTCCTGGAGGTATTCTGGCTCAGTCACCACAGAATCAGGCAGAATGTCATTAGGATCTGCTGGGGGCTTGGAAACCCTCTGTATCCTGCCGCTATAGTGGTGGCAATAAAAGGTTTGAGAGATCCCTTGACTTTTACTCTACAATAATGGAGGCTAGGGCCCTGAGCCAGACACACTTTCACTCCCCTCCCTGAAAAACAGTATCAGCACACTTGCTATGTAGATTTTTCTCAGACTTCCAAGGATGTAAAATTTAATTAGTATTTCCAACAATAAACACTTTAATCACTGCTAGGGTATTCCAGTGGAAACTAGGTACCCTACAAGTAACTGGGGGCTTCTCCAAATATATAGGCTCCATAGATCCTCATTTTTGAAGTCAAATGCTATACCACATGCACCTCAGAGTCATTATTAACCTTGAGTCAGACCACATGATTCATCGCATGTGCATTACAGAGACTGCATCAACAAAAACAGGTACCAGGGTCCAACCCCCTTAGTTCCTGCCCTTGTGTACAAACAGCGATGGAGACAGAAATTAGGAGACAGCAATACAGTAAAAGACGAGTAGCTACTGCTAAGTAATCTCTAGCTTTACCTTCATACGTGCAGCTCCCTCAACTGTACAGAGGAGACTGAAAATGACAAAGTGATGCTGTATATTAAGTCCCTTATATTATTTGATCACTCCCTCTTATTTCCTGCTATTAAGTCTCAGTGATTAAAGGTATTAGTAATGATTTAACTTAATTTGTATTGCCACAATTGGAAAACAGACTAGTTTTCCACAAAGGTTTTCAGACCTACAAAAAAAAGTAGAAGAGAAAGGAAAACAACGGTAGTTTCAAGCATGATTCTACTCAGAAAAGTGAGTATATAATAACGGCATATTCTTACTCAACAGAATTGATCCTTGTGTAGATATCAGCTCATTTTAGAGACAAAAAGGTTTTTACTATTTCATAAACTTGTTAGCCCCACAGTGGAAACCAAATGAGAGGTAATGAGCTGGGCTCTGCTCTTTCTTGTGTCACCAATAGAAGTGTTTACTAATTTCCAATTACAGGTCTAATCAGTGACACCTGGGCAACTGCAGTGACAACTATGTAGCTGCAATGGGCACGTGAACAAACAACAAAAAACAGCTGAAGTAGACTATTGTTGATACCTGGAAGATGTCTCCCTTGTGTAACTGAGCTGAATTTTTCTACATATAGCCTATCTTGCAGACGTACTTCTGTGTGTGCAATAAAAGCTAATGGTAAGTACACAACATACTTTAATAGAACGACTGCACAGAAATCCAAACTATTATTACTGATATTCACATTTTAGTAAGTGTCTGCAACTTTCTGTGGATGACTGATGTCAGTGTCCCAGTTTCTTTGCTATTTCAATTAACTTGTACCTGGGTTTTGCTGTAAGTAAACTGCACAAAGAGAACACTGGTACATAACAAGGCTATGATACAGCATCATTTAAAAGCATATACTAGTAAACTTTTGAAAGCATCAGAACATTTGCATCTAATATCTCCAGCCTCGATGACTAGCAAGGTGTAAACTCTCAAAGGGGGACAGAGGAATAAACGTAATCATATTCCACAAGCAAGCATTTGACCTAGCCTCTGCAGCTAAATAGCAATGAGGTGGAGAACTGCACAAAACTCCCAGTAGCTCTGCTAGCTTAACATTGGCAAAATGAAGTCTTGAAAGTTTTTGTTGCTGTAACATGAGTCTCTTCACAGAAGGTGTCAGTTTACACAGCCTTAGGACAGAAACAAATTTCACTCTGGACTACATCCCATATGCAAGCGAGAATGTGTGATTTACCAAGGTCTGATTTTCTTGGGACATAAAAACTAAGTACCCACTTCAACTCCAGCTTGTGTAAAAGGCTGCCCTGGGAGGGTCATGGTTTAATAAACGGTAAGACTCCTCTTCTATCATGGTGACGGACCTGAGGGTCTGTCCTTCTAGACTAATGGAGCATATCATATTCCAGATGGCTTTGAAGAATACTATTTTGCCGACAGATCACACTAACCACTACTAGAATTTTATAATAACCATATGTCCTTGACTTTTGATGTTGTGGCTCCTAAATGACCATTTGCTGGATCCGTAGCCATAGGTCGATACAGTTTTTTAATTATCTGCAACAAATGAAATGAGTTAGAAGATGGCTAGAATACCAATGGTAGACTGATAGTGACAAAGCATTTTTGAAGTCTCTGTCACTGCTGTACAGGAGGCAAAGGAGATTGTCTTTGTCTCTACTCCCATAGCGTCTGCAAACTCTCAGATAACAGATCTTTTGGAATGGTGATTAGCCTAGTTAAACTGCACAGTATTCACTATCAGAGCTGAATATTTTTCACTGAAGAATTTTCATTATACTTTGGAAATAAAATTAGTCAGATCACAACTGAGCTGTCTGCCTCTATGGAGATGAGGCAGGGGTTTTTTGAAATTACAAATACTGTTTCCTCTGCAGTTTCAGCCAGGATTGCTCACCTTGATTCTGGGAGGTGCTCCAGATTACAACCTGTAATTTGGACCCTCACCCATCCTCGTGGCCAAGGAAAGCAAGTAGGGAAGTACTGGGGCTCAGTACTGGCTAAGACTGTTCCCTATGGGATGAGGAAACATGGAAGAGGGAGTAGGGTGTGACTTATTTTTAACCAAGTTCTTGTAAGACAGCTAATTCAGAAAACCAATTATTGACTCTGACAGTCTTCACAGCTATCCATCTGGATGTAATCTGCCTTTTCTGAGGGAAACTATGATCTTTTTTCAATCAGGTCTCCTTGACTTCAAGTCACACAGGTTTCAGGCCCGGGAACAAGACAGTAAAAGGCCTGGCTGATGACATGCTAACAATGGATGAAGGTGAAGTATTCATGACAGTTCTTTTGTGTATCAGCAGTTTTTGATGCCTCTGATCAACAGATATTATGGGCTCATCTGTGGTACCCAACAGGGCAAGTAGAACTGCTATTGTCTTTGTGAGATACCCCAGTAGATAGTTTTGGACAACTGGTTTTGTGCTCTAAGGACTCTGTCGTGAAGGATACCTCAGAAATAAATTTTGTCACCCTCCCGTTCAACACATATGCAAGTTAGTTGAGAGGGACAGTGAAGGGACATGGGCTGTGGTGTGTTTGAATAATGCCAACATCCAACTCACTGTTCTCCATGCTTGGCCTGGCTTGTGCAATGAAGCAAATGACCCAGTCTCTTAAGAGATGGGAGCATGGAAAAAAGAGAGCTGGTTCCAGTTTAATGAAGGAAGAATGCAGTACAATGTTGGTGCGAAGGGAGAAGCAGCTAGAAGAAGTGCTGAGGATAGTATTGGAACCCTGGATTTAGGCAGTATGTCTGACAATTAACAGTTTGGTGTTGCTTCTGGGTGCCAGGCGGAAGCAGGGCCGGCTCCAGGCACTAGCTAAGGAAGCAGGTGCGTGGGGTGGCCAACACAAAGGGGAAGCACTCCGTCCACTATTGGGGAGGCCCGTCCGGGTCTTCAGCAGGAATTCGGCGGCAGGTCCCTCAGTCCCTCTCTTCCTCTTTGAGCTCTCGCCGAAGTGCTGCCAAAGAGGAAGAGAGGGAGTGAAGGACCCGCTGCTGAACTTCCGCTGAAGAATGGAGTGACTCAATTGGGGGAGGGATAGCTCAGTGGTTTGAGCATTGGCCTGCTAAACCCAGGGTTGTGAGTTCAATCCTTGAGGAGGCCACTTAGGGATCTGGGGCAAAAATTGGTCCTGCTAGTGAAGACAGGGGGCTGGACTCAATGACCTTTCAAGGTCCCTTCCAGTTCTAGGAGATTGGTATATCTCCAATTATTACCTATATATTTTTTTTTATTACCTAGCTACCGCTGAAGAGCTGCCGATCAGCTTTTTTTTTTTTTTTTTTTTTTTGCTGCTTGGGGCGGCAGAAACCCTGGAGCCAGCCCTGGGTGGAAGGATGTGCCCAACATAGTTATGTCCTCTGGGCTGGGTGATCTTTCTGATGCAGACCTTGCTGCAGTTATCTGTGCCTTTGTCATCTTGAGATTAGGCTATTGTAACGTATTGTACATTTGACTACCCCAGAGACTACTCAGAAACTGTTTCACTAGTGCTCCATGTTCTGTACTGGTTGTATACAGAGAGTTCAAAATGTTGACACAGAAAGCCTTAAATGGTTTTGGATCTTGCAACTGAAGAGACTGGTTCTCTCTACGATGTGACACTGCGGCAATTTTATCCATGTAGTGACCCAAATTAGAGTTCCCTGGTTTAAACGGGAAAAAGCTGCATAAAAGACATGTTTGTAAAGGTTCCTCAGAGACTTCAGTATGTCTAATCTCACTCCACAGGTCTATTAGGGTTGCCACCTTTCTAAAAGCTGGTAACTAGACCCTCGAGGCTTCGCCCTGTGCCCCACCTCTTCCCTCAAAGGCCCCACCCCTGCTCTACCTCTTCCCCCCAAGACACACCCCTTCTTCACTTCTTGTCCCGCCCCTCCAAGGCCCTGCCCCTGTTGCTCACTTCCTGTCTACTATGAAAATGCACATATATTCTGGATAAAAAAATCAGAACACAAAATACTAAGATAAATCTGCACTATGTCAGAAGGAAATACAGTGCGACCACCATTTAAGAAGCTTTAATCTGTTGGCTGTGTGTGCGTCTAAATAAACCATTTATGATCTATTTAAGGCCCTCATTCAGCAGAACACCTATGTGCACGCTTAGCGCCACACCAGTGGAATTACTCAAACCTACTGGATCAGGGCCTAAATATGAAATACCCAGAAAAAGAGTGAGATGTGCCATACAGAAGAAATATAAAAAGTTTAACTTGGTTCCTGATTCTTTGAGTTTTAAAAGGCTTGGAGAGTTTTCTTCTTGCTACTGCTAAAATACAACTCAGTTTTCCCCATAGAAAAGTATTTGGGTAAAAACAAAATAATAAATTTAAAAAAAAAATCAACCCTTGCACAAACAGTTTGCTAATATTGTGAAAACAATTTTCTCTGTTTCACCCACACTGCAAAATTTTCTGCACAGCTCTGATGGGTAGTGGACCATAACCTTACGCCTATGAAAACCTACTGCAATGTTTTGATTGTTCAACTTTGTTATTGTCAATGATATTGTCCTAAGAAAATCAGCTGTTTTCTAATGCAGTTTTGCAATTGCCTAAATTCTATCAGAAAACAATATGTTTATTGTTTTGTTATAAACTTAGACATGCATGGACTGTTTAAAGACATAACTCTGGCAATTCTTCTACCTTATTTTCACAAAAGCTCTCTTTCCCTCAGCTGAGATTTCAATACAATGCATGACAACAAAATGATATTTGGGGGAAAAATATGCTTAATTCAATAACTATGGTAATTGTGATTAGATGTTATAGGAGGCAGACTATTGTCCCCACCACAGCAGCTCTGCTGAAGAATATGCTCACTGATCTATGTGTTTAAGTAACAAAAGCAGAAAATAAGGAGATACTGCAGATGTGCTATGGCAAAAACGATGACCTGATGACCCCACCTCCCCTCCATCTTACCAAGATCCATGCTTTTGGAGGTTTTCAGATTAATTGATTCAGGCTGCTTGGCTGGTGTCAAAGATCTGAAGTTGATGTTCTGATCTGTTAAATATGCTGCTGAATCCACTACAGAGCTGTGGAAAAAGCCATGCAAAACATTGAGGCACTAATACAAAACCAAGTGAAGTAATTAAAACTTTCACAATATAAATGTATTTTCCCCTCCAGTTGTTTGCAATCATGCATCTTAAATCAATCTCTGATTGTCACGTTTCTTTTGTGAGATTTAGCACCTCTACTCACATGTATTTAATTATATATATTTGAATAGAGATTCTTCGTGAAGATAACTGCTGTTTTTACACGCTTAATATTTAAATATGATTTTATTTAACAGAACAGAAGGGGAAATATCCAGTGCCAACAGTCTTGTTTTCTCTTCTGCTGAGCTCTATTTAACTACCTCCTGTCTGAATTGTTTACCAAATAGGTTGCACAAAATGCAGCCCCTGCTCCTGGTTCACTCTCGCTGACATGTCAACAATCTATGTGAATGATGGCATTTTAAAAGACCACCACCACCCATCGCCATTTCACAGAAGCTCACCATAAATAAACCTGCATGGAAGAGCAAAATTCTGTTTCACAAAGGACTGAGATTTGAAATTTGGTTCAGTTTAGAATTGGAATGAAACCTGAAAATTTCAAAATTCTCTATGAAGGAAAATTCTCCCCGCCTGCCCCCCCAAAAAGCAATTTTGGCTCAATGAAAACTTTGTTTTCATTTTGATTTTATATTAAAACATATAATTAAAAAATTTAAGATAATTTCAAACAAAAAGTAATTGCAAAATGAAAGACGTTTCATTCAAAGACTGTTGAAAAAGGATGTTTCAAGAATTTGATTCCTCCCCCCCCGCCCATTTTTCCCTGAAAGGGAATTTCAGCAAGACAGACACAATTTTGCAAAGCATTTCAATTTAGTTGCAACTGCATTTTCTGACAGAAAATGGTTCCAAGTTTTTCTGACCAGCTCTACTCTCAGTTTCAATGTCAGATGATCATATCCCAAATATTTAAAAAGAGAAATAAGCAACAATCTCTCTCTTCCTCCCTTCCTTCCCAGTCTGCAGGAGATATATAGCCAAAGCAACTGAGGATCTGGCCCATCGTTTGATTAGTTTACAAAGGATTTTGTTTGCTTGTTTATGTTAGTTTGTATGTGTGAGTGTGTTATACACCTTAGAGACAAGAGAACATCATATTAAAAGGACAAAATAGACACCAATGAAATTCATGTACATTAAGTAAAACAGAATGAAAAAAATTATAAGACTCTACCTGGATATGAAGTGTTTAAGGCACTGGTGGGCAACCTGTGGCCCATCAGGGTAAATCCGCTGGCAGGTTGCAAGACAGTTTGTTTACATTGACTGTCCGCAGGCACGACCATCTGCAGCTCCCAGTGGCTGCAGTTCACCGTTCCTGGCCAACGGGTGAACTGCTGCCACTGGAAGCTACAGGCGGCCATGCCTGCGGATGGCCAATGTAAACAAACTGTCTCGCGACCCGCCAGCGTATTACCCTGAAGGGGTATAATATACCGTTTTCTTTGAAAAATGGTGCACAGATTTTTAAACATTAATTATTTTCATAATCATGCACTAATGAAGAGTGATAGATGTACCACAATTTGAAAACTCCTGAAATAGACAACATATTAAATTCCAAAATAACCAAGCATGATTTATATTCCAGAAATGTCAACTTGACCATAACTATTATGGTGCAGATTCCACATCTACTTACACACACACAATAACAGTGCTTTTAATCAATGAGAAATAACATCACAATTATCAGTGAGAACTGAGTCATTCTAGCCATAAAAAATAAAAATAACTGCAATAAAAAGTAAATCCAAACCTATGGTTATAATCTTCAGAAAGCAGCTCCTCACTTGGGTGTGGGGGCAGGGGAGGTGGAACTTCATTCTCAGCACTACCACGATCAGACATAGTCAGCTCTGAAACTAAAAAGGGTTAAACAAAGTAGTAGCAGCAATTCTATTACACCAGTTCATTGATCCATAGCTAGACTGGAAGGCCTGAAGTGATCCACAAATTAGATAAATGCCTAAACTAACTAAATAGAAGAAAGTTCAACTGTTTTAATTTTTTTGGTTTGCAACATATATTAACTTCCAGATAGGTAGTAAGGTGCCTTCTCTGCAGATATCTCCTCCTCCTCCTTCTCTGTTCTTAATAAGAGAAAAGAAAAGTTGCTACTATCCCATGACAGGATGGCTAAGCAGGAAGCCCTGGATCATTGTCTAAATTCTTCCTGTAATGCCCGTCTATGATCATGAACATGACAAGTTCCTCTTCACCATCATTCTTTCCTTCTACTCTGTACTTTCCTATCACTTACTCCTTTTGTGATCACCAGTCTATGAACATCTCTGACTTTTCTTTCTCCTAGCCTTCACCTTTTCTCCTTGTCATCACTAACTGCCATCAGCATCATGATTGCAACTTTCAACTCTCTCCCTCTCCCCATAACTCCTCATTCTCTCTCATGCCATTCTGAATGCTCCCATAAGCCCCACCCTTGACCTCCCCATTATGTACTACCTCCATTCTGGTCTCACATTACTGAGCATCTTTGGAGAAAAACTAGTGACTATACTGACTTTTTCCACTGCGTGTTCTCACTCCCTCATCATCCTTCCAACCTGCCTTTTTTCCTTTCTAGACACCATTACTCCTATTGTCCCAAACTGACCTATACCACAAGCTCATCTATTATGTCAGTTCCCTCCCTAAAGGCCCTGATCCTGTGAGTTACCAAGTGCATTTTGCAATATAGTGAGTGCCCTTAAATTCCCACTGATTTTACTCCACTGAAATTCAATGGGAATGGTGTGTATTCAGTACATCTGAGGGTTGGTGTGGTGGATGCAGAGCTGCCACGTAATAATCTATTAATACTGATACAGTATTCATCAAATAATGATCCATGTGAACTGATCAATGAGGTGATATATCCGAATTCGTGTTATATCGGGCTGCGTTATATTGAGGTAGAGGTGTACTTTGCTTTAAGATAGCTGTCTGGTCACTGGTTACTACTGTCATAGCACCTGGAGGGGACAAAACTGCAGGTGCTGAAGATTAATCAGATAAGCATGATTAAATTACAGGCCTGATCTGAGACTAGGAGAATTGCATGATTCCAATCCAGAGAGAAGACATGGCTTGAGGCTAGACACATGAGGGAAGTGCGCTCTAAGAGACCAAGTGGGTCAACAGTGCAAGTAGCCCACTAACTGTGACAGTTGGGCCTTAGGTTTTATGCCATTTGGAGCAGGGAATGTTTCTGGTATTGTTTTTACAGCATGCAAAATTTTTTAAACAATAGTAATAGTCATTTTCATTATCAATGAATCTTTTCATGCACACATGCCACACTTTTAAATGTAGATACTTGTACATCCATGAAGATTCAGCATGCCAAGCTATCGTAGGGTAGATACTTTATCTTTACAATATTTCTTAACCAGAGAGATGACAGCAATTCCTTTGCAACCCTGATCATTTTTTGGATGTAAAAGAGCTTCTGATGAGGCAGATTCCAGTAATCTTTCAGCACCAGAAATGTGAGGTTGCTGGCACTGAAGTATTGCTTCTCAAAGAGGTTGTTCTAAAACTGCTATTTCTGCACAACAGCTTGGCAAGAAAAAAAAATAGGGACCTGTGGGTGGCAAGCATTATTCATGCAAAAACAGACTGAACATTGGCATTTCAATATTGGATTAAAAACCCTCCTTTACTGAAATATCCACAGGCAAGACAAAATGTAATGTTTTGGCTATAACAGCTTTTCCCCAGACATTACATTTGATCTTGCTCGTGTATAATAAAAAAAGATCCCTTTAAAAAAATCTAGTATTAATAAGCCAAGCTTCAACCTATTTTTATTGAGCTTTTAGAACAGTCTTATGTGTAGAGCAGTGACTGGTATTAGAAGTAACTTATTTGACAACATTAACTGAAAGTATAATATTTACTAAACATAATCCAACTTCTGCCACTAATTTTTTGCATTGGGCACACTGGGTATTGTGTTGATATCTCTGCTGTCTTTTATTACTATTTACATTATGGTAGCACCCAAAGCTTCAGATCAGGACTGGAACTACAATGGGCAAGACACCGTGAAAACATATAGCAAGAGACAATCCCAGTATCCGATATAAGACTTGTTCAGTGTGGGAAGACACACAAGCACATTTGGGTTCACTGGTTCTCTGTGGGATTGCATGGTTTCATGTGTGCAGATACCATTGTAGGATCGGAGCCTATTATAAAAGAAAATGCAAAAACTGTTTGTAACAAATGATATGGGGGTGGGCGTGGGTAACACTGATAGGAATGTAGGTTAAAGTAGGTTAAATGTTCAAAATTAAACAAATATTTCTACAGTAAAATACATGTTACATGTATGTGCACTGTATTATTTTAGGGCCATATTCTCTGCTCACATCTACCTGAAGGATTTTGGCTCTGATATAGAGAACCCTCTACTAGGTACTTTGCCGCTCTAGGCAAATGCGTGTCTCATTCCTCTTCTCCGCCCCCCCCCACCCCCCCAGCTGGCATTCTATTTGATTTCACTAAATAAGTCTTTTTTAAAAACGTAAGTCACAAAGATACTTCACTTAGTTTCTCAGTAATATTTAAAATTCTCTCTCCGTAGCCTTTTGACTGACACCACCCATATCTTCCCAGGCCTTGGTTTCTCTCTCTCTCTCTCTCTCTCTCTCTTTCCTCCCTCATAAAGGGTCTCTCTCTCTTTGCCCTATGTCTGTGGTGTCTTCTCAACATCTAACATCCATTCACCTCTCACATTGTGGTGGGTTGTCTCCTTCCATTAGCCCTAAAAAATGTAACACAAAGAACGAGCAAAATAAAAAGACACACACTAGCAACCTCTGCTTCTAGGATCCCTCAGAAAGTATAGCTCTTCCAAACAGGACTTATTCTGATCCTTATCTAGGTACTTTAAAAAGTGCCTGATTAGGAACATGAGGAGTCCCACCAAATGGGTGAGAACACCTAATGAGACTTCTCAAATGCTTAAAATTAGGCACATGCTTAAATACCTTGTGGAGTCAAGGCTATACATAGCTGCCAGTGGGGTTTTTCTGCTGGTACGGGGAGGAGAGAGGAACATAAAGTGTCAGTGCTAAAGCTGGGTATTGTACTCAGCTATTTACAGACTAAGAAAATTATAGTTACTAGTTTCAAAGTCTGGAATGGGGAATGTAAATATGATGTCCTAATTCTATTGTACATTAAGGGTCTGTTTCGAACCTTAAAAATATTTTAAGTCTTAATAAACTAAAATATCAAATCTTATGAATATTATAGTATAGTATAAATTCCTACTGGATTATAAAATGGGACACAAACTAGACAATTTGCTTTTTTAAAATAATCACTGTACCCATCAAGGATGTATAGAAAATAAACATTTTGACAATATATATTTTGCAATCATCATTTGTTTTTTATCCAAACTTACGTGTTGGGCAGTGAGCTAGAAACTGTTACTTAAACTGGAACGTGTGCCAGGAATTTAATTCACAACTTCTGAGTCAGCTCTCCCACCCTCCCCGGATCTTCGAAGTAACAGAGCCTGCACTTACTCTAATTAGCTGCTTTTCTAGTTGATGTGGATTTCTGAAAACAAAAAGAGCACTTTTTTTTTGGCACGAAGAAGGCTGTACAGTACATACCTTTTAGTCTTTCCTGAGGACTGTAAGTTACAAATTGCTGCAGGACAGCATCATTGCGCCTGGAGATAGTGGTGAAGGTCTGACTGCCCTCAAGTGCTGGTTTTGGAAAAAACCCATGATCTGAGCGTTCCTAAGAAGAAACAAAATCACATAATGTAAAAAATAAATGTCCAACAAAGCCAAGGAACAGTAATCGCTAAATCACACTGGGGTTTGTGCATAATTTGTCAGGTGTTTATTGTATATTATTAACTCTGCAATGCGAAACATGAAAGATGTCTTCAGACCATTGCTGGCCATGAAACAAGAGATTACCCTTACATTCGAAATGATCATACAGGATGATAAACAGAGAAAAAGACTTCTTTTTTCTGACCCACAACTGGCTTCATGTTATTCCTCCATCTGCGAGGGCAGCTTGTGGCATTGTCAACATAAGGGCACAGGCAATGCCAGTGATATTTCTTTACCAGCCAGCTGGTTCCCTTCGCTCAGAGACTGAGTGTGTATGCTCTGATGATCACACACTAAAGCAGCCTTGTAACCCCTAAACCCAGGTCTTCTGGCTGGCAGCTGAACAAACTTTTGCCACACCTCTAGTCTGTTTTTCCTTTGAGATATCCCCCTCCCCCCCAATCCATATTGCAGCTCCTAATTTATTCTCCTGACAGTTGCAGTTAAAAATCCACAATTTATCAAACTGGGACAAACCCAAAAAGGCACTTCTGTAGTTGTTGTACAGGGGAAATTATTAATATACACAGTAAAATGCTTTGGCTAATTATTACCAGGTAGAATGATACTCTCAACATTGTAGTTTCTTTGAAAAGCCGATACATAACCAGAAAGGAGCCTCCACTTGGCCTCCATTTTACAAAGTTGCCTTCATCTGGGCCAGCGGATTTCATATTGCAGGTGTAGCACTTATACATTTTAGAACATGTATGTTCGAATCTTTTAGTGTCACTAAGTTTTTGTAAGAAATGGATGGAATGCCAAGGCTATATTTACCTACATCCTGTCCCTTTAAGGCAGGGCTCTCAAACTCAATTTACCTTAGGGCCAGCACCAGTCCTCAAATCCTCCCAGTGGGCCAATAATGTCACTCATGCTGACCAGAACCCACCCCCCAAAACTCCGCCCCACCTGCCTAAGGCTCTAGGAGGGAGTTTGGGTGCAGAAGGGGTGAGAGGTTGGGCTCTGGGAGGGAATTTGGGTGGGGGAGGGGGCCTGGGGTGCAGTCTCTGGGCTGGAGTTTGGGTGCTGGGTGCAGACTCTGGGCTGGGGCAGGGAGTGGAGGTGCAGGCGGAGGGGGTGGGTTGCAGGCTCTGGGAGGGAGGGAGGATGGGGGAGGGGTGCAGGCTCTGGGAGGGAGTTTGGGGGTAGGAGGAGATTTGTGGGAAGGGGGTGCAGGCTCTGGGAGGGAGACAGGGGACAGGAGAGGGTGTGAGGAGGGGCTGCAGGCTCTAGGAGGGAGTTTGGAGGCAGGAGCGAGTATGTTTGGAGGGAGTATGGGTGAAGGCTCTGGGAGAGGGTCTGGCCCCGCCCCAGAGCCACAGGGAGGGACCAGCAGCCACGTGGAGCGAGCAAGCAGGAAGCTGCTCAGCTCCGCTGTGCTGTCATTGGAGGGCGGGGCCCCGGGGCCATTTTAAATCACCCAGGGGACGTGCGGGGGGCAGCGTGCCTGGGGGCGGCAGGCGGGGCCAAGGGAGAGACCCGGCCCCCAAATTGGAGAGGTCCTCGGGCCGCAGATGGCCCGTGGGCCAGGAGTTTGAGACAAGGCAAGGAACTATGCTGAAGCAGTCAAAGGGAGCAGGGTGTGGTGACAGAAGAGTCTAGCACTCCTGGAAGACACTGTTGCAGTGGGCTTTTGCAAGCCCTGTGTTTGCCTGATTCTGATTACGGTTTCAATAAAATGTTCCAGTTTTAAACAGCATGCCTAGTCCTGAGTGTGTAACATAGGCACCAACACTTATGCATCCTTTTTTGGGTACTATCACTTGTGCACACAGATTGTGTGTTTTGTGTGTAAAACTTATCTTCTACGCGCATAAACGATGGTACTGAAAATGCATGCAAGTAAGCGTGCCTGCAAAGTTATGCTCAAAGCAATAGAGTCTGGGTTAAATTGCCCAGAAACTTTGAAACTTTTCATCATCATCATCATCATGATGTTCCTATTATGCCTCTGGAGTTCAGTGCAGTGACGAAGCTCCTCCACTCCAGTCTGTTTCTGGCAAATCTTTCAATGGTTCCCCAGCTGGGTCCCAGGTTTTTCAGCTCGGCTTCCACAACTCATTGCCATGTTGTTTTCGGGCGGCCTCATTTTCGCTTGCCTTCAGGTGTCCATCTTATTGCTATTCTGGTGATGGAATCAGTTTCCATTGGAAGCACATGACCGATCCATCTCCAACACCGCCTGGCAATGAGGGTGCTCAGATCCTCTTGGCTGCACTGTGTCAATAGATCTTGGTTTGAGATTGTTCTGGGCCAAAAGATACGGAGGATTTTTCTGAGGCAGGTTGTATGGAACGAAGACAGTTTGGACATGTCATACTTTCTCATTCCCCAGCATTCTGCACTATAAAGTAGTGTTGAAAGTACGCAGCTCTGATAAATCTCGAGTTTGGTTTTGGTGCTGTATTTTGATGATTTCCAGTCTGTATTTAAGCTCCTGAAGGTGTTCCTGGCTTTATTGATTTTGTTCCGGATGTCCTGGCTTGTTTCTCTGTCCTGGCTGATGGTGCTGCCCAAGTATGTCAATGTTTCTACATTTGTGAGAACATAGTCATCTATCCATACCGGTGATGGTGAGGCAACATTAAAGGTATGATATTTGTCTTATTGCAGTTGATTTTCAGTCCAATTTGCTGACTGAATGCATTGAGTCGGGTTGTTTTTTCTTGTATATGGTGTTGGGTATGTGATAGGAGAGTGACATCATCTGCGAAGTCCAGGTCTTCAAGGGATGAGAAGAGTGTCCATTTAATGCCTCTTGACATGTCTTCTGTTGTATGCCACTTTACCCAGTCAATGGCAATGCTGAAGAGAATTACAGACATGACACACCCTGACTTACTTCTCTTTTGACTTCAAAACTGAGCTCACTGTGATCAACACTGCATGTAAAGTTGAAATAGAAGCTTTTGATAACATTGATTATATGGAAAGGAATTCCATATGCCCACAGAATGCGCCATAAGCTGGTCCCGTGAATGGTATCAAAAGTCTTCTCAAAGTCTATGAAATTTATGTAGAGTTGCCATTGCCATTCTAAGCACTGTTCTATTATGTTTCGCAGAGTGAAGATCTGGTCTGTGCATCCACGCCCTTTCCGAAAAACAGCTTGCTCTTTTCCGAGAACACTATCAACCACCTCTGATGTATGCTGGACTATGATATTACACAATACTTGGCTTGGCACAGATAAAAGTGTGATACCACGCCAGTTATTACAATCACTAAGAGTTCATTTCGTTGGTATCTTCACTCATCTGGCACTTTTTCCCTTTATCAGACTGATGTAAACAGAGGGGTCGGGATAGATGTGGCTAATTTAGGATTTACCTTCAACAATTCTGCATTCAAGTTATCTGTGCCAGGAGCTTCCCCATTTGTTAAGGATTTGATAGCTTAAATGATCTCTTCCTTAGCTGGGGTGTCTTTGTTATCAAGATCTTCTGCCTCCTGGATGTTTGCTTCCTCTTTGGGTGGCTCCCTGTTCAGCAATTCTATACTGCTCGTGATATTTGTCCTTTAGTTTCCTGGATTTTATGTCTAAAATTTTTTTCTTCAGGGCTCGTCTGGTTACTATGGCATTCCATGTGCTGGGTGTAACCCACTCCTTCCTTCTCTTCTGCCTGTAGCCTAGACAGGCTTCACTGCTCTGTTTATAAATTGCTGTTACTTTGTCCAACTTCTTGTTGATCTCCTCATTTGCATTGCCCTTCTCTTCATCAAGGTCTGCAAGTGCTTGAAACCTGTTCTTGAACTGCAGAATGAAGGCTCTCTGTATTTCAAGGGATTTTAGCATGTCAATATCATGTCTCTGTCCCTTGTTTGGTGGACTCTCACTTCTCAGTTTTAGCTTGATGGAGGCTGTCACAAGGTGGTGGTTGCTGCCAACATCTGCACCCCTTCTCACTTTCACATGTCAGTGAGCGTCGCCGTTTGCCATTGATCATTATATGGTTCTTCTTTTGCCTTATAAGACTAGTGATTTTCCAGAGAAAGACAGGCTGGGCATAAGGCCACCTTTACTAAGACCACTTCATCAATTTTGAGAGCCTACTGGTGACAACACAGACAGCTACAGACCTAGTTTCATAAGCTTCTTCTTTTCTTTCAGTAGCCACTGACCAAATAATATGTTGACTTGTTTTCCCCTCCTCCTCATTAGAATGCTCTATTCACAGACAGTTAAATAGTATATTCAGAGTCTCTTTATTATGGGGAACACCCATTGTTAACAATTGTACGTGCCTCCAGTGTACCAGAATTCTTTAAGTTACATTGGGAAGATTTACCACTTATTCCTTATGCCAAGTGATCCACATCTATTACCTTTTGCAAGTATAATGCCGGCTAAATCAAGCCCTGCACTGATACGAACTACTACTACTAAATTAAAGATGGGGACCCACTGGAAGAGGCAGCCTTAAATTAACAACAACAACCAAAAAAAAAATCTGCTTTTCCCACTCTTTGATAAATGACACAATCGATATCCCAACAACTGATCAGTAACCAGCTTAATTAGAGTATTCAGCTTGTAAAACAGAGCTGTCATGGAAGGCCTCCATTAGTGTCCTGACCAATAAAACAAATAATGGATTTTAAAACATATTCTGCTTATACCAAGCTGGAATGTAGCAGGCAGGAAACAGTTTTGGGGAAGGGAAAGAATGGGTCATGGCCCATTTTGCTATAGTCTCCAGCCTCAAATGGAATTACAATTGAACCTCGAGCACATTCTATAAAAATTAATTTCTGTTTAAAATGAATTTGATTCAATCAAGAGCTCATTATGTATTCTTCACAGGGCATGTGTCAGAATTGTTTATGTGTTTCATACATCTGGGTAATGTATAAAACTATATACTTTGACTATGAAAAGCAGCTTCTTGTATTTTTATTACATCAATAATTCAGTTGTAGTATTTTTGCCAAAGTTGACTTTTTAAAAATAGAAGGTAGCAACGATAAGCTTTATTTCTAGTTTTCTCAGTAGATGGATTATCATTCATACTTCATCAGAACACAGAATAAATATAAATGCATAATACTAGTTTTACATAAGGTACAGACCATGAAAGATAACTGCAGTTGAATCAATTTGCTTTCTTAAATTTAAGAACCACCACCCAGAATATGCTTTCAACCTGTCTAGAGTGGTATCACCATTGATCGTCTAATTGTGGTAATAAGACTATAAAGGGCTATGTCTCCAGCAGGAAAAGATTTGAAAATATTAGCCAGTAATCTCAGAAAATGCCCCAGGTAAAGTACCCACTTGCTTTCCTTGTCTCCCCTCTGCTGTGTCACAGTGTATCCACTGAGACAGCCTTTGTCAAAAGCAACTTCCCAATGCAGTTACAGTATAAAATTTAGCAATTTTTTTTTATGCCAATCCAAGTGGGAGGTAAAGCAAGTTTAAATATAACGAGTGAAGTGGAATCTACCATAGAGAGTTAACTATTCACAGCTTAAGGGAAAACAGCTTCCCTTCACCAGAACAACCATTCTCTCTTATCTTTCATATATATATAAATACATACACAAAATATTATTCTCAAACATTCACCCAGAGTACTATCATGTGATTTCTAAAGGCCCTTTTTTCTTTTTGATTTTAATCACAGTTGTATCTGTTTCTTGTGAACAGTATATATATTGAAAATCCAGTAAAAAATTATTTAAAAGTGAACGTTAAAATTAGTGTGACAGGTGGATAAGCACCTCCAGAAGCCAGGGGCAGACAGCGTATTTCTTTACAAGAATAGTAAAGTCACACAGACAGATCGCTTACCTCATTTCCTAGAGTTGAGTTCAAAAAATTCAAGAACTCAAAACTGTAGTACCTTTTTTTTTTTTTTTTTTTAAGTGGCTTTCCTTAATGCAAGTACTAATGCACTCTTTTGAATCAGTGCAGCGATGTGCCAGGTTTATAGAGTCAGAATTATAATTTAAATAACTTTATTTTTAAGTGTTAGTTAAAGCCATAAGGTGAGTGAAATTGTAACCCCAATGAAATCAATTAGGGGTTTTGCCATTGACTTCAATAAGGCCAGGATTTTTCACCCAGTATCTTTAAGACACACATAGAAATAGGAAGATATTTTCAAAATGGTGGATGGAGAATTGCTCCAATAACTATTATTAATGGAACTGCGAATACAATTCTTTGCTTACCACAAGGAGGTTTAACTCGTGAACAAGTTTTTTGCATCACCTGCATTTGTCTATCCAGTCTCCTGAGAACCACCAACTGAATCATCCCGCGAATGTTCCCTTCCATAGACATGGAACGCCTCAGTGTCTCCATGGCTTCATGGTTGGATTTCCCCAGAAGAGACTCTCCATTCACTGCAATCAGCTGGTCATTTATCCGCAGGCGGCCATCCTAGAAGGCAACCAAAAATATTAAAGTAATACCATGTAGGGGCAACATGTATAGGAGAGCAAGATACAGTCATGTTTCTTTCTTAGAAGCTATGTACAATCCAGTTGTAAATATCACCGTCTATGTAAAAAGTCTACGTAGCGCTAGCTGGCCAATTCCCAGTATTGGAGTAGTACAGTTCACGAGACAATTACAAAAACATAGGCACTTTGTACCAGTCCTAAAGAGAAGAAAATGGGAATATGGACTCTGGGATAGAGAACTTATACCACATCTGTTAGTATCTGTTGTACAATCAAGAATGAACATTGCAGCATATTTTTAAATTCTGTGCATCTGTTGTCAGAATCGGCTAAGAAATGATACCGCTCCACAAATTACTCTGTCCTATCCTGCTCATCATGCCATAGTTAATATGCCACCATACAAGGAAGTGTTCTCATACAGAATGGTCACTAAGACGAAAGCATCCACATTTTAATGAAAAGCTCTTCATGTATTTTAACAGCTAACCCTGCTGCCAATAACAAAATTGAAGTTGTGCCATCTAGAGCGGTTTGTGTTTTTAAAGAAATCCATTCACTTTCATTGCCAGAGTTTGCTGACAGCTGTAGGCATAATAAACGTATAGACACTTATTTTCTGCCTTTAGTAGGCATATTGTTGCTTTTATTAATATCTGTGAATGATTTTTTTTTGTTTCTGTATGCAGAGAATACAGAGAAATAAAAATACAGAGAAATTCTGCTGATCAAGAATTGGAGATTTCTCTTAGGCCTTGTCTACACTGCCACTTCACAGCAATTTTCTTGCTCAGAGGTGTGAAAAAACACCCCCTGAGCGATGCAAGTTTCAGCGCTGTACAGTGGCAGTGAAGACAGTGCACCAGTGCTACTCCCCTCAGAGGGGTGGGGTTTTTTACAGCGTTGGGAGAGCTCTCTCCCAGCACTGGTGCCATGACTACACAGCCACGTTAAAGCGCTGCTGGTAGTGAAGACATACCCATAGAGTTCAGTCAGTTCACAACTATCAAGTTGGTGTCAGAACTCTGAAAGAAGTAAGAGAAAGGGGCTGAGACTGAAGAAATCTATCATGAATGGGAAGAAGGGCTGAAAGAACAGCAGGAAAGGAAGTGGGATCAAAAAAACATTAGCTGGTTCAATTGGTTCAATTATGAGCTCATGCGTTCTTCATAATGCCCTCATCACAACTGTTTATACATCTCATAGCTGTGCAATCCAAAGTGTGTATACTTTTCCATTTTTATTTTTCTATCACATTGATGTTCAATTAACTCTTGTAGCATTGCTGCCAGGTCTAACTAAATGATTTTTGTGTGAGTGACAGTAGCCATGTTAAACCCAGTTTTCTTAAGTATTATTTTTGCTGGAACTGGGAATCAATCACTGTTACTAGAGCAGGGTACAATGAGAAAGCAGTGTCACAGCAGTAAAAGGAACAATGGAGGCCAGAAAAGGAAAATAAACAGGGAGGGAATAGGAGGAAGGAGAGGACTGGAAGATGAGTGAAACAATGAGGGAGGGTGAAAGGACACCTTCGTAGAGAGGGCCAGGAAAAGAGCACAGGAAGCAGTCGTACCATTTGGGAGGAATATAGTGGAACACACTCCATTGTTTGTGTCTGATGCCAACATAAATTTACATATAGCCAAAGGAATATGCTAGCCCCACCCTTCCGCCACATACACAAAATGGTGCCTTAGGATATGTGAAAGTGAAAGGAGAGAAAAGAGTTAACACTTTGGTACAGGGCCTTTTATTACTCGCACATCAGTTATAATTCCTTTGTGCCCTAATAAAATTCACTGAAAATAATGATTCCCTTGATTTCAATGGGAGCATGAAGAAAAAAAGCCTTCTTTTTGTAAGCCTCTAAAGATTGTAACCTTTTTTTTTTTAAACAGGTTCATATTCTTCTCATGCAATCCCATAGTCTCTTTCCTGTTCTGTGTATATACCTGCGAATAAGCCCTCTTGCTTAAAAATCTGTCAAAGCTGCTTGCACAAATATGTACAAGTACACACTCGACATTTTCAAATTTTAGCCTACATACAGGAATATACCAAGAAATTATTTTTAATTAATCAGTACAGTCTTAGACACTCCTGTACTTTCTTGTTTTTGCTTTGCAATTCTTTCACGTGAGATTTAGTATTTCTGCAGGTGTTGGCTGTCTTTTATAAACTCAGTTCTTAAAAGCTCTTTTGACCTCTTTAAATGTGGTAGGTTTAAATGCAAAGCTCATGACATATCTGATGGACTGAATAAAAGCAAAGTAGTCCTACATGTTTTACAATGCAGTACATTAAACCATCCCACCAAAGACAACAAACAGTTGGAGGCAGCTGAATACTGTTTTTGCAGGGGATCAGGAGAAAGTTATTTAGCACAGAGGCGTTCTGTGATTTTGAGGAGTGGGGAAAATGTTTGAACAACCCTCAAGCTCAGATTCGCACATTACTGGTGTTATGGTCTAGTGTTAGCACACTGTACTGCAAGATAATCCACTTGGCTCAAGACAAGCTCCGTTTGTACTGTTGTACAGTATTTGTACTTTTCCTTTTATCTCTAAAAGGTTCTTTCTGCCTTTTGATTAGGAAAACAACTTTTAGAGTCTGAACAAATTAGGTATTTTTTCATTCCATCTTTGAACCTGCAAGTGGGCCACAGTCATTAAGAATGAAATTAATGTCCCCGGCATAGTCTGAGTAAATGGGATTTATGTGGGGAATCAAAGCAAAAGGTACATTTATGGCCATCTCTCTTTGTAGGCAGGGCACAGGCCACTTAGAGTTTTGACTGTAATAGTGGCCATGGCACTGTACTCTTCTACGTGGAGTTTGCCCCCTCAAAATCACACTCTGGCCACTCCCTGGAACCACCTTTGACCTTCTTCCCTCTGAGTGAACTGCTTCCTGGCATTCAGTGCAGCCATTCTGTTCCCTGACCCACCCCATACAATTAACTACTAATCAGAGGTGAAAGTAAGCTGGTATGGTCCGGTACGGCGTACTGGCAAGAGCCAATATGCCATGCTGGACTGGACCAGCTCCTGCGACAGTGATTTAAAGGGCCAGGGCTCCAGCCGCTGCAGGGAGCCCTGGGCCTTTTAAAGCACCGCCGGAGCTCTGGCAGCTGGGCTCAGGCAGGGATTTAAAGGGCCCACTGCTCCTGCCACTGCGGGGAGCCCCGGGCCCCTTAAAGCACCACCGGAGCTCCAGCAGCCGGGCTCGGGAAAAGATTTAAAGGGCCTGGTGCTCCTGCACTGCACAGAGCCCTGGCCCTTTAAATCACCGCTGGAGCTCCAGCAGCTGGGCTCCTGCGGTGATTTAAAGGGCCCGGAGCTTCGCGGTGGCCGGGGGCCTCGGGCCCTTTAATTCGCCCCTGAGCCTCGGGGCTCCCAGCTGGTAGCTCCAAGGTGATTTAAAGGCTCTGCCTCTTCCAGAGGAGGCCACGCCTCTTCTGGTTGAGGCCCCGCCCCGCTCAGGACTCCAGCGTATCGGTAAGTCCTTTAAGTTACTTTCACCCCTGCTACTAATAATGCTACAAGACGTGAAATTGAAAACAATACAATTAAAGAGTGAGAGGATGCATCTAAACACATTCATCCCAATAGGCACTTTAGCATCTTGCCCTCAGATGAAAACATGTTTAGCATCCTGTCCTATATAACTGCAAATGTCATGTAGAATGGTAATACCTCGCTTATAGCTATTGAAGCCAACGAGTACATTCTTTGCAAAAATCACAAAAGGATGTTGATGTGGGTCATTAAAGAGCAATCATCAAGTATAACAGTGGTTTAATCTTGTATGGTTCTTTAAATGCATTAGGATTCTTTTTAGGATTATTGAGTTTTTCCATGTCACTATTTTTTTTAAATTTTTTTTTTTTAAGACTAACTGCTGGATGAGTTAAGTTATCCAATGATCGCTAGGTATTCTGGTGGTTTCTGTGGATAAACTGCATGAGTTGGGATTCTCTAAAATCTATACGATGCACTTCACTTTTTTATATAAAAATTAGCCCAAAGATTTCAATTTCCCCCTACATTTTCCACAGTTTCTTTACTGGGTTTCTTCACTGCCTGCTAAAACAAGTGAGTTAAATCACTGTGGTAAAATTTCAGAAGTCATTGAAAAATGTTGGCTTGTCTTCAGACCTTCTGTCCAGACTGATAAGAGATAATACTAACCAACCAAATTGTTTGCATTTTGTACATAACCTAATACATTCTTTTCATTCTGGAAAATAGACATCAGTGAAAGAAGTCTCAAACTCTGACACATTAAAGACATTTGGACAGCATAAAAAGGCACTTTCCATGAATAAATATCCAATTTGTAGCACTACATCTATTGCAATGCTGAGACAAATTTGTTGGTCTCTTGCTGGTATGTGTGATCTGTAAAAGGGTAAGTAATAATCTGATGACTTCAAGCTGATCTGCAAATCCTGTATTCATGCTCTTCTGAAGACAAATTGTGATTGTGTGGGAAGAGGTTGTTTTTCAAAACTGTAATATCTAACAATATAACAAAGACCAGATTGGTTTTTACATTCCAGCCACAAAAGTGAGATACTGTGAGATCATCCTCATGCCTAAAGGGTTATGAACTTCTTGATTTTGCAGTAGTCACAATTTCACAAAAGAACCTTGGTTCACTGAAAAGCAATACATGTGCTTAAATCCAAGTGTTTTTGGTTCTAGAACAGCGGTCGGCAACTTTTTAGAAGCGGTGTGCCGAGTCTTCATTTATTCACTTTAATATAAGGTTTCACGTGCCAGTAATATATTTTAATGTTTTTTAGACGGTCTCGCTCTGTCAGTCTATATCTTATATAACTAAACTATTGTTGTATTGTAAAATAAACAAGGTTTTCTAAATGTTTAAGAAGCTTCATTTAAAATTAAATTAAAATGTTGATCTTACACCGCTGGCCCGCTTAGCCTGCTGCTGGTCTGGGGTTCTGTTCACCTAGGCCGGCTGGCAAGGGTCCGGCAGCCAGAACCCCAGACCGGCAGCGGGCTGTGTGGGGCCGGCGGCTGGGACCCCAGACTGGCAGTGGGCTGAGCGACTCAGCTCGCTGTCGCTCAGGGGTTCCATCTGCCGGCTCCTGCCAGCCAGGATCCCGGCTGCTGGACCCGCTCAGCCCGCTGCCAGTCTGGGGTCCCGGCCCTGCCCACATATAGTGGGTATCTACCTTCTTCCTGGTTCTGGCCCATTCTCTTCCTCTCTCTCTCTGCACTGAGCTGAGGGTGGGAGTGCACTGAGCACAGGGCTGGGGGTGAAGGAGCAGGCTGGGAGTTGGGGTGTAGGGTCTCACCATGAGCTAGAATGAGGGAGGGGGCTCAGGGTTGGGGCAGGAGGTTTGGGTGTGGAGTGCTTACCTGGGTAGCTCCCATTTGGTGCAAGGGGTGCAGGTGGGAATGTATGTGTGTGTGGGGGGGTGCAGGAGCTCCCGTTTGGTGCTCAGGGTGGGGGTGGGAATGTGGGGGGTGCAAGGGGTGTGGGGGTGCAAGAGTCAAGGCAGAGGGCTGGGGCATATGAGGGGGTGCAGGTGTCAGGGTATGGGGGCTGGGTATGTGTGGGGGTGCCAGAGTCAGGGCTGGAGTCGTGGGGGGGTGAAGGAGTCAAGCAGAGGGGTGTGTGTGTGTGAGTGTGAGTGAGTGTGTGTGTGTGTGTGAGAGGGGGGTACAAGGCTCAGGGCAGGAGCCTGGGGTGTGTGCGGGGCTGCAGGGCTCAGGGCAGAGGGCTGGGTGTGTGTGGGGGGGGATCAGGGTAGGGGTGTGTGCAGCGCACAGGGCTGGGCGTGTGGGGGGGATCAGGGCATAGGGCTGGGGGTGCTCATGGCAGGGGGCTGGAGGGGATATGCCCCTATTCCACCCCCCTTTCCCCAAAGCCCTGCCCCCGCTTCTTCTCTGCCTCCACACACTGACTCCACTCCTCTCCCACCCCCTCCCATCAGCTGATCGGCCGGCAGCGAGGGAGGGATGGAGAGGAGGAGGAGGGGCAGGAACCCAGCACACTGCGGGAAGAGGCAGGGGAGCCGGCAGGACCAAGCTTCTGCCCCCTGCCCGCATGGGAGGGGTTGGGGGGGCGGAGAAGAGCGGGCCGGGCCAAGCCGGGCTCCCGGCAGGCAGCAGCGTGCCATTAAAAATCGGCACGTGTGCCATCTTTGGTACACATGCCATAGGTTGCCGACCCCTGTTCTAGAATCTGGTACAATAAACTGCAGGGACAAATGCTCAGAATAAGTGCAAATAAAAGCTTTGAATTTAAAATTCCCAATACACAAGGCTTTTAACATAAATGTTAGAAGCCCTGATTTACACACACACACACTTCTCTCTTTTTAAATTGATGCAAGGAATTTTATAGTTGTTCACAGGTGGGTGTTGACTGTGCTGTGCAAGATAGCCAACCACAGGAATATAGAGAATTGCAAATCCAGAAAGAGTAGCTTTATTTACATAACACAATTCAGGTTGGTGTGGTGACTTGGATGTATCATACTGAGCTACTCTGAAGAAGATCCAGACTTGGAAGTGACTGTGGGACTTGCTATCTGTGTCAGTCGAAGGCTGTTTTCATAGTACATAGAAAGTTCCCACTGTCTTTGCCCTAAACAGGAGAGAGGAGCTATCCAGCTTGCAGTCAGAGAATAGCTTTGGGTTGTATGTCCAGCAACAGCACGTGTGTGTGTCTGTCTGAGGAAGTCCCTAGGCTTTATAGGAAAACCTGGCTTCTTTGTTCCTCCAGAAGTTATGTTCCTTATATCAACAGCTATACGCGTTCCAATACCCTTTACATTATCTTACCATGTTTGCTTTGTCAAACTCATTTATCATTCCGTTCCAAGCAGGTGTGGACAATGAGCAACCTCTTTTTGGACTGCCCCCTTCCATTGCTGCATGTTATTCCTCCTTGTGAAAGGACGTTTTGTATCCAGTCTGGTTTTAAGGGTTGTACTGGCCCTAATGTAACAACTTGTGAAATGGAACTTTTGTTAACAGGTCATTTGGGTGGTTCATTCCTAGAGCAATGTAAGCAGATTTTGGCCAGCAGTTAATAGTGCATGCAAATATAAGTACAGTGAGAGGAAGGATGGTCCATTGATTAGCCTGGGACTTGGGAGACCGGGATTCAATTCCCTACCCTTTGTGACCTTGGCCAAGTTACTGTGTCTCTCAGTGACCCATCTATAAAATGAGGCTAATAGCACTGTAATCAGGCTGCACTATCATAGATTAAAATCTTTAACATACAATTTAGTACCACCTCCATAGATCCATTTCTGATACACTATCTATCCCAAGGTATTGCACGAGCAACTATACAGGTGGGAAAAGAAACAAACAGTGACCCTAGAATGAAAGAAATGATATGTATTCTTTCCCTTATGTTCTTTATAATTTCACCCTCTACAATGGGAAATGTACTGTGATAAACAACAGCAATGGAAAGAGTTGGGGAGATGGTGGGAGGAATTTGGCAGACGTGTTAATTGTTAATATTTTAGTTTAAATTTGTTATACATGTTTCTAACTATACATGGATTCACAATACTACAATAAACAAAGTTTAAAACCCTCACACAATTCTAGAACTAGAGAACAGGGGAAAATGCTCATCCCATTGTTGGTAAAAGGGGAGTAGGTCATGTGGGTAAAATTCTGATGCTTGAAACCCCAGCAAAGAAAAACAACAACAACAGTGAAACAAACTTTGTTTCTTGGTTAACCAATTTTCTTGCTGTCACAAAAACAACCCCCTTCCTTTAAAGGCAACTAAGTATTAAACAGTCATATAAAGGCTAAAGCCGTGACTGATGCCATCTGGCATTTAACACCAGCTATAAATATGTGGTTGTGTCGTTTTTAATGTTGTGAATTGTCTTACTCAGCAGGCTAGTGTCAGGAGAGGAGTTTACACAAACTGAATTAAAGGTGTTTCCACAGAAAACAGAATTGTTAGGATCTGCTGAGATAACACAAAAGAAAATATTACATTATAGATCCAAAACAGCTAAACGTATTACATGACAAGATGATTAAGACTCTTATTTTTAATTTCACTAAAGCTATCTCTATTCAAATTTTATTTGGTGAATTTGCTGCCAATAAATTTCCTAAACATTAGCAAGTTATTCAAGTGCTTTTTAATCAAAAAAGTGAACAAGAGTCCTTACTTCCATGAGAGAGATGAACAAGTCATAATGTTGTGATTTATCAGTTTGTGTTCAGCTCAGACATCAGTTCTATGCAACTGTTGTTAAGCTCAACTAAGGCACGCTTTGTCCATAATACTAACAATATTTTGATTGGCAAGGAAGAAGAATATGACAAACTAGGTTTCCACTGACAGTTCAGATTGAATACATTATTCTCCATCTCACAGGCTTGCTGAATTTTTATTCTTGTAAACACTAAATAAGTTTGTAATTTCATTGTCTTTACACTGCTTTATGGGTCCAGTGGTGTCACCCTTGGAACTCTGGAAAGACTAAAAGCAGCCCAGAGAGAATGCTACATGCAATACATTATTACGGAAATGCCCTAATGCAGCGGTGTACAAACTTTTCCTGTCATGCCCCCCCACCCTTACCAGTAATGGAATCCCCTCCATTACTGCACAGTTGGCTCAGCAGAGAAGTTTGGACTGAAGGTGGAGCTGGGGGCTGAACTGGGGATGGGGGAGGAGGAGCTGGGGCTAGAGGTGGAGATGGCTTGGCAGTACAGCGGGGGCAGAGTGGAGCTGTGGCTGGGGGCAGAGCTAGGCTGGGTGGCAGCCCTCCCCACCTCCCGTAGGGGCTGGCCCAGGCCTCACCACTCCCCCGCCCCCCAAAAAAGGTTCCTACGCACCCCCCTAGCAGGGCATGCACCACAGTTCGGGAGCCACTGCCCTAATGGCTCAGTAGTTAAGGCTGTTTTGAGTTCTCCACTTAAAGCAAGGTATGACTCCCTTAATTAAAACAGGAACATTCACAGAAATCATTCTTAAAAATGGGCTTTTGCAAGAACTGTAATCTTCTATGGCACTTCACACTTTTAAGTGCCATTGTGGTACAATTCAAGAAGATTTAAAATCGCTCTTCTCTGGTTTCCACCATTTTTTCTCCCCAAGGTCATATAACATCACAATCTCAAGTCACAAATGTACAATTTCACAAGGGTTTCAACTTGCATTAATGCCCAACCTGGAGTTATTTGTGAGGAAAAATAAAAATATAAAATGTGATTTGGCTTTTCTGTTATAACTTTTGTTTTGGTTTGTTTTCTTGCGCCACAGAAGCTGGCAGAGCAATGAATGTTCACAGCCAGCTTCGGTTGCTTCCCAGGCCACCTCCCCATCTGACAATCCTATCCAGGTTCTTACACCACACTGTACTGTGGAGTCTAAACACCTTCCAGAGCACTTTACCAGATCGGCATTCATTCTGACAGACCTTGCTAGGTATGCGAGTTCAGGGCTTTCTGTCTCAAACTCTAGCAAGTCTATAGGGGGGAGGGATAGCTCAGTGGTTTGACCATTGGCCTGCTAAACCCAGGATTGTGAGTTCAATCCTTGAGGGGTCCACTTAGGGATCTGGGGCAAAAATTGGTCCTGCTAGTGAAGGTAGGGAGCTGGACTCGATGACCTTTCAAGGTCCCTTCCAGTTCTAGGAGATTGGTATATCTCCTATTATTATTATTATTATTATTATTATAAAAAACGAAGGGGAATGGGTGATTTAGAAGATGACAGATAAAGAAGCTGCAGCTTCAGAAGGTACAGAAGACACCTATAGGAGTCAGGGACAGACATGGAATGAGAAGGCAGCATAGGGGGCACAAGGACAGAGAAACCTTTCTTCACGTTAGACATTTTAAGCATGCAAAGTTTAGCACTTTCAACTTGGAAAAAGAGCTTGCCTGAACTATCTTCCTTCCTTCACGTTCCATAAAGCTATGAATCCTCCCTCAATACACATACCCCACATATAGAAATCTACAAGCAGAAGAGTCCCACGGCAGTAACCACCATTGCTATGGTGTGCCTCATGACATCTACCAGAGCTTAGTTTTCCCCTTTCAGTACTTACACACCAGGACTACTTAAAACTTTTGTTGTTAAAACAAAAACACCACCACACCACACACCAAGGAAATTCTCACACCAAAAATGCCATTAATGTACAGTTAAAGTTGCTCAAGTGTATTTCCTTTCACCACAAATTAAAAGTCAAGGAAATCACCAGTTTAGGCAACATTAACATCCAAACCAACCTCAGTTCACATCTCTTACCCCCACCAAATATAATCACAGACTCCTCAACTCTAAGACAAAGGGTAGACTTTTAAAAAATGCCTATGTGATGAAGGAGGCCTAAGCCCCCTTCACTTAGGCACTTTTGGAAATTCTACCCAAAGCCCATTTCACTCCAAAATACACTAACCACAAAGCTCACAGTCAATTACGCAAAAATTCCACTCAAATGCACAGCCTTAACTCTGACATCACTTTAAAAAAAAGGAGAAAAATATACATTTTTTTCAATACAAGTATGCATCTTTGTAAGATCTTTTTATAGAATACAGAAACACCTGCGCAATCTTAACTATGAAGTAAATATTGGTGTGTGAGCTAAATATATATATTTATATATGTTAATGTACATAGGATATTATGTGATGTGTTGGAATTAGCATTATTTAGTAATTTTCTGGAAATGAGAAGACAAGAACTCCTAGAAGAGCATGTGAACATCTGAATGCTACCACAGACAAGAGCTAATACAATTCTTCCATACCTTAAAAGCTGCACCTCCATGGATAATGGATTTGATGAAAATCCCAAGGTCAGCCCCAGTCTCCCGAGATTTGTTGCCTTTCAAGCTGACACCAAGTCCAGCAGAACCTGAATCATTCAGGGGTATCTCAAAGGTCAGCTGTTCTGTGGTCTCCAGTGAAAGAATACTGCAGTTGGGCTCTCCTTTCTGTTGGAGAAATTGAAAGATGAAAACAGTGGAGGAAAAAGAGAATATTACACACAGTGCATTCTAGGTTTCCCAGATCTAATTCTCTGGACAGGTTCATGTAACTAAAAATAGTTTTGCACCATAGTTCCTTTATCTAGTCAATAGCTTTTGGACTATTGCCTATGATTTGGTCACATGATTTTGTGACCTAATATACATGATTAAAATATTTATAAATATGATTACATGGAATATGGAAATACTTCAGTACAAGGTACTACAAGTTTGATGCTGCAGGACATTTAAGGTGAAGGATTCTGCATTTCAAACATATACAAACAGCTACATTAAAAAAATGTACTCATAAAATTCCCACTGCCTTTACATGTAGCGCTCACTGATTTTAATAGGAGTTGTTTGGTTAAATTTCATACCGCTCTAAGTTAAATCCTTAAAAAATTATTGCGCTCTTAGTGGATGAATTGGTGCCTGCTTTGGATATCTTTTAAAGTTTGGAGCAGCAGTGTAAGAAACAAAATTAATAGAAAAATGGTATATGCAGAAAAATACTATTTTAAAAAGCAGAACATGAAGTTAGCATTTCTCCAAGGTGCTGGACTGAAGTCCTCTGTTAATCCACACAGGAAGTGGGAGTGGAAACTTCTCAACATTGTCCTGCCAATGTTCCTCAAACCTAACTTGGAGGTATAGTAGAATCTCAGAGTTACAAACACCAGAATTAGGAACTGACCAATCAACCATTTGGAAATGGAAGTACACAATCGGGCAGCAGCAGAGACCAAAAAAAGCAAATACAGCACAGTACTGTGTTAAAAACACACTACTAAAAAAATAAAGGGAAAGTTTAAAAAAATATGTGGCAATGTAAGGAAACCGTTTCTGTGCTTCTGCACAGTCAAGTTTCAAAGTTGTATTAAGTCAATGTTCAGTCGTAAACTTTTGAATGAACAACCATAACGTTTTGTTCAGAGTTACGAACCATTCCCGACCTGTTTGTAACTCAGAGGTTCTCCTGTACCACCTCGATGGGTACAAGGAAGTTCATACCCTACACCCTTGCCATCTCTGCTGAGATTGTCCACACAGTATCAATGTGCACCAGTTGTGGGGCTGGTTTCTGGATAATCATAATGGTTCCTTTATGACCTTAAAGTTTATTATTCAGTCCAACAGGCAGTGGACTGAGGCCACTATACAATACATTTAACACCCTACATGGGCAGCAAGAGGTGTTATCAAAAAAGATAAGGGTAAAAACTAAATGTAAGTGAATGTCAACCGTTGAAATAGTATCAATTGAATACATGATTCACTTACATGTATCTAAGATGCCACTATTGCTGATGCAGAGTAACTACTGTCTGAGGGAGGGGTCATACTATTCAGTGAGCTAGAACTATAAACCTTGATTCTAATATGTACCATATACAAATATTTATTAAAATAATTGCATGAAAGTCAATTCATTTAATTGGAAAATACAAAAATGGCACGGTGTTGACACTGATAATTACTGTCTTGATGTCATTAGCTTATCTCCAGTACTCTTGCTCCACTTTCGTGCTCTTGCCTTTGTTCACTTAAGTACACAATTTTCTGTGGCATTTTTTCTTACATGAGTAATTAACAAAATTATAACATATGGAGGCAACAGTCCTGTAAAAGTTCCCAAAGCCAATGAATTAAAATAAATAAGGGAAACTGGGCTAGAATGGTTAGAGAATATGGTTGGATGTCTGGATTTGTATTGTCACCTGTGACAATGACTCATCATATGAGTTCGGTCAAGTGCCTTAATCACATAGCCCAGGAGCAGAGCCTCAGCTTTCCCTCTAGCTGAAGTTAATTAGACTGGATCTTACTGATTAACAATTTGTAGTTATGAAATATATTACCACAATGGGGCTGCTAGGAATCTACTGCTAAGGTATGTATCCCACAACATGGCTCAAAAGGGGGAATCCTTCATCTAAGATATATCTTGTCTAGCCATAAGAAATCTTAGATGTGGAGCGAACTGAAGCCCAAATCTGACAATCCCAGGATCAGTGTGAGGGAAGATGAGTTTTAGCATAAACACTCAGATATTATGGAGATGAGGCTCTAAATAAATATGGAGAGAGAGAGAGAGAGAGAGAGAGAGAGAGAGATATTACCAGATCTTTTATTCATAGCATTTGAAATGCGGGAGGGAGGCATGGCACTAAATTTTGGACCCAAAGTAAAATACCAACAACAAAAACATTCTGGCTTCTCACTGAAATATTTACCACAACTACACCAAACATCTCAAGTATCTCCTAATGCAATGATAGCACCCCAAATGCCTTATATAAACTGGATCACCTACATTTCTGCCTGCTAATTGCTTGCTGCACCAAATATGAACTTTATTTTCAACTAACAGCATAGGAAATGGACAGTTAATATCCATACCCCTCATATAATCATATCATTTCACAACATGAATATTGGGTGCACTTGCTGACATCATTCACTTATATATTCTCTGGGATTTTCTGTCAGTATCCTTTTGGATCACAAAATAAACGGCTGCTGAAACAACACAAAACATAAAACAACTCCCTATCATCATACCAAGCCAGTACAACTGAAACCTTTGTGCCCCCTCAGCATAGTGCAAGAAAGTCTGGCTGTAAGACAGATCTTTATAGTGAAGAAGTTGGAAAATTGCTCATGTCCTTAAATGATGACAGGAGAGACAGCATGGGTAAAACAGACTGTTCACTCCTGAACAGCTCTGTCAAGTTTTTTTTTTTCTTTTTGCCATGTCCCTTCAAAAGGACAGAATATTTTATATTGTTAATTCTAGTGGACAACATTACAATAACTAGGCAATTACTATACAATTTGTATACTATAAATAATAACTACAAACATGTGCTTTATAACATTGTTTCTAAATATAAGTGAGTTCAGTTTTAAACTAGATTCCTAAATAAGTAGACTGCTAAAAACAAGTGAAAAGCTAACCAAACTCTTGAAGTTTTGCACAACATTTTTACATTTATTTAATAAAGGTATTCTGTGCATTAGTGCTTTTCACTAATCCATTGGGTTATCATCTGAGTGTCTAGACATGCTATTTGTATCAAATGAGATTTTAAAATGTGTTCAGTGAGACAAATACTATTTTTTTTTTCAGTATTAGGTTTCTTTCAGCTCTTCTTCAATACCCAGTTTGGAATCCTTATAGTTTCACAATGCTTCACTGCAGCGCTCTAAGTATCGTGTAATTTTATTATAAGAAAACCTCAATAAATTAAAGTTAAATTTAAACAACAGCTGCTTGTACCTATTACTCAAGGAACTCTGCAGACAATCCCCCCTAATACCTTTCACAACTGCTCCTTTTCCAGTAGAGCTAAATTGGTTTAAAAACTGCCCCTTCTTGGGTGCATATTTACAGTCGGCTTAGCTAAGATCCAGCTAATGAATGCTGACAATCTGGCCCTTTTGGCAGATAGCAAAAAGGAAGTGGTAAACATGGTATCAGAGTGGACATCCATGTTTGAAAGTAAACGCAAAGAAAACTGAAGTTATGCAAGTAACAAAGGTGGAGAAAGAGCTGTTGATAGGAGTTTCAGGAGAGAAGCTGAATCAGAAGAAAGAAGTTGGTATTGGGAAATACACTTACTGCCATTGGAAAGAATTCTGGAGAATTGAAAAGAACCACCCAGTATGCATGGGCAGCCGTGAAAAAGGTGGCAGGAGCACGGTGGGACCAGCAATTAAGTAACAAACTGAAAGGAAAAGTGTACAAGGCATGCGTTTGTCCCTGCCTGCCCTACAGTTTGGAAAGGGTGGATCTGATGGAAAGGGAAGAAAAAAAAATATAGGTAGTAAAAAAACATTGTACTGAGGATAATGGAAGACAAGCAGAGCTTAGAGGGCACATGGAAGAAATCAGGGGGAAGATGAACTTGGAACTCTTCGGGTATATCTACACTGCAATTAAAAACCCACAGCTGGCCCATGACAGCTGACTTGGGCTATGGGGCTGTTTAACTGCGGTGTAGATGTTCACGCTTGGGCTGGAGAGTGAGCTCTGGGACCTCACAAGGGGGGAGGGTCCGGAGCCCAAGTCCAAATGTCTCCACCACAATCAAACAGCTCCTTAGCCCGAGCCCCATGAATCTGAGTCAGCTGACACAGGCCAGCCAGAGGGCTCTAACTGCAGTGTAGACATACCCTTAGTGATAGAAAGCCTGGGAAGCACATGTCTGAGGTGGGCGGCACATGTGATAATGATCAGGAAAGAAAGGGTGGGAGGAAGGGGACAGCAAAAAAGGATATGGAAGACCAAGGAAACGGTGAAAAGACTTTGTTAAGAGAAGTTTGAAGAGAAAAGGAATGGAACTCCAAGACATGCAAACCCATGCCATGGACTGGAAGGAGCGGCGAAGAAATGTGGGCACCTCTGATCCAGTGTAAATGGGAAAAGGAGTCAAAAAATGAAGTGAAGTTTACCCTAATATCCAGATAAACGTGACTTACAATCAAACTAAGCCTGGTTTGTTTTAACTGTAATGTCACACACTAGCTAGCCACGAAATGAAACTGGATGAAATCCCACTGACCACAATTCTTTAGAGAATAGGTGAGAGGAAAGCTGCATCATATGTAAAAGTCAATTCCACAGCTCAGTGTGAAACTACAGTAGCCCTGTCCTTATCTCTGCACTTAAGACACACCATTTCTTACCTATTCCGTGGAATTTAACCGCAAATGCTTGGATGCTCAGCATAGCAAGTAGCAATTACTTCATCACAGACAACTACAGCAATGAAAAACCTACTGAAAATTTCTGTTGGCAGAGGAAGAAATACAAATATATTTCCTAAAAGTTTGGTTTCCTTCAATACACCAGTAACTTTAAATTCTCATCCTCGTAACTCCTTCTGCTCTTCATAATAGATGTCCCTTCACTGAAGACTGTAAACAGCTGCAAACTTCCTAAAAGTAAGGGAATCTGTCCAGTTAACTGCCTTTTTTGAGTAACCAGTCTCATGAATATTCATTTGTTAGTAGCAACTTCCCCAAATCCTAATTTTCCCTTATATTGCTAGAACACTGTCCCAATGCATCAATATTTTAAGGCAGAGCAGCAATCTTTGCCTGAAAGATTTATGGTCTGGTAAAGCAACTCCACTCTGATGCACTAAGTCTTCAATTCTATTAGAAATACCTTTGCTCTCAGTTCTTTACTTCAAAACTGGTATCATCCTATAATCCTAGTCCACTTGAGGATGGTGTGAATGCAATGAGCTGCAACACTAATAAGTTTCTGTTCCAGAAAGAACACAGTAACTGTCCAAAATGATACGAACTTGGGTTTCTTTTTCAACACAACCAATATTTTAGAATTACTCCAGGCAGTAATTAAGGTGAATTTTTCTCCACAGTATATATAATACACATCCACATCTCTTAAAGTGTAGTGTACTGTTGAAGTTGCATTGCACTACAGAGCCAGGTAAGCAATTCAGTAGTACGGTGGGTCACAGTTCTGTGTTTAACAGCACCTCTGCTCCCTCCACAGTATCCTCAAGGGTGCCCTTTAGGTATTAGACCTCACCTCTCTATGGGAAAGGACCTGCGTCTCTCCCTCCAGACATGGGATTTAGGTGCCATCCCCTGCAATTCACTGTGACTATCCTAGCAGTTTGACGTCAGTCCAGCATCTGCAGATTGCTCTCTCAGGAACAATGCCAGGGTTACCAGTGGCCAGCCAGCTTTCACAAAGTACAGTCTATTTATTTTAGGACAAAAAGTATTACAAAGAAACAACAGTCTATATGCAGGCTAAGCTTAGCAAGCATCACTCATCTTCCACATGGAGACATTAGTAGGTTTCCAATCCCTCAAACCCTTCCAGCAGGGTTCTTCCTTCTTCGTTAAAATCTTATGTTGTTTTTGGATCAAAATGAGGGCCCTTCTCAGCCAGTTCAGTCTGGCTCTTTACCCCACAAGCTCTTTGTCTGTGGGCCTCTTGAACACAGTAGGAACCAGTAAATGTAAGTCACCTCAAGAGGTGGTACTTTTCTGGAAAATCTCCACCAAGCATTCTCAAGACTACAGTACCCACACGAGGAAATAAGGAAACAGATCAACAGAGCCAGATGTGTACCCAGAAACCTCCTTCTGCAAGACAAACCCAAGAAAGAAACCAACAGGACTCCACTGGCCATCACATACAGTCCCCAGCTCAAACCCCTCCAACGCATCATCAGGACAATGATCCCACACACTACAGGCCCTTGGTGGGGGGCCAGTCCTCGCCCACAGACAACCTGCCAACCTGAAGCATATTCTCACCAACAACACACACACCATAGTAACTCTAGCTCAGGAACCAACAACCAACACAAAAACCTCGATGCCCTCTGCCCACATATCTACACACCAGCAACACCATCACAGGACCTAACCAGATCAGCCACACCATCACCGTTTCATTCACCTGCACGTCCACCAATGTAATATATTCTGATATGTACATCGCCAAACTGGACAGTCGGATAAATGGACACAAATCAGACATTAGGAATGGCAAAATAAAAAAAAACCTGAGACAAAACCAACCTCCCTCCACAACAGCAGATGTTGTTAAGGTGGCCATCCTACAACAAAAAAACTTTGGGACAGACTCAAAGAGAAAACTGCTGAGCTCAATTCATCTGCAAAATTTGACACCATCAGCTCAGGACTAAACAAAGACTGTGAATGGCTAGTTTCTCCTCCTCCCTTTTCACACCTCTCAGCTCTGAACAGGCCCCATCCTCCCCTGATTTGATCTAACTGTTATCTCTAGTTTGCTTCTTTGCTGCTTATATATACACACCTGCCCCTGGAAATTATCCAAGAAGAAGTGGGTATTCACCCACGAAAGCTCATGCTGCAAAACTTCTGTTAGTCTATAAGGTGCCACAGGATTCTTTGCTGCTTCTACAGAACCAGACTAACACGGCTACCCCTCTGATACTTTTCTGGAGTCGTTTCCTAGGGTCTGCAGTAACTGTCCCCCACTGATTCTACTTCTTGGGGGAAACTCAGTAACCCTCCTCCACAGAGTTAGCATACGAGCCTCAGTTCACAAGGATATCTATAATAGTCATAGATACAAAAATGTATTACTACTCCCAAGGCCTATGGCATTTGGCACATCTCAATAGAATAGTTTTTTGCAGTTTTCATGCTCCCGAGATCATGCATCCGTCACAAGACGATCCCTAGAAACCCTTTATATATATATATTAAATTACAAGTATGGGAAATCAAAAGGTGCTGAATTTTAATTCTGCCTAGATATATTCATGAACCTAAAGGAAATAAATAAACTTCAGGGTTATGCTTGAGTAAAGAATGGGTACTTAGCCTACAGTAATTGTGGTTCTTCAAGATCTATTGGCCATAGATATTCCTCTTCTGGTGCACAGGTGCATATGAAACTGGAATCTTTTGAATAGTAGTATCTGTGGGGCTACACCTGCACCTTGCAGGGCCTCCAGCACCCTGTAGCTGAGGGTATAAAGGACAGTGCAACCACAATCACTCTCCAGTTCCTTAACTAAAACAGAATCCAGATTGCCAACGACTCCATAGTAACAGAGAAGGAATGGAGATTATGGAATACACATAAACATCTTGAAGACTAAAGTTACTGTAGGGTAAATTAACTGTCCTTTCTTTGAGTGATTGTCCCCATGTATTCCACTTCTGGTGACTGAAGCAGTAACTCATGTCCTGGAGGTGGGTACTTAGAACCTACTGAAACAATGACTGTAGGGCAGCTTTGCCAAAGCAGACATTGGATATGGAGCCCTTTACCAAGGGGTAATGCTGAGTAAAGGTGTGAGTTGAACTCCAGGTAGATGCTGTATAAAGTGCACTACTGATACATGCTCTGATACAGTTCATTTCAACACTCTTTGGGTGAACACTGGTTGACCCTTCAGTCTGTTGGTGAACACTAGAAAGAGTCTGGCAGAATACCTGAATAGTTTCACTCAGTCCAGATAGCAAGTGACAGATCTGATAACATCTAAGGTGTGAAGTTTGGCCTCCCCGCGGACGAGTGGCGTGAGATTTGGGGGAAAAAACTGGTAGGTCCATAAACTGAATAGGGGTGAGAGTGGACTCTGCTATCTTGACTTTGAGGCTGAGAGCAGCAAAAAGATCCAGGACTGTCTGGCTGAGCTTCTCATGTGATGATTGACCCTCTGTGAGCCAGTCATCAACTATGGTACTTGACTCCATTGCCTTCTTAGATGTGCAGCCATGACTGCTAGCACTTGATGAGGCCTCTTAGGGCTGTGGAGATTACAAGGGAACCATCGTGAATCAGTAATGAGACTTTCCCACAAGAAACTAGAAGTATTTCCTGTGAGTGATATGAATTACGATATGGAACTAGGCATCTTGCAAGTGAGGAGCTGTGAACAGTCTTCAGGATCTCAGGTAGAAATTTGAATTTATCAACCATTAATTTGAAACAATGGATGAATTTGTTGAGTTGTCAGAGATCCAAAATGTGAATTCAACCTCTTTTCTTATGTAGGGCTAGGAAATAAAGAGAATAACTCCCCTGCCCTTGACTTTCATGGACATTTCTTCCATGACTCTGAGTTGCGGAAGGGAGTCCACTTTGTTTCTGAGCAATATCTTGCGAGATAGTCCCAGAAGAGGAAAGGAAAAGAGTAGGGAGGGGTTGGAATTGGATAAAAAACCTTTGTCCACTATTTCCAGGTCTCACTGGTCTGAGCGCATCAGGTTATAGACTTCCCAATAAGAAAAATTGGGGGTGTGGGGACATAAGTAACTGAAAACAGGGGTGTATTATGGAAAATGACAGACATCCTTAATGCATGTATCACCATCTCTCCATCTATAAACTCATCAATTTTTAATTTTTGGGTTGTGTAGGCAAAGAACTGGAAAGTGTCTCTGGGATCTCCAGTAAGATCTAACTGCAGCATCCTTCTGAAAAGTTTTCCAGTGGGGGTAGGCATGCACTGATATTCATACATAGATTGTTATGACAGCTGGTATTACTTGGCAACTACAAGATTTGAAATAAGTGAAAACAGTAATTTTCCAAAAATTAAACACTTACTGTAATCAAATCTCTCAAATCTTATGGCAGACCTCTGAAAATTCAATATATATTGGATATAGGCAATCTTCAGCAATTTTATAATTTGTTTGATAGGACTGAACAATAGAATCAATTGTCTCAAAATGCAAATGACTTCACTGTTATATCAGTAAAACCAAGGCTCTTGTTTGAGAAGTTTTGCTCCCAAACCTGGGATTGATGACTGGAGTTTGATAACTCAACAAAACAAGAACACCCCAAAGCCCTCTCTCCTGCAAACTCTTACTCATTAGTCAAATTAGTCAGAAAATGGCCAAAGTTCATAAAGGACTGCATTTCAAAAAAAGGTGAGGGGACTGTGTAAACCTGTTAGACATATTAGCAGAAAAACTTACAACTATAGCAAACCAATGGTCAATGCAATAGATGGAACATCTTGAATTGAGAGTTTCAGGAGACTTACTTGAGTACACTGCTAGCTAACTAAGTGTCACCACTGGTTTTTACTTAGCTTTAATAAGTGCATCTGTGATACAGATCTCTGACTTGTTAATTAAAAAGCTATATGTAATCCTTCAAACAGTGTAATATTTACTTATATACTTCTAATATCTTTCCACACCTACAGGCCACAGTCAAAATGCATCTTCAATCTTCCCTACCGTCTACAGTAGAAACTGTCTTCTACCTACAACAGAAACAGAACTGGAAGGTTTCAAAAATAAGCACTTTTCATTGTGTTATTTCTTCTCAATATGGTCCATGGTATCTACTAAATATTATGCTCAATCCTCCATCTCCTGAGACACCACTTTCAATTAAACCTCTCATTTAATCTAAGAATGCCTGTTCTCATTGACCACTGCACTTTTTATCTGTGGATTTATGATAATCTAATGCACATCTCCCTGACTGGAAGGGCTGCCTTATTTATCCCCATTGTTCTTTTGCCAAAAGAGAAGCTTACAAAAAACCCAGTTCTCACTGAAGCCAGGAAGGAAATAGCATTTGTTTAACACAACAAGAGGCCTTTCACTACCTGACTGATGCCCTTGACCAGCACACTATCATGGCCTCTCAATGTGCTGGCTGCCCCTTGCCTGGCTGCTCAGTTCTGATAAGAGATGTCAAGTCCCTTGAGTGCCATTCAGAGCTCAGAATGAGAGGCAATGGACCCATGAGGATTATTTTCAAAGGCTTATGAAGGAAATAAGACATTTACATGCTTTCTCTACTATTTTCTGCAAGAAACCCTCCAGGTTAAAGAGCAATCTCTGAACATTGACTATTATTTGACAGAAAGGTTTGAAAAAACATGCTGAATTGTTTACACCATTCTTTACCTTCTTTCCAATAAGAACTTTGACACAGTTTAAAAACACATATAGATATACTGTAATGCTTCTGAAAACAATGCTCCAAGGTAATGGTGTGATGTAATGTCACAATGAGGTAAATAACTGAAGTCACTGTTGCATATATCCCTTACCACACTTTTACAGAAGCGTTATATCTGCATTTATCTACCTACCATACTGTGATAAAAATAGTCACTAATGGTACCTCCTGTTAAAAGGACAGAGGTGAGTGTTATTTTGTGCATGGATATTTTGCACATTAATGTAGTGCACTGCAAGTCCATGTTACATTGGATAGAAAGGCTTTAGTTTGAAATACCTAGATGCCTTGGAGCCACAGCTTTGAATACTGACTGAATCAGATTCAGCACTTTAATCCTCCAAGGATGATAAATTGCATTTCACATTTTACCATGTGAGACTCTGTCAGAGACTTCAAAAGCAAGATCCTCCAACTTCCTTTGTATACTTATTCAAACTCTCATGGCAATTTTTATGAGAGAAAATGGTCTCCTTTTATGAAAGAGTTTTGTCATAAATAATAGCTCAGTGCCTTACTGCACTCTTAACACCAAACTATCCAGCCTCGCTTCCTTTTGTAAGTTATGAGACTCTGGGAAGTAGACTGGGAGGCACATCAACTAGTTAAGACTAAAACCCCATTTCAGCCAGGCATTTACTCATGCAAGTAATCCCACTAACATCTAACATTCTTTAAGGCAGGCATATGGTTGAAGACCTTGCTGAATCAGGACCTAAATTTGCACACTACCTTCAAGAAGAGTTTAGCACAGCACTGAGATATTACCCAGGCTCTATGGAACACTGTTAGTAGATAGTCAGCCACATACAAATCTTATTAATTTTTCTAACTGACTTAATAGCTACAGTTTTAAAGTAGGGATGGTAAAGAGAACACCCTTTGGATAGTTTTGTCTACACACTTCAAATCCCAGAGAGGTTCACAATAAGAAGTCATATCCTAGAACAGTGGTTTTCAAACTGCAGGCTGCGACCCAGTACTGGGTCGTGAAATGTAAGGCACTGGGTCTCAGCGGCTCTGGTCAGCACCAACGACCGTGCCATTAAAAGTCCCATCAGCGGTGCTGCCCGGCTAAGTCAGGCTAGTCCCTACCTGTTCTGACACCGTGTTGTCAGCAGCAGGTCCGGCTCCTAGGCAGTGGGGCCACGGGACTCCGCACACTGCCCCCACTCCGAACCCGGCTCCACACTCCCATTGGCCAGAACCGACCAATGGGAGCTGGGAGTGGGGTGGGGTGGGGTGTGCCTGCGGGCAAGAGCCACACGGAGCTACTTGCGCACTTCCGCCTAAGAGCCAGACCTGCTGCTGGCCCCTTCTGTGGCGCAGCGTAAGGACAGGCAAGTAGCCTGCCTTAGCACCCCTGCTGCGCCGCTGACCGGGAGCCACCCGAGGTAAGCTCGTGCCCCAACCCCCTGCCCCAGTCCTGAGCCTCCCCCAAACCCAGAGCCCTGCCCTGCACCCCAAGCCCCTCATGCCTGGCCCCACCCCTGAGCCTGCACCCCCAGCCCATAGCCCTGACCCCCTGCCACAGCCCAGAACCACCTCCCATACCCTGAACCCCTCATTCCCGGCACCACCCCGCAGCCCTCATCCCCGCACCCCAACCCTCTGCCCCAGCCCCTCCCACACCCCAACTGGGTCGCCAGAAAAAAAGTTTGAAAATCACTGTCCTGGAAGAACTTTTTCATAGATACATTCATAGATCTTAGGGCCAGAAGGGACCATGATCATCATTTCTGATGGGTAGATCTGATGATGCTTTCAGATGATAAATCCACTTGGCAGCTATAGTGGGTTAAGTAATGACCAAAACAAATCTTGATTTTACAGCAAATAAATATTGTAGCCCAGATAGCTGGGAGTTGAAGCATATAAAGCCTAAGTTTCTGTTGAGAGCCATATGTTATAGTGTCTCCACTCCTATTCATACCTCTTTCTGGTTTCTAATTTCATGGATTCAAGTGTGATGCCAACTAAGACTTCTGAGCTTTCTGGTGTATATGATGCCAAATACGCTGATCTTATCTGGAGATCTTCAAGGGGTTTTTCATAAGTGTTTGGAAACAGACAGACTATCCTGAATCAAAATCCAAGATGGTCGCCCTTAAACACCTTCAAAAGGATTTGGGTCCAAAGCAATGCCAGTTCCAAATGAAGTCAGCTCCTCTGCAGCTCTCAACACAGATATTGCTGACCCTCCTTGAGAAAGGCTGGGAACAAACTAAAATTCTTTGTTTTAATGGGAGCTAGACTGATACACAACAACACTGCCAAAACCTCACTCTAGTACTGCAAAATGGTGCAAAAATAACACCCACTCAACAACAAAAAAATGGTTTTTAACAAAAAAACTAAACTCAAACAAATTATTCTAAGCTAAGGAGGAAAAAAAACCAGAGGCAGCAGAAATAAACAGGTAGATGATACCAAGACCAGCTTGCCACACTTCATGCTATGATCCCCTGCATAAAAACGTGATAGTCATTTTAGATAATGAACAAGATAACTAAATAACACTGCCTCAGTACACTATTTCTATTACTCTAGCTGTTACCTATAGTAAGTTTAGCTAATACTGCAAATACTGAGGTAACTATACATTTAGTTCATGTAAACTGCAGAGTTTAAACATTGACTACTATACCCTTTGCAAAACGTTCTAATGTACAAAGATGCATGTGCATGGTCCTCTCTGTCAATACTTTTTAGATTGTTCCAGATTAGTGGTGCCCACAACCCCACAAACAAGACTCTCTGCACAAGAAATTCTTCAGGAAGATGTGATTTTGATATGTATATAGTCTATAAAGCACCTTGGAATGAAAGGTTCTATATACATTTAAGATTTTCTCCCCTGTATTTATATAAGGTACAAAAATATTCATATAGATATTGTATTATATATTATTTAAAAACATTAAAATTTGATGTGTATCATGGGCCAGATTTTCAAAAGCTAGACTTCATTTTTGAGAGAGAACAGTTAATTGCTGAAGTGACAATTTATTTGAACCATAATTTAGGATACTTGTATAGGTGCCACAGGACTCTTTGCTGCTTGTATATCAGAGGAATTCCTAATTTAATCTACTAATCAGGGATTTTAAACATATAAATTATTGAAATTGTCACTACAAACAACTGAAGGTACAATAGTGGTTAAGGCTGTACTGAAATTTGGTGCAGTCTTTCCTGCAGATTAACAGGTAAGAAACAATAAAGAAATCAAGCTTTGAATACTTAAAATAAAAAGGACATTTCAGACAAGCAAGAAATCTTTCTTTAGATGAAGAATTCCGGGTAGTGCAAAGAATTGATTAGAAAAAAGCTAAAACGTAAAAGTTAATCACAACAGAGTGGAAGAAAAAGCATAACTGAACTTGCCACTAACCGTGCTTCCTTCCATACTGTATAATAAATATGTAAAAAGAGAGAATTCTAGATATAAAGATCAACAGTTTACATTACACAGGTTCTTCTCCTATAGTATTTGTTATAAAAACACCAGTGACACGGGTTTTTTTTTTGTTTTTTTGTTGTTTTGCTTTGTTTACTTCCTCCCTCAGGGGAAAAATGTGTGTGGTAACAAGACAAATAATGATCACAACTAGACCTGATTATTCAAAACCATCTTTAAAACAACAGAGATATAAAGCTTACAGTAATGTGCATGCCAAGGCTTAAAATACATAAAAATACATATTAATCTTTTCAATGCTTTATTATTTGTGACAAGTTTGGTGGAAGGGCACTTCTCTGCCTCTGTGCATACACATCCTGTAGCTTGAACACTCATTAAAAATAAGAACATTTTTAAAAGCCACTGTCCCGAGAATGAACAGCGCCATGCCAAGGAAGGGTTAAGTTTTAGCTGATTCTAATTTAAGTGGCTTTGTATTTTACCAACTCGGAGAAAAAGAAAAATGATCTTTAAATCATTTAAAAAAGAGAGTGCCACCTTAAGAGCACACATTTTTTCCTGGGGAAAATGAGAGAAGAGAGAGACAGATAAACACATGATCAAAACTCTGTGTATATTTTCAGAATAGGATGGTAGCCTCAGTTTGATGTATGTTTTATTTATTTTGATAATAGCTGGATAATCCATCCTTGAGCAGTGAGTCATTTTTTCTCTAATCTTTAAACACTTTAGAAAATTTACACAGTCCTGCATAGCTTAAATCCAAAATGCATCTATAGTATGCACTAATCACAGGCTAGTCTGTAGTAGGGGATAATTAAGCAATTCAAGATCATCCTGAGTTTGTAACCAGCTCCTTACTCAGCTATTACATAGATTCATAGACTGTAGGGCTGGAAGGGACCTCGAGAGGTCATCGAGTCCAGTCCCCTGCCCTCATGGCAGGACCAAATACTGTCTAGACCATCCCTGATAGACATTTATCTAACCTACTCTTAAATATCTCCAGAGATGGAGATTCTGCAACCTCCCTAGGCAGTTTAACAAATGGCAGGAATTCCTAGTGCGTTTCGGCTAACTGGACAGTCTGTGGTTGGCCCAAATTCTACTTTCCTCATCTGCTTCAATAAGAAAATCTCATAAGAGCCCCTTATTCTCTTTGTGAGTAATGACAATAACTCAGAGCCTGCTTTAGGTTATATTTCATGTTTATAATGTACGATCAATGTAATCACACAGCTCTCCCATGTTAACTTTGACAGGGTTAGTATAACTAAATCCCAATCCTCTGCAATCCAATAATATCCTCTTTTTACAACATCCCCTCACCTACACCAGCAGCAAGAGACACTCAGGATAAAGGTTTACTGCTCAGAGTAAGAATGGCAATACCCTCAAACAGTGCTCCAATGAAATGTTACTGAGGGGAAAGCCTTCATAAAAAGAGGCTTTGTTTGACCCTCCCTATTACCTTACCTTATAACAAACTCTACTACTGTTGGGGGCAGGTACCAGAATGTCACCCTGTGTTATTTTACTCATTTCTATTGGGTCTAGTGCTTGAAGCAGCCAATATGTTTAAATAAACAATGGAATGATAAACAAAATAAAGGTGTTTTGCACCATGCCTTGGAGACTGTGAAAGACACAGTCTGCCACGAGGACACAGAGTGTTTGAATTGGACCTTTCAACAGCAAGGTTGCCAAACAATTCAGATATTTTAAGATCACCAACAACAACTTGAAGTGAACTCATATATTCAGAGCACTGCTCAAATGAAGAACCGGCTTGCTATAGCAGCATTTACCCTATTGTTAAAACCACCACCACAACAAACTTTTGGGTCATATTCTACATGCAGTACACAGGGTCTCAGCCTGTAGCTAAAATCATCCTTAGCAAATATTGGATTAACCACCTACTTTCCTCCTAAAAACAAACATTCTAAGTTATTTTGTTTGTTTGTGTTTTCTTCTCCTCCTCTTCTAATCCTCTAATTCTTTCTTCTCTTCTAATCCTCTGCCACCAAAAATGTATTGTTAGTGGCAGAGAATTACTCTAATTCAATCTTAAAATTAAAAACAACAAAAAAAGGCACATCAAGTAGTTTTGACTCCTTTTAAATCTCCGCTGAGACTATTTTCAGATGCCCCATGACTTCCATCAAACGTCACATTAATCTGAACATCTGGTAGCCAAGCATTATTGTAAGCCATGTTTCTATAGCAAGCTACCAAGCAGATATTACTGAAAGGCTTCTAAATTAGAAGGACCTGTTCCTTAAAAGCATCCAATACAAATTTCAGTTATTAAAATACGTTATATGGTAAGTCAATGGATTTACAAGGGCTACAGTACTGTATTAGACTTCACATGTCATCACTATTGCTCTGAGGGCCATCTGTGCATCACTCTCATAGAGAAAGTAATTTAAGTGAAGGATAAATGTGGCTACCTTTTGGGTCTCAATCTTGCCAGTCAGGAGTAACTTGTGAAATATAGCTAATCCTTGCTTTAGGGTCTAGAATTGACTAGCAAGCAAGCTTGGCAGATAGAAATTATAAATACATTAGAAATCTCTACGGCCTCTTTTACCCACCAGAGATTGCTGTGATCTCCAGGAAAATCTGGCATATAACAGCAAAGCAGAAAACACAACACTAGGTGGGAAAGATATAGACACGGAAAGGGTTAAAAATAAAAAGTATGGCACACTTAAAAACCCCATACACTTCTCAAGCAATGGTATTTTCTAACTTGCATAACACAACTGTTTGCTTTTTTTCCCTTTATCTTTATTGTTTAAAAAAAACTGGGGAGAGGAAGAAGGAGAATTCCATTTGAGTTCTGATCCTAAATATGATGGACAGGTTTGTACATTTATTTAGAAATTCTCTCCTTCATGCCCATACACACAGTGAATTTAGAGCTCAGGATCTTTCTAAATAGGGCCTCACTAAGGTGAGCATGGTTGGCAGCTCTGGGAATCACTAATTAGCAATGTTATCTCTTTAATAAACCTGAGATGGATTTGATAGCATTCCATCACTGATTTTTCCCCTTACATAATTGCTCAAGCAAAAAGGAAAATTAAAACAAAAATAGATTAGCTCAGCACACTTCATTTTGGCTCTGGATCAGTAGTACATGTACAGGAAGCAGTGGCTAGCAGCCGCAGAAAGACAGAGGGTCACATCACAGCAACTAACCTACTCCAGGGCTTCCGATAGGAGTGCAGGCAACACACACACTTTGCTCAACAAGGACTAAGTGATAACAAGGAAACGAGGAAAAGTATGAGAAAACATACCAAAGTGGATTGCAAAAGGAGATGGTGCTAACAGGGGGAAAAGTGAAGTCCTGACAAAAGGAGAAGGCAAGTTCTTCAAGTAAGAAAACAAGAAAGGCTGTTTGTTTTCTTCAAAGAAAATAGAACGAGACAAAGGCAGGAAGTGCTGTCCTTCCTTTATCCTGCAGCGCTCTTACTGAAAAGACAAGTATATGCATCAGTTGAGATAAGGGAAAAGAGATGGCCTTCTTTGAGAGGAAACAAGTATGTATCTCTACATTAATGGACTCCTCCTATGTATATTTAGGGTGGAAAGGAATATGGTTTCACATTCAAGGTTTCCCAAAGCACTGCTCTATTTGACAGTAGTACACTGGCTTAGTAAATTAATGTGAAATCTGTTAAACAGCTTAAGAACAGCTCACACATATTAGAATGTTTGCCAAGAAAGCAAGGTTCTCCCCTATCAGCCCTGAGACCTACTATAGAATTTTCCCTTCAGCACATATAACCGCCACACAATTTGCCACAATTGGTATTCCCAATTTAGGAGATGCCCAGTACTGAACAACGCATGTTTTAGAGGCACTGTCAGTATTGTGTAGGGAAGCTTCAGAGCCTGTCAGCAACCAGTGTCATTAGTCCATTACTTTCACAAGCAATGAAATTCACCATATACACTCAAACTTAAAACAAAACCCTAAGCCTAAAAATAGAGTACTTTATTTTCAGGCATGCTCAATCTCATCATTACATAATTCATTTACAGTATTCCCTTGTGAATTATGCCTATGATGTCACTTCTGGGATGAAAATCAAATTTCAAAGAACTGTATTAAATAATGGGTAAAATTAAATATAAATACTTCTCCAAGACCAGCCTTAAATAATAGCCCTTCACTGGCTTCTCATCCAGCGGCAGTTTACTTGTATTTCTTAGGTCAATTTTTAAACACAGAGAACTAGTCTGATTCGGCATAGCAGAAAGAACATTACCAGCTCTCGAGGCAGAAAGGCTTCCTCCTGCCGAGCCACGATCAGAGAGACAGTCTCCCCTTGCTTAGTGCTTCTCAACATAGCCACTAGTTCTTCTTGTGTCCTGCCAGTGACATCTCTGCTGTTCACCTAATGGACGTAATTAGGAAACAAACAAACAATAACTCTGACTAACAAGTGGTGTCTTTGATTTTCTAAACTGGGAGAGGTGTGGTTCAGTGGTCTGAGAACCAAGAAATGTTGAGTTTTAAGGGTTGTCTGCATGGTCCTGTAGCACAGACCACGGGACCGTGAGTTGCAGCACACACTGAAGTGTTGAGCTGTGACTGCCCTGTGTAGACCCTACTAGCGGGAACTACAAAGTACCTAGCTTGCATTGTAGTAGTCTTCTGGGACTAAATTACTGCAAATTAGACACCTGAGAGTTCATGCTAGCAAGGTTTATATAGGGCAGTTACAGAGCAACACTTCAGTGCGTGATGAAATTCACACCCCCGTAATCTGAGCTGCTGAGCCATGCACCCAAGCTCTTAATTTGGTTGCCAGAGCGCGTTTCCTCTCAGGCCTACACAAATCACTTATCCTCTTTGCTATGTTTCACCATCTGTTAATGGGGATTTATAATACCTACCTGGCAGGGGTTTTGTAAAGATTAATCAGTTTGTAAAGCTCTTTGAAAATGAAAACCACTAAACAAGAGGTAAGTAATATTGTTTACATTAGCGCTCTTTGAGGTTAGCAAGTAAAAATAGCCCCATAGATAATGAGTTCATAAGTCATACAAGTATGAACATTTAAAACCGAGAAAATACAATGCAACTGATTTAAAATATGCATTAGAAAAACATTCACAGTGAATACACAGATTCTTGAATATTATTTCAATTGATGTATCTACTTTCAAAATCAGGCAGCCATTTTATCAGCTCTCCCTTGTTTGAATGCCTTGCAAGGCTATTTTCATAGGCACCTGATTCTGAACTGTATATTTAAGTCAACAAGCAGTATGAAAGCATGGTACTTTTAAAAAAAACCCAACAACCTACAATATGGGGAAATATGGGGTTTAAATTAAGAACATGCCATGCTATGTTGGTCATTAGTAATTATAGGAAATACAAATATATATAAAACATATATGTTAAAAAGTCAATAAACAATCTTTAGTGGTGAGAAAGGAAAGGATGTTTGATATTCCTAGTTCTGCTAACCTCCAGTATTCGGTCTCCTGACTGCAAACGACCATCTTTGACTGCTGCCCCCTTTGGCAAAATATTCTTCACAAAAATAGGACCAGGGCCATGGATTGAAGAGTCTCTGGTAACCACAGTGAAACCAAGTCCTTCAGGACCTACAGTGCAGATAGAGAAGGCTCATTGTAAATTTCAACAAGAAAATGATATTAATTAAAATAACGGAACAGTAAAATTTAAAAACATAAGTATCAAGAGCAAGCATTTAGATTAGATTTCAACAAAAGCTGCTTCAGCCATTGAGCATGATTTCATGGAGGACCAGAAGAGTAAGTATTACGCCACTGTCAGAAGAGACAGGTTCAGACCCTGCTGTTAATATGCATGAACTAAAATAGTTTTGAATTACCCATGTTCCAATCAGAAACTAAATGGAGGGCTCACTCTAAATATAATGCCTCTTTCCCAGGTAGTTTTGGGACTGCTTTAGATATTAATCCTTTAGAGTCAAATCATCTCATAAAATAGTTTGCACATAGTGGTGTAAAGCAAAGAAAATTATGGTAAAAAAATTAGGCAAAGCAGCACAAATACAGGAAGGGGGACTGACTGACACCAGACTGTGTGCCTACAATCAATGACATGATTGTTACTCAAAATATGCTCAAAATTAAATTAAAGGCAGAAATATGGTGACAGCGATGAAGAGCACAAAAACTTTATACCATTCAAAGGGTATGGAAAACTGTACTTAAGTCTTAGTAATGCGGAATGACTCGATATTATCTTAAGCAGAAATCTATGCACACTTAGGATTTCATCAGTCTGGCAAGGGTCTAGAAGATTGAGGTTATCAAAGCCAGCCCTGCATATTGGCATTAAAGACACTGCTTCACATGATATCTCACAAGTTACAGACAACTTCAGAGAACTTGGAAGAGTGCTGAAGGAGCCATGTCCAAGTGATTTTTCTTGAAATCCTTTCTGTCCCAAGAGTGAAGGAAGACAGAAAGAAGGCGATTCTGGTAGAGAACTACTGACTAAGTAGTGTAAGGTAGCAGGTTTTAATCGTGAGGAAAATTTACCTCTCTCTTATGGAGAGAGTGCTTGTATAGATTGGATACCCTCCATTTTAGCAGAAGGCTAACCAAGCTTCTAGGGAACAGCAGGATGTTTAACAACAAAAGGAGTGAGTGAAGCGAGGGAAGGACGAACAAATGAGCATTTATTTAGCGCAAAATCAAGATGCCATGAACCAAATTAATCAAGGCACCAAGAGAAGAAAAATTTTAATTGCCTGTACACCAACGCTAGGAGTGTGGGTAATAAACGAGCAATTAGAATTGCTCATTTATGAGGATAAATTCAACCTTGTTGATATTATTGAAACATGGTGGGAAAATTTGCATGATTGGAATGTCAACATCTCTGGTTATAACCTATTTAAGGAAGGATCAAGTGTGCAAAAAGGAATGAGGAGTAGCACTCTGTGTCATGATGGCATTGCCTATTTCCAAGCCACTGACAACTTTGGAAGCAAATAATCTTGCATGCTTATGGATCAATGTTTTAACAGTTAAAGCACAAGACTGGTGCTAATGCGTGTCTGCTCCAGACCACCAAATTAAGAGAGAAGACGATGACTGTCTCCTTAAGCATCCATCTGTAATGTATAGTGAAAACTCAACATGAGCGATTTCAAATTTGGGTGACATATACTAGAGTTCTCATGCTGCCAGTATTAGAACATCCTTGTAATTTCTAAAAGTCATATATGACTATTTCCTACCACAAAAAAGTGTGGCAGCTATAACAGGGGAATTCAATATTGAATCTCAGCTTGACACCTAAAGAAGAATATATCACAGAACTAAAAATTAGTGGTTGCTTAATTCAAGTGATCATGACTATTTTACATTTGTTATGTGTAAACAGAATTTAAAAGAGCCAATGTTGCAAAGCAGAAAACAATTATGAACCAAATCAGCTGGGAGAAAAATTTAAATAAAAATATGAATGATAATTGGGAACTGTTTCAGAACATTTTACTCGATGCCCAAAAAGCCACAAATCGAGAAAGCAGGCTATGATAGTTTAAAAATAAAAAATAAACCTCAACCTGGTTCAAAAGGGAAGCAAAAAAGCAGCAATATAAACAGAACAAAAACAACTCCATTTATAATAAATGTAAAAAACGGGGTACTGATAACAATAAATAGAAGTTATTTGCTAGGAATTGTTGAAAATTGATAAGGGACTTAAAAGGACACAAGCAGAAATATATGGCCAGCAGAGAGACCGCACAGTAAGAAAGAGTTCTGTGTTTTTTTGAAAACATCACAAATAAAAGAAATCTTAACAATGATATTGGTCCATTATTGGATGGAAATGGTAGAATTGTCAGTAATAATAACGAAAAGACAGAAGTGTTAAATAAATATTTTTGTTCTGTACTTAGGAAAAAGCCAGATGATGTATTCCTATCATACGATGATGGGACACTTTCCATTCCAACAATAATTACACAGAATGTTAAACAGCAGCTAAAGTTACACACCTTTAAATCAGCAGTTTTAAAAGAGCTGACCAAAGAACTCTCTTAAGCGTTAACTGCTTATGTTTAGTAAGACTTGGAACACTGGAGATGCTCTAGAAGACCAGAAAAAGATAACATTTTACCAATATTTAAAAAGAGTAAATAGGATGACCTGAGTAACTATAGGCCTGCCAGCCTGACAGTAATCCCAGGTAAAATAATAGAATGGCTGATGGGGAACTTGAATAATAAAGAATTAATATTTTTATAATACCAACTAACATGGGTTTATGGAAAATAAAACTTGTCAAACCAAATTAGTATCATTTTTTGATGAGATAATAGGTTTGCTTGATAAATACACTTAGACTTCTGTAAGGCATTTGGCTTGGTATCACGTTACATTTTCATTAAAAAACGAGAATACTAAAAAAATAACATGGCACATATTAAATGGATTAAAAACTAGCATACTGATAGTGAAATATAATTGTAAATAGGGAATCATCATCAAAAGGGTGTGTTTCCAGTAAGGTCCTGCAGGGATTAGTTCTTGTCTCTAAGCTATTTAATATTTTTGTCAATGCTCTGGAAGAAAACATAAAATCACTACTGATAAAGTTTGCAGATGACACAGAGTGTGGGACTGGTAAATAATGAAGGTGATAGATCTGGACTGTTTAGCAAAGTGAGTGAAGGCAAATTTCAATACAGCCAAATATAAGGTCATACCATCTAGGAACAAAAAACAGAGGCCATACTTACAGGATGGGGACTCGATCCTACAAAGCAATGATTCTGAAAAGGACTTAGGGGGTCATGATATATAAATTGAGGAATATCAAGTAGGAATAGGGAGCTAATATTATCTCTGTATTGGGCATTAGTGCAACCACTACTGGAACACTCTGTCCAGTTGTGGTATCCACATTTCAAAAAAGGATGTTAAATTGGAGGAAATTCAGAGAAAAGTCGAAAGACTGATTAAGAGACTGGAAAACACGCCTTACAGTCAGGGCCGGCTCCAAGGGTTTTGCCACCCCAAGCAGCCAAAAAAAAGAAGCCGCGATTGCGATCTGCAGCAATTCAGCGGGAGGTCCTTCGCTTCGAGCAGGAGTGAGGGACCCTCCGCTGAATTGCTGCCAAATACCTGAACGTGCCACCCCGCTCCAGAGTGGCCGCCCCAAGCACCTGCTTGCTAAGCTGGTCCATGGAGCCAGCCCTGCTTACAGTGAGATATTCAAGCTTATCAAAGAGAAAGTTAAGGGATGACCTGGTCACAGCCCATAAGTATCTACACTGGGAGAATAAAGAATTATTCAGTTAAACAAACGAAGGGATAACAAGAGCCAATGGCTGGGAGATGGAGCTAGACAAATTCAGATTAGAAATAAGGTGCTGATTGTAACAGTGAGAGCAATTAAACATTGAAACAATTTATCAAGGGTTGTGGGAGATTCTCGATCACTGGACATTTTAAAATCAAGACTGGATGTTTTTATAAAAGATGTGCTCTAACTACTGGACTTGATGCAGGCATTCATAACAGGAACTCCTCTGGCCTATGTTACCTATCATGAACCACTTATCGGGTCAGACCAAATGATCATAATGGTCCTTTCTGGCTTTAAAATCCATGAATTACAGGGAAGTGCCTGAAAGCTCCACTCCAATTAACCTGTGGGGCTGCACTGCACATTCTCAAATTTAATTGCTGTATCCCATGTACTTGCTCTACTTTATCGTTCTTTTAAACTATCCCCCTTGCACACTCTATACAGCTTCTTCTTCACTTCAGATTATGTGGCCTCTGGTAATAATTGGAGATATACCAATCTCCTAGAACTGGAAGGGACCTTGAAAGGTCATCGAGTCCAGCCCCCTGCCTTCACTAGCAGGACCAATTTTTGCCCCAGATCCCTAAGTGGCCCCCTCAAGGATTGAACTCACAACCCTGGGTTTAGCAGGCCAATGCTCAAACCACTGAGCTATCCCTCCTGGATCTTCTAACTACAAAGCCATGGAAATTTTGTATTTGTTTTTCCTGTTCTGCTCATTTTTCCTAAGTGCAGAATGCAACAGTATCATCTTATATGAACTTTGTCCCCCAACGATGTCACACCAGCATGTAAAAACAAAACAGGGCAGGAAAAACGTGGCAAGAGTCCCCAGTGACGTATTCGGAACATTGTGTTTATCTTTTACTAAAGTATCAATAACTAAACTGTTTAAACACTCAGCTGGCCCCGTGTCACTAGTTCAGTTAAAAGTTAAGGTACCAACACAGAGAACATGTAATTGTTATATTACATCACCGCTGATTGTTTACCCTTTACCTTTCTTAAGGTCTATCTTTATTCTCTTTGCATTTTTCTTGTTGCCGAAGCCCATCAGAGGAGACAGTGATGGTGAAGATGGTTTCTTAGCGTGCTGTAGTGTTGCCTGCAGATCTGTCTCCAGGCTGTTCATTCCAGAGAGGTCTACTGTTTTCACAGTTGGTTTCGTAAGAACAGGAGGTGGAACCTTTGTTTTTGGAACTCCATCATTATCGAGCAAACAAAGGGGAGCAATGACAGACTTTTCATATTGTTCACGATTATATGGAGGAACCACTTCCAAGAAGACACTTGGAGATTTCATTGCCTGACGGAAGATATCCTGAGCCCTTTAAAGAAAGGCATGAAAACAGATACATCAAAACCAGAAAATCTGTGTGTCACAGGGTTTGGGGTGCAATGCAGACCAGTAAGGGGTTGAGTCACAACCTGCTGGCAAGCTCGAGTGCCTTACAATGCTCTGCTGCTGCAGCTTCCAGGCTGGGCCACTCACAGCCAGCCTACCAGCATGCAAGTCACACCCTGGTTCAGCAGCTCTGACCTTAGCTGCCTGTCTGCAGCCCCACATCGACTTCCACTAGCCTCAGTTACTACTTGCAGGGTGACCCCAACACACTCCCAGTCCCAAATTTTCCCAAAACCATGTGTTCTGCAATGTCCAGTCCTCTCCAGGACAGTTCAGAGAAACAATAAGGTTTGTTGTTCCTCTAAAGACACAAAAGCACATCACAGCTTATTAACTTAACTGGGGAAAATACACCCTTCCCTACAAACACAGAACTGAGCTGATTTATAGTGAAAATGAACCAAGTTTATTAACAACTGGACATAGGTTAAGTGAGACCAATTTAAAGGAATAAAGCTAGACAGGGCTACATACAAACAAAAGTGAAAACACGAACATAAAAATCTAAAACTTAATCTAGAAAGTTACAGGTTTTGTTCTAGATGATTTCCCTCATCAGTCTTCCTCCTTTCCAACCCTGGTTGACGTTCCCTCAGTCAGGACCTTCCACAGAAGACAAAGCGCTGGCTTCCCTTGTCTTCCTAAGTGTCAACTATATTCAGTTTCCAGAGACTTCAACCCCTCCATGGTTGAAGAATCCATATTTCTCATCTTGCAAGAGCTCTGGCCTCTGATCTCTGTCTAGTGAGGGATGACAAAGATGGCTTCTATTTTTGCTTACATCTTCTAAAGTTCAATGTGTTTGATTCAAGGGGCATGATGAACTCATGCTGTTTTTCCCTTCCTTTGGATTTCCCATTCCCCTGTACATTAATGGGGTTTCCACTGTTTTCATTCTACCATACTTAATATACATAGGAGACAGGTAAATAGCTGCTTTCTCTCCTGTCTGAGAGGGAACCTGTTTCTCCCTGTTTGGCCACAGACTTTAAAGTGTAGTATCATTAAGTATCCATATTTCCTCATATAGTGTTAATCCATATATTTCACAATAATATTAACCACCAGTGTGTCACTTCAGAAAAGACCTCACTCTGTACACTTTTATAATACAGTAGTGTTGCATAAATCAGTTGATTCAGTTGCTTGTCACTTCATGTTCAGCCGCGCCAGTCATTACAGACCAGTAAAACTTTAAAATGGGTCCTTCTGAGGGTTACCCCCTCCCTACAACGTAAAGTTTAGTCAAGCTGTGAGTAAGGTGACGGAGTTTGGTGGTGAAGAAAGCGTCATACTCTTTTCCCCCTATTTGTTAGCTTAATAACTCTGTCCATCTAATATGTAAAAATGGATCTTCATTGTCTTTGCCTGAAAACCAGGCTGGTCAGAGAATCAAATATACATTTCTTTGTCTAAAGCAGACCTGTTTACCCAGTCCCCCTGAAATAGTTCATAGAATCGTAGGCCTGGAAGAAGCCTCAAGAGGTCATCTAGTTCAGTCCCCTGCACTCAAGGCATGGCTAAGCATTATCTAGACTATCCCTGAAAGGTGTTTGTCTAACCTGCTCTTAAAAATCTCCAACGATGCAGATTTCACAACTTCCCTATGCAATTTATTCCAGTGCTTAACCACACTGACAGTTAGGAAGTTTTTCCTAATGTCCAAACTCAATCGCCCTTGCTGCAATTTACACCTGTTGCTTCTTTGTCCTATCCGGAGAAATTAAAGAGAATAATTTTTCTCCCTCCTCCTTGTAACAACTTTTTATGTACTTGGAAACGGTTATCATGTCCCCCTCAGTATTCTCTTCTCCAGACTTAACAAACCCAATCTTTTCAATCTTTCCTCATAAGTCATGTTTTCTAGACCTTTAAATAATTTTTGTTGCTCTTCTCTGGACTTTCTCCAATTTCTCCACATCTTTCCTGAAATGTGGCACCCAGAACAGGACACAATAGTCCAGTTGAGGCCTAATCAGTGCAGAGTAGAGTGGAAGAATTACTTCTTGTGTCTTGCTTACAACATTCCTGCCAGGGCCGGCTCCAGACCCCAGCGCACCAAGCGCGTGCTTGGGGCGGCATGCCACGGGGGGCGCTCTGCCTGTCGCCAGGAGGGCGGCAGGCGGCTCCGGTGGACCTCCCGCAGGCGTGCCTGCGAAGGGTCCGCTGGTCCCGCGGCTTCGGTGGAGCATCCGCAGGCACGCCTGCGGGAGGTCCACCAGAGCCGCGGGACCAGCGGACCCTCTGCAGGCACATTTGCAGGAGGTACACCGGAGCCGCGGGACCGGCGACTGCCAGAGCACCCCCCATGACGTGCAGCCGTGCTTGGGGTGGCGAAATTCCTAGAGCCGCCCCTGATTCCTGCTAATACATCCCAGAATGATGTTTGCTTTTTTTGCAACAGTGTTACACTGTTAAACTCATGTTTAGCTTATGAACCACTATGACACTCAGATCCCTTTCTGCAGTACTCCTTCCTAGGCAGTCATTTCCCATTTTGTGTGTGCAACTGACTGTCCTTCCTAAGTGGAATATATTGCATTTGTCCTTATTAAATTTCATCCTATTTACTTCAAACCATTTCTCCAGTTTGTCCAGTCCATTTTGAATTTTAATCTTATCCTCCAAAGCACTTGTAACTCCTCCCAGCTTGGTATTGTCCCCTATGCCATTATCTAAATCTCTGATGAAGATATTGAATAGAACCAGACCCAGAACTGATCCCTGCGGAACCCCACTTGATATGCCCTTCCAGCTCGATTGTGAACCACTGATAACTACCCTCTGAGAATGGTTTTCCAATCAGTTATGCATCCACATTATAGTAGCTCCATCTAGGTTGTATTTCCCTAGTTTATCAGATGGTCATGTGAGAGAGTATCAAAAGCCTTAAAAAAGTCAAGATATACCACATCTACTGCTTCCCCACATCCTCGAGGCTTGTTACTCTGTCAAAGAAAGCTATTAGGTTGGTTTGACATGATTTGTTCTTGACAAATCCATGCTGTTACTTATCATCTTATTATCTTCTACATTTCTGCAAACTGATTGCTTAATTATTTGCTCCATTATCTTTCCAGGTACTGAGCTTAAACTGACTGATCTGTAATTTTTCGGGTTGTCCTTATTCCCCTTTTTATAGATTGGCACTACATTTGCCTTTTCCAGTCCTCTGGAATCTCACCCATCTTCCATGACTTTTAGAAGATAATCACTAATGGTTCAGATATCTCCTCAGTCAGCTCCTTGAATATTCTAGGATATATTTCATTAGGCCTGGTGACTTGAAAACATCTAAATTGTCTAAGTAATTTTTAACTTGTTCTTTCTTTATTTTAGTCTATGATACTGCCTCATTTTCATTGGCATTCATTAAGTTACATGTCCAATTGCTACTAAACTTTTTGGTGAAAACTGACAAAAAATCATTTAGCACTTCTGCTATTTCCACATTTTCTGTTATTGTTTCCGCCACCAGCCTCCCGCTTCACTGAGTAACGGGCAAACCCTGTCCTTGGTCTTCCCTCTTGCTGCTAATGTATTTGTAGAATGTTTTCTTTTTACCTTTTATGTCTCTAGCTAGTTTAATCTTGTTTTCTGCCTTGGCCTTTCTAATTCTGTCCCTACATACTTGTGTTGCCTAGTTTAAACACACTTTAATTCCAGTGTATATTCAAAACTCTTAATACACACCATGTGCATACATCACACAAGGATATTAATAATCAGAGAGTTATTAGTTTTCAAATGGTACCTCACAAGTCATATTTTGTTCAAAGATTACTACAATAATGTTTACGGTCTGAATACAGGGGTGCTTAGGGTCACACTGTACAATATTTCTACGTCTTGCTGCATACTTGGAAATTGTTTACAGCTATGATTTTATTCTACCTACAGAAAACAGAAATAACTATACATTTCAAAGTAAAGCGATCCTCTTTCAAAAGTCAACAGTAAACATGCAGGAAGACAGTTCTTGGGTGAGGAGGAGTAGGAAGCAAGACCTAAAGGAGAACGCTGACTAAAACAGTTATCTCACAACTGGAGAGGAATTGTAGTGGGAAGATGGTGGGGTGTAGTATTTCTCCAGCAGGGTTCTCCAGAGACTTGGAAGAGGAAAGTGCATAGCTGCTTCCAAAACAAATATGGAAGAGCAGAACCCTGTAGCAGCAGCACAGCTCAGGGCATGGGCATGCAAAAAACACAAATGGGCCCTGAGTAGAAGAAATGTTCTATTCTTGCTACATGAAAAAGCAGGAAAAGAAGAGCAGACTCTCTCATTAACAAAAACATACTACTCCAAGCCAATGCTTGCAATTCAATAATAATCTTAGTATGAGGAGAAACTGATGATAGACAGTTGCCCATTTTAAACAGCGTGGCCACAATTAAAAACTTGCCAATTTCCTTAGATAATCTTATCTCAGTATTTACAACATAGCTTATTATAATAAGGAAATAAAAGAAATACTAAAGTTAAGTTATTTAAGGCAGATTTGGAAAGTTTTTAAGCACAACGTCTGTATATTTTACATATTCACTAATAAAAATCCCTTCACAATTTTTCAAAGACATGTTGAAAGGGATCTCTGGACCAAACTCTCTCTAGATTAATCTGGGCAGAAGAGTTTAAAAGTGCCCCAACTCTATTATACACACACAAGATAAAGCTCAAAAATGCTTTAACTACAGTAGTGAAAGAACAATGCCTCTCAGTCCATATTCTCCACAGACATCAGAGTTGAAGGTTATGCCTGCTTCTGTACTGTACATTGTTTATTTCAAAACAAACTTCTTTCTCATACCTAAACCACCAGCTAATAGATATTTAAGAATGTAAAATCCTCACTTAATTTATCTCAGACCACTCCCCATTCTCATATCATTGCAAGCAGCCACTTGACAATACACCATAATGGTGGCTTAAACGCTCATTTTTAGGAGATGCGTATTTTAAACATATCAGAGAGATAGAAATAGGAGATCTCTCACAAACTAAAAATAATGGTGAGAACACCAGTAAATCTGTAGGAAACCTAGAAGCAGTACCTGAGGAGAAAATAACTGCCAGGCCCCCCCACACACTTTTTTTTTTTAAAGAAAAATGTAATGGGCAGTGAAAGTCAAATTCTTTGAGCTCCCAAATGCATACTTAAAGAAATAAAAGACAAAGACTCAACCAAAAGAGGTGCTAAGATCTTCAGAACCCAGCAGAATATAACTGAATTTATTAACACTAAATGAAAAAGGAGACTCACAGTAGAGATATATAAAACCATTATGAACATGAAACTACAACAAATTGCCTTCTAGTGAGGAAAAGCAACCTTTCAGAGCAGTATTCAAAAACTTCCACCTAAAATAGACAAACTGAAAAAGAACATGTAATCACTACAGTCTTTGCTAACTATTAAAGGACCCTTTGCAATCAGCAGGAGAAACCACGTCCTTACCACTAATACAGTCAAACTGATTACTCTTTCTGTATCAGTAGCCAATGCAACAAGTGACTATAAACCCCTGTCATTTGACAGAGGCATCAAACTTTTGTACCTCCAATTCATTTCAGGTGATGGGGCCAGGAAGTAAAGACTATTATCTTACTCTTGTAGGTTACATGGTGTCAGAAGAAAATTAAATCTTTGACAAAAACTAAGCAAGTGAAGTCTCAATCTCTCAGTTTAAAAGGGAAACTGACCGAAAACTGACAGTTACTGTAGTGCTTCCAAGTATTCCAGAAAGCAAGCAGTATTGCAGAGAAATCAGAGGGTGAAATTCTCCACATGGCTACAGGCCCAGAGGCATTCAAAATCTATAGTGTGTTCCAGAGGAGGCAGGAGGGGGACTGCAAACATCTACACAGTTATTCAAAATTTCAAAAAATAATTTCATCAATGCAAAAAATCACTTGAGAAAGATGTATTTTATTTTCTTAATAGAACATTAGCTGCTAGGTAAGACCATTGACCTTTACGTTACAACCCCATAACTTAAAATTCATTTGACAATTTAGGGATCAAATTATTTCGTGGTATAACTGATAACTAAATAAGTAAAAGGGACTGATTTTGCAAAAACTAGTCTGCAACAAATACCAACATTATTTATATATAAAAGCTTTACATCAATTACTTATTGACTTATTACTAGCATATAACAACACTGCACCAAATACCAGTATGTGTACCTGTGTACAACAATGCTGGACCACATCTACAGTCGTACTGCAACACATGTCTGCATACTTGCATTCTTACCTGTATAATACCTCACCAAATATATCTACCTATGTAGTAGACTAAAAATATCCATATGAAAATACAAACAATATAGGTTGATGGGGTTTTGTTATGTTTAACCTTACACATCACATTTCAATCTACTGTTTTTCTTGCCTAAATTTCCCTTGTCTCAAAATTTCTCTTTTCTGGCATGGACTAGAAATGCAGAAGGCACTCAAATGTAGCATTAAAACTTTTTTCAGCATTTCAGTTTTATGGGACAAATGCCTGAATGCTGAATAGTCCATAGCTATTCAGCAAAGCACTTAAGAAGGTCCTTAAAATTAAGCAAATGCCCAAGTCCCATTAACTACAATAGTACCTGAGTAGATACTTCTAGCTAAGCATGTGCTTAAACATGCTGAATAAGGATTTTTCTTAAGCATACACTTTGCTTATTTGAAACTGAAGTGACCAGGTTTTCATGCTGTGAACATTTGGCAGGTAGGAACAGGGGATACATGGGGCCATGGAACTCTGTTATGATGTGGAAAGTATTTTCCACTGCAGGGGGGAAAAGATTGGTTAGGTTCTGACACTTATCAATCACCAAAATGAAAATGTACCATGGAATAGGTTTATTATCAGATATTTTGAACATGTATAAACCAGGGAAAAAGGGGGGAGGGGGGACTCCACAAAAACCTTAACCGCTAAAGCATAAGATCAACACTGTTTTTAATCAAACAACTGTAGATCTGCACATATTCATATGCAACACTGAAATTTTGCATTGAGCGTAAACACTGAGCATTTGGCTTATGGTTTAAAATGATAAGCATCAACTCCCCTGAGCCTTCAACAGATTTTGCTGTCTGATGAATATCACTCGTGTCTTTTAATATAGGGATTAAAAATAAAAATAAATTACTATTTAATTTTAAGCAAATATTTGTGACTATGAAATTTAAGAGGCTATTCATTCCAGCAAAAGAGTCTTCTTGAATGCACAGATTATCCAAAGTATTCTGTTACATAAGCCAGTTAGGGATGAACAATAACGTCAACAGATTTTAACTCAAAATTACAAAACTTACTACCCTATGCTTTTAACCTAAAGTTAGCTTTGCAACTTAGTTCACCTGCTTTACATTTTGTGTTAGAAATCATTACTTTTTAACCATTTGTAGACACCTGAAAAGAGTTGTAGCACAAGAGATTCTCTCTTTCTTAACTATTTACAGAAACACCACACTCTCAGAAGTTGTTGGCACCACCAAAAATACCATATGTTCAGTTTTTGATACATTAATATTAGAAATTTATCAAAAAATTGGAAGGAAATAAAAGACAGGTAAATAAAGTAAGTGGGGGTGAAGGGACTGACTTTTAAAAATAAGTTATGCAAACTAAATCTACACAGTATTGTTTGGCTAAACAATTACTAGTAGGTGATAATGTAAAGCCAATAACTTTCGGAAGTGTAAACACAAAGGAGGGAGAGGATTTATTTAGGATGTTCCAAAGGCATGCAAATAAGGAGTAATGAAATACAAAAGCACTGATCTAAGGAAAAATTTCCTAACACTGAATAATATCTCATCGGAAGTAGTGTTCCATTGTTTGAATTCTTTAAAACTGGAATGGACAAAACAATTTAGAATACATTGTAGGAAGTTCTACTTCACTGGCAGGTGAAGGTTTTTCCAATATTATAATTTCTATGATTTGAATCTATGATGGGAACTATATATTACTGCATTTGGAAGTTTCGTGAAAGAGAATTATGATGCTTTAGTTATATACATATTTTATGGTATTTTACTTGCAACATGCTACATTAATCACCTCAATAAGTACAGCATTATATAAAATTCTGGTGGTTAACAGAATCAATTAAGTAATTAAGTAGCACTCACTGTGCAAAGGTTTTATCTACGAGGTCCACATTGTTAATTTTCACAATACATTCATTTTCATGGAAAAGACCATCACGCCTGGACCTGCTGTTCTCCTCAATGCCACGGATAAAGAGTCCTAGAATCCTGAAAAGCAATAATAAAGCTGATGATTATTCTGTATTAGATTTGTATACAAGACATTTATAATAATTACAAATAGATATTGGTCTCTACTGAGGAAGGAACAAAATTCTTCTTACGGTCTACTAATCACACCATATTAAGTCATTAGTCTAAAAGAGAGATTTCCAAAATTTATTTTCCATTAACGAACAAGGACTCCAAAAAGAATATGAAACCAGCCAGTATAATTTTACTCTGCTGACACTGTTGGTAACCCTTCCTAACGCTTCAGAAAGTGCTAACCGCATTAATCAGGGGTTGGAGAAAGGGAGGGGGAAACCAGCCCCATCCTTCCAGACAAAACAGTAGGATAGGATTTATGCAGGATAGATACATGTTAACAAATAAGATGGAATCAATTACAAGGAAAGGTTAAAGTTAAGTGCAAAACAGTGATTCTAATTATACTAGATCAAAATACAGAGATACTGCTACAAGGAATTGGAAGCCCATTTCTGCGGACGAAAGGATAACGTGCACGAGGAACAATCTCTTTCTAGTCAAGTCCAAAGAAACCAAGAAATTAGGCTACTCTTGCCTGTATTGAGGCCTAGGATTTCTTGAACCGCTGCAAACCACAGTGATCCAGGTGGAGGGGCAGTGTGCATTTGTTATTAAAATTTTGAAAAGCCCTCGTCAGGCGATCTGGGTTGTATTCCTATGGACTTCCTATACATTGTTTCTCAAGTCAATTAAATCCCCACTGACCCACAGTTTCCTCATTTCCATGACAAATGACATCAATATTAATTTCCTACCTCACAGGGGTATTGTGAGGTTTACTACATTAATATTTGTAAAGTGCTTTCAGAAGCTCAAACAGAAAGTGTTGTAGAAGTGCAAAGTAAATTACATAAAGAAGAGTCAAACTTCTGCCTTAGAGAGGCTGATGTCCTTCCCATAGCATGCTAAGCACTATGCTAAGCAATAAATCAGCAAATGGGAATGATTTCAGGTAGAAAACTGTACTTGCTTGAGACTGGATTAAAAACCTGGGGTGTCACGGAGACTAGTCTAACATTCCATGTAATTGAAGACTTTGTGGGTACACAGACCCCTTATAATCCTGTTTTTATGCATTAGCCTACACATACCATAACATAGATGACATTTAGGATATGTCTACACTGCAATGTAAGCTCAGGGTTCGAACTCAGGCTCAAGCCTATCTTCATCCTCCATCTACACACAAAATCATGCTAATCCAGGGCCTGGACCCAGAGTCATAGGACCCCACAGGGGTGGTGGGTCCAAACCCGAGTCAAGTCAGACCCTGGGTCCAATCCCTATTGCTCTGCAGTATATATGCAGTCTTAGTAGACTTGAGCACTGGGAGATCCCACAAAGGATCCCACAATCCCATGGAACAACTCTCTCTTCCTTTGGACAATCAAGTTTGGGGGACAGTCAAGTTTTTCCATGCTGCACCACAAACCAAGGGCTAGAGCGGCCACATTTCGGGAGGGTGCTAGGAAGTCTGGGATACGGTTGGTTGGATCTGAGTCTGCGTACTGCATCATGGACGTCGGAGGCCCGAGTTAGGCCTGGGATAGAAAATTTCCAATCTACAGTTGACAATCAGTGTAGATGCTCCAGACCTGGGTTCTCTAACCCAGGATCTACTGACTTGGGTTCCACTAACCCTAGGCTTACATTATAGTGTAGACATAGCCTTAGAGGCCCTTTTCACTGCTTCACTCAGTAAAGTACCAATCAGGGCCGGCTCCAGGCACCAGCCAAGCAAGCTCGTGCTTGGGGCGGCAGATTCCAAGGGGCGGCATTCGCTGCTTCGGCCGCCCCCGCAGGTTTTTGTTCTTTTTGGTTCGCTGCTCCAGCCGCCCTGTAGGGGGCAGCAGTGCAGAGGAGAGGAGCGCCCTGCTGGGAGCGGTGCCAGGTCTGTAGCAAGCGCGGCAGGGCAGCCGGCGTCCTTCCCTGTCTGCCCACCAGAGCGGTGCGGAGCCCTCCTGGCAGGCAGCATGGCGAGCGCCCCGCTGAAGGAAGCCCTGGCTGCCCCCTTCTCTCTCCCCCCCTGCTGCCCGGGGCACATCTGCAGGGCTGGGAGTCCCCCTGCACCCGCTCCGTCCGCCCTGCAGGTTTGTTTGTCCCCCCCCCCTTCGCTGCACCGGCCGGCCCGCAGGTTTGTTTGTTCCTCCCCCCCCCTTCGCTGCTCCGGCCGGCCCGCAGGTGTTTTCTTGCTTTGGGCGGCAAAAAAGCCAGAGCCAGCCCTGGTACCAATATATACTTTTCAACTTCACCGTTCCTTTACACCAGTATTAGTCATCTGATTTGTATTTAAATCTACTAAGTAACAGAACGGCAAAAAGATGAGAGTTTTGTTTATCTACAAACCTTTAAAAAAAAAAAAAAGGGTGCGTTTTCCGCTAAGGAGCATTACTAGATTGGAATTTTGCATTGTAATACATTTGTCACGTAGAAGATCCCCTAATAACATTGTAGTGTATGAAAGAAAGCTCTTTATTTGGGGGCAGGCAAAATTTGACAATTTCCATGAATACCAATAGAAACAGCCAATTAGCTGCAACCAAGGAGTTAAATATTACAATTGAATTTCAAATAATTACATTAAGATTCAATCTAGTAAAAAATTAAAGAAATTGAAAATTAAGTCTGTTGCTGTGATCTTAACTAATCCCACTGTGCCCAGAGTCAACAGCCACCTAGAACTATAAGATCACTGACTGGCCTGATAGTCTCCATATGTGCTGCATTATCTGGACACATGGGTCGAGTTAAATATACTGAGACAGCCTAACCTCATTACTTCATAACTTTTATTGTATGAAGTCTCAACTTTAACATCACGTTCATGTGATTTTTAAATTTAATTTCTTTTCTTTTATGGTAAGTCTAAAGTGCAAAGAAAATGAAAGAAATTATTTCAACTAGTTATTGTTGCTCATTTGTATATTAAAGCCTAAGTGACAAGCATTTTGCTTAAACTCATTCTGAAAAAAACAAACAGAACAGGATTACAATGAAACATTATTCCTAAATGTTATTCACTGAAGATGAATACCTATATTAGTGTAATATCAATACTATTCTTATTAGAAAATACCAGTTATCTACAAACTGTTACAACAAAAATACCAGTCAAGGCGGATGGCCAACATGCTTGATCAAACCTGCCCTGTCATCAACAGAAATGGAAAACGCTTCTTTTCCTTCTTGTGTTTTGATGAATTATGAAATGTATGCACTAGTCCCTGTTTGATTAAATAACAGGAACAAGTGGTTAAACCATTCTGGTATTTTACAAAAGACACCAGTACAATTCTGCCAAGTGTCATTAGAATTTCTCAAGACAACTGGGTAAACACTCAGCCTGTCTGTCAAAAAATAGCTTGCTGTAAGCCATGCTCCACAGCATTTGTAAACAAGAATATTAACATGCACAGAAAGTAGGCCAAGGAGCTCTGCTGGTTATTCAGTGAATTCTTTTAAAGATACCCTAAGCAGTTAGAATTCAGCATCACAAGTATTGCAGTAATATTAAATTACTGATAATATTTTGCAATATCATGGTGCCTTCCACCTGAGGATCTCAAAGAACTCAGAACACCTGACTTCCAATCCTTCCTCCTGAAATAAGGTGATGACATTTTTTTCAAGCAGCAGACGGTCAACCTGATTTTTGATTTGGCAACTAAAATACCCCAGTTGAATCTGAGTCCATCTAAAGTCTCAGATCCTGCTGAGAAAATATTCACAAACAATATACTACCTGAAAAGAAACAAATACCACTTTTTTCTCCTCACTTTAACATTCTGAAAATCGATAAGTTAAGAAACATTTCTCTTCCTGATTAGACTGTGACCTTTTTAAAAAAGTTTGTAATTATAATTGGCCTAATACTAGAAGCAGCCATTTTACTATAAAGTGATGCCATTTATGACACTAGCAATTTTCCATCCCTGTCACAGGGTTCTCATACTGACAGCACTACAAATTAGCTCTTTGGCAGAAACCTCATATGTCAAATTTCAGTCCAGAAAATTTTTTTACATCCGAGTTACATAACTTGGAAAATAGGGAGTTATAATGAAAATGCTGACATATGCTCAACTACAGTACATCAATATGAACTTTCCACTATGGTAGTCTTTTGTGATTTCAATAAACTATGTTTAATAATTTACAATTAAAATAATCTTACCATGCAAAAGTAAAGTCCATGGTATAGTACACATTTTGTAAATGCTAAAGAACCTAATTTGAAAGGTGACTTGAAAAAACAAATTAAGGAAGAACTGACAAGCGAGTCATTTTGACTTTTCTATGTCTGCTCTGCTATTTAGCAATAAGGGGTCGGGGAGAAAAATCCAACTGGACAGAAAAAATACCTTTCAAGAAGTACAATAATCTTAACTAGAGACCATGTTGCCATGTTTTCATTCAGAAAAAAAAATGCAGAGATCCTTGAAAGTACAAACATTATGTACATATAACAGAAATGAGTTTTGTTCTCTGAATATACACACAGAACCAAATAGACGTCAGTGAAGGAATACAGTATATTGGGATTGGTTATCCGCTGTTAAAAAACAGTTTTAGCTCCCCCTCATGTTTTCACAGTAGAGATATTTTAAGAGAAATAAACACAGCTGATGCCTTTTTCATTAACATGCTTCTCTAAAATATGGAAAACATCTTACCTTCCACTCAGAGATGAAAAGAAGGGTACTACATGTATCCCCAGAGGGCCACCTTCCCCAGAAATCTCTACTGTTCTTGTCATATCACTAAGAAAAAGGGAGCAAAACACACATGAAGCTGTACTAAGGAACACATGAGAAATATTTATAAAAAAACACATTACGACAGACAAGAAAGGCAGTCAAAGGAAATTAAACGCAGAACTCAATAATGTACATGAGAGATATTGCAACTGGAAATGGCTGACATCTCTTTGATTTTGTGGATGAGAATTTATATGTTTTGAATGAGAAAGGAAGACATTACATTAGTTGTCTACATGGGGAAATTGACTGGTATAGCTACTGCAGAATGAACTTTAGCTCCCCGTGTGAGCACTCTATTCTGGAATAAAAGTTGTTTTGTTGCAGGATAATTGTTGTTCCAGAATAAAGTGACTTATTCCAGAACAGAATATCCACACAGGGAACTACTGCAGAATAGCTTGACTGAAATAGCTATTTTGGTCAATTTCCCTATGCAGACAATCCCTAAAGATGCATACCATATTTTAAGGATATCAAACCAATACAGAGTGATCCATACACTCTGTCCTCAATTACATGCATGCAACCCTACTGACGTAGAATGAGCACCTCTGAAGACACAATTTGGCCCACTTAAATGGGAAATATTTCCTTCCTGAAAATTTTTGAGATCCTCTATGATGGTTCAGATGTGGGATATAGTACCTCCCTGCTAGCTGCTGGAAATGACGCTAATATTTTTTTTGCTGCTTGCTGGCTCAATGAGAGTCACATGAAACTCGCTTACACAATATCTTGAAACACATGGCTTCTTCATAGGCATTAAAATGTAAACGATACATCAGCAGTTGCTAATATGAAAAAAGAAAGCATTTGGATTTACATAAAATCTCAAGAAAAATAATCAGGTAGAAAAAATTTCCCACTCTCTTTGCCAGTCTGATTTCCATTTCCTTATGCCATCTAGAGTGTAGGAACCTCCAAAAACAGTGTTGAAAAGAGCAGAAGGGAAGGCTCACCATCTAACAAAAGTCTGCTGGATATAAGCAGATGCAAATTTAATCAGACTACAAGAAGTTACATTAACCAATGGATGTTAATCCACTGTTTAGAGAAAGTGTGATGCTAAACCAAGGGGGCCACTCCACATACTGCCAAGAATGAGTCATCTACCTTCTTTGACCAGGAAGGGGACACTGATTGCAAGTGAGCGTTGACAGATTTAGGCATTTCTTTTCCCTTAATGAAGTAAATTTCCTGGTTAAGATTCTTTATTCAATTGGATAATAATGACTTGGAAGCAACTTGATTTAGAAATTAGGCTGGTTTGCTAAAGATAATGTAGAAATGAAAAGCTAATTAATATAGCCTTGTCACATGATCTTTTGCAACTTTGTTTTTCAACACAGCTACTGCTAAAATATATTCTCTTTTAAAAAATGCATACATTCTAAAAATGGAATGGAGAGCACTTAAAAAAAAATCAATCCCAAAATAAATGTCTTCTATGAAATACTTTATCTTATGTGGAATTTTATTCCTATAGCAGTCACAAGCAATAGACTTTCAAAATGTCTACTTTATTTTGCTACATATTTTCCTTCTTTTTCTTTACCTCACCTTCAAGATTTAGACAGAGAGGGATGGATTGTCAAAGTATTAGTATAAATTCATGTAGAATTTCTAGGTAATTAATAGACTGAATTTAACTGATGAAATTGTTCAGAAAAAATAACGTTTGATCAGAACTACTGTCAAAAACTCCAATAAAAATTGTGTGTGTGGGGAAAAGTTTGGTTAATTTTTTTCAGTTCCATTCAGACTTTCCTCCAATTCCTGCTTTCAGATAGAAGTGTATTTTGGTGATTCCAAGAAGACTACTTTTCTGATATTCTAGACCTGTTCAGAACCAAAGAATACCAAGAAATTAAGCTGCTGACTCCTACAGACCCAAAAAAGACAACCACAAGAAGTGAATTTGGTTTTTGATTTGTAGAGGGAAAATTAGCAAGAATTACAGCTCTCTCCAAGTAACTCCTATTTTGTTTAAGTTCTATGGGCTAGGGGTTGTCTTCCCGTTATTTCTGTGTATTATAGAAGAATATTGTGAGGGTAATCATGACAGATAGGGTCTGTCACCTTAAATTAATATATTTACCGTTAAAAACTTCGGCTCAAAGCCAATGAAAACATACACGTTTGTTTTTAAGTTGAACATAAAACCAAATGAACAGAAATGCAAGGTTTTTAAAACAGGAGATGGACAACTTGTATATTAATGTCATCATTCCACAAACACTTAAGCATGTGCTTAACATTTACGCATATGCTGAGTATTTGCAATATTGAGGCCTAAAACAGGAAGAGCACATTTCATATATGCACTAGGAAAAAATACTTTAAGCCTTTTTTTAAACCAAAAAGTGATCACTGGTCCTTATCTAATTGAATTTTTACTCCCAGATAAACAGTTTGGTTAAGAGAAAGTTAAAGATGAGAAGATATTACTCTTTAGAACAACATTAATAGACTTATGACCAAATTCTGCTTTTCGTTAGACCTATGAAAATGCCACAGTGCAAGAACAGAAAACAGTTCTTTATAGGTTTAAAAATCCTGAAGAGCAGACACTCAAGAAATTTGCAATTAAACTTCCAACATCTTCCCTATATACGTGTGCACCCTGTACCCACAGTCTGGAGTAGCTAGCTGTCACTTAGAGCAGTGTTTTTCAAACCGTGGGTCGCGCTATGGGTCGCAGTACTGGGTCGCAGCATGTAAGGCACTGGGTTGCCTTGCTCTGGTCAGCACCACCGACCAGGACATTAAAAGTCCCGTCAGCGGTGCTGCCCAGCTAAGGCGGGCATCAACAATTTTCTTCAACAGAGTCCCCAGAAAAAAAAGTTTGAAAATCACTGCCTTAGAGTATATGAATTACAACAGTGTGCTCTTCCACACATCCAGTCAGCCTGTGGTGGAGAGAAGGGATCTTTGGGTACTTTAAAGACGGGTGCTTACAGCCTTCACATTGAGGCCCTTGATTGAAAGGGGATCACAATCTTGTCAACAAGCAGTATATAAGCTGATACTGAGGATGAAAATGCAATAGGTGTATCTCTACCCCTGCAGATTATGTCATATCACTTGGTGAATAACCTGAGGGAAGGTAGAGAGCAGTAGTTAGAAATTTTGCTGAAATAGCTTTTAGAGCTTATGATCACATGAATGAGCCCCAAATTTCAGGCCTCAGAAATTAATGAATTCCACAGGCACAGCTACATATAGTAGACTGTGGGGCTCACAGCAATTACAAGCTCTGCTGACAATGTGCTCACAGGCCTTATAAATTCTTGACAGCTGAAGTTTAAAAATTCAGAGAGAAAAAAAAGTTCTCTCACAAAACAAGAACCCAGGAGTGGACCCTCAGGAGAGGGTCTTTATAGACTCTGCGCCACCCAGTGTACACAGAAGGGTGAAGGCTCGGAAAACAGGTAAGCAAGTACTACCATCTCAGTGGAGCCAGGGGGAACACACCCTCACAAAATGTTTGTGATGTTTGATTGCTTTGCCTTGACCATGTTTTAAACCCATCTTACATATCTTGAGCATTTTAAAATATTTGTAATTGAAAGAACAGGTCTGGCCCAGTAAGTCAGAACAGCAACAAATGGGAACTTTGGTTTATGGAATGATACATGGAATGTGCATCTGTGTGCTGCCTTTCTAGGTTCCATAGCACCAGTTAGGCCTATTACAGTCCTTATCAGACTTCCAACCTCATTTCTACACAAAAAAGTACAGATTATTTTGCATTTTATGAGAATTTAACAAGCACTTTTTTAGATGTTCATTTGAATCAAACTTGCCAGCCTTTCAAGGTTTGCCTCTCACTATCATATTTAGGATAATTTAAGTATGTGCTTGTGTGTCTCTAAGTCTACTGTGCTAAATCTACTACAGTGGTCTATACTAAAAAGAGAATATCTGCCTGATGCTACCATACTGTGGTAGCTGAGACCAGAGTCTGGCATACCATGGACCAAAGGCGCTATTATTATTTACTATTTAAATTCTTCATTGCTCAATGTTTATTGATCTCTGCCAGATCCTTTACAGTCCATCACATTGGTCAAGATGGGCTTCCAAGCACACTGTTAAAAATGCTGATGAGTATTGTTTAAAAAAATATAGCAGCATGCGTACCCCATAGTTCCTCTGAAACACCAAGAGCAAAATTTCCCAAGTTAAGGCCTAATCTTAGGTGCTTAAGTGCATAGCCTGATCTTCAGAGTTGCTGTGTACCTACAGTGCCTTTGTAGCCAGATACCCGAATCTCCCCCCTCCCACCATTAACCCCCCAAAATACTATATTAGGAATTAATGTTTTGTGAAATTTAAAATGGGAAAATTAACCTGATGAGTTCTTAAGCTAAGGCATTCTACACAAACTTTTCAGAAAAACACAGACAACTGATCTGGACTGTTGTATGGGATTTGTTCAGAGACAACTAATGAAGCCTGTTCTTTTTGATTTGCATTAAGTTAACGTGAGGACCCGTGCCTTGACGGAATTTCCTTTCTGCTGGGGAGTCTGATGGATTGCACCCATATTGGGCTGTTTGCCTCAGGACGTGATGGGGAAGTATCCCCAATCTCAGCTGAAAGAAGCCTCCCTCCAGACTGAGGACAGAAGAAAAATTATCTCATTCAACTGTATGTGAGATTGTGTGTAACCCAACAAGCAGCAACAAACTGAATAAATAAGGTAAAAGTCAAATACCCAACATGCTATTTACTTATTCCTTTGGCTCCGGTACAGTTACAGCCTTGTCCAGGCTGTGTGCCAAATAATCCTTAGCAGAGGCCGAACTTGGTGAGGCAGCATTTCTTGGGCTGATAACTATAAATTCCATGAAAATTGGTAGAAGGAAAAAAAATGCAGATTATGAAATTGCTGCCTCTGGAATTGAATTCTCCAGAACAAGTAGGAATGCAGAGTTGCAATCCTGAGCACACCCTGTGGAGGCTACAGTGACCATAAATGAGAAGCAAAGGAAACGTTTACTCCCAAATACAGGGAGTTAAATGTACTTACTGAACTGTGCTTTTCATCCTTTGTTTGTATTACTAAAGCATATCCAGCCATATCAACTGCTGTGAGCATTCCATAAGGGAAAACATCCACAAGGTAAAGCACCCCCAAACACAGGCTGTGCTGTTTGTTTGGCAAGCACAGGGTTGTGCTTTTTCAGGGGCAAAAAATGTTCTGTGTCCAATTACTAATGGGAATTTCAGAGGAAGCATAAATATTTTTATCCATATAGGGAATGTACATGGTTCTGACCCAATATTTTATTTAGATATTATACTAATTTATTTGCATATGCTAATTAAATTTCTACACCAAACCTGGAATTTTTAAAAGCTGCCAGCTGACGCTCACTGGGTGAGAGAGTAAACTGCCCCCAGGATGTCAGCATCTGCTTCTAGTAGTGGTTCCAACAGACTCAGTCAGAAGACAAATTGATTTTTTTTTTAAACCAGAGATGGTCAGAATCAAACCAAAATGACATAGGACCCGAAAGGAAAGACTGGATGGCGATGCTAGGTGGGATGAGTGCTGTGGAAAATAAAGGGAAAGATCTTAACAACAGTAAAAGGTAGTGGAGAATACATTGTCATGAGATGAAGAAGGCAGCTGAACATTCAGAGGATGGTGTGGGAGTTGCAGTCAGAGAGAGGAGGACCACAAATTCACCCCACCCTACAAATGAATTGCCACCAAAAAAAAGGAAAAATAAATATATTATGTGAAAGAATTGAAGAAACCTCCAAAATCACTTTTAAAAAGAAGCCTCACCTTCCCCACCTCATTTATGTAACTTAAATGTATTTATCTAGGAGAGACTAAAAATACTGAGCACCAAAATCAAGAATCTGTCCACTAAAAACCTGGTGGTTTTTTTTGCCTAATTCACATTAGATCAACTGCCTAAAAATGCAGAAACAAATCATACAGCTTGCAGGCACCCGGTTTTAACAATATGCTCCACCTCTGCTTTCCAGGCTGTCATGATACAGCAAGACAAAGAAGAGCATAAGCAAAGTGAAGAGAGGAGGAGAAGGAAAGTGCAAGAGAGATGCTTTATTTATATATTCGCTGCGTTTAAATCAAGTGGGTCAAGGAACTGTGACCCTCGCCTCTGCTGAAAAGAAATAGAAGGCAAGAGGGAACAAGTGTAATTAAACACTTAATGAATTATCCATGCATGAAATATTCTCTGAATTCCAAGTAATCCAATGTTAATAAACTAAATATCTACTTTCAAACAGATTAGGTTTATTTTTCGTTAACAGGGTTATTTTTACTATAGAAAAACTTTTTAAAATGAGGGCTGAAAAAACAACACTTCTGTTTCCACATGGTGTGCCAAGGGGTGGAATTTCAGGGCTGGCGATAAATTCCTACTGAACTACTGTAGAGTCCAGAGATCCTTCTGCTAGCTGTAAACCCCTTCACTCAAGTAGATCCAGTCAGGAAAGGGGAATGGTAGTGAGGAGAAATACCATATTTCTTCTGCACAAATGTTTTATTGTTCTTGTATAACAATTTGTAAAATTGTGATCTGCATTCTAAGTAGCAAAATATGGATTTGATTTTAGTAATTGTTTCTTTTATTTTATACATGTTTATTGGAGCATTTATTACTGAACAATGCAATTTGGTCCTTCCCCTTTGACCATTATTTTCCCCACCTGCTATACAAAACAAAAACACCCCCTTCTTCCCCTGAATATCTTCATCCTGGTAGCAGATCCAAAATAAAAATGACACCTTCAAAAACTGCGAAAAATAGACCTACAGTGGATTGTAACAAACTCCAGCCTTCGTACTGTATGTTAAAAAAAAAAAACCACCCCCCTCCCACCCAAACAAACAGAAAACCTAGGAAGGGTCAGTGATAGAACACAGGTTCTCTGCCTGCAAGGTGTTGAATACCTTCAGTTCTCAAAAGAGTCTCAGAACCCTACAGGATAAGTAAAGTCCACAGGATATCAAAGCACCTTTACAGGGAAAGTGCTTGGACAGTCTAGGCAGATAAGGCCTCATCCTATGAGGTTCTTAGCACCTCCTGAAAGTGCTTAGCACGTTCTATTTCTATTTTCATGAGATGCCACATAAATGTTCAGAGCTTTCAGTAAATAAACTGTTTTTCTTCAAATGGATTAGTTTTTCCTACCTCAATGAAGAGTATAAAACAAGTTGTCTGAAGCTTTTAACTTCAATTACAAAGTCATAAAATTTCAATCATAACATATGCATAAAGATTTTCAATTGATTTATTTTTACATTTGCCTGACTCAAAATCACTGAAACAATTTTGCCACAGTTGAAAAAACAAACAAACCCAAAACAGTTTGTGAATATGGTGAACAGTATTCAACAAGGTTTGGGTTCTGGTGGCTTTGGCAACTGTTTGTGGCATTTGTTTTGAACATGTTATTTCAAAATACATCATTCTCATCTGACAGTAACAATTTAGAGTCTTGAATATTTAGAAAGGCCTCAAGAAAAACATGAGATACATTTAGACAATTAAAGAGAAAAAAACAGAAGACAGCAAAATATAAAATGAAATAATACTTACATATACAGGAAAATAATTGTTGCAGAAATAGCATAGCAAAAAGGATCTAATTTGAAACTTAATAAAAAGACAAAACTATTTTGCTAATTTCTGGCAAGAACTGTTATTATTACAAATATTGCTAATATTTTTAATATTTTCAGACAGTCAAATTGAAGTATTAGTAAAGTGGATAGTTTCTCTTCAGTACTCATCTCACTATTTCCTTTAGAAGTCAGTTGTTTAGAGAGCAAAGACTGTCAATTTTTTTAAGGTAGTCTTCCCCTTCTTTACTAAGGGAAAGCATGCATGACAACAAAGCAAAGCCCTTGAAATTTAAGAACTGAAATTTTGCTCCGAGTTTTTAATAGATTATAACCCACTGCTGGGTGAATTCCACAGAAATTGTAGGGCACCTTTGTTTTTTCAGGATGAAATAATCTAAAATGCAAGAAATTACCCCAGTACATATTTCCAAACTATGGGGAGAAGAGTTTCAGACTCCTCACTTTAATGTTTTGGGGAGAGGAAAAGTATTGTTTTTAAATGCATCACATCTCTCGCATTTAAACAAGTTTAAAATTGTGATATGCATGAACAAGGTATTTTCTGCCAGAAGATTAATTTAGTGCAGCTTTTTATCTGATTAGGATCCATTAGGATCCATTTCCTACTCCCCACTTTCAAATTTGGCCACCATTATCCTTGAATTCATCAGTCCCAGACTGGATATGGTAGCCCACTGCATCTGTGACTGCAGGTAGAAGCAACACAGCCAGAGTTTGCTACAAAGCATATCATCGCTTTGTTCTGGCCCCTCCATTGGCTCCTAATGTGCTTCCCCGGCCTGTTCAAGCTTTGATTTCAATATTCAAAGTCCTCAATGGATCAAGACTGAATTACATCTCCTATAGCATATCTCCATCCATGAACTGTCAGAGAGTTTACAAAACTCAGGATGAATCATATAAGATCTGGAGATCAACTATTCTCATTCAATGGCTGTGAAATGAGCTTCCAGACAAACTCAGACTAGTTCAGAGTTTGATCAGTTTATGGGCATGCTATAAAACCCTGCTATATGTGACAGTCTTCACACCACAACCAGAATGAGGTGCAGGATACAGAGATTAAACGCAAACAAACAATATAGCTTTCTGTACTAGGGGGAGAGAGAAGTGCAGAAGACTCCATGAACTACAGACCTCACCTTGTAAGTCTAATTTACTTGGGAGGCACCTCAATAATACAAAAAGACAAGTGATTGATAGCTGGAGATACACACAATTATGAAGAATCCTGAGTAGAGGCAAGGTCTTGGTTATCTTGATAAACAACATGTTGTCAAATAACAAGAACAATATGAATCAGGGAACAAGTGACTTTATCAAAAACACACTGGGTACAAGCATAAGATAAGGACAACAATAATCATGAGTATATCGTGAGCAGGGCTTGATTAATCCCAATTACAAATTAATGGGATCAAGAGACATTAAAGAAACAAATGAATGCACAGATTTGGCGATGCATAATAATTACATCAGGTGAAACAGGCTGTAGCAGCCTTTCACTACATTTTATTAAAAAAACATTGGCAACCAAGCTGAATAGGTTCAATACATGTCTGATGAACGCTAATCAGCAAGCATATAGCTTGGAGACCTGGCAGGTGCATAGCAAGCTGGAAAAAAAATTTTTTTTTGATACCTCTTCACAACAACGTTACCATTCTACAAACAGACCGATGTCAGAAAGGATTTAAAAGAAACTGGAAATTGCCATACCATCCAGATGATGACCAGGGCCCCAAAGCGGGAGGCTAAACAAACAAAACAAATCAGACAGATGGGCTGAAGACCAGGGCCTTCCCCACTGTTCCTTAAAAGAGGAGAAAGCCAGACACAAAGTGAAATGACAAAGACAGAGAAAGAAGGAGAAAGAAACAAAGAAGCATCTTTATCTTTATTGATAGGGCAAAAGGAATTGGTGATGTGCCCAAAAAAGAGAGATGATCTGGTAGTTAAGAACTGTAGCCTGGGTCTTGTGAGAGACAACAGACTTCCTGTGTGATCTCAGCAGGCTCTTACCATCTCTGTCTCAGTTCCCCATCTGTAAAATGGGGATAATAGTGCTTCCTTACTTCACATGGGAGTTGTAAGAATAACACATTAAACATTGCGACGGGCTCAGGTACTAGAGTGATGGGGACCATATAAGTATGACAGATAAATTAGATAAGAAATCCTCATGACAGTGCTGATTACAGTAAGGCAAATTTCAAGAGATCAAAAATCATGAGAGATTGGTGGCTATCTTGCAAGTTCAGCCCTATTGACAGTAATAGGAGATGGTGGTCATTCTGAATAAGGGAAAGTTTGTGAACTGGAAGGCTTTCATCACGTTTTCATGAGAGAGGTTAAAAAAATATCCCGAAATTGCTAGACATGATAAAAATCACAGAAGTTAGCAATACAGTGATTAGAAAACAGATTTCAAAACAAAGACTACTCAATAAAGAAGAAAGAGCATGCCATGAACAGACTGCCATATGTCCAGTGGGGTCCTAAAAAGAGTGTGAAACAGTGGTTAAATATCCTTGTGGCATCCTGTGTCGTCTACATGAATATACATCTATGCTGTAGGAAGGATAAGGATGGGGAAATCTTTATTTAGATTTAGAGCACCGTAAGATGGTACAGAAGACGTACAAAACAAACATGTTTTTTTTCCTCCAAGTTTACTGCTTCTAATAACTTATTATCCAACTCTGCTAAAGTGTGAAACACGGGACAACAATTTAGCCACAAGAAGTTGGAGCCAATTTCAGAGTGAATTCGTGTAATAAGCTTACATGAAAGAAGTGGATTTTAAGGAGGTATTTAAAAGCAGAAAATGGAAGGTGCTTAGTACACAGAAATAGTAGGTGATTCCAAGCACAGGAGCAGACTGAAGGAAGGCAAAGATGAGTGAGATGGCACGAAGTGGAGTGAGCAAAAGAGAGAAGAACAAAATGAAAGCAAAGATGTATGTGGGGATGAAGTTTTAAACATCCTGCTCAGGGCTTTTAGTTCATACAGTTTTGACAACTGACTAGAAAATGCAAAATTATAGTAAAGGATTATTTGCCTTCACCAAAATTGAGTTGTTAGTTTGATTATGATATCTTAGCTGCCATGTTTATTTTCCAAATTACACCTTTTACTTCACAGTTAGGCAATGTACTGTCATAACTAGTTTTCTACAACAAAGCATTTTAACGGACACCAAATTATTTCACATTCTAAAGAGTGACTTCATAGTAGTATGATTCATATGAATAACTTCCCAAGATGAAGATGTAACCTGGCGTAAGGACAGGTGAACACTAGCATGGAATCATTCTGCTCTAAACTCACTAAGCTCAGTCCTTAATGAAATTCAGCATGGCACCAATTATACCAGTGGAGGATCTGACCCACCTTGAAACTTGATGACTTTGGTTCAGTGGATTTACACAAAGGTTATTTTTTGTTTTGATTCACATTTTGAGTTTTGCTTATTATTCCAGATTGGAAGAAACCCAAAAAACGCAAAGTGAAACAACACCTAGTTTATACCAAATCTTCCATGGTTTCCAATCAAAATTGTAAATCATCTTTATTTCACTCAAAACTTGGCCTAGGTTTACCCTTTCAGCAGTCTTTCCCAAGCAGTCAGAAAAACTAATCGACAATTTAGATCAGAACAACAGCATTAGACTTCTGCACCAGTTATCTCCTGCCTAGTATAACTAAGGGAGAAAGAGGAGTTACTCATCTGATTGTCCCGGAGGAACAGCTCTCACAAAAGGTGCCTATGCAAATTTGCCTATCCTGTATAATGGATGCTCTGGATATAGCATCTTACAGGTTATAAAAGTGTATCTACAAATATAATAAAAATTTAAAAAGCAACTGAAGGAATAACCTTAATAATAAAAAGAGAGATGGCATTTTAATCAAGAAAATTATCTACTTTTTGTGGGGCATTGTGGATCAGAGGAGTGCTTATTTGTTTAGATACATGCACTCCACCATCTTAGTCTTTAAGCTGCTTGTGAAATTGTTTAAAAAGTAAAATACAAACATATAGAAGAGCAGCATATTTCTTCCTTCCCCTATATCCCACAACCAGTCAGAACATACAATACAAGTCAAAGTCATAAACATTCATCATCCAAGGTAAACGATACTCCCATACATAAAAGCGCTTAAGTATGTGAGTGAATTGAATTTTCAGGAGGGAAAAGGGAAAAGGAGGAAGGCACTATGATGATGAGCACGTGTACTTAAAATAAAAACGTAATTATCTTCTTGACCTGCATGCTGGCAAACGTATTCATTAATCAGTATTAAACAGAAGGTGCTCATACCTGAAAGTGAACTTGGCCTTCTGAGATGTCAGCTGTTCAGCGTGCCCAGTGAGATCCATTTCTCCATCTTCAAAAGATAACTGTGTTGCACCCTATTGAGAGATTCACATTTTGAAACAAAATATATTTTCATGGATTTGAAACAATAGTTGTATGATATTTGAGTCTCCGCTTGAAATGGAAAACAAGAACAAGAAGTATCTCAGTATTCCCACTGGCAGTTGAAATGAGAGGTTCTGCTCTATATATAGAATGTGAGGCACTCTGCTGTTTCTCTGAGTACTTTGTATCTGAGGTGTTTTCCTTATGGAACAGAGTCCTTTGTGCTTACAATGACTTTATGGTTTAATATGCTGGGAAGTCCATGATCATTATTTGCTTTCAGAAAGGATCTTTCAGAACTCAAATGCTAACATACTGTACAGTAATCAAGGCCACATGTATTATATCGTACATTAGGTCTATATTACATAGAAGCAATCTCCCCTGCCCAAACTTACTTGGCTTGTTGAGGGATTTAGTAAGGTACCTCCCCCTTCATCTCGTGGTTGTGCCCTAATTCCTCATTTTCTTCCCCTTCCCCGAGTGGCTCATTCCCTCCCCAAATTTACATGGTCCATTGGTGACTCAGATATGTTCAGTGTCTGCCAGGTCAGGGTGGAAGGGGATCAGAGAGGAGGAAAACTGATTCTGCTGGAGCCCGGCTCACTTGACCATCTTGCCGCACAAATCTAGATCTCCTCTACCCTCATGAGTCAGAGAGAGGCATAACATACTCATGTGGCCCCCACAGCACTCTCCAAGTTAAAGGGACAGTGCAGATGCTGCAGACTAGAGCTTGCATACCCAAAAAGCTGCTTGGAAACAGAAAAGGCCTTCTGGCTTCCCCAATGCCATTTGCCAGAGGATGAGGGCAAATGGCTGGAGGGAAAGGGTTGTGAAGAATCACCGAAACGCTGTAAGAAAGAAAGTACTTGAAGCTGAATTTTTCTGGAGCTTCTGAGCTCCATGGAGGTATAGTAGAGGTACTCCCTCTTATGCAGAGCTGGCCTGAAACTCTCACTTTTTCTGATCCAGAGCCACCTCCTCAGCCCATGATGAACTTGCTGGCTTTGAAGAAACCCAATAGCTTTGCCTCTTCTTCAGTGTCCGCTTTGGCAATAGCACTATAGCAGGGAGAATATTTATGTGGTAAAAGCAGTTTTTTTGCAACAACCTCACAGAAAAGGACGTTACGCAGCCATTTGACCAGACACAATATACGTTGCACACAGGGACCTGACATTAATGCCAAAGCACTTTGGAAACTATTATTTAACTTTCTGTTCCAGAACCTCATGTTCTTTGTGTTTGCTTATTGGGAAAGGGAAGAGGTACCAAAGAGATAAGACCACTGTCAGCTTGTGATGTATTAGCTTTAATGTACTGTACCTTCACTGTAACCCTCATGGCAATAATGTAAACAGAGCAGAATCCATAACAAAGACCTTCTCTGAAGAGGTCACTTCTGCCAGCTCTGTAACAGGAATATAGCTGGAAGATATAAATCTTCAGATGTCAACACACAAAGAATTCAATTCATTGTTTGATCTTAACCAGATAAAAACTAAAGTTAATTTTTATTCATTTATTTATTTTTGGCAATGGCACACATTCTTCCAGTGTATATTCTTACTGTTACCAAGTTGTCTTCAGATAACCAGAGTGGCAAGGTTGTATACCGAATCTAAAAATACCAGCTGGATTGGTTATTCTATTTCTCAATAATAAGATCTTATGGCCTATGAAGAAACTATATTATAACTTTCCTTTTCTCAGAGAAATAGGACTTTGTAAAACTGGCATTGTTGGGGTCAATATATATGGTGTCTCGATTTCTATGACAAGTTGTTCAGTTTATATAAGTAACAAGGGAGAAAAAGATAGATTTTTTTCTTGCAAACTAAGTTGGAATCGGTAGATCAAGCTGGGTTTTATCTTGTTCACAAACTATTTTGTAAGTGGAATCTAACATATCAACAGAATTGTTACCTAATCTGAATAGAATCCAGCTCACTCCAATGTAGAACAATAAAACCAATACAGCGAATAAAAACAAAAGCTATTTTTTGTCATTAAAAGTAAATAAATAAGACTGAGTACACAGAGGAGGCAGATATTTTGCAGTCATTTTCATAGTGGAACCACTCTTCAAGGGACAATTCTCTGATAAACTGTAAGAATTCCCTACTCAGTGTTATCTCATGAATTAACAATGCAATCTCAAACAAAGGATAAGTGATGCAAATCTGACACACAGTCTCCAAGTGATGACTTCCTAGCAAACCCAGCCTTGATGACAATAAGGTCCACAAGCAGACAAACTTCATTAACAGGAATATACTAGATCTAGCAACTCACTAGCAAAGCAAACCCTATAACAACATGGTAATACTGGTGCAGAAGAGGCTCTTGCCTTTGTATAGCATTGGCAATAGTAACAGGAATAGAAATATCAGAATTTGATCTCATACTGCACCTTTTACTCACAAGTATTCCTAGATTTTAAGACACAGAGGACCTTTTGGATCACCTGATCTCCAGCATAACAAAGACCTTAGAATCTCACCCATAATTTCTGCATCTAACCCAGTACTTCTGTTCGACTCACAGACATAAGGCACTCAATCACAATAATTATTAGGAGCCGACAAATAGTATGCACACAGCCTTACATATTAAAACCTCTTATTGAGAGAAGAAAGGTGGACCAGAACACTGAGTTTACATTCTGAGAAGTGGAATGGAGTCTCTTGTTTCAGTGCGATAATCACCAGGAATGGACAGAAGGGAATTCCATGTAATACCGCAGCTAACCTGTAGAACTGTACTAGGTTTAAGCCCATCACCTTCTGGCCCAAATGTGAGAATGCTAGCGCGGAAGCTTATGGCAACACAAGAACCATTTCAAAAAATAACAAATAATCCCACAACAATGCTTCTAGGGCTGATTTTAGATTTTTCAACAGCAGCAGAAGTAATAACTGTGTCACCACATAATTTACTCAAAGTCAACTGACAGCATAATACAAAAGCACTACAGTTTGTAGTTTGCAAATAAAGAGTATAACATGCTAAATCATGTGGTGAAAGGAAAGTCATGAAATTGCACATATCTAAAAATAGAGAAAATATTTTTACTTTCAGCTTATTTAAGAAATTTAAAGAAAGTGCTGTTAAAAACATGTCTTTCAAATTAGAATCAGAAGGGATAAAACAAGCCTTCTGTAATAAAGTCAACTTTGAAACCTATCCTCTCGGCCAGTCCTGTACAAACACATATAACCCAAGTGCTTGAAAATTTCTTGTATTCCTTTTGCTACAGCTCTCAAATTGCACACGCCTGCATGCGCCTGAGAGTGTGTGCAAACCATTGATTGACATATATTAGTACATCTTCTCGGGGTGGGAGGTTTCTATCTATCATTCCTTCTCAACAAAAAATACTGTGTTTAGATTTTCTGTACATTAAACACAACACTGAAAAGATGTTAGAGATAACCAGGCAAACAGGTGTAAAAAATGTTCCATTACAGAGCTAGCATGATAAAATGGCTACTGACCTTCTACTGTGATTCTTCAACAGCATTGTGTCTGCATAGTCACACTAGAGAGGAATGCATCCCCAGCCAAGCAATGCTCAGCTTCAGAAATATTCAGAGCTCAGATTATAAAAGGATCCCCAACTACCTCAATTCCTCCTGGTAAACCAAGAATGCTGTGAGATTAGTAGTTATAGGCAATGGGGAAGAAGGGCAGGCAGTGTGAAAATGCTGATACAAGACTCTTCAAGAGCTACAGTTATGACAAGTAACCATAAGTTTCTTCTTGTGGCCCAGTCAATGGCAGATACACAGCGTGGTTTCCTACCTCCACAAGAGTTCTGCCACCATTGTTTTCAATATTAGCATCGACTGGGTGATGGATAAGCTTGAGGAGGCAGCTGTCGATGCTGCTGAGCTGAGCACTATTCTGGTTTTGAGATCTTGAATAAGCCAATGACATTTCTTGTTGGCTCAGTTTGGTGAATCGCTGCACTGACAGGTCAATCTTGCCGGGCAAGAAGCAACACACATTGGTCTGGTTATTAAGCAGGATAAAACAAAGACCCTGACCATCACTATCATGTAGCCTCCAGCTCCAGATTATAACCAGCTCAGTATTAACCTGTCCGGGCAGGACATTGGGAAAGTGGCAACTGCTGAAGACTTGGGCAGCATCACAGACAGTACTGGAGGATGCAGACACCTGTATAGCAACACCTGCTGCCATATTTTGGGCCTTTTGGCAGTCTCTGTGGAGATGCCACAACATCAAAGCTTGCTTCAAAGCTGCAGATCAATAGAACCCTTGGTTATACCAACGTTGTTGCATAGCAGCAAAACATGGCACAGACGAAGTCTGAAGAGCACTGGACTGACATTTTCAATTCTTATTGTGTTTGCCAGCTGCTCCACATTAAGTGTCAGGACAAGATCAGAAATGAGGATATTCTAAGCCAAACACAGCAATTGCGTCTATCAGCACTGGTTCGGCTTAGGCAGCTTTCTTGGCATGGACATGTTATTAGGATGGAAGTCCAACAAATTCTGAAGCATCTTTACCAAAGAATGCCACTACACAACTGGCGATCCGGTGTGATAAGATTTCCAGGGATGGACAAACTGAGTATCCAGCCAGACTACCTTAAGAACCCACCTAGAGATCAATCTGGGGGGTGCTCAGTCTGCTAGGAGAGCACGTTCCTTTGGGATTTGCCATGATGATGGTGGTTCCCAAAGCAAGTCTCAGAATCAGATGCTGAGTTGAGAGAGTAGTGCTGTGTAAACGCCTGAAGAAAACCCCAGGCGGCAGCCCTGCAGGAGGAACACCTTGCACCTAGTGCATAAGATGTGCACTTAACACTATCTTTAATCAATCTGAAGAATGCATCACCTAGGGGAGTTTATGTACATATAGATGAAGCCCAAAGTGAAATATCTTGATTTGGAACTTTATTTTAATTGAAAGAGTTAAAAGTGAAAATAGTTATTTGAAGTTCAAGCTCACAGTGCTGCATCCCTTGAGGACACAGGCTTTTATTAACAAAGGAAACGCAGTACCAGAAAATCCTAATCCTAAAAGTAAAAGGTCACAAAGCAGCAGCAGCAGGTTACAGCTCTTTATTTCCTTATTTGGCCAATAGCAGCCCTCCTTTCAAGAAAGTTCAGCAGGAGTTCAGATCTTACCAACCTAACAAACAGAACCATGCAAGGAAACTTGTGGGCTTAAAGGGATACTTAGTTTACAAATGCAGAAAAAGTATCATCTGTTGCTCTCACAGACGAGTTTAATTACCACATTTAAAAAGTGAACATTTTTAGCAACACTTTCAGGATCACGGGAGCATTTCTGACAGCCAGAATGAGTTTAAACACCGCAGCACTATTTTTAGCTTTAAAAATAAACACTTTCATAAATATTCCCAAACCAATTAGCAGCAGCTAGAAAGTAATGGTGTTTACATTTAGTTAGGACTAGACCTAACAATTTACAGACTCCACATAAGAGACAAAAGAGCGCAAGCCCAGTCGACTATCAAGGGGTGAATGCAAATTTACTCTGTTTAATTTTAACATATTTTAACTTAACCTTAATGTAAATCAGTTGAATCACACAGACACACGTGCCACTAACTGAGAACTGTTCAAAATGTTCAAAAACACCTGTTGTACAGCCTATAAGATTTTGATAGAATGAGTCCACATCTTAATGCATTTCCTCAGAAAAAGTCACATTTTTTTCACCTTGTTCTGTTAGAACAAAGCAAAGGCTACGGATATATAAACACATACATATACACAAACATTTTGTATGTGTAAAAAACAAATGAAGCACTGTTTGTTGAATAATAATAATCAGTGTCTTATTATTACAGTATTACTACAGGTATCAAATCCAAAAACCTTAGAAATATTGGAAAGGGTTCAGAATACAAACCTTATCTGCACTGTCGGGCTGCGCACTAAGGGTAGGTCTATACTTACCACGCGGGTCGACGCGGAGAGTTCGACTTCTCGGAGTTCGAACTATCGCATCTAATCAAGACGCGATAGTTCGAACTCCCCACGCGCTCCGGTCAACTCCGGAACTCCACCACCGCAAACGGCGGTGGCGGAGTCGACCTTGGAGCCGCGGACTTCGTTCCCACGGCGTCTGGACTGGTAAGTAGTCCGAACTAAGGTACTTCGACTTCAGCTACGCTATTCACGTAGCTGAAGTCGCGTACCTTAGTTCGACCCCCCCCCCCTTAGTGTAGACCAGGCCTTAGTGTCCCTAACTCTACAATGGGCTTAGTCTAAACCTTGGATGCCAACACTTCTCAGTTTTAGGGTGGCAGGGCCGCCCAGAGAATTCAGGGGGCCTGGGGCAAAGAAATTTTGGGGGCCCCTTCTATAAAAAATTGCAATACTATATTCTCCTGGGGGCCCTTGCGGGGCCCACGGCAAATTGCCCCACTCGCTCCCCCCCACGGGTGTCCCTGGGAAATATAAACCTTCCGCATTTTGGCACAAACCCAGTTTTGAGAAAACTTCTTTACAAGGTATCACTGGTTCTCAGCATCAGCTAGTGCTAAAAGGCACTAAAGCTCATTAAAAGGGTTGGACAAATATTTTCCATCAAAACTTTTTCTGGATCGAAAACTAGAGGTTTTTAAAAAACAGGAAAAAATCACGGACAATGTCTGCTTTCCTTCAAAATTTGTTGTGTTTTTTTTAATTGAAAAGCTGAAATTAGTCTGCCAAAACCTGAACATGGTTTGAGGTTTCAGAAGTGTGTGGCCAAATATTTGTTGCTTGCTGTGTTTGATTGTTTAAAGAAACAATAAAAAAAAATCTGCTAAAAAAAATCCAAAACTTTTGAACCACCTCAGCTTGTAACCAAACACCTGAGCCCATCCAGGCAGAGATTTTTCCAGGTTTCTGATACTCTGCTGGCTTCCTTGACTCATATCTGTCTCCATAACTTTGGGTTCATTTAGGTTAGAACATAAGAACAGCCATACTGGGTCAAACCAAAGGCCATCCTGCCCAGTACCCTGTCTACTGACAATGGCCAATGCCAAGTGCCCCAGAGGGAGTGAACCTAACAGGTAATGATCAAGTGATCTCTCTCCTGCCATCCATCTCCACTCTCTGACAAACAGAGGCTAGGGACACCATTCCTTACCCATCCTGGCTACTAGCCATTAATGGACTAAATCTCCATGCATTTATCTGTTTCCTAGAGACTGGCTCCATGTGGTCCCTCACAAACTGGAGACGGTTACTGTGGGTTTGTCTTTAGTACAGCTTATGTACATACTCCACGAACTGAGCATTTGAGCTTGTTCCAGAATCTGGGATAAGCCTATGTTGTCAAAACTGAAATGCTCAAAATAGCACATGCATGTGAATGGATACAGGGTGCTAAAATTAAATTAATCCAGGGGTTCTCAAACTGGAGGTCAGGACCCCTCAGGGGGTGACGAGGTTATTACTGGGGGTCGTGAGCTGTCAGCCTCCACCTCAAACCCCGCTTTGCCTCCAGCACTTATAATAGTGTTAAATATATTAAAAAGTGTTTTCAATTTATAAGGGGGGGTCGCACTCAGAGGTTTGCTATGTGAAAGGGTCACCAGGACAAAAGTTTGAGAACCACTGAATTAACCCCTCTGAAGTCTCAGGGAATGCAGGGGATGGGGGGGGTCTCCCTTCGTAGGGTTGGGAAGGATATTGCTCTTCTCATGTGATCCCTCTCCCAGCGGCTAATTTTAAATGAAGCTACCCTCCCCTCACATGAATCTCCCTATGGCACTGAAATTAAATATAGACTATAACTTGGCATTAGAGAAGTGGAAGGGATGGGAGCCCTAATGGAAAAGCTAACAGCTTGGCTCTTCTGCAAGCCTCAAACTGCTGAATGAGCTTTAGGGTAGGGAAGGCTCTGCCTCCCAGACAGCCTGGCCCTGCCCCCTATCCGACCTCCACCCACTTCCTGCCCCTGACTGCCCCCCTTAGAATCCCTGACCCATCCTGCTCCTTGTCCCCTCACCACCCCCAGAGACCCCCACCACCACCACCCTGGGACCCCACCCCTGCTCCGTCTGCCCCAACCCCATCCACACCCCCCAGAACGCCCACAATCCAACCCCCCCATTCCCTGCCCCCTGCCTGCCCCCCCAACCTCCGCCCCCTCCCTGTGCCCTGACTGTCCCCAGGACTCCCTGCCCCTTAGCCAACCCCCCTGGCTCCAGCCTCTTACCCCCGGCTCCCTCCTCACCCGGAGCCTCAGCGCCTCGCTGAACAGCTGCAGCGTGTCTCCGGCGGAGCCTGAGCTCCATCCCGCTCAGAGCCGCGTGGGGCGGGGGCGGGGCTGGGAGCTCACGCCGAGCGGAGGGAGCTGAGCTCAGCCTGGAGCTCGCAGCCCCGCCCCATCACCACGCGGCTCTGAGCAGGGCGGAGCTCAGGGGCCCCCCCGGAGACACGCTGCGGCGCTGATCTGAGGACGCTGCTTGATGCGCTAAGGCTCCAGGAGAGGGGTGGAGGCGGGAGCCTCAGCTGTTCTCTTGGGGGCCCCTGCGGAGCCCAGGGCAAATTGCCCCACTTGCCCCCCCTGGGCAGCCCTGTAGGGTGGGAAAGATAGTTGGGAGGAGGTATTCAAACTCTGGATTCCAATCGAAATAACTGATCTCAGGCTCATTTTTAACTACTGCAGTCATTATAACTACAAAACTTCCAGTGGTATTTTGGGTTTATAGTCCAGCCCTAATCTAGTAGCCTTTAGGCAAATAGTTTAACAACATAAAAGTCTGTATGAAGTAGCTTACAGTTAAATATTACCAGCTGCCTAACTCCAAGTAAATTTTCACTTGTTATTAAGAAAGCACCACAGGGAAAGCTAATATCTATGAACGTTAAACAGACATTTACTTTAATTTAAAGTAACCATTAGCTATTTCTTCTTCTACAGAGCAAGGATATTTTAAAGCTAGACAATATATTGACTGGTGATGTATCTTACAAAATAAGCAGTCAGTTATCAGCAATCTGTTCTTTGCCATCTTTGTAGAGGAAAGGATGGATCAATAAAAAAAGGCTTTTTAAACAGCGAAGAAAAAACACAAGCCTGCTGCGTATTAAATACTTTTGGTGGACTACACAAAAGATTAAACTCATTTAGGTATCAGAAACAAAAACTATTGATGTCAAGATCAGCATTTCATCTGTTCAGCAAATCTTTCAACATTAGGCTATCACCACCCTGTCTGTCTCTACCCACACAGTAACAAATAGAAGGAGAAAAAAGCTGTCTGAAATAGATGTTTGCAAGCAGAATGTTTAGTACTGCATATGTAGAGCTAAAAGAGGCTTCAAGAGAATTCTGGCTTCATTTTAACACCTTGCTATTTATTTCCTCCACTGAATTCAAACATGAAACTGGTCCCTTGAAAAATAGCCAGTCAGAGAAAAATGTATTTCTGAGCATGCTCTTAATTGCAAAGTCCATCTCAAAGATGAAGATACTGACTGATGCACATCTAACTGCCATATTTTAACCAATACTTTTATAACTGTAAATATACATTTTAAAAAGAATGAAACATTCCTAATTGTATAACATCCATTCATCTAGGTGCCCCATAGCATAACTACCATCAAAACATCAACCAGACTCTCTTTAAATAAGCCAAACTAATTGTACATGCCAGCCAATAAAATACTGCTAAACTGAAGGAAAAGATTGCAATATTTTCTCCCAGACTTTTCCAAACTTTCCAGAAGTGTGCTTAATGTAGATCACTCTGCCACCATAAAACGTGATATGTATTTTTAAACAGCCTGCAATACTTCCATTTCACGTACTGATTAAACTACATCATCCTCTTAACCATTCAGAATAAAATTCATTTGAAATGGATAATTGATGGAATTGTGCAGTGTCTACAAATGCAATTAATCACTTGATGAAGATGATTTTAGGGCCGGCATAGGCAACAAATATGAAAACATGAATCTGAAAGCTTCTTTGAGTTTTGTCAATTGAAATGGTTGATATGGTTTGGGAAAGTAGTATGAGGCCAATATTCAAGTGATCTGATGTTTAGTAACTACGCTTAGGCCACATATATTTTGACTTCCAACATGTAATAAGTCAAGAAATGGTGGCAGCAACATTTCCCCGACATGACTACACAGGGATTTCCTGGATGTCTGCATGTTCCACTAGAGGCTCCAATTCAATAAGATAGTTCATAAGCATGTGCTTAGGAAATCAGTGGGACTACTCATGTAAGCACATGCTTTAGTACCTTGCTGAATTGGTGCCAGGATGAGAATTGGAACAAGAAAGGAAAGAGCTAATGGTTAGGAACACCTGTTATGGTACCATCATCAAAATAACACTGGAAAACTTGACAAAAGCGGACAGAGGGAGAGGAAACAAAAATTTAAATGAAAAAACTTACTGGCTAAAAAAAAAAGGGGGGGGCAGAATCTTGCCCTTATTTATTTTAAATATCTTAATCTAGGTTTAGTTATCAGTTATTAGTTTGGGTTTGCACATGTTCTTTGTGAGTTTTCTCTATTATGACTATTAATCACTATGGTCAGTAATTTTAAATTCTAAATTAATAAAATTATATATATACATACAGTATGTTAAATATCTTTTAAAACTAAACCATGCTGTCCTTGGAAAGTTTCTGCTACAGTAAAAACTCTACACAGCTATATTGCACAAGGGCCAATGTAAATATTTGAAAATTCAGGCATTGCATCATGACACATGCAGAAATAATCATAACATGAAAAGCTGGATAGAGGCTGTCTTGTATCTCGCCTTAAAGTACTGAAGGCCAGGAAAATACTGTTGTGTGTACATTTCAATGTTGTATAACAATGTGTATCTTAAAGATCTTTGTACAGAGCTATACAAAATCTGAGATGGTGTAGAAATAGTAATATTTGAGCTCCTTCAGAGGAAAGGGATTATGCTTCAAGTGAAGAGTAAATTGTGCATTTAAATAGATTGAAGTAGAGCTGGGATCATTTCAGGCCTGGGAAATTGTAACTAGTACACACAGTATTGGTCTGCCAACAAACTGTATAAAAGCTGCCAGGGCAATGAAACACAAGGCCTCAGCACCAAAATCAAAGGCTTCTTAACACTTACGGTAAAGGAAATTCTCTATTAGCTGTAATAGTAGTAGAGTTCACACCTTTTGTGGTCAGTTGCTTTGTGAGAGAGGCTAGGAAGAAGAGTCAAAGCAAATGCTAGTGTAACTAAGCTCAGGGCTCAAAGGAAGAGAAAAATTAATACTAATATTGGTAAACATCTTCAGAAGTGATGTCACCTCACTCCTCTGCACATAAAACATGTCAAGACTTAAGTCCAGGGCTTGAGACTTGAGGGCTTGCAGGGCTACACATGAGCAGTCTCTTCTCCAGCGTGGTATAAAAGCTGCCTTTTGTAAGCCTTGCAAAGGATATAAAATATTGGGATTTAAAGCCATTACTGGTCTGAGGCCAGGTCTACACTAGAAAATTAGGTCAGCCTAGCTTAGAGTTGCCAAGTGTCCAGTTTTCGACCAGAACACCTGGTTGAAAAGGAGCCCTGGTGGCTCCGGCTGGCACTACCAACCGGACCATTAAAAGTCCGGTCAGCAGCGCAGCAGGGGCCCAGGGCTAAGGCAGGCTCCCTGTCTGCCCTAGCTCCGCACGGGCCCTGGAAGCGGATGCCAGGTCCCTGCAGCCCCTATATGCATGAGCGGCCAGGGAGGCTCTATGCGCTGTCCCCGCCCCAAGGGCCTGATCAGCAATTCCCATTGGCCAGAAACCACGACCAATGGGAGCTGCAGGAGTGGCGCCTGCAGGTGCAGGGGCAGCACATGGTGCCTCCCTAGCTGCTCATGCATCTAGGGACCTGGCAGCCGCTTCCGGGAGCCACAGTAAGCACCACCAGGACCTCACACCTCCTCCCAACACCCCAACCCCCTGCCCCAGCCTGGACTGCCTCCTACACCCAAATGTCTTCCCAGAGCCCACCCCCCCAACACCCCAACCCCCTGCCCCCTCCTGCACCCCAAATCCCTCATCCCTGACCCCCACCCCAGTGCCTTCACTCCCCCTGTACCCCAACCACCTGCCCCAGCCTGAAGCCCTCCTGCAACCCAAACTCTCATCCCCAGCCCCAACCCAGAACCCACACTCTCAACCCAGAGCCCATAGCCCCTTACCCCAACCCCCCTCATCCCCAACCCCTGCCCCAGCCTGAAGCCCTCTCCTGCAACCTAAACTCCTCATCCCCAGCCCCAACCCAGAACCCGCAGCCCCAACCCAGAGCCCATAGCCCCCTCACCCCAACCCCTGCTCCCAGCCTGAAGCCCTCTCCTGCAACCCAAACTCCTCATCCCCAGCCCCAACCCAGAGCCCATACCCACCGCACCCCCACCCCGTCCCTCCTGCACTCGAAACCCCTTATCCCCAGCCCCCGCCTCAGAGTCCTCACCCTCCCTGCACCCCTAACCCCCTGCCCCAGGCCGAAGCCCTCTCCCACACCCTGAATCCCTCATTTCTGGCCCCACCTGGAGCCCACACCCCTAGCCCAGAGCCCTCTCCTGCACCCCAAAGCCCTGATCCCTAGCCTGCACCCCCAGCGCAGAGCCCTCACCCCCCTCCTATACCCCAACCCCCTGCCACAGCCTGGTGAAAGTGAGTGAAGATGGGGGAGGGCGAGCAACGGAGGGAGGTGGGGATGGAGCTTGCAGTGGCAAAGCCTCAGGGAAGGAGCAGGGTTGTTTGGTTTTGTGTGATTATAAAGTTGGCAACCCTATCATAACTACACCACTCAGCAGTGTGAAAAATCCACAGCCCTGAGTGGCGCAGGCAAGAGATCCCCTCCTGTTGGCATAGGCAGTATCTACACTGAAATACTGCAGCAGCACAGTTGCAGTTTCCTGCTGTAGCATTTTTAAATTCAGACAAACCCTAAGACTGAATTTTGCCTGTCTTAGACTTCAAGCGGCAATAAACTTTTGCAAAGGAAATTCAGCATTTGGGATGAAGAAAAGGAAACATTTCTGGAAAGAAAAAAACATAGCGGCTGTTTGAAGTTGCTCAGGGATTTGGACTATTAAAATAAATCCCAGGAAGATAGACTGGGCCAGTCATGTGATTATATGAATCTAATAAGCAGAGGTGTGTGATGACTACATTTATCACCCATTACATAGATATCAACTTCACAGTCTAGTGTATGTATACACCTACATAGATGCATGCGGTTTTAAAGTCCTCTGAGAGCCGTCATGATGAAAGAAGTTATATACATGTAATATACTCTTTAATTAGACCTACAGAATTTTTTTAAATAAGACTGTCCACAATTAGAAGCCTGCACTATATCACATATTAGATCAGCTAGCTAACTGCAGAAAGAATTGTGTTTGTTTTGGTTTTTTAAATGCAATGCAAGCTAACAGAGAAAGTAGCAGAAAAATGAAGTAATTATTCAAAATGTATAAGTCTATAATCACTTACCCTAAGTGCTTCAAGAAAGAATAAAAATAAGACCTAAGACAGAAGGCAGAAGTCTTATTGATAACAAAAACTGCTCTGTCTTTGAGCAACATAGATTTTACTTTGCAGATTTTCGAGCTTGTGTAAATAAAGCACTGCTAAGAGCCATGGGCAGGCACTGTGGATGGTTCCAGCTGTGCAAACGTACTTTTTAATTTTAATACCTTATTTACCTTTTGGTCTTTTAATTAATTTGAAGTGGATTTAGTAGAAACGTGCTAGATTAACAGTCCTGCAAATCCATGACAATTTATTTATGGAAAATATATACTAACACTAAACATCAGTGCAAGACAGTGAAGAATCAGGTATTATGCGTTTAAATTTACCGTTCCCACTGCTTCCCGCTCTTGGACATGAGAGGTTTGTATTCAAGTATGGTGCATAACTTTTGCACATTTGAGTTCCCACCACAGTGGTTTTGGAGCATTCACATGGGAACAAAGATCACTGAGAAACTACATTGGCTCCATAAACACTTACCTCTTTCCCAGCTGGATGGGAATTCCCTTTAGGCAATAAATAAACGCAAAAATTAGCATTAAATCTCACATATATTTCTGCCAGGAAATCTACCAATTGGTCTCAGAGCAAATGAACAAAACTTAATGTCATCGCCTTCCAGCCTGACATGCCACCTCCAGCCCCTCAAAATCCAGAGCCTGAAACACAGTTTACATGAAGGACTTTCCCGCAAGGGGGAGGAGAAACAGGAAATTATTCTGTCATGCTGCCCACTCTGCACTTGTATTAGTTTTGGGTACTTTGTGCTCATTTTCCTTTGCTCCCCACTGTAATATAAAGCAATGTCTTTGAATTTAAAGGCATAGAATGAAGCATATTATTTGAGAAAAAACATATGGATAATACCCCTAGAGACATATCAATAAGAGAGGGTGGATAGTCTATTTCCAGTTTGTAACATCTGTCCATTAAACAACAGAACTAAACTTGGCAGTTTTTATCCTCCACTTTTATTATTATTTGCACCTTGGCACTAGGACAACCTTAGTTCATTTTCAGCATTTGCATTAACTGCAAATAAATTTGCTTGTAAGACACTAGCAATGAAAACTAGTGAAAGGTTGCTCAGAATATTCACACTGGAAATCTATATTTTAATCCATCTAGTATATTTACAACTAGTATATTTGATACTCAATGGTTTACGTTAACAGTATGTATGCATACAACATGATTTACCAAAAAACAATACATTTATTTTCTTTCCTGCACTTCAAATATACTTTCCTCTTTGTATTTCTGCCACAAGCAGGAGAAAACATCACTAAATGGCACTGTTTGGGAATGGTACTTTTCTTTGGATTTATAGTATTTGGAAGGTGGGGGAGAGTTGATTCCTGGGCTATGTCAACACTACAGCTTATGTCAGCATAACTTATGTCACACAGGGATATGAGTTACACCAACATAAGCACCTAGCATAGCGCTATGTTGGCAGGAGAAGCTACCGCCGCTCACAGAGATGGTTTTATTACGCTAATGGGAGAGCTCTCTCCTGTCGGCATAGAGCGTCTTTACCAGACAGGGTGCCGTGCAGGTGCACCACTGCAGCGCTGTTATGTATAGACAAGATTTGAAAACTACAAGTCTAGAGTTTGGTTTCTTTGTGAATTGTGCAAAGAGTAATAGGTCACAGCTCTTTTAAAAATAATCACTAAAAGCACTGTACAAATCAAATCAGGATTATTTCTTCATCAACATTTTATTTCATTGTATCTCCTGCATGCTCATGCATGCATGCATGCATGTCATGCATGAAAATCCAAAAAAAAAAATCAACAAAATTTAAATAAGAAAAGAGAGACTAAAGAAGAAATTAAAAAACAAAACATACATAAAGTTACAAAAAAAGTTATTAGTAGTAAAGTGGGCCGTATCTTTGCTCCTTTAACCTTTTCCGAGCACCATGCCCACCACAACACCCCCCGCGCCGCGACCCCGCCGCCCCCCGCCCCCCACACCCCCCGCCCCCCACCCGCCCCCGCCCCCCTCCGGCCCCACCTCCGCCCCCCGCCCCCTGCCCCGCCGCCCGTGCCCAAAAAAAAAAAAAAAAATAAAAGCCCGCGCCAAAAAAAAAAAAAAAAAAAAAAGCCCGAGCGCGCCGCCTGAAAATGCCTGGCGCCGGCCCTGGTAGTAACAAATTAAAACCTAAACCCTTTCTTTAACAGCAACCAATGTGTATTCAGTGGTATCTGAAATGCCTGAAAGTACACTTATATTCTGAAAACTGATTGTACAAATGACAGCTTAGCGTTATATCTTTATTCCCTTCAGCTAACCCATTATCAAATTTAGCAGAGTTTCATAGTGAAACACAAAATTCCTTCCCCCCCCCCCCTTTTTTTTTAAATGACACACACAAAAGCTTTTGCTGGTATATGAAAATCAACGATGATGGTGCAAAAAGCATTTGTCTGAAACCACCCCCTCACCATAAACTGCAGTGAGCTTGGTTTCCAAATGCCAAAATCCAAACCAGCTTCCAGTTTTGCTCATTATTAAAATTTAAAGGTATGTATTTTTTTTTGTTTGCACTTCACCACCAATTATTTTAATTCTAAAATCAGAGACAGCTTAACACTTGTGACACACAAAATAGCGTGGCTTGCTTTTCCACTGTTCTGTTCGTTCTGAATTGCTGAGAAGAAGAATATCTTGTCTTTCAGGCATATCATGTCTTCAACACCAATATCCTATAGCAAGGGAGGGCAAAAGTTAGGACCTGTCTACATGAGAAAATTGTGCTGATTTAGCTAAATTGGTTTAGAAACTAAGTTAGTTAAATCAATACAATCTCCTGGTGTGGGAATGCCTTTACTTTGTTTTAAAGGTCCCTTATATTGATTTAGGTTCAGTTGGTAAGGAAGTGACTTGGCCAATTGTCAATAAACTCAGAAGATAAAACTTGGAAATGATAAGCAGCAGATAGCATGGCCCTGACCTTCCAGTAGAGAGAGGCTATTTTACATTATATCACTAGTAGATTATGGTCTTATACCTGGCCATGGAAGGATAAACTCAGTGTATAGGGATCCTCTGATGCCATAGCTCCTATACCAACTGTTCATCCCTGACACCAACTTAGGAACTGTGGCCTAGGGAACAAGGCACAGCCAAGGTGTCCCTGTACACCACTGACCCCTGGCTGCAGTACCAGCCTCTCGGGTTAAGGCCGAGAACTGCTTTCTATTTAAAGGTCAGGTTTTCTAAGTCTCTAAAATGTGCCTGCTTACTTGGATTGTCTTGACATTTCCTGTGCCTCCTGGGGGTACTTCACAGCGTTAGTGGGGCAAATTGTGAGTCACTGGAGCAACGGGTTCTCGAGAGACAACGTTTTACAAAAATCAATCGATTTCCATAACTTCTTTTCATAACACCTGAGGCTCAAATTATCAGTGTGATTGTCCCTCAACTAATGTGAGTCACTCAACATTTCTCTGAGCTAGTGCCTGGCACCCACTCTCACTTTAGGGAAGCAATATTGAAACCATTACTAAAGGGAGAGTTTTGTGGACCCGGGCCTAAGTGAATTGCCCAGTCCCACATAGGAAGTCTGCCATGGAGCAGGGAATTGAATCCAAGTTCACTAAGTCCAAGGTCCCAACCCATCGTTCCTCTCATGCCATATCTGTCTCTCCCTTCAAACCATGTCCCCACTGTCTCCATGCTAGTCCCTACATCCTTTCTCCAAGTTCATCAATCTGCACGCCCTGTGCTGACACCTGACTGTCCATGGGGAGGGAGAATCAGGCTGCCTGGACAGGCAGAGAGAGGAGAGACAAGGAGATGATGAAGAGGCAGTGAAAGACGTAACATGCAACCAGCGCATTCTGTGGCTGACGTAATCATTGCCAAGGAGCCGCTGGCAGTACTTGCCCTCTGCCTTTACAGACAGCGCAAAACATTTAGGGAATAGGGCACATGACCACTGTTGAACAGAGTCTAACACTGCCTTTTTGCTAAGGCAAAACTTGTGTTTAGGGAAGCTCTGCACATGAGCTACCTACACTCCACAACAACAACCCCACATCTACTATATTTTACAACAGCCTTCACCTTCTTATACAATCCTTTCACCCTTACAAAAAGGATGCCATCTAACACTATACTTTGATTTAGCCATCATTAAACCTACAGATCACTCTCATATCTCATCTCACTGTTGACAATCCCCATGGCAGGAAGAACCCTGTGCACCAGTACTGGCACAACATACAGAATTTAGGGATGAAATGAGACACAGTAGATTGCCGCATCTGTATAAATGGAAAATATGACAAATAAGAGCTGGGATGCATGGAGTGTTTCCTCTAGAGGAAATGGCTTCTCAAAGGAAGTAACTATAAAGTTACAAACTGTTAGAGAGGGGCTAGCGATCAATAGCATCCACTGCTCCGTTGGTCTCAGAAATGCTTTAAAACTGAGTTAAGTATTCCAAGATGCAGGGCAAACCAGGAAAAACACTCACTAGTCTCACTCTGAAAGGGACAAGTGGAAATACATCCCATTCAGGATATTTTGAAAGAGAATATTCTAGCCTCCAGTTAACCTCCCAAGGGAACAACCCCCTTCCCCCGCCCCCCCAAAAAAAAACCCTACTATGAATGACTTAAAAAAACCAATGTTACCCAAGCCCTTGCAAGTAGCAGAATATCAGGGTCTACATTTTTCTTATTATGCAGCAATCTAGCCCTCTATAAAATGTAACGAGAAAAGACAGTAACTAAAAATGTCCTTCCCAGATGAGTGAGGCCCACATCCCTTCAGTGCACAGGCGTGCAAACTCTCATGTCTTGCATTTAAAAAGGGTGCGTGTACACACACACACACACACACACACCATTTAGATATTAGGGCTTTAATTTAAGCCCTCTTCCCTTTTTGGTGGCTAACAAGGACTTACACATCTGCCAGCAATGGACATGCTGTCAAGCTGTAGGACAAGAATGAACTCGCTGGAAATACAGTGCAGTCAAAAGGTATTCTGGATACAGTATTTATTTGACACTATTTACAAGGTCAAACACCAACTGAGGAAGCATGAAATTAAAAAACAGGATTTATACAGGAATGCCTTGCTGAAAAATAGTTATTTGGTAAAAGTACATTTCCACTTCCTGAAACTTACAGTATCCTTCTCCATGACTATCTAGATTTTTATGTGACTCAAGATCAGAACACGGAGGGAAAGGGAGCAACTTGATTGAGACCCACTTACCCAACACTCTCCCAAGAAAGTTCCAGAACAGGCCTGCAATCAGGCTTTCTGGTTACTTTAGAACTTTCCCATCTTGAACCCCACCCCTTGAACACCGTGCACCAACGTGACATCACTAGATAAAAGGAATTTTTATTCCTGGTGAGAGTGAAGTATTCACTTGGGGGGGGGGGCGCGGGGGGGAGGTAGACTGCAAACTTATTTGCTCTTCAATAGATTCAGGCATTGAGTTAATGAAAGACTTATCAGCTCACTTCAATGCAAGTAGCTTATTTGTAACACACTAGGCGTGATCCCCTCAGATATTTACAGTTTAGCCCTTACCTCCCAATTATAGATGAGGCTTCAGTCTCATAATCAATTAAAAAAACTAGAGCTAAATAGCCCCCCAAAGTTCTATCTGGACATATGGACAATAAAAAGCTTCATAACATTTCCCAGTACAGTGCACAAATCCCCAGGGTCCCACGTTTTTCTTTATTCTGCACCAGGATATGGGAAATATAAAGCCAGCTAATACCTCTTTTAACTTTGTGGATGTACATAGGTTGTTAAAATAAAGTACTTCCTGTTAAACGCCAATACACTGAACACGTTTGTATTTGCAGAATCTATCCTCAAAGATAGGTGAATTCCTCAAAAAACAAATTCACCAAATGTGATCTTCCTGGCCTACTGTGCACACAGATAACTGGGTATTGAGCAAAACTTGCAGGAGAACGGGACATAAACATGGGGATAAATTTTGAAGTGGAAGGACACAATTCACTTTTAGCCTTACTGGTGCTAAATAAACAAATAAAACAGTTATTTAAGTCCAGAGCCGTGTTAAATAGCCTCCATAGCAAATCACAAATTCAAGGTTAGTCCTCTTCAACCTAACCCATAGCATTCAGCCCATTTTGCACGGTGGAATGAGTGTACATCAGTCTGCAAAGACTTATGCTCTTCCTCCAGTCTAATAGTGTCCACCAGTTGATCTCCTCGGTCTCACATTTACCTCTGGGAGGTTTGAGCCTCTCACCCGCATAGGACCCCTGTTGTAAGCCATGTTTTAATTATTAACTCACTTACAACTTTTAAATCCTGTTCTTACTCTTTATTAGCCTAAATCTGGGCCTCCAGAATGTGGCGAGGAAGACAAAAAAGCCCACTGGACGGACATCTTGCCAATCCTGCACTGAGAGAAAACTTCCTGCCTGATCCCAAAAGCTGCACGCTTCATATACAGGAAGGGGGGAAGGTATGAGAGACAATCAGCTACCCCCAACCTAAACAATGGCAGTGGGGAGAGGTAGAGAATACTCGCCTCCCCCTTTTACCACCGCCTAGGCAAGATATCCATCTATAGCTACTCAGGGAGAGGGGGAAGCCATAGACTAGACAGGCCTGCCTCTCCTGTAGGTCTCTCCCCCCTGCAGGTCCAATCAAACATTCTCCTTGGTTAGAGCGGAGGGGAGTTTGAGACAGCCAACACAATACAGGCATGATAAGGGTTAAATGAAAGCCTGAATCCCTTTGAAGAATTAAGGGTTGAAAATATACTGCCCTAGATAGAGCTCTTGATCTTGATCCCAATCCTCAATGGGAACTAAGGCAACTCTGTATCATTTTAATGCTGTACAATTAAATTTTAGCATTTTAATTTTGTACAGTTCTGTATACAAACGTGCAATATTCTAAACCTCATTTTAGGATCTGAAATTGCAGCTGTAGTGTAACACTATATTTACGAGTGGATATTTATAATAAATCCATAGGAGTTGACTCACATGACTAAGACATTAATACCGCTGGCTTATCTTAAATCCACAAGGTAATTTAAAACACAAAGAGCGATCACCTGAGAGAAAATTTCTAACAAATCCTTTTGAATCCATGAAGGTATTTTCAACCTCTCTCAGGGTTTAGAAATACACTAGAAAATAACCTTTTGTAAAATGCTTTTGGTTTTATGTTAATTATTAACTGCTTTTTGAAGTAACAGCCTGGGTGAGTAAATAATTTGACAGCATAGTGGTATAAATTGCAATGGAAAAGGCAAAATAATTATTTTATTAAAAAAATGATTGAGAGAAGCTAAGTTGCACTGAAATTTTTTAAGCAAAGACAGATCATCAGATGGAAATTCACTGGGTACAAACCTGCACAGCAGTAATAAAGCTATATAGATTAATTAGGGTTGAAATACTATAACAAGCATAATATCTCCTACTGGTAAAGATTATAAATACAAAGGGACCAATCACAAGTACTGCAAGACCTGCTACTAATGGGCCTGATTTCTAATTAATTCAAGGAAAATAACAACACGATACCCATCACTAACTTCATTTTCATATCATACAGGTATGTTTATTGACTGAAATCACTTCTTTGGGATTACAGAGGGGTTTAATTGCACTATAGCTATAAACTAAGAGCTGCATCCTTAATTGCAAGAGCAAGGGTCAGGGAGTAGATTGTTGCTGCTTAGGTAAGCATGACAAGTGAAATGAGCAAATGAGTACTACTCAGTAAGAGAGACAATAGAACAGGTTATTAGATCTCCTGTTTCTTGTGTACCTCCCTACACAAACATGTGAAGTTCTATGGCCCACTGGTCTCCCATTGTTCAGACAGGGAAATAAGTGAGCTGTAAGGGTAGTTAGTAATAAAATGGGCTTCCAGCAGCAGTGTGTGTTTTTTAAGTAAATGTTATCACTTATACGGTGGTTTCCTGTAAACAAGATATCCCCAGAAGCATGTTTAGTACAGACGTCTGTGAAACAAAGTGAAAGGCGACATCTAATCTATCTCCGCTAGTGCCATTAACTAGTTCCATCATCTCCCCACGCCTCTGTAGGAGATCTTCAAACTGGCTTCAATTTCAATGGAAACACATCCACTGTGACAGAATAACTCTCTTTTCTTTGCTTCCTGCAAATAGTCATATCTCAGAGATGCAATAAACTTCATAGTGTAGCCTCCGTTACCAACATTCTGGCTCCATATAACAAAATCAAACAAAATTCCTAATCTGTTGTTAGTAGGTGTTGACTACATTCTCATTCTATCAGCTTGGTCTTTCCACACATAAATCTCAATCAAAACAAATCACTTCATGACAGTCAGTCAAATTCCATGTTAGGATCACCTTAACTAATGCACGGAATGTATAATAATAAAACACCTTATATCTGAGTAGCATATAAGACTGCTGCTCGTGTTAACATGTTTGCAATTTTCTGTTCAGGTTATCATGAAGTGCTCGGACATTTTTTTTTTTAAGTAGATGCGGGTAGCTATATTTTGGTCAGCTTCTTAGGCCTTGGCTACACTTGCAAGTCAGAGCACATTAAATTAGCCCCGGGCGCCCTAATTTCTGAGGTGTCCACACTGGCAAGGCACGAACAGCACCCGGACTCCACGGCTGGAGCGCCCCTGGTAATCCACCTCCACGAGAAGCATAAAGCTTGATGCACCCCGGCTGGAGCGCCACAGTGCCAGTGTGGACGCCCTGGTCTATTAATGTGTTCTGATCGGCCTCCAGAAGTGTCCCACAATGCCTGTTCTAGCCACTCTGGACATCACTTTGAACTCTACTGCCCTGTCCTCAGGTGACCAACCATCAGACACGCCCTTTAAATTCTCTGGGAATTTTGAAAATCCCCTTTCTGTTTGCTCCGCAAGGTGTGGAGTGCTCTCAGTGCCTCTTTCCAGGTGACCATGCCTCCACGCGCCAGGCAATCCCCAGTATGGAGCAATGGCGAGGTGCTGGACCTCATCAGTGTTTGTGGGGCGGGGGGAAGCTGTCCAGTCCCAGCTGCACTCCAGCCATAGGAATTACAATACCTTTGGGCAGATATCAAGGGCCATGATAGAAAGGGGCCATGACTGGGACGCAGTGTAGTTCAGGGTTAAAGTGAAGGAGCTGTGGAATGCCTACCGCAAATCGCAGGAGGCAAACCGCCACTCCAGTGCTGCCCCCACGACCTGCCGTTTCTACAAACGGCTGGATGTGATACTTGGGGGCGACCCCACCTCCACTCCAAAGAGCATCCTGGACACTTCAGAGGCCGTAGCAGCCTAGAGTTCAACAAGGCAGGAGGAGGAAAGCGAGCGAGGGTGTTGGGGGGGGGGGGGGGAGGACCAGAGCCAGAGGATGGCCCGGCATCCCTAGATGCGTGCAGCCAGGAGGAAGGTAGCCAGGTGCAGTGGACAGTGCTTGGGGAAAGAACAAACACCAGAGGAGGTGTCTGGTAAGTGGCTTTTAATTTGGGAATGTAGTTGTTCGGTGCAGGCTCCTGGGGCGAGGAGGGTTGCAGAAAGAAGGCTGCGTGCATGCCTCAATGCGGAATAGGGCATTCATGTGCTCTCTCACATTGTGGTAATCGGCCTCAGTGATCTCTTCAGAGGTCTCATGCAGAAGAAGGGCAATCCACTTGCACAGGTTCCTTGGCAGAGTTCCTGTGCTCCTTGTCCCATTAAGGCTAACATGTCCGCCCCACTGTGCCATGAGGGGTGGGGGGGGACCATTGCTGCACACAGGCAAGCAGCATAAGGGCCAGGCAGAAGCCCCACATTGTAGTAGAAGACCCTCCCTTGCTTCGCAGGTCACCCTCAGCAGCGAGATATCTTCCAGGACGAACTCACCCTGTGGAAAATGTGGGGACAGTGTTCAGTATAGGGGCCCCCTGCAGCTGTTGGCTCTCCCCAAGGCACAGATCCCCAGAGGACAGTACAGCCCTGAAACAATCAGTCCCCTTTGCCCCTGTGCTTACTCACCATTTTGGGGCTCCTGTGGGTTATGTGCGCTTCTTTTGGGACCGGCACTTTCTGCTAGTGTGAACACTGTACTTGTCTTTAAGTACAGCTGAATCATTGCGGTGTCTGGTGTGAACAATGCTGCCTCTGTTAAGTGTTGCATTTTGGCTTTACAGGTGCAACCTTGAGATCCCAGCCGTCATTGTTGTCAACGGCCGAAAGACTACAAAGAATCAGGAAGCCTCCGCGAAGAACCAGAGAGGACCTGCTGCATCCCTTACTGAAAATCAAAAAGTACAGGAGTGGCGGGAGACTGAAAGGATGCTCCACCAGCAGAATGCAGGTCGCTGGCATGAAAACATGGAGCGGCGCTTAAGCATTATGGAGTGCCAAGTGGACTCGATACAGACGCTCACAGCACTGCAGATGGAGCACATCTGCCCCCGCCCCGCAGCCCTTGCCCCAAAACTCTTTCTCTTGTGCCCCCATGTCACCGCCAACCCACTTCCCCCAATATCCAGTTTATCATCGCCACCAGCAGCCTCCAATACCTGTAGCTTCACCACCCAGCCCTGCAAACTACGACCCTTACCCACTGCACTCAACCCCCATCACCATGTATTTTAGCCAGCCAGAAGTACAGCACTCATTGCAGGGCACTCCAGACAGGAAGGTTGAATACGTTAACAGGACATACGCAAATCTGTGACTGTCCCGTTCCCCACCCCGCCCCCTTTCCTCCTCCCACATAGCACAGATGTGTCATGCCCTTTCTGTTTCCCCAGCAGTTGTGTTTTTCAGTAAATGAATTTTTTGGCTTTGAAAACATTCATTATTGCATTAAGTAAAAGATCCCGTAGCCCAGGAACACAACAGGCACTGCAAGTCAATGCATCATACGTAGCAAACACAGATGCCTATTAGCACTGGAACCACTGCACTTCACTCCCATGCAGGGCACCAAACATTACTCGTGCTTTCAGCATCAAATTGCTGCCTCAAGGCATCCCTAATCTTTACAGCTTCGCACTGGTCCCCTCTAATAGCCCTGGTCTCTGGCTGTTCAAATTCAGCCTCCAGGTGTTGAACTCCATGGTCCATGCCTGAGTGAAGCTTTCACCGGTCCCTTCACAAATGTGATGGAGGGTACAGCACCCAGCTATAACCGTGGGGATGATGTCATCGGCCAGGTCCAGCTTCCTATACAGACTGCGCCAGCAGGCCTTTAAACAGCCAAAAGCACACTCAACAGTCATTCTGCACCAACTCAGCCTGTTGTTGAACCACTCCTTGCTACTGTCAAGGCTCCCTGTGTAGGGTTTCATGAGCCATAGCATTAAAGGTTAAGCGTCCATAGCCATAGCATCCAAGGATCACAATGGGCATTTTGACTTCCGTTATGGTGATCTTCTGGCCTGGGAAGAAAGTCCTGGCTTGCAGCTTCCTGAACAGGCCAGTGTTCTGAAGATGCATGCGTCATGCACCTTTGCAGACTAGTTTGCGTTCATGTCCATGAAATGCCCACAGTGATCCACAAGCGCCTGGAGAACCACCATTGAGAAATGCCCCTTCCGATTTATGTACTCGGAGGCTAGGTGGTCTGGTGCCAGAATTGGAATATGCATCCCATCTATCGCCTCTCCGCAGTTAGGGAAACCCATTTGTGCAAAGCCAGCCACGTCACGCACATTGCCCAGAGTCACAGTTCTTCTAAGCAGGATACGATTAATGGCCCTGCAAACTTGCATCAACATGATTCCAACGGTCGACTTTCCCACTCCAAACTGGTTAGCGACCGATCGGTAGCTATCTGGAGTTGCCAGCTTCCAGACTGCAATAGCCACTTGCTTCTCCACCGGCAGGGCAGCTCTCAATCTCGTGTCCTTGCACCGCAGGGTGGGGGCAAGCTCAGCACACAGTCCCATGAAAGTGGTTTTCCTCATCTGAAAGTTCTGCAGCCACTGCTCGTCATCCCAGACTTGCATGATGATGTGATCCCACCACTCAGTGCTTGTTTCCCGAGCCCAAAAGTGGCGTTCCACAGTAGTGAGTGGTGTTCCCGGTTGGTGGTACAGCGGGGGACTAAGGCAGACTCCCTGCCTGTCCTGGCTCTGCACAGCTCTTGGAAGCAGCCAGCATGTCCGGCCCCTAGGCACGGGGGTGACCAGGGAAGCTCTGCGCGCTGCTCCCACCCCGAGCACCACCTCCGCAGCTCCCATTGCACAGGAACCACAGCCAATGGAAGCTGTGGGCACGGGCAGTGTGCATCACGCAAAGTTATCTGGCCCCTCTGCCTAGGGGCTAGAAATGTCAGCAGCTTCCAGGAGCAGCACGGAGCCAGGACAGGCAGGGAGCCTGCCTTAGCCCCACTGCACCGGCGACCAGGAGGCGCCTGAGATAAGCACTGCCCGGTCGGAGCCTACACCCCAAACACCCCCTGCCCCATGTTGGAACTCCCCTCCCACACCCTGAACCCCTCATTTCTGGCCCCATCCCAGAGCCCGCACCCCAGTTGGAGCCCTCACCCTCTCCTGCACCCCAACCACCTTCCCCAGGCCAGTAAAAATGAGTGAGGGTGAGGGAGAACAAGTGACAGAGGGAGGGGGGCTGGGGTGAGCAGGGGTAAGGCCTCAGAGAAGGGGCAAAGCAGGGGGCAGGGCAAGGGTGTTCAGTATTGTGGAATTAGAAAGTTGGCAACTCTAGTCAAGTGATAATTTCCTTTCTCTGCTGTAGACGAAAATCAAAGTGTTACTGAAGTAAATGGTAGATGAGTTATGCCATTAATATCCACTAGTTTGCAAACTACCTTGGTCTGAGGTTGGTTTTTTTTATACTGTTTGTCTATCTGCTTGTTCACATTTTTAAAATCAGTTTATTCCTGGCAATAGCAAAAGAGAAAAGAAAGCATGGCAGCTTAAAGTTCAAAGTAGCTCACTTAGTGCAAGTGTGCCAGGGAAAGGTAGGGTTGATTGAAAGATCTGTTTTGCACAGAGGCAGTAATGAGTAATGATACGCTATAATGAGCACATCTTCATACAGAAATTAAAATCCATCAAAAAAAAACAACCCTCCCCTCATGTTCAACATACAACCTAAATGTAATGCACACCCTTCCAGTTCCTCAAAATCTTACTGCTAAGCTTTTTAATTCAGAAGCCATAATCTAGTACCACCTTAAAAAGTTCCAAAGTCAGAGTTAGTTTTTCCTGTGATTGAGTTGGAGGAATATGATGGATGGGTGTTGGAAGTGATAAGGAGTCAGACTGAATACTTATGATGCTTAGAATGTGGATTGAAGTTCATCTTAAATATTAAAGTTGCCTTAATTGGTGATTTCCTTGATTTGTAATGACTATGTTGATAGGAAATTCACTTGGGCAACCTTAAATATAAGTTAAAGAGAGAGAGAGAGAGAGAGTGTGTGTGTGTGTGTGTGTGTGTGTTATTTAGGTTTTAAAACTTCAGTTTAATAAGCTTATACACAGCAAACAGTGCAGTTTTGTTTACCACTTGATTATTTCAAATATTATTACTTACAGATAAACCAAACATGAATTATCCAGGTCTGATTATAATTAGAAATACTTCACAGGCAGAACTGCTGAAAGAAGAACATGTCTATGCACCTATTGGAAAACAAGAAGATCTATGCTAAACTAATTGAAACAAACATCTGGTAAAAATAAATTAGCTAGTAGAATGTTTTGTGTACTGAGGTCACACATTAAAGCTTCCCCACTTTTCCTCATGGAATTGTAAGGCATTTTCCACAGATCTTTTTAATAGTATGAACAATTGATTTCAGGTTATTGTACTTGGCTTGCAGCTTTGCTTATAGTGAACACTATAGTTTCTATTTATCTGCATACTTAATAGCCTACAAAAGTGACTGTAGTATGTGAATGCCTTCCATGTATTTAAAAACTTTAAGTAAAAATATAGCTCATACTTTCTTCCCAGAGTGTAGGAGAAATAGCTTAAAGTGTGTGTGTGTACACACATATGTAAACACACCTTATTGAACAAAAGCCAAGTCAAAGGATTTAGTTTTGCATATTCACTTCTGAATGGGGCAAGGGATAGTAGTCACTCACTCCACAGCCCGGTCCCTAGTCTAGGATCCTGTCAAGGTTCTCTCTCTCAATCATGGTCAAGTGCAAGAGTTTCATATTTCTAGGGCAATGTAAGGTCCAGTGGAAGGCACAGTCAGGGAGGGAAAGGCACTAATCTCAAGTAGTTGGGTATAATCCCATTGAATGCTTTGAAATTCAGCACAGAAACCTTGTATGGAACTCTATATTCAATGGGGAATAGCTAATACAGGAACAGAGAACTAAGGCAATGTGATCATGCTGACCTGTGTGGCTAAGTAGATAGACAGCTGCATTTTGTATCAACTGGAGCTTTTTGAGCAGGGTTTCTCAAACAGGGGTCACTGCTTGTGTAGGGAAAGTCCCTGGCGGGCCGGGCCGGGCTGGTGTATTTACCTGCCCCATCCGCAGGTCTGGCCGATCACGGCTCCCACTGGCCATGGATCGCTGCTCCGGGCCAATGGGGGCTGCTGAAGTCCCTGGCCCGCACCGCTTCCAGCAGCTCCCATTGGCCCGGAGCAGCGATCCGCCATTGGCCGGACCTGCGGACAGGGCAGGTAAACACACCGGCCTGGCCTGCCAGGGGCTTTCCCTACACAAGTGGAGACCCCTGTTTGAGAAACCCTGTTTTTGAGGGTAGGTGGTTTCACTCCTAGGTATAAATTGCAATAAACAAGCCTTGAGGTCACGTATGCATGGATTACCATGGTTATGTCTGAGCCCCATATCAAGGGGCACAACCTTCTAGCCAATCAGACTTAAGTGGATGTTTGTGTCATCATGGCTATTCACACATCAACAGCAACAAGCAGTCCAATAAGACCCCAATACAGCAAACCCACTTAAAAGCCTGAACACAGATGCTGTTGAAAGTGAGGGATAATAAAGAGGCAGCCAAATTCTTTAAGTTCTTCCCTCTACCTACCTGTAACACTTGAATCTTGCCTGATTTTGTCTGGGCAGTGAAAACGTTGGGAGATAATAATGCTTACGTTGGACATAAAGATGTTGACCTCGGTGTCACCTGCAACTTCAAACAATAACCTCAAGTGGCACGAGTCCCTCCCGTCAGACTGAACCTAGAGGGGCATTATGGACAACTGTTCCTCCACCTCCTAAGGCCTCACCAGCCCTCCCATTGGCTTCATACAGATGTTGAATAATATAAAGGAGGAGCCTTCTGTGACCCTGCAGGTTAGGGCTTTGGAGGTGGACTACTTTCAGAGTCAGGGTAGTGACACTATCAGACCCAGGAAGTGAAATTAGTTCCTGGTAGCACGGAGGTGACCAACTCCACTGTTTCTGGGAGGTCTGTGTTCCTCTGTCTGGTGAATATTTCTTATTACTGGAGAGAGGTTATATATAGATGGCTAAAATTTTCTAAGATGTCTAAGGGATTTGGATCCCTAATTCCCATTAAGCTGGACAATTAGTGCTATGTATACAAATATACATAAGAGTTGATGCTAAAACACCATTTGCTTATGCTGAACACATTCTTTCCTGTGGAGGATGGAGAAGAAAAGCAAACCTGCAGAACTGGTGGAGGTGATTTTAACCTTTTCCAGGCTGCAGTTGCTTAGTGTTTCCGGATCGGGGGCGGAGGGGGAAGAGAATGTTCTCTTCCCCTTGTTAGTAAACCATGAAGGAATGAGCAGAGAAATCCAGTTGTTTATAAAAATGAGACTTAAGACCACCAAGGTCATAGCTTCATTTCAAACTTAGCTATAGAAAGACCTTTCTCTTATCGACAGCTGTCGCACTTGCAGCTATGACTTTATAATGGTTTCCTGCCCTAAAAGCTAGTATAGATCTAGCACATGCTCTGCCTCCACCCATCTCTGAAAATAAACAAAACTAATCAGGTCTAAAAACTAGTTTATGTTGCGCTGTTCAAAGTAAATAGAAAGAGTCTGGCACAGATAAACTAATTTCCACCTGTTTCTGCTTACTGCATATACACTAACTCAATTTAGATTGATCGGATAACGTCTGCAGACTTACTACAGTGGCACAAGGCTACTACATCCATTCAGATTAATTCAAAAAGCACTAAGATGAAAAGTTGTTTGTGTTCCTTTTAATTTTATTTTAGCTCTTTGTTTATCTCCCCACTTCAAAGCACTTCCAGTATAAGGAACAGTTTCAGTATCTGACATGTTTGTAAAATTAAAACAGAAAAAATGTGCCAGCTTCTATCTGCTTTAGATTGCAAGGCACAACAGCCTTGAGTCAGAAAAGACTATTTACGAGAGCACACACTATAATGAACCCAGGAGTGCCATGTGCAGTGGGAAAAACATATTAGAATAGAAGCTAAACACTTTCAGTTCCCATTTGTCTTATTTTGCAGGAGTCTTGTGTTCCCCTATGCCAGTTATGTGTAGAATACAGCAAGCTTTTCTCACATTCATTCTGGTTAGAATTACCAACAGGGAGAGCTCAAAAAAGTTTAGACCCAAGTTTTAGTCCCTCTTCTTTACTTGAATTAACTGAACCTCCCACCTCCAAATGATTAAGGTCTCAATTCAGCAAGGTACTTAAGCATGTGCCAGTTAGACCACTAACATGCTCAAAGTTATGCAAAAATACCTTCTTTCATCAGGGCCAAAGTGATTCCACATCAGAAAAAGCCTGAACAGTTTTTAAATGGTCTTTGATGGTGTCTGGGTGGAGTTCAGAGTGTTGACTATAACATAAAAAGTCCTATATGGCCTGGGATAGGTCTGCCTGAAGGATTGCTTCTCGCACCATGACACACCTGCAGGTTAACCGGGACACCTGAACTGGATCCTCCTCACTATAAGAGAGGGCGGCTGTTCAACTGACCTCTGTGAGGGCTCCAGGAGTCTGGAACTTGTCCCCCCACCCTTGTCCCAAAATAGCCCATGTTTGGTGATCTTCAGACACACTGCAAACGGCCCCTGTTTGAAACAGTGTTTGGAGAGGGCTGAGGGACTGCTTCCTAGATGAGGAAGGGTTGGAAAAGAGTTTTGGTCAGTGTCTGGCTGGCTGAGTTTCTGCTGGAATGCTGCTAGAATACAATTATATTTTAGAACTACTAAAGGCATTGGGGTGCATATAGTGTTGGCTACCGTCCTCTAATATTTTTAAATCTAACTAAATACATACATTTAGTCCACTCTTGTCAAACAACAAACTATCTGAGATAAGAAAAGAACTGAATTTACAATATATCTTGGTAATACAATGTATTAGGTGAATGCACACTTGATAGATACAAGTCACCGGACAGCATTGCTTAGAATTATTTTCCAACGATGTAGCATGTCTTCACCAATAAACAGAGCTCCTGGTGTCCTCTTAATTTTTATTACACTCTGATTTGTTTCCAGAAGCCAATAAGCGCTAGGACTTGTCTTCCTGGTTAATCTATATTGTACCACTTAAAAATATTCCTCTTGCAAACAATGTTTCAGACAGTTAATATACACCAGCCAAAACCCGAAAATATTTCATCTTATTGAAAATGCAAAATAAATCAGTAGTAAACTGTACATATCAAAACAACAAATATAGTTTCTGAGGTTTAATTTTCACTTACTAAGCATGTGTCCTTGGGCATTATCCCTACAATTCCTCAAAGTTGCAAACTAGCCCCAAATATGGAGCCTTCTCGCTGAGCTCATAGCAAGAAAGATCAGATTCAAACTCAGTATGAATAATTAATAAATTAAAGAAATAACCAAAAAGTGTTTCCATGGTCAGGAGTATAATGATGCCACCAACAAGGTATTAATAAAACAAACCATTTACAGATAAAACCCTGTGTGTGAAACTTATATTTGGGAAACTCATAAAAAATAGGTAAATGAGACCACTTGTGGCAGTAAGCACTATATAGAGTAATAAGTGTTAGCAGGCCAGAGACCTATAATGATAATATTTTGTATATTTACCATCATATTTTTAAATACATATTCTAGTCAGAGTAAAAGCTCAAAAATGGCAGTAATCTATGTACATGGCATCTCAGTAAAAACCAAAGGGAGCATTAAGCAACAGCACAATTTCTTTTCTTTGCAAAGGTTTATTAGTATTAGAAATGTATCTTACTTTACTTGTCAATAACAAATGCCTTTTTGGTTTATCTAGTGGAATTCTGCAGTTAATTTGTCTCTCAAATTATTGTTTGTTTTTTTTTAAAATGGCAATTGCATACAAATGAACTGGACACTGAGAAAGCAAAATAAATTCTATAAAAACCTCTACATCATTAAGTTTCTTGCTTCAACTACAAGACTAGGGGAAAGTTGTTAAGATAATGGTTGGGCATTAGGCAAAGATTTTTGATCACTGAAGTCACCTTCAGATCCCAGCTGTGGCTCTGCCACTTGTGAAGTAATATGGTAATCACTCAAATTATTATCTTAGACTTGATACTTGTGTTGTGTGCTTCCGTATTTTCACTAAGATCATTAAGCCAAAAAAGGATGCCTCTCTGAAAGCACGTGGAAATTGTTGATGCCTTTGAGTGAAGATTCTATGTTCCTGTGTGGTGAACACAGGAATTTAAAACAAAAGACAAACAAACAAAAACACCTCATCTATGAGAAGAGCAGAAAATTCTTTGGAGAAGGGTGTGACATTATTGACATGAACTGTGATGGTATAGATCATTGTTGCAACCAAGGTCCTATGGTTGCACCAGGTCTTGTACAGAGGACATCAAGTGGGGTGTCTATGGAAAGGTTGTAGTGTGCTGGATATGATTATGCTGTCTGTGTGTATGTATCATTTTTGTATTTGAAGTTATGAATATTGGCTATGTACTTCTATCTCAATGTGTTTGATTCTAAGTAGCCTCAGTGAAGCATTTGGTCAGCTTATTGGGAAAGGAGTATTCTCAGTAAGTGCCCAACCAAGAAACACTTAATTGACAATGGACTTTGGGAGACGCCATTCCATATCTGAGCTTTCCTGGGAACATTCAAACTACCGTAACATGTAAACAATGGGGTTGGCCTGCAAAAAGCTGAATCATTCATAGACATGTGACTTACCCAGATGGCTACAAACTCCATCTTGTTGCTGTGACTTTGCACAGAAGAACAAAGGGGTTTCCACCCACAAGAGAGAAAATATAAAAAGCCCTGGAAACCTCTCCATTTTGTCTTCAGGTGGCTTACAAGATGGTCTCTCCACCCCAAATTGATGACAGAAAGAAACCGGAACAAAGGACAGTAACTACGGGGATGTGTGTGATTGCTGGACCCAGACTAGGAAGGAATCCAGTCTGTGAAAGAAGCTTACTGGAACATCTCTGGGGGTGAGATTTCATCTGTAATCAGTTTCTTAATGTATGAGGCTTAGACTTGTGTGTTTGTGTTTTATTTTGCTTGGTAACTTACTTTGTTCTGTTATTACTTAGAACCACTTAAATGCTACTTTTTATATTTAATAAAATCACTTTTGCTTATTATTGAACCCAGAGTTAGTGACTAATACCTGGGGGAGCAAACAGCTGTGCATATCTCTCTATCAGTGATATAGAGGGCCGACAATTTATGAATTTACCCTGTATGAGCTGTATACAGAGTAAAACAGATTTATTTGGGGTTTGGATCCCATTGGGAACTGGGTATCTGGGTGCTAGAGACTGGAGCACTTTCTAAGCCATTTTCAGTTAAGTCTACAGCTTTGGGGGGACATGGTTCAGACCTGGGTCTGTGCTTGCAGCAGGCTGGCGTGTCTGGCTCAACAAGGCAGGGTACTGAAGTCTCAAACTGGCAGGGAAAACAGGCTCAGAGGTAGTCTCAGCACATCAGGTGGCAGTCCCAAGGGGGTCTCTGTGACCCAACCCATCACAAAGGGGAATATGAATGTTTGACAGACCACTGTAATTAAATTTGTTACTAAGAATACTGGCTGTTTGGCATCTTTATTGTTGACACATTCAAGTTTTGGTTCGACTTTCAGACCAAGTAGAAGGGAATAACATAATTTATTTTACTGGTAAATGGAAATATTTCTCCTTCATGGTTTTAGAAACTATTTAATCTTTGTCTTGTTCCTTGACCTTCCTCTTCCCCCAACATCCTTGCAACTTTTCTAAAAAGTGTTTCATAAAATCCCCCTTGGAATACGCCTCTCCTGGGTCAGAAACAGATAATTAATTTTGGCTCCTGTGGAAAATGTCAAAAGATGAGGAGGATGGAGAACAGCTGGCCCTTGCTCAGCATTGCTGCTCACAGAAACACACTCACACCAAGGCAGCATTTTCCGTTTGATGTCTATTCTGCTGTCTGAAGAACACCAGATCTTGCACAGTCTTCCCCCCTGCCCCACCCACTACCCAACCCCAAATTGGAAGAGCAGTCATCACATTTCCTAGCCTTACATTAGGCCAGCAGAAATGGAGGACCTTCCTTTCGTTCAGAAAAGCTAACGTGTATGCTATTTTCATGCCATTTTTATTTAATTTTTCCACAGACTATTTCATAGACTGTGGTTAATAATACTAAAAAGCAGCAGGAGAGGAAGGGAAAGAGCCCAATTTACTTCTAAGAGTATTAAATGTAGAATAAGTGTGATTGCCTGAAATATGGGGTTATTTAGCCTTCGATGAGCTGCAGCAGACCTACCTTGTGCAGAGGCTCTTTTGTTGTAGGTTACAGGGTCATGTTACTCTGTCTCAGCCAATTGCTTAATAGACAATAGTTTGGATGCAAACAATTATTGACTAGCTGGGAGAGTAATACGGAACTATTTTAGGTCTCACAATACTCCAACAAATTCCCTTATGTTTTGCAATTTATGCATTTAAAATATTACTCACAAATAATTATATGATCAATTCAAGTAGGAAAAAGATCATACATATCTGTATATTTTACTAATAAAAATGAGAGATGGGGCTCAAAGTGTCTGGATTCAGATCTAGATTAAGTTGAGATTCATGGGCTGAGTCGGCTGAGTTGGTACCACCACCATCTCATAGTTATTCCTAGTTGATTTTTCAACCAAAGTTGCAATAACAGCTGATATAATCATCAGATTTCTGCACGATTCTCCTTCTTTGGGCCACAATTTGTATTCTCCTGTGACATTTCAACTGCAGTGACACTGGAATTGAAAAATAGGCCCCTCCTTGTTTTGGATCTGACATGCAAGCAAAGCCATCCATTTGGCTCAAAATCCTGACTGTTGATTCTCCCTCACCACCTGCCTTCCAAATTTAATGGCGTCTAAGATTATTATTTCCAGCTTTGGTACGTCACTAGCATAAATACAAATGCAAGTGACATCAAAAGCATAAAGGATCTGTAAAAACTGGAATCTTCGGAGGAATATTCTAATTTCAGTTTTTACTAAATTGCTCTATGAATTTACAGTAAGTTATGACTGCCAAGAATCAGGATTTTTCCAGTGCTCATGTATGTGCTGAACAGTGGCAGGCCAACATGATAATTTCAAGACATGTAACTACAGGTCAGGGAACACATTGGGTACCCATGATGACTGAACCCCAGACTTGAAAAATCTCTAGGGACAGGTAATTAAAGATCCATGCTCACTCTCCCAAACACACACAGCTAATTGAGCCAAATTAAACACTGAGTATCTGTACACTTTGTCAATTAGAGACTGAAAAAAGCCACTGAACCCATTTGCAATGGCATACAGAAATGACCTAGAATCTGAGAGATAAGCATCATATTTTAATACGCTAAGATATGTTATATTAAAATATTTGAGCAGTTTTTCTTAAATTCCATATATTTCTTAGGAGGTTACCAATGTATCACTCAGTAAGATCTCTGCCACTACTCTCAGCGTGGACTAGCAGATGGACAAACATAAATTTTATGAGGTCAGACTCATGTAAGATTCCACTTTATTTTAACAAAATGTTTCTAGAGCTTGTAGGTGAGAGAACTGCATCAGACATGTTGACTGTTGTTCTCCATTTCAGTTTTTAAATTTCACTGTCAAGCTTGTCAGTGAAGTAACTTACTAAAGATTTACTCCAACATCTGTGCAATAAGCCAGTGATGGTGCAGTTTATGAAACTCATGATTAACTAAGCTGCCTATAAAAACTTTTCCCAGACAGAATAATATTTGGTAGGACCTCTTTGATGGGAGAGATGGAATGTGTAAACAGCATTGAAAGCCAGTCACGCTTTTGGTCAGCCATGTGTTACCTCCCTCACCTGTGTTTTTATTCCTCTCTCTCCAAAACATGCTCTCTTCTTTTTTGCACAGAGCCTGATTCTCCACTGCCTTCTATTTGTACAAGCAAACAACTGCACAAGGTAGAAGGTGGTGAAAAATCAGGCCCTAGGATTCTTTGAACTAAGAGTGAAGGCCGACTGAGTATTTTACAGCAGAAAAACAAAACTAACAATAAGTACATCTGCAGCACCAAGCAAACATCCATCTTTGAAACCTTTTATGTATTACATATTTTTGTTCGTACATATGCATAAAAAACCGACTACATTTCTCTCATTGGGAACTCTCAAATTATGGAAAGTAACATATTCATGACTGTAATGTCCGTTGCTTCTACTCGATGTACACATTGAAAGTGTGAGTAAACATACATGTTACTCTAATAATTTTACTAAAATAGCAACTGTTAATTTCTAGCTCTTATTAAATACCACAAAAAGGTCTAGCTGCCTATTTCAAATATTTATATGTATTTATTTTTGCCTTTTTATTTCCACTGATCCCTAGTTGGTACTCAAAAGCATAGAAAAAACAGTAAAATCTGATGTTCAAATAGTGCAAGCAATCACAAAGAACTAAAAGCATCGCTCCGCCTACCCCCCATCCCTAGCACAGGACACTTTCACCTCCTTTTTCAGTTAATTTATTGTACTGAAATCTTGTTGAATGTTTGAACACAATTTTTTAAATCTCCTAGCCTTTCTTCTGAAGTACATACGGTTTCCTTTTGGCACATATACCATAGCACACTGCACAATAAAGATAGAAGGAAAACTAGTACAGGATTGAGAAATAAGAGAAAAATCAGGACGAAAGAGCAGCTTTTGTTAACTTGACAGTCCTCAGCTAGTTGCATGCTATGCTTTATAAAAGATTCTTTAAAAAGTAGCATTTTTTATGGTTTAAAACTGCCAGAAAGCTTTGGCTTCTGCAGTGCCTCACGCCAACAACTTCAAAACTAACTCACTCCAGATGTCCCTATGATCATCTAATCAGACATCAAAAACAGTACACTGACAAGCTCTCAGACTGATTATAAGTATTCTATATATGTTTCCACAGCATAAACACACACACACACCCGCACACACACATGCACACACAGTTGCTACTTTAAAAATGGGATTCATCTAAATCAGAATTCTATTTTAAAACACACGAGCAGTTGAGAGAAGAATTTCTCTACCTTCTGAGTGACAGAAAAATCTTTTAAACCTCCCCAACATTTTCTGTACACTGCAATGGCAAATGTTTCAAGAGTAGCAGTTAAACTGGATTATTAATAGGAGAACTTGATACTGAAATTTTTTCATGTCTAATAACCTTGCCATTCTCTGTGGAGAAGACTGGGTGCTGCAGTACTTCAGTGTACCAGAATCTTGCCTCTCTTCTATACTCATACCAACCTTGCTGTCCTGCCTAAGAAAGTGTTCTACCATGCTCCTTGGGTACCTGTTACAAAGAGGAGATATACAATACAGCAGGGGTTCTCAAACTATGAGGCATGGGAGTGCACCAGGGAAGTGCCAGTAGCCCTGTCTTTTGGCCAGGGACGTAGAGATGCTGGAGAATATCCAGAGCTCCACTCAGCATGGGGTTGGGGCAGAGGCAACCAGAGCTCCTCCTGGGTCAAGGAGCTGGGCCCCACATGGTTCCTGCCCTGAGTGATGTGCTGTTTCCCCGTTGCATAATGTACAGCCGGAGTCTAAGTAAAGCAGCTGGTCCTGGCTGGGGGTGACCTTGTCTCGACCTGGCCTTCCCCAACCCTGGAGGAGGTTACCCAGCATCGTCATCGACTTCCTGCTGCACCGTACTGACACGGACCTCAAAGTGCTGGTGGACTCGTGAGTGTCTCACTCTGAACCCCCTGCTCTGCCACCTGACAGGGGCCTCGGCCTGCACTTAAGACAGGCCCTGCTCCCTTCCTGTGAGCCCAGCACCCACAAGGCCTGTTCTCTTCATTCGGGAGCCCGTGCAAATTGGGAAGATCAGGAGGTATCACACAATCAGTGGGTGTTATGATTTCCTAAAATGTTTGTGCAGTGTTATTTTAGCTGCTGCGATTGGTACTCTTTTTGAACAGAACTGTGTGATAACGCAAAAGGGTGCTTTATGAAATGAAATGAGTATTTATGATACTAATACTCTCTTTATAACTACAGTGGAACCTCAGAGTTGGTAATTCTTGTGTTCCTAACTGACCAGTCAACCACACACCTCATTTGGAATCGGAAGTATGCAATCAGGCAACAGAGAAAGAAAAAAAAAGCAAACAGTGCAGTACTACTACTTAAAAAATGGGAAGTGCACAAAACGATTTGACAAGGTAGGAAACTGTTTCTGTGCTTGTTTCATTTACATTAAGATAGTTAAAAAGCAGCATTTTTCTTCTGCATAATAAAGTTTCAAAGCCGTATTAAGTCAATGTACTGTTGTAAAATTCTGAAAGAACCATAACATTTTGTTCAGCGTTACAAACATTTCAGACTTATGAACAACCTCCATTCCCAAGGTGTTCGTGACTCTGAGGTTCTACTGTATACAGATCAAAGCCTTCTACTTTATTACTCGTATTCTTGCAAAGCACAGCATTTTCAATTCTTTGTGTTATCTAAGTAAATTATGGGAAGGGGCAATTGTTTTTTCTAAGCTTAGTTTGAGAATACCTACAATACAGTAACAGCCTCTTTTAGTCCTATGTAAAAGTAAGTTTAATCAAACTAGCTATTACTAGATGAACCTCAGAATATCAGACTGGTATAATCTCTTTCTTTCACATTAGTACTACAAAGATAAATGAAGTTTGAAGTGTATAAGAGTCAAGGATAGAAGCACATAATGAATATAAAAAACAGCACTACATAGTAAGTATGTGGCTTAGAACCTATATAAAGTATTCTCGTGTTACGTCTACACCTCACACTAAATCTGGGGTTTGACTCAGCTTTAAGCCCAAGCCCTCATTCCATCCACACAGAAATTAGTCTGACTGGTGTCAGGAACCCCTCTAGGCTCAGGCCTCGCTGAGGGGTGGGTCACAGCCTGAACCCTGCTATGACACAGGTCAAAGCCCAGGGATTTTTCCCTGTGGACAGAGCTCAAGTCCAGGTCGCCGGACTCAGATATGAAGAATCTACCAATGCTATCCCACAGGCCTTCAATCCCAAAACCTTCTGTGTCAGGAATGCAAAGCAATCTCCTGATTTATATGCAGCATCACAGCATTTAACCCTTCATTTCTATGCATACTGCTCAACTGGAAACACAGACAGTGCTCATTTATTACATGTCAGCTGATGTATTAACTATGGCCAGCAGTAAAAAAAAATCCTGCATCAAGCACACTGGTAGCGGGCCAGAGAGAAACAAACAGATTCTGGTTAACTGCTGACATGAGGCAAGCAAGACATTCAACTTGAGTAAGAGTGCAAGTGATCAGGACTACAAAACTATATCCAAGCAGCTGGAGGCACTGGCGATCAATCACACAGCAGAACAATGAAGCAAGCAAATCAAGTGGCTGAAGTCAGAGTACCACAAAGTCAAAGATGCTAATGGCACCCCTGGGAATACCCTGTCTTCCTGCCTGTTTTCTGAGGAATGTGACCACTTACTGGGAACTGTAGCAAGCACTGAACCCAGTGGTGCATGACAATCTGCTGATTGGGATGGCACCCTTATAATGCCTCCACAGGCACAGGCACCACTGGAAGAGAGCCAGCCACCAGATGAAGGGCAAGAAGTGACCCTAGACCTGAGGGTGGAAACAGAAGAGGCTCTGCTGCTGGAGCAGCTACAGCACCTCCTGGATCTGTACTCAGAAGAGTTATTTGCAGATGGGCCTTGGCAGCAGCACACTGCAGAACTGGCATCAAAACAAAAGATGCTGGAGCTGGAGCCACAGACAGAGCCTGGTAAGTTTCTGCTGCCATGTTTGTTTTTATTGATAGATGGATGGGATGGGAGGTATTTCTGGAATATGTGCCTATTAAATTATTAATACAATCTGTGGTTTTGGTATTCAGGGCAGAATCCATGCCATTCCCCTAGCACCGTCCCCCTACTTTTCCCGCATGCCACATGGGATTCAAAATGGACCTCACAAAGGAGGAAAAAAGTTAAAGCAGTTATCATTAAACTTTTACTAGCTACTCACTGATTGTTTTAAGTATGGGTGTAGTGAAAACATGCTGTGCTGGCAAACCACACACGTGTTTATTACATTTACTCCTGGCTTAAGGTAAAGCAATGCTCAGGTTATTGATTAAGCATAGACTAGGCAATAGCGCACGTAGCCTCTCTAATAGCTCACGTAGTCTCTTCACCATTCATGATATATTGCACAAAGGGAGATGGCTGTGGGGGAACCAATCAATATGTTACAAGTAACTATGATCTCATGCTCTTTGATCTAATTACTAATAAAAACCCAGCTCAAGAGAGCTCGGGACGCCTGCTTAACAAACCTCTTGACGATCCCAACATCTGGTGGATTCACCGATCCCGAGGACCCTGCTCATCCGACTGGAATAGTCTAGGTGCACCCGCTGGAAACAGCCACTCGTGAGTATGGGGAGCGATTTATCAGTGCCACAAAGGCTCATGCTAAGGAATTATTTAAGCTCATTGAGTGCAGCAAGAAGATTGGCAAAAGATAGGAACACAGCTCTTTGAAACCGAGAGCAGCAGTACAGCACCTGCTCATGTGGCAGCGCTGTACTGAGGCAGTGATAAAGGAACTGATCAGCCTTGTTTCCGGGAATCGTGGAGGAAGAACATCAGTGGGAGAAGTGAGAAAAGCTATCACGGAGACAGGCATTAGGTCTAATTTCGTGGCAGGCATCTTAGAAGGAATTGGAAATGGCTACATTATGGCTCCACAAGATTGGAAAGACTTATTAGTATATGGTGTGGGACAGTGAGTTTAGGTTAGCTGCTGTGGGATACTCAACCCCAGCTGCCACGCCTGACCAGATTTATGGAGCAGGCCAATTTAGCACTATAGAGGGACAGTTGGAGTTAGACCCAGATGCATATATAGGTCTTTCACAGCCACCCGGGCAGCAGCCAGAGAGCCGTATCCGCAGTTCATAGATAGGCGAGGAGGCACAGACAGAGCTTTTACAGCGACTGGCCTATGAGCAGGCTAATGCTGATTGCAAGAAGGTACTGCAATCTATAATACAACATGATTCAGGCTTAGTCAAACCCACGCTATGGCTCTTTTGGCAGGGGCTATAAGACAAGGTAATAAACCAGCAGGAAATTGTTTTAATTGCAAAAACACTTTAAAAGCCAGTGTAGGGCACACATAAAGGAAGGCCCCAGGAAGGGGTAGCCCTCCAAAAATGTCCTAAATGCAACAAGGGGTATCATTGGGCAAATCAATGTCGATCAGGACTAGGGCAGGGAAACCAGTGAACGGCGGAAGAATTGATTAGAGCGCAACAGTGCTGGAATAGACTTGTATAATCAAGAAGAAAAATCCTCATTCTTACCGGGAAGTTCTTTTAATGCCTACTCAACTAAAAGGCCCCTTCCTGAAGGGACGGTGGCATTATACTCCCTCGGTCATCAGCAAGTAAACAAGGAATTATGGTAGTTCCAGGAGTGATTGATGCTGATTATCAGGGAAAAATATATGTTCAGTATTGGAGTCACCTGCCTTTTACTTTAAGAGGGGACTCCTGGGCACAAATGATACTGTTGCCATATGAGCTCCCTGGAGAAAAATCACAGGTAACACGTACAGGAGGTTTTGGATCCACCCGCACTGAAGGCGACAGCGACTCTTCCTTTCACCCACAGGTGGCTGCACAAACCTCAACGTAAGTATAACCTCCAAGGTAAGTGGCTGACCGGTTTGTTGGACACAGGGGCGGATGTTTCTGTCATAGCTGAAAAGGATTGGGAACCTAAATGGCCCTCTGAGATAGCCGCATCTAAAAAGAGCTCTCAATAACAAGGCCCCATAATAGCATATATTCAACCCTGCATATTGCCTTTACAGTTTAACATTTGGGGAAGAGATTTGTTAGAACAGATAGGGGCAAAACTGGTTTTGGAAGATGAGTAAGCCTCAGGCTCTTAAAACTGATAAACCAGTCTGGGTAGAACAATGGCCATTACCTAAAGACAAATTAGAAGCTTTGCAGCAATTAGTTGAGCAACAATTAAAAGATGGACACATTGAGCATACAATACTCCTGTTTTTGTAATTAAGAAAAATCAGGAAAATGGAGGCTCCTTCACGATTTGAGGAAATTAATAAAATACTAGAACCTATGGCCCCCTGCAGTGTGGCCTCCCCAATCCAAATTTAATCCCTTATGACTACCAGGTAGCAATAATTGATTTAAAGGATTGTTTCTTGGATAGAAAGTATTTTGCATTCACAGTGCCAGTCCTGAAAAACGCCAACCCACAAACGTTTATCATTGGAAAGTGTTACCCCAGGGCATGTTAAATAGCCCTACCATGTGTCAGTATTTTGTAAATACTGCTCTTCAGCCTTTCAGAAATAAGTTCAAAAGCTACTTGTATACCATTATATGGATGATATCTTACCACATGGAAAAGTGAGTTAACTGATATCTTATGTCAATCGGGTCAACCTTTTCAATATTTAGGTCATAAAATGCCCATACTTCCAAAACTTACCTTGCCAAAAAATTAACATATGTAGTACTACAGCAAATTCTGGGATCCATAAATTGGATAAGACACAAGATTCCCACATCTATGCTAACTCCACTGTTTAATGCCCTAAAACTAGGAAAGCAACGGAGACATAATATCACTAACAAAAAACAAAGGAGGTAGTGCATAAAGGTCATGAAGCCATGGCAGAAAGATGGGTAGATAGAGCAGTACCTGATGAATCATTCTTGGGGACACTAAGCAATTCATGGGGCATTACTTCAACATACAAGTGAGAGAGAATTTATCCTCAGTGGATGTATTTACCACACACACACAAAAACACACTCGTCCCATTGTCTGGAATGTTTGCTCAATTAATCACTAAGCACTAAACTTGTTTGCCATGGATTTAGTAAACATTATTATCCCCATCCCCATCGCCACCTGGGAAGTTGCATGTATGCACTCGGAGGAGGTGCAAATAGCCCTAGCCAATTATGTTGGGTCCGTAACACCATACTCCCAAGGATCCTCGTCTCCAAGTTGCTCAGCATATTCCACTGAAAGTATTTTACAAGAAGCTCTTACCATTTTCACCGATGGTGGCCTCTAGAGGGTGGCTTGGAAGGAAAATGACCAGTGGCAATCCCAGTTTACCATTAATTCTTGCCTTTAACACATTTTCTGATCAATCGGTTAACCTCATAACAGACAGTTTGTATGCTGCAAATGTTGTTAGTAATATTGCTTCTAGTTGTGTTACTGCATCTTTGGATAATAATTTGCTTGGTTTATTTCTTTCCTACAACTGATATTACATCTATTTTTATTGCACATGTTAGAAGTCATCAGCCTTTCCTGGAGAAATCTCGCAAGGCAATGCCTATGCTGATAACCCTTAAAACTTTCCCCTGCTCTCCTATGGAAAGTCACTCCTTACATCACCAAAATGCTAGGGCATTGGCCAAGCAATTTTCCATACCACTATCTGATGCGATTATTCAGCAGTGCCCTGAATGTACTGCGGTTCCCACCATTAGCTCCCTGGTCCTATTTGCATGTAGTCATAGACACTTATTCTGGATATATATGGCAACGCCAAAAAAAGGGAAAAGGCGAAACATGTCTGTAATCACCTCATTCGTTCCTTTGCAGTGATGGGAAAGCCATCAGCTTTAAAACTGACAATGGCCCAGCCTATTGCTCTTCAGCGATGGCAGCGTTTGCACGCGATGGGGAATCACGCATACCTTTGGCATCCCATACAATTCCCAAGGACAAGCCATTGTAGAACGAGCTAATCGCACATTAAAAACTGCTCTCTGCGGCAAAAACAAAAAGGGGACTTGTCCCTGGCAGCCTGACAGAAAAGGAAGAATGGCTGGCTCAAGTACTGTTTACACTCAATCATTTAAATCTATTACCTTTCAATTCTCAATTTTTCACCAGCATTATCAGGTTCTTCCTGCTCCAAAGGTAACCTATCGTCAGCTACCTGGCCCGGAGTGGAGCGAACCTGTGCCACTAATCACCTGGAGCTGTATCAACACCAGCGGCCCGCTCTGGGTACCTGCCATACAAGGATGGCGTGGCATCAGGGACTGAGCAACCCCATCCCTGACTTCAACATACACTTATATGATGAACAAGGAAAAGTGACAAATGCACCTGTCACATGGGGCCAAGTAAAGAACCTAGCTAATCAGGCTGAACAACTGTTGGAAAAAACAGGACAAGAGAAAACGGCAGAGAACTATATGATGGCATTAATAGCCTCCTTAAATGCCAATTCTGTACTTTTGTTAACGATACTTATTTTCAGTTTAACTACTGTCCCTATGGAAGGGGGGCCGATAGTGACTGGGGGGGTTCATCTTAATATATGGGAGGTATTTGCAAAGACTTTAAACCAAAGTACCTTCTGTGGGGAGGTGCTAGGATTATGCCTGCAAATTGCTTAAAAACAAAAAGGGGGAGATGTAGTGAAAACATGCTGTGCTGGCAAACCACACACGTGTTTATTACATTTACTCCTGGCTTAAGGTAAAGCAATGCTCAGGTTATTGATTAAGCATAGACTAGGCAATAGCGCACGTAGCCTCTCTAATAGCTCACGTAGTCTCTTCACCATTCATGATATATTGCACAAGGGAGATGGCTGTGAGGGAACCAATCAATATGTTACAAGTAACTATGATCTCATGCTCTTTGATCTAATTACTAATAAAAACCCAGCTCAAGAGAGCTCGGGACGCCTGCTTAACAAACCTCTTGACTCCGCGTCTCCTTGATCCCAACATATGGGTTGTGACTCCACATACCCCTCCTGTATAATACAGCACACCTTATACATCGGCCTAAGTATCGTTAGCATGCACTGATAGCTGTCCTCTGCTGGCCTGGAACAGAAGTTCCCATGCTGCCACCTGTCATGACTGAAAACACACAGCTAATGACTAGACCACTCATAAGTGGGGGATATAGAAATAATTTCAACTGAATTTTGTATGTGTGCCTTGCCATGATATGTGATGGTTTTCAGTGCTGCTCCAGGGATGTCTGAAGAGAATGGTGTTATGCGTGTGAATAAAATACAGCCCACAGAGTGGGAAATGTGATTTTTCATCATCGTCAGACAACGTGGTCTTTTTTCTCCTTTCAAGGTCCTTCCACCTCCACAGTGCAAATACATGGCACCAGGAGCCTGGGGAAGAGTAAGAGTCCAAGATGAATTGATGGGAAAGCTGCTAGATAAAACAAATTGGCAGATAGGGTTCCACAAGGATATGGATGCACGAATGGTGGAAGAGACACAGAGGCTACACAACACAAGAAGAAACTGGTGGACAGACTCATGGAGCATAACTGCAGGTTGAGGGATGAAGACGGAGAGCAGCAGCAGGAGCTGCTCGACAGATTACTTGCACTCTTGGTTACCACATTGCAAGCTCCACTGCCACCTTCAGCTCCTGAACTTGCCCCACACCAAGTCTCCTCCATACTATCCTACCCTGCAGACTGTGTCTCCTTGGACAATACAGGGGATGGCAGGACCATGTATCAGGTAATGAACACTAACACATGGAACAGACAAACGTACCCTATGCATTCATCCACGTCTGTCCAGCCAAAGCCCACGTGTGGAAAACATACCAGAAAAGCCCAGGAAACAGAGGCAGTAGTAGTACCCTCTGTGATTTATGTACTCATGTGCTGCTTGTAGTGGGCAAACTACAGGCACACGAGTCCCATCAATGGCCCTTGTGCAGTTTGGAAAGCCCATTCTCTCAAAGCCAGCAATTATTTCAGGAACATTTGTAATGTCCACCTATTTGGGTGCATCGCTGTTCTGATCAACTCACAGACCTCTGCCACAACCACCCCACAGCTGATTTGCTAACTCCAAACTAGTTAGCCACAGACCTATAGCAGGCTGGGGTAGCCAGCTTCCAGATGGCTATAGCGACCTTCTTCTGGACCATCATGGCCTCCATCATGCCTATGTCCTGATGCTGGGGGGCAAACTGATCACAGAACGGCAGAAACATGTGTTTCTTCTTGCAAAAGTTCTGGACATGCTGCTGATCATCCTAGGTCCTCATGGCAATGTGATCCCACCAGTCTGTGCTCCAGAAGTGCTGCTCTACACAGGGGGGAATCTGCCGCTAAGACAACAAGCATCAGCAGCATCAGCTGGGTCACAGCCGGCATGTCAGTATGCCCCGAGAGGTCCCTCTGCCACTTCAAAAATTGCCTCCAAAGTGTCCATCAACGTCTCACAGATGCTCTGCCTGTTTCCCAAAATACGACTGATGCGTGAGGTGTAGATGTTCTTTCACTGAGTCTGGATCCACATTGGCTCCAGGTGCTGGAAGCGTGCAGACAAAAAATGGCTCAGCTGGATGCATTTGCACCACTCATAACATTTCTGGTCGACTCCCATGGGATGGACAGACAAGTTCTCTCAGAATCCACTATGAAACAAGCCCTAGAGCAGCTTCATCTGGCAAGGGTACTAGAAATCCTGGGATACAATAGTATACACTCATGGACGCTGAAGCTCTGACCTGGGTCTGTGTGGTGTAGTATGGATGTGTCAAAATGGTTGTGAGGCTCAGGTTTCCAACGCAGTCTGGACGCTCAAGCACGGCCTTGGAAACACCAGTTTGCAGACCTGGGTCACACAGATCCAGGCTTCGTGTGTCAGATTGTTCCAATTCAATTGTTCCACTTAGTTTTTTGTTTGTTGTTGTACAACAAGGTGGGATCTAAGAAATAAGAAATGTTCCTCGCTGTATTTCTTTCATACATCAGTATAAGCACCTCATTAGATTCCCTGGCAGAAAATTGGCATTCAAAACACAGTTTACACAAAAGATATCCCCCACTTTTGCTTACTTTCCATCTATGTCTCTAATACAGTCATATCTGATCAGAAGGCAGATTGGGGTCGGGGTGGGGGGAGACTTAGTGATATGCTTCAAACTCTGTCCATGCAATAGGCTCAGCCTACAGGAGATGCCACTTACAGTAGAATTTGCAGAGGTTGAAATTACAATTACACAAGGTCTCTGAACTCCTTGGGTTTGGTGCTCAGTGGGGTCCATGGACGCCCAGGCTCTATTGGGCTGCCTGTGCTTGGCTTTCCCCCAGTGAGGCTCATATGCCCCACTGTCCTTTTTAACCTTGGTTTCCCTATTGGGGGTTCAAGGCAAAGGGAACCTCAGATACTCCATTGGGCCCTTCTAGGCTCTTTCTTGACCCAGGGAAGAACACGGAAGTGGATGGCAGTATGTCTTTATTCCACTTCATTCGTAATCGCAAAGTGAAGTGTCACTCATAGTTGATTGCGCAAATCCTCAAAATATGATCCTCCCTCTCCCTTCTTTCATGAAATAAATCAAGTGTACGACTGTGCCAGTGTTGCCAACTCTTGCAATTCTATCACAAGTCTCATGATATTTAGTGTCTTTCCTAAAGCCCCAGCTCCTGGAGTTGTGGAAGAATTTCAGCTTTAAATTCTATCATGTACAAAGACACCAGAAATTAAAACTGCCTGAACTGACCAGCGTGAGTGAATGTTTAGCCCTGCTAAACATATTGGACAGAGGTTTCATCTTTTAAAAACAAAGCTATATGAAAAAGCCTCATTGCAATGCAGTCTCCTAGCTCTAGTTTTACCAGAATCCAGCTTGAACTGCTGGATTTACAAAGTCTACAGCTATTATTAAAATCACTGTATCAAAAAGACCTTTTCTGCCCTGCAGTGCTTCTAAATAATGAGATGAAACAACATAGTATTTGCCCAGTTTTTCTTACAATATTTATGTCTTTTTTTATTTTGGAAAAAACTATTGATAAATCTTTACCTCAAATGAAAGCTTTGAATTGCAGCATTAATTTACATCTATGTTTACACATTTATATAGAAGCATATGTAAAGGGAACAAACAATTGAGTTGGGCTGGTGCATACACATACACACTTTATGCTAATCTTCAGACACTTAATCACAAAGGCTGATACTTTAAAATCACAATTAACGTTGGAAGAACTGGAGGAGGTTCTGACCCTTTTTAACAAGGACTTGAAACATGAAAAGGTTCTGATTAAATATGAACCTTATCCAAAATTGCAAATTACATGTCCACAATACAGAAAATGAAACCAGTTTTGACATGTTTAGCAAAAAATTGAGACTGGGTTGAGCCAGGGGAGCAGCTCTTAAATTGATCTGACTCCTTAATCTTTAAAATATGGATTAAATGCAATTTAAACAGCCTACTGATTAACTCAGAGGTCAGCTAAACATCTTCTCAGGGGCCAAGACAACATAAAGGAAGTCATAATGTTTCCCCAAATCAGGCCAGAGAGAGTTCACTGCAGTGGAATCCTGGCCTCACTGATGTAAATGGATACATTCCCATTAATTTCATTGGGGCCCAGATTTCTCAAAGTGAACCTTGTTTGTGAGTTTATCAAACTATGATATCTTGTGCCAAATACAATGGGGTTATGATTTTGGATTCAGATTTTGGTTGGAACATTTAATCCATCAATATTTAGAATGATTTCAGATTAGCTGATAACCGTGGCCACTGGGAGCTGTGGGAAACCGTGCAAATGTAAATAAACTGTCTGGCAGCCCGCCAGCCAATTACCCTGATGGGCCGCAGGTTGCCCATCGCTGCTGTGAAGCCTACTGGCTGCACCAAATGTAATCCATACCCACATTAAGGCATTCGATCGCAAACTTCCTTTTATTAAATGACTGCATGTGTGTTATATTTAGGGCTGTCAAGCGATTAAAAAAATTAATTGTGATTAATTGAGATGTTAAAAAATAATACTGTAGAATACCTTTAAATATTTTTGGATGTTTTCTACATTTTCAAATATATTGTTTTCAGTTACAAAACACAATAAAAAGTGTACAGTGCTCACTTTATATTTATTTTTTATTAGAAATATTTGCACTATAAAAAACAAAAGAAATAGTATTTTTCAATTCACCTAATACAAGTCCTCTGGAATGGTGGCTGAAGTACGGAGGGGCATATGAATGTTTAGCATATCTGGCACGTAAATACTTCGTAATATTTGCTACCAAACTGCCATGCAAATGCCTGTTCTCATTTTCTGATGACATTGTAAATAAGAAGCAGGCAGCATTACCTCCTGTAAACGTAAACAAACTTCTTTGTCTTAGTGACTGGCTGAACAAGAAGTAGGACTGAGTGGACTTGTAGGCACTAAAGTTTTACATTGTTTTGTTTTTGAATGCAGTATGTAACAAAAAAACCCTACATTTGTAAATTGCACTTTCACAATAGTTTGCACTACAGTACTTCTATGAGGTGAACTGAAAAATACTATTTTTTAACCTTTTTTCAATGCAAATATTTGTAATGAAAAATATAGAGTGAGCACTGTACACTTTGTATTCTGTATTGTAATTTATATCAATGTTTGAAAAAGTAGAAAAACATCCAAAATATTTAATAAATTCCAATTAGTATTCTATTGTTTAACTGTGTGATTAAAACTGCAATTAATCACGATAAATTTTAACCACAATTAATTTTTTGAGTTAATCACGTGATAATCGACAACCCTAGTTATTTTATTTTCTATAATATCCTCTCATATCTGTTTGTAGCGTATTCTTTGTAAGCCAAATCAGTGTTCACTTCCATTGGGACTCAGATGATAATACACCTCTCAAGATCTGGAAATGCAGCAAAGAGTCCTGTAGGCACCAAGCAATATACACCTGCCCCTGGAAATTTCCACTACATGCATCCGACGAAGTGGGTATTCACCCACGAAAGCTCATGCTCCAAAACGTCTGTTAGTCTATAAGGTGCCACAGGACTCTTTGCTGCTTTTACAGATCCAGACTAACACGGCTACCCCTCTGATACTTAAGATCTGGAAATATATTTGTAAGCCAATGTAACAATACAGACAGAATGTTGTGTTAGTAAATACGTATCCATATAGCAAATAAATACAACTTTTTGAACTATATATTCTACACTAACTTTTATTTCTCTCTACTCTTAGTCCAAATGTCAGCATAAACCAAGCTAATTATAAAAGTTAACCACAATGATAAATGTAAAGCTTTAAGGAAAGTCAACGGCACCATGAACATGTATACTTATTTGTATTACACACGCTGTTCTAAATTGGCATCATCTGTTAGGAATAGCCAGATGTAATTTACCTTTGGCTCTGCATTCATGAAGGTAATTTAAATTAAATTAATGTTATATGGGGCGGGGGGGAATAATTTGTTCTGTCTTCTGCTGTTGGAAATCCAATGTAATTTTTGTTAAAATAATTTTTAACATACATTTGGAAGATCTTACTGATGTTCAAAGTAGGTTTTTGATACTGCATTTCTCAGTTTGCCAGAGATTGACTTTTTTATCCCTGTGTTCTAAAACAATCTTCAGCTAATAACGATTTTTAATTCAATAACTTTTTTGACAAAGCATCTTTCTGTGCATCAGCACTATTAACTATGCAAGTTCTAGGAATGAAGTTTGTTAGTGCAGCCTCTTTTTGTTGCAGCAGCACTAAGTACTATACCAGACATTTTGTATATCACAAAACATTACCTTTATCCTCTGTCTTCTTGACACCAGAAGAGATTTTAAGGCAATAATTAGATGATATTTAAAAATCTGATGCCCTTCCCCACTATTATTAGGGGTTTGGTTTTTCTTGTTGCACCCACAATGGGAGCGATTGTCCTGTGTTTGAGGCACAGAGGCATCTTGTGTGATCTGATTCAAGCCTTTCTGTGTCTCCCATCTATAGAAAGTGGGGAAATAGGAGTCCCATGTATTCTTTAATGCCACGAAATTCACATTTGCTGCAAAGCTTTACCCCTGAATCTCACCTTTACGTTTAAAAAAAAAATCTTTCTAGCCCTCATGGTTGCAAAGAAAACCCTGAAAATATGAACGGACACAGGTATGGCTACACTACAAGCACGTCAGCAGCACAGCTCCCGCTATACCATTGTAGCCTAGACACTTACTACAGCAACAAAAGGGGGTTTTCTGTCACTGCAGTAAATTCACCAAGAAGCAGTAGGTAAGTCTTCCATTGACCTAGCTACATCTACAGTGGGAGTTAGATCAACCTAACTACATACCAGAGATTTTTCTCAGCCCTGAGCAATGTAGCTAGGTCTGGTATAGTTAAACCCTTTATGAGTCTACAGAATAGCTGAGAGGTGTGAGCTGCCCCATTCACCTCAATTGGGTGTTAAATCTTCAACCCAAAAAATGATTATTTGAATCCTAATATTGTCAACTATTTAATTGATGGTGATTTTAACAGAAATATTCAAAAATGTACTTATCTCACAATCTAAAACTGTCTCCCACAGCTCCCCATGTGCCAAAAGCGATGATTGCCCCTACTCAGCTGCCAAAACTACCAGCTTACCCCTGACAACCATCTATGGTGCAGATGATACTATGTACCACTGTGACTATTTTGCCGGCCACTCAAGGACTCAAACAAAACATGGTGTTTTAAAGCACTGAGAATTCTCATGTGTGAGGGAACCAGTAAGTTGTGATTTGTCGGGAAGACAAATTCTCGGCTGGGGGGAGGATGTAAGCAGAGTCAGGATGAGCTCTACCCTGACTCTGCTTACATAAGTAGACCCTTTTTAAATTCATTGTTGTTGGCAATGGGCATCTGACAAGGAAGATCTAACTCTCAGCCTAAAAAGAACTGACAACTGAATTAGTACATTGACCTTGTAGAGTGTTGAACTAGGATATTATATACATGAGGATCTCTGTCACACTCTAACCACACTACTTTGCAGATAACCAACACAACAACTCTATAAACTAGGATGCATATGAGAAAATACGATGTAAAAAGAGTTAGTCATATGAACAGGATCAATGGACAGGTAACTAATATCCAGTAAAAGAGATAATACACAGTGTTAGTCTGCAGCATTTGCAAAATTAAGACTAGCATACATAGCATTACTACATATGTAGTCTGATTCTCTACCCTGTTATTTCAGTTATCCAATGCCGTGACTCATTGGTTACACCAGCATATAACGAAGGTAAAGAAGTGCAGAATCAGGCCCATTGAGCTTTGTGAGCAAAAACCAGGCCCACAGACTCTTTCTTCAGCATGATGTATTTATGTGACCCAGCTGACATAGTCAGATTCTACAGAATCTAGTCTTATGTTTAAAAAAAAACCTTATATTTGCAAATAAAACCTTCCAAATGTCACCCAACTGTAACTGAACTGTATTTTTTGCTTTCATGAATCTGTACACAGCCTGAAACAATGGTCCAGTGAGGTATAAACTCCCTGGCCAGCCCATTAATCTTATTTGTATGTTAGCACTAATGCCTAATGAGAACAGCTATATCAACATTAAAGTGATCAGCAATTAAATAGTCTGTAAAATGAGGAAGTGGGTGGAAGTGAAGGCCTCAGAAAATGGTGACTGGATGCTGCAGGAGGAAAGAAATGCAGAGTGAAGAAAAGAGGAAAGAAAGCACAGAAAGAAAGAAGGATGAAGAAAAAATAATAAACAAAGGATACAAACTGTGGTGGTTCTAAAAAAGAGAATTTTGCCACTGAGTGATGCTGAATTGGACTATATGGTATTGAACAAATAATGAATGAGGAGTCTTACTAAAAGTTCAGCTACTGCACAAAAGTCATAGTCTAGTCTCACTCTTTACTTAAATCTCCCATTAATCAGAGAAGAGACTCACTGTGAATTAAGGATATTATATCATCCAAAAATTATACTCTAACAGAACGTAAACAGAATTCAGCCCTCTCCATAGAATGAGCTTGACACCTCTGTTTCAAGGACAAATTAATTTAATTAACAAAACAAAGCTATATATATGCAAGTAAAAACAACTTCACCCTTCCTAAAAACATAAATGACGTGATACTTACAGCCACAACGGATTTCAGACTATTGTCAGTGGGGTGTGCAGCACCTGGGTGGAAGCCAGCAGGTGGGCCCAGCGCTGGGTCACTGCTCCTCCTCACTAGCAGTGGTGTGCCTAAAAGACAAAATAAAGGGTTGAGTCAAAAAGCTTCAGGGTAAAGCTCTGTGCAATTACTGTGCAATTTAATTCCAAAGACTTACAGCTTACTTTTTCACACAGGATTATTTCTATAGGTGCCTGTAAATTCTTAGAACTGATAGCATTCTGTCACTTATTATCCACTGACATACAGACATCACAAAAGACATAGACCCAACTGCACAATCCTCCACAATGGCAACGCTAAATTGACCAAACATACACTAAAATAAAAAAATGCTGACAAGCAGGGGGAAGTGACATTCTTTCAAAACCAATAAAATAACCACTGCAGGGCTTTATGGCCATATGTAGAATCACATTCCAATATGGAAACCATATGCCCACTTTAAGGCATGATCCGTAGGGTACAAAGACACTGCTAGTTTTGTTAGTTTCCAGTGATAAATAGAGGTTAGGTGTCCAGGCTGACATTTTCAGATGTACCAACAGCCTTTCATGTCTCAGGACAGCTTTTATTTTATTGTTTTACTACAGACACTAGCTTGGTAGAATTGGATCTCAGGATCACATTTCAGTAGTTCTCTCCTTTCATCAAAGATATCCCAAGGCAGTATGGGCAATTACTCATCTGTCTCGAGCCTTTTATGCAATGCTCTGAAAGATTATAGTCCCCTATTCAACACGCATGTGAGGCCATTTGGTCTGCAATGCCACAAGCAGAGAAATAATATACCTTTCTAATTCTCTTTTCCACAAGACTTAAATGGTACATCTCTCTGCTTTCCCAATGCCTGACTCAGGAAGGGCCTGAAGCTAACAGACACAGACCAGACAAAACAGAAGTGGTGGTGTTAGGTAGAAGCAAGCATCTACATCTACTGTAGTAGTAGCAGTATCTGTTCCACATTACTGAGCACGCCTAGACCTTCCGTCAACAAGTTTCACAACCTTGGCAGTTCTTCTTGATCCACAACTTGTGCCTGGATTCTCAGGTAGCATCTGTGGCCAAATGCACCTATTGCAGCCATTTCTCTGATTTGCATCCCACCAAAGTTATTCATGCCTTTATGACTGCCAGTGCACTCTATCTGGGGTTACCCCAGAAGACCAAGATGATATCAGTACACATTTTTGTGACATTAAATTCCATCCGGTTTGGTATTTATTCCAAACGTCCTGTAACTTTACCACTTCTCTTTAACCTGTCATATCTCAAATCTTCCCTTCCTTAGCAAAGTGCTTGAGACTGTAGGCTTTCCTCCTCTCTCTAGACACCTTTGACACTAACATTCTGGACCAATTTCAGATTTATCAGTAGCACAGAATCTGCTCAATTCCACAAAATTAGTCACACACCTTTCTGCTTATGAAAGTTACTTTTCCTTCCTAATCTAAACTTGACATAAGCATAGTTACTGCAATTGGCCAATGCAGTCCTTTTGGACAGACTCCATGTTTGTTTCTTTCCTGTGAAGGTTTCATTCCTACCTACCTTCGGTGACAACTCTATGTATGTTTCAAGACCCCTCCTCTATTGCACTCCATAAATTTCAGAACTCTGCTCTACTTTATCCATAGGCACATTTGTCTTTTTGGTCATCCTGTCTTTACTTTTCCCCTTAACTAATATTTTAATACTAACGATATTATGTGTACAAATTTTTACCTGCAACTCTAATCCATCCACTTTCTCTGCCTGCCTTCAAGCTACAAACTACATCTTGTACAAATTAAATCAAACTACATCTTCATCTCAACTTCCTTTAGCTAGATATCTCAAAATAAAAGAGCTCATGTTGGGCAAAAGAAACATCCTCAATCTTACAGAAAACTCTTATCTCCCTTGATTTTAACCTTGCATTTAACTGCACGGTCCGTAACCCTGGCATCATCCTGGACTCTGATAGTCTCTCAATCTCCCACATCTCTGATGTCTTAATTTCCTATCACTTCAACTACTGCAGTACCTTTTCTGTGGACTCTCCAAATGACAGCTAACCTGTAGCATGTGCCAAATGCAGATGCCTGCCTCCTCCCATGTGCAGAGAAGTATGTACATCCACATCACTCCCATCTTCAAACAATCTCACTGCCAAGTCAAACTGGCCGTCTTTTTTTAAAAAGCCCTCCATAGATATACTTCAGCTTCTCTCATACCCTTTCTTGGTGACCCAGCATTAACCTTTGTCCCTTCATTCAGCCTCACCATTGTGAGCATACCACACTCTCCTCAAAAGCTTTGGATGTCGGGACTAACCTTACTAGGTCATTTTGCTCCACTGATTCAATTTATTTCAAATCTCAGCTGAAATTAGCTTCCTCCTTTGCCTACAGATTTTTTAGACAAGGGAAATGTGGTGGATCTAATATATCTGGATTTCAGTAAGGCGTTTGATACGGTACCGCATGAAGAATTACTGGTTAAATTGGAAAAGATGGGGATCGAAATGAAAATCCAGAGGTGAATAAGGAGCTGGTTAAAGGGGAGACTTCAGAGGGTAGTATTGAAGGGGGAACTGTCAGGTTGGAGGGGGGTTACCAGTGGAGTTCCTCAAGGTTCGGTTTTGGGTCCGATTTTATTCAATCTATTTATTGCTGACCTGGGAACCAAGAGTAGGAGTGGGCTGATAAAGTTTGCGGATGACACCAAGTTGGGAGGTATTGCCAATTCAGAAAAGGATCGGGATATCCTCCAGGGAGATTTGGATGACCTTGTAAACTGGAGTATTAGTAACAGGATGAAATTCAATAGTGAGAAGTGTAAGGTTATGCATTTAGGGATGACTAACAAGAATTTTAGTTATAAGCTGGGGACGCACCAGTTGGAAGTAACGGAGGAGGAGAAGGACCTAGGAGTCCTGGTTGATCGTAGGATGACTATGAGTAGGCAATGTGATGTGGCCGTTAAAAAAGCTAATGCGGTCTTGGGATGCATTAGGCGAGGTATTTCTAGTAGGGATAAGGAGGTGCTAGTCCCGTTATATAAGGCGTTGGTGAGACCTCATTTGGAGTATTGTGTGCAGTTTTGGTCTCCCATGTTTAAGAAGGATGAATTCAAACTGGAACGGGTACAAAGAAGGGCCATTAGAATGATCCGAGGAATGGAAGGCTTGTCGTATGAAAGGAGACTTGAGGAGCTCGGTTTGTTTTCCTTAACCAAAAGAAGGATAAGAGGAGATATGATTGCACTCTTTAAATATATCAGAGGGATAAATACCAGGGAAGGAGAGGAATTATTTCAGCTCAGTGCTAATGTGGACACGAGGACAAACGGATATAAATTGTCAGTCAGGAAATTCAGGCTTGAAATTAGACGAAGGTTTCTAACCATCAGGGGAGTGCAATACTGGAACAGCCTACCGAGGGAAACAGTGGGGGCGAAGGACCTCCATGACTTTAAGATTAAGCTAGATAAGTTTATGGAAGAGATGGTATGATAGGATAACGGGCTTAGTCAATAGGTCAATTAAGTGCCACACTGGTAAATAGTACAATGGGTCAATGATACGATATAACCTTTTTCCAGAGGGTATGGCTGGAGAGTCTTGCCCGCATGCTCGGGGTTCAGCTGACCACCATATTTGGGGTCAGGAAGGAATTTTCCTCCAGGGAAGATTGGCAGTGGCCCTGGAGGTTTTTCGCCTTCCTCCGAAGCATGGGGCAGGGGTCGCTTGCTAAAGGAGTGGGTGGATCGGCTTATGTGGCCTGCATCTAGCAGGAGGTCAGACTAGATGATCATAATGGTCCCTTCTGATCTTGAATTCTATGATTCTATGTCTCAATTTATCTCTTACTCTCTCTACAAGTATTATTCAGCTGTGCAGCAATAACTTTGATGTCGGGCTATTCAAAGTGAAACTATTGTGAGCGAGCCCTGCCAGTCAATGTTCTGGAATCCTGCAGGACATAGGATCACTCATCTAGTCACTCATTCTGGGGCATTAACTCTCACTCAATAAAATAATAAAATATATTAAACCTCAAGAACCACAACAGTAGTTAACTAGATAATTATCTGAATTATAAAAATACGGTGGCTGATCATTTGATTATTGATAGTTTGTCAGATGGCAGTCAAATATTAAACCTGAAACTTGGGATTCATAATGGAAATGCCAGCTGAAACCTAACTGTAGATTAACTAACAGTCTTGATAAAATTGTGTGTGAAACATTTATTTGATAGCAAAGCCAAGAGCTTCAAAGCACTCAGACTTGAAAAAACAAGCCACTCCTTGATTGCTCAGATAACTTACCTATTCTTTAAAAGAAATGTTTTCCTTGTAGGAACAGGCAGTTTCGAAAGAGCTGTCTACAATTTCCTTTTTCTCTCCTCCTCCATAATGATTTCAAAACAACTCTTGAGACATTACAATTTGAATCAGTTGGTGTCTTCTAATCGCCCATTCCCTTTTCATGTAATGCAAACACCATAGAAGAAAGATCTCTCTCTAAACTACCAAGGCTAGTGTCAGATTTGTATTTTTGTTAGTATCTTCCAAACCTCAGTGATTCTTACTCCAACTCCACCCAATACACTTTTTTAAAGGAAAGCTAAAAACACAACTTTTCTTTAAAAGGCCGCTATCCCAACCTCCTGACTCCCTCCTCTCAGGGTCACAAATCAAGATTTGCAGGGAAGGAAGAATTTACCCAACACCTGTTAGTGGGGGAGAAAAACCCCAACCCCAACCCCCTAGGTCACGCCCCCTTCCAAAACCACCCCCCTGCAATTTAAAAATGTTTCCCTTTTTTGTACTGGCCTCTGTGACTGCTTCATCTTTTCCTTGTCATCCCCTCCCCTCCCACTTATCTAATCACACACAAGCCTTGGAAAGTTTATCTGAAAATTAATAGCTAGATAACCTATCGACCAAAAGACATGCACAAAAGATGGGCTGTCCTACTGTCCAAAAACAATGCCCACATAAAGGAGCCAACACCACCCCCTTTAAATCTAAGTGCTGTGAAAGTAGAAGGTGCTAGTGTCCCTACCAAGTTGTGGTACCTGGACCCCTGCTCAGGGGCTCCCCATCTTCCACATCAGTCTTTGGCTAGTAACTAACATATGTGAAGTCTCTCATCTCCCAAGACTGGTGGGAGAAGGGGCAATCTGTCTCTTTCATCCAACAGCTTCTTGGCTAATAGAATGAATCAGTGTGTGTTTGTTATTCTACATTTCTCTTAATTTTTTGGCTGCTGCAAAGTGGTCTCCCCTACTCTACTCAACCCACAGCCTCTGTTTTTGAGACTTCTTCCCATTAAAATACTTCAGAATTCTCAGCTCAAACACCAGTGCTAGGTACTCCATGAACAGCTTTGCCCCCAAGAATTAGGCCTGGTCTACACTGGGGGGTTGGGGGTGAGGGGGAGAAATCGAACAAAGTTACACAACTTCAGCTACATGAATAATGTAGCTGACGTTGACGAACTTAGATCTACTCACTGCAATGTCTTTACTGCGGTGAGTCAACTGCTGCTGCTCCACCCGTTGACTCTGCCTGCGCCTCTCGCAGAGGTGGAGTACAGGAGTCGACGGGAGAGCGCTCAGGGGTAGATTTATCGCGTCTAGACTAAATGTGCTAAATCGATCCCCTCTGGATCGATCGCTGCCCGCTGATCCGGCAGATAGTATAGACATACTCTTGGTGATATTGAGGCAAACTTTCCTGCTGCTTGCAACAGCTACCCCCAAAAAGAAACCCCATCAAAAAACTAACAATCCAGTACAAAGATTCCTTCAAAAGATAGAGTAGTGCTCAAATATGTACTCCCATCTTAAGTAAAAATATTTTGTAACAGTGTCATCTGGTGCATGACTCATGTCATAACAGTATAATAGGATCATTGCTTAATAGGTGAGAGGGAAATGATTTTCCCATCCTGCAAAAATTTTCAAGATTTCTAAAAATTTTCCAGTCCTGAATCGGGACAAAAAGTAAAAAAAAAAAAAAATCTCAAAATTTTTCACAAACCGATCCATAAATTTTTTTGGATTGTGTGAATTAAAACATTTTGTTTTGATAATTCTGTAACATTTCATTTATATTTTGACCTTTTAAAAATGTTTACCTTTCTTGCCATGAAATTCCAAAACAAAAAGTAATTTTGAACCAAAAAACAATACTTTGCTTCAAAAACACCACAATGGGACATTTCAACAATTTTTTTAAATTTCAAATTGGGAGATTTGTTAAAGCTACCCATTTTCTGCAAACAGTTTCAGTTTGATGAATCAGCATATTCCAACTCAAGAGTTTTTTGGCAGAACATTCCCACCCAGCTCTATCTATACTCCATTACCACTGCAGTTATGACTTTGTTTTCTTCCTTTCAATACACTGAATATACCACCAATTTGCATCAACTCAACATTTAGCTTATATTTCTACTTACATGGGCAAATTTCCCATTGAACTCTCATCAACCAGTCCCAACGTTATAAAGGTTGGTAAACAATATCAACCTCAAACTGAATCCAACAAAATGAGAAAGGAAAATTGCAACCGAGAAATAAACCCAGTCAATCCTGTGGTTCCCACTCTCTCAAACTACATTTTCTCATGGTTCACAAACCATGCTTACACTAGAGGAAGATACATCATTTATACTGTTGCTGCTTCTATGGCCTGGGTCATCTGGTCCAGTAATAAGAATAGCTCCCGTAAAAGTGTACAGTTTTAGCCATGATTATGAACCTAAGAAAAAACAGTCAAAAACTGATGGTTGCACTGGCTGTGTTCCATTTTCTTCTTCATTTCACGGAATAAGAGGTTAAAGATCAAGAAAAGCTACAGTACATGTAAGTGGTAAAGACTCTGAAATATATATATATATATTGTGTGAGATCATTATAGTCTTAACAGTTCAGTGCCACACTGTACTTGCATCACATGCCAGTGAGCCCCAAACTTTTGAGGGTTGCACCTCTCCTTATCCTGTGCATGCCCCCACACAGCTGGGAGGTGGGGCAGGGGCCGTGGGGAGGAGGAGAGGCCACAGCTGGGGGGTGGGGCAGGGGCTAGAAGCTGGGCCTGTGGCAAGGTGTGGTCTGCTCCCGGCCCTGGGCCACGAGCGAACTGGGGACAGGAATGAGCTGCGCCGAGGCTGGGGATGGGGACGGGCCCAGGGATAGGGACGTGGCTAGGGGGCAGGGCTGGGCCAGAGCAGAGCTGGGGGCCAGGAGGGGCTGAGTGGTGCTCACACCCACCCCCCATGGGGGCTGGCACAGGCCTCACCACGCCCCCCTGAACATTCCTCTGCACTTCCGTAGGGAAGCATGTCCCACAGTTTGGGGACCTCTGTCATATGCCAGGATCAGCTGTATCTGAAAAACTATTTCCCAGCTAAGTAGCATGCGAACAAAGCCCAGAAAGTAATCAGAACCCAGTGAGTGGCATTTATTTTATCTTATCTTATTGCAATAAATAAAGCCAAGGCCATTTGTTTTCTGCAATTAAATGGCCAGCCATGGGAAAACCAGATACTATTTTGGTATGTCATTTATTGTTTCACGTATTTCATTAAAATACATTCCTACTAAGCCACTGGCTACTACCCTGTGAAAGAGACAAATAGTGTGGAAATCAAGGGTCTATTGTCACTTTTACACGATACACTTAACAAAAAAATTTGCTTGAGAAAGAATTAAAGAACTGTAATAGGATGTACACAGGTTTGGAAGAATTCAATTTTTTAAAAAAAAATTTTGATGGATAACATCCATGTTTATTTTAAAGCTATTTTTTTATTTTTATCTATTTAAATGTTCACAGTTCCACAAACCTATGGGGGAAGGTTAGACAATTATTTAATGACAGTAAATGTTGAGATTCAAAAAGTTAAAGCTTTATAACTGTTAAAACAAATTGTTAACATATACAAAGTAAATAAATAAATTCTCAAGCAGCATTTTTCTTACTTTGTTGATCTGTAAATTTTGATTATTACTGATGGGAATATTTTTTCATAGGTTTGTGTGTGTGTGGTGAAATCAATGTTTACCAACAGTTACCAATAAAAATTGAATCCTTCCAAACCTAGCTGTACAGTACTCATGTAACTCCAGTGCAAACCAGCTGTCAATGTTCGTGAAAAAATATGGATCTTCTGATAGTGATACAAATATACTCTCTAACCAATGTTAGTACTAAAGAATAATTAGGAAACTGCGTATATAGATAATGGTACCTTGAAAATACACACAGTAAAAGCATGGTGTGTGCCCATTACACATACATATCTTAAGTGTACTCACTACTGTCTCCCCTCCGAACACTGATAATACATACTGAGCACCATCATTTTTTTTCCATCTAGTGCAGATCTTTTTAGATAAACGGGACACTTTTTTTTTTTTTTGAAAGAAAGAAAGAAAAAGTTCTATCATCTTTTTCCTTGCCTCAGTTAGGGAACAAAGTGTTTTTGTTGGTTTATTGGGTCTTATTTAAGGGGGCAGAGGGTTCCCCCTCCTTGCTCTCCTTTTATTACCTTATATTTCTATATTATTCTACTAATGCTGTGGCATTGGCTTTGAATATTTATTATAATAATCCATGTAAGATCAGATAGACAATGCATTTCTTTGAATGCCAAAACACATAACATCCTTTTCTGGCTAGGGCAAGTAATCGGATTATCTAGAAACACTATTGTTTGCAGGTAAAGTATTTGGTGGTATTGTAAACCCCCCAAATTTATGTTCAAGAACTGAAAGTATTATCTCATCTTTTGTGAAATTCATAAATTCCAGATGACAAATTCAAATGCACCTCTAAAATTGTAAATGCCCCCTTGTGGCCATATTTTATAATCTCAATTAATGCAGGGACTTTCCCCCTACTCTATAACTTTAATGTAGAACCAAAATTTCAGTATCCTATTGCATGTTAAAGGCTCTAATGTGCATATGGCTGTGTCAACATTATTGTTAATATATTTAAACTTTGACAAAGCTGATAAGAAAACGCCCTGCAATCTTTCCCTTAAAGTAAACTGTGTATTATCTAGTTTCAAGCAATGTAGATCAATCATTTTCCATTTAGCTAGCATCACCTTGCCAAAGGATTAGTATCTACAGAGATTCACTGTTAACAATACATTTTCCACTAATCCTTATGTTTTGGAAAGAAATTTTTTTTAAACCAAAAAACCAAGTTGAAACAAGCATATGGTATAAACCACAGCCTTTTTTACACACAGATTTTACATTAGGGAAAATAGAGGAGAGCAGTTCTGCTATTTGAGCCCAATTAATAACTGAAACATTTGGATAAATACAATGTCAGAGGATATATCGCCATACAGAATACATTTAAGCACTACTTTATTTTTATTTTAGAAAAAGTTCATCAAATGTACTTATGAGATATGAATGAGATATGAATGCATACACTAAACAGGTTACTTTCCCCTCTGTTCTAAGGCACAGTTCACATGCCCTGTGTAGGATCAAACTCAACACTTTTCCCAGTGTTGGACTTTAGGGAAACTAAGTGAGCAATAACACTTGAGCTCAAAGTTGCCTGTTCTGAGGCCTTGTCTACACTGGCAAGTTTCTGTGCACTAAAGCAGCTTTCTGCGGTGTAACTCCCGAGGTGTACACACTGCTGAGCCACGTAGTGCGGAGTTGCAGCACTGTTAAAAAACACACCCTGATGAGAGGTGTATACTTTCTGCGCCAGGGCTACAGCACCGCGGTGCCAGTGTAGACACCCTGATCGATTACAGCGCTGCAATTGGCCTCTAGGAGGTGTCCCACAATGCCTGTTTTTGCCTCTCTAGTCATCGGTTTGAACTCTACTGCCCTGCCCTCAGGTGACCAACCATGAGCCCCACCCCTTAAATTCCTTGGTAATTTTGAAAGTCCCCTTCCTGTTTGCTCGGTGACATGTGCAGTGGTCTCAGCACATCTTTCCAGGTGACCATGGCTGCTCCATGAACCAGGCAATCCCCCGCTTGGAGCAATGCCAAGCTGCTGGACCTCATCAGCATTCGGGGAGAGGAGGCTGTCCAGTCCCAGCTGCGCTCCAGCCGTAGGAATTATGATACCTATGGATAGAGTTCATGATGCATGACAGAAAGGGGCCATGATCAGGTCAAACTGCAGTGCAGGGTCAAAGTGAAGGAGCTACAGAACGCCTACCACAAGGCGCGGGAGGCAAACCACTGCTCCGGTGCTGTACCCACGAGCTGCCGGTTCTACAAAGAGACCCCACCTCCACAGTGACCCCACCTCCACGGCGAAGGTCACTGTGGATACTTTGGTGGCTCGCATGCCAGTCGAGAGTGAACCGAGCCAGGAGAAGGAAATCTTGGACGAGGATGTGGAGGGGGACACAGAGGCAGAGGACGACTCGGAGGTCAGAGTTGCATGCAGCCAGGAGCGCTTCTCTACCCCAGAGGAAGCTAGCCAGTCACAGCTGTCGGAGCTTTCTGAAGCACAACAGGAGAGGAGGCCCCTGGTAAGTAGCTTTGATTTTGGGAATCGCGGAAGCGAGTTGTTGGGGGCAGGAGGGTTGCAGAAAGCAGGCTTGTGTCTGTATGATGCGCGTACCACCACATGCCTAGCCTGAGCAGTGGAACACTGTGTTGATTGACTCCCTCACTTCACGGGAATCTACCCCATAGATCTCCATGTAACTCTCAGAGATACTAGACAATCTGCTGTTGCAGGTTCTTTGGCAGAGCTGCTTTGCGTCTTTCCCCATTAAGGGAACTTTCCTGCGCCACTCTGCCATCACTGGGTGGAGGGACAGGGGTGGGGACCATTGCTGCACATAGGCAAGCCACATAAGGGCCAGGGAGGAGGTTCAGTCTTGGAGAAGACCCTCCCTTGATTCCCTACTCACCCTCAGCAGTGAGATATCTTCCATAATCAACACAACTTGTGGAAAATGTGGGGAAAGTAATGATTATAAAAGCCCCCCGCTCCCACTACAGTGCTGGCTCTCCCCAAGAGCCACGTGCCCAGGTTACAGTACGGTCTTGGGACACTGATTTCCCCTGCCCCTGTGGTTACTCACCATTTTGGGGGTCTTGTGGCTCATGTGTGCTTGCCTGGGGTCAGCCAGCTAGTGACATGTATGTGAATACTGGCTGTGTTTTAAATCACTGAAGCAGTGGTCTGTGTGTTGCAAACAATACTGCTTCCGTAAAATGTTGCATTTTGGCTTTACAGATATGACCTTGGGAGCCCACCCTCCCTCTTTGTTATCACCAGCTGAACAGCCGCGCAGAATCAGAAAGCGGCCACGAAGAACTAA